>NW_026056962.1:308991-2891653 GCF_023758075.1 Alternaria novae-zelandiae | reverse complement strand
GTGTGTGTGTGTGTGTGTGTGTGTGTGTGTATGTATGTGTGGTTGAATTGTGAAGGTGCGTGGATGGTGGAATTTATACTCGCCTTTGACTCATACAGACGTCGTGTGGGTGTACCCGTTATATTGGAGTTGGGTAGCCATTCTATGGTTCACGATGGGTTGTAGACGAATTACGAGCCACGTGATACCAATCCCTGGGCGAAAGCTGGTGCGACCGCTGCATCTCGTTCACAGAGAGCCGTGTCCGGTGAGATAAGTGCAGCGTGACAGTCTTTGCGCATAGGCGAGCATGGCTTCGATGAAGTGTTCCAAGGTTGTGTTGTTGTGTTGTCGTGCTTGAGGCGCATGGCATGAACCACGGTCGAGGTTGCGGTAGCTCCTGCCTTGGAGCCAAACAAGCGTCAGGGTCATCAGGGTCTCGACAAAGGCAGGAACAAAACTCTGCGACTCGCTCCGAGATGTTTCACCTCCTACGCTCACCACCTTCGTTCTCACCCATTCGCATTGTTTCCATCTTCTTTTTTGTAGCCAGATCGTTCGAGTGGACACCTCAGAACGTCTCGAATGGCACTAGAACACGCACCCTTGGTTTACTGGCAAAATGGTACCAGTCGCATTCATGCACCGTCCTGCTTGCATCGACCTTCGGTCGCATGTCGATAAGGGATATGTTCTTAGCTGCTACAAGTACCACCGAACAGGCTACCACGATCGTCAAAAGGAAGTACACTCTTGACTCTTTATCAATGCGAGCGACTGCGCTTTCACGAGAACGACAACCCGCGACTGTTGAACCCTTGGCTACACTCCCATACTTGCCGGCATCCAGGGGCTCCGCGGGGTCGAGGAGATTTGATGCCTCAGGTCTTGTTGTTTCCGAAACATGATTATGCCGTCACGTCGAGGATCTCAATCTCACCCATCGCAACCTCAAAGGGTCCATCGCCGCCGCGAACGTGGCATCGAACTAGAGGAACGACAGTACAATCATTTGTCCTAGGCTCAGCCACTTGGACGCCAGTCGTCGCGTCCGCCCAGGAGCACAACTTGGCGCAGTCACGCTACGCCTTCGGATGGCCACGATTCCGGCGTTAGGCAAAAGCAAAGAAAGGCACCAAGGACACCAGCACTGGCGTCGCGGCATGTGTCGAGCTCTGGCTTGGTGATTCGAAGCCATGTACGGCTTGCGACGGTGAGAAGCTGATGAAGTTCAGATTTCCTGCCCCCACCAGCACCGCACCTGCATGGAGCTGACAGTTGCCGGCGACCAAGCTGCAAGCCTATAATTAGGCTGATCCACAGCGGGCGCCAACCGCCCTACAGGGCCGCAATGATGAAAGCGATCGAAAGCAGACCGCATTGTCAAGCAAACCGCGCTCGCAAGTCATTGATCGCATCAATAGCAGCAGGGTAGCAGAAAAAGAAGATTACTCGTGCACCTTGGGTGTTTCTGACATCACATGCACGTGCATGACGCGTTTCGTCACGGCGATCTTGGGCTGACGACCCGGCCACGGCTCAGCGCCTGCAAACCTACTTACACAAGCAGGGGTACCGTCAGCAACGTCCTTATTACTACCCACCTTTGCCGTCGTGGCGCAGCCTCTTCTCTCAAATCGCATCCTCGAGCAATTGACGCAGAAACCTCACTCTTACATCGGCCCTACTCGACACTGATCGCCCACCATGAATATGATGCGCAAGAAGACGCAGTATGTGCAAATCACACCAATACCGTCGTTCATACCACGCCAGCTCGCAATCGACTTCCTCCACAGCCACGGCGAGATCATCGAGCTGAACCCCCTCGTCACCGGCCACGAGCCCATCAAAGCACCGCGCGACGCTCCCGCAGACGAATACTACTCAACATGGTACGAAATATCGCAGCGCATACAGTACATACCCGGCATTGGCAAGATGGGGAGCGGCGCAATCAAGTTCCGCGGTGTCTTCCACGACCTGCCGTTCGGGCTTCAGACACACACCTACGCGCCTGCGAACGTCGACCTGCGCCAGAAGTGGCATATTGGCGGCAACCAGATTGGTGAGCCACCTGAGCCGAAAGAGCTGGGCTCTTCTGCGCCACCGGAGGGCCTCTACATTCGCCAGGATGTAGAGATCAAATGCAACGTCGCCATGATGAACTTTGTCAAGAAGGAAATGAAAGCAGCTTGCACCATCATGATCGAGCGGTTGGTCAAGAAGGCGGAGCTGCTCGACTCGGGCGCCCTCCAAGCGATGATGGAGAATGGACGGATGAAGACGGTCAACCCAGCTGATCGCTCGACCTACGGTCACACGCCACCACAACCATCGCCGACCCAACCCTACCAGATGCCCATGTCACCGCATAGGCAAAGCCAACAATGGGCGCAGCCCGCGCAGCAGCCCGGTCCTCCCGTACCACCTAAGCAACTTCTAGGCACAAACGACGTGGTGATGGAGTTGCCAGGCGACTTCTACCACCCTCAGCCCTCCCCATCCCACCTCTCCCCTCACGATAACCGCGCTTCCTCTGCCTCCGAGCCATCGCAATACTCGCCAAACCCGCAAGATGCGCGCTGGTCGACAGCATCGCATAGCACCGCGAGTTCACGCCCTAGCTCGTATGCGCCGTCAGAGGGCATGAAATCGCCAGGGCTAGAACAAAAGGCATTCGCGGCCGAGCTGCCAACGATGGAGGAGACAAAGGAAGAGCATAGCGCTCACCAGAGGCGGCCAAGTGGCCAGCAGGGCCAACAGGCATATGCATACAACCCACAGGACTATGCGCGGGCGCCGGGGCAACAGCAGTATGCCAACCCGCCCTACCCAGTGTATGGGCCACGGTAATTGACGAATATGTCACACTTTGATGTTTCTTGGACGTACACGCGTAGTAATGTTTTTGAGATTATGTGTCCGTAAAGCAGGGCGGCTGTTTGTCTACCTCTTTATCACGATTTACGACTTTTTGCGAAATGCTTTTCAGATATCCCCTTCCGTTGAGTAATGCAATCATACTATTTCCATGTTGACAGGCTTGTTATTAAGGATCAACTGATCAGTGCTCTGTGGCGTCTCGGTGTCCAGGGTATTAATTCTTGACCACACGCCAATCGCCAGAACGCCCGCAGATACAGATCGATGCTGAACACTTCCGCCATCTTCTCGCCATTTGTGATACTTCACTATACTTGCGTTGGGATTGGGATGGTGATTTGACTGAGGTGTATTACCTCGTGATTGAGATGTTGAATGATATCTCGTTGTAATTCATACCCGGCAGACAGTGCGTGGTGCTATGTGGCTATGATTAGTGCTGACCTGAACCCTCAGAGTTCTGATTGTACGTTGCTCTTAATCTCTCTCCTGGCGTTCACCCATACTTAGAAGTACTCCCCGACTTGGAGTTTATGCTTCATACTCGCTTGCTCATATCGACTCGCTTCCGCGCTACTTCAATTGCAGCTGTTTCAATGTAGATACCGTTCGATACAAATCACACTAGACTCCGACTTTACGTCAAGTACCCCCCAACGACATCGCTATCTACCCCGCAGATTCCCCCGTCATAATTACCAGCTATTATCAGAGAAGTGACCAGTGACCGAGAAGGTGCCGCGACACGCAACTATGACTAATCTCCAAAGACGGAATACAACGTAGACTCCCGTTCGTTTGTTAAGAAAGCAGAAAACGACTGAAATGCCAGTGTAGATTGCAGAATGAGGTTCAGTGTCTCTCTAACTCTCTAGTATGTTTCTAGCCATAGCTTGGGTGAAGCTTAGGTCCTGCAATGCATGTACCTGCCTGATGCGAAAAGGTCGGTCGTGTCACCCCTTCCAGCGCTTCGCAGTACATATCCACACCAGTTGGCTCTAGCGGTATTAAAGCATAGCTTATACGTGATACAAAAACCATAATGTAATGAGCCTGACGTCACAACATAACAAAAGACCCTCACTATTACGCTGCGTGCAAAGGCCTGCTTTCTTGGTTCGTGGCGGGATGCCCTCGCACTTGCAGAGGAGATACCTATAGTCACAGCTCACCGGGTGGAGGCTTGCGACGTCTAGGTTCCCGATCGTTAAGGGCTTGGTTTCGAATCTGCCTTGAACCGTGGCCGTGCAGCCCTCGTCCGCTCGTGCGGTAAGCTGATGCTTTGCGCGTAGAGTCAAATCAAGTCAACACAGGTAGCGAGAGGAAAGGTGGGAGAGGGAGGCGGGGCTAAAATATACAGAGGGATGCGCTAGTAGCCGCTAGCGCAGGCGCTCACTCAGCAGGCACGTGAGTGTAGTCCTCAGTCACCGACGCGTCTCCGTCTTCACTGCACCTTTCCTGAAGTAGTCGCGATATCCGCGCCCCTGCGAACACCGCAACCATTTTGGAGGACGCCAATGCGTAGGCATGGAGCCGAATCGTGTCGATACCGATAGGATGGACGACGATGGGGAAGAGACTGCTGTTCATGTGAGTCTTTCACCGACACCTCGTCATACCACAACAACAACACTGACCAAAACATAGCAGCAACACATCCAACCCACCTTCTCTGGTCATGCGAGCCTCCAGGATCCCGAGCGCACTATCAGTCTCGCATTTCGTCCCGCATATCACGAGGCTGGTGTGAATCAGGTGAACGACTGGTTGAATGCAATCAGCAGCGCCAGCAACGATCCATACTTAACAGCCGAGCCTTTCCCTGTTCCACAATACTCTGCTACACCATCCATGTTCCAACCAGATTCTTCAACTCCCGCACCCGGTTGCGAACGCATCACCAAGGAGGCGTTTGAGCTTATCTTGGAGCAGAATACAAGATTGAGGCAGGAGCTGGAAACGGCAAACAAGGCTCGCGCGAAGGCGGAAAAGACATGCTCCGATCTGGCGGCTTGGACTTTGTGGGAGCGAGAAAGGTTGATGCGCGAGATGGAGGAGGCCAGAGCGATACATCGTGCTTTCATTCAGGATGAGGTCGACAAGCTCATCGCCGAAGAGACAGGCCGTCTGACTATGGATCAGTAAGGGGATGACGGTTGTGCTCGAAGTTGGTGTATTGTGGCTGGCATCCGCGAAGTACCTATGAGTTATGTTATCGACGTGTGTATGCCATATGGCCTGCCATAGATCGTTCCTTTCCCCAAATATATGCGGTGACGGCATGTAGGCTATAGCTCAACGATGTGTTTTGTTCCGTTGACACGCGGAGTAAGGTGAAAACTTCCTCGCTGCTTCCCAATTCGGACTCACGGTGAGATGACTTGCGCTATCGCCGCCCTCTAGCGCCGTCGTAGAAAGCCCTATGCTGGCAACATATTGCCAAATATCTCTTCAACTCCATTACCATTGGCCGCATACACGACATGGCGGAATTCTTCTTGAAGCGAATGTTGTTTGCGAGGTTGCGAGCCACACGCACGGCCGCTGGAGCCCGGCCGGTCCCACGATATCAGCCAGAAACTGAGCACGAGGCGTCCCACGAAAATGAGACGGAAGACGCGACCACACCAGAGAACGAAGATCCCGAAGTCGAGGCTGACGACGGTGCTGAGCCTTTGCCAGCAGCGGAAGATGCTGAACACGACGCGGAGACGCTACAAAATCCCTCGGGAGACCGCGACGTCCGCGCAACATGGACTGCTATCATCAACAACCTCTGGAGACGCGCCGCCGACAACGCTACCATTCTGGCCGCGCAAGCGAGAGACGCTGCACTCGATGCTGTCGAGAAGGTGAAGGAGCTTGGATTCATTGGCACAGCAAAGGCAATCGGCCACTGGATGAGAATGAATCCATGGAAGACGGCGTTGATCGTGGTGCCTCTCGTTGCGCTTGCACTTACGGCGATAGCGCTCTCGGCCACAGGCTTTGGACCAGCTGGAATCGTCGCAGGTATGTGATTTCGGAGAAGAGATCGTGAAAGGCGCATGCTGACTTCTCTCAGGTAGCGCAGCCGCGGCCATGCATGCGGGTATTGGCAGCGCTGTCGCGGGTTCGGTTTTCGCAACGTGCACCAGTGCGATGATGGGCGGGTACGGCGCAGTAATCATATTCGGAGGTGTCTGGGCCATGTCGACTGTGTCGGTAATCTTGTTCGCGGCTGTGCAAAAACATCGGGAGAGTCGCCATGAACGCGCTCTGGTACCACGAAATAAACCTACACCAAAGTCTGCATCCGAGATCGCGAAGCAAGCCGCGTCCGATGCCGTCTTCTGGGGCATGGTGGCCGCAGCCTACGTGGTATATAGGTTTAAGAGCTGGTACCGTGGACATGGAGAGGGGACTGAAGAGGTGAACGAATGACTTCGCAAGGCCTTGAACCACTCTTCGTGGCATTTTGCATTTGCCAGACACCAGAGGTTGCAGGATGTCGTGGTGAACAAGCGTTTGATAGAGAAGCAGGGCTGAGGGCGTGAAAGACCGAAAACATGTATCCAGTGACTGTGGAGTAGAAAGCGTAAACTAGAACATGAGATTCGATAATAGCCTGGTCAAGGATAATTCTGCGTCAATGCTGGAAACGATTAGGTTCTCAAAAGCCTCGTTACGTAGGAGATACCTTGTGCTGCAACAACTACTGTGCGAAGCTCGCAAAAGGACACGTCAACCCTCTTTCTGACCTGTATACACATCCCTATGTCCAGGTCAACGCATTTTACGCTTTCCGAGAACATAGTAACTCTTCATCCCTGATGCTTGCGCGTACACAATCGCGAGTCTGTACCCCGTTCGTGAACGGAATCGCTGGTGCGGTCTTTCCATGAGCGCGAAACGATGGAAAGGAAGCCTGGGTGGCACAGAGTTACGAGAATGGTAGTGAGGAGTTCAGGAGTCGTCCGAGCTGAGATGGGGTGACCCACTAGCGCTGACTAACGATGATGCATGCCAAGATCGGCGGCGGCCCGGCAAGCCTCACCTCCTTCCTCGCCAGCAACAGACGCGTCCATCATGCCACCAGATCGTTCACGCACCACCAACTCACAAGGTAGGCAGAAGTCATGCTCAGAGTGCGCAAAGGCAAAACGAAGATGCGGTCTCGAGCAGCCTCATTGCGCACGATGCGCTAGACAGCACTTGCCATGCGTCTACCCTCCACAGCCTCGGTCGCAGGCCGCGATCCCGCAAAACGACACATCTGCAACACCTACTGACTTGTGCCCATTCAATGCGCCAATGGATATGCCGGAGAATGATGATGGCGGTCTTGCTTTCGACTTCGACCTACCTGGCATGCCAGCCACCCCCACCGCAGACATCTTAGATTTCGACTTCTGCACCGCAACAGACTCTCTCGACGCGCTTACGGACATGCTCAACACACCAGCTCATCAGGAAGATCAAATGACTTTACAAAAGTCTCATACCCCAGTGAGCCAGCCCTTCTCAGCAAGACACCTGTCACCGTTCGCAAAGTCCAGAGTGGAGTACTCAATCGAGCTCGTCAAACTCGCGCCAAAGATGATGGTAGAGCAATGTTGCACACCATGGGCTCACCCTTTGCTTTACGAAGACCACATGCCAAGATCACTACAAGACGCACACGCTGCATGTGCTCTTTACGTTACCATGAACGACAACAATGCTGAGCACGTCGCACGATTCATCACAAGTCGCGCAGAAGAGCTCATAACCACCTCTATACCGACTACACCCATGGAGGTTCTAGCTCGCACACAGGCTCTGATGTTGTATGAGATCATGCTCATTTTTGGCGGTGACATACGACTATACGCTCGAGCCGACGCCCTGATACCGCATCTTGAAGATGTGGGTGTTGTCCTTCTACCCATCGCAGCAGAGGACCCCGAGCTGCCTGCCACCCTTCCACTTTATCCCAGTACAGCCGCTCGCTCAGCGTGGAAATCATACATCTTCCGCGAGTCAGCCAGACGCACGGCCTTAGTAGCTTTCCACATAACCGTCATATACACCCTGCTGAGCGGGCAGATGAGGTCTTGCGCGAAAGAGCTTTCTTTGAAGAACCGCGTCACGCTTTCCGCGCACTTATGGAAGGCAACGAGCGCTTTTGACTTTGCCATGGCATGGAACAGCAAGAGTCACTTTGTTATCAAAGAGCTGGACTTCACGGATGTCTTGAGAGGTGCGCAGCCGGATGACCTTGATGCCTTTGCTAACATGATGCTCATTGGTCTTCAAGGCATCGATGACATACGGGGCTGGTATCATACACGAGGTGGGGCTCTCACATAGCCTCTTCCAGTCAATGCCAGCGCACCAAAATTGACTGACCTCACTGTCATCCAATATCAACCATCGGCTCATACAAGCCAAGCTCCCGGTATCTGACAGCTGCAAATGAGCAAAGCTACCTAGTTCTTATCGTCACCTAGGCCGTCCATAGAAGTACCCGGCACCGGTGTCTTTTGACAGTCAGCGAAGCCCAAGAAAAGCACAATATACAACGACTTACCTCGGGGAAGTTCCACCACCGATCTACGTTGTCGAGGAACTCTTCTCCCTTCTGTTTGCCATACTTAATGATCCAAGCCTTCTCAAAGTTCGAAAGCGGGTGATGGCGCCAGGGACACTTGACACCCATCTCACAGCGCTTCTTCGTAAGGTATGTAGTGAAGCAAAGTCCCAGATCGTGGCGCTGCTCGGAGCCGTACATGCCCGGTGCGATCTTGCCGTTGGCGCCGTTGATAAAGCGCTGAGCCTTGGGCTTGCTCGCGTACATGGTGAAGATACGGTAATCGTAGCCGCGGAGATCGTGCACGGTCGGTGGAAACTCTGCTGTATCGGCGTTTTGGAGGTGCGGCAGGCCCAACTTGGGCTCTTTGGCTGACTTTGCTGTACTGGGCGTTTGGCTGGATCTGCGGTGCACCGACTGAATTGGCGCATGCTGAACGGTCGGAGTATGCGCTTCTGGACCTTCGTAATGGCGGTAAGGCTCCTCATGCCTCGGATACTCAGGCTGTGGCATCTTCCGACCTGTACTCATTCTTACCGCGGGAGCAACATGGGCCGTCTCTAAAGCGTCGTCGTCCCAGTCCACTTCGTCCTCGACGAAGTACTCTGAACGCGAAGGCGC
Organism: Alternaria novae-zelandiae; assembly: GCF_023758075.1. Lineage (NCBI taxonomy): Eukaryota > Fungi > Ascomycota > Dothideomycetes > Pleosporales > Pleosporaceae > Alternaria > Alternaria novae-zelandiae. The sequence goes on along the minus strand of NW_026056962.1, from coordinate 2,882,616 downwards.
CTCATCGAAGTGCTCCTGATGGTGTTGCTGCGCATCTTGATCTTGGCCGTACGCTTGCTGGATGTGAGCTTCCAGTCGGCTGGTATCTCTCGTGCGACTAATTCGGAAGGCAGCATCTTGTCTCGGCGACCAATGCCTATCGTCATCGCGGCCACCGTATCGGCCGGCCATAGCTTTCGCCCCATCCGCAGCCACCTCAGCGTCAGTCTTGATCTGGCCAACTCGAACCTTGCAAGCACGAGCAATATGTCCCTGCTCTCCACATCGAAAGCAACCCTTCTTATCAGTGAAGGCGGCTTTGCAATCAGCAACCCTATGCCCTTGATAGTCTTAGCAGAGAAGAGTTGGGAATCTGCAAGTATACAACCAACCTTTCTTGTTACAAGCAAAGCACCGCTGGTACTCTGCCTTCTCCGGCTTCCGGTCCTCTCGCTGCGGCTCCACATCGACTGGCTCCCGACGCAGCGGTGACCGCTCTCGATACCGTGCCCGCTCACCACGCCAATCTTTCTCATCTCGCGGATCTTGACGCCGGGCAGGCGAACGACTACGGTCACGATCTCGCTGTCTCACTCGCAGTTCTTCTTCCGCCCGTGCGTAATCTCGTTTTCGCACAGCTAGCTGCGGACGGCGTCGACCTTGCATTCTCTCGCTGTCCACATCGTCGGAACTTCGACCCACGTTCTCGCGTTCCCTGGGTCCACGCGGTGGGGGCTCGGACGGAGGCGGTGGAGGGTTGTTTGGACCGTACGGACCTGGTTGTGCTGCTGGCCGGTCGAACATGTTGGGTTTCCGTGACATGTCTGCGAGAGTCAGTGTCGATGGTATGTCAGGTTAGCCAAGATCAATCCAGAGGTATCAAGCTGGTTTATTGTGGATGAAGTGGAGCTTCTGTCAGGTGGGAGTAGCAAGTCTACGTGACCGTGTATTGACGCACGGGCCATGAGCGCAGTCACGCAGCGTAGTAACGACCAGCTTGCCGGCCCGTGTTGTACTCCAAGTCGTCCATCTTCAATCAACATCCTCCAATTGGTACGTTGTGTCTCCTCGCCGTGCTCATGTTATGAATTTCGTGTATTAATGGTATCTCCTAGTGTTCTCGCTGTAATGTCGCCCAACGGTCTCGGAGGTCGTCCGCCCACCCAGTTTCTACCCCCCGCTGGTGCCTACTACGATCAATTCGACATCATTGAAATCTTCGGCCCAGACGTACCTAGGAAGGGTCTTTGTAGTCACTGTCTACAGCCTGGATGCAGATGCGTCGGAGATCCCACCGGGTGCACGAACGCGTGTGGTATGTGCGGCTGTAAAGACCAGCACGCGAAGGGGGTAAGATGTTCTTCCTACCATCAATATCTCGTGACTGACTTAACATAGTTATGCTCTATGGCTTACTGCTCATTGAAGTGGCGCAAAGAGCACGGATGTATGCCTCAGCCCAATGAGATGGTCGCGCTCCGTCCCGGTATGAACCAGGTCGCAGATCTTCAGAGCCTTGGGATCGTACAGGCTATGTCTCATGTCTCTATGGACGTCTTGCCGAACATGGAGAATTCTGATGTCAAGGAGTACTATGCTGGTCATACGGTACAGCACAGCCATCGCATTCGAGTCCTTACGCCCATAGTCTGGATCAACGAGAGCGGAAAGAAGAGCGCAGCTGCTTCTATCAAGTTCAACTCCGGTCAAGCTGCAGCAGCTTCTAGCAAAGTCTCCTCCGCTGCCGACCACCGTATGACAAACTCCCAGGTTCACGATCTACCCTTCATCGATCCCCAACTCGCGAGAGCAATCCGCCAAGTCACCGAGGAGCCTTCTTCCCATCCGCCAATGGCGATCCCAGGTCTTTGGCTCCAGCCACAAGCCCCACCAGACAACAGCATGCAGCTCCAGATCATTCCTCCTGCCAATACCATCGTCATCCCCGCATCCGGATCCGCACCTCACGTCACGCAAGAGCACGTTATGTCTCCGATAGCAAACCTACAACTATACTACGAGAAGCTACTCCACGAGCGCGACGAGCGAGAGCTTCAACATATCGCCGAGAGCAAGGACAAGGACAGGATGATCAGGACGCTCAAGGCCCAGCTTGGATGGCCTTTGGACTAGACACAATAGTCGGAGATGATGAACACGTTGCCGCATTGATGGAATGTTTGAACTAGATACTGGTAGACTAGTCAGGCATCGAGCGACACGACACTTGATGGTGTACTGGGCTTCATATGAGAGCATGATGAGAAACAGCAGAGCTTTGGTATTTTCGGATTCACGGGCTAAACACCCTAGAGTCTACGTTAACGTGAGGTTACCTATTTTGCAAGTTCTTGTCTTGATGTAGTCTATAGACGTGTCTAAATTCTTCTTGTATGAGCTGAGACATTAGTGCCCATGATGAAGGAGTGCCTTTGCATGCCCAGGTGATGTCACGGCCACGTGCTTCCGGGTCACAGTCGTGCCTACTCGTTTAGGTACGTAGGTGAGAGCAACACGCTAAGCCGAGACGCGTCGCTGTCAACAAACAGCCAAACACTCGACTTACCCATCCACAGACATCACCCACCACGACACATCACGATGGCCAATCTCTACTTGATGCAGGCCTTGTACGCCCCGAAGCCGCCTCCGCCCACGCCTAGTCCTGGTGTTTCCGCGCTCGACGACGACAGCGTGCAGGGACGACAAAGGCAGTCTGTCATGCCCGAGCGCCTCAGCATGATGGAAGTCGAAGGTAAGAACCAAAAAAAAAAACTGTTTTCAACCCTATTGACCCATAGCAGAACCACCTGAGCCCGAATCAGAGGCCGCTTCGCGCTGGAAACCGACTGGTGCCAATGTTCAGCCAGTCGGCATCAAGAGCGAGTTTCCGAGCTCCGACGCTGCGGACAGATTTTTGGAATCGCTCCCGTCTTTTCCTGGCAACATTGCTATTACGCCTTCTCCGCCCTCGTCGATGACGCTTCCTGCTGGCCTTACGTACCCAATCGAGCGATACTTACCACCTGCGGGACCATATTACGACCAGAACGCTCTCCTTCCCGTCTTTGGACCGGTATTCTTCAAATACAAACCTTGTATGATCTGTTGGACCTGTCACCCCGCTGCAGGCTATTCGACCACGTCTTGCGGGAAGGTATGCAAGGTCTGCGGAACCCGCCGCCACCCAGACGAGGTAAGACCTACCGCAAATGCGCAGTAGCACTGCTGACATAGGTGCTAGAGCTGTTCCCTGTTCTATTGTAATAGAGACTGGTATCGCCAGCAGGAGATTCCATGCGGTCCAGAAACCGTTCGAGATCGACAAATCCGTCCCGACAAACAAGAGCTCGCTGTCCTCTCTCGTATCGGTGTCATGTATAATGCACGCGGTCCAAACAACACTATTCTTGTAAACCCAAAGCATCCGATCGTTCAGGACTTCTACAAAGACAAGCCAAGGTCGAAGGCATTGATGCGGAAGATATTCGAGGCGGACCCAAGGCATCGCTCGACGTGCATTCCATCGCGCAGTGGGCCAACGCTTGTGGCAAATGCCCCTGCACAGCAACCGCTTCCGCCGCTGATGAGCCCATACACCATACCGATAAGATCCGTGGACAACAGCCTCGACCCGCGTCTCCAGGGTCGCACCTCCTATGGCGCGCCCGGCCAACTGGCGGTCCCGCAGCCCGATACCGCCAGCAACAGCAGCGAAACCCCGACTGACCCAGAAGACATCGAAAAGAAGCTTCAGGACCAGGAGGTCGAGAATCTGAACTTGAGAATGCAGGCGGTTGTGAAGGATCGTGAGATTCGGAAGCTCAGGGCGGAGATCGAGCAGCTGCGCGCTCAAGTTGCTGGCACTGGTGGCGCATACTAGACCATTAGCGGGTAGCCTTTTCGTAGGCTACGGTGTGCAGCTGGGTTGGCGATGATCGTGGAAGGATGTGCGTGTATGTATGGGAAGACATATGTACCAAGTCCCTGGAGACTACATGAGTATGAAAATGAAAGTTTGCAATATTTCAAAGCAACGTAGACTTCTGGGTGACTTTGTTGATATTGAACGTGCTGTCGTCGTGAGGCGGGTCGGGGTGGACGCGTAGCGAAAGTGGAGGTGGGATGACTAATCTAGCGGCAAACCTCCATCCCCGATCTTCCGACGACGCGTCTTCGTTACTCTTTCCACACGCTCGTCCCGTCGTGCATCGCAACGCATCACAGCAGCCACGCGCCATCACAACCACACACGTCAATGACATTCCAATATACCGTCGCAGCAACAGACTTTACATCGACGAGAATAATCACATGAACTTCGAAAGAGCTAGTGGCAGGTGGTCATTCACAATTATCGCAATCACGGGTTGGTCTGCGCATCAAGCCTGCGCAGGCGGCGTGAATGTCTCGACCGTCGCCTAAACTGCCAAAGGCCCACACACCCCGCAAATTACGATACACTCACGTTATATTGCTTACTCTTCTAGAGTTGTCCATCGTGTGACACAGGACATGTAACACCTTCTGGGACTGGCCCCTCGGGGCTTTACCAGCTTGCTCCAACGGATCCGTAGCCGGGTGAGTGACCATTAACGAGGTCGCTCACGTGGGCGAGCATCTATCAGCGCACGATTTCTTCTTTTTGCCCTTTCTTTTTTGCTTTTCTTAGCGCAGTCACCTTCACTGCGACCTTTTGCACGTCATTTTCACGCGTGCAGGCTTACAACTCTGTAGCGTCTCTCTTCGTCGTCAAGTAATTTCGCAACTTCCCCGCGCTATACGCGTTAATCTCTGTTGTACTGTATTAATTGCTACGACACGCAGATACTTGTTTCAGAGTAGAGCAGTTCTAGCAGAGGTATCATACTCGTATACCTTAATTAGTGTGCATGTGGCGTGTGTGTAGAGTAGAGCTACAGTAGATGTTTGATTCTGCTCTAAAGGTATTGTAGCGAGAATCAACGCTGCGGATATCTGACTTACGAAAGCGACGGCACATCGCCTCAAGTACCACTTATCCCTCCGATCCATCGCCGCAATCGACCACTCCTCATGTCCTGGGCCGCTTCGCGCCCGTGGAACCGGCGCCACCAATCAACTCCGCAATGCGAGCATCTTTCGCAATAAGCTCAATGCGAGCTTGCTCGAGAGCTTCAGCTAGGCGCCTATTCTCGGCTTGTAAGAAGCGGATCTGCTCAGACTCATGCGCGAACTCCTGAACAGAGGTGCTCGCTTCTGCAGTGCCATCGCCAGACTCATGTGTGACTGGTTGGTCGGCGATGGAAGCGATTTCACCACCAAGTACCGCCTCCTCTTCCACCGCCACGCGTCGAGCCAAAAGGCGGGGATCGCGAGTGGGGTCTACGCTGTGGGTGGACTCCGAATTCGAAGGTCCAACACCTTCTGCGGCTTGACTGGAATGCCGCTTGGGAACGCCTGACCTTGACCGCTTCTGAAGCCCTTTTGGCTTGGGCCAGACAATTCTCGCCGGCGAATATTGTGGCATCGAGGTTTTTCGGTAAAGCTCTCGCACGAGCGGATGATTGTCCTTCAGGACAACAGGGTCGGTAAGCTTCTTGAAGCTGTGCACGACGCTGGCGGCGACAAGGTATACCAACTCCCTTACGCTGGGACGTACGCGCATTGTCTTGACCACATTGTAGCCCCGAGCCCTCCACCAAGCCATCGTCGCGTATATTTGACCACAAGTCTGTCCGGGATGGTCATTCTTCTTGCAAACCCGACACTTCTTCCTACACTTCTTGTGGGTATCTTCATGTTTGGCCCCCCAACAAACAATGCACACGCTTATCTCGCCGTTGGCGTGCACATCAAACATGGCTTCGCCGAAATGGCTCATGAGGGTATACTCGTCATAGTATGGTCCAGATGGCGGCAGGCAGTTTTCTATTGGTGCCTTCAGACCCTTCACCGGACCAATGGGCTTGAAGACATTGGGCTCCGTCTCTACTCGCACGCTGAACAGCTGTAGTTCGCGTTCGGTTGGAAGGTCGTCTGCGAATACAATGTCAGCTAGCCTGATCAAGAGAGGGAAGGCGTGTGACCCTGGCGCACACGAGGTCGTCGCGCCCCGTCATGCACCCACCGCAGGATGCTTGAAGGGTATCGCGCTTGCTCATGACGTCGAGGTCGGTCACACGAAAGTACGATGTAGACTTATACTCACACTCAACTCCACCATCTGTCCGCCTTGCTGTCTCCGAGGGTGCGTTCCGTTGTGGGTCAGGATCACTATCGCGGCGGCCATACACGGAAGTGATGTCGCGTTGTTCCGACATCGCGTCGATACTGGACGAAAGAGGTCGTGGCTTGATCGTGGAAAGATGGAGTGTGGGCGGTGTTCGACGCGAAAGGTGCGGTAGAAGATGGGTGGGAGGTGTTGGGCAATGTGCGACTATGGCGCGATATTTTCATCACGACTTAGCGTCACGCGCAGAAACTTTCGACTTGTTGCTTTCACTGTCTGATCAGATTTCAGACGATGCAGGTCAGGATGCTGGTGGCATGCTCCAACGAAGGCGCCGCACTTCTGCCACCAAGATTGGGTCGCGGCGAAAGCCTGACAAAGGCCACATCAAGGAGATCATATTGCGACGGGTGGCCTGGCAGCCACATCAAAACGAGGTTGTGTTAATCACTACATCGACGTGTATCGAACAGCTTCATGATCACTGCCGGTGGATACAACAATACCGATATGTAATCTTTCGAAAGCATCTCGGTGTTGCGACTACGAGAACGCGCGCAATGACGACCTGCCTGCCACCATCATACAGATTTCCAAGCATGGTCCCGACATCTTGTGGACACAAACGCTTCTCTTAAGACATGGCCAATATGCTATGCGCAGCAAGAATCTGGAACGCACGACATCTCTCTCAGCATTGTTCTAGCTAATGTCCGCATCTTCCCTGCGTATTGACTTCGTCCCCGCTCTGAGTACGTACCCTAAGTCACTTGCAAATGACGCGCTAACGCTATCGAAATCGGGCTAGGCCGACTGCGCGGTTTCTGCCTGGACCCTCCAACCGCTGCCTTCACTTTCTGTCTCGTCGCCTAAGCCATCCTCATCAACACGTCAATTCGACTTTTGGACGTTGGATATGGCGCCGCGCGACCAGCCAGACGGACCTCACGGGCCAGCGGCGGCCCTCAAACCGAAGCGATCGAATGACGAGGTCTTTCTCGACCAATTTGCGGACAGTCCTGGCGGAGGGACGAAGCTGTACAAATTCTTCCAATCCTACCCCGCGATTGACTACTTTCCTTCTCTACGCGAAGTAGAACGTCTCGCTCAACACAAGGTCAACGAGATATTCGGGGCTTTTGAGAACGTGCGGTACATTCTTGAGCGACACGAAGATACTGTTCGTAAGAGGTGGTGCAAGAAGAGTACCGCGAAGAAGAAGAAGCTTCTCCTCACGGCAAAGCCGGGCATGGCAAGCGAGCATCGACCTGATATTGCGGCAGAGCTTGCAGCGACCACAATTTCTGACCTTGAAGATGAGCTCTTTTTCGTTTCTGTCTGTACAGCAACAAACAGCGAAGCCTGCCTGGTGCCGTTCCTGAATCTAGAAGATCTTCTCAATCCAGGGAGCTTTCTTACATTACTCAACTCTCGCGGTCGCACCCCAATCGAGACCTTCAGTCACACGGAATTGCACCACTGTCCAAGCGCGTGGTGGCCAGACTCGGCCCTCCTCCCATATCTACAGAGATTCACGATGGTCTTCGCTGGGCGTAACACACGAAACACCTACGGTCGTATTCAGCGCTGGAGAGACTCCAATGACGCTTGGAGGTCTATCTACAAAGGCCAAGCAGTTCATCCAGGCAATGGGCTCCAGATCCTTTGTATACAGGAGATCATCTACACATTCTTGCAGCGATGCTGTCATCTCTTAGTCGGTGATCTCTTGGCTGAAGGGAAAGGACAACAGGCACAGCATCCCAACATACCGCCGACAGTCCTCGTAGTAGATGACACACTCAATTACACTAATCGGGCAGAGGTTTCACTGATGATTCCATATGGTATTCCAGGGCAATTGGACTTCGGCCGCTTACGCAGTTTGATCAGCTCCAAGGTTGGCGAGCTTGAGGACCATATCTGGGCTTTGCGAGAAGACCCTGGCTATTTCAGTGAAGTCTTCCATGACTACGAGAGGCACATTGTTGAGTACAGTGTCTTCATCGATGGTAATGGAAACGCTGCACTGAAGGAGCAGCCTGATGCCGTCCCCGGTCTTATCCTTCGCAATCTCATAACTGATCCCTATTATGCCTTGTTCTACTGGCATAGATGTTTACACCTTCTGGATCGCCTGGAGTCTACTGCAGCACGACACAGCTTCAAGTTCCCCTCGCACGAAGAACTGCCAGAAGGCTATCGCGAAGACCTTTTGAGGCTTTGGACGGTTCTCAATGCAATCCAAACCGATCTCCACGAGTGTTTCAGACAACACGTTCTAGCCACACCAACAATGAGAACCTACATTTCCAAGACAGCAGAAGACCCGGATAGTCGGAACTATGCATTCGAGTTTGAGATGTCGCAAGCAAAGGGGGATTCCGTCACCATCCGTTTCCTCGAAGTACTATCTCGAATCATCGTCCCACGCGACCCACCCGGGCATGGGTTCGTAGCAGAGTTGGACGACCTTGAGAGACTTATCATCAAGAATCCTGCCGCGAAAGGTCTTCTGTCACCGTTTGTGTGGGCTGATTTCTCCCAAATGTCTGTCTCATCCGAATGCATTCAGCGGATCCGGTTCTACCAGCCATGGTCAACGCAGCTCGAGTATGAGATGATATTCCGTAAGCTAGAATTGGGGTTGGAATTCGCTATTTTCACAGGGAGATGGAGACCTGTATCCACCATGCGAAGTTTTGAGGATGTTGCTTTGAAGCGTATGGCAGATCCTTCAGACGGGAAATTTCACTATCCGATCACTGAGAGACGTAGCTGCGCCACGACAGATGCTCTACGCCTAGCAGAAGAGAACCTTGATGACTTCTGGAAGACTGCCGACTCGTTCTGCAGGAAGTTGACGGGATCAAGCTTCCCGGATTTACTAGAGCGGGATATCAGCCACGGTCGGTCTCTACGCCGCACTGCACCGTGGACTGAGCCGTCCGCCCGAAAGGAAGACGCGAGATTCCACGAGAGCCACAGCGAGTCTTTCCACCAGTACACTTACAAACCGTTTCTCTTCGAGTCCTACCGGGGGGCGGAGGCGCTGACGTCGGTCAGAAGAAAGGTCAAGACTCGCGGCACCGTCGACTTGGCGAGGGCGGAAGGCAACGATGCTCCGGATTCTACAGACCAAACAATTCTTCCAATAAGCGTAACGGTCGACAAGCGCTCTCATCTTGTCTTCAAGACCCTCTTCTTCTCTCCTTCAGCGCGGGATGTGCCAGGTGAAGTATCATGGAAGGACTTCGTTCATGCTATGGTCCAGCGTGGCTTTGAAGCTGAGAAGCTACACGGTTCGTCATGGCGGTTCACACCAACGACCCTGGGTGCAGAGCGCGCAATCCAGTTCCATGCTCCACACGGCGCGCTCAGCAAACTACCTTTGACTTGGGCAAGGCGATATGGCAGGAGGCTCGAAAGAGAGTATGGGTGGACGGGCGAGATGTTTACTCTTACCTAGACTTGCCAGCGCGCATTGGATCGACGTCTGGCTATCTGAACGACACGCATGACTAAGCGCTGGAGCTACGTTTGGGATTTGGCATGACTGAATGGCTCAGCGAGAGATACACGCTGGAGGACATGAGATGCGATATCACGATGAGAAAAGGATGCGCTGCCGGAACGACTTCATGTACAAGAATAGCAAGAAAGGAGCTAGCATACATGCTCCACGCCAAGTAGTCAAACTCAATGGCCGTCAATACCACATGTCAGATCCGTCCTGTTCCTCCCACTTCCTGTCATCCCAGGAGCTACATGCTTACTTCAGCTTGACGCTATGTATCCACAGTCCCATAACATCCTTCCTTCAAACTCCACTCAGCAGGCAAAGAGCAGGTCTCGTTTCAAACCAACGCTTTGACAAAAACCTTGCTCTCTCGTCTTCCCCCTTCACATGCCCGGCTCATAATGATCACCACCAGTCGACACCTTCCCGCGGCGCTCCCCTTGGCGAATCCTGGTAAGTACACGTCTTCTGTATCTCGGTTTCATCCGATTGTAGATAGCCAAAGCCGCGATGTCATCGTCGTCAAATGCCGCCAGGACCCTCCTATCGTACCCCTTGTCAGTCCTGTTTTTCCAACTGCGCTTGGCGTGCTCGTAATCAGTCTCGACGAAGCTTAAGTCATGGCGTGGCCAGACCGCAACGGCTTTGGCAATCGCCGCAAGGGCCTTGTGCTCGTCCCATCCGGTGTAGTCGATGCCTGTAGCTTCTGTGGCTTTGGACATGGCTATTGGGACGAAATGTTCGAAGCGCGCAAGGAGTGCTTTGTCTCGAGTGTGATGCGTTGAAAGGCTTCCTTCGCGTGAATCGGGGTAGTCGTCACTGTACTCGTATTAGTGAGCCTGATCGGCTTGGGAAGCAATGGTCGCTTTCATGTCAGTGTCTGCGGTCTCTGTCTTGATGAAAGGCATAAGCTCGGCATTTGAAACATCAAGTGCGGCTTCGATGTCAGTATCTTCGGTCTCCGCCTTGATGAAAGGCAAAAGCTCGGCATCCGACGCATCAAGTGCAGCTTCGAGAGGACCGTATAGCGCATCCAACCCGGACACGAAGTCATTGAATGCCAAGCTTTGCTCCTTGAGAGGAGATCGCGCGAAAGCCATCATGTCTGACGTAGAGCGAGAGCTTGATGGTGGCGTTGAGCAAGATTTCATTGTTCTCATCCAAAAAGGTAACATCGACTAGCGCTCTTGGCGCGCAAACAGAGCTGTTCAAGATTTCCCATCCGTTGCCATGAACACAACGATCACGTGATTACGCGGGACGCTAAGCGCACAGTCCACGCCTTCCTACTTTGCTGCCCCCGCGATGACAGTCTTGCTCGTCTTTTTTTCCAGTGATCAAAAAGTGAGTGAAGAAGTGCTATTGTTGCGGCGTTTTACTGACAAATAGCAGATGTATCTACAAAGACATGATGATCCTCAATTCCAGTACCAATATCCCATTGGACCACTGCCTCAACACCCACCTGTGAACTACACAGTCCCACAACCTCGACAGGATATACCACTCCGGCAGTATCCGCTGCATCCGCTGCAAAGTCTACCTCAACAACCACAATACACACCACTGCGACAGTGTCATGCGGCACCTCAACATGCTCCAGCACTTCAACAACACTATGTGTCGCAGCCACACTACCCTGCGCCACTACTGGAGAGCTTTACGCCGCCAACAAACTCCTATGCGCCATCGACACAGTATTATTCACACCAACCGCAGTTCTTTCCGCCAGCGCAGAGTAATCTACCACCTGAACGACACGCGTCGCTACCACACCATCTTTATATCCCACCAGTGCAACGTGCTGTGCCTCCACCTCAGTGCGAACCACCGCAACCGTACAACCCTGTCCCACAACAGCAGCACTATACACCCCAGCAATCATACTATCAAGCACCCCAGCAATGCGTCCCACCGCCTCAACCGGCCTACCCGCAACAATCGCGGCTTCATCACAATGTGCCGCATGTCGAACCAGTACACGTGCTAACTCAGGCCGCGCCACTCCATGATATCGTGAAGCCGCCACTCACACAATGTGCGCCAATCTGCCAAACAGAATGCGGCTTGCAATCTCAAGGAGGTCCACCCGCATCGTTTCAACAGCCGCGGTTCTCTCAACAAATCTCTGGCGCACCGGCAGTCTCAAATGAATACGCGTATCATCCACCACAGCCGCGAACTCCCAATGCTCTAGTAGTACCAAGATCGTCGGCAGCCGAGTACCAATCGATGATATCGCAGATTTCCAATTTGGATATGAGCTCGAACGATCAGATCGCTACCGAGGTCCAACGGGGAGAGATATGCAGCAGCCCACCAATACTGCCAGTCCGTATCGCACCCGAACAGACTCGTGCCGGTAATGCGCCTACAAGTACAGTCGAAGCATCGAGGACATCCACGCCAAAGACAACTTCAGAAGATTTGGCGTTAAACGAGGATGACAGTCGCTGTCCATATGTTTCAGAAGTCTCTTTCGGAAGTCTTCTATACAAGGATCAAATTCTTTTGGGAGTTCTACAATGGGAGGCATCGATGGCCGCTCAAGCGCGAGCACAGAAGGTTGCCCAAGCGAAAATCAGCTCAACTGGTAAACTCGGCAGGCTGCCTCCTCCCGGAGATGAGTACTTTGATACAGTTCCTTGGACAACGTCACATCGGCCAGTGATGCCACATCACGTTTACCCCAAGAACAGAGACGGATCGCGCAATTCCGGATTGCTTTGGCCCGCGCGGTACCTTTGTAGCAAGTCCAACCAGTTGGGGCTTTGTTGGTATACATTCGGCACCCCGGGTAGCTGCCACCTTGGTGCCTCCTGCCGATGGGACCACAGTTTACCATGGACAACTCTCGAATTTCTCATAACCAGAGGGCGAGTCTCTGTGCAGCTTGCTCGCCAACTCATGGCAAATTGGAACACAAATGAACATTCAGATCTACACCCAATGGTCATATCCCGCATGAAAGCAATTACATTAGGTCTTGGTGAGCGCCTTGAACCAAAAGTACTACCCAGTCAACGTGCAAACTCACGGTCATGGGACGATACCCGCTGAGCATTAGCTCTCGTGCAACAAGGTCCTCCTTTTCTCTTCATGCTGACCTGATCTCGCCATATCGCTAGACTGTTAAACCCCCGTCTCGTCACGTTTGTTTTCTCGCTTCTGCAATCTGCGCTCTTTCATGCACTCGCATTATATTATGGCCGTACTGTTCCAGTACGGTGTTTTCGTATCCTCATCTGTGGTCAGATTCAGTCTGATGATGTTCTTGGGCTATACGCAATTGCGTATAGCTGTTTAGGTCTCTGGTAAGCAAAGCTGCTTACCGTGTGTTGCCATTCGGCTGTACGGGTATGGTATTACTCGTGATTTTACTGTTCTTTGACCCTGGCTATACCTCAAGGTATGGTGTTGCTTGACCTTCCATTCTCCTGGCTATACAATAACGCATAGTGTTTGTTTGATATCCTGACGGCGTGCGACATCTCCGCGCTTTTGCCATCGACTGCCATGCAAAAGGGTGACAGAGGTTGAACCGCACTTTCTGTGACAGGAAGAGGCTTAGAAGGATGGCCCGTGTTCTGTTTAATGCTGGGTTGAGTTCGTTACGTGGTAGCATTGTCGCTAGGTGGGCGTGTATTCGCCGGAGCTTATGTTCACTTCATTGCAGTTCCCTGCAGTTCAATCAAGGTCTCATTAGCTCTTACTACGCGATCTCATCCTGAGTTCAGTCTTAAAGCACTATTAAGACTTGTGAAACTATTGTTCACAGCTCTTTCATTATGTAATTCCTCGCGTGTGAACTCAATCGTCGCGTCGACAGCACTTGACGCTACGTATGTCGATGGAGAACACGGAGCTATCACGGTACGCACAATATGAGATGCAGTATAAACTGACGAAGAGTCTACTTAGCTAGCTTCTGGGTAGCTGGCTCATCATCATGGGATGGTCCAAACGGGCATGGTGACGCGCCACGCTAAGCGCACGGTTCTCGCACAGTCAGTAAACGCTCGTCGAGCTTACTACTTTACTCTTTACTCACACAAGAATACGAAATACACAATGACCCATAAGAGAAGACACGAATTTAACTTCAACAAAAAGAATCGCAAGCTCTCGAACAGCATCAAAGACGCAGATTGCGATGTCAAAATCAACCTCAACAAACCAGAACAATACCCCGATCACTTCGAAAAGCGAGGTCAGAAACTTGCACCACCAGCTTCAAGAGACACGCTAATATTTTACTGGATGCAGGGACATCAACAGGCCATGACGACGATTCCTACGATGACCAATACCTGCCAGAAGACATCGATTCTATCTATCCCGATGACGACAATACCCTCTTGTACGATAGCAACGGCGACTGCTATCATTACGAGGCTGTTATGCCAAGCTCCAATACAGCAGATCTCGATACCCACCCAGTACCTATCGAGACTCAGCATGTCATCTCCGCCAGAACCGCAGCAGAGGTGATTGAAGTAAAGCTAGAGGAAGAGATCGAGACGCTTGAGATCCTTCACTCAGCATCATGGATCGAAGGGAAAGAAAAGGCAAAAGGCACTTGCAACATAGTATCGCTCCAGTCACCACCATGGACTACAAAGCTTCCTGCGAAGAATCCAGAGCATGACTACGGTATCACATCCGGAGGCTTCCCACGGCACGGCCGACTCTCGCCTTGGCTCTACCTTTGCGATCACACCTGCGATCTGGGCTTATGCGACATCACCTTCCGCTTACCCTATACTTGTCCGCTCGGTTCAGGCTGTCGATGGAGACACGAAATTCTCTGGGACGAGCTGAGCTTCCTCATCACCAGCGGTCGACTCACCCTCCGACGCGCTCGTATCATGCTCGCGAACTGGCAGTCATCTGCGTCGTTGGGCGATGACGTTGACGCTTGGCACCGCATGAACGCCATAATCGACCGTCTGAAGTACCTCGAGGCGCCAGCTGTACTCAAATACACGTATCCGTATCTGTTCCCCGTTCGCGACTCTCACGCTCTCTTCGAGAGACTGAGCGACTGATAGCGCGTTGGAGGATAGGCCACAACAAACTCATTCAGAATGCAGCGCAAAGCTCTTTCTCTCATTACATATGATGCCTGGCTGGCAAGCAGCGCACCCAATCACTGTTCGCTTGCTGAACGCCGCACTTGGGGACACTGGACATGAAACCTCCTCGCGCCGAGACGCCGGAAGAACTTGTCCGTTCCGGTAGCCTTTGGTGGCGGCCTCTCCCGCCTGCCATGCTACCAGCTTCTTACGCAGTCGTTGCTCTGCATCTTTACTTCCGCAACAAGCGTAGCTCATTCCAAGCCCGCGAGATCTTTGCTCACCGCTATGATATTTGGGTGTGTGAAAGTCGTCATCGTGGGATCTGGTGCTGTCTTAATCGCTTTGGGCGTCTGATAGTTGCCTTGGTCATGCGATACACCAACTATAGAGCCATCGCCTGATACGTATCGGTCTTGCGCTTTGTCACTTGTGGACGAAGCCGTTGCCCGATGCCAATCGGCCTAGCGCTCTACTTCAGTGTCAAGTCGATCTGCTGTGCTTGCATGGCCTGATCGTAGACACATTAGTTGATGGGGGAAAGATGTGAGGGTGTACGACTAGAATGGTTACAAAATCATCGCCGTGCAGCGTATGCGAAGATCGCCACATCATGTAAAGTACACCAGTAGCAATGCCACACCTCGTGCATTCTACATCTTCTTTCAGTATGTATTTCGCATTGTGCTATCTGTCTTGTGAGTCGTACACAGCCCCTACCAGCGCCACACAATCATACCATTCCGATCTTCACACGCGTTCGGCATCGTCACCGCCAACATCTGTGATGTGGAACAGCAACATGACATCCCACTTCTCCTTGAAGATAGTAACCTTATCGACAGTCTTGTGACCCAGTCCCTTCCTATGCTGTATGAGGAGGTAAGCGACCCCGGAACCATTCGGTGAGCCTAATAATGCATTGAACTCCACTGAGCCTGCGCCGTATGTTGTCCCCGGCCATTCTTTTACAACGAGTCTGCCCTGTAACATTAGATAGGTAACGGCGGAGCGCGTGACATCGTTGAGGACGTTGTGTCGAAGTACGTAACGTAGGTTTGACTTCTCGTTGGCTTTCGACAGCCATTGGAGATACGCTACATCCGACCAGTGTTTCAATTTCGGTATAACTGAGTAGCATCGTTCGCACTCTTCAACCATGGCTCGGGCTGTGTAGTTGTCATACGCCACTATAATTCCATCCGAGGGGTTGATGACTTGGCAAAACAACGCTTCCGTTGCTGCACAGCCTTGACCACCCACCGCTTTCGGGTCCTCGCGTTGGTGGCCGACGCAAAAATTGGGTCCTTCATTCTCATCAAACTCCCCATTTAGTCCAATGAGCCACAGAATGTCGCAGAACCATTCCTTTGCGGTATCTGGGTACGTAAATTCGTCCTCTTCGTACCCCCATTCTTGGAGATCCTGCACAGCTGTGAATACACTTTCAGTCGATTCTGATGGGTCTGCGATCATCAGTTTAGATAGCTGGGCGCCTTTTACAACCAGCCTCTCGAACTTTTGGCTGACGCGCCACCAATCAACTTGCTTCGCATCGTTCGAGCTACCCGTGTCTACTTTTAGCGACACCGCAAGCTCCTCAAACGGTGATAAGTTTGGATGCGCGGCTGGAGCTGGGCTCAAATCTTCCACCGGACGGGTTTGAGGATTTGACGTCATCTTTTGAAGGAGTCTGTGAAACATGTCGGGATGAGACTGAGGTGGCGCTCGGGTGTAGTGAGTAGAACTGGCATACTGGAGCGATTGTATACCAAGTGGACGCTGTGACGAGCGACATTGTTCACAAACAGCTATGAAATACGTGTTGTCAACATAGTCAGTACATGAGACTCACCGTAAACCACCGACTCTGTACTCTACGCATTTCACGGGCGCGAATGGATTGGAAAACGACATGCGTTTGCATCTTTCCCCATCTCTTCCCGCTGGCTGCATAGCGCGTGTTCAGTTCGGTCTGGATAAATGGTATTGACATTCAAGCGACGCACGTTGTTGTCTCGAAGCTCTTCCGGTTTTGACTAAAGATTCCGGTGATGGAAGTGCTGTCGTGGAGAGGTCTGATCGCGCACGTCGTGCCGGGACTCTTCCTACACGCAAAGTGGTGTTGAGGATCAACTGAGCCACTGCGCAGTGTCGCATTCGGCTGATGGTAATGATCTATGATAGGAAGTAGTCGTTCCAGCTTGCTTGACGGATGATCTCAAATCTGCGTGTCATCGAAGTTTCGGGGTCGGAAGTGCCGACGCCATGCCCTGGAAGGGACTAGGCGCACTCAGACCAAGGTTGCCATCTTCCCGATGTTCCGACGACACGTCTTCATCACCCTTCTCCTTCCTCAAATCTTGCGCATCGTCACCTTTCACCGCCGTATTTGGGCGCAGCCAATCCATAGATCAGGGCGCTTACTGAATTGTTACGGTGAGTTGCGTAGTCATACTATCTTCTTTGAGGTGGGGCAACGGCAGCGGTGCGGTTATAATGGGATAGATTCTACTAATTGTCATCGAGAAAACAAGAAGAGGCGCTGCCGGGAAGCCCGTAGAACGGCATCGCAGCAGCGACCTCGTGGGCTATTAGCTGGGTGGGTGACCACTAGCGAACGCTCAATTGTGAGTACTTCGATTTTTGCTCTTTTTTGCCCTTCCTTCCTCTTTTTGCTCCTTCATTCCCCTTGTGCCAATCACAGCGAGCTATACTTCAATGTATTTTCACTGATCTCGGTCACTTTTTCGCGTATGCCTGGAGCTATACGTCTGCGTAGAGGATGCATCTCGCGACATTATACGATGTCTTTCCTACTACATATCTCTAGTACTATCAAGGCCAACTCCGAGTTCTACTACTGTATACCTCAAACGTCCATTAGTCCTCAATCTCGTACTCGCGTCTCTCGACGTATGCATCAACGCCTCGCGCGCTTACTCGGTCCCAGCGCCGATCGCGCGATGTCTGCCGCGTTCTCCAATTCACTAATCCGATCATCTTTCTCGTCCATCCACCTCCTGTGGTCTTCGTCCTTCATTCCGATCATAGCTTTCACCTCTTCAAGCTCTTTGCCTTGATCTGCTAGCCTTTTTTCTAGCTCTGCCACCTTCGCATCCCTCTCAGCGATCATTCCACGCAGCTGCTCAACCATCGTCGGCGGCAACGCCTGGTTCTCCGCCACGATCTCCTCGTCCACAACCTCTTGTATAGCCCAGGGTAGCTCTTCCTGCTCCTGTTCGATGCTGACTACGGCCGCTGTATGCGGCTTCGCGATGTTCGGAAGCGAGGAATCGACGGATGCAGTACCCGTAGTCGGCAAGGCAGTCGCCAGAACGGGCGCTGTTTCCGTCTCGTTGACTGTCTCTGCGTGCGTTGTAATCAGCTTCGCTTGAGCCTTACTCGTCCCAGCTGCCCTCGCCGGAATTGTGGCCTTCCTGAATAGTGGTTCCGGGTGATCTCGACCCTCGTAGAACTCTCGTACCAGCGGATGATCCATGTTCGGACGGATGGGCCAGGCCTTGTTCTCCTGGAGATGGATGATGCCGGCGAGAACGAGATAAGCCTGCTCAGCAGCCTCAGGACGGAGCTGATAGCCATGCGGAGGCATGTGTCCAAGTAGTTCCCAAAGTGTCATCGGCATGTACGGAGCATGACATCCACTTCCAACATGATCACCAGTCCGACATAGCGCGCACTCCTGACGGCAATCGCGGAGGCTATTGACGTGCTTCTGTTTCCAGCAGGACATGCACTTGTTCGATTTGTTCATGAGATTCTTGCCGAACACCTTTTCGAACTGCATCATGTCGTAGTAAGGACCGGCCGGGGGTAGGTAATCCTGGATCGAACGAGACAAGACCTCGACAGGTTGGATGCGCGACTTCTCCACTCGTCCAGATCCGTCGCGGTTGATCTCCATGACGATGTTCGAGCTCGCCAACTCGTCGACGTTAGGCAACCGATCTATCAAACGTTATCAGCTAGGTACGACTTGCTAAATACTGCTGTGTCACGTACAATTGTACTTTTCGTATGAGCCGTAGCCGGTCGCAGATCGTGCGGCGGGCGCCTTTTTCGCATGCATCGCCTGGCTCAACAGATGGAACGACATCCTGGCGGGTTGTGTAGACTGTTCAATGGATTGGTCGGAAGGAAGGCGCCGTGAAGCGTGTGGAAGTTGCGCGAAAGACTGGCGGCGAGAGGACACTGGTGCGCTATCGTTGAGCGTCAAAAGCTTTTGCACCGTGCGAAAAGGTCTGCGTTAGCGAGCGCGCCCTTTCACCGCGTCATGGTTTTTGATAGAGCGCTCTTTCACTCTTTTTGAACGTCGAGAAAAGTGACCGCGGGTGTCATGTCATAGTCAGCCAGACAGAGCAGCAGACAGACGTCAGTGCGATCAGGTACCCGTAGGAGCTAGCCCCTGTCCAGACCGTCTGGTTCCTCAGTTCAACACCGCTCTTTATTGAGACCACGCTACGATATATCAATATGTGACATTCATACATCGAGGCAACCACGCGCGGGTGTAGTCATCTTACACGTGTCTCTTTCACTGTCCCACTATACTTTGAAAATGTCAGGGAAGCAAGTCATGATCACCATTGACCACGGGATTGATATGGGGGATGAATACGTTCTCACATAGCCTCAGTCGCTCGATATGCTGCCATCCCGGGCCTTTGCAATCTCTCCGCAGACCTGTGTGTCAGCCGTACACACAATGGGCGGAACAGCTAGCTTTGAACATATCACATGAGTTGGATCAATGATAACGCAAGGTGTGAACACATAAGAGAATGATATAGGTGATAGGAACGACAAAGTTCCATTGTTGGTTCTTACTCCCTCATTCTTTCTCACATCAGCCTGCGAAAGCCGGTTCCCCTGAGGTCACACAACAGGGCGACGGCGGATCAGCGCAGTACGTGGTAGAAGCTGCCTTGCGGTTGCCGAACGCGGGATGAGAAGCAACGATAAGGACTCACAGCGAAAAAATCACAGTTGAAACATGATGTGGTTTTAAAGCATTCCGCCGCACCGTACCGACCTGTGCCGCTGGTAGCCTTCCAGCTCATGAGCGAATGGAACGAGTACAACGACAGCAGGGCTGAGCTAGCATGTACGTAATGGCTTTGTGGCGCCGATCCGAACCGGCGGGCTGATTCTGAGACGTCCAGTAAGCTTTCGAAGGTCGTCCTTCTCCGTCGTCCTCATCCACCAAAGTTGCTTTGGCATCCACGATAACCCAATATTGATACCTAGGTTGTTATAGCACGCGATCAAGACAGTCCGTATATGGACTCAATAATATGGAGAAAGTCATCACAGCCGAGAAGCTGACGCGCATTATCCTTACGTTGTCATTGTTCTCTGCCGGCTCCGTACCCGAACGTTGTCACTGAGGGGACTTCCGAACGAAACAATCCACGCGTTGTCACAGGGCTGATTCGACTGTCGGTAGCCAGCGATCTGAGTTCCAGGACGCATTGAGAATTCGTCAGCCTGACAGCGATTGGTGCACATGATAAGCCACCGGCGCCTCCATTTACACCGCTCGACGAAGTACTCTGCATGAATTCTGTTGTGTGACAATGGCCATCACACCTTGCTTGACCTTTTCAGCCCATTCGCGTACTTTATCTTCCGGTTCGTTGAATTTGGTTGTTGAGCTACGCATTTTCAGGACATTGTCGAATCAGACAGTGGACCGTTCAGCCACAACCGCAACTGCGCCCCCGTCGATAAGAGGAGGACTCGACATCACATGACGCCATCACCGTGCAATTATCAAGGTTGGAACCCCCCAGTCTCTATTCGTAAACCAGTCGCCGGCGGCCTTTATTTACTGGACAACAACGCACCACGTCTTTTGCAGTGCTAACCCGCAAGAAGGCGAAGTCACGATCACGACTCTCTGACCAATCCGGACTCTATCCATAATGGCCGGCGGGGAAATCGGAGATTTTGTAGACCTAATGCTTCCAGTCTTGCGCCTTCAGAGATTCCAATGCAGCTCTCCTAATGAATCAAAATGGCTCAAACCCCCACACACCCATGCCCTTCATACTCCCACCCTCTACAATTTGAAACCATCACTTCTTACATCCCCTGAAAGATAATGCCTACGCTATCAAGTGAAGCCATCATTGCATTAGCCGCTCTCTTCATTGCTCTCTCTCCTTCACTTGCTGTCATCTATCATCTCAGGCGTCGCAACCGTGACAACCGCAGCAACCGTCACGAAGACCAGGGTACGCTTGTGATATTAGTCTAATCCTCGAACACCTCGCTGACTCCCGTATAGATGTCGAACTCGCCACTCGCTTCAACGTAAACATGCAGATAGTTCGGCATGTGAAGGACACCGTCCTCCGACCGGTGATCGCACATCTCTCTACGCGATGATCGAAACAGGCGTTGACGAACGTCGAAGATCAACACTATATCGCTCATTCCATATCGACATCATAGACTTCTCGATTCAAGACATCACAGGCTCACGCCTACATGTATACCATAGACTTATAGAGACAATGCCGCTTCGACATAGTTATTATTAAACTCAAATCTCTACGCCAAAACACCACACCCCAACATCCTAAAAACATTCTTCCACCTCACACTCCACCACTTCCTCCTCTCACCATCTCTATCCCCTCCCAACACGCTACCCTCACCCTCCGCACCACCCACACTCCCCCCACTCCCCTCACCATCCCCCTCCACACCCTCATCTCCAACAACCAACTCCTCCCCAATACCAAACTCATCACCTCCAACACACATCCACCTCTCCTGCACCCTGTCCTCAACCCCTACCTTCCGCCCATTCCCATGCCAAAACGGCTTTCCCTTCTTCTTCTCCCCGGTACCATCTTCTCCGCCGCTCTTGATACCATCCACGTCTTCGACTCCGCTTCCGGTGTTTGGACGGATCCAAGGCCCCGTCACACCGAACATCGCCGCGGCTTGACGGATGCCTTCGTCGCGGTAGCCATACCACTCCCGTCCTTCTTCTATGATCGTGCACGTGGGAGGCGGCTGAGCGGATGGTGTACTTCCGTTTGAGTTTTTGGAGATCCGGCGTTGCCGCTGTTCTAGGACGAACTCAGGGAGGGGCGTGGCGAAGATGGATATGTCGTTTTGGGGTTTGCTGACTACGTTGCCAGTTTCCGTTTCAAATGACTCCGCGTGAGGGGGGCTGGAGGATACCGACATACTCTCCGCTTCAGATATATCCGACGCAAATCCCAGTTTGCAGACTACATCCCCCCTCTCCGCTCCACACACCTCCTTACACGGCACCCTGGAGACCACAGCCATACTCTCCCGTAAAGACATATTCGATGGATATTTTTGGTCGCCAAACACAAAGTCGAACATGTCTTCAGATGACTCCGCTTGAGGCAGGTTGGCGTAGATGGATGTGCTGCGGCCGCGCCAGCAGTGTGATGTTGCTGTTGAGCCCATGGCTGGGTTGGAGTGGGTGGGGGTGGGATGGGTGGTGTAGCGGCTTTGTGTACTCCAGGGGTTCTGGAGAGGTTTTGAGGTGAAGGCTTTTGTGTGAATGTAGATGTGAATGTGTTTTGGGATGGATGATGTGAACTTGTGCATTCTTCCCTCTAGTTTTATATGAATCTGAAATTGATGAAAAGTTATCGTATGAAGCATACCATGGTCCTGCGACGAAACATGGTGGACACAAAGCGATAGTAAGACCACTCACGATTAACCCAAACATCACCCACATAAGGGGATACTTGCCATCAGCGTCCTTGCAATCCTCATTTTTCGGAACTGCTACCATAATCCACCCTACACAAGCCCCACACGACCAACAACAACACGACACATGCAGTTACAAAAATAGTATTCCACTTTCTCATCCCACTCTTCTTCCCATCCACCTCTTACTAGATCCCACTAAAGAAGACTGATATCTCGCTTTTGAATTTTCCCCCGATGGAAACCAAGTTGCATGCGTGCAACCAACCAAAAGATATGCTAAGCTGAAAGAAAACGCCGGTACCGACCCGACCCAAGAATATACACAACGAATGAAGTTACACGGGAATCAAACAACTCTGACAAAAGGGGAACAAGTCTTAACGACCTGATCGCTCCTTAGTTTGCTTTCTGCGGTCCTTGATAGTTTCTGCGATTTCATTAGCATTGGTCACTACAGGGGTTGACGTATGAGACTCACTCTCGTCGTAAATCATAAACTCGTGCAGCGCACTTCCAGCCGGTACCATAGGCAGCACAGGCACCTTCTGGTCGGTAACAACCTCCAGCAGAGCCGGGCCATCGCTCTCCAACAGCCACTTGAGGCTGTCCTCGAGCTCCTCAGGCTTAATGCAGCGCTTAGCCTGGACACCCATGGCATCACCGAGCTTGACGAAATCAGCGTTGCGCTGATGGGTATGCGCGAAGCGGTCGGTGTAGAAGAGGGTTTGCCATTGCGTGACCATGCCCTGCTCCTCGTTGTTGAGAATGATGATCTTGACGCCAATGTTGAACTCGGCGGCGGTGGAGAGTTCAGTGAGAGTCATGCTGAAGGAGGAGTCGCCGTCAATGTCGATGACGGTGCATTCTGGGCGTGCGACCTTGGCGCCGATGGCGGCGGGGAGACCGTAGCCCATGGTTCCTAGACCACCGGATGTGATCATGGTGCGTGGGTATCTCCAGCGGTAGTGCTGGGCGCACCACATTTGATGTTGGCCGACACCGGTGGTGAGGATGGTCTCCTCCTTGCGGTGGGCTGTGAGATCGGAGAGCTTCTCCATGACGGTCTGGGGCTTGATGAGGCCGTTCTCGCCCTCCTTCTCGTAGGCCCATGGGAAACGCTCCTTCCAGGCGGCGATTTGTCCGAGCCACTCCGGTCTCTCGGGAACCTCGTTAACAAGAGGCAGGAGCTGCTTCAGGTTCGTGCCGAGATCACCCTCGACAGCCTCGGTCGCCTGCACGACCTTGTTGATGTTCTTGGGCATGATCTCGAAGTGGATGATACCACCACGACCCTCAGCCGCAGCCGCCTTGGCCGCAGGTGCGAACTTGGAGATAGCACCAGTGATACGGTCATCGAAGCGAGCACCGAGAGCGAGAATTAAATCGGCTTCCTGCATGGCCATGTTGGCATAGGCCGAGCCGTGCATACCGAGCATGTGGAGGGACTTGGGCTCAAGCTCGTCGTATCCTCCCAGACCTTGCAGAGTGGTGGTTACGGGAATGTTGACCTTGTCCGAGAGCTCCTTCAGAAGCTGGGGTCCGTTCTCGGTCTGGAGGATACCCTGTCCAGCGTAGATGACGGGCTTCTTCGCCATGTTGATCAGGTCGGCGGAGCGGCGGATAGAGTGGTCCAGCTGCTGCTTGCTAAGCTCGCGCGCGGCGATGGTCGCAGCGCTGACGGTGGTGGGGAGGGTGCTGCTCATGGGAATAGCTCTTTGGAGAACACTGGCAGTAACATCCTTGGGCAAGTCAACGAGAACAGGTCCCGGGCGTCCGCTTGTCGCAATCTCGAAAGCCTCGTTGATTCTCCGCGGGAGTTCCGCAACGTTCTTGACGAGGACATTCCACTTTGTGCAGGGCCTTGTAATGCCGACCATGTCAGCTTCCTGGAAAGCATCGGAGCCAATTGCGCTGGTAACGACCTGACCGCAGAAGACAACCAGGGGTGTTCCGTCCATCAGCGCATCCTGCATGGGTGTGACGACGTTGGTGGCACCGGGACCAGATGTAACGAGCACAACACCGGGCTTTCCACTCGCGCGGGCGTAACCCTCTGCCATGTGGCCGGCGCCCTGTTCATGTCGCGGGAGAATGAAGTCGAAGTGTTTTGACTGGTAGATCGCATCGAAGACGGGAAGAATCGCACCACCGGGGTAGCCGACTGGGAGGTGTTAGTATTCAGTATGTGAAGTTCGTGCACACAATTCATGTAAGCATGTAAGATGTGTCATACAGATGTGCTTGACGCCCTGGCGGAGCATCATCTCGTGGAAGATCTCTCCACCGGTCATGCCAACAAACGAGTGGTCCATTGCAGGTGAGCGGTACGGCTTCAGCGGCTGGACATCCTTGTGGTCCTCACGGTTGAAGGCGGGCGACGGTCTTGAGCGCGGTTGTGTTTGTGGGGCCGCCGCCTGGGTGCTCTGCGGTCGCTTCGCATCTTCCTGGGTGATTTTACTCGAGACGGCCTGCGCGGGTCTGCGGAAAGGTGAGACGGCGAGTCGCTGTGTGGAGGTGGAAAAGTTGCGGCTGCCCTTGAGAGCATTTACAGCTCGTGTGCGTGACTGCTGCATGGCGATTATGACGTCCACTCAGGACGAAGTATTAATAACGCACAGAGGGGAGATTCAGCGAAAGCAAGAGCGACGTGGGAGAGAGAGTGGGAGGAAAGTGTGAGCTGACGGACGGTTTTGAGTCAATTGGCCGTTCGCCTTTGAGTCTTCGTCGGGCCCAGGTTCGTGGCGCATATGAAAAGTTAGTGGAGTCGTTTGGCCCCGGTGGCAGGGGTCTTGATTGGGCGATCCCCGCAATTCGAAAGAGTGCTGCCGAACATCGGAGCGCTGTGACAGCCGTCTTGGTCGATGGGAACACCATAGACACGATGCAAGTTCCCCCTGGACGAGGCCATGGTCGGGCTGCCTCGGGCGACGAGCGACGACGAAGTGCGTTGACTGCTCTTCACGTGTACTCTGGCATGACTAATCGAGAGGACAGCCGCGCTGACGCGCCGTACGACAAAGGGTCCACTCGACGCCGATGACATCGTTATAGACGAGTATGCGCCCAATTATTCAACCGGCAGATAATACGGATACAAGACACGCGCTTACACAATGATGCAGCCCTCTCACAGAAAGTACCGGCACCCTGCCTGCGCGCGTTCGGTCGCCAGCACGGCCTCAACCTTCCCCGCAGCCGTCGTATGAGGGCCCAACACGCGGCATCGACGACATCCCCCACAAGGACTTCAGCTTCCTCCAGGACCCGCAGGCGTATCACGTTCTGCCAGTCACCAATGTTCCGCCTCCGTTCCTCAGTGCGCCGCATGCCCCGCCGATATCCTCGCCGATAGATACACTTCTCTTATCAGGCCACTACCGCCTCGCCGCCATCGCCGCAGCGCGCAATCTCATCTCGGCAGCCCCGGGCGATCACGACACTCTCCTACACCTCATCCACGTACGCCTAGCATGCCTCTGCCTACTCCAGGAACACGCCCTCGCGGCGCAGGAATCCAAAGTCCTGGGTGACCTCAACAGCGCCTTCTACCGCCACCCCCTCACAAACGCCCATCTCGTACCCTGGGATCTGCGCCTCCTCGTCGTACGACTGGCAGCCCTCGGATACGGTGAATGGCGCAAGGGCATAATGGGATACTACGAACTCGCACGCGAATGCAGAGAGAGTATCCTCAAGGCAGGCTCAGACGAGGATAAAGCGATTTGGCGATCGCGACTACGAGACTGCGGTATTCGTGTTGCGAACGTGTTGGTGGAAATGGGCGATTTCGAGGGCGCAGGGAGACATCTAGCAACACTCGCTGCGGACGGCGATCAGACGAGGGAGATCTCGCTAATGGAGACACTCGTCTGGCTGAGAGTCGGTGACATGGCATCAGCACGTCGTTGTCTCGCTCGCGCATCCTCCGCCTCAGCAGACGCTCTCGTAGACGGCACACTCAATGCACTCATCCAGCTCGCCGACTCTGACTACGCCGCCGCTGCTGAATCTTTCCAAGCCCTCCACGAAGAGTTCCCTGAAGATGCGATGGTAGCGCAGAATCTGGCTGTGTGTTTGCTCTATACGGGTCGGATATCGGATGCTAGAGACATACTTAGTAAACTAGTCGACGATAGTTCGCCGTTCCACTCGCTGGTATTGAACCTCAGCACGGTGTATGAGTTGTGTACAGAGAGGAATAGGGAGAAGAAACTTGGGCTGGCGGAGAGATTGGCAGGACGGAGGGATGGGGGTGGAGTGGGTTGGGAGCGTAGTAATGCTGAGTTCAAGCTGTAGAAGTAGGAAATTCAAGAGGATAGCAAAGAAGTTGTAAATAAATCGGGGTATCTTGAATATGTCTGTGTCTTCTCATCAACTAGCCGGTCTCCTCAAGGCCAGGATGTCAGATAACTTGACATTCCCTTTACCACCCCAACCTGCAGCTCCTTGAGCTACTTCTGGTCGAACGCGAACATACCAGCCCCACGCCCGCTTATCCAGGTCTTCTCTACTCAGTACTTTTGCCCATGACCCATACAGAAGTTCTAGTGCGCCCAGCAAAAGCCCTAGATTCCGCTCCTTCTCTGCTGCAATGATAGCAGCTGTCCTCTTCCCCTTCGGTTTTGCTGCAGCCGCTCCCTCGACCTTGACATCAACATCACCATCTTCCTTCTTGACTAACTCCGCAGCGGGTGTCTCGAACGCCCTCAACAAGTACGCCCTCGCGCTCTTTGCAGTGTAAATAGGAAGGCTACTCGAGCCAACCTTTGAGTTCTGCGCCTTCTTCAAAGCTTCAAGGTCCACGCCCCAGAGTGCCGGTTCCCTTGCTTCCTCCTGATGCTCATCACCGCCCTCAGACTTCACCGTCTTCTGCGCCGCCTCGTCTTCCCACTCATACCCCCACCTCTTCATCACCCTAATCTCCCGGGTCATAATCCGCACAAGTGGTTGTCCCTCACCCCAGCCTTCTTCTTCCGCCGGCTTTCCCTTCTCCAGACCGATGTTCACGGCTTTCGTCTTACTGTTCATCGAGGTCACGGCTTGGGCTAGACTGAGACGACTGGATATAGGTTGGCTTGGCATCGTGAATTTGAGTAGCGTCACTGCGAAAGCGAGGACGAGTGGTGCGCGATTCGTATAGACAACAGATGAGCTAAGTATGTTCTCATCTAATTCTGGCTCTGGCAGCGCGAGCGAAGCCTCGAGATCGGCGCCGTTCAGAGGTTGGCCATAGGTTGCCTTTGCTTTCTTTGACGCAGGCGCAGGTGCAGCAGAGGCAGCATCTGCGGTTCGTTTTTTAGACTGTCGTTTGGCGGCATTGAGAACAGAACGCGCGACTTTCTCGTCGGCGAAGATGGTTTTGAGGGTTTCGTGGGAGGACTTGGATATATCGGATGGACTGCATGGTTGTCAGTAGGGAAGTGACGCGGTGGTACGCTGTCACGTGCTTACGTGATGAGGTTCGCTGCTTGGAGGTCTTTGATTTTGGATAGAGCTTGCGCGAGAGGGACCTTGGCGTCTTGCGATAGGAACCGCAGGAGCGATTGAACGTCTTGTGCCGAGGTCATGGTGATTTGTCTGGTTTCCGTGGGACTGTGGCCGTGGCATGACGTTGTTCGAGATTCCCGGGGCCGTGGGGAAGCCCTGGGCGTGACGCTAGTCTGGACCCTCACGCGCAAGCTTAACTTTCTGGTTGGCACTGCGCACAACCTCACCACCACCTCATGCCGCAATCACCTCATGAAATCTTCCAACACAGCGATTGATTGATCACACGCTGCCATGGCCTTCAAATTCTCCCTAGGTGCCGCGAAAGCCAACAAGGCGCAATTGAACGCCAAAGCGAAGGAGGAAGAGGAAGCGAAGGCGCGCGAGGAGAAGAATGCGCTCGACAAGGTCATGGCCGATTTCGAGGCGGAGCACGGCGCAGAGAAGAGTATACTGGGCGAGGTCGAGCAGCAAGAAGAGGAAGATGTCTTTGTTCCAACGGGAAGCAAGAGACATTTCACAGGCAGACAGCGCACGATGAAGAGCGGCCCCGGCACCCTCGAAACGGAGCCTCTCGATGGGTATAACAGACCAAACGCACCGCCAGGACGGCTTGCGCCACAGACACAGTCACGATTCGGAGGAGCAGTACCTACAGGCCCAGCTGCACTCGATGGCCCGAAGCAGACGGAGAACTTCTACACCACCGTCGTAGCGAAAGCTTCGAACCTCCCGCCCGAAATAGACTCGCGACGCGTCGAAGAGCTGTTCGCAGATTTCCCCTCACTCAAGATCGCGCGGGTCGACAGGATACCACAAGGTTCGCGGGTAGAAGGCAGGCCTTCAGCGACGATGAACATCACCTTTGACAAGGATGCCAACGCGAGGGACCTCGACGCTGCGATGAACAAACTCAATGACAAGAAGTATTTGGGCAAGGGCTACTATCTACATCTGGACAGATATCTTGGCAGTCGCACAGCAGACACAACACAACAGACAAAGGCATTTGGCGCACGGTGGCAGGCACCCGAGCTACCCAAAGGTTTTGCGCCGCCGCCAGATCTTGGTGGAGGGGGAGGTGGTAGAGGGCCTCGCGAGAACACTGAAGATCTCATCATCACTGCGAATCAGCCTCCCGATCTCGCGACACTCAGATTGGTACATCAGACTATCGAGGGCGTCATTCTTGGTGGTGTGGAGTTCGAGGCGGCTTTAATGAACGAGCCGCAAGTACAAGAAGAGGAGCGCTTCGCATGGCTCTACGATCAGAAGCATCCCGTCAATCGGTATTACCGTTGGCGTCTCCACCAAATCGTCACCAACAGCACCGATTCCGAAATCTTCGCAGGGCAGGGCGCCTGGAAAGGCCCCGTCGATCCGCTCCGCCACGAGTTCGTCGACCACGTTGGCGCTTTCGAATCAGACGACGAGAGTCTTGATAGCGATGACGAGGAGGAGAAGGAGAAGCCGATATTCAAGCCCCTACCAGTCGGTGACAACTATCCCGGCCGTGTGGACAATGGCCACGGCATCATGAACCCCAGATCACGAGCAATGCTCCTGTGGATGATCAACGCAATCCCACCCGGCAGCATCGTCTACGACGACCTCGCCGCCATCTCCACCTTTGCCGTCGAACACGCCGCCCAGGGCATGGACGAAGTCACCAGCATCCTCGTCTCCAACATCATCAACCCCTTCCAACTCACCGACGCCAACACACGAAACCGTGCCGGCGACGCGGCCATTAAAGACGATATCCGACGCCCGGACCTCCGCCAAGTCACCCTAAACGCCCTGCGCATCATCTCCGACGTCCTGCTCGTTACCGCAAAGGAATCAGGCGTCTCCTACAAATACCGGCTAGCCATCGGAACGGAGCTTGTAGAACGCAAAGTTTTCGAACACCTGGAGCAGTTGCCGTCAAAGCTGGAGATGGGGCGTATGACGGAGAGGACGTATAGGGAGGATGTTAATGGGATTCTGGCGGTGTGGACGGGGGATCACCTGTTTGATGAGAAGACGTTGAGGGAGTTGGATGATGCGTTTAATAGGAGGGAGAGGGAGAGGGAGGAGGGGGAGGTGCAGAGGCGGGCGGCGGAGAAGAGGAGGAGGAAGGGGGTGGTTGTTAGGAAACCGAGTAATCCTAGTGCGGACAAGGAGGAGGATGGGGAGGAGCAAGCGATGGATCTTGATGAGGATGCGAAGGATGGGGCGAGATCGCCTTCTCCTACTGCGAGTCAGATGGGGGAACCGGAGCCTGAGCGACCTGTTGCTGAAGCGGAGACTGAGGCTGTGGTTAAGGAGGAAGTGGTCGTGCCTGACCCTGTCGTTCCTGCAGATCCGCCAAAAGTCGTTGAGATTCCCGGGGAGACGGCTGTTGCGAGGGCAAGGCGGTTAAGACCAAAGGCTGAGGATATGTTTGCTTTGGATGAGGAGGATTAGTCTTCCTACTTTACCACAAAGATGCCGTCAATCATCTCAAGCTCTCCAGTTGGACTTGGAACCAGATAGGTTGTCCGCGTTGATGGAAAAGGACTCAGGAACTGTATGACGGGTGGGTGGGGAAGGAGGGGAGCTGGTGGCATCTCATCAAGAGCATGCTGTCCATCGTCTAGAATTGCCCAGCTGAATCCGAAAGCAGAGGATATGTTCGTGTCGGTTGACTAAGGAACTGCATGAAGGGAGGGGAGGTGGTGGCATCCCATCACGAAGATGCTGATTATCTACTCAAGCTCGCCTTGTGCGCCCAAGATAAGACGGGATTCTTCGCGTTGATCGAAAAGGACTAAGGAACTGTATGATACCCTAGATAGAGAGAAGTGGAGACATCGGCGAGTAAAGAGCGGTGATGAGGAATTCGAATGCCGACCGCTGTCTTTGATGCTTCGAATTTTCAGTCGGTTAGAAATTCTGGCTCCACATACTCACAATGTTCGGGTAACGCGTGATGAATGTTGAGTCGTTCGTACACATGAAGTCTGAAAGTATATCTGCCAGGGCTCCCTTCAACTGGGAAGGCACGAACAGGCAGGCGCCATGCCGCTAGTCATGACCCCACGTTCGATCGACGACAGGCACGCCCCTTGATTCGATCCCCTGCCCAAACGCATGGTCGCAGCATACCTTTGACGTGATATTGACAGATACATCCGTGAAAGATGGCGGCCCTTTGAAGTTCGCAGGAAACATCAGGTGCACGCGTGATTGGCTCGTGACTTGGGTCGTCGACTTGTGGACCCCAACATCGTGGAGCGCCCGCTACGGAAGTAGAGCTCTCCGCCTAAACCAACAACACAGACCTTCAGAGTCGCTACCTCACACCGCCTCCTAGCCCATCTTCGCCTACTTACTCGCGCAGCTGCCCCTCCGGCGGCCGCTCTATTCGCAGGGATATTTTCTCCCTCCCAACTCTGCCAAGACTACTGTGTTAGGGCTCTTCCGCTGCCATCTCCGCAGCTTCGCAGCCGTCCTCACCACGCCTAATCCAAAATGCCGACCTTTCTAGGCCTCGCCGTCAGCATCCATGCCGACAGCAACCCGCTCCCAGAATACTCGATACAGAAGCAATCTAAACATCACCGTATCACCTCGTACATCCCTGTCCCACCCGCAAAGATACCGCCGGGCGCTACCAAGCCTGAGCAGTCTTCTTTCGCGATATCGATCACTCTGCTCACCCCAGGTCTTCACGTGCCCTACTCGACGCCCAAGCCAACTGACGATGACCCCAACCCGAAAGCGAAGATTGTCGGGGGCCTCCCAGGTCAAACCGGAGAGCGGGGCAAGTACGGTCCCACGATAGCCCCGTACAAGCCCTTGACCACCTCGCCGAACGAGACAATCGCTGCATACATATACTTTGACGGCCGGGCAAAGGAGGAAGTAGCGACCCTGCTGCGACGCGGCGAAGAGACGTGGGTCAACTCACGGTGGGTCAGCGTGCCAGAGTCAGAAGGCGGGGGTCTCGCAGAGCGCGAGTTCCTCTTCCGCGAGGTCGGTCTCGAGAGATGGCTCAACGGTCTGGATCTCGAGGGCAAGGACAAGGACGTGGCCGCAAAGATTGAGCGGAGAAAGCAGCGCCTGGAAAAGAAGCGGGCAAAGCGGAGAGAGGCCATGGACAGCAGCGACGAGGACAAGAAGACCTCCGGCAACGGTGTACTGCGTTACAGCGAAAGCAAAGACGCGCCTGTCGAGACGCTTTCCGGCAACGACGAGTTCTTCACCACCGACTCCGATTCGGACGACGAGCCCCCCATGCCCGAGGCAGCCGGACAAATCAAGGTCGCCCTGTTCCGCGTCCTGGCGTCTGGAGAGATCAAGCGCGGCGAGTACTCACCCCAGTTCGACGCACACGATGACGACGAGCAAAACGGCGGAGGAGAGGGCGAGGACGTTGACCACACAACGAGTTTCGCAAAGCCTAAGACGCTGGACCCCAAGTCTATCAGCACCCAGACTGTGACTGGAATAGATCCCCCGGACAAGCCCTACGCCGTCTTTACCTTCTTGTACCGCGGAGAGCGTAAGTTTACTGCAAGGGATACAAGATTTTCGCTAACCAATGACAGGTCAACTGCGAAAGATGGGTATTCTGAACACCAAGGAGACGCCCAAGATCACCTCGCCACAGACCAAGCGGAAATCTGGCGCACTCGACTTTGGCAGCCTGAAGCCTTTGAACGCGGCCGCTGGAACAAAGAACTTTGGAGGTTACCGAGAGACTTCGCCCAAGTCTAAGAAGAAGACGGAGGACGCCATGGACAGCGACGCCGACGACGAGGACGATGTCAAGGTGGAGGATGCGGACGATGATAAGGAGGTTGTCGACAAGGGCTTGCTGTCGCCTGAGGATGCTCACAGACAGGGCGAGCTCGCAGAGGGTGTGCGCAAGATCAAGGTATGTGTATTATTGTCGCTTCAAATTCGTCCACTAACACACCACAGTTGAAACGTCAACATTCCGCAGAACCACTCGGCCGCCCCGCAGGACCCTCCCACTCCGACTCGACAGGATCTCCTCTTTCCGGTACACCAGCACCAGAAAACGCGTCGACAGGAGAGGCGTCATCCTCAGCCGCCGCGAACACCTCCGGAGAGCCCAGCACAAACTCGATCGCTTCACCCTACAAGAAGCAGCGCGCTTCATTACCCGGCTTCGACGATAACGTGCGCAAGAGTCTGGGTCAAGCCCTCATGGACGCCCACAACCAAGGCCGAGCGAACTCGGACGGGAACATCCCCACCATCGAAACCAAGATGGAAGAGGACGAGGAGTTGTGACACAAGAACATCCGTTTCCAACGCGCATTCGAATGAGGTAGTTTCTCATCGTGTAGCAAATCACACATTTTGTTTGCATTATAACGGTCAACCACGAGTCGAATTCCAATACCACGATGTCACCCAAAACCCTTAATACCACGCGGACACCACAGTCGGGCATTACCTTTCAGGCGCAAAAATTGGCAAACGGAATCCTGCGAAAATCAAGGGTATGGATGGGGCTTTGGATAACAACTTGGCTCGGTGCCTTTTTTGGCTCTGGTTGGTTTGGCGGATTCTGTACATGATCATGTTTCGTATGTTTCTTTTTGCGGTGGGGCTTCGGCACGAATGGCAAGATGGGTCGGTGGTATGGATGTGGATGGGGTATGACGGTTTGGTGGACAAGATGCGGACTTTAGTGTCTTTCGTCTCTGGCGAGTTGGAGGTTGGAGGTTGGATCGTCGACTGACATGGAATGAACTGCAATGAGACGTATGATACAATAGATGGTATTTGCTGATGTGACGAGTGTGTACATTCAGAGTGAGGAAAAGTGATGTTTGGATGATGGAACATGATCGATGGGCTTTCAATCGGCTGTGCAAGATCTGGATTTACCAATCAGCGCTATGTAAATTACGTCTGGCTCCGTGATCGACCCTTCTTCTGCCCTGGCGATCCATGTTCAGGGACCTCCTCCTTTATATAGACATATCGCACAGGTGATACTTCACGCCGTTCAGATACCTGTCGTGGCCACGCACACAGATCCAGTAAGGAGCCCACATGTGGCACCAACTTCTTCTCACTGATTACCTCACCCCCTTCTCCAATCTCCTCGCCCTTATCCTCCATCTTCAGCCCGTAGCCTTGGCCGCCCAATGAATTTGGATCTCTCTGTAGGAGTACACTCGACCAGCCTGCGTCTTGCGCGCCGAACACATCCTTGTGGATGTCATCACCTACGTAGATTTTCTCAAACTCCTCTGCTCTGATATCTTCGCCACTGTCCATCGAAGCGGCCTTTAGCTTCTGATCGAGCATCTCCTCCGCCGCAGCAAAGATCCTTTGATCAGGTTTTTCGACCCCGACGTCGTAAGACAGGACCGTGAAATCGATGTCATACTCTCTATCCTTGGGGCCGGAGGCTCTTATAACAGGGTAATGCCAGGGACCCATATTGACACCGAGGGACGACAATATCCTCGGGACGCGGTCATCTGAATTCGTTATGACGCCTACTATAGTTTTGTCCCAGGGCCAGAGTCCATGAGAAGCGCCCTGACGTCTCCGGTGTGTCTTCATATGCTGTATCATGCGGAAGAAAGGGAGGACGTCGGGGTACAGTGTATACCCCTTTCGTGACGAGTACGTGTGAAGGAGTTCTGGGACGAGGTGTTTGGGGAATGTCTGATTTGGAGCGAGGAAAGGCGTGAAGGTTTCCTTTATTACTTTGGCCCACCATTTTTCTGCGCCCATGCCTGTAGCTCGGCCATAGTTTGGGTGCTCTGATGATAGGCGCTTGAATGCGGATTTGAAGGATGAGGATACTTGGGTTGCGGGTTCGGGCGTGTTTATGGCGATGCCGTGCTTGAGGGCGGCTTCGGCGTAAGTTACTGGGATGGGTTTCGTGGGTGTGAAGAGGGTGCCGAAGGCGTCGAGGCAGAGGAAGAGGTTTTTCTTCTGGGGTGTGGGTGACATCGTGAGAGGGTATCCGGCGTATCGACCGGCATTACCCTACAAAACCGATAGCATCGACCCAATGTTCTTCTAATTCGCGCGGGAATATCGATGAATATTACATCGACGTGTAAGGCCACCCAAACTCGGCCCATGTGGTTGCGGAAGGAGATGGTCCAAAGAGGCTAGTCCAGGGTCCGCCGACAGCCCCGAGCTACTTGCGGACACGATCACCTCCGCGAATCCTCAACTCCCCAACGTCAACCCTCACCTGCAGTCGCTCATTCACCCAATTCCGCAGACACACAACTCACACACGCAATTGCAAAGATGGCGAACACCAACAAGTACTCGGTGCTCCTCCCCACCTACAACGAGCGCCGCAACCTGCCCATAATAACATGGCTGCTGGCCAAGACGTTTGAGGAGAAGTACGTCGCAACACCCACCCCCTCATAACGCAAATGGCACAACTAACAACACGTCTACAGCAAACTCGACTGGGAACTCATCATCATCGACGACGGCTCCCCCGACGGCACCCAAGAAATCGCCGCCCAGCTCCAAAAAGCCTACACCCCATCCCGCATCCAAATCCGCGCGCGCGCCGGTAAACTCGGTCTTGGAACCGCCTACGTTCACGGCCTGCAATTCGCAACCGGAAACTTCGTCATCATCATGGACGCGGATTTCAGCCACCACCCCAAGTTCATCGCGCCCATGATCGCTTTACAAAAGACCAAGAACTACGACATCGTGACTGGCACGCGGTATGCGGGCGACGGCGGCGTGTTTGGCTGGGATCTCAAGCGCAAGTTTGTGTCGAGGGGGGCGAATCTTTTTGCGGATACGGTGCTACGGCCTGGTGTTAGTGATCTTACGGGCAGCTTTCGGTTGTATAAGAAGGAGGTGTTGCAGAAGGTTATTAGGCAGACGGAGAGTAAGGGGTATACGTTTCAGATGGAGATGATGGTGCGCGCGAAGGCCATGGGATGCACCGTTGCGGAGGTGCCTATCTCGTTCGTTGATAGGTTGTACGGTGAGAGCAAGCTTGGTGGTGATGAGATTGTGGAGTACGCGAAGGGTGTGTTGGCGCTGTGGATGAAGGTTTAGATGGGTTCTGTGGGGTGTTGGTGGCCAGGAGGATGACTGGCCCTGATGATATCTCAGGCAGGTAAGGAGATGGTATATTTGATCTTTCTCCGACCTGTCTGATTAGTATGTTTAACTCTTAATCTTCTCACCAGGGTCTTCGTCCACCTGTTGCTGCTAGTCGTGACTGCCACTGCCTATCTCGTACGCCAAGCGGCGCTAGCGTCCAATGCTCCTGCCAGAGCTGCCTCCACTTTCGTCCTCGTCCTCACTTCGACCTTAACAGTCCCTCAGTCGCTGGATCGCTATATCGCGGGTTCAATCTTTCACTACAGCTCTGGAGTACACTCACCTTGAGCAAGGAAAATACCAAACAGGTTTGCAGCCTACATTAATCTGAAAACGTGCAAAGTACGCGAAGTAACTCCAACGCAGGCTCTACAACGTTCGGCGTCTTCCTCGTGTGAAGTGCTATCACGATGTCGACGCAAAATGACTCCAAGCCCTTTCGCTTCATGGACCTCCCTTCAGAGTTGCGCCTCATGATCTACAAGCGTCTGCCCCGTCAGATCAAGCACACTGAAGTTCGCTACGTAGGCGCAGCAGCGTGGCCCTTCAAGGACAAGAGCGTGGATTCAACAGTAATCTTGATCACACGGCACCTCCCAGTGGCTATCTTGAGGACAAGCCGCCAGGTCTATGCCGAGGCGCACGGTATCGTCAGAGCTCTGGTTCAAACCTTTGTGACAGAGTCACACCCGCGGGCCATAGGCCGTGAGGACCATGCGGAAGCGCTGAGCGTACTTAGATTCTTGATCGTGACTGAGCGTGAGGCGCTTCTGGTCAGTCGGCTCTCACATTACCATGCTTTAAAGTTCAACACTGACGCAACTTCAGACTGGTCGACCTTACCGTGTGAGCGACGTCATTCAGCGACACCCAGACCTTGTCTCCCATCCATGGGATACCAGACGGCCGCGCGACATTGCAGTCTTCCTTGGCCAGACTACATTAGCGAAAACGCCAGATACCAGGATTTGGGTTGCCAAGATCGCGACTGTATACTTCGAGAAGCAGGAAGACGTGATCGACACGCTGCGCACGCAGCATTCTTCGAGCCTCGCTCCTGGTCCCCCACCAACTCCTCCGAGCGTATTAGAGTTTTTTCGACGGGAATATGAGTCTGGTCTCGGCGTTCTCGTTCGTAAAAGCTTCAAGGGTATCCTCGCATACGCTCCCAACGAAGAGTACAAAGTCACAGCAAAGAACGTCCCTGTCAAACTTAACGTGAACAAGTTCGATTTGGATGGGACCTGGACCTTGGAGACTATTGTGAGCCAGGATGATTGGATCGGTAATTGGGTGCATTCATCGTGAGGAGTACCCATATGTCATCCAAGGGAGCGATTCAATGCCCGCCCAAGAAGGATGATGGAAGTAAAAGGCCCAGAAGTATACATTGCGTTGAAAGTTCGTCATCTTTTGTGTACGAAACCATGTAGACTGCGGGGTGTCTAGCTCTTTCCTTTGATAGGGTGCTCACATCCTAGTCGAAGTACCGTCCAAAAGGGCCGATCAATACTGTTATCCGAAATCCGCTCTCACGTATCTCGCAGTCGTTACATGAATGTGGTAATTGTCACGTGATCATCTCGTCTTTCACGTCCTCTCGACGGGCATTAGTATCCACCTTCGCAACTTGGGCTGACTAGCTGCATCTCGCTATACAACTGCTTCCGGGCATCTGACGTGAATTGTCCGTCTGTTCAACCATATCTCGCCAGCCATCTTACAAACTATCCGGCATCGCTCCTTCCGGCTTACCCGTGGTCTTGGTGACGGCACGGTAATGATTTGTGAACACTCCGATAGGGTGTCTCTCATCGCCGTACCTATCCATGCCTTATCACTCTTCCATTGACACCGGCATATATGATCTTGATGCTAATTCACAATTGTTTACATCCAGTCTAGGGCATCGAAGCTTGCAGCCACTGGCGTAGTCTGTGCAATCAGTATCTTGATCTCTTCCAATATCAGTCACTGCATACGATCGTTTATTTCTAAGAAAAACCCATACATCATCTCAGCCACCGACATGTCGACCGACCAACACAATCCTTTCCCGTTCATGAATCTGCCAGTCGAACTGCGCCTGATGATCTACGAGCGGCTGCCACGCCAGATCAAACAAACCGTGGTCTCCATAGACGGAGAAGTGGCTGTCCTAGTCACAAGACATCTGCCGACTGCCATACTACGTACGAACAACCAAATCTACCTCGAAGCTCACGCCATCGTAAACAAGCTAGTCCGAAATTTCGTTGAAGAGTCACCAACAAAGCTCATCGAGCTCGGCAAAGCCGGAACAAAGATGAGACAGAGGAAGATACTCGACTATCTCATGTCACAAATCCCCCGCGAACGCATGGCCGTCGAAGACGATGAGAAGTCCGACATCCAAGCTATTCTCCAGAGACTACCCAAGTCCAGTGGACTTCAACCTACCGATCCCGCCAAGGCATCCAACATCGCTCGCTTCTTACATCAAGCTGCTAGAGCTAGATACCGTCCCGGTGACGACCGTTTCCACGACGCGGCCGGCGGCCTGTGGAACAACACTGTCGTAACTGTGTTCGTCACCCGCACACTTTACAAGAACGAAGAAGAGTTTCAATGCTTCGCCGAGATTAACCACAGACACATTCGACATATGTATCATCATGGGGAGATGCCGCACTTTCCGCACGACATATGGATCCGAGATGGTGGTATTATACAGGTCGAAGGAGATGTTTCTCTGGAGAGGGCGATTGATAGGGTTCCGATGTTATGCCATGATGGTTATGATGACTGGGTTGAGACGATAGAGGGTGTGAGAGATTCGTGGGGGCCGGCTA
Organism: Alternaria novae-zelandiae; assembly: GCF_023758075.1. Taxonomy (NCBI): domain Eukaryota; kingdom Fungi; phylum Ascomycota; class Dothideomycetes; order Pleosporales; family Pleosporaceae; genus Alternaria; species Alternaria novae-zelandiae. The sequence continues at coordinate 2,843,667 of NW_026056962.1, read as the reverse complement.
TGAGGAGAGAGGAGTGGGAAGGGGAGTGGCTTCCTTCGCAGGCACATCGTGAGAGAGGCATGGATGTTTGTACTGCCTCTTCATGCAGTTTGTGATGACTACCTTCCTCCATATCAAAAGTCAAACGTCCCTGATAACCCAACACGAACACCCTGTTCCGACCAAATTGCATTCCTGAAGATCATGTTCCAGCCTCGCTTCCAATTCCACTTTTCCGTCCCAAACTCCCAAAACCCCACCATTCTTCTAACCTTCCCTCACACTAACCCCCTTCTTCATAACCAACAGTTTCGTCTTCGTCGGCTCCGCAAACTTCTCCTCCTCCTCCAGCACCGGAATCGCCGCATCGCTATGCATAAACGCAATAAACTGCTGCAAATGCAATTCATCCTCAAACGCCATGGTACCCATGCAATCCCAGTCCATCCCGTCATCAACCCCAATCAACACCCGCGGAATCCCGATTGGACATTCCTCGTCGTCAACATGGTAGTGCCGCGTCCACGACAACGGATGTACTTTCCCCGCGATTTTTTTGAGTAAAGGTGCGTATTTTTCTTCGTTGTGCTGGTGGAATTGCGCGCGGGAAATGCCTTCTTTGCGGGTTGCGACTGTGGTGAGGATGTAGGGGTATGCACTCGTTCTCGTCATTGTAGTTCCCGGCATTTTGGTTCTGTGGATTCTCCGGTGTTCAGGGTATGCGATGTGGATGGGGGCTGGGGGCGGAGCTATGTCGGCGGTGTAGAGATATGCGGCCGATGATTGGCATGGAATAAGTAATCGCAGGATCGCGGAAGGATTGTGAAGGATTCGCAAAAGCAAAGAGGACGGAACGCTCTTGGGGGGAACAAAGGCATACGCTGATATGAGCAAACGGGAAGGAACGAAACGCCAAACCGAAATTTCAGGGCCAGGAAAACAGGAGAACGGATGGCTTCCGTATGCAGGCTGGGCCGTCAGACCGTAGTGTGCCGGTGTCAGCTAATGGGCAGTTTTGTACCCCTGTATTTTATTGGTCCCCACTTCCCGCTCGGTTACCACGAGGGCCGATCGCTGGAGACAGTGCAGACAGTGCGCTAGCTGGGTCTGGACTACTGACGAAGCTTGCGAAGCGAAGTTGTCGAGCCTTTCCTTTAACTTTCCAACCTGCTGCCTTTTTTGGTGATGCCGCCGATTCAGTTGCGACATGTCAATGCCGTTGTGGTTGTTTGAAACTGTGCCTGTTATCTCGTTTGTACTGGGGAGGGCCTGGGAGCGTCATCGGGTATGACGTTAGGCCTCCAGACACCGCTAGTTTCATCTGCCGATGGCTGCTTTGGGGGTTGGACGTCGTCTTTGTCGGGGCTTGGTGTGTTGATCAGACGGAAGGACGCGGAAGTGGTGAGAGGTACTTCCTTAGGTCCGCGGAGTCTTTCGGTATGTTGTGTTGATCGTCGCTGTCGTGATTGACAAAGTTGTGCAACAGCTGTCATCTAGTACTAATGCGTCACAGTGCCGTGAGCGAACGCATCTCTGGAAGTCAAACTATTGCATCGCGCGTTGTCCGTCAGCTCTTGGCCCGCTGTAGCGTCCACATAGGCACTCGTTCTGTTTCTTTGCGCTTGTGCATCGGCGCGGACCGTCACTACTTCACCCCGCATGTGCGTGGTCAAGTTCGTAGTCGTCATGACTCCACCGAGGCTTCACATCTATGTCGATGTTTGGAAAGGCTTTGGGAAAGTGTCTCATTCAAGCGCATTGATTTTAACATAACTAGAGCGAAGGTTAAGGCCAATCCCCTGACCCATATTCTACTTGCGAGTTCTGATCTCGAGAGCCCTCCTCTCGCCCGTGGGAGTATTTTCTCCCAATCCCCTACTGAGATCCCACCTTTTATCGTCCCAAAGATACCGGAAGACCCCCAGTGTATGTGTCTTGATGACAGTCATGAACTCTTCAATGAGCACAGCTTCACCATCTGCACCCATCCCGCTTGGAGAAGGCCCAAACACAAACGCCGGTACACCGCGATAGCGATAAAACTTACAGTCCGTACCACCCAGGCCGACGATCTGTACCGGCTCCCTCCCAGTAACGTCTCGCGCAATATCGGCCATGTACCCAGAAAGCGGATGATTGTACTCGGATAAGCTTGCTGGGTTGCTGGCTGCTTCTTGCACGGAGTATGATACGCCAGGGGACGACAGGAGTAAGTCGTCAATCTCAACGAGTACCGCCTCAGCCTCGAGCCCGATCGGCAGGCGGATGTCGGCTTCAAAGACGCACTTTGAAGGGATGACGTTGACTTTGACGCCGCCGTTGATGGTGCCGATGTTTAACGTGGGTGAGAACATGTTTGCTGCTGCTCCAGCGCCCATGATCTCATCGGTAACGGCGTGCGCTTGTTTGGAGCGAAGATAAGCCTTGAGTTGGTGCGGGATCTTTACGGGTATCGACTCCACCACGCGCTTCAGGGTCGTTATCAAGGAGCAAGCGTGTACGATAGCTCCGCAGCCATTGTGTGTGTACGCTCCGTTACCACCTTGAGTGTTGACTGTGAAGGTCAATCGCAGAGTGCCTATGATTCAAGGTTAGTATAGGTCTTCAAAGCTGTTCATGGGTAGATGTCACTTACCCTTCTCGCCGAACCTAATGGACTGTAGACCACCAGGCTCGCCGTTGACAACACAATCGCCTAGCCAAGGTGAATTCTCACCACAGTGATCCAGCAGATACTTGGTCCCCCATTCGCCTCCCGTCTCTTCGTCCGAGACCACGGTCAAGGCGACGCTGCCGATAAGATGCGAAGCCCGCTTCTTCAGCAACGTGAACGCGATGATGGAAGCCGCTGTACCTGCTTTCATATCGACAGATCCAAGTCCGTGTATCGAAGTCCCATCGTTATGTCCCGAGTACGGCGGGTAACGCCAACCCTCAAGGTTATTGACCGGGAAAGTATCCATATGGCCGTTGAACACCACGCGAGGACCGTCCTGCAAGCGGCCTTCGAAATCCGAAACCACATTAGGCATATGAGCCATCGGGGCAACGATATCTGCATAAATGTTGTTCGCTGCAAGGAATTTCGTGACGACATCTGCAGCCGCTCGGGTGTCGCCTGGTGGGTTGGGGCTTGCTGCTCGGACAAGCCTTTGCAGAAAGTGAATGTACTTGTCCTTGTTGGCTTCGATTTCGCATAGTATGAGACTCTCGTGGTATTGTCTAGCTGGAGTCATCTTGACTAGAGAAAAAGGTCTGGTATGTGTAGATGAATAAAGATAATGTTGAGCTGGTGAAGAAACGGAGGCTTTATGTTAAGAGGAGGTGCAGGCTTTTCTTCCCAGAACTGGTCGACTACGGAGCTGAAGAAATTTCAAGCTCAATTATTGAAGGCGCCCGTGGTAGTATATCGACGCATGCCATAGATGAGCACACGAAGCATATGCGCGTCGTATCACTGGCTGCTCAGTGTTCGGTACCGTACATCAGCGCTTCAATCATCTTCAGCACCATTCTCTGATAGATTGGAGTACGCCGACGAATATTTCTGCAGGAACAGTGGTGCATGATAACTGGGTGGGCTGACTACATCAAGAGATTGGTTGCGCATTCGCGACTTTTGTGTGGTTCGTAGTCCGCTGTTTGGTCCGGACTTTCCGAATATCGAATCAACCAATATCACTCACAAGTCTTTCCTTTGCAAGTTCAGCAGTCTGGTTCCATTGTGGGTATTCATGCATGCACCTCATAAGTTTGCGATGTTGTCGCTCAAGTTTGTCATCCTGTTACTCCGCCATAAGGATACATCGCACACTGTCTCTTAATCGCTGCTCTTTTTTTTTCATTCCGCGACGCTATTCCAGATCGGACGGACTCGCTGAGCCATGGACTTGACCTCCAGATGGCTTACGCAACCATCTTGCGAGCATGTCCCAGCTAGCAACCGGGTGAACCGTCCCTATCACCTCCATCCGCGCCGTTCATGTCCTGCTCATCCGATAACGTCATACCCTCAACCGCCTCCTCAAAGCTTTCCAGCTCCACAAGCTTGGCCTCAGACGCCGTAATCTTCAGTTCCATCTCCTGCTTCAGCACCTCAACCGTCGCACTAAAGCCAGCAAGTGCCTCAAGTAGCGCCCATGCAGTTGCTAGCGTATCGAGATGGTCCTTAGTCACTGAAATTGCTTCATCGATGGCGGCGTAGAGGAGGTCGCGGGTAGTAAGAGTTGTGGGGTTGATGAGAGGCGCGTGAGCGGCGAGAACAGTGACTATGGATGCGAGGTCGGATACCGTACTTTCTGTGCTTGAAGATGCGGAAGGCAATTCGGCGGCTGGAGAGCTGGACCCCTCCTCAGTGATCTCGGGAAGGACGTGTACGGTATGTGGCTCGGGTGTTCGTGGCGGCGACGGATCTTGCGACAGCGGCTTGGGCTCGTTTGCGGGTGACTTTGCGATGAGAGGCGATTTTTCATTCTCGTCGACTTTGGATGGGACTGCGTCGCGCTTGAGTTTGGAGTTCGGACCGTGCCTGAAGATGTGTCGCAGAAGATTTCCCCGCGTCATCGTGGCGGTCGTGGTTGATTTGACGAAGTCGGCGGGAGTCAGGTCGCCGCGGCTATACCGACGGGAGCGAAATATGACTCTCAGCGTAAACTGTCGGCGTAGAAGCGGGATATTGATCGGGTGACAGCCTTGCCGCAGTCGCAGTAAATACTTGCTCACCTACGATATAGTCGCGCTAGCCAAGGCCATACCGACAAACGCACGATCTCGTATGTACTTCCAGAACACCACGATTTATTCCCTCCTTTTCTTGAATCTCCATCAATTATTCAAAATCTTCTGATGGCCTTCAACAATACCTACGACAGTGCCCGTGACCCTCGGCTTAGTCGTCAGCCTAGTAATGTCGACATGCCTGATGTAGCGTCTGCTGTCCCAACTCCAAACCGCCAGGCCGTTCCGATACCGCCTACAGAGTTGTGAGTACCCTGAAAATATCTCCGAAAGAGCTCTTGCTAACTTCATCACAGTGCGGCGCCGCCCTCAATCGATGACAATATGGCACCAACGAGGCGGGTTCCCGAGCTTCTTGCACGCATCGCGGACCAGGAAGCTGACAACGCAAGACTCCAGCAAGAGAAGACGGCTGCCAAAAAGATGTCCAGCGACTACCATATTCGTCTCACACAGGCAACCAAGTCCCTAGGCGATTTGACGGTCTCATATTCGAAGCGCCTAGAGGAGAAGGAGGCCTTGCTCAACGAGAACGTCGCAATCGAACAGCGCGACACGCTGATGAGGAAAGAGACCGCCAAGTCCGCCCGCGAAATCAGCGATATGACGAGCAAGATACAAGAGATGGAGGCCCAGATCCAAGCATACGAGGTCGAGAACAAGGATTTACAAGATCGCGTCACTACCTTGGAGACAGAAGCGCACAGCCTACAATGTCACGTTCAGGACCTAGAATCTGAGAGAGAGCAGGATCGGGCTTCGGAGAGTGTTGATGGATATTTCAGGAACGGTAGGAGGGACTCCACGCAACGCCCCATGTCGAACGTTCAAGCAACTCCTCCCCGCCAAGGTTCAGACCGGGACCGAGAGGTGACTTACAGTGAGGCGGTATACACTGAGCATAGGAGGAGGTCAAGTGGGCCCTATGAGCGCGGTGATCATCAACGAGGAGCTCGCCGGGAGCGCGATCGTGGCCGAAACGTACGGAACAGGTCATCTACCAACGATCGCTTCGTCCCTGACCTGTACCCTCCTACCGGACCTCGCGCGGACAGGCGCTGATGCAGAGGGCAGGGAGAGATGTGAAGGATCGTGACGATGGTGGCGACAAGCGTCACAACATGGCGCCGTTGATAAGACTGAGAAGATCGAAGGAGGAAAGTCCGTACGGCGGGCCTGCTCTACATGGCGGGAAACGAACCTGTGGGCATTGCCAGATGTACGCAGCGGATTCTGACTGGGTGGGTCCCGATATTTGGCATTGTTTGCCGTACATACAATACCTGGTGATAGCAGAGACATTAGCATGATCAGAGCTAATGCCGGTTGCTTGAGTCATGTTCATCATCCCCAGTCTGATCCATCGCTAGTGAAACATGCGTAGACACTCATCAATTTGCATACTGAAGATAGTATTGTTACCGTCGCCGTACAAAGACCCATTGTATGTGTTGAAAGAACGACGAGGTTGGTCCGAAGTCACCGAGAAGTGCGAACGTCAGGGTTGTCGTCACCGACGGCGAGAGTCTCCGCGGACGACCATATATGTGAAGAGACTAGTGGGAAGCAGGGTACGCGGAGTCTTAATATCATGCCGTGATAAATGTGGAGAGGTGACTTGGAGGGAACCTCGCGTAACAGGCACCGACAAGGGGGCAAGAACATCGGACATACAAGCCGCCTCACGTGACGTGCCCAGGACTCGTGAACGGGCCGCTAGTTCATCTCAGTCAATGACCCCGATTATAAGGTTCGCTAAAACGGAGAGGATCTGGAGGATCGCGCAAGACATGTGTCTGACTGGTTGATCGGGTCTGGACAGGAAGATAGGCGAAGCCACGATGCGACTGCGCCGCATGCCGGTACGCGAGCCAACCACTCATGTAGAGCCAGGCGTTGCTCGCTGCCCGTTTACCCAATGGTGGTGCTTTGATCAATAATCGCGCAACGGACAACGTTTCTTACTGCGTTGGTGGCAGCGGAGTAGTCGACAGAACCCATGTTCGTACTGCAACGCGATAAAAGGGCCGTTTCCGCGTCAGAAGGCGTCCTCGGAGCATCATCCGTCTTTCTCCATTCGTGCGTACCATCTTAAGAACCATGGCAGAACCAATGAACAAACGCGTCGTTGTGGTAAGTCGCCTTATATGCCATGGCTAATATGAGGCTGATCATTCCAATAGGTTGGTGGCTCGATAGCTGGGCTCATGCATGCTGTGGCGCTCAAGTCTCATGGCCACAGTGTTGTGGTTCTTGAGATGCGAACTGAACAGCAGCTACAAGCCCGAGCTGCAGGCTTGAGTCTATGGTCAAACGCACAGAAAGTGTTCACAACATACCTACCTGATGTTGAGCTCGACGATATCGTTTTCCGCAACCCCGCATTTCCAATCCTTGACAAGGATGGTAAGGTCTTGGTAGAAGTACCGTTCACGGAAGACGTGCGCACCTCGTGCTGGGCTGGTCTTCACGGTCTGCTGTGGATGGCCTGCGAGAAAGACGTCGAGGGACATGGGCCTGTCAACATGCGCTGTGGATACCAGGTATGCGGGCTGACTGAGCAAGCTGACCACCTCGTGGTGTCATACAAAGGCGAAGATGGCATCGAGGAACAGATGACGGCTGACATGGTCGTGGCGGCCGACGGCGCACGTTCCCGTCTTCGAAGCCTTGTCCTTCCTGACGTGAAGACCGACTACGTTGGCTATGTGGCGTGGAGATCACAATTCCCAGAAAAGGATGCGCCTGAGGAGTTACGTTGTGCCATAGAGGGGAAGATGCCTCTTTGCATGCTGGACGGGAGCTACATAGTGGTGTAAGTTGGGTATAACGTTGCCAACCATTGACTGACATATGGTAGCTATCTGTCGCCTAGTACGATCGGAGACATGCGTCCTGGGAACCGTGTCATCGAATGGTGCTGGTATGATGCTTGCGACGCTTCGATACCAGTGTTCGCGGATTACATGACCGACGTTAATGGTGTCCGACATAACGTCACCGTACCCGGGAACCTATTGCGTCCGGATGTTTGGGAGGCTCAGCTTAAGCGAAGGGACAACGTGTTGTCTCCAATGTGGAGGAAGATCTTCCACGAGTCGAACCCGCCGCTTCTCACAGCCGTTCGCTGTATGTGCCGTCCATGTAGATACTCGGTTGATGATTTGTGCTGACTTACGCAACCATCTAGCGTTTGACAATACAAAAGCTTCGTTCTTCGGAGGCAAGCTACTGCTGGCTGGCGAGGCGTTCATTCAGCTTCGCCCACATCTTGGCGCAAGCTGCGATATCGCAGGGTTATCGGCCATTACATTGCCGCGGGTTCTGAGTGGGGAGATGAGTCTGGAAGAATGGGAAAAGAAAGTGGCTCAGCACGCTATGGAGAAAGCGATCGGAAGCAGGGCCACTGGAATATTTGGCATGACGGGACAGTGGCCGGAAGGCTATACAGCAGAGTCTGCGGCGGAGTTCTCTGAGGAAGTGGCGGCTTGAGAGGGTGAAGCTTGCCGTGTGAAGGGATAGAAACAAGGGGGAACGATGACGTATGTGAGATCGGAAGCTGCCCCGTCCCGGGGCCGGCGCTAGCGAACGGTCTAATCGAACCGAGTTAGGGGAATGCCCTCTCAACTGCGCAACGTCTCTCGCCATCGCACAGTACTGACACAGTCACAAAGTGATTCGTAGCCAGCCACAGTGATGCTAATCGAAGGTACGTTTTCTGATCATTTGATGAAAGCAGGACCTGCTATCGTGCGGGCACGTCGGCCTGGGAAAAGCTACACACCCAAGAGCCTACATCGACGCTAGGTTAAATACATTGCATGTTTCTATGTTGCTTTAGTCCGCAGACCTATCTAGACGTTTTCTTGTGTAAGGTGCGGGCGAACTTTGACGCGAGTCGGGCATTGGCGTACTGTAAATGTGGATACGGAGTCCGCGCAACGCGTCTGAGCCGGCACCATCAGCATCGTTACCGTACAACACGCGTCGAACAATCAATTTTTCGGAATCCGTGGAGCGGCTTCATGCAGCTTTGCTTGGCGAGGAACCTTGCAGTGCTCCTGTAAAGGTCCGAATGTCTACTACGCCGACAGCATCAAGTCGACAAGCTTCGATGAACTCTTGACATACAGTACGATGTACGAAGCAATGTACGAAGCAATGAACCATTTAAGTTTTGCTGAGTGTCGACAACTTTTACATCATCAGCTTATCGCGGTCTGAAACGGACTCCGCAAACATGGTCTCTCAATCCAAGGACGCATGGGAAATGTCTTTCCTTAGCGGACACTCCAGCTTCGAGATTGGAATGGGTGTTTTCCTCTTCGCTCTCATTTTGAGCTTGTCACGCGCAATCTACCTGCTCTACTTCCATCCCCTGTCATCTTTTCCTGGACCGTACAAGGCGGCCCTATCAACGTGGTGGCAGTACTCTTTGAGCAAGACTGGTAGAACGGAACAGATACTCGAGCAGCTGCATAGGAAATATGGTACGTCTCAGCATGACTTAGATGACTACACACTGACAGATTGAACAGACACTCAAGCACTCAGAATCGGCCCAAATGAGCTACACATTACCGATCCCACACTCTATCATACGATCTACTCGCAGCGGTACATCTTCCCAAAACACAAGTACTTCTATGATGGTTTCAACAATCTATCCAATGTCTTCATCGAGGCAGACAAAGATGCACACCGTGCGCGACGTAAGCTTCTCAACAACTTCTTCTCGAAAGCGTCAATCAGATCTATGGAGCAGACCTTGTTCTCCAAAGTCACCCTGTTATGTGACAGGCTATCGGACACCAAAGACAACGGTGCTATCAACTTCTACCACGCTTTCAGGTAGCACTCTCAACTTTATCTGGGGTAAAGACATTGCTAAAGCTATTACAGGTGCCTTACGGTTGATTTTATTACGCAAATCGCGTTTGGGGAGTCCTTCAACATGCTTACCGAAGCCGAAGACAACACTTTCAACGCACCGTTCATCACGTGTTTTGATCTAGCATCTGAGGTGATCTGGAACATGCAGTACTTCCCCATCCTTCGGACGATTGCATTCAGGTGCCCACCAAGTGTGACTGCCAGGCTGAGCACATCGGCCGCAAAATTCCAGGGCCTCCTACGTAAGGTTGCGAAGACTGTAGTCAACTTCAGGACTTTGAAGGCGTCCGGAAAATCCTTGGACCATGAGATTGTCTTCGATGCTATGCAACACCTCGACGACGCAACAGTTGAATCCGAAGCCGCGAACATCTTGATTGCAGGTTCTGATACGACGGCATTTACACTCTCGACCGCTGTTCAGCATATGATGAAAGACCCTGCCATCTTCACTCAACTCAGAAAGGAACTGAGGGAAAGCGGCATTGTGGCGACCCAAGATTTCACGCTCGTGAAACTAGAGCAACTTCCATATCTGGTATGTACCCTGATGAGACTGCAATACGAAGCTAACCCCCCTAGACTGCTTGTGTGAAAGAATCATTGCGCTATGCCATGCCCGTCCCGGGACGACTTCCTCGGGTCGTAACACATGGAATTCAGCCTCTCGTGGTAGACGGAAAGATTGTCCCCGCTGGAGCTGTCGTTGGCATATCCGCCTACAGCATGCATTTCGACGAGAGCATCTGGGGCGAAGATGCCAGGAAGTTTAACCCCGCTCGTTGGCAGGCCGAAGACGCAAAAGACCTTGAGAAATATCTCGTGACCTTTTCTAAGGGCGCAAGGCAATGTCTCGGGATCAATCTGGCATATGCCGAGATCTATCTCACCTTGGCGATGCTCGTCAACCGATTCCGCCTCGAACCGGATACGACCATCACGGCATCTGATCTCCAACCCCTGGACCATTTTGCCACTGAGTACGAAGGAACTGGGGTTCGCGCGATTGTCCATGAGGACTAGATGTGAGCGTTTGCGTTCTGTGCATTGAAGTGGCTCTCTGAGGGGACGATGTCTTGGCACGATAACAGCAGTGAGCAAGAGTAAGTGATTGAACAGATTGAGTATCGTTTGTATTGAGAAAAGTTGTACGTCAAGAATAGAAATAAAGTGCTCTTGATATTGGTATGGACTCATGAAGCCCACTGCTGTAATGAAGACATCGTTGTAGGAACCGGAAGTGAGGTCCCCATACGTATGAGGTGTTCGTTGACCTTCAGTGAAGCGGTGGTTGGTCATCGAGTAGATAGGTGCGCGATAATAGGCCGAAGTACCGAGTCTTTGACGTGATTAAGGACTTCCAGTCTGATCCTGGAGCGAGCTGCGGGCTCAGCAGCTATTGTTATGTTAGTGTCGCATTCTTTTGATTATCTTGTCCATCTTGGACATACCCTGTACTTCGTTCTGCACGTCAAGGTGCTTGCTTCTAAGTAGATGCCAGAGAAGGAGTAACGATGGAGGGCACGTAGCGACGAGAGTCACTATTGCGATGATGGACTCATTGGAAAAAGATGACATGGTAATTGATTGGTCCAGCTCAGCGACTATTGGCAGTGACTCGCACGTTGGACGGTTTGGTCTCGCGTAGTGTGTGGAAGATACTTGAGCGGAAGCTTTTGACACCTCCGAATTTGGTTATATTGACAAATTTTGGAGCAGAAACGGCCTTGGGGAACGCGCTATTAGCGGAAGTCTTATCGCGTGTGTTAAGCCTCTAGGATGTTGACTATAGGTTGTAGCCTTGTAGAAAGAGGGCATGTCATGAACATGTGCCGATCAGATTGGGGCCGTGGCGCATGCCAGCTCTCGGGCCGTCATTGCTGGAGTTCTAGTTTCAGTGACCAGCTTCGTATGCGTTTTCTCTCGCGCAGTTCAGCAATTGAATACATTTGCCATCATACCAGAAGCGAAGCCAATGCAGCAAACAAAGGCAACGGAGCCGCAGGCATCCACCCATCCAATCTCTATGCTTCGTTCATGCAGGGCTGTGCAGTGGCGCGCGGCCAAGATCCGACAAGCTTTATGACTTGCATCAGGCTGGCTTTCCTTACGCATGGCAACTCGTGGTTCCCTCTCTATGGAGATTCTAGATTAAGGTTAACCGACCGCGGGGGATCGTAGTCTCGGTTAGTGCTGCGTTCTGTTCACAATGGTCAGACAGATATGACTGGAATTGAAAGATCACTTACCAATTCATGCTTTCTTCCGCTGTCCCAGCAGAGATAGGCGATTGATGCCCATGTAAATGTGTAAGGCCCGGTCGAGGTATAAGGAGGTCAACTTGGCCCTCGACTAGATCGCCAAAGGTTGGCTGAGCTCGGCGATTGGCGAGCTCAAAATCCAGAGCACCTAGGTAGTGTTGGTTGGATCCGTGATGCAGGGATACAGCCAGAAGGTACATACAAATCTGTCCGGATCTGTTGTTAAAACCAGATCGTTTGATCCAATGGCACAGCAGTGCAATCGAAGGGGGGCATGTTGTAACGAGGGTAACGAGAGCGATTATGTCCCCGTTGGACAGGGACGACATATTGTGTTACACGTGTGAGGATTTGGGCAATGAAATATAAGTTGTGGCTGGAGGATGTGAATCGACAGCTTGATGCACGAGATCGATGCCTTTGTATAAGCTGCTTGAGATACGTTCTGCCGTTTGGAAAAAACCACTGAAGACTGCGGGCTCGCGTGTTATAAACGTGTGCTGAGCAGTCTAACGCGTGTATAAGTTTCCAGCCCATCTTTCCTGAAGCATTGGGATGCGTGCTGAGCTCCGTAGTCGTCTACGTTCTTGCGAAGCGAGAAATGATCTCAACCTTGGAAGCTAGCAAGATGCGAGCCTGTGAGGAACCGGCGGGCTCCTGGCCGACCCCTACTGTCCATTTGAACCTACGTTTCAGAAGCAGCGAGCTTAGGCCGATATTTGTTCAAGCGACCATGGGCATCTGCACGGCGTTGATACACCTGTAGGACTCAGCGTTGACAGGGACGCATCGCAGAAATCTGCACCGCGGACTAGATTGGTGGAGGGTAGGTAGCGTGGAGGCTCGTGTTGGTGCTAAGGGTGACGGGACGAGCGCGCGAACCCGCATCCACCAGAAGTCTGCCGGGCGTTCTTCCGGGCTCGTCCGGCGGAGTTCTATTAGGACGCATGGCGGTGCAGTGGTCGACTCGATGCTCGCGCATTGCGTCCCCCTCATCTTGCGTTTTTTTATGGCAGGGCGTCTAGTGTTCTTTCATGACGTAGGGCGGTTCAACCCACGTCGCACCTATGCGCTCAGTGTTCATATGCAGCCCAAAGCGATTGTGGCTAGAGAACCTCCACAATCTCCGCCTGTATGTAGCGTCATGTTGGACCGTGAACTTGGGTCGACGATGCGAGGTACGAATGCATTGTTCGGTAGGTAACCGTAGGTAGCGATAGGCCGTGTCCTATCCAAGCAGGTGTCCTTCTCACTTCAGCATTAGAGCTTCGGAACCCATTCAATTTGCGTTTTCGGGATAGCGTCCGTGACTGGGATGAAGTAACCTAGAGCGTAGGTTGTACCAGATAGTAAATCATTGGGCTGGGCACACAGGCAAAGGAGGGCTTGTGAATTATCAGCTTGAACTCGCGACGGACGCTGCCAGGTGTCAGGTAGGTAGGTGGAGCCGAGGCTGCCCAGGTCAGATGCCCCCGGGGCCGAAGCGGCCCGCGTAGCGCCAGTCGTCAACCCAGATCGCAACTACTTTTCCTCCCGACCCTACCATCACGACAACGCTGAGGGGCTTCCAGATCGCAACATTGTCATAGGGATCAATTCGCCATTTACATGTGCATTTTTGTCACCAACTGACGTACATCAAGCGACGTGCACTGCCGCCGCCGGCGCATGTGACACGATCGCACTGTGCCAAGGATTTTCAGTGTGGGAATCGATCAGGCTGTATCGCATATGTCGCCTGGTCATGGTCTACCCGCGTCATAGTCTGTATGAAAAAGCTTAGGGAGACGGGAATGAGTTGTAAGTGGCCGGTGGCAATTATCATTATGTTTTCTTATCACACGTCGCTCGTCGTACATCTCATCGTCAACAACATCTCTTTCCAACCCAAAGACTGTCCGGCTTCCCTTAATCCTTGGATATGGTCGGCCCTACTGCTTCTTCGGCTTTTGATAGTCTCTGTTGCGTTGCGTAACAGAAGTCTGGGTTGCCTTCCAGTCGTGGAAGAGCTTTGGGGGGTTGTTCCTCGGCCCATGTCGACGAGGCGAGTGATGGTTATCGTTGAGAAAAGTAGGTAGGACTGGGTTCTGGAAAAGTGGCATCGATGTGCTTCGTGATCTTGCGATCCAGGGCTAAACGAAAGAACTCGTCATCTAGGAAGTTGTCAGCGACGAACAGCGAGCGTTGACACATCTCAACGAACCGTTGAAGTCTCTTTGGACGCGACCTCTTCGCCTGAACAGATGCCAGATGAGGACCAAGGAAGGCGGACATGTCGCGACGAGACTGACGATGGCGATGATAGATTCGTTGGATATGGTAGACATGGCGGTTCTGATTGGCTGAGCGGCAGGAACTGACCAGTACGTGAAGTCTGCGTTTGACAAGATAGTCGAGACAAGCGTTTTAAATGAGAAATGTAATCGTGTGTGGAAGCTTCGTTATGCTCGAGTTGCAATCTTCGAAAAACATGGCAAGGCGCTTTAGATAAAATATGCTTACCGATATTCATCGTAGAACTCGTATGCCGCGATCACCCTGAACGCAGGGTGTTTGGGCAACTCTTCACGAGCAGCGGCTTATCATTGGCCAGTTGCACTCGGGGCGTCTCAGGAACCAATACCGAGAGCAATGTTGCTGCCCCGAGCGCTGGTCGCATCAACGTCACCCGATCTATTGGTTCGCTCCAGCTCCTACATGCAACCACCCACCCCTACATGCAAGAACTCACCCCTACATGCAAGAACTCACCCCTACATGTAAGGACCCACCCCTACATGCAGCACCCATCTGGGCCACGAAAGAGGGCTGCTGGTGGTTTGACGTACCCCACTCAGCCACATTCAGGGTAATCGTCACCTCCAAACACCCGGTAGCTAACATGTTCCGACTCAACGATCCGCTGTATTGGTTGTTCTAAGCACTCAAGCTGCCGCCGCTCACTAGTCGCCTTCTGTGATTGGCCTGTGATATAGCACCGCAATGGAACTACACGTGACCGTGCATACTTGCATATCTACCTGCCCCGTAACAACGCATACCTACATCTTGATCACGTGGACGGGTATTCTTGCCATTTGTACCTGCGTTGTAGCCACGCCTAGTCGTGTTACAAAAGCGTCTAAAAGAGGATGACTTCCAAAGGTTTTCGCCAGTACACGTGATCGCGCAGGGACACTCGGGTAGCCTTGCTCGATAGCTCCTCTCAGCCTCTACGTCGATCACTCCGTATTTGCACTTGGCAATGAGCGTGCATGCAGTCCACGGGTCTCAATGTACAGACTGGATCTGCACGCTGACACCACAGTACACTTCGTGACGGTCAGTCCCCAGGACGGCAGGGACTACCCACTGTGCCTACATTCAGGTTCTGTCCCATTGGTGGTTGTGCCGCGGGTTGTTTGCACCGCCCCTTCAAACCCTCACCGGCAGAGTATCGAGGGACCCTGCTAAATCTTGCATCTCGGTTACGGATTCAAGGTTTTGCTGATTGGACGATGACATGGATACTCTCGAACCGGTATCGCTCGCGTCGTGATGCATTCCAGGTTTTGTTTGATTGGTTCATGAGCAGGTACGTTGAAGTGCATCATATGCTTGTTGACCAAACCTCCTCTTGCTGATGTTTAAATCGGCCTCTTCCTCACCCTTACTCAAAGAATCATCTTACATTTCTTGTCGTTCTCATGCCCAAGCAAGCCAAGTCGTATGCACCCCGAATCTCGCTCAGTACATGGGAGCAGCATCGATGCAGGATCAAAGCGTTGTTCGTGGACAAGAATGAGACTCTGAGCAGGGTGGCTGAGATCATGAAACAGTATGGGCTATACGCAAGGTTAGTAGTCGGATTCATACAGAGTTTTCCATACAGACTTAAGCTAACTATGCTTAAGTGAATCGCAATACGAACGCCAATTGAAGATATGGGGCATACGGAAGAACCGCACAAGAGACGAATGGCGCCTTATAAACCGCACAGTAGAAGAGAGGCGTCGTCAAGGGAAGAGCAGTACTGTCTCAATCAACGGCGTTGAACAGTCAATCGAGAAGATTGATCGTGAATTTGGAAGGAGCGAGTATCGCAGATACGGAGGTATGACTGTCCATCGACGCATTGATCCTGAGCTGACTTTCTCAAGGCCTCCAGCCCGGTTTACCTGACCACATACAAGTGGGCTCGCCGCCAGCGGCCGCTCCCTCGGTCGAGACGTTTACTAGGTGTGCCATTGATCTAGAAGATGGACTCATTCCGCCCGCACTGCATGACTTGTACCGCAACGCGGGTACTGTTGAACGTCACCTGCATCTCAATCTCCTTCCTCCTGCAACTTGGGCTGCTTCCATAAGATGGATTACCAAGGAGTATAAGAAAGCTCGCAAAACCTGGACAACATGGACGTTCAAACTGGTCGATCTAGGGCTGAGCGGCTTCCTCTCCACCGAGGAGCCGCAGTTGGAAAATCTGTGCGACACTGCTCCGAATCCTGAACCTGATTGCGGTACAGATCTCTTCGATCATTCACCATCGCCGTCGGAAAGTTTGGGTATCCCCAGCTGGGAGTCTGTAGATGTTACTTCCGAAGAGTGGGCGACTCGCGGGTGGGATGTCTTTTTCGGGGAGTGGGGTATGGTATGAGATGGGCCAAGGTGAGCCTGTGGAGCTTTCCGTCATGTCGTGGGCTGTATAAGAGAATGAAGCAATGTCGTGGGTTTGGCTGAGCGAAGAGCAGACCGGGGTCGCAAGAGTACATCCACTACATACAAGAAACAAACTGAACACGCCTGGGGCGTACATTATATCAACGATGAGCAGATCTAGAGGCGTAACGTCCATGTAGGCTCTAGGGTTCAGCTTTTCCCTTGAATGGGGTGGATCCACCGCGCGGAAGCGGCCCGCTACCGTATGACATGTGAACTTCTCTCGCGACTCCACATTAACTTTCCACCACCAAACATCCACCATGCCGCGCCGCAGCCAAACACCCGAAGCCTCCACCGCGCAATTGCCAACACAGTCGCACTCTCATCCCGACCCCGACGCTCGCTCACCGCGCGCCCACAAGAAACACCACCGCTCGCACCGCTCGCACCGCTCGCGCTCCCCCCGTCGCGACGACGACACCCACCGCCACAAGCGGCACCGCTCGCGCTCACCCGCCGCACCACGACCCATAGACCTACCCTACAAAGCAAAGCCCTTATCAAAACGCCACTACGACGACTACAAACCGCTCTTCCAATCCTACCTCGACATCCAGAAGAACATCCAACTCGACAGCCTCGACGAGCGCGAGATAAAAGGACGATGGAAGAGCTTTGTTAGTCGTTGGAATCGGGGGGAGCTGGCAAGGAGCTGGTATGATCCGTCGATGTTGAAGACGGCGAGGGAGACGGTGCAGATGTATCGGGGGATTTCTCCTGGGGCGCCCAGGAGGAGGGCGTCGCCTAGCTACGAACGAAAGCAGGGAGATGAAGCCTCAGATGCAAGCGACGACGACGACTTCGGTCCCGCACCGCCTACAAAACTCTCCAGACATACCGGCCACGGTCCCACAATCCCCAACATGGACGACCTCACTCTCCGCAACGAACTCGTCTCCGAAGACCGCGCAAATGGCCAGTCGAATTACACCGACGACATCCGGCACGCCCGCAAGGGTGACCGAAAACAGCAGAAAGAAGCGCTCGACGACCTCGCCCCCCGCGCCGACCCCAACAGCCGCGACCGCCAACTCGAAAAGAAGCGCGAAGTAACCACCACTTTAAACTCCTTCCGCGACGCCAAAGAAGCCGGGGAAGTCGACGTCGCCGAATCAGACCTAATGGGCGACGACGGCATAGACGTGTATAAGAAGAAGAAGAAGGAGCAAGAGCGGCAGAAGAATGAGAGGGAGATACGACGAGAGGAGATTGCGCGGGCGAGGGAGGCGGAGAGGAATGAGAGGTTGAGTGAGAGGAGGGAGAAGGAGGCGGGGACTATGGAGTTTTTGAGGAGGATTGCTAAGGAGAGGTTTGGGTAGGTCAAGATGGGAGGATTATGTTTCATTGGAAAATGATTTGAGACCTGATAACCCAATTGACTGGTCGCCAGTTTGGTGTGATTGAGTGTAATATACAAATGGTAAAGCCTCCAAATAGGTCAACTCCACAACATGCTCAAACACATTCGTCCCATCATCATGTACCCGTACTCCTGAGCTCACTCTGATTCTCAAACACCCAAACCCAAGCATCCTCAAACCGACGCCCTAGCACCACCCCTCGGCTTCTTCCTATCATGATCCACAATGCCCCTCTTCCGATGGTTCTGCGCCGTCTTCCACCGGACATACAGCATAATCATGTCCTTCAGCCCAACAAACATACATCCACCCACCACACTCCTGCCCCAGCGCGTCTGCAGAAACCCAGTTGGTTTACCCACACCACCGGCCTTGCCGCCAGTATTGATCCAGCCGCCGAGCCAAGATGTCGCGGGTGCGCCGGTAGGAGGTGTAACCCAGGAGCTGGGTAAGCTGAGTCTGAGAATCTCGCCCATGGCGGCGGCGATGGTGGGGAAGATGAGGGCGCCGAGGATCGTGTCGGCGAGGGAGGTTGTGGAGAAAGTTACGCCGCGTTCGCGTCGAACACGTCGGGGTCGGGGTGCGGCGGGCTGCATGGGGATGTTGGGTGGAGGTGCTGCGTGTTGCTGAGGTTCGACATCGACGAGATCAGGCATCTCGGCGTCGTCCTGATCGTCTTGCGGTGGCGCGTCGATGGGTCCTGCTAGGCCTCGCGCGACGGGTACGGGGGGATGTTCGTGCGCGTCGTCGTCATCGTCGTCATCGTCGTTGTTGTCCGCGTCGCCATTGTTGTTCCAGTCTGCGAAGATGTCGAAGTCGAGCTCTATCTCTACTTCTTCTATCACATCCTCGTCGCCGACATGGTCATGGTCATGGTCGTGATCATGTTGTACCTGAGTATCTGCGATTATGTCCTCGCCAGCTCGGGGCTGGATCTCCTTCAGCCACTGCTGCTCTCGTGGTAACCACACACGCTCGTAGTATGCGTTGTAGAATCCTCGAAGATATGGTAGGGCGGCAAAGGTGAAAGCGGCGCTCGGTGGCCACTGCAGCTGTAGCATGTCATCGCCTGGTTGTCCGGAGCTGACGAAGAAGATGAGCGGGAGGAAGGGTAGGAAGGAGTCGGCGAATGACGTTCGGCTTGCGACCAAAACTGTCGGAATCAACGGCAGTCCCAGGTCCAACCTCCAGTGCTGCCTCAGATGTTCCAGCCACTGCAATGTGACCGAGTTCACCGACCGACTCGGGGTCTCGTAGAGCGGGCCGAGAATTTGTAGCGCATCCTGGGTGCCAAAAATCTGGTATATCGTCGCCGTCCCGGATAGCGTCAGTGTCGAGTAGAGCGCTGTGCCGGTGACGAGTGCGAAGCCCGGAAGCAAGAGGTTACCCGTAAGCTTCTCGACGCCCCGAACCATGTCCACCACATAGCTCCTCGGTCGCTCTATCCTGATCTCGCTCTTGCACTGGGGACATAATATCTGGCCTGCTGCTTTACCAGCCCGTCGCCGTGAGCTGGGCGCCTCCATATCCGCTATCCAGTCTAGCAAACACCTCTCGTGCGCCACTAGTGAGCAGGCGCAAGGCGACCTCCACTCCGATGTCGTTTCGTCGTCTTCCGTCTCGTCGTTGAAGCAGATCCAGCATCTTCGCGGTTCGTCGTCTTCTTCTAATTGTGGCGCGGTGGTCTGTGTGGGTACCTCGGTCTGTTCGTGCGGCGTAGAAGAGGCTGACTGTGTAGATGGCGTATTGAGTAGCAACGTCTGCGAATCTACCGACTGGCCGGAGAAGCTGTTCGTCCGTTCTGTTTGCTCTTGCTGTGAGGACGATGATTCGGCAGGAGGTGCGGGTCTATGTTGCGACGCGGGGCGCTGAGGCGGAAGAGACGCCATGAGGGCTGAATGTGTGCGAAGAGGATCGGGAAGGCGCGTGATCGATCGAACAGGAAGAATATAGATTATGGCTCTGCTCGCTGGAACATATGGCACGAGACAGTAAGTGCGGTCAGGTTGTTGCGAGAACGGGTGCGAGGGTTGAACTGCGGCTCGGTGTTTGTTGATTAAAGTTGCCGAAAGATCTACAAGACGTCACTAACTCCCTGTCACCTGTACAGTAGCGTGCCAAGACAAAGCACGTGCATACAACTTCATCTTCCCTCCATCGTGCTGTCAGAAGCCTACATCAGTATGAAAAGCGACAATCAACCACATACCAAGGCAATGTAGACTTCTTGGGGTAAATGTTTCATTGTTACAAAACAGAAGTGCAATACAAGATCATCCACCAATTCATCCTATCTCCCTCCGGAGCCTTCTCGGTTCCCTACACAGCCACATATCCTTCACCATCTCATCACCCCTAGAACTATACGTGTCAGCAAGCATTCTTAGATCGACACATAACAGTACTTACAGGCGGATACATCCCCCTCAAATGAGGCGGCGGAACCGGTCCCCAGACCCACGTCGGCGCCTGGCCCGGTTGAGGCACTCCCAAGTACTGCGGCACATGACCTCCTGGCAGACCTTGAGGCACTACGTCCCCGCCCATCGCGAACCCGTAAGGGTGCGGAGCGACGACATTACCAGCCACCTGGCTGTTCTGACGCCCGTGACGCTGTTGTGTGCGCCCGGCTCCACTGTTCTGGCGCCGATGGCGAGACATCCGCTTGGTAAGCTTTTTCAGCTCTTTCAGCTGGCCGTTGACGAGATGGCGGTGCTTTAGCGTGTTGGGTGAGTCGGTAAAGGATGGGTCCGCGACATCTGGGATGTTAGGGTCTTGGTTGGAGCCGTTTTCGTGATATGGCGAGCCCACTTCTTGCATTTCGTGGGGGTCGTGGGCGGAGCGGGTTTCGAAGGGCTCTGCGGCTGCGGGAGAAGCGTGGGGAGCTGGTGCTGGCGAGTTCTCTTGCTGAGCTCGAGCGGTTCGGCGAGTAGGTCTTGGTGGGTCCAGACGCCAGTGTGATGTGATGCTGTCGACGTCCGAGAGGCTTCGGAAGCTATGGTATGAGCCGACCTCGTCATCGTCCCCCTCTTGGTTTTGTCCTCCAGCCGCAACATTCTCTTCCTCAGCGCCCTTGACCCAGCCTGTCCCCTCTACGTACGCCAATTCGTAATGCGGGATAGCAGGATACGAACATACCTCTTGATCCACCTGATCGCCATCTGCCTTGAGACACTCTCCACAGTCTGCGCGGGGTTCAACGAGCACGCACTTATTGTGATACTCCAACGTTCCAGGGCAGTTGAGATGGGCGCAGTGGACGGAACCGATGTAGTGCTCGCGGGGGCCGTCGTTGTGCGTTACGAACCACATGATACACATGGTAGCGATTGGTAGTGGAGTGGAAACGGAAGAATGTGAGATGCGATTGCTGATGCCAACTGGAAGCGACAGGAAGCGGTTGTTAAGGACGATTGCGTTCAAGGTCAATTGAGGAGACAAGCTGTGTTGTTGACGGGGTGGTCAGGCGTAGCAACGGAGAGAATAGCTGCACGGACCAATCGCGTAGCGCGATGTAGCGGACAGCAAACGAAGAGATCAAGGGAGACGCGTCGGGCTGTCGCGTTTGCAGTAGCGGAATCGAGCTTTTGAGATCAAGTTTTACTGGCGGCTGCTAGAGATCATTGCGCTGGCCGATGGAAAGTTGACAATGGGTAGGATATAGAAAACAACGGATGGACGGTTCAAGTTTGGATGAAGTGAAAGCAGTGAGAACTATACCACCGAACACATAAGATCGATCGTCGTCTTACCATCCCTCAATCGTGAAGTCAAATACTCTGTCCCCTTTACCCTTCTCAATCGGTTTTGCGTCGCCGTCATACAGCGTCCTCTCGAAATACGTCACCTTGCCCTCCTTGTCGCAAAGCACTACGATATTCTTCTGGGTACCATAACACCCACTCGTAGCATCCACCGCCTTCGCCTTGACCAAGTCGCCTATCTCATGCGCAGGCATCTTGTGCTCTTCCAGATGGTCTCTTCCGATGGCCGGTATAAAGATGCTGTGACGGAGCTGGTTGAGATACATGTCCCATTCTTCATTCTCTTTCTGTCGGGGCATGGTGTCCGTGGTCAGGATGTCAAGAAGGCGATTGATAAGCTGGTCGCGAGATTCATTCGCGGCGACGGATTCAGCGATAGCGGTGCGCGTCCAGGCTTCTCCGTTTGTTACCTTGGGCCAGCTGCGGTCACTGTAGGCGGCGTTGCTGAGAGCTCGGGTTTCGTTTGGCGCTTGCAGGAGATGAACCACACCATGAACATCTGGAGTGCGGTTGCTCACGATTGCTAGGCCTCTTCCTTCTTCTTTGACGACATCCTGGATGAATCCATAGCAGAGCGAGAAACCTCCTACACCTTCAACACCATCCTCTTCAATCATTCGTTTCGCGAAAACTTCTGTGCTTTCCCCTTTCTTTGGGTCAATCTTCAGCCAAGCGTTTGGAATTAATCCTCTGCTTCGCGCTCCTTCAACGATGGTTTGGTCTTCTTCACGGTAGTTGGTCAATACTGCGATACGGCCTTGACGAGTTACACCTAGCCAGGTGCCATGAGCAGGCCGGTGTAGATCATAGCCTCCTAGGACTTGAGTATCTGGCGATGGCCACCATGTCGCCTCTGCCGTTGGACGGTGAAGATACTCCTGGTCTGCGTTAGTCGTGGGAGAGAAACACTGAAGCCTAACAAACGTACGTCTCGATTGTTGAGTAGAATGAACGGGTAGTCTGGGTGCGCGGTCGTAAGTATAGCGATGCACATGATGATGGATGTATTCTGGTTGTAAGAGGGTTTGTGAGTTGAAGTGTGACAACGCGGTGTTCTGTGGCGTTGAAGTTTCGGGGAACGACGGGATAAGCGCAAAGTTTACCGAAGTGCAGTGTGAGCGGTGTGAATGGATGCCAACGAGTGCTTAAACGTTCAATTTTATACGTGGTTCCAACCGTACAGGATGTGGACTGAGGTAGGACGACACATGGCGAGACAAAGGTTCACCGGAGGCGGAATCTGATGTCCCTGTGACATAAGGAGAGTGCGACCTCGGGCCCGCGATGGAGAAGGCGGCGTCACTTTACTTAATATTGACTTGTCGCACTTGCGTTAGCATGCTGTTGACTGCGAGGTACTCAACAGCTGTGTGAGCCGTCGTTCTCTAGAGATGTCGCACAGCATGACTGTTCCTGCAGCGGAGTGACACGGCAATCATTCACGTGCCAGCGGCAGAACCCCGGCCCATCTCGAGCTCGGATCCCTGCCAAACGTCACAGCCCCGGTTACACCTGCCTCTGCGTCAGCCCTATCTCTTGCACCAAACTTCGCAATACCCAGGAATTGAACGACAAGCTCCTCATACACTGCATAATTCTTCCAAGTAAAGGAAACTATAATGGCAGCCAACTTTGCCCCATACCAAGACATCCCCGAATCGTCACGCGCGCTCTCTCCACCGCCCGTCCACTCGCCGAGGACATCTATCGACCGCACACGTAACATCACATCGCCCACCACACGCGCATACGAACAGCATGACTACTTCCAAGGTCAATCGCCTATATCGCCGCCCGCGGAACCCGATACAGAGCGCATAGCATGGGATCAGCCTTCGCGGAGCACAGGCTTTGGCCGTTCGCGCGAGGATGTCGATATGTTCACAACGTCTTTAGGCTGGCGACTAGACTATGAAGCGTGCCTGGCATATCTTCTACTACCACCCGCGGGCGGTGTGTTACTGCTGGTTCTAGAGCACCAAAGCGACTATGTTCGGTTCCATGCCTGGCAAAGCAGCTTGCTGTTCGCCTTCGTCTTTGTGGTGCACATCATATTCAGCTGGTCGAGCTTTATCTCCTGGGTGCTATTCATCGGAGATTTGGCGGTGATAGGGTGGTTGACTTGGAGGGCATATTTGGATGGTGGGTCCAAGGTGTGAAAGCTAGAATGGAGCCAGTCGCTAACATGTGGACAGCCGCAACGCTCGATCGATACGAAGTACCCTTCTTTGGCCCGCTGGCCAGCTCGATACTCGACGACGAATAGGGTGGCATGTGGAGACGGAGGATAATGTCGATATGAGCAAGCATGGCGTTTACGGAGTTTCTGACAGCGACGATCTTCAGTCAGCTTGGAGTGACATAGACTTTCACAACGCGATATTGGTTTCCTGATAGTCTAACGATTGTCATTCTTGAATCCAATGCGTAAAAAGGTCAGCTAGGGAACACGTCAACCCTAGTGCAACCTCTTCAGTGTCAACTAAACCACATGTTCGTGTTCGTAGTCTATACTGCAAACAGGGTGCTCTAGCGGCGTATAATCACCTACGTTCGAAGATACTCTTCACTTCCATTGAAGCCACGTTGATCAAACGACATCACCCTACCACGATCAATCGATGAGTTTCGGTGGGCAGTGTCTTCCTGGAAAGATACCAGCGCTCATCATCGAAGCATGTCAACCGAGCTAAACCTGGAAAGTACGCTTTCGCGCTGCAGAGAAAACTGTAAGTAAGACCCGCAACAACGAAACTTCTTCCTACTCTGTGCTATCACGTGGTAAACGTAAACTAACCAGACGCAAAGGGAAATGATGGAGTACAGCGATCGAGAACACCATCATCTATTTCTTGCCTACTACGTTGTTGTCGTGGTAGAAGGCCTGCTTGCTAGCGCGCTATTTCTAGCTTTCACTGCAACACGGAAATCGGGTTTAGTGCCTATCCGACTAGCCAATAGGCCTCCGATAGATCGCATCCCTCGCTAAGCTTGCTGTCTGCGCCGCAGCCAAGCAATATCAACAAACTACAGCAGCGGTGCAGCATGCACCAACGAGCAGCCTATCATAATGTCGATCTTATGTCACAGGTTCGGCCTTCAAAAGAATGTCCCAAGAGCTGCCGCATTCCCGTCTTTACAGCTTATACGCGGTCGGTTCTCCAGCGGTCATAACTACGCCAAACGCGCTTCCAACGGCGATTACGAGAAGTTTTATCGCTATGACAGCGGACGCTGGCTCTGGGACGAAGAAGAACAGCTACGCAAACGATACAACAAATTCGATGTTCCCAAACTACAGAAGCTCGCCGCCAGATACGCGCGTGCAGGCTCTTGCTCGTCAATGGTCAAGATTGCGGAGGACGGACTAAGCAGAGTCTTTCGACTTGTCATGAACAACGGCAAAGTTGTCATCGCACGCCTGCCCTATCCCCATCTTGGACAAAGTCGTTGGTCAGCGGGTTCGGAAGCTGCTACCATTACTTTCGTACGTGGACTTTGCATTACGGTCAACATTAAAGAAGCCGACTGATAATTTTGGTTCCTCAGGCTAGTAGAGTCCTTGGTATTCCAACGCCTCACGTATTGAAATGGGCTAGCCCTCCACGTAGTCCAATAGGACCTGAATTTATTCTGACGGTAGAAGCGAAGGGTTCTCAACTCAGCGAGATCTGGGGCGAACTCGGATTTGAATCCAAACGCAAGATCGTGAACCAGGTCATCGAAATACAAAGGAAACTCTTGTCAACGCCATTCACGCAGTGTGGTAGTCTGTGTTTTGCGCGCAAGTCTGTAAGGCGGACAAGTGCTGAAGTAGTAGCAGACTTTCCAGAGGGGCTGAAGGAAGGGTTGAAGAGAAGGTTCGCCGTAGGGCCGACTTCTCAGCCAGATTTCTGGACCGGAGAGAGGATGGTGATGAGTATTGATCGTGGTCCTTGTAGGTCGCCTTCGACAGGATAACACTGTGAGCTCTACTGACCCGTACCAGGGACTCATCCTTCTGACTACCTCAAAGCGATAGCCAAGCGAGAGATCGCCTGGCTAGAGAGTCACGCCACATCCGAGCTACTGCAGCATCCTCTGGACAATCGATCAAGAGCCCAAAAGAGTCCAGCAGCTCATGTCAAACTCTACAAGAAGTTCCTCGAGATCGCTGATCACATCCTACCCCAAGGCGAACTGAGCAAGCCTGTGCTCTGGCACTGTGATCTCCGCCCCGCCAACATCTTCGTCAAGAATGACCGCATAACCAGCATAGTCAACTGGCAGCACGCCTGGGTCGGCCCGCTCTTCATGCAAGCGAGACACCCACAGCTAGTAGCATATGACGGCGAGATGATGTTGCACCTTCCTGATCGCTGCGAACAGCCGGACAAAGAGCGCGACCATGAAGAGAAGAAGCGACTGCAAGATCAAGTTGAGCGCTCGCTCATCCTTCGTCACTATGAGCGCGGGATACGGAAAGCAAGTCCGCTAATGAACGAGATTATGAGTCTACCCCATGGACAGACAAGACATGACTTGGTCACCTTCGCTGAGAACACTTGGAACGGGGATATCATACCATTCAGAAAGAGCTTGGCACTTGTAACCCGGTATGTTGCGATCTCAAAATTTACCTTTCGGGCTCTCGTTCTAGCATCTAACTTATTGGTTTGACAGAAAATGGAAAAAGATCATCGGCCCTATGCCATGTCCAGTATCCTTTACGCAAAAGCAAGTCAACGCGCATCTTCGTGAGGGCGAGGGCTGGATGAAACACGCAGACTTCTGGGAGTCAAAGCAGGGTCTCATCACCCGCGATGGGTGGACGACCAATGAGCTGTATGAATCGCTCAAAAAGCAGTATGAGGAGTACACTACCCGTAAGGCTAGTCGAAAGGGGGTGAATCCATTGAGAAATTTAGTCTGGAGAGACGGATTGTAGTAAGTGCAAATCGAACCTCAGCCGAGAGTGTATCGATCTTGTAATTAGACGTACATCAAAGTCGTACTCTGGTTCCGTTACCTCCATCCCATAGTATACTTAATGACCCACCGCAACGAGCGACTCACAACTTCCAAAATCTATATGTACCTATCTAATCAGGTCCTCTCGAAAAGAGAAGTATCGTCAACACAAGAGCTAGATGTACATCATCAAAAGTGGAAAAATCACAGGACTGTGGTACGCAGCTCTCATTCGCACAAAGTCAATGCAGGCATACTAGATCTCCACACCGACGTCGTCCCTTCGTATGTCACTCGCTCACAGCACGGCATCAACGACCGATTGAACTGAATGATCTCATAGAGAAACGCCGATGAGAAGATCGCAGTACAAGACTGCTGGTCGTTTGATAGATCAACACTACATCCATTGATCGTATGAGTGCGCCATTCGTCAAAGATCTCGTGTCCATAGCTGACTAACAACGGGATCCTGACGGGGGATATTCGAAGTCGTCCACGGTATGAGCGGCAAAGAACGCGAATCTTCAATGTGAGACGCGAGTCATTGTAGTCTGGCTCATACAAAGCAAGCAATTTCTCGCTGCTTCTGAATGTTTCCGGGTCCGTAGTCACCGGAAGGGTAATCCGAGCATATTCCCGACGCGAGTTGAGGAGACAAAGCGGGGTCGTGAGTTCGGTTTGAACACCCAAAACGTGTGCCACTATGCCTATGGAACATAGGCAGAATGAGCGTCTACAGCTATTCAGGACATTTTCGGCGACTTCTAGATCCGTGACACTATAATCAACAGTCACATCCGAGCCTTCGCCACATAGAGAAAGCAGCGAAAATACGCGATCGCGAACGACGCACGACTTCTTGGCTTTAAATCGGTCCATTAGGTATATCAGACTTCTGCCCCGGAGTTCATGTGTCGTGCGTGGATCCAGTGCTCCAATGCGGTCATCACAGATATAATTGAGGTCGAAAGAGAGTGAACTTGCTGCTAAGCTCACTGCTCCAGCCATGAACGTGATTTGACGGGCAAGCGCGACTTCTTGAGTGATCCAGGCACGATCCCAATAATCAGCGAAACAGAATTGGCGGTATGCATCCAGGTACGCGGCCGAGATCTTCCCTTCGTTGTTATGGCCTTGTGGGCCTGAATTGTCAATCATCGCTCGTGCATCTCTTTCTGTAATTCCCATTAATTTTCTCCGTTTTCTCAACTTTCGTGGACCTTGCGTCGATGCCCCTTCATTTTTCACATCTTTCGAGGTCTCTAAAAAGAGGACAACCCCGTTGTGGGTACCAAGCCACGCTATAACCTGTGCCGCCCCCGCAAATATGTCTCCCATCTGTTTAACCTGATGATTTCTCTCGATACCATTGCTCTGGTCTATACAGATAGCATCTATCCAGAACCAGTGGGAGTGGCACTCCTTGTGCTGCCACGCCACTCTCAAAAAGCTGTATAGGTTCTGTCGAACGCGGAACCGTTGGCCATTTACCAGAATCCAGTGGTGGCAATCATTGTCACCCCAGACGTATGACAGGCAGCGGTAAGTGCTCTTAGTTGAAGCGTGTTGGAGCTGGCATTGGATTACGTCATCTGACGACCTTGGTGGATGGATGCGAACCAGACGGATAGAAGGCTCGCGGTAGTCAAGAGGTGTGTAGGCAAACTCCGCTTGGTATCTGGTGGAGGGCGTGTGACTATGATTGGTCACCGACGACATGGCCCCTGGATTCATCGCGATGTGGACGGATTGAAATGAAACCTTGGTAGACGTGCTGCTACTTAGTTTTAGTTAAGGTATAAGTATCTTGAAAGATGAGGGCGCGAGAGCGCCTATTTGATCAGGCTCCAGAAAGTGGCTGCTTGCTGTAGGCATCATGCGGAGCGGGGCAGTGCAGGTTGCTGGACGCCCATAACTAGAGCCTGCTTGCCCATTGTCCTATCAGTCTCGTCCATCATTGTTGTGGCCTAAACTTCTTTTCCGATCCGGGCGACTCTGGAATGCGAAAACCTGCGAAGATCGGTGGCTTCACAGTTGGTCGAAGGTGCGACGTATACCTATTCCCAGCTACCCAGATATTGTCAGGGTGTCATGACGGTTTGTTCGAGGCAGCAGCATACGCGAAGCAGGTCCCACAATGCATCGATAAGCGGCAAGAGCAGTCAATCCGTGTGTTCATGCGTATTTAAGAAGGTGAGGCGCTGGAAGGAGAACGCTTCGAAAGTCACCTGAGCACCGTGGACGGCTTCGACTCGGCCAAGGTTCGGCAACCTCGGCAGCCGCTCCTACTAACGCCGCCTAGCTCCATGCCGAAATGCATAGGTAATCATTCATCTCGACCTTAGTTCTCAGGAAGTAACATAGTTGCAGAGAAACCCCGCCTTGAAACATTGACATCGCGTGCGCGATAGCTATGCTGCAGCAGGTCACCGTACCCCCGCATACCGCCGAACAACAGGTGCGACGCCTGGTTCACGGAGGATTGTCCGCGATGTTCCCGAGGTCGCCTCTGCCTTACTATATGCGCTATCATGTATTGCTCGCCCTTTGCTATCTTGTGTTCCTCACGCCGAAATATGTCAGAACGTACAATCAAGAGAGAAATGGCTATAACCAGACAGCGCATCTCAAGAAAATGTTGCGTGGTAGACTAGCACATCTAGAATGCTCACTAAACATCGGTCCGGCTACCAGAAATCTCGAAGTTCACTAATCAGCTAATCATCCACCGGGCCATGCTTAGACCGACTGATCAGCCTGGGTGTTTCACCAGATTGCGCCCGTAATTCTCAGCACCGGACGAACAAACTGTCCTTCTGGCCAAATTGCATCATTCGAATCAGTCCTTTCCTCACCAGCACCAGCGCGCCAGAAAGAACCACAAGATTGTTAAGCATGCTCGGCCTCGGGGTTTATCACCTCTTCTATTTCAGGTCGGAGCCTACATAAGGAAGAAGTGTATCGTGTAAATCATAACTTTACAGCTCTCTACCAATTGCTAAACATTCGACATCATCACAGCAGCAACCACAAACCAAACAATGTCTTCACCCATTACCTATCTGATCACCGGAGCCAACCGCGGCATTGGCAAAGGCTTCACCCAAAGCCTGCTTCAACGCCCAAACACAACTGTGATTGCCGCAGTCCGAGACGTCGCCAAGTCCACCCCAACATTGGAGTCTTTGTCCAAGGCCTCGGGTTCTAAACTCATCGTCGTCAAGCTCGATTCATCCGCCGAAGCGGACCCCAAGAATGCTGTCGCTCAACTCCAGTCCGAGCACGGCATCACCTCTCTCGACATCGTGATTGCCAACGCCGGAATCGCGCACTCGGGAACAACCATCGCCAACACCTCATCCGAGGCACTCCGCGACCACTTTGCCGTCAACACAATCGGCCCTATCCTCCTCTTCCAGGCCGTCAAGCCGCTTCTCCAAGCCAGCAAGACCGGCAACCCCATCTTCCTCGCCATCTCCACGGTCATCGGCAGCATGGGCGCCCAGGCAGGTCTCGCTGGCTTCCCAGAGGTCTTCAGCCCGTATGGATCTAGCAAGGCCGCACTGAACTGGGCTGTGAACAGGATGCACTTCGAGGAGCCGTGGCTCACATCATACGTGACGCATCCTGGTTTGGTGGTGACGGATATGGGGAACACCATGGGTTCGCCTGAGGCGCTGAAGGCCGCGGGTGCCATTACTGTTGAGCAGAGTGTAGGCGGGGTTATAAGCACGCTGGATAAGGCTGAGAGGTCGATCTCGGGAACGTTCCAGAATTGGGATGGGACTACGCTGCCGTGGTAATGCCTAGAACTAAATAGTGTAGCGCAACATTATTAATGTCACGACCATATGTATAAATGGAACTAAGGCCAGTTGCTTCATCTTCGATGGACTTCTCTCGGAAAGCGATCTAAAAGGAGCGTAAACACCAACTTGCTGCACGTGTAGTGTGAGAAGCGATTGATATCTATAGTTTCATCACCTGTGGAAAGGGCTGATCAAAGGCTGTCAAGGCTTACTTATTGCATGTGAAACAACCGAAAGCTGTATGCAAATTTGCGGGGAGAGTCTAGCTCTGCAGATACAAAATCACAGCCAATTCTTATCAAGCCTTGGATCTAGTATTGTACTAAGGGTGAAGTTTCATAGTGTGCGTATTCTACTAACATTCGTCTTCCACTCAAAACGGCTGACACTACTTGACTGTAGCTCTAGACCAGAGCGCTGTTAGGCTGAACAAGGATTCAGTTGGAATATAGATGTAGTAGAGGATCCTCCAGGAATTCAGCCATTTCAGTCCCTTGAAAGCTGACTCGATCGCATGGTGTCGCCAAAGACGTATCACGAGTGACGAGGAAGCCGAAAGAGAAGCAGACCTTACACATATCTCCTAATCGAGTCAACGTACAGCAAGTGCGCGCTTCATACTCTGTTTCCTTCTTTGTAATCCCGTTATCTTCAACTACCGTCCATGAGCTAGGTCGGTTTGGAGACCCAGTCCACATGGTGATCTTCATCCTCAGAGTCAGAGTTGAGGAGCAGATATGTCTAGGATAGAGGACGACCGATGAACCGCCACGAGACGAGAATTGATGAACATACCCCGGTGTATGAGATCATTTTGTCTCGTTATAACCTAGAACTTGGTAGGGCTGAGAGTTATATTCCCGGAAAGGAAGGGCAGGGCCAGCAAAGAACGGCAGTAAAATGTAAGCAAAGGGCCGTTTATAGGGTTCCTGAATTGGACCGAAGAAGTTGCAGGATATCCGCTCTGGATCTAAGGCTGACGTTACGATTTGTACAGAGCACAAGCAGAACGACTGTTTGCAGCAATGAAGAATCCGTTCCATGAATGAATCAATTTGGCAGCCGTAGTCAACTTGGAGATCAGATCCATCACCACAAAGCGCCAGGAGCGAGTAGATACGATCGCGACGGTCATGGGACTTCTTCAAGTCAAATTGACGGATAAGAAAGATGAGGCTTCGACCTTTTAGTTTCTGCACCTCATGAGGTAGCATCTTTTCGATATGCTTGTAGTAATCGAACTCTTCAGTCTGAGGCAGTTCGAATTTCGATTCAACGTGACCGGCGCACAAAGTGATTCGACGTGCAAGTGCGACTTCTTGTGTGATCCACGCACGATCCCAGTAATCGGATGTGCAAAAGCGAATAGCCCCGTCGTATTCCATTGGTTTGAAGCCTCGTTTACCAAACCAGCCTTCTCCTTTCGAATAGCTCCTCCACGTCATATCTTTCTGGTTCAGACGCTGAAGATACATGGCGATGGATGTGTTGTCTCCGAGCCACGACAACACTTCCTTGGCACCAGAAAAGATCATGCCCATCTGTTGTACCTGCTGGTTTCGCTCGTGAACGTTGGTTTGATCAATGCACAGAGCATCAACCCACAACCATCGTTCTCGCAGTCGCTCTTTTTGCGTTGCAGCATCAAGAAAGCTGTGAAGATTACGTCGTACTCTCATGATCCTGTCGTTGATCATGATGTAGTGTTCGTCCCCTGGCTCACCCCAAACATAAGAAAGGCAGACGTACGAGTCGTCGATGGACGCTTGACGAATCTCGCACTTGATGTAACCTTGGGTACTTCTCGCCGCAAAAACGCGAATGAGGCGGATTAATGCTTTGCCATGACCGAGAGGAGTGTACGCGAATCTTCTGGCTGGGGGTTGCGCCGATTCGTTATGGGAGCTTGGTTGGACAGTGTTCAACATCGTCGAACGGTTCAGCGCTAGATACATGTAATACAACAAGCGAAGAAGTTTGCGCGATCATGAGTTGTAGATTGTGCGTGATCGAGGAATATAGAATGTTGGAACCTAGGGTGGTAAGTGATATAGCCCGCGAGTGGGGCAGTGCAGAGCTAGGTAGCTGCACGTAAGCTTCCTCTCATCCAATGATTCGTAGATATTATCGTTTTTTACCTCCGCGACTATTTTGCGCCAGGCAGACATCAAATCTGTGGTCTAAGCTGTGTATGCTCGGCCACGCTATCAATACTGCTGAACATGCCCGCAGTTAGCTGTTCACAAATACAAAGATGACCCTACTCGCTTCAGGTTCCCCATTCGCAAGTGTAACATGATGAGAAGAGTGTGCACTTGATGATGTTGTTAGGATGGTCGACGGACCACAATTAATTTTCATGGCTGGAAGAGTAGCTAGTAACCAACAGATGATATTGTCATTAGCTTAGTTTACCCGTGCGTGACGCGAACGACGCGAACAGAGCAGTCGCATCGCAGGGCCCTCATGAGACGACGCCGATTTTGTCCCTACATCAGCTACACGGGCACATAGCCCGCTGCGATAGTCTCGGTCAAGTTGGGCGAGTTTCACAAGGAAATCGAAAGAAAACCTCGCTTTATAGCTCTCTTTGTCGTTCGTCAATCGCAAGGAGCAGTCGTAGGGTCGCACGGTGAGCTCCGTGGATTCCAGCTCCAGGGAGCGTACTCTTCTACTCCATCGGCCAGCGAACCCGGGAACGTGAGCTACCTCGTCAAGCTTGACGAAAGTATACTCGTAGGACTCGCATATCCTGCCCAGATAGAGATGTATCGACAGTAGCTTACTAGAAGGCGATACTACCACGAAGCCTGGTAAATGAGATTGCTGTGTACCGTTGCAACTTGGATAGCAATCATAATATGATTCGCTTGAGCACGAGGCGCGGAGAAAGTCTTCCGAGACGATAGGTAGCGTCATCGTTGCAAACGATGAGAGCCTGTCGTTCCAAGCCACATCGCTCGGATCCGGGGACTTCAGTTGTAGAATGAATGCAACCAGGTTGGTGGCGCACAAGCAGAACGACTTCTTGCAACACCTTAAAATATGTTTAGCCACTGTGAGATCCGTAGCTTTGTAGTCGACCTGTAGATCTTTCCCTTCGCCGCAAAGCGCAAGTAGTGAATAGACACGATCTCGGCTGATATGTGCCTCCTTGAGCTTAAATCGGTTCATCAGATAGATAAGACTTCTACCCTTCCAGTCCATAGTAATAGATTGGTGGAGAAGTTCGAGTCGTCTAGGGTAGCTTTCCAAATTTGAAAGTACTGGGAATAATGAACCGTCCAGTTCGATATCAGCGGCCATGAGCGTTATCTCCCGTGCAAGCCCGAGCTCTTGCGTAATCCATGCCCGATCCCAGTACTCAGCAACGCAAAGATGGTGAAAGCCCAGCCCAGATTCAGGATGTCCCAAAGTCGGTTTCTTCTTATCTTTTGCGCACTTTTCGCTCATAGTACGTGGCCGCAGGTACTCCAAGTACTCGGCGATGCTGACGTCATCTCCCAGCCATGACACCACATTCTTCGCTCGGCTGAAAATCACACCCATTTGTTGTACCTGGTGATTGCGTTCGGAAGAGTCGTTCTGGTTGATGCAGAGGGCGTCGATCCAGATCCAAGCACGTGATAAATGTTTGATTCGTCTCGCCCGTGTGAGAAATCGATGTAGGTTGTGACGCACTTTAAAGGGTTTGCCGTCTATAAGAATGGTATAGCGTTCGTCATCACCGCCCCATACATATGAGAGACAGATATATGAGGCTTCTGTAGTAGCGTGTTTGATCTTGCATTGAACGTGACCGCCGGCGGACTTTTCGCTTAGGAGTCGTATGAGTCTGATTGAGGAAGTCTGTCGGTCCAAAGGCCGGTACTGAAAAGGACGAGACATGCGTATGCCAACGCTCGAACCCCAATTTTTCGGGAGGCTGCTGGTTTGTATGAAGTTCCGCGCGAAGAGAGAAGGTAGCGGAAATGTGAATCTGGTATTGCTGGGGGTTGGCGGGATTGGGGCGGTGCCAGAGTACGAGTGACGACAAATATGAGCAGGTAGCTTATAGAGGCGGTGCGTGTGCAAGCCGAGCGGGGCGGCTTAAGGCAGAAGGGCTACACGCCATCCTCGATTCGAGCATACTGCTTACGCCGGAATCCCAAAAGACTGCCTTACAAGAAGACGCGCCTTTGATCTTGAATGGGGCCCGGAACTGGGTCGCGTTGGTTCGCTACATACTTCTGCAGTGTCAATGAAGAAGTATCCTGAACGCTTCGTGATTACGATCATGTAGCTAGACAGTGGTATAAGATAGCATGCTAAGTGGGCTTTCGAAATGTCTATCGACCTACTAATTGTACGCCGCAGTATACTACCTAGGCAGCGGATGGTCTGCAGTATGCGGAGGTGATGTTCATATTCGAGGTGAGCAGTTGAAATTATTCCGTCGGTTGCAAAGACAGCGAGAGACGGCGACGGCCTTGTTCATGGCTCTTGCAGAAGTTGTGGTCGCAATGAACGAAGGCAGGCTGCCGCGTGCGAGCCGGAGCCCCACATCGCCAGGACCGTGCGTTGACACGTTCGCCACCGGAAGACCTCGGGATAGACAACACTCCATGACCTAGACGACCGCACTTCTCACAACGACACTTTACACGCTTCATTTCACACGAAATGCAAACCTGGTATCAGCGTTGCAACCGCAGGTTTTGGCCATCGTATGCCGATTTGCAGGCAGATGGCTAACCCGGACGATCCCCACTCAATGACTTCAAGCTAATGAGTGTAGCCAAAAGGTCCCGAGGTCGCATACGTGACTGTGGACGGTCTCGTCACTACTTGAGAGCAGCTGCTTCAGAAGACATGCTCGAATTGCAGCCGTCTCTGACCAACATGACAAAGCTTCCATTCCCGTCATTCTTTGGCAGTCGTCGAACAAAACTATGTTCTCCTCATGTCGTCCCATATCATCACATTGCCTAAAGCTATCGCACTCCTACGATGTCTTTGTGTTATCAATTTCTGCAGCGGGCATCGACATCACAGAGAATTTGCTACTCGGAGCTTTGGACTGATCGAGTTTACTTTGATTAGTCCTCTTGCCATGGAAGGAGCAAGGATGTCGAAAGAGCAGAGTCGCACTAGATGCTCATCACATCTATTTGTCGATGTGTTGGTCTAGTTTTGGTCGCAGGTAGGCAGCGCGGCTCCATCCTCGTGTCTTATATATTACCCCCTTGGCTATGTTTGATCACTGTTGCCCACGCAACAGCAGTTCCTCTGTTCTGAAGCTCTCCTTCATTGCGAGCGCGCACGGACGACTTCGGTTTAGTATATCAGTCTAGCTATACCCCACCTCCAGGTACTTCGCTACATCCGACTTGCGACGCGACCAGTACACGTTGCCATATCCCTCACCCAATCTCCTTTGCCAATAATGGCGCTCACGCCCTTGCTATTCGATGCGTATCAGAAGTACAAGAGAGGAACCGAAGATCTCGTTCAATGGCTAGCTGAGACAGCCCGCGCCACTGGTACCGTCAACGACGTGTTCAGTGATAGTCAACAACGAGGGAAACCGCCTATGGGAGGTAGACTGAAGGGGAACGCCCGGAAAGAAGCAAAGAACGCCCCAGCTACGTACCAGATCACAGCTAGATCGTTCGTCACTCTTGCGACAGCTATCGCCAACGATGCGCGTGCATCTGTTCCAACCTCGGTCTTCGGAACCTTGCAGGCTGTCATTCGAGGTCGCAAAGATTGCGCAGTCTGGTACGCAAGCACTTCTGATTGTGCAGACAACGCCGTCAAGGAGAACAACGCGAGCCACCAATACTTCATCAAGACTTTGGAAGACGTCCTCGAAATCCTCAAGGCCGCCAAGAGGCCACCAGTCGAACGTCGGCAGCCCAAGACCACAAAGGCAGAAGCTATACGCACGAGTAACAAGTACGAGCTGCTGGAGAACGAGGCTCTCCCAGAGTCCGACCATATGCCCGAGATTATCGAGGTCCACGCCACACCCGCCAAGTCGAAGGTGACCTACAAGCTCGAAGAGTCTGAAACTGACGTTACCTTCGCCATCTACTGCTTTCTCATGGACGTTACAGATCTCAGGATTGCAGTCAGACGCACTTGGCGTGAGTTCGCGAACGGCGACATCGGTCTCCAGGCCGCCGCGCTAACCATGAACATCGCTCTGGCAATGATAGAGAAGTTGAGCAACGATTTTGAGGAAGCCAACCCTCGATTCAAGGACTCGAAAGGTCATAGTATGCACGGCGAACTCATCGGCTTCTTACAGCGCAGCCGCTCCAAGGTTGAACCAGGTTCGCCATTCGTCAATGCAACCAATGATTGTGGGGAGCCTTTCGCTTACAAACAAGAAAAGCAATCATTGAGCTTCAATACTGTCATATGCAAGCATGTCACAGAGTTGCTCCTCTTCACATTCAGTGACATAACGAAGAACGAAGAATTTCGATACTCCAACGATGAAAAGAGATTCCTCAAGTGTGTTTCACAGTTTGCAGCATCACCTTCGATAGAACCCCGTTTCATGGAAGAATACATGGTCCGAAAGGCTGCATTCGCCATGCTTCGCGAGGGCCGCCTGCAAAGCTGGATTTTTTTCTCGCTGCAAATATTCTGGGATATGCAAAGAGAGCTGGAGCGTCATTTATCTGTCGGTGAGGAGCTTCTCTACAAGATCGGACAGCAGATCATCACAGGATACCAAGCTTACCTCGACGTCAAGGGGTTTGAGGGGTTGGACGACGCCTATACACTCTCTCGTGAAAGCGTTATCGATCGCAAAGAGTTTGTCGAAGCCGTCATTGTCAATAAGAAGGCCCAGATGGGGTTCGATATTGATGAAAAACAATTACCGCTAAAATTCCGGAAGATACCTGGGTTCTCACTGTTGAGGTGCGATCCCGCGTTCTGCGGCGTACTCCTGGCCACCATGTGCAAAGAGTATCACGAAGTAGCCATCGAGTGTACGTCAAACGATGGTCAAATCATTGTGATGGCCCATCTGTATAACGCTGCTCAGTGTGCCGGATATTTACCTGAAGATCTGCGATGGGCAGATATGGAATGGTTGATCGAGCAGCAAGGTAGCGATTGGATCTTCATGGGCAAGAAACCACAACAAGACCCTGAATTCGGAAAACGCATCCTGCTGATCATGGGGAATGTGGCCCACGATTTCACCAAAGGTTACAGGCCTCGCACCAGCTCAACCTATGTTTCCCGCGTAAGTGGAAGACGTCGCCTCAGTTATCATTCCCAGTATCTCGAGTCGTCCGTTGACAGAAAGCCACGCGATAAGACGCATCAGAAAGTCAAGACCTTGGAAAAATGGCGTCAACAAAGACAGAAGGGGCCTGTACACGACGACGAACCAAGGAAAGACACGCTTGTCAAATCAGAGTTGCTGATTGGAGACGCTCAGAAAAAGTCTCACAATCCGCAAAAGCCGCTGTCTTCTCTGGAAAAGCTACGTATCTTCAAAGAGGTTGTTAGCAAAGATGAGACGGCTCTCACATTCGACGTGTTGCAGCTGCATATGCGATGCACCCAGGTACTGCTGCAGATCCACAAGTACGCTCGGAAGGTCGCACCGGTCGACTATCCAGCATTCATTTTCCAAGGAGATTCATGGTTGACCATCGCTATCCCTTGTATGCTATACAACTGGAAAAAGAATCAACCACACCACCCGTGTATCTTTCCGGTGGTAGGTATTATGCTCCGCAAGATGATTGAGAAAGAGGGGGATTCGGCTCTCAAGGGTGCTGCAGCGTTGCAGAAGAGTATGAAGGTCAAGTTCCCAGGATACCGGAAAGTGGATGAACCTAGCTTCGAAACCCCGTTGGAAGACTTGATCCCCGTTCAGCTGCGTACCGAGTTTCCATACTCGATGTATTGGCAAGTGGTGCAGGAACGATCGGGCAACTCTGGATATGGCTCTAGATTCGAGTCGGATGTGGATTAGGTTGCACCTTGGAAGAGATCATCGACACTTCTAGCTTCGCGCGAAGGGTAGATACTCGGCTCAACGTCTAGGCTTGCAGTACAGATGCAAACACTGAACGATACGCAAAAGTCTATACGTGAAAACATGGTCTTTGTCCCGAGGATTGATGAATTAAGTAACTATAGCTAACATCTAAATCCAGAGCATCGCAGTAAAGGCGCTGAGCACCAAGAGCCCTCCACCGAGACTCTTGCCCAAGACCGCACCAGACTCACCAGTCTGCTCGGCCACAGCCGCACTGCCCGTCGCACTTCCCGTCGGCGTCACACTAGCCATACTCGCACTCCCCGTAACATTCCCCGTCTCCATCGCATGCTCCCCGCCCACACCCCCATCCACATTAACATTAACCGTCGCACTCGCACTCGCGCTCGGACTAGCCTCCGTCTTCACCCCCTCACTACTCGCACTAGAACTCTTCTCCCCATCACCATCCCCACTCCCACTCTTCTTCACTTTCCCATCCCCGCCATCAACAACAATACTCTCAAACGACCCACTCAAATCGCCATACTGATAGCTGGAACCGGGATTCTGATTCCGCACCTCCACCTTCTCCACCACCATCGTAAAAGGCGCAGCGCTGTAATCCGTTTCGCCGCCGGCCCATTCAATAGTGCCGGGCGCGTTGTTGGGGTCGCCGCCGGCCCAGATGCCGATGCGGACGTTCATGGGGGTTTGGGGGTAGTTTGAGCCGCCGTTTGCGTCGGAGTAGGAGAGTGTGCGTTTGGGGGTGCCGTCGACGAGCCAGGTTGTCGAGGTGGAGGTCCAGGCGATGGTGTAGTTGTGCGATGTGGATTGGGTGTCGGGGATTGGGGCGTCGACTTCGCGGTCGTGGGTTGTGGTGTTGCCTTTGCCGAAGTAGTTTGCTGGGGGGATGTTAGTGGGGGGTTCTTATGGGGGGATACGAAGGTGGAAGGATAGGGAGAATGGTGGAGGACTTACTCTGCACATTCCCAGGTTGTCCACCTAGCCATTCCCAATCCACCTCATCTAGATCGTCACTCTCCAGAATGGCACTGCTCACTACGCCCTTGCCGGGCGCAGCTTTCATGACGAAGCTCACGCTGCCGAAGAAGATGTACCAGTTCGATTGAATAGTGGGTGCATCTCCGGCTTTGTTGATGGTGAACTCTGCTCCTTTCGACGTGTACTTCACATCGCCGGCAGTGACCTTCCAGTTCTCATCATCGGCACCGGTGGTGAAGTCGTGGGTGTAGACTGACTCGGAGAGTGCGGTGTCTGCTGGACAGGATTTCTTGGTTGGGTCGCAGTCTGTGGATGTTTGGGCGAGAGTTTGGGTAGCTGAGAAGAGGATGAGGGAGATAGGAAGTAAGGGGATGTTGGAGAGATGCATTATGTAAGATGTAGAATTAAGTCACTCTTCTGTCGATGGTGTGAACGAGTGACTTTGGAAGAGAGAGATGCCAGAGACAACGACAGTGAACTCGACGAAGTGGACAAAACAAGTCTTGAAGCAAGAGGCTGAAGATAAGCACAAGAAGAACCCGCGTACCCACCTACTTTAATCACAATCTACAAAGCTTGCCATGCTCAACCCTCCGCGTGGCACGCACCTCCCTCATCGCCGCAACCAAGGGGGTCACCAAACCACACCACTCCCCACAGCCCCAATCAAATTATCAAAGTGGATCCCTTGAATTACCATCGTCAGCTCCCAGATCACTCCCTGTACCCAAACATACGGGTGCCAGGACCAAGCATCCACCATTGATAGCGAGGACAGCTGCGGCGGGAACGAGAGGGTCAGGAGCGGTACGCGAATTACAGGTACCAATTCTCGGCCCGTGGTTAAAGCCGCGTGGGTTAATGACGACGCTCGACCCACTTGGCGATCCCGAAACTCAATATGCGAGGAGCTGGGAGTGTGGCTGGTGTGGTGCCTTGCTAAGTATAGGTACGCGAACACGGGGATTTGAGTTTTTGTACGACTTCGGGTTTTGGCAATGGCGCTGTTTGATAGGAGGTTTGTGTCGATTATCCATAATGTGCGGGTTGTGAGTGGGTGGCGCGCTGCGCATCCTCCATGTATCCTCGCACATACGGGTCGTGTGTGTGGGTCATCGCGGTACCGAGGTTTCTTGTACGACGAACACGATGTACATAATAAGTGCGTGAGATGTACGGTGTTGGTGTTGCATCGAGTGTTGTGGTGACACGATGATGTCGCATGCGCTTCTCCCGCCGAGACAAGCAACATTACTCAACGACCAGCGCGCAAGGAATGTGGGCAGCAGACACATTTCCAGGCGTTGATTCTCTTGTGAGGCAACACAGCTTGTGGCACAGCTAGGCATATCGGGTTCTTCCTATGCTGATGCACCGCTATACGACATGTCATTGACATCACGCAGGGGCTAGTTCTTCTTGCGGACTCTCTCATATCGCGTCACAGACCCCTTTCTTTTACAACTACCACGCTCGGGTCAACTCATTCATCAGCATTGTACCGCATCTCGCCTTCCCGTTTCCTTCTATAGCACGGCGCCGGCGAAACACGAAAGGCCCGGACAAGAATAAGAGCGAGAGCCGAACACGAGAAAGAACACTCGCAGTCGAGTCTCGGCCGGTCGACTTGACGTCTTGAGCCGATATGACTATGTTCGAGAACAGCGCTTGTGTTTATACACATTCGAAGCGATGCACTGGCATATCTCAGACACATTTAATCCACATCACAAGTTCGCACCACCACCATGTCCAGAGCATCTTCATGCAAAAGCGCACATCTACGTCCTTGAAAACCAAATTGCGAACGTTGCACTTAAAAGCGCACTATACAATTGAGTCATAATCGTAATGCTTCTATCGCGGTATCCCATTTCCAACAACAACACATTCACCCGCCAACCGTAACGAGCGCAGAGTACTGTTCCATTGCTCAGCAAAAACAGGCTAACCAGTGCAGTTCCATTCCCTCCCGTTCCACTATTCCACGTCTCCACGCACACCCTCTATAGATACGCAGCACTCAGCACCTTCCTCACCGCGTTCTACCGCGTCTTCTTGATTTCCGTCGCCCACCCCTCGATCCCCTCGCCCTTGCTACCAACCGGGATATTCAAATCCACACCCTCCATGCCTTTTGTGTCTTTCAAGAATTCGTGTCCTGCCATTCCGCCCGCGTTTGCGCGGTCAACGGGTAGTAGTTCCAACATGGGTAACAGGAAATCGGCAATCTTCTTACTCTCCTCTGAGCTGAAATGATATTTCTCGTGGAGGACGTCGGGAAGGGCCCAGTGTCGTAATCGGTGAATGTTACGCAGCTCGCCTTTGCGGTTGAATATCTCCTGTGACCATTTTCCCGACATGCAGAGGCCCTTCGGGAAGGTGCCTAGTAGCTCGATGATTTGTGCGATGTGGTCGTCGTCTTTGCCGTACTTTGTGCCAGATTGTGGGTCGAAGAGGTAGTCGCCGGTGATCAATTCGAATGTCTGGATTTGTTAGTCTGCGCCTTTCAAGTTTGGTGGGTTCCATACCATCGCGGCCATACTCCAGACATCGGTACTGGCACCCCATTTGCTACCCAGGATAACTTCTGGTGACCTATATTGCCTGGTCTGGATGTCGTTGGTAAAGTGATGTCCAACCCAGCAGGCGTTTCCAAGATCGGCAATCTTCACTGATATAGTTTCGAAGGCGTTTTCGACTTGCTGCTCGAGCTCGGTTTTGCCGGACGAGCTGCTGGGTTTATCCAGGCTGATACCCGATACCTCCTTAGTAAGGAGATCACTAACAAGATCAGTATACACTTGAACATGGACGTGAGATGACTTACGCGGACTTTTCTCGTTGCTTTTGCGCGTCGTCGTCGCTCGACTTGATTCCGAGCCGTTCTGCCATTGACAGGCTGGGGCCGGCAGATGGAGTTGCTAGAGCACCACTCATTACGACACCGTCTGACGAAGAAGGAGGACTCGGGATAGTCGTGGGGGAGTCTTTACCTGTACCCTCGCTCATAACCTTGTTGAGACTTTGTGTGTTGCCGGGGAAGCTGGAGAGCTCGGCGTGGTTGAAGCTCGCGTTGAGCGGGCTGGGGAGCGGCTGACTGCCTGTGATGAGGGTCCTCCGTCTCCGCCTGCCGTTTCTAACGCTGTCTTCGCTGTCCTTCTTCTTCGGCTCGTCTTTTACGTATGTTTTTACGATCTGCTCGACGTCGCCGATTTCGATGAGAACATTCTCAGGCTTCAGGTCGGTGTGGATGATGCCGCATTCGCGATGGAGGTAGTCGAGGCCCAGCAAGACCTGCTTTGTGATCTGCTTGACCAGCGGCATTGGTATACCGCGGTGGTTCCACCTCTTGATCAGGCCCAGTAAATTCTCTCCCAGCACCTCAAACACCATGCAGACGTGGACGCCGTTGGGGCCCTTGTGGTTGAACGAATCGAGGAGGCTGACGACATGTTTCCGGCCGGGGTGGTTCTCGTTCGCGTCGACCACCTTCTTGAGGAGCTTAATCTCGTCGAGGGCGGTCTCGGTGTAGTGCGCAGCGGAGCGCACGACCTTGAGGGCGACGTGCTTGCCGCTGGTGTTATCCCTCGACAGCCAGACGGTCGAGAAATGGCCCCACCCAAGCTTGCGCACAATCGTGTACTTGCCGTCCTTGTACTCCTCACCGACCTGCACGGGGTGGTAGCCGCCCTTGCAGTAGTCCTCCGAGTCCTCCTCGTCGGCTGTGTTCTCGGCCTCATCGACCGACGACGACGACGAGTCGGGCGAGTGGCTTAATTGGTTTCCGTACATCTTGTGCTGGGCGAGCGGCGAGTTGGCGTTCTGCACACTGCGGGGTTGAGGTCAGTATAAGGTTGCGGCAGTCAGGGCATGTCGGGCGCATTAAAATAAGTGAAAGAGGGGGGCGCAGGCTGGGCGGGCGGGAGGGGTGAGGCTGCAAGCGGTGGTGGAGGGTAGTGGTTGCGGGTGGTGGTGGTGGTGGTGAACGTACTTGTACTGAAAGGAGCCCGTCGAGCCAGCGGGCGAGGCGTTCTGGTTGCCCTGGTTCTCCGTGGTGATGATGGGCTTGAGGTCCTGGCCCTTCCGTCGCTTCTTGCCGCCGTTGCTGTTGGCAGCCTGCGCGACCTGCTTGGCCTTGTTGATGGCCGCTTTCTTCATGTCGGTGCCATTCATGGTGGCTTTCCCCGCCACGCGCTGGGCTGTGGGCGGGACTGAGGCTCGAGGGCTGCTGGGATGTGCGTGTGCGGTTAGGCGCTCCGGACGCGTTGGGCAGCGCTCATGGGCAGACGCAGTCTATGTATGGGCTTCAGGTGTATAGCGAGGGCAGTGTGGCTCTTCTGTCGCACTGCCTCGCGATTTCTTCAATTGCTGGACACGGGCTTAGCGCTCCCCTCGCCAGCCTATCGATGTCGGGGCTCTGATTGGTGCTCTGGTGGGGGTTTGCACGGGTGCGCGATGCTGCGACAACCACGGGAGATGACTCGCTGGGAGAGATGCGTGATTAATCAAGTCCGACTCGCTTCTCGGAGAATTCGATGCGACTTGGGATGATGATAGAGATGGTGACGGATGGCTGGAGCGCGTCAAAGCCGGAGGAAGCGGTAAGGAAGCAGGCCAGACGAATTATGACATCAGTCGACGCCTACAAATAGTCGCCTGCTACCACATTAGTTCCACGCAAGCCAGTTTTGCCCAAAGCCTTGCGTCTTGTTGACTTAGCGCAGCGAGCACCTTGCCTAGACATACCGGGCCGGTAGCAATTTAGCAATGTGGTAGGTTTGAGCCAGCAATGCTTGTTGTTGCGACCCGATCTGCAGCACACGTGGGATGTCAACATCACGCATACCGACGAGCGACAGCACTTGCAAGGTCCCTGCGCTGCATCCTCTGTACCGTACGATTCGGAAGTCACATCTAGCAACTCCCATTGCCTACGCATTATAGTAAATGCCTCCACCGCCCCTCCACCTCCCCTCCGCCTCCCCCACCCACCCAATGTCAACATCAGCATACCGACTGCACCTGAGACCTGGACCACATCATACCACATCTGTACCTTCCAATTCATCATTAATACCGCGCCTAGGATGCGTCATCTGTACTGTTCTATTGAGCAGCTAACACTGATGTTTCGCGTTGAAAGCGCCTATTCGAGAAAGAGCTATGCCCAGCCCAACCTGTAGGGCAGGCAGGAGCAGCCATTGCGACCCACCACTATATAATACATCCGCATCCAAACCTGACCTTCAAAGAAGAAACCGCTATGCAAAACTATAAACGTCCCGTATCCTACATTCGCGCGCCATCCATTAGCAGCCCTGTAACACCTGACCTGCGCGTCACGCTCAAAG
The DNA here is from genome assembly GCF_023758075.1 of Alternaria novae-zelandiae. Classification (NCBI taxonomy): domain Eukaryota; kingdom Fungi; phylum Ascomycota; class Dothideomycetes; order Pleosporales; family Pleosporaceae; genus Alternaria; species Alternaria novae-zelandiae. The sequence continues at coordinate 2,798,857 of NW_026056962.1, read as the reverse complement.
CATGCATCTCGTATATCCCTCACTGCGGAGAGCCGCATCCCACCACCACCATCATCACCACTACCACTTTCACTTCGCACTCACAGCAGCCATCCACTTCTGCTCATCCTGCTTATCGAAATGCAGCAGCATGCCCAGCACAGGAATAAGCTGTTGCTGATACTTCTTGTCTCGCTGCTCCAAAAACTGCAGGAGCACGTTTTTCAGGTACACGTAGTCGATTGCTTCTTGGATTGCTCCACCGCCCCTGGCACGCGGTGAAGCTAGTTGCGACCGTGAGGACTCGACTGAGGAGCGTGAGGATTGCGGGACGGGGGTGGAGCTGGAGCCGCGGGCTTTGAGTGTGCGGAGTTCGTCGGACATTGTCTGTAGGGGGTTAGTATAGAACATGTAAGGTGTTGTGGGAGTATGTACCTTGCTGGACTTTTGGAGCTTCTCGAGACGGCTCTGGGTCTCGTCAAATGCTCGTCGCAGATCGCTCTTTTCTTTTTCTAGCTCGTGGGCTTGTTTCTCGCTTTCGTCCAGTGCGTCTCGGAGTTGGCTCATCGCAAGCCTGACCTCAGAAGCCTCTTCGCTGGCTTGTGCGGCCCGTTTCTCGAGATCCTCCGTCTGCTTGCGGAGCGCCCCTTCGGAAGCAACCAGGTCCTCTTTGTCTTCCACAGCGCGTGCTTGTGCGCGTTCGGCGTCGCGCACCTTTTGTTTCAGTTCTTCGAGCTCCCGAGCGCGTCGGCGGCTGAATGTGCTAGCTTGTTCTTCTGCACGTTCGCGTTCTTCAACGGCAAGGTCGAGGCGCTCTTGCATCTCACGTACCCGCGTATCAGCCCGTCCTTGTGCATCGTTCAACAGCCTCCTCATTGTCTCAGCCTCGCGTCCACGTTCGCTGAGTAAGCGATGCGCATCGGCAAGCTCTTCTTCTAGGCTTTCGCTTCGGGCGCGGACCTCTTTCATCTGGGTGCTCATTTCTTGTACCTGGTCCTGCATGCTGCTGACAAAGTCCTGCGCGCTCGCAGATTGCGCCGACTTCATCTGGATCTCTTCACGTAGACTGCCCACCTCCCGCGTGAGCTTTGCGACTTCCTCTTCCAGATCGTGAACCTTCTGACGTGATGCCTTGAGCTCGTCTTGTGCCTTCTTGGCATCTTTCGTCAACTTATCCCGGCTCTCAATGACATCCTTTCGCTCCGTTTCCGAGTTTTGGAGGTCTCGCTGGATCTTCTTGTTAGTCTCCTCCAGCGCAAGCCTCTGGCTGGTTTCTTGTTTGATTTTGTCGTTGAGTGTCTTGATATCGCTCTCCTTGCTCGACAGCTGAGACTTGTATTCGGTAATCTCCGATCTGAGGTCTTTCTCGCGGTTTTCCAGCCGGCGGACTTCTGTAGTCTTAGTGGAAAGCTCGTCCTTGGTGCTACGCAGCTCCGCCACCTCCTTGCGCAATGATGTCAGCTCCGGTTGCGCCTTTTGCAGCACCTCTCGCATTTCGGTGAGGTCTTTGAAGCGGGATGCCGCGAGCTTTTCTGCAACCGAAAGATCTGTCTGCAATGTCTCTGCCTTTGACTTGAGCTCCGTGAACTCGGCGGTCAGCGCCTCTCTTTCTTGTTGCGACGACTCGTTTGATGCTTTGCTGGTCTTCAACTCAGCGATCTCAGCCTCAAGCTTGCTAAGATTTTCTTGCAGCGCCGCCTTCTCGGCTTGCAGTTCCTTGACCTTATCCTTGGCCTCAGTGTGTTCAAGGCCATAGTCAAGAAGGTCTTGACGCAGGGTATCGATCTCTTCCTGCATGTCTTCTTGATCTTTTGCCCTCTTGCTGAGGCGGTCGATAGTCGACGCCTTCTCCGCGACTTCGGTTTGCAATGTTTCGATAGCTGCGACCTTCTCTTCAAGGTCAGACTTAAGCTGCGCGACATCTTTCAAAGCGTCTTCAAGTTGGGACGGCGAGAATTCCGCATCACGAGGGCTAAGAAGGCCTTCAGCATCTCCAGCTTCACTGGGTGTTGCTTCAGGTGTCAACGTTCCACTGGCCTCAGGTCCCTTTCCGCCCTTCTTGTTCTTCTTGTTCTCCTTGGCACGTGCTCTCTTCTTGGCTGCTGCGCTCTGGGGAGCTTGTGCTGGGGTCGCTTGCGGCTGCTGGACTGGTTCGGGTTTGGTCGACTTCTTCTCGTCGTTGGCTTTCTGCAGGTCCTTCTTCGCTTGCTCGAGCTCGACCAAAGCGCTATCGCGTTTTGCCTCTGTAGTCTTTAGTTGCTCGCGAACTTTGCCGAGCAATCCGTCCATAGTCTCGTTCCGCTTCTCGGCCTTGGCTTGTGTTTCGCGCAGTTGCGAGAGTTCACCCTGGAGTTGTTCGATTCGCTCCTTGAGCTCTTGCACCTGATCATCTTCCACAATCTTCTCTCCCTTGTCCGCATGTAGCTCTTCCAGTTCCTTGGATGTTGTGTCAAGCTTCGTCTTGAGTTCGGCGATGGTCCTTTCATTCTGGTCATGAGTATCCTTGTGCTTGTGTAGCTCTTCCTCGGCGCTTTCAACCTTCGACTTGAGATCCACAATGGTGTTGTTGAGCTCCTTTTCGCGGTCGTCGGCGTCCCTTTGTAGTCGTTGATGGGTGTCCTTGAATGTGTTCAGATCGTTCGTCGTAGTCTCCAGGTTCTGCATGAATGACTGTGCCGATTCCTGAGCCGTAGAAAGCTCTTCCTTGAGCGACTTGTTCTCCTCCTCGAGCTTTCCGACCTTCTCCTCGCTTTCCTGCAATTGTGTCTGCAGGCGGGGCAGCTCGCTGTCGTACGAGAAGAAGTCTTCCGTGTCTTCGGTGCTCTCAGTTTGCTTGGACGCTTTGGAGGGTGACGACGGCGCGACGGACTCGGTCTGTGTTGTAGAATCGTCCGGTACAGCCTCGCTGGCAGCCGGCGCCTGGGACTTCAGCGTCTCGACCTCAGCCGTAGCCTCCTTCGCGCGCTTCTCGGCGTCCTCCAGCTTCTTGTTGAGCTCATCGCGCTCCTTGGAAACCCGCTTGAGTTCCTCCATGAGCATGTCACTCTTGACGTTCAGTTGGCCTAGGTATTCAACGAATGCGCCCGTGTCGCTGATGGAAGTGAGAGGGGTGTATTCGCGTAGGGAGCTCTCGAAAGCCTCGATTGCGCCCACTCTGGCGTGTGCGATGCGGTACGACCGAAGGAGTTCTGGAGGGGGATTAGCTTGGCGCATACATAGGGAAGGCGTCACTCACCCGTATACTTGGGGTCCAGCTTGTCCAGCCTGCGCAATCGCAATTGGATCTCGCGCGGCAGCTCTGGTGGCTGCTCTGGCTTCACTTCCGCTTCGGCAGTCGGCCCCTCTTCCTCCTCCTTCTTGCCATCGCCATTCTCCGCATTCACTTCGGCGGGTTGCGCCTTCTCCTTTGGTCGCGGTGTGCCGGCTCGACTCGGCGGGTCATCTTCTTCTCCTACGACAAATTCCGGGTCAAACTCTGAGGGGTCAGGGCCCTTCCCTGCCGGCGCGGCCTTGCTGCTGTCGCCATCTTTCGATCTCGCTGTGCGCTTCGAGGGCGAGAGGTTGCGTGAGTTGGATCTCCGTGTTGTGGAGCTGGATCGTGGAGTCCCCGATGGTGAGGTGGCTTTCTGGCGCGCTTGCTCTTCTGCTATTCTGGCGTCGATGGCCCCCCGAATGCGCTGAGTCTTGTCAGCATGCCCATGATGCAACGTGGATGGGAATCGGTTACCTGGAACATGATGCTGCTGAATTATGAAGGAGTATAGAAAAACATGCAAAGTAGACAAGTAATACACTTTCCTAATGGAATATCAAACACGGAACCATGGGGACAAACCACTATTCTGACACGTTCTGGGGTCCGTCGCGGCTAGGTGACATGGATCGGGGACGCTGGACAGGCGCTAAAATCAGCCTTCGGTAAGCTAGTGCGGCGGGAATCCTCACTTTTTCTCTCGCTGCCCGTTCCCCCACCAGAACGACAACGATAATCCAGCACAATGGCAAACGTGGAGATTTCACTGCCGCTGCCGGTCCTGCCTGAGGGCTGGGCTGGTGAGAAGGACTTCAAGGCCATCGGCCAGCTGAGCGACGCCAACGACCGCAAGATCGAGCCTGTTGGCCCGCACTTCCTCGCCTACGCCCGCAGAGTATGTGCTTCGACGATGATTGGCATATGCAGTACTGACGAGTTCTACAGAAGCGCAACAAGCGCACTTTCTCCGAGGATGACCGCATCCAGGCGCAGGCCAACGTCAAGAGCGTCGAGGAGGAGGACCCTGATGATGTTGACGAGCCCGAGGACCCCGTCATGCTGCAGCGTGAAGCCAAGGACTGGAAGGTAGGGCGATTACACAGGCTATTGTACACTCTTACTAACATCTCCCAGTCACAAGACCACTACGCCGTACTCGGCATAACCCGCTACCGATGGAGGGCCACCGACGAACAGATCAAGCGCGCCCACCGCAGGAAGGTGCTCAAGCACCACCCCGACAAGAAGGCAGCCAAGGGCGGAACCGAGGACGACCAATTCTTCAAGTGTATCCAAAAGGCCCACGAGGTGCTTTCCGACCCCGTCAAGAGGAGGCAATTCGACTCCGTCGACGAGGGCGCTGAGGTTGAGCCACCATCCAAGAAGGACACACAGAAGGGCAACTTCTACAAGCTCTGGGGCAAGGTCTTCGAGGCCGAGGGACGCTTCTCCAACAAGCAGCCTGTACCCAAGCTGGGTAACGCCAACAGCACCAAGGAGGAGGTCGAGCACTTCTACAACTTCTGGTACAACTTCGACAGCTGGAGGACCTTTGAGTACCTGGACGAGGATGTGCCCGATGACAACGAGAACCGTGACCAAAAGCGTCACGTCGAACGCAAGAACCAAAACGCGCGTCGCAAGAAGAAGACTGAGGACACTACTCGTCTGAGGCACATGGTCGACGACTGTCTGGCGCTTGACGAGCGCATCAAGAAGTTCCGCCAGGCTGAGAACGCACAGAAGAACAAGCGCCGTCTCGAAAAGGAGGCTGCCGAGAAGGCCGCAAAGGAGGAGGCCGAGAAGAAGAAGGCCGAGGAGGCTGCAGCTGCAGCTGAGAAGGAGGCTGCTGAAAAGGCCGCAAAGGCCGACAACAAGAAGGCCAAGGAGGCAGCGAAGAACGCGGCAAAGAAGAACAAGCGTGTTGTGCGTGGTGCCGTTAAGGACGCCAACTACTTCCACGGTGCCGGCGATGCGCCCGCTTCCCAGGTCGATGCCGCTCTCAACGACGTTGATCTCATCATCGTAAAGCAGGACAACGAGGAGTTGGCTGCATTGACCAGCAAGCTCAACGGCGTCAAGGATGCCGGTAAGATCAAGGAGATCTTCCAGGAGGAGGCCCAGCGTCTCATTGGTGCTGCAAAGCTTACGCAGGGCGAGCTCAAGGCTCTGGCTTGAAAAGCGGCTCAGGCTGCACCCACTTCTTGATAGACGTTGTTTAGACTTGGACGTAACGGGAATAATGATATGCATGATTCCATTTGTGACAAGCCCTCTTATCTTTCATCTCAAACTCAAGTCGAACTCGCAGCCAGCATTACAGCAACCCCCAGATTATTCACCCATCTGATGTCATGCTTTCACATGTGTCAAATGCATCCAGCGGGCGTTTCCGCGGCGGTCGGTACCAGGGTCTAAACATGATGGCGTGGATGCGGATCGCGCGACACACCACCAAGAAGCCAAGCGCTGCCGTCACCCGGAACAGGCAGTGCATTAACGACACCCAAAGTTTGGCTTGAGCCGGCATTCCTCTCTCACGACCACTGCGACACTACCACTACAATTCCCTCCGCCATCGTTAATCGCCCATTTACCCCGCGAGCACTATTTCCCCGCGCCAAGGACCCCTACACGACGCACAGCAGCACCGATCGCCTGCGCAAGCCCACGCAGCCAGCAGGTTTCTCGCGGTCGGACCTCACTGGCACTGCGCTCGCCTGATTGGATTTGGCCGACGACCTCGTGCCCGCAATCTCACTCCGACATCACTATGAGCGCGTCCCCCACGTCCAGAGACGGCCGGCATGCGTCTCCAGCGCCGCGAAAGTCCTCAGGGCCCTACAAGGTCAGCCCGCTGCAGCTCCCCACGGGCGGACACCTCGCGCAGGACGAGGTACGCCGGCCGTCGATACAGTTTCTGGCGCACAGGAATCAGTCGCTACCCAGAGGCCAACCCAGGCCCCGTGAACGACGCCGGTTGTCGTCACCGCCGCCTCCACCGTAAGTATTGGTTCGCTCATGCCTCATGCACCCCGGGTATATCTAAGCTTTGCGCTACTTTGCGCCCGTCTTCCTCTTTCCATGTACTTATGGCGCACAAATGGCGAAGTATGCTTCCGGCGTGCTAGAGCTCAGATGGGCACTTAGCTCCATATCTTGCGAATACCTTGTAAGGCCCTTGGACTGACACTTCACTCAGCGTCTTTCAACCTCGGGTATCTTTCGACACCTTCGACAAGCCCGCAGACTTCATCGAGGAGAGCTCATTCACACTCATCGCCAAGCACAAGGACTACGAATACACAAAGCGTTCGCGGACGTTCCTCTGTGGTTTCGACGAGAACGAGTACTCGGTATACGCCCTACAATGGCTCATCAACGAGCTAGTCGACGACGGAGACGAAATAGTATGTCTCAGAGTAGTCGAGAAGGAGGATGCAATAGCAGGAGACCGCAGCGTAGAGACTGGGCGGTATCGCGTGGAGGCTGACAACACCATGGCCGACATACAAAGTCGAAATCACGACAACAAGGCGATCAATCTGATATTGGAGTTTTCCATCGGTAAGGTTAACAAAGTTATCGACGACATGGTTAGTCTTCCGCGGTCGCGTAGCTGTTTCATATCTAACAGCAGACAGATCAATCTCTACGAACCAGCAATTCTGGTAGTCGGGACACGAGGCAAGAGCTTGGGCGGATTCCAGGGACTGCTTCCTGGCAGTGTGTCGAAATACTGTCTACAACATTCGCCAGTACCTGTCATTGTCGTACGCCCCACATCGAAACGCGACAAGGCGAAGAGCAAGCGCACCAACGATCCAGACCGCCAGGGTTACAGAGAAATTCTGGCGAAGAGTGAGAGCCTTCCTGAATTTAACAGCCCTCGTAACAGCTTCTTCGCAAATGAAGACGAGGCAGCAATAGTTGGGGGAGCGGCAACCGCACCGAAACCCGCCGTAGAGGCGCATCCTCTAGCACAAGTGGAACAAGCGCCAGACAGCAGCGAGGACGAGGAAGAAACTCGCACCACCACTGTGGTCAATGACTTGGTCAATGATGATCCACGAAGCCCTGGCCCGATGATGAAGAGCCCACATCTACAGAATCTGAGCAGCCCAGAGCTTAGTAGCCAGTCTGGTAGCGACGACGAAGATGGCGATGGCGGAGTCTCGACTTCGGGAACTTCGGCAGTAGAAAAAGCATCGATCGCAACGGGGCAGACAAGTGTTGGCGAGGGAGACGCAGGCGGTGGGAATGCGTCAATGTCGTACATGGACAGTCTCACAAGTGGAGCGAAGGAGTCGAAGGAATCGAAGGAATCACAGGGTGCATAGTGGAAGCATCAATCAAGGATCGGGGTGCGAAGGGAGGCAGTGTGAGTCTCGTGGAAAATATGTCGTTTGGCCAGACTAATTCTGGACCGCGTCATGAAGGGTGGTGAAGGAGACATGGGCGGTGGAAACCGTCGGTGTCGTACATGAATAGACACGGGTGCAACTCGAAGAGCCCCAAAGACACACCCGCACATTATGGCGCAAAGGGAATTGGGGGCGCATAGTTTTAGCATTCAATACCCAAGATATCTCGTCTCTCACATCAGCCTCAAAGATAGCAGACTGTGGTGTTTCATGTGCTCCTGCCAGACCCCGGTATGATCGACGCGATGACGTTTCGTGTGGCTTGACGCCGCGACATGCATGCGCGTTCCCGGCCCCAGTCCCTCATTGACTGATTGCCTCACTTGCGTAACCTTCCACATTCCCCCAAGACCCCCATGTGTCAACGTATCCATACCGCGCCGCGTAATCAATGGGTATCCGCACCTCGCCCATAACCAGGACAAACTGGCAATAGCCACCAGCCACACATTAGCTGCCGAATAACAAGACCGCCTATCCGATGATCCCGACTCTGCAAGACGACTGCGATGAGTGCATGCCGGACTATGCGCTGCACCGCAGCCCGATGACGGTCGCTATATCGGCGCTTCCTTTTATCGTCACCTTCCTCGTTGCTTCGGTCGCGGCGCAGAAGTTGTTCCCTATCTTATCAGGGAATGCGGATCGCAAAGCCCACCATGACAGCGCGCGACTGCCTGGGGCACCACAACGCGAACGCCCCTCCATACTGAGCAGTCTACGCCCAAATGCGCGATCGCTCGCCAGCATTCTCTTCTCGACCAACTTCGCCCTTTCTGCCGTACTCGCCGAGCTCATCCTCTGCGAAATCTCCAACACCGTCAACCGCGCCACGCGAACGTTAGCGCTCAAGATCACCCTTCCTTCTCTGCTCTTTCTGCTTGTCGTCGCGACACCGGCGATTGAGATTCACTCGATCATATCGGGGACTGGGCTGAATATTGGTGGAGAAGAGAAGAGTCGGCGACGGGCAGCATGGGTGTTGGAGCTGTGTGGGCTGGCGACATGGCTGGCGGGGTTTTGGTATCTTGGTCGGGGGCTCCTGGGCTCGTATCTGCATGAGGAGTCGTATGAACATGATCATACCTTCAGCGAGGGCTGCCTGGAGAGAATAGGCATTATTGGCATCAGCTTGATGGCTTCATTAGCTGGGTTTGCTGCTATATCCGCGCTTTGGCATACGTTTGGTGTCAAGTATCGCCCGGTAAGTCCTCGTCGTCTCCCAGGGACATAAGCATTTGCCAGATATACTAATTCTTCCTAGGTCACCGAATCAGACATCGGTCGCAAGCAAGCCGGCATACAAGCTACGAACGACATGCTCCTAACGAAGGAGAGTCGACTCCGAGCGGTCGAACGGAAACTCGCGGATAATCCTCAACAAGGCTTCATGGGCCGCGTAGTAGGCTCGATCCGTGGAAATCCCGACATCCAGGAGCGGAACACTCTACAACTAGAGATACAAGGCCTCGAGACTATGCGCCACACACTCCAGAACTCTCTGACAGTCCTCCAAAACCGTCGGCAGAACCAACTGCGATCGCATACTGCAAACGGGAGACTGTTCAACATCGTCTCATACGTCTTCGCCGTATATTGCGCATACCGCATCATTGCCACCACCGTCACAACTCTCCGCCGCTTCTCCTCACCAAACGCGAGCTTCGCAAGCAGCGACCCCATTAACAATGTCCTCGCCCTCTTAGCCAAACACTGGGATCCCACCATCGACCGCGTAGCCTGGAGTCGTACCATCTCCTTCCTCCTCTCCGGCGTCATGCTCCTCCTCTCCTTCAACAGCGTCCTCCAAACCTTCTACCTCTTCGCCCGCGTCGTCCCCGGTCTCCTCCACCACGCCCGCACAAACTTCGCGCTTATCATCTCGCAGATCGCAGCAACTTACGTCATCAGCTCTGCACTGCTTCTTAGGAGTAACCTGCCGCCTGAGATGAAGAGCAAGATTGGGGATGCGTTGGGTGCGCCGCTTGAACCTGGGTTTACGGAAAGATGGTTTGAGGGATGGTTTTTGGCGGCGAGTGCGGCGACGGTGTTGGGGCTTTGGGCGGGGAAGAGGTTGAAGGGGGGTGAGTGGGATGATGATTGTGAGGGGGGTGAGGGGGATGTTGAGATGGGGAAGAGGAGTACGTAGATGGATGTAGGGTTGTGTTGTGTATGCATTGAACATTGTCACCATGGATCTATCGCGAGTCTGTCCCTGCGCATACTGGATACATGATATCGCTCGCATTTCTTACGTGAATGATTAGTACGATGATACAGAGCATCCTGTAAGCTGTCTTTTGATTTCCTATTGACACACTGTAACTGGTTTACGCACGTAGTTCCATCGTTCTGGATTCATATCAAAGGTGTTCATGTGGAATTGCAAGGGCTACCTACTATTAGCTCGTGTCCAGCTTGCGTGTTGACGCGAGAGCTTTCTTAGACATCGAGTCCATTTTCCCATCAGTTAAAAAAAGGGCCGATAAGAATTCCCATACGAAACCTGCATCCATAACCCACATCTTCGGCGCGTCCACCGACATCTGCGGACCAGCTCGGCGAATGCCATCACCATTCAGTATCACAAAGAGGCAGCGCCCAACGCGTCAAGTGATGGATAGCCACCGGGTATCGCTGCATGAAGGCCAAATGAACCCATTCAGCAAGTCTGAGCCGCCCGCCCACCCGCGCTTGCTAAGCATGCATCACCTCTGGACCCGCAATAACGCGCCATGCGCGACGAGCCGTTTGATTGCAAGTTGACGTCGATGTTGCCCGATGCAGGCGCGTTCGCGTTGTGACGTCAGGTTGGTGGGGCAAGGTGGTTCGCCCATGAAAACACATAGAGGGGACCTTTCTCGAGACATCTCCATTCACACCACTTCTCACAAGCTCTATTGTACAGGTATGTTTGAGAGGTGAGAGAGGGTTTGATGGGGCGTTGGCTAATTGACGAACAGACTACCAAGAACCCTTCAAATCTGTACGTTGTACCTGAGCGGGCGATGGGAGAGGGAGCTGGCGACACGAGCTTCACGGCAGCGAGCGAGCACTCACCCAGCCATCGCACCACCTTCCTCCCTACCATCCACTCCCCCAACATCCTCCTTCCTCCTTCTCCTCACTAACACACCCACCAGTCTCCCAAACAACCCTACAAACACAACCCCCCAAACCACAACCATGTCCGCCCCCAACGCCGGCCGCCAGTCCCCCGAGCCCGAGCGCCAATCCGGAGCGCAAGCCGGCCAGACCTCCGACAATGTCAACAGCCAAGGCGCAGGACCCAAGGAGGGCGCTGAGAAGGCGAGCGACAACACCAAGGACAGTCTGAGCAGCAACCCCCAGCACACTCTTGAGAAGCATGCTGAGGAGACTACGAGCAAGAAGGTCTAAGGGATGTTGACGATGAGAGACGGTGAGAGGGGAGGACTGAGATGATGGACGTACGACCTACAGAATGAGTAGGCAGTCTGAGCATGGAATGAAATGAAATGAATACATGAACGACTGTTGTCATGATATGATGTGTTTGGACGTATCTGTGCTTGTGCCTCTACTCTGACGTCGTAAGTGATGTCCGCCGATGAACTCGGTTTAGCAAAGATGTAGATTCACTGCATTTCTCAAAGCCCGCATGCATCTCTGACGCGCTGTTCCCTGCTTCGACTTCCGAACAGGATGCATAACCAGGGAGCCGACATCTATATCGTTTTGTTCATATAACGTCTTCATCTATTGAGTTGGCGACTACACGTACTCTAGTAGAGAACACTCGCGTTGGTTTGTGTGAGTGAAGCCTGCCCTTTCCGCACCGAATCGCTTCCCACTACCCCGCCATACTAGCCTCACCAACCGCCGCTCTCGTGATGCGACCCCGCCAACTAACCACAACATCTTCCTTCCTAAGCATCGCGATATCCCGCCGCTCCCCGCTCCCATCACCGCGCTACCCAAGTACTAGTACCATAAATCCCAACATTTTGCCATCAAACACACAAACTCGGGCGCTTGGGTAAGCTTCACCGCACAACCAACTCCGCCTCTACAATTAAACTAACAACCCTCAGTCTAGGGGTATGATTTGTAAGACACCACCAACAAACATCAAGATGTTTGGATATGAGACTAACACCATCAAAGTCGCTTCGCATTATCAAATGTGCGTACTTGTGAAAGGTCGTGGGTTCAATTCCCACAGCGTCCAGAACCTTCTTTTTTGCTGATTTTTTGGAGGTGTGGTGAGGGAGGGAGAGGAAGTCAAGAGGTATGTATATGTGATAGTGATGGTGGGGGTAGAGAGAGGGGGGTAACTGTGCATTATCCCCCCTCTTTCTATCCTTCTTCTTTGCCTTCTCTACACACATCTATCCTCTACAAACAACCATTCTTCTTAATCATCTTCACAACTTTCTTCATTCTACTTTCTTTCTTCTCTTCTTCCTTCTTCTCTACTTTCTCTTCCTCTATCTCGTCTCTGCTATCATATATAATAGTTAGCATTTTTGTTTCACTTGTCTTGCTTACTTCTGGTTTCCCCTTCCCTGTTTGTAGATATTCTGGTATCTATTCATTATTGTATTTAGTACTTTATTTCTTCTTCTTATTACTACTATTACTTACATCTATCATTTCTGTTCCTCTTCCTTTCCAGTTCTTCTCTTCTGCTGTTCTACCCATTTTGTTTCTATTGTATAGTCAGCTTTCTTTCTTTCTTCTTGGGAATTCTGAGGAACAAGAAGAAGAGAGGGGGACGGCATGTTTATATATGTTTTGGCTTTGACTCATAGAAGTGTGCGCTAGGCTGGAGTTTGGTTGCTTATCTTCGACTATGAAGTTGCGGAGATGGGAGTTGGGCGTACCGAACTAATACTTGCGCAAACCAGCGACTCCCCACAACCCTTCAGCGGCCACAACCCTTCAGCAGGCCAACTAGAAGCCTTATCCCATTCTTTTCGCATTGACTCTACAGCTGTTATATCCAAAGCGTCTCGTTCGTCGAGACCAGAGAATTCTTCACCCCCTTCAGCGCAAAGAATCACGATGGATCCCCCAAGATTCGGTAGTTCCAGGACCCAGAATTTCAGCTACCCAGATAGCAGTCAAGCCTGTGAAAACTCATTTGGCGCGGAATTATCGGCTTTGTGTTCGGTTTCGAGGCCCGGTGTCAACGGTACCTATCATGCGTGTCAAGTCTCCTTCTCATATGGTACTGCGATGACGCAAGCACGAGGAGCCAACCACACCTTCCGCATTTCGAGGGATTCGCACGCAAGGCAATCCTCACGTCTGAGAGTTGTCGCAACCCCAAGAACCTCAAGTCCTCTACGCACAAACTTTGGAGTCGCCAGTCTCCACAGGTCTCGTGCCGCTATACGTTGGCATCCATTCACTTGGACATATATACTACCGAGAGGATCTTGCCTGCTGGCAGTCCGATCGGACTGCATGCGTGGATCAAGAAGTCTGCTAAGACGGGTGTTGCCATGGTTTCCCCAATGACTCTTACGGAGAGGCGATGGTGCATGGATCTGAACACCGCGACGGCACCGGCCGGCGTACTTCTACTGCGCCCTATCGGAAGGCTGAACCGCGACCGACGCTCAGCATCCGATACGTGAGACTGCACATCCGGTGACAGGGGGCTGCTTTGTCAAGACGAACCATGCTCAGGTGCCGATATAGATCTTGCTGTAATTTCTAATCGCGACCCACGAACCTCTCACCCAACAGCGAGAGCCACGCATTGTGGCTTCAAGAGTCAGGAAATGGGAGTCGAAGCGAGATCAGTACGAGGGTCTGTACTGATCAAGTGAGCCCACAATCCGGCATGTACACGTGAGTCTTTCTCGCTATTTATCTCATCAACTTGTCATGGGAATGGCTGCCTATTGGTCCACCCCGTTCACCACCCACCACGGGCGAACGTGGCTGTGCAGACTGTGTCACAAGCGCTCTTGCCTCTTGATAGCCTATCAAGCAGAGCGCGGATTTGAATCTCAAGAGCAGCTCGGGACAGCATCAGCATGTCAGCCTTACCGGCTCGCAATCAAAACATACACATCGAGTCGCTTCCAAAGACTGCTGTGGCTTTATTGCACCTTCGACGACAAATCTTGAGTTCACCCTCTATACCATCCCCTTCTCACCTCCATAGCATCACAAACACCTTCATCTAGGACACCCGAGTAACTACAACTCAGGCTAAAAAGCGACACAATGGTTCTACTCTCCAATGAAGCTATCATTGCAATATTTGCCATTGTGGTGGTGTTACCTTCATTCGTCGTCTCCATCCGATACTGTATTGGGCGTACGCGTCGCGTCGACCCAAATCAGAACGAGCACGGTAAGCCCTACAATATTATGTCATTATGTGGCATTTTCGCTAAAAGACTCACAGTAAATCGCGTTGAACTCCTTCGTCTACCTCCTCGTTCGACCTCAAGCCCTCATATCGAGTACACAGAAGTTGGTGGAAGCGCTCCTCGGGACGCGATGGATACAAGTTGCTGATGCTACGCTGGGAGACTACATAGGTGTAGGGTTATACCAGGACGGCTGTATTGATAGGCCGGGAGACGACATGATGAATGCCACTTGTCGCGGGCGACACGATACTCCTTCATGCCAACTACAGGCAGGGGTGAAAAGGTGGACAAAAGGCTTGGGAAAACATCGTATTCTAATATCGCATTCCTATATAAGCATACCACACTTCTCCCTTCTCCTACGCAAGACCAGGAATAGCCACTGGACCGACCGGCCCACTACTCGCCCCGATGTTCGCCTGATGCATCGTCCTCGCACCCCATTGATCCGGGTAATCCACGGCAGTATGAAACATCTGGTAGTTGGCCCACATGATGATATCCCCCTCCTCTACCTTGGGCAACATGATGTATTCAGGCTTCAGAACCCGTTCCTGTATGGGCTTAAGCCACGCTCTTATCTCCGCAACGTCATCGATAATGGTTGGCTCTTCGTCTTCGTTTGATTGAACGAATGCGCGCCGGACGCAGATACCGTGGACCATGAAAGCGCGCTCGCCTGTTACGGGATTCACCCAGACCATAGGGTAGCGCTTGATGTCTTTTTCGTCGTAGGGTCCAAGGTCTTCCACTGACTTCTCTTTATCTTGACTCACTAGGCCTAGACCGTGAGACTGGCCTTTGCAGTCACCCATCCATTGGTAAGGGTGGGGTGCGTACTCGACCCATGAGTGATCAGCTATCTTCTTCTCTTGCTCTGTCATCATGTCGTATGTCTGAACATTGCTGAAGAAGGCGGTCAGACCGGGTTCAGTCTTCATAGTCAAGCCACTGCCGTCGTCCCAGTGTACTGTCAGTTCCGGAGATGTGGGCCGCTTGATGCAGCGAAGGGTGGTGAACCAGGCCGGATCACGCGCGTATAGTGGTGCATCGATGTGCCAGCGTTGGAAGCGTGTGTGGCCTTGTGCGTACTCATCATCTGGAAGCGGTTTGTCGTGCCATGCGTGTGCGAGTTCCTTTTTGATGGTTGCATCTTTGAGGCCGTAGTGGTCTGATCCTTGGTAGCCTTTGCCGATTAGACGGACGTTCTCTGCGCCGGGTATGCCGACAACATCGCGTCCTCTCTGGGACTAACTTAGCGAAGCGTACCACCTGGTTGGAGGTGACTCTTACCGATAGTAGCCCACCCTGTTTGTGGAAAGTCTTCACATCGCCATGGGAATGCACATGTGGTGCTTTGGGATCGAGGCGTGTGACAAGCTCCCATTGCTTGATGGGCGCGAGGTTCTTTTGACCCTTGACAACAACAAGCTTGTGAGTCCAGATCGTATCTGAGAGCGCTTTGACGTCGGAGTCTATAACGCGACGTTAGCTAATCACATTACCATTGTCATGCCGCCAGTGTACTTACCACTGATGTTGTCAAGATTGAGGTCATCGATCACTGCTCCAAAGTTATGCTTCTCTTTGACAGTCTTTTCCATCTCCTGCACTGTGAAGGTGGGCTCAGGGGCCAGAATACCTGGTGCCATGATTCTTGGCCGATGTCGAGGAAAATGATGACCGGCGATCTTCCTTCTAGGCGGTGGCTTCTTGCGGTGAGTTTTGAACAGGAGAAGCGAGAGTTCGAGTGGTGAGAACGTAAAGCCCGAGGTCATAAGTGTCTACACCATCAGCCAGCCTTGATCTATAATCCCCGCGCCACATATATGCTCAAAGCCGAGACCATGCTCATCCACCCACTCTTACTCGACGGCCATCCCCGCATTCCCATCTAGCACTCGGTCGTTATCAACGACCCTATCTCAGGCGCTCCATACTGTAGCAGTGCATTTACCGAACGTGCGGGGAATGTTTTCCTGGGAGGCGCCCTTCGCTAAGATCCATGGACGTTATCTTATCAGCAGCCAAGTCCCGGCCGAGAGTCAACTCATGGGAGCTGCTGCGCTCGGCCGACTTCGCAATCTGTGACCAGTATGAGCGCGGTGGCTGGAGAGCCGGGTCACTCGAAAGCAGTGGGCGCATGTTCGCATCCGACTACGATGTCGCGAGATAGCAATCGCTAACCGGGCGGCGCACTCTCAGTGCACGGGTGATAAGCGCAGTCACCGAAACGCGAAACGCAAGATGCAGTCAGCTGCTCTCGCGACCATTGCATGTGGTGTTCGCGTCATGGGAGATAGAGCCGAGCACATTTGCGACGCGTCGAGCTCATTGCCGTGATCTTTGGTGTTAGAACGCGCTACAGCAATTTCGCGGTGACTCGGTGGGACCTGCGGGAGGTGATTGCAGAATCATAATGGCGCATGCTGTGCAGTAGAAGAATGGCAGTGGTGAGGTGTTGAAAAACCCTGTTCAGGGAAACCTCATGGTTTGATGGGCAAGGGCACGATCACGTGATCGTGGCATGACTCGCCACGCGTCATCGACTCCTGTCGCAAGCACACGCGCACAATTGACATCCACAACTTTCACGCGTCTTGTTTTATACCACATTGCAGCTACCTCATCATGGACCTCTACTACGCGACTAGCTGCGCCTCGAATGTATGTACATATGCCATGGCCTCCTCACCCTGACGGATGATCGCTCGCCGCAATGTTGCACTGATGCATCACACGCGGCCCATATGACTTGGGAAACTCAGTCTAGACGGAAGAGAGCATTAGCCAATGTTGCATTTCAGCCTCATCATGAGAGTGTGAACTTACAATGCTGTGCCATAGCGCGCGGTTGTACCACAGGATGACATCCTGCTCCTGATGCGGGTGCGCGTATATGTTCTCGGGTTGCAACGCCGGTCGCATGAGCCTGCTTTCAGTCAGCTTCCGAATGGAGGACGGGAATACGCTACTTACTCATCAAGGAACTTCCTGACCTCTCCCAAGTCGTCAACGACCCTTTCAGGTCCATCTGCACTACTCTTGAGATGTAGCTTGAGAGCGCCCTGGCCATGCACTTGCAGCGACTTCTCACCAGTCTTCGGATTCGTCCATACCATCGGGTACACACAGACTTTGCTCTTCTCCCATTTTGGCAGCTCGTCCAGTGGCTTTTCAAGGCCTTCGGTTTCGAGGGAATGGCCGAGACGGGTACTGTGCGCTTTGGACATCCAGACGAAGGCATGTGGCGCGTACTCAATCTTGCTGTTCAGGACGATGTTACGTGTCTCCTCATCGAGTAGCGCCAGCGCACGACTACCAGCGACCATCGCCGTAGCTCCCGGCGCCATCTTCATCTGCGTTCCGGCTTCATCCTCCCATCGCACAGTCACATTTGGACCCTTGGGAGTTCGAACAGCCAAGAGACAGCCCACACGCGGAGGAGGAATGTCATACAAAGATCCGTCGAAATGCCATTGGTAGAACCGCGAGGCGCCGGCCTCGCGCTCTTCCGCGGGTATGTGCGGTGGAAGATGGAACTCTTCGTGGTCAATACCTTGGACTTCGAAGCCCGGTGGGAAGCCAAAGTGACCCTCTGGAACGGGTCCGCGTCCAAGAATATGAACTTGTGGCTGTACCGGGATTGCTGGACGCTTGGGAATGCCGTAGAAGTCGACGCCGTTGTGGTGGGTGAGAAAAGGGTCGTGGCCGTGAGCAAAGCCACCCGTTGTTTCTTCGCGGTCGAAGCTGATATTAAGTCAGATCAGGCGAGTATGGCGAAGTCTGGTAACCTACTTCGCAGTGAGAAGGTACTGCTGCTGCGGCTTCAGCATCTGCGGCTGCTCCTTGAACACCAACAGTTTCCACTTGTGTAACGCATCGGAAACGAACTCAAAGTCTGCATCCGTGAAGTTGTTCAAGTCGATGCCGTAGATCTCGGCGCCAAAGTCTACCTGGCTACCTTCCGCGTGCTTGATGGGCACGACGCGTCCGGCGGTTGTATCGGCATGTGGGAGATCGAGAATGGGCTTCTCTGCTTTGAGACGCAAACAATTGGTCTCTTCGGTTATGACTGCTGTGACAACCATTGTTTTGAAGAGCTGAGTGAACTTGAGTTTGACGGGTCTTTACAATTTGCATGTAGGGAGGCATGGGAATAGTCTGGAGATCATCGTTGACTTTATGACAATATCAAGTCTAGCTCGTGTACATACGCCTGACATAACAGCCCGACAATGCTTGTATGGCGACATCCCGAGCTGCGCATCTTTGTGTGGGTGCGTTGATACCACCTCGGGCTCCTATCAGCCAGGCTCGGGACCTCGGGCGAGTATCCACCTCCACCACTTTCGGATATAGCCGCACCCTCACGAGGCTGGCTACACCGCGTCCAGATACCATGCATATGTTCATATACACGCCGCGTTCAATGGAATAAATGTTCCGTTGCTCACGATCAAAGACTCAACTCCCATGCTCTCACGATGATTGCTCGCACTCTCACTTCCTCGTACTTCAAAACGAGCTCTGGTACAAACACACATTACCTACGAGGTGGTGATCCTTCTGGTCCGCTTCTGGTATGTCTCCATGGGCTCGGGGGCTCTACCGAGACATTCTCGCCGCTGGTGCCTTCCCTACTTCCCACGCATAACATCATTCTTGTCGACTTTCCGGGTTTCGGAAAGACGCCACTAGCAGGCGTCAGGAAGCCACTTTCCGTCGAAGGGCTCGTTGTCGACTTGGCCGATCTCATCGCATCTTTACGAGAAAGCTCGAATGGCTCGGCCTCGTCCAAGGTTGTCATCTTTGGACATTCACTCGGCGCCATTGTCGCTTTGCACTATGCTGCGAAACATCCGCACCCTATTGGAGGTCTCATGATACTCGGTCCTGGTCGAGCGCCTGGTCACATCCCTGCTGTTCGGCAGCGCATGCTCGATCTTGCGACTGCGGTGAGGAAAGAAGGCATCAAGCATGCAGCGGATCTTGCGGCCAAGTCTAACTTCTACGACGATAGGTACGCATATGAGAAGCTCAGAAAGAAGTAGAGATCATGCTGACAAGATCTCTGCAGCCAAAACCGAACAGTGGATCCAGCAGCTCGAGAAGCCGTAAGGCTCGATGTGAGCTCTGCGGACCCAGAAGCCTATGCGCAAACATGTGAAGCTATCGTAGATAGTAGCCACAAAGACCCGCATTACCAAGCCATCACATGTTCTGTAGTCTTCGTGGCAGGAGATAAGGATATGATCAGCCCAGTGCAGCGGTCGCAAGATCTCAGTACATTGGTTGGGGGGAAAAGCTGGGTGCATGTTGTGGAAAGTGGTCATCAACCGATATTGGAGGATCTTTCTGGCGTTGAAAAAGCTGTGCAGCAACTAATGAAAGCCGTCATCGAATGAAACGTATAATTGCGCAACCCGACCACTCAAGTGATGCGCAACGTGGTTTTTATAATGTCTTGAGTGACGTTGCGCTAGGTACCGGCAGGTGGAAGGAATAACTGCGAGAAGTTACGCCAATGAGAAATCGTAATTTGCTAGATACAAAAGATCATCGAAGCTATTGGTACCTGCGAAGCCCGAGGCTGAGAAAGGAAATGCAGATTGCGGCTGTTCAAACGTGGTGGCGAGGCAATTGCTCTCTTCCGAGTAATGTGGAGGAGGTTGGTCAGTAGTAGATCCTGATGTGGCTGTAGGACGTGGCGAAGGGTAGCTGTCGCCATGGTTGGCCTGGTAGAAGTTCCTAACCAGGGCCGAGATGTCAATTTTGGAAGCGGGTGTACCGTCACGATTACGCTTTCTTCTTCTTTGAGACAAAGTCTCGTGCGACGCCTGAGCAAGCAAAGCTTTGAGAAGTCTGACGCCTCTAACCGCAATCATACTCTCTGGGCGCCGCTGCAGAATCTCTACGACCTCTTCAACAAGTGTTCGGTGCTCGAAACTTTCGTTCGCGTTGATCTCACGATGTAGTACGTCTAGCAACAGGGTGATGGATGCAGCAACCGCAAATGCTTGGTGAATCCACAAGGTGGGGCCATCTTCCCCGACCAAGGCCTTGTACTCCTTGACGATCGTTTTGGAGGCTGCGAGACATGTTCGGCGGGTGAACGCGAAAGCAGGATTGACGAAACTGTCCAGTAGAAAAGAACGATGAATCATGATGATCTTGTGACTCGACGTAATGGCTAGAGCGCGCCGCGCCCATGGTACCCACGTGGGCCAGCTCGGATCCAACGGTGCGTTCGTCATGAAAACTGGCCTTCCACGAGTGGCCAGTTCTCGAAGTCGCGCATCCCAATGCAAGACCGTTTCGTAACATGTGTAAGGTGTATTGCATGATACGAGGCCGTCCTGAAGCTGGGGCATGATTATCGCGATGTTGCGCAAAAATAAAGAATAGCTTGTAGTAGTAGGAATGTCCGCGTCAACGGCGGTCAAATCGTTGTCGTGGCTGTTCAGCGGTGGGGTTGATGTCGAGTATCTTGGAACGACCAGGTAGCTTTCCGAGAACGGTATGCTGAACCAGTCCTGACTGCAAAGTTGACACCAAACTCTACGGCCAGTCTCATTTGCTACGACACCTCCACTGGCGTCTGGCCCTAAGCGATGGATGCCCAAAGATTGAGCAATGCGTACAGCCGTTGCGAGATGGATGCTTTGCTTTGTACTGAACCCTAGGAGATGGGCTGAAACGGTTGCCGTGGCTATAGCTTGGCAAGAAAGAATGCTCAAGTTACTCGTATAGTCCGCCCGGTTAAGGCAAGTGAAAATAGCTTGATACCATCGTCGCGAGAGCTTCTGTCGCTCGGCCATGTCAAATCCCCATGATTGCGCTCGCAGATCGGGTGCGCATACAAGACTAGCGGCCAGAATAGCCAACAATAGAGCTACCCATTGGAGATCCGTAGTTGGTTGTTCGATGAGCCCATTATCTCTATCGTAGAAATCTCGGAGTTGCGCCTGGAAAGTAGGAACGAAGTAGCTGCCATGGTACCACAACAGGCTTTCGTGGTGGTATTCTACCAACTGTCGAACTTGGTGAGGGCTTGGAAGAAGTAGTTGAAGCACCGAAAGCTGGGACAAGTCATCAAATATGGATGAACCAACTTCAATCGGAACATCATCTGCGGGTTCGAGGGACGCGACTGTGTGACAGTGAGGCTCTTTCCTTCTTCCCCAAGCGAGGAACTCCAGTACCGTCGCGGTATCTCGAGAAACAGCAGCGTCGTCGGGCTCATCTGCGGACTCATCGGGAAGCCTATCGTTTGGTGTTTCAGGTTGCAGAGTTCCGGGCGGAGTCGCAATGTTCGTCGGGCTTCGCTGGCATGTTTCGCTTTCGAGCTGTGCGACCCGCTGTCGCAAATAGTCGAGCTCACATGATCTTTGGTCGGAAGGACGCGTTGGAGAGCTTACATCGCCATGCAAATCGTCGATACCGCACGTATCTTTTTGACCTCGTCTGATGCAGTTGTCGCAGGGTACCGTCTTACTGCACTTGACTTTCCGCTTCGCACAAGCTGCGCACGTCAACCTGCTTCGCGGATGAGATGCCATGCCAAGTCGAGATTAAGCGGACAATCCGGCGCCATAGTCGAGAAGGATGAAGTTTCCAGTGATAAACACGGAGGTTGCGGAATGGTCGCTTGGAGATAGCCCTGGAGCGAACTGATAAGCGTCGGCACTAGCGCCGGCCGACCTTCGGCTCTCAACCTCCCTTTCCAGGTGGCGCACGCTTGCATATCATCCCAACACGTCTCATTGCAGCATGAACACCTCCCATCAACTGCAGCAACACGATAGCGACATGGGCAAGGAATACATGCTTATCTATGATAGCGATGAGGTACGGTCCAATCACATCAAGATGAATGATAAGATCAGCCCAGACTACCCCATCTTTTACTCAGCGCGGTGCGACGTAAGCGTAGCTGTCCGTCTTTGACACTTGCCACGAGAAGCAGCACAGATATCCTGATTTCATAAGACGAGGACAGCTTGCTGCGTTTGTGCAAGATCGGACTCAGACGCAACTCCGCTGTACATTGTCGATCTCTCCGTTATCGCTAAACGACTCTTAATGGGCCCAGAAGAAGATTGCTCGAAGCACATGGGCGCATAACAGAACAGAAGACCCTCACAATGCACCTTACGGGCAGTATCCGCAGTCGCAGCCATGCTGCAAAAGAGAAGATAAAGCTTCGGATGACGCAGCCATCGAGCTGGCAACTTCCCAAGCAAAATAGCAGCATCGCACCGCCCGATGTATGGACCAATGCCGATATGGAGCCAGTACCACCGGAAAAGCGGACTTGGGGTAAGAGCGCATTCGTAACGTACTGGTTCAGTGACCTTGTCACCATATCGACTTGGAGTTCAGGGTCTGCCATCTTCACACTTGGTAAGTGTTCGATCGTCGAAGTCATCTTGAGGACATGGTATTGATTGGAACAGGTCTGACGGCAACCGATGCCGTGCTCATAACGCTCGTGGCGGGTATATGCAACGCTTTACCCACGGTACTCAACGGCGCTATCGGCTCGAACCTACATATTCCGTTCCCCATCGCGTCTCGCGCCAGTTTTGGATACTGGTTTAGCTACTTTGCCATTGTGAGCAGAGGTGTCTTGGCTATGTTTTGGTTCGGAGTTCAAACAGCCAATGGAGGTACATGTGTGACCGCGGTATGTTATACTAAGAATGGCCTGATGGATGCGTCTCCTGACATTGGTCCCTAGATTTTGAACGCTATCTGGCCAAGTTTTCGCAATATTCCCAACCATCTACCTGCGTCGGTCGGTCTTACGACGGCCGGGATGATCTCATACTTCCTGTATTGGCTCATCCAATTCCCATTCCTTCTCATCCCGACGCACAGACTACAGTACATGTTCTGGGTGAAGACAGTACTGCTGCCACCCGTAGCCATCGGAATGACAGTTTGGGTTGCTGTCAAAGCAGGCGGTAATGGCTCTTTCTTTACACGTCCGGCCTCGGTGCATGGCGCTGAAAGGGCCTGGCTCTGGTTATCGAGCATGACTAGCATCACTGGTGGATACAGCACCCTCGCTGTCAACATTCCCGACTTCTCCCGCTTCAGCAAGGATCCTACAGCGCAATACTGGCAGATGCCGGTAATTCCTTTCTTCAAGACTATGGTCGCTCTTATGGGAATCGTTTCTGCATCCGCAGCCCAAGAGATCTGGGGCACAGCCTATTGGACGCCACTACAAATCATCGATACCTGGGATACGCCTGGTGGCCGGGCAGCAGCTTTCTTCTGCGCTTCCATCTGGTTGCTTGGGCAGCTTAGCGTCAACATTAGTGCGAATGCCGTCTCTTTTGCCAATGACGTCACGACGCTAGCGCCAAAGTACGTCAACGTACGTCGCGGCTCCATTCTCGTCGCATTTGTCGGCGGCTGGGCGCTATGTCCTTGGATCATCGTGGCGTCTGGCAAGGCGTTCCTCAACTTCATGAGCGCATATGCCATCTTCATGGCGCCCATGGCAGGCATCCTCTTCACGGACTACTGGCTGGTGAAGCACAGGAAGTACGACGTCCCCGCTTTGTACGACCCAAGAGGCATCTACCGATACGGTCGCTACGGTACAAACTGGCGAGCTGTTGTCGCAACGTTCGTTACCATCATCCCTCTGTTGCCAGGCCTGGCCAACAAAGTCAATCCGGAGTTGAAGCTCTCGGCCGGTCTCCAGAACCTCTTCACGTTTAACTGGCTGTATGGGTTTTTCCTGTCCATCTTCTTGTACTACTTCTGCAATCTGTTCTTTCCTGCTCAAGAAACCCTCATTCCGCGCATCGTTACGGGGTTTGGGTATCTGGATGGAATCGAGGTTGACAGTGAGGCTGAGAGCTTGTCGCACTGTGGCGAGGCTAAAGCTATGCCTGAGGCTAGAGTGTCTCCTCGGTCTTCCAGCCAGGCTCATGACATCAGTAACTAGAGTACTCGAGCGGAATTACATGTTGAGATACAGAGGGAAATAGGTAGCATTATCTAGATATCATAGCCCATTACATGCAAACGCAGGATAAACGCCCAGTCAGTGACACCACCTACACACTAGAACATACTTGAAAGCCTGAACAAGGTGAACAGCAGCCGCGTAGGATCAAAACCCGAAGTCTTCCAGTTTCTTCCCATCCTCTAGTCCCAAGGTCCAGAGATCCACGTCGATTACTTCACCACCCCACCGAATACCACGTACCTTCCTGACCCCATGGTTTTGGAATCCAAGTCTGCGGAAGAGCCTCTTCGCCTCTTCATTCGTATCGTCGGTCAAGCCCGCAATCTCCTTCGCACCTTTCTCCTCGCGAAAGTACTTGATCAAGCCCTGGGCAGCTTCCGTCGCATATCCTGCAGAGATAGAGGTACGAAGTCAGTATATGTCTCACATGCATTTCGTACAGCTAGGACTTACCCTTCCCATGATACCGCTCCATCATGTTGAAGCCGACATCCGGCATGGTGGGTGCTTGCTCGCCTGCAACACGTCCTAGTTGCATGCTCACAATCCCAATGCGCTCTAATTTCCTCTGTGAAAATGGAACTCCGGTCTCCTCGTCACCTGCAGGCGATTCTGGTTTCAAGCTGATGATGTACCGCCCATATCCACTCGCACGAAGCTTCTCATCTCCAGAAGCGGCGATCTTTCGTACTGCTTCCAGATCTGGTACGTCTTTGATCACGCCAGGGTACCGTCGAACAGATGGAGCGCCGTGATAGAGTGCAAGGGTAAAGTCGCACTGTTCGTCAGAGGAGGGATCGAGATAAGAGAGGTAGAGACGTGGAGTCGAGATGTGGAAGTCGTAGGGTGACATCTTGAGGCTAAGAGCTGGCAAATCGACGTTTGGTAGTTGTATTCAAGCATCTACGCTCCCAAGCTTTATTATAAGCATTTCTTCGATGCGTCGACGGAATGCTAACACCGGCCTGGACTCGGATGAGTCACCTAGGCTGACCATCCAGGCAACCAGAATGCTGAGCGCTAGGTAGTATAAGGCAGCTCGTATGTCGTGTTGCTCGCATTCTGCGTCTTCTCTTCCAGATGGAGCGGTCTTCTACATGAACCCCGGGCGACTCTACTCCGGGCTCGCTGTCATTCGATCTCAAGTCCGGGAACTTTGTTCCGAGTATGCGCGCTCCTGGTCTTTCGACATTGCGACAGAGTCGGACATGTCTGAGGAGTCAGATTCTTATCGCAGGCATGAGTCAAGATATTGATGCCAGCGCGATAGCCTTTCATCGTGTCCCAGACGAGACTCAAAGAGACGCAAGAGTGACGTTACGAGAGGGTAGCAAAGCCACTAGGCTTAAAGCGGCAAGGTGTGAGATGATAGTGGGGAACCCCCGCCTTCCGATGAACTCTTCTTTTGATGGCTCGACACCTGGCTTCTTCAGATCTCCCAACGTCAAAAACCTAGAAACGACATCATGGCGCCACTTTCAGGATCCGCCAAGAAGAAGAAGCAGAAGGAGAAGGAGAGAGAAGTCCAAAGGCTCAAGGTCATTGAGGAGCGCCAAGCGGGGTCGGACACCAGCCCGGACGATGAGATTCCCGCTACCCAAGCCTACGGACCCTGGGACGAGCCAAAGGAGAAGTGGGATGCGCGTCTGATCGCTCAGCCCCCGAGCGACGCTTCGTGGGATGCTTTTGAGAAGCGTGCAAAGGCGAGGAAGGGGAAGGCTATCGAGTACCAGCCCGCTGCCGTCCCAGATGAGCAGACTATGCACGTAGATGCATCAACCAAGTTTGATAGCACTGCGAAACCCGTTCAAAAGATCGTCTTTGCTTCTGGCATCAATGTGGACGAGTATGTTCAACTTTGTCCAGATTCGTGTTAATTTATGCTGATAGTATTCAGCACCATCGTCGACGTCATTGCCAATGCAGATGCTACTTTCCGAAGCGCAGTCCGCGTCTTCATAGCCGGAGACGTCGAGAGGAAGGAGGCCATTGAACTTACCAGCGCCGGTGTAGAGAAGTTGACCAAAGCTTTGCCTCAACTAGAGATTATCGCTCTTCACGGTACATCGAAGCTCACGCGTACCGCATTCCCAACTATCCTCAAGAACTGCGCAAATATCGAATCCGTCACTCTCACCGTCGTCCAAGGCCAAAAGTCAAAGCGCATCCGTCTCAATAGCACACTCGACTGGTTGACAGATAAGACTTTCGTCCCGAAGTTGCGGTACCTCGAGTTCCGTGGCGTCTACCATGAAGCGTTCCGTCGCGAGTTCCTTGAGTTCCTCACAAAGTGCAGGCCTGCGCTGGAGATCGTTTTCGAATATGACAGGCCCGCTGTCCTGATCCGGGATATGGAGACTATCCCACTGGACCGCGTTCCTGCTGCCGGTAAATGAAGCACGATCAATTGAGCGAGATCTGTGCGGCTCTGAGCGGAATAGCCACCGCAGACCCAATAGGAAGACCATGGGATAAGCCCGGAGACATCGGTTCGCAAAAGATGCGGTACTCACTACAGCTTATGAAGCGATCAAAAAGCCACGTGCAGTCGATCGAAGATCATTACTGATCTGTCGATGACGAAGCAATAAATACAATGAATGAGAAAAGCGGCTAGTCTTAGCTGAAACAATTCAACGCTACAAGAGCTGCGGATCCGATGCACGATACTACGTATGATGTTAACTCCGCCACGAAGCGTGCGCAATACCTTTGTCATCCCGCTTGGGAAGCGGGAGTGACGAGAAGATCACGATTCTCAGTGGCAGTAGCCAGAGCGTTTTGCAAGCCGAGGTCTCACCAGTCCCAATGAACGATCTGTGAAGTCATCGCGAAGTCCACATGCTTGCACCCAAAATTTCATCAACAACTTCGTACGCCTGGTGTATTCTCATTATGCTTTACAACTAAGACATGGCACCTTTCTTACGTCCGATCTATCAAACTCCGACCGCGAGAGCGAGTGCGACGGGGAAGTGGACCCGGCCGCTGTCTTGATGGCACTTGTGCATCAGCCCAGGCGCTAAAGGGAGCTAACGCGGACTTTATGCACGCTGCTGACACTCTCAAAACAGAATCGCGCCAGAGTGAGCCTCACTACTTCCTTAACACCTTCAACAGTGTTGGGGCTATGCTGCTTCTCGAAGCGGGGCTCGAATACATAGGTCCGATTCGCGAGCTGTCATCGATCTGCATATATGCTCGCACCCGCTCGGAGGATGACATTCCCATACACAATTTCCCCCTGCCGACATGTCAGCAACTCCGATGCCATCTGGGTTTGACTGTGCAGATGCTCCCATTGAGTTAGCCTGGTCGTCTCAGCGACCCGAGCTCCGCGATGAGACGGAAGATTGGATGGGTGTGACCAATCCAGTGGAGAGGCGAAAACTACAGAACCGCTTGAACCAGAGAGCACGGAGTAAGTTGTCCTGCAGATCGACCGGCCAAAAGGAATAAAGTCGGTTCTGACATGTTATTAGGAAACCGTGCGCAAAAGAAAAGTGCCCCAGCCAAACAGCCCCGCCGTGTTGTCATACCAGACGAGGCCAACGAGAGCGACGCGTCGGGTCGTGAAGGCAGTTGCAGCACATCCGACCTATCTCTGAACGACCTTAGCGAACCCGATGCCGCAATAGCGCAAAGGTCATGCATGGCCGCCCACCCCAAGGTGCAGGAGCTAATGCGCCGCTTCTCCGAACACGCATACGCCAGCTACATGCAAGGCACACCCGCCCTGTCCCACTTACCGCTCCTACTCAAATACAACGTCGCCAGCGGTCTCGCACGCAACGCCGATATCCTGGGAGTTACTGCGCAGTACTACGATTGGTATGGCATCTCACCACTCAATAAACAAGGCCCGCTCCTAGGTTCCGACGCAGGGGCAGAATGGCCAGCATGTCTCCAACCCACCGAATTACAAAGCTCTATAGAGCATCATCCTTGGTTGGATCTTTTCCCGTGGCCTAAAGTGCGAGACAACATGCTGCAAGCGTTCCAACGAACGGAGCCTATCGACTACGAAGATGCGCTATGCCATGATATCTGCGAGTACAACCATCTAGACCGTAATCCCATACTGATAGTTTGGGGTCCGCCAGAAGACCATCGCAGTTGGGAAATCGATCCGGTATTCCTGGAGAAGTGGGGCTGGCTGCTGAGTGGATGTCCGGAGGTGTACGAAACGACAAATTATTGGCGTGCGACACGAGGCGAGAAGCTGTTTACGCCACAGCAATGGCATAACACGATACAGAGCAGTTTGCCGGAGGAGCTGCACTACGACGTTCATGACTGAGGCATCAGCAGAGCGCCCCCGTGAATCTGGATCTTGCATACATCATAGTCACGGATCGGAGAAGCGAGAAGGAAACGCGGCATGGTTGCGCTGCATCGAATGGTTCGTGATTGCACGTACTTGGCTGATGGCGACTATCATGGACCCTGTTCGCACGTCCGCAGAAGCCAAAAACCACTTCGGATGGCATCACGAGAACGGATTATTGCAAAGCAACATCACGGCCACGAGTGCAAAAAGCATGCACTCCCTCATGTGGGCTAGTCTCAGCAAGCTCGGAACAGATAGTGTGGATTCGGCGAACATACACTGGCGGGATGTCAGCGGCAACGGGTAGGCAGTATAGCATGTGGTTGAGAGCGGCGGACCAGCGATAGATCAGACGGTGGCTTAGATCTTTGCGCCACTTAAGAGTGTGAGACATGCGCCGAGATTATGAGTGAGAGAGGTATAGGGTTTGCGAAGAGATGAGGGCTGGGGTTGATAAATGAGTGTACTTGGCTGTTATGCAGCTTTGTATCTAGCAATAATGAACAGTATGATCTTGGATTATCGACATGTTGCCGTATCAGTGGGCTTTGTAGCGATGAATTGCCATTCAACGCTGTGTGCTCTCTTCCTTGCCGCCTCCGTCAGCATTGTATGTAAGTGACTAGCCATGACGCCATTGCCTAGATGTAGAACATGGTGTCCTTGAGCTTGGGATGGATCTGTACATCCGACGCGCTCGGGTCCAGCGCCCCACCCCCAGCGGCCGAAGAGTCAGCAACGGAATTCCCGGCGCTCGGCGTCGGTGTGTCGAATAGGTTCGCCAAGTAGCAACGAGCCCGCTCACAGGCCAGATCGGCGTAGTATGCTGGCGGGCACAGACTGACAGCCTTCGTCGCACGACCGAACAGATAACACATGTTGTGGGTGAGGTCTTCCACGATATCAGCAATGTTGCCAAACTGTGGCGGGACCACTTTCGCGTAGATCTGGCGGAAGATCTCGTCGTGAACGATATAGTAATGGCAAGGACGCGCTGTTCCTTGGAGGGCGGCGTGTGCTTGAAGGAAGAAGTCCCAGTTGCGGGCCTCTGTCACGCCCCGATCGACGACGGTACCAGGCTTCGTGTTGCCAGAGCTCTTTTCCCCAACACCATCGCAGTCTTTGTCCGATGTTGGGTAGAAGCGTGTCTTGTGTCGCTTACCACAGATAACAACCGTGAAGCGTGGAAGACCCTTCTTGGTATCAGGCGCGGGGTACAGTGCCTCGCATGCCTTTCGCAGCTGGGGAAGCTCCTGTGACAGCACCATGTCGTACTGTCCTTCTGATACTCCGTCGCGGTAGATGAGAATGTTCTCGGGGAATGCAGGGTGCTTGCCCTTGGTCTTCCAGAGGTTAAGACGCGACTTCAACATTTCGGAGAGATCATCGACGTTTTCCTGCCTTCCGCGCTGAATGCGCAGCGTCGCAGGCCATTGCCCAAGATATTTGTCGATGGAAGCGACCATCGCCGATACAGAAGGAGCGTTAGAAGCCGAGCCTGGAGAAGGGTGGGTCACGTCGATACCGACCACCATCGTCTTGTTTTGATCGATGATGCCAAGGCTCTTGTTTTCGACGATCTGGTTGATGCCACCGAGCTTCAAATTGAACTTCAGTGCGATGTTCGCAATGTACTGATCTCGGCCGCGCTCCTTCCAGAGCTTGGAGCCAACAGAACAGATCGTGTGAAGGCCATAGTCTCTATCGGCGAGTGTCTTGATGCGCTTGTATAGGGGGATGTTTGCCTCTGGTAGCACAATGAATAGGAGGTTCAAAGCACCAGCCGCTCTCTGTAGATACGGGCCGAGGGTGGGATCGTCTGGATGCTGTAGTTGAAGACGTTGTGGGGGAAGGGGTGGCTGGGCGTTGACACCAATCTTGAGCAAGCCTTGGTAGAACTCCTGCATCACAGCACCGAGAGCTTGGCCATCGAAAGAGTCGCGTTTACCTGGCATAGATATCATGACTGTGGACCATTTCGGTAGGGACGCGCCAGTGTTGAACTTGATGTTCATCATATTCCAACGGCCAAATTTCTGGTCGACAGGAGCAGTCTTGTCACCTTTGTAGATGACCCTTGGGCAGGTGAGAACTCGACCAGGTACTTTAATCAGACCCGGTGTGATGGTAAGACCAAAAGAGCGCTTGTAATTGTCAGCGAAAGGACTTCACAGCGCAAGTGGGAACTTACCAGCAGAACATTGGTGTCCTCGTCCAGACCGACGGTCGATACACCCTCATTGAGGATGGACCTCGCGTTCTCCCACGGCTTGCGTACGGCGTACTGAATCATAGTCTGTGTTTGGCCACCATCAAGCTTGGCTTTGGATGGCTGGCCCGGAACGACGACGCAGACCTCCGCAGGAAGGTACATGGGGTTTTCTCGGTTGCCGCAGTTGACGACGGGCAGCTCGGGGTGCTGGAGGACACGATTGTATGCTACATAACGTTAGTACCGGGATACCATGGAGGGAGAGGGTGACATACTCGTCTTGAAGAAATCGAATACAGTAATGTATTTTCCCGATCCAGCAGGCGCTGGGCCCTTGGGCTGGGGCTTTCCTTTGCCCTTGCCCTTTGCAGCACCCGCCTCCGCCTTGGGTGCGCCGGATGAGCCTGCGTCAGCATCGAGCCAGAACTCAACATCCTTGGCGCCTGCACCGTGACCCTTGATGCGTGGCCTGTTCGCCAGCTTATGCCCGTCATCCTTCCTGGCTAGACCAAAGATGGTCTTGATGCGAGGAATGACCTGCTTGGCTTTGTTCCGCTTCTCAGCCAAATGCGTGGTTTGGACGCGGACCAGCTTGAGAAACTTTTCCAAAGCAATGGTGTTTCGTGTACCGTAGCTGTGCATGAGGCCCGGAAGAGGACCAGAGTGGTAGAAGGCTCCATGACTGACGTTGATATTGACCAAGATGCGGCAAGTTGCAATGCGCACGCTGGAGAAGAAGCCGCGGATGACTTCGAGCCCTGAGCCGAGATCACCCCTTGTCGCATTCTGATTCAGGGAGAAGCTCTTCGATGAGCCTATCGTGGCTAGGTTATTGGCAGACTTGACGTAGTGGTTCAGGAAAATATTGAGCGCCTGCGTCAATTCTTGCTTGTCGCCCAAGGACTGGCTGAGGTTGGTAGAATTCATCCAGTCGACCAGCTCACCGATGCTGTACGTTCGGATATACTTGACCTTGATCTTGTAGACCGTGCCGTTGTCTGCTGGTTCGTCTTCACCTTCGCTGCGGTACTGAATCTCAATGATGTCTTCGTCATGCTTGAACTTCGTCTTGGAGACAAGTGTTTGACGGAAATCAGTCGCGACGTCGCCTTTGAGAGGAGCCATCTCCGATGACTGAAGCAAGAGCTCCATGACCCGGTGACGTTTCCTTCCAGCGGCTTCTGGTTGGACGTCAACATCGTAACGATACAACACCATATTGGAAGGTGGGAGCAGCTCAACATAGTTCGCCGTGAGCTCTACCTTGACACCTTTGGTGCCGTATCCGGGTCTCGTTGGATTTCCTTCTGATAGCGACAGGGCGCTGAGATCGAGGCCTTTCTTTCCGACAGGATGCAAAGTATCTTCAACTTTTGCGACCTTTGGGTCTAGCGGATGAGAGTTGCTGTACCAATGTTAATTCTGGACGAACCGAAAATTGATCAATACCTTACGGGAAGATCTGGATGCCTTGCTGGCCACCGCGGGGCGGTCCACCATACCCTCCTCTGCCGCCACCACGGCCTCCGCCTCTATCACCCCGAAACCCACCGCCTCGATCCCCTCGGAAGCCGCCACCTCCATAGTCGCCTCTCCCTCCTCCTCCACGTCCACCTCCGCGGTCTCCACGAAATCCTCCTCTTCCTCTGTCACCGCCTCGAGGTGCGCCTGACATAGTTGAATGGCTGAGTGAGGCTTTCGGACTGAAGAATTGGCGCGACGTGCGACGAGCTCAGCGATCTGTCTGACACGCTGCCCTTGTGGACTAGATGCTTTGGGATAAGGTTTTGTAGAGCAACCTTCGTATGAAACAGCGACACTGTTCCGATGGGAATGCTCGCAAGACCCCAAAGGCTGAGAGATGACGAGAAAGCGATGAGGCGAGGCATTGGCAGCAAACACGCTACTTAAGTGGGGCAAGCTACGCGCCGACCCACACCCCGCCCCGCGTCGTCTCATTCCACGTCGAACGCCAGCGCCCGACTTTCATTCCTTTCACTTCGCCAGCTGCCTGACTGCATACTCACCGGTTTGTTACGCTGCAGAGACCTTGCAGATGCCTATCAAGTATGCTGGTGCCTGTTCTTCCCCACGCCTGTAAGGTGTGCCAATCCAAACTGCTCCTCTACCTCCACGGCTACAACCGCTGCCCAGAAAAGGGCTCATGGGAGCGCATTACCGAACACGAATCTTCGACCGGCAACGAGTATGGATACTGGTTCAATCTTTATTATAATGAAGCCGTCGCATTGGCAAAGGGTGGCTGCGAATTGATGATGTGGCTTCTCACCCTTAGCCGGCGTGGAACCACAGCGAACAGTCAATTGCGCGCATACTTCACGCATAACTCCGAGGAACAGCTTGTGCTAGACTGGGTCAATGATATCAATCAATATACGGACGGTAAAGACTTTGCTCGCAAGCTAGTGCTGTGCGTCGAGGCTGAGTACGTCCTCCGTGGAACACGGCTTCTTTGCTAGATCAGTGCACTAATGATGCATGTGGCTCAGTAACGTAGCCGCTGCGGACATCAAACCCAGGCTGCCAAATCTGAATCCCGCATCCGCCGAAACCATGTCGACGGCTCGCGGGTGGCTGCAGACGTGCACCGCCACGCATCACGCATGCGGCAACAAATCCCGGCGCGCAACGACAGGCTCTGGTATCTTGAAACCTCGCCGTCTCATCAAGATCTTCAAAAGGCCTAAGGGCTCAGC
Organism: Alternaria novae-zelandiae; assembly: GCF_023758075.1. Taxonomy (NCBI): domain Eukaryota; kingdom Fungi; phylum Ascomycota; class Dothideomycetes; order Pleosporales; family Pleosporaceae; genus Alternaria; species Alternaria novae-zelandiae. Next base: position 2,765,577 of record NW_026056962.1, on the reverse strand, counting down.
CACGGATCCAGGGCTATGCCTGGTGGAAACGACAAACATTGAACGGCCAAAGTATGCTACCTTGAGCTACTGCTGGGGAGGAGATCAGCCAACGAAACTGAAAAGAGGCAACATAATCTCATGGCGGTCCAAAATCTCGTTCAGCGATCTTCCGCGTACGCTGAAAGATGCTATACTAGTGACGGCTGAACTAGGGCTCGAATACATCTGGATAGACGCTCTTTGCATAGTCCAGGACGACGATGGCGATAAGATTGTGGAGCTCGCCCGGATGGGCGACATATATTCGCATGCGCATGTTACACTACTAGCTTCCCGAAGTCCCAGGGTGCAGGATGGGTTTCTACAATCCAGATACATCCCCCGGGAAAGAGGTTTTCGCTTACCCTACCTTTGCAAAAACGGCAAGATAGGCTCTGTAGTCCTCTGGACAGGCAGAGACATGGGAAATGCTGAGCCAATCCACCAACGTGGATGGTGCTTCCAAGAACAGATCCTTTCACCCCGCATCCTAGAGTTCGGTACCCATCAGCTGCGGTATCTATGCACCGCCAATCGCACTGACGAAGTCGTCCCGGAGACAGACGGGTGGATCACGAATTCCGAAACGTTCGGGGCATACGGAAGTGGTCATTCGCTTGACTTACCAGCTCACTGGTACACTTTACCAGCGACTGGAACCGAGTTTCTGGATCTTTGGGAACGCATCGTTGTGCATTACAGTCACCTAAGCCTGAGCCATAACACTGATAAGCTGCGTGCCATCTCGGCTGTTGCAAGAAAGTTTGGACAGTCCTCATCTGTGCGATACTACGCTGGGCTCTGGGCAGAACACCTGCCGAGCCAATTACTTTGGGAAGTGGACCGTGTCGATCGGAGCTCAAGCAAACCCACCCGAGCCGCTAAATGGGTGGCTCCATCATGGTCTTGGGCATCGATAGAGGGGCCTATCAGCTACTCATTGATCGATAGCAATTCGATCGTGTGTCAGCGACTGAACGTCATCGTCGAGAATGCCACGTCTAAAGACGACTTCAGCGACGTGCTCGACGCTGAAATGAGACTTCGAACGTTAACCCTCCATGCTAAAATAGGGAAGGATGAAAGACCTTCTCAATCATGGGGACACGAAGCAGCTTCTCGGTCATGGGGGTTCAGTAGCAAGGCTACGCGTCATCGAGCCGACGAGGATGCGACTACCGGTGCACAAGAAGACAATTGGTCATCTTGGCATCCTACTTTCGTGGATCCGAAGTCTGGAAAAGCCTGGACCGACATACACGGTCAGTATGATGAACACACTGCGGGATGCGATACTGTGTTGCTGGCTCGTATCACCACAGGTCGGGGGCTTATTCTGGCAATGCAGCCGCAAACCAAGAAGTACACGCGCGTTGCTATTTTCCGGTTGGACGGATACAAAGAGGGTGACCGTCGCTGGGAGCAGAGGGATATTGCCATTGCTTAATACAGCACCGTTAGTCCTTTACCATGAATACTGTATCGTTCTCTTTCCGATCCATCGTAATAAGAGACATCCCGTGTTGTGCCTGTAATGCCTTGTTTGTTGTTCGCAAGGCAGATGCGGCCAGGCTGAGCGAAGAGAAATGACGAGACGACGAGACGCGGTGAGGCGAGGCAGCAAACGCGCCAAGTGGGGTAACCGCAAGCTCCGCCTTCCCCGCGGACACTTTTGACACGCGACGCGACCTTACTTGTGCACTCAGGGGGCGTCAGAAGTGGGGTCAAACGGGTTTCTAGCGTCCGCAGTGGTACAAAGATGAATATGGCAAAGGAACGATCGATGATGTCGGCGGCATGATGAACTTCTGTGGTCATTGGAGCGGAGCGACACTGAAAAGCACGGACATTCTTTTGTCTATCTCAATTCTTTCCGTTCCCCAGGTAGGATACACAAATTTTAATTGCGCTGCAAAAGGAATATCTCTATACTGGAGTCGCTCCCATTGCCCTGGAGCTCTCTGTACGCGTCTCCTTGTCTCCTTCCGGTGAAAGCCGCTCGGCTGGGTGGCCGCAGCCCTTGGTGCGACGGCTGTGGGGGCGGAGGAAGCTGTTTCTCAACGTCTGGCTGGGGTCGCTTCTCCATGGTCGCACCGCGCCGTATTTCGGGACGCGATTGGAAAGCTTGCATGCGATATGAGCCCTGCTCGGACTTCCCTGCCGATGACGATGACGTTGGTGCGAATTTGCCTCCGAGGAAGTTGTTTGATGGCCGGCGGCGGGACGATGCTTGCGATGTGTTGCCGAAGACGCGTGGGAACAGTTTGTTCATGAGGGGCTTGCAGCCTGGGAGACAGCCGCAGATAACACCTACACCGCTCTCTACCGACATGATGACGAATGTGGTAGCTCCGTACCCTGGATATTGTTAGTTGGTGATTGCGTACAGCTGTGATTCGATGGTGACTCACAGAAGACGTCGTAGGAGACGAGGTATAGGTGTGTATAGTAGAGTCGCACGACGCCGGCGATGCATACACTAATCCCATGTCAGCCTGATCCAAATTAGATCGCGAGAGGTCGACCTACATGACACCAAGCGAAAACATGCTCGTCAAAGTGACGCGCTGACGGAGCGATACTTGAACGTTCAAAAGGTTTCTCGCGGGCCATAGGAAGATGACGAAGTCGCTGAATGTGTTTTGCGCCGAGTGGAAGTAGTAGATCGCCTTGATGTTGAGGCATTTGGCTGTGTTGATGTACTTGAAGATCTCCCAGTACGTGCTGGCGGGTCTACAGTTGTTGTTAGCATGATGTGCAATGGTCGAGTTGATCGCGTTTGCTTACGAGCATTGGAACAGGGTGATGAAGAAGCAGGCCGTGTTCAGAGTCACCGTATAGAAGATCATCAAGCGGCAGAACCACTTGTCGAGCTTCGACGGAAATATGCCTAGAAAGATATTAGTGATTGCGCTGCCACAACTTCGCATACGCTGCGCACTTACGTATGTAGGTGAGAAGGATCGCAACCTTCATGAACGTAATGATAGCAGTGAAGAGCAACTGTGTTGACATGCCCATCTATACTGTTGTGAGCATGGTGACACCACTTCGTGACGCGCCACGTACTTGGGCAGCTTTCATCGTCCCGAAAAGTCGCTCAGGTCGGACGTCCCCTGATTGGTATCAGCTATGTCGCATGTAACAGTGTTACGATCTACTCACATAAGTGGTAGCCCATTTGGTAATCTGGCAGCATCGATATGATGAGCATGACGTTACTTCCAACCGACATCACCTACACAGGTCAGCGCTCTGCTCTCAGGTCGCCAGACGAATCCTTCTGTCACTTACAGCTGCCATCAGCATCGTCCAGTCGTCCCATCCCAATGTATTGACGAGCACTGTCCGACAGTAGAACCGACATGATATGAACCCAATGACAAGGACAGTCAGTGGAACCAGTATCGCCAATGCCAATGTGAGGTGGTTCGCCGGGTCGACATAGTTAGGCGGCGGAAACGATGCGAACTCCTCCGCGGTAGGAAATCTCGAAGTCATGATGAGTAAACGCCAGCAAAGACAGCCGCAAAAACAACATAAGTCCTCCGCGGGTACCAGAAAAGCATTCCTGAATCACTCGGGAGCGCCCGCGGCCATTATAACCGGCATGCTCGTAATAGGAGCCGGCATGCACACCAACTACCCCGCGACCTGTAGGAGCAGAAGTTGAAACTTACTTGAAGTGAGCTACGCACGTCCCTCGCATAGTGTGGGTGGCGCTTCGCCTGCCACCTGCTTGAAACGACACCATCGCCCGAAGGTCGCGACTGGTCCAGACACTTGCTCACATTTGTGCGGCTGAAGGCACCCGAGGCCGGGTCTTCCATGTTTTCCATGTGGCTTTCGACTTGTTAGCCCGCCAAATGATTACTTGGGATGGCCTGTGTCGAAGCCTCTAACGGAAACAACCATCTTTGGGTAAGCAAAGTCAATTGCGCCTTGAGTCCCAGTGATGTTTGAGGCCGAACACGATGAGCGCACTGCTTTTTGTTACGATCGTCAGTAGCCGTGAAAGTACACTCCACTCATGGAGCGTGCCGCAGTGATCGTACTGATCTTCCCATAGCTCCCATGGTAGCGCACGTGGCCGCAAAACCGTTGGCAGACCAAAGCGCACTTACCACATTCACACATGACGTCCGAAGGAGCATCAACATCGGTATCAGCAGGACAATCGTGACCCTTTGCAGCACGGTGAAGGTCGGCGAGGAGAGAACTCCTCCAGCACCTCTTTACCTGTCGACCAATGAAAATAATACAATAATCTGGCAAGTCCCAACGTGCTTGAGCGTGGTGGTGAGGGTTCGCAAAAGGGCAGGTGGTTTCGCTTAGTCTGACCAGCCCGCATTAGCTAGCACAGGGGCGCAATAGATAAGGCTGGACATTTGCTGAAACTTCGTATAAAATGCCCTATAGCAAGCTCCCGTAATGACATGGATGATAGAATGTGGGCGTGTCCCGTACCCAGGCACCGGCGTTTGAACGACGCACGTGCGACATGGAATGAAGGAAGCGGGTCAGTATACCGCGGACTTGGCTCATGGATCGCCTGAGGCCGGCATTGGGGGCGGAAGTGTGCCCAGGTGGCTAGGTAAAGTTTCCAGATGACATTCGCCGCGTTCGCCAGATCTGCGCATCGCAACGACGAGAGCTGTGATGAATGAAGTGGAAAGGAGTGTTATGGTCCGGCAATTGACCGAAATGTGTCATGGCAGTGGTAGGTGACAGCGGCAGATAATTGAGCTACGGTTGAACTTGCGGTTGATGGCGTTGCTTGGCGCACCGCTCAGCTCCCCACGAGCGCGACAATGAGATTCCTACGTTAGCGTCGGTGTCCACATGTCAGTACCATTTGCGGCACATTGCCGAGGTCTTATCGTAGTGCCACTTCCCAACCTCCTACAAGACGCACCTCTGCTTCCCACCTACCCACCTAGGACACCGCATGCAAACTTCGTCACGAACGCTGTGTACGTCATCGGCGTTGCCCGGACTATTCTCACGGTCCTGAGTATCGACACAACCCCCCATTCCTGCGACGGGTGACTTGTCAGCCTGACGCGGCTGGTCTGCCGTCCTCGATCACCGGCGTCTATCAGCCACTTTATTGTAATTTGGGTACACGCAGCGCACGTACCGAATTGCGATACATACGCATCGGACATATGCGAGCGAGCGTAGCACGCTTCAAAATGCTCTAGAAGTGTTCCTCAAGGTTCATGCTCGTAGCCATACCGTAGCCATACCGTCGCTTTGGATTTTTTTTCCAAATACCAGATGTCAGCCAATCTTGCTTATGCGCAAAGGATTTTGAGTGGTCAAACGTTCAGGCTTCTCACGATTCTTCCCGCGCTCGATGGAGAAGGGCCATTGCAATGCGAATGCCACTCTTTCGACATTGACGAGGCTCCTCCGTACGAAGCGCTGTCTTATGTGTGGGGCGCACAAACACCATCTGTTGACATATGTTGTAATGGGCAGTGGATTCAGATCGGACCCCCACTTGCGTGCGCGTTGAAGAGATTACGGTATCGAGAAGCTACACGGACGATCTGGGTGGATGCAATTTGCATAAACCAACGCGATGAGGCTGAGAAAAGCTATCAAGTGCCGCTCATGGGTAGCGTCTATGCAGTGGCCAAAAGGGTCGTGGTTTGGTTAGGGCCAGGACATGCGCAGCAAACTCGACAAGCTTTCGAGAGCGTTAAGCTTATTGCTGCCGCTTTCGAACAGGCCGATCAGAATTACAGCCTTGCTTCAGCCCATTGGTGGAGACTGTGTGAACAAGTTCATGTACCCGATGAACTGTTCGATCCACTCGTAGTGGATAGCCTGCGAAGGTTATTTGACCGACCATGGTTCTCTAGAGTATGGTGTGTCCAGGAGATTCGCTTAGCCACAGATGCTCACCTCATCTGGGGCAGCGATGAGGTTTCCTGGGCAGATCTGGCTGTGAGCGCATCATGGATCTTTGGAAAAGCTGGTGCGGTGGGAGAAGACGAGAGCGGCAACGCCGTGGAATCCCCACTCGTCGTAATCGCAGTTGAGAATGCGGCGATTATGCGCGAAAAGGCAAGTTATCACCTCCTGGATGCATTGGATCAATTTCGTATGTTCAAAGCGTCCAATCCAAGGGACAAAGTGTACGGTCTGCTTAGCATGGTTTCGCCCAGATCCGAAGTGCAAGCATTGGACGTTGATTATAACAAAAGTGTCGGCGAAGTATATGCCGACACAGTGTTGACTGTCATCCGACTATACTCACGACTGACTGCATTCGCCTACATTACACATCATACCGACTACGATGGACCTAAACCCAGGCACAATGATGGAAAGTCTGAATACCGATCATGGGCTCCACGGTGGGACAAATCACCAATCGCTCATCCGCTGGGGTTACCTGAAGAACTATGTCCCTGGAGCGCATGTGGAGACCATAATGCGACGATGGTCGTTGATCCTCCCTCGACGTCCGAGCGTCTCTGTCTTAAAGGTGCGACTTACAGCAGGGTGGTCGAGGTTGGACACGCCATGGGCTACCACAACCTGATAGATCCTGAGTACATTGGCAAAGGGGCCAGCGGCGACCCAGTCAGAAAACATCCAATTATCGCGGCTTTCGAACGCATGGATGCAAATTCGCCACGAGAAAGGTTCGCTCGCACATTGACAAGAGGCTGTTGGGGTGAATCGGATCAGTATATACAGCTTTCAGACAAGTCTGTACAAGCAAAACACAGTGACGCTTGCTCTCGTTTCCTGCGCAGATTGTTGAATGTTCAGAACTTGGGCGGCGAGGGTGAACACAGCTACAACCATGACTCAGCTCAGTTTAAAAGAGACGCTTATTACGCTTGTCGGCAGCGGCGCATGTTCTGGATGAAGCACGCTTCATATGGCCTTGGCCCGCAATCCATGCGGACCGGTGACATCGTGGTGGTACTCTACGGAGGTAATACACCATACGTGTTACGGCCCAGGGCAAACGAATACATCTTCATCGGCCAGGCTTACGTCGACGAGATCATGAACGGGGAGATTTTTAAGTGTTCAGCATCGAATGTACCGGAAGAGCAGACCTTTTGTCTCATTTAAGTATGACATTGTCTCACAAGTGCTGTCTCATATAGTAACACACAAATAATAATCCCAGCCCACCGATTTCAGAGCCACGTGCGTACCTTACCAACCTAGATAAGACTCGAAAATTCAGTCGCTAGAGCTATTTACGTTATCAGCCTTCGTAGTCCATAGCATTGTTAGCTCTAAGAACCAGGATCAGCGAACTCTGAGCTCCAGGGCGGAGATTCCGTCGTTCCGAAATTGACTCCCATAGCATTATTTCTGAAGTGCCCTATTTCTCGAGTATTGCGAGCCTAGTAGAGCCGCTAATGAAACTGCCAATAGACCTCCACTCGTACCCGCCCTCGTTTCTTTACTAGCGAAACGGACACTTTTCCTCCTCCATCCTTCCCCAGAATCAAGCGTGAGTAACTTCCTCTTCTCCCACTGTGTTGCAGCCATGCTGCGACATGTCAACAGCGCGTCGCATTCGCAATAGCTTCCCCACTTGTCCTTACACGCTGTGCTGTTACTTGATTCGCAGAAGGTGCCGCAGCATTTCCTGTTCCCTCCGCGAAATTGTTCGTTATCGTCTAAGGGGCAATGGTCAGCCCGCCTAGCCATTCGTGCCATTGCTTTGTATCTGTCGTATCCATCAGGGTCGGTGGCCTGCTTTTGGCTCTGCAACATGCGCCTCATTGATTGTGCTAACAACTCGCATCCAGTGAGATTCTCCTCGGGTTTGATCCAAAGGCGAGAACGTCCGTCAGCGAGTCCAAACAACGCGTAGATGTAGTCTTCACCACGGGTAGCAGCTGAGTTCTCTGTCAAGTGAATCAACAGCGGCAGTTGAAGCTGTTTCGGCTCAAAGCACCTGTGTTTCCCTTGTGAAGCTTTGGATACTCGCAATGACCCTGTCGCCAGTACGAACAGTAACCAAATGCCTTGAGTTTCTTTGATCCTCGCCATAAGACGCTTAGCGGTGAAGCTGCGACTGGGGTGTAGCTGAATAACCATTGGTAGGCACATAAAGAAGCTCCATGGGCATTCAGACCTTCCACAAATCAAACGAACTCTCTCCCTTCCATATGCCGACCGCATCTGGTCTGAAGCGACAATCTCTTGTACTATCCAGAGTCTTGTCCAGTATTGGCAGTCCAGTATGGTTTTCACGGCGCTAATTTGCTTTTTGCTAATGGCGCTCGGCCGTTTTCCTATTACTTGTGCCCATCGATTTACAGCGTCCTCTTCAGACTCCCGTCCTTCGATATTGATGCTTTTGTGAAGATTTCCAAGAAGATAGACCGCACTGGCCACGTAGGATGGCCCACTGCCAAGCCATGCGAGAGTCTCGTAGGCATACCTGTAGATATCCCGAATATGTTTCAGCTGGGTGAGCTTTTCCTGGACGTCTCTCTGGTCTATACAAAGTGCGTCGATCCAGTAAACGCCCAAGTTCCAACCGGGAAATCCTTCCATTCGAGCTACCGCTGCATGCCTTAGGAATCGATAAAGATTTTTGGTGACTTCGTGTCGCTTGCCGTCAATGAGAATCCGACGCTTGTCATGCTCAGAGTCTCCCCACTCATACGACAATGCACGGTATCCATCTCGATACGCTTGTTTTTTGAGTACGCATCGAAGCTCACATTCAATGATATTACGTCGCCGTGGCAGTACTGTCAGAAGTCGAGTGTAACGCTCTGCATCTTTTAGAGGCTCGTATTCGTACTCTTGGTAGCGACTAGATGGACGCTCGGTGTAGACATGGTAGCTAGGCCTATCGCTCGAATCTGACTCGCTACTCGTTTCGTCTGAACCCGAGTCGCTGTTCCATTCGTCTGAATCGCTACTCCATTTGTCTGAATCCGATTCGCTGTTCCATTCGTCTGAATCTGATTCGCTACTCCATTCATCTGAGTCCGATGCGCTACTCGGTTCATCTGAATCATTGGGGTGATGGCGACGTATCCGGTTGCTGGGCATTTCGGTGGACCAGTGGAGTATCGTGAAACCAAGGGGCCTAGGGAATTCTTATGAGGGAGATGTTCTGGGCACGCTCAGTAAGCTTAGTCCAAGAGATTTGAGGGACTAGGGATGATAATTCGATTTGTTTGTCCAGGAAAGACGAATGCGTGCTCTTTGTGTCGTTTCTAGAGTCCGTGCTCGCCAGTACGCAGCGCATTTTGGTAGATTTCACTGCACTTTAACCATCAGTCATCTGGTCACATACGATCTGCATTGCGCCAAGATTGCAGCTGACTGTATCAATGGCGTTTTCCGCTGGCCACTACCGGATACACGTAGCTCATGCATGCGCTCGTTCACCCGGTGCTCTGGAACCTCAGCCTTCTCGGTTGCCCTGCAGGAGTTGCTACCCCACATCTCACACCCTCAGCGCAGCCATATAGCCGGTAAATCTCAAGACACCCAGAAACTCTACAGCAAATCAGAGTTATCGCAAAGCCGGGCCCAGAGTTCTGGAGAAAGAATGCCCGATGTGAAATGGTGTCAAGACGAAGCCGAGTACCAACCCATACCAGCAAAGCTGTTTTCCGCGATGCAGCATGGCCTATGCGACAGAACCTCCGAATGTATCCCGATCTTGTCCGCGGCCCTATATCCCAACTCCATCATCTAGAACAGCCTTCCCGCTCGCGGAGGCTTCAAATTCATTTTGTGTGACCAACTTCGGCACCAATGCCTGACTCATTTTCTCCATCACTAGAGCTGCTCTGGTCGTCGTAACGACGACTGCCAGCACCATGACTATGCGATAGCTCTCTCGCATACAGCAACCGAATCGTAAGCGCAGTCGCAATCAGCGCCGCACTCAAGAATGCCACCGTAATAAACCCCTTACGATACTGCGGCGCCTCAACCTGTCTCCAGACAAGAAGCGGCAGCCAAGCCTGTATCACATAGGCCATCTCGTTCATAGCCGCGACAACAATGGCCCGCTCCTCATTATCGTGCGTGCAGATCTCGTGTGCCCATGCGAAGCACAAGCCAGAGAGACCGCCACCAAAACCGGAGAGGATGTAGCAAGCCCACTTCCATTTGATGGGAATGTCCCAGATTGCGAGGCTGGTGGAGCAGATGATGTTCATGCAGCCGCCGAAGACGATGGGTTGCCATCTGGAGCCTTTGAGGATACTGTCGCTCGTCCATGCGTATAGAAGGGTTGTGACGACTTGTACGGCGTTGGTCGTTGTCGGATACTGTAAACAGCGTTAGCATTGCTCCTGATTGCAACGGAAAAGCGGAACTCACGGTGTTGATCTCGCTGACGGTATACTTCGGCTCCTTGCTCGCCTTGAGAAACTGCTGAAAGATCGGCTGCGATCCCATACTAGCGTTGTTGAAGAACACATAAAGCGGGACGAGAGCCCAGATATGCCACGAAGTGAATATCTTCCGTATCTTGGCTCTAGTATACGGCTTCCGCTTCTGTCGTCCTTCAAGTCGCATGCGCTCCTGCGCAAATGCAACCTCTTCTTTGGTCAGGTAGAAGGGCTTAGAGATCTCCGGAAGATCGGGCAGACAGAAGAAGCCAAGGACCGCGATAGGGAGAGAGATTATCCCGTCCACGATGAAGAGCCATTGCCATCCTCTGAAGCCGCCTTTGCCGTCGAGCTTATACACGCCGGCCATCAGATAGCCGGAGAACATGGTCGCGATAGCACCGCTGGTGTGGAAAATACAAGATCTCTTGGCGAGCTCTTCTTTTCGATACCACGATCCGATGATGTATTGCATGCCTGGGTAGAAGGTGCTCTCGGCAAGGCCGATAAGGAAGCGTAGAGCGTAGATTGTCTCGGCGTTGTTGGCGCGACAAAGGCAAAACGTCAAGACAGCCCAAGTAAGCTACCGGTGTCAGTACTCATTTCCCAACGGCGCGGTCACCTCATACAAGGGAAAAACTGAACACCCGGGAGCCTACGTTGCCGTTAGGCTACCAACTTCGCAAGCTTTTATCTTGATGTAGGCTCTTAGGTGTTCGGTTTTTCCCTTAAATGGGGTGCGCTGGTGCGGAATCATACCTCCATTGCGGGTATCCATATCGACGGCCGAATGCGAGTAAGAATGATGTTGCTGGGTATCTCGCCGATGACATAGCCCACAGTCCAACAAGTCTGCATGTAGTTGAGCTGGTTGCCGTAAAGCCCAAGATCTTCCTTCCTACTCTGATGTCAGCCAGTCGTCACTAACAGAGGGTACATACATACATTCCAGAGACAAAAGCGCTGTTGATGTTCATCTGATCAAGGTACTTGATGAAGTACCCCAACGATGCGAAAGTGAGTAGAGCAGCATCGAGCTTGAACATGAACCATCGCTCTTCTTTCGGCTTGTCTAGGGTATCCCAGAGGTAGTAGTACCACTTGTGCGGCTTCGCTTTCAGCTCTTCGTTGGTTTGGATGACAGTCGTAGCTGCGACTGCTTCCGTCGAGATGTCCTGAGGTCGACCCATATTCGTGAGGCGTCAGTGTGAAGCGTGTGTCTCGTGTCTGATGTCTGAAGCGGTACTGGCACAAGCCTCAGCTTTATTGAGCAAGCAACACAAGGCCCTCTTTGCCATCGCTAAGCTTCCCTTGAGAGGTTGCCCGTTGAGCATGGCGCTCGGCGCGTCAGTGGCGAGTCGATAATGCGCGGTAGGATTCGTAGCGCGATTCGACATACTGGGGCTGGTATGGCGTTATGGCAGGGTTCGCGTGGGGTTTGTACTACATGTAGATAGTTTAGATCTGATAGGCACGAATGCGAAATGCATTCCCTATATTCGTAGGCTCAAGATCGTCGTGATGCATGGGAGTGGTGTGGCGTCATGTGTCGTGATTAGGCAAGCAAATTGCGTGCCTGAGTCGCGCAATACCCATCACGAAATGCGCGGAGATCCTCAACACTTTCCATTTGATCATGTGACTGGCGGAAGGCACGTCTGCGCTGCTGACTGTCTGTGCAGATTGATCTTTGCGATTGAGATATGGTGTGTTCATTCAGTATATCATATACACGTCGCTTCAAACCGCTTCTCAGTTCCAGGGTTAGCAAAGAAAGCCTTCATCCTCTCAAGCTGCTCTGCCCTTGCGCTATGCCACTTCTCGGTATGACCACGCAACTTATCCTTGCCGGCTTCTTCTAGATCAGCATTGACCCAGTCCATAAGCTCGTCAACATAGCTCGCTTCTTGATCTCGCAGACTATGAAACGACTTGCCATAACCTTTGCTCTTCACGCGTGCGTAGTACTCCGACCGCATAACATCATTGCTGGGAAGCTTGGCCTGGCCTGAGAACACCTTTGCAACGACCATAGCTTGAAACTCGAATAGCGTGAAGGTGGCCGTGAAGAAAGGCACGCCAACAAAGGCAAGGGTCGGATCGTTGATGTAGAAGATATCCTTGTGTAGATTGTGGAACTGTGTACCATCCGTCACCAAAACCGCGTCGTCGGCATGCTTGACTGGCGTCTCGTCTGAGGTGAGCTGTGGTAGGAAAGGCAGGGTGAGATAGTAGCCAGTGCAAAGTATTACATGGTGAATATCACAGATCTTTGCGCCTGACTTCAATGTGACGGTTGCCGGAATTGCTTCGTCGGGGTTCAGTGATGCTGATGCATATGCATTCGCGCGTGGTTCGTCGTACGATGCCACCTCTTCGATGCGGAATGCATTGTCGGGAAGCATGCTAGGAGGTAGATCAAATTTACCATTCCTTTGGCTCTGTAAAATCTTGTTTGCGTACGGGCTCAGTTCGCGAGCAATGTCCGTCGCGGATACACTTGCACCCACAAGTAGATAGTTCTGGAGTATTATCAGATCACGACGACGTCGTTTCGAACAGTCTGGCGCACACGTACCTTATCTTGGGCATTCTCGGGCCTTCGGTAGCTTTTTGAATGCTGCACTCTACCAGGAAATCGTCGCTTCCACTCCGCCAGTCCAGGAGTGTCGGGAACTCTTGGTGTGTGGTAATGACCGGACGCAATCACTACGGCGTCAAAGTCCTAGCCCAAGATTAGCAAACTCCAGGCGCAGCCAACATCAAAATAATACTGACATGAACGGATGCACGTCTTTCGAGCGCACCTTTCTGATCAGTCTGCAGAGTCACAGCCTCGACCGTCCACGATTTGCCGTTCTTCGTGACGCGTCTCACATCTGTGTCGTACTGTGTCAACCCATGCACCCCCGTGGAGGCAGCAGTAGCTTGTATATAGTCGCACAGGACTTGATGCGTCACATAATCCTCAGTCCCAGGCGGAAACGGATTCAATGTGGTTTCCAGCAAGCGCGTGCTCACGTTGTTCTTGAGGCCCACATAACATGGACTGTATGCGGTCAGTCACTCCAAAGCAGCGCTTCAAGACTATGTCTGTGGAACTTACCCAGGTGGCGCATGAAGCAGTCTCTCTGTCTCCTCCGTCTCTTCAGTCGCATGAGCACTATCAGCTCTGCAAACTTCGGTTCTCGGATACGGCGGTTCCAGAGGCTGTCGCTCATCGTAGAGCCTTCCATGCCGTCAGCCATGTTTGAGGGACGTGAACGATGGGTCGAATACCATATGCCCCCTGCGGCACTCGAGCGCTCAAGAACGGTGACTTTAATACCCTCTCTTTGAAGATGAGCTGCAGCTACCACGCCACTGATGCCTGCACCGATTACAGCAACACTTTTGCAGCGGAACGACATGTTCAGAATACAGCTTGTATGCTGGAGGAAGTTTTTCGCAGCTTCGCGCGTGCAAATGGAATGCGACTTTTCAGCCGACAGCAACACACGCAAGCCTCCCAACACTCAATCATGAATGCCATCTACCCACTGTCAGCATTCCTTGCTTGTCCCTCGGCTATAGCGCTTGTCAGCACTGTAAGCAGCTCAACTGGGGTGTAGCTAGAAACAAAGCGCGATGGTGGATACGGATGGCATCATGAGCGGCCATAAACGCGTGGGATGCAAGCAACCAACACCGACGCACCTATTTGCGACTAAGGTGTGATTTCAGTTCTCGATACATTTGAAATGAAGCGAAGTTTGTCCGAGCGATAACAGGAGAAGCGTTGAATGGGTATTCGTCATCTGCAAGATTATGATGTGATCGCAACCCCGCAAGATGTGTCGCAAACAGCACGCGATGCAGACACATCAGTCGACCACGCATGTGAGTCGGATTTGTGAGCGAACGTTTTGAGAAGTGGGGTAATAGAGTTCCGGGTATAAAATTGGTCGGACCGCGAGCGATGAGGTCTGCGCAACTGCATCACAAACGACTTTGACAATGGCTCCAATCGCAATCCCCATCCACGAACACATTCAGGAGAAGGATACTGTCCAGCCGCGGAAAGACTCGCTGGGATTGCCAGAGCCAGCCAGGAAGAGACTCGAGAAGGCGGGAATCGATCTGTCGGCCGGCTATCCGTACAGACCGGCAAAACCACTCTACCTTGACGATGTGTACAAGATCAGGGACTATGATCGTGAGCACATCGATCCGGGTGCCCGAGCCGATCCAGAGAAGCAAGCGCTGTTTGGTGCTGCGAAGGAAGTCATCCATTTGACCTCACACATCGGAACCGAGATCGTTGGACTTCAGCTGAAGGACCTTACAGATCAACAAAAGGACGAGCTTGGTCTTCTGATTGCTGAAAGAAGCGTGGTGTTCTTCCGTGATCAGGATCTCTCGCCTCAAGAGCAGAAAAAGCTGGGTGAGTATTATGGCGAGATTGAAGTCCACGTGAGTAGTTCTTCCCCAAAGACGCTTCACGCGCTAACATCGAGTGAAGCCGCAAGTTCCATTCGTACCCGGTGTGCCAGGGGTGACGGTTCTATGGCCCGCTCTGCAGGCGACGGAAGTGCCAGCCAGCTTTCGGAAGACGGGTGGTGCATCTAGATGGCACACTGATCTGGTACACGAACGCCAACCTGCTGGGTAGGTGGTAGTATCTTGGAAGGATGTTCGTTTCTGACTCTTTTAGTGTAACCCATCTCCACAACGATACCATCCCAAAGATCGGAGGTGACACCCTCTGGGCTTCAGGCTACGCTGCGTACGAGAAGCTTTCTCCTGCTTTCCGAAAGATCATCGATGGCAGAGAGGCAGTGTACCGCAGTGCGCACCCGTACCTTGATCGTGATGATCCTAGTGCTGGTCCTAAGCACATCGAACGCGTTCATCCGATCGTTCGTGTCCACCCGGCAACCGGATGGAAAGCTCTGTGGGTCAACCGCGCCTTCACAGATCGCATTGTCGGATTAGACAAAGCTGAAAGCGACGTCATTCTCAACTACCTCTTCGATGTGTACGAAAACAACGTCGATATCCAGGTCCGGTTCCGCTGGACGCCAGGAACTTCGGCATTGTGGGATAACAGAATTACAATCCACAACGCGAGTTGGGATTATGGTGGAATTGAGCCGAGGCACGGAACAAGGGTTACGTCGTTAGCGGAGAAGCCGTACTTTAAGGCTGATGCACCAACTCGCAGACAAGCATTGGGCCTCGCAGGACCTGAAGATGTTTAGATGGTAGATGGTGGATGTGCGAAGCTGGACTGTAGGGGAGACGCGTTCGAGCGCGAAGGCGCGAGCTGGGTGCGCTAGCGGCTACGCTAACCCTATCGTGAACAAGCGTCATACATCTTGGCATGGCATCATCGGCCCCTTGAAGTTCATCTGTGCATGCGACCAACGCGCGTCCATAGGCAAATACTATCATTGTTCGATTACCTTTACCTGTCGTTCCATCAATCTCGGCTACTCATAGTTTCAGCAACTTCTCTGCATTCCTCTACGCAAACCTGTCCATCTCAGCGTCGCTTAGAACCTGCGCTTGCGCCAACTTCTCCTCGAACGCCCAGCAATCCGTATTGATACTGAACGGATAATCGACCAAACACATAATCCGCTCGACTGGACTCACCTGCCTCAGCTGCTCAAATTGCCTTACAGTAAAGAACGCACTTATCGTGCTCCAGATATCCTTCTTCCACACCCGATCGAACGTCCTATCGTTGCGCAGTCCCGTCGAATCGATTCGGTCAATAAACACGGGCAGCCCTTCGCGGTTGTGTGTTCAATCATGAACTTCAGCTTGGGGAAGAGATCGAACAACCCCGCGCTATAGAGATGCAACACGTGCGTTCCTACATCGACATGCCAACCCCACGAGGTCACCCCAAGCTTTCCCGCCACGGCGGCTGGGTAGTTACCCACGAACAATTTGGATGCGGTATCTGCCGTTGCAGCAGCAGGGTGCAGATACAGCGGTACATGGAGTTTCTGCGCCATCGCGAAGACCGGGTCGAAGCGTGCGTCGTCGTAGTACGTCCCGCTTTCAAGATTATTCCACATCATCGCGCCTTTGAAAGCAAGGGTTGTGATTCTGCGATTTGATCCTGCTGCTGCAGCTTCTTCCGGTAGGGACACAGGCAGTACCGCAAATCCAGCGAATCGTCGAGGATACCTTAGCTACTCATACCGCACCAGCACCTGAATCTCCGCCACAGCGATAATGTCTGCTGGTCCATAGTCATCACCAGGACTGCACCTATAATCAGCAGAATAGGGCACACCACAGCCAGGAACACCCAGAACTTGCTCTCTCCGGGCAAGAAATCGCCTCCCATGGACATGATACCCGCGACCACGGACAAAGGCACAAAAAGGGTCCCCAATACTGTGAGCCAACGCACAGAGTTGGCTTGCGCATTACTCGCTTGTGCCTCTCTTAGCGCGATGATCTGGGTGTATGAATCGGTCAAATGCTGGAACATCTCCTGTAAATCGATACAAGTGGTACGCAAGAGTCGCCATATCTGCGCCTCTCGTTTGCCAACAAAACCATAACTTTGCGCGTCTTCGACGTCGATCCCCAGAGCGCGCATGTTGGTCTCGACTTCGAAACGGTAGAGGTACAGGTCCGTTGTGAATTTGGCCATCGTCTCGAAGAGCCACTCTTTCCAATCCGCTCCCCAGCGCACTGTGTGCGGCGCTGAAGTATGCGTACTTCCAGAATAATGCGACGAAGAGACTGAGAAGAGCGCCGCTCGTGTATGGCCGTAGCTTCTGCGAATGTGATTCAATTCGGCGGTCCATTTGCTGATCACAAAACCACGTAGAAAGGGCGTTACAGATAGTGGGTTCCCTCCTGGACCGGTATTGGCCACCGAGAAATGAATCAATATGTCATCGTGCAGGACGTATTTTGTGAAGGCCGCACTAGGGTGCCATTGCAGCGGATGAGGGGCCAAGTCAGATTTCTCGTGATCTTCCAGTTCTGGATATCGAATTATACGACTGAGGTTCGGATATGGACTGCCTTTGATAACAGCGAGATGGGCTGGGTCTTTGATGCATGGGTCAACAAGCGTTAGGCCTGCAGGTGTACCATGAGTGTCTAGACTGGATTTAGCAAGGTAGAAATTCTGACTGACCTTCCCAGCCGCCTCCTGGCAGCATATGGTACCAGTATGTGACTTGGCTCTCCAGCTCAGAAATCTCGCCTCTTGCGTCCCACTGATCATATTTAGTCGGTGTTTCCAGGTTCCTCGAAACGACGAATCGTGGATTTGCGCTCTGGTCCCTCAGTCTCGCGTTCGGCTTGAGCCACGTCGGACATTTGGACGGGTCAGAGTTTTGTTTGGCAGATACATGCGGCATGAGTACTGGATACCGAAGCGTAAAACTTCTTCTTTTACCAGGCGTGTGGAGTTCTTCATCATCACTTTCGTAGTCGAGGCCGTCGGAGGTGCTGGTTTGGATTATCGAAGGGAGACTATTAATGTTGTCCGATATCGTGCTATTGCCCCCGGTTGTATAATGGCGCGCGAAGACTGTAGGATGAATACGAAGCCTTGATCCTAACAGGCAGATGTATCGCACAGGCATATCTTCCAATACGAACAAACGTCTGAATGGTGAGTCACTTCTTGCCGACGCTTCATCAATGTAGTTCTTGAATTCTTCGAACGCCGCAAAGGTCCTCGAGCGTAGACCATCAGTTAGGAATTCGATAATCGATATACGTGATGAGACTTCTTCGACAATAGTCTGAGATACCATAGCCTGATATAATCCACTGTATTCTGCTGCTTTTCCTTGAAGAGCACGAGTGGCGTATTCGCGTATCAAGCATAGGTATGCGAAAGATCGATCATCCATGGAGTTGATAAAAGCATCGAAGTCGACCCTTGTTTTCGATAAGTCATCTGTAAACGCTGGTTGTCGTTCTTGGCTACCGTCCCAAGGCACGGTAGAAGTAGCATCAGGTGGGAACTGCCGATGTCGCCAGGTCGACTTCGGTGCATAACCTCTGTGCTGCATCTGTGCTGTTTGGTTCGACTAGTTGTACCCTGCAAAAGGTCGCTTCGCTTCTGGGTGGTCCAGATAGTATTGATCCGCCAGACTCGCTCCTCCTGGCGCGGTGTGAAGCAAATGCGATGCCGATACCCACTTGATCTGTGTCGTGCTCTTGCGTCCAGACTTGTCTCTTCTTCCGAAAGCCGCGAGGATTCTCTCTACAAGGCCTTTCCTTGAAGGCTGCGTGCTTGTTGCGATCGAATCCACCCTGAGAAGATATCCAAACTCTCTTTGTACGGCGCCGTGCTCGTTCTTCAACGAAAATCCAGCCCCTACGATCCGCGAGCGTTGAATGAGATCAGCATCCAAACTCCGGTCCGCCGTGAAAATATAAACGTCGTCGACGTTTGGCCCGTCAACAGCTGCGCTACCACCGTTGTAACCACCGCGGCCCATTGCCCAGAGCGATTGTGTGAAATTGATAAGTCTGTGGAGAAGTTGAGGAGAAATCTGTTCTGTCTCCAGTAAGGCAGGGTTGCGCCTCTGAACCAGGACACAGCAAGGTGCAGGGCGCTTGGACGTCGAGAGACGTTGAGAGCCAATGGATCACTTCTCGGCTGCCTGATGATCTCATAATCTCACCTCGGCAGGCATGATTTTCAGCTGGGTAGCACAAGTTATAAAACTCAACATGAAATGCAGGTTCACTTATCGCTACCTAGGTAGGCAGAGAGAGGCCCAAATGATACAATTCGTAATGCCACTAAGCTGTGCTTGAGCCGCGATATGGAGAAAGGCTAGCCGTTGTAGTATTCTTACCTAGGTAGTTTTGTTCTCCGACAGACAGCCTCGCGGTACGGTAAGCGCAGCCTGAATTAGCACATGAGTGGGTGCCCATCGATGTCGCACATATACGCACTCTGACAGCCTTGTAATGTAACACTGGCACCCGGTCGCTAATAAAGCCCGAACTTACAAACTTGCCCCCGCAGAAGGCTTCTAATACTTTACCTAAGCATACAATTTAAATTCCTAGTAGAAAAAAGTATAGAGAATTATAAAAGCTATTTTACTAGCTATTTAGCTAGAGCTACTCTCTAGCTGTAAGTATAGAAAGAAGCGTTGCAAAAGGTAGAGGTTTTGTTGTTCTTCTCTCTGCACGCTAAATTTGGTGAGGTCTGAGTTTGGCCTTTTTTAGCGACCGGGTGACTGGCAGCGCATTCCAATATTGTGCTGCTTAGGATGGGCTCGTAACTCCAGCGTACTTGACACAGTCGCGATGCACGGTGAGCGGCATCAACAAAGCCGCAGACAACATTCTGTATGACAGGACACATGTCGTGCTCGACGAAGAAACGGTCAAATCAAAAGTTGTTCGTCAAGCTGTCGTACAATTTTGAAGAAGAATTGAGTGTCTTTCCTTGTACTATCCGGCCTCCGTTCACTTCCAGTCACTACAATGCCATTGTGGAGTTACTTGCAGCTGCCACGGTGCCTCCATCGCCAGAACTCGTCCCCACGAACACCACCAGAACAGCAGCATACGTCGCTGTTGAGACAAGCGCTTCAATATTGGAAGTTCTGACTCCAAACGAGAGTGCGAGGGCGAACAGAAATACCGATAACGAGACCGTGATGAGGCTTTTCTTTTGCGATGTATCGAAAGCCATGACGAGCATTGGCACGACGAGGAACAGCCCACCCGTGATTGCTATCACGAAGCGTGCGAGGTGGTCGACAAATGGCGACACATCCTTGGGCCCCTTGCCGTCGGTGTACGCTGCCCGCCGGTCAGATCGCTCATTCTTGGTGTAGGTGAGGTAGATGGGCAGTCTGCTCATCAAAAAGCTCCGGAAAGGGTCAATTGTGGCTGCTGTCTCGTCGAAGTGGGCATAGTGAGACCAGAACACGTCGCCATCCCCAAACCTAGGCTGGAACCATGCTTGCAGCAGAAGTCTCCTCTGATGCATGTCTTCCCTCTCCACACTCTTTCGACTTCGAATGAATTGGTAGTCTCGAATTGCGGTGACTAGTATTTTGTCAGCTACGTGGCTCTTGTAGTTCGCTAATGTTCTGTTCAGCTCGCACCGTAGTCTTTAAGGCTGTTCTTGAGATCCATGAGGTCATCAGCTGAGGCACTTTGTGTGTTCTCAAACTTCAGCCTGAGCTCAAATAGTTGCATCTGCTGTGCGACGATGTTGGTCCGCTGAAGCTTCTCAAATCGTAAGAAATGAAACTCTTCTTCCTCTCCAAGTGACCGCGCAATGTATCGCAACAAGTCGGTGTTGTTTTCTGGGCTCGCCATCTGCTGCGCATTGGGATTCAAGCTGACTCTGCTGTGTCTTCCGGCGGCCACCTGGTTTTATGGCGCCGTAGCCAAGACCCTTGGAAATATTCCATTTCATGCATCTCAGCCGCACCTGGGCAACCTCCGGTTCTGCGGGGCCACTCATTTATTAGTCGTCTCTCTCTAAATCTTATGGGTCCCACTGTCATCCACGAGTGCTATGGGTGCCTTTCTGTCAACTTCGGCGCAATCACGCCAACATCTGCCCAAGCTTCCTCGCAGGGTGTTAGCGGATGTTTCGGCGGATGCCTCGAGTCGCACGGATTCCAACCCCGCATTCACTACTGGCAAACAGATAGACCGTCTTCTTGAAGCCCACACCCGCGTTTTCCAATCTGCGATGAAGCCTAAGCTTTTTCGCAAACACAGCATGCAATATGAGAAAAGCTTGAAGAAATACAAAATTGCCTTGGGAAGATTGGAAACGTCACTGTCGAATCTTTTCGATGTAAAATTGAGATCGGGTCGCGAAATAAGTTTGAAAGACTGGAAAGGTCAGTGGAAGCGATCCGTGAGAGGAGGCACGTGCCCATAGCTGACGGGAAAGTAGAGCTTGACTCAGGTCTTGTTGTCATACACGAGGAGATGAAGGTGGCCTTTAGGAGGGCTGAGCAAGGGATGAGGGATAGTAAAGAGAAGGCCAAGATTGACACCAGTACGACTGAAATGCGACGATTGAGCAGGGAGGTTGAAAGACTCACCAGATCACGAAAGAAGAAGGGTACATATACACTCATACACAGATACCCTGCGCCTGACGACAGGGACGTGGTCAGTCAGTCGCCCTTCAATGACTTCTATACCTCTCATAAATGAGATTCTTTCTTCTAGTTCTTAGCTAGTAACCGCAATGCACCCTGA
Organism: Alternaria novae-zelandiae; assembly: GCF_023758075.1. NCBI lineage: Eukaryota > Fungi > Ascomycota > Dothideomycetes > Pleosporales > Pleosporaceae > Alternaria > Alternaria novae-zelandiae. Next base: position 2,743,981 of record NW_026056962.1, on the reverse strand, counting down.
AGTCCCGCCTATCGCGTAAGCACTGTGCCGCGCCTCGAGCGTCGACAATAAGCACTTGCAAAAGTTTCTCTTCGCTTCCAAGTCTGGATTGTCGCCTGCCAAAACCATAGTATCCAGATCAGCGAGTAGTTGCTTATAAATGCGCATTTCGGCAGCCGATGGAGCCGTCTCAGCTGCATTATGGATATGATGTGCAAGCATAGTGACGAGTGCTGCGATGAGATAGGGATATACCATCCTGTGAAGAGATTAGTATATGTTAGAACCAAACAGCGAACCCACTGACCAGTACAAAGCAACGTTGCCCCGGGGCGCTACCGGCAACAGACTCAATACCCTTTGCGCCTCCAGATATGCTTTGTGTTGCTTCATCTTCGACATTGTGATCAAACCGTCCAGCTCGAAGGGGTTGGTCTCCGAACTCATGTCCATCGCCGTAAACGCATGTAGTCGATATACAGTTCCGAAGTAGTAAGCTTCCAGTGCAACACAATGACAGATATCTGCCCGGTATAGTATTTGTTCCAACTGGCTAGCAGAGAGATGGAAGATGTGATGTTGCTCGTGAAAGGCCTGCAAGCGTGCGAGCACGATGGCTGTGGCGGCGCTTAGGTCCAGCGGAGTTGTGTTACTTGTCTTGCGAGAGAGCACCTGGTCGATGGCTTCGGTCTGGAGTAAGGCTATCCTTGTGAAGAGCCAGAAGATATGCGCTCGCCAAGTGCCCTCGGTCGCAGTGAGCGCACCGAGCTCGTCGGCTACAAAGTCGGAGCAGTTGGCTACGTCTTGAAGCTGGTGTGTTGGTTGCGTGTTGCTTAAAATGCTCAGGCTGATGTCGTTAGTGAAGCAGATCCAGAAAACACGACGCTGATGTGCGCCGTCACTGAGTTCCTGCGCCGTTGCATTGCTTTTCTTGCCTTCGTTGGCTAGACTTCTGATGACACGGAGGGCGGTGGAGACGAATTGACCCGCCGGCCTCTTATTACTGCATGGACTGGCGACGATGAGTAACGCGATACCGACAAGGCATTGTACCTGTCCTAGGGATGGCGGCGCTGTGAGAAGAGTGTCAAGTGTGGAGTAAGCGCGGGCAAGGTAGTACTGAGCCATGTCCATGTTATGGCTGTCACCAGTCGAACTCATGCCACGCATATGATGTGCCATACCAAAGACGATGTACGCACTCGTCCAAGCGATTGCCGAATCATCAGGCAGCCCCGCATAGCATGTCCGAAGGTGGTCGGCAATGACATGTGGTTGGTAGAGCGGATAGGCGGTATTTAGGTCAGTCAGGAACTCCGCAAGCAGTGTCGTTCCGAGCTCCGGGGGTGGGAGATACCAGTCACTCGTTGGACTGGTTACTATTGGCAGCGGTGATAGACTGACATCCTCTGTCGGCCCCGTCCCAAATTGTGCAGCTTGCAGGAAAGCAACATCCTCTTGGAAGTTGGCGGAGGAATAGATGCCATCTAACGGAGCCTGTAACGAGGGATCTAGCGTCGAAGAGTCATGACTAGAACCGCCGGTAGACAACGCGCCCAGGTCGTCTGCAAACAAACCATCATTGTCTGGTAGGAAGCTTTCCATGTCAAAAGGGTCGAAATCTGGAAGAAGAGGATGTGGGCCAGCCTCCACCTCATGACGCAACGAATCTACCCATGTTGAGATTGGGGGTGAATGTTCTGTTGTTTGCATGACCGGTTGTTGGCGCACGTTTGGTTGTGCCACATTCCGCTCGTGTAGCAGCGACTCTAGTCTCTTGATCCGATCCTCATACTCAGATATGCGGTTGCTGAATCATCGTCAATGACATTTCCATCTGCGTAATGCAGCCAGATCATACCCTCTTTGTGGTTTCGACCTTTGTTTGCGCGTGTACGTGGTCATGCACGTTTCTTTCAAATTGGTGCACGGCGAGCAGCCCTGAGGACCGTGGTTCCACACGCATCTTCGCTTCCGTTTGCGACACAGATCACAGGCCTAGAAGACGCGTTAGCCCGCTGGTAGACGCGTCTGGAGCGCTCGAGATGCGATGATCGATGCTCTATAGCTGTGGGCGGCTGTCGTGGCAGAGTCGCGTCTCGAGCGGCTGCAAGGACCCGCAGGCGGCCTAAGCCGGATAAATGCTAGCAAACCTACTTACTCGCACCGTGGACGCAGACCCGCGTTTCTCGACGCCACTACTCGACATCGTGAGTTGTCTGATGGAATAATGAGATCAAGCTATGCTGACATGCTGTTCGGTCTGGTGTCTCATGTCGCTAGCAGAACGGCCGATCCCCGCCGCCCAGTTCGCTGACAAATCTAAACTAGTCATCACTGCCATACAAAGGTTCGTTTTCTCAAACGACTACCACACGCCGGTAAAAGCTATGCTTGGACATCGCAATCAACGATAAAATACCTTTATTGACTCATGATAGATTCCTGCTTTAGTACCTCAATCACAAATGTGTTTGCACAAAGCCACAGGCCAAACGCGCCTTCCATGTTTCGCTAGTACGCGAGACCGAGACCGAGAACGACCCATTACATTGGTGCAGCTACCAGCTCGCGCACATCGTGTTTCGCGTGCTTCTTCACAGTATCATAACTCCACGTTCTAATCCTGAGTCTGGCGGTCTTCTCCTCACGCAGGCAACCCTCAACGTACATCAACGAGCGAAGAAATGAAGGTCATCGGGGGCGCAGAGAACTTCTGGCTATACTCCGAGACGGAAGGCTACGACATAACGCATCCTGCCGCGCCCGAGAGTCCCAAGGTCTACCCTCGCATGACACTACGCACACAGGACTCGCATGCCATCATTGATCCCACCAAGACTGCACTCGTAGTCGTCGATATGCAAAACTACTTTCTGTCTCCAGCGTTTGATCGGCCGTCGAACAGCCTGGGTTTGCAAGTCGCGGAAAAACTCACCGATCAAGCGATACCGGCTTGCAGGAAGGCCGGAATCCAAATTCTCTGGCTGGGTTGGGGTCTCACAGATGAAGACATTGAGACTATGCCCCCTGCGATTGTCCGTGGTTTCTCAATGGACACGAACTTCGAAGGTGATCGTGAGGCACCTGGGCTTGGGACCAACATCGGCCCCATAACGCTAGATGACGGATCTACGGTCGAAGGCGGCGCCGTTCTCATGCGCGATCAATGGAATTCCAATCTTTACAGTACTTTGGAGAGTTCGGCCCATCCTGATGATCTAAGAGTTTGGAAGAATCGACTGTCGGGGTTCTGGGGAGGGACCATTGTCGAGAGTTTGTTGAAGGCTCGCGGTATCAGGACGTTGATCTTTACAGGCTGCAACACAGACCAATGTGTTGCTGGCAGTTTGACTGATGCAGTTTGGAGAAATTGGGACTGCCTGTTGTTGAGCGACGGAACTGCTACAACCAGCCCGAAATCTGCCCAGGAGATGGTTGAGTTCAACATGGGCGGATGGGGATTCTTACTGAGCTGCAAAGATCTCGTTGAAGGTGTGGAGACATTGAAGACAGGCCCGAGTGATGGGACTTGAATGCTTGATGTGCGAAGATAAAGTGCATTTAGTGCCAGCAGATAATGCGTCTAGTAGCCATCAGAGAAAATGAGGATTGATGGAGTTTGGACGTCCTTTTCTGCTCCGTCAGAACTCAGGATTGTAGACTGGTGACGTGTACGACCCGGAGGTTTGACGATGTCGAATGAAGCCCATCCAAGATTCTGGACACGAATTCGCCATACAGGTGGGACTGGCAGACTGTAGGTGATATGATGATTATTGTCTTCATCTTCGGCAGTCTTCCTAGCGTCGAGATGAGCTTGCCAATTTCCGCTTCGTATAATTCCCAACTGAGCAGCTGAGGCCGTAATGACGATGATGGCGTGAATGCGTGTGGGCATAGTACGGGTCGAAGGTCTATATCCCGAATCGTAACTGATACGTCGGTGACATGCGAGAGGAGATCGTCAGGCGTTGTGTCTACCCAAGTATATAGCGATAGTTGATTCGAGAAGTTGATAGGTCTCTGGTAGAGGAACTTGCGTGCTTCTCGCTCGATCTGACGACAAGTCTGAAGTACTTCTGGGCCTTGATCGGGCGATGAGAGGATGTTACGGTAGATCTGCTCCCGCAATTCCGCTGGGAGGCTCAGTAATCGGTTGCGTTCTGGGGAAGCAGCTGCCGTGGATAGTGTCGTATCATCGCTGTTCATGTAGCGTGATATTTGAGCCATTTTATCAACATCCAGCTACCCGTGTGCGATTTGCTGGTATCTGCAATGTCGTTCAAGTACTATTGCGAGTACGAAGGTTCTATCGGGCATGCGTAGATAGGCTCCCAAGTAAAGTACCGTTTAGCCAAGATCGATTGCGTGATGAAGCTGGTCGAGAATTCGGTGTGAGAGAAGTTGTAGTGTGAGCTGTGAAATGGTATCAAAGTGCGAGTATAGTTTCGATACTAGACTAGAATCTGACAAGACCGATAAGCCAAGGTCTTGATCACTGGACGTACCTTGAAACTTATAGAATGCCGGCATGCAAGTAGTTAGCTATGTAGCGAGGCCTTCATTGGGCGTATCATCGAAGTCGTTGCATAGCCGATACCTCATTTTCACAACACAGAACATCGCGACGAGAGTCCAGATCAGTCCAAATCCGAACGTGAGTATGTTCAAGTTCAGCAGTATCGGTAACGAACCGAACATTTGGCGTTATGCTTTGACTAAATGCGGCAAGAGTGCCGCTGATCGATGGCTTGCGACCATTTTCAGAGCTCGATACAAGCTCAATGTGGATGCTAAATCACCACGTGGATTTTGAGCGTTCGAGGCGTAGGGTAGTGCCATTCCCGGCATATACCAAGCATGTGCCGTCCAGATTTGCTATGGACCAAGTCGTCCCCCTAATTGAGCATCACCCTCCGGAGTCTTTGCCGAATTCCACTCAGACGCAAGTTGGATGATTGGTCATGACCAGCTGGAGTGATAGCCTTATCAGACATGCTAGAGCCCTGCAGTGATCCAAGTCAAGGTCTGAGCGCGCTGAAGATTAATAGTCCAGTAAAGTCGCAGACCTTTTAAACAGATCGTACGATATGTGGTGCCATATTCTGCGAACCGGTATTGTCTTGCAAGGTAGCGTGGCCCTCAGTCGCTTGGTGTTCATGTGCAGATTGGATACCTCCTTACCATGGACGTCTGTCGCGCATACAGTGATGGAGTTGATCGACCATGATTTCCAAGGGAGCGTTCCAATACAATAGTTGAGGGCCTGTTTGGAAACTCGTACCCGTGATTCTGGTGAACGCAGAGATTCTGACGGAAGCGGACAAGACACATTTAGAGTTCTGTTGATTAGCCAATAGTTCGCAGTCTGTGGTCGGGAACTCTCAGCTACGTGATATGAATGCTGGGCAGCTTCTTTTTCCTTTTGGGAGCCAGTCCGTTGGTGTTTCAATATGCCGGCAGATGATTCAAACACACGTGGCAGCCTTCGCGATCCGGGGTGCAGCAACGGCTGGTACAGCGATCTGCGGAAACGTGCGTCAGGTTGGCTCGGTCTGGACAAGACACTGTGACGGCGAGATGCGTATTGGTAGGTGATGTGTGATGAAGCTTCATTATTGATGGCGTTCCCATCATCCGATATGAGTGGTGCAGGAGGCGTGCAGTCGACCTTGGGAAGGAGGCGCGACTAGCGGATGACGCCTGCGCAGAGATGGCCCCACTTCAGCCCTGAGGGCACCTGCTCGATATCACATCGCTCCATCCGACCGCCTGCAAGCCGACGCACCAGAACCTGATCGCATTGATGATTATTACGGCACATTGTGTTGATTTGCTCAAATCTAAGATATTATTCTACACGTCGAGTCCCTCATTCGCTGCATTGAGTGGCCTCCTCTGCCCCCCTCGCAGCTGCCTATTGACGTGCGCTTTTCGGCCTAATCCCGGTCAAAAGGCAGGAACATCAGCCATATTCTCTATTAGGCTTTCTTGAAATGGACATGGATCTAAGTCTATGAGGACTCCAGTGCAGTTCAGAACGCCATCACGGTTCGCTTCTTCGAATCGACTGAACGCGGAAAGGGGTCTACTTATCTGGGCCACCAGATCCCCACCCCGAACAGCTCCCATGCCACAGCCACTACAGCAGCTCCATCGCAAGGTGCCACGTTCATAACAAAAGCAAAGGAAAAGCCTGCTGGCCTGCGGAAGATCGCGCAACGTGTAAACGTTCGATTTCAAAACTCGGCTAGAACCGCGTCGAAGCCTCTCCATGATGCATGCCGTCAGACCACCCACCACGCCTGTCACACCACCAAACGCCATGCGCTTTCCAGGTCGCGATGAACCCATCAAAATATAGATTACTCCAGAAAGCCTAGGGCCATGCATGCCGCGAGCACCACCACGTGGAATCAGCCATCCCGCATAAGACCGCACGCGAGATGTCCGCCTCACAGTCGTACGAGTGGCTTCACCCAAGCGACACAATACCATCACATGCACGCCAACACCTCTATTACGCCCAAAAGCCAGCTGCGGCCATCGAATGGTATGAACGGAATTTGGTAACGACATCTATTCTAGCTCGCATCGGCAGGCTACCGAGGCAGTCATGGATTCCTCCGCAAAGCAGTAAACTAGCTCCTGCCTGTCTTTGTTCCCACACTAAGGCATGTTTCTCTATACAGCCTCATCCTAGGCGACTGAATGTCATCAGCAGGTCTCTTCTCTTTCTTGACAGTCCAGCAAAAGCACTCCGGGCCGCAGAAGTCACATTCCCAGTCATCTCTTCCCCCGCATTCTCGCTTACGTCCCTCAATCGGCACCCTATCTTCTCTCTTGTCTATCTCTTTTGCCTCCTCTTCACCACACGCTCTCTCAGGCCCGCGACAAGCCTCAATGTCGGAAGCACGATACGGCCCAAAATACGCCGCCGCATCCCACTCCCCATCCTTCTCCTCCGCTTTCCTCGGCTCAGAGCCCGCGTCTGGATCATCCACTGATATTGATGAAAGGATGAACTGTTTCGGTACATCATGACCAAAAAGCCTCCACCAATCCGGCGCTAAATTCTTCAAGATGGGATCGTGATATCCCTCCACATACCGGTACCGCGGCGGCGCAACAGTGTCCTCTGGAGAAAAACATTCATGGTGAACAATGCAGTCCCCTTGGTGGTAGAACCGTTCACATCCGTTTTCGTGCTTGCGGCCGAACAGATAGTCGTCATGGCGAACGTGGCAGTCCCCTTGGTGGTAGAACCGCTCACACCCATCTTTGTGCTTGCGGCCGTAAGAGTAGTCTTCTTCAACGTGAGCGTATTGTTCGTCGTCCCACTCCGCGACTTCCTCTCCCGTAGCAGGATGCGTATACGGGTACCAACACCCCGGCTGCCACATGTTCGCTTGGGCGTGTGCAAATGTTGGCGGTAGTACCATGTACCCCCCTAGCTGTCGTTGAATGCTATCTTCGCTAAAAGCTGGCATGCTTCCGTTCGCATATAGCATACCATCATGTTGCCGGCCTTGTTGGTGTCCCGCTTGGTTATAGGCCGCGTCTTGGTACTGCATTTCGGGTGCATGGGATCGGGGACTAGGCTTTCGGGAAGACTTTCTGCGGCGGTTGGGGCTGCGCTTTGTCATCTTCGCTCTCTCCTGGTGTGTGGATGGAGATCTGTGGTGATGGTATGTGGGTGGGGAGAATACAGGTGTGGAGATGGGCGGAGGGCTGTATGGACGGGTGCAGTGTGTTCGGCAAGTAGAGTATCAAGGGGGTAGAGTGTAGAAATATAGTCGTGTGTGTTGCAGATTTTATCACACCATTGACGTTGACGAACATGGTCCTGCGTCGCATGCAACCATGGGGATCTGTGAAGAGAACCAAAGTTGCGGACGTGAACCGAAGTTGAAGAGGAACACCATCATCGAATTGACTGCGTGATATCTTTCACATCCATGGAACCGTGATGATGGAGTGGTGCATGACAAACCAATATCTTTGTCATATATTCAAAGTCGTGACTATAACCTACCAAACGGGCTACCCTAGTTCAACGTCGCCGCGCCGAACCTCCATGAGCGCATGCAGACCCCACACTTTCATCCACACACCTCCATCTAAGCAAGTTTCCCATCCTGTACCTTATACAACACACTCCCACTCCCGGGCTCACTAACAACAATCGCCCCCGCCAACTTCTCCTCGCTGATATCCGGAAACCTCTTCTTATAGTACTTCTCCACCCACGCCTTCTTAACCGCCTCAACCTTATCTTTCGGCACAAGATGCACACTGCATCCACCCCAGCCCGCGCCCGTAAGCCTACTTCCACAGCTCCCAGCCGCACGTGCCAAATCGCACAGCTCGTCCAGCTCGGGACAACTGCAGTCGTAGATCTCGCGGCAAGAATCCTGTGTCGTGTTCATGAGGTCGCCGAGAGACTGAAGGTATGCGCGGTCGTTTGATGGGGGAGATGCGAGGAGCGATCGGAACTTGATCACGCGGAGGGCTTCTGTGAAGACGTGCAGGGCGCGCTGGCGGAGCATGAACTTTTCGGCGCGCACGGGGAACTTGGACATGTAGCGTTCGTTCAATTCGTCTTCTGAGATACCGAGCAGCCCGCTGATTTGCGCGCGTGTGTAGCCGTCTTCTTGGGGGAGGTAGTCTTCGGTGTGTTGGATTAGCTTCGTGAGTTGCGTTTCGAAGTCTGAGACGGAGATCTTGGTGTTGTCGGAGACGTTCTCTTTGTCTTCGAAGTAGGTGTCGTGGAAGCCGCGGAGGCTGACGCCGAGGGGGGAGGAGTCTGTTGGGAGATCTTTCTTTAGGCCGAATGCTTTGGCTAGGAAGACGGCTGCTAATGTGCATTCTACGACGCGCAGGTTGTAACACACGGGGGCTGTGACGTGCTTGTCTGCGGCGACGAAACTCTGAGCGGTAACGAAGACGAGTTCGGGGTCGGTCTTGGGAAACTCGATGTTTGTGTAGTTTAGGCTGGGCTTGAACGATACGTATAGGGCCGAGCCGCGGAGGGAGAAGACGGAGGCTGCTTGATCCATACTACGACATGTTAGCTGTGGTAATGCAAAAGTCATGCAAGACTCACCCTCCAGAGTTGACACCGACTGCACGCTCGGAGACAATTGCAAGCTCGCACAGTTCGGTCTTGTCAATCTTCTCCTCACCATTCGCAGCCAGCACAGCCAAAGAGCTTGTGCAGACGACGGACGCTGAACTTGAGAGACCGCCACCACTCGGTACTGTGCCATCGCATACAATGTCCATGCCGACGGATGTGAACTTTCCTCGCTTCTTTTGCAGTAGTTGTGATACGCCCTTCAGTCCAGACTTGAAGTAGTTGGTCCACTCATGCTCGGTAGCGTCGATTGGGATCTCTCCCTCGGGAATGTCGAACTCGCGAGTGGGGAATTTCTCGGAGTTGAGGTTTGCTATCCGTACGCGCGGCTTCTCTTCAGATGGTCGCACAGCTACGGCCATGATGAAGTCGGCGGTAATGGCCATGGGCAGAACCTCGTACAGGGAGTAGTCGATGTGCTGCAATCATTAGCGACAGGTAATAGACCTCTTGCATGTAATTTACCTCGCCAATGATGTTGACGCGTCCAGGACTCCTAGCGACAAAGTCGGCTTGCTTGCCATAGAGCTCTTTGAACTTGGCGAGTAGGCTCTCCCATCGCTTTGTCTCGACTGGGAGCGCGTCTTCGGGGTAGATGTCGCGTAGCGACGTTGCTGTCGGGACCTCCATTGCGCGATCTAGAAGTTCAGAATCGCAAAAAGCAAGAAATGGAGAAATGGAAAGCAGCTCGAAGGGTAGGAAAAGCAGAATCTATTTAATCCTCCGGACTGTCGCAAGATCTCAAGTAAATGCACGGCGGGGTCCAACTGACGACAAGTGGGGTCCTCAGACCATGCCGCTTTGAGAAGCGCATCCGCATCACCAACGGCCCGTGAGCTGCATCGAGCTGCAGGTACGGTTTTGAGGTCTCGTGTCGCGGTTGCTCGGGGGGAAAGGCCGTGGTAAGACAAGCTATGGATGCCCGGCGATGGTAAGATGAGTTGGGCTCAGTGAGGCGACCCGAAATTGCACGATAAATTATGCTGACCTCAGCATTCGATACCACCACACTGCAAAATACACGATCCAGGTGTAAATGTCGAATGGGTATTTCATGTATGCGTTCGAGGTGAGGCGAAGGCGTGTGTGCAATCCCATCAGCCCAGGCCTCTACCTCGTCCCCGCGGGAGCCCTCGTCCAATGCCGCTGCCTGCTCGACCTCGTGAGTCGCTGCGACTGATACCACGTCCGGTCTGTCCGCCTACGCCGGTATAGTTCCCTGTGGACGATGTCGAAGCACCGCGTGGCCGGACGCCCCTGCCTCTGCCTCGAGTGCCTGCCCTGGGAGCCGCCTCAGCCCTTCTGCGATCCTCTTCTATCTTCCTAGCTGCAGCTTCTCTCCGCGCCTGCTCGTCTGCCGCTCGACGTTGTGCAGCCTGCTGGCGGTGTACCTCTTCCTCCTCGATGTCAATCAAATCTTGCGACGCACCCTGCCATTGCGGGTTCAAGATTAGACGCTGATTGTGTTCTGTTTGGGAAAGTATGCGCGTCCATGTCTGGAGCAAGGTAGACGCGTTTTGGACGGTGCGTGATACAGTCTATTCATCGTCAGTCTAGAGACTGCGGCAGTTCTACTATTGTCCCTTACAGCCATGTTGTCCTTGGCCTTTTGCAGGCTTTCTACCACACCCTCGATAACCTTGTTGACGTTTCGTATGCTCTCCAACTCCCTGCGCAATGCTGCCTCGCGCGCCTCTTCTGTCGTGTAATGCGACTCCTTTGACCGTGTCTTTGCTGCATCATTGTCCGCATCTTTTGTCTGCTTCTTGGTCTTGCGTGCCGCAGGCGTGTCAAACAACGCGTCCGTGTCCGAGTCGGAGAGGTCAAGCGCGCCCAGGTTCGGCGGGTCCATGCTGTGTTCAAGGTGCTGTGTATTGTGTCGGACTCGTCTAGACGAATTGATTTGGTGAGTTTCAACGACTGACAGCGTTGGCGTGTTTGACGTATTTGGTTTGGCGGGGCCAGCGGTTAGCAGGGGTTTGTTGATGTTCCGCGTTGCGCCAAGGAAGGAGCACCAGCCATCTGCACCTGCCGTCCCAACCTCGCGACTTCCTTCATTCCCCGTCGTGACATAGCCCATTGTCTCCACCCGGCTTTGTCCTTCACCTTCACCATCACCAGCCCTACCGCCATCTCCACTTGCGCGCATATCGATACTGCATCCATTGTCAACCCAACGTTGAGGCGCTGCGACATCGAGCTTGCTGTGGCATTGTTTTGATTTTGGATATCCACAATTCGCCCTGTATTGCTACAACAACACCACAACTGCCCTATCCCAAACAAACACCCGCATCATCCCACCCAACATGGAGCGCACGCCGTCCCCGCCCCGCCGTGTCCACACGCCGCCCGCGCCGCTGTATGGAGACAACTACGAGCCGTTTTCACCGCGCCGATCGCGCAGAGTGGCCGCCCAGCACGACGCTCACACTCACCAACAGGAGCGGTCCAGCCCACGGACCAGGCGCGACATCACGCCAACGGCCTCTTCTCACGCCAAGCGTTCTGCAGCCCGCGCAAACGCTTCCTTTGCACTCTCACCCCCGTCGTCGCCTGCATCCCCACAACACCAACACCTCCGCTCTCCACGCTCGACCCGTCGCGCGCCCTTGGACCTCAACCCGCTCGACTCTGACTCCGACACGGCTGCACCAAGCTCGTCCCGGCGCACCCTGTTTGCAAACATGGCTCCTGTATGTTATCTGAGGTGACCGCCTGGGCCCGATGCGGTTGACAAACAACCGCGTCGAGTGCCGGACGGCCTCCACACCTACTACAACCTAACATGCTAACTTCTCCACAGGGCATGCTCCCCACTCCCGCAAAGACGCCGCGCAAGCGTCGCATCGAAGACGTCAGCTCGACCGCGCGCGTATTGTTCCCTGCCAACCGACCTTCAACCATCGACGAAGCCATGCCGACCCCGCGCAAGGGCCGCAAGACCAAGAACCTCTACACTCTAGAGAGCTTCGCCCAGCAGATGGACGAGAACACCGAAAAGATCCCCATCTACACCGACTCCAAGGAGCGCGTACCCACTCCTGGTGCTCAGACTGAAGATAACCCGTTCATCACCGTCAAGGGTAAGGGCAAGGCGAAGGCCGCTCCTCAAAAGTCGAGGAAAACCGTCGACCGAAAGACTGCCAAGATGGAGGCGGCTGTCGACCGTGACGAAGGCATGGTGTACATCTTCCGAGGCCGCAAGGTATTCCGCAAGTTCCACGACGACGCACCCTCCGGCGCCTCAGCGGCAGAGGAAGACGACGACCTCTCCGCCGATGACAAGCAAGTCCGCCGTCAGATTGGCTATGAGGCCCGTCGCCCGCTTACTCGTTCGTCTATCAAACCCCGCCTTCTGTTCCAAGCAGAGATCAAAGAGCGCGACCGCGCAAACGGTATTGAGACCGACGACGAGGAGGCGACCACCGACATCGATGCGTCCGTCGCTACCCCGAGTCGCAAGAAGGGCAAGAACGCCGTCCCGACCCCATCGCTACTTACATCGCCGCCGCCTACGACCCGCAAGCTCAAGAAGGGTAAGTCTCTTCTATCTTCGCCAGTGAAACCACCGCTTATACAGTAACAGAGATCTCGTTTGACTCTTGGTCGCGTGTCAAGTCAGCGCACAGCTCCAGCAGCTCCACAAAGACATCCAAGAAGCGCAGCGGTGAGCCGCTCGAGCGCGAGGCAGCAGACAAGCGGGCTCGCAGTGAGCACTCCACCTCATCTATGTCAATTGACAACATCTAACGGCCTTCAGCCCGTTCGTCTTGAACAAGTCTTCATCGTAGCTTGTGTTGAGATGCTATCACCAAGCGTTCCCAACTCATCTTTTGCATCAGGTCCTTTGTGACTGATTGTTTGCATAGCGAGCGTTTGCTTTTTGTGTTCTTCGACCTATGCGAGTCGGGGAACAGGATCAGGATACCCACGATTACATTACGAAAAGGTTCGCATTACTGACGGCCTTTAATGTTTGTTTGGTACTGAAGGGTAGTGGACGCCTTTCTTTGCCGAGAAGGCATTGTAATCGGTGTTTCGACTGGGAAATTTACTGGACAGCACGCATATGTGCGTTGGCCAGAGTAACTTAGTTAGTAAGTAGGGAATTCGGATTTGACTGCGGGATCACGGTATGCGGAGGCTTGGTATCTGGGCGTCTCGATGAACAGACACCGAGCTGGTATACGGTGCTTAGTGGTTGAATCGACGGTAATGGGAGGACATGGAAGGGAACGTAGTATATAGATCAGGGAAAAATACGAGTGATAACTCTGACCAAACTTATTTGCTGTGACCATGCCATCCTGTCCCATCTCTCCACAACACCCCCTTCTCATCGCCGTCCCAGATCAATATCCAGCACCTTGACCATCCCATCCTCCCGCTCTCCTCCTTTTGCCTCAACCCCAAAGAAGGGCAAAACACCCCTATTCACCACACCCTCAAAAAGCCCCTCAATCATCCCACTCAACTCCTCCCCGGTCTGCCTAAAATCCGGAAACGCATTCACCTCCAGTAGATACGTGTTCAGCTGTCCATTCGGTTCAATGCCCACCATGAAATCCAGCCCGAAAATCTCAAAGCTATTAGGCAGCGGTTGGAAATGAATCGACATGCCGCGGGCTGCAGCTTCAAACGTCGCGCCTGTCGTTGACTTGATTTGCTCAAACACTTTATCCTTCCAGTCCGGTTTACTCTCTAGTTTGACAGACCCGAGGTCGGGTTGTGCAGGTAAAGAGTCGGGCAGAGACCAGAATAACCCCACACTCCCCTCCCTATCCCCGCTCTCTTGTAAACACGTATTCGTCAGATGCGCGCGCATGGCTTCGTCGCGGTCGGTTTGTAACACGTCGTCCCAAGGCGGGACGTACGGACGTGCGGCGAAGAGGGCGAGCATGGGGCGGTAGATGTAGACTTGGAGAGCGGATGTGGCGAGGATGTAGGTGCGGATGTGGAATTTGCGGAGCGGAGAGGGAGAGGAAGGGGTTGGGGTTGGGGAGGGGGGGGAGAGGAGTAAAGGGGGGTGGATGTAAGGTTGTGCGATGAAGTGGCGGAGTTGGGATGTTATGATGCCGTTTCCCTCTTCTTTTTCCGCTTTCCTCTCGCCAGTACTGCCAATACCGCCGCCGGCGTCACTTCTCGCATCTGCATCCTCCTCTTCCTCATCCTCATCATCACTCTCAGGATCCCACTCCTCAAAAATCCCCACCAACTCCTCCTCACTACTAAACAACCTAATCCCCTGCCCCCTCTCACTCATCCCTGGTTTAAGAATCCACCATTCCTTCTTCTTCTCATCTTCTTGACTCTCATTCCTCCCCCAAGCTTCCTTCAACTCCCACGCCTCCACCAACGCATCATCCAAAAACTCGGCATAATCGACTTCAAACTCCACACTCGGCTTCACATGCCTCTTCAACACACTATCCGGGTACTTTGTAATCCAATTCGCGATGGTGGTGCTGAGGTAGTGTTTCCGGATTAAGGCTTTGCGGATTATGTAGGCGTTGGAGAGGGTGGTGGAGGGGTTGGATAGGAGGTGGTCGAAGTCGATGGATTCGTATTGCACCCATTGGAGGAGGGGGGATGATGGGCTTGGGAGCTGAGAGACTGAGGTGATGATTTTATAGGACGATTCTGGGAGACGTTTTTGGAGGGCGGCGAGGATGAGGGGTTGGACGTAGGGGTCTTCGTAGTTTATGAGGGCGTAGATCTTGTTGTCCGTGGTATTAGAGTCTGGGGCCGCCATGTTGGTGTGAGTTGAGTTTGGAAGTTGGTGGTCCTGCTCTTTCCTTCAATGGCGTGGTCGCACGTGCGTCGTTGGTACAGTCAGATGTCTCTCACACCTCTTCGAAAACTACACTTCGAAGTCTTGGTAAGGTAAACGCAGTATACAATTCAGCGTAACAAAGACGGGTATAATATTGTACAAGTAAAAACAAAAGGAAAGTCGTTAATGCGGCTTCGCTCCACGCTAAAGCCTTCGGTATCCATCAGCCCAGAAAAGTCGAAATGCCCCATCCCATTGCTCGCTTAGCTCTAGCCAATCAGCGAGCTGTTGTTACCCAAACGCCCTCCCCCTCATGTTTTTTTGTGTATGCCTCCCCTAGTGTTTTCCAAAAGAATTAAACAACTTCCAAATCATCGTCATCATCGTCGTCCATGGCAGCAATGAGGCCAGCGTCGAGACCGCCCAGACTCTCGCGTCCTGGCTCGCGGATGCCTTTTCCAGCTAGCAAGAGACGCGCCTTCTTCTTTGCTGGACTGGCTTCTCGTGTACCGCGGAATGCAGAAGGGAAAGAAGTGTCCTTCTTCGGTGATGGTATACGGCCGTACTTGAATCCCCAGCCGACGGGGTCGCTCGAATTGGAAGATTTCGCCGATGCTGTTCGTTTACGTTTAACAGGCGCCAAAGAAACATCGGCTGACGTACGGTTGAGTAGACTGGTAAAGTCTACATCGGCTGGTTTGTCGGGCTTTGCGCCTGAGGAACCTTGCGACGATGTGTACCCTCTTGCAGGGAGATTCTGTGTACCAGCACCCTTGAGCTTCATGTAGTCACCGCCGGTGCTGCCATCTCCCATCGTGCCGAGCTTCTTTGCTAGTTCTCTTTCCTTCTCCTTTTCGGCGAGTTGCTTGCGGAAGCGGTCTTCTCGGCCTGCTCCGCCTTCCCAGTTTTGGTGGTCGCGGTCGATGAGCTTGGCTGCGCCGCCGGGACGGGGTGCGATGTAGACGGTCTCGTGGAGTTCGCGGTCGTGATACTTGCCTTCCCTCTTGAGTTCATCACCTTTAGGGCCACCGCGTCGACCAAACATGCCGCCGCCTGGTCCTCCACCAAATCCGGTCATGGTGTTGACTTGCATGCGGCCTTTCTTGGCCTTGTCTACCTGGAGTTGGATGTGAAACTCGCAGAACTCAGTCTTGCGACCGTCGATCCACTGACCACATTCTTTGCCGTCTTTCCGTTGTGCATGGCAGAAGTCTAGATCTCGCGCTGTGCCAAGTTCAAGGATGGTATCGTCTGAACTTGATAATTTCAGTGAGAACTTGCCGGTGTCGCGATTCCTTGGTGGCATGATGTCCGGGTTGAGGATAGCAACAAGCGTGCCAAGAGGGAGTTTCCAGAACTGCGAGAAACCAGTGTCGAACAGGAATAGATCGAGCTCCCATTTGAGATCCGTGAGACGAATAACCATGAATTTGCCGTTCTGGTCCAAGTTCTTGTCCTGGCTGCCTTTGGTCTGGTCCTTCGCGGCGTTCTTGGAGTTTTGTGGCGTCGACTTGGAGCAGATGACCCCAAGAACAACATAATCGTTCTCCCAATCTGGCGGATCGTATTCTGGCGCCTTGACGGTCTTCAAGAGTTGTGGTATAGTAAGGACTGTCTTGCCTTCCAGGGTACGGGTGACCACATTGTGTTGCATTTCTCTCGACTTGAGGTGGAGACCAGAGAAAGATTCGAAACTAGGAGCATCTGCGCTTTCGTCGCGTGATGAGATCTCGGCGTATTTTGTGGCGGTCGGTGTTGAGCCAAAGCTGCTAGACGTAGCCTTGGAAGAGGACGAGGTTGGGCGGGAACTTTCAGGCCTGAAGGACAATGTGGAGCCTGGTCGTGGAGTGGGCGGACCCCCAAATGTACGATTCTGTAGACTTTGCGTTCGACTGTGATTCCTCAGAGCCGGCGGAGGCATGTCGCGTGAGGTCTTGGTGTCGGTACTCTGAGACGAGCTGGTACGTGATAGCGACGGCCGGTCTTTCAGCGCCTCGATGTTCTGCAGCCCAAATCCCCTACTCCGTCTCTGTTCGGCCTTGTCCTCCTTTTCTTCGCGCTCCTTTTCCTTGTTCCTGTTCTCTGCGATGCGCTCACTGAAGGACTTGATCTTGGGCGGCTCGACCTCTTTCGACGAGCCCAGCCGCGACATGCGCCCGCTGACTGCACTTCCCGGCCGCTTGAGACTAACGTCGCGGGCTGTGAGTCCCTTGTCTATGCCCAGCATGACGCGCGCAGGACTCTTCGGCTCGGTTGGCGCTTGTCGCATCCGTACTGGTGATCGTGGTACCTCGACGTCGGTCTCTTGCCTGGTCTCGGGCCGCGGCAGGTCGATTCTGCGCATGCTGGTGGCCATGCTCGCTCGTGATGACGCTCCATTTCGATCCAGATCCTGGGACTCGTTCTTCTTCTTCTGCAGCGCCTTCAGCTTCAGCTTAGCCTCGATGGCCTGGAGTTGCAGCTGGAGCGTCTCCTCATCCTCCTCTCCGTCGCTGCCGACTGGCACACCTCCGCGCGACATTGGGCGGCGTTTCGAGGGAGACGGCGATGCGGAGTCGCGCTGGCGGCGGCTCTCGTACCTCTTACGGCCAGATGGCGAGCTGAGAAGGGCTTCGACGGGCGACTGCGGGGGCCAGTTGGGCTGGTTGTTCTTGACTGTCACAGAGTCAGCGCATGCCGGGCATCTTCGCATGGGCGACTTACCTTTTGACTTGGGGCTCTCCCGCACGATCATTGTTGTGATGGTGCAATATCGGATGCGCGATCTCGCAGTGGCCCATAGCAACGCCAATACTGGAAAGCGGGAAAAGCAAGATGGGAAACAGTCGATCGTCAGGCAGGACTCACAAGCGCATAGCCCGGCCCCGTAGCGTTTGTTGACACCGGACTGTGGTTCACCCCAGACTAATCTAATCCGAAACCGTGACGTGACAGGGATTGCGCGTGTAAGGTTGCGCCCACGCGACGCGCCTGACCTCCGATTCTACCACGAATTCGAGACACCACTTTCAATACTGTATATGCCCAATTGGACCAGCAGACACCTCGCAATGGCACGCACACGCTCGAAACCCACAAAGGCCACGCCTAAAGAATCCACGCCTGAACCCACTACCACAGCCAAACCGCTGCCCGCAAGCACATCGAACCCCCCGAAGCTGTTCGTTCTGCCAAAAGACACATCCAAAGACGCGCGAATAGTCAGCCTCGACAACCCCGCAAACGATACACCATCACGATACTACTTCTGCCCGCAGAAAGGCTTCTACGAGTTCACGCGCATCGCTGCGCCGAAGAAAGACTTCAAGAGTTGGTTGATAACAGGAGAGAAGAGCGAGGATGACACCGCAGAGGAGACAGACGCCTCACGGATAGGCAGCGGCTACATCACCAAATCCGCCGATCTGTTCATCGCAACACACATCGACGTCCTCTTCCTCATCCTCCCCGCCCTCACACCAAAGTCAGCAAAAGACACGAAACAGCACTTCCTCGCCTTCGATGACTACCTCGACGCACTCTCATCCGCTTCACCACATTGGAAAGCGCTGTTATCGCAATACCCCACCCTCAAGACTATGATAGAAACCAGGATGCGGAAGATATGCGACACAGTCGACGCAGGCGAAGAGTCCATGTACCGGCTCTCGCACCCCAAGCTCCTCGAAGTCCTTCTCGCAAAAGCCGAACGCATGGTCAAGAAAGGATTGCCACCGTCGATGGAGGAGAGATTCATCAAGACAGCCCTGGAGATACCCATCATGAGCATAAAGCGCGAGGAAAGCACACTAACCACCACAACAACGCCCGACGGAGACGCAGAGAAGGAGAACAGCACAATAGTCGACTCGCAAACAAGCGTCACTACAACAACAACACCACCCGACGACGCCCCATCAAAACCTACCCTCACAACACCCCCCGAGATCCCCCACCTCCTCCGCCTCCGCACATCCCTAGCCTACCTCCTCTCCTCCTACACGCCCCCTTCCCTCCGCACACCCTTACTCGCCCTCCTAGCCCCACGCTTCACACCCCTCGACACCCACCTCTCCGCCATCTCCGCTCTAAAATCCGAAGCGCTGTCTCTACGCAGCATATCAGACAATATCTCCCGGAAGAGGGCGATTGAAGAAGACGATGAGAAGATTGCGGAAAGGGAAGAGAAGAAGCGGAAGAAGGAGGATGAGGAGAGGAAGAAGAAGAGTGAGGGGAGGGGGGTTAAGGCGCTGAAGAAGGTGGATACGAGTGGGATGAAGAAGATGAGTAGTTTTTTTCAGGTTAAGCCGAAGACGAAGTAGGAGGGGTGAGATGGGGAGGGGCTGGGTGAAGAGGTGGATCGTTTGGGTATAGAAGGAAAGTTGGATCGCATGTGTACGATAGTAGGGAAGTATTGATGGCGTGTGGTTGGGGCATTTGAGAGTTGACGATGATGATGACGATCATCATCATCACTATAAGAAATCGCATTCAATAATTCTGTGAACGAGCAGCGCACGCCATGTCGCTGTCATTGATACTTTTTGGAAAATAATAAGGGAAAAGAGAGCAAGCCAAGACCATGGTCTTGCCGATGCCGATTTTTGGACTCCAAGACTGGAGGTGTTGGAGAGAAGAGTAGTACAAGAATCCCAAAGGGTATTTATACAGGTCCCAGTCCTGCGCTAAGAGCACACATGATCCACCGTAAGTTTTGGTGAACGAGAGCAACGCACTCCATGAAGTTATTGGTCAAGGGTTTTAGACAACAATCGAGGGGAAGAGCAGGGCCGCAGCCATCAATGTCCCTCGCTCTTTATTTTTGGACTCTAGATTCGGAAGTGTTGTAGAGAAGAGAAAGACAGAAGCTGGAGAAGTATTTATACACGTTCCAGTTCTGCGCCGAGAACATCGCCTTTATCTCGATCGAGTTTGAATCGCGGGAGCAGCGAACTCTCATATGAGCCCGACTTTGGTTTTTGGAGAACGCCCCAGAAAGACAGACCCACTCATGCCATCATGTCATCAGATGTTTTAGACTCCAGTAGCGGAGGTGTGGTCGAGAAGGGTAAGGCAGACCCGAGAGCAATATTTATACACGTTCTAGTTCTCCACCGAGAACATTCTGATTGCGTCGCCTTGTTTATGCAGCGCGAGCACTTCTTTCTCATGTGATGTTGTGGGAACGCTTTTGTTGTTTCCAGGAACTTCGTCTTTCCAATATGGTTAGCCTCTGATTCTCTTTCAATTCCTCTCTTTCTTCGACCTCTCTCATACAATCTCGTCAGGGGTGTTTTTTTAAAGCGTCTCAGAGCCATGCGTTAGGTCCCAAATGTTTTGATGAAGTAGATGCACTCCAGAAGACACAGTCATATATCTCGTACGACCAGGTTTCATATGCGACAGTTATTTCGATGTAGAAGGCAGGAGAACCCCCAGGAACGGACCTACTTGTGTCCGTAAAGTGTTTTTGGGTATATCTGACGTAGAAAGAAACCCTTGTAGTTTTGGAAGTCGAAGGAGGAGCAGGCATGGTAGAGTCCAGACGAGACTTTTGGGTCGAAAGACATGCGCCTAATACGAATCCATTTTAATATGTGGGAGGAATGTTTGGGAAGAGAGAAAGCTCGCAGCTTGCATGGCGTTTTATATCCCCAGAACGAGACTGTCTTCTGGTATAGAAGTGAGGAAGACTGTCCGAAGCGAACATCGTTTTTCCAGATGCCTATTTTGGATACTGCAACCCGTACATGAAGGCTGCTATTGTTTCGGAAGTCGAACGAAGGAGCAGCCATGGACGCCTGCGCTTGCACTTTGAATCGAACGACATGGCGCCATCGTCGTCCTAGTTTTCAACAAAAAAGAGTAAGCTTCGAAGAGAGAAGAAGCTAGCAGCTTCGAACGCCGTTTATATCCTAAGTCTGACCTCTGTCACGTGGTATAGAAGAGAGGACGACTGTCTGGAAAGAGACATTTCGTTGTTGATTTTCTCTTTTGGACACATGTACAAATGGTATCATGTTTTTTGGGCGGAAGGACGAAACATACACGTCTTCTGCACTTCATGCTCTTGAAACGAACGACTTGAGAGGTTAGGATGCGTATTTTGATCAAGTAGAGAAGGATTTTAGCGGAGAAGAGGCTCGCAACTTCCACTGCTTTCATGACTGGAGCGTTGGACTGCTTTCTGGCATGAAAGAGGGGGGTTCAGCCAGGAAGTGTCATGAGTCCAGTCGTCCTAATTTCTTGAACACAGGCCGCAAACATGTCGGTCTTTTTGGGGGTTGATTCCAGGCGCAGACATAGCTGGACTCGAGGAAGACTTTGGACCGGACGACATAGCCATTTTTCTCAAGATTTTTGATGAAACAGGGTAGGTTGTGGGTAGATAGAAGGCTCGCAGCCTCTACAGCATCTTATACCCCTAGGACTAGGGACATCTTGGCGGTCGGTGGTACTGGGGCGATACGTCATGACCAGAATCGATGACACTGACAAAGACATCACCATAAAGACGCCGGTTTTAAATTTGTATTAAGGCTGGTGGGAATGACATAGCATTGAACGCTGGACAGTGACCATGAATGTAGTTCTTGTGTATTTCAGAACTGTTGCCGTTGCGTGTTTGAGTCGGAAGAAGAGCAGCACGCTCACATTAAGGCCAAGTGCGCTGTTTTTTTATCTATAAATGCGGAAGATCTACGAGAGAAGCAGCATGCTACGCTTCTGCCACTCTTTTGGAGTCGAACAACATGGATATGACATTGCTCGATTTCGATGGCTGGACTGCGCACTGAAAGCCCTGGAGGACATGGAGCGGTCATTGTGCGATTTTGGGTCTACCTGGAGAGACCTGAGGAAAAGGTCATGGAAGTGGATCTCGCAGAATGCTGGACATCGCGTTGTTCTTTCGCATATCCTACGTGGCCTCCGAGACAGCATATCCGGTACCTCGCGAGCTTTTGTCATCTATGCCGAGGAGGTGAGTGGAAGAAGAGCAGGAGAAAGAGACATACTAGTCTTGCGAACCTTGTTCTTGCTCGCTCTCGCAGAAATCAGACATACGTGTGGTGAAGGATTGATTTTGATTTTAAAAATAAGCGGATTGAATAGCTGAGGAGGAAGAGTAGAAACAATAGCGTTGATACCTACTCAGCGAACGAGGCCAGCTCATTCCGGGCTCATATCTAGCTTTCTAGTTGTTCAAACGTGTCCAAGGGGCTTGCAGGAGCATGTACACGGCGACGTCGCGAGAACTCATCCATCACATTAATGAGCGTGATGTTGATTGCTAATTTTGCATGCATATCAGATGGAGATAGGAAAACGCTGGAGATCGTTCATGTAGAAGTTGGGGTAGACTTTCGACATAGCCTCTCCATTCACCAATTTCGCCGCTCGAGAGAAGATCAGTCCACTCGATATTCGTGACAACTTTTCATTTTCAGAATATGCCTGTCCTTTTCGTTTGTTTAGGAACTGTAGGATTTTAAGAGCTTTCAACACATCCACATTTCCTCCACGGCTTTTTGGAGGTTTGAGTGTTTCTAATGCTTTAGAAAAGGAGGAAGAAGCAGATGCCTTATAGTAGAAGCTGTAGAGCCGACGGGCCCATGCAGATCAGGGCGTGGAGTTTTTGGGGACTAGCGAACTGAAATTCTCTCTTTGGTCTGCTGCATGATAGTCTTGTATGCAGTTTTGATATCGGTGAATGCATGCCGAATGCAAAGCTCGACTTTCCAAGCCGCGAGGCGATGCTCGACACATCAAAAAGGTCTGTGGGTATTTTGAAATGTTTCGGAGGCTGCTCAGAAGACGCCAGACATAGTAATCGGTTCATTTGTTTTTCGTAAGATAGAAGAGCAGTGTGATGAAGAAGAAGGTCAGCCAGATGGCGGGGTTTATATAGCCCTGCTGAGACGCTAACAGCCCCGCCTTCCCGCGACGTCATGATAGCCGCCACCACGACAACGACTCCGTTCATCATGATTCTGGATTGTTTATCTTTTGAGTAGCCTCTACATTTGACGCAGTGATCGCCGAGAGACTGATGCGTCGAAACTTCTACATTTTAAGGGCCTTTGAAGGGTTGAAAATGGTAACTGCGAACTTATCGCGCTCATAAACCAAGGCGCAAACAACGGCTTCGAAGCCCATGGGAGGTTGTATCTTATTGTTTTGGTGTTTCAACACAGAAGCAGCATGGAAAAGACACTGTCCGCTTTTACATCCTGCCCAGAAAGAGGACACAGCCATAGCGCCTTGCGAATCTGATTTGAGGATATCTGAAAAGACGACAGATTCTCCAATCATAGGGGGACCGGCTGCAGCTTTTAAAGAATCATGGATGAGGAGTATGTGAATGAGGAAGCGAGCAGCAGTTCCAGTGAAAGACTTTATACACAGTCTGCCGAAACCTCTCAGCGACGCGGCATGACATAGTGCTCGCGTCAATTTAGTCATGACAGCAGTAGTGGAAATTTTCGAGAGCGCAGCAAGTCCATGCATAATGGACGTCGTGTTTTCACAAAGACAGTCAGGACCACAGAAGGCGGAGCCATGTGGACTGATTATATGAATTTTGGTAAAGTAGGGAGAAAGATATGTAATGAAGAAATAAGAAGGTTGGCAGCCAGAAGGAGGTATCTATACACCAGCATGAGCCTCCATAGCACGTGACGGTCATAAGAAAAGATGAGAAAGACAACACCGGCGGCTTGTTCATTCACCGCGGTGGTGCATATTTGAGGCGGCACGATGCCGGGCTGTATTTGTTTCAGTTCGAAAGCACCGCCGGGAACGGACACATGAGAAGTCTACATGCTTCTTTTACTGTACCATGAGCAAATCATGACGAAGTATTGCGCCAAAAGAACGAAGGTCTCGCCCATGCGCAGTATCGATTACTGTTTTGAAAAATACGGCATTTTGAAGAATTACCATTCGAGGAGAGGACACACAAGGCCGGTGGACCTTATATACTTCTAGTCAAGTCCACAGAGCCATAAACAAGGCATCGTCGGATTATCGTCGCATACGCCGGAGCGTGCAAATTTTCGAGGGGACGCGACATATGGCTCGGGTAGTTACGATTCTAGCGACATTACTCTTCTCATGCCATCTTCGTTGGACATTTGAAGCACTTCATACGGGCTTGCAGACCGCAGCGAACATGGAAGCGTTGATTTCGAATTTGGAAAAGACACCGAGGCCATTCAAAGGTAACGCCGTGGTTTTGAAAGTTTTGAAAAAGACCAGATGAACGACACGGTTTTGAGAAGCCACGGAAAAAGAGTAGTATTTGAAAGGAAGAGCGAGAGCCTGGCAAAGAGAAGTATTCATACACAATACGCTGCTCCACACCATCCTAGGTATCATTTCGTGTTTCTTTTAGAAGCGATTCAGACATCGAGAGACATTGTAGCGTTTTCAGACATGAACTTCCTCCGGGAAATATTCCAAGTATCGCTCCACACCTTCCGCAGAACACCATGCGACCATAATGCGTCGTTTTTAAGAGAGCGCAGCCATGGCAGCAGGAATGATGAGTTTTGAAGATTTTGGGATAAAGAGGGGAGAGGGCGCCGCACATGGCCCACTTCGCTAAGGAGTTTGATCAACAGTGTTTTGGTATTTGGTGTGTGGAAGAAGAGAAGGAACAGCAGCGAAGAGGAGCTTTTATATGCCACTCCACAGTCGGAACACCGCGCAAGTGCAATGAGCAGTAATAACTCTTACTGCCTTCATGAAAATTTCCACTCTCACTTTCGCAGAGACCAGGGCCGAGCGGACAACACTGCTGCTGATGTTTTGCTTTTAGAGACGCCCCTCTCGCCTTTCATATACCAGTATGACCAGATTTTTGGTAATGCAAAGGCAGAAGCGGACGGACAATTCCATGACAGCAAAATGTGGGACATTTTGATGAAGCGAGGACAGACGTAGAAGGCAGATCATCAAGGTGATCTAGTCGCTCTTTGGTAGGGTGATGGAAGAGACGGAGAGCTTTCTCATAACAATTCTTTACTTGGGCTTTTTAGTGATGCGACAGCAGAGCCATGGAGACTTTTACTGCGGCTTTTGGTGTAAAGCACAGGAACGTGAAGGTATAAGAAAGTAAGAGACTCCAGCCCAGGAGGTGTTTATATAGACGCAACCCAGCTTAAAAGTCCGGGAGACCATGCGCTATGATCTTATTTCTTTTGTTAGGGAAGAGAGGAAGCGTAAGGCCCGTGGCTGGGTGATATTCGAGTTTTGAGAAGTCGACTGCTCAATCATTTTCTGGAGCCTGTCCTATTTTGGTGACCTTTGGGGCTGGCAGGAGACAGAGACCATAACAACTCTACGGTGAGCTTTAGAGTGGAGAAGCGCACTCATACGGAGTGCGTTGGTAGCTTTTGGTTGGGAAAGAGGAGGAGGCAGACATCGCAGTCTGCACTGCCCTTTTTGGAGTACCAAATAAATGTGGTGTGATGAAGAAGTAAGAAGAGCAGCAGCTGAGCGGGATCTTATACACTTCTGTGCACTAGCGCAGTCATGAACTGTTTTCTATTGAATTTCGCAAAGCCGAAGCATGACGCAGATATCTTTTGGTTTTGTGAGCATAGCCGCGTGCATCTCCGATTTACAGTGTTTCCAAGCGTCCAGACAGCCATAAAACACAATCAAACAGAATTTCAGAGGCAAGCAGGCAGGAAAACATTCCTGAAGTTTGAACGCCCTTTGGTAGACCACACCCACACATCGATGGGTAGGCGCGGCATTTTGAGACCGAGGAGGCCGACGAACACCATGGTAGGAAACCATGGTGTTTTCGAAAAACACTAAAGGTGTTTGGGATAATGAAGACAGGAACAGCCGGCAAAGAGGAGGTTTTTATACTCCAGCTACCGACAAAGCACCGCTCATGGTCGATGAAATGGCATTTTTGGTAGACCACAGCCGCACATGGTGTTGTTGAGAGTAACTTTTGAGAAAGAAGGAGGCAGGAGAACTCCATCGTCGGTGGTCATCAATGTTTTTTTGGTAAAATGCACCAGAGGTGTATGGGATAAAGAAGACAGGAAGAGCCGGCGAGGACGAGGTTTTTATACACCACCCACGCGTCAAGAACTGCACATGTTAACTATGTCAGGTACTTTTTCGGATCGTTGCTGAGTTGTAGAACCGGGGTCAAAGTCGGCACATTGAACGTTTTTGGGAGCATTTGTGGAAGCACAGGTTCTCACATATGGCTTTGCCTTTCGTTTTTTTGGAAGTCGAAGAAGAGAAGGACGAGCACATGAAGCTGTTGCCATGATCTTTCGTTTCCAGAGCGACACGCGCACACATGACTGCTGATGTTGAGCTTTTGAAGTCCACGGAAGGAGGAGCGCACACCATGCAATGTTCTCTAGGATGTTTTGGTAAAATTCAGGAAGGAGGAGGAGGAGCGCACACCATGTGCCATCAAAGTGAGGTTTTTGGTAAGACACAGAAAAGGTTGTGGAGTGTAGATTACAAGAAGCCAGAGGATGCAGTGAGGTTTAAATATCCGCCAGACCGTCACATTGAGACTGTGAAGAGGTCTTTTCTCACTCCATGTTGGTACTGTGTGATCTTTTCGGACAGACAGGCACAGCTCATGGCATGTCGTATGCGTTTTTTGACTGCTTCTCAGCCATTCCACAAACACCTGATAGTTTTGTACACCACATGTCTCTCTTTCTACAGCCTTTAAGAACAGCGACCGGTCATGTAATATTCATAATGAATTTTCCTCGACCGGCCATCCTGATCCCCGATCACTGTTTCTCGACTCCTCCCACAGCCATGGCGTTCATAGCAATATGTTTTTGATAATCCCGGAAACGGAGACATTTGCTAGACCTGTCTTACTTTTTCGAAAAGACAGCACAGTCGCCAGGACATTCGAACGCCTGCATGGAATTTTTGGGTAGATGACAGTGTTTTGAGAAGGCGCAGGAGGAAGTGCACACCATGAAAGAGAATCGTACTCCTTTTGATGAAAATGATGAAGAGGCGCAGAAAGAGCGCACACCATGTTGTTGTCCAATTTTGTTTTTGGTAAAGATGATGAAGGAGCCTAGGACAGAGCGCACCACACATATCGCAGTGAGGCAGATTTTTGGATAGAATGATAAAGAGGCGCGGGAGGAAGCGCACACCATGGCATAAGATCGAGACAGCTTTTGGAGAAACCCGGAGGAAGAGGCAGAGGCAGAAGCACACCCCATCGGTCACAAGGGCAGCTATTTTGGTAAAAGTGATGGGGCGGCGCAGGAGGAAGCGCACGCCATGTTCGGGTTACGTCAATTTTTTGGTAAATCCCGAATGAAGGATGAGTGATAAGAAACAGGAAGAGAGGGAGTAAAACGAGGTATTTATACACGGCCAGCGGTGCACGTGCTACAACTAAGAGAAGAAGTTGAGACGGTTCGATATCTTCAAATCCTTGGTCTCTTCTAGAAATGCTTACTATCATAGTGTAAGCCATATCGATATAGTATACATAACCCCCCTTATCCGCGC
The DNA here is from genome assembly GCF_023758075.1 of Alternaria novae-zelandiae. NCBI lineage: Eukaryota > Fungi > Ascomycota > Dothideomycetes > Pleosporales > Pleosporaceae > Alternaria > Alternaria novae-zelandiae. The sequence goes on along the minus strand of NW_026056962.1, from coordinate 2,716,577 downwards.
CCTTTTGATGCCATCCCGACATACCTAGACGCCCATGCCCACCATAACCTCCCTACTTCTTCCCCCTCCCCTTGGATTTACTCCTCGTATTCCGACTGGGCGGCGGCGTATCCTCACCACTACTATCCGCCTCAGCCTCAGCCTCAGCCTCAACAACCACACCTTCATCCTCCACCTCTTCCATCTCCTTCACACCCCCATCTCCACTCAGTCTATCCTTCGCCTTCCGCTCCGCCTCCCAATCCCTCACAAGCCTCGTAACATCATCTTCCCGCGGCTTCTCCTTCCCATTCCACGCACTGCACCCACCACATCTCCACCTCCCAACATCTTCGAGCGTGCGGGCACCGGGTGGAGCTTGCCCATTCACAAGTCGACACTCCGAACAGATCAAGACGAAGCGGTTCTTAGCCTGTGTTTCGTCTTCGCCGAGGAGAGCGTCGAGGATGCGGTCGTACCAGTGGGTTTGTGTGAAGGCGGCGGGGGAGTCGGCGGTGTATTGCTTGGTTAGGTCGACGGCACCGGTGTTGAATGCGTTTGGAGCGAATTCAGCGCCTGGGGCTTCTGGTGGGGGCAGTTGCTGTGGCGGGGATGGGCCTTGAGGGGATGAGACGTTCGACGGAGGTTTCTGTGGGGTATGCGGGAGTTGCTGTGGCTGGGGTCGCTGGATGTTTGCCGTTGGGGGAGGAGGCATGCCAGTGCGGGGGCCTGGCGGCGGCGCTGGCTTCTGAGGGCCTTGGGACTTTCTGCGGCCGGGGGAGTCGCCTTGTTGTGGCTGCTCGGGTTGTTTGGGCGAGGCGCCATATTTCTCTAGCAATTGTTGGGTCGAGTTGTACTTGGTGGCTTCCTTGAGGCGCTCAATGGTAGCGTCACGTTCTTTGTTCAGTTTCTTGAGGTAGGCTTCAGTGTTGCGGATGCGGTAGTCGAAGTAGCTCATGAGCGCGTAGCGGAGGCCGTAAATCCTGGAGGGTTAGCTATATTCGTCGCTGCGATGACGATGGACATACAAGACAGGCCCGCCAGCCACCACACTTCCCTCAATGGGACCCCAATTCTGCCAGCCCGTCACGAAGGTGAGCACGACCGCGACCAGAATATACGCGAAGCCGGTATAAAGCGTCCACATGACGCGCGCGCGTCGCGAGAGCTGCTTCTGTTTGTCATTGCGCGCGGCAGCTCTGTTAATCTTGCCAGTAAGAGTGTTGAGCGTCCTCTCGAACGAGGCGGCATCTTCGCTACCCTGCCACAGTCAGCAAGCGTATTAGCGCGTAGTTAGATTCGACGTACCTTCCAAGGCCAGAAGGACACCATGTTGGCTCTGGTAGATCGCAGCCCGGTGTGGGAGCTAGATTTCTACCGTTGAGGCCACCGAAGCGTTGCTCGTGTGTGGACCACTTTCAGCTGCGCGACGTCAGCGGGTGTCGGATCGCCAGCCGGGGGGACCCTGGCGGGAACGATGTCACGTGTGCCAACTTTCCTCGCGGAAGTTCCGAACGGAACTGATCGTTCTTTACAACGCTCTATTCACTACATACCGCCCCGACTCTACACGAAATGGCGTTAGTAGCATACCGGAACCTGCTGCGATCCGCGCGCATTGCCTTTCAAGGTACGTATTGCGACGCTGAACATCTTCTAGCGCTCACACAGCACAGGCGACATGAACACGCTCTTCGCCGCCCGCACCGAAGCCCGTAACAAGTTCGAGGCGAACCGCAACCTACGAATCGGAAGCGAAGAGTTGCAATCGTCATTAGTGCACGCGGAGGAAGTAGCCAAATTCCTACGGGAAAATGTGGTTCAAGGCCAAGCAGCGGACCCAGAGGGCGAAAGCTACAGTATGCTTCTTGCATGATTGTATAAAAGCTGGATAGCTAACGCAGGCAGAACTACGGATACACGAGCATACCGAACGAGGCGACAACGAGGATATCAAAAAGGGCAAGGGAAAGAGTACATTGGGAGGCACAAAATGCTGTTCCTCCTAGGCTTTTATGCACACCGAATGAATCATGATACCCATACAGTCCCAAACGCCGACCCAATGCAAGAAATAAAGACCTAGTTTCCAGCCAAACTAGCGTATTGAACATCGTCATCAGCTCCCGGTGGAGGTGCAACGACCATGCTGTCCAGGCTGTTCTGTGGTGCAGCCTCAATCGCAGCCTGCGAAGCGGCTGCCCGTCGCGATGAGCCGGCCACTTGTCGTCCCTCCTTTGCGTATTGCATCCTGACGTTCTGATCCAAGCTGTCCAGCTGCTTCGGCTTGCCCCAAGTGACGCGCATAGGGCAGCCCTTGATGACCACCTTGCCCTTTAATGTACCCGCTGCTGTCTCGGCGTCTTCCCGCTTGACAAAGTTGACGTATGCGCAGTGCGCTCGATGTGAGCATACCAGTGACCGAAGTTGACCGTATTGTGAAAAGTGTTTGCGAAGCTCGTGTTCGGGAAGGTCGTCTTCCACGCCTGTCACGAAGAGCGATGCGACGTTGGGATCGGACGGTGGCAGCCAGTCTTGCGGGTTTGGCTCCGCGGATGCGCCGCCCATGCGACCTCCTCTTCCTGGCCTCATGCCTCCTCGCGCAGGTGTACCCCGTGAATCTCGCGTTCTGATCGGTCCAGGGACGTGACTGCTCTCGCCTCCTGCGCCGCCTCCGCCTGGCGCGGATAATGCCTTTTGCCCACTCTCGCCCTCCTCAGCCTCTATCCGTCGCTGCTTCTTGTAGTAGGGCTCACTCTGCGCCAAACGCTTGAGCAGGTCGCGCGCCTTCTCGTCCGTCTTCTCGTATGCCTCCATCGCTCCACGTCCCTCCTCGATCTCCCTCTCGTGCTCCTGCGCATAGTACTGTCGGTTGATGTCGCTCTGTGGGCCGGGCGCCACCATCTTCAGCGCAGCATCACGAACTACGATGGGCAGTCCAAATGACAAATCGAGCATGCAGTGCTGGCAGCAGTTCTTGAGGCGGGCGCATGTGAGGCAGATGTTGGTTCGCTTTTGTCGCGCGGTGCGGTCGGCCTTCCAGCGGAAGATGGTGAAGGGTCGCGTGCAGATCTTGCACTCTGCGCCATAGTCCTCCTTCAGCATCTGCACATAGGTGCTATCCGGCAGACATTTCTCGCAGACGGACGGAAAGTCGGTAGTTTCCCAACCCGATCCTACAAAAGTTAGTGTATGCTGCGCGCAGTGGAAAAAGACATGACGTACGGTTCAGGTCGCTCTTGATTTGCGGCGGCATGGTGAGGCCTGCTGTGTAGGGTGTGCGATAGTGGCTGAGTTTTGAATGTAATCTCGCGACTTCGCCGAGCGAATCTGGGGACGTCGAGTACGCGTAGTGGGGCGCGGTGGTTGTTGCGACAGAGGGTATGGGAGTGACGGTAGAAATCTAGGCACTACGCTATACGCCTCTTACGGTCTTGGCTTTCACGCGCTCGGGTGGCGAGGACCGACCGCTAGCGCTGTTGGCCAGGGCCGCGTACAGAGTCGGTCGTGATTGGGCGACGCCAGTTACCCCCTAAGAAATTCAAGTCCCAATCTCCTACCCATACCGCTCTTTCCTCTCCGGGGTCGTCTTTATAAAGTTTCAGGGTCCTGTCCTCTTCGAATTGTTTATTCTACTATCCGTTTCATTCCCTTCGCTCCCCGCATAACTCCATATCACTCTTAATACCCATCATGTCTCCCATTGCGCTCGAAAAGGAAGACCATTCTCGCGATGCCGAGTTCAACAAGGCCATGCACGGCAAGTCTGCAAAGGCTCGCGGTGGCATGACTGCCATGTTGCAAAAGGACAAGGCTGCCCAGCAAGCCGCTGTCGACGAGTACTTCAAGCATTGGGACAACAAGGCCGCTGGCGACGAGACCGAGGAGACCCGCAAGGTACGCATATGTGGCATTGGTGCATACTGTGTTTACTAACAAACTCAGGAACGACGAGACGAATACGCCACCCTCACAAGACACTACTACAACCTCGCAACCGACCTGTACGAGTACGGCTGGGGACAGTCTTTCCACTTCGCCCGCTACGCCTATGGCGAGTCTTTCTACAAGGCCATTGCCCGCCACGAGCACTACCTCGCCCACAAGATGAACCTCCAGGACAACATGCGCGTCTTGGATGTTGGCTGCGGTGTCGGTGGACCCGCCCGTGAGATCGTCAAGTTCGCTGGTGTCAACGTCGTCGGATTGAACAACAACGATTACCAGATCGAGCGTGCCACTGCCTACGCCGAGAAGGAGGGTCTATCAGACAAGCTCAAGTTCACCAAGGGTGACTTCATGGTACGATATATTCCCACACCCTGAGTACCACTCACTAACTCGTTGTAGCAAATGTCTTTCCCTGACAACTCCTTTGATGCCGTCTACGCCATCGAGGCCACTGTCCACGCACCATCGCTCGAGGGCATCTACAGCGAGATTTTCCGCGTTCTCAAGCCCGGCGGTGTCTTTGGTGTATACGAGTGGCTCATGACCGACAAGTACGACAACGACAACCCCCACCATCGCGAGATCCGTCTTGGAATCGAGATTGGTGACGGTATCTCGAACATGGAGAAGATTGAGGTTGCGCTCGATGCTATGAAGAAGGCTGGCTTCGTGATGGAGCACAACGAGGATCTGGCAGACAGGGACGACCCTTACCCATGGTACTGGCCGCTCTCTGGCCAGCTGAAGTACATCAGCACCATTGGCGACATCCCCACCATTCTTCGCATGACCAAGGTCGGACGTGGCCTCATCCACAAGTTCGTCGGTGGTCTTGAGGTGATCGGTCTCGCACCCAAGGGTACCCAAAAGACTGCCGACAGTCTTGCTCTCGCAGCCGACTGCCTTGTTGCCGGTGGCAGGGAGAAGCTCTTCACACCTATGTACCTCATGGTCGGAAGGAAACCCGCCGACGCATAAGTTTTCAATTCTCGCCCTTTGCATTAGACTTCTCTTCGCATCTAGGACCTTGTTGGTCTGCGAGCTATTCCTTCGATATAGGAGCATCATCTCCTGGCATTTGCATCACGCGCATTGGAGACGCGCATATATACTGTAATATTTGGAAGTAGGGCACGGTCTAGGGACGGTCATGGTAACGCGAAATGTGGAGCTATAGAGAATAGAAGAAGTAATCCTCATCTGAATGTTTTGATCATTATGGTACAATATGCAAGCGACTGTTGCATCACTATCCGGTAGAAGCCGTATGGAAGGACTATGGTGAAAGCGACGTTGTTGAGGCGGACTATCCAGGGACCATCCAGACGCACGTCGGGTGTTCTCGCTATAGTGTGGTCCCTGCTCGAGAGCTTTGATCGTTAGCGCCGGCCCCAACGACTCGGATCTTCGCATCAAGAAATTGTCCAGCAAGCCCCAGCAACCACCACAAGCCTCAGCGGCCATCACTCGCCCACGGCACTTCCTCACCACACCTTCACCCTCACACACACCCCACAATGGCTGCTTCAAGGCTCCTCCGACCCACCTCCCGCCTCGTCTCGGCGTCGCGGCCAGCGCCCGCCTTCCGACCAGCTTTCCGCGCCGCAGCCATTACACCGTCAATTGCGAGGAGAGGATATGCGTCGGGCCAGAAGGAGATGACGGTGCGAGAGGCGCTCAACGAGGCCATGGCCGAGGAGATGGAGCGCAACGACAAGGTTTTCGTGCTCGGAGAGGAAGTCGCGCAATACAACGGAGCGTACGTCCTACTATGAAGAAGAGAGATGTCATGTCTGCGATAAGAAAGAGGAGGATCTAATTGGGCAGAGAATACATCGCAGGCTATACACAACAGAATATCAATGGACGGTGCTGACTGAGCCACAGCTACAAGGTCACAAAGGGTCTGCTCGACCGCTTCGGTGAGAAGAGGGTCATCGACTCTCCCATCACAGAGTCAGGTTTCGCCGGTCTGACCGTCGGTGCTGCGCTCGCTGGTCTCCACCCCATTGTGAGTTTCCCGGTCTCCATGACCCAAAAAGCAAATCTGACCGCGACGACAGTGCGAGTTCATGACCTTCAACTTCGCCATGCAGGCCATTGACCAGATTATCAACTCCGCCGCAAAGACCCACTACATGTCCGGTGGTATCCAGCCCTGCAACATCACCTTCCGTGGTCCCAACGGTTTCGCGTCCGGTGTCGCTGCTCAGCATTCCCAAGATTACACTGCGTGGTACGGAAGCATTCCAGGATTGAAGGTTGTTTCGCCATACAGCGCCGAGGACGCCAAGGGTCTGTTGAAGGCTGCTATCCGCGACCCCAACCCGGTCGTGGTTCTAGAGAACGAGTAGGTCATAACAGCCGCGAGATAGGAGACTTTGTACTAACATTCACAGACTTCTGTACGGTCTTTCCTTCCCCATGAGCGAGGAGGCCCAGAGAGACGACTTCGTCATTCCCGTAAGACACCCCTCCATCCTCCCCACCATACCCACCAACTAACCCCCCATCTAGTTCGGAAAGGCCAAGATCGAGCGCCCCGGCAAGGACCTCACCATCGTCACCCTCTCCCGCTGCGTCGGCCAATCCCTCGTCGCCGCCGAACAACTCAAGTCCAAGTACGGCGTCGAAGCCGAAGTCATCAACCTGCGCTCCATCAAGCCCCTCGACGTCGAGGCCATTGTCAAGTCCGTCAAGAAGACCGGCCACATGCTCTGCGTAGAGTCTGGATTCCCATCCTTCGGTGTCGCGTCTGAGATTATGGCGCTTACCTGCGAGTACGCCTTCGACTACTTGGAGGCGCCCCCTGCCCGTGTTACCGGTGCTGAGGTGCCCACACCATATGCCCAGAAGCTCGAGGAGATGAGCTTCCCCAGTGAGAGCTTGATTGTCGACTATGCTGCTAAGCTGCTCCGCGTATAAATCCGGACTGTAAGGATAGGAGTTCGGTGAAGCAGCTATTCCAGCGTTTGTGTACTCGATCGGTGCATTGCGTAAGGAAATGAGGGTTTATGTTCAGTGCTGGACTGGAATGAGACTTTGTATGATTCAGATGGCCATTTTCGGTTGAGGTAGACACGTAGGTGCTGGGTTAGAGCATTTTCGATTGCATGTACAAGTATTCTATTGCAACTCTATCTAACGATTGACATTGTTTGGCATCTTGGGGTTGAGGTGAGTGGATGAGAACAGGTCGACTGACATGTTTAGGTTTCCGTCATTTCGGGAGTGCACATGTCATTCTGCTTCATGTCTATCACATGCTGCTGTCGAGGCCTGTGATGTTAGCATCTCACCGCTTCTGTTCGCCGATATGGATCTGAGGTCTCTTACCTCATCTGGAGGGTGTGTTGTGTCCGCTTTCTTACTCTTATCTATCTCTTTCTGTCGCATCTCACTTTACTTCCTTTTTTTCTGTCTACACCCTACTCGCTAATTCAACTCATTGCTTCAGCGGGATGAGTTGCTCCAAGTAAGGTCTGAAAGAGAAAGAGGTAATCATGCTTGCAATGCTCAGCAGCTGCACTAAAGCCGGCATACCGCTCGCATCGAGTTACGCATGTGCCCTCCACGAACAAGAGTCACAATGATTTACTTTGATGGGCACGCGCCGGCACAGAATCTGGTACGAGAAAGAGCATGGCAAAGGTCGAGCGGCTGCGCCTTGACTATAGCCGGAGCGACGAGGTCGCTGGTTTTCATCTTCACTTTCACCGATGAACTCGTATTTTACGATAACGGGTGCCGCTCAGCCTGGAAGCTTCGTCTGGCAGCGCGCTCCCCGTGCCTTACACCACGGCCTAGTACGACAACACGACATTGTGCACGCTCGCAGCAAATACATACGGCACCGTGCCTGCCAGCGCTGGCAAGATGCCGCAACACCAACATACCATAGGCTGGCTCGAAATCGGAGATGAGTTCATTGACTACTACGATGAAAACGAGTCTCCAGCCTACTGCGAAGACGAGGAGTACTTCTATGACGGTCACGGCATGCGGCACACCTCTGCGGATATGCGCTCTCACTGCACAGATACACCTACTCCAGGCGAGGACGTTCACGGTCACTTCCATTACGAGAGCCAAGAATCAGTGGAGCTTGATCGAGCTTGTGTTCACGACGACAGCCAAGAACTAAACGAGCCTGAAGCGCCTGAAGTGCCTGACGTGCTTCCAGAGCCTCTCGCCGCGATGCTAGCCGGCCTACGACAGCTCCCTACGGATGGCTATCGCCCAAACCCACCCGAAGCCCGTTACACCTATAGGGATGACGAATATTCCAGCGAATTGAATGAAATGTTCTCTCGTTTGGACATTCTTCGCACGCTTGGCCCGGATCCGGTGCGTTATGGCTACGACAGTGCGTCGAGTGAGCCCGAGGAGCAGGAGGTAGTTGCCGTATGTTCAGGCGCAGCTTTGCACAAGTATAAGACTAACATTGACATACTAGGAGAGCCAAGAGTCAATCGAGACGACTCCGGTAGAAGATAGAGCACAGCTGGCAAAGACCAACAGAGACGGTATCGCTGGTTGTGAGAAAGCTAAGAGCGACAGCTGCACCAAGAAAAACGACGCGATCAAAGACGCACACCAATCCTTCAACGCCGAAACCGAGTCAATGAACGAATGGTACGAAAACATCAAGGCAGAAGAAGTCATCCTAGACAAAAGAATAGCCTTACACGTTCGCCTGCCTACGAACCAGGTAGTCACTCCAGCTCACAACGCGCTTGTCGAGGAAGATGCAAAGGAAATGATGCTCATCGCCGACTCGTTCAAGGCTGTCAAGACAAGGAAAGCAGATATTCGAGCGACCCTAAAAGCCCGAATTGAGAAGGCCGAGGAGGTGTATGACGGAGAGTGCGCCGCATGGGACCAGCAGATGGTATGCCTTCGCAACATGGCTGAGCTCTCTGGCATTGAGCTAGATGGGGAGGAAGCGGAAGATGACCTCTTGAACGAGCGGGTAGCCCAAGTCATCCGTCTCCAATCGTCAACGCCAGCCCACTCTACTTCACACGCCCGAGAGCCTGCGTCCAGCCATGCCCGATCGAAGCCAAGCACTGCCGCAGACTCAGGCAGGCGCCAAAAGGTTGAAGCAGTGAAGAAGGTTTGCTCTGATTGTGCGCATCTCAAGGTTGAGCTTTCTATTGTAAGTACAGCCAACCTCGACCTTATGCTATGCTAATTGCAAATTAGGCAAACTCAACAATTACCCGCCTCAAATCCAAAGCTCCCATGCCCGACCTCCGCAAATTCGTCAAGCACGGCGAGCAAATCCTCTCCGAGCTCTCAGCGCAACGCGACGCAGCCGACGAAGTCTTTGCCAAAGAACAGCAGAACGAACTGCGCACCGCAGAGGCAGCATCCGAAGACCTTGACAAGGAGTACAAAAGGATCAAGGCCATCTATATCTGCATCGGTGATCTTTGGGAGCACGAGAACGAAGAGCTTTGGAACAAGACGTACAACTTGTGTCGCGTGGAGCTGGTGCGCATCAAGGAAGAGCAGAAGGCGCTTGAGAACCATAGCGCTAGGGATGAGGAGAAAGTGGTGAAGAGGCAGTGGGATGGTGAGAAGATGTTGATGAAGCAGATCAAGTACTACGAGGCCATTCTGAAGCTGGCGAAGAGTGAGGTTGTTAGTTGGTGGGGGGAAGTTGGTGGGCTGGAGGACTCTGATGCTGAACCTGAGTCTGACTAGAGACTGCGCGACTCGATGAGCTGATGAGGGCGCATAGCAGAAGTTAGCACCATCAACACGATGTCAGCTCTACATGTGCATAACTGTAAAATCGCTTGTGTGTGTCTTCGCGTTCACCTTCACTTTCCACCGGGCAGTTTCGCGCTAGTCGCTCCTGCTCTTTTTGGAAGGCTCTCTGACTCCAACCAACACTACGCGACCACAACACTATCCGAGATCAATATTACGGCGACAACTGCGACAACCGCGCCATCTCACTATGTCGTCGGACGCCATCATTAAAGGCCTAAAGCAAGGCAACGCGATTGAAATGGCCTCGCTCGAAGAGGTGAAGGAGGGAATGAGCTCTGTCATTGATGGACTGCTGAAGGAATGCTACAACCGTAGCGATGCGTTGAGCGATCTTATGGAGAAGGTACAACTGGTACGTATTGCTTGATTGTGGTCGTTCACAGACCATGGACTGACGTTAACACATAGGAAAGCTCGAGCGCGGCGGCCAAAACCATGACGGCAGAACAAAAGACCCAGCTTACGAAAATCATTCAAGACGCTATCGGAGACTGCGAAAAGGCTATAGTCAACAATGACATTAAGCGAGCGAACGAACGCAAAGCAAGGGCAGCAACATTCGAAGCTGAGACTGACGTTTTGAACATGATGCGTACTACTGGCCACGCTCAATCAAGCCTGTTCAATCGATTAGAGACCATCCTCCGAGACAATCACGGAGATACCGACATCGCTGAGCTGAACGAGATAAAGAAGGAAGAGCATGATGCCATCGAAAAGGTTCGCGCTTTTCACGCGTGTGCAGTGGAAAGTTTCCTAGACAGGCGAGATCGTCGCCGTGAAGAGATTGAGAACACGCACAAGACATCGCAGGATGCTTTGGAGAAGCAGATCGAAAGTCTTAAGCGCATCGCTGCTATTGCGAAGATTGATCTCAGAGCTACAAGCGAGGGTGATATGTCAGCTAGTGGTATACCATTCGACAGAGCCCAGTGCGGGACTACAAGTGAGATACGTTTCAGATCTCGCGCTGTTGATGGTCATATGAACCAAGGTTCTATCTACAACCCGCTGGCCCATGTTGTCATGGATCCTCGTCGTAATGGCTTTTAGATGAGAGACATCGATACCTGAGTTGTAGAGAGCGGGAGCATGGCTCCCACAGTGCACGGTTTCTAGCGGGATTGCGTCCGAACAGGATGACTTTTGGAAGGGCTCTATGAGCAACGGGGTTATTGAGATTGATTGATGTGCAGACCGTGCAAAGAGTTACGCGATTGCCATCAAAGTAGGCTAGCATGGCAAAAGTAGTTGAAACGTCAAAGATACATCTCCATCGTGCTCATGATGTGTTGAGGCGGATTGCATGACATGTCCATGGACCCTCGATCAACCACATCCTCTGGTTGGCGGCATCCCCACTCACGGTACCAAACTTCATAAGCCGTTGGTGGACATATTGACGTTGTATTTGACAGCTGTACTCAGGGACTTCCGTTGCTCTCCTTTGCAACCTCATCCTTGATCTCCAACGGCAAGGAATTTGTGAGGCGTTTGCCCAGGATGCCCAAGATGGGTTTGATCAGTACAGTAAGTAACGCATATGCTTACTAACATTGAAATACACCTCTTACATTCACGTAACGTCTACTGTCGAGACATGCCCTCAAGGAAGCGACCTGCTAACAAAACAACAGATTCGAAAGCGACACCAAGAACGCAAAGACAAGAAGAAGGCAGTTCGCCAGACCGCACAACGTAGCGAACAGCTTCAGTCCGATACCAACCAAACACCTGTCGAGCCCACAACACCCACTCCAACCCATCACCTCCCCTTCTCAGGTCCAACTCGATTCTTCTCACTCCGCCGCAAACGCGGCGTAAGCATCGGCATGTCCACCTACGAGCAACTCCCCGACGGCGTAGAGCCAGCGTTAATCGATCACTCCTGCCGCCTAATGCAACGTCCCAGCAGAGAAGAGCTACGGAGTAGCTCTCCCTTCGCCACACCCCCACCCGCTGGTGCTGACGCAACCTCAACCCCAACCCAAGACACCAGCCCCAAAACCTGGCTCAGCCGTGTAGGCGGCTCCCTCCGCCGCAAGCCAAGCGGCATACGCTCAGCCTTCTCCTACACGCTGCCTCGGAACTGGAAGACCAACAACAACAACACCGGTGTCAGTGCAAAAGCGCTCGCAGAAACAGCACACGAGTACAAAAAGTCCCAAATCCAACGTCTCAACCCCAGCGACATCGACGCCGCCAACGACGACGGCCGTGGAAGAAGCCCCCTCCCGCACCACTGGCGCGAGCAATCCAGTTCCTCGGTCTCACACTCACGCGATGGAGTCGTGAACAGGATGAGCGATACCACTACTACTACTATGGAAGGAAGTGAGATGGGGGATTGGATTGATCCGGATGAGGAGAGAAGGGAGCAGGAGTTTGAGGACTGGATCGTGCATAATAGGTTGTTTGTTGAGGGGGAGGGGCTGGATGAGGCGAGTAGAAGGGTGTCGAGGGTGAGTGCGGTGTCGAAGAGGAGGTATAGTGATTATTAGGGGAGGGGTTGGGGTATACGATGGGGTTTGAGGGATGGTAGGAAGTGGGGTGGTGAGGGCTGGGGTATACATGAGTGCGCATCTTGATGTCAACAGTGCACATGTGTGTTCCTGGGGTTTACGTGACGCTGGGGTGGAGGTGAAGGCGAGGTACAACTGGATCCCTGTCTCTTGTCAGCTTATTGTCTTTGAAATCTTTGTTGGCATCCCGGGGTGAAGGAGAGGTTTTCATGAGTTCGCTATTGTTCAGTTGGTATCGTAGAAAGTGGAGGTGAAGGCGAATACGTACCTATTGTGACAATAGTAGCTATTGTCAACCATCTCATCTTCGCGTAGAAGCCAGTACTATATAAACAGCTCATCCGACTCCACCTCTTGCTCTTCAGCAAATACCACACCTGCTCATTTTCAAGACATTTCCAAGTTCCCTCTTCCCACCATCATCACCATCATCACCACCACCACAACAGCAACAATGCTGTCCCCGCAGAACAAGCTGCGCATCTTCCTGAGCCTGGTGCTCATCACCATCTTCGCCGCAAGCTCAAATGAGCTACGCATCGCCATCGGCACCCTCTTCTCTTGGGCCCTAGGCCACGTCCTCATCCGCCGACTCTCCCTGTCGATCTCCTTTCGACAAGCCCACAACACCTACATGATGGTGTCGTTTGGCCTGCTGGCGGGCCTAAACGACCCATTTTGGGAAAACACCTTCGGCCGCATCCTCGACCTCTTCTTCGACCGATACCGCTTCGACCCAGACGTGCCTGGGTCGGGCTTCACAGACTGGCACGAAACCTTCCGCCGCCGAAAGGCATACGAGATCGATCTCGTTTGGCAATACCTCCGCACCGCGCTCTTCTGGTCCTTCGTCGCCGTTTTCCTCGCCGTTGCCGTTCCGCTTGTCCGCTGGTTCACTCATGAGAGTCAGACGACGAAACTGGAGCGGGCCTTCGAATACATGAGAGATCACCCTGGCGAGCGACCTCCCTGGTTGTGCAAGCAGCCAGAGGCCACAGTGGTGTCCAAGAGGGACACAAGATACAATCGCCTGAGCAGCGAGCTCATCTTCGTGTGTGGCCCTGGTGGTGGGCTGGAGACGGTGATCGATGGCGACATCGAGGGCGCGATCTCTCGCCGGCGGGCGCTGAGGCCGAGGTTCGCATGAGCGCTGGTCGCCATGCTGGTGGGGTTGTGGTTGGCGGTGGGCCATCTTGACGCTGGTCGTTGGGGTGGTCAGGGTTTCTTGTTTCCTTTTGCTTGGGGTTTGGGTTTGAGTGTTGTCGGCGGCGGGCTGTCCTGGCGCTGGTCGCTGGGAAGCCCAGACCGGTCGGTACTCTTCATATAGATTGGTGGATGAAGTAGTACTTCGGGGTTGTTTCCGTCGTCCTACGGTTGGACATGTTTGTGAGACCCAGTCTGGCTTGTCCCGATTGCAGTTTTCGAATGCATCTTTCTTCCATCCCGCTACAATGTTCTCCTCAAGTCTGCGTGGAGGCCTCTACCAACCTCCTCTTCATATACAAATCGTGTATCCGGGCTCATGGGGTTGCGATTAGTGGGGACGGGTATTTGGATCGCTTCGCATACGTGCTCTAGCAGATCGGGAAGTAGTTCATTGACTTTGGCTAGCAGTAAAGGTATGAACTTAGAAGAGCCGCCTGGTAGCTTTGCTATCAACAGCATCAACTGGGTCAAGTAATCTGGGGGGCTGAATTCGGCATGTGATGCAGACCGAGGCACGAAATGAAGAACGTCCGCTAAAGCGCAGGCTATGTCGAATACCTTTTCCGTCTAATGTTGTTAGCAATGAGACAAGCTTGCGGCTGAATGACGTACCATGCCGACGCCATGTATCTGCAGACTCTGAACGGGTAGCTTCATCGAGAGAATGGTCAAGTCTTTGCCGACCAGAATGGGGTATCTGAATGTTAAGCAATCGTAAACAGACTCTATGGAGAGAAACCCGAAGCGGGGAAACAGCTCCCATAGTTTGATCTGTAGCCAGAACTGCGATATGCGAACATTTGCAATCTCTTCGTTCGAAAGTTCGAGATCAGTGGGCAGCGCGGTGCGAACATCGTTCTCGAGCTGGATTAACCACTCTTTACTGCAGTTTTGCGCAGCACCGTTCCACACTGCGAAAAAGACTTCATCGAGCGGTCGGAAGACTGATGCGAGGTGGAGCAAGCCAAGATCATCATGACCATCGAGTGGGTAGCTTGAGGAAGTGACAGATAGTGTGATGGGCCGATTCCTACGAACGCCATGCGCTCTAACAACTAGTAAGCAATACACTCATCACGATGACCATGGGTACTGAGAATCGTCGCTGTCTTCGCTCGCAGGTGGGACTGGATAGACGAGAAAGGGACGAATGGTATCATGAAGTCGGAAGTGCATATGATGAACCACGATGCATCGAAGTGGGTGAACAGACGTAGGAAAGACGGGAAGTATTTAGCGTACCTTTCTGACACTACCAGAATCCAAAACAACCGTGTCCTTGTCTTCATGTCGAACCAATCCCTGTCCTCGTCTTTAAGCATCATGAACAAGGTTGTTGCTTCTCTCAAATAGAACCACGCCTGACGATAGTCCCCTCGGCCAGCGTAAGCTCCGTACAGAAAGAAGGAGATGTAGACTGATCGATGGTCAAGCTGCGTAATCCTATCTCGCTGCAGCGAGAGCAAGGTATGGTCTAAGTAGTAGATTTGTGAGTCCGTTTGTGAAGACTGTGTAGATCCGCAATTGGCATTAGTGGAGGCTTCCGCAAAGTTTGCCATGTATGCGCAAAAGGCATATATGAGCTGTCGAGATGTCGGCCAAGTCTGCATTTGCATGAACTCTTCTCGCAGTCTTTCGGCTGGTATGAGAGCTACTATCCTGTATATGCGCTCCTCGTAAACATCGACCAACGTTTTGAAGACTTCCCTTGTCAATTCCACAGCGTTGGTAATGACCGCGGTCGGGGCAGCATCCTGTGGGTCGAAGACGTCGGCATCGTTATGGGGTATCGCTCTCAATTCGTTGAGTACGTTAGCCCTGGAACCTGTGCGACCTCCTTGACCCCGTGGTGCGTTGAAGGTGCAAGCTAGTTTTGCCGATAAACATCCTGCGCAAGGTTGCGCGCCATTGCACTTGGTTTTGCGGCGACGACACGGGTCACATGCCTTTGTAACTTGTTTCCGGTAGACTGTTCTAGACACGGTGTTCTGCATCAAGCTCGAGTGTCTACCTGGGGTTCATGATGTTGATTAGAGATGCGAGGAGGCGTGGTGTGGAGTGGCCGCAGCCCAAGGTAGCCCGCCCGCTGGTCAGACGCGTCGCGTGATGCCGAGGCTGCTTACGTCATGTCAACACACTAATCAAGCAGACCTCGGGATGCGCGTCACTGAAGAGGCAGGACATCGCCAACACGAACAACTACTTGCGAACATAGCTCATCAGCGTTTCAGACGCGTAAAACTATTACATCGGCGCCGCAATTATGGCTTCTCTCACTCCTTCCATTCCGAGCCCACGGCAGCCTTCTCATCCGCGACACGCCCATGCCTGTACGGGTCGACCTGCGTGCTAGCAAACTTCCTGGCGCTGACCCTCTGCTCGAATAACATATCGAGCTCTCCATACGTCCGGCCCTTCGGCTCTGGGAGCCTGAAGTACACCCACACCACAACACATCCGCAGGTACCTGCCCAGAAGAACGCCGTCTTCGCTCCCCAGGCCCAGTTGGCATCACCAAGCTGGTAGTTCGTCAATACGTTGACCACAATATTCGATATATTGTACAGCGCTCGCGCGAGTACTATAGTCTTCGCCTTCAATCTAGTGGATGACATCTCAGACACGATTGAGTAGGTGACGGGACCGATCGTGAAGTCGTATACGAAGACGAACATAATCAACACCGCGCCAATAGCCCAGTTGGAGGCTTGGGTACCAGCAAAAGAGCATGATCCAACGATTATCAGGATAATGAAGAGTGTGCAGCCGCCGGAGAAATGGATCGTTCGTCGACCGAACTTTTGCATGAGGTACCACGAGCCAGCAGTACCGACTAGGCCTAGGGCGAGTGAGATCATCGACATGTTGAAAGATTGTACGGTGGGGAGGCCTGCCTTCTGCATGAAGTATGCGCTTCATGATGTTAGCCCCGAGTCCCTACTGACTTCACGTCTAATACTGACAAGTAACCCATGATGTTGGTCCCGCAGATTGTCTGAGCAATCCAGGTGAAGCATACGATCTCGGTTCGTCGGAGATCGGTTCCCTTGAACAGGTCCGTCCATCGGGTGCCTTCTGACATGTTCTTTTCCATTTCGTTGGTATGCTCAATCATGGCGATCGTCTCGTCGGCGTTGAAGTTCGGATCCTTTTCCGGCGAGGTCAGACGAAGCAATGCAGCTTTAGCGCCTACTTTGTCGCCTCTGCGAACATGCCACCACGGACTTTCAGGCGCAAGAAAGACACCGACCATGATCGGTATGGGCCAGACCCATTGTACGGCAAAAGGGATACGATACGCCCATTGGTCTGAACGTTGGACGCAGCCGCGGTTTACACCTGCAGCTATAAATTGTCCCATCACCCAGCACCTGGAAGGTCGTTAGCATTCGGTCTCGTAAAAGGCGAATGCAAATGCTTACATGTTGACGAACGTGGTCAGAATCGGCCTCAGACGCACAGGTGCAACTTCCGATGCATACTGCGTTGTGAGGGTCTGGAACATGCCCCACGGGATCCCGCAGAAGACTTCGCCAATGACCAGAGTCTGAACATTGGGCGCAAAGAACAGGATAAAGATGAAAGCAGTCATCGATATCAGGGCACCTATCATGGTCTTCCGATACCCATACCGCTCGCTAACGAAGCCGTTGATGACAAGACCGATGACCTCGCCAGCTCGTGCTCCATTGGATCTGACGCTATCAGTCACAACAAAACCTCGGGTAACGTGTCTTTGATACTCACAGTGCGCTCTGCCAACTGGCTTGAACACTGTACTTGCCAGTAGCAGCGTTCAGAACTCCGTATTTGCGATTGAACTGAGGGCTGCCGTACAAACTCCCCAGCAATGCGAGATCGTAGCCTTCCATGATCAGAGCACTCGACAGAACGACTGACCAACCGACGGCTTTTGGGTAAAGTTTGATCGCCTGAACGAGGCTCATAGATTTCTCATCGTCAGCTGCATGTTGTGCCTCCTCATTCGGCGCTGCGAGTTGTGTCGCCGTAGGTTGCTCAAAGTCCTTGTCTGTCATTGTCGCAATGAGTGGCAACTCGGGTGAAAGAGACTGGAAGCGATGCCATGTTATTGAGGAGGCGTGGCAGGCTTATAACCATCTCCAAGTACAGATGATCATGGTCAGAACAGGGTTGCCTTTGATGCGGGTTAGCGAGGGCCCAGCACCTCGGACCTCCCCATGGTGCCCCAGCTTTGGCATGGAAATCGCTCATACTACGCCCAAAATTACTCCTACAGCACCATAGAACGCCAATTTCTCGTGATTACGAGTTCTCTTGTTGCCGAATGATCGGAAACAACGCAGATGGCCTATGGTGGTTCGGCGAACCAGTAGATTTTCACGGAGCCAAGGCGGAGGCGATGCGGAGGCAACACGGAAGGAACACGGACGCCACATTGCGGGGCTAACACGACTCGCACCAGGGTGCCAACCGTTTACAAGCAGTCACCAAAACAGCGAATGAGAATTGACATCACAATGGACTGCATGACGATGATCATTGGGACGGAGTACAGACCAAAGTGTAGTTTTCTGGAGCCTGCAACGACTTCTCTCCTTCATCTCCCACTCCGTACAACAAGCGGTCATCCTCTTGCTACTGCCTGGCTTCCACCAGTAACTTCTCATCGATCCATGGATCATATCTGCTTACGAATAGCTTGCACCCACCAAGTCTCACAGTCACAGATATCCGAAGCTCAGTACACATAATTTGTCCGTCAACTATCATGTCACCACATGTGGACCTTTCTTACCACAAACGCATGTGGTGGAAGGAAGCAACATTCTATCAAATCTATCCGGCATCTTTCAAGGACAGTGATGGCGATGGCTGGGGAGATATCCCAGGTATACTTGAGAAGATCAGCTACATCGCGTCCCTTGGTGTAGATGTGGTATGGCTATCGCCCATGTTTGACTCACCGCAGATTGACATGGTAAGAATCATGATGTACGAATTATATGGACGGTCGCTGACCTCGTGCCTCAATATGTCAGGGCTACGATATTTCCGACTATGAAGGCGTATATGCACCGTACGGCACTGTCAAGGATGTGGAGAAACTCATCAAAGCCTGCCACGATAACGATATGAAGATCATCCTCGACCTAGTTGTAAACCATACAAGCGATCAGCACGCTTGGTTCCAGGAAAGCCAGAGTTCTAGAGATAATCCGAAAAGAGACTGGTACTTCTGGCAACCAGCACGCTACGATGAGCAAGGCAACCGCATGCCGCCCACCAACTACCGCTCATATTTCGCTGGTGGAACCTGGACTTGGGATGAGCACACGGAAGAGTACTACCTCCACCTATACGACAAGTCGCAACCAGACCTCAACTGGGAGAACAAAGACTGCCGGCAGGCGATATACGACTCAGCAATGCGCTTCTGGCTCAACAAAGGCATCGACGGCTTCCGCGTAGACACCGTAAACAAGTACTCCAAAGTGCTCCCCTTTACCGATGCGCCTATCACCGATCCAAGCAGCCCCATCCAACCTGCCGCCCAAATGTGGTGTAACGGGCCCCGCATCCACGAGTTCATCAAGGAAATGAACCGTACCGTCCTCTCCCACTACCGCACCTACGACAACCAACCCGTCGTAACAGTCGGCGAACTCTCCTTGTGTCCAGACCCTGCCTCCGTTCACCTCTACATCAGCGCCGCACAAAAGGAACTAGACATGGTGTTTCAATTCGACATCACGCATCTCGGTCAAGGCCCACCAGGCTCTGACAACAAGTACGACTACGCTACTTGGACACTACCAGACATGAAGCGCATAGTAGAAAAATGGCAATGCTTCATCGAAGGCACAGACGCATGGACAACCGTCTTCAACGAGAACCACGACAATGGCCGCAGTATTTCCCGCTTCGCCAACGATGCACCCGAATGGCGAGTCGCCAGCGGCAAACTACTCGCTTTGTGGCTAATCGGTCAATCGGGCACTTTGTTCCTATACCAAGGCCAGGAAATCGGTATGATCAACGCGCCGTCCTCCTGGGATATAGAGAGCGAATACAAAGACGTCGAAAGCCAGAACTACTGGGCCGAAGCCGTGCGGTTAGCACATAACGGGACGGATCCTACGCGTAAAGAAAGGATAAAGAGGGGTTTACAGCGTATGGCTAGGGATCATGCGCGGTTGCCGTTTCAATGGGATGACAGTGTCAACAGTGGGTTTTCGACGGGAAAGCCGTGGATGAGGGTGCATGATGAGTATGGTAGTATTAATGCGGAGGCGCAGGAGAATGATGGGGGGAGTGTGCTTTCGTTTTATAAGTACGTTCTGAAGCTTAGGAAGGAGCATAAGGATGTCTTTGTGTATGGGTCGTTTGAGTTGGTGGATCCGGAGGGCAAGGAACTGTTTATCTATCGGAAGAGGTGTGAGGGGAAGATGGCGCTTGTGCTGTTGAATTTTACGACCCAGGAACGGGAGATGGAATGCGATGTAGTAGGGTTGAAGTTGCTTGTGAGTTCGTATGGAAAGGCGACGGGACAAGTACTACGACCGCTGGAAGGAAGGATTTACATCGACTACTGAGCAAGTGGAGTCGAGTGTTCTTGCGAGAAAGTGTAGACGTTTGTCGATGCGCTATCAAGGGTATACTACAATGCAAAACTCGCACCACACCTTCCTCTTACTGTCCTACCCATCGTCCAACGATCGGAAGATACTTGTACAGCTCATCGTACTCTTTGCCTACCCAGCCTACCATCTTGCCGTCTCGTCCAACGACACCCAAACCACCCGCAAGCCATAGTGCTGTCAGAGCTGCGCTAATGCCGTTGATAGTGTACCACCTCCTCTTCCGGATCAAAGCTCTGTTCTCTTCCGTGTGCTTGACCTGACTTGGTGCAAAGCCCAACCATTTGGCTGCACCCCAGACGAAATGCCACACCCCAACTCCTACCAGTGCTGTGAAACCGGTGAAGGAAACGGCAGGGTGTAGTGCAAACCCATGGGAGATATATTGCAGATTAATCAGCGACGAATCACCATGCGCATACAACGGAAGAATCCTCGTAGTCCAAATATGGAAACTAGCAAAAGGCACCAAAGCATAACCCAACGCACTCGTCCCACTCAATGCCGGCCAAGGAATCGTGCGCTTATCCGTTCGCGTCTCAGCGCCGTATCTTTTCAGCGCTTGTCGCCTTCTCCATAGCCGCAGTGCGATTCCAGAAGTGACGTGTGCGACGAGGGGGAGGCCAACGAGGAGGGGTTCCGTGAGCGCGGATTGGTAGTATGGTCGTGTGAGCAGGAGGTAGCGGTTTGATTCGAGGACGGAGCGGGTGGCGAGCGGTATTATGGAGACGTTTGTTATGTGGAGGGCGGCGAAGGCGGTGAAGGTGTAGGAGGAGTACTTTTGTATGCGGAGGACTGGGGAGTGGTGGTCAGCACTGTAGCTTCTTGGATCAAAGATTGTGGGGAGACGTACGCCACCAAGCAGGCCCGTGGTCACCTAACCGCAATCCCAAAGTGTTCATCCTCCTTATCCCTCTCATCTCCTCCGTCTCTTTCTCAGGCCGATCCTCATCCGGAACCGGGAAATATTGATTAACCTTCAACTCTTCTGGTGTGTCGACGGGCGAAGGGTCGACTTCGGTGAGGCCCATGACGCCCATCTCTTCGTCTTCTACCGGTGGCAGACCCGGGCTCTTCTCCATCTTGTGGGTCGTGTCGTGGTGTTGCGAGGTAAGGGAAATGCTACGTTGCTGAGACATGGAATGACGTTGATTCGGTGAAGATATAAGTGGGGCGCTGCATGCCACGCTGAGCCGAGGCGCGTGCTGTTGAGCCGCAACACCAAATGTGCTATCACCACGCGCGACTACGCGACTGAACGACTGCACGACCCCGGTACCACACGTTCTCACGAATCGCTTACGGAGTTGCTATCACTGGTGATATATCACCTCGTTCACATCCCTACAGCGCGACACACCTCACACAGTCGCGACCATGCCACCAGTGCGCCCACCCAAACCCAACCCTCCCACGCATCACTAACACCCCTCTCAGCGAAACAACCCCCTCCCAGCGGCCGTCCGCCTCTTCAACTGCACAATCTGCGACAAAGGCTACCCACGGCAACTCGACTACGAAAACCACCTCCGCTCCTACGACCACAACCACCGCCAACGTCTCGCCGACATGAAGAAACTGACTGCCTCCAACGATACCGAGAGCAACAAGCCAAAGCAGGGGCTAGAGATGCGGAGTATAGATGTGGAGAATGCGAATAAGAAGCCGGGGGTTGGGAGTCGGTTTACGAAGATCGGGGGTGGTGGTGGTAATGCTGCGGCGGGTGGTAGGTTTAAGAAGGTTGGGGTTGCGGTTGGTGGGAAAGATGGGGTGGAGGAGAAGGCTGAGGTGGTGGTGGTTAAGACGGAGGATGTGGCTGAGAAGAGTGTTGAAGTACCGGTTGCGGCTGCGATGCCTGTTGCAGAGGCTGAGGTCAAGAAGGAAGAGGACACTGTCATGGCGGATGATGCAAAGACAGACGAGATAACATGGGAGGAGTACGACTTCACGAAGCCAACTGGATGCAATCACGCGAGCTGTCCTGGATGCAAGACAGATGGCATCTGGAGTGGTGGATGGGTGTCTGTGGATGCTGTTTGAAAGATGCGTTCATCGTTTTTATTTTGACATTTACGCGGTACTCATACCCAGGATAAGGCCATAGTTGGGACCTTTCTACATTGCATAGAATCGGCGTTCAGGAAGCCAGTACTCAGTCCGCGCTCGCGACGTTCCAGATATTTGTAAGTGTGTTTCAATCAGTCTACAATCGCTTCCCCCCAAAGTCTTCATCATTCCCTTGATTCTCGTGCCACGAGAGTGTTCACTGGTGCTTAATCGCTGCTTCGACTGACCACGAGAGCAGGCTTCATCCACAAATGCTGCTATATTTCTATCCAATCTTCGTTGTCGGACTAATCTGAGTCCTGGCTGCGTTCACGAAGCGCGGCCTTGAGGAGGGTGATGACATCCTCTTGCGGCAACAATCTCAACACACGATCGCGACCTGCTACGGTCAATTGCTAGAGATCGCCCAGTAGACCGTCGGTCTGAGCTGTGTCATTCGTGTTATTGACTGTGGTCGAGGAAGACATAGTGTTGACTGGAGCAGAGCAACGTTGAGGGTGATCGGAGATGTACATGAACGCGCTCACACGCTCTGAGCGTGGATTATCAGTGCTCATCATTTGAACGAAACACAGGAGATCGCGGCTATCAAGGTATCAAGTTGTGGTCTACACTCATCACAGTCAGGATATTCGTGAGTGTATTCAATTACCCTACGACCCCCATGCTGCGAAGTTTTCTTTTGGTCACCCTCGCTTGATGTAATCCTCTCTTAGGTGTTGCTGCTTCATCGCAACCTGCAGAGAAAGTGCGTTTTGAGACATGGAACCTTCCGAAGACAGCTGATCAGATCCTGACCATCATAGCGAACGAAAGGTGCACGTTACTTCGCTCAGCAGACAGTCTGTCACTCCCAAGTCTCACTTCTCCACGACCCAGTACCCGAGCTCATCCCAGTTCTGCCCCTTCCTCAGAGCTCGAGGTAGAGGGACGAAGAGTTTTCCGAACTCGTCGTTGACCTTGATGACGTGGGCGCAGGGGTGGCCGCTGTTGATGCATTTATCGCACGCGGATTTCTTGTGCTTGCCGCCGTGCCCGAACATGGTGCCCCTGACCCTCGAACCACGGATGATGAGGTTGCGGATACAATACTCCTTGTCGGTGTACAACTCTGGCTTCGAGGTGATTCTGCCGTACTCTTTGACCCTTCCCTCTTTGCAGTCCCACATGGCCTTGAAGCGGTCTTCGAGCGCTGTTTGGACAGGTTGTGGAAGATCATGAACGTCTCGGGGAACAGCGTCACCGTCCTCGTTTCGAAAACGAATGTACGCGTGCAAGTCCACTAGGTGTATTTCCGCATCAGCGGTGACATCGCCTTCTAGCTCGGCTACTGGCTGTGACGGTTGCTCTTGGACCTGGTTCCGCTCCGGTTCTGACCGTCTTCATTAGCGAATGGCTGACATTGTCAATGTGGTACTTACCTCTCAACCTGCTCTGCGGCTGGTGCCCTTGACCCTGATGCTGCTCCGGTTCTGATCGTATCCATTAGCGAATGATAGGAATTATCAATGGTGTACTTACCTCTCAGCCTGCTTCGCTCACGGAGGGCTGCCTGTAGAGCGGCGACGGCATTTTCTTTCGGGAGTATCTCCAAGATGTGAAGGCGGTCTGCCTCTGGCAATTTCTCGAGGATGTCCAGGAAATCGTTGCTGCTCGCGTTAGCCTGCATCTTGTGTTGCTTGGATTCGTGTTCAAGGTTCGGCTGGCGACTGGAGGTGACTGGGGGTGCGAAGGGGAAAGCTCCGCGTATGACCAGATAGTTCCAGAACTGTTTGTTGTTGATTAGGCAACCTTGGCGGAGCACTCTCAAGGGGCGGTAGACTGGCGGTCACCTAGCGTAGCGAAGCGACACGCTAAGAAGCTGGTAGCAAACGAAGAGACTGTTGCGCTGCTATGAATTTTGGTGCAGTGGATACTTGAAACCTGTGAGGTACAAGCGTGGCTCTGTTTGATGCTGCTATTGTCTAACACACTTTGTCTGGCTCAACTTGTTTAAATCCTTAGCTGTTAACGGGTTCACTTGCTTACTTAGAGGACTATCGTATCTTTCTTTCCTAAAGCTGAGCAGCTCACCAAGCAGCCATAGGTCGCATGCTATATTCTTGCGCCTCTCACTACCGGAGCTCGTGCAACCCCAAGTCACTGTGACGTAGTTCTGCCCCCGCTGCTGATGACCTACAACCACGATCAGGCTAAGGCTGATCATTGCCCTTCGTCAATGTGAATCAAGTCGATCCCAAATTCTATCGCACGATCAAGAGGCCTCTAAAAGATTGAAGACTTTCCGTAAGAGATTCGGAACGAAAATGATGAACTCTGGATGAACTGAGACCTACATATCAACAGCCTATCCGCTCCTCATCAGTGAGACCGCAAAGCAAACTCAGCGCAACCCCAGCCCCGAAACGTCAACCGAAGGTGGTAAACCCAACAGCAGCTCGCTCATAACCCTCCCACTTCCAAGCGACAATGTCACACCATCGTCAAAGTGAGCCGTGTTCAGAAACAGACCCCCTGGACCGTACCGACTATCCTGGAGATCATCCTCTTGCTCAGCAGAAAGCGGCCTGTCCTGGGAAGTATCGTCCATACCCAGCAACTCCCACTCCATCTTCATAACGATAGGATGTCCGAACTCCGCAAGCGGTCTATAGCACCTCCCCACCGCAAAAACATCCAACTCCTCACCCTCCGGCACCATCAGATACCCCTTCACAATCTCCATCATCCTCTCAACCTCATCCGGCTGCGCATGCACATCCTCCGCAAGTTCAGGAAGTACTTCCTGTTCCGCTCCCCATCCACCGACATACAACTCACCCCCCGAAAAACTAGTGATGTCGAGACCCTGTCTACCCGGAACATCGCTCTGGAAGAAGACTTGTTGACTTCCTTTCTGGTCGTCCTCTGGTTTCCAGTTAGGTGTGCGGACGCGGAAATGGTTTCCGGCTGAGGCTGTGGAGTTCATTGGGAGTTGGGAAGATGCGTGAGGGAAGAGTGTTGAGAAGACGTTTGGGGACCAGGGTCCTGCTGCTATGACTAGGCTTCTGCAGGGTATGCTGAGGGGATCGCGATCTTGTTGCTTGATCTGGATGCTTGTGAAGTGTCGCGATCCTGGTGCTGCCTGAACTGATGTTGCGTTCGCGTTGAAGATGAACTTAACGCCCAGTTTCTTGCACTCGCTGAAGAGAAAGTGGCAGAATTGAGCTGGATCGCTTATCGGTCAGTCTGAAGTCATCGCAATAGAAAGGCGAACATACAGATGCGATGCGTGAGGGGGCCCAGCCATACGCTGCACAGACCAATGGCTCTCAGTTTTGACCCAGTCAGGAAGCGCAGACAAAGGCTGTTTGACGGGAGGAGTCGGACCCCAACTATCAGATGGCTTAGGCATGCTCGTGAAGTCGTCGGGTATGATCCGGTAAATGGTAGACTCGCTAAAGCCGAACTCCTTCATCCCATTCGCGAGAGCCAGTTCCTGAAAGAGCTTGTAGGACAGAACGCCCAAATCAGCGACACCGCTCGCAAAGCCGAAATCTCCAAGTCCACCTGTCGCTTGACCAGAGGCAGCAGGAGTGATATGCGCAGCTCGTTCAATGACGATGATCTTGCCGTGTGGCCTGGTCGTGGCATTGACGGTCTTTCGGTGAGCGAGTGCGAGCTGGTAGGCCGTCGCGAGGCCGATGACACCTGCACCCAGAATGACTGTATCATCCCCCATCATTTCGTTTTCCTGAGGAGTCAAAGGTTGCTGCGACTTCGACCAGGTTGTGTCCGTAGTTGGAGAAGCCAGGGTGCGGGGCCGCCACAATGCAAGGAGAAGGAAGCTGCTTATGGGGTGCATGACAATGTGCAATGCTTCACCGAGCCGGTGTCAGGGAATTGTACTGAGGCGTTGGAAGTTTTGCGAACGTCGATGCTGATTATAGTTCTTGTGATGCGGGGAAGTCTGTAATGGCGGTTGCCGTACGCTCTTGGGTCTGAGCTCAAGCGGCGCGTTCACCGTTTGGCGTGGGCTTAGCGATCAGAACAGCGTTTGTACAATTTGCAAGACATCATTCTCCATTGCTATTGGTGGCATTTACGTGTGCCTACTCTTCGTCATTCATATGTCATACTGTCATACAAGGTCCATCTCAACTTCGTCGACTCGGCTTCATGACCCTCCTCATCTTCTTGCACTCAGCATACACGAGATATCTCGCCCACGCTTAAGCACATCTACTTCCACTCCCAACACTCCTCCACCATCCACTCAAAGTCCTGGAACTTGACAACCGCACCCACACTCAAGATCTCAGGCCTGAAGGTAACGCCACAAGGTAGGAAACCATCGCCGACCCTCACAGTCCTGTTCCACTTCTCCACCTCTGACTTTGCGCCGTTCCCACCAACCTTCTCCTTCGCAGTCTTTCCCTCGCCATTTTCCCACTCCCATCGCTCAACAGTAACCTTGCCACCCCACATGAGAATACCCTGGCAGTACTGTCCCAGCCTCACAACCACACCTCTGACACCCGCGTGATCAGCCTGGCACCGCATAACCACACAGACCATACTGCCCTTCTCATTCGTAGATACGGCGTCGACGTCCCTCCACATCTCCTCGTGAGTCTTGACCGCACCAAGCGCCGGATGGTATCCGTGTCCATGCTCCAGCGTCAATCCGGGAGCGATGGGATACATGTCACCCTCATCAACAGGGATGTTCTTGTGGCCAACTGGGAAGCGTGAGTCCAGCCAGTGAGTCCAGGTAGAGTGTGTGACGTTGACCCAAGTTTCTTCCTTGAGCTTCTTGGCAGACTTCCCGTGCTGTGGGCCGGTGGGGGGAGGCGTGATGGATACGCTGGTGGAAGTGCCGGTGAAGGCCCAGTCTAGGTGAGCTGAGTTGCCTACGTTGGTGCTCTCTTTGACGGACGCGGGACCAGCGCTGTTGGAATTGATGGTGTCCTTCGAGAACGACTTGTAGATACGAACATCGACGAAGGTGTGGTTAGGGCTTGTCAGTACCAGAGTAGATGTAGGCTCGAACTGGTGAGATGGCAGGTTCAGCGGGTTCTTGTGAGGGAGATGGATGGAGTAAGGGATCTCGGTGTTTGGTGGTAAAGGGTAAGGGAGGAAGTAGATATACTCGCGCTTGCTGATGTTGGCAGCACTTGGGTCTTGAAGAACGGGCTTGGGACCGTGAGTTGTAGTGATGGTGAAGGAACCACCGCCATCTTCTGGCTGTGCGGGAGCTTGGAGAGAAGGTGAGACGCCCTTGTTGATTGCTGAGGATGCCATGGCGTCGGTTTCGGTGCCGGAGTCTGGGGGTGTGTAGATGATGGGGCTGGTGTTGGTGCTTGATTGATCGCTGAGATCATACGGTTCTTCGTTTGCTTGTGCCGCGGCGGGGTGATTCTTGGCCTTGATCACCATTTTGGATTTGAGTCTGATTTCTTTTCGAGGGGGAAAGGTCAGAGAGACTAACAGTTACCGTGATGTTGAGATAGGCGTGAAAGCGAAAAGGACGTTGAGATCTGGACAATGAGTCAGTATTTCAGGGCTTTGCATCAATGTCTCTCAGATTTCAACGATCTGAGGAGGATACAACAGCTTTCCACGGTGTACGTGGATGCCAATACAACACTAAGATGTATACAGTGTGGGAGTTGAACGCGCAGGAATTGCCTTTGCGGGAGCGTGCCTCCTACCGGCTTGCTGGGAATTGTTGAGGGGACTTACCATGTGAGTGCTTGAGGACTTCGTAGCTTGTACCTGGCACGTTTTGCGTGGTGTTGTGGTGTTGTGGCAGATACGGCGTGAGGTGGGGGAGCTTATAGCAACAAGAACCGCGCTAGCGACGTCCGTTTGCGCAAGGTGATCATCAATACTAGAATTCGAGGTGAATGTCAATTTCATACTGCTCGGTCAAATGGCACGTCACGAATGATCCTATCGTACCCTACAACAAAGAGTGGTATCGCTGGAAGAGACTGTAGAAGAAATGACGAACAGATGAATGGAAGGCACGGCTTGCATTTGCAAAACTAGGTATCATTCACATGCTGTCATTTATTTTGACAGACCTAACCATGACGCCGCCCATGCTGGGAAAGCCCACGCTGGGAAAGCCCACGCTGGGAATACCCATTGCCGAATCGTAATCCTGACTTTTGTATTGTCGTAAGCCATAGCAAAGAACCAAGCAGCTACTTCAGCGAATAGCTTATTTCTTCTTGGAGTCGGCCTCCTCGGCCTTAGCCTTCGCGCGCTTCTCACGGACACCGACAAGGCGGGCCTCGGAGCGGGCGTCACGGAGCTTGCGGTAGGCGTTCTCGGTAGCCTCGTAGTTGCCAATGGGGCCCTCCTCAAGTTGGATGACGTTCTTGATGGGCAGAGCAGCGGCGGTGGACTGGACGAGGTTGTCGGCGCTCTTGGCGGCCTTGACGTCCTCGGCGGAAGCGTCACCAGACTTGGTCTTGCCGTTGCGGCGGGGGAAGAGGATGAGGCGCTTGCGGTACTCCTGGAGGCGCTCGACGTTGGCCTTGAGGCCCTCCTCGGAAAGGTTCTGACGGCGGGGGTCGACAGAGATACCGATGGTGCGGGCGAACTTGCGGGGGATACCGGCGGCTGCCACATGTTAGGAGCGCTTTGCGCAATTGGGTAGAGCAACATACCCTTCAGCTCAGCAAGAGAGAAACCACGGCCGGGGCGGACACGGCGGTTGTACTTGATGGTAGGGCAGCGGACGACGGGCCTGAGCTTGTCGACGGGCCTAGGGGCTACCTTCGCAGCCTTCGCAACGCGAGCATTGCGTCTGGACTTCTTCTTGCCAGGCTATCGTACTGTCAGAAATCTGAACACAGGCGCCACTACTCTCAGCGACGTGAGAGGGGAATTACCTGGTCGAAGTGGCAGCGGACGTAGCGTTGCCTGGAGAATGTTAGCCCAACGTCATCAACGTGTCCAGTGTCTTAATCGCGAACTCACCAGTCCTTGTGGAAATGGTTCTTCTGAATCTGCTGGTTGTGCTTGATCGCCATTGTGTCGGATTGTCTGCCCTAATCAGCCTTCGTCCTTCGCTCGTAAAAGTGTGTGGAAGCGCGCAGTGTCGACGGCGATTTCGATTTGATTGCGCTCGTTCGATTGCGCACTCCGACGATGGTGAACGTACCTCGATGGCTGACCTGTGGGTTAGTTATCGTACGGCTGTCGAGGAAGAAATCTCGAAGTTCGCTCGCCAATTTCGACAGCCTTCCTAGCGCTAGTGGGCCAACCGAGTTTTCGGCGGCACGTTTTGCCGACGCCGACACTAGCGTGATGGGTCGGCTTGCGCTGCAACACCAATGACGACCCGCTACTGGAACACAAGTTTCTGTCGCGAAAGCTACCATGGTGTCCTGGTCGATTGAGTGTGGTTACTTTGAGCATACTCATCATTCTTATCGCTGTACCGGATGCTTCACTCCTTCAACGATGATGAGAAACTTGATCACTCTGATACAATTGACTGGGAACCGCTTTTTGCTTAAAGTATCGCTACATCCATTCGAAACAAACTGTAAACAATAATCTAAACATCCCTATAGTACTCCCCTGTAGTGAGCACACAATGTACACGAAGACATTACAAAACGCTAAAATGTGTCCAAAAAGAAGTGAAACCGCACAAGTGCCTTCTAGACCAACCCCGGCACCACAAGAACCTTCAAACCACCACCCTACTAAAAAGGATCAAGAATCAAAAACCACCATCATCAGCATCGAAGAACTCAGTGTTAGAACTCTGCGCACTCGTCCAACTCTCCCTGGGAATCTTGTCTCTGAGCCAGGTAAGAACAGCGTCAGTGCCCTTCTGCAGCACCTGTCGATTAGGTACCCTGAACTTGTTGCCTTCCACTTCAAAGCCTGTCAGGGTGCCTTGCAGCAATCCAATTCGCGGTTCTAGACGCTCAATGTCGTTGTTGCCCAGGTTTACAATCCTAAGGTTATGCAAGCTTTCAGGCGAGACCTCGGAGATCCTGTTGTCGGATGCGAGGAGGGTGGTGAGCGCGGGGAAGGCTACATGGAGCGTTGGAAGGGCACCGGCGAGACGGTTGATCGAAACGTCCAGCGTCACGAGGAGAGGCGCCGTGAGGTATGTTGTCAGATGCGTGAGAGAGTTGATCTTGTTACTGGCGAGACGGAGATCGCGTAGCTGAGGAAGTTCGATGGGCGCTGACAGAGGTACTTCAATGCTGTTCCTAGACAGATCGAGTAATGTCAAGTGTTCGAACTGCGCTGCTATAGACGGTATGATCTCGAACTTGTTGCGCTGCAGATGCAATTGACGCAGTCCGTTGACCATGACCTCCATGGTGACTTCATCCAACTCGAGTTCAGACATGCTCTTGTCCGCGAGGTCTAGTGTGCCTGAGGGTGTAAGTTGCCACTTCGGCTGAGCCTCTTCTGTGACACCATTCTCGAATTCGTCATCCACGTCGGCTGAGACGTCCGCTGGTAGTCGCGATGCCAGATCGCGCTTGATATCATCGGTGCCCATAGTAAGAAATTTACGATCGCGCAACGGGTTAGCTGCAACAGTGAGGTGTTCGAGATGTTCCATCAAGGCAATCTTTTCATCAAGCTGAGTGATGTCGTTGCCCGTGAAGTCTGCAGTACGTAGTTGTTGAAGCGTCACGAAACCCTCTGGTAAGGTTGAGAGTTTGTTCTCGCCGACTAGCAGCGTCGTCATACTGATCCAGGTCGATACTTCAGGGAACGACGTAAGTCTGTTCGTGGAGACATTGAGCGTCTTGAGAGCAGGCAATTCAACCACATCGCCATCGCACAGAGACGTGAGAGAGTTTTGTGCGACGTTGAGTTCCTGTAGATGAGGTACTGAGCTCAGGCTGAGAAGTGTACCCTCCAGACGGTTCTTCGACGCTTGAAGCTCGACAAGGGTTGCAGAAAAGACTTCGCTAGGAAGGGATCGGAGCTGGTTGTCCGACACATTAAGTGTCCGCAACTGCGTCAAACGCTGCATGTCTGCCGGTATGCTTGTCAACTTGTTCGATTGCAGCTCGAGGACCTCTAATGCTGTGAGATCGCATATCGCTGATGAGAGATCTCCGTTGAGATCGTTTTCTGCCAGCTTCAACTCCCTCAAGGTGGGAATCTGAGCGATGACGTCCAACATCTCCATAGGCAACTTGTTCCGTGACTAGGCAATGTTAGCTACAGGGTATCGTCTGTTTTACTGATTGTGGCACTTACAAGGTTCAGCTTCGAGAGCTGCGTAAGTCGTCTCAGGCCTACGGGCAACTCTCGCAGCATGTTACCGTGGAAGTCGATGCTCTGTACACCTCCAAATTGAGGTCCAGCCTCATCCGAATCAATCATGTCTTCAACTGATACATCAGGGAACATGCTGTCGGGAAGAATCTCAAGCTCGTTGTCTGCAGCCAGGATAGTGGACAGGTCTACTACCTCGCCCCAGGCCACCTTGGTATCGTTGGGGTCGTAAATGTACATGGAAAGTACGTCGTCAGGAATCTCCTTCAGTCCCATCGCAGCGATGTTGAGGCGGCCATCTGATCGGGCGGTATCGATCCGTCTGCGCAGCACAGACTTGCCACCCTTGGGGCGCTGGTTGAAGGGATCGTCATCGAGACCAAAGTCAAAGGTCGCAATCTCGGCAGGATCGGGCACGATAACATCGGTGGGTGGAGTGCTGTTCCTCGCCGGCTCAGCCTTTGCCTGCTTCGCAGCTGCCCTAGCCTTTGCAATCTGCTCTCTCAGGGCATTGGACGAGCTGGCGGGTTTCGGCGGAGCCTCAGCTGGTGCTTCTTCGACGTCTGCCTTCTTTGCAGCTCTCGCTTTCGCGATCTGATCGCGCAGGGCAGTGGAAGAGCTTGGAACCTTTCGGACGGTATCAGGTGTTTTCTTGACCGGAGTATCCCGGGCTGGTGAGGATGTAGCAGTGCCGGGCGGCGATATTGCTTGACCGAAGACGTTGTTCAGGGACGGCCGAGATCGGGGTGTTCGCATGCCCGTGAGACTCTTGCTATTCGTCAGCGGGCGTGGTTTAGGTGTGTTTTGTAGGTTCTGCGCCGGAGCCAATGGCTGCTTCTTGATAGTCAACACAGGCTGTAGCATCGAAGTACGCCTGCTTGGTGTTGCAGCGGGTGTGCTAACATTTGCACTAACGCTTCTCTTTCCAGGTGCAGTCATAGACAGTCTGTTGGAGGGAGCACCAAAGCGCTTGGGTGTAGCTGGTATCGGGTGCGGGGCACCGTCACTTGTAGATGGCCTGCTGCCGTTGCTGTTCGACATGGCGGATCCGGGTCGCACCGGAGGGGCCATGCTGTTGTCGGCATTGAAGAAGCTCGATCTACGTCTTCCTTTGCCGGGTGCTGGCGAGGATGGCAGGTTGGACAGAGTCTCTGCCGTCCGTTCTGAGAGCGATGGGCGGCCCTTCCTCTTCTCCGGCTTCACAGGACTGATTGGACTGGACAGATCGTCGATAGCTGAGTCCGCATGTTCCGGTTCTGGCTCGTTGTCGCGAAATCCGGCTCTCGAACTTGCCCGCGAGGATGCCCTCGAGGCTGACCTAAAGCCCTCTAGGCTTCCCAGTGTATCATCCTCTTTGGCAGGAGCGATCGAGGATGAGCGCGATGCATTCGTCTGACGTGACGGTGGACGGGCAAATGGCCGCTTGAAGACGGGCGCATCGCTGGTACTTGAGGCGGCGGTCGAGGTCCGCCTTGAGCCGAAGTTGGGAATGCCGCTCGCCCTGCGGTTCGACGAGGGCGCGATGGATGAGCGTTTGGAGGCTGTATTGTCAGGTACAGGGCTCGAGGCCGTCAGGGGGTTGCTGGAGTAAGCAAGGGATGCTCTCGACGTCTTCTTCTGCAGCGTCGACGTGGTCGGGCGCGAGATAGACGACAGCGACGGCTTCTTGCGCAATTGCTCTGTCGAGGCGGGCGCGCGCAGCTGGGAATGGCTGTTGGACGGCCTGAGTACAGGGAGTCGCGAAGCCGGTGCCGGCCGTGGGATCCCAGACGGGCGCGGAATGGACGAGGACTGGTCCATGGTGATGCTGTCAGACAGCGCGCTATACGATGCAACGCCTAAGGGTTGGGAAGTCGTTCATGCAAGACGGCACAGGCGAAACACACGTCCAACCAGATTAAGGGTCCTCCACTTGTCGCCAGGTTGCTTTTCGAGAACCAATTCTCCGCGCCGGGTGCAGAGGGGCGTCTGAGCGAGCGGGAGGCGACCGTTGCCCCGTGAAACCAAAGGGAGAGCCATGTTTCTGTTGCGCTGACAGGTCGGGCCTAGCGCCGGTTGGTATTGAGCAGGGACGACCGGCGGGTCCTTCCTCAACCTCGCTCCACGCGCCTTCCGCACCGACGACATCGTCACCCACACACCCAACACACCCGTTACGAGCGCCCTGTCTTCTGCAAACACCTGTTCGCTGCCGTTTGCACGCTATCACGGTCGCATAACCCCCGCGACTTCTTTTTGGCAAACGCGCATCGACGCGCACCCCTGCACCCACCTTATCGTATTCGTCACCTCTACCGCGTCGCCCACCACGCCAGCTCCCCAGCTCTTTGACACCTCTCCCCCCGCGTGTCACAGTTGGACTGGACAAAGCGCAATTCTTCTCGACCAAACACCGCCTCCATATCTTCCTGACGTGTGTCGCACTGCGTGGGCCAATTGCGCCTGAGGCAGAATGGAGTCCCACGGAACGCAGTACCAGGACTCATTGATGCCTACGACTGAGAACGCACAACCCGAAACACCACCCAAGCTTTGTTCTCCATCGCCCGCTGAGTCGGCAGCGCTCGCAATGTCAAAACTTGCATCCCCAGACCACAAGTTTACCTCCCCCGCACCCCGGACTACCTCTTCCATGACCCCTCCACCCTCTTCTCAGATCCCAAACATGCGTGCAGTCATGAGGACGCCTACTCCCCCGACTCCACAGCTCACGTCTCCCCCACCAACCAGCAAACTGCCCAATCAGCCGTCTGCTTTGACAGACATGGGTGCAGGTCTCTACCCGCAGGACCAAGTCAACAGTGCTTCTGCTGAGGAGCTGAGAACCATGGTCAACACCATCTCCAATGCATTACGCGACATGCGACTCTCCGCAGCCCACTACAAGCTTCAGTACAACATGGCTGTAATGGAGAGTCAGGAGTCTGCCAGCCGCATGGCTGTCGAGCTAGCCATGGCTCAGAGAGAGCTTGACGTTCTGCAGCAAGCTGAAGAGAAGCGCCGCAACAACATGGTCACCCCAGAGCAGACCTATCAAGAGTCCGCCAATGCAGCCAATGCAGTCTTGCTATCAGAGATGGGTCGCCAGAACCAGATGTTGCAGAGTGAGAACGAGGAGCTTCGCGACATGCTTGAGCAGCAAAAACGTCTTACTGAGCACCGCGAAGGCGAGCTTGCTAGCCTGCTGGATGAGAATGACCGTCTGAAGACGAGGATTCGTAAGAATCGCGACCACATCGCACCTCTTCTTGAGCAGATCGAACAGTCTTCACCGCGGTCGAATTACGGCACACCTCATCAGCCAACTCCCAGAAATCGCGTCAACCGTGTGCCGCCTGCTCTGTCCGAGGAAAGCAGAAGTCAGAACAACTTCGAAGCTCTTCTCCTAGCCGACAAGATGCTGAGTCAGGAGGTCGCTACTGCGCCCACGACCCCCATCAGGCAACACGCCCCCAGATCACGCTTCAGTCACCAGCGAGGCGCGCAGTCCATGTCATCGCTGCCACAGACCCCGAACCGCAGAGCTGCCTACCCTCAGGTACCCCGCACACCGCCACTTTTCGTGCCAACCAACATCCCTCAATCCGCACCACCAGCGCACTACCAAGCCAAGCCATCCAACACCCGTCGCCAAAGCAGCAACTCCACCATCACCGCCTCCAGCGTCGACGAAGAAGAAGCCTTCACCGACCGCGAGGAGGACGAAGTCCCCGAATCCCAGGCCAGCCAGATGGCACGCAACCTTCTGCAAAGAGCACCACCCACCAAAGGCATGATGTCTGCCCCACCATCAGCCCAGCCAACCAACCTCGTCCAAAGCAAGATATTCGGCCAAGTCAAGAAAGGCTCCGGTCTAACCCGTGCCGGCGAGCTAAAGCGCGGCCGCATGCCCTCGACAGCGGATCTCCGCACTCAGACAAGTCCGCCGAAGCGCGGACGCGTCGATCAAGGTGTAGGTCTCGGCATTGGCGGCTTGCTGCGAGAGTAGAAAGAACATTGTTCCTGACCATATGCGGCAGGGAGTTTATCAAGCTTATTGAAAGTTTGGTGGTTTTTTACGATTCTGATGATTCTTGGCGGCCAACTTTCTGAGGGAGGGGTCGTTTTTGCTTTTTGCTTTTTCTGATTTTGGATAGCAAGGTTTGGATACCCTTCATGCAAATGAATGCTGTTTGAGCATGGCGCTAGCTAGCGCGGCTGACTTTGAGGTTGGCTGATAACCTTTATGATTGTTTATGGATTATGGCGGTTGACATGTGGGCTTTTTTGGATACCATGTGGAGGGAAGTGAGGGAGGGAGGTTTAGTCTAGACAGAACTTGAAGTCAATGTATATGCGCATTATCCGCTCACACGAGAGATCATGGTTCCTGAATGAATGTGCTCTGTTTCTAGCCTTCTCAATCCTTTAATACTCTACTCGTAATCCCATCCCCATCATTTCACGATCTTCACCCACTTCCTCCCCTCACTCCCCTTCTCCATCAGATCAAGCGCCTTATGCCACTCCACCGCCTCCTTGAACCCTACAAACCCCTCCTCCACACTCTTCCCCTCAACAAACCCCTCATACAACATCCCCACGTTCTTCGCCATCGGCGCCAACTCCCTAACCACCTCCTCATACTCCACCTCCACCGTCTCCACACCATCCCTCTCATGATCATACACCTCGATCTTCTCTCCGCCCATACCAAGATTCAGCATCGTCGCAGAAGTAAATCGAATCTCACCCCTCGTGCCGAAA
Source organism: Alternaria novae-zelandiae (assembly GCF_023758075.1). NCBI lineage: Eukaryota > Fungi > Ascomycota > Dothideomycetes > Pleosporales > Pleosporaceae > Alternaria > Alternaria novae-zelandiae. Next base: position 2,680,450 of record NW_026056962.1, on the reverse strand, counting down.
ACGCGCCATACGAGACCGGGTGTGTCTTTGAAGGTTTTGCCGTGGCGTAGGGCCATGGAGATGGGCGCGGAGTTGTTAAGGAGAATGCCTTGCAGCATGACGTGATCGGGTGTTTCGCGCTTGGCAATGCGGTCGAAACTCATGTCTGCTTTGAGCAGTTTGGTCTCTGGCCAGCGGGTGGTTAATAGCGCGGAACATTCTTCCAAACCACCCAGAGCGTGGAACACGGCATCTGCGGTATGGCCAACAATGATGCTGAGGAAACTGCCGCCACTCTCTTTCTTGGTCATGAAGTCGTTGGCGGGGGGTTCGACGTCGCCCGGCCATCCCATTTCGAAGGTCAACGTGGAACTGAGGATGTCACCGATGGTCTTGTCCGCGACGAGCTGCTTCATCTTGCGGATGAAGGGGCTGGAGCGGGATTGCAGACCGACGATTGTCTTGGATCCGCTGGCCTGGGCTGCGGCGTGCATTTCCTGGGCTTGGGACAGGTTGGATGCGAGGGGCCATTCGACGAAGACGTCTTTGCCTGCTTTGATGGAGGGCATCAGGAGAGCGTAGTGTCTGTCTACTCGGACGGAGCAGACGACGAGGTCGACATCTGCGTCCTGAGCTAGATCATCGGGGTTGCCGTAGGATTTGGTGGTTGGGGGCAGGTTGTAGCGTTTGATAGCTGCTTGGGCGGATGAAACGCTGGAGTTGCAGAGGGCGGTGATCTCATAGTGAGGTGAGGCCAAGAGGTAGGGCAGGTGAGCACTGCGTGCGTGGGTTAGTTGGGATTGGGATTGGGAGTTGGGAAATAGTGTATATACCTGGCTGCCCAGCTGTCTCCTGGACTGGCGGAGATTTCGCCAGTGACGGAACTGAGTCCGATGAGTCCTACTTTGATGGGCATACTGATGAGTTGAGGCTTTTGCTGTTGATGAGTGTACTGTTGTAAGGTGGTGATGATGGGATGTAAGATTTATCCTACCAATGCAGGATATATAAATCAACACAGCGATGCCGTTTGTTCGTCCGGTTTCAACTTGCCTAGAATCCAGATACATGGCCAGGACCATTGAAAGGCACGCAATACGGTCTATACGGTGGTACTAACTGATAGTCGCATAGGGTACGTAGTGCGGAGTCAGGATATTGTTGCTACTTGTCAGGCTAGCCAGGGTACGACTGTGTACTATCTGACTATCTGACATCTCTGACATGTCAACGCAATGACAGCGCCCAACTTTTCCCCACCGGATGTCTCAAGAAACCACCGCGGAGGGTTTCTTCTCATATGTGCTGAACCCAATGAGTAGGACTAGTATGTCTATCGGGGCCAGGTTTCGGACGAGTAAACCGGAAGATCCGGTGGGTACTCAGCGGAGTGGATTTACTCCGCCGATGAAGGAAAAGCGCGTCCAGTATAGCCGCTCAAGACGTGATAGACACTCAGATACTCGGCATTACTACGGCATTTTCACTCATGGAGGTTGGTGTGCGAAAGCGCCACGCAGGTTGTAGGGACTTCGAGGGCAGGTGTGTTCGGCTAGCACGAGTAGTCGGCCCGACACCTTCCCCTCATTAGTCATCTGAACGCGCCCCAGACGCGGGCGCGTCCTTTTCGTGCTTTTCCGTGTGCTCTGACGTAACCCGAGCACCACGAAGGAGCCTTCTCCGTGGAAACGTAGCATCGTTTTCCAGCATGGCTAGGTAATGTAAAGCTGCATGCCACGATGTTGCACGCTGGTGCTGAACCAACGCCATCGGCTCTCTTCGTCACGTACTCACGAACCTTCCAATACGTCGTCTTAGGTCACAACAGATTGTCTAGATGAACGCACCACGCAACGCGATGAGTTCCAGTGCAGCGCGTAAACACCTCAGCAATGTATTCCCTTGGATCACATCACCCTTCATCGTCGGAGCGCCAATGCGCGTCATGTCTGGTCCGCGCCTAGCTCTTGCAGTGTCCAAGGCAGGTGGCCTAGGGTTCATTGGGCCTGGCGCGAAACCCGAAGATACCGCTACGGATCTGAAGAAATTGCGCAAACTGCTCAAGGACGTACCAGGCTCTACTTTCCCAGACGCACATCTGGCTGGAAAGCGATTACCGGTGGGTGTTGGATTCCAGCTCTGGAATGGGGATCTCATTTCAGCAACCAAGGCAGTGAAAGACCACCATCCTTGCGCTGCGTGGCTGTTCGCGCCGAGACATGGGCAGGAAGAGTTGGATGAATGGACGGCGCGCCTCCGGGAGGTAGCACCTGAGATCCATATCTGGATCCAGGTCGGGACCCTGAAGGAGTCTTTAGAAGCTGCAAAAAGCGACCATCCGCCAGATGTGCTGGTCATCCAAGGTGCGGAAGCAGGAGGCCACGGAAGAGCCACAGACGGCATGGGCATCATGACGCTCTTCCCTGAAGTCGCAGATGGCATCCGCGATTCCGGTATCTCATTGATAGCTGCTGGAGGCATTGCCGATGGTCGCGGTGTAGCTGCTGCACTTGCTCTTGGAGCTCAAGGTGTAGCTATGGGCACGCGGTTCCTGGCATCTACCGAAGCGCGGATCAGCAAAGGTTATCAAAATGAAGTCGTACGTGCCACGGATGGTGCTCAGAGTACCACCAAGACTATGCTATACAATCATCTGCGAGGTACAGTGGGCTGGCCAGAGCAGTATAGCCCGCGAGGTATTACGAATAAGAGCTGGAATGATCACCAAGCAGGTGTTCCGTTCGAGAAATTGAAGAAGCTTCATGAAGAGGCGGAGAAGTTAGGGGATGCAGGGTGGGGTCCAGAAGGAAGACTGGCTACGTACGCTGGGGCTGCGGTAGGCCTTGTGCATAGTGTTGAAGATGCTGGAAGTTTAGTGAAGAGGTTGCAGGGCGAGGCGAAGACGATTATACAAGGGCTACACGCTGATGTTTAAATCGTCACAACGAAAGTGTCGATGCTTTTCTCAAGTATGTGGCCATTGCTACGTGCTAATTACCCTCTATATGAAGAAAGCCTCCGTTCTCTTCAGTTTGATGGAGCGTTCTCATCAGCTTTTGCGGGCTGAGATTCGTAGCCCGCTTGGTTGTCCGTCTGCACAACCCCAGAAGAGTGCGTTTGCTCCGAAGTAGAATCCCGCGTCTGCTCGGATGCAGAACTATTAGCCTGGCCGGAGGCATGGGTATCTGTCTGCCCGGATGAAGTATTGCGCTTTTGCCGAAGTGCATAACTGGCAATCAGCTCACGCCATCGATCCTGCGTCGGGTTTGACAACGCTCTGTCTCTTTCTCTGTTCATGAATACTGCCGCATGTATCTCAACTACAGTTGCTTGTCCTCGGGGTCCTCTATATGCTGCTAATCATCAGCTCGTAACCGATGTGATCTTCGCGGGAGACTTACTACGCGTCGCATCGAGTACGCCGGATGCAACACAGTCTCTGAGCAGACCAGTAAGTACATCAGTCCTAACATACCTCTTCCAAGTCCGATCTTTGCCATCAGCCTGGTCGATCGCCTCCCAATAGAGACAAAACTTGTGCATAAGGTCCCCAGTGCTTACTATAACCAATAAGATTAGTATGAAATCGACAATGTTTACCTTACTGAACTGTCACTCACAGTATTCCAAGGCAACGCCTTCGTCGTATCCAAGATACTTTCCAATGCACTCCATATGTTTGTACCTATCTTGCATAGTTATATCAAGCTGCAAGAGTCTACCGACAACATGATCGAGCTGGTCGTCTGTTAGCTGCTCTTTAAAGGCGTTGCAAGCAGTCGTAAAGCAGGGCAGACTACTGATGCTTATGGCTTTCGTCAAGCTGAGAAGTGTATTTACGAATGCCGTGATGCGATCAACACTCAGGGGTGATTCTGGGTAATAACTTGTCGCCATCTTATGTTGCGCGGTATGATTGAGCGGGAGTGAGAAAATGGTCATAACAGTCGCTTTAAATCTCTGCTTGGTCGTTTAGGTTTGCTGAAATCATCTAATCACAAGATCGAATAAACTACAAACCGTAAGCATGTGAGTTGCCTCAATCGAAGAATGTAGGCAGTTGGCTCTTTGAACGACCTCGGGATGCTACTGTAATGTTCACGTTTTTGAAAGGCAAAATCTTCTATACACGAACCGCATGAGGCATAGACTAACTACATCCATCGACATTCTAGGTGTGATATCAGAAAACCAACGATTTAGAATAGCGAGATACGCCGCTACGAAAGACAATCAGGGATTTGAACATAACCCAAACGCCATTCTAAAATCCGAGCCAACATCCCCGTGACGTTCAAGCATGTAGCCATTGCTACGTGCTAATTACCACCCATTTCAAGAACCCCCCCGTTCTGTCCTCTCCGATTGATCCTCGTCATCGGTTTCCACAGAAGGCTGTTCGTAGCGTGCATGATGCGCAGTCGTGGGAGTATTCCCCTGCTCTGACGTCAACTTGAGCACTTGCTCTGATATCAAATTTTTCAACTGCTCTAACGTTGGATATTCAGGCCGTTCAGATCGGCTGAGATCCGAGATTCTCCTAATGACCTCGTCGGACTGTGCGGCTGTCAAATACTATATGAAAGTGGCGCGAGCGTGACTGAAACATGGCCAATCGCTGGTTAATGTGGCTTCCGTCAGGCTTGTGAGAATGTTCAGAGCTGCTGTAATGTCAGATTCACTGAGAGATGGGTCTGATTGGCGATGAGCTGTCATCGTACGCTCTGCGATGTGGTAGATGGGCGCGAGAGTGATCGTGTTAGTCGCTTCTTAAACTCTCAGAGATCGGATAAGTTTGCTGTAGCCATCGTATCACATGGTCAATTCCATGGAAACATGAAGAGTCTGAACAGTCCCCAATCGAAGAGTGTAGACACCTGACTGTTCTATGAGAGCACTGTGGTAGCAGTTGTATGATAATATGAAATAGTCAACGGATTTCCGTGTATCTTTGTCACCAACAGCAATAAGATCCGAATATTGTAGATTACCCAAACGCCATCCTACCATCTGAGCCAACACACTCATCAATAATCATAGCCCCACCCACTCTGTCCTACCCTCCCCACTCCCTCCCCGTTGCTCAAAGCCCTCGCAACCTGGAAGCCCTGCGTGAGGACACCCACCGCATTGTCCACACCTACATGCCCACTCCTAAACGTCCCAGGCACAGGCGGATCCTCACTCCTCTGCATAACTGCCCTCATCATCTCCTCACTCGCCTCGCCTTCATATCTCTCCAACACCAGTCTCCTAATCGCCACATGCCACTCACCCATCCACTCCTCCTCACTAACAGTCGTATACTCCTTCCTACCCATAGTATTCGTTCGCGAAAACGGCCATTCGGCTCTAACAACGCTCCAGCGCCGCGTCGCGAAGAACAAGATAGGCCAACTGAATATCCACAGGAACGTCAAGTAGAAGATCCATCGCACCCATGTCTTCAGCCTCCAAGCATTCACACGGTGCGAAGTGTAGAAATCGACATTTGCGTCTTCGACGGGGAAGGTTATGGAGATGTTGCCGCGGTAGTTTGTAGATCGGATTATGCCTTCGATGCGGCTGCGCAGGTATGCTTCGTCCAGACCCGTGACGTCGCGTCGCACACGGAAGATACGAAGTGCGCGTGGGGAGGCGCAGTATCTATGGCACCATTCCGTCAAGCCCGGTTTCTGAGCACCACCAACTTCAATATCTTGTTTCGCGCCTGGTGCCCTGCATTTGAGAATCGTGCCACGGTGCGTTTTCTCGCTATTCTCAGCCGTCGTGAGGGACATGGTGCCGAAGTTGTTGGCAATGTAGTGCGCATGGATGTATTTGGACAGGTTTATCACGAGCCGGAAGTCGGTTATGGTGCGCGACTTGGTCTCGTTATTCTTCTTGGTGGTTTCGCGGTGCGTGCCCATTATGTAGATGAGGGGTGTTGGGGCGGCTTCGGCGAGGAGGCGGATGGAGTTTTCGAGAGCGGCGGGGTCGTTGTCGTAGAGCGGGTCTTGGACGTTTATCGTGGTGTTTACGACGGGGTTTCCGTTCTTGAAAGAGGGTTTGGCGTGGTTCGTTGATGTGGTTGGGGGCGCGATGTGGTGGATGGGGATCGAGGATGCGGGTACATTGCTGGTACCTGCTTCGCTGTCGGTGTAGGAGGGCGGAAGCCCGGAGATCTCGGGCGCATCGTCGTATGTGTAATCGTCCGGGGTGGTGTGCAGTGAGACGGCGTCAGGGTCGTCGCGGTAGCTGGGTGGGGGGTCGGAAGGTCTGCCCATGGTGTACGTTCTCGAGCGTGCGAAGAAATGTCAAGGGAAAATACGTAGGGAGAAATGAGATAGATATCGCGATTGAGATGGAGAAGGAAAGACGATACTTGGGTGTGGATGAGGCGTTCAAGGGGCCGGTGAGGCGGAGCAGGAGTCTCAGCCCTCTCCAGGCAGCCACGCACCCATTGGTCTATGCAGAACCACTATGCACGCTTTGGATGTTGTTTGCTGCATGTTAATGTTGGTATATCGAGAGCACCGTTCTGTGCGCCGATTCATTAGTTTCACGACAATGTGCATCTGGAATACTCGCTGGATACATTGAGTAGTGATAGTCGTGACAGGCGACGCGGGGAAGTCGCGCGGTGACGCTAAATTTAAGCTTAACTCCGAAGCCAAAATTTTGGAGCTCGACGCGACAGAACCGTGGATGCGCCGTGACTCTTTGCTCAAGCCACAACTATCGCCGGATTTAGATCGACCTCCACACTCACCTCCAATCTGGCCTCCATTCTACTCTGGACACGCTGCTCACGCGCCTTCCGAGTCCCTCCACGCCTTCCCCGCAGAGCATGGGCAGCCAGTAGCTCTTTCCCACGCGCGTTCCACACCTCCCTCGCCATGGCTTCCTCCGACGTCCCCATGACCGACGCAACTGTGCAGACTATTGATGCGACCCCGCAAGCCGATCAACATATCAGCCACGACGGCAAAGAATACACCACCATCAAGGAAGGCCTCGCGCATATTCTCGTCCCCCATGACATCCCTACGTCCACCGACCCAAGGCTGTCCAAAGAGGAACATGCAAAGCAACAAGTCTTCTACAATCCCATCCAGCAGTTCAATCGCGATTTGACTGTACTTGCGATCAAGACGTTCGGCCTGGACTCAATACAACGGAAACTGAAGAAGCACGAGCAATTCAAACAGAAGAGGGAACGCACGCGACAGCGGATACAAGCGGAACGGGCGGCGGGAGATACTACCAATCGTGGGAATGGTGAGACTGAGGCTCCTACCACAGATGAAAGTCTGTCTAAAAAGAGGAAGCTTGTAGAGGCTAATGGTGAAGAAGGTGCGGTCAACCCAAAGAGGCAGAAGACATTAGATAAATATGGTGCCGCCGAGCAAGAAGAAGAAGGCGGAGATGAACAGGACGACGCTACTGGTGCGAATGGAGGACGGACGCCCTGGAGACCTTCCTTCCGTATCCTCGATGCCCTATCCGCGACCGGTCTCCGTGCCCTACGTTTCGCGAAAGAGGTCCCATTTGCAACCGCCGTTACAGCAAACGACATGTCACAGAATGCTGTCGACTCCATAAAGCTCAACGTGAAGCACAATAAGCTCGACGAGACGGTAACAGCGAAGACTGGTAATGCCATAGCCTACATGTACAGCTATTGCGACAAGAAAGGCTACGACGTCATTGACCTTGACCCATACGGCACTGCCGCTCCCTTCATCGACGCGGCCATACAAGCCATCAACGATGACGGATTACTCTGTGTAACGTGCACCGACTCCGCCATCTTCGCGTCACACGGCTACCTCGAGAAGACCTACTCGCAGTACGGTGGACTGCCATTCAAGGGCGAGCCCTGCCATGAAGGCGGGTTACGCCTGGTTCTACACGCCATCGCATCTTCGGCCGGTCGATATGGCATGGCTATCGAGCCACTACTGTCTCTCTCCATCGACTACTATATACGAGTATTCGTACGAGTGCGCAAAGCGCCCACAGACGTCAAGCTCCTCGCCGGCAAAACCATGCTTGTCTACCACTGCGAAAGCGGCTGCGGTGCATGGACTACCCAGTTCCTTGCTCGCAACAAAGTGCTGAAGAACAAGAACGGCGACCCAATGTACAAGCACGGCTTTGCACAAGGGCCCTCCGCGGACCAACACTGCGAGCACTGCGGCCACAAAACCCACCTGTCAGGACCAATGTACGGCGGGCCGTTGCATAATGTCGGTTTTATCGAAAGAGTACTAGCGCAGCTAAACGAAGTTGACAAGCAGACGTACGCGACAACGGATCGTATCGAAGGAATGCTGCATACAGCATTGGAGGAGATCACATTTGGCACCAAGCTGGACAAGTCAAACGGAGGAAAGACTCAAGTGCTAGATCCCCTCATTCCGAAGTCCGATCCTGCAGAGGTAGACCACCACCCATTCTTCATCATCCCAAGTTCGGTAGCGAAGATAGTTCACTGTTCAGCGCCGCCGTTGGCGGCGATGCGTGGTGCGCTACGACATGCGGGATTTAGGGTGACGATGAGCCATTGCAAACCTGGCTCCATCAAGACCGACGCATCGTGGAAAGACATCTGGCACATTATGCTCGAATGGGTGCGGCAAAGAGCGCCGCTGAAGAACCTGCCCAAGGCAGGAAGTCCAGGCGCCGCCATTCTTGCAAAGTCCAACGCAACAGGGTACACAAAAACGTCAACTGCCGACACAGCACCTGCCCAAGTACCGGCCGATCCGGCGCCTGAAGCGCAAAGCAATGGAGAAAACAGCGGCGATGGTTCGGCGACGACGACATCCGCAAAAGATCTGCCAGCTTACCTCAACACCAAGTTCGAGGTCAACTTTGACGAGAAGCTCGGCAAGGATCACGACAGGGGCAAATACGTCCGCTACCAGCTTGCGCCCAGGGAGAATTGGGGTCCGATGTCGCGCGCGAAATAATTCTATCATCACAGCGAAATAATACCAGTTCCACTATTGCCATCCCATCCCAGCTCGCACGTTTTATCGCTCCACAAATTGCATCGCTCCACAAACTGCATGTGCGCTGTGCGTTGTTTGGTGCGTTGTTTTCCCGCATCTCTCCAATAATCATCTCGCGTGGCACCCATGATGTTCGCCGTTCGTCAAAACATCGGCGCGCGTTGCGCAGATCTAACGTCATCGCCTCCGATGTGCTTAGGTAAGGGGTAGACATGCAAGCTGCATCGGTAATGCCCATCCATCTTCCTTGTCCATATTATCGCAGATGCACGTTTATTTTTTTTTGGCGGCCAGAGCTTTTTTCCCACATCTACGATCTACATGCTGCTGCATGCATGGAGCGCCGCTCACATGGCCGCATCGGTAAGCGGCCAAGCGGAGATGGGCCTGCTTCTGTACCTGCAGCTTTTGATGTTTACCCGAGCCTGGGGCTCCCGTGCCAGTGCGATTTGAATTGCTGGGTTGGTTGCTCCGCGGGGGCGAGTATCTGGATGTACGCGGGTCGAGATTTCTCAGCAAGAAACGTAGACCGGGTGTATGCTTAAGCGTTAAGCTACCCCCAAAGAGCACTGGCGACATCGCCGAAGCCTTGGAAGGAACCCGGTTTTGTTAATTATCGTTGTTGATCTCTTGCGGGGCGGGAGCACTAGCGGCTCAAAACTTAAACGCTCCACCATGTCATCACGTCGTCACGTTGTCTGCACGCGGCAAATCGTGGAAAACACGCCCCCTGTACGCACGCGTTCACGCAGCGCCCAGTTTTTCCAGCAGGCATTGAGGAGCACAGAGCAGGCAAGATTCAGCAGCGCATCTTCTGATTCGTCCGAAATGTCTTCCCGATGCCAATCCCGAGATTCCCATGTCGTGGCCGACTTTTCGATATTCGCGGCTTGCACTACCGCATCCGTTCAGTCATGAAATCATAGGTGTTAAACCTATTTCGGCGGCGACGCTTGTGGTCATCGATGTGAAATCAGTAGGAAGTAGCGTTGACGCGATGCGGTCACTGATGCGCGATGCGCGTATATAACCATTACAGACGCCGTCCATTGTCCCAGCCGCACAACACCTCGACCCGACAATCGACTTCAAGATGTTGACCAAGAGCCTCTTCACCACTTCGGTCCTCGCAGCTTTCGCTGCTGCCGCTCCTGCGCCCCAGGACGGCTACAGCGCTGCTAAGCCGACTGAAGATGTCCCAGGCTACACCAACGCGGATGCCAGCTTCTCCGTTACCTTCACGCCAGCTGCCACACCCGCTTCGGTTTTCGGTCCTGACTCTCAGGTTGCTGCCATACCCACCGCACCTGGCTCAGCTCCTCCCCGAAGGAGTTCAGATGTCACTGGCGCAACCAGCCATGGCCCATTCGATGGCACTCCCACTACCACTGGAGCTGCTAAGGCGCCTACTACCATCGGCACTGCCATCGCCCCCATGCCCCCAAACCCCACTGCTACCTACTACAACACCAATGGCAAGCCCCAGAACCCCATGCCTATTCCCTATACGCCCGCTGGTGGTCTCGGTACCAACGGCAGTGAGCCCCGCTACATGGTGAACAGCGACTTCGACTACGAGTCCATCACCCTGGGTCTTTACCAGGAATGGATCGAACTCGACCTGTTCAACAACGGTCTCGCCATCTTCTCCGCAGAGGATTTCCTCGACGCTGGTCTGACTGCTGAGGACCGCGCCTACATTGCCTTCATGGCCCAGCAAGAGAGTGGCCACGCCACCCTCTTGACCAACATGCTCGGCGAGACTGCTCCTCCCCAGTGCACCTACAACTACCCTTACCGCACCGTCCGCGAGTTCATCGACTTCAACCAGAAGCTCACCCGCTGGGGCGAGTCTGGCGTCTGGGGCTTCCTCGCCCACCTGGACTCCCGCGAGGTTGCCTCCCTCCTCTCCCAGTCCATTGCCACCGAGGCCCGCCAGCAGATGTCTTTCCGCCAAATGCTCGGCCTTGCGCCCCAGCCCGTATGGTTCGAGACCGGTATCCCGCAGTCTTGGGCATGGACCTACCTGGCACCCTACATCAGCTCGTGCCCTGAGAACACAACTCGTCTCGCATGGCAAAACTTCCCCACGTTGCTCATCGACAACCAGGCCAACCCCAACCGCTTCTCGCCCAACGATACCAAGCCCCACGAGGTAGTTGGCGACCGCATCGCTGACCCCTCTGACTCTACCATCCCCGCCGATGAGTCCTGCGTCAACATCAACGGCACTGAACACCCAGGCTACTCCTGCGGCCCTGCCATCGCACGCAACCACAGCGAACCCCTGTCCTTCCCCGGCAAGAAGATCAACTTCACCTGGGAGAAGCCCGGTCAGGCTGTCGGCCCCAACAACTCTTACGTCACGGATACCAGTGCCGGCGCCCCCGCGTACGTTGCCTGGGTCAGCCAGCTGAACTTGACATACACGCCCCTTGAGGTCACCGGCGAGAACACTGGTTTCACATACCAGCCCGCTGCTGAGGTCTACGAGGGTGACCCATCCGTCAACGGTACCATGTTCGTTGCGCTGACTGATGCCAACCCGTTCTTGACTCCCTTCAACTTGAGCATGATCAACCCTCACGTTGTTGCTCTTGGTCTGTACCAGGCTGGTTAAGTCTGTGCAATGAGGGATGAGGAGTTAAATGTGCCGATGCTACCGTAGCATTGTCAACATGTAAAGTTATTGGATGAGGCCTATGAGCCATGTAATTAGTTGAGAAGATGAGGATGTTGTATGATAGCTGGTGGATGGATGATTGAGAAAGAAAGTAATGCGTAATGATACCAATTTGTCATCATCAAAAGATCTTTCAAGTTTGTTCATGTGATATGCGATACTTACTCTTTTGACTAGGTCGCCTCGATCCCACATGATGCTTTTGGCGCTCGGCGGTGCATATAAAAGTTCCCCTTCCTTCTGTCCTCATCCTGTTTCTCTTCATCAAACCGCGGCTTCATTTTACCAAAAAGTATATAGCACCAGTCCATGGCCGTCTCTGCCTCCGCTTTCTGCAAAATATCACCCGTCCGTCACATGTGTGCAGATTCCGGCGTCGATCACTGCATGTTTGTCCAAAACATCGGAAAACATCTACATCAAATCCATGTTTGTCCGAATCCCAAAATCACCGGTATACCTATCCATGAGCGGATGGCTCCCTTCTCCAAAAACAACCGTTCCACGTGCTATGTCTCGGGCTTTCCGTATAAAACTTCCACGACGGCGCGCTTCCACTTCTCTTTACTTCTCTCACTCCAACAATGTGAGCTCAAAATACCAAAATGTTTTCGAGCAAGACCAAATGTCTGTCCCTGCCTTCTCTGCTGTTCCTCAAACTGCAGTAACTGTCGCGTTGCTGTATCACCAAAACATGTTGCAGATCTACGCATGTCTGTGCCAAACCCAAAACTGTTTGAGCCGATGGCGATGGGATCTGTGCGGTCGCCTTTTCTAAATCTCTTGTCAAGCGTCACGTAGTCTCTTGGCCTTCTACATAATATATCTACTACGCTGCACCTTTCCTCGTATTCTCCAACACTCCAAAACAAATCGTCAGCTGTTCCAAAAGTAAATGACAAAGACTTCATGTTTGCTTCTGGCTTTTCGTCTTGATTTCCATGAAAGGTTCTTGCGCAATACGATATGTGCGAATTAAAGTCCCCGGAGACCTTCCCATGTGTGTGCGACAACAAACAGTTCATACACTTCCTGATGGGAGTCGTGCGCTCGTCTTCCTCGAAAATACTCGCATTCCCTACATATGGTGCTTCTCTTCTGTGTATCTTAAACAATTACCGCATTCCTCTCTTCTGGCCCTAAATTCGAGATGCTCACAGCCATGATTCCTGGTTCTCCAAAGTCCAAAGAGGCTGAAGCGATGTGCGGTCTGCTCTCCTCTCGTGTCCACGAGATTATGACTGGTCATCTGGCCGCTATGTCGCACAAAAAATGGTTATTACGTCCCTCTTGTCTACTTTAAAACACCTGTGCCGCCGTTCATGATTCCTGGGGTTTCTAAAATACCCTCAGACAAACAAATGGGCGTTCCGCTCTCCTCTTGTGTTGCTAAAATCGTACCTAGTCCTCCGCTACGTTTCACACAACATTTTTACTATCTTCCTCTTTTCTGCTCCCAAAATTACTGAGCTTAAATCTATGAGTCCTGGGTCTTCAAAATGGTGATATTATGAACCTATGTGCTCTGCTCTCCTCTCGTGTTGATGGAAGTCCCGTAACAGCGATTGCGCGATGTCACCAAAATACGCTTAGAACCTCTCAATGTCCGAGCGTACAGAATCAAAATGCCTCTCATACTCGAGCATGAGAGCAGTGTGTTCGCAATTTAAAAAGCTCTTTAAGGCACTGCTCTGCATCTGACATTGCATATAAAGTGTTCACAGAACCGCCCACCTTATTACCTCCTACCTTCACGTACTTCAAAACTCGGGAAGTGACCTCCAAAACCATGATGTCGGCTCAAAGTGGCCGTTCCTGCTTCTTCCTCGCGTTACAAAAACTCCGCAAAGATACGATCTTTCTCAAAACCAAAAAGTCGCGCAAACCCAGACGATGTTCTGCGGAGTCTAAAACTACATTAAGACATTCATCATGAGGGCTTTACGCTTCGCTTGTTTCCAATCTTCCCAGAAACTAGCTCTTGGCGTATGGCGTTCAATATAAAGTGCCCACCAGACCGTGTTTCTTCTTCTCTTTATACATTCACGTACTTCAAATGTAGGAGAGGAAGTCCAAATACCAAGACTTCAAGACTATGTTCGCTTTTGTCCCTTTTCTGTGTAGCATCATATGCGCAGCAGCAATATTTTCAACACACCAAAAAAAAAATGAACAACTTGATCATGTTCTGCGAAGTCCAAAACGAGAAATCGGCAATGCATGGGGGTCACGCTTCACCTTGCTCGAAACTTCTTTAGCAAGTGTTTCCTGGTTTGCAGAGTTGCTTATAAAACATCTACAATACTACCCTCAAACTTCTACTCCTAGATTTCTCACTCCGGAACATAGATGTTAAAGTCTAAGAAGATGATAACCCGGCCGATGGCTGTTTCGGCCTCTCTCGTTCGTTAGTTAAGAAGATGTGATCTTGCGCTGCAATACCGAAATCACACCCGTCCGTATACATGTTCTGCCAAGTCCAAAAGAGCTCCTCAGTCAACCTATGAGAGCTGTGCGTTCGCCATTCTCAAACTTTCTCAGAAGTTTTGCCCTGTTTCCTCTGATTTGTGGAAAATATATGCGAGAACACCTCTCTACTTCCACTTCTATCCTGAAGCTCGCATACTTCGTAAATTGCGAACTGAATTCCAAAGAAGCTGGTGGCAAATGCATGACCATTTTCGCTCCTCCCGCTCCATTATTCCTACTATACAGTAATGCGCTGTGTCACCGAATGATCTCGCCATCGCATGCATGTTTTTGCGGAGTGCGAGAAGAACCAAAGGGCATAAACGATGAGAACTGCGCGTTCGCCTTCCCGAATCCCTTCCAAATCACCGATTCAAAATATGCAGGTCTTTCGCTTGAGTCAACCACACATTTAAGACCATGCCGGAAATCTAAATCGGCAACGTCGCATTAGCAGGCAAACAACTCCCCCTCTCCATTTCGATCCTCGCCGTGGCATTGACCACCAACCCGGCCAACGGACTAGTTCCGCACTTCAATCCCAGTACAAAAGCCTGGCTATGCTGTTCTCCTTGTTAGCCAAGTACTCTCTCAAATAAGAAAAAAAAAATGGACGAAAGCGACGGATGCTCGAAAAATGAAAGAGAAAAACGCCATGGGCGGGCGGAGACGGAAACGTACCACATCCGCCAAAAACGGCGCCGTATGCGTATGATCCATCGGATACTCCTTATCCACCACCTCTTTACCCAATAGCCGTTGCGCCTGCGCGGCGTAACTTCCATGCTGCACGAAGTACACATGTGATGCCGGGCCGCCTAGTTCGAGGGCCGATAGCCTATGCAGCATGTCAGTCAGGCTCGCTCTTTGTTCCTCAAAATCGCAGATGGTAAACATTGATGTGGTTGGGCGGGTGATGTTACATACATATTGTAATAAGCGAATCTTCCGGGAGTGAAGCTATAACTTCCAGATTCCCAGACGTTGGTCGGAAGTTGCGATGAGATTACTACGCCGGAGGCGCCGAGGGAGAGGAAAGTGGAGGCGGCAGTTTTGATGTAGGAGGGGAATGTGTGGACGACTCCCGTGGCGTTGCTGTTGCGCGGGTGAACATATTAGTCAATGTTGATGGGTATGGCTGCTGAATGACTTACTTGAATGTCACTTCGCACGTCTCATCGCCCACACCAGGGCATGAAGGACGGCCTTTGTCTCCTGTTGAGCTTGTGGACCCATTTGTAAGCGTGCCGGCGTCATTGATGCCGAACTCGATTATGACCCAGTCGCCCGGTTGGAGGGCTTTGGCTATTCTATCGAAGCGGCCTTCGCGTGTGAACTGTATTAGTTAGGGATTAGCCTGTCTTCTCCCTTTGATTTGAGCTGTAGGAGAAGAAGAAGAGGGTACGCACCGAACGCGCGGATCGTCCGGCATAAGCGGAGTTGTTCACTTTGGCGTTGGTGCCGAATGAGTACTGGAGATATTGACCCCAGCCTTCTGTGCCGTTGTGGCCGCCATCTGGCGCGGTTGTGGAGTCGCCTGCGATCCAAATTGTTGGTACAGCTGCTCTCGTAGATGCGCCTGCATGTCTCTCGGAAAGGCTTTGGGGTAGCGCCGAGGCCGCAGTGCCGAAGCCCAGAAGATATGGTAATGATGTTTGGAACTTCATACCGGAAAGAAATACTCAAAACAACTGAGCAGCTGATTTGATATGGTCGAGATACTGGCTGGCGTTTACTTCGCACGATCGCGAGTGTTGCGCCAAGCGCTCAGTACTTATACCGACACTTCCACAACGCCACCGGAAGATATCATCTCTCCAATTTGTCGCAAGGGGTTTAGCAACGCCATCAGCAGGCTAGTCTCATCTCCGCAGTTCAAACACGTTAGAAGTTGCGGAAATAGCATCAAGGAATGACGCCGACGCGGAGTCCCCGCATCGTCCAGGGTCAACCCGCACTCGGCTATCGGGGCAGCAATTACCGAACAGTCCGAATCTTCCGTCGCTCGAAAGGATGGGATAAGAACGCGATGCGCGAAATGAAGACGCGTGGTGTTGATGCGTCTGCGATGCAAAAGATGCGCAAGGCGTGACCCGAAGACAAGGTATCTGACGTCACCGGTATATGCCGGCAAACGAGGGCGCGGAAAGTCCGGGCGTTGGTGCTGGTATAAAAGCAGATCTTCTGCCGCTGAGTGTCCTATCTACTAACTTCACTTTGCGCTATCCTGCATACCAAAAACATCATAGATGACCAGGATGACGAGTGGTGCGCCTCCCTTCGCCGTTCATGCTACCGAAAGCCACACTCAAACTGACCATGTCTTCCTGTCTCTTCATCTGCTCGAGTCCCGCTTGCAAGATCGGATATGCCAGCTACATTTGTACAAAAAGCGACTGAATATCGAACAATGTTCCTTGAAGACTGGTGCCTTTTGACTATAA
Organism: Alternaria novae-zelandiae; assembly: GCF_023758075.1. NCBI lineage: Eukaryota > Fungi > Ascomycota > Dothideomycetes > Pleosporales > Pleosporaceae > Alternaria > Alternaria novae-zelandiae. The sequence goes on along the minus strand of NW_026056962.1, from coordinate 2,663,876 downwards.
AAGCTTCTGCTGTCTGGCTACCATCTGCCCCAATAAATACGCATATCATTATGGTTTCCTAAAGATCGAGTACGAGCCGCCATATGTCGGCATCCTGCCTGCCAGGCGTTTCCAAATACATCCATCATCGAAAAATAGAGCCGAACGTAACATGGTTCTGGGCCGAGTACATCAAAATGCACACGATAACACTACATGGCGGCAGGCTCGTTCGACTTGCCAGGTTACCTTCCAGCGTTCGTGGGCTGACGTTCGGTATAAAACGCCACCCTTTCTCTCCCCTGTCTTCTTCCCTCGACAATACGCATTCGCAGTTCTCTAAAATCAAGCGCTATCCAAGGCGATGTCTTTCGGCCACTTGTGGCTCGCACTACACAGCACGAAACATACATCCATTCATACGAATGACTTCGCAGCGGTCAAGAAACAACTACCGTACTTTTACATGCGGGATGAACTTTGAGATGTTTCAAAACTGTCTCATGATAAGCGCATGATACCGATGCGCAATATAAAAGCTTCTAATCGTTCGGCTTTGCCCTTTTCTTCACGACTTCAGTCGACCATTTCCATAAAATTTACAAAGCTTGAATACCATCATCGAAAGCCTATGCCCGCGCGACATCCAAAAAGATGGATGCTCTGTCGCCACGTGAGACGTGCGCTTATCCTCCTAAACTGTACAAATGTCTGCCGCTTCCTTCTCACTCCTCCAGACCATGGACTCCGGAGACCTGGGGCGGTTATACATACATACGACTGGGAGACGGATATGTCTCTGAGAATTGCGCCGATGCATTCTCTGTTACTCAATGTCGAAAGTCAGTGTGTGGGATCTGATGTGCTTCCTTGTTCCAAAAGTTGGTATTCACACAACCATGTCGCCAAGTCACGAATCCAAACCAGTATATGAGAGAAGAGCCCGTGTGTATTCGATAGGGCTGCAGACAGTGATAGCATTTCCTGATGAAACATCGTTCCCAACCATGCATGCAGAAGCGCAGCCCATGTCCCAAACGCCTCCTACGCCAGCAGAAGCAAACCCTCATATGCGCCATACTTCCATCTTCATCATCTTCTAAGTACAAGTAACGTCGCCAAGCCCGGACATCTCCCTCACAGCAGTCTCTACTTCACCCACACTCAGACCACTCTCAAATGTAGCAGTGAAAGAATCCCCGCCCGTATATTTGAACGCACGATCGCCGAACTTCCCCTTGAGCGAAGCTTCGTCGCCCCAACCAGATCCTGTGACCTCGAAGGACCCGCCGAAGCCCGTTTGGAGAACCTTGCAGGCCGCCGTGTTGGGGCGTGGTGCTGGTGCTTCTGGTGCTGGCTCGGGCTCGGTGTCTGGGGTGGGACGGTTGTGGACGTTGCAGATTTCCTGTGATGTTGTCAGTCCATGATCTACGTCGGGATGTATAGGAGGTGACGGACGTTCTTCAGATCTTCGTTCGTGACCTCGCCGTTCTCGACGATCGGGCGGCCTGGAACCGACTTCTCGGGTGTTGGAGCTCTCTTGGCGAAGAGGGAGCGCTTGGCTGCCGCATCGGGGAGGTCGCAAAGTCTGTGGCCGAGTTAGTTCGTGTTGATCTGGTGCAAGGAAGATACCGTACGTATTCTGGGCCAGGTTGTATGGCACTTTGAGGCTCTCCTTTTCGGGCTTCGGCGATACGGGATACGTGTCGCCTTCATTGAAAGGGTCATTGTTCCTGATTTCCGCATGGTCCAGAATGAATTTCTTCATGTCTGCTGGTACGCTGCCGTCGTTCCAGTTGCTGTTTAATGCAGGGATACTGAAATAGTATGCAGCAAGTCCGGCCTGTCACCGTTAGCATGTTCTGCTGAACTGAAGGTGATGACGGATACTCACAATCGCTGGGGCTGCGAGGGATGTTCCGTCGTCCGTAACGGTGGAGTCATCTGCTTCATCATGCTTTGCAGCAACGACGCCGACTGCGCCTGCGTAAATGTCGACCTGGCCACCTTGGCCGGTTCCTTGAATCGTTTTCGCATAGTATTTACCAGCATTGTCCACGCCGCCCACGGTTATCATGCTGAATCTGTCATCGGTGCCAAAGGCTTGCGGTATGATGGCATCCAGAGTGCGAATTCTCCCATCATTACCTGCAGCAACAACAAGGGTGACGTCTTGGTCCTTGCACTTCTGAAGTACCAGCTCCAATACCGCAATCTTACCAGGATGTAGTTCTTTGGTCCAGCCTCAACTGTTGTTAGCGTGGTCTAGGATGAAGTCCGTGGAAGGCGACACTTACCATAGGATAGGTTGATGATATACCTTGCGTTAGGGTCGGGATTTTTAAGCCGTTGTTGCCCAATGTCCTTCAACGTCCATGCGAAGGCATACTCTAGCGCTGAGTCCGTGACGCCGCGTGGTATAAGATCAGGTTGGTCAGGTTTCCTAGGGTTTTTGGCCCAGTTTACCATCTTCACAACGACAAGATTTGCTTTCGAAGCCACGCCACTGACGTATCCAGCCGCAATACTTGCAACCTGAGTGCCGTGACCAGTGACATCTGTCATATCCTCTAGGCCTTTTTGATCGTCCGTGAGGTCAATACCAGCGAATGTGTATCGGTTGGCAACAGTAAAGTCTCGAACCTCGCGCTCCGAAGCATCGAATTCTTGGTGGCTCTTACGATAACCACTATCGAGGACGTAGATCGTTTGACCTTTTCCGAGTGAAGGCTCGAACACATAGTTCGGTAGCTGTGTGGGGTCATTTCTCTGGTTCCTGGCTGATAGCAACTTGAGATGAGCTGCACTCTCATCCCTCTGGTTGAGTGCCTGAGCTTTGACATGGAGTGAACTTGGAAGTAGTGAACTCGAATCTTCCTGCGGAGGGATGACGCGCAGCTCACCATCGTCTTCAGTAATTCGCTCGATGAATCTTATGATAGGATCCTGGCGGACAATAGCGGCCTCGGCGTCAGTAAGATTCAGATATTGGCAAGAAACCCAGTCGAGTTCATCGAAAGCGATTATGTCGCCTTCCTTGTCACCAAGCGGCGGCTTCTTGGCCCACTCTTCGTATTGGGCTCTGTTGATGCCGTCAATGGTGCTGAGGAGATAGGCTCTGGGAATATCTTCCTCTCTCTTGACGCGCTTCGTAGTCTCCACGGTCTCTGCTGGAGAGGCGTCATTTGAATCCGGATGGCATGTATCTCTCTTGGTTCCCTTGTTGTCTGAGGTGGCGCATGATGATTTCACCACGGGGTTGGCCGAATCAATGGGGCTGGTTGATCCAGTTCCCACTTCGTCATTGATAGCCATCCTGTGATGGAGGGAGACGGCAGGCCCAGTTGTAACCGCTCCAACAGTGATGTGTGTGAGGAAGACTGCGATTGCTCCCAGAACAACGCGCGAGATGTGAACCATGTCGGGAGCCTTGGCGAAGCGGGGAAGTTCACAGCGAATCGGATAAAGAGGTGCTCAATTGCCGCGAACAGCCAATCGAAGAAGCAGTATTCTGGTGGATGCGAAAATCGTAATGTGTACAAGATGGTATGAGTGTAGTCGTTGCTGAATGTGCGTGTATGGTCTCGCTTTTGGAGCGTCATGCCTTCTTCATATATTCAAACACATGAACAGAAATAGACCACTCACCTTGACCAGCCCACAATAACAGACGGAATGACTCCATGCCGACGAGGAAACAGTACTGTTCGGATGCCTGACGCCTCCCTCAGGTCTAAAATTGCCAGCCTGTTTTGAGGCCGAGCGGCGTAAGGCACATTCGATGTACTTTATCTTTGGATCAGAACAACGTACCGGTTCTACGGCACGGGAATTCGTATGGCAGCTGCATAGGACGACTGAACGATAATTTTGTGTTGAACAAGTTCCGTCTCGATCAACGTGAGCCATGCTCAACGGGTTAAAGAGAGGTCCCGCATCTTGAAGCCATATTGTCCAGATCATGTGAATTCGACGAGATAGACAAACGATCTGCATAGCGATGTCGCTTAGGCGTATGTTCGCCTCGCCGTCCAGTATCAGGTATTTGCGTTCGCTGATGTCAGCGACACATGTCAGGTAACGCACATGAATAGTATCAGCGTCTCGCGAAGGCAGAACCTGTTGGAACCTGAGTGTTGTTTCAACTCCATGTATGGGGGCTGCAATGATGACGTGAGTGTTTGCGATAGTCTTAGAAATCGCAATGTTCTCTCCTTCTCTTTCTCGTACTTCGTGCCGCGTAGCCATAGCCTATTACACGCGTCGCACATGTGTCGCGAGTTGTTAGGTCTCTCGATGAATGGCTCCACGCTGATAATATAGGCTGAAGGCTGTCGTGAGCCCGATAGAGGTTGCCGTAAGGAAGGCAGGGCCGGCATCGTGCCCTCCGAAGCAAGTGAACACGTGTACTTCTCGCGCCGCATCACTCTGGGGCCCTTAAAAGACATGCCTAGGTCGCTGCGACATATATCACGCGTGAAAACGCGTCGGAAGCTGAGCGTGTCGAGAAAGTAGGAGCGCGACCCGACGCGGCTCTGCGGAAGATCGATGATGGCGGGGAATTAGCGCAACAATGCGGAGCCTCCGCCTGCCGGCAGAGCCACATTTATGAAAAGCTCTGCCAACGGATGACATCGGCGATCTAGATTTTGGCCATGGCATCTCAACACGTTGTCGGAGATATATCCTTCTGCATCAGCCACTATTTTGCGAGCAGAAAAGGAATTACTTGACGCCTGCTACCACGTACCTTGATCGCACATCTACACCACTTTAACCACCGCAACAAAAAAACTCTCAAGATGGCGACAGACGATATCCAGATCCCGCAACACGTGGGCCTCTCAGAAGCACCCCGCGATGTCGAAGCCATCAAGAAGCAAGAAAAGGCCGCTCTGCTGCCACACTGGGATTCCGGCATCGCATTCAAGCTCGGTTACAACCTCCGTACGCGCCTGCTTACCTTTGAGCGACCGGCTGTTGTAGATATTTCTACCATCAGCACGCCAGGTCATGTGCTTTTCCATGCCGTGAGTACCATGATCGACGCGTATAATTGCTTTTGCTGATATGAAGCAGGTAACCCATTCCGGCACAGCCCTAGACAACGACTTCTGGGTCAGCCGCAAACGCGCAGCCGTCATCCGCTTCAACGCAAGCACATGGCGTCTGCAGAACCAATTTGAGGGCGATGAGGAGAAGTTCAAGGCCAAGATGGGGCTCGGCGAGACGGCGAAAGATTACGCGATCCATGGTGGTGGCGTGCCGATTTACATCAAGAACTGTGATGGGCCGGTTGCGGTGGTCGTGGTGAGTGGGTTGAAGCAGTGGGATGACCATCAAGTTGTGATTGAGGAATTGGGTAAGCTTTGTGAGGAGATGGAGAAGGGTACTGCGGGTACGCCGATCTAGGAGGGGGAAGGGGTATATAAGTGTCGTTGATATGGATTGTATGTTCCTTCTATCATCTACTCAATTACACCATTTCCCAAAATCAAACCTCAAAAGGTCATGGGTGCAAAAATACTGAACCTTCAAGGCCATGTGGCTGTTGTGCCCCGCCGAGGACTCATTCTTTCCAACATCCATTCTTCGCAGTCAATATTCGCGGCGTCGGACTTCCAGGACAAAAGCATGGAAACCAAAAACCTAGGTCACAATTTCGACGTCACTCTTCGCACAGTCAAAACTCTAACATCCCGACACATGTGGCAATCCTAACTTCCAAAGTCTCCAAAACCCCACGCTAATCCTCGCGTGGTCTTGCCCCTTTGCCGCTGCCAAACGTTACTTCCATCTCCCTCGGTGCGCGCGTCGACAAATCCGATTTTCTTCCAACTATCTAAAACTTCATGGAAGTTCACCCATGCGAGTGCATAGGCTTCTCGAAAACAACAGATCGCGTACATCATGTTTTTTGGCATTAAAACGCTTCACTCACTCAGAAAGACGCGTCAAACTGTTGCATGTGTCTCGGCGGATGGACCAGATTTCTCGCACTGTAGCGCCGGGCCAGATATAAAAGTTCGCCCAGTCACCCGGCTTCCTTCCCCTCATCATCCACTCTTTTGCATAAGGATCCCAAAACGAACCATCAAGTCCCGCATGGAATTCCTGCGCTTCTCTCCAAAAGGTTACATTGTTTGGGGCATGTGCAGATTTCCAATCTCTTTTCCGGCTATTTCAGAGCTTCATCGAGACAAACAATTCTTTCCATCATCTACTCAAAACCTCCGATTACCAAAACCAACTACAAGAGAAGTCATGGATACCAAAACACGAGAAGCGACGCTCCATGTGTTTCCTGTTCTCCGCGGCGGTCTTACTCATCAAAACGAACAACGACTTGGTAGATGCCCAGGTGTGCTGTGCTGGCGGCTGAGGGAACAACAAGTCAGTCAGACATGCGGCGCACCATAACGGTATGAAACTATCTACTATCTCAAAATGTCTTATCAACATTCACAAGATCCAAAAAGTAGCTAGACCTTGAAATGTTTGTTCCCTGCCAGCAAAGTTCCGAGACTATCTACCGCGTTTGCATGGCCATCCGTTCCTAACCTTCTTCTTCTACTTCCGTCTTCCTCGCCGTCAGCGTTGAAACAATCATCGCTCTTCTATATGTTCAAAACCTAGAAGCATGTGGAAAATGCGAATGCATAGTCTTTCCAAAAGAATGAACAAGCTTGACATGACTTCTGTCGTCTGCAAGTTGCTCGATTTCAAAAACGTTAAGGGGCTCGGCATGTCTCTCGGCACGTTCACTGAAGTTACCACAGCCATGCCACGACCCAGTGCGGCGACGTATATTTAAAATACCCCTCAGTCTTTTCTTCCTCTTCCACTTCATTATCCACACACTCAGGTTTGAGTGTTTAAAATAATCAAGTCGAGAAAATGATGGTTGTCTCTGTTCTTTTCCAAAAGGCCATTCACTGCCAAGCATGGCTGCTTTCCCGCACTCCGCGCGTTTATTCCAAAAACCTCAATCAGTCCACCGCACTAAAAAGTCGCAACAACATCACGCATGATCGGGAAAAGCCGCCGAACAGAACGATGTGGGCTCCAAAATTTGCTCTGTAGAGAATTCATGATCCAGTCTACGTTTTGAGATCTCTACTAAAAGCAGCGAATTTGAGCTGCATGTGGGCGACTTCGGCGTCGGTGTAAAAATTTCATCCTGCACAAAATTCTTGCTCTCAACCTTATGTGTGGTGTTCAAAGTACTATCCAAAATTCACCATGAGATTTTCATGGCTCTGCCGAGCTTGGGGGATTTGTTTGTGCTACACAACCTTCTTCCCGTGCGATTGAGTTCGTGCGACAAACGGAATTGCAGAATGTATTTGTACTGTTGACGGGCGATGTGCATGATGCAAGATTATGATGTATGCTGCACCACACATGGAAGCTGGAATGGAGGCTTTTGGTGTATGAAAGGGTGTTGTTTCAGATTGTAGCCACAAACACATTGCCGAGATCGATAGCTAAACCGCACCGAGAGGCGGCGCCATGCGCGAAAGATCGTCGTCTTTCCTGAAGGAGACATGGCTCTCTTCCCGAGCAATTTTGGAAACATGAGCAGATGATCACCTCATTTTGGTAATTGATCGAGAAGATGTTGGAATTGAGGAACGACAAAGCATGGACGAGACAGAACAGCTTATATAGCCATCCACAGTCACGAGCTTTCAAAGTCGCATCCTTCGATTCTCTCTACTTTTTCAGCAAGTCTCAACTCAAACATTCGGATATCGTATACTATGTGGAGAACGAAAGAATCTTTTGATGGTGAAGTATGAGCCTGAAGGTACCGACAGGCGGAGTCATAGTCGGTGTCTTGCTCGGTTTTGCGGAGAACATAGCGCGAGGGACTCGGGTTTTGAAGTCATGACCCGAATCATCCTCTTTTTCGAAAGAGGAGAGAAGATTTAGGAGTGTAGGAGGAAGAGAAAAGAGTCGGTTGCGAGGTGCCTTTTATACCATGCACAGTGGCGGGGTTTCGAAGGTGCATGAGTGATGGTTCATGGTACTCATGTGAATCTCGTTTGAGATGCTTGGATGATATGTATGATGTTGAACGTGGAATATCTTTGGAAATGTAAAGTGATGGAGTTATGGGAGCAGCAAGTAGCGCCATAAGGGTAGTGTGCGACGCGTTTTGGAAGAGAACATAATCAGCCGACCACAAGGTTTGGAACCATGGTCATTTCGATCTTTATTTTTGGAAAGTAAGGAAAAGGTTTTGGATGTAAGAAAGACAAGAGAAGAGAGCTCGAAAGACGCCTTTTATACCCTCCACACTACCCGCTAGGCCCATCAAAGTTTTCCAAGATAAAGCGATGTGTTCATATATCATATTCGATGCTCGCATAATCCATCATAACCTCCCCACCACCCCATCCAAAACACAAGCAGCACAAACTTTTCGGTCCTGACCAAGGGTGCCATCTTCTCCAAGACATGGTCGGGGATCAAGCAACTCGTAGGGTATACGCGAAAAGATCAAAACGCCAAAACCGACAGCCCGTATCTAGGGACAACACATCTAACCCTCCTCCGTGTCCATCGTATCACGACCTCTACCCCTGCCTCCGCCACGACCTCCTCTCGATCCACCTCGTCCACCGCGTCCACCCCTGCTACCTCTTTGCTCGTGGTAGTCTTTCATCTCACGAACAGCTATCCTTTGCGCATCTCCAACGCGCTCGGCGTAGACCATCGCTTCATCCTTGTTGATGGCCTCCTCAGGGATCTTCTTGCCAAGCGCGTTCTCAATTCTTAGCCAGATCTCAAGATCGTACTGTGTAACAAACGATACCGCCTTACCCGACTTTCCCGCTCTTGCCGTACGACCAACACGATGGACATATGTCTGAGAATCGCTCGGCAGGTCAAAGTTGACAACGAGGTCAACGGCGGGGATATCGAGACCACGGGCTGCGACGTCGGTGGCGACGAGGATGTCGCGGCTCTTTGACTTGAACTTGTTGAGGGCACCGAGACGGGCGGACTGGCCTAGTTGGCCGTGTAGTGGGATGGCGCCGAAGCCGAGGGTGCGGAGCAGGATGGAGATACGTTGTGTTTCGTTGACTGTGCGCGTGAAGATGATGGTGGGGTGGCCAATGTTGTCGTTGAGGAGATGGATGAGGTAGAGGTCCTTCCATTTGAATGGGAGGAAGATGTAGCGCTGGAGTAGGGTCGAGACGACTTGGTGCGAGGAGCTGCTGATGCTCACACGGACTGGGTTTTGTAAGGCGGCGCGTTGAAGACTCTCGACCTTGGAGGACATGGTCGCAGAGAATAGGTATGTGTGTCGTCCTTCTCGGGGAAGTACCTTCAGGATCTTGTCTAGCACGGGGCCAAAATCGAGGTCGAGCAGGCGATCGGCTTCGTCGAGGACCATGTACTTCAGATGCTTCAGACTGAAGCCCTTCGTATTTTCAAGATCTACGTGATGTGGTCAGTATGGGTGTCACCTATAGTTCGTATATGTGCGTGACTCACGGTCAAGCAAGCGTCCAGGTGTCGCTACTACGACGTGCGGTTTCTTGGACAGCGAGATGGCCTGTGGTACCATATCCATTCCTCCTACCAACGTCGCGCACTTGACGTTGATAATGCTACCCAGAGCATCCACCTGTTGTGCGATTTGATAGGCCAACTCTCGTGTTGGGGCCAGAATCAGACCAAACAGCGGCTGTGGCTTCTCCAGTAGCGACTGAAGGATAGGTAGGACGAATGCCGCCGTCTTTCCAGAACCCGTCTCGGCCAATCCGATAACATCCCTACCCTGAAGGGCCAGAGGTATAGCTTGTTCCTGGATAGGCGTCGGGTGTACGTATTTCAAGTTTTCGACTGCATCGCAGAGCTCTTCGCGCACGCCTAGATCGGCGAAGGTCTTCTTCGGTTCGTTCGCGGCGGGTTGCGCTTCTTCGCTCGTTGCGTCGGCGGCGGTAGAGGGCCCTGCTTCGTCTTTTGAACTGCTGTCGTCTACTACATCTTGTGCTTCTTCGGCATCCGTGGAGTCTCTCTCTTCGGCGTCATCGTCATCGCCGGACTCGGATTCTGGTGGTGGTGCAGGCTTCTTCTGGACTTTCTTCGCAGGTGCATTCGATGGTCGCACCTTCTTCGACGACGCACCAGCGGCGGTGGCCGCGTCTGCGTGAAGCTTTCTTTTCGTGACTCCAGGCATGATGTTGTTGGGATTGTCGAATCTGGAAAAGTTGTGCGACAGAATCATGGTACCGCGGTTCCCAACCAAAGAAACCGCGAAATCTTGGCGGACCCACCTAAAAGTTCGAAAGCCGCAGCTCTAGTTTGCGACTGCATGCGACGAACTCGTTCACTCAACAACACCACAACGCCCTCCTCTGGCTTACTCGAGTAGAGATCACGATCGCAGCGCACGAATTATACGCTTAGTCATCTGCAATACCCGTCAATACTTCAACTTGGTCAGACACAACTGAGTTTTCGCAATGGCTCGTGGAAAAGGAACCGCGAGGAAGAAGCAGTCGGTACGCGATAAGGAGCTTTCCAAGAAGCCGATAGCAGGAACGCCCAAATCTATGGTCATTCGTATTGGCGCGCAGGAGTGAGTGTGGTCAACTCGAGTAACATCCGACTCATCTGCTAACAACATCTAGAGTAGGAAGATCTGTGTCAGATCTCGTAAACGATGTGCGCCACTGCCTGGAGCCCGATACCGCTATTCGGCTGAAGGAGCGAAGGGCGAATAAGCTCAAGGTATGGCATATATATTTACCGGCATGATCTGGGCTAACAGCCTCAAAGGACTTCCTTGTCATGTGCGGACCGCTCGGTGTCAGCCATCTTCTCCTCTTCTCCCGCTCAGAAGTCGGAAACGTCAACCTCAGACTATGCCGCGTCCCCCGCGGACCTACCCTCCATTTCCGAGTCGAAAACTACAGTCTCTGCAAAGACATTCTCAAGTCAATGAGACGCCCACGGGCTGGCGCAAACGACTTCCTAGTTGCGCCTCTGCTGGTGATGAACAACTTCCTTACCAGCGATGCGGAAAGAGAACGACTCGGCGACAAGGCACCTCCTAAGCATCTCGAGAAGCTTGTGACAGACATGTTCCAGGGCTTGTTCCCGCCCATCCAACCACACACTACCCCTCTACACTCGATCAAGCGCGTCCTCCTGCTCAACCGTGAGCCTCCCTCAGAGGAGAATGGCTCTGTTACAATCAGCCTGCGACATTACGCAATCACAACGAAGGTCACAGGCGTACCGAAAGCCATCCGCCGGTTATACGCAGCTGAGAAGCTCATTGGCAGCAAAGAGAAGAAGAAGAGCGCACTTCCCAACCTGGGCAAGCTCGAGGTAAGCAGTAACTTCCCGAAATGCATTTAGAATATCCACTAATTCACCTCCAGGACGTCGCAGACTACATGCTCGACCCCTCAGCCGCCGGCTACACATCCGCCTCGGACACGGAACAAGACACCGACGCCGAAGTCGAAGTCGCGCAACCCGTCCGCCAAAAAGTCCTCTCCCGCAAAGAAAAAGAAAAGCTAAAAGCCGGCGACGAAACCTCGCACGCCCGCGCCCGCGGCTCAAAACCCCGCGTCGAGAAGCGCGCCGTCAAGCTCGTTGAACTGGGCCCGCGCATGAAGCTGCGCCTCACAAAAGTCGAAGAAGATGTCTGCGGCGGCAAGATCATGTGGCATGAGTACATCAAGAAGAGCAAGAAGGAGGAGCAGGAGTTGGAGAAGAAGTGGACACAGAGGAATAAGGAGAAGGAGGAGAGGAGACGTGTTCAGAAGGAGAATGTGGAGAAGAAGCGGAAGGAGAGGGCTGCTGCTAGGGGGGAGACTGGGGAGGGTGAGGGAGAAGGCGAAGAGGATGAGGAGATGGATGATGATCTTTTGGATGCGTATGACATGGATGATGATGTTTGGCAGGATGCTGCTGATGCTGGGGAGGAAGAGGATGAAGATGAGGACGAGGAGATGGAGGATGAGTGATGTGGTCTGATAGAAAAGTCTTAATGATACCCTGAATGTTCAACGCTTCATCCTGAAATTCAACCAATCTATGCTTCAGTCCCAAGGCACATGCAATACAACCGGGTATCAAATCTCACACAATTCTCTCAAGTCCCCCTCATCCCTTCATCTTCTTAATCAAAACCCTCTCCCCATCCGCACTCAACTCCCACCCCACACCCTCCTGCACCAACTCCTCCCAGCTCCTCTCCGCACACCTCTCCACAAACGTCCTATCCGCACTCAAATACGCTCTACCCAAACACTTCAACGCATGCACCCTAACCCCTCCATCCGCCCACTCCATAACCCTCCTCTGATACCCATCCACACTCCTCCTCACCCGCCAAAACCCCACATAGTCATCCGCGACTAGACACCGCAACACCTTCTCCACCCTCCAATCTTTGTATCCATACCGTAGTTTCGTGGCGCGCGCGCCGGAGTAATCGGATTGCCGACACGCTTGGTCGAGGATCAATAGGCCGACGACTTCATGGAGGGTGGATGGGGATAAGGGGTTTACGGGATGGATTTTCCCGAGGAGGGAGAGCAGAGAGGGGAGGTAGGACGACCAGTCGTGGCAGAGGATGCTGACGTGGATGGCGAAGGTGTAAGCGCGTAGGGCGAAGGCGTCGGTGCGGGAGGACGCGGTTATGGCTTCTCGTAGCTTGCGCAGGGAGGCGAGGACGGTGGAGAGTTCTTGGATGGAGGGCGTGAAGGCTTTTTGCGGTATGGGTTGGTGGTGTGGTGTGTTTGTGGATGTTGAGGCGAGGGGTGGACGGGTGGTGGGTTGTTGACGGGCTTCTGGTGGTGCGTGTTTGGAGAGGGAGAGCGAGGAGAAGGAGGATGTGAGTTTGGAATTGGTGGTTGGCGCTGTCGTTGACTTGGTCGTGGTGGTCGTGTCGGGAGGCGGGATACTGACGGAGATGAAGAGGCGGTCTAGTTCGTCGCGGTTGAGGGCGCAGAGTTTCATGTAGCGTTCTATTATGCGGTTGAAGTAGATTTCTTGTGTTTTGAAGTCGTTCAGCCTGGGGGGTTAGCCATTGTGAGCGGACGTATGAGAGAAGAGATATCTACCGTGTCTCTCCTTTGGAAGGGAGTCCGTATGTCTCCAGGACATCTTCGCGGACTGGCTTGAGGCGGTTCCAGGCACCTGAGGCGGCGCGACGGCTGCTGGGTCGGCCTGGGTCTGAGGACTTCATTGCGCTGGTGGTGGGGTCGGGCGTTCTGGTGTGGAGCGCAGGAGGTCAAGTTATGTCAAAGACTCTAAAAACCATGGCTGTATATCATCTAGCGTATTTACGACACATGGTGTGCGGTAGTGAATGCAATCGCGTTGGAGGCGAGGAAGGTGGGATGGAGGGGCAGTGCCCGAGCTCGACGCGTCGGGCATGCCCTGTCTCGTGACAACAGCGAGACCACCTGGACATTGACGATATTGCCCATAAGGAGCGACTGAGCGGTTACAGTCATTGCTTTGCGTCTGAAGCGACGTGTTGTCCTCGCAAGCCTCACCCAACGCGGCATAGTCTACCTAGCTCGCATGTAGTCCCTGAAGCCATTCGCGCATTCTCCGAGGCCGCTTCGTGACATGTGAACTCCCAGCGAATTCTCATATATTCCGGTTCCCTCCATTTCAGTCCTCAATCGAAGTAGATTTATCGATTAATTCCAAAATGGAAGCAGCCAAGGAAGCAACTTCAAAAGCCGCGCAAACCGGGAAAGAGCTGGAGCAAAAGGTTGAAGAAAAGTTGATACTATTGTGGGACGAACTCTCGCCATGGCAGCAAGACAATCACTACATCCAATCAGGATACCGCGCTCAATCCAACTCATTTGTCAAGTCCTGGAAGAGCCTCGGATATCTACACAACGAAACCGTCAACATCTACACCCACCTCATCGGAGCTGTGATGGCTGCCGTCTCCTCCGTCGCACTCTACAACACATTGGCCCCTCGCTATGATACAGCTACTCAAGAAGACGTCTGGGCCTTCAGCTGCTACTTTGCAGGAGCTGTAGCATGCCTGGGCATGAGCGCGACATATCATACGATACAGAACCATTCACACGAAGTCGCTGTTTGGGGAAACAAACTCGACTATCTGGGAATCGTCTTCTTGATTTGGGGAAGCTTCGTACCCATCGTATACTACGCCTTTGCCAGCGAACCAGAACTGCGAAAAACATACTGGACGATGATCACGACGCTGGCAGCTGGCACATCTGTTGCAGCAACACACCCCAAGTTCCGCACTCCGGCATTGCGACCCTTCCGAGCGCTCATGTTCGTGCTCATGGGACTTTCCGCTGTCTTCCCTGTACTTCATGGCGTTCAACTGTACGGTGTGGAACATCTGCGCAAGAGCATTGGCTTGGATTGGGTCCTCTTACAGGGCGCGCTGTATATTGCTGGCGCGGCTATCTATGCTGCGAGGGTCCCCGAGAAGTGGAGCCCTGGGAGGTACGATATCTGGGGCTCAAGCCATCAGATCTTTCACGTCTTGGTTGTTCTTGCGGCAGCTAGTCATCTCGTGGCTTTGGTTACGGCGTTTGATTACGCACATACGCACGGGATGGACAAGGTGATAGATGGTATTGGAGGCAAAATTTGGACATGAATACACGATGGTATAGCAAAGCGCAGTCAACTAAAATGCTTACCACCTTCAATGACCGCTTCAAAGGCGTAGTCCAGCCCTTGTCGAGACCCTATTTAGAATGCCATGCCGTGAAGGAAGCGATCGACAAGGATGTATTTCGAGAACGTGCACAGACCAGCCGATGACGCCGTGGCTCGATCGCCAGCCACCTTCCCCATAGATTGCACAGATTGGCGTTTGTGGGTCAGGGCAGCCAATCACGCCTCAGCACCGCAGCTTCCGATCTTCGAGAGCTCTTTCCCAGCACTCAGGTTCCCGGCTTCCATTCTTCTTTCCTCTTCTACACCGCCCGTCGCGTCTCTTCCCACTACTTGCGCATCATTTCTACGCATCAACGCATCCATTGCACCTTTACGCGCGTCAATTGCTGTTCCGCCCCGCTTTCGCGACTTTACACGCGGTTTTGCGCACCATAACGTCATCTCTTACCACCTGCCACGGCTAAGCTACGTTACACACAATGACCGACACTGAGATTCAGCAAGGAGATAAGGGTACGTGCCTCTCAATTCTCAATTCGAGACCCCTTCAGCCGTTCAGTGGCTGCGCATCGCGAGGTTCCGCCAGGCGCATTGCGCTCAGTGGCGCGTATCGATTGCCCATCCGCGCGCGTCTTCCTTGCCGCGATCGGTATAATCGCATCAGTCTCAGGAACTCACTGCTAACGTTTGGGCAGTCTCATGGAACTGGGGCTCCGGACAGCCCGGTGGCACCGCTGCCGAGGTCAAGGACCAAGGCGAGATTGCCATTGAATCCAAGAAAGGCAACACCATCAAGAAGAACGCCTCGCCCGACAACCCCGCTGTGCACGTCGAGCGCTCTGGCAACGATGTCGTGAAGCGCGCTTCCGAACTCCAGATCGACGAGAAGGCCGAGGGCGCTAACGGCGACTCCAAGGAAGAGGACAAGTCGGCAGAGTCGGAGAAGAAGGATGACGACAAGTCGGCTGACTCAGATAAGAAGGAGGACGAGAAGACCTCTGAAGCCGAGAAGAAGGACGAGGAGATGAAGGACGCGCCTGACAGTGAGGAGAAGAAGGAAGAAGCCCAAACCAACGGCGAGTCCAAGGCTGAAGAGCCCAAGGAGGATTCGAAGGAAGAGTCAAAAGAAGAGGCCAAGGACGACGCGACAGAAGACAAGTCCGACGAAAAGGACGAGGAACCCCAGGCCGGCGACAAGCGCAAGGCTGACGAGGTAGCCGCGGACAAGACCAACGGTGCCGACGCTGACGCCGATGAGAAGCCCGCCGAGAAGAAGGCAAAGACCGACGAGGCTGACGACGATGAAGCCGAGGACAAGGACGAACCCGAGACAAAGCCTACCCCCAAGAAGGGCGGCCGTGCCAAAAAGGAGAAGAAGGAACCCGCAAAGAAGAAGGCACCCAAGAAGGCTGCCACTGCCGACGGCACACCACGCCGCAGCGGCAGGACCACCAAGAACACCGCATCAATGGCGGAAGACTAGATGCGCAACAACGATACGAAAGTCTCCTCACAGGTTCAAAATGCATATAGTCACGGATTGGCGACGCAAAGGATAACAATGAAACGACCATGGAAAATGGATACTCTGGGTGGAATGGAAAAAGGGATATGTATTCATCGGTGGCAGGCGCTCATAAGGGATGGATTTCGCACTCTCATTTCCTTTTTTTGAGGCTCTGGTTTTACTTCGGTATCGTTCGTCTGCTTTTCTGGGCTTGTATGTAACTGTATCATGGAATGAATCAACAAAGTTAACATGATTGTTTGATTCGCTTGATCAAATACTCGGCTCGCTTTTCTTGAGCGCAATGGTGTGCGATGTTAAGTGTTGAAAACGGTAGATGAAATGTCTCGAATAACAACATGATCCGTCTTATTGTAGAACGCTCCATGTCCTTGGTGGAACACAATAATGATAACACGACGTCGGCGTTCTGGTAATATATCATGGTTCTTATGATCTCACTCCTTTCTTCACGTTTCGTCACAGATTATACAGAGACGACGTCCGCATTGAAAAATATGCTGGCATTAAAAGGCATGACTATGAACTACTACTTGCTTCGCGCTGCGGCTTGAAATCTATGATGTACGTCAGCAACTTGCCCCAAACATAATGAAGCGACATGACGTGTATGTGTGATCTCTCATTCAGACAGGAAATACTCATTCAATAAAGGCCGTGAAACCTTCTCCGATCCGTCTTGAAACTTGTGATTTGTATTGTGTTCATCATTGCGAGATGGGGGTGTGGGGGGTGTAGGGAGAGAGAAGAGAGTGGTGGACTTACTTGGTTTAGAGGGTGAGCTGAAAGCTGAGGGTGGTTGGGTCTGCGGTTAGTTCTGGGATTGTGGCTGCGCTAGGTCGTGCAAGGCGTCCACAGCGTCTGATGTACAGTTCGCGATGTATAGGTCGCGCGCGAGACGTTCTTATTGAACAAGTCAGCAGATCATGTCGTGGCTGCGCCGGTGTGTTGTGGGCAGAAGACGGGTGAAGCTGCGAGAAGTTTTGAAGCGAGAAATCTTGGCGAGGCGCTGGGACCATTCCTTGTCCGTGCCTCCCCCGCCTTCCCTCGCAACACGACTCACTTCGCTCAAGCTGGTCCTGACTGCTGTCTCCTTGTCTTTCACTTTTGTGAACGTCAGGACTTAATGTCTCGTCACTTCTGATGTATTGCCCATGAAAAGGGCATACCTTCTCCCATTACGACCCGCACTCCGACAACCCAAGCACACATCTGCACATAGTGAGGGAACGCTTTTGTACAGTTGTATGCTTGCTCGATCAATTGCTCGTAACGTCTGCCAGCGAAAGCCAAGATGCGGCTTCTAGATGCACGCACTCTGGAGCTGAAGACCTTTGTCGACAAGATCCCACCATACGCTATTCTATCGCACTGCTGGGATACTGAAGAGGTGGTGTTCTCTGATCTTACT
Source organism: Alternaria novae-zelandiae (assembly GCF_023758075.1). Lineage (NCBI taxonomy): Eukaryota > Fungi > Ascomycota > Dothideomycetes > Pleosporales > Pleosporaceae > Alternaria > Alternaria novae-zelandiae. Next base: position 2,646,294 of record NW_026056962.1, on the reverse strand, counting down.
GATCTGGAGCAAGCGAAGAAGAAAAAGGGATTTGCAAAAATCAGAAAAACCTGTGAACTTGCTGTTGCTGATGGATTCGATTACGCGTGGATCGACACCTGTTGCATTGACAAGAGCAGCAGCGCTGAGCTTTCGGAAGCTATCAACAGTATGTTTGCATGGTACAGGAACTCAAAGCAATGTTACGCTTATCTCGCCGATGTGGAGCTCATAGGCGCGTTTGCGGAAGGCGAAGCGGCGAGGCATTTCAATACCTTCGCACTTAGCAAATGGTTCACCCGTGCTTGGACATTGCAAGAGTTACTGGCTCCTAGTAACTCACGAAGTGGTAGAGATGAGGGAATGAAGTTTTACTCTCGCGACTGGCAACTTCTTGGAAGTAAGGCCACCATTGGAGGGCAAATATCTGAGATCACAGGCATCCCTGTGGAGTATCTCGAGGGCCAGAGCTTGGAATCTGCGAGCATCAGTATGCGGATGTCGTGGGCCGCAGACAGACAAGCGACAAGATCCGAAGACATTGCTTACAGCCTACTTGGAATCTTCGATGTTAACATGCCATTGTTGTATGGCGAAGGGAGGACAAAGGCATTCAGAAGATTGCAGGAAGAGATTATGAAGATATCTGAGGACGAGACGCTCTTTGCATGGGAGACCTATTGGCCTATAGAAGTGTTGACCGCAGACGTACTCGCGACTCGTCCGGACGATTTCCAATCAACGCGAAATCTAAGACCGTTCGCTTCGGATGATCCTGTGCCTCCTTCCACGATTACCCACAGGGGCCTACGCATATGGCAAACGCTCTTCCACACTCACCAGATTGACGAGAACATGCGCGGAATGATTCGGCCTCTTCGTTCCCCAGTCATGATCTGGCCAAATCACGACATCGTTTGGGGGATCTTGAGATGCCACGTGGTTCACGACTTCCAGCACCTCGTAATCATCCCTTTGGTGCATCTATCTGCCGATCTTTATTTTCGCGACGTCAGCACCAGTGTGTCATTGATCCCATCCGGACACGTACCTCCTACTTTGCTTCCCAGAGAAATATATATCCGGAATGTTCGTACATCGACTCTCCAGAACATTTTCTGGCGCCGACGGGGATTCCTTGTTCGCAAACCCTCAGAAGGCATTGAGATATGCCGATGCTTCCCCAAAGAAGCCTGGAATGAGAAAGATAGCATCCTCCAGGGCAAGGCTAATGACATCAGGCTTTGGTCCTGGCACGCATCCCTGGAACTTCAATTCAGCCTCGCCAATAGAGCAGGGCAGACTACTAAATACAAGATCTGTCTATCCCTTGGATGCGAACAAGATGCGCCGGCAGAGAAGCCACAGCCCTGGTGTGATATTCAAGATGCCATCTGGGAGCGAGGTACCGTGAATCTGGAAGCAGTCCATGCTAGTGCCTCGTCAAAGCCCGTACAGAACGATTCAGGGCGATTTCGGATAGACTACGTAGTCGGGACAGACGTCAGCTTCAAAGTTTTCATCACACCGACCAAAGTCCTCTCTCAAGACATGTTTGTAGTAGACTTTCATTACGCAGAGCTCCCAGACAATTTCAGTGGGACTTAGTGTAGCTCACACGCACAGCTGCTACCTTCTAGTACGACTTACTCGAGTGTTTCCATGCCCACTCCCATCAATCGCAAACATCCAGCGCTGAAGAATCCGGAGTTGCACAGCCTACACTCACCGAAGACGTCCAGAGTGGAGATCGATGGTATTAGCACGAGCGAACTACATCATGTCAGCAGGTTCAACGTACGGAAAGAGCAATTTACGCACCTTGGTCTTGTGCACCAGCTTCCATATGATGATTGGAACAATGAAAAGTGGGATGCCAATATACGACGCGATGAAATCGCCGGTGCTCCAATTTCCCTTTAGGAAAACAGGGAAACCAGTGATCAACGTAATGATAGTGGATCCAATGAAACCATACCACGCGGTAAAAGGCTGAAAGGGGCTCTTCCACGGCAAGCTATCCCGGCTGAGTCCTTGCGCTTTCATAGCAGCATGGAATCGGATGAAGCAGAAACACAATGTTGCCCAGGCGATCAAGCCTGCAACTGTGCTGAGACTCACTAGCCATCCAAAAGCTTGCGCTGCTCCTCCCTCGCCCAGGCTAAGATATGCGAGAGGTCCGAAGAGCCAAGATGCAAGGACCGCGTAGTACGGTACTCCGTTCTTCCAGGTGCGACCGAAGATTTGTGGAAGCTGGCGATCCGTGGTCATTGCGACAATGATACGGGATCCGACCCAGCAGTATGAGTTACCTGCCGACCAAGCAGAGATGAGAATGCAGGCGTTAACGATCGAAGGCAGGACGCTGATGCCTGCTTGTTTGATCGCGATAACCCAGGGTGAAGAGTTGGCGTTTCCAGTGCCTGACACGAGTCCGGGGTTCCTCGGGTCGACGATAATTCCAATCAAAAGAGCGCCTAGGATGTAGAAAAGGGCGATGCGGAATGTGACCCTTTTGGCCGACTTTGGGATGGCCGAGTGAGGGTTGATGCTTTCAGCAGCGGTGATAACAACCACCTCGACACCAATGAAAGAGAAAGCTGCGTTGACGAATGATGCTAGGAATCCCAAAAAGTGACCTGTTGGCCCAGAGATACCATTGTAGTCCACCCAAGCGCCTGGGTTGTTCCAGTAGCGGAAGCCAATTGTTTCACCGTTTGGCGCTCCTCCGGAGGTAATGACGATGGAAACCAGAATGAGACCAAGGAAGCATGCAATCTTGATTGCACCAGCGACGACTTCGGACTCGCCGAACCAGCGGACGCTAAGCAAGTTGGTAGCCAGGATAAGAATCAGACTGATGGAAATGACAACAGCAGGCGACATATCAGTCCAGTATCCGACAAGAATAGCGGATGCCGAGCACTCGGCAGCAATGGATATGGTATAACAATACCCATAGCTTATAGCGAGCGAGAATCCAACCGCCGGATCAATGAAGCGACTCGCAAAATGAGGAAACGAGCCAGCAGTGGGAATCTGCATCACGGTAAGCAGTTGCCCCTTGGGACTCAACACCAAAGAGTACAAACCACAGTAGCCAACTCCGCAATACTCTGCATAACACACCAAAGTACGCTCCCCACAACCAAATACGCAAGCAACAGACCCGCAGGCCCAGCACTCGCATACGCAGATCCCGTTCCGATGAAAAGACCAGTGCCTATCCCGGAACAAAACCCTATCATCGTAACATGATAGTTCTTAAGCCGCCGCTGCGTAGCACCATGCCCACCAACATTGAGTTGCGGTTCAAGAATCGGTTTGCCGTCGTCGGAGCCATGGTGGTCGATGTGTGGTGAGCTTTCGATGTCGTGCTGGCGAATTTGGTCCAACATTGTCGACTACGATGTGACCGCGGAGACAAGGCTCTGGGGTATTGTTGGAGAACGCACAGGCGGTAGTGTGGCGGGGATGTGTACCCAGGTAATGACAGGGACCGCACTATGAAGTTGTTCTGGTGCTATGTACTATACTTTACTCTTCTTCGCGTTCGTTCCGCAAATTTCTTTCGGCGCTATCAAAGCACGTCATGTAAATCTGTTGCGAGCCTGGACCACCATGTGGTGGCGCGGAATGCAGTTGGGAACTACTATACGAATTCCTAGGTACCCATCATGGTGCGTGGTTTTGGAGGTTTGACCCTCGCCGCAGCGTTGAAGCGGCTAGACGTCTATCACGCTTTATCGATAGACTTACTCAGTTGTAGACCTTTTCTTGACAGGTGGAAAGCGTAGCCATGTGATTTGTTACTTGGACTAGTTTCCACTAAATCGTGAATTTTTCGGAAGGGGCCGATCTTAGCGCGATGAAGTTTTCTTGATGTTCGCACTACCAGTGCTGTTTTACGCTAGTTCGGTCCGCTCAACAACAGAATTGTGGGTAGCATCATAGCGTGCTTGTTTCCCAGCATGACGAATTCATCTATCAAATCGCTCAGACCTTTACTTTCAGCGTCCAACGCCTTCCCAAACATGCCCATCGACTGAACAAGAAGCTGATCAGACTCAAACCGAGAATCGCGCAGAAGAAGGCTACCATTGGCTGGGGTCCAACTGTTTCAACAAGCTCTCCACTGATTGGAATGCAGACCAGCGTTGCGAGGGACGCAATGAAGTACATGCTTCCATAGTATCGGCCAAATTCCTCTGCCCTGCATAGCTGTCCTACGCATGCGGGTGTCAACGCCATCCAAGAACCTGTTCCGAAGCCGAAGAGCGCTGCGAAAGCGTATAGTGCTGGAAGCGATGTTGTACCGAGAGGCAACCATAGGGCTAGCATCCAGAGCAAGGTGAAGACGATCATGATGAACAGAGTGTTGAATCGACCAATCTTATCCGCGGCATACCCAGGTAGCAATCGGCCGAGGCAGGAGACACCGTTGAGTACCGCGATGAGGTAGAAGCCAGTGTCAGGCGGGAAGTTCGTACTCAGCGTTGCGTAGGTAGGCATGATGCCCAGTCCACCGAAGAGAACGACCTCGAAACCGAAGACACTCAGCGTGAACAAGCTCAATCTCAGATCACCGTAGATGGATAGTGAGATGATGGCTTTCTTTTTCGCAGCGGCAGACGGCGGGATGCGAGCTTTCATCAGAATGTTGGCGATGATGAAGCAAAAGAGGAAGACGAAGCCCAGTATGCGAAGCGACCACGAGTAGCCATACTTTGGGAGAGTAGTCCGCAAGACCAACGGAATCGTCAGACCACCAGCAGAGCTACCCATCATAGCGATGCCTTGCGTAAGACCTCGTCGCTCCTTGAACCAATGCGCAACTACCGCGAGACTCGTAGTCGTAAGCATGGCGCCGGAAAATCCTCCCAGTACGCCACAGCAGAGAATCATCTGCCAGAACTTATCGCATTCAGCAAGCAGGAAGATCATCAGGAGAAACATGACACTCCCTGTCAAAGCGATCCATCGCGGTCCATACCGGTCGAAGAGCGGTCCAACCCATATACCCAGCGCAAGTGAAAGGTAGACAAAGACCGATGGGATCCATCCGATATCACGTGCCGACATATACGAAAGTTGGTTCTGGCCCCAGTAGTCCTGAAGTGTGCCGATAGACACCATGAAGCCGAAAGAAGGGAATAGCATCAGCCAGGCAGATGCAACAACAAGCCACGCGCGTAGCCCACCCTCGGGGAAATCGTCTTCAGCGTCAACAACAGGTATCCCAGGCTCTTCATCAAGTTCGTCGATAGGCTGCGTCCGATGCGACCGTGTGCGCCCATGCGATCTGACTTCCATCTCGTGATGCGCAGACTGTTTCGCTTCGCTTCCCGCCTTCGATCGCCCCGTCATCTTCGACACCGTCCTTCTCAATCCATCCCAAATCTCATCAGGCTCCTCATAAGCATAAGGTCTTCCGTCGCTCGTAGTCGGAATGTCCTGCATCTGGACAACAGGGTTGGCGATTGGATCCATCTTGAGCAAAAACCCCTTCTTCTACCCTTTTATTGTCGTTCGAAAGATAAACAACAGCAGATTGCGTCAAGCGCTCGTAGCGTGGACCAGAAAGACGTCTTATCCGTCGTCCAGAAGTTTGGTCGTCGACCACACGAGCCTACCGTGCCTTATACGACAACGAAGAACACCCGGATTCGCATTCCTCATCTAGCAGAGTAGCTTGGCGCAAAAAACGCATCTATGACAGCGACCAGACGCATAGGGCGTGTTAACGCTCGATGCGCCCTACCCTATCGGCGGAGCGACGGTTAGTGGAGCGGCGTGTCTGGGCCTGCCCCGCCTTCAACCGTTGATTAGCATCTTCGGAGCTTTTTGGCATACTCCGATTATTCCTAGATGCACTTGCTCGTACTCCGAGATCGCCATGGTGGAGAGAAGGGCGGAAGACGTGTGAAGTTTGTCAGGGCGCGGTGTGGGCTGGGTTGGTCGAAATCGTGATTTTCGTGATGGTTGCACTTGCGATGCCGGCACAAGGCCGCGGAGTTGGTGGCTGGTGCATTACTAAGCCACCTGCAATCTTGCAATGACTGAGTTGAGTGCATCCCATTGTTCTACAATGCTACTACAAAGTTCCGCTTTGCTACTTTCAAGCCTGCGCTTCACTTCGGCACAGCCGTAATGACAGAATGATACCTCACCTCGTCATAGCAATGCACATCCGCGATCTTCAGTCCTGCGCTCTCCAACAACTTCGTCCAGTCCTCCCTGCTCCGCTCGATGCCGCCCAGCGACGCCATCATCGCAAGATCCATCATAGCGACCTGCCAAGGCACCTTCGTCTCCGGTAGCACCACCTCATCGATCAAGATGCGCGATTCCGGACCCATGACAGGAACGATGTTTGAGAGGATGCGAATGCAGTCTTCATCCGTCCAATCATGCATGATATGTCTGAGAAAGTAGAACTTTGCTTCGCGGATAGGTTGCGAGGTGAAGAAATCATGGGTTTGGAACTCGATACCATCCACGTGAGGCGCATGCGCAAGTGTCGAAGGCACATCCTGAACGACGATGCGGCCGCGTAGTTCGGGAAACTTTTTCTTGAATGCGACGGAGTGTTGACCAAAGCCTCCGCCGATGTCGACCAAAAGCGCAGAGTCGTCCGCGGGCTGGAAGTCGCCGACAACGTCTTGAGCAGGATATGAAGACACCCAGCTATCGACAGAGTCGAGCACCATGATATGACCGAGTGCTTTCATCTGCTCGCCATCCTGCTTCATCCACTCGAACGGTGTAAGCTCAGTCTTCATGGCCGCATGGAAAGGCAGGTCTTTGGAATCGGTGATATCCCGGTACTTATGCTCTTTCAAATAGCCAGGCAGTGCTTGCATAACCGGCAGATGGAGTTTCGACAGATGCGGCGCGGCGCCGTTGACGTGCGGATTGGCAAAGACGCGTGTCGCACGATTTGCTGCGAATGTATCCTTCTCAACTTCTGCGATGAGTCCAAACGATGCCATGGACCGAAGCAAGTGCGCGAGTAGATTCGGCGCAGCGCCGGTCTTCTGCTGGAACTCATCGTGTGTTACTGCTGTTGTCGATGAGGCGAGCGTGGTAAAGATGTTGAGATCGATACCGACGTCGATGAGAGCCCATTGAAGAGGCTGGGGATGAGTTAGTAAACGCATATCGTATGTAATGAATGGAGGGGACTTACTGCCATAGCTAGGCTGAACATCATCTCCCAGTCGCTGTAGAGATCCTTCTGTAGGTCTCGGATCTGTTCCTGGATTTGTTGCCTTTCTCGGGCATTGCCCTTGGCGTATGCCTGGCGGATTTGTTCTGCTGCTGCTTCCATGACTATGGGCTTAACGCTGTACACTAGGGTTTATGCTGGAAATCAGAGGCGTTGCAATCGCTGAGTTGATTCACATCCATTATCGTAGGCTTCGATCTTTATGCTCCATCTCTGCTCGCACGACTATCTCGGTTTCCTCGGTCGTACATTCCGTCTTCCGCTCAAGAGCTTTTTGTTGACCGATATGTGCGACATTCAGGTTGGTAGCGTGGAGATGTCCGTAGGCAGCAGCGAGATGGCCGAAAAGACCGAGAAGACCAGTACGGGTTCCTCCAATGCACAATCTGCTGCTGGTACCTTCCAGAAAGCCTTCTCTCGGCTTTTAGGTTCCTTTTGGATACATGTTAATCCATCCACGATGGATTGAGGCTAAATGATGATGGTGAGTCCCACTGCCTAAATAGGAAGGTTTTGCTTGGGTGTAGATGGCGGCACTCAATGCCGCCAAGGTCGCCAATGTCCGGGTTGGCCCAATGTCCCCCATGACGCCCATGCCTGCCACGCCTAGCATTCATGTTATGCTCACCACGCTCGTCCAACGCCAGCGACCTGTACTTCACCAAAGCCAAGCCTCATAACGCAACATTACACTTCCAATATGAGGCATCCTGAAGCGCGCGCGCAATATTATGCATCTCACTCGAGCATCCAACGACGGTCGTTGTTGCGGACACGAACAGAATGAACGTCGCCCTTTAGGCTGGGTCAAACCGACAAGGCCTCAGCATGTGTGCATATCGTGGGAACACCTGAAAGATGGTATCAGGACAGGCTGGCCATAGGATTATAGTTGAGTATGTCCAGTGCTCTTCGTCCAGAACGCTGCCGTGCTGTTGAAGCCCGTCATGTTGACGTTGCAGTCACGTCTGTGGCGGATTGCCAATGCGCAGCGGACCGGATGTGACGGATATTGGCTATACTCCCGCACGACTAAGATGCCTTCGCATCCTGATGTCTTCCAAGTCTTCGAGGGTGTCTTGCTGACATGTCAATGCGTCCATGGAGAAGGGTCTTCGGACGCAGGCGCTATGATCGCTGGCAAGCTTAGCGTTCGAGATTCAAGTGGAGCTCATTATTCCGCCGACGCTTGAGAAATACCGCCATTCAGATGAAAGCGCTAGGCTCAACACATGCAGCACCAAGCATTCGGGCGGTCTCGTATACATGGCTTGGGAGGCTTATCTTCACAAATTTTGAGCCGCATGCTGTAGCGTCGCGCAACGAAAACAACATTAAGAATGCTCGCAAAGGTCGCAACGGCTCTGTTCCACGAGTATGTAGCAACCGAGTCGGACAATAGGCCTGAACGATCCAAGAGACGAACAAATGACTGGTGGAAGAACAGATAAATGGGTCTGCGGAGGCCAAAGGTGGAGTCTGGGGTCGGACAGGTTCCTCCACATGATAACGACGCAATACTCGGGGACAGCACTGCCGGTGGTGCCACCCTCGGCGTCTGGTGTTTTGACCTAGGTATTTATTGAAAAGCCTACCTCGCTCTCTTTGCACGCAGACAAGTCAACCCAGAAAGCTGCGACGACATAACCAAGATGCCGTCCAAATTCTTCAAGAACCGCAGGGTCTATCTACTGACCAGTGTTGCCTACATGGGCTCGCTGCTGTTCGGTAGGCGCCCGCTGTCTCCATTCCTGAGCAAGAGCTAACACTATGGAAGGTTATGACACCGGAGTAATGGGCAGCGTGCTCGCGCTCAAAGCTTTCAAACAGGACTTCGGCTTGCCAACAGACTCGTCTGGATTCTCCGACTCGAAAAATGCATCGGTATCGTCGAATGTCGTATCGCTTCTTACTGCAGGTTGCTTTTTCGGCGCCATCGGGGCCGCTTGGATCAACGAACGGTTCGGTCGACGATTGTCTCTTATGGGCTTCTCCCTCGTCTTCCTAATCGGTGCCGCAATCCAGACTGCCGCTCATCATGAGATTGGCGTCATCTACGCAGGTCGCGTCATCGCAGGGCTCGGCATTGGAGGCATGTCATCTATCGCCCCGGTATTCGTCTCGGAAAATGCGCCCCCAGCTCTTCGGGGACGTATCGCTGGTCTTTTCCAGGAATTTCTAGTCATCGGTAGTACCTTCGCTTACTGGCTGGATTACGGTGTTGCGCTCCACATGCCCACGTCAACGAAGCAATGGAGAGTGCCCGTATCGATTCAACTCATCCCAGGTGGTTTCATGTTGATCGGACTTTTCTTCCTCAAGGAGTCTCCACGGTGGTTGATGTCAAAGGGTCGACAAGAGGAAGCTGCGCAATCGCTTGCGTTCATTCGCTGCGAGCAACCCGATAGCGCTGAGCTCCAAAAGGAGCTAGCTGAGATTCGCGCTGCAGTCGAGGAGGAGTTGAACCAGACTGAGGGCATAACATGGAAGGAGGTTCTCCTTCCCGGCAACCGATACCGATTTATCACTGGTTTTGTGCTCATGTTCTGGCAGCAGTTCAGCGGAACAAACTCGATCGGTAAGATGAAGATCTTCAAAGCTGAACTTCGCCATCTGACCATCCTTCAGGCTACTACGCTCCTCAAATCTTCCAGACCATTGGTGTATCAGCAGCTAACGCTTCGCTGTTCGCAACGGGCATCTATGGCACAGTCAAAGTCATTACGACTGGAATCTTCTTGATCGTCGGTATCGACTTCATTGGTCGGAAGTACTCGCTCATGGCTGGCGCAGCATGGATGGCGTCCATGATGTTCATCATCGGCGCTGTTCTTGCTACAAACCCACCAAACCCAGATTCTGGATCAGTCTCGTCCGCCTCTATCGCTATGGTCGCCATGATTTACCTTTATGTCATCGGATACTCAGCTTCTTGGGGACCCGTCCCGTGGGTTTACCTTGGGGAGATCTTCCCAACGCGACTTCGTTCGTACGGTGTGGGAATGGGAGCAGCCACGCAATGGCTCTTCAATTTCGTTATTACGAAGATTACACCTGCGGCAATCAACTCCATCGGGTAAGACCATGACTCTACAACCTGCATACAAGATATACACTGACCTCGTCCTTTGCAGGTGGAAAACATTCCTCATGTTCGGCATCTTTTGTCTCTCCATGGGCATCTTTGCTACATTTTTCATCAAAGAGACAAAAGGAAAGACGCTGGAGGAGATTGATATTCTGTTCGGTGATGTGTCAGCTGAGCAGCGTCGCCAAGATGTCGAGGCGGGCATGAAGGAGGAACAGCGAAAGCACTCGGTGAAGTACATGGAAGACGCTACCGAGCTCGAGAATAGAGCGGGCAAGGACTGAATAGTGCTTTCAGAACGAACAGCGAGCTTTGGGGGTGCTCGCAGACCATGTAAAATGCTTCATCAGACAGCGAGAGATCTGATCAACAAGCTGTAGTCGGAGTTCAATTATGACGACAGCCTTTGTGATGATTGGCGAGTTGCGGAGACGCTGTGATGGTGGCTGACGGGAATCTCGGAACCTTCCGAGAAGCGGAACAATGGCGCTTAGTCAATGCCCAAGTGGGCTAGCGTCTTTATCAAGGGGCAATCGCAAGAAGTCTCCCACACCTCAATGCCCAGGTGGGCTCTCTCGTCTTCGCATCACAGCCATCACGATTTTCCTCAAATTGTGGGTGCTGCATCGCTATGCATCATCTTGCCATCGTCCATGCTTCCTTCCCCACACCCATTTGCATCATGTGTCCAAGGAGGCTAAGCTACGCGCCGTGTGTGGGGAGACAACCAAGTCAGCTTATGTGCATTCAAAAGCTCTTATCGCCAGTATGCGGACGCAGTTCAACGTGATTCGCTTGTTACGACCAACGGGAAAACTTAACATGCAGCCTCGCAGCCATCAACATCGACTGTTTACCAAGAAGCCGGGACCACTGTATGATTACGGACGCCACAAACGCCTCTCTCATTTCACGATATGCGCGACGTATTGATCACCAGCGTTGTACAGCAGAATCAGACCGGGTAAGCACCATGGCTGCATGCTGACTGCGCGTCCGATGTGGAAACACGCCTGGTCCGGGCCGTATCGGATAGCCAAGAAGAAAACTAGGCCGCATCATACAGGACAGTACGAGTCAAGATATGGGTTTTACAGTCTTTGTACTACCCCAAGACTCTGGCCATCGACAGCTTTTATGTTTGTGGGGCATACCACGAACAGTAGAGGAGAGAGGTGTTGCCAGTACAGTTACCGAAAGCCTGTATAAGGCCTCATGATGGCAGCCTCCAAGAGGGTAAGCTTCGTCCTGTAAAATCTCTAGCATTGTTAATCGCGATTCTGAATTTGCGCTTTCCAAAATGGTCTCCGGGCTCTCACTTCTTTCAGTCCTTCTTGTGGCGCAAGCTGCTTTTGCGTACAACTTCGCATACGAAAGTATACAACTGACCGACTTGGACGTTGGGAATAACCCTGATTTAGCTTTTGGTAACGCAAGCACGGGCGATATACCTTCGTGCAAGAGCTACCCAGGCTATGAAGGCTGGCCATCATCGACGCAGTGGAGTGCCTTGAACATGAGTCTCGGAGGAACGTTGCTCAAGGGTATTCCATCCGCTGCTGCCTGCTATGAGGGCGAGTACAAGGATACTGCAAAGTGTTCAAACGTCAGGCGACGTCAAAGCGATGCTCTCTTCGCGTATGTACTTGCAAGCCTTACCCTCGGTCGAAAGCTAACTTATTTCATCTAGCAAGGAAGACCCACTGGTACCGTTTGGGCAGTGGACTTTACATAATCCATGCCCCGTACCTGCAGCTAGCGCCACACCTCCGCTGTCTGGCTGCAAACTCGTCAGCTTTCCTGCATTTGTCGTCAATGCTACTACAGTACAAGACGTGCAGCTCGCAGTCAATTTTGCCAGGAACAACAATATCCGGTTGACGATCAAGTACGTCCTCAGGAAAGATACCAGCTCCAAACTGACTATAGTAGAAATACCGGCCATGACTTCCTCGGCCGAAACACCGGCGGTGGCGCACTTCAAGTGTGGGTGCATCGCATGAAAGCATTCGAGTACTTACCGACTTACGAAGTTGGTCAGTACGATGGTCAAGCAGCCCGAGTTGGAGCAGCGCTCGAACAACATGAAGTTTATGACGCCATGAGTACACATGGTATCACTCTTTTAGCACCCGGGTCTTCGACTGTTGGAGCTTATGGCGGTTACATGCAAGGCGGAGGATTTTCGTACATCACTTCAAAGTATGGCCTGATGGCAGACCAGGTACTTGCTTTAGAGCTTGTTACCGCGGACGGCAGGTTTGTGCATGCAGATCCAATGGAGAATGCGGACCTGTTCTTCGCGATTAGGGGTGGCGGGCCTGGTAAGCTTTTAACGTACTTCCACAACTATCTCCGATACTGACCTATATTTAAGGAAACTTCGGCATCGTTACATCTGCGATTGTAAAAGCGTATCCGCCTACGACAGTCGCACGAAGCGACTTCACGTTCCAGACCGGCCCCGTGTCCAACATCGACAAGACCACCGTTCGCGTATCCAATGAAACCTTTTGGAAAGGTATGAAGGTCTATTTCTCGCATAATCTACGCATCAATGATGCCAAAGGTATCATGTCAAATTACATCACGACAACCGCTCGCACCTTCACTCTTTCCAACCAAATTACCAAGCCGGGCGTCACCGTCGAAGAAATGAGAGAGCTCATGGCGCCGCTCATCAAAGATCTCAACAATATTGGAATTCCACTAGTTAACCCCGAGCCGCAATTCTGGAGCACATATGCAAAGTTCGGTACCCTGCCCGGCGGCCCAAGCGGTGGTACTAGTAACAGCCGTCTTGTGAGCCGGCTTGTTCCCCGATCCAACTTTGCAGACCCAGCCTCCCAGACTTTCAATACCACCATGGCAGCGATCCGCTCATTCGTGGAAGAAGGCGGCTACAGCTTCCACTCCGTCGACTACGCACCGACATACGAAACAGCCGCCTATCCCGGCTCCGACTCTGCTGTCTCGCCGCATCTCCGCAACGCAGTCATGCACATGACCGGCTTCGATAGTCGGCAGTACGATGCTACCCTCTCTGACGAGCTCTGGAATTCATCGCATGCACGCCTCAACTCGTATATACAGAAGCTGAGAGATGCGACGCCACTTAGTGGTGCGTATATGAATGAGGCGGATGTTGCGGAGCCGAACTTTCAGTATAGCATGTATGGTGATAACTACGATAGGCTTCTGAAGATCAAGAAGGGAAGAGATCCTTGGGGGTTGTTCTATGCGGTTACGGGTGTGGGTAGCGAGAGTTGGTTCGTTGAAGGGACGGGAGGACTCCCTACTCAGCAGGGACGACTATGTAGGGTTGATGCATAGGGTACATGGGGTTGATAGCTTGCCAGATGTTGTACATGGGCTGTCATTCACGTAGACACGATACGAAACCGAGGAAAGCTGGAACGCACCACACGACTATCAGCAACAGGCACACGGAGATCGTTGTGACATGAAATGTCTTATTAGGTATACATGCTTTTAGACACTTGACTATCTACAATGACGTGCATGCTCATATCAGTCTTGCCCAAATACCACAGGCCATGTAACAGGAAGTCTTTGAGACCTAGACATCGTGACTTTGGAGAACTGACTTAGCAGACGAGAACCATGGCAATCAGGGATACCATCTGCCTTTCTCCAATTGATCCACCAACTTCTCGATGAGGTCCCTCTCCTTCTTGTATAAGCGCATCGACCTCTTCCAAGTTGCGCCACCTCGCTTGTGTCGATGGATGTTGCCAAGCCAGTGCTCCACATCAACTGATTCGTAGCTTTGTAAAGCTATTCGCACCGCTATGATGAACATATGTGCGAAGTCGAGCATTGTGACACCGGACGAATTGAGGAAGCTTTGAGCCATGTCCGGGCCTCCAGGTAACCAGATGGCAATAGTGAGCTTGGTGACGGCAGGTGAACAAATTTGAACAGTATTCCAGGTTTCTTTCGACTGGTCGGCGCTCCTAGCATGGATGACAGTCTCGAGGAATGTTCGGATATGTGTGAAGTAGTCGCAGGCCTCAGAGTAGTTGTCGCCAAGAGCGAAGATGAGGTGTTTTCCGTAGCCGGTGAAGACAACTGAGCCTTTTCCTTTCCAGGATCGGCGAAGTAGCGGATTTGCATGTGACATATCGAGTAGGGACTCGTAAGGACGCGAGTCGTAATCGCTGCCATCGTACATGCGCTCTTCACGGCCCATGTTAGTCGTCAAGCGCATCAACTCTTTGTCGCTGTCCAGCCTCTCGAAGTAATCTTGGATAGCCTGTTTGTATTGACCGCGACGAGACATCGGGTTGTCTGCGAAGAAGGCGCGAAGAGTAGCCGGTGTCACCACTGTCATGTGGCTAATACTCCTAGTATGTCGCGATTGACTCCAGTCTGCAACTAGAGGTTTGCCCAAGTCAGGAAGGCCCGCCCCCAGAAACAGTCGACGGTCTGTCTTCTCTTCGCTCATGTTGTCGGCGATCAAGAAGCACTTCTTCTTGATTGCGGTTGATCCCTGCACACAGTCTCGCCAGAACTTTGAGACCGCTTGGGCGTTCCTGAGGATACCGCCGGGGCTCAGGTTGCAGAGCACATTCTCGAGGAGTTCGGTGACGCCCAAGACGCGGGCGGGATCGCCGTGTACGAGTGGAGGAGAGTTTATGTCGTCCATATCGATCGTTGTGAGCCTACCGATGGTCGAAAGCGAACGTTCAATCAGGCGCGTAGAGGTTGTATTTTGAGAGGCAAGTCATTTGGCCGTGCGACGCAATCGTTTATGTGGGTTGCCAAGCCTGAGCACGAGCCAGCAAAGTGAAAGACAGCGCGCGAGACAAACCACGCGTACAGTGAGACTGCTTGTACTAATCCAGACTTGGCTCAGGCTTGGCTCAAGTAGAAGTGACCGACTGGGTCCAGTAGTCTCGTGAGCTCGTTAGCCGCGGCGAGATCTTGTTGGGGGACGTAGAGCGCGTTAGAACCCCCAGCACCTTCGAGCCGCTCGACGAAGTACTTGGCGAGAAGTATCACAAGATCTCCAACGAGTATACCAGTAGCGCGACGGAAGTATTTGAAGCGATGAACAAAGTGTACCCGGGTAGAGCAGTTTGAGATCTCCCCGTGCATAACCAAGCTGACGGTGGTGAAAGTGGGATTCGAGAGCGTAGATTTGATCCAACTAGCGGTAGGGCTTCTCTGTACCTGGGACAATATCTCCTCGATCACTCGCGAGACTAGGGTAGAAGAGAGGCCCAATTTCGAAATGGGTAAGGGGTCCTCCATGAAGACTATTGCATGGGAGCCAAAGCCAGTCCAAAAGAAACCATCTGAAATCCAAAGATTGCGGGCGATGAATGGGTGTATGGCTGATGAACGGACTTGGGTGATAGGCGCTTCCCAGTCCCAACTTCGGCTTCCGTGTTTTAACCTTGGGAGCCGATCTTTGCCTGATGGAATCAAAGCTCTGCTGACCGCAGCTTGATCTATGTAGTAGGTCTCCGCAGGAACAAAACATCTGATGTCTGCGAGATTCAGAAAAATAAAAGGTCGGTATTTGTATCCAGGAATAAGGACTCCTCCGCGCCCCTCATGAGATCCATACGCGGGAAAGATATTGCTTAAGGGGAAGTAGAGCTTGCTATCGGCTTCATCTTCTTCGACTCGGTTGGCGTCAAGCAAGAAGATCTGTCTGAGAGCGGCCGATCTGTTGATACAGTTGTAGAAGGTACGAGACACCATCTGTTTCTTCGACAAAGCATCTGTCGGGCTGAGGTGTTGCAAAATATTCTCGAGAAGTTCCGCGATGCCCAGGGCTTGTTGAGTAGCGGTAAGCGTTGACGCCATCTTGACGGTGGTAATGTGTAGGTGATGAGCTATGCTTTCGACTTCTGTGAATTTTCGGACGAAGTGTCGAAAGCAGGTCGGCACAGGAATGAGAAACTGGAGGCCAGGAAGGAAATTTCAGCACGCCGTGACTGTGTCATCAGCGTACGGTGCGGGTGGCTTCCTCTCGCTACCAAGGAATGTCAACAGGTCTTTCAAACCCGCACAGCTCGCAAAGACGAGCATGCCGCGCGAAACATCGGTAGCGCAGCAATTCGCCATGCATTGAAAGCGGTACCGATATATTTCACATGGCGAGGCTAGGTAAGAACGCGCTGCGCGAACGCGCAACGGTTGCGATCATCGCTTAAATCAATGCAACATCGTACATGCGCGTAAAATTTGCGATAAAGACAAGGCGATAATAATAGTATGTTATAGAGGGAGAGATGCGAAGGAGTAGTACGTTCGATTGAATGAAGGTGACGCGATGCACGCGTCTCAGGAATTAGCGCCAAAGTTTTGCCAATCTCCGAACGAAGCCACTAGCTGCGTGCCATCCCCTCCCACCTTCAACCCCCAGCAGTGAGTCTACACCTGCTTCCATCCCCGATAGTCAATACACGTATCATTCGGGCTACGCAGATGGACCCTCTGCTCTACCACCATCGATTACATCCATAATAGACCATCACGATGTACCGCAGTCTTACAACACCAGCATCACCGCCGTCATCACACCGGCCGCCCATCCCACCATCCTAGCACTGATATCAGCCCCAGCACTATCCCACGGCGTCTGTTCGTCCGCTACACGGCTTCCCTCCACTGTGTTGTTCGCATTCATACACACGAACTCGACGCTGGTCTGCACCAGATTCGAATATGGGTCAACAAATCGTCCCAGTAGGACGACTGGAATCGTCTGGCGCGTCAAGAGATCATACGTCTCATTCGCAGGGGCATAGAAGTTATCGGACGGGCTGACGCCTGCGTTTGTCCCGAACGTGTTGTAATTGTCTGGAATTTGCACCTCCTCGGGCATGTTGTTGTAGGCGCACGTGCCGTTGGTCACGTCTTGACGGACCGTGTCTTTGCTAACATGTCAGCTATAGGTACAAAGGCTGCAGGTCCCGAGTCGCAAGTCATGTAATGCTTGTACAGTGACAACGGAAGGAACGTACTGTGTGAACCGCCAAGCAACATTGGGCACGCCTTCTTGAACTCATCTGATACGGACGACCAATCGTTACTAGGACAGCCATACGAGGTATCACTTAGTGCCTCGGTCAGGTGGTCCATGCAGTTCGAGCTGATCACACCGCTACAGCTATTCTCCCCTCCGGCTTCTAACGTCGCATTGATGTTGCTGTACTGATACTTGCAGAGCTCGGTATTGTTGGGCACGTTTCCAGGTACGGAGATGTAAACATGTCCTCTGACATCGTCATAGCGAGATCCGACGATGACAGAGACATACCACGGGTCGTCGCCGGCGTAGGAGGAGTTCCAAGTAAATTCGTGCTGGCCGGTTGAGTTCACGGCCGTGAATTCGTCGAAAAAGCCTCGACAGGAGGAGTTTTGCGCATTGACGACCGCTGTGGTGAGGAGTCCTGATATCGTAAGGAGCAGCAACTTTGGATTGTCATATGTCCACATATTGACGTAGCATAAGGGTAAAGCCGTAGACGTTTGATCGTTTGGACTTGCGAGAATGCATCTATATGTACGTGGCGCGGTTAGGCACCCTATGGGAATGACGCACTAGCCAAGAGTGTGGTTAAAACCAACCCGATCGACAGAGCTCGGCATGCCTTACCCGTCTAAACGAACATTGTGTGGCAGTAAATCCATGTCGCGATGAAGTTAACAGTTTGCAATTAACTGCGCTGCGCCGGCGGAGAGCAGTGCCCGTAAGCGCTGGGGCCGACTCAATCCTGCGCTAACGGATACTGCGACGGCGCAATAGTACTACAACATGAAGGTTTCCCCGCAACAATCCTATACATAAGGAACCACGATACATTGTTGTCTCGTACTAGAAGGAGAACAACAACGACAGCAAGAAAAAGGAAGATATGCCATCCATCAAAACCCAGCAATCAACCTGCTCCTTGCCATGCCGCCTACATCGCTCTTGCGCTTCGGCTTCTGCGGCAGGTCATCGACAATGAAGTCGCCAAGTCCATCTTCATCCTCCTCGTCGTCGTGCGCATCCTTCATGTCGTTGGCAACACTCGTCTTGACAGATCTTCTGTCGCCTGATAGTGCCTTGTTGGTGCCAATCTTTCTCGAGCGGGAAGCGGCCGCCGGTGCATGCTTGGATTTAGCCTTCTTGAGGGCAGAAGAGCAACCAGAATCGACGTTGCCGCTTCTCTTTCGCTTCCGCTGCTCTTGCTCTTTGGCTTTAGTAGCCTTGCTCTCAGCCTGCTTCTTCTCCCATACCAGCTTCTCGGCCTTGACGCGCGCATCTCGTTTCGCATTCTTATGCATCTCACAGATCGCTTGTTGCTGCTTCGCCTCTGCCTCTGCTTCAGCTCGCTTACGCTTCAGTTCCTGGTTATAAAGCTTCACTTCCCCCTGTGCAAAGTCGGCGGCTCTGAAGCGGCAACCAAGTACCTCCATCAGCTTGGCGTAGGCCTCGTCGTCGATGATCAAGATGTTTACGAGGTATGTCTTATCCCCGTTGTCGATTTCAAGCCCTCGAATCTGCGCTTCCTCGAGAAGCTCTTGGTGCTTCATTACCTCGTATGAGGATTTTGTTAGGCGCTTTGGCTCCCTCCATGGGTTGTGCGCAACAGCCATGTACCGATCGATTGCTTGACGCTGTTGCGGGTGACGAGGGACTGCGCGCTGTTGGAGTGGTGTTGCAGAAGTTGATGTAGCCTCCGCGACGGTACGCTTTCGCGCAATCGCTGACTTGATCTGGGGTGTATTCTTCTTGGTGGAGGGTTCCACGCCGTTGATCTCTGCGATGAGTGATGTAAACATCTTGCTAGTGTGAAAGGTTAGCTGGGAAGGTGGAGTGTTCGTTGTTACGGCGACTGGATTGTTGAAAGTAATCCAAGAGGTTCAGCAGCGGTCAGTTGAAGAGAAGAGGCAAGCGCGCGGCGAAGAAGGAAGAGCCTGCATTCATTAGGGAGCTCTCACTCAGGTTAGTGGGTGCAGGTGATGTGGTACCAAGTCTCTGGAAGTGAAAGTGAATGTACCATGTTCGGAGCACGGGAAAAGGGAAAGTGGGTTGAGTGAAGACGACTTCGTTGGCGAAACTGTGGCACGACTAAACCAACACCAATGGGCTTCCTGTAATGACCCCCACGAACTCCAAAACAAGCGGTTCACCTTCAAGCCCCCGACCCTTCACCATCTCAGCATACCACCTGACCTCCCTCCTGCGAAGCGGCGACAGCAATATCCATAAGTTCACCTTCATCCTCCTCCTCATACGCCCTACACTGAGCGATCCATGCCTTCCTGTCTTCCTCCTCTCCCACCCTCCTCTGCTCCTTCCCCTCCTTCCAGGCCCTTCTCTCCTCAGCCATGAGGCACACCAATCTGATCCTCAGCTTCCATTCACTCAAGCTCTTTTCCTCTCCCTCGTCGAGGTGTTCTCGTTTGAGGAGTTCATGCTGCATTTGCAGCGTCGTCATTTCGTTCCAGCGCGACAGGCGCGACAGTGTGGCGCCTTGGTGGTAGTATAGTGTGTCTGCTAGATGATGCAGACTCACGCCGCGGCGCCGTTGTTGCATCAAGATGCGATGTTGAGCGGGGTGAAGCGTCGCGAAGACGGCTTGGAGAGTGCGGTAGGGGAGGAACTTGAAAGCGAGTTTGATGAGCTTTTCGGGTGCGAGTCCGTGGACGGTTGATAGGCGTTGGCAAGACATGTTGTGGTTTTGGGTTGTGCTTGCTTATGTTGTGAATGTGGTTGCGTGTTGCAAGAAGAGTTTGGAATAGTATGTCTTTGGGCTTTGGGACATGTGTGGATGTAATCGAATAGAAGGATGGAGGAGGCAGGAGATGTGAGTTTATATACTATCTGAAGAACATTGTAGAAGAGAAATGGTATCGCGTGCGTCCCGTGTTTGCGCATCCAAAACATGAGCAGATAGACTCACCCTGACCATATGACCTTGTACCTCTACCAGTAGTAAGTACCCTTATTCCTCTTAGACAGCCAGTCGCAAGACCAAAGAATAATCCAACATATCCAAGTGGCACTTTAAGCGAGCAAGACACATCAGTGCCAGACACGCAGTGACTCACAATGCGTAGCATTGAGTCAAGGTGAGGATCGTTATTTGGTTCAGGCTCCTGCTACCGGACGATGACTACAGTCTGGCAGTAGACTGGTCTATTTTGCTAAGGCTGCGTACGGTTCACCATGCGCGACCATGGCTGCCAAAGGGATGTAGTCCTCGTATATCGCACTGAGTCTTCCGGAAAGGTAGCCTATAGAACTGCTGCCAATATTGATGTTCAGCGCAAACGTGCTCTCGGTCATTACCTCCGTGCGCGAACTGATGACGCACTCGAGCTTAGCGGTGACCTAACGCACACGAGCGACTCACACGTTCCGAAGTCCGCATGTACTCAACATGAGAACTGACATATTATAAGAAAGAGAAGCTAACACCGGATACGTATGTATTCCTATCGGCGACTTGTGAAGCGCAAATATTCGTCTCCACCATTCTGTCCCACTTAAGTACGCTCTTGCACCCCTTCTAAGAGCTCTCCTACTAGTCCTCCTCATCATAGAACGCATACTCTACCGACTCGGTAATCAACTCGCGCGCCGCAGAAAGAACCTGCGTAACAGCCTGAACAACCGTGCTCGTAGTCGTCGGCGCATACGCAGACGCAGTAGCAGCCACGGTGATTGTTGGCGTAGCCGCCAGCGTAGTACTCGGCTCGTGAGACTTGGGTGGCCAGACAAACGAGTTTGGGATAATGGGCAGAGAGGCGAAACCAAGTTGCTTCATCTCGGGCTCGCAGTCTTCGCCTTGACAGCGCACGAGACCGAATTCGGTGCGCAGCTCTTCTTCGGTGGGTAGGCGAGACGAGTTTCCTTCGTCGACGTAGAGGTCTTCGGGGCTGAAGCCGAGGCCTCGCTTCATCTTGACGGCGGGGGGCCCCGGAGGGTAACCCAGGCCAGCATAGTCTGGGTTTCCGTAGTTTGCCGTATGTCTCTTGCGGGGACGGTTGGCTGCACGATCGTACCAAGGATCGTTGGTCATGAGAGCGAAACCCGGGTCGTCCACGAGGTCCTTGGGCCAGCACGGATTGGCCGTGATCCCTTGATCGACAATATCTCTCGGCATGTTTGAGAATTCCAGGCTGAAAATCTGGAGCTGTGCGTACTCCGTGTGGTCCCATTTCTCGACGACTTTGCCATTATCACACTTGACTTTTTCAACCAGGCTCTTTACCGTCTTAGTAGCCACTTTGTCGTCGCAGATACGGCTGAACAGGTGCCCGGCGTCGCCGTTTTGCCCAGAGGGAATGAGGCGAATCCACACATTTCTATCGCGAGCTTGCCAAATCACGGCGGGTGGGAATTCGTCCCGCTGGCAGGACAGGTTTGGGTCACCTTGCATGTGACCCTTGATCCACTCGGTCTTGTGTTGGGTGTAATAAGAATCTTTAACCTCGCGAATGTTAATGCCATCTTTACCATCGCACGTCAATCTTCTGAGAGCAGGTCGACGGCTTATAACAGAACTGTAGTGCAGACAAGCCTGGCCCATGGAAATCTCCCCGCTGTCTTCACTGTAGATACAAGTCCTAACCTTGATATCTTCATGAGGATCTCCCTGTATTCTGTTGATCTTTGTTAAGGGTCTTAATGGGCGGGCACGTTCCGCGAGCTTGGGGTCGACCTTGGAGCACCTTGCCGCAGGTTTCGTGAAGGTGGCGGGTGGATCGCGGTCCTTTTTGGAAGTCAACGGTTTGTCGAGCTTCACATCGTAATCCTTTCCGCGGAACTTGAAGACGGATTTGCCTGCTTTTGCAATGCCCTTGGCGCAAACTTTAGCAAGAGCTGGAACGGCGGCTTGGACGGCGAGTCGTATGATCCATCCTGCATCACTCAAGTTAGAAAACAGCTCAGGTCAAAGAATGGAGCAACTCACCAATAAGGGGGATAAAGGTAAGCGGTGTCAAGGCGGCCGTGATGGCAATTCTGCAAAAGGCCGTGGCAGCGACCTCCAAGGCTAACGCTTCGGCTGCTTCCAAAGCGGCCTCTTTGGCCTTGTCCTTGACCTCATCTTCGACCTGCTCTTTAGTAATAGGGGGCTTGAAGCCAGCACAGCAGTAACTCTGTGTTCCTCCAGAGCATGTCTGATCCTCGGTGCTCGAGTGGTGATTGGTGTTCTGCGTGATCTCCGTTTCATCTTTGGCACAGCCACCGGTGCAGCTCAGGCCAAGACCACGGTAGCCGCGCCATCGGCACTTGCCCATATTAGTGCCTTTGGCGCAGCACAGCCGACGGAACTGTCCTTTGCCACAACGGTCCATTGTTGAAAGCGTCCCGGGTTGGCCGTTCGTTTGCGAAGCCTCGTATTCTCCTGACGCGCATTTCTCGCCGCATGGCGTCGTGTAGCAAACACCCTGGGCGGCTTCGTCTTGGATGAAAATCTCGGCTGCTGCAATGTCGTCTTCGGTCCATTCGTCGGGGTAATTCAGGCTTTTGTCGTTCTGGTCGACTTGATCGATAGCCCAAACCATGAGTCCATCTGCAAACGCATCGTCAGTATGGAAGTTGCACATGTTTTTGTCACTCCTCACGCAAGCACCGCGAGTTCGCGAATTCTGCCTTCTGCCTAAAAGTATCTTGGTCGTCGTACGAAACCCATTGATCATTGTCCCATTGTATCCCTGTCGCGATGATTAGCGAACCGTTTGTGGAGCTTTTTCTGCTCTTTCCTCGTACATTTGACTCCGGCTTTCAGATCATGGACCGGCTTGAGGTTCTTCTCCTTGATGAGCTCTTGGATCTCTTGTAGAGTAAGAATGCCGGAAGCCTTCGAACACCGACCCTCTTTGGCACCTCCAGAGAACGTGCATGAGCCGTCTGGCTTGTTGCAGCTCGGATCGGTGAGGGTAAACGAGCGGCCGTAATCTGTCCAACAAGTCAGATGATGTAGACGCAGAATGTGAGCAAAAGCAAACTTACAGCCTTTTCCCAAGACAACTTTGTTTGGTTTGACCCCCGCGCGCCAGAGGAGGTCCAAGGCCATGTTGATCTCAGTGATGTTGGTGTGAGTTGCGAGTTTGGGCCCAGTGTATTTCGATGCGGCGTCCCAGACACCGTGAAGGTCATATGACATCACGTTGAGCCAATCAACAGACTCTTGATGCTTGGACACGTCGAAGTGTTGCAGGTACCAATAGGATGCCGGCAGCGTTATGGTATAGCCGTACTTTCCACGAAAGGCATCCTTGATGTCTTTCGACAGCAGAACGAAGTTGGCTGAATCGCCGGCCTTGCCTCCGCGATCATCTTCCAAATGTCAGTACTGGGTGAAAGCGACGGAGATGCAAATCTTGGCTCACCAGCGGTAGGGTATTCCCAGTCCAAGTCAGCTCCATCGAATCCGTATGTGTCCATAAACTTGATGAGCTTGTTGATGAAGGTCTTGCGATTTGCTGCTGTACTGGCCATGTTGCTGAAAGCCTGTTGGTATGGGCCGGCTAGATTACTAAAGTCAGTAAATACTAGTGGGTTCGAACAAGTATCACTTACGATCGTTGAAGGACCATCCACCCACGCTGACCCAAGTTTGAAGTCCAGGCTTCTTCTCTTTCAACTTGGTGAAGCGACTCAGCAGCTTGCCCGCGTTCTTGTCCATTGGAACAATGTCGAAAGTGGTGGGATGGAAGAAGACAAAGGCAAAATTGAGGTGCGTAAAACCATCAAGATTGAGGTCTTCGGGAGACACCTTGCTGCATGCCCTAGTGTTGGCCCACGATTCGTAGTAGCCAATGTTTATGCCATCGACGCTACCACCATCTTTGCTGCAAGATGGTCGCTTGACGTCGCCGCAGCCTCCAAAGTCCTTCTGGCATCCCTTGTCGCAAAATAAGGATGTCGAACCGCAAAACCTACGTGCCAACGTCAGCTGCGAGAAAGGAGCGGTCGAGGTAATCACACGTACCCAAACTCGGAGCAACAGACTCCGAGCGGACACTGCTGCTTGCCAGGCTTGCCGTACTGGCCGCACTCTGCTTTGGCATCGCAGTTAGAGGAGCAGTTTCCGGCTCCGCACTCCGAAGGAGAGTATCCGCACAGTCCGGAGACCTATCTCATATCAGTGTTTGGTCTTGGATCAATACCAGCTACTTACACTACTACAGCATGCACCATTCACACATGGCGTTTGATCGTTGCAGGTACCGGTAGGAAGATCCAGAGCCTGAGCTGGGATATCGTTCCTCAAGATACCAAATGCCGAATTGACAAGGAAGTACGATTGTTCCACCTCGCCGTCGAATGTCTCGTTCTGGAAAGCAGAGCCATTTTGACCGCTCACAAGGCTAATTTTGAGCCAAAGGCCGAGGACTAAGCCCTGAAGAAGTGCAGACCGCATATTGAGTGACCGAATGTAAGGGGAACTTGGGGGTGCGTTTTCTCACTGCTCAAGAAGTATGGCGAAAGCCGTTAGGAAATGTGAATGAGAGGAGAATGTGGTCCGTATTGCCAAACGCTTCGGCGTCCCGGGTAGACCCGCCATAATCGCATCGATACTGTTCTCGCCAAAGTAGATCAACACTCGCACATGTCGTTGTAGGTATTGGGCTTGCGCCACCGTCCATGTCGCCTAACGCTAGAGTACGGTCCGGTAGATGAAAATCCAGACGGAGGATCCTTAGATTGAAGCTCCTTCCAAAAGAGAACAACCTCCGGCATGCTAGTGCACAAGTTGATACTCAATGCTAGCGTGAGGCGTGGGTCTTCCGACGATAAGACTGGGCGGAACATGGATTAGACAAAAATCGAGCGGGACATCCGTGCCAGCCTCGCCACGGGCATAACCGCGCAACCGCCTAAATGCGCGACAGCCTAAGACAGGCGGCACATAGACGCCAGGATGCGTGCGAGCGGGTTCCATGCCGCATATCCACTATGTATGCAAGGTACTGAAGGATGCCAAGGATCTAGCTGACCACCTTCCAAGTTCCCGCACGGCTGCTAATTGATTAATTAGCCAAAGTGAAGATCAGAGAAAGTTGTAACTCCGGCGGAGCATTGCATACTAGTGTCCACTCCTATCGCCCTGCAATGACTTATTTCTGGCGTTCTGATGGCTCGGCCGGGGTATCCGCGGAGACCAAACCTCGGAAGGCTGGTTATGCTACCTCGACCAATCCCCAATTCAAGCACTCTCTCATCGCCGCATACTCAGCTCTAAGAAACGGTCGAATTCGTCCTCTACTTAGGTCGAAGTTCTTTGCAGATAGATTCAGCGGCCACAATGTTTTCTCACAACCCTGTTCGCCGCGTGCTGATCAACGTAGGCTTGATGGCTTCCGCCTCAGCCTTTAACCTCTATCCCCTTATTCCGGCAGAAACCATGTCGCAAATTCTAGGGATATCTTCCGGATGTGTATCCGCCTTGTATGTCTTCTCTTCCCAAGCATGCTTCATGAATATCAACTGATTCCTTTCAGAAACACCACGCTGCCATGCGATAACGACTTGATGCAATGGACGCACAAGGTCGACGAAGTGTACTGGCAACCAGCCGATGTTACCACACTTTGCACCGCAAGCTGTATGTCCGATGCAGCAGACTGGCGGCAGAATGTCGCAACAGCTTGCGTTGACGACTATTACCGCTCGGGCGACCGATACGTGCCCGCCGAATCGCTGAGCGGTCGTATCTTGGAGGGACTTGATATGGCTTGTATGCGCTCATCGTCTAATGAGTGGTGCCTAGTCGAGTCCTACGAATGGACTGGCTCAGATGTGATCCAAATGGATTGCGAAGCAAACCCCAATGACCCATGGTGTCTCAATCGCGCCGACTTTGGCGCAAACCAGAGCCGAATGTCAACGTTATACGATGACGACTTGTTGTGCTCCGAGTGCTTTCTCAAGATGTTGCATGCCCGCGTAACATCGGATTACCTGCAAGACACAGAGTTTGGCGACTATCTCGTCGAACAGTTTCAAGATGTTCAAGACGTTTGCAAGACTACTGTTGGCGAGCTCGTTACCAGGATTGGCCCAGCCTATGCGCGCGTGACGGATGAGCCCGAGATGGCACTCCCGTCAACTACCGTATCGACTACTAGTAGCGCGCCCACACCCACGTCGACAGTATGCAGAGGCCGCATGGTGGATCTACGACCCGATCGTGAAGAGGAGCTCAATTGTGATGAGATTGCGGAGAAGTACCAGATCGCCTCGCTGGAAGCGGCTGTTGCAACGAAGAATGAGTTCTGCGATGCGGATGGAGAGGTGTGCATACCTCTTGCTTGCACATTGTACCGAGTCTTGACCAACGACACGTGGTAAGTATCTCTGCTACACACTCTCTCGTATCAGCTGCTCACTACTGTGAATTAGTGAGTCAATTGCTCAAGGTCTTTCGAACACGACAAATGAAGTCACGCTCGCTCAGCTCGCAAGCTGGAACCCCAACATTATGGGTGCTTGTGACCACCTATTGGTTGGTCAGGCAATCTGCTTAACGTATGTCAGCCCTGTAGTCTCCCATCCATTGAATAGAAGCTGACAAGTATACCTTTAGTCCTCCAGGCGGTGCTTGGATCAGTCCACCAGCCTCAGAAATCCCCGACGATGGCGAGGGACCAATTCGCGGCGGTCCAGGAAGTACGGCATCCCTTCCCATAATCGAAGACGGTGGAGAAATACCTGCCGATAGCATACAAGAGGGTATAGCATCCGGTTGTACCCGCTGGATCATGGCCAATGACACCCAGGCCGCATGTTGGAAGCTTGCATACGATGCCAAGATCAGCGTACAGAGATTGTGGGAGCTGAATCCGGTGCTCGGTAGTGCTGGCGAGCGATGTGCTTCGCAAGTCTGGCTCGGCTACTACTATTGCGTTGCCACGAGTGGTGATGGCACGTCGCCATCACCTACATCTACGAAGCCTAGCACGAGCCCAAGTTCGACAGCGCCGATTACAAAGCCAACACAAACACAGTCGGGTATCGATCCTAATTGCAACAAGTTTGCGACAGGAGCAAGCTGTTGGGAGATTGCCAACAGTGCCGGAATTGAGCTGTCACAGCTGTATGGATGGAATACTGTGTTGGGCGCTAACGGAGAGAACTGCGGAACTCAGATCTGGGCCGGATATTACTACTGTGTTGGCACTGCCACCCCCACGACAAGCCAGCCGGCAACAAGCACGGTGGTTGCCCCGCTCCCTACGCAGACTCAGGGAGGCTTCCCCGCAAACTGTAAGCGGTGGATGGTTACTAAGAGTGGCGATACCTGCTGGAGTATCGGTAACGACAACGGTATTGCCCTCGAAGTGCTGTATGCCTTGAACCCGGTCCTGGGCTCTGACGGAGAGAACTGTGGAACTCAGATCTGGCCAGAGTATGCTTACTGTCTTGCTATATAACTTCGTACATGAGGCTGTTTGTTCGTCTCGAACGTTCGGAAGCGGTGGTAATGCGTGTGACCGACCCAAATAAGAAGATAGGAGAATGCGTAGTGATCTATCGTGAGATTTGTCACTTTGTGCTGTCAGCGCTTCCATTCTTGGAACGCAAATCATACGTCTTGTCAACTGCTATAAAACGCCTTTGTGCATGTTTCCTCGCGCCTTCTTCTTTCCGTTCCGCTTCTTTGCGTTTAGCGTCGAGACGTTCTTGTTCGAGAGCTTTGAGATACTCTGCCTTTCTGAAAGCTGAGGGCCAACCATACTCTTTCAGCAAGCGCTTGGGTAGCTGTTCATTTGCTTGATGAGTCTTCCGGTCACGTTCGCCGAGAGGATCGCACTCACCTTTGCATTGTTGTCTCGATGATCCACCATCTCGTTGTACCATGCATCGCTACCTCGCGTCAATGGTACAGGAACGGTGACCAAGGTTTCGATCTCGTCGTAGAGCTCATCGAAGTACTGCTGAACCTCTCGAGGCTTTGCGGCCTGCCGCCAAAACTGGTCATCTGGTGCACTACGGTCTACAATGAACGGTCCCATGGGCCAGATTATCCCTAGTGAAACCTGTCAATATCCGGTGATGCACGTTGTATGCGGCTCATACCTTGGTCCGTATCTATCATCCACACTGTCGCTTCGTTGCCCTGACTCAACGGTATCATTCCAGCAGGTATTTCCTGCCCCTCTCCGCATGGCGACATACGCCTGATAGCCTTCTTTTTGTCCGCATCTTTCAGCCAGCCATAATTGCGAAGGTAATTGCATGCTTCCGTTACAATATAGACCTCGTATTTAGAGTCACCCATATTCTTGCTCAGATAAGGCAAGTGACGCAAGAGATCAATGACTCGGTCCGACCGTTTCCACTCTTGTAATGTGTCAACAGCGAGCTGCTCATCACTCCAACCTTCAGGCGGCGGGCGGAGGATCGTGTCCGGGTCGAGGTAGGCCATGCGCACGAGCAAATCATAGTGCCTCTCGATGCAACTAACGACTACATCGCGATCGTAAGGCATGGTGTGGATGATGGGGTTGTAGTGTAACGCTAGACAACTGGAGCGTGGCTAGATCAATTCTACCCGTGGTCCGCCCGAACATCGGCAAAAGTTGCCGCCGACGACCTCGGTCTGTTTGTCCTGTTTGCACGCGACGGCCTAACTTTATGGCCAGACAGCAACACTGAAACACTCCAACTCATAAGACAAGATACGCCCAACTCTCTCCAAGCTAATTGCATAACAATTAAACCACGTTCACGAAACCGCCATATCGCCGACATCCTCGAAACCGTCCCTTTCGCCGAAACAACCAGACCAGCGGTCAACGCCGCATACAAACGGACCTCACGAGCGGGCGGACAAGACACAGGGAGAACAACATGGGCGGCTACTTATCGACGTTTACAAAGCTGATATGGGCAAAGAAGGAGATACGGATATTGATTCTGGGGCTGGTAGGAATACCTCAGCACGGCCAGTATGGAGGCATTATGCTGATTACAAATGCAGGATAACGCTGGAAAGACGACGCTACTATACAGACTGAAGGTATGCGATATCCAAAGAGGAAAGAAAGGAGGCATGCGAATATGGAAACAATATGCATCCTGGGTATGGACACGAGGTATATAGAGGCTAACAACCCCTCCAGATTGGCGAGGTAGTCACAACGATACCAACAATAGGCTTCAACGTCGAATCCGTCACATACAAGAACCTCAATTTCAACGTCTGGGTAAGTTCACCTCCCGCCTCTCCCTCCTTCAGAAACACCTACCTTCCCCCATCCATAACCACACCCACCCCCTCAACCACCTTCCTCTTCACACCCACACCCACCATCTAACACCCCACCCCCCAGGACCTCGGCGGCCAAACCTCCATCCGCCCCTACTGGCGCTGCTACTACGCCAACACCGCCGCCGTAATCTTCGTAATCGACAGCACAGACATCGAGCGCCTGACCACCGCCAGCGAAGAACTGCGCGCCATGCTCAACGAAGAAGAGCTGCGCGACGCCGCCCTCCTCGTCTTCGCAAACAAACAAGATCAACCGGGCGCCAAGGGCGCGGGCGAGATCAGCGAGGCGCTCAAGTTGGGGGAGCTCAAAGATAGGAATTGGAGTATTGTGGCTTGTAGTGCGGTGGATGGTAGGGGTGTCCAGGAGGGTATGGATTGGCTGGTGGGGAATGTTGGGGAGCAGAGTTAGGAGGGGACGGACGGAGGGAATATGAGGATAAACGTGCGATGGGGATGAGGATGAGACGGGAGCGGGGACATATGACGCGGCACATACGCGTCAGAACGGATTATTATACCAGCATAATGGCGTCTCGGCGCTAGGGTTGTGAATACGGGGTGGGGAGTCAACGTTAGTAATTGCATGCGCGTTCTTCATGTCGATGGAAATGGAGATGCATTATATCGTGTGACGGCGCGTCTAATAAACCTCCCACGTCAGATCTCTACCTGGTCTCAGCCGCCCTTCAGTCCAATCCTTGCCAAAGACGTACGCGCTGCTGATCTCTTCTTCGTCGATGCCCAAGTGATCTTCGCCATCTCTTCCTTGGAACCAGCCCAACGCGTACGTCTTCCCGCTCTTCTCTAGGTGCTTCGTCATCTCCCTTGAGTTCAGCTTTTCCGTGTCAATGAAGCTGAATAGCATCTTGGACTGATGGATGAAAGCGAGGACAGAGGCCATTGTGCCGATCTCGCGGGGCATGAACTTCTGACTGCGCTTCGCGTACGTAAGGAGAGCGATGCTGATAAGATAGATCAAGATGAACATGGTGAGAATGAAGCTCCACCAGAAGCTGCGAAACGTTTGGTCTGTGTTCCATCGATCATTCGACTCGCTATTGTCGCCATCGTGGTCGTCATCCTGATTTTGGCCGCCGAATCCGGGTATGAATTTCTTACCGTCGACGCTGAGCGAACTTACGCAGACGGTTAGTATCTCGGCAAGGATGGATCCAAAGGCGACGAGCATGACAAGGTAATGCCCATTGAGGAAGGCTTCGAAGGGCAACCAGAGAGGATTCGTGCCAGCATAGTCGAGAGTCAGAGTCTTGGCGGGGGCGTGTCGAAGGGAAAGGAGGTAGAAAGGTTGTAGCATGCGAACATCGCTGTTCATGGTGTTCCAGAGTATGCGTATGACAGTCGCTATTCCTGTCATCATCCAGGGCAGCGTTTGTGTGATGATGCCCGTCTCCTCAACGAATGTGAGGAGTGGAACCGCAATGGTGAACAAGAAGAGGAAACCAATGAAGGGTACGCCCGCCCACATACGAAGCATGAGCGGCCTAGGATCAGAGCCTTGCTCGTGTATCTTTTCCTTGCTCTTTATGTATTCTCCTTGCCAGAGTGAGCTTTTGTGCAGGATATATCTTCTTTGGCGAAGCTGCTTATGTATCTGTGGCAAGGAAGCCTGATCAAGCCCTTTGAAATCCGTAAGGATATGGCTTTTTGTAGCCATGGCCGCGATGCCTGCGATGCCCTTGGGGTCCGACTGCAAGCCGCTCTTTCTTTGCATCGCGTACATCAGCGCCCCGCCACAAGCTGCGACAATCAAAAGGCACGCTGAAAGCGCTCTAGACCAGGCCGGTTCGACTCTCACAGCCTTCCAGTCGCCAAGATTACGGTCCTTCTCGTCTGGCCACATAGTCATAGAAGCACTCTGCAAGACAGGTACAAGACTGCTAGCGACCAATGTGCCCAACGAGCTGTAAATGACAGCGTATTGTCTGTGACGAAGTGCTCTCAGTGGTACTAGGAAGCTCAAGAACGTCAAGTAGTCCATATTCAGCGATTCCCCTGCTGTCGCGCCTGTCTTCTTGGATAGCTGGTAAAATGGCTCCAAACGTTTGACCTCGAAATCCGACATTTGCCAGAGAACGCCATAGAAGACCGAAATCATGATGGGCGCGTATTGCCAGGTGAAGTATTCCGCGACAGACAAGCTGTTAACCTTCTTGAACTTCCACAACCCACCATTTTTTGGATGATCTCTGACATCGCGTAAGGAAACCTGGCAGAGATATTCCTGTACACCAGCGAGTGCAAGTGCAAGAATAATGAGCATAAGGATCCACCACGAGCTCATAGTAAGGGGCCGCCATGCAGGCATCTGGGGATCTACATGCGTGTTAGATGCTATCTCTAGACACATACAATGTATGGGAAACTTGCCTTCAGGAAAAAAGTAGCTAGTCTGTGCACCACTGGAAATGAGACCAGCCTCAGCCGTCAAAGTTCTCATAGAGTCGAAGTCGCGAGCAACTCCTGTGAATTCGCTGATATCGACTGGAACCTCCGCTGCAACAGCAACGACTTTGCCGGTATTTTCAGCCTCGTCTTGCGCTTTTTTGGCCTGCTCGTCTACTACATCCGCTCTTGTCAGAATTCGTCGGTGGCCTGGAAAGAAGCCTGGTACTGGTCCAGCTGGGGTGTGCTCAAACGGAACATGGAGCACAGACGTCATTCCAGCTCCGAGTTGCGCCTCGAGACGCTCAAATTCTGCGGCGTGACTAGCTTCATCCATGTCTCTGCCACGCTCTTGTCCTTCATGTATGTCCTGTGTCCGCGATTGCGCCTCGAATGTTTTCAGCGGCAGACCGCCTAGCGAGCTCAGATCATATCCAACTGCTTCGTCCCCCTCGTCGACTCCTACAAGGCGTCTTCTGCCGGATTGTGATTCCTCATCATCCAGTCGGTTGTAACGTCCTCCATGAGAGGCTCCCCTGTGCAGCGATGCGATTCGGTCGAGGACCCGTTTGGTCCTACTGTTGCTCTTGCCCAACGACGGTGATGCGCGATCTTGAGTAAACACGCTCGCGACAGGGTTGTATGATGTTTCTTGGGCAAAAGAGGGCGGCGCCGGAGCACGAGGTATGCGATACGAGGGTTCTGCGGCCGGTAGCAGAGGCGAAGGAAACGACTGACGTCTTGATGCAGGGGTGCTGCTAGGAGATGCGATTGAGGCGACTGAGGATGGTCGGGACGGAAAGAGTTGCGAGAGCCTGTCGGAAGCGCCAGACGTGTTCTTGCGACGCAATGGTGGCCGAGCGTGGATGGGTGGGTTATCGCCAGTTGTTGGAGAGCCAACGCGCAAAGCAGAAGGAACTGTGATATCGGAGGTTCTCCTACTGTTCGGGGAGCCAACCTGGAGGTGCGATGGTACTCCTTCTACGGATGGTGACCGCATTTCGTTTTGTGTATGCGCGGCGTGCGCTCACGTTCTTGTACTGTGCAATGATGTTTGCAATGTGTAGCGACCGTAGGACAAAAGCGAGCGAGGTCAAAGGAAAGAGAGAAGCCACAAAAAAAGGCGGGAAATCACCAAATCGCACAAGAGGTTGCACGAGGCTGGCGGTACCTTGCAGCCTATGCGTTGCACCGGTCAGCCTGGTTCCATCACACCAATATGTGCCCACGGATGCTTTCGCCCTACTCAGGCAGGAAAAGCTGCCCTAGTGCGGCACACCATGT
Source organism: Alternaria novae-zelandiae (assembly GCF_023758075.1). Classification (NCBI taxonomy): domain Eukaryota; kingdom Fungi; phylum Ascomycota; class Dothideomycetes; order Pleosporales; family Pleosporaceae; genus Alternaria; species Alternaria novae-zelandiae. The sequence goes on along the minus strand of NW_026056962.1, from coordinate 2,613,053 downwards.
GCAGTCCAGGCGAAGCGAACGGCTGTCGTGGAATCAAGCTCGTCGTGCCTTTGATTTGCGCTGGCGTCGCGGGGCTTGACGAGCCGCTCAGCCTTGTGCTGATCAACCCGCGTAACTCCAGATTGAAGGCTGATAGCCTGATGTTCGATGTCAGAAAGACGGCGTTGCGCAAAGGCGTCAGTAGCGATGAAGGAGCTCAGAACGATGAGCGTAACAGTAAGGAATGCATCGCTTTACAGGTTGCAGCAATGCGATCACAGCAATTGTCCGGTCAGGATTTGGGGGCCAGCTGAGCTAAAAATACGGCGCTGTGCCGCTGCGGTCGAATGGCGTTCGAGTCTCGCCTGGCATTGCCGTCTGAGGCATGCCGGTGGCTTGCGATGGGGGCCAAAAACATCGTCATATCGTGTCGGGCACAACGACGGTCGCACGACGGAATACAGATTCGACGTTGTTGGTGTTGAGCAGTTGAAGAAAGAAGGACCGGTCCGGAGCTTGAGGAAGCTCCTCTGATCGGCCCCGCTAGGGACGTCACGTGGATGTCCTTCTGGGCAGGCGCTGACGGTGACGGCAAACCCTCTGAGGCGACAACAACACCAGATCACCTAGCGAGGCTGCGCGACGACACTCCCGACTGTGCGCAATACATGTACAACGGTTGTCAGTTCTTTGAGGATCGTCAGGGACTGAACGGTCGCACCACCGTTTGCACCACAGACACGCGCACGCACCTGGCGACACGTGGTGTTGTACATGGACGACGTTCTCAAAGAGATCAGGATATGCTCAATTGGCTAGCCAAGATTACTATCTTACGTTGCAGGCTTTACTTCGGTCGTCTGCACAAATGGCTCATCTTACTCAACATTACCTCTTGCGCATCTGCAGCATCGGTCCCTTCCTGCCGGCCACGAAGATGTCGTAAATCTGGTATTGATCCTCCGTCTGTCGCCCAGGCTTCCCATTTCGGTTGCCTCCACCAAGTGTGTTCTCTGGATCAGGCCGAACCTCGTACATCCAGAGTGTCTTGGCAATGACAAGTCGCATCTCCAGCCAGGCAAGGTTCTTTCCAACGCAGCCCCTGGTTCCATAGGAGAAGGCACAGAAACCGTTCTCCGCCAATGCCACACTCTCAGCTGAGGATCCTTCCTTCCCAGTCTCGTCTACGATCCAGCGCTCAGGGCGGAACTTGAAGGGCTCCGGGAAGACATTCTCGTTGTAGCTGAGACAGTAAAGACCGGTGCTGACGTGGAGGCCAGCGGGGAAGTAGTGATCGCCGACAGTCGTTCCGCCAGGGAGTACCTCACGGCTGGGCTCTGCTGCGACTGGTGGTGTCATGCGCATGGCTTCATTAAGAAACGCGGTGAGGTATTTGCAGGACATGATCTTGGAACCAGACTTGATCTCGTCATAGCTTGAGAAGACTGACTTGACCTCTTCAGCAATCTTGGCCTGTACCTCCGGTCGACGAGCCAGGTAGAAGAAGGCGGCAGACATTACGACAGATGTCGTATCGGAACCAGCAATGGTCAGCAACTCGCACTCAGCGAAGAGCTCATGCTCGCTGTAGCCACGCTTGCCAGTTTCGGGATCAACAGCCTTGAAAAGCCAGTGAAAGAAGTCCTTTCGGACCTCACCCTCAGGCTTGGGATTCTTCTCCAATTCGTGTTCGACCGCGGACCGTTTCTCAAGGCATCCTTCAACGAAGTCCTGCCACTTCTTGACTACTGGCGGTGAGGCGACCTCCAGAAGCTTGTCGAGCCCACGAGGCTTCATCCATACCCAAGCGTTGGACAACGGGCCGAATGCAATCTTTGGAATGTCAGCATGGTCGATCAATGATCTGATGCAGGGGACTAACTGGATGAAGAATTTCCATGAATTGGACCATGACTTCGGGGATGTGGCGGAGATCGCTTCCAGGCTCCTTCATGTCGAAGTTCTTACCGAAGCACAAGTCACCAAGGATGTCGAAAACAAGCCAGTTCATCCAGTCACACATGTTGATAGAGGTCGTCCACTCGCCAGCTTTTGGCGCTTGTTGACCAATCAGCTCCAGCCAACGGTCGATGTTTGCGTGAAGGAAGACCTCAGCATCTCGCAGCGCCGCCTCTGAGAAAGCGTAGTTCAGCACACGACGCTTGCGCGAGTGCACCTCAACACTGGTGGTGCTCCATGTGTTGATAGTGTGGACATTACGTGGCCACACTTCGTAGTAGAGGCCTTTCTTAACATTTCCCTTTGGTCCAAAGATCTTCTTGAAAGCAGCAGGCGTGTTGAGCACGACACTGTCTGGACGATACCGGAACTCGGGTCCTACCAATCGTTAACAACTCACTGACTCTGGGGATGAAATCAGGCCACCATACCATACTTCTCCTGCAGACTATACAACCAAACGTGTCGGTCGCCAGTACGAGTGTGCCACCATGACGGGAACACAGTCAAGCGGGCCCAGAACGGCCCCGGGAACGCCGCGAGTGGATGGAAGTAGAGGCGATAGATTCCAGTAACGATTACGTAGGTCGATACTAACAGAGCTGACAACACGAGAAGCCCTGGGTATGACCCATTGCCTTGGATATCTGTAATTGCCATCATGCACCTGGCTTATTCAGAGAAGAAGGAAAGTTTGACAGGAATCCGAAAGCGAAATGCAGAGCGTGGGGCCTCTTTTACGCCTTTCCATATGCTCGCCGACTTTGCAAATCGCACATGGTTGTGCCTGTCCTACTCCGCGGCATCTGAACGCTCACGGCTCCCAAATTAGTGCCCGTTGATTGGTCTCCTAAAACCTTAGGTCGCTAACTAGCAGCCGGGGCACCTGTCAGAAACGACTCTGAAATGTGGAGTTTTGCTTCTCGGCTGGGCTAAGAAAGGACCGATGGCGAGCCGCACCTCCCGCACCAGCTATCCATAACACATAGTTTGACTATCAAACAGCTACTGATGCTTACTGAGCGACGCCACTATCACGATGCATCACTGACTTTTTGTTTTGCTGGTTGTAATAAGCCCGCATATCGCGTTCCTCGCATCCACGTGGAAGATGGCGCATGTGCCGGACGCCCGCGAATAGGTGGGTCTCTCGCTAAGCCCCATGGGACTTTCACTGCATTTGCCCTGGTCGAGTTTGAGACAATAACTTGATGGGCCTCGACAGGGTCTATACGGCTTCTCGACTCGTTGTTGCACTACTAAAACTACCAAGACGACGGCGTAAGTCCCTCTCGCTCCCACGGCACAGCATAGCGTGTGAGGGTCCTTCCGCTTCCGCGACCCATGCCGTTGCATGCAAGGCGTATGATTGGCAAACGGTGATTGCCCTCCAACGAGAGCTTAGCACGTTTTGGTTCCTACGCCGCCACAAAGCTTGCACACACGTTTGCGGCTTGCGCCCCTACCAGATGCCCTGCAAATTCGTCATGGTAGGATTCCGGCAATGCACGACATCCACAGGAATGAACGCCACAAGGCAGACGCAGTGCGTGTTCATCCGTAGAGCCGCAAGGCGCCTGATATCCTCATCGCTTATGTCCACCATCGATTGGTTCGTAATCCATTGCCGAAGCCTCATTTCTGACTCGCAACGGACGGCCAAGCTAAACCGTTTACGGCCAAAACGACGGCCAGGCACACGCTCAACACCAGGAAGTGGGATGATCTGCTCGAGTCGGCCATTTAGAATAACGCACAGCTCGGAGTTTATCCTGCCACGGCTACCCCGGAGGATTTTGATCGACGAGCGCAGTGATTGTCGTTTTGGGTACACACGCAGACGGCAGACTCGACCCCGCGGCGACAGATAAACAAATACGTTCTTATTACTTTTTTCGCGAATGCAAAAATCTACCCCTCTCATACTGATCGTTTGTCTCAAGCCGCGACGCGCTTGCTGAACGAGAGGATGTGCGATGCAGGCGTAGATTGAAGTCTTGCATAATTGAAGTGGAGTTGACTTCCCATTTCGTTCCCGCGGTAGCACGACGCCGTCTCCGTTGGGAGCGAGTGCCGGATCATCCCCCACCCACTCACATGTGAAGACGAGGGACCCTTCAGGCCGACCAGGACCCCCTAACCTGTAACTGACGATCCACTTCCCAGATGCTCCCCGTGTGTCAGTGCCTCGCTTCTTGACTTTATGCTTTGCCCAACAGCTCCAGCATGTCGGATTATTACTTCTCTCTGCCGGATGCTGCAATGACCATTGGCTGATGCACAGCTAAACAAGCAAGTAAACCGTCATGGGTTTGAAGGGTGGTGATTTACAGACCTAAAGGGGGTCTCCCGCGACCGGGAGCGGCGGTAGCGGTAGGTGGATTGGGAACATCTGGGGAGTTCTGGTCAGGGCGTCTGCATGGGAGGTGAGGAAAGGTTTTTCTTTCCTTCTGGGCATCGCGTGTCTTGTGCCGTGTTCTTGTTCCTGATATATCATGGGTGCGTGTCTCGCGTTTTCCATGTGAGAGTTTCGTGCATCACCGTCAACGCCACTGCGACGTCTTGTTTCTCGCTGTTTGTGATATACCTGGTGTATACGCTGTCGAGGATAGGAAAGAGTGTGTATATGAATTGTGCATCATGGCGCCTATCATCGATCCACAGGAGAGCGTGTAAGTTCGTTCGGGAGTGTCTACTCGCCATCTCTTTGCTCTCTACCCTTTCCATACCCAGTCTCCGTGGTCCTCCGCGGTTCCCCCAACCCATGTCTTATCACGACCAGAAAACAGTGTCTTGGGTAACATGCAGCTGACATTCTCTCCAGCCAATCCTACCGCCGTCGTCTCGATGGAGTGGCGATATCGACTTATATCTTGATCATGCTGCTCGTCCCCCTCAAGGTCTACTGTCGGAAACGGCACGGGGGATGGCGCAATGTTCAGATGGACGACTACATGTCCATGGTGGCACTGGCCGTGGCGAACGGTTTCTTCTATGTGTGCATAATAGGTACGTTATTCCGTCCTTTGACACGAGTCGTAGGCTAACACTCAGTGCTTGCAGGCATGCGAGAGTCACTGGGACTGCACATCAATGAGATCACGAACCCGTTGCAAATTATCGCTTTCTTACGGAATATCTACATCGGCCAGATCCTGTATACCCTAAGCATTACGAGCATCAAGCTATCAGTCTTGGCTTTTTACTGGCGGCTCTTCGAGATCAAGTCCCGCATTACCATCTATGTGGTCACCGCCGCGTCCATCGCATGGTGCATTGCTATTGTAAGTCACTTATCGCACCAACGCTGATGCCCTCGGCGCAATAGGCTAACAGTACCGCTTCACAGATGCTCTGCGTAATCTTCAACTGCCTGCCCGTACGCGCCGCCTGGGACATAACCATCACACAAAAGACCTGCATCGAAACACGCGACATCTACCTCGGCGGCTCCGTCCCCAACGTAATCCTCGACTTCTTCATCGTCATCATGCCCATCCCGCACGTCTGGCGTCTGCACGCGCCCCTCGCTCAACGCATCGTTCTAGCCGGCATGTTCGCCCTCGGCACCTTCATCGCCGTCGTCTCGCTCGTGCGCCTGATCATCTTCCTGCAAATCCCCATCTCGGCCCAGGGCGACGTAACCTACAACTTCCGCGAGATCATCGTGTGGTCGATTGTTGAGATCAACATCGGTCTCACGTGTGCTTGTTTGCCTAGCTTGAAACCGGCTTTCCGCTGGATCGGCCTCGATAAATTGTTCTCTTTTGCTTCTTCGCGGCCGAGCGATATGAAGAGTCCGGGCCCGAGCTCCAATGGCGGACTGGATGGGTATATGCATGACTCGAAGAACTCGGGAGGGAGGCACAGGAAGAAGGGTGCGACGGGCGGGTTGTTTTCTACGCTCGCGGGTATGAGTCGGTTGGAGGATGAGGAGGAGTTTAAGTTTGTTGGGGAGGATACACAGGGGAAGCATAATGTGGAGATTGAGATGGGGAGGGTTAGCGATGATAGTGCGCAGAGGACTGCGACGGGAGGGATTAGTGTGCAGAAGAATTGGAGTGTGCTGGTTGATGAGAGGAGAGTGGGTCAGCACCGGTAGTCACAGGTGGAATACACAAGGAGGTGTTTTGTACAAAAAGAAAAGGTTGGGTATATGGGTACACTAATTACACGACGAATAACGAGGTCATGTTATATACATCTTGTCATGTCAACAAGCTACATCGATACACTCGTGTGTTGGGGGTTCCAAGCTTAAGCGTTTGACATCTTGCCGTCGCCTGCGCCGGTGTTGAAGAAGAAAGAGATACAGCGAAGGATATGCACGAACGCAGTTCACACAGAAGAACTGGTAGTCGCAGGCGCGAAGTACGGGGTATCTCAAAACACTAATCAACGACTGTCTCGAACCCTATTTCCAGCTCCACCGAACGGTGCGCAGGACCGCATGGAAACCTCCTCGCCCTTTGCAAAATACCCAGGGTACGTCGGTAGGTCATCTCAGATTCCTTGGATCCTCGGTCGATGCGCACCCTTCCGTCCATGGACATATCCTCGGGCAACTGGAAGATGAGGAAGCTGCAGTCGGCTTTGGTCTGATTGCATATGAGACCGAAGAAGTCTTCACATGTTGTTTCCTTTCCAGTAAACATCAAACTGCCGTAAGACCAAGTCGGTCCAGGGCCGATTGGCTGGCCCGGTGGTTTGGTGCGATAGATTCGTAATTCAACTTTAAAGGGCGACGGCTCGGGTGAAAGCGCGCTTGTCCTGCGGGTCGGACATCCTATCTTGGTGCCCATCACCGAATCTTCAGACGTATCGGAGTCAACATCTGTTTGGTCTTCCTCGGAACGTGCGCGTTGAGGAGCGGGTTCGTCTGCTGTAGTAGTCGTACCAGTGCTGCGTCTCTTCCTCACTGGTATTTTCTCGTTTAGGGCTACGAATCTGCAACCTTGAAACCAAGGCTTATTATCGATGTTTAGGTCTCTTTTCTTGTATTTCAGGGCTTTCATGTATGTTCTGTTTATGAAGGTCTCTACGTCGGTGCGAGTCTGCCTGCAGAGAACCATGCCCAGCAGGTGTTTCTTGATGCTGCTTCCATTAGCTCGCACCCAGTACCTGGATGAGCGGACTTACGTGGTACTGTCTCTCGGATAGATCAAATCAGCCGGATATCGGGTACCCTCTTGTGGTTTTCGGAGATGGTCTCTACTTCCTTGACCAGGCTCAGGCCAGATCAGAGGACCATACTCGACTAACAGCTGGTCTAGCTCTTTATCGAGGAGCATGGGATCGTGTCGATCGATGACAGTATTTGCATCGTGTGCATCGCGTAGTAGTAGACCAAGCAGAGCCGGTACCTCGAGTTCGTGGATTGCAGTGGCGGGCTCATACCTGAACACTGGTTTTCTCATAACGAAGCCCGGTTCAATCCTCTCCCTCCCATACGTCTGAAGTCCAAGACATTCTATATGATGAGCAACGCCGATTTCGCCTTTTTGCCGCCCCATTGTCGGGTATAGTGGTGATTTGATGGACAAAAAACCAATTGGCAATTGTGATGTATAGACCGCAGCTAGCGACGTCGGTATGAAGCGGTGAGAGCTTGCGAATAGATTCCGAACGTGGTGGTGATGGAGTGGGCAGCGGTTTAATGCAAGGCGCCTTCCATCTAGACTCCGGTCGAGACAGACGCGTCCTCGCTCCTTCGTTGTTTACTTGACGCGTCCTCAATTGGCAAGGAGGAGCTTTCGTCTTATTCGTGCTCACTGATAAAACTCCCGCATTCCGATGTCGCGTGCTATACGTATCGCGACACGGTTGTTCGCGTTAAAGTGAAGGGAGATGGGATGTACCATGGCGGTGCTGCGACGGAGTTAAAATGCCATGCAGAATTGTGGGCCAATTAAAGCCCTGCACGGACGCTAGCGCGCGCAGCCGCATGGTGCAACAACAGACCGCCATCACCACCTACCAGGCGCTATCCGACATCTCGCCGGCATGCCACCCAAACACTCGGGCATGCCGCCCCAGCCCCAAAGAGCACGGAAGAGTGTGCGCACACCTGTGTCGAGGGCCCCGTCAACAAGCTGCAAGCGCGCCCGCGAGCCCAGTCTCGACAACAACAGCCCTCAGCCTGGTGACGCAATCCGGTTGCAAACACCCTCCAACTCAAATGAAATAAACACCAATTCCAAGGCGGCATCTCCAGAAAGCGATGCGCAGCCGGCACGTCGTAGCGCGTCGAGCGAACTGACTTCGCCAATGATGTCACCTAGGCTGCGTGCACTGCAGGCATCTATGGAAGAATCTCGAAACACCAGTCCTAGGAAATACTCCATCTCGTATGGTTGCTTCAACTCGCAACCTCATCTGAAAGGTCATTTTTATTCGGCCAATCAGCTCTTTGCGCGGGGCGTCTGGATTGGCTACCTGGCTCCGGACAGGCAAAGCCAATCATTCCGAGGGCTTCCCTCCTTTCACGACTTGAAGGCCAATTACAAGAAGTTCACTCCTCCACACCCTCCTATAGTATCAGGGAGTCCTAGGGAGAATCGCAACGCTGTCTGCCGAGGCTGTGCTAGGGAAGACTCAGCTGTTATTGCCTTCAGCGAAGTGCAGTTCGGACCGAAGGTTGTGAGTTGTACCGAGAAACATACAATCTACATCGTTCAGAATACTGACAGCATACAGAAGGTCGTTATTATGCCACTCGACGGCGACGACGACGCTGGGGTTTTTGCCATCATGCTACCTCAGACGAGTGACAGGTCTTTACAAGGTCTTCAAGCCTATCGCCCCTACGAGGTAAGACTCGGATCAACGAATAGTCCATGGAAAACATACTGACCTCACATCTAATTCTGCAGATCAGTGGAGGTGGTCTGGGAGACAAGTTCGCCAACAATTTCATGATGCTCACACTTCGCAATCCTGACAGCGATGCTGGCACATTAGAGACCGTGCTCTCAGTGTTGTCTCCGCAAGAGCGAGCTGACATCGCCTCGAAGCTTAGGGGACTACCGGAACCAAGACATCGTCTCTCTTCTACCCCCAAGCTATCGAAATCTACTGATGAAGATGCTGCACATTCAGCACCGAATGCCGCACCTCCAGCATCGAATGCCATGGCAAAGGTCGATGATGATGAAAGCGATGCTCATACTAAGCAACCCGCAGCGAGGAAGCGGCGAAAGCTTAGCGAAAACAGGACACAGATATCGGACGTGATCGACGTTGTTCCCAAGGATAGCAGTACATGCCCTTCACAGTTGCAACCAGAACAACAACCGACACCACAACCTGTAGCGGAGCCACAGCCAGAGCCGGAACCCCGAACCCAACCCCAACCCCAACCCCAGCCACAGATACATACACAGACTCAACGAACGTCAGAAACACCTGTCGACGATGTCAAACAGCATGCTCCAACGCCCGCGGATACATTCAAACCTCCGCCTCAAGTCATCAAGCGCACAAACTCGACCAGCATCATCTCTCTTGACTTGACCGACGAACAAGCCGAGCGCGTGTACTTTATCTGGTCGGTCGATGATGAAGGCATGGAAATGGATTTTATTCATACGCTGCGCGAATGCAAGTCTTTTGGAGGCCTGCTCAGCCTGTTGGAGGAGGAATCTGAGGACCTACCGTCTGCTGCGAGCATATTGGAGAAAACAAAAACCTGGAAACTGACATACGATCTTGGTGACGGTATCAGCAAAGCGATCGTAGCCCGCAAAGGCACGGAGACCGCATTCGATCGTCTACAGACTACACTTGCTCAAGCGTCTATCTGGGCAGACAATCCTCAAGCAAAAGTCGATATCGTGCTCAAGTCTTTGAGCCGGCCAAACCCTGCTTGAGCGACATGAACAACGGTCATGGATAATTCTCTTCCTAGAATTCCAGCCTCGGCGTTCTTCGAAGGTGTGCTCATTCTCACTTTCTCTAGCATCTGTATACCATTGAGTACATCGATGGCTTTTTTGCGTTGTCCTACATATACCCCGATCATTTTTGATCTTTCGCGTGCGAGTTGGTCGAAAGCATCGATGCCAGGCTGGCGGTTGTATAGCATTGGTGCTCCATGAGGCTGGGCAGGATCCAGGCAACTCATAAAATGTTTATTCAAATGAATAGTAATGACGATCTCTATATGGCTTTTCCTCACAAAACTTCCAGAGCCTCTGTTTGAGTGTATGCACATGCTACAGCACATCCGATGATGTAGTGATTCCCCATTGCCTGTACACCAGCGAGGTCTGCCCGCCACTGCGCATCCGATGTCAGTCGCGCCAATAAGTGGAAAAGAAAGCGCAGTCGTATGCATGGACTTGAGCCACCAAACATTACTGTCAGCAGCGGTGAGCTGCATTTCGCCACTCCGTAGACGAAGAACAATGTGCACAATGCCTTGTGTAAGTGATTTGGGGGGATCGTCGGCTAACGCGATATTCCAGCCAATCGGCAGCAACTGCCCTCTGGTTCCGCCTGCCATTCCCAGGCGGGTGCCGCTAACCCTGTAGACGAGCTTTCATACGCCGCTATGGTTTCTTCATCCGACTCTTATCATCTATCGTGTTCTCGATTCATCTTTAAGAATGTCGTTCGTTTCCCTTGCGCGCCCCATCACTGACTCGTACATGCTCTAGACGGCCCTTTGGCGAAATTGCACGATCTGGCTGCCCCAGTCCTGAGAGCATCTGCATGTAATCATACCCGAGAAAATCAGCACTACACATCACGCCTCCCTTGCATAGTCACGACACCACAACGCTCGGAACCCATACGACGGTCTACGGACGCATCGTTAGTCTACATTCAATTCACCTGGCGAAATTTCGCGATCCATGCATCTAGCCCATACACCATGGACGGCTCAGCTATCACATACGCAACGTCCAAGGACTGGCTGGACATTATGAAGAATCGGTCAAAAGTGCGTATGCACGAGCTGATCGAGCGTCTTGGACTGCGCGCAAAGTGGTCATCGAACAAACGCGGTAAAACAAACTTTGAATCCGCCCTCGTACGCGAGCTTGTTGCAGACATGGGCGATGTTGTCTCCACGTTACCGAAAGAGCCGGATGAGCTGATGAAGTTTCTGAGCGACGAGGGAAGTTTGAAGGAGCAAGTCGATGGCTTGCTTGAGAAACATGGCGCCAAGGTCTGGGGAAGAGTGGGCGATCGCGAGCACCTAATCACCGCGAATGAACCCGGAGTCGAAGAGGGACTTTACCCGCGGGATCTTTACTTGGAGAACGAGGAAGACAGAGCATTGTAAGTACATAAGTTTGAGAGCAGATCAATCGCGAATTTGGGCCATCGCAATACAGCCGAATAGCTACTGACCCACCACGCAGAATTCACAAACTTCTCCATTGGTGGATCGGGCTGAAGGCATGCAACGTCATTCTTGCGCGCGAACGCCTGGATCGCGAGAGACGAAAGAAGGCAGAAAACCGCCAGGCGCGAGCTGATGCCGAGTTTTCTGGCCAGCAAGAGGGCGGCACGCCCGCATCATTTGTTGCGCTTGCGCCAAACTCGGTGTTGCACGACGGCGATACAGCGTCACGTGGAAGCCCAATGTCGTCAAGTGCAATGCTGACACCTCCGGAATCTGGGGAAAGTCCCACTATGGGACCGCGGGAAGGAGGTGGGTTTACAGCTGTCAATGGCGGTGGACATGCAACGAATGGCAATGCCGCCTTTACATCGGCGAAAGCCCACGAACAACAGGCTACACAACAATCCAACATCGCCGAGGGTGTCTGGAACAAACTCACAGCTGAAGCGAACAAGTCTCGATATCTCAGTACGATGTCAGGCCCTGCTGCTACCCACGCTGCACATCCTACCGAGACCAAAGCAGCGGCACAACAGCAAATCACCGACGCGACCCAAGCGGCAGCTGATCGACAAGTCAGCGTTCAAATGGCCGCGCTGGTAGCAAGCTTTCGGTCAGATGACGGTGTGCCAGAAGAGCTCCCGCAACCAAACAACAGCATACCCTACCGTGGTTTAGACTATGACGGCTTACGGGCGCTACGACAGTACATATATGGAGAAGAGCGAGGTATTTCAATGGATGAGGAAGCGCTACTCAACCAACTCGAAAGAACATGGCGAGAAGGCGTTCGAGCCGACTACAACAAGATGATCGAGAACATTCCCGTCTTCATTGCGAGGGAACGAGCATTTCTGACTTGGGTGGAACTTAAGCGCCACCTGGCAGCTCTGTTACGAGCAAACGAACGTACGTTTTACCAACTGCATTTGCATCCATTCTATCTATACTTATCCTACTGCAGGTTGGTCAGCCGAAGGCCACACAGCCGCCGAGATCGAGAGGCGCATCCAACAGCACCGCACGCTCATGGGCTGCACGCAAACTATCATCGCCAATTTTGAAGACGTGGGTCGAGGATTTGGTCTCGGCCCCAATGTCGCTGTCGACCGCGATGAGCTCCTGCGACAGGCTATCGTGGTGTTGGCCGGAGAAAAGTACGCAGTAGAGATGCAGTGGAAGCCAGTAGACTTTACGCAAGTAATGGGCTGGCTGCACGACCACCTGGAGAGCTTCCGCAAAGAAGAAGAGGAAGATGGAAAGGGTATGCTCTGGTACATTGGCGAGTCACGACGCTAGTCACAACTACCACGATGGAAATGCGCACGTATCGTGCGCGCGGGCAGCTGTAGTCGCAAAAACTGTGTACGAGGATCATACAGGCGTTCAGGTTTTCAGGGCGACGATCGATCGCCAGGGTCGAGGCCCCCACTAGTAGGTGTCCAATTCGGGAAAATAAGCTATTCGGGTAGGTCAGCCGTAGAGTGGTGGTTTCAGCTACTTGATCATGTTACAGGACCGTGTAGGATTACACTAGCTCAGCTGTGCCACACCTCATCACCATGCAGTACGGGACTCTGCGACGCGTGATTTGCTTTAGTTTGCGATCGCCTGGAACGCGCGAGCGCATAGTGAGGGCGCGACTGTACGCAACTTCGATAGTTCGGCAGCTAGTATCCGAATGAATACACGGCTCGGCAGCACTTCGCAGTATACCTTTTCGCTTAGTGTATTCCCTGCAGCCAAGGGGCGTTGTCTTCAGGCTCCGCACTGCGCCGTAAATCTCCCTAATGCCACGTTCCTATTTTAGAGTGCAGGCAGTGACCGCGCCGCACATTCGTCACATTGCCTCACATTTTTTTTCTTTCGAGCTGTGGCGTTTATCAGATCTCGCTGTACCTCCCATCAATATTATGCGGCGCGCGGTCTGGACAGGAACCGGTCGCACAGTTGAGTAATCGCAGCTCGGTAGTACAAATCTATGGGTGAGGGACGAGCGCGTCATAGATGCATGTGTAGTTGTAACTCCTGACCATGATACCAACGACATCTATCCCCGGCTATACGAAACCGTGATAGTGCCGCTTATTCGCTGATTGCATGTGGCGGCTAATGGAGGCTTTGAGTAAGAGGATCGGATGTTTTGGCCTATGCGAGTAAGAGTTGTGCTGCTAGCGACATATTCATTTGTACCTCGTGTATGATGATTGACCCCTGCGATAGATATGATTAGCATAATGCAGCAAATGAGCACCACGCTCATAGTGCAAGTGTCGTACAATGAACAGGCAAGGGCAAAGGAGACCCGCTGGGTGTGAACGAATGAGGATGGGGCGGTACTATGATTACACCTGATGGGGATTTATTGGCGTGCGAGTCATTAACTTCGGAGTGCGGACGCGTATTACCTCTGCACATGTTTTGTTGCGGCCCCTGCCGGATCATTGTCTCGCTACTGGACACACCTCTTTTCTGGGTATCTTTTCGACGCAGCGTACCGTCGTTCGCCTTCTACACGTCACCGGCATCAATCATCATCACCAATCCTTCTTTCGCCGCCCAACGCCCCTCTCTCATCAGCGCCTGTCGGTTCCTACTCCAGAGTACAATTGCTGCGCAGTTTGTTCTTCTTGTGTGTACAGGGGCATTCAATTCTTTGTCTAGTTTGGTAGCACGATCGGCATCTGAGACTGGACAAAGTTTTTCTTGGGGTAGCAGCAGCTGGCAATAAGAAAACTTTGTTCCAAGACGGCCTAGTGGAACGTACTCCTTTTACCTTTGCCGAGCGAGCTACCATCAATCACCCCAACCTTGGAACGTCGAGAGCGGATCCATCACACTTTGGCGCACGCGCCATTGATTGTCATTCCCCATCCCATCCGCTTACTTTTCCATCGTCATTTTCCTACTTCCCATTTCAACTGTTGACGTGCCCGTCGTCACCCATGTGGCGCCATGAGCTCAAAGGATAACTTGGCCCTGGATCTCGAGCACGGCGTGCGACGCTGGGATCGCGCTCGCTGGATATCCGTCTTCAGCTCGCATAACCCGACTATACGCGAGGTGACGGAATGCTTGGGCCTGGGCTTATCGGCGTCTTCGTCCACGACCAACCGCGGCATTCCGAAATTCGACAACCCAGACTACCGCAAGCTCTCGAGTGAGGTGACGAAGCTGTCCAAGGAATTGCCAAAAGAAAGAGATTTGTTGCTGGATTTCGCGGCGGATCCGAGTTCCCTGAACCAGGAGCTCGAGGACCTGCTAGCGAGTTACGGACCCGCTATTTGGGGCAGGGATGCGGATCGCAGCTGTTTACTCACGCCGGATGCGACCAAGAAGACGTATAACAAAGATCTGTTTTACGAGGAGCCGGAGCATAAGGATATGTAAGTTGGAGTGGTCAGGTGTCAGGTGTCAGAATGCGCGCTAAACCTATTTTAGTCTCAAGATTCATCTGCATCGGTGGATCATCATCAAAGCTTGCTACTACATTCGCAACATGAAGTTGAAGAGACCATCGGGTGCGAATGAGTATGATCAGCTTGCCGATATCGATGCCGAAGGCCTTGTAAGTTTTGATGAGATGGTTGGTGTTGTCATGGCTAATTCAGGGTAGTCACCACATGGGACGCCACAGTCACTCACCCCACCAGATCCGGATACTGTTGCAGGCGCTGGCCTTGACGTTAAACCCATTAATCTAAAGAAGCGCAAGAGCAATGCTCACCTCACCATGTCCGACGATGAAGATCCTGAGGCTTCGCCTATCAAAAGGCCTTACAGCACTATGCCGGTGAGCCGAAAGGGCAGCCCAAGGAAGTCACTCAAGTCACTCTATCCTGCAGGCCCGGGCAGCATGGAGAACATTCCTCCCATGCCGACTCATATGCATCGTTTCTCACCAGCACCAGGAACCGCGTCTGAACCCTCGCGGATACAGCTCAGTCCTCTATCTAACAACGACTTGAACGGCGTGTCAAGGCCTCCTGCTATCACTCAAAGCTCCGCGCCCGCAGGCTTCACGGCTGTCAACAATGGAGGTTTTACTGCTGTTAACAACACGCCTCCACCTAGCGAGCCACCTCGAGAGCCAACACGGGAAGCATCCAGAGAACCGTCGAGAGAAGTACATCGACCCCCTCCTGGTATTGGACATCGTCACAGCAACAGTTACACGAGCCCATATGAGCCGTCTTCACGCAGTGCTGCCATGGCTCGATCTGCTACGGAGACTCCTCGTTCTGCACCGCCAGCCACTCCTACACCAGCTTCGAATCAAGGGTTTCAAGCAGTGAACGCATCTACAGCAGCTAATGGGGCAGGTGGATACATGAAGAGGGAGTCTCCTGCCGTCCAGCCTCAGCATACACAGATCGCTCCGCAGCCACAGCAGTCGCAACCGCAACCTCAAGCACAACCACAGCAGCAACAGACACCGTCCCACCCTTCACACCCACACCAGGCATCACCGCATACACATCATCCTCAGCATACACAGCTACCGTCACATCCGCATATTCAGGCTCAGCAACAGCCTCCACCCCAACCACCAAGTCGATCTAATACCCCGAGCCACCCCTTCGGCCGTTCTCTCGCACCACACCCTCGCAGTAGATCTAGTACACCACATGCGCAGGCCGCACCTAATCAGCCTATCATGGCACCTAATAAGCAGGTTACCTCTGCCCCCGCGATACAAAGCGCCCCCGCATACGGCATACAACTCGTTCCTACTACACAAGACGCACCGCCCGCGCCCTCGAGCAAACCCCGAGCCCCCTCAAACCACAGCCAGCCCGCCGCCGCACCTCAACACACCTCACCGCACCAACCCGTGCTGAAAAGCCACCAACAACCGCCTCAACCCCCCGAAACCGCACACGTTGTCCAGCCCCCACAACCCCAAACCTTCCCCCGCGGCTCCGTCTCGACGGCCGACCTCCGCCTCCTCCAATGCGAAGTCACCGCCGGCCTCTTCACCTTCTTCTACCCACGCTCCACAATGCCGCCCGACGAAGCCAGCCTCCTCGTCCGCATGCACACACTCTGGTACCACGGCGAGCCGCTCTTCCGCACCGAACTATCCACACACTACGATCTCGTCTCCAAGATCCTCACTGCATGGCTACACGAGCGTCAAGCCATCGCTTCACTACGGCACAGCATGGCTGCCAACCCGGGTGTGTCTCACATTGGCCTTGTAGACCGGTTGCTGGCTATGAACGATCTTAGGGCTATGCGGTTGAAGTGGAAGAATATGAGTAGTATTGATGGATTGAGTCCTGAGGATCTGCTTTGCATGGCTTTGAAGGTTATGACGAATACGGAGGGGAGCGAGTATATGTTTAAAGATGGTTTGGCGAGGCTGGAGCTGGGTGTGTTTGAGTTTTTGAGGAGCGAGGATGCGAAGATTGTTATGCAAAGGAGGGATACGAGGGCGGGGTGATGTGAAATCGCGGGGTTTGGGGTGGTTCTCTGACTGCTTTCCTCCCTCTGTTCGTCTCTCCATCTTCCCCCCATTCTCTGTTTCTTTGCTTCTGCGATCGACTTCGGTTCCCGTACCCGTTCGCATGCCATTTCTCTTTCTCGATTCCGATCTTTCGCTTACACTTTGTACTAATGCCACTTAGCGTGGGTGGATGGGAGTCCTTGCGCATGTTCCTCTCGTTTTCTGGCGTTGTACTTGCTTTTAAAACGTATTAGCGATGGCGTTTGGGATTACCTCTTTCGTTCGACAATTTCTTTTTCTGTGTTCAATACGAAAAGCGGGTTGTGGGTTTCGATATTAGCTTGTGTTACTAAATTGGTATGAATAGTCGTTGTAATCGGGTGGTGGGATCGAGATTGGGGTGTGTGGTAATGATTGTGCGATGCGGAGTAGAACAATTGACTGCAATCGGAGAATGAAGCTTGTATTAATCAGTCACAAAATGAATATACCCAAGCTGTGAATGAAAACGTTTTGTGTGATGCTGTACCCGACGAGACTCCATCTTCCA
The DNA here is from genome assembly GCF_023758075.1 of Alternaria novae-zelandiae. Classification (NCBI taxonomy): domain Eukaryota; kingdom Fungi; phylum Ascomycota; class Dothideomycetes; order Pleosporales; family Pleosporaceae; genus Alternaria; species Alternaria novae-zelandiae. Next base: position 2,595,764 of record NW_026056962.1, on the reverse strand, counting down.
CTCGCGCAATGACCAGATGCGATCATCCATTGGCGGTCTGGACCTATGAGGTCGTCTGACCACACGTCCTCACGTGCACCGCTCCGACCCCGGCCACAGCGCATCATCGCGAGTTCTCGCCCACCCATCCCGACTAAGACACAACGACACCCTCTTCACGCGGCCTCGCCCCTTGCGCCCCCCTTCAGCCTTGTCATGCGAACATAGCAGGGATTAAACCTGTCCCGCTGCGATGCGCCTTCCCGGCGGCCGCCCGCCGTAGCTGCTTCCGGAACCTTGTTCCTTCACATCTGCCTCATGACACCCTCCAGGCGCGCCAATCCGGGCACTCACCGGTAGTGCCCGCGCACCTTCACTGCCATGAGCGGCCTCGTGAATGCCCCACGCGCTCGCTGCAGCCGCACACTATTTTATAGCCGTGTACCGTGGACAGCAAGCATATGATTCCACACTCTATCGCTTATCTTGTACTACGCGCGTAGTTTGGGCGCCATGGTGCTGAGACTCTTTGGGCCGCCTGGTATGTCTCGCCGAAGACGATGTGGAGAAGTAGTTGCTAACGAAACGTATAGCCGAAGGGCAGCATCGCCTTACTCCTAAACGCCCTGATCCCATCGGTGCGAATGCAACACCTCAGTACGCCGTCATCTCCTCGACCGTCCTTGCCGCCGCGTATACGTCCTTCGCCTCGAGATATGCACAAAGTGTGACCCCTACGAGGCCGATATCGCGGCCAGCGGTGTTTATACGGGCTTCGGCAAGGCTGGGGGTTTGGGCAGGCGTGGCTGGAGCGGCGCTGAACTGGTATTACCATTCTTCTTTTGCGAATGTCCTGGCGTCAACGAATATACCGGAAGTCAAGCCCTGGAAGCTGTACGAGCGGACGAAGAAATATACCGTTGACGATGGTGCTCTGGCAGGTGCAGCATTGGGGCTGGCTGTCTCAGTGCCTTCGCTGTTCATGCGCCGGCCTGCTGTACCCAGGTGGACGCGCTGCTTAGGCATGACGAATGTCGGCGCTTGCGCAGGTGTTCTGGGAGCGCATGCATACTTTCAGTACAGCGGAGAGAGGCAGGAGGCATACAAACTGTTTGGTCGACATGTCAAGCGACGGTCCTTCGAGTTCTGGAGCATCTTCTGGGATCCGGAGCTCATGGCGAGCCTCGACCCCATCATGCAGCAATACGTCTCACACAACAGCCTCTGGTACACACGGTGGCTGTCAGAGGAGGCCTTTGAGCGAGCAGAACAGGACGCGCAACTCGAAAACAGCAGTAGTGAGCCTATGGCAGATGCTGCAACACCTGTCGAGCAACAGCCACCATTCTACACTACACCCTTCGACTATGCCGAAGACCTGCGACGCATCGATATTGAAAGCACGCTGGCTACTATGCAAACCATGGAAGCGGACAAGAGGGAACTACTCCGGGAGGCCGAATACCTGCTTTATATAAACGCACAGCAAAAATACGACCACTGCCACATGGGGTCTACGGACGAGGATGAACGTCAAAACCTCCTCCGACAAATCCAACTCGTCGACATAGCATACGTCAGTCTTCGCAACACAGCCCACGACATCGACGTCAAGCTCAAACAATGGCGCATTAGCCTCCGACACAAAACCATCTGGGAAGCAGGCCAAACCACCGCGACAGGGACGGATAGGCTTGTCGACTGGGCACCCGAGCCGCAATGTATATCACCTCCGACCGAAGCCATAGTCCCCGCCACACACAAACCGACATACTCAATGGGCGAGTTAGAAAGAATACATGGGCAGATTTCTGGAGAGGTCAAGACATTTGAGGATGGTTGGAAAGACGATAGACAACCGAGGGATAAGAGGGAGAGGTGGAAGAAGGATGCTGAGGATGGGAGAAATTTTTTGAGAGCGGCGGATGTTGTGTTGTTACGGTTGCAGAAGGCGAGAGAAAGGGTTGACGACAGTGGTGTGGTCGTAGAAGCGGGGGCCGATGGCGCGATGGCGATGAAAGAGAAAGAGGGAGAGGATAGACATGGGAGGAGAGATGGTACTGTTCCGGCAACAACGGCTGAAGTCGCGGAGTTACAAGAAGGTCCCTTGCTTACTAGAAAACAGGTTGAGAAGGCGAGTACGCATGGAGTACAAGGGACGAAAACGTCTGCTGGGGCTTTGGATAAGGACAAGTCGTGAGAATGGACTTACAGGGTAGAGTTGGGTTTACTATTCATTGTCCAAGTTATGGTTGACATGGTACGGAAGACATTGTACCAGAAGCGAGGCATCGAGCCAGTCAACACTGGTTGTGTGTGGCTCTGCTGTTGATGATTGTGTAGTATGCATTTGGCTTGTCCTTTTGATGATGGATTGAGAGGGCGCTGGACGTCTCGTCAGGTGGATGTCTATGTATGTGGTGTAAGTCACTACTATTACTCATTCTTCCACCTCTTCATCATATTACTTATCTGCCTCGAGGTCACTCTTATGAGTTCAGCATGGCTGAATATCAGTCTTCCCTTCTTTCATCGCATCTTCCTCTGGGTGTCCTTATTCACGTTCATTCCCACAACTACATTCCTCACCCCCCTCTCGAACGCCGTGTCACCAGATTTCCTAGACTCTACGTCCGTCTCCGAGATCTGGGCCGCGCTCGCGCAGGTGTTCACATCACTGCCCGGCTCGCCGGAGCGTCACGCTTCCGCTCAATATATCGCCACTGCAGTCGCCAAGCGGATGGCATGAGGAGAGCTGTTCCGGGGGCGACTACTTGGCTATACCCCAGGGTAGAATCGTGACATTCGAGATGATCGAGTTTGGGAGATCAAGATCGTAGCCAGAAGATATCTGTATTGCACCTTGTGCTTTTACTTCAGCATCTCTATATTCACGAAAGCAATGAATGCACCACTCCACTTCAGCCCCATCTTCGGCCCTTCACCTTAGCCACTGGGAATTTACCACAAAAGTCTACATATTAGTACCGGCTCTAACCGCGTTTGAACCTAGTGCTAGCGTAAGCTGCACTGTCCATCTTGTCTCCCAGCCCTGTCTGTACCAATGTACTGCTATCGCGTCGTCGATCTCGATATACCAGCATGATTGCAACCGGCGATTTGGTTCTCGGGGTTTTGATTCCCACCATCGCAATCACAATCATGATGACCGGCAGTTCCCTTGTCTACCGTGAGATCAGCGCACCTGGACAATGTCAGCTTGAAACAGGGACAGCTCAGCTCGAACCTTCCATCAACGTACCTAATGTACTCATGTTTGTCCCGTCAAACGGTCTCTAGCTAACCGCGCAATCTGCACTCCATTCAAGAGAGCAGGAATACGGAACCAGCTAGCTGTGTGAAGTTAGCAGCACGGTTCAATCGCGGCTTTACAACTGAAGGAATGAGGGAGGAACCACTGTTAATACAAAACGCACGCGCACTAGACTTCGGGTTATTACTCATGCGACGTGTGCGTGCGCAGCAGCAGCCCCCATAGCTTCTGGACCGGAGTGGTACATAGGCGATATATATACGCTTGCGTCCCGTTGCGCGAGGCTGGCTGGATATCTTCGGATTTTTGGATGACCACTACACGTTCGTTAAAATTAAGATAGCGATCATGAGACTCTTCGCCCCCATTATCCTCGCTCTCGCCGCCGCGTCGGAAGCCGCGTTTTGTAACGGCGGATGGGGTTTACCGGGTGGTTCTACATGTCCTGGCGCCTACGTAAGTCTAGTCCGAATCCCCTCCTCTCCTCCTCTCCTCCTCTCCCTTCTCCCTTTCCCAAAAAACCATCCTCTTCAAAACATAACAACTGCTAACACATCTCCCAGCCAAACTCCTTCTGCGTAAGTCCCCAACACCAACAACAGCAACAACCACGCAAACGAACCCAGTTTCAACCTCTAACATGACATATGTGTGCAGTGCCAGAGCCCTGGAGCGCCGAGTAGGAACTTTCCTACGTTTAGGAATTGCGTTTACCCTGGTAGTGGGGGGAGGCCGAGTTTGAATGGGTGTGGTGCTGGTGGTGTAAGTGAATTGGTTCTGTGTATTGTGGAGAGGATGAGGCTAACGTTTTGGTTGGGTAGACTATTAGCTGTGTAAGTGATAAAGTGAGGGTTAGGAGTGATGGTGTGCTAATGATTTTAGTGTGGTTAATTTCGTCGCTTGACGTGAACCATCACTGTCGTGTCGTTTTCGCGAATTGTTTCCTCGGGGTTGCTGCTCGAGCAGACTTACCATTAGACATTAGACTTCAACTATTTAATAGATTGCGCTGTGTTACTTCGTTGCAATATACATACCTTCCGGTTCTGAGCTGGGTGGACTCCTGCGTGAGAGTGTTTTGAAGGTCGATGAACTGACCACAGTCAACGTCTTCTCCAAAACCACGTCGAGAGGAGACCATGTCCTTGTCGATAATCATACCATCTGGTCTATTTGTGACTAGCTTGGCATTCAGCGCGTATAAAAGCCTTAGTCTAGGCCCTCTACTTCTCCTCCTCAAACCATAAACTTCCTGTCTATTTTACCAAAAGCGGCATCAAGCTGTATTATGTCCTTTCTGTTCTGTCCAAAAGGCAGGACCGATAAGACCCATGAGAGCTTTTCCGAGATTCGAAAACTACGTCGATGTATTACTCCAAAAAGATCGACATCATCCCGATGACCATGTCTATCCCCTTGTCTTCTGTCATGCCGACTAGCTTGATGTTCAGTGGGTATAAAAACCACTTATTCCGGCTCCTCACTTCTCTTTCCTACACACTTAACTTCCTGTCTTCAAACTCAAAAACATGAACACATGGATCAATGTCTGCTCCGTTCTTTCATAACAAGAAATATGAGGACCCATGTCCTCTTTTCCAAAATCCGAGCCCGGGTCCGATGTTAAAATCGAAAATTACTGAAACGGAACACATGGTTGTGTGTGCGTCCAAAACACTATGGCAAGCAACGGATGCAAAGAAGGCTGTTTTCTCTGTTCATCGCAAGCCTCTGGATTTGCTGGTACTGTCTGCTGTGCCATTGACTAGCTTGATCTTCGGTAGTTATATAGATTCTCTTCCAGCCCCGTACACTCCACCTTCATGTACTTTCAAACTCTTGACCTCTGAACCAATGATTCAACCGCATATTCGGATGACTGTTTCGTCCTCTCGAAAGCAACACCGGAAAACCTGATGTTGTTTCCTGTCGTCTCCTGACTTCATAGGACTCGAGCCCGGAAAAAGTCATTAGTTCTGTTCATGTCCGAGGGTGCATTCAAACAACGAGAGTGCGTATCGATGTGGGAAACTTTGTCTTCTCCCCACATAGCAATCCTATTACATTTACACTACTTCTAAAACACGAACGCGGCCCAAGACCCAATTACCCTCCTCCAAAATCTATCATACACATCCCACTCACTTCACCTCCCAGTCTTCCCTCACACTCCACCTACTTCGCGCAAGCCTGTCCTCTGGCCGCAGCAAGGTTCTTCTGATTCTGCATCGTCCCATCCATAACCTCCTGAACCAACATCGCAATAACCGGCGCATCCGCGCCCGTCCCCTTCAGACTCTGCACCTGGCCAATCTCCTTGGTCTGGGCCCCAGCAACAATAGCCAGGCCATCAGCAGCAGGCGACTTGATCTGAGCGGCGAGCTTCTGGTTGTTGGCGCGGATGTCGACGCCTCGCTTTTGGATGGATAGCACGGATTGCTGGGTCGTGTTGAAGCCCGCGGTGCCGGCTTGGAGCTTTAGGGCGTAGACGCTGAGGGGATGTTAGAGATTGTATGTGTGGGAGAGAGAATGTGTGGCTTACCCTTTGAGTTCGGCGGCTTGAATGTCGAGGTTGGCTTGGATGCCCTTTGCGAGCTTGGACTGAATGTCGGCGCAGTTGCCGCCAGCTCCTTGGCCAGCTTGGGGAGCTTGACCCGCTTGAGGGGCTTGGCCAGCCTGGGGAGCTTGGGGTGCCTGGGGAGCCTGAGCAGGACGAGGGGCCTGCGGTGCCGGAGGAGCTTGAGGAGCCTGCGGCGCTTGTTGAGGTGCCGGTGCAGCGAGAGCGGCACCAAGGAGGCAGAGGATGGCGAAGGTCTTCATGTTGACGTTTGTATAAACCGAAAGAGGCAATATATAGTATTAGAATAAAGATGAATGATGTTCAAAGAATGTGTGGAAACTAAAAGCAAGCTCACACCAGGTGAGTAGCGATCGTAAGAAGTAGGCGAAGTATGTGAGAGATGATTTGGAATGAACACTTCCATCCTTCGACATCCCATCCCTCTCTTATACCTCCATCTCACCTCTCCCGTCCCGTCCCAACTCACCCGCCCAATACGTCGGCACGTCAGCAAACTCGGACCGACACAACTCTCATCACCTCGCCACGCAACGCTCTCACAACATGCACCTCAGCACCACCACCCTTCAACCTTATCCCCTCCCTCTACCTACCCGCCGGAAACGGACCTTCTTCACATCTCTCCATCTCTCCCATCTCAAGGAGAACAATTAATGCGGAGTTTCCAACTCTTCCCTTCGATTCGCGCGGTGGAAAAAAATTGGAGACGGCCGTGAGACGGGAAACGGGGGAGTCAGCGTCGCAGATCTGGAGTGGAAACAAATCGGGCCGTGGTGGGCCGGTGCGATGGGGCGCACGAGGCTTGTGAAAGCTTGTCAGATGGCTGAGCGAAACGTTCGAGAAGGTGTTCGAGACGTGTTCGTGATGGGTTGACGTGTGCGGGATAGAGTTGGGGATGGTGTGGTGGCGTTTGAGGATGCGGGTGGGCGGAGGGAACGGGGCTAGGCTGTCTTGGGCTGGCGCGGGGTTTTGGGTGCGCTTATTTCGAGGCCGCTGCGTCTTCTTCTGCATCACTACAACACTTGAGCGCTCTTTAAAAACCATCAAAATTTAGATATGCACGATTCATGGTTGGGCCGTTTGACCTGAAGTTACTGCTACCTTTTACACGCGCATATCCTCTTCACTCAAAACCATCATCGAACAGCCCATGGCGCTGCTGAGCTGCGTATCTCATACCACTCTACATCAACTCAACTATCCAAACATCATGAACGAGTTGCCATGTCCTGTTTTCTGTCTTCCGACCAGCACTTCCTGCTTGCGCGCGGCATGCACTCTTACCATTTCCATGACGCTACTGCCGCGAGAACTCTATAAAGCCGTCCTTCCATACTCCCCTCTACTTCTTCCTTACACCACATCTTCATGTTTATTTTCAAAAAGAGGAACCAAAAACGACATTTCGAGATGAGTATGGCAACTTCCTCTCCTTGTTCAAAACTCCAAATATCCCTGATCATGAGAAGGCTCGTCCAACCGACTTTGCATTCTGAAATTGGTCAGGAGACAATCGGATGAGCGCGCCCGCGGACTCTGAGAATTGTGGAGCAACTAAAAGATACCGGGAATACTTAGAATGACAGCTTCCTGTCTCTCTCCAAAACTTCAAAGAATCCTCTTTATGAGAAGGCTCCTCCAGCCGACATTACATACTAAGACTACGAAATTACATTCTGGTGAGCGCGCTTGTGTACTATGAGAAGGGTAGAGAAACTGGAAAGCGACTTAGACTTTAAGCATGGGGACTACATTTACTCCTTTCTCTAAAACTGCAAGGCTTCCTTAGCATGAGAAACCTCACCCGATCGACATTGCACACCAAAACCGAGGCATCAAGGTCGTATGAGTGCGCTCGCGGATTTTGAAAAGCTTAGAGGAATCAGAAAAAGTATCCGCACTCCAGAATGGCGACTCCCTCTTCTCCTTTCTCCAAAACTGTGCAAACCGGTTGGAATGAGAAGGCTCTTGCAACAGACATTGCACACTAAAATCGGAAGTCGAAGAATTCATGAGTGCGCTTGTGGACTCTGAAACTCGTTGATCAAGTCAACATGTCGTCGCTTCTTCCTCTTCCATCTTCTACCCAGGCTTCATCTTACTAAAATATACCTCTGCAATTGCCATGTCCGTCCAGCAGCCGAATCCACCAAAAGTCTGCGTACCCAACTGCACATGTGCAAAGTAAGGACATGTCAGACTCATGTCTCAAAACCTACCTGGAGATTTGTGTCTTCTTCTCTCCTTTGCCCAAAATACATGTTTTACACTGGCATGGAGAAGGCCGCGACTAGTGTGGGTGGATACATAGACCCCCTCTTCCTCCCTTCTTCCTCTTACTATCTTCTCTCTTTTTGAGTATCTAAAATATCGAAAACTCAAGATGATGATTGGATGGCTGCGCCGTCTTCATGTTTAAAAAAACCAAAGCCCCCGATCAATGTGTCTGCCTCTCTTCCTTCTTCGGTCTCTTGGTACCTTCTCCAAACTTGAGTACTCAAAGCACCAAAAACTCCACACAACCCTGCCATGTGTGCGTCGTCTCCTCAAAAACGCAGCTGCAGCCGACATGAGCAAGTGCCTGCCTCTCTTCCTCTCTCCGACATTTCGATATCTTCTCCATACTTGAGTATTCAAATTGCGGATAACCCCATCGCATGGCTGCGTTGTCTTCTCCAGAAAGCTGCAAGACTCCTGGTTATGAGTCTGCCTTTCTTCCTCTTCTTCGACGAAACTTCGAAACAAATTCGCGAGGCTTTCATGAAGAGAACTTCCTTCTCTGGAGATACTTGAATACTGGTTCAAAATCAAGCATGAGGAGCACCTTCTCCTCCGACCTGAACAGCAAGAACAAAAAGACAAATCTGATCGAGTACATGTGTCCGCGGTCCATCGCGAGCCTTAGAATACCAAAAGGAAGCCGCTATGCTCACATGTCCGATTCCAAAACGAAGCACCAACATTCTGATGTCGTTGCCCGCGGCCGTCTCCGTCTCTTGATTTCCAAAATACATCACCCCGCAGCCCCATGGTCCGAGAAGCAGTGGCGACACAGGAAGTATAAAGCTTTCTTTCAAGTCCAGTGTTACCATGTACTTGTTCAAACCACTGGGATCACGAAGTTCGTAATCAAAACCTTTCGAGTTTGTCGTGATGACTGCCGGTGTGATGAGAAGTCTTCCACAAACTCAGATGTTGAGCATGTATGAGAACAAGCGCGCAAGCTGGATGTGATACGCAATGATGATGATCACTATCATCATTCCGACACTGGCGACCCGGGACTCTAGAGTACAACATACATCAACATCAAGTCATATATCAACCACACATCACTATCAGAACAGCAGTGCAATTATACTTTTTATTATCAAGCGCATACTAAGCTACGTGAGACGCCATCCATCCATCCCAATTCCGAAGGAATAAGAAAAACTACAAGACCCTCCTCAAGCCTACCAGGAGGTCGCAGAGGGGATATCGTCGTGATGCTAATGTTACAGGTTTCCATTTTCCGCCTATCCGTACGCAGATCGTAAGGTCGTGAAGTGATGCGCATGGCAGTCATATCGAGAGAAGATCCGACTGAACGCTACTTGCCGGGTATTGTGAGGTGCTTACAACTCCTGCTTAGCAGAGCTGGCGCTAGCGGCGGCAGCATCGTATCCGCTCTGGGCAGACTTGGAGGCAACCGACGACGCGCTGGAGGCAGAGGATGAGGCAGCGGCGTTAGCGCTGGCAGCAGACTTGGAGATGGAGGAAGAGGATGAGGACGCGGCCTTGCCAGCAGCGCCGCTGAGGGAGCTAGCGCTGGAAGCGGCGCGGACAGAAGCAGAGCTGGCGCTGGATCCAGCAGCGTCGGTAGCGGAGGTAACGCTGGCCTGAGCGAGACCAATCTGCTGCTTGATCAAGTCGGTGTAGTAGGCGAAGCCACCGGTGGCAGCAGCGTACTGTTGGCCGACGTTGGAGGTAGCAGCACCGTAAGCGGAAGCACCAGAGGCAGAGACGGAGCCGGCAGAAGCAGAGGCGCTGTCGCCGTAAAGGCGGGCACGGTGCTTGCGGGCGAGAGCGATGAGCTCGTTGCGCTTGGAGCCCTGGGGAACCTTGATGCCGTTCTTGTCAGCCCACTCCTTGATCTGGCTGTCAGACCAGGAGTCGAGAAGGGCGTCGCTGAGGCTTTGCTGGGCGTTGGCAGCAGCGGAAGAGACGGAAGCGTAGGCGCTCTGGGACTGCTGGCTGGCAAGACGAGACTGGCGGCGGAGAGCAGCGATCATCGAGTCGCGGGTGTTGGGCTGGGGGACGTTGTAGCCACGCTCATCGAACCAAGACTTGAGGTCAGAGTCCGACCAGGAAGCGTAGAGCCAGTCACCGGGGTAGTTGGCAGTCTCCTTGGCCTTCTCGGCTACGGACTGGTAGTTGTTACGGACGGCAGCGAGGAGAGAGTCACGCTGGCGGGGCTGGGGGACGGGAATGCCGTGCTTATCGGCGAAAGCCTTGAGCTGAGAGTCGGACCAACTATTGTTTGTTAGTAAATGTGCTGAGAATGGATCTCTGGGTACTCACGAGTCGAAGATCCAGTCCTTGACACTACCATAGGCCTGGTTCGCGGAGTCCTCGGTCTCGGTCCAGTACACCTTGACCTGCTCAGCGAGGCTCTTGGCGTCCTTCTCGGTGCCCTTCTTCGCCTGCTGGCCTTTGAGGGTCAGGTAGTTCTGGAGCGTCTGCGCATCCCAGCTGGTGTAGGGAGTGACAACCTTGTCGTTCCAGTTGGCCTTGACAGTCGACTGGAGGTTCTTGCGGTCCGAGGGGCTGGGGTGGGGAACGCCGTGGTCGCTGAGCCAGCGCTCAAGCTCGGTCTCGTGCCACTTGTCGTAGACTGCTTCCTGGCGTCAGTATGCTGCTGCATGGCGCTGTGGATAAATCAAAACAAACGGGAGGGGTTATGTACTATACGCACCGGCGCTTCCAAACCAGCTGTTGGCCGTTGCCGTGGCAGCAAGGGACACCACGAAGGTGGATGTAAGGGAGAACCTCATGATGTGTGACTGCCGATGTGAGGATGTGCTTGATATCGATTAATGAAGCAAAGACGAGGGTTTGAAGAGTAGGCAAACTCGGTAGAGGGGGTGAGGGCTAGAGGGTAGTGGTGGGCAGCGAGTTTATGAGGGGAGGGAACAGACAATGGCGGGTAGATTGTGTGCGTGCGAGTGACGTAGTGCTGCACGTATGGAGCTTGGGCAAACAAGATCCCCAACGCGCCTGCCTCGCAGAGCAGCCAATGAGGAGCTATGGCCACATGCAACCGCGTCTTTTGGCTGTGCGCAATTGTGAGATCGCCTTTCAGGAGCACGGTCTAGGCCCTGCATATGCTTGACGTTTTCGCAGTAAGAGAGCTCCGAGGCCTGTCACTCTTGTTTGCAAAGGCAGCGAGCATCATCGTGGCACAAGTCGTGCGAAATAGCGCCCCTCTGCCGGGCGTTGTGTCGCGATGGCATTTCAAAAAAATCCCATCACGTCGACAAATGCGGGGGCGATCCACACGCTAGCCCCCTACGTCATCCCCAAACATGCACAAAACTTATGAAGCCGAGCCTACGTTCAGAGCCCCGATGATGGATAGATAACACAGGACGCGTTATCTCTGGCTGCTTATGTTTGATGAATGTTGTACATTTCGTGACACTTCTACGAGTCAATTTCAGCTAATTGTACACATGCTCATCTTATCCGAACATTCACCCGCCCCTTGCTTATCCTCGTACGCCTTCGGAGCCGCTTCGTCCACCTTCGCCTGTGAATGTGTTAGCAACATGCCAATGCCCTTCGTCAAGCTATGACATACCTTTCCAGAAGCCGCCGGGGACTTTGTCCTTCTCTGCCTCTTCGTTGCTGACCTTCTCATGCGCCTGTTCCGCCCTGTTATCCATGTCCTTGTTGTGTTGCTTGACGTCCTCGCTCTGCTCTTCAGAAGCCGGCGGGTTTTCGTTGAGTATTTTTGGTTTCGCACCTTTGACTTCGTTGGGCGAGGGCTTGTTGTCTTGGCCCTGCTTGACGGCTGGCTCTTTGTTGTCCTTCATCTGGCGGGCCGATGTCGAGAACTCGCGCTTGCCGGAAGAGCTCTTAGGAGCCGGTGACTCGGATGTAGGCTTGGGAGAGTCATTCTGGCTGGCGTTGCTGTCCTTGTTCGGCGACGACGAAGATTTGCCCTGGGCGACCTTGGGAGGTGCGGGGCCGGGGTGCTCGAGGTTCTCGCTGGGGTTGGCGCCCTGCTTCTCGGGCTTCTCTCCAGCTGGGTTGCCCTTACCAGAGCCGTAATCTGATGTCGCGAAACGAACTTGGACGCGGGCACGGGGAGCCGCCGAGAGGGCTGCGGGCCGTAGTGCTGCCGAGCGCAGCATTGACATGGGTCGTAGGAAGCTCATGATGTGAATTGGTGAGATGCAATTGAAACTGACAAAGATTCCTGTGTTGTGAGGTGTGTAGTTTAAAGTTGAGGTTGTCCGCCAAACGTAGGGTCTAGAGCTGCAATAAGTCCAAGCTCGTTGTTGACGTCATGGTTTCCTCAAGTGCTAAGCTTCCAGCCGCAACGCACGTCACAGCAGGCTCGCATAACCACATCTGCAGTGCCGCAGCGACGATCAGCTAGCCTCTCAAACACCAGCCATTCACACGATACTGCACTTCAGCCGCTGTTTAGTGTAGATAAGACCTTGTTTGGGGGAGTTTGAAGCCTGTTATGGTGACGGAGAGGCGCATTGCATCTCAGGCGTCTCTTCGGCAGGAGCAGAACACATGCCAATGGCTTGCGATAACGCGGAGCGAGCAGCGAGCCATCACTAATGGCACGACAGTCGCAGGTATATGCACAAAAGATTCGTAGTTCCAAGAATGAGATTATCCTACCACTCACAATAAACAACAATATGAACCTTCCTCTCTAGACCCGGATATTGACAATCCGTGATATCATCAGGGTTGTCTTTCTCATCAGCCTTCTTACATCCCACAGTCTTCCCCAATCCCATACTAGGACAATGGAGCACACCTGGATTAGTTCCGTCGCTCTGGTACTCGCAGTCCTCTTCTCCGAACAATGGCATGGTGAAAGTGCCGTGTGGCCACGGCGGGTTTGACAGGGCTGAGGCATCGGACCATTGCCGCGAGACATCGTTGAGGATGGGCACGCTGCAGCCATCCGCTTGGGTGTTGGGTTTGATCTCGAAGAATGTCCAGTTGTTGTAATCTTCGCCATTGCCGTTTGTGTTCCGGAAGATCACCGATAATGCCTTCGTTGGAGGCTCGGTTTGAGGTGGTGGCGGAGGTTGCGATGCAGGGGATGGCTTAGGCACTGCTGAAGGTGTTTTCGTCGTGCTAGGTTGGGCCGGTGTCCAAGTAAGAGACGGAGTTGCCGACGTCATGGAAGACTGTGACGATGGTGATGTGGCTATCGACGAGGGCGGTGGGCTTGGGCTTGAGCTTCCGCCGGTTGAGTCGCTCAATGACGGCCTGACTGTTGTCTGGAAGGTGGACGGAGTAGGCACAGTCGAAGCTGGTGATGGGATGGGTGATGCCGATGATACCGACAAGCTGTTGCTAGGTCGAGCACAAGTGTCGCCATCTTGACGTTTCATCAAAGCCTCGAACTCTTTCCACTCTGCTTCGTCCGCATCCGTCACCTCTCTTCCTCTGAGCAAGCGCAGGTCTTTACCACTGGATGCGACGGACCGTTTCTCTGCCTGCACAACCTGATCTGGGAATGGCTGCCATGTGTCTCTATAACGGTAGGTAGGAGCATCCTCAAACCAAAGCTCTATCCCCGCAACTTGCTGCTGATTGCAACCGCCTTCTGCTGGTACGAGAGCGGCTGCCACGGGGTCATATTGAATGTAGATCTTGCCTTTCGGGGTCGTCTCATCCCGATTGTTTTCCTCAGCCGGAGTGTAGGGTATGATTAGTGCGTCATTCCGTCCAAGGATGTTGTTTAACAGATTTTTGATCTTGTCTACTTCGTATGGATAGTTAATGTCGTCACTGGCCGGGTTGATAGCAAAATCTCTATACGGCGTAATGATGAACGCACGTACTTTGTTTTCTGCAATGTTTTCGAAGCCTTCGCCGGGCACAGTGAAAACTGTAAGGGGGTGGGAAAACTCCGGACTACCATTTCGGAGAACATCCAATACATCACTTTGGAAAAGCTGTGGCTGTTCCATGGAAGGTTTTTCCCAGATGTGGGTAAGAAACATGCGTTTGCGGGAGATGACCACGACGGATGTGCAACCCCATAGGTTGACCAGGTGCCAATCGTCCGCTGCATCCTCCAGTGGGAACGACAGCCCAGTCGTTCCTCGGCCCTGTTCAAGAGAGCCGTAAGGGTTAAGGCTATCGCGGATCTGATCAAGGAGCCATGCCCCAACATCACCTGACAGAGTTAGTCGACGTCAGTGGAAGCTGAGTATTACATATGGGCGATGCATGTCAGTAGCTTCCAATAGCTTTAAAAGGATACCACCAGCTATGAGACAAGTCACATACCGTTGTGTTCAGGCCCATACGGGCTCGAAAGACTTCGCTTCGAGACATGACTAGTAGGGTGGCCGGTTTCCACTGGTGCAAGCTCTTCCGCGCTCAACTGAGGGTTGCGGAAGTGCGATACAGCAATGGTCGTGGTTGAGGAGATAGCAATGCTTTCAAAAGCTGTGGGAAATTCGGTCGGTGCAGGTACGCTAGTCGCCAGTCTTCGCACCTTTCCATTACAGTTGTCGCAGTCGGGGGCACATCTCTGTCTAGTAGCCGTTGTTGTAGACGTAACCGTGGATGAAGAAGTGGAACCAGTAACATCGCATTTGGTTATGGGTGCACCGCAAACTGTGGTGCAGACATCACCTTGCGCCCGCTTGTTTGGCCCTCCTTTGGTCGTAGTTGCAGTTGCTGTACATGCAATGTTACAGTTACTAACGGTTGTTAGAGTGCATGTAGAGGAAGAGGTCTGCGTAGGTTCTTCAGTCTCTGACACTGAATCAGAGGGCTCGGAGGCTTCGTCCGGAACCACCTCGTTGAGAGCATCGAGCAATGGCTTGAGGTCATCTTGTAAGCCCTTGACAGTATCCACTGCGGCTGTCGTTCCGCCGATAACTGCATCCTTCACCTTATTGGTAGTGTTGATGACACAGTTGACGAGCGAGAATGCTGTCTTGAACAACCCGCCGAGTAAATCGCGCTCACTGAGAACATCGTGCAATTCATGATTTCGTTCGCTTCTTCGGCGTTTTCCAGACCCACATGGCTCAACTCCGTCTGTTGGCTTTGGTAGCTTGGCCAAGAAGCCAACTGCGTCGGGTATGATATTGTCCAGCTCGTCTGTCACCTCGGTGACATGAGCGACAGGATCTTTTATCCAGTTTTGGAGAATAGGAAAAACGCCCAAGATGGCTATGGATAGATCCGACGCACTCGACTGTACTTCGGTTCCAGTGGGTACCAACGTAGTTACTGGCGAAGGAGGAATGGTGATTCCGGGGGGAAGTAATGGGCTATTTGATGTTGCGAGCATTGTGGAGGCAGTGTTGGACGCTGAACTGACTACAGTAGGCTGTACGGTTGAATGGAGGCTTGTCTCACCACTGGCTGTAACTCCCGTGACGGAACTTGATGTAGTCGTTAGATTGCTAGCACTGGATACCGCTGGTGAAAACGTGGTGGTACTCGACGAGATTGGAGATGGAGTGTAAGACGAAGTGATAGACGAGACTAAAGGGGGACCGGAAGGTTGGGGAGAAGTAGTAAGTTCTACAGTTGAGGCCTTCGACGAAGATGCGATTGTGCTGGTATCCACGACGGTATCGTTCGTCTGCGTCGCTAAAGAGAGACTAGTGAACGAAAGGCTTGAGGAAGCCGTCGTACGTGGTCCATTGAGTGGAGTGGAAGGTTCGACGATAGTAGTGCTTGTGCTGTTGACCGGCACTGGAAATGGAGCCTGACTCTGGAAGATCACGCTGCTGCTTCCGGTACCCGTACTGATCTGTGCCTGGATGAATGCCGAATGGGAGATGAGTAGAGCGAATGCATTACCGCAGTGTAGGAGTTTCATGACGACGTAATGATGCAGGAAGAATGAAACGATGGGGAGAGTACTTTGAAAGCTCCTAGAATCATGATCTTTGTTCAGCTTTATGTGTCATCTGGATGGTCAGCGTGCTTGCGCTTTCATCTACCTACAGTCCAATTTAGATGATCTTGCATACCCTCCATGTAGTAATTTTCTACATGTCCGAAGCGCTTGCAAAGGATTGTCGTTGGTGTTCTAAAATCGGGACTCAGGACACGTATTCTGTCTTGCGTCTCGCTGTCCATTTCTGCGCCGCGAAGCAGCGGTATTGTGAAGGTGCGATGTTGTCAGATCGGTCAGCGAATCCAAGCAAAGAAAAAGGCGGAAGTTTGGTCCCCGAAGAGGTTTTGGCCCGTGGCGTAGCGTCATACTCTGCCTGGACCAGACGCTGATGGCCATGGGGGCTGATTTGACGATGCAATTCACCATGTTTGTGACTTGTCTGACGTTGCTGTACCCCGGCGGAATGTCAGGTGAACTTGAATGCAAAATCACTAGATGAAGTGGTAGAGTTTTAAGGGAGGGAGACATGGACGTTGAACGGAAGGAAGCGATTTGAAGGTGATGAGGATAAGTGCGACTGCCACTTACTGGCCGCACGGACGACCACGAGTCCGGCGCCAACCCCCATGGCGACCCCAAATGGCCACCCATCTTTTTTGAGTAGTATCTGAAACAGTACGCCGCATACGCCGCATACGCCGCATGAAGACGGCAATCCTACGGGGGGCCAGTCAGATGTATTTATACTGCGGGGTGACGCAGACCGTCACTCGATCATACCACCTGGGCACTTGACTTCATCCTCTGGGCTGCATACCTAGGTACATTCCTCCACGGCTGGATCCACCATGCCACCCCATCTCGCATACTACAAACTCGGAGACCAAAGTAACGATCCGTGTTGTGCAATCTTCTTGCAAGCGTGCGAGAGCAATAATGCGGCCGTTGCGTTAATGCTGGCGTCTGGTAGACAGCCTGAACCGCTAACCTACGGGCTCAATAAAGCTATCGAATGCAATCATCTCGACCTGGCCACACAACTCCACACCGCAGGTGCTAGATGGGACACACGTACAGTGCACTGCGCATCAGACTCCCACGAAGGGGTGAAGTGGTTGTTAGAGTGGGGTTACGACGTCAATACCAGCATCGCCTATGGCGCTGTGCTGCTCCCGTAAGTCTGTGCGACGAAGCCACTACGACACCAATTTCCACGAAGACTGCAACAGTTAGCTCACCGAAGTTAGTTTAGTTGTCAAGCGTAACGACGAACCGAGCATTCGATTGCTCTTAAGACTAGGAGCGAACCCCAACCTCGGGCCACCGAAGAAGATAACAGCGCCAGCGATGAATATGCGTCCCATATCCAACTGTGGCCACACACTCAATAGCGCAGCCGCAAACTGTAGCCCAGAGATATTCGCTCTTTTGCTCGCTCATGGTGCTGTGCTGTCCAACTCTACACCGCTCCACCGTGCAGCGGGTAGTATAAGCGACAACAGAATCCCAATGCTTGAGTATCTCGTCGGAGAGCTAGGCGTTGACATTCACGGTATGGACAGTGGACCACCTATACCAGACGAGTGTTGCGGACGCGAAGGCACATCACTACACTGTGCTCTCCGCCGGAAGCGATACGAGACGGCTAAATGGCTACTGGAGCATGGTGCCGACCCCGACAAAGGCGACTCGTTCGGGACGCCAGCAAGAGCATTGATGAGGCGCCTCCCTGATGACAATGAACTTGTAGTTCTACTTCGGGAGCATCGAAAGAACACTAAGTCCATCGCGCACTTCTGAGGAACAAGTCGGACTGCTGGAGTCGGATGTATGTATCATTGAGTTCGATAAAATTGTACCATTAGCAATCATGATAGCGAAGACACCCAATGTATCATCATCCACAGTTCTACTTGTGGAGGGAGGATAGCCTGCATACTCAGATATTGATTTCAGATCGGGCTAGAATATATGCAGTAGTAGTACTCAGCTCACCGAAAGTAGACTGCTACACACGCTTAACACGTTTCCTGCTACCCTCCAGCAATTCATCCCTCCCATCTCCACCATCTCCCTCACCGCACTCCTCAAACTTCCTCTTCACTCCCCTCAAAACCAAACACCTAACCTCAGGCGCCACACCCCCATCCCCACTCATCACCACCCCCCTGCCCCAAGCCCTCTCAAACCTCCACCCCTCTCCAATCACCACAATCCCCTCCCCCTCATTCCCCCTCCCACTCGGCCACCCCTCCTTCTCCCACCTCTCACTCGGCACCTCACACCCCTCTCTCAATGCCGCAACCACCCTCTCCCACCTCGCAACCGTAGCCGCATACACCGCCGTACCCCTAATCTGCATATCCCCGAAAATCTCCCTGTACTTCGCCTTATCAGCTACCAACCGCCTCACCCACCCCTTATCCGCTTCCACCGCCCCGTAAAATGCACATTTGGAAGCGTAGGGACGGAGGAGGGGACATGTGGGACCGCAACGGCCGCGCGTGTAAAGGGGAGTGCAGTGGAGGCAGTAGGCGCCGAGGGTAAGGTAGAGGTTGTGCATGTGTGTGCGGGTTATGAGGGAGTGTTTTATGATGGAGAGGGAGTGGTGGAGAGCGGAGATGCGGAGGAGCATTTGGGGGGTTGCACGGGGTTGGCGCTTTGGCTTTGGTGGGGAGGAAGAGGGGAGGAGGAGGTCGAGCCATGATGCGTGGGTTCCGGTTGGTAGGGCGACTAGGGCGCGTGGCATGGCTGTGTCTTTGGGTGGTGAGCTGGTTCTGCTCTGTCTGAAGAGGAGTAGGTAGTGGGGTATTAGTGATCTATGAATATGAGGTCTAGATAGTGGTATGTGTTACAACTGGGAGCGAAGGTATGGGTCAGAGACAGTATGCATTGTGTTAATACTACAATGGCCTACTTCGAGAAGAAAACAGTCCTACCCAGCTGTTGCGAGAGTGATGAGGAAACATGAGGTGAAGGTGTACATTGTAGCAAGCGATTGCGTTGTGAATTTGCGTTTGAATTCAAGCACGTGTTGGTGAACAGCGTGCTGCTAATCTTGAAGGCATGTGTTCGGTTGTGGGCGGGATGGTGTTTGCAATAGCCAGATGATTGAGCTTTGATATTCGATCTTCTTCCACGCAACTACAACAGTGCGGTAGGAACCCTCTTCTCTCCTAGTATCTGATCAAAGGTCGTCGGAACACGGCGTTGGTCTTTCTCCACCTCCTGATTTACCCTCCTGGCCTCTCGCTCCTCCCTGGCCCTTTCATGGCTTCGGTATGCCTGAGCAAGTATCTGCGGTTGAGACGAATCGGTCGGCTCCCGTACGTGCTGGTCCGTCTCTAGGGACGGTAATGTGTGGTGTCCCAGCTCTGGACCAGCCACCGGGCTGAGCGGAACATCTTCGAACTCAGGTGAGTTAGAGAGCTTGGCGAGGTTAAACGAGAGCTCACTGGGTGTTTCATCGAAGCTAAAGCGGCGTAAGATGGGTGGCGTGCTCCCAATGATTCGGATAACTGGAACGTTGGAAGAAGTCTTCGCGCGGACGTGGGAGCTCTGCATCGTACTGTCGTGTCTCTCAGTCGCAGACCTCTTCTCTTTCGTACTGTTGCGCTTCACAGCAGCTTTGCGACTCAGTCTGACGGGGTTACTACGAGGGCCGAGTACAGAGCCATGGTCCTCAACGCTGTCGAGTGGGGCATCCATAATGATGTAGGGAGTTCTCTCGATGCTGAAACCCTCGCATGTTCTCTCCAGCCGTGCAGGGGCACTTCGATGCTTTTCAGCTTCCGTATGTGAAGACCCTTTTTGTTGACTGCTCGAACTTGACGGTAGACGGGTGATGCGCTGCTCATACCCATTATCGTTCACGAAGCGATCATACCGCACTTCAATATCGCGGTCACTATTCCACCTTAGAAAATCTTCAAACGGCATCACGCTCTTCTGAAGTGGTATTTCTCTCGATGCCATGTCGATTTGATGTAGGTATTAGTCGACGGTAGTAGCGGGAATATATCGGATTGCTCATTACGATCGCCCTGCTCTTCAAATCCTCACGTTGTTTGCGTACGAGAGACATCGTGAAGATATGGTGTTTTCCAGAAGTTTGCGCACCATCGCGAACAGTGTGTGATTCCCGAGATTCGTCACGCATCTTCGAGAGTCGTGTAGAGGAGTTATGCGAGGTCCTCAGTGTTCGTGGTGGATATTCCGTAAGGTCCGAAGGTGAGAGCAAACGGTATCGCGTCTTTCAAGCCTCTTTCTCCTCTCGCATCCTCCTAACCTCCGCTTCCACCCCCTCAACACTCATCGGCACCTTCCCTCCCTCCCACCTCTCCCTCTCATCCTTCACCCACCCCTCCAAACTCAACAGCCCCACGCACAGGAAA
The DNA here is from genome assembly GCF_023758075.1 of Alternaria novae-zelandiae. Lineage (NCBI taxonomy): Eukaryota > Fungi > Ascomycota > Dothideomycetes > Pleosporales > Pleosporaceae > Alternaria > Alternaria novae-zelandiae. Next base: position 2,575,425 of record NW_026056962.1, on the reverse strand, counting down.
CCCAGTACCTCTCTATCCGTATCAAACACCTCCCACCACTCACACTCCGGCATCTTAATCCCCGTCTCGCGCGCCGCAAGATAAATCCCCGCCGTCGCCAACTCATGCGGCTGGTGCGTCAGGTAAAGGCACTGCGGACTCAAGAGCGCGGTATTGAGATGCGCGATCGCGCGTTTCGCGAGTTCAGAGGCGCGCGGGTGGCTGAAGATGTCGAGGGCTTGCATATATGTAATGCATAGTGTGTAGGGGAGTTGGACGTGCGTGTTGAAGCCGAGGGTACGCAGGATGCGTTGTTCGGTTGTAAACAGCGTTGCGCGACGGCGTTCGTATGTCCCTTCGCTGACGTAGTATCCCTTTGCGTCTTCGCCCGTCCGCTCCAGATTCTCGGTATCGAAGTACGTCGCCGGCAGCGAATCGAGATACGCGTACACGTTTACGAGACTACGCGCTGACTTGGGATATGCGGAGAGCTTCGTGGTGAGGTACAGCGACGCGGCCGAGACTTGTTCTGCGCCGAACTCAGCGAGACTGCCGCCTTCGGGGCCGAGCCAGAAGCGCATGAAGATTACGATGGCTTGTGCAATTACTTCTTGTGGTAGGCGCAGCAGGATGCCGGCGGCTTGCGTGAGGCGCGCGCCCGCGAAGCGGATGGAGTCTTCGAGCGTGGGCGGGATGCCATCGAGTTGGGAGCCGGAGGTTTCGAGCTGGGCGACGGATGCCAATGGGTTCGCGAGGGGTGAAGGTTGCATTTTGGAAGAGCTGGAGTGGGGTGGGAGTGAGCGCGACGGCGTTGGTGTGGTGTGGGAGCTCTTGCGCGGAATGAAGTTGGGGTCGATGCTGTGGAGCTGGTGGACTGAAGATGGGTGAGCCTCGGTACACTAACCGTCATCTTTCTTAGTCAACGACATCAACTCCACACACGGCAGAGACTTGTTACGAAGTTCCATTTTGTAATCTTGATCGATCGAAGCTCTCGGAGAAGTATAAATGCCCGCGATATATTTGTTGTGGTCTGGCAAACTTCCATCAAGAAACCGTCTCCTTAGCTCAATTGGGAGAGCGCCAGACTGAAGTCATCAGTCACTAAATCTGGAGGTATCGTGTTCGATCCACGAAGGGGACAATCACCGTGCTTGAGCCTGCTCAAGAACATTCGAACCATTCTTTTTTGCAAATCTTTTGCACTTTCCAACGGGCTTCACCGCTCAGTAGACGATCAGGGTACAGGGTTGAAGGGGGGCTGGGAAGAGTAGGTCCGTTACCCCTCTCTGCTCACTGCCTCATTTTTTTTGTACATATCAAGCGAGACGGCAAGCGAATGTGACAGCCATTGCGCTGGTGCCACGTACGACGCATACGCCTCACGATGACGAGGTGGATCTGAGGATCTCCTTTGGCTTACTTGCTCGGGGAGGTGGTTACGATTAGGATGGGGAGTTGAGGGGCGATGGCGTGGGCACTACAATCGACGGAGAAGATGAATATTTCGAAGTCTACATTGGCGCTGTGCCGTCTCATCTACCCTGGTGTAGGCTGCAGCAATGCTCAGTCTCTTCTTAGTGTGAGGCGTAGATACCTAGGTAGCCTTCTGCATGTCTTGGCTTCGCACACATAGTTGGGCTGATATTCAAACACAATGTCTAAAATCATTAAACGTGTTTGGCAAGTATTTGAAAGAAGTGTTTCAAATCACCGCGCTGCAGTAGGCTTGATATCAATTAGTCATACAGCATTTGAAACAAGCCTGGTGTAAACACTGTAAAACAATATGCAGCAATGGGATGAAGTGGATAGCAATATCATTACTGTACTCTACGACAAACAACTTTTTGACCATTCCCCAACTCCCGCTAAACTACATCACATTACATCACCAATAGCAGAACAATCTCAAACACTTTTGAAGTTGAACAGAAAGAGTACAATAGCATTAACTCAATAAAATAACTGATTAAACGAGGGCGTAAAGGGTGGGTATCTTGCCGGCTAAATGCTATCCAAAAACCGCTAATCAACACGACTAATACACACAAAAGAAAAAGAACCCTTCGTGGCTATTCGCTCGCGAAAGATAAAAAGGAGGGAGAAGGGTAACTCTAAACATTCCCAAAGCTCAAAATGACCAACCCAATAAACCGAGAGAGAAGAAAAAACAATCCGATGTATAAATCCCAAAAACGCAAAGCCCAGAAAATAGATGCTGAGTGAAGAAGAGGAAGCGTGACGACTAGAAGGAGATGTAAAACCCAGATCGAAAGCAAATAAACGCCGGTCGTTATGTGTGCAATAGAATGCGATATGATCTAGTCGATACCAATCATGGTACCATCGCACCTCCAGTCATCCACCTCGACATCCCGCGCAGCTGTGTTGGTAGCTTCGGGGTCGATTTGGACATGAGTGAGCCAGGTGCCCACACGGTTCTGGCCGACCTTGCGGCCGTCGCGAGAGAGACCGGCCATGGTGGATGAGGTGACAACAGGTGTGGATGCGGGTCGGACGCGAGGGGCGGCAACGGGGGCAGGCGCGGGCGCAGCACGGCGTACGCTGCTGCTGGTAAAGAAGGCGCCACGTGGGGTTGACGTGCGTGGAGTGGATGTGCGAGCAGCGGTGCGCGCAACAGATGCGGGCATGGAGCGGATGGCGTACGAGTCGTTCATGTGGTGGCCACCTGCGTTGCCGACGCCGTACATTTGCACCTCGGGTTCAGTGCGGCGGATGGAGGAGACGGTGGGCGTGGGGTTGAGGTGCAGTGAGTCGCGGAGGTGAGCGGACAGGCGGCGGGATTCGGGTCGGGGGAGGTCGCGTTCGCTGCGGTTGCGTGGGGTGCGGACGCTGGGGCGGCGGGCGAGGGGTGGCGAGGGCTCGTCGGGGATTTCAATGACTTCAACATCGGCGTAGCGGGCTTGTTGCGGGTAGGGGACGCGCATGTCGTTGAGCTGGTCGCCGTCGGGGATGTGTTGGTAGTTGAACCAGGGGCAGCTGCAGGTCTTCCATGGGGCGGCGCAGACCATGCAGAATTGTGCTGTACAGCGGCTGGAAGGTTGTTAGATATTGTTGTAGGTGAGTGATATGATGAACGTACCAGGTCATGTGATTGCAACCTTCCTTCAGCTCGACTACAGCCTTGCAGCTGTAGCATCGTTGCCAGCCCTTCTCCTTGGCCATCTCTACCAGGCGGTTGGTCTCCTCGTCCTTGGGGCATTCGCGCTTCGTGTGGAACTTGCTGTTGCAGAGTACGCAGACCTTGGTGTTGCACGTGCTGCAGCGTGCGTACTTGCGTCCGTATGTCGGGTCCATCTTGATCTTGGAAGGCTTGATCCACTGGCCACACCCTTTCGTGGGGCAGTATAGGCGGTTGGCAGTCGTGTACTCTTGGAACTTCCTGTTCCATTGGACCTTGAACTTGTCATCGAAGAGGCGGTCGGCATACTTCAATGGGATGTGCTCTGAGGTGCAGCATCGTGGTGGCATGTGAGCAGGGTCCTTTACGGAAAGGGTGAATTGGCGCTTGAGGCACGAGTAGCACATGCGATGGCCACATGCGAGCTTGACGGTCTTGGTGATGGGTAGGTCATCGTTCATGCACACGAGACAGTCGACCCTAATTGAGGTTAGCTTTGTAGGGTAACGTGACGGGGATACTAACGTTTTCTCTTCAGCCTTGCGCGAAGGCGTTCGCGAAACTGGAGGCGCCGCCTTGGAGAAGAAGCTTGACAAGATGCCCCCGGTGCTCCGACGGGCAGCATCCTTGACCGACTGCGTCCTGGTGAGTGGCGTTGGGGGAGGCGACTTGACCGTGTTGCTGCGTCGTACTGTCGGCCTGGGCTCTCGTTCTCTGGCCGAAGTATGTGCTTTTGGCTCGCGTGTAGATGAATTCCTGGCCCTCATTAGCTGAGCTACGTGTACAAGTGGAGACGGGACTAACCTGGTCAATGGCGGAACTTCGACCCTGCGGACTGACGCAGATCCAGAACCTGAATGCGGAGTGTAGGCAGTCCTGCTAGAAGAGCCGCCTTCCTCGCTTCGCTTGCGCCCAGATGCTCGTCGCACAGGGACTTCCTCAACGTGACCCATGGACTTGGGGCGGCCAAAGACGAAGTCGTCATGGTCATCAGGTATCACTGCTCTCTTGGGCTTCCGCGTGCTGTCCCGTCGCACCTCCTTCTCACGGCTGCTCCGTGGCTTTTCCTTAGCCGGTGTGCGTTTGCTGTCTGATACCACGCGATCGCGGTCGCGCCTCTTCTCAGCCTCGTTGCGTGAGTAGTAGGACTCTCTGCGCGCTCTAATATCCTCAATGTCGACCTCGGCCTGTCTCCTTGCCTCCTCTGCCCGTCGGCGCTCTCTCCTTTCGCGTGTGGAAGCTGTGGGTTCGTCGTCGTGGTCGCGAGATTTGTGGCGGCGCCGGTGCCTCCGCTCTCGTTCGTCGAGATATTCGCCGTCGTCACGGTGTCGTGTGGCCCGGTCATCGCGTCCTCTCGCCATGCCCAGCCAGGGCATGCGGGCGGTATTTTATCTGCCTTCTGCCAGCCGCGCAGGTCACAGGCTCATTCACGCTCTCGCAAAACTTCAGGACGCTGTGCAGGCGACGCACAAAAGCGAACGGGTGTGTGGAGAGTTGCGGTGGGCGTGACGAGCGAACAGCAAGCACCTGCAGGCAGCCCAAGCCGGATCAGACCAAAGTCGGCCACTCGCACGGGGCAAGCCGCCAGCGGTGTGCGCGCACTGGGTGCCTGTTGATCGAAAGCGTCGGCAGGGCTTCGCTAAGACTTTTAGTCGGCCCAGGGGCCGTCGTCAGGCGTCGATGCCAGCTGTCTCACACGCGCAGATGATGTCGTTTTTCCGCAGCAAACCTGCCGTCGGAACCAGCGGGTGCACTGCTATCATGCAGCGTTGCGCTGCCGCAAAAGTATGTTCGTAGTGGACCAACTTCTGGCGTCGCACTGCTTTTTGGGGCAACGTTCGGGCTGCGGTTGAGTCTTAGTGAGATGATCCCGCCACAGGGGTTCGAAGATTTATTGCAGAATCTAATCGCGGATATGCAACGGCGCCCAGCGTCCTCAGTCCTTCTCGAGTGTAATTTGGGTCGAAATTTCCCATCTGTGCCCGCCGCTCCCGTATCCGCCGCCCAAGCGGTTCCGCACCATACTGCCAATGCGATCGCGCAGGCGCCCAATTTCTTCCAAATTCCGCACTCGTAGTTTGAGGTTCGCCTGGCAGAGGCCGTAGTGTACCTGCCAGAACTTTGCCTCTTCGACCGCCCTGATGGCTGGGTCCGTCTCGAGGTCGTACATAATGTCCGAAACGCCGGGCCCCGAGTAGGACATGAGCAGCATCTTCCCCAGCGTCCATCCCTGAATCCACCCCAGCGCTACCATGGAGAACGCTACTGAAAATGAAAGGGTCCGATCAAGCCACACATACATCTGAATGCTCAGCAATGGCAGCAAAAGGAGTAGTGTCGAGCACGACAATGTCAGAAAATGCGAAGGGTTGCTCAGCACAGAGGGTAGGTTAGCGATGGCGCTCAGCCTCATGACCTTGCCGATGCGCGCGTGGTTCTTCAGCAGGATTGCCGAGACGAGTGTCGAGACAATGCCACACAAGGCAGCAAGATCAATGCTGCCAGGCGATACTCGTTCATGCGTGTCTGCATGATGCGCCTCGTGTCCTCCACTGTTCTCGAGCGCGTGCGTCAAGCCATGCGATATGAGGTCCAGTCCCATGAACAGTAGCCCAACAGACATGCCTAGTCCTGCAATAACCTCCAGACGCTCAAAGCCAAACGGGTGTCGTATGCTTGATCGCTTCCATACCTCGAAGTTGGATCCAACGTCAACGGCCACACACAGGAATGCGCCGAGCGCATCGTAGAAGATCAGTCGCGACAACACTGTGAGAGCCAGGGATTCGTGCGCGCCCCACTGTACGAGACCAGCGACTACCAAGTGGCAGAAACACCATGCCAGCCTCAGCTTCTGATCCTTGGACATGGACGAGCGATACTCTTTGAAGGTCGGGATCGGGAGCGAGGCGGGGAGCTGGAGCGGGGCGCGCGGTGCGGGTTCTAGGAAGATCTGATGCGATACACTACTGTGCTTGTACTTGTGTCCTCGTCGTCGGCCGATATCCTGCGAAAGTTAGTATAAGCGCGTCGGGTCATATAGAAGAACACACATTGGCCTTGGTTTGGGGTCGACCAGGCTGGTAGGCGATAGATTGGAAGTTGAAGGGATTGGGGTTCTCGGACCCGCTCATAGAGGGCGCGTCGAGATCCATGGTTCCACTGGCAGCACTCGCGGGTGTCTGTGGAAAGGTCGCGCTCGCGGGTGTATACAGAGTCGCCGGGGACGCCCGCTGCGAAACTGAGTCACTGGGTCCGAGAGTCGCATACTGCTTCGAGGGAAACGTAGCCGACATGGGCGACAGCAGCGCATTGTTGTTAGGCCCCATATCGCCCATAGCCAGATCGCTTCGGAATCCTAGTCCTACGGGCTGGGGCGCGTTCTCGTCAGGAGGCGGCGTTGGGGTCCGTGGTGGAGCTGGCAGCGGCATTTTCGAGGCCATGACGGTGGTAAATGAGTGACGGTAATGAGTGACGGTTAGCGAAAGCGCAATCCAGGCTTAACGAGATAACCAGCGCAGTTGAACCCCGGACGGGAGGTGGAGGGGAAATTGAGGGAGGCCTTCTGTATGCGGCGGCCCATACTCGGTGAATCGACCAATCCGGCCCCGACTAGCCCGCATGCAAGGGAACCTACCCTTGGTACCCTCCAGGGCTAGAGCGCAACATGACGCTGACGTTGACAGTCTGGCGCCGAAACATGACACTTGATTCACCACCTCGGTCCTCCATGGCTGTTGACGCACGTGGGAACCATGCCAGACGGAAACGGTGCGCGCAATGAGGGGCGTGCTGAGGGAGCGGATGTGAAGCACGAGGCGGACGGCGCGTCTAGCCATAGACGCAGCAAGTCGGGAGGCATACTGGGCGCCTTTCTCAGGTCCTCCATGGATGCCATGGGGAAGGCGCCATCGACACAACTAGGCAACGACGAGGAGCACGATCAGGATGCGGAAGGTGCGAAGAGAGCGTCCTCAATCGCGACTGCCCTGCGCCAGAGCCAAGGGAGGCAGCGAAAGGGATCCCTTAGGAAAGCCGCCATGGCCAAGATGCGTGAACGGAGCAGCTCTCTGCGCAAGGCCAAAACTCCCACAATCACCACCACCACGAGCTTAGACCCCTCGGACGAAGGCTCGGCTCCAGGCCGCTTCAGCTACGAGAACGCCCCCCTCAACTCTTCGTCCGACAGTGGATGGCTACCCGCTGCCCGTCTGTCCCCGTCGTCACCCGCGCTTATTTACACCCCACCCGATGGTCCTGAACGGCATGCTCCTTCACTACTTGCATCACCCATGACGAGCCCGGTCGCGCCTTACGCTTCGACTACCGACGAAGACGACACCATGTCCTTCTACCGCCCCTCTCCCGCCGGCAATGACTTCTCCTTCAGTGGTGCCAACCAGGGCTCTGCGACATCTCTTGCACACCGCCGTTCAACTCGGAGCAACCGACGCACTTCCATCTCGGCAGTCCTGACACCTGCCGAGGCTGACCCCGATGACGAGTGGGATTACAGCGAGACGGAGTGGTGGGGCTGGGTCGTGCTCATAGCAACGTGGATTGTTTTCGTCGTCGGCATGGGCTCTTGCCTCGGAATCTGGAGCTGGGCTTGGGACGTGGGCGAGACACCGTATGCTCCACCCGATTTGGAAGACGACGCAACCCTGCCCATTACGGGCTACTATCCCGCATTGATTGTTTGCACCGCAGTCACGAGCTGGGTGTGGGTTGTCGTGGCCTGGGTTGGCATGAAGTATTTCCGCCACGCCAAAGTAGGCGTCGACGGCTAGTAGCCTCCAGAAGCAACGCACCAAAATAATCACCCACCACCGATCGCATGAACGTACCAAGGTCCTGGGAACGCCTTCTCTATTCTAGTGCTTTCGCTTAAGCGTTCCGCCATGCGCAATATCTTCTTGGGCTGAAACACTAAGCTATAATACCTCTGTTAAGACACATCATAGCCTCGCTATACCGCACTCTACGGTAATACAATTACTTCTTCTGCTATTGTTTCTTCGATACTCGCCCTAATAACTGCAGCTACCATCTCAAATATTGGGACGGCTGACAGAACAGCTGACAGTTTGGGCAGAATAAAAGCTGACGATGCCGCTTCTTTCCCGCATTGCTTGTCGTGATTCAGCGGCTTGGACCACAATCTCCGCGCCCGGCTCCTCCTCTCCACCACAATCCTGCGACCCCGTCACTCGGTAACCAGGGCCGTACTGAACATGGTGCGAACACCTCGACGACACGGTATCACCCTGCAACCTCCGATCCTGCAGGACCTGCAGCGCGGGAGCCAGGGTCCCACATGTTGGTGCAATTTTGACAGTAGTGTAAGATGAAGGCAATTTCCCTGTCCAGGCGACTTCATAAACAAAATGGTCGCCAACATGTGGCTGATAGGAGCAGATTGTATTATGCAATTGGTCTGTGATGGCCGCACCACAACGTCGTCGGGGAGGTTCCATGCTGGAGGAGCTACTACCAAGTTTACTCATCCTCAAGGGCCTGGAGTCTGGGGATATCTCGAAGAAAGACGCCGAGCTCAGTCGCGCGCTTCACGGGGTACAGCATGAACGGCGGCCGAGAACGATACCGCCCCGGAGGCCTCGTCGCGTTTCCAACGCAGTGGTGACGCAACGCATCACCAACGGCAGGCCCTTTCGCTTCTTCGAACTACCGCAGGAAATCAGGGATGAAGTCTACTCACACCTCGTGGTGCGCAGGACATCGCGCGCTCTCCCCATCCTCGACGCAACGACCATACTCAATGATCGGAAGAAACGCCTGGCCGCACTCAAGTCACGAGAACGGCTGAACCAACGGCGACTCTCGACAGGAAAACGCCCAGTATGTCCACGTACAGCCGAGACAGAGCCACTTCTTCATCTGGAACTCCTCCGAGCATCTCAAAGACTGGCCGGCGAAGCAACAGACTGCATGTACACCAACAACTGGTTTGCCATCTCCCTCAATAAACTCCCCGTCCCGACCTACGACATCCCGCACGGCTGGGACCTGTCACGCGTCAAACGACTACAAGTTGAACTCCAGCTCAAAGACGCTATACGAATGAACCGCTACGTCGACTGGGCGTCTTTCTTCTCTGCCCTTCCATCACTCCAATTCCTCCGCATTGTCCCAACCCTCCATCCCCGTTACTACGAATGGTCGCATCCTGAATTCCACGAGTGGTCCACCACGCCATTCGTTCACAAGGCCTTTTTCAGGGAACTACTAGCCGCGATACCAGCCTATGTAGATCTTAAGATCGGCCTCGCGATGGAAGACACGAGCGATGACGTGCAGATGCAAGGCGAGGTCTTCCTGCATCGAAAGTACCTTTGGGATATGTATGCGGAGCTGGGGACAAGGACGGATGGCGCGGGGAGGCGGATCGAAGTGGAGAGGATTGTATCATAGCATGATGATGATGGAGTGTGTTGCATTTACGAAAAGCGGTTGTATATTATGGGTCTTTATCTATCGTTGTTTGGGAGCCTTGGTTTTGCTTTTTTTTGGTACCGTTCAAGCGCATGCATTGGTCAAATTTGTCTTTTGGGTACGTCATTGCGTAGTCGTTGAATGGTGTGGTTTTAGTGCCAGCGACAAGCTGGACACATAAGTCTTGTTTATCCAGTTTTCATTATCCATTAAAGGCATACGAGCCCTTTCACATAAAGAAGGATGCGATGGAGTTTTGGACGCGAAGTCCAGTCATCGTAGACTTGGGGTAGGTTTTTTGGAGGAAAGAGGGCAAAGTGTAGTAAGAGGATGCACCGTAACAGAGTGCGTGACAAAGATTTTATATGTGCACGACGACCGATGCGCTAGCGTTCTACATGGAAAGTTCACTCCTAGGATTTGGGATTGTGCCGTGGAAAAAGCTCGAGTCTTCTACTCCATGTACAGTTCATTCGATCGTTTTTGATGTCTCTCATAAAAAATCGGTCATCGCTTTTGAAATGTTTGTCCCGAGATGTGGGTTTCGAAACAAGACGCAGAAGAGACATCCCAGTGGTCCCTGTAGTTTTGGAGATCCAGGAGCCGCACTCATTAATTAATGGCACAGCGATTTCGGTAAAAAGAAGGAAAGTGGTGTGGTGTTGAAAGGACAGAGTGCTGAAAGACAAAGGGTATTTATACACCTCGACCCAGAATACCGAGGTCTCTATCCTATAACTTTGCATGACGTTCCGTGACAAACACATCACTGGTGGGCATTCGAATTCTGGACGATTCCCCATGACTCTCCACGTAATGTTTTTGTTTTCCTGTAATTTTCGTGGTCGACCTTCACATGCGCAAAGTGCCATCTCTTTTGTTCCGCGCGATCATTGCATCGCTCGCGATCATCTTTGTTTTGGTGAAAGTCGGAAAATGGCAGCATCGCTTGTTGACGAGTAAACTTTGGACGGAGAACTTAACATCGGCTTATCCCAAAACATATTTTGGAGAACACGAGGGAGATGTAGTGAAGTAGGGGTGGAGGATTGGTAGGTACTGAAGACTTTATAGCCCTTTAGTCTGTCGTGCGCATGTTAGTTTGGACCCCGGAAGTCGACAATGGCTAGCTGATCTTGCGAAGCATCAGCCAATAATGACTTCCTATAACACACACTCATCTCTTTTCCTCCTCCTAACCTCAAACTGCATCATCGGATCTACAACCTTGTAAACTCCCATCTCCAACGGCTTCGACACATAACCTTCCTTCACTCTGATATCATACTTATCCAGTACATGCGCCATCGCCATCTTCAGTTCATTCGCTGCAAAAAACCTCCCCGGGCAAACATGTCTTCCACCTCCAAACACACTATAGTCAGGACTTGATTGCACGAATTGGCTAAACTTGTCGCCGGCTTCGCGCTTTCGAAGGAAACGATCTGCAACGAAAGAATCGGGGTCCGGGTAGTGCGTAGGAGAAAAGAGCGAGGTGGAGTCGACCATTATGTGTGTGCCGCGCGGGAGTGTATGTCCGGTTGGGAGTTTCACGTCTTTTAAAGCGACGCGTTCCAGGGCGACTATTCGATATGTTAGCTCTTCTTTCCTATGCATATGATCCAGAGAGTCGTATGGAGGTATGAATGGAAGGAAGGGAATACATACCCGCAGCCGCACTCCTTCTCTGACTCTCCTTCAAGACACTGTCCATCAACACCATTCCATTCGTCGCAGCGACCGAGATGCCATGCTTAGCAATCTGCTGCTGCGACTCCTCCCTCAACGGCGCGATAACGTCCGGATGCGATGCCACGTCAATCAGAACCTGTCTGAACAGCTCACTCGTAGTGAACATAGCCGCCATAGCAAGCGACAGCTGCAGGTCGCCCGCTTCCGCTTCTTTGCCTCCTGGAGCAACCTGCGTCCACGCAAGTGCATCGTTCCAAACGGGTTTATCTCTACCTTCTGTCTTCGCTTCTTCAACTTGGCGTTCCCTATCCGCGAGGACGTCTCTCATGATTTGCCTCGCGCGGGCGACATGTCTCCGGCATGCGGATGCATTAGGTGAAAAGAATCGCTGGATAATGCGTCGTAACCATGCTGGATACGCATGCAACTCGCCCACCGCAGAGAAATATGCCATGACATATTCCTGCACAAGCTTCAACCACTCCGCGTCCTCGCACTTCTCCGGTCCAATGAACACCGACGAAGCAGCGCGTGCGATTATAACCGTTGTGTCAGCATGCCAGTCCAGCATCCGCCACTCCCTCTCTTCACCCCAGTGCACACGCAATGCACTATCCAACTTTTCGCTCAGAACAGGCATAATACTATCATTCTGCCCTAGCTTCGTCTTGATGACGTCTAGCAGCATGTCCCCAGACGCGTGCAACACATCCTGAGCTTCGAAACCGGGATATCCTGCGTAGAAGTCTTGACGCACTAGCTCCCTGTGATCCAAGTCTCGGTTTGATTTGACGAAGTTGGATAGGGAAGCTGGGAGGATAACTTTGTAGGCGTTGGGGAGGGCGAGGGCGAAGGGGTTAGCAGGGTGGGCGGTGAGGCCGGTGGTTATTAGGGCGGAGGCATTGGTGGTGTAGTCTTGGTTGGCTTTTCGGCCGAGAAGGTCGTTTGCGTGTGTGTTTATTACAGGAAAGGGTGTGCGGCGCCGGTGATTTTGGATGTAGATGTAGACGCCGCTGAGGAGGGCAACTAGGGTCCAGATGCGGATGTCGTGGAGGATGTCTGCTATCATCTTTTGGAAGCTGCGAGTGTTGGAGTAGTCGAATCTGGAATCGACGGTATGCTCGATTAATCCTTTCGATCTTGACGTTCACTTTTATATTTGGGCATGATCAAATCTTGGCCGATTAGCGCGAAATGACTCATTGTGTATCATCCTGAGTTTGTAAATATTCACGCATATACATTGCGACTAGAGTTTGATATCTGGAAAACAAGTATTGTCGCTACTCTTCCGAGGCATCAGCCGAGGATGATCTTCGCGGGCTCCGTGCAATTCGCCTCCCAGACGACTTTTGGCACACGCCCAGCTGCCTTCCGATACACGATCTCGCCCTTGCGTTCAATCCAAAGAACATTGTAGAAGTGGTATTCCCAGCCAGATTCACTTTCTTTGCCGTATTTCTTCACTTCTTTCTGCAGTTCTACTAGAGTTAGCCCGAGAGTATGTAGGTCAAATTTACGAGGGTTTTGTTAGCTTCGCAAGGCTTGATATGCTACTTACCCAGATATTCAGAAGTACATATATCATCAGTATCTGATTTCATCATCTGCTTGAACAGAGGTCCGCCATCTCCTCCAACGTTCCGGAGGTGTTCCGACCGTATAGTCCCTGTAGACAAAGCAATCAGCTCAATCACGTCGCCGGGATCGACTCGGTCACGATTCATATGACGTAGTACGCCTGCTTGATTCCCTCGTTCGTCCTCCAGGCATATTATGTAGCATATCTCTGAAAGATATGGCTCGCGGGCAAATCGATCAAGTTTGAATACCGAGGGGCCCATATAAAACATAGTAGAGGAGCTGGCCCCTTTGAGGATAGTTTTGACACGGAGTGAAGCCGTACTTGTTTCGAATGAGAGGAATGGCCAATCTTTTCGAAGTTGCAATACAGAACGTGAAGCGCGGGGGGAAGATGCTGCCAAACAGTGCGAGCTCGAAGTCGTTTTTGCATCTACGGATCCAGCATCTTGGCGTTCTCTTGATGATCCAAGTTCGCTCTGATGACAAGATGGTTGTGTGCCAGGGGTTAGAGCGTTCTTATCGGGAGTAAGTTCTTCGCGCATAGATAGAGAATCAGATTCGTCAATGCGCGACGTGTGCTGCATATCTTCGGACAAAGCATACCACTGCACAAGTTGGTGTGTTTGCCAAGTCGATGGAGTAGGGCTGGTGGTTTCCCCGAGATGATCTTTCTCGAAGTAGTCGAACCTCGAACGGAGGTTGTGAGGGTCCACTGGGCATTGCCAACCGCACCATGACCATGATGGTAGCCTTTTTCTTGGTGCGACAGTGCCTCCATCTTTGGCCACTCTACGGCTGGCTGTACTGTAAGGTTGCCATAGTAGCGCGAGGTCTAGGAATTCACAAGGAAGGCCGCTGACGAAACCAGAAACGAAAGTGTGCTCCAGTGTACTCAACACACCAGATATCGCCGGTAGCGCGTCCTGCGGATAGGTCAGATCGCGACTGTTGTACAAGCTAACCATCTCGATGTACATGTCTAGATCTGGCTGAGACATGGTGGAAATTTGCCGAGCAGTCTCATAGTAGGGTCGGGTAAACGTAGTACTCGGAGCAGATTTTGGGGTAAGGTATTCCCTATTCCAAACGCATCTCTGGCAATCCCAGAATACTTCTCTGTCAAGGAAGATGATAACTCTCTTAGAGAGCATCTGCTCCTGAAAGGTCCACCCACGAGTGGCCCACTTGGTCTTCAAAAGCTTCTCGTAAAGCTGGGTAGTAGTTTTCAGGCCACGACCTCTTGTAGGTTTCCAGGTATTTAGATGTCCCGCGGTGGTCGCAGCAATTATAGTCAGGTACGCGCCAGCGTATATTTCACCCATGTTGTCGACCTGATCGCGCGTTCTCTCACTATCTTGTACGATGCATAGGCAATCAACCCACAGGTATCTTTCCCCGTACTTCTGCACAAGAACAATCGCGTCGTTTACTGCATAGGGAAGACGAGCGAGTGTATGCCCTTGCAGATACCCCGGCTCTTGAAACTGGATTAGAGTTTTCTGCGTTAGCATCAGTCTCTCCGCTATGAACATGTCGGTACTCGCATTCGGGGCGATCCATACATAGCTCAAAGCTATGTATCTTGAGGCAGTACGGCCGGGTACTATACAGCCTTCTGCCGTGTCAATGACCCAATCAGGAATATGGTGAGGCAGTCGGTGCTCGATCGGTGATGATCGACAGTCCTTGCCATGCTCTTGGTTGCATACGTTTTGCCAGTACGTGAGATATCGAGCATCGATCTCAAGACCGCTGTGTTCTGTTGAGCGCTCGAGGAGCCTCCGATCGCCGAGAAGCAAGTCCACAATATGGTGATCCTCGCGCTCGACTGCCCACATGAGCGGCGTGATACCCCGATTATCTTTCGAGTTCACGTCCACGTTACTTGTACCTAGTAACGCCTTCACGGTTGATTCGTTCCCGACTCTTGCCGCATGGGACAGTGGAGATCGGCCGGTCGACCTTTCCTTTGCCTCTACATCCACTTGCCCTGTTTCAAGTAACAGTGTAACGAGTTCTTCGCATCTACCCCCAATAGCCCACCAGAGAGCTGTGTAGCCTTGCTTATCTTGAGAGGCAGGATTCACTTTGCCAGTTCCCAGTAAAGCCAGCAGTGTCGCGTTATCTTGGGGGCCGTTTCTTGCAGCCCACCCGCTTCGCGCAGCCCGTAATAGTGGGGTATGGCCACTTGTATCCCTTGAGTCTGGATCAACGTTTTTCGAGTCAAGCAACATTCTCACGATCGCATTGCACCTCCCACCCGCAGCATACGACAGAGGCGTTCGACCGTTTTTATCTCGAGAATCTGGATCTACCCTGTTGCCCGAGAGAAGCTTTTCAACGATTGCGTCGCTCCTCGCATCCACCGCATACGACAGAGGCGTTCGACCTTTGTTATCTCGAGAATCTGGATCCACTCTGTTACTCGAAAGAAGCTTTTCAAAGATAACATCGCCCTTCAAACCCACAGCGTACGACAGAGGCGTTCGATCTTTGTTGTCTCGAGAGTCTAGATCCACCCTGTCGCTCTCGAGAAGCATACTTACAATCGCTTCACGTTCTGCGGCGATCGTATTGCACTTCTCTTCCACAGCGTACGACAGGGGCGTTCGACCTTCATCATCTCGAGAGTCCGGATCCACTTTGTCGCTTTCGAGAAGGATTTTCACAATTGCTCCACGCGTCTCGCCTGCGGCATGCGACAAAGGCGTGCGTCCTTTCGGGTCACGCAAATCCGGATCGACTTTGCCGCTAGCAAGAAAGACCTTCACAATCGCTGTGGATGCCCTGCTTGCTGCATACATGAAAGGGCTTAGTCCGTACTGGCTTTTTTCGTCCGGTCTCACATGGTTGCTTTCAAGCAGTTCCTGTAACAAAGCCTCATCCTCATCCTCGCCAAATGCTATGCGCTTTAGTTCCCATTGGCGATCTATCGTTGGCGAGTTCCTGTTGCTGTTCACTGTCCCCATCTTTGCGGTTGATGTCCCTCCTCTTACAGTGCTCTCTCGCACGGCTTAGTCGCGTGATTGCCCAGTAATATTGAGTCGAGCTTTTTCATGTCATGCGGTTTATCGTGGATCTGGGTATGGTAGTCTTCAAGTCTTGTCAAAGGCGTCAGTGGTGAGATGGAAACAAGGCTGGTGATAGCACGAGACAAGCTTGGCAGAATCGGAGCGGGCCCGCTTAACTCTTGTGTTCCTGTCGCGAGCTGTCAGCGGGAAGTGCTTACCGGCGTTGACACAGCCGGCATCTTGTTATTGGCTTGCTCATAAACGTGCCAAGCTATGCGCATCGCATGCGCCTCGGGCCTTGCGCCTGCCGTCAGTATGGGTTGGTCTTTCACTTCGCGCGACCGTTCGCGCCTGGGACCAGCATCTTACAACTCCCACGGAGTGCCACTTGTCCTTGCTCCAACTGAAAAAGACCGTGCCTGGAAGCGAAAGAACATTAGACTGGCAGACGTTCTCCAGTAGAGTCGGAAATGTCGTCATCTCCTGTTGTGATCCTCAGCTCGGGGGCTGAGTATCAACAGCCCCGGCGCTAGGTAGATAGTAGCGGCAGCTAACCTCGGTTATTGGACAGCGCGCCTGCACCTCTTCAGCTCGGCGCAGCGCCCGGGAACACCAGAATATGCCATCCACAAGGGTGAAGCTATGTTACTACCCACGACAGGCGCAGTCATTCTGTTGCCTGCAATGGCATCCCTACAGTCTGAACCCGTATGCCGACCTGCATCAAGTGTCCAGGAGGTGCGTGGCGGCGAGTCACAACCTTGGAAGGCTCCCTTGCCACGCCAGTGTACTCGCATAATCTACACCATTCGGAGAGCACTTATCACTCATCAATAGCTTTTTCACTCTATATGTAGAAGGTCTAGGCTTTTGCAGTCACACTTTCGTGCAGCCTTTGCGCGTGTCTGTCAGTTCTGAAGAGGTCTGCCTTGTGCGCCTCCGTCCAAGCCCCCCAACCAGACTGGGGTCCTTACATCTTAACCCATGGGATCTGGTGATCTCTAGGACTTCCCGAGAGCTTTCTCCAACGAAGCATATTGCACATGGATCCCATCTCGGTCGCGCTTGGCTGCATCGCTCTCTTACCACCGATCGCAAAAGCTTATAATTCGATCGGTATATTCGTGCTCGAGGTACGAGATGCGGGGAAAGAGATGATCATGGTCCAGACGGAGCTCGCCTCACTGGAATCTGTCCTTGAGATTCTGGCTCAGGACATGGAAAGTTGCCCGGAGAACGTATTCCCCACAAACCTTGTGGAGAACATCAAAAGCATCATCGCAGATTGCAAGCTTGTCGTGACTCAAATCGAGCAGTGTATTGCCGCGCACACAAACGACAAATCGACAAAAAGCGCCAAATGGGCGCTGTTTGGACGAGAACACATGTTGAAGTACAAGTCGATCTTGCACACGCATCAGATGGCCCTGAACATGGCCATCGAGACGCTCAACATGTATGTCCCCAGCATACGCAATTGGTAATATGAAGGGTTCTAATAAGGGCTTAGATCAGTCAGCAAAGACATCAAGGTTAACACGGCAAATCTACTCATTGATACTTCCGAAATCAAGGAGGACACATCACAGATACTCCAGGCGATCGCAAAACTCCAAGCAAGCCTACCAGATCAAGGCCGCGATGGTACTCATTTTATCCTGCGAAGATATCTCGACAGCCTTACCAGCTACGCAGAAAGCTCATTTGGTCGTGGATCTACTCAGAATCTTGAGGATGAATCCTCAAAACCATCGCCCTTCGAAGAAAAGCTCGCTCTAATTGACGACGACCCTCCACTACATCTTGCAACATCTTCTTCTGCTGAACAAAGCTCTCATCCTTCCGCGTCGACTTATGGGTCAGGGCCATCTCGCCAACCTGTGACCTGTCGTAAGTCACACCGTGAAGAACCTCCATTACAAGCTCTCTCAGACGACACCAAGCCAATTCTCGAACCCGATTTTGCACCTTCAGATGTATCATGGTGCAAGGGTCGCGCGAATCCCATTTCCATTCCTCCTCCTCAGCATGCATCAGAAGGGCACACCGACCTAGTGTACGCGTTATGTCACACAAGAGACTTCATCATAAGCGGCAGTAGGGATGGCTCGATTAGAGTCTGGAACGCATCGACGCGGCGCCTTGTCTACCCACCTTTATTGGGTCACAATTCGTCCGTTTTCGGCATGGTCGCGGACCACGAGACTGACATGTTGGTCAGTTGCGCAGGAAACGGCAGTCTTATTGTGTGGCAACTCTCAACAGGGGACATGAAGAGTAACGTTAAGCAAGCGCACGGAGACAGTATCTTGAGCATCAAGCTCAACTCGCAATATGTTGTGACGACTTCAAAGGATTGCACAGCGAAACTGTGGGCTCGCAGCTTCCTGGACAGCCTCGGGGAACGGCGAGGTAGCGAGCCATTCCCTCATAGCGTACTCCGTGGACATACAGGAGCTGTTAATGCAGCGGTTCTCACAGAAACCGAAGTCATTACCGCTAGTGGAGACAGGATAATTCGCGTCTTTGACATCGAAAGTGGCACCTGCATCAAACAGATTTCTTCCCACGAGAAAAAGATCGTTTCTCTAGCGCTTTCTCCGGATGGTCAATACATCATTTCGGCAGGAGGCGATTTGGATGTTTTCATCCATCACAAGCAAACAGGCCGTCCAGTTTCACGGTGGAAAAGCCACAATGACCTCATCCGCGCCCTGGTGGTCATACACGAGGAGAACTTGATCGTCACCGGATCATATGATGAGTCAGTAGCGATATGGGCTTATAGCGATGAAGGAACATGGAGAAAAGAGCGCAGCCTAGATGTTAAAGAGACTCAGAGAGTTCTGGGCCTGGACCTCAAGCAGCAGGAACGAAGTCACGATTTCACCGAAAGTGTTCGGAATGCAGTCGTAACAGGCACAGAAATTGCCGCGCTATCTAGCGGAGTAGTGTTTTGTATGTTCTCAACGGAAAGGCAAATTCTGTGTGGTGCAGGATGCACCATTATCGGTTGGAAGTTTGGGGATCCAGTTGAAGAGGACGAAGAACAACACGTGTCACGCACAGAATCCTCTGAGTCGCGAAGAAAGTTGAAAGGGAAGCGACAAATACTGCTCCAGCACATCAAAGATCGTTTCCGATAGTCATCAATTCTAGAACGTTTCGGATGTGTAGCGCGTCGCACTGTTTCGTTGTACATGCCACGGTATTGGCCTTGCACTGGAAAAAGGCGATACGAACTTCCTTGAGCGTAGATCTTCCGTCTTCTGAGCTATGCCGGGGGTTGCGACACAAAATCGTTGGGACGCTGGTGCGTGCACGAAAGTAGGCAAATAAGGCAATACGCTGGCTTCATTGCAGAGCCGCGTTGACGTCGCACGACACATATGAGCCTGCCAGCTCACACCGCGCCTCTATCGATGTCGAGCAGGAAAGAAGGCAATCATGCAGTCCCGAGTGGGGTGTAAGCCACTCAGGTAGCAAGCCCTAGGCCGGCTCGATAACGACATTACGTTTCGCAGCGTTGCACAAGGTGGGGGCCATGCATACAATACAACGGGTGTGATCGCTTTTTAACTTGCATACCTAGGTACATGTATGGTGCTATCTTTCAAGGATTCCACGGTAAGCTCTCCTGCCCTTCGGGCTGGGACCAGATAAACCCCTCAGGTACCTCGACTACCCTGCTCTTCAGCCAGTCCTGGACGCCATCCCAATCAACGCACTTGTGCATGGCGTTTGAGTTTGGAGTGGGGTTTTGATGATCAAGCACCCAGTCGTATGTTACGAGTGTAGCATCGAAATTGCACATGAGACTCTGCCTGATGTAGTCGACGCAGTGTTCATAGTGACGCTCGTACATGTCAGGGATATCCTTGATCTTCTGCTGCACTTCCTTGAAATACGATTGGTGATGGTCCTGCCAGATGTAATGCAGGCAGTGCAGCTGATGCGTTCCCACGGCCACCGCAATATATCCTCCTCCGACTGCTTCTGGGAAGCGAGATGCAGTACTGAGATTGTGGCCGACGGCCTCAATCTCGGAGGCTTCCACTCCGATCATGCCGTATTCCATGACTGAATGCCAGGCTGCCTTGGTATCCGGGCTTGGGGGGCCTTTGAAGGGAGACGGGTGCCAAAGAGAGCCATTGAAGCGCGTTTCGACGTAGGGAATGGAAGCCACACCTTCGTCAATGGGGGCTGTGGAGTTCAGTCAGTAGGTTCAATTTCGGTCAGATCTGGTGAGCATACAGTAGTAGTTGTGTAAATTCCAGCATGAAGTCCAGGAGACTCGGCCGACTTGGTTCCGAAGGGCAAGAAGCACAAGTATAATGCTTAGACTCACGCCGTGCGCAAGCCAGTGATATTTTGTTGTAAGACTGTTTGGTGATCTCGAATACATGTAAGTGGTTCCGTCATTTTCAGACCGAGAGATGCTCGACAAAGGTAGATAGGTTACGACGGGCTTCGAAAACATCTTGATGCTTCGTAAAGAGCAGGTGTATTGTCGTGATCAAGGAGATGATTTCGGATATGTTGTGGTAATCCAGAATCCGTCGAAAGATTCTCAGTTCCTGAAATTCGGAATGTTGAATGTTGACTTATCAGATAGTTCTATCGTCACTGACTGCACTGTTAATACATTTGATTGCGCTTACTTTGGCTACTGGCTCGCCCACCGACTCGGGGTATTGGCACACTTCTCGTAAGCCAATGAGCATGGTGCCCGCCTTTCGATGCCTCGTTGGCTTATCAAAGATGTTTAGGCTGACCGTTCTCGTCGGCAATTCCAAGATAAGGACCATGCTGGTACGAGACTGGGCAACGCGTTGAGGCTGAGAAAGAGATACAAAAGGATGATGGGAAGCCACCGGTCTTGAACTCAAGAATCTTACTATACTGTACTGAGTCAGCATTTGCTAAACAATCCTTTTCACAACATACCCTACGTAAAGAGTCGCAGACATGAAGCTACTTGTCATCGCACCAGTCTTGCTCGCTCTTGCATATGCTGCACCCGTAGCCCAGCTAGCCAGTGAGTCACCAGCCTTTGTGATAGCATCGCCTGGGCTAATTTGCCACTCTAGATTTTGAGGCTGATGCTATGCTGGCCGTTGCGCGGTCCCCAGAGTCCTCCTACGCTAACAAGCGTGGGGAGCGTGCCCATTTCGAAGCTGATGCAATGCTTGCTGTGGCAAGAGCCCCAAAGTCGTCCTATGCGGAGAAACGCGCCAAGTTCGAGGCTGATGCGATGCTTGCTGTTGCGAGGGACTCGGAGTCTTCGTACGCAAAGTGAGCAGGGTGGAACTCTGCATGCTCAATGATTCAACGCGATTAGCTACCTGATCAACAATGAAATGCTGCCGATCACTACCACCATTGAAACAAGGCTGTCTTGATGATTGTGACCGTCGCATAATTGCTTTCCTATATTACTGTACCGGTGAGTCTAATCGAGTGGCACGAAGTGCAGTACAATCTTCGAATGACCGTGCCCATTCAGCCGTGTCTTATCGCTGTCTAGGCCCGGGCCGAGAAGTCGTGAGACCCGAGCCGCGAAGTCGTTGGCAGGCGTGGCAGGAATGTAGACAACCTTGGAAGCAAGCAAGCACTTATCGATAAGAATTTCGAGCCACCATCTGGCACGTGTTTCTCGGCACTATTGATAATTCTTTGCTTGCTTGTTCACAAATCTGGTCGCTTGTGCCTTGGGGAGCGGCACACTGAAGTTCAAGCCCAGCCAGCAGTTTGAGCTGTGGGGTGGCACATGTGCGCGGTGGGGCGGGTTCACCCGCATGAAGTGAGCCGAGACCCACTTCCCGATATTGAATGCATGGAGGGCAGAGGAGTGCACCTGCTCTACCCTGCTCTCAAATGGCTCTGTAATGGAACTCGCTGATAGGCCGAACTGACCGCGTAGTGAAGCAAGCTGACGCTTATCTCCCATTGGTAATGTGTCAAGGGTCAGATCTATGTTCTGTCCCGCGCGTCTGAATAACTACAACACACCCTCGGACTTGTCAACATGCGCATATACGTGTTTGATGCCGCGAGCAAACACGCGAGCTTGTTTGCACCGCGTAGGCGCCTGTCGACATTTTCCAATATCCCGTCGTATCAGCATCCCCCAGATGTACTCATAGCGTCGCGGCGGCCCTCGATACACGCAGCCCCGTTGCGAACTGAGCGACCGGCAACCACAATCAGCATTCCTTCTTACCAATACCACCCCAATTTCCCTCCAGGCGTCATGGCTAGTCCATCGCCTCCAACATCTTCGTTCGTTGACCTAAAAGTAACCTTCCAAGTATTTCACTGACAGCATTGCAGGTACACCACGGCTTTCGCGCTCTTCGAGGCTTTGTGGGAGGTGAGATCATTCTCCTGCCACACGAGCATACGCGACTTTGGAAACCTCATGGCCACTAACAGTTGCTCCAGGCCGGCATCACCGTCTGCTTCGTCAACGTGGGCTCAGACCATCCGTCCATCATCGAAGCCATCGTCAAGGGCAAGAGAGAGCGGCCAGACAAATGGCCCCGGTTCATAACCTGCCCATCCGAGATAACAGCTATTTCGATGGCAGATGGCTACGCGAGGATATCTGGCCGGGCGCAAGCTGTCGTAGTTCATGTCGACGTAGGCACGCAAGCGCTTGGACAGGGCCTACACAATGCCAGCGTCGGGCGGGCGCCTGTGTTCATCTTCGCCGGAATGTGTCCCTATACTGAGGCTGGGGAGATGACGGGGTCACGGACAGAGTATATGCACTGGCTGCAGGAAGCGCCTGACCAGAAAGCTATCGTTCGCCAATATTGCAGATATACTGGCGAGATCCGGACAGGCCTCAACGTCAAGCAGACCGTTGCACGTGCGCTGCAGTTTGCAAACAGTGGACCCAAAGGACCAGTCTATGTTGCAAGCGCACGAGAGACACTTGCGGAGGTAATCGAGGAGCCTTACCGGTTGGATCAGGAACAGTGGAAAGCCGTCGGTCCCAGTGCTCTGCCAGCTGATGCGGTTGAAGAGGCAAGTTCTACATCTATGCGCTTACAAGACATCTTACTTACGTCATATGTTTACTCTTTAGGTAGCACAGGCCTTGGTCGGGAGCAAGCGCCCACTGGTAATCACAGGATACTCAGGAAGCGACAGGCGTTGTCCCGAACAACTGGTCGCTCTCGCAGATCTCATCCCTGGCTTGCGAGTGCATGACACTGGAGGCAGCGACCTCTGCTTCCCTTTCTCACACCCGGCTTCGCAAGGCTTCCGTCTTAGCACCGATGAATGCACACGCGATGCCGACATGATCTTACTCCTCGACTGCGACGTCCCTTGGATTCCATCAGTAAATCCGCCACCGAGAGGCACGCGCATATACCAGATCGACATCGACCCTCTGAACGAACGCATTCCAGTTTCCTTCTTCCCAGCGCATGGACGGTGGAGAGCTGAATGTTATACTGCATTAAGGCAGATTATTTCTCACATCACGACATCTCCCTTAAGTGGGACGCTTCAACAGTCTTCATTCCTGGAGCGCAAAAAGGTTCTTGCAGATAGCCATGAACAAAAACTCGTTGAGATCGCGGCACGATGTCACCTGGGCGACGAGCAATCTCTTGACGCGAGCAACATCGGCCATCTTCTTAAGCAGACTCTTCCGGACACAACAGTATTCGTGGTCGAGGCTGTGACATGCGGGCAGCTTCTCTCTGATCAGATTCAGGCCGATAGACCTGGCAGTTGGATCAATTGCGGTGCAACTGGTATTGGCTGGAGTAACGGCGCAGCATTAGGTGTCAAGATGGCCACAGACGACGCGGCCGTCACTACGGATAGTGCGCATAAGCCGACGCTCATTTGCCAGATTGTTGGAGACGGTAGCTTCATGTGCGCAGCACCTTCGAGCGCGTTGTGGGTTGGTGCCAAGTACAAAATACCCATCCTCACAATTGTACTCAACAATGGTGGTAGGTCTGCTGTCAAACACTTGCTACACGTGCGCTGACATTCTTAACAGGCTTCAAGGCTCCCAAGAACTCAACCGCCTTGGTGTATCCTGATGGATTGAATCAGGGAGCGACCGATGAAGAGATGAATATCTCCTTCAGGCCATCTCCAAACTATGCAGCACTCGCAGAAGCAGCTGCTGGAAGCAAGAGTTCGAAAGCCTCGACGCAGGATCCGAATCAGTGGATGGAAGGTGTACGGGTAGATTCAGTAGCATCTTTGAGGAAAGAGCTCGGTAAAGTCTCACAGCGAGTACTACAGGCGAAAAAGGGCATGTTGATAGAGGCTTTGATAACCCAGTAGGTCGGACTGGATGTGATAGGTGGGATGAACTATGACTCATTGAAATCCCACGCCTAGCCTTGTTTTTACTTCTGCGTGTCGGACGGCCAATTAAGTTAGTCTCCACATGTAGATGGTATGCATTGACCGACTACCAATACGCCTGAGCGCATTTCACCGCCCCCACTCTTCGACATGCTGTTTTGGAGTGCCCGATCCATGCATACGCTCTTACTGCGTCCTGGCGCATACGAGCAAAAATACAGGGCTTTCAGTCAAACAGGTGTAGTCAATGATAGCTACGATTAGCAATAGGAGGCGTAGCCTCGTCGTTGTGATAAGACAGCGCACTTCTTAGACATGTCGAATTTTCGCTCGTACGTGACAAGAAGCAGGACACGGTCTTGCCCATTCGTCTCACCCGGTTTTGTTTGCCCACTTTTGACACGCACTTTGGTGGTGTGCAACATGCTTCGTATCCCTGGACTCCAAGCGGCAAACATGGGTGGCTTTGACGCCCTTGATCCAATTGGAATAATGACGTACCGCCTTAAAGTTCCATGTACAGCCTTCTATGAAGCTCAGCCCCGTACGCTCAGCCTCGGGGGACCTCACTAAGGCACGCGAACACTTAAGTGTGTAAATACGCAAGGACGCACAAATCGCTGTCAGCCCAGCGAAACCATCACCTTTATTATCCATCATGTTTTTGGAGCAGATTTTCGGTCACGCCAAAGCCAGGTTCACTTTTGTGCCCGCCATTGAACCTCCGCCTGGGATTGAATCCAACCCTGAAAATCCCGCCTCGCTGGCTCGTTATGCTCACGTAACCACTGCAGTGTGCCTACCAATCATAACGGCCTTTTTCCTGCTTCGGACTTACGTTCGCGTCTACATCAAGCGAACCTGGATCTTCGAAGATTGTGAGTTATCCACTCCACCACATTGAGTCCACGTGTACTAATGTCTGATAGTCTTAACTACGATAGCATGGGTAAATACAACCGTGCTTTACAAAATCTTGGGCAGAAGTTTAACAGGGATTCAGGCAGGAACAGTCGCCTATCTCGGCATTATGGAAGCCACAATGGCGCACAATGGTGGGAAGCATGCTTGGGACATTACAGCAGCAGAAGCACAAGATGCAGCCTATGTACATCATGGCCACCTGCTTCAAAGCAACTGCTGCATGCGCTAACGTTTACTCCAGTGGTTCAACGTAGCAGCCATAGAGTATGGCGTTATGGTATGTGTGGTCAAACTTGCCGTACTTTGGCTTTACCGCCGCGTCTTTGCTCCCAAGCGCTGGAGCCCTCTCTACATCGCCATCATATTCCTAGTCGTCATACTCATCGGCTTCTATGGCGCGACTACATTTGCCAAGATATTCGAGTGTACACCGCGCGCAAAGATCACGAAACCTTCGCTTCCAGGCCATTGCGTCGATCTTTCCATGGTACTCAAAACCAGCGGATCATTCAACTTCATTACAGATTACCTGATTCTGGTTTTGCCTATCCAGGCAGTCTGGAAGCTTGACATCAGTCGGAAGAAGAAGTCGCTGGTCATATTTGTATTTACTTTTGGCTTATGGTGAGTAAGTGGCATGATGCTGTTGGACGCCCGGACTGACTACTACAAGCGCTCCCATCTTCGCAACTATCGGCTTTGTTGTTCGACTCCGAAACAGTAGCAACCGTGACAAATCTTGGAGACAGCCTGAGATACTTCTTTGGGGGTGAGCATTACATTATGATCTGAGTCTGACAGACCGTTCACTGACCACGGATTCCGTGTCTATAGTGCCGCAGAGCTCGCAAGTGGTATTCTGTGCGTGTGTTTCCCTGAATTCGGACCTCTCCTGCCACGCATACTTCGCATGATGCCGCACCGTCGACGATCCACAATGGAGGCGCGGCCTCTCGACAACGCGCTCGAAATTGGGGACTCACCCACGCTACCGAGACGAGCCTGGCGAGGCCGAGGCCGTCGGGAAAATCGTGAGAGACATGTGATGGACTCCGGAATAGGGTTGAGCGTATGCGATGCAGGCCGCAAATCCTATCGCGAACACTTCCTCCCAAGAGGGTGGATGGATTCAGGAATTGGCTCACACGCGGCGAGGACGATTGATCAAACCGCCTCTTTGGGGGGAATCCAGTCGAAGGACATCTCTTCAGCAAGCTCAAAGAGTGCGGAGCAGAACTGTAATCTAGATGCTCGTTCTGACTACGTGTAGAAGACGTATAACGTAGATGCAAAGCGATTAGTTTATACAAGTCAGTAGTGAGTTCCTGCTAAGGCTCTACTAAGACCTTGACTGTATATAACCTTGTGGTAATATCAATCGCTGCAGCACCCGAGAGAATGCATCGAGATGCCGTGGCTTTAAGATCATGGCTGTCGTCTTCTTGCCTTTGAGTCGTTCTCGACGAGCATTCCAGGGGCAAACACATCCGTCAATCAGGGCCATCCTTCTGATCAAGTGCTGCGTTGCTCATGTCTCGAAGAGAGCACATGCCCGTGTCGCTGAGAGGTTTTTCGAAGCGGAAGTCCACAACATGCGGCTTTCCTTGTACTTTTTGGAAGACTGGACCCAGTCATAGTCCTGAGCATGACCCTTTTTGGTGTTTCGGAAACAAGTGAAGAAGGTATGAGGAAAGAAGCTGAGGGCCAGAAGGGAGGTATTTATACATGTTGCCAAGTAGCGAGCAGCTCTCACATGTCCAACCCGTCGCTTTGTTTCAAACTGTTGAGTAGCTCAACGAGCAAGTCGTTTTCGAGACATTATCAGAACCTGGAATATTTTTGAAGGTTGCGCCAATGCACACATATGTTTTTTACCGCAGCGCCGAAGCAGAGCATTTCACGGTTTCACGATCAGTCCAATTCCAGCATGCGACAGAATTCCGGGAATTTGGAATGCGGAACGAAGTCTGCACACATGTGCAGCCTGTGTGCCTGCTTCTGGAGGGATGCACTCATGATTGGTAAACATTGCTGTTTACAGTGACCAGAGGTCCTTTACCCATGGCATATCTGCGTATAGTCTTTGGAGAAAGTACTCTCATGATATTGTCCTGTCGGTCGTTTTGGAGAAGAAAGCCGAAGTGTGAGGAAGATAGGGAGGAAGAATGGAGAGCAGGCGGATGTAGACTTTATGTTGTAAACTATGCTTTACTCTGGGTTTTAAATGATGTACGCTCCGAGCTTCCCACACATGTTCTTTTCTCTCATCACTTTTCGTAGCAGACGGCCATGGTCAAGTTGCTCCGATGTTTTTAAAGGCCAGACAGTCTCTTTTCATAGGTGTGGAACTTTCGTCATTCGGAAAAGGAAGGCGCATAGCCACCAGAGCAACAGGTTTTTGAGAAAGAAGTCAAGACTTTGGTATGAAAGAGAGGGATAGAAAGAGCTGGCGAGTTGGAATTTATATCTCAGCCTGGGCATCTTTCACGTCGCCACGTCCTTCGAGAGTTCCTTTGTAAGAAGACGCATCAAACGCTACCACCCATAGACTGCTGGTATACTTATCTCGAAGGCATACTCATCATACCTCGGGTCTAGCATATTGGCGACTAGAGAATATCCCCACATAATCTTCTTTTTGCCTTCTTTTCGGAGAACAGACTCGCATATATATAAATACCTTGTCGTTTTGGAGAGATAAGCGAAAGTTTGTGTGGGAGAAAGAGAGGAAGCAGAGGCAGAGTTTATACCTCAACCTCTTTCTGTGATCTTCGCATGGGGAAAAGCGAGCGCGTATTTCGGAAGACTAGGAGACGTCTCCACACATGGGTGGCTAGTGCGTGACTTTTTGAAAGCAAAAGCTCATGGCGATGAAGAGGTATGCTTTCGAAGCAGGGGACCTTTCCACATTCCAGTAGAGGTGAGTGTTTTGGAGGAGCAAAAGCTCATGCGGCTTTGCGGTGTCAATTTTGAGTAATTGGAGATAGAAACTGGTATGAGAGAGAGAGAAAGTAGGCGAGGAGGGCGATTATATACCCCGATCGTGAGACCAGACAGACCTTCTCTGCTCATCGAAGCCTTTCCGAGGATTTCTCGCAACATGCGTCGATGCATATTCTCTTTCAGTCCTCTATCACATGCGTTCAGATACCATCTTTGTAGGACCACCAGCGCAACAGATAGTAGACCGGAGAGCATTTTTTGAGACATGAGAAAAAGCAGTGGGAATGTCTGCAAGACTACTCCTCGTCCCCACACATCAAACTTCGCGTAGATCATTTTCGGTAAAGCCGATCTCCCACATGGAGCGGTCCATAGTTCTTTTTGGAAGCAGCACCAGCCGCAGACATTCAACGGTAGCAAATATCTTTTGGGTAACACAGTGAGTCTGGTAGTTATGAGAAGGAAGCAGGAAGACCGGCGAGAAGTATAAGGCTTTTATATACTGCGAGAGCCATCGATGACCCAGCTCTGTTTTTGATTGTGGGAAGAAGGACTCCACACCATGGGCATATTGCTAGAAGTTTTGGGCGAAGCACAAGTGCCAGCACATATGGTAAGTGGCAGTCTGTTTCTAGCTCACAGCCTCTCCATGAGCTTGATGTAGCTGAGTTTTGTATATGACGGAGGGGAGGGCAGAGACAGCCATGTAATAGTCCGTGATTGTTTTTTGGTTCGTGACTTAAGGATTACTTTCAGGCGGACGCGCCATCACCCACTCTGGTCGACTTTTTGGAGAAGGCACACCAGACATCGGTCGGTCGTATCAGTCTTTTGGAAAATACCACGAGAAGGTGTGGAGTACAGGATAGAAGTCCGGAGGCGTAAATGAGAAGTATTTATATGCTCAGAGAGCCCTGTCGCATCTATGTGGACATTTCCAGACCAAGGCGGAGGAAGCGCGGAACATGTAGTGGTAGCTTGGCTTTTTGAGAGGAGAGACCAGCTCGCCACATGATGACGGACCCTCTGTTTTTCCAGAGTCACAGACTCTCCATGCCTCATTGGCATTCATGATTTGATAAAGAGCAACAAGAGAGCCAGAGACAGACATAGTTCTGACAACTTTCGCTTTTGAAGTCCATAAATCTAGGTCTTCTTTTGGACAGCAGATCATGCATGGGTTACCTGAGCCTTTTTAGGAAGAGGAGTCTTCTCCATCCAGGAGCTGCCGAGAGGTTTTGGTAGAATAAACAGGAAGTTGTGGAATGAAGAGACAACTTCCACAGCGAGAATGGAAGGCTTTATACATCTTCGAGAACCATGCGAGATACGTGTGTGACTTTCAGAAAGGAGCAGGAGAGCGCCGCAACATTTCGGGAATGACCGAAGGTTTTGTTTTCGTGCCTTGATATTGAACCAGAACGCCGCTTCTCTCTCTCCATGTTCCAGCTGCGATACGTTTTTGGTCTTCTCGACCCTTCTCATGCCATAATATCGACGTGCTTTTCGGCATAAGCATAGGCGCAGAGCGGAACTGGACATTTGACGAAGTACTCAAAGTTTTGGTCTTGATATCCAGCAAGAAAGACAGACTCTCAGTCCATCACTGATGATTCTGAAGTTTTCTTGACCGCGCAGCCTCTCATGGCAGATTTACAATCTTGTTTTGGATAATTGCGCAGTCGCAGGGAAGAAGTCGACATATGTCAATGGCGGTGATATTTTGGAGATGCTTTTTCGAAAGGTAGTTGGTTTTGTGTGGGCGGCCTCGCACATACGTTGGCGACCTAGTCTTTTTGGAAGAAAGGTCCTCTCCATGATCCAGAGTGATCCGTCTTTTGAGAAATAAGAGGAGGAAGTGTGGAATGAAGGAGTCAAGTCCAGAAGACAGAGGAGGGGTTTATATACCCGTAAAGCGAGTATGCACACGTGATGCAACTCCGCAGCTCCGCAGTCTCGACCGGCGATAGTTGCTCACATAACAAATACACCAATACAAGACGCAGGATAAGATGAAGTAGTAAAATGTAGTAATTGATATACAGCCCATCTCATGAGCCTACACACTACCAAGCAATATAAAACGCCACAGTGAGGTTCGCGTCTTCAAGACACCACCGCCACCACCACCAATGCCATGCTAAGATTTCCATCTAAAATAGATATAAAGAAAAAGACATTACAGGAATGTTAAAGCCCTCGCCCGACCAATTTTCATGATTGTGATACATCATGCTCGCCACCCTAGCTTATACGGGAGTTCTACTCCCTCTTAAACTGCTGCTGAAACCCGCCCTGCTGCGGCGACCCAGGACTCCTATACGGGTTATTATTCGACGGGGCGCGTTGTGGCGCATTGGCGTTGATATCCCATCGCCTCTCGCCCTCCTCCTCTTCTACTTGTGGTGCGCGGGGTCGGCTGCGTGAGCGGGGTGGTGGAACCATAGTCTGGTATGAGTACTCCTCTACCTGTCCTGTCGAGATAGAACTAGGCGATCCGGGTGCGGTGCTGCGAGGCATTGATGGCGGAGGTAGGGGACCGCCTGGCGGAGGCGCATATGTGCTTTGCCCGCCGGAGGGCACTACGTGGAGGGGTAGAGGTGGAGGTGGGTTCTGGCGTGGTGTATCGACGGAGACGCGCGAGCCGAATGGCGAGAGTGTTGTGCCGCCCTTTCGCTTTCCGGCGGAACTGGCCTTGCGGAGTAGACCACGGACTTCGTCGAGGTCGGGTCGCTGGTCTGTGCTGGGACGGCCAATAGTGCTGGAGTCATCACCGCGAGCTTCCCAGGTGTCGTCACGGATGGTGTCTAGACCCGGCTTCCTGTTGTTGAGGGCGGTGATTGCGTTGCCTTCTGTGCCAACGCCCAAGTAGTCAGTACCAGAAGTCCTGCCGGTGTCCTCTTCCTTGGGGTTGAGTGGGCGGAGACGGCCGGCATCGGCGCTGGCCTTGTATTTCTCGTATGCTGCGACAGCTTCGGCGGGCGGGACTGCGACGGACCATGTGGGCTTGTCTTGCGAACCCAGAGCAGCGTCGCCTCCAGCCGGACCGTTGATCGGAACCTTGCGCAAAGCAACGACGAGCGCGCACATGAACTTGGATCGTCGGGACGCGCGGAGGGACTCGTTGGACCAGTTGCTCTTGTGGCGGATCTCGACACGGAGCTCCAGCTTGTTCATTTCAGCAATGCTGACAACCTCGATGTCGATATCAGAGTGGAACTCGCGGGCGTTAGCCGGATCGCGAACGAAGCTCATCATCTCCATCTTGAGCAGATTGATGTCCTCGAATGAGGTGCCGAAGTCGCAGAATACCGAAACTTGTTCTCGCATGGCCTTGCTTCGTGTGATGTTCTCCACCCACAGCGAGTTCAGGACAATGTTGGGTATCTGGACAGTTTTTCCGTTGGTGACGCGCTTGAACACGGTGTAGAGCAGTGCGATGTGCTCTACAGTGAGCTGCTCAGTGGTAATGTCGACGCGATCGCCGATATCGTACGGGTGCTTGACGAAGAGGAAGATGCAGGAACCGAGAACTTCTTGAGCCGTTGTCGCGAATACGAAGGACAGCGAAAGTAAGGCGGTTGCGGATGTAGCGAGAGTGGTACGGAAAGCCGGAGCGAGGAAGGCGACGAAGACGAAGATGCAGACAATGACCGCGATAGTCATGATAAGACCGTCAAGAGCGTTGATAGCTTGGTCGACATCGTGCATACTGGAGTTGATGGACTTGCGCTGTCTGGCGTAGTCAGTCACAGTCAAGATCATCTCTTCCAGACTGATGTCGCCGTTTCCGTCGCGGTCGATTGCAGCGAAGCACTCTTCAGCTTCTTCCTGGCGACCAGGGCCCATGACCTCGACAAGATCCTCCAGGTACAGCTCGTTCTTGCCTTCGACGACCATAGACATCCAGATACGCCTAGCCAGAGCTTCAGCACTCTTGTTCCTCTCCAAAGCAGTCAAGACAACGGAGTGAGCAGAGTTGGGGTCGAAGACCTTCTTGCCGGTGATTTCGGAAGCGATTGTACCAAAGACGGATGTGATCTTATCACCAATGCGACCAGCGTCTCGGCCAACTTCTTGGATGAGACGCATGGGAGTGCGACTGCCTGAGCGACCATGCTTAGCAGT
Source organism: Alternaria novae-zelandiae (assembly GCF_023758075.1). Taxonomy (NCBI): domain Eukaryota; kingdom Fungi; phylum Ascomycota; class Dothideomycetes; order Pleosporales; family Pleosporaceae; genus Alternaria; species Alternaria novae-zelandiae. The sequence continues at coordinate 2,543,223 of NW_026056962.1, read as the reverse complement.
ACCCTTGCCCTTGCTGCCAAAACCGAGATCCAGAATTGTGTCCTGGATGATGTAATCCTCCTCTGCGAACTCGTTGCAGTAGGCGGGGAAAAGCGCTCGCGAAGTGTCGTAGAGGATACCGAGGAGGTAGATGTTGCGCTTCGACTCTTTGATCTTGTCGTCAAACTGCTTGCGGTGGTAGCTGATACTGATGAGCTGGATCAAGACGCGTTCGGCGAGGATGATGATGGTGCAGACAAGGAGGGCAAGCAAAACCGACTGCATCGTGCCAATCCATCCTGGATAGTTCTCGCCAGTTCTGCCAGCAACAGGTCGAATAAGCTACACGGAATTAGTGGCTGATAGTTCAAGTAATTTGACTGAACTTACTGCAGGGAAAGTAGCCTGATTGACAATCATCCAGAAAACGAAGGACAGAGGCTTCTCGAGAGCCCTCAAGAGCAGCGCATATTTCTTGACACCAGGGCTGACCACACCGATGAGGAATTCGAAGATGTTGGGGAGGAAGTGTGCCACAATCTTCATGACCCAGAAACTCAGCCAGATGATCTCGATCCAGATCCAGAACTTCTTCTGGCCTGTGCCGCCGATTGAACCTGTGATTGTGCCGGTTTGCGAGAGAATGATGGGAATGGCGAGTAGCAGCGCAACAGGAGCGACATAGATCATGTAGCGCGTGACAATGCTCCAGTTCAGGATCTTGGTGTAGATCCTGCCCATGCGGTTGAGGGCCGTCTTCTCTTCATGGGGGCGGGGAGGCAATGGCGCTCCTGTCCTGGAGTCGACTGGCGCCAGAGCCACCTTCCTGCGTCCCCGCGAGAACATGTGTGACTTCTCCGACTTCTCATTGCCGGACGTAGGCGAGGACTGCGTAGGGGTGTGACTGACGACAGTCTGGAGTGGGATATCGCCGCGGTTCTCCATGTTTCCGTTGTCGAGAGGCTGGAAGCCGTGGTTGGAGAGTCGAAAGGACCTCTGAGAGGAGGCTCGTTTGCTTGTCATGTAAAGGAAATCTAGTAGTTGTTCGTGGGTGCCGATTCGTCACTGCGAACGCGCAGGCGGGGTATTGTGGGTATTGTGAAAGGGAATGCAGATCCCGGAGTGTTTTGCCAAAACGAAGCTGGCGGAAGAGTGTGCGTCGAGCACTTCCTTTTTGAGAGCCGTTTGAACGAGTAGTACAATAGAGACGTGTAACGACAGCGATTGAACGAAGGCCTGCCGTCGGTTCTCTGTGCAAGGTAAGGAAACAAAGAGATAGAGGAACGAGCGAAGAGGCTCTCGGGACACAATAGCAGAAAAGGCAGGGTGGGAGAGCGAGTGAAGAAAAGTAGCAGTGCAAGGAGTTACTTTGACGAACAACGCCGCGCGCCGGTCCCCAGACCATGCTAGCTGTATGCAGGGAGGGGGTAGCGGGAAAAGCCACATGCCACTGAAACCGCTAGCTACTCGCCACAGCGAATCACCGAGGGGGAATATCGTCACCGCTGGCTGCACATAAAACTGCCAGGCCATGCTCTAATTACCGTTGTTCTGCACACATCGGACAGGCCGTTGAGCAGCGACTTGTATATCGTCGTTGGTGAGGATGGGGTTTTGGTTGAGCCTCATGCAGCGATGAGCATGATTCACCCGATCGGCCATCCCTGACGTTGATCGGTTCTGGCCAAAATACCCGGTGCAGATGCAGGTACACGCGTATCGATACGCCCAACAGAGAGGAAAATTGTGTCCAGCTCGTACAATCGCGATCGAGTTCACCATCGCCGGCCGAACATTCGGATTACACCGTCCAGAGTTCAGCCGACGAAAAAGCAACTAATCCCTTTGTTGCAGGGCGGCCAGGCCGCGGAAACCCCAAAGACGATGTCGCATGTCTACCATAGGTCCACAGCTCGCCTATTTCCGAGCATCCTGGTGGAGATACCCCGAATCGAGAAACTGTCCACGTAATCCATTCCCCCCTGTTGAGGCTTGCATCGTGCCTGCCCAGCAATGTTTCAGCCACACGCATCACACATGTCAGGTACATTTGGCCGTTGAATGGCTGCGAACCCTGTGGCGGTGAAATGAGCCTTTCTTTTCAGGAGTCGACGATGATGATGGCATTTGTACCAGCGTCTTTGCGGCGATACTGACAGCTGTCCGGCAAACGCGAGACGGAATGGGGCTATTCTTAGCTGTTGCGGATCCGCGGCGAAGCTTCTTATGATCAACCACTAGATGTCCCCACAGCCAGGGTCCAAACAGAACCGTCGTCGATGCTAAGATGTTAGGGCTCCAGAGTTTGTGTTTACACTCACGATCGATACGACGAAGGGCACCTTCACTATGACGTCGGTTATACGGGTGCGACATCCACGAGTTTCAGCCATTGATCAACACGGCCATGACGTTGTGCTGATCACCATGACAGCACTGAACACAACATTGCACAAACATCCCGGGTGCTCTTCAAAAATCTCCAAACTATACACGGACCCATTTATGAGTCGCATCAATGATTCAAGTAGTCCCACAACGAGAGTCTATCTAGCTGTTCCCACAAAGCGCAATACCAGCCACAACACAAAACCCCCAATTCCACATCGTCGCACTGACCAAATCATCTACATTCAGCACCCCAACACCTAGCCCCAACAACGTCTCCCAAATCTCATCTCTTTTCCCAATCGGCCAGTTCGGAGTACCCCAGTACCTACTCTTTAACCCTTTCGCCTCCGCTGCCTCGACCTGTTGCTTGACTGTTCCAACCTGTTTTGACGACATACTTGCGAACCACAGCTTGCCTACTGCGTCGCTGAGGGCGGCGGATGCATAGTAAGAGTTTGTGGTATTGTATTGGTTGTCCGAGACAGAGAGCAGCGGTGCGTCGAAGAAGATGTACCGATTTGCCATGGACTGAATGAGGTCGAAGGGGGCGTTTCCAGTGCCCACAATGGTGAGGGGGCCTGTGTGGAGCACCGAGCCGTCGTAGTATGTTAACCAGTCTTTGGAGCGAAGGGCAGCGAGTTGCGAGAGAAGGACTGGCCATGTTGCTGCCGGGTCGGATTTGAAGTCAACGAGTAGCACGGTGGTTGCGCTTGGCTTCATGTCGAAGACGCCGGTCTTTTTGTCTGGCTCTGAGGCTGTTGTTGCGTTTCGCTGTTCGAGGATGTTCACAAGTGGGTCGATGTATAAGCTCTTCAGAGTTCGATCGCTGGTTGTGGACTCCCAAGAATGACTGACCCGCAGTTCGCCATCTTCTGTCAACCAGATGTCTGCTTCAATACTAGTACATCCCGCCGCGAGGGCAGCATAGAGGGGAACAGAGCGCCAGTAATCATTGTGGGAGTGGCAGCTCTTGGGTACGATGTCACGGCTGAAGTCATCTCTCCAGTCGAATTGGAATGCCTTGGCTGCTTGCGGCTCTTGCCAGGTATCGACGATGTGGTGGAGGCCACTGTTCTTGGGGGAAGGAGCGAGCCGCTTTAGCAGTATAGACACGAATGTGATGTAAACACTAATGTATGTTAGTCTCACTTCGCACCTTGATCGGATCTCCTTACCCTCCAGCAATAGCACCGAAGATGGCCAAGATGACAGCAATGATTCCGAACCAAAGAACACAACGTCTTCTCCGTTGCTTTCGGTGGGCTTCGGTTTCACCAGGTCGACGCGATAATAACCCGCACCAGTTCAATCTCTTCCACCAGTGCTGCGATGCAGTACGTCGATGTACTTGCCGCTGAAGATCTAGCTCCTCCAGACTCATTGGACTAGAGATTCGACTGACAGCGTCATTCTCATCATCGCGATACGTTCGTGTAGTAGTGTCTCCGCGAGCCATGTCTGTACGGAAAGGCTGTAGTTCTATTGCAATGTCTGCTGTCGACATAAGATGACTGCGCAATGGTCAGACACAACACGGAAGAAGGAGATACTTGTGAGACCGTATAACCAAGTTGATGTATAGGCTTGGCTTGGGGGTAGCACCCGTGCGATGCGCAAACAAGTACAGTGTAGAGTTGCACCAGCCAAACCAGCGCTAATCAAACAAGGTAAACCACGATAGGGTCTCACCTCATCTGGAAGTCACTAATTTGGTGATGAGAAGAATGGAGAACCCCGTTTTTCACTCACCTTTACTGTCAGTCACTCCTTCACTTCAAACTCGTTGTCTTACGCTCTGGCATTGCATCTTCACCCCGAACACGCACTCTTTCATATACACCTCGCCCTTCACTCCGCCCCGACTCAACACCATCCAAATACATCTGCCTGATCGTGCGTAGACAATCAACCCTCACACAGCATGACACTTACGTCTCAGGCTTTCCGCAAGGCACCTACTTTCGCATCCATCTCCTCCACCAAACCACATCATCGCGACCTAGATTAGCACTTCCATATTGCCGCTTTGGGACAATGAACCGTCAATTTGGGACCAAGCGCCATCACTTTCACTTACGCCCCGTGAGATCATTCGTAAGCCTTCACATCTACACATCTACTCATACGATGAGATACCGCCTTGACGAAGGGCAGGAGGGCTCACGACGCGCGGCACTCTCTACTGCAGACGCATCGGGCTCTCTATTGCAGGTGCCTCGAACTGAGGTCCCGTTCGGTTACACGACCGCGGATATGCTTCGTCCGAAAGCAGATGCCAGGACTACAATGGATGAAGAAAGGAATATAGACTGTGTCGTCGTCGTCGTCATTGCATGAACTCAGGTTCACTCTGCTAGGTACCCTCGGCGACCAAGCGCGCGGATAGGACTAAACGCGGATAGTGGAGACATGCGCAGGTGGTGAAGTTTGTGTCATCCATCTAAGCCTCCAGCACGGTTCCTTGCAGAAAGCTTCGCATGTAAGATCCGTATCGTTTGCTTGTACTGTAAATAGCTGCCGCGGGGCATGTGTGATGTGATGGGTTGTTTCCCGAACTCGGTGCTGGTATGGGATTCGCTCTAGTGGTTAAATGCTGTTGTTCCTTCAGTGTGCCTTGTTAAGGCTTGACCTCTTCATCGTCCCTAGATTGTATGTTACGACGGCGACGGTTCGGTTGAATGTTACCTGGCTACATCACCTCGCATGCCGATGTTGATGGCACGATGGTGCAGGTAGGACCGCACTACTTACGCGGCCGGACAACCACGCCGCCAAGGCAACAACGAAGGTGTTCCAACAGCAAAGATGACGTCCAGAAAAAGAATCGAAAGGCGGGAGAGGCGCATTTCTCCAAGTGCGATGCACGACTACCTAACGCCCTGCACGATCTTCGCATGTGAAAGTCCGCAAGTTCCGCAAATCAATCCGAGGACCCCAGCAAAGAAAAAAGATACTGCACACACGCGCGCCTACAAACGCCCGCTCCGCCCACAAACCCTCAACACCTACCACCTACCCACCGACCACCAACCCACACCCAACCATCCCTCGCAACCCGGATAAACACCCGCAGCCCGCGCACAACCTTGCGCAAAGGGTCTTAGAGCCCCACGCGTATTGTTGCCAGCGAGGCTGCAGACGGCTCACATGCACCTGTCTGCTCTCAGTCTTAACCCCTTGCAGGCTAGTTTCTGTGGGGTTCTTGCATGTTGACAGGAGGCCCGATGGGAAGGAAGTGAGCTATCTTCAACCGAGCAGATCACGCACGGCAACACACCGACATTCACGGACGATATTTGCGAGACCGTGTCCTGCTGTTGTTGCCATTAACTTGGGGTTTTGGACAGGGAGAGTGATGGCGTGAACGCGCAACGCGTGACGATGCGGGAAAACGTGATGGACAGACCACTTTTGTCGCTTCTTCTTCCTCTTTGTTGACATTATCGTCGAGGTCTTTCCACAATTTCATTTGGTCCTAGACTAAGATTGGGGTATCTTAACCTGCATGCACGCGGTATGCCAACTCACCACACCGACTCTTTTTCACCCGCCGTCAACAGATCAACAATAAACAGCAGCAGGGACCCAGCCTCGTTTATTTTTTTCCCATCGTTCGCTACACTTAAAGCAAGCTTCAATATCGCATTTTCACGGAGCGCATACTTGACGTTTATTTCGCGTTTGATTACCCTTCTTTTCTTCGCTTTATTACTTTGGCGGGAAGATTGAGCATCCGAGCTTCAACGATAATAAACGATCACGAAACGAACGGCCGTCACGGATATACACAACAAAGAAATTGGGAACCCCGCATTCCACTATCTACTCAGCTCCCGCCACTACGGAAATCACCAACACTCCACTCCGACACCTCACAAAACTACGAAACGACCCACGCACACAATGGGCAAGGACTCCTCCTTCCGCCTCTGCATAGCGTCCCTGCTCATCATCCAAATCGCCTGCTGGGCCCTCACCCTGCTCGATCTCTACCACCCCGGCAAGCCCATAGCTATGCTACGCACTACGATGGACCTGGCCTCGCTCTATTTCACAAGGTTGGGAGGCCAGAGCAGCGCTGCGTTGCAGCACTTGAGTGTGAGGGACATCACAGCGTTGGTCTACTGAGATGACGAGCTTGGAGGGCACCTCTCTGCCCATCGCAATCTCAACGATGCGAACGATGCCACCTAGGCAGAGTTTCTTTCACAAATGATTCGAGAGAGACCAGGGATGCAAGAGGGCGTTCACGACATAACGACTTTCACGACACGATACGGATGATACTATGGCATGGCATGATACCAACGGCGTTCATTGGATTTGGGAGTACGGCGTATACATCCTTCTTCTCTCGGCCAGCCCGGTTATCGCGCCGTCGAAACACCAACACAACAACACCACACCACCACAACCACACAACTAAACACAGCTCTCCCGTCCACAGCTGGCCACCCATCGCTACCCCATTCCAGACTCAGCCTCACAACCACATATCGTAACGGCACACACAACTGTTCCACGGACCACAACCACATATCGCAACGACACACACAACTGCCCCAAGGACCCAGCCATTGAAGTGTTGTTACCCTAGTATGTACGAACCGTCACAGCGAAAACGACACGATGTCTGAATTTAACAAATCCACAATTCTTAGGAGCCTTCCAAAAGCCCTAGAAATTGTGGATTTGTTAAGCTCAGACAACGTTTCGTCCGTGACGGCTTGCATACTAGGGTAATAACTACTTTAAAGGTCTGGGTTCTCACAGGCCGTTAGTTAGTCAAGGTGGTGAAGGAAGCATGACGATGGACAGCAGGGAAGATGTTGTGGGCTGGTAGGGAACAAAGGGGAAACCGCACGCGCAGGTCGTGGTGCAAGGAGCTAGTTTGAGCTTTGCTTTGTTCTTTATATTTGATATGAATACCCCATTTCCATCAAACTGCATGTTTTCACTCCACACAGTACATGCTCAACATACTCGACTCAAGATGATCTTGTGATAAAATGCATTCTCTTTCCATGACATCTAGCTCAACAGACAGGCTTTCACTTGCCCATCCGCATAATCCCCAGCAATTTCATACCAGAAAAGTAACAGACCTTCCCACGCGCCCGATGAACCCACGGAACCCGAGATAACCGAAACACAGAATAGACACTAAGATCCTGTAGCGATTGTTTAACTCCCTTGTCCCCCGTTTGCGCCGTTTGTTTGAGTTGATTTGAAAAACACCGATTTGAATGCATGTTGATGTGAAGATCGAGACAAAGGAAAACTGGTCATGTTGTGATGGAAGGGATTCACTGCGTGGCTTGGTGGTTCAACTCGTGCATCATGCTTACTTCGCCGAGGTGCTTCTGGTCGAAGTGTGAGGGGGAGTGGTCGTCTGAGACGAGTTGAATGGGCGGCGCGGGGCTAATTTCGTCGTCGTCGTTTGAGTGAGTGTCCTGCGTCTTTGGTGTCTCTTCACTCGGCCTGAGCGTCGTTGTGCTCTCAGCTAGCGGGTCTGAGGTCTGGCTCTCTGCGGCTGTTGGAGCTTCAGGCGCTTTGCCGTTCGCAGTCGTAGCTTTTTCTTCGGTATGCGTCTCGCCCACGTCCTCGATATATTGAGGCTTGTTCTCATTCTTGTTGTCGTCTTCGGGGGTGATCGCCTTTGTAAGACTTTGGAAGTTGAACATTGGCTCCGTGCTATTCGAATCCTGTGGAGGAGTATCGGTGTCGCCCTGGGCTAAGCTGATGCCTGATGCGTTTGAACTAGGCACGTAAGAAGAGCCAGGTGCGAGGTTTTGGTTCTCTTGCTGTTGTAGTGAGTTTTGGAATGAGTCGGCGAACGAAGACGAGGACGAGGAGGCGTTGGATTTATTGCGCTCGAGATGAGAAGGAGCCGGATTGCTGGTGTCAGATTTCTCCCGCTGAATCTGTGCGCGACTAGCTTCAAGATGCTTCTGCGGGTCGTCCTTGGTAGCCGGCGTGTTCAAAGTCGACGTCGGTTCTGACATGGGATTGAAGCCACCGGCGCCACCAGACCGATCAACTCCCTTTCCTTTCCCAGCCGCCGAAGAGCTGCCCGCCTCCGTTTCGTCGATGCCATCAATCTCGATGGGGTGGAAGCCACTGCCGATATTCCGTTGGGCTTTGGCAACTTTCTTGATTTCCTTGGCCTTCTTCTTACCCTCCTTCTTGGCTTCTTTGGCGGCGTCCTTCTCTTCCCTCTTCTTGCGATCTTCCTCGGCTGCCAGACTCAGGCGTATTGCTTCCATCATCATAAGCTCCTCGAGGTCGTCAATCCTGTTTCCTCTCCTAGAGCTTATTCGGCTGGGGTATAGGTCGCCCGAGTTTCCTGGCTGACCGGATGAGCTTTCACCTTCACGCCTGGGTGTTCCGTGTCCACTGCTACCAGCGCTGTCGGTAGTGAAGATTCGCCTTCGTCTTCCAAGGCCGAATCGGCTCTCTCCCTGTGGAAGGTTTCCCATCATGTACGCGGCATTGTGTAGCGCAGTAGCCGCGGCAGCCCTTCGCAAAGCGTGTGATTTGGCGTCTGCCAGTTTCTTGGCCCAATCGGGTCGCACCATGTCGGTTGTTATCACAGTCTTGTCCGTGACTGCCAGTGACGTCGCCCTTCTTCTACCAGGGCCGGCCGCAGTAGGCGAATTCAAGGACGAGGTGGATGACATTGCCGACGTCGCGCTACCCATGCCGTTATGACCCTGCCCATTATAGACGAGCCCTCTCCTAAAAGGCGGCGGCTCGTAGGTCACTCCAAACTCGGTTTGTGTGCAGTACGGGCAAGCAGCTGCTTCCGAGACCAGCTGAACCTCTTCCTCCGGCTCAGCAGATTGCGCACCCTCACCGCCTGGTTCTCCGTGGTGCTCTGGTGGATGCGGATCGGGTCTCTTGATCTGAACGAAGCACTCTGAGCAGATGGGCTGATCGCAGCAACGCGTCTTGTTCAGATGTGGCGGGTAGTACATGAAGCAGATGGGGCACTCGGAGGCATTCTTGTAGAGAAAAGCCTCGACCCGTTGGCCATTAACGTACGGGTCTTTTGGGAGGTGTAGTTCTTGCGGGGCCATGTCAGACTGCGAAGCATTGCGGGAACCGGTCGCGAGAGAGGCAAGTGTTTTGGCGCGGCCACGGAAGAATGGCGAGGACGAGGAGTTGTTCGCGATCGGAGAGCCAGGCGAGGGGAGGGAGAAGGTGGGATTCGACGGGGAGAGGCCACCTCCGCGCTCAGGCTCTTGAGACATGGAGCGAGCGCCCATGGGCACCGTGAGCTTGTTGAGACTGGGCTCCGAGCTGCGCGGATTCCATGCCGTGCTGAGGTGGTTGTTCGTGGTGACTCGGGGCGGCTCTTCGGGAGGGATGTCATCTGCGGCGGGCAGCGGGCGGCCGTTGACGACTTCGACGAGCTGGTGCTCAGTCCAAGTATCTTCGTGGTCATCGAGACCGCGCCAGAAGGGAGCGAGTCGTCGCTCAATCTATCACGTGTGAGTTCAGTTCTCGTATCGTTCCTCGTATCACGGATAGAGGCATACCTGTAGCTGCCGCACCGTGGGCTTGCTAAAGTCCTCTGGTCCCGTGTACACCCCGAGCGTGACCAGGTATCCTCCGTCGACGCCTTCCTCCTTCAAACTCCTCTCGCGCTCCTGGGCCCTCAGGATACGGTCCTTCTCCAGCTTGCGGGCCTCGCGCTCCGCCTTTGTCTCCCGGCGCGGTTCGAGGGCGGGGTCGCGTTCGGCATTGTCGCCGGTGCGTATGCCGAGGAAAGACAGGTCCGGTCGGCTGCCTCTGTCTCTCCGCGAGTTGCCATAGGGACTGTTCCCCGGCCTGTCGTGTGTGGATGCGGCGGGCCCGGCAGTCGAGGGCGAGGTGGGCTGGTGGGCGCTGGAGCGGCGGGCGTGGCCTCTCCGCTCCGGCGCGGCCTCTTTGCCCTGCGAGTTGCCCATGGTGCGGGTGGAAGGATGGATGGAGGAATTGGATTATCGATGGTGAAAGCGGATCGCGCCGGGCTCGCAGCAGGGCGGGCCGTGGATGCCCAAGTGCCAGTGACGCAGTCTGTGCGGGCAGGGATCAGGTCGTTATCGCGACGGCTAGCGAGGGAGAGGTGGTGGGCGTGTCCGGTGCAAGATAGCCGGTGTCACAAGGACATCGATGCTGGGGACTGGCCGTGGATGGCCCTTTCCGACGCGCCTCACGAGATGCGATTAGATAGACAGAGCAGTCGCGATCGACAAAAGGGGCGCATGGGCGAGGCAGGCAGAGGCAAGTGCAGTGGGGAGTGGGTGTCGACGAGCAACCCTGGAGTGATGGCGCCCTGGAGTCGACGATTCCTGGATGATGTCGTTGCTTGGCAGCTACGCAGCGGACTGTCGATCGCAAATGAATGTTGCGTATGTAGGAAGCTTAGGGCCGAATGGGCGGGGCGATGGAAAAGGCAATCAGGCGTCAGGAGCAGCCGTCGATCATGTCAGCTCAGCATGCCTTCACCATCATTCACAGAGCCGAGTAGTGACGAGGGTGCACGATGGAGGAGCAAACAGGCTGCGTGCTGGCGACATCTGGGCCGCCTATATGCAGCCATGGCATGCAGCAGCTAGGTCCTGGAGCTTGTGCCGCTTAGCCCGCGCCGCCACGATACCAATACCAGGAACCAACCTTGGGCCTTGTCCCAGTCTGCTATTCCCGCCCGCAGTCGGCGACCACCAACATCACCACTTCGTTGTCAACAAACACTCGAAATTCGCCCTCAAACACTGTGCTGTTCGCTACCAAGCAGACATTGGGCGGCACGCGAGCACTGCACCCCGCCCAAATGCGGGGCTCCAGACATTGACACTTGGTCAATGGGGTTGCATAACATGTTCCTTACTACCTCCCGTCCTACGCCGTGTCCACTGCTAGCCTCACCACCCTCGCGCCCCTTCAAAGGCCGCTACCGCCTCATGTCAGATCGTTCCAAATTCCCACGACGACTCCCAGTGGTATTTGTCTCCAGGGCCCGAGATCTGCTTGTCCAGCCGACCCCACTCCGGACTGTTCAACAATATTAGCTTGTGCCTGAAACGACGTCATCATCGACTTACTGGTTGATGCCATCAACGTAGTCTTGGGCCTCAATAGCGATGCACCCGTCGCGCGGGATAAATTTGTCTTGGCCAACAACACCCTGGGTGCTCTTGAACTCGCTCTTTCCGTCGTTCCAATTGCACGTGTAGAGGACAACGGCGTCTTGGTTCGTCGTCAACTTGGCCTCGATGCCACTGTATGCGCTCGATAGCGTGAGCACAGCTGCGCTCTTGTTCCTGGCCTCGTTGAACGCCCACGCGCCGTTGTAGCCGTGACACCCGTTGCCACAGTGGTTCTCGAATTCCTCGTTGCCTGACGCGAACCCAAGTTCATGCGGTGCGGACCAGACTAATCAAATCAATATCAACTCATATTAGGTTCACATAGAGATTACTCACAGTCATCAATGGCTCCAGCGGGGATTTGCGCAATCTCGCCAGTGGGAAGAGCGTTCGCATCGGCGACGAGCGCCCGCTTGGCCTCTGGCATGTACACGGTGTGGTTCCAGACTGTGCGGTTGTCAGGGCGTTTGAAGGCATCGAGCTGGAAGTAAGTATGCTGCGTCAGCATGAGCGGCGTCTTGGCCTCGGGGGATGTGGCATCCATGGAGATGTGCCACTTGTTCTTCGAGACCGAGTACGTGACGCTCGCATCCACACGGCCAATCATACCCAGCGAAGAGTTGGAAGCATCGCTGATGGAGAAGGTGATGGACGAATTGGTCACGGCGCTGACGTTCCACATCCTGAAGGACCAGTTGTTTGTACCACTGTGGAGGGTGTTTGGGCCATCGTTCTTCTCAGTGTGGTACGTGACGTTGTCAATGGAGTACTCGCCGTTGCCAATGCGGTTGACATATCGTCCTGGGATGGCATTGTAGACGGGGTGTCCGGGGTCGACGGCTGGATATTGTTAGTCCATGTGCGATGAACGCGCGACAGCAGCTTACGGTAGTAAGACGTGTTGTCGTAACCTAGGACGATGTCTAGCTCCTGGCCTGCCGGGTCTATATTCTATTAGTAGACGCCATGTAGCATTCTAAGTTTATTTTACCTTTGACGAAAAGGTTGGTGAGAGTAGCAGCATAGGGAATGAATTGCGCCCTGATTCCCTCGGCCTCAATCGTGTACCTCCCCTGCGCGTCTGGATGTGGAGAGCCTGGGTGTGCAAGCGCACCTTGTGCTGCTGCAGCGGCAAGAGCGACTGGGAGATACCTCATGGTGAAGCAGGCTAAGAAGTACTGTAGTGGGAAGGAGCAACCGCGCCAGCAACTGTCCAACCTACAGCACCCACATCTTTATACATTGCAGTCCAAAAGCCCCCCTCCAAACCGCATGCACCTTCATTTCTAGAAGTTCGCCCTGATATTAATCATCACTGGCGTCATGGGTGTATCCGGGGTTAAACGGGGGCTTGGCCATATAAAGCAATCTGTCTGAAGTATTACTCCGGCACCTCCTGCAGGTACTAGGTGCCTTAGCCGGGCGTCTCTATGCTCTAAGTAGACACCTGAGTGCATTGTGTCTTGTTTACTAAATCAAATCCGGGGTTGGTCTTTGATGGAGTGTGGAGGGCAAGACGCGCAGGCGGTTCTGCGGCACGTTACTTGCCATGTGGGGCGACGAGCCGGATGTGAAGAGGCTTGCTCCGGGGATGCCCTTCTTCCACCTGCAGCGAGCCTTCGACGTCACCGGATTCCATCGCAGCTGAATCTCTGGCATCTGTGGAATATACTCGCGTCGCTCTCCGAAATCTTTTTCCTGGAAAATTGGTGTCGTCGCCTCCTCTTTCCGCGTAACGAAGCTTCTGTCCTGTGCCCGAGCGATTGAATTCCTCACCTACCCTCTTCAACAATCAAAAGATTATAGGCTATGTCTCAACATGTTACACCAAATCGCGGCAGCTCTGGTGGGGATTGCGATTGCAGGACGTACGCAGAAGTAGGATTCGTCCCTTGACATCCAATAGCACCTGCCGCCTCTTGCCGCGTGTCTGGTTGCCTAACATACCCATGCTTGGCAGCTGATGGGCTGAAGGTACATTGGAAGGATCGAACGTACTCACCTCAACAACCCCTACCAACAAACTCTTCTTAACCCCTCACCATGGGCGCGCTTGAATTCATCTGCGACCGAAGGTTCCACCGCAGTTTTGTGCTTCCCGCCAACCCAGATGCCGACCGACCCAAACCCTATCATGTGTCTTACTCCGACTTTGGCGACGCCGACAGCAACGCAGTCGTCTTGTTCTGTGGAGCTATGTTTGGGCAGCGCCTGTCTTACTCCCCTTTGGATCAATTAGCAAAGAAGCATCATGTCCGAATTATTCATCCGGATCGTCCTGGGATTGGTGGCAGTGATGCTGTGAAGCCTGAGAAGCGGATTCAGACCTGGCTCGGTTGGTGAACGCGTTCTCTCACTAAGGCGGCTAACTCATCCACGTAGAAATGGTTCCCCAACTCCTGGCGCATTTGAATATCGAGCATGTTTCGGTTGCTAGTCACAGTGGAGGCGACATCTACCTCATGAACCTGATCCTCGCCTATCCACATTTGCTGAACCCCAACCATCCATACATCTGTTTCTTCGCTCCGTGGGTACACTACTCGCACACGAAGATGACGCATCTACAGGCTACTGGGCTTCTTCCCGCGTCTCTAATAGGGAAGATGGGCCCCGTCGCCAGATTCATTAATCAGAATGTCGTTCCGCTGGTTGGCTTGAGCGGCACCCTTGTTCAAGGAATATCCACTTCATTGTCGCGCTCAAGCCCTACTGCAGGCCCAGTCGCTCTTGCAGCGTCTGAAACAATTGAGCCTCGAGAGCCAAATGATGGCCCTCGCGACACTCTATACGATGTCGCACTTGACGATCCAAAAGTCGTGGACGATCTGCGAAACCACATCACCAAGTTCGTTTTCGCAGAATCAGTGGACGGCGTGTCAATGGACACACAGATGTTCTTGAGACGCTCTGTTCCGTGGAGCACTCCCATAGTCGAATGGGAAGATCTTGACGACGCAGTACAGCTCCTGTCCAAGACCATTGGCGAAGATGATCGACTGGCAGGAAACAGACGGGTCTGGGATATCGACTGCATGCACGCAGAACAAGACCAACTGGTCGGCGATAAAGGCAGGGATTGGTTCAACGCGATATGGGTACCAAGCCAAAGCTATGATTACAAAAATGAAGTGCTCCCAGGTACCGATCACGACTTGTTGGTGGACCCTGCCTTTGGTGGGAGCGAGAAATGGTTGCAGCGGGTTAGCGAGTCCTGGAAGACCTCGCAGCCCGTCGTAGCGGCTGCTTAGCATCAATTCTACCTTTGCATCGTCGCCTAGAAGTACGTTGATCGATAGCCAAGCCCTTGGTTTTCCTGTATCAGCATGCAAAAGTGATGACTCGTGCATACAACGGAGATAACATGGCACTTTGCAGTAACGCCGATCTGACGTCTTCATCCAAGCGAGTCGCAGGGCTGAACACGCGAACATCATCATAGCCCTGCATCGACCATGGCCGAAGACATGCACATCAACCCCCAACGCGCGAAGCAGCTCACCGAGAACATCGCGAGCATAACCTCGCGCATCAACGCCGCCCGCCAAGGCAGCAAAGAAGTAACGCCCACCCATCTCTCCAATCCCCCCAAAACCCACCTGCTAACACGCGGCACTTCAGGTCCGCCTCATCGCCGTCTCCAAACTCAAACCCGCAAACGATATCCTCGCGCTACACAAACCATCCTCCCCCTCGCAACCACCCCTCCAAACGCACTTCGGCGAAAACTACGTCCAGGAACTCCTCGAGAAGCACAAAATCCTGCCCCGCTCCATAAAATGGCACATGATCGGCGGATTGCAATCGAACAAGTGCAAGCAGCTGGCTGAACAAGTGCCGAACCTGTGGTGTGTGAGTAGTGTGGACAGTGAGAAGAAGGCGAATGAGCTGGAGAAGGGGAGGAGGGCGTTGGTTGAGAAGGGCGGGGAGGGAGAAGATAAAGTGGAGGGCAAGTTGAGGGTAAAAGTCCAAGTCAACACCTCGGGCGAAGAAAACAAATCCGGCGTCGAGCCCTCCGATACCCTTGCGCTATGCCGGCACATAATAGAGAAATGCCCCCATCTTCTCCTCCACGGCCTCATGACCATCGGCGCTATTGCACGCAGTCAAGCCACGACGCCCGAGACCGAAAATGAGGATTTTGTTAAGCTGAAGGAGGTTAGGGATCAGGTGGTCAAGGAGCTGGGATGGGAGCAGGGGCAGTTGGAGCTGAGTATGGGCATGAGTGCGGATTTTGAGGGGGCGATTAGACTGGGGAGTGATGAGGTTAGGGTGGGGAGTCAGATTTTTGGGGAGAGGCCGCAGAAGAAGGATGCTGTTATTGTGGAGAAGGAGACGAGGGGGGAGAGCTGAGGAAGATATTTGTATGGGCTGGCCGCAAGTGCTCGTATATCGTGTTATGAGAAGACGGGAGCGACTATATCTCTTCTCGGGCACATGAACGCGAAGGATCTTGATGATCTCATCAATTGCATGAGCGGGGTTTCAATGAATGCAGGCGCCCATTCATATTATTTTCACATCCGTCTCTACTTTCTTGGTGTCCATTGCTTCTAATGCTCTGCTGTACGTGTATTTGTATCGTTTTACATCCGTCGCTCCTTTCTTGGCGTCTATGTTTGACCAGTACATGTAATTGTGTCGTTCAGGGGGCGAGTTATCCATGCAAAGCAAACCAATACGCACGTATTCGTCTTGTTTGCCTTCTGCGGCCTGCAGGACAAGCCAACGTTGGTACCTGGAATCGACGTCGAGTTCGAAGAGCTTTAGCGCGAAGACCCGCTTGCCGACCTGATCGTGACAAATCGTATCCCAATGAACTCTCCAGCCAAAGATGGCATCAACACGTTGCCCTTCTAGTATGAGACTGAGACCGGAAGGATTTCCAGTCGTTTGTATCTCTCCAGCCAGAACCTCCCCCCGCAAGGTAATGGACGCGGAGGATAATTGACCCGTAGGATCATCTCCTTCAGGGACTGTCAGGGCGTTAAGCAGAGTAGCAGATGTTTTAAGTTTGCTACCCTGCTTTGAGTGCCAGTACACCTCCCGTTGCGCCGCCGCCCACGACCAGGATGGAGCGTGCCATTTCCTGTGCTTGTCTGACGCCCACGGATAAGCGGACCAGCAAAGGCTCGGAATCAAGATACTTTCCCAGTGTCCCGCCAGGTATCTACCCATGTTTGAGGGAACGAGTTTGGCCATTGCTTGTATGGCGGGGAAAACGTCGCTCCGATATGTGAGTGACTTTGACGAGTATGCACTCACCAACTTCTCCCATAGCCATTCCAAATGCGCGAGGCTATAAGGGGCACGCAACTGATATGCAAAGAGCAATTTTGATCCAATAGGACTGCTTCGCTGATTGATGGGTTCATGATACCCGCATTCGCATCGACTCCTCTCTCGACATTCCCACCAGAGCTCCTGCTCCATGAAGTGAACGATTCTTCTAGAGAGCATCCGCTCCTGCAATACCCAGCCTCTTTCAGCTAGCGGAGTCTCCAATTTGGGTAGCTGCTCATGACAGCGAACTTCATATGTCATGGGGTCGCTGTTCGTGAACTCTTTTGTACGCGACATGAAGCGCTCATCAAGCCTCGTAAAACAACCCTGGTGAGGGTTCGCTGCTCGCGTCGCTGATAACGTGATAGATGCATCCGCATATATACTGGACATTCGGCTTCCTTCATGGCGCCAATCATCGATTGAGTCTTGTATTATACCTGAATGGCAGTCAGTCATTTATTGGAAGAGCTTTTGGTTCAAACGACCAGAAAACACTGACAGAGTGAGTCAATCCATAAATATCGGAAACCAATGCCATGGGCGAACGCGATGGCATCTTGAAATGTTTTGGGCAATTCTTCCCAGGGAATAGCGGAAGTGAATTGTTCGAAAGTTTGGGTAGTGGTCTGAATGACAGAATGTCCTCCCCAGCAATGACTCAAACAGGCGTACTCAGCGTTTTCATCACCTGAAGTATATAATCTAGCCTGTTTAAGCCCTTGTATCTGTATGACCCTTGTTGGAAGTTGCGAACGTGGGTTGGAAATCGAGGGAGGCTTGGAGACGTTCGAACGACATAGTACATGACTCCCAACGCATTCGGTATACCAATTCTGTACTTTTGCAAGAGCAACTGAAGAGCCCGTATGGCAAGTTATCGCAGGAGTTGACCGTATGAAACGCCATGGACATGAAGGGACTGCTGATATTAGCAAGACTGTGGTATTGATTGCAGAACAGCCTCAAGCTCGTGCTTACCGTCTGAATGAGGGGCATTGATTTCAGCGGGGTCCAAAGGAGTAGCCCTGAGTCCAACTCTTATACGGTCTGGTATAAAGTCTACAAAGCCTTCCCCATCGAAGTACTTGTCGCTAAAGTATTTCAACACCTTGGTACCTCCGAGGTGGACCTCGAATTGAATTACTTCTTCTCTAAGTCGTTTCATGTAAGGTTCTAGTGTCCAAGAGATGACCTCGCAGCCTGGACAGCCTTTCTGCGCAGCTATAGCGACCTCCCATACTGGCATATCTTGCGGTTCGTAGTCTCCAAGGCTGTGCCTTTCGCGATAGTCAAAATCCCACACCTCGTTCCCGAGATTGAGACACATGCGACATATTGACTCGGGAAGAACTTCAATTTCAGCCATTAGAAGCTGCGATTCGGGAGATGAAGATGGCTCCATTTTCATGCGATACTTTGATGTGGCATGGTCGGACTTGTTGAACCGCTCGCTACCCGCTTCGCCCACTTCGGTACGCGCACGTAAGTATCTGATGCCGCGAGAAGCAATGCAGAAGAGTGTCGACCAGATACGCAAAGAGTGTCAAAGTTTCAGTATTGGGAAGAGGGCGAGAGGTCTGTGACATGTTGAGGGGAAGACAAGGCAGCCACCACCTGGGCATTCAGCCTGATCACGTGTGTGCGGGGTGCAGGCGCGAGGCCACCAATAACGCTCGCACGACTCCGCGTGCGCTTTCTTGCAAGAATGCATTGTTCCATTCTTCCGGTTCTCACGTCATATTAAAATCTGGGAACACGAACGTCTTGATAGAGCAAATGCGGAGCGAAAGGGCGCAACTGCCGACTGCTTCTTCATTGTACCGTGCACTCAGATCCGGTAAAGCGTGTCCCTGCTCGTTCGTTCTTATTCCAAACACATAGCCAATACGACGTCATAACCCTGACCGCAACCTCCGAACGCCAAACTCTAACACCATCAACCCGGACTGTAAGCCAACGTCAACGTGCAACTCAGTGCCCTGATTAGTGTAGTTAAATTTTGGAGCTGCTGGCCTACAAGAACTCAATTCTACCAGCTCGCGAACGCCATCAATCAAACTCCCCATGCTTAATAATACGCCGTGTCTGGCACGTCTCGTCCCTAATCAAGTCAACCCCCTAATGCAACCAAGGGCTGGGCCGGCTTTGGGCTCTGGGATAGGATAATAAAGGCGGTGAAAGCAATCTGTGAAAGAGGAAGACTTAATTAGTCTACAATCACGCTTGACAGCAAAGAATTGGGGGTGAAAAGCATGAGTTGAGCTGCAGAGATGAAGTAAACTTGATATATCTATTCCACCTAGCAGATCGAGTTGGCGTTCCAGTAATAGTCTTAGCACACTCATAGCCATGGGCCTGAAGACGTCCACGCAAGCCGATGCTGCACGTCTCTTGATGGAAACGAGGAGACATCAAGAAAGCATCGAATAAGCTACCATAGGTAGGTCATACAGCTCTCTTCCTTAACATGGCCCACCCTCCTGAAACAAGAATTTAGTACCTTGATCGTAAAATCGCCTTTCGGTCTGGGAAGAACTTACCGCCTCAGGTGGGCATTCGCACAGGTTGTTACTGCTACACGCACCACACCTGAAACCAAAGCAATCAATGTCGAAATCACACCCAAGATCAGTGCAAGACGATTGACGTAAGAAGATGTCGTTCTGGTCTGGAATTCAGTATGAAGAAGAGTGCCTGGCATGGATGGAGAGCAATACCGTGTTTGAGGATATTCTAGGCCGAGCTGGAACTGCGGATACGAGCGTCAGGCTTGATACGAGCGCGAAGATGAGGGTCAAGGTCTTCATGGCTGCTGATGGTCTTGGAAAGGATCGGTTGGTAGAAGGTTTTGGATGGAGTCTTTTGTTTGCGGTGAAACTTAAGGGAGTGATGTCGTGAGTTAAGTGGTTTGGATATGTGTGATATTGCGAAGTCTGAAGCGCATCTTTATACTAAACCAGATGGACACCGAGAGACAATCAGTCAGTAACGTCATGGTCTTGGGTGACAGATACTGATGCATTGTAGCATCATCATGCTTTGTTCTACGTCAGTTGGTCCAGGGTAAGACAGTTTGGAAGTGGATATCGAACACATACATCAGTATCCGCAGACGCATCTGCATCTGATGACATCGCCTCATCCAAACACAAGAACTGAGACGGCGAATAAACTCAAGTTCTTACGTCGAATTGAATCCTACGACGTCAGTAGAGCTGCTCAGAGCCCGTGATAAGAAGCAGTTGTCGTTTGGATCGTCAGACATACGTGCTACCCCTCAATCCATTATCCACATTGCATCATGTTGGAACCTCGTGATAAGGTGAGCCTCTAATGCAGCATAGCATTTAGACCGGACCCACGTTTTACGCATGTTGATCCTCCTTGAAAACGCCACTCAGGCCTGGATATGCTACAGTAGCACCGTCTCGTGCACAATGCCGCACTGCCGCTCGCTAGGTATAGTCGACATGAAGGTGCTTTCAATCTCGATGTATTCCTAGACATCCTGCAGCACGTTTTAACACTTGACCCGAACAGTTGTTCTGCTGATGTGGCGATTCGATCTTCCTCGTGTGAGCAAACTGTTGGTCCGTTTTACCTACTAAAACGTGTAGTGGACCTCGCGAGACTTGAACGGATGCATACCTAAGAGTTTCAATCTATATTGCCACACTCCTTACTAGAGTTCGGCACGAAGCACATATGAGTGTTTCTGCGATCCTGGGCGTGAAAAAAAGTTTTACAACTTTACAAGACCACTTCTATCAGCAAGTACATCACCTAGGTATTCGTGTACGTGCTCGGCCGTGTGTAATGTAGGGAAGGCTACGCTTTCAAGGCAGCTCCTTCATTACCGTGCTTTCCGAGGTTGTCTAGCGTGCGGTAAACAAAAGCCACGCTCTCCATTTTTCTGTAGGTAATGCAGAAGAACTCTCTGCAGTCGAACTCATGCAAAGTAAGCAAGCGTTGATACAGCAGCCTAATGGATTTAAGGCCCCCTAAGCTCTGCCAAGGTACGGCCCGCAGCGGGTCCTATGCAACATTATGGTTACGATGGTCAGCGCTTGCAAGGCCGAGTTGCCGCACCAAGCTTGCCCAGTTATATAGCCAAGGCTAAGTACACCATGTCGCGATTCGTATTATGGTCTTCCAGTAATGAGGAAGCTTGAGTTGGGATCTCAACTAGTAGAAGATACCTAGGTATCTAAATGAGGAAAAGCGTAGCGAGACTCCCTACCTGGGTATGTACTGCGTGATTAATCAGCAGCCCTACAACAGAGAGTTGTGCTATTTACGCCCCGATCCTGCTAGTATTTGGCCCCATTGGTAGGGGATGCAGCGAATCGCGAGATGGTGTACATGCACCCATGCAATGAACTAGCCATCATCCGGTGGCCTCGTTTCTGCATGCACTGCCATATCAAGCGAACGGGTGATGTCACTTTTAGTTTGAGTATCGTATTCTCCGCACTGGACATGTTATTCGCACAGCGAAGCGACGTTCGCGAGAACAGCTTGGACAGCGTGAGTGCGGCAACCGCATACCTAGGTATGCATTCAAATTTCGACGACGAGCGCTGGAAGCCTGCCAATTCGATACTGGATGGCGACATCTACAAGCTGGATGCTGAGGCTTCTATTTGATTACACATACCAGTGCAGGCGTCCCACCACAATTATATCGCGTGGGGTAGTGCCGTTTGCCTTATTCTACGCCTTACGCCCCAGAGGAGCTAACATTCTACTTTCAGTATACATCTGGACATACCTAGGTAGTTTCGGATAGAACGGAGAGAGATCAGCGGTTTCCATTTTTTCAGTCGCTTTTCTCGTTGCATTCGATCAGGGAATATCGGGAGTCACGGCTACGACTGTCGCTGGTTAAACCAAACGGAGTCTACAGGACTGTGTTGAGATGCACAAAGCCAGTAGATTACGCCCGGGCAGTCTACAAGGACTGATCCGGTGAATATAGTCGCACCAAGAGCAGCTTTCGCTTTCAAATGACGAAGATCATCGACCGATTGCTGCGGGGAGAGGATGGGCTTATTCTCCAAGGCTTACAGCTATAAAATAAAATGCAATGGTACCCTCGAGCTTGCGTTGGCACCACACTCGTCGGTATCAGCATTGTGATTATCCCTCGAGCAGCGACTTCACCCAGTCATGCAGCTTTCCAACTCTCTTTACGCAGTTGCGTTTATCCTTGCCACTACGTCCACCAACGCGAACCCTATCGCTATTCAGGCAGAAAGCTCTACTGCGATTGATAAGAGAGCTATCATTGACTGCGGTGGTACGTCTATGTGATGGGGAGAGGATATTCAAGTGCTGATATTGAGAGAATAGAATCCTACCGCTTCACCCAGTCTGCTCAAGACAAAGGGTCAGCCACATGCTAACCCGCTGTTGGGTCAGAATGCTGATGTCTCTTAAGCTATAACGACGCGATTGGTCACCTTGACGCAGGTACTACGGTGACTGCTGGAGGGCAAGCAAAGAGTGAGTACCAAGCCGGATATACAAAACAAGTTCTTTGCTAACGACGCATGACAGCTGAATGTTAGTCTCACCATGACAGAGGCGTCGCTTATACGTACACTAATCATTCTTCGCTGTAGATCCTCGTTATTATGGCGACTCGGGAGGAGTCATCACCAAGCCTGAGTGCAAAGCCGCGGATGTCATTGATCTCCGCGAATATCCAGTTTTTGTCACAGGTGCTACATTCGTTGATGGAATGCAAGCCGGACAGGAGCGGGTGGTCATTGCACGGACTCCCAACCGTGGGCGCGTGAAGTGCGGTATCATCAGTCACCGAGGCCAACCCAGTGGCCAGTTCAAGTTGTGCGGTGTGTAGTCGCGCGCTGGGTTAACACAAGGATCGGATGATCTTGTTGCTTCCAGGCCGGAATACAGGAGGGACTGGCAACACTCGTTACTTAGTGTAGCGACTCACTATACGTCTCTCTTTCATCGTATTCGTGTAGTACCGCTCTTTACTTCTGTGCCGCATTTATCACTCATACAATGAATGCAAGACCACAAATCTCTCCGCTACACGGCTCGTGCTAAGAGTGACATGGTGATGATCGAGTGCTGAGGTCCAGAAATTCCAGAGTTGTGATTGGTTGATGAGTTAGACCACTTACAAGTCTGCGTTGATGTTGAGCTGGGTTCCAGTCACGTATTCAATAAAGTTGACATGCGGCTAGCGGCATGACCTACCTGCGACTTAAAAACCAGGCAGCAGCCAAGTCTTGACGACCTGACGTAACAGCATGCGCTAGATCGTGAGTCTGGCATCCTTCTGTATTGCACTGATAGTAAGATGACGTAGTTGGACAAGTCAGAATTGTGGGCGGGTCTAGGGTCTTCGACATAAGGCCATGGTCACCCGACCATCGATACCTCTCCAATATTCTCTGCCTTTACTTAATCCTGTCGCAGAACCTTCCTATTGTATACGACTTACAGTTCCTATCCGAAGAATCATCGAACCGTAGCCTGAAGCAAACATGGTCAGCGATTGGGTACAGAATCAAGAAGAGGGTTGGTTAGGCCGCCTACTTAACGGAGATTCTGGGGCCATTGCAAAGGAATCCACATTGTGGCACCTCTACCGCATCTTTGAGGATACAATGACTCGCAAAGCCTCAGCCAAGGACTCGGCGTTCAAAACAGCTTCTCTCGTCTCCTCTGAACCGAAAGCCTGGTATGACGTTATTGGGATATATGTCACCTCCGTAGAAAAGATCGAGGACGAAGATGCTCTGAAAGCACTGGTAGACTACATTGTGGAACTGGCAAGTCTTCCCGACGCTATCAACGAGAGTCATGAAACGGTCGTCATCGATCACATAGGCCACGCCGGGGCGTCGGTGCCCATTGAGCCAGGAGAACCTCTCGTGATGGGGTATGGAGGGAAGAGACTGTGGAGGGACTTGCCAGACTTGAGTATGGAAATAACAGAGCACTTTCAAGGTAAGAGATGCCCACAGTGTGCGCTGATTGCTTTGTTAGTTGGCTTACCCGTCAATATAGGCCCTGAGCAGTACCTTTCAGATACACCATCGCCAGCGGACCTTGAAACTGCAAAGACGTTGTGGAAGAACTTTAACACTTTCCTCGCCCTCAGAGCCACAAGCGCTAGGGCCCAGACAATTCCAGTCCTTGCAAATGGAATTCGCATGGCCCGCATGACCTTGGTGACAGCCCTCGAACACTCGCCAAACACAAGCAGGGGCAAGAATACTGATCTGCACATACCCGCTGCCGAGGCATGGTTCCGGATTGCGGGAGATGAGATTGAAAAGCTTTGTGAAGCTGGGACAGAGACGTTGCCCCCGGGTGATCTTTGGGCCAGTCAAGGTGGCGGGGACGCTTGTGACAGTGCTAGATTGGGGTTTTGGAAGAGAAGGATGTCTGAGGTGGGGGCCAAGTATGGGGAAACGGCGTAGGCAAAGTTGTAGCAGAAGGCAGCGTGGCGGATACATCACCGTAGCATGGAAGCTTTGATACTCACATATCGAAGCGAGGCGGAGACAATGCACAGGCGCGCCATCCACAACACCACAAAAGCTCATTAATATGCCTACATTTCATGATTACGTAGCTCCCGGTAACTCGCAAATAACTTGTATAATACAAACACACCTAAGCAGCAGGATCTAAGAATCCCTCCAGTGTCTCATAGTTCAACGGCTTGAACAACTCGTTACTCAGATCCGCACCGCTACTGCCCAGTAAGCCTTCAAAGTTCTCGAACGCTGCGTCGAAATTCAACCAGTCTGGCGACTGTTCAGCGAAACCGAAACCCGCGGGTGGGCCCGTCATAGGCGCCGCGCGATCTGCACGTTCGCTACTTGTGGGGTGTTGACCGGGTGTAGGAGCGCTTATCGGGTTGAGAAGACTGTTCATGGGCGAGTTGGCGTGAGGATGATTTTGGTGTTGTTGGAGCCGAGGGTCGATAGGCGTCTCTCCCATGTTCTGCGTCCATGGCTGCGACTGATTTAGTGGTGCCATTTGGTTGCTATGTGTGTTTTGTGGTGCCGGCGGCTCCGTCTTCGGCTCGGTCGGTCGGGGTTCGGCTGGAACCGGTACCGGCGTGTTGACAGCGTTGGTATTACGTCCTGCTGCATTGCTGAGCACAGCTCGTCCGAGATCAGCTGTCGTGCCCGCAGACCACCAAGAGTTCCGTAATCGGTCGAGAAGGCGGACGCATTGCTTGAGTTCTTCGGTGGCGCGGTTGACGTGGACCTTTAGGCGGCGAGAGCGGAAGTGACGATACACCACGCTGAGGGCTACACCGAGTGCGTAGGGTACAATGGGAAGCGGTGGGAGTAGCTCGGGGGATTCAGCGTTGAGAAGATGGATCACTCGTGTCGCGGAGAGACTTTGTCGGACGTAGGAGGGTGTTGACTTGACCGGCGCGTTGATGGAGAGGGATTTGTGGGAGGCCATGCACATGGTGTGATGGAAAAGCGATAGAAGACCTGAAGATATTAGCAAAAATTAAAATCGGGATTTGAAGCAGATTACTCATGATAGGGCCATCGAGCTTGTCTTCGCCGTCTCCAACCATCTCTTCAAACCCTAAGAAGTCATCACCTTCCCAGCCAGTCTCTTCAGCAGCTCTGCCAGGCCTATAGTAGTCGATGACTTTGTCCAACATCTCGGAGATTTGAAGCCAAATTCCAAATGGGCTTGATCTTTTTTCCGGATCTTGAGGGAGCTGTCTCAAACTGTTGTCGCGATCGTGCATCAGCAAAGGTCTTCCGTTCATACAAGCGTTGATCTTATCCAAACTCCAAAGACACCAGAAGACATCCTCCAAATTGCCTTGGGATTCCGAACTTTGGTTTTTCCATTGATGTCCAAATTGGAGGCCGAAGGTATGCGCGTGATGGATGGCTTGTGCAAGATGCATGGAAGCTTGCTCAGCGCCATCTGGACCTTCGCAATGAAGTGATATGAGAGCAAGCACTTGGATGAGCACGACGCGATTCTTCTCCAACTTTGCTTCGATCCCAACAATGACGGCATTGTAGAGCCTTTGAGAGAACTCGCGTGGATTGAGTGGCTGGGTCTCGTTACCCAAATAAAGGTGCTTGGCGGCTGTTGCGTGTTTTGAAGCGACAATACAAATTGCTTGCATCAGAATTCGAGGTTCCCGACCATAGTTGTACTGCTCGTAAAACAGCTCCTTGTCCACAAGCGGGAGCAGCGGATGGACGTGGCTGAAGTAGATCTCGAGAAGCGCCGTTTGGTTCATACGAGAAGGGAGTATATCAACTCCGACCGCGTCTAGGTAGGTTAGGAGAGCCCTAGATACCTGAGCCTCCTGGTTGGAATGCGGACCTGTTTCTACTATCCGCGAAGCGCCTGAACCCACTTGCGACGATGCCTGTCTCTGATCTCGTTCTTCGATCCATTGTCCAATGGGAGGATGGCTGGGCGACTGAGCAGTCTTTCCACGCTCGGAGTGAACTTGCTCTCGCAAGACGGCTTCAGGGTTGAGATAGCCCAAGAAGTTGGGTGGTGTTTGGACTGTGTGGTCCGAGGCCGGGCTTTGCGGCGGCGGCATTGTGGATTGAGCATGACCGTAGTCTCCACGCGCCCCCCTGGGATCATGATAATGTCCGTTCGTAGAAGGGCTGTCTGAGGATGTCGGATTGCTTCCGCCACCACTTTGGGGAACGCTGCCGCCACCCGTGGCTCCCTCGTCATCATCAAACGTATGCGAGCACCTTTTCTAGTATAGCGTCAAATGATGGCCTTCAGAAGTTTACTGCTGGAGCTTACTCTTCTCTTCTTGCATGATTCGCA
Source organism: Alternaria novae-zelandiae (assembly GCF_023758075.1). Lineage (NCBI taxonomy): Eukaryota > Fungi > Ascomycota > Dothideomycetes > Pleosporales > Pleosporaceae > Alternaria > Alternaria novae-zelandiae. Next base: position 2,516,602 of record NW_026056962.1, on the reverse strand, counting down.
GGCGCGATGGACTCCTGCGCGACGCTGTTAGCTGCTGCTGCTTGTTGTGTTGCGCACGGTCTATACGCACTTTTGCGCTTTCGGAAAAACTCGTTATTCGCGGCAAATGTTATCATTGTCGACATGTCGGCAGCCTGTGAGCGCGCTTCGTTCAGACAGCGCAGGTTGTGTATCGCAGATAAGAGTCGCTTGGTCTCCGTAAGACAACACGAGGTTGACGTTGCCAAGGTGGTGTTTCGCACACGTGATACGGTCGCGCGCCTGCCGCCTCCGCATTTGTTGGCGCTTGTGGAGCCGAGGCGATGGATTGGCCGCCAAAACCGTGAAACCGCAGGCATCACGAAACCTGCCCTACCGTTCGCATATTGCGGAGCAGCCCGGCTCGTCAATGTTGCTTACATCAACCTATACCCTGAAGCATACGGTGCGGTTTATTGTTAAGATACTAACAGGCAGAAGCCGATGTATGCGTCAGGCCGTGTTTCTGTCGTAAATATCACAACACGGCAACAGCGACCTTTCGCGGAGCTCATCTCGATACGGTCTCGTACTGGATCACTCGCCTTCCGTCCGTCCCGTCTCGCTCTATCACCGATACGGCTGCGCCTCCTATCACCGATAGTGCTGCTAATCAGACTCGCTCTAGTCGACTTGACGTATCCCCGCACCAAGAGATACGAGTACTTCCATCTCTCACCTTGTTTTAAAATTGCGCCTGAGGGCTTCTTTCAACATCACTCGCATAAGTCATGGATAGCTCGTCACAATGCGCCATCGCATCATCTGTAGATGGCAACCGAGGCAGCCGTGGAGGGCGTCTCGCACCCGTTCTAATCTTATGTACCCTTCTCGGGCCTTGATATGCCATGCGCGGACCACGTACCTGGAGAAACCATGGTAATAGCATCTGACAGCCTTGCCGCACGCTTCATCGATACCAATCGGATGGCATGGCAGGCCTCCCATTGCCGGTGCACGTTCCATGTCGTGCGGAATGGACAAATACACCAACAAACCAATCCAAAAATAAGACAACCGGGAGGCACTTATCAACGTTTCATGGTTTGTCGGACTCGCAACATTGGGGCCTGGATACCTTCAACACACCCGAACGTATCTATGTGTTCGGCGTAACGAGCATGTATCCGTCCGACGATGCTTTCATCAGATGCTCACCTCCAATCTGGTGTCATGTGTATGTCAAGTCGTTTGTCGCTCAGAGAGATTGTTCTGTCACCCAACGTGACGGTATTAATCACAAACTCATCAGACTCCCAGCTATAAGTACATGGATGTAGAAGCTACTAATCCACCCGATTAACATCTAGTATGGTCGAGCCAGAAGCCGGTATCATGCGCCTTGCACGCGAGACTCGTCAGATGATTTACGATTACATCGTCAGCGACACCCCAGATCGGACTATCAGAGTGACACTGGTCAAGTCGACACTGAATTCGAAAGACAAGCTTCAGAAAGACAAGCCCCGGAAGGAAGAGCCCCCGAAAGACAAGCTTCATGTCGAGAATTGGGGAACTATCCTGAATCTTATCTGCACGCATTGGACCTTCGAAAACGAAGTACTATCCTACCTGTACCAAAGCTTTACATTCGTATTGACAGATAGCGAACGCACTTGTCGCCCCATTGTCGGAGCTTTCTATCGAGCCCTGGCGCCTAAGAACAGAGTCCGTGTACGAAGGATTGCCATTACTTTCTTTACCATCCGTGGCCTTTTCGACCCGGCCCATTTCACTGATTCGTCTGTGCTTCAACATTCCCAGGAACACCGTCTTAGCATCATCGATAATGCCCATCTCCACCCGTACGTACTCAAAACCTTGGCTCCAAGCGATGATAGAGGCCTTCGGAAAACACAAGCCAAGTTAGTCGAAGAACTCGGTTATGCACTCATAGTATTGAACCAAATGCCGAGTTTGGAGTGCCTCACACTCGGTGTCGATGTCCTTGAGTTTCTAACCGAAAGTATCCTCCAGACCGATAGTTTAATCTACCGGAGCGAGCCATCGGTGCCAACATCCGATCTTACTGTTATCATCGATCAAGTCAGGCAAGGTAAACTGGGGCGCTTGCATCGTTTGATCAATGTCTTGGGTAGGGTCAGAAGCCTAGGTAAACTGCGCTACATTCGACTGGAACTAGACTGGAGTGACTTCGTGCAGGACGAATATCAGAGGGCTGGTGTGACGTTTGGACCATCATGGACGAGAGACGTCAAGAAAGAGATGGAGCTACGATTCAGAAAAATGGTCACTGCATGTACCAGGAGCATGGTTGCAACGACGATATATAATGAAAAGTTGGTGTTGGATTTCCCCGGTATCATTGTTGTTCCAGGGAATATCTAACGAGCCATCGTACTTGAACAATACACCGGCCGACCCGCATCATATGTATCTGTGAGGACGTCTTCTCCTATCTCATTTCCAATCCTCCTCCCTTAGCCTCTTCCTAACATCCATCAACGCCCTGCCCAGAAGATTCTTCCCCCACCGATACCGATTCCTCTCCGCATCCTTCTCCGCAAACCCCACGCCCCAGATCCTATCATGCGGACTCGCCTCCACCAAGTCCCTCTCTCCAGTAGCCAACAACATGCCTCTCAGATTCTCCGCATCCTCGCTAATAGTAAACTTGTGGTAATTGCCTTGGGTCACAATCTCCAGTTTACCTGTCACCTGGTCAGCAACTTCTGCTCTCCAATGTACAGTGGATAGCAGAAAGTACGTACGTTCATCCCATACCTTCTCATCAAACCCGCTAACCATCCGTCCTAGCTCTTTATGCGTCTTCGGGTCCGTAGTCTCGAGCATTTGTTCCGCAATCTTTTCGTCGTTGAAACAACGCGCTTTTTGCACCATCATCCACATTTCGGTTGTGACGTAGGTTTCGGAGTTGAGCGTGAACTTGGACCAGTACCATTGGCAGAGGTAGCCGTTGCCGTCGCGGGGTTGCCAGAAGAAGACTGGTTTGGGGGCGGGTGGAGTTGAGGCTGAAGAGGATGCAGAGACAGAGGGGTGGGGGGTTGTTGTTACGGGCATGTTTGATGTTATTTTGCTATGTAAATGGTGGCTGGTGTGCTGGCGTGCTGTATCGCGTGGGCTATGGCGATGTGCGGAGAGTATTATCTGCTGTAGGGCTGAGACGGGAGTAGGCTTCGTGCACGGTTTGGAGTCCGGATCTAACATGTGTAAAGTTCCGTAGTGATGTGACTCAAGCATAGCCGTGCTTTCTCAGGTACTATCAATGCTTTGGGAACTAGTGGTGGTGTTGTACCATGGGCAAGCGACGAATTTCTACCCAATGGTAAGAACCGAGTTACAACAACTCGACTTGCTGCCAGCGACAGCAGAGTAACGCTCACACATTGCCCACATTCCGACTGCAGTTGACGAAGACAAAGGACGATGTTGTTCGAGCTATGTCAACCATAACACACCCTGACGGATACATTACACTCACATTTTCAGTACATCCACGTAAAACGCAGCGGATACCTCCAAGCCATATCGTAACAGTCCAATCTATTGAGAAAACAGTAGAGCTACCATGGTTTTCGTAGCCTGGAAAGCGCCCCTAGTACGAACAAGAGAAGCAAAAGTTTGGGGTATCTTCTTAAACGCCGCACCACCATCGTCTGTCTCAGACCATACTTGCGGAAAGGCAGCCTCGACGCTGACGTCCGACTCCGCTTCGCCTGTCCAATCAAAGCTGATTTGCCAGTTGAGTTTTAGTAGGACGTGTTTGTCTTGCAAGACCAGCGTATCACGACCCAAGTTCCTGCTCAAGTCCTTCCGTGTGATAGTGTTCGCGGGCTTGCTTTGCTGCCGTGACTGAGCGTTTTCGGTGTCTTCTGAGGTCCGGCCTACGAGTAGATGCGCAAACGCAGTTTCGCACTTGTGCCAGTGTTGTGCGCGCTTCTTCGCAATCTCCCAGTACGAGTCCATAGCCCAAGACGCATTACCCAGATCTCTTTCTTTCGCTTTCGACCGGATGAATGTACCCAGCTCATGTTCAGCCCACGGCGAGATTCGTAGAAGTTGCATTTCGATAATCTCACTCGCTAATGCGTCAATAGTAATCGAAACCTGGGCTATGAGCAGCTTTTGTGGACCTGCGATGTCGATGGTATGTTTCTGATGGACCCGCCGTGATGTTGGGGATATCTTGCCGCGCGGAAGGCTGAGTTGTGTGGAGAAGTTGAGGGATGTGAACATTTGGAGGTATGGCAAGGGATCCGCGAGTTCGACTGGGCGATGTGATGGGACGGGCTTTTCCTCTTGTTTCGGCCGTGGTGGAGGAACGGAGAGGGCGGCGAATGGTAGGAATGAACAGAGCAGACTCGATACGGGTGCTGGCTTCTCTGGCTCCGTATTGGTGCCGCTGATGTCGGATATGAACTTCCTGGTATTGTGTCAGTCACAGTCTGGCGATAATGGGAGAGGTTTGACTCACTTCAGACTGTCGCGCTCTGGAGACCGCAGAGAATCTTCAGGCCCGCGACGCTGCTCCTTAACGACTTCTTCGATGCATCTTGACACCTGAGACTCCAACTCTTCCACTTCACGCTGTAGACGCGCCTTTTCCTGCTTCCTTCTCTCAACTTCTGGATCTGGAGGCTGCCTCTTCTGTACCACTTCTTGAGTTATCTCTTCGGTTATGTCTTCGACTGGGCCATCTTCTACCGTCCCTGTGAAATCGTCTGATTGGACCGCTGGCGCTCTCGAACTCGGTGGGGGTTGCTTGACAGGATCTCTGACGCGCGGAGGTCGCTTGCTTGGCGAGGAGAAGATCATCGTTCGGCGCGGCTGCTTTGACATTGCGCGAATGTTCTGTGATGGTGTCCCTGGGAGTTCTGGCAGGTCGCTCTCGCTGGGTAGTTCCACTTCGGTCTCTTCCCTTCTGGAGCCATTTCTAGCTGGTACAGGTCGGTTTGGGTTGCGCTTCGGAGATGCCGAAAGAAGGTTCGGGTAATTACGCGCAAGGCTGGCTTTGGTAGGCGACGCAAAAGAGGGTCGTCGCGGAGGTTTCCTCAGAGGACTTGACGCTTGTTCGGTGGGCGAGCTGGTCCTCCTCCGCTTCGCTGGTGGTTCGTTCATGATGTTCGCATATGATTATTTCGCAAGAATCGCAACCGGCGCGTATTTGGGGCGCTCTCGTGGTAGTGATATGTCCGGAACTGGGATAGATGGGCTGGTGGGGTATGCGACGATAACAGTGAATGCGACGCGTCGGCGCGTGTTGTTGCCCTGTCGGCGTTCGCTGCAGCTTTTGCCGACGCTCGGAAAGGCGGCGCAAAATGACGTCGAACCGTCAATCGCTACTTTCAATCAGCTGCGAATTGGCAATCGACAGCAGTGGCTAACTTCGACATGTCATAACGAACCAGCTCGTGTGTTTGCTTCATCTCATCACGATTTTTTGGTGGCCAATGGAACGCATCGCATACTCTGGGCAACTGGCATTGCGCCAGGAGCTCTGCGCTTCGTGCTTAAAGACATGGCGCAAGTCGCGTGCTTCGACAGAGGCAGGGCGAATAGGACTTCAAAATAGCAATCGGATACAGCGTCGCTACAAAGGTTATGTTGCACCAGAAGGCGAACAAGCCAGGCCTATCACCGGCTTCTATGCAGGTTGGACCCTCACCCACGTCGCCAGCGGTACTCGAACTAACGAGACCCAGACATGCTGAAGAAACCGCTGTCGGAAGTACAGCCACTATCCCACACGACGCCCGAGCCGCCAAAAGAGCCACCGAAGACGCAGAAAGAAGAGACATTTGCAAAAGCCCGTATCATCTTTGGGTCTACCACGGCCTTGGAAGAACGCAAACAGGAAATCATGAAATCGTCCCAGAACGTTGCCGGCGTACTAGTCCCTCCGCGACCTGAAGAACCGGACAACTGTTGCATGTCCGGATGTGTGAACTGTGTATGGGACATGTATCGAGATGAGATGGAAGAGTGGGCGGAAAAGAGCGCTCAAGCAAGAGCGGCAATACAGGCACAGCGACAGGAAGGCAAGGGAACAGGCAGCATGGTGGCAGGAGACACATCACCGAGTCATGTTGCGACGAGTATGGACGACGATGGCGGTGGCAGTGAGACGAATTGGGACACTGGGTTCGATGATGCGGAGAAGGACAAATTGTTTGACGATATACCCGTGGGCATTCGGGAGTTTATGAGGACGGAGAAGAAGTTGAAGCAGGCGCAGAAGAAGGCGGAAGCCGCTGCGGCAGCGTGAGCTTCGAATTCGGCAATACCCATGCAGTTATCCTGCCATTCAAATACCCGTCTATTACAAATCTTGCAAGATTCCATCTTATCCCCTAAAATGACACCAAGTATGCTGCACCTCAATCTTCCATCTCGTCTAATCTTCGCCGACATCCACGCCCTTTGCCTGAAGATCTTTCCGCGCCTCCGCTATTTGCTGCATGAGCTCCTTGTGCGCGTCGGGTACGTCGTTGAAGGTGAAGACTCCCCAGCCGAGCTTGAAGAGGAGGTATGCGCCGAAAGAGATGAGGGCCCAGAAGGGTAGCTATGGTTTGGTTAGTGGCAGCGCAGTACAATAATAATGGAGACGGTAAAGGTAGTGGGGCTACGCGTTAAGGTAAAGCTAGGACTTACGAAAGGGACAATCTCCTCTTGGATCTTCTGAGGCAGCGGGACGACTTGGAGGAATAGAGAGAGGTAGATCTTTCACATGTTAGCATCCAATCTTGTATATATAGAGGTAAGGGGCTGCATACGGAGGTGAGGAGCATGCCAATGCTGATGGTCTGCGTGGCGCGCGTCATGATGGCGAATTGGTTGTTGTTAACGGGTTAAACGAGGGTCGGTGGTCGGAAGAAGTGCGGGTGAGGGCGTGGTGCTCGACGTCTGTGGTGGTGAATGTTCAGTGCCAGATCGCTCAATTGCCGCCAAGGGATCTGTGTCCAGGGGTCCAACGGAACCGGCCAAAGGCAAGGCCAACCGCGCGGTGGGTCGACGCTGCCGCAGGAACTCACCCCGTTTCTTTCCGCATCTGCAAAAAACAAGTGGCTGAACTATTGATTGCACTTTTTCTGGAGTTCTCCTGAAACCAATCCGACTAGTAGCTATCACCTGTACGGCGGCTCCGGACGACTGCGAGTAGCCGTTTCATCCTTGCGCAATCTCTACCGCCACTATGCACTCTTGAGCTTTGCCACGACTTTGAGCGACTGCGTTTCTTCATCTTCACACTTTTGCGATATGCCATTATCCAATGAGGAGCTTGGCGACTATATAGCGTCTTTAGAGCGCCTACTCCAAGCCAACCCTGCAGGCCAGACCGCTGTCCTCACAGGTTACGTGCATAAGCTCGATGCGTTTGCAGCAAGTGGGGACAATGAGGCCATAGAGAAGACCTTGCAGCTGTTTGGGACGGCTGTTGGCGGTCGGAGTATGTTATGCCTCTGTTCAAAGCCAACCCTGCTGACGCTGTATAGAAAGATGGCAGGCCCCGTTCCGCGACAGCGGCATCCTTGCTTATGCTCTTCGTGGCTTGTCCACCGTTCGCCATGAAGATCCCGTAGCAAAGCAATACCTGAGAGTCATCGGCAACTCGGTTGCTGACAATGGTACTGTAACCCGAAGAGACCCTCGTACGACGCAAACAGTCTGACTGGAGTCAAGATACCAACAGAGAGCTCGCCGTGAGAGAGCTCGGAGCCATCGCTGGCTGCCTTCCCTCGCCAGAACTACGCTTGACCACTTTGGCCGTACTTTTCAATCTTTGTAATGATTTTGGTGAGCAATGCCACAGGATCCTCCAGACATGCAGCTCATGCAGATAGAACCCGGCAAAGCTGCAGCGGCTGCCCTCAGACTGGATGCCACAATATGCACCTTCCTAGTACTGGACAGAATCCCGGAAGCAGCCCTGGATTACGCTACGGACCTGCTGAGCTGGACCACAAGCAACCTGAGCGATGCCCAGTTCAAAGACGAGGTTTCGCTGGAGACATTCAAGAGTCTGCTAAACGTAGCACTGCAATACGATGAAGACCACCACCTGGAATATGTGGCCATCCTGGTACATTACCTCCAGGACCCAGAATTCCAGCAAAGGATAGCAACACCGAAACTTCTCGACGACCTTGTCACCCTAATGCTGGAGTTTGAGGCCCGACTGGAACCAGAGGACATCGAAGCCGTCTTCCAGGAACTCGCAACAAGCAAAAACGCGGATACCACCACGTCAGACGAGGCGCAGGTTCTTCTACTGGCTCAACTCATTGGCCTGCTATCTGCCGCTTCAGCAACAGATGTGTTTGCACGAAGCTTCAACGTCAGAAGTCCTGTTATCGAGAGGCTTGAAGCAAAGCTCCGCGCACCTTGGGAGAGCGCATACCCATCTACGATATGCGCTTGTGTCATGGTCGGAAATCTGGCTATGTCTGATGAGGTTTGCATAGACATGGTCAAGATCATGGAACTTCACGTTCGATTGATTGTGATTCTCAAGAAGAGCACTAAGCCTGCCCTTCTTTATGCTGCAGCTGGTTTCATGCGGCATCTTACGTTTCCAGAGGCTAACAGGGCTTTGCTTGCAGATGCCGGACTCATGGAAGCGTGTTGTCGCATGCTCGTACTGGACGATCCTTCAGTTCGAGGCGAGGCGGCAGCTATGCTGTGCAAGCTCGTCACCGGCAACTTCTACAACATCGAGAAAGTCATGTACGAGACCGTCGGTCCTGACACAGAAGCCATCGACCCAGACATCTCAGCTGATACCGTCATTTTCTCGCACATTGTCGAGCAAGCCCTCGCTCCTTCTGCACCATTACCAAGCACTACCATGAAGAACCCAATGATCGAGCTTGGCCGCACCATCGTCGCCATGCTGCGATATCTCGGGCGACCTAACGCCGAAAAGGACGTTGAAGCAGTGCAAATACAGATCTTACAAGTACCCCAGATAGCCAAGCCGATCGCCCAACTCGTACGGCAGCGTTTCTACCCCGAAGCCCGATCCGAAGGACTACTCGGCCTAGGCCTACTCGCCCAAACACTTGAGGGCGCTGCAGCCATCGCCGAAGAAATAAAAGAGGACAGCGGCCTCCTCGAAACAATCAAAGAGCACGCCAACGCAACAGAAGCAGGTCTCGCGCAACAATCTCCATCAACAGCTAGCCGAGACCACCAGAACGCGATTGTGCTGCTCCAGGCGCTGCAGAACAATGCGGTAAGAGAACTCCAAGAAGCCGTCGGGGAAGTACTAAGGACTTCCAGACTGACCAAATGGACGCAATACTCTCGCATTAGACAGTCTCTGTCTAAGCACCAAGGGCGTCGCTCTTCTGGCGACGTCAGCACCCTGGGTAGCCCTGGAGGCGCCTCGCCTGGGAGAGTCAGAGAGTTGGCTCGCAGGGCTACTACGGATGCGCCTGGCATGTCGCCGGGGAGGGCGAGGGGGTCTACGCTCGCTAGCGAAACTAACTCTGATGAGCGGCCACGGACGCCTGTGAGAGTCAGGGAGGTTATTGGCGAGATTGAAGAGGTGTCTCCGAAGACAATGATCAAGGAGTCGCCGGCGAGGGAACGGTTAAAGGGTAAAGGCATGAAGCGGACCAACACGGCGCCGCAATGATTTCGATGATGGTTATGTCTTATGTTCTTAGTATCTACTCTACTTCTTCTTAATAATGCACTCTCCACTTATGACCACTATAACTGGTATTGCTGTTGATGTGATGTGATCGAATGTTGTAGTCGCCACTCCGTCTAAACCATGTGTTTGAGTGAAACCCTCACCTAGCACCATATCACGCCACGTTCAAACCACCATATCAATCAGATAACCCCTCAAATGATCTCCAACAAATGGAAGAGAAGCGAAAAGCAGTGAATAATCAGCACGGTGGCGCCTGCGAGTCCTGAGCCTCACTCTGCACCATCAGCGTAATCAAGAGGGCCCTGATTGGCCGGACGAGCCACTCACGTGGATTCACGCGCTAACAATCCAGGGTCCATGACATAGTACGTAGAAGGGTAGTCGGGTATAAAGAAGGGCTGTCTGTCGACGTATTGAAGGTATCTACAGTTCAACTCTACCAATACTACCTACACCAAGTCTCGATCTTACAATCGATCTCGCAAACCAACAACTACCACTACATACCCAAACCTACCAACCAACCAACTCCAACATCCAAGATGGTCTGCTGCGGACGCAACAACGGCACCTGCGTGTGCGCCCAAGAGGCAAAGTGCTCGTGTGGAAAGCAGCCTGCTCTTCAATGCAGTATGTCGCTCCCTTCTTTCCTTCACCTTATGCCCTCTCTCCCCAGTCCGTATACCCAACACACCACCTACCGCCTATCCCCATCCACTTTATACCCCATACATGTATACTGACATATCAACAGCCTGCGACAAGGCCGCCACCGAGAACAAGCTCCCCACCGATTCTTCAGCATGCGCATGCGGAAAGCGGACAGAGGATGCGTGCAACTGCGGTCGCGCTGAGAACAACGGATCGAGCAGCTTGGAGACGGACTTCACTACTAGCAAGTAGAGAGATGGATATGATATGAGGGTTTGAGGCGTATGGGGGTGCGCGGTGGTGTGTAGCATGAGAGGGTGTTTTTGGCGTTTACATGGGACGGTCGAAGGACCGAGGGTATACCTGATATCAGTGAATGATGATTTGAAAGTTCGGACTTGTCTATCCTGTTGTGTCTTGTGCTTGTGATCGGCGCGTTGACGCGTCTTGCTTTGGATGCGCGTGTTCCTCTCTACACTTGTCCTTGTCCACTCTATCCATCGCACAATGTCTTCGGGCACACGCTGGAGACTTTCGCGTTCATGGGAAACATGTGTTGTACAGTGGACGTCGCCGCTGCCTTCGCGGTCTCAATGTTCCTCATCGTGTTGCGGGTGGCATCTCATCGATAGCTTGCGGAGCTCGGGGGAGAGCGGCGGCACGGTCGGAGGCGTGTATACAGTAAACTTCAAGGCTATCGCGGCTTTGCTGAAAGGTGCCCTGTTCAATACTGTCCAAAATTGAATGCATGGACCTGCACTTGCCGTAAGGGTCAAGATCGCGATGTGCTCGTCCTACTTTGACTCGCACGGGCAGGAGCTACACGCTAGACCCTGTTTGCTTGGCATCCATGTGTAGAACATCCACTTATTCCCCCCGTCAGTCGTGCATGCAGAGAAACAACTAGATAGCTTGCCGGGGTGTTGTGCGTCTTCCTTGCTCGTTCCAATTCCATGTCCTGCTCTCGATTGCGCCATAAGCCTGCAGCCAGCGTCTAGAAAGCGCTGACAGGCGCCCCTTTCGCGAACTATCGACCTCCGCTCCGCAGCGCGCACGCCGGCATAAACCCTGCCTCGAGGCCCGTACCGCACCATTCCATAGCGCACCACCACTACCGCCGCCGCATTGTCGGGCTACTTACCAGGTGGGAACCGCCCACCCACCACGTCGTCTACTACCACCAGCATGGCGGCCTCGGTCACTTCCAAGATGGCAGCGAGGGCTGGTGGAGGCCTCTTCAGCCGGGAGCAGTCGGGCAACGTGCCCACGATGCGAGGTACATGACGGCATGCCCACGAACAACGGACCGAAGCTCACACGCGGACAGGACTGGTTTCATTCATCGCTGATCTGAGGAATGCTCGCGCGAGAGAGCTCGAAGAGAAGCGCATCAACAAGGAATTGGCCAACATACGGTGGGTACACGCTGCCGAGTTTAAGCATGTCCGGAAGGCTAACAGTACTGCAGGCAAAAGTTCAGAGGTACTTCTCCTTGGATACATCTCCCACCTGACCTGTTCTGACAGAACTCCCCCCAGATGCCGGCCTGAATGGCTACCAGAAGAAGAAATACGTCTGCAAGGTACACACGCCACTCACCGACTCTCCCACCCTATTGCTGACTCCCGCAGCTCCTCTACATATACATTCTCGGATGGAACGTCGATTTCGGACATCTCGAAGCGGTCAACCTCATCTCCGCGACCAAGTACTCGGAAAAGCAGATCGGATACCTCGCCGTTACCCTATTCCTACACGAGGAGCACGAACTGCTACACCTGGTCGTTAACAGCATCAGGAAGGACCTGTTGGACCACAATGAGCTCAACAACTGCCTGGCGCTGCATGCGATTGCGAACGTTGGTGGAAAGGAGCTGGGAGAGGCACTAAGCGCCGAGGTTCACAGGCTTCTGATATCACCGTGAGTGGCATGAGATGGGTTTCGTGGCCAAGCTGACGTCGAATAGGGCCTCCAAGGCATTCGTGAAGAAGAAGGCCGCCCTTACACTCCTGCGATTATACCGAAAACATCCCGCGATCGTACAGCACGAATGGGCGGAACGAATAATATCGCTTATGGACGACCCCGATATGGGCGTGGCGCTTTCCGTAACCTCGCTGGTCACGGCACTCGTTCAGGACAACACCGAGCAATACAAGGGAAGCTACATCAAGGCAGCGAATAGGCTGAAGCGGATAGTAGTGGACAACGAGTGTGCCGAAGGCTACTTCTACTACAAGGTGCCATGTCCGTGGATACTGGTCAAGCTGCTCAAGTTGCTGCAGTACTACCCACCTCCCGGTTTGTGTCTTCTCCAGCTATTATCAACTCGCACTAACAGAAACAGAGGACTCACATATCCGAAAGCTGATTCGCGAAGCGCTCCAAAAGATTATGGACTCAGCCCTCGAAATGCCCAAGAACGTACAGCAGAACAACGCACAAAACGCCGTCCTCTTCGAAGCGATCAACCTCGTAATACACCTCGACACAGAGCAAGACCTGATGGTTCAAATATCACAACGGCTAGGCAAATTCATCGCGTCTCGGGAAACCAACGTGCGGTATCTAGGACTGGAGGCCATGACGCATCTGGCTGCTCGATCTGAGAACCTTGATCCCATCAAGAAGCACCAGGCAATTATCATCGGATCGTTAAGAGACAGGGATATCAGTGTACGAAGACAGGGTCTGGACCTACTATACAGCATGTGTGATCCGACGAATGCGCAAGCGATCGTGAACGAACTCCTCCGATACCTACAATCTGCCGACTACGCGATACGGGAAGAGATGGTACTCAAGATTGCGATTCTTACCGAGAAGTACGCCACTGATGTTCAGTGGTACGTGGACATATCACTACGACTGATCGCCATGGCTGGAGACCACGTTAGCGATGAAGTCTGGCAGCGAGTCATCCAGATCACGACGAACAACGAGGAGCTGCAAGTGTACGCTGCGCAAACGATTCTGCAGTACATCAAATCGGACTGTCACGAGACGCTTGTAAAGATTGGTGGATACCTGCTCGGAGAATTCGGCCATTTGATTGCGGATAGCAAAGGATGTAGCCCGATCGAGCAGTTCATGGCGTTGAGCGCAAAGATGCGAGGTTGCTCGTCAACGACACGGGCGATACTCTTGTCGTGTTACGTCAAGTACGTGAACTTGTTCCCCGAGATCAAGCCTCAGCTTCTTCAGGCTTTCCGCGCCTACAGCCACTCGCTCGACTCCGAACTCCAGCAAAGAGCATGCGAATACCTCACACTCGCCACCATGCCGACGGACGACCTACTGCGTACCGTATGCGACGAGATGCCTCCTTACCCAGAACGGACGTCAGCGCTGCTCTCGCGGTTACACCAGAAGCACGCCACTACTAGCGACAAGCGAACGTGGGTGGTTGGTGGCAAGGATGCAAATGCGGACCTCAAAGAATTTGGTCTTGCAAGGCAGAATACGTCTGCGGGTGTTAAGAGAAGCTTCACCGAACCTGTACCAAAGGACGCCAAGACCGGCGCAGCAAATGGCGCCAACGGTGTCGCAGCGATATCAAGTGATTTGGAGGGTCTAGATCTCAACATGGATCTGAGCAAGGCTTCCAAAGCACCAAATCTCGCAAGCGCAGCGCATCTCAGTCCCGATTGGGAGGTTGGCTACACTCGTCTCCTATTACGGTCGGAAGGCGTGCTCTACGAAGACCAGCAAATACAGATCGGTCTGCGAACAGAGTACCGCGGGCAGTTGGGCGCTCTCATCTTCTACTTCACGAACAAGTCACAGTTCTCCATGGGATCTTTCACCACGACACTCGACAACCGGTCTTCGGAAACATTGAAGACGGACATCAAGGGCCTACCCGACACCTCTATCGCACCCGAAGGCCAAACACAACAGACCATCATGTTCGAATGCAAGAACGTCTTCATCGATCCTCCCACCATTCGTATATCCTACCTCGCCGGAGCTTTACAGGGTCTAACCCTCCAACTCCCCGTCCTCCTACACAAGTACATGGAAGGCGCCGAACTCAGCGCAGAAGACTTCTTCAAGCGTTGGAAGCAAATTGGTGGTGCACCGCGCGAACACCAAAGTATATTCGGCCTGATCAACAAGAACCGGACTATGGACTCTGATTTCGTGCAAAAGGTGGTCAAGGGCTTCAAGTGGGGTATTGTGACGGGTGTGGATCCTAATGGCAAGAACATCGTGGGTGCGACGGTGTTGCATTCGAGTGAGGGCAAGTTTGGGTGCTTGTTGAGGCTGGAGCCGAACTTTGAGACACAGGTATGTTGGTGTGTGTTGGAATGGGAGAAGAGAAAGCTAACAAATGATAGATGTACCGGATCACGATTCGTGCGACTGATGAGTCGGTTCCGCCTGTCCTCGTCAAGGCTATGCAAGACCGCCTCTCGCAGGGTATTGAGGGCATGGCTTAAAACACTGGGTTCCTTGCCTTCCCACCTCTCTACCAACACCAACACTATTCTTACACCATCACCCTCATGATGTGTACACACCTGGAACCTTTTGTTCATATACTAATGTTTTTGTCTGGGAAACTCTGGGCTGTTGAGAGAGAGCGAAAGAAGTATGTTTGATGGTTGGGCTGGACTGCATATGTAGCGTTCATTCTTGAGGAGGAGGAAAACATTGAGATATGGCGCATACCCTTGTTTCTGGCTCATGTAGCATGATTATATATATTGGAGCGTTTTTTGTTTCGTGGAAATTGGGCTTTCATTTTGATGTTTGTGGGTGATGTTGAGAGGTGACGATGATGATGCTTGAGTGACGTTGATATATGGGTGACATTATTCGCGAAGGAATGTCGCAGCTTCCTCGACCATGTATGCTTCGTTTCTAGACACTCCAGAGTCATATGATGTATGGTCTATTATGGTGGAGTTGATGTAACTTGAGTGCTGTCATTGGTTCGAAAAGAATGGCTCGACCAAACGACACTCTACGGTACTGCTCTCTCTAACCGTATAAAAGAGAATCCAATTTCTCCTTTTGTCTTCAAAGTCATTTGTCCCTCTTACAACAATACACATCGCGAAAACCTCCCAGCTCCATCTTCACACAACCCCACATCCTCCTCTCCACACCACCAAAATGGCCGAACGCAAGACTATCCAGAAGTACTATCCTGCCGACTTTGACCCAGCAAAGCTAGTGCGCTCAAAGAAATCCTCAACTCCCACGCGCACCGTCGTAAACTTCGCCTGCCCCTTCCGCAGCATGCGCTGCCTCTCCTGCGGCCACTACACCACTCGCGGCAAAGTCTTCCGCAACAGCCCAAAACACATCGCACCAGAAACATACCTCGGCGTAAAGATCGTAACGCTGCATTGTAAATGCCCTGGCTGCAGTGCGGGAATCGTTATCGAGACTGATCCTAAGAATATGGATTATAGGATTGTGAGTGGGGCGGTTAGGGGGTTTGAGGCTTGGAGAGATAATGAGCGCGCCAGAGATACTGAAGAGCAGCGCTTAAATCGTCTCGAAGCTCAGGGACTTGAAGGAGGCGACGAGAAAGCGACTATGGAGACGCTGGAACGCAAGACTGAGGATGCGAGGGTTGAGGTTGCTGTTGCTGGTGCGTTGGATGAGATTAGAGCGGCGAATGCACGGAGAGAAGGGATGGATGCGAAATGTGCCGCGACTATCCCTGCGTCATCGAGGGAAGTTGAGGATGCGGAAGATGCGGAGATTGCGAGGGCTGTTTTTAGGGGGGCGAAGAGGTGTTCACCGGACTCTGGAACGTCGGGAGAATCGCAGAATGTGGAGTTGTCGGCGTCTAGGCCGGCGAAGAAGGTCAAGAAGGATTTTGCGAGGATGTTGGGGATTAAGAGGAATATTGATGTCTAGGGTCCCTTAAAGTCGATCAATGACAAGGCATTGTTCTATATGCTTTCGCTACCCAAACGTTGTCCTTCAATATCGTGTACGAAACACTAAGCGACTGCGTCATAGAATCATCAGCGGATGCCTCTATGGACTTGACGCTGACAACTAATCGCAAATGGTATATGAGCTTGCAAACTGCCAGTCATGGCCAGCAAGGCCGTACTTCGGTTTAGGCTTAATGCGGTCTAACATATGTGCAAACCGCACGATGCCCGCTCTTGAAAGCCGCCACCGCATGCTCCTCCTGTTGGGAATCTTGTACCACAGATAGGCCTTGAACTGCCACTTTCGTCCGAACCTATAATCAAGTATGGGCGGGCCCAATGGTAGTATGCTGAGTATATGACTGCGGACAGATTTTGAACTGATCCTGTTCTTGTCGTCTTCGAGTTGGGGCAGCCAACTCGCCGCTAGATCGATGCAGTCACGTCTGAAATTTCTAATAGTAGGGCCCTCAGGTTTCTCCTCGTGAATGGCATCATACGCAGCTCCAACGTGTTTGTCCAGAAGCATGAGCAATATGTCTTGCGAGTTCATCGAGTAATCGGGGAATACTCGAAGCGACGGGCGGACCATACCCATGGCACCGAATACTCGATCTCGCAAGTCTGAGCACTCGGCCCCGAACACCAATCTCCCAACAGAGTCCCAACGATGGGTCATGACACTTCGGCTTAATTCGATCTTCCATATCCGCGTTCCTCCATCTCCATCGTCGAGTCCCAGATCTTGGAAGGTTTCTGTGATGCCTAAAATCTGACATGCTTGCCTTAAACTTCGTAGAACCGAGAAGAATGTATTCCATGAAACAGTCTTCGAGCCGATACGTATATCAACTGCTCTACTGAGTATCACCTCCTGAATGACCCAAAGTCTTGACCAATATGGCAGACTTACGAAGCGGTGCAAAGCTGGGGCAAGCTTAAGTACAACCCGCTTCTCTATGGGGACGTCGTAGGTTTGGCTCAGGCGAATACTTTCGAGGGCAATCGAATCCATAAAGTCGTCGCTTCCCTCAAATCCAGAACCAAGCCAGATTTCGACAGTAGCCGCGCTATATATATCTGCCATTTGGTTGACCTGGTGGGCCTTTTCGTCGTCTTGACCTTGATTGATGCAAATTTGGTCTATCCAGAACCAGGCCGAGCTACCGTTGCGTCTCATTTTTAGGAAGTCGTAGAGGTTCTGTCGAACAGAAAGCCAGCCATGACATTCGGGGCTTGTGACAAGTATGTCTTGCGCTGGCAGCTCAGGACCCCAAGTGTATGACAATGCGGTGTAACTGAACGTTGGCTGGAACATCTCGTCCCATACAAACTGCCCCCTGAAAATCTCGTCCCATACAGCCTCTCTCCGCTCTCTGCTGACCCACTCCCAAGCTTCCAGTCTAATTACTTCCTCACGGTATTCAGTGAGAGTATCAACATGCCTACTAAGGTCTGCGTGCTTTATGGTGATTTGAATAGGACTCGACGGTTCGGAGCTCGGTTCGATCGTGAGGAGGCGTATCTCGCGGCTTTCAAAATTGAGCGGAGTGTGCGTGAACCGCACGTTTCGAGGCGGTATATCCATCGCTACGATAAGTTTGCTCTGAGGGGTTGATGACTTGTTGAAATAGACTGATCTACAACGTCTACATCGACGCTGTTATCTTGCAGGAAATATAAAGGCAGCTACAGGGTCAGGCTGCATCGAGGCGGAATGAAGAAAAGAGGCGGAGCAATTGCTGGAAAGCTGAAGCACATTGCGGCTGACTTATCTATGTGACAGGCTAGAAAATGTAAGCTGGATTGGGCGTCGTGTGCGGCTGATGTTTAAGCTCGCAGCCATTACGCCACAAGTCTATGCATCCAGGGCTGTGAAGAGAGTGCGCCATTGAATAAGACTGCGGTCTGGTGCTGGTTGTGTAGAGCCATCCCAATGCTTCATGGAAACGCAATCATGTTCTATGCGTACGGCTGCTTGGAAGGCTCACAGTTCGTTAGCTCACACAATGCGGAAGTCGCCTCGAAGGTAGAGCTTGCACAAGAAAGCTGGTGTTCTCCGAGTGTCAGCGCTACGCCAACTTGGGACTAGTTCCCCTTGGCGACTTCTCCAGCTCGAGGGCTGTTGTCGCATGCTGGAGAAGGCCTTTAACACCAACAAAACAGAAGAGTGCGTAGGAAAAGAGTGCGTTCGAACCATCGCCTGAAGCTTAGATGATGCCAACATTGTCCACCACCACTAAGAACACTGCTTTTGCAGTAAAGTTGGAACGGCGTAAAAGCAGTCAAACCACATCAAACTTCCGCAGCCCATATTGTATGCGTACAAACATGCATCTTCTGAACCTGATGGATTTTAAGGAAGGAAAACTGATCGCTATGAGTTGAAACAAATCTCCGAGACCTCGACTACTGGTTCACCACTGAAGGCACTCTACAGCACCCCAGAGTCTGATGTCGCACAACACCAACCCTCACCTCTCAAGCTCCCTAGCACAACATAAATTCTCCGACGCAAGCACTGCAGGCACTGCAAGCAACCCCCATCACATCCTTCGCGTCGTGTGACCAAAGACTCGACAGCAAAAGCCAGGTTTGAGCCGAGTACTTACACCATGAGCTGCATGGCCGGTGGGTGCCTGGTGCTTGTGGGGCGAAGAGAACGCATGGGTATCAGGTGCAAGGTACCGATGTAGGAAGGGAACTGAGCTTCGAAGAGCTTGGGCTTTGGGCTTTAGGCGTTTGGGTTGCTTTTGCGGAGGGTGGCCATGCTGGGAGGCGTGGGTGTGGGCACGATGACGGAATGTCGGAGTAGATCTTTTCGCTGTGTTCGGACTCACGATGCGATGACGAGGCTGAGCTCGTTCTCCCGGGTCCTGGCCCGTACAGCAAGATGATAAGAGTCCTACTTCGCTAACAAACCTTCGAGCTCTTGCTGCCCAAGACCCGATCTCCGCCCAAACCTTTCTTCTTCCTCTCCGTCCTCCGCTACAGACGCAGGAAGCCGACCGTAGAATATACTCGGATAGATGCCTGCGAGCTTCCACAGCCATGAGTCCGCATCGCTAGCATACCGTAGATCCATGTTTCCTCGCTGCATCCTCGTTTTCCTTCGTACGAGCTCGCGGGTCCGGTCGCTAGCTCCCTATGCTATGCCATGCGGGCATCCCAGCGTCGGGCATCGCCTACGTGCGTTCTATATGCGTTCTGCCTAGGAGGCGAAGTCGACGATAATAGCGTTCCGAAGTCTGGATATCGCGCTACCTGGTTCATGCATGTTCGCAGCAAGGTTTGGAGAGAGGAAAAATGTCGTAGCGTATGACGCGTGAAGAGAACCGTGGAAGGAAAAGAAGACAAGTCGTCGTCTAAAGCTCTGGGCACCTACCAGCCAGTGGGCTGTCCCGGACGCTCTTCTCGTATGCCCAATGACCTGTGCTCATGGGCTGATCATGCAGTTTCGCGTGGGATGCCGGCGATATGGCACACTAAAGGCAAACCTTGCTAATTGGGGGTGTGCAAAAGGCAACCATGGTCGATCGTGAACGTTCGCCTTTGTTAGTACAACGCCAGAATGGGAAAAGCATAGACAGAGGCTCAGCTGTCACGCCGTTGGAACTGGTACAGCGCACGGAGAGGCTGAGCAGCGAAACGCTCTGGGCGACTGTCGGAGACCGCCTAGTTGCATATGCGCGCTTCGGAACGCCTACCCGCTGTCAGTTTTACGCCTGTCCTTCTTGTGTACACGGCCGGGTGTGAGTGTGCTGTTGTAGCTTGCCGTGAGGAATGTGTGACTGTGAACACCTTTTCTCGGGCCGGTCGTACGTGTACGGGAAGCCGCTTGTGTCTTGGGCGGAAACACGGGAGCAGAGGCATGTCCAATTGTTCGTATGGCGGATGCAGCAAACTCAAACGCAGTGATACGCTCGTAGATGGGGATGTCTGCAGGTGGCTAGATGGGGACCATCGTTGTGTTACTTGCGTTGTCCAAGGGAGCCCGTTACAGTAAGGGGCGTTCCGAAGCATTGGACTGGGCGAACACATGTCGAGAAGCGGCGCAATGCTGTACCACTTGTGGGGATATCGTGCTAGCATTGAGCAACGATCTGATCATGTTGTGGAAGGTTTCTCGCAAGTGGCTGATGAGGCAGACTTGGGTGGCTATCGTGCAACCATGCAGCGCCATTGCATGTTCTTTGTGCGACTGACAAAGTTTGGCATCGCCCTAGGAGGAGAAGAAAATATGCGGAGATGCTCGCCAGTACGGAGATATTGGGGATCAGTGACTTGGAGATGTATTTCCGGTGTCCACGAACGAAAGCGCACTGGTGATGGAAGATTTTGGGTTCATGACTTGGAGCGACGCCTTTGCTGGTCTGGCCCGATGAACACCCAAAGCACTGTCGATGTGCTGTGCGACGGATAATCGCATCGGCATGGAGACATGCTTTTGAGATGTCTGCCTGGAAGAAGGGTCGATCGCGTCGGGATGGACGTGCTCAGCTAAAGGAACAGAGAGATTCCAGGCATCAGGTTCCAGCAACACAGCACAGACTGGTACCCGCAAAGTGGATGTCAATCGACAGACCCGACAGTTTGTCGTAAGACGGAACGGTGACACCGACAAACAACAAGCCACGAAGCTTACTGCGCGCAAGGTCCGCTCCTTACTTTGAGGCCTCAGATCGGCAATCCCTACGCAGAAGTAAGTATCCGGTGTGCAGTTTACCGAACCCGTTCGTCTATCTGTCACGCCGCACCTGGCATATCACATGCTCACAAAGCGAAAGCGAGATCGCGCCTAAGCAACAGCCCGTTCGAGGTACTTTCGGGGCGCACGAAAAAGCATGCTTCTGGGGTGCGTACGGGTGTCGGAAGAAAGAAAGAATTGGATGCAAGTACGGTATACGGTAGCAACGTATGCCTCAGGCAAGTATTGGCGAACAGCCACAATATCCAAGAGCCGAGGGACGATGTCATCCCGTACTGAAGCGAGATTCAACGTCGTCCAGGCTGGGTTTCGTCGATATAGCCCCCATATGAGCTGATAGCAGATCTTTGATGCCGTTGAGCGACCAGGGCACTTCTCCCTATCGCCTGAGACGGTACTCAAGACCGTTTTTTGCTGCTCAATGTCGACTAGCTCTGAACCAAGTCATGGTGGCTATGGAAGTATGCAATTCACCCGACGAATGGGGAAAGACACTTTCATCGCATCAATAAGTCTGGACCAGGTTTTTCGGTAAGATGTTGAGTGCCCAGGTCCTTCATCGCCACACTTGCGCATGCTGGATCAATAACGAACGGAAAGCTTGTCGCATGCACAAATCTGACGAGAGGGCCGCGGGGGGTGGGATGCGTATGATGCAAAAGGATGGGGTTGAGGGATTTCTTCCTGGAGTGTGGCTAGCGGCAGAAGGAAACGACGCCCGCGGGCTGGGTGATGATTGTTGCCACACACCAGCCGCTGGCCTTGGCAGGATGTCATCCTTACACCAGACTTGCTCCGTCAGCCATTCTGCACGTCACTCGACGCCATTACCCGCGCGGTGCTTATGCGAAATGAGTGCGTATTTGCTGATTGCTGGAATGGCTTCGGTAGCGACGACATTTTCCTTTTTCGATCGCCTCGTCACGCTCGTCAGATGACGAAGGATTGGCGGCCGCAAAAACAAAATCTCTGCAACGGTGCCCTTCCATGCTTGCTTGGGTGTCGCGATTGGTTCCGTCAAGAGATTCCGGTGACGCCTCACTGCAAGTGTAAGCGGATGTACACTGTACGCGACGTGCTAATGTGTCTTGGGAGCATCGGTAGCCGATACGACACAAGGGCAACGGAAGCTGGAGGACGTTTGGTGGTTGACTGGAGAGAATCAGCCCTCCTTGGAGGCCAGCTGACCGGCCACGAAGCGAGACAGGGACCTCGAAATGGCGTTCGTATGGCCGAGACATGTTTACTGCTGCCTGCGTGTCATTTCGTGGTATGCCTCTTGTGGCAGTAGGATCCGATCCAGGAGGACAGATGCCGTGCAGGTCCAACAACATGTCAATAACAACACTACACCATCTCAGCCACGAGTAGCTTAGCATAGCCTTCGCCTCGCCTACCTCCATCTAGAGTACATCGCGTGGCCTGAGGAATCCGTTTAGGCGGCCGCCTGTCTCCCAACAAAGATCTGCGCTAAGGGAATGACAGAAAGCGCAGAGATGAGTCTCGATCCTGCATTCAGGTCATCAACCGGCCACGACCTGCATCCGGTATCCGCTCTTCTCCATCCATAATTCCCCTTGGAAGTGCGCCTAGCAATCTTACACATCGGCTTAGCCTTTTAACAGTTAGGTTGTGGAGGCAGGGCGCAATCCCGGCGTGATAGTCCCCGTCGAGTCAAGACAAGCTACTGCACACTTGCACGCTCAGCACGCAGATGGCCATGCACACATCGGTCTTGGTGGAACCTGTGATTTGCTGGTGGCGGTGGGCTTACAGCGACCATCGCGATGGAGACTTTGCGGGTGCATATGGATGATGCCCAGGCCGTGGGGCCTAGGTGGAGTGGCTAAGCAGGTGGTTGGTTGCGAGATGGATTGCTCGCGCAAGTGTATGCATGTTTTGGGCTGGGTGCAGAACTGCGGCAGGGTGGCTGCAGATTGATGCGTTGTGTGAGTGGGTCAACAACGTTGGTGTGGTCGATGCGCACATTCGGTGGGAGCATCGTGGACAGAGGCATGGACTAAGGGCAGTGTCAATAGAGCGTATTCAGTCAAGTGATGAGGTGCGAAGATGTGGCTTGTTTAGTCTGCTGTACGACTCTCGTCGCAGCGACCGTATGATATGTTTTTGCATTTGTTTGAGTTTGCTCATGGCAAAGATTTGTGTCCTTCTTTTTGGGACCTGCTACCTTACATTGTTGAGCTAGTGCTCTGGTATCTCTTGATGATGGGAAATTCGAACGAACGTGATGGCAATGAATCTCTACCGATCCAATGCCCAACAAGAACAACTCCGGGAAAATGCCTATTGACCCCACTCCTACTATACGTGGCAGAAAACCGTTGAGATAGCCACGCCAGAATCAAACGCCGTGCCATCAAGGCGCCGAGTTAAACGTAGTAACCAGATAGTTCTAAAGTCCAAGACCGGAGTATCGTCCGAACTGGTCTAGTTTTGAAACGCCAAAGAAAACAAACCGCACCAACACCGAACGAGAAATCAATCGCTGTTCGTGTCATCGTGACTTTTTCGAAAATTGTATAAACACATCGTGAAGAAGCATATCGTAATAGAAAGGGTCCAAAGGTCCAGAAAAAGGGTGGCTTAGTAGACATGAACCGGAGCCATCATCGATGGCTGGAAGGACACATGCTTGACCAGGTTGGCCGCCTGGATGAATGGCTGGAACCACGTATTGGCAGGTGGCTGGGAAACGTATTGTTGTTGAGGCTGCGGTACTCGGGAAGAAAACTTGGGGACCTGAGAAGAGGAAACGTGTTGGTACGAAGATGTTGAGGATGCGGATGAGGCTGATGAACAAGCGGAGAAGACCGAGTCGTTGTCCGAGTTTGAGCTTCCAGATGAGGTGGAGTGCTGGAAGGGTGATGGTGCGTAGGCTGAGCCAGGAAGAGCAGCAAACTGGGGGACTGCGGGAGCCTGGTAGTAGGCATTGTACGCAGCATCCCGGCTGTAGTCTACGGGGCTGAAGGGAGGAGAAGACAGAGGCGTTGAGACAGCTGACTTGGTTTGGGTGAAGGCTGAGCATCGGAGGATCATCTCACGAATCTCAGGAATGGTCGCCCTGTTGGCGGGGTTGAACTCGAACATGCGCCTGAGGATGGCGTCGAGCTCTGTGGAAACGGGAAGAATGGTCCTCAGGAACTTGGGGTCCTTCATGAACGCACGGAAGGTGCTGTCCTCGAAGGATGCTCGCTTCCATGGGTTGCGTCCACAAGTGAGGTTGACAAGCATGACTCCCAGACTCCAGACATCGTTGGGCGCTGAGGCGTAGCATGAGTAGGCCTTGGGTGCTGATGTCTGACATTCTACAAAAAGTTAGCACGTGACTTCAGATGAGTCAGATCATTTCGAACGTACCTGGAGACATGTAGAAAGTCGAGCCGCATCCAAAGTCGGAGGTGACAGCGTCGGTAGTGGCAAGTCCAAAGTCGGCCAGTTTGCAGGTCATTCCTTGGTCAGTGACGAGAACGTTTTCTGGCTTCAAGTCCCGGTGGTAGATTCCAATAGAGTGGCAGTATTCCACGGCATCCAAAACCTGGAGGAAAGCGCGCTTGGCCATGGCATCGTTACCAACGTACTTGCCCTGCTCGGTGATGTTGGAGAACAGGTCACCTTCTGGGCAGTATTCAATGACAACGTATGTGCAGTCAGGGGCGTCCATGATCTTGACTAGAGACACAACGTTGGGATGAGCGCTGGCCTGGTGGTGGAGCTGGATTTCTCTTTGTTGGAACTTCCTCTGGCGAGGCTCGAGACCAACCTTGTTGAGTGCCTTTACGGCATATGGGACGTTGGTCTGGATGTCCACGGCTGTGTACACCACGCCGTAAGCTCCTACACCAAGAATGCCGGTCAATTGAAGTCGTCCAGCAAGAAGTTGACCTAGGCGGTCTTCCGGCGCGCAGAATCCATTTTGGGTTGGGGAAGCAGGGGGCGTCGGGTACATATTGTGAGTGGGAAGGGTAAGAAGTCCTCGTAGGTCCAATGAAGGCCTCAAGGACGATGTTAGATGATCCGGAAGATGGAGATTGACCTGGTCCGTGTGGAAACAGCAAACAGTCCCGGATGGAAGAGTCAGAAAGAGAAGGTATTAGAGAGTAACCGGATCCGGCAAGTCAGGTGACTTGGAGGTTGCGACGGGAGAGTGAGTAGCAAGCAGTCGGGTGAGGAGTGCTTGTCAAAGACTGAAGAGGCTGTTGTAGTTGACGAAGGAATGTGTTGGGAGGAGGGTAGAGTAGTGTGAGGAGGTAGTGGTGGTTGTTGTGGTGGTGGTAGAGGGTGAGGCGGGATATGATGTATGTGTATGAGGACGGCTGGGCAGCAGTGATAAAGAGAGGCTTCCTGGGAGGGCCCAGGTGGCTATTGGCTGGCCTGGAGGCCCCGGTTTTTCGTAAATATAGGGAAGGAGCGGCGCTATGACGAAGAAGGATGGGGCTACAGAGCGAGTGCAGGCCATCAGCGATGTGTGCCATGGCCTCCGGCACGCACATTCAGACGCTAACGTGTGGTTCCACTCGCGCAACCCACCCTGGCTCCATGGCTCGTCTCAACGCGCGCAGGGAGGCGAGAGTGAAAGCGGCCGGGGGCTGCAGTGGTGTGAGCCGTCTTTACCCAGTTGGACGCTAGGCCGTGTCCAACAAAGACAGTCATGCAGCTACCGAGCGGCCGGGGCGTGTCCTTGATTCACCTGAATCATGCCGCCTGCGACTCCGCTGCTCACCGGGCGGCTGTGACTTGGGGCGAATCAGACGCCTGTCAGCGCAGCGAGGGTGACACACAGGCCTGCTCTCGCCGCGACAAGTGCAGCAGCCTCGAGGCACCAGAGGGAGCCATGCAGCGCGCGATGTGCACCATGGTGCAAGCGGACCCGCGCGCTGTGTGTGTGGCGCGAAGCCTGCCCGGCCACTCGTGTCCATTCACTGCTGCCCTCGCTGCTCGCTCCACACGCGCTCGTCAGCTCGCAGAGAGGACACTTGTCCAGGGCGCAATACGGGCGCCGCGTCTGATTCGCTGCCTCCCCCAGCCTCTGCTCTCGCGCGGCCCCCCGATCGCAGCATCTTGTCACCGGCCGATTAGACGGCCCACCAAGGCTCCAAAACGCCCGCGCCTCGCCCCAAGCAGATGCAGCTATGCAGTTCCTTGCCTAGTGCTGCTTAGCCTCCTCTGCAAAGCCTGTCCAGGCTTACGACGTCTCGAAAAGCCGCGAGCGCACGGGCGGCGTTCGATAGTCTTCGACTCTTCGCTGGCTCCGAGGCCCATGACGAATGCAGCCCGCCCAAACGACGATCTCGCAACGCTGCGGCACTGCTCTGCATCTCTGACTGTCATGCCGCCAGTCGACCTTTCGTCCCGTCTGCCTGAACCCGGTGCTGTGTCTAGAGGACGGCACAGTGCCTGTCAGCAACCCGCGGTCACGTTTCGGGTTTCGTGTTGGTGGACCTGTTTTTCTTTTCCGGCGCTTCTGATCATCGTTCTTTGTCCTTCAATCTGAAGCCCGTGGCCGTGGCCGTTGCTGCGATGCGCAAGGGCGAGCTGCTTCCAGCTTTGGGGACCGCCAAAGAGCGTTGGCGATGACACATGGCACTTGATGCCCGATCGGGCCCAGTCGATCCCACGACCGCCAACCTTGTTGCGCCGGACTTCGCCCTGTTTGCGTAGCCACCTGCCATTGGCCTGCCCAATATATTGCTTCTTGACGATGACTAACCGAACCGTTCGCCATGAGCAGCGAGCTGGCCTCCCTGTCGCTCGGCTCCGTGGGCAATTTTGTCTGGACGAGCTGGGCCCGCCAGTGGCACGCTACCGTCCACCAGAATTTTCGAGACTGCTCCGCCTGGCCAATTAATGCGGAGATTATTTTGTGTTTTTGTGCCAATCATCATTCGCGCCCTGCTAGACCTACGTGTTGTTGCAATCCAGTCATGGCCTTGTGACCTGGCAGTCACCGCCTAACGATGTCTTGCTGTTCCACCCACACCGGCCATTCGCTCAGCTGTTGCTGTCGTGGCTTATTGCGCAATATGTTGGGGCGAACTTTTGTTCATCTATGGTTTGCCGGTCGTAGCAGCTCCCAACGAGTAGAAACGATAGAACGTCTTCCAAGGCTTCCAGATCGAGGAAGCAGAGTATTCTACCGGTTCGTATCTCATCCCGTATCCATGCCCGTTGAAGGGATAACCGACTCGACTTGTCCGCATATGAGTCGTAGGAGCTGGGATGTGCGCCAGATTGCGATGCTGACCCCAGCGCAAGCGAGATAGCCGTGCAAGCACCTGCAGCTTCCAATTCTTTTTCTGCTCTTCGGCGTCATCCGTGCAGAAGCACAGAGTCAAGCCAAGTCCGCTTCCCGTAGGCTAAACTTACGAGCGGGAGTCTGTGAGTGTAAGGGACCGAAGATCATGTCCTGAGCGAAATTGTTCCTTTGCGGGTCAATATCATGGCTGAAAACTTTGTTGGTATTCGAGATGAAGGAGCCGTTCCCAAGGGCATGGCCGCGGGTGAGAGCTGAGCCGTTCGATGCGCATGGCAATTTGTCAAGGCGCTAGCAATCTCTTTCATAGAGCGCACATTTTGTGTCTTGGTGAATTGTGAGCGCGCTGCATAGTAACATGCAGTTTGCAATAGTGCAACCCTCAACAACCTCCATCCGTCAACATGCCGTCGTTTCCAAGCATCGTGCTGTCTGCTTTGATCCGTCCGACCCGCCGTAGGCTGCTCTATGCGCGTTTTCGATCCCGCTGATTCAGAATCGTGCATGCTTTCCTTGCCGGACAGGCGTTCTCCACAAAGCTCGAGCGTTTCAGTGGAGGTGGTCGAGAGTCGCAGCCTCCAGTGCTTTCACCGCCAAATGCTGACCAGCGCGAATTTCAGGATAAGCCCGTTATCGATAGTCATCGATAAGACACCCGCCAAAACTGAAATGCCCCGCCATCTCAACCTCCTGCGCCCTCAAACTCTAACGGCGGCAGTGTGATCAAGGGAACATCCAATCGACATGTGGTGCCCACCACAAGTGTCTCGATGGCTTACAGATCCTGCGACGTGGCGTCTGCGGCTGGGGGCAACATCAGGCGACGCCAGTGACGATACTACCAGATCAACCACCCACTATTGCAGGCCCAGTCAGATCCAGACTTTGTGGCCACCTGAAAACTTTCGTGTGGCCAACGAATGACAGCACACCAGCCTTGTTTTCCTCGTGCCTACTCAGATCTTGTTTGGTCCCGCCGAAATTGGTAGGCTGTGGCAATTAAGAATGCTGGCAAAGACATGCTTTGCGGCTGTGTACATTTCGATTGGCCGAGCAAAACGCATGGCAAAATATAGTATACACCGCTCTGAGTCGGTCCGAAGCTTTCCTCGTCGATCTCCAGGCCGGCGCAGGCAGCAAACGTTTCGTGGTTACTAAGGAAGGACCAGACTCCGCAAGTCTTGCAGCGCCATGTCGTTATATCATTATGCATTGCGGGAACTTCGCCCTGGCGGCGTTCTGTTCTGACATAACAAGTTTGGCTACGAAGTGGATATCTGTCTATCCTATGTTGTTCTGTAAGGTTTACGGAGGCCGTCTCTGTTAGCTGATGATCTTCTCGGGTTAGCTTGCGCGGCTTCATTCCAAGGTTGCTGATGCCTGCCCAGACGTCATCATCGGCGGTCGGTGATGCAAGACCCTGTTCATCACTTTATTCTGATACAGCACGCTGAGGTCAGATCTCTCATCGTGCTTCCGAAGAAACCGCTTTCCCAGGGTCCGATCAGCGAGCACATGCATACGCAGGTAGCAACGACGTAGGAGCCCACTTCAACGAAGATTCGGGGTCAGGCTCGTCATTCTGGAAACGTTCTTCACATATCGACCAACATCATCACAACTCATCAAAATATTGTTCCCGGCTGGTGCCTCAGCAACCGGAGTTTATTCCACATGTCTCGCGTCTTTAGATCACCCGCCCACACACCCCCTTCACATGTCAGTCCCAACAGTATATGCAGCAATAACGACGCACCGGAAACTTCGTCAAGCGGCTTCATCCAAAGCTTTGAATTCAAGCCACCCGTGTGCTCCACCATGGTTCATTGAAAGGAAACTGGAGTCTCCGTCTGGGGCCCGGCTCGTTGGCGAAGCGTGAACTCTAACGCGTCGCTTACAAGAACCTCTACTGGTCGCACGCGTGCGTTGCGAGTAATCGAGATGGATGATGAAACACTCAGCTCTAGCAGCCCTCTAGTCGGCGGTAACTATCCACCGAACCAAACTCTACACTCTGGCAGCCGAGAGGAGATTGGATCGGCAGGGACGTCGGACCTTCTGCGGTTCTGTTGTGTTGTTCCATGGCTTTTCTGGACGAGTACAGCCGCTCGCGTTGAGCTTAGTCGTGGTTATGGGGTGATTCGATCTGAGCCTCTGAGGGTCCCGCAGATCACAGCGGCCGCGAGTAATCTGCGAAGTTTCTTCCACAGCAAGGTCCGACTACAGGGCAGAACTCCGGCGTCGAGACGCCGTACGCCGTATGCATGGTGAAGTGGTCAAAGACGTTGAGCATGTTCGTCGCAAAGCCCGAGAATCCGCGCGCAGTCGGGTTTTCCACTTGGCGTACGCAGCACTTCGTCTGAGTGAGGCATCTCCAGTCACGTGTATGTGAACATTGCCATCACGAACATGATGCAGTCGCATGAGAACAATGCTGTCTCTCAGTGACATTGTCTCTGAATGCGATAAGTCATGTGAGCTACTCACACCATTTGCCACATCACGAAGCAACGACAGCCTCGTCAGCACAAATCTTACAACCTTCAATGTTTCGCCTTCCGTATGTCAGTAATCACCTGATGGGCATCTTCACACAATACCACGAGCATCATCTACTCTTGGCTCTTAGCCTTGCCAGCTCCATCAAGCCCAATACCCGCGCCAGCCCACCGTTACTCACATGTTTCGCCATCCACCATGCATTGACAGCCTCATACCCAGCTCACACACAAGGACAACCCTCGCGCTTCAGGAAGCTGGGCGACTATACCATGTCATGTATACATAGCCACGGGATCCTCGTCTGCCGCCTCGCACAGATGGGTCTGCCAAATGCCGTGTCTCCACCGCCTCACCAACTCACTCGCCTGCTTCCTCGTCGCTGCTCCACCTACCCGTGGGCCAACAGCGCAAAACATAAGATGAAACAAGCCTCACCTTTTTACAAAATGTTCTCGCAGTGTCGGCAGTGCAGAAACAAGCTGCTACATCTTACAGCCGCAACGCATCTCCGGCTGCATACTATCAGCTGACGACATGGAGTCGGTCCTTGCTTGCATCGTGAGACCTGATAGACTGCCTTACGCTGCGTTGCGTTGCGTATTCAGCGGAGAAACAAAACGAAGATGCACCGCGTTGTCGCTGACGAAGTAGATTGCGCCGCCAACAACGCGTGCGCATGCGCGTTACGCCCGGGAGCTGATCAACACATTGACTCATCACCACTAACTTCCATATTTCCAATCCACCGTCCATCCAGCCTTGACCTTTATTTTTGTTCGTTCAGTTCGTTCGTTCGACTGATCCAGGGAGCGAGCGGCACGGGTAGCAAACTACTGCAGGTCATCGATGCGGTTGCGCGGCGCTCGCGGGCGGGGGTTAGGCCTAAGAAAAGGTCCACGTCGCTCTCGCCTCATCCTTTGGGGGCGACACCAGCGCTTGCGTGATGCGCTTTCGGATGACTTGGGCCACTCGATTGCGAATATGCCATGAATAGAGGCGCGCGTATGTGGGTTGGGGTACGTAAAGTAAGGTGGGTGAGCGGGTTTCGTGGTCTGGCCTAGCCTGGCCGCCTTGCTGATGCGGATGCGGAGGGAGGCGGTTTGGGCAGGTGGGTGGTCTGGAAGTAGGCGCTGGTGGCAGATGCGTGGGTGCGGCGAGGGTGCCTGGCGACCACTTTAGCAACCACCATCTTTCTTGTGGTTCTGAGACGGTGGTCTTAGGGGGTTGTTGATGGTGGGTTGACTCAACCTTGACGGAGGGGTGGTTCAAGTCGGAATGATGTCCGTAGACGCTCGTGGTAGATGTGTGTTTACGGCGTGGCTTTTACTATTTACCGCTGCTGGATGCATGTGTTAGGTGTTGATCACATTGCACAAGCCGAAGGATTCAACCCAAGGATCTCAGAAGGCCTGATCGTAAGGGGAGTCAGGCATCTACAAGGCAAACCGACGTGTTGACGCTGGTGACAGCCTCGCGGGCGCTGATGTTTCATCGCCGGAAGGTCATGATACGGATCCACGGTATTACTACCTAATTGCGTTAATATTTTGTAATGATAGAGTCCTCTCCCTGATGAGCCCAGGAATCGAGGGAAGCGCAAGTAAAATTGGGTGTTGTATACCTCATACACAAGCCATAACAGCAAGCAGTTGTATACGACGACCAAAACAAATCGAACACCCACCCACATGACATCTTGAATGTTATCAACCCAGGAGCATACATGAATTCAATAGTTTGCTAACTTCGGCTTGAACGGCAATGTAGACTACAGGGTAGTTGATATTTCCATCGTATGTCGTGCACATACGAAAGAGTTGGCAACATCCAAGCGACAACATGATATCATTCGCACTACTTGATATCCAGGAACGCTCTTCGCACAAGCACACCCGAAAGACATGGCCGGAATGATCGTGCATGCTTGAAACCAAACGAGTACGTGGGCAGCTCATAAGTCAAAGAGTGCGCCCAAGATCCCGAGCACAACATTGTTCACCACCCCCATCACGAACGTTCTAACGACCCACTAAAGCCGGTTAGGAACTCCTCCTCGAACCCGTTGTCCAGACCCCCTATAGTCACATCGGTTTGGGATGCTTCGTCGTTGGCCGCGTCCATGTCCTCCGTAGTCTCCTCTCCAGGGGATGTTTCATCTCCAGCCTCGTCTATGCCCTCTGTAGTCTCATCGGATTGGGTTGATTCATCTCTGGCCGCGTCCACGCCCTCCGTAGTCTCGTGGGTCGCAGTTTCTTCAGCGGCGTCGTCAATGGAGTCCTCTTCATCCGCGCTCTCCCCAGACCTAAGACGGTCTTGGTGTTCTTCCCTGACATCCCTCAACCCCTCCTCTCCGAACACCCTACTGCTGGTCCGCCTCAGAAGACCCCTCAGTTTGAGCGTGAGTTTTGGCCGTTGCGTCTCTTCTTCCACGAGGTCATCAACATCCTCCGTCTGGACCGCCGTGGCACTGCTGCGGCTGCTGTTACCCTCACTTTTGTCTTCATCTTGGGGGTCGGGCTTAACTGGAAGGCCGAGGTATGTGTTGACATCGCTCAGTATACTGCCCCGGTAACGACTTTGCATGTCTCCGGTGTTGCTCATATGGGTTTTGAAGTCAGGGTACGTCTCGCATAGCTCTCCCCACGTGGTGCTATCGCCCGGTACATCGTTCCTGTTGAAACCGCCGCCACGGGGTGAATCCTGTGCGCCGATATAGTGGACATCTCGCTGAGACCAATGAGAGGCTAGGGCGTCGAAAAAGAGTCTTTGGAGTAGTTCCATCCCGGCGGAAGCCTGACTGTGGCGGTCTTGTCTTGGAGGAGGCGGGGAGCCAACAGACGGTCTTCTCGCGACAGGACCGATGATCGCGATACGACGTAGGCTCTCGGCGGTGGTGTTAGCGCAGATATACGCAATATCACTCGCTCGGATGAGAGATTGTTTCGCGTCGGATCTTGTCGACCGGGCAAGTGGATCGACAAGCCAGTACAATTCCCGCATAGCGGCTTCCCAGTAATCACTCGCTTCGAGCTTAGCCCCGAGGAGGCAGGCATCAGTGTGTGCTCGTAGACTACGGTAACCGGTAACAACTGTGTTCGGACTGTATACGCTCGAGATCGTATATGGAACGAAATCGGCAAAGGCTTTGGGAGTGATGGTTGGGAGATGGACTTCGGAAATCTTTCTGTCTGCGGCGATTATTCCGTCGAACATGCTTGAATGTCGTATTAGACGTGCTTTGGGAATATGCCAGGTTTGTTGATTTGACACTGGTCCGACGATAATCTTCATTGTGCCTGGAATTTCTGGAGCACTTGTGACGGATGGATCGCCGGATCGGTACGGACGGGTGGTTTCGGGCTTCAAGTTGAATGTCTTCTTATCCGAGCTACGGACGGTGCTTATGTAGCGTCTATTGTACATGTTCGTACTTCTAGCGGGAAGTGCCATATTCGCTGGCTCGGCGTGTGCGCTTCTTCGTTGGCCGATCATTGGCGAGGCGGGAGGTGGGGAGCGGTGTAGTATCTGTGATGTGCCGGGTGATGAACGTTTCTATGATAAGTAGGCTTTTCGGGTGCAAGTGACGGTGCGCAAACGGACGCAATATCGCGTGCGTACTCTGGGTGACTGGCGATAGTGAAAGTGACCCCAATATAAGCGTTGCGTTGCTGATAAAAGTGAACGGGTACGGATGTGTTGCAGTAAACATGTGATGGTAACGGAATGTGATTAGACGAACTTGTTATGATGATGAATGTGTGAGGGAATGATACATCGAGAAGTTGACTCATGGGGGCAGCGCTGGACCTGGCGATATGGGCAACAACGACCACATTCCATGGTACTGCGACCAAGCGAGGGTCACTCGCGATTGCCGCAAGAAGTACAATACCCATTCGAGTGGAGTATGGGGCATGCGTTGGGAAATGAACGAGTGAGAGAAATCGCAAGAATGATACGCTCGCAGGGAGAGGACAATGACGAGTCGGAGTGAAGTGCTCCAAGGCTAGAAGTGAGAGCATAGCAAGGTAAGGCATCATGGTGGCTAAGCCCTATCAGGCAACCGCGACCTTGCACAAAAGCAAACCCCATCTCATCCAACTCAACGACATCCATGACTGATCACGCAAGCGCCTTCCCATCTACCTCCACCATCACGACCCTTGATCCCACCTGTTCTCGCTCCAACCCACCCGTATCGCCCCTCCCTCCATAACGCTCACCAGCACGCCACTTCTCCCCGAACGTATAAAACACCCACGGCACCGGCGCGAAAGCAAGAGCGATGAACGCAAGCAACGAAAAGGACCACCCCACATCGAGCTTTTGATACATCTTGTGCGAGAAGAGAGGCGCAAGACCGCCGACGAGTGAGCGCATGACTGAGCAGGCGGCCATGCCAGATGCGGAGTGGAGCGGGTAGGCGTCTAGGATGTATGTGCCTGTGAAGAACTAGATGAGAGTTAGCGGTCGTATACCAAGTGTTGAGAACCGACTCAAGAAGATACATGAGTTGAGGAGGATGAACTTACAATAGCGCTCATAGACCCAGCACCAAACACCGCTGTTCCGATCAATGGCGCAATCCAGTGCACACCATACTGAGCCGTCCAAGCATAGATGAATAACCCAATACTCACAAGTGGCCACCAAAATATCATGGGTAGCAATCTGTTCTCCGGTCTCGTGTCGCCCTTGAGTGCCTTCCGCTTGACGAGGCCGTCGCTAATTGCAGCGCCTCCAAGCATACCAATGAGGTTACCGACAGCCGTACCGAGATAAGCAAGGCCCAGGTTTTTGGGCGCCCATCCGTAAGTCTCGACGAATGTTGTCGGGATGGTCGTGTACAAGATATATAGGGATCCGTATCCGATAGCCGTGAGCAGCGAGGTAAAGAAGATCGGTCGAGACAGGAAAAGCATACGTAGCGGCATGACCATCGCCGTGCGAAAAGCTACCAACTTGCTCGTCCCAGCGTCCAAATCAGACTTGGCCCTCAAATCCTTATTTCCAGTGTGTTTCCGCAACTGTGCAGCTTTTCGACGGAGTAGAACCGGTTCATACGTCTCCGACAAACATACCATGCTGAGCGCCGTACTCACCCCGCCCAAAATAGCAGTAAGATAGAATATCCACCGCCACCCTCTCGCAGCGTTGAGGTAGCTACCCGCAGTAGGACTAATCGCTGGACCGAGATTGTACGCCAATCCTATCAAGGCCATGACCCCCCCGCGTTTCTCTTTCACCCAGAGATCACCGATGCTGGATGGCGCGAGGGCGAATACGCTACTACCGCCCACGCCGGCGAGGAAGCGGAAGACAGCCAAGGTGCCGAGAGAGTTGGATCGTCCGCATGCGAAGGTGCTTACCGTGAAGAGCACGTTACATCCGTGGTACAAAGGCAGTCGGCCGTATTGCTCCGAAAGGGGACTTATGAGAAGGGGACCGAACGCGTAGCCTAGGACGTAGATACTCAGGACGAAGGCAGAGAGGTAGGCATCGGTTGATGCGAAGTCTCTTATGATGTCTGGCATTGCTGGCGCGACGACGGAGGACGTGAATGGTCTACTGAAAGTTAGCGGGTTGTGATTACAGTATGAATGAAGCAAGATACTCACGATACAAAACACATGATGAATATGCAACCGATATTCATGTCCTTCTTCCACGAGAGGAAATTCCTGGGGTTTGCCGCATCGTCGTTGCCGTGCCAGTCGACGACACTCAACTGTCTTTCCTTGCTACGTCTGAGGGTGCTGGGTGTGTCTAGCATGTTGGAGCCTGGACTTGTGTTGTAGCTGTTGTAAATGCTCGGTAGCTCTTCACTCCTATAAAGCTCCAGGGCTTCTTTTTGTGTGGAACTGTCACTCATGACGTCCGCCGAAGGGCAGGAGTGGATTCGGGTAACGAAGAGTTTCAGGTTTAGCGTTCAGGCGTAGTGGGAGCAAGGAGGGGACAGAAAAGCCGAATTGGTCTGCGTTTGAGTAACGTCGTTCACGTGAGGCGTCTTGACCAGCCCTGTGATGGGGTTACGAGATGTGATGGGCACGTCATTTAGTCAAGATGAGTTCCTGTTTGAAGAGTTGCCGCTGCCGCGTGGGAGACGCTAACACCCCAGGGCTTTCCATTCCCGTTCTTCACGTAAGGAGCAACTCGGAATATTCCAAGCTTACATCGGAAGGTAGAGGGAAAGCGGTGCAAACGACTGGTATTGCGAACCAAGAGGACGCGAAAATTGGTGCGATCTCGGCTTTTCTTCTTGCTCCCGATGGCCGGCTACTTACATTAGCATGGGAACAAAAACGTCTGAAGTCGGCCAACATTGTGCTACCTGTCACTCTCAACTTGCACAGGATATTTCTCCAAACTCTCATACCACTGAAGCGTACTTCCGATCATGAAAGCCCAACTACCCCAGAAGGTACTGAGTGACGCCTGATATTGCGCCCAGCTCCGGGTATCGTAGCCGAAAGCCGGACACAGCGTGAAGCCTATACCACCTATGAGGTTCCAGGCCCCGACCCACCATCCCAGCGTTCGAGGAGCAGGTTTCCACCATTTGGACTGAGTCTCGATCATGAAGAGGGCTCCGGAAATGATGAAACCTATCCCGCCAACGACTTGAGTTGTCCAGTAGAGGATTATGGTAAGAGTTTGCGACATCTGATCGAATATGCCGGGCAGTGCGGTCAGGCCCGCGACCCAGAAGATTGTTGCGCCGAGCAGCTGGGACATGGACGCTATGAACCCGAGATTATGAATGTAGTGGGTCCGCAATTCTTCGTTTGACGGCCACCAGACCCAGGAACGCTCTTGCGCCTCCAAATCGGGCTTTGGTTCGGCGATTTGTCGAGTCCTGACAGTATGCCGTTTGTTGTGATGGTGCGTGCAATGCGACTTTGACGGCCGCAGCTCTATGCGTACATCTCCCTCTTCTTCATGCGATAGGATCTGCTCCACCGCCCATCCGAAGCACCCCGATCGGCCCTCATTCACAGCTTCTGCTACGAGCAGGAATGACCCGAATTCGAAGATGCACACTCCAACAAACGCCGTTATGCCCCCACCATACAATTCCTCGTTTGTGAATTCCGAATCTGGTCGTACCAACGGCAGGAAGACGAAAAAGGCATTGAATAACCATACCACGCTGCCCAATGTGAAGACAAAGGCAACATCGAAGGAAACATCCCATACGGGGAAGTATGTGAACATCCGCCAGATGTTGCGTGTGACGCTGCGGAACGAGGAAGTCGGGCGTGGGGTATCGTGTTTCGTTGAGATGGCAGTCTGGCTGTGTTCGATGTCTACGGCATGTCGTCCTTTGCGATCATTGCGCGAAGTCCACTTGTAGCGAACATCGGGACGGTCGTCGTGACGATAGTGGGCTCGCGTGGGGTTGAGGAAAGGTACCGGGCCGGTGACGCGATCGTCTTCGAGGCGTAGGCCGGTGCCGTGTCTCACGGGTTCGCGTGCTGGGTGGAAGGTTTTGTTGCGTTGCGTGCTGCGCGTGGTTGGGCCATCGCGACTTGTCATGTCAGCTAGCTGTCGTCAATTCGGGTGAGTGTTGCCGTGTCGTTAGCATTGATGGAAGCTATCAACATTATCGAGAGATAACTAGCGAGAAAATAACGTGAACCCATGTTTGGACGCGAAGATGCTGCCCGCCTGCGTCATAGTACTAGATGGACGCAGCGCTGGAGTTAGCGTTCCCCAGCGCCGCTGAGTCAGCACCCAGCCTCGCCCCCCGCGCTACTACCTAGGTATGCATGTATGCGGCGTGGTACTCTCAGCACAAAATTCGATCCCTCAAATGCGGCCCACGACTAACTCTATGATTGCAAAGTGCTGCTGAATATATCATAGCCATAGAACTATCGGCAGCCGGTGGAAAAGCTTCCGGCCCACGGGTAGGTGCACAGGTACCTAGGTGGTGTGAGATAGGGCACGTCGGTGATTCCGTGCTGACTGAGGATTGGTATGTTGTGTCTAAGTTGCTCAGTAGCCAGCGATTGTTTCGCCTTCAGTTCTTGTCTTACAATCTAGATTCCTTTACTGAACTGCTCGTGGCCTATAGAAGTGGACTTATTTAGGCTCCTGCTGACTCGGAAGTTTATAGCAAGCACTGAACAGCCGGCGACCGCGAAGCAAAATTAAGACACCATGTTCACAGGCAAGTCGGTCAGTTTGATCACATTTCAGGACTTTGTTGACACCGGGTCAGACCAATGCCATCCCATCAGTATGGATTCGCATATTCCAACCAAAGCAGACGCACCCGAGTACACGTTTGCTCTGGCGTACCGAAAGCCTGTGCGTATACCCCTGGCCAAAATCCAAAGTCGATTCGATCTAACCAGAGGCAGCGGCCTATACCCAAAACCTGGGAGAGGATGGCAGGTGACAACGGCGTCGGGTTCCTCGATCTACCGCGAGAGTTGAGAGACATGATCTACAATTACATCTGCACCAATCTGTCGACAAACGGCGAC
The DNA here is from genome assembly GCF_023758075.1 of Alternaria novae-zelandiae. Taxonomy (NCBI): domain Eukaryota; kingdom Fungi; phylum Ascomycota; class Dothideomycetes; order Pleosporales; family Pleosporaceae; genus Alternaria; species Alternaria novae-zelandiae. The sequence goes on along the minus strand of NW_026056962.1, from coordinate 2,478,416 downwards.
GGCTGGAACGACAGGCTCGGCGCTTTGAAGTATTATATCCCGGGCAGTCCCCGATCACGTAATCTTGGTATCATGGAAACATGCCGCCAAGTGCATTGGGAATTCGCCGAAACACTCTACGCGCAGCCCCTTCAACTCTGCCCCGTTTTATACCAATACCGGACGCAGTTCAACGTAGCAGGCTCACATATCTTGCCCCTGTCGCGAACATATGCACATCTCGTTAAGAAGGTGGCTATCCTTCACGACACAGGAATCGGGAAATTCCGAGACCAGTACGACCTATTTGCGACAAAAACTTCCGGCGAGGAGCAATGGCGGCATGTTGTCTCGATTGCAACGCGGTTAGGAAAGCTCTTTCCCAAGATACAGACTGTACGCGTGCTTCATCGCATTTGCCCACAGGATTACGGCGTAGATTACATGTGGCAAACTGTGTGCGGACTACTTGGCGACACCAGAGAGGAGCAAGTCGAGGAGTCTGAAAAGTTCATCAGAGGTGTATGTTGGAGTGATGGGAGAAGCATCAAGATGCCGCCGCAACTGGAATTGATGCACTTGGACGTTGACACCGTCGTTGAAACGCCTTTGGTTGAAGCGATGAGGAATGTACGAGCAGCCGACATGAACAAGAGAGGACTTAAGCGGAAACGGTCTGCATGAACTAACATCGCTAGCAAGCGGTCTGTCATATGGTTCGAAATTAATACAGCAGAAGCTGGCCAAGTAACAAGTTGATAACTCCAATTTGAACTAGTGGTATCAACGCCGAAGGCCTCTTGCACATTCATGGCGCCGCAAGATCATCACCAAACGCCACCGCTGTGCTAATGATCCAGAAATCGTGGTAATAATACAAATAAACCCAACACCAGGCCAAGGCCGACCATCGTTCCAACACATAATACACATCGTACATCACAAACCCCACCTTCACCTCGCCTTGTTATCCCCCTTCCTCCCCTTCTCCCTCTCATCAATCTTCAACCCCCTAACCAACTGCCGTCCCATCATCCTCGAGATCTCCTTCGCATAATCCGTCATACGCATGTTATTCCTCTCGTCGTCGCTCTTGCCCTCATACGCCTTCTCGCTGTACGGCGGCGGCGCATCTGTATACCGCGCGTACTCCGCTTCGATGCGCTGGAGGTTGGAGTTGGACGATGAGCTCGAGTCGCTGCGGTGGGTTGAGGAGTGGTTTGACGAGTGCGAGTGCGTTGATGGACTCGGGAAGGACGTGTATGAGGAGTTGCGCGCTGCGGAGTCGTCTGTAGTGGAGGCTCCAGAGGGTCTTTGACCAGCGGCGGCGGCTTTGGCGATGGACGAGGCGGAGTCGTGGCGCGAGGAGAGCATCGAAGAGGGGGTTTCGCGTTCGTTGACGCTGACTTCGGGGTAGTGGTCCATTTTCTCGTTTGGGAATGACTCGATCTCGTAGTAGCGGTAGCAGTAGCAGCAGTGGTAGTAGTAGTATAGAGACTAGAAAACAAGATCTGAGATCTTTTGTATGACTTGAAATGTGGTGTGACTACTAGCGTCCTTTGATGATGGAAGTGTTATTGGTTGCGCGTGTCCTGCTGCTGCGGTCGATGGCTGGGATATTTAAACAGCTGCCTACTCATACCATGCACATGATGTACATGACACAGACCCATACTCAATCCTGTAAGTCATACTACGACGTCATTGCAGCGCCATCGTGCCCAGCCACGCTTTGGCTATCGCAGTCCGGATGAGGAAATGATGTGTGGCTCATCAGAAGACCACGCCTCAAAGACAGGAGTGCGTATAGTGCTTGGTTTCTATGACAAACTGGCTAATACATTCCACAGCTGGGAGACTCAGTCTTGGACTCCAGGGCTGTTTAATGACACGCGATGATCTGGAAAGATGATGATGTTGGCGATGAACGTTATCGGGGAGGCGGACACGGGGCAAAGCGAGGCGCAAGCGAAGCGAAGGATGTGTGGCGTTGCGAAATGGATGGGTCCAATGATGTCATTCATCACCATCAGCCGTGCCGTGTCGCACAGCAAAGACCGGAAAGCTGAGCATGCAGATCACAGGACATGATGAAACAATAATTGGCATATACGAAATGATGGGGTATCTTGGGTCCACACAGTGGACAATGCGTGTAACGTGACAGAGTAGGAGATGGGCGGTAGGACGAAAAGCAGGTACTGAGCCCCAACCAACAAACCTCATGCCCTGACTAGACCCCTGACGGCGTTCTTGAGCTTCCCCAACCCCCGCGAACTCCTCTTGTGGGATTTGTGTCGCTCTAGCTCCATGGCCGTTGGCGCGTTGAAGTTGCCGCTTATTCTTGAGATCTCGCTCTGCGGATTGTGGTGTGCTGGTGATGGCGAATAGTAGGGCTCAGCTGATGAGAACCTCCTCGGACGCCCCGTGTCGTCGTCAGAATACGACGATCTCAGATATGCTGAAATGACGGCTTGTTGAGACAGTTGCTCATCATCGGGTGATCGAGGTGTGTGGTGTAGAGTTGTCCGTGGTTGATGCGAGTCTGCACGCTTCCGCGATGATGGCATGAACGATGCACTGCGCTGGTTTGGGTCTTCGGGTATATCGCTCATCGAGTACCTCGCTAACATGAAGTTAAGGATGGTGTTGATGAAGAGGGTGTTCATCGCTTACGTTGTTGCCGTTGAGACCTCTCCTGCCGCTCTTGTTTCTTTTGATTGTCCATGTTCGCTTTCTCGTGCCAAATAGCTCGTAATGCTCGATAATGCGCCGTTTGTAAATATTGCGCAAATTCTTTCCGTGGGTGATAAAGTGAAGATGCGCAACGCTTGAACGCAATGAAACACAACAAGAACCTCGAAATTAAGGAAACACCCACCTTTTCATACTTATCAACACTGCCATCAAGTAACTTCGCCCAATGCACGTGGTACCATGGTAAAATACCATAATCCCACGTCATCGACTGTACCTCCCAATCAAGTCCATCCCACGAGAAGCTACAGAAGTCAAACCGCGGATCGGAAACAAGACGGGTAACCGGTCAACCTAAGCCTCGAGCGCCCCGCATGCTGCCAACTTGGCGGGCGATGATGTCCAGTTAAGGTTGCCTCGCATGGCATAGTACTTGTAGTGTTGGTGTCATCCGGGAGCCCGTATCCGCGGCTGAAGTGAGCGCTGGGTGATGTGAATGGCGGGGTTGGATGCAGGGCAGCCTTAGCCATGGTGCAAGCGATACACGGTGTAGATACGAGGAGATCGGCACAAGGCTGTGAGAGATCGTGAGATGGATATTCTGGCGAGTGAAGTGTTGCGATGGCGGAGCGATGGATTATCATGACGATATTGGGGTAAGGATGCGACTGGTCGACGGACCTTCATACTCGGGGTATGTAAGGGAGGTGGCGCACGCAGCAGCCAAGACGCAATTCAAATGCCATCATGATGTGCCCGCAAAGAGTGTACGAGCTGTACAGTACTGTAAGACGCACCTCATGTAGTGCGAAAGTTCTCAAAGAAAAACCGTTCGTGAGGGTGGAACAGGATTGACATTGCAGGTGAACATCTTGACATTAGATTGTGGGGGTAGGACCGAATAGCATCTGCCGAATTCCCATCGAAGAATTCACCCTCATCTCTCCAAAGTGCGATCTTCGAAATTCGCCTTCATCTCGCGAGCAAGAAAGAACGTTTCAAACAAGTTCCGTTGTCCTGATGTACAGGGGGCTCATCTCCCTTGACTCTGCCCTCGCTTCGCACCCTCGCACAGCCCAAAGTGGCAATAATTCCTTCCAAACACCCCCGTCGCTTCTCCTAACGGTGCACAGCCAACGTCCTTCGCCCTGCCCTTACTCTCCCACACAGCAAAGATGAACACACCATTGCGCGCCTGACTTTTCCTTCTCGAACAATGGAACAACTCACAACCTAAACATAGTAACACACGTGCAGCCACCTCACGTTTTTCTTCAAGGCACGCTATGGCGATCTGTTAGAGCCGAGGCGCAGCACAGCAGGCCGGCGGCCGGCCTCGGATGCCTGACCGCAACGCGTCCCACAAGTGGGCCTCCGAGATGATGATGGATGGGCGCTGACGCGGTGTTTTTCGAGCGCTCGACCGTCGGACTCAGCCCATGTGGGTTCTTTTCGATAAATAGGAGGAGGGTTTCACCATGGAATGTGGGTGAGCTGTTGAGTTTTTGGTGGGCTTTTGTTATTACTATTATCAAGCTCTATATATCGATTCAGATATTCTTGTCACTATACAATATATTTGCGCAACTATCGACGGGGCATTACATCTTCTCGTTCACGCACATCACGGATTAATAGGGAAAGAGAAGTCGTCCGTAGCACTTGCAGGTTTTCTCGTACGTACCACCTCCACATCCTGTCATCCCGCAGCGGGACGCCGGCCGAGCAACAAAAAGCCCTCAACAAGCATCATCCCTAACGCGCTTCCAGGGGTCTACGCAACATCTTCCCTGATCCACCTTCAAAAGCCATCTAGAACCTGCCCACATAGCAGTACATCGGCCAGCCACCCCGACAACCAACCTGTTCTTGGCCCTCTCCAAACCCGTAAACAAAGCGTTACGGAACGAAAGGCATCTACCACCTGCCACCCGCATCCGAGCACACACGAATATATTCTTAGCCAGGACACGAGCATCAATATTCTTGTTGGTGTAGCTTTCCCATCTCGTATTCAGCACAGAGTCGGTACACTACTACTGCTGCTGTCTATTCTTAAACTTTCGGCCCTACCGCATCGTACCGTACCCGCAACCACTACCACCAAAAGCACGATACGATCGACATACCAGACCCTCGAAAAAAACCTAAAAATGGATTCGCACGCGCAGACTACGACGATCGATACCCAAACATCGTCTGCATCGTCGTCACGAGACTCGTCGCCTAATACACCCATCACACCTTTGTCGCCTGCGTCATCGGCAGGCAGCGGATACTTCTCCCGTTCGTCGTCCGGGCTGGCATCGCCGCAGGTGCCGTACCACATCATTGTTACGTTCGATGGCAAGGTGCGCGAGATGCTGCGGATAGAGAGGCAGAGTGAAGATATGGGTGAAGAGCGGAGGTCGAGGAGGACGACACCCCGACCAAGGTACTATGCGAGGAACTCAGAGGAATAAAGATAGGGTTACAAGTTGTTGTTTGGATGGATTGGCGAACATGGCGTTTACGATTTTAATGACTTGAGCATACTGGAAAAGACGGTTCGCAACGTTGCGACTGTCATTGGCGATAAGGAATGGGATACAGAATCTGCGCAAATAGCTGGAATATTGTCAGTAATTGTAAATATAATCGAGAAGAAGGGTCTTATTGTACCTACTACTGTCTACAGAATCCGACAAGAAGGAACGTTGCCACTTACAACCCCTTCCGCATCATTCCACCTTCACTTTCTTAGACGCAATATCGCAGTACACCCTCGGCGACGACGACACCTCCCTCTTCCCCAGACTCGAAAGCGTCCGCGATGCATTCTCGGAACGCTTCTCAATGCGAATGATGCAGCTCTGTTGGCCCTGGTCTTCATTCACCACCCACATCCTGATCTTATCCTTCTCGACGTCTCCCCGACAAATGACATGTATCTTATCATCCAGCCCGTGTGGCTCCACTGCGAGAAGTCGTCCTGACGTGGGACCAAAAGGCGGATCAACTCCGCGTCTACTCCGCGACAAACGGATTCGGAGGTCGCACACCTCATGGGCTAATTCAGCGAAGCCTTCGAGTGTGAGGCGCTCCATCGCTAGTCCCATCAGGTAGAAGAGCAGCATCTCGTCGTACTCGCAGCCTGCTTCGCCGTCCACGGTGATGAAATCTGGCAGGGCGGAACTTTCCGCGAGGTCTGAAGGTGGGACCACGGATTCGCTTCGTGGCCAGGTGATGAGGTGGAAGGGGATTGCGGAGTAAGAGAGGAGCTGGTAGCGCATGCGACATGGGTGTGTCTTGAATGAGGTTTGCTCCATCAATCTCCTTCGGGAGGGCTTTTTTGACACTTCCTTTGGTCCATTCTTGATAGCGAGTACGCGGGCGTGAGGTCGAACTTGGCTATTCTTGCCGACGAGTGCGTGGGCGGGAGGCTGAACTTGGTTATTCCAGATGGAAGGCAAACCCGGATGAGCATGGGCTGTCGACTGTGGTGGAGGTTCCACTGTCTGCTGGAGAGCATCTTGGAGGCGAAGTTGCTCCTTCAGCGCGAAGATGAATTCGCTGTCTACCACCGCGTCGAAGAGCTTGTATAGCTGTGAGGGGTCGCGGAGGTCAAACTCTTCTTGGCCATGTTGCCCGATCAATGTCACTGTTGAGACAGGTTTCTTGGCCTGGTTCACCCGGATGAATGCACGTTGGGTGATGTTCTGCTTGGGGCATCCATTCGGTGTCTGGTATCTTCAATCAGCTTTCTTTCAGTTGGATGTCACAGACTCGACCATGTAAACTTACATGGAGATACATCCGATTGGGAGCAAGAGGAGTCCATGAGCCCGGAGGCCAAGCACTGTTTACAATAGCTGCCAAAGCAGTCGCACGATTGTTGACTGAGAAAGCGTCCTGTGCCAAGAGCCCGTATGCTCTTTGGAGTGGTTGGGTAACGGGCTGGTTGTTCCGAAGCTCCTGGAAGTAGCACGCGTATGCAATCCGGCGGAGATTCAAGAGCTTTTCTTCAAGAGTGATGTGGTAGAGACCATTGCAAAATGATGCATCTGAATTGTTCCACCCGAGAAGAGAAAGGAGCTCATCAGGCAACACCATGATTGTTTGGTGCGCAGGTGATGTGATGAAACTTTGTTGGCGACGAGTGCGTAAGTGAAGACTCAGACTGGAGTTGTCTCCAGTGATGCCCGCCTACACAATTCCTGGAGGCAATGCCGTTAGCAAGCCTGGAGAAAGCGGTTGTGGGTTCAAAGAGCTACTCACCTGTGTCGAGTAGCCACGACGCAAGCGGTGTCAGTGGCTGTCAATGTTTTCCGCAGCAGTGATCGAGGCGAACCTCAGATCTAGGCGTGTCTTCAAAGCGGGCCAGTAGCATTGATGTGGTTTGCTTGCAGAATTGATGAGTTGAGGATGAACTTGTGATGGGATGAGATGGAAAGTGTGTGGTTGCAGCTGCTGTTGCTCAGGAAGAGAGAAGGTATACCCCATCACTCCGCACCTGCTGAGGTCAGCAGCGAGGCAACGACGACTGCAGATGTACTATGAATACTGATGTAAGAATCGATATCGATGTTACTCTGCTTCGGGCAGGGTGCACATTATGGCTCATAACGCTCCACTTCCGGGCCGGGCAGACGACCCCCGACGGGACGGCCCAGCTCTATGGCATGCCATTACGGTATAGAAAGTACATTCTTAGCTTATTCCTTATCGTGTACCAGAATATCACGACTCTGGAAGGCCGGTGCGGTGTTGAGTGCGGAGTTCTCGTTAACTTCAGCGTTTCACGACACTGGCATCGCTCGAGTTTGTCCATAACCGCTGCTCATGAAATTTTTCGCACTGCTATACTGTATGTGCCGCTCATTGTTCATGCACTATGCTCACAGGCTTTCTCCGGCTGCAAGATTCCTCGCAACGATCATGCGAAAGCCCCAAGGCAGTCAAAGTGATGCAACAACCACGAAGGACGGACGCGCGGCGGCAGATCATCCTGATCCCTGGGCTTTTCAAGCCACGAAGCTTAATCAACTTATGGCGGTAATAGAAGCGAGAACCAAGCTTTTGTTTGGTCTTGTGGAGTGCGCGTTCGTTGTAAGGGTCGCTGAGTTAAACTTCAAGATGGCTTGGATTGCCACCTGCATTTCTGACAGCCCCAATAGTTGTCATGTCAAGTAGCACGCTGGCCTACTGTGTGATTCTCGTGCCAATGTAATCTGTCTCGGTGTGTGGGCGACTCTTGCTGGTAGCGATCGTGGAGAGGAACTTGGACCCAATCATCGCTTTGGACGTGTAATAATTCGTAAAGGTGGATTAAGGACGTACCAGAGACATCAAAGATTCCAAAAGGCGGGCCAGGTGGGGCGTTGACCAACTCAACCATCACGTGAAGGGTTCAGAAGAAGCAGTGTATGAGAGCAAGCAAGTACATTGTCCTCCACCATGAGTCATACTTCAGTATCTCATGAGCCGAAGGCCAACAAGCAACCGTAGAAGCAAGCATATGAGCAAGCATGTAAGCAAGCAATGAAGCAAATGTACACGTGGTACTGTGAGAGAGATACAAGTAAACCCCCGAAACCCTTCTCACTGAGTAGACACACAAAGTCTCTCGTATACCAATCCTCCTACACATCCAGAATCCGTATATAGCCACTCCTGTCCCTCCAAAGAAACTTTTGGTTCAACGAACGTAGCAGTGCCGATGCGTGCTTCTGTAAAGTCTTTCTGTTCAGTGCACGAAGTTTTCGCGTCACTTAGGCGCTTTTGTCGGTGTTCTTGGAAGAGTCCTCGATAGAGCCGTCATTGACAGACCCCTCTTTGACCGAACCGTCCTTGAAAGAGTTGTCCTTGATGGAACCGTCCTTGAAAGAGCCGTCCTTGCCGAACTTGTCCTTGGTAGGAGTGCTCATCGGCGACAAGTTCTCGAAGTGATCGACGAGCGACTTGATGCTGTCACTAGTCTTGCGTCTCCTGGTCTCAGTGCCGCTGAACTGGCTAGGGGTGCGTACGATCTCGTTGCGGACAGGTGCAAGCGCAGTCCTCTTCTCCCAGGGGACGGTTGGCTGCCAAGGCGATGAGGGTACTGCACGTGCGGATTCTGCTCCAAGGAACCTCTGGAAGTCTGATGGTCTTAGAGATCTGGTTGAGCTCATGGAGATAGTATCGGTCTTGTCTTCGGTAACCTCGGTTTCCTCCGTCTCTTGAGCGCCTTCAGTCTCCTGGTCATCTTCCTCGGACTCGTCGGACTCGTCGATCTCGGTTTCCTCGACGTCTTGAATCTCCTCAGGCTCCTCGATCTGGTTGAAGTTCGTGGCCTCAACTTGTCTTGTGGCCGCCCAATCCGTAGTTTCGATCATCGAGTCCGCTGGGTGCTCGTTGATGGCAGAAAGCGGAAGGTCATCGAGAGACCTGTGCGGAACATCCGCGTCGTTGAGAGTCGAGATCGAAGGTGAGATACGTGGGGTCGGGTGACCCTCGACGGTGGCCTGCGAGCTGGTCTCGGAGAAGTCCTCGTCGCTGAACTCGTCGATGAAGTCCTCGTTGCGATCTCCATGCTGAGCTGTCGTACTGCGATCGCTGCTCTCACTCCCAACAAGAGTATCACCATCGCCCTATGCACATCAGCAAACTTACCCGCCAATCTCCACCACTTCCTCAACGTAAAAAGAAAGAGTCGACGTACCTCAGGAACAAAGATCCTTCCCAACACCGTCTCCATCTTCCCCGCCAGGCCCAGCACACTCGGACAAGCCACCTTCATAACCACCTGCTTCACCTCGCCGGAACCTCCCGCATACTCAATCACACGACGCTCCTCCTCCAAATTGAACGCTTGAAAAACAACGCCTTTAACGACTTCTTCGCCGCTCCACTCACCAAAGTTTACTGCATCGAATGCGAGCGTGTTGGGTCCGTCGCCAGAGCGCACGGAACGTCGGTATCCTGCTATGCGTGCTTTGCGGAGCTTGGGCACGCGGGACAGCATGAGAGAGGTCTGTTGGAGTGGGAGGTTGGAGTTAGCGTGGGGCTTGTAAGTGGTGAGTATGGATGGGACTCGCTTTGAGCATCTTCTCAGTGACACCATCGCAAAGGAAATACGCGACCGGGTAGCCGGTCGAAGCGGTCGGCTTGGCGTCAGCTTGCGATGCCATCGCGTGAGGGTCGTGGTGGTTGCCTGAGGCTGGTTGATCCATTGCGATTGCGGTTGCGATCGCGTGAGTCTCGAGTGATTTTGAAGTAAAGGTAAAGGTGTGTGGGTGAGGGAAGGGAAACGAGGTGAAGAAAAGCTGGAGGTGAGAGAGCGCGTGGCGAGCTCGGGCCTTTTGTGCGACGGGGAGTAGTGAGTAGTGAGAGTGAAGATATCCGTTTGTTGTTGTTAAGACGTGCGTTTGTCGCGCCGCTCTCTGTCGACTGGGGGACGCGAAGAGGACGATAGCGCGCGTGGGAGCTATCCTATCTCACCTTCCCTAAACATCTTCACATCTCTGCCAATGTATCGAGAATATCTGTTTGTTGTCAAGACGTGCGTTTGTCGCGCCGTGTATCGGCGGAGAGATCGATAACGCACCTTCATATCCAATAGACCGAGATAAGAAGAGAACGATTGCGGTATGCGATAGCCATCTCATCTCACCTTCACTGAACATCCTTTCAATCCCTTGTGCTCACATCACCATGACAACACATTTCCGAAATGAAGAACAACAAAGACAGAAAACACCATTCATGATATCCTACAATGTATGCACTTCGACGATGACGGAGAAAGTAAAGAGCATTCGCGCCTCGAAACCACACCCAGTTACATCCATCCCGTCCCCAGTACAAGTTTTCGCCGAGCAATGCTTATTCTACATGAAATGCGCAGCAAAGACATACACGAACGGATAGAGATACCCAAAGACGATTTCCGAAGAACTCCCTTGCTTTTTCTGTATCATCATGAACCAAAAGACTGAGAAAACGATACCAAGAAGACCCTGAAGCGTTCGTCACCCTTCCTAGCCCACCATGCTCATCTCGGTTTTTCCCGTCCCACGTACGTTTATCGTTGACCCGTTGTTTTGCCAGCCAGCCCAATGAGTCGTGATCCCGCAAGCGGTTGAGAAGTCCCCGAGTGATGCGTATAGAAAAGGTATTACACCGAGAAGGAAAAGAGATGACGGCCGTGTGGTTGATCCTAAGAGAGATACACTAACCGTCGGACTACGCTGGGCGTATGAAGAACGGCGGAAGGTTGTTGGTGCCTTGGAGGTACACTCGTGCTGAAAACGTCGAGATCTTGCCACCAGCTGCCTAAGCTAGCGGTCGTGGGCTCGACTGTGCATGCGTGAAGAGTGCATTGAGAAGTCGCTCAACCTTCAAAAGAAGACGAGTCAGTATGATTGGACAGAAGAGTAATAAGAAGATTACGTACTTCAGGAGCCGCTTTGACAAACGGCAAGTCCCAGAATGTGTATGTTGGATTCTTAAGGATTTCCAACAACGTGATGATGAGTCCCCATGGGTGAGGACGATGGACCAGCAGGCGCTCCAACAACACTCGGGTGATCGTCTCTTGGATCTCCAACGCCAACGAATCGTCGTTCGGGGGTCCGAAAAGATGTAACAGCGTATAGCTGTAGAAGTGAGTATGCGTGTTCGGGAAGCGGAGCTGGTTCGCGATGGCGCTAATGAAGTGGAACCTGGCTTCGGGGTGGAAGTCCTTGACGAGCCTCTCGATGACCTTGGTGGCTGGGCTCTCCGCGTCAAAGATCGGTACGCTGGCTGGGCCGGTACCTAGAGAGGAAATTCCAATGTACAGGGTGATCGCATGTATCAACGTTGGGTTTGCGGTCGTTGAAACGAGCTCAAAAGCTGGCGACTGAGCCTCTGCGTAGTAAACAGCTTGACACACTTTATCAACATCCTGGTTCTTTAGGTCCGAGCCCTTGAGGAGATTGTCTATAGCACCCTTGATACCTGCATCGGAAAGTACTTGCGCGATGTCGGCACGAATGACCGGGGCTTGAAGGTCGTGCTCCAGTCGGTCGGCCTTGAGCCCAGCCGTAAACGGGTCTGGCATCTCCAGGATTGTGGAAGGGTACGCACTGACGATGAGATTGCGCAGTTGCGTGCAGTGCATAGGGATGCTGTTGCAGAATCGGAAGTGATTCTCGACTAGGAACTCGGGGAAATCATGGTGGATCACCAGTAGAACCCGCAAAACACCGCGGTAAAACTGTTCAGCCATAACAGTTTCTCCAGTTGGTTTGATGAGCTTCCCGGTAAAGATCAGAAGTGTCTCCACAAGCTGTGCGTAGACGTCCCATCGCTTGTCTCCTTGGCCCTCTTCCAGCATGGCAGGTACGAAGATGCGATGAGCAACTAGTGCCAGCCAAGAGAACGTAAATCGTTGGATGTGCGAGGGTTGGATGACCAGTAGAGCCCTAGCGACTGCAAGGAAGACATCGGCCTTCTGGTCTGCTAAGGCCTCTTCCTTTACCGCATCGTTCAGATGGAAAAGGATGGCAGAGAACAGGCGGAAGAAAACCTTCTGGTTGAAGGCATCGCCTCGTGTGCTGTGGTGGTTGCAGAGAACGAGCACTACCACGACGAGTATCTGATCCAGGTACCTAGCCTTGCTTTCTTTGACAGCTCCGTCTTGCTCGCCCTGGTAGACGACGAGATCGACGACTAGCCGGCCAAGCGCATCGATCTTGACTGTCGCAATGTCTTCATTACCGTTACCGTACGGCACTGAGTGTTCCTGCTCGTATGCAGTCACTGAAGAGTCAATGCAGGTGCGGATGAAAGCAACTGAGGACTCTTGAGTCTCCATCACTTTCTGTTGATGGAGCTGGTAAATGAAAGCGCCGACTGTCTTCTTCGGCATGGGTTCCATCTGGAGATGTACCCACTCATCGAACACATATTCAAGCTGATCCTTGTGACCAGAGGGCGGCGGTGTAAGCATTGACTCGTTGGAGGATGCCTGCAGATTGGCGATGACGCGTTTTCCAAGCTCAAAGGATGGGTCCTCTGCTAGCCAGGTAGTAAGAGCGTCGATTGACATGGCGAAGTCGGCACGGAACGCACTCGGGTGGTCGTTGAGTAGGAGTTCCTCCATCAAACTGGACAACATCTCTACTGCGGCGACGCGTCGCTCTTGAACGGCTTTGGCGATAGTCGTGTTAAGACGGTGCATGTCCATCAGGCTGACCTCCATGAGAGCGATCATGACCGTGGACTTGAAAATCCTGTCATCATCGTGCAGAGTCGCCAACCACATGAGTACCTGCCGCGAAGTCTGGACGGACAATTGACAGAGATGGCTCAGTAGATGCGCCATGACTTCAACCTCCAAACGACTCAAAGAGTCGGAGAAGAGGTGGTTCGTGACCTGGCCTGCAATGCGGAAAGCCCACGTCTCCTTGTTGGGTCCTGCATACTCAACGCTTGTGATGAGCTGATCGAAGACTTGGTGAACAGTACTGTTACCAGGCTGAAGTTCGCTGATGCGTTCCTCTGGTGCCTCCTTGATGACGCGAGTGAGCTCAAGGAGTAGATCCTCAACACCTCGCTGGCCGCGCTCTAGACCTGGAGCTTCCATATAGCCGTTGGGTTGTTGTTGCGCCAAGGGTGCATGGGGTGTCTGAAGACTCTGTAGGCGGGGTTGCTGTGTTGGTTGACGCGGCTCTGCCGGCGCAGCACCCGGAGTTGGGAGGTTTGGTACCGCCGCGAATTGATCTTGGAGAACGTCTGGGAGCTGACGCCCACCGTCTTGCGAGGCGTTGTTAACGTGACTAGCACCACGTGACTGTCTACCAAACTCCTCGTAGATGGCCAGTTGTTCGCGGTTTAGACCACCAGGCATCTGCTTGTACGGTTCAGGGATGTAGAATGCCCATGGGCTGATGTTCGCATCCTTGAAAGGCTCATTTGGACGAGAGCTGCGGAACATGCGACGGACGCGGACGGCATCCTCAATCTGCATGTCAATCTCTGCGAGAGACGACATCTCAGCAGCTTGCTCGACCGTGTTGCAGACTAGATCGAGGTTGTCGTTGACAAACATGAGGATGTGTCCCTCTGGAAGAGCTTGGTCGGGGAGGTCTCGAGCGGTGACGCGGATGTTGTTCTGAATGCTCATGCGTAATGGCTCTTTGCAGGTAACAAGAGCTAAAGCACCGGAGAGAGCCTTTACAACAGTGTGTGCCGCATTGCATAGCTTCTCCTCATCTGGTTCCATGGCAAAGTCTTTGTTGATCAACTGCGATGTCGAGATGGCGGCAATGGTAACGGAGCGCTCTACTACAGGTGCGATGATCTCTTGGATGGCTTGGTTGACAGCAGTAAGGAAGATCTTCTTCAGTGCCGCTGGAGGGACCGCACTGTTTCCAGAAGGTGGGTATTGGAGCTGGTTCGTGAAGTCGGGCAGAGCCGCGGTGATAGCCGCTGACGAGAAGCGCTCGTTGGGGCCTCGGGTGCCACGGTTCAGGCTCATAATGGAGAGATCGCCAAACGCTTCCATTCCATCAGTAACCATGGATCCTAGGAATTCCTCATCCGCGGGTGGTCGGCCTCGGATACTGTTTGTAGGATCAATGTTTTTGTGATCAAGTTCCAAGCCTTTGCAGAGAACTTCGATCTCGAACTTCTGATTGAGTTTCAGATCGGCGAAGTGGTAGAGTTCCATGAGAACTCCCAACATCTCCATGAGCCAAGGATTGGGGGGCTTGAAGATTGTAGACTTTTGGGCCTGTACAAGTACTTTGCAGGTAAAGGGAATCACAAGCAGAAGACGATCGGTGTCGTAGCCCTCATGCAACAGATCCTTAAACGAAATATTACGGAACTTGATCGGCTGGTCGCGGGCGATTGTCAATGAGCCAAGCCAAGAGCCTAAATTCTTGAGATGGCCACGCTCTGTGGAGCCCAGCGTGGAGTCGGTATTGAGCATGCGAATGACGCTTGAGTACGTCTCACGGAGCACCTCGGCCCAGAGGGTCTTGTCGTTGAAGAGATCTAGCATATCGAGGTACAGCTGCTGGAAGTTGGGTTGCATCTTGGCACGCTCCTCGACGAGATAGTTTGCGAACCATTGGTGATGCCTTTCTTCGACGGCTTCAGTGAGGTCGTTGATCTTATCGCGCAGATTACGCTCGGAAACGTTGTTCAATACGAACAAAACCTTGTCCTGCACGTCCTCATCTGGGTCCTCGTAGAGCTCAGGGCGGAGAGGGGGGTCGACGTAGAGGCAGGAGAACTTGGGTACAGCCGGCTCCTGGTGCAGAGCTTCATCGATACCGTTACCGTTCGTCATGCCTATGCCGTTGTGACCGTCACCGTTCACTTCACCGAGCTGCTGACCTACGACTTCTTCAGCTTTAATAAAAATCTCAGTTCCTTGGAGCCCAGGGACAATGAGAAGCTGATCGCAGTAATTGGGCCACTCAGAAAGTCGGTTCGAGAAATGAATCAGAGCTTGGAGACCAAACTTGTACATACTGTCTTCGGGTCTGTACTCCTGAACAGCTTCTAGAACCATAGCCAATCCAACCTGAAGTGCAATTCGGGACAAGAGGTTGAAGTTGATGATACCCCCGAAAAGCACAGCAGTCGTGGCTAAGGCCTCTAGAGGATATTCCCCGAAGCAGTTGTACTCGTCGAAAAGGCCATGAATCATGCACGCGAACAGTTCCTGGTCTGCGGGGTCGCGCGATTCTTTGTACTTCTTGAGTGCTGAGATGATGTCTCTGACGTCGCTATCGCCGCTGTACATGTTCTTGAAATGCTCCTGCATCTTCTTGTCGGCATCGTCTGGAAGCGAGTTTCCATTCTGCCCGTTGGCATCGATGATGTCATCCACGCCTTCGCCATAGTTGATCAATCGCGGGTACGCCTGGATGCAGTTCCTTTGAAGGGGCAACAGCTCGGGCTCGGGTAGACCACAGTCTGAGAGGAATCCAAGCAATGGGTATACTGTCTTCACTGCGAGTGGCAGATTGAGAGGTAGATGGTCGTCTCGTGCTCGTTGCATCTCTTCCGCAGCCCGCGCACTCAGAAAGTTAGTCAGGATGCGACGGAATAGTGGTCCTGCCTGGTCGAAGGTCTGTTCCAGCCATGGCTGGAGATCAAACTTGCCGCGCGCATGAGCTTGTGCAGCCAGGTCCAAGCTGATGTCAGTATTACTGCGAATCAGTTGCTCTAACCAGTTGTTCGTCTCGGCGTGCTCGAGCACCAGGGTGAGGGTCATCGAATCGGCGTTGTACGCGTCAACAAAGCGATCTGTAAGCCATTGGAAATCCTGCTTCCAAAGACCATAGAGGACAAAGTTGTATATGGGCAGCTTCTTCTGGAAGTAAGGATCAAACAGCTGTTTCAGTGCTTGTTCCTGCAAGGCACCCCAGGGTTTCGGTACTGCCGCTGCCGCTACCAGGAACTCCGCTGTGTGTGGATTAATCACCAAGTCGGGTATGCCCATGAGCTGTGCGGTGTGATATGTCTCGGACGTCTGGAAGATCATGTTGAATAGCGCGGCGGTCGCGTCGAGCGAAATGAAGGGATGCTTGACGGCTTCTTCTGCGAATGACTTGGCGTCGTCGGAGGCGTTCTCGAACGTCTTCATCGAGTACGAAGTGCGCAATCTGGGGATCTGGGTCACGTCCAACTCTTGCCGTGTAGAAGACAGGAAAGCGACTACAAAGTACAGCTGCGTCAAGTCGTGCTGCCATTGTCCTCCCCATAGTGCCTGTATGTCGAACTTCTCGTTGTCCTGGGCCACGGGGAGTAGCGCGTTGTAGATGGCCAGAAACTGGTGGCGCTCGATGCGCAGGTGATCGCGGTCGAATGCCAAAACAACGTCCTGCCAGTCTATTCTCTGTCCGGTCCGGTGTTCGCGCAGTGCGGCTACGAAGTTCTTGGCATTGTATCCGGTGGAGAGGGCGAGGTAAAGGAGCACTGCCGCGACTTGCTGGTAGCTAATGTCGCGCGTCTCGGCCGACGCGAGCACCTCTTTGCATGCCTCCACCGTAGCTGTGCCTTGCGGACCTGCCTGTCGTACAAGCTTGACCAGCGGGTTTCGCGAGCCATCCGTAAGCTCGACGAGTATGAGTTTCGATTCGACGATGCCGGGGATCTGTTGGTGGGTCTGCTGGTATCGCATCTGGACGGCGTACGCGAGGCTCATCTTCTTCTCTTCGTCCCACCCCTGTGGCGGGTCTTGTAGGAGGCGTTCAACGAGGGCGGCGAGGTATTCGTGGCTCATGTCCTCTGGCTGGGTGGGTTGCGCAATGGCCATGAGCAGGTCGTCGCCGACGGTGGAGAGGACGGCATCGGCTAATGAGAGTTAGCGTGAGAGTCAATTGGGAGGTGAGAGAGCCCACCTTTGCTCCGGAGATCTGTCTTCCTGCAAGCGAGAGCTAGCATCGTCTTTGCGACAGAGTCGAGCTTGAAGTGGGCTATGAAGGCGGACAGGTCGAAGTCGCGGAACAGGTCGCCCTCGCTGGAGCTGATTGACTCTGCAATCTTGTCTGCCTGCTCGGGCTCCTTCCGTATCTTGTGCACCTCGGTGAGGAGGATCTGGTAGCTGCCGTTGGGGTCGGCGCTGCGGGCGCCGGTGCCGAAGATGGTGGCTGCATTGTTCTGCAGCACGCGGCGGAAGTATTTCGAAAAGACCTCCATGCCGTTGGAGTCGACCAGCTGGCGGCGCGTCAGTAAAGTACCAATGGGGCAGGTGGGATGGGACAACGAACCTTCCTGATCTGCTCGGTTTGCGTGTCCCACTTGGCGCGGTCTTTGTCGTCCTTTACGGGGCCAAACTGACTGAGCAGCAGGAATACCTGGGCAATGACAATGCGGGAGAGGTTCTGCGAGGATGCGCCGGAGGGGTTGCTGGCGGTGCTGGGGGAGCCCGTGGTGCTCGAGGTGGAGAGCGAGGGCGAGGCGCGGACAAGCTTGGAGGCTCCTCCGCCGCTACTTGACTGTGCACCGGCGCCGTTGGTAGCGGCTGCGGCGGAGGAAGCCAGGTGCTGTGCAGCGTGGGGCGCTATGGTCCTGGGTCCTCTCGAGGACAGCAGCTGGCTGGCGGGGAGCTGCTGTCCTGCGGCGGGCGGGAAGGGCGACGAAGTTATCGAGGCGGCCGACGACTTGCGGGACCTGACCAGGCGTGATGACACCGAGGCGGGCGGCAGCGAGGGAAAGTTGGAGGCGGCGGGCGACTGGCTGGGCCGCGAGCTGCTGGGCGAGGGCGTGCTGGCGTTGCGCTGGTCGTGGGCAATTGCGGTCGAGATGGGCGTGGGACGTGTGCTTTGGTTTGGTCTCGGGCCCCAGGGGTGTTGCTGGCTCATCGAAAGCGTCTTTCCATGAGTAGCGCGTGGCAGGCGGGGGAGGGGTGGTGGTGATGGCGTGGGCGTGGTGATAGACTGGATGGGTGTTCACCCTCGCCCGTGTAGGAAAGCGATGTTCTTGGCAGAGTTTAGTAGACCTGACACGTTTGACAGAGCAACAACACCACGAAAGCTTGGAAGGGCATGTGTATGCATTGACTAAGATTCCATTCTCTATTCGTGACTGGCATTCATATTCCATAATATCACTATTGCGCTCATTCTGACGATGAAGCTGTTCGTGAGGCTCCAGGGCTACCTGCTGCTGATACCCCACACTCCGCCTAACGACATGACTGTATCCATCCTGTCCAATTCCCATGCCACATTCCTCCCTCATCGGCGAGGGTACCCTGAATTTGACGTATTTTATCACATGACTTGGAGATTGTCAATGGTTCCTCCAAGGTTGTCATTGATGCAGTCTGGGCATCCTCAGCGAACTGCAGCTGCACGACTTCCAGCCCACAACAGTGTAGACGACAGGCACGATGCATACTCTGCATGCAGCACACAACAGCTTAAC
The DNA here is from genome assembly GCF_023758075.1 of Alternaria novae-zelandiae. NCBI lineage: Eukaryota > Fungi > Ascomycota > Dothideomycetes > Pleosporales > Pleosporaceae > Alternaria > Alternaria novae-zelandiae. Next base: position 2,459,849 of record NW_026056962.1, on the reverse strand, counting down.
ACAACTGAGCATGCACTCTGCCAAAGCATGTTTCTCGGAGACATTGAGCTGATGCCCGACGCAGCCCCTTGCGCCGGCTTGCTTGTTTGCAGTATGACGATGGTTCCGACATGGCCACGCGATGCATTGGTCCACGCGAACACATCAAGAAACGCAGCACAAGAAAAGAATATTCCCAATAACAAGCCGAAGTATCAATAGGGGTGATAGGCTGACCTACACGCGGTGGTTCGTCATAGTGCTGGGGTTAGCGCTCCTAGGTACCCCTCGGCGCTCGCGTCGCCTAGGTGATGTTGCTGGCCGTCAACACAGCTGTACACCGCCAGCACATCCTGGTTTACCGTCAACACCTGGCTCAGTCGCTCGACTGCATATCCGATATCCCCATATTCTTCCCCCACCCACATGCGAGCATTCGCTTTCTCGCTCAATCTGCCCGCCCCCTCAATTTCCCCTCGCTGAAGCAGTAAACACACGCGCCATGGGTGGTGCAGCGACGGAGCCGCCTTCGGTCTCCCTATCGTGTACGTGAATTGCCTACTCCCTCTTCTCCACCCATACTGACGCTTGCAGTCGCCAACAATTTCTGGGGCAAAGATGACGCCGGCGTCGGTCCCATGCTCGACCGCATGCATGCGGCCAAGGTCACCAACGACGAACTCAAAAACTTCTACGCAGCCCGCTCAGCAATCGAAGAGGAATACTCGCGGAAACTCCTAAATCTCTCACGCAAGCCCCTGGGATCATGTGAAACCGGCACCCTACGACTGTCGTGCGATGTCATCCGAGCCGAGGTCGAGTCCATGGGCAAGGCGCACCAGAGCATAGCACAGCAGATGAAGACAGAGCTAGAAGAGCCACTACAGGCGTTCGCTGGTGGAATGAAGGAGCGCAGGAAGATTGTGCAGAACGGTATCGAGAAGCTGCTCAAGCTGAAGATGCAGCAGACGTCGACTGTCAACAAGGCACGCGACCGGTACGAGCAGGACTGTCTCAAGATCAAGGGTTTCCTAGCGCAGGCGCACATGGTCATGGGACACGAGGAGCGAAAGAACAAGGCAAAGCTGGAGAAGACCCAAATCAATCTGGCGACAACGAGCAGCGAATACGAGGCCGCGGTCAAAGTGCTTGAAGAGACCACTGGCAGATGGAACAGGGACTGGAAAGCCGCCTGCGACAAGTTCCAGGATCTCGAAGAGGAGCGCATCGATTACACAAAGAGCAGTCTCTGGAACTTCGCCAACATTGCCTCCACAGTATGCGTCAGCGACGATGCCGGATGCGAGAAGATGCGCCTGTCCCTCGAGGATTGCGACGTAGAGAAGGACATCAGCGGCTTCATCAAGGAGTCCGGTACTGGCCAGGAGATCCCCGACCCTCCCAAGTTCATCAACTTCTGCAGAGGAGACGCCGAGACCTCATCGCAGGTTGACGAGGACGAGAACTACTCAGTCGCCCAGTTTGCTAGGACCTTGAACCCATCCTACCGCGCTTCATCACCAGCGCCATCTACATTCTCCTCGCATCACGATCCAAACAACCCACTAGTACGAGAGCTAGGTCTCCCACAGGAAACACGCCCGATCGCTCCTGACGATCTACTACCGCGACAGTCCTTGGACCGTCCACCACAGCGTCAGTCTATAGATATGCCTCGACAATCTGTAGAATCATTCAGACAGCCAGTGGAACCACCGCCTCCGCTCATGGATGAACCCCGCAGGCGTGGAGAATCTCCCCACCAACAGGCAGAATCTCCCCGACAGTATGCACAATCGACCCGGTCGCGTGCCCAATCCCGATCAAATGGAGATTACCAGCATCAGCAGGTCGAGCCGCTGAGGCAGCGCGCAGAACAGCCTCAACCGCACGTGCAGCCTTTGAGACAACATACAGATCCACCAAGACAGCAGCAGCAGCACATCGAGCCTCTGAGACAACATACAGACCCACCAAGACAGCAGCAGCAGCACATCGAGCCTCTGAGACAACAACAACACCACATTGAACCTCTGCGACAACATGTGGAGCCACCAAGGCAACCAGAGCCACAGCAAGCCCCTCCATCCCCACAAGTTGCACGCGCAGTACAGCCAGATCCTCGATTGGTTCAGGCACAGCAACAAGCTCGTCAACAATACCAGCAGAGTCAAGCTCCACACAACGACTATCCTGCGGATGGTATGACACAGTTCTGCCGCATCGATGCGCCGTCTGATCGCAGCTCGATCCCAAGTCCCGCTCGACCTGCCAGTAGGGATTCACAGAGCGATTACTCCAACCCCACGTCTTTCTCTAGCATCGAGCCTCCAAGTGGTTCAGCATCTCCTGGCAAGCCAATGCCACAATCACCGTTGCCTGAACCCAGCCCGATTGAAGAGGGCTCCGTGGCAAAGAAGAGGGGCTTCTTCAACAGCCCCTTCGCACGGAGAAAGAGCAAGCACGAAGTCGAGACTCCAGCAGCTCTGACTCCTGCCAATCGCAACCGCAACACATGGGCACCTCCCGCGCGCAGGAACACGGAAGAGAACACCAGCCCTACCAAGAGCTTTGCTACTAGAGCTACTCCTCGCAATGCCATACAGAGTCGCGCTCCCTCGCCCAGCCCTGAACCAGCGGATCCTCGTGCCAACTTCCAGCTCAACGTTGGTAACAACGTTTTCGACGTGGCGTCGCCGGACAAGAAGAAGCAACAAGAGCAGGAAGAGTCGCAAGAGGATCTTGATCCGATTGCGCAGGCCCTTGAGGAGCTGAGAGGTGTCACTAAGCAGACGTCTGTTCGTCAGCAGCCCGATGATCGCAAGCAGGCTTCTTCTCGCCAGACTGCCGATCGTTACCATGGTCTCGCAACGCCTGCCCCGGGTACACCTGCTGTCGGGTCGAAGTTGGCAGGTAGTGCACCTACTCCCCTTTCTAACGTCGACCTGAGCGCTGCAAAGCGAGGCACACCTCCACCAACATACGAGCAGCCAAAACGCGAGCAGCCGCCTCCCCAGCCTCGTGAGCAGCCGCGCGAACAACCACCCATGTCTCACCTGGGTGCCCCCAAGCCAGCGCATACTTCGCGCGCTATGCAGAAGACGACTCAGATGTACGTCAATCAGAAGGTGAGCATGTTCAACGGAAGTCAGGCGTCTCGATCCTCCAGCCGCAGCCCTACAAAGCAAGAGCCCCCACGGGTCGCGTCTCCGGCACAACCACCTCGAGCTATCAGTCCTCGACCAACCCTCAATACGTCTCAGAATTCATACCGCTCATCTGGAGGGCAATCACAGCCAGCATCGCCCTCGACATACCAACCTGCGCAACGACAGCAACCACCAGCATCGCAGCCTGCACCAAGAGCGCAACCCGCTCCACGTCAACAACCTGTAGCTCAGCCTGCACAACGGCCGCAACCTGCGCAACAACCAACGCCACGACCGGCATCGAGGCTACAGCAACAGCAACAACAACAACAACAGCAGCAGCAGCAGCAGCAAAGGCCTCAACAACAAGCCCCTCCCGCAAATTCATTCAGCCGGACCGCATCGCCCAACCCATATGCGGCATCGAATGCTGGGGGCAGGCCTAGAGCACAGACAGCTACTGCCGCTGCACAAGCATACGGTACACCTGTAGGACGTAACTCGTACTCCTCGAACCGTGGCCCATCTCCCAATGTCAACCCCACCCCACGAACTGCCTCGCCCCTTCCCCCACAACAGCCCCCTCAACCAGCCTACGCGCAATCGCAATCCCGCCCAGCATCACGAGCAGCCCCCGTCTCGCGAGCCGCAAGCCCGAACCCACAATTCCGCCAATCCCAAGAACGACCCAGCAGTTCCCACAGCGGCATGGCTCTCGCACTCTCCACCGCAGGCAGCGAGCGTGGCGACGGCAGCGTCTATGGTGGAAGCCAGTACGGAGGCAGTGTACGTGGTAGACCCGGTACTGCTTCTTCCGCCCGGCCCACGACAGCTAGTTCAGCTCGACCAGGCACGGCGAGTACTGCCCGTCCGCAGAGCTCCTACATGGGCGGCGGCAGCGCAGGAAGCGAATTCGGCTTCAGCGGCGGGTCTGGTGCTGGTTCCGTGAGAGCGGAATCGCGGGCTAGGAGCAAGAGTCTGGCTGAACCGAAGAATTACAATAGCCAGGGTAGGGTTATTTTGAACTACTGTAAGTTTTACCATTCATGTTGATGATGAGGGGCGTTGGCTAATGATCATGACAGCACGTGCGATGTACTCGTATGCAGCGCAGATTCCAGAGGAATTGGGCTTCCAGAAGGGCGATATCTTGGCTGTGCTTAGGTTGCAGGATGATGGGTGGTGGGAGGCTGAGCCTGTGGGCAATACTGGTCGACCTGGTCTTGTGCCGTCGAACTATTTGCAGCCGTGCTAAACTATGCGACTATCTGGTTTGAAGAGGTTTGAGAAGGATGGATGGAAGCATTTTGATGGTTTCGACCAATGCGTTTTGATCTAGCGATTTTGTTTGCGCATACCCTCGTTGTCTCGTTTGGCGTTCGGATTGTATGTATTGAACGATCGAACGAAGGGGATGTGCGATGAATTGGACGGATACGAGGTGGAATGAGATGGAATGGTATAGGCTTAGATAGCCAAACGTAAATAGCACTGGACCGTACAACGAACAGAATGAGAAACTTGTACATGCCACTCTTGACATACACTTCCATTTGCTTCAAGAGAAAACATGAGCTACGGCGAGTCCGTAATCACTACACGGTTGTATACGATACGGCTCATAGTCAGATTGAAAGCTGGCTGTGTAAAAATGAAGTTTGGGTATCTACTCAACTGAACGCCTGTCATGCTCGCTTGCTTGTTTCTTGCAATATGCCACCCATCCATACGCCATATCTCATGCCTACACTTCTCGCATATCCTCTCTCCTCCCACCTTCATCCCCCTACTCATAAGTATTCTCATACGGATCCGCATCATCAATATCCTCATCCTCGCCATTATCAAAATACTGCTCCGCATTATAATCATCATCGCTCTCCTCTGAATCCGTACTCGCCGCCGACCAGTTATCCTCTTCATCAACTGCATCAGGCTTCTCCTCGTCGATCTCGTCGTCTTCGGCTTCGGCGTCGTCGTCGTCTTCTTCGGCGCGCGCTTCGGCTTCGTTGGTGCGTTCTTGTTCGGATTTTATGAGGCGCTCGATTTGGGAGACGCTGCTTACTTTTGTTACGGCGAGGGTACGGCGGGCGGGCTTTTTGGTGTTGGAGGAGGTGGTGCTGGTTGTGCCGGTGAGGGTTGTGCGGAGTTCGGTGGGGAAGAGGTCGACGACTGTGGGAGTGTTAGTTGTATAAGGACTGTCTTGTGATGGTTCGTGGAGACTTGCCGTATGGTCGCGCGTCTAGCTTTGGGAGGCGCCGGCGCACTTTTAGGTATTTCGCGGAGTAGGTCTGGTTGCCGGTGAAGGGGTCGAAGAGCGAGGCTTCGGTTGGGGCGGGCTCGTTGGCCTTGCGCTTTAGTCCGTTCTTCATGCCGTCGTTGAGGATGGTGTAGAAGGGGCCTTCGTGGATGCGGTCCCGAACTGCGAGGTGGTGCTTTACCATGGCTAGCTCATCGTCGGTTGGTGGAGGCGCTTGAGGAGGTGGTGCTTCCTGTGTGTGGCTTAGTGGGTTGATCAAAGATGCGCTCTTCAGTGTCGTGCTGGCGGACTGCTGCGACTGCGACTGCGATTGGCGAGGCATGGTTGTTGCGACAACATTATATAGACATGCGCAGTGCTACAAGACATGCGCAGAGCAGTCGCGATACGGCAGATGGGTATGCGACGGAGAAAGGGAGAAGCTCACTGGAAAGCGCTCGGCAGGGCCCTTCTGAATGTCGAGGCCAGTAAGATCCCAGTTGAGCTCCGTTCCCGCAATCGTCACGGTTCCTCGCGCGGGATTGAAGGCACCTCCGCGCGAACCTCCGCGCCCACCACCTCGTCCTCCTCTTGCTGGCGGCATGCCAAGCTTCTTGAGTTATACGAGTCGCTGTGTCTACTATGGTTTTCCTTCACGGCAGGTCGATTAGGCGTCGTCGAAGGAGAGTTTGCGGAGGGTTGTGGAGTCAGAAATTATTTCGGTGCAGTTGCGACCGGCTTGCTAGGCTGAGCTCGAGGGTGGGGTCCCAATAGCGAACTTGCACCCGCAGCCCCGCCACCTCTACCCTAAACCCCGGTATTCAAGTCGACGACAATAGGAACATTCGAAGCGATATCACGGCATTTGCGAGCCCAAATTGGACTGATATTGCATCCAGGTTGAAGTACAGTCGCAGTCCAAGCAGTCAGCACTCGCCGCCATCACCGCGCATCAGGCTACAGGGAACGCGTGCATCCGTTACGCGCAATCACATGAGCGGCCTAGAACCTTCTCTTGCACTATAACCGCCACGCTCGAACCAGGACTACCATCGAGAACATCGATAGTCCAACTTCCTCAAGAAACACTACATCCAGACATCCAAAATGGCCGCATCGACTGCTATGCTCAGCGAGCTGTCAGAGCATCTGCAAAAGGTCGACCAAGACCCTACCACTCCGCTCGACACAGATCTACTTGAGCGATGCGAGCTCTCCACCAACACGCCAGAATACCGTAACCAGATATGGAAAGAGACGAGACCGCTCTTTCTGCAGATGGCGGCGTTACTACCAACGCTTCAACAAGATCCCACGCCACTCACCCACTTCATCATCAAGCTGGCGGAACCATATCGATTTGACGATATCAAAGACATTGATTTCGAGATCGGACTTGATCTAAAGGCTACTCCATTTCACAGTCTCATCCTGACACTGTTGGAGAAGGCCACCACAAGTAGCACTGATGCTCAAGCACTTGCAAATCGACCGGCAGTCATATTGGCCATCGTCCGTTTGTGGCTGTGCACCCAGGATGCGGGAGTTGCGACCCAGGCCGAAGAGCTTCTTACGTCGTTACTGGAGGTGTCGAAGAACGAGCCCGTATCGATAGATGGCAAGTCTTCGCTACATACATATGGCACTGGTCCTATGTGGAGGCGCCTATTCAGCGACAGGGACATTAGTTCGCTGTACTACCATTACACATCTCTTAAGGACCTCACATCGCCACCTCAGCCACTTCTGAACAAGCGTGACAAGACCATTTCACAGGCTAGACTATTGTCATGGCTACCGCGCGTCGCCGCTATGGACTGGAATGCCGTCACATCCCCATACAATCTGGAGGTCGAAAAAGAAGTCGGACTTAAGGAAGGCAAAGGCTTGCTTCACTACGCTGCACTGAAGATGGTCGACACAGAAGATGATATGCTCATGCATATGACCCTCCTCCAATTCTACAGCACATTGATCACCACGGTCAAAGCGAAGCCCCACCTCTCACACTACGACTCAAGTCTTGCTCTAGATTTCCTCATCGAAGAAGGCGTACACAAAGGCATCGTCGACTTCCATACCTCAAATAACCCCAGCCTTGACCACTCTTTCTTGAGCAGTCGGACAGCCCAGTATATCAGCGACTACGTATCGCATTACCCAGAGAACTTTGAAAAAAGCAGAGAGATGGCCACTATTCGAAACTACGTCCACCGCAACATTCGCAAATGCGAGGCAAGCGACTTGAACATCATTGCTTCGATGCCTCGATCAACGCTCATACCGCAAAAAGCTTCAGGACCATCTTGGGATGACTGTGTCATTACCGACATGCCAATCACGCGAACGAACCAAGACGCGCTCAAGACACTTGCAACCATCTTCCACGGTCCACCAAAAGAAGAGATCACGTTCCCACAAACCGAAACTATAGGTTCAGACAGCAAACGCACACAGACTGAAGCAGCATACGCCCGCCTCCTCACCGCGCTCTTCTACATGAAAAAGCCAAACATGTTCGCCGACATAACCACACATATGGAAACCATCGCCATGAAAGAGAATGCACTCGCAGCTTTGACCCTCGTCGGCGCCCTCATCACGTCAACCTGGTCCACTGAGCCGCTCCCTAATATCCCCACAAACGATCCAACCTACGCTCGTCTCAACGCCTTCCCCAAATCAGGTGTCGATCTTATCTTGGACCCCACGATCAGCGGCGGCGTCCTCCCTTCACTGCTCAAGCCAGCGACGACCTTTTCGAACCTCGTTGGTGGACGTGGCGATGCGGAGAACGCGGCGTATATCGTTGCAACGGCAAAGTTTGAGGTGTTGAAGACGCTGGGGCGGAAGTTGGAGCAGGATGGTGGGCGGCAGGATGTGTTGGCTATGGTGAGGAGGAGAGTTGGTGATGGAGTTTGGGGCGATAGCGGGAATGTGGGGAGTCGGATTGGGACGTTGGAGATGTGAGGGTGGGGTATTTGTAGTTGAGAAGGATATGTTATGTGATGAAAATGAGTCCAAAATAGCACTTTGTTCAACTACTACTTTCATCACAATACGAATGCGATTCAACCGAAAGAAACACAAAAAAGAAGAGCCTACAACCTTGCCGCACCAAACCCTTTTTCCTATCTTCCGCCCACCATCTCTGCAAGATAGCTATGCATACTTAGACTGTCTATTAAGGGCTGTAGAGTTCCTGATAGGGATCGTGAATCTATATGGGTGGGTACTCATAGCGCGGTCACGTGTCCCCATCTCTCACCCAAAAAATCACCAAAAAAGAATACCTGGGGTATCTGACTATAGCCAGACGAATGCTGAACAGAGTGGGACTCGAACCCACGCCACTTTCGTGACCAGGACGTCTATTTTTCAAGACTTAACGTTAAGAAACCTTAACCTGGCGCCATAACCAGCCTGAATTTGATGTTAGGAACGAATTTCTGAGATGGTAAGTTGAGGGACTGCTTACTCGGCCATCTGTCCGTTGGTATTTGATTGGTTGATGGAGAAAGCGTGAATTGCAACGTCTATAATGTTGGTTGATGATGGGAGGTGGTGGAGATGGTGCGGTGAGAATTTTCGTGGTGGGGGGTGGGCCGCGGAGGAACTTGGAAGCTAGGGCGACGGCGACGGCGAGATTGTGGAGACGGTATGCGTCGTGAAAAGGATCCAGACTTTCTTTGCGTGAATAAGAATTGAAGGGTTGCTTGCGACATATGACTGTGGTGTTGGTGCACCTCTTCTCCAGACCAACTTTCGTTAGCGCAATGAGACACCACTACATCAATCTTCACAATTCGAGCAGAAGGCAAGCGATTTTTTTTTTAATAAAGATTTTTTGAGACTCTTTATGTGAACTGATAAGCAACACATTCGCATTAAACATTATAAACCCGAGAAGAATAAAAAGGTATACAAAGCAACGCATGTGAGGTAACGACTGGTGACAGTTGGGGGTAAAAGCAGACAGGTTACTGTAGGACAATGGCCGGAGCCATAGGGCGCAGCGGTTTTTTTGTGCTTTTCTTTTTTCTGTTAAAAACTCAAGACGCCAATATCGAAGGGAATGATAGTGTGAAATATCATACGGATATTGAGCCACGGTAGTAACAAACAGGCTTTCGGTACCACGCCGATGAACGCGGACGGATGACAAGACGGAACATCAAATCGTGCACTCGGTCTGTGTTCTGCGAAGATGTCGCAGATCACAGGGCCGAGGGGATTTGTGTTGGGTGTAGACGAGAATTAGGGCTCATCGTGCGCCCACGTCCGAGATTCTGTGCAGCGCACATGCGGAGAAAGTCGGGGGTGTACGGAAGTTAGGGATGATATGGTTTCCGAATCGTATAGTAACGCTTTTTAGGTATCCGAAGGAGAAAGGCGGTGAACGGAATGTGGGATTTACCTCATCCTCAAATGCGGACCCGCCAGGATCCCGTGGAACTGCGAAGACATTGGGACGAAGAAGACGGCTCGCACGTGGACGACGAAGGGTTCGCGGCTTCTTCAGCAGCTTACGTAAAGCAGGCGCTTTTTTATAATCTTGATAGATGACAGCTAGGGCAGTCACCAGAAGGATTCCTATCGTGACCTCAACTAAGCACTCCGTAAGAACCCAACATCCAATGATTTCAATGCCGTCACGGATAGGGACAACCAGTGAGTCGTACTGAAGCTCAGGGCCTGGGTTTTTCGGCACCAGTAGGCAGTCTTTTGTGCTTAAGATTTTGGTGCTTGAGCAGATTGTCCTTCCTTCCTCTGAAAATTGCGTCGCACCCAGGTTCAAGGCATCGAAAGATGGTTCGGCTTGCAAGAGACTCATGGCTTTGGCGATGTCTTTCCAAGTCTGTGCTGGCGTGGAAAGCTTTGGAGCACCCTCGGTGAGTACAGCGGTACCTCTTTTCGTGTTTGAGGCGGACGTGAGTGCTTTAAGTGTAATGGTGAGCTTATTGGTTACGGAGTTTGCAAGATGAGGACTTACTTCAGGTCACAGGTACGATTGAAGAGAATGTCGCAGCGGCCACACTGAATCGGCTCGTTGGGATTATGTTGGTCTCCGATGTGAGATGCAGCCGATTGTAGGTGATTTCCTGGGATGGGTTGGCCTACGGTAGGATTAACGTTTTCCGGAGATGCTATGGAGTCGTTCGAATCGGTATCAGTGGCGCTTTCGTTTGAAAGGGGCGTCCAAATGTTCGCAACGGGCGTGCTTCCGAGACTGCTGAAGTTTTCTCGACTCGGCGCTGTGGCGAGATTGGCTTCGTTTGGAAGCGTGGCAGAAGAGATAACGAGGCTGTGGTCCGTATGATCGACTTGCAGTCGAGCCTCAGGAGACTGGAGAGATACTTGATCCAGTTGCGTTCGAATGACTCGATCTGTGACTTCCGCTAGGGGATTTTGAACAAGAGACTGTTGCTCAAAGACAATCTCAGGATCGTTTATCCGTTCTGTAGATGCGGGTTGTTCGTTTGACGGTGTACTGCGACGCAAGTATCGGGCATGGATAAAAGGATTGATGTCGTTCTCGACTTCATAAGGAGAAACAAAGAGTCTGAATTGCGATAATTGACAAGTGAAAGTGGGGTTTGATGAAATAAGAAGGAAGGACGGCGAAGACTATGACGCCCACGCCGGGTGTCTTAATAAGGTGTTGGGATGAAAGCAACAGAGTGTTGAGCCTGAACTCAAATAAGGTAGCGGTGTGTAGATAGTGGCGTAAATGTTGAGGCGCAAGACGGTGCTCGATGGAAGGTTCGCAAGGTCCCCAGCACCGAACGCCTGGTGGCGTGGTGAGGGGGTATGAAGGTTGTGCGAGGCCTTGACAGTAGAAGTGGAGTTCGTTGTGAATTTGTGATGGGTTTTTCTGACTGCCTCGCAATAACTGAAGGTCGCCGGAGGGACATTGATTTATACCTGTCCTTCATAGATTTGGAGGCGTACCATACCTGCGGCTGGGAACTGCTAGGCGAGCGCGGCGAGGCAGTGATCAACCGCTCCTGAGCCGCAACGCCTTCCAAGACTGCACCTGCGACGGAGCGCGGTCCAGTGGGATCGTCCCGTCAGACTCAGCCTTACAGTGTGCCTCCATTCCCGTGGCGTAGAAGTAATGAAGGGGACGTAGGCTGAGCGGACCCCCAGAACCAGACGCACGTCGAGGATGTCCGTGCTCTTGTGGCACTTGCCCGCTTCAAGACTGATTTTGTGGAGCAGCCCGCAGCTGCACGCGCGCACGCGTCCCTTGTCACATCTCTCGTCATCCACAATACCACTTGTTGGCGCCTATTGGGTCAAGCGACTTTCGATGATGAACAACCTGCCGAACCTGTCATCCGCAAATTGCTGACCGGTACGCCACACAGGAGGCTGGAATGCACAACGACCGGCAAACACGCACGCGAGTCTTGATCGACGAAACTTTTCACGGGGAATGCTGCTATTATTGATTAAATCGACTAGATCATTACCACAACGCTCTACTTCCTCGCGGCACCGGTACCCTCCGGCCAGAACTCCTCCAGCCACTCGTACGGGTTCTCCGGAACATACTGGTTCAGAATCTCGCCCTCGAAGTCGGTAAGGTGGTCGCGTGTCAAGTTGTACAGCGCGTACTTCTCATCTGGGCCTGTTCCAACAGTGTATGGGACGGTCTGAACGTTGTTCCCGATCTCCTTGTCGACCCAGCGCTCGACGTCTACAACCTGCGCGTTCTTGATGCGGTACTCGTCACCGTAGTTGGGTGAAATCTACCAACGTGTTAGCCGAATGGACTATCAAAGAGGAGGTCGTTGGGAGCTTACTATGCCCATTCTGGTGCCATTGATGGCAATGACGTTCTGGATGGTGACGTTGCGCTTCGCCTGGTTCAAGCAGTTGCCGCACGACTGGTAGAAGGTGCCGAAAGTCTCGGCGTAGAATCCAGTGATGTTGAACTTTCCGCCTAGCGAGTTGTCCTGGAAGATCTTGTCGGTTGCGGACCGAGCACCGCCTCCGATAACGCGAAGCTGGGTGTTGAGGCCCTTGGAAGTAAGGGCATCTTCGCACACGTCCTCCCACCAGACTATGACAAGAAGTTAGTATTCTGGTCAGATCACCTCCGGTCTTGACGCTTACCATTCTCGACCCATGCATCGCCTAGCGCGTGGATGCCCTCGCTTTGGTGCTTTCCAATGACCACATTCCTAATTGTGGCACCAGGTAGAAGATTGAAGACAGCATCGGCATCTGTTCCTTCCGCCTGTTCGTTGCACGAGCCTTCCACGCGCTCATAACGCTTCATCTGCCCATCGAAGACCTGGCCGGGCTGTATGTACATGGTCTCGTTGAGGACGACCGTCTCGGTCGGTACCGGGAACTTGGTAACCGGGAAAGGGAATCGTGGAAGAGGTCGTGCACCGAGATCGCCCTGAGTGGAGTCTGTGCCTCCTTGTGGTCCATCGCCATTCTGACGACGAATCACTGCTGCCGATGAGAGCGCAGGAAGAAGAGGGAGGATGACAGAGGTAGCGAGCTTCATCTTGACGATTGGCTGTGAAGTATGAGGGTATTTGAGCTCTTCTGACTGAGATTCTAGGTCAATTGAAGACTGTCGAGATGCAGGAGAGGTACTTTGCATTGCTTGCAGCTGCCCTAGCTTTTATACCACCCACAACACCTCCTCGCCCAGCTCTCCTTCCGTCCAGAAGCCTCATCACGCGCATTCTTCTCACGCGATCCCACTTACAACCCTGGCGCGACCGTTTTCCATATGCTCGTGTAGCTGCACAGGGTCATAGCTTCCACAAAGCTACCCCGGCATCACCGCCTCCAAGCCAGCGGAAGAACTGGCATCCATGTTGTTTCCGTGAATAACGATGCGAGAACGGTGGTGTAGTAAACTTGGCGCAGATTTAACCGATGTATCTCCAGACTATGAGATGCGTCGCCAAGTGAACGCCTCGTCTTGGTGACATTTTCCCACGAATAACCCCACGACTTGGCAACCTGCTTTCGCCAACCCCAACTTTCCTCCCCGCGTATCGTGGGTTACTTCTGCGGGGGACAAGGGTCTAATTTTCCTGCGCCCTGAGCGGTCGTGGCTTGTAGTGGCTTGATGTGCAGGATTTGGTCACCGCGGCCGCGCTCCAAAATCTTCCATCCTCTGTTGCGCAAAGAATCTCATGGTATGGGCGGGTTTGACTCGAAAACGAGAAGGATTTCACCCGCTGGAAGACGGAAGAAGATGCGGTCGGGACGTGTTCGAGGAATGTGGATGGACATGACTTCATTGCCAACATGGTAAGCCTGCTGAACTACACAGCTGATGATAGTCGCATACCCAGCGACTTCAACAACAAGGAGTGTTCAAACCCAGTTTTCAGTCATCTCTCGCAAGCCTTTCTCAAGACTATCCCATCTCGAGCCCGGTCCCTTCAGCCAGCTCATGATTTCCTCGGCCCTGGTATTTGGCAAACTCATTCTGTCAACGCCCATGCCCTCAATGTTATTCAGAAACTCCCTTTCGGGATACAGCTTACGCCAAATATCCAGCATCTGGTTGTAGCTCCACGGTTCTGCAAAGGCAAAGAGACGTTCATTTTCGACATCGCTGTGGATCAGCGCGGAGATGTGTACGAGCGCGCAGTCAACGGGATGGACGTACCATTGCGGACCAACGGAAGTCGTCCAAAAGTCGAGCTGTTTGCCTTCCCATGCAGCACGAGCCCAACCGATGGTTGAAGGGAAGCCCTGATGCTCGGGGATCACGACGGGGCCAAAATTGGCGTTTGGCAACTATTTGGGGTTAACGATGACCTCTCTAAAGCATTGAATTTTCTGCTCACAACGCGGTTGAACACGAAGCTGGGCTGATTGTTTTCCATCCATTTCATCATCGCCTTCTCGGTCTCAGTCTTCATGGCGGCGTAGACAAACAGCCCTGGTTTGCCAGGCTCTTTCTCCAGAATCTCCAATGCTTCATCATTGTATGTGTTCTCATCGATTGAGAATTCTACATTCGGATGAGGAAACGTTGCGGCAAGGGATGACGAGGTGAAGACGAAACCTTTGCATGAGGGTACCTTCGCGCAAGCCTTGAGACCGTTTAGACCCGCCTTCACGGTAATGGAGATCGCTTCATTGACGTCGGAGATGCCTCCGATCGGAGAAGCGACATGGATGAAGCCTTCAATATCTACGAATGAAGTACTTCAATTTTAGAAGTCAAGATATCACTAATGACATAAGGTTCGACGTACCATCAACGACATCGTCGTAGCACCCTTCGACTGTCATATCCGGCACCTCGACCAACTCAAATCTCGCCTTCTTGTACTTATCGTTGAAGCACTCGGTCATGTATTTGTGTTTCTCGGCATCTCTCACAGCACCGCGAACATTGTACTCTCGCTTGAGAAGCTGATCGACGACATGGCTTCCGACGAGCCCGTTGACGCCTGTTACAAACACTGTCGCACCAGGTTTGATAGCGACCGTAGGCATGGCGTCAAGTAAGGTCAATCGATGGTTGCAGCAGGCGAGGCTTGCGATACTGGCTTATTTTCGGGATATCCTGAACGTGCTTTGGGACCTGCTCGTCGATCCCGCAATCCGCACTGATCTGAGAGCGAAAATGGGGAAGGAAGATAAGAGTCGCAAGGCTAGGAAGCGCATTATATTCACTACAATGCATGTGGACGGCTACCACGTTACACAAGCTAACTGTTCTTGGAAAGGCGGGGTCGTTATGCTGGCTGCTGGACCGAACGAACACTAGCGACATACGCCTTCAGGCTTGAGATTACTCAATTCAAGGGCTCTAGTCGATGATTGTAGCCTCAGCACTACACAACCTTGCGGCTTGCCCTCTGGAGACCGGCTTTCAATGACGTCCAAGCTGTGAAGGTTTTGCAATGTCCATACCAGATCAAACCCGACGAAAAGACTTAGCGCACGTACAAAACGCTGATCAGAATTACAATAGAAGTTTCGAATCTTTCCCGCGCTGTCTATCAATGGAAGAGACCAACGATGACTTTACGGAGTAGGCCGTCGCCTCGAATCATCGACCACGTCGTCTTCAGACACGACTGCCGTTGAGCTCCTCGCAACCTCGATACTCACATGGAGAACGGCGTTCTTTCTGGAAGGCGGGCTTCAAATGTTGAACTATGACAGGTATGAAATGTTCTAAAAAGATGCTAAGCGCATTCAATCTACCTCGTCAGCCCGTGTCAGCCCTTGGCGAATGATCCAGTGCCGGCACCAACAAACGAGGCACGAAACGAACGCGATCGTCGATGGACAATCAGCCACTCATTCCCACGGCTGGATGTGAACGGGTAGGAGAATGAGGTGATAACCAGAGGAAACAGCACGTGGTCGATGAGGAGGCAAAGCCTGATGCCTCTACGGCTGGATTCTTACCAACACAAGGATATGAGGGAATAGACGACGTCGACGATGAAGAAAAAGAAGATAATGGCGCACGGGTGGTGATGTTATTTCCGACGGCATAGATGGTCTCGAAAGAAAGTGGCAAGGTCAGCAGATGAAAAGAACGCGCACCTGAGGAGTACAGACTTCACAGAGATGTGTGAATCTGTCTGAAATACTTCTTTGCGCATCGGGACGCTCTGAAGCCGAGGATGGAGATGGGTAGAGGATGTCTCAGATTTCCAAGGCGACACCAGCAAGAGGAACAGAATGGCAGCCACGAAGCACGCGTAATATTTCCGTACGGCATGATGACATGAGATCATCGCTGTCTACCCGTTACGAATGTGCACGTTTGTAAAACAAACTAAGCACTCCACGATGTCGACTTCTTCCACCGGTTGTAACCCGGCGGTACCTGGACCGCGGCTCACCCCACGACTTTGACGGTCCAACTCCACGCCGCAAATACGTACGACAGCCAAATCACTGACTCACGAGTACCAGATATTTCTCCCTTGCGCCTCTTCAAACACGCCTTCCAATACGATGATGCGTCTTTGAACAAGCATACCAAGCTTCTATTCTCCGTGAATCCTGAAGCTTGTCACACCCCTCTCATCTTGGCGAAATGAAGAAACATTACGCCGTTCCCCACAAAACCCAGCCTAGTCGTTTCACTCCAACACCACGAACGGGCTCGAAACCGCTCACCGGGTTCGAAAGCAAGCCAAAAAGCGGGTCGACCATCTCGCTTGGACTAGCCGCCGCCCTCCGAAGGCTCCGATGACAGCACTGACAGCTCCAGATGCCGAGAACGTCGCACTTGCAACCCATCACCCGTGTTTCTTGCTCACAGCCACTCAATATCACCGAGCTTCTCGGTAATGATCGTGAAACGGTGGGAACAATGCGGAGACTACGTGCCGCCACGCCGTCTTCTGGAATGTAGGTCTCGAACGGGTTGGAAGCGCAAGGACGTGACCCTTGGAGTACCTACTCTTACCATGGCATGATAAAAGCGCTACCTACCCACCTTCTCTATCGTTCTCCATCACTTTTGTGAAGTTTCAATCCTTTACTTCTTCTTGTGCTAGACCGCATTGTCACTCCTTCATTTATTCAAGTCCTTACTTCATTCATCCACACTTCGCTTCAATGGCTCGTTACTCCTTCGCATTCGCTGCTCTAGCAGCAAGCGGTGCCTACGCTGCGCAGAGCGCAGCCTACACACAGTGTGGTGGAAAGGGCTTCACCGGTGCCACCGCATGTGTCTCCGGATACCACTGTGAGGTCCAGAACGACTGGTACTCTCAGTGTGTTCCTGGTGCCGGTGCCGGTGCCGGTGCAGCAAGCCCTGTAGCAAGCCCTGTTCCTACAACCATGATGACTGCCACCAAGGCACCCGCTGCTAAGACCTCTTCTCCAGCAGCAGTAGCTGTTGCCGCTCCCAGCAAGGCTGCCGTCGCTGCCAACGCTGCTGCCAGCTCCGGAAAGACCCAGTACGCCGGTATGAACATTGCTGGTTTCGACTTCGGATGCGACACATCCGGATCATGCAGCGGAGCCTACGTCGACCCCGGTGCGAACGGCATCGCTCAGATGCAGCATTTCACCAAGGACGACAAGCTCAACATCTACCGTCTCCCCATCGGCTGGCAGCATCTGACCGGCAACACTCTCGGTGGTAACCTCGACGCCACCGTCAGCGCAGCCTACGACAAGCTCGTCCAAGGCTGCCTGGCCACCGGCGCAGTCTGCCTCCTCGACCTCCACAACTACGCCCGCTGGAACGGCCAGATCGTCGGCCAAGGCGGCCCAACCAACGCACAGTTCGCGGATGTCTGGACCAAGATCGCTACCAAGTACGCATCGGAGAAGAATGTTGCATTTGGCCTGATGAACGAGCCCCACGACCTCACAATGTCCACCTGGGCAGACTCGTGCCAGGCCGCCGTCACCGCCATCCGCAAGGCCGGCGCCAAGTCGCAAATGATCCTCCTCCCAGGTACCGACTACACATCGGCCGGCACCTTCCCCACCGCCAGCGGCCCCTCCCTCCTCAAGGTCAAGGACGCCGACGGCACGACCGACAAGCTCATCTTCGACGTCCACCGCTACCTCGACAGCGACAACTCCGGTACCCACGCCGAGTGCACCAGCGACCACGTCGAGGACTCGTTCGTCCCCCTCGCTACCTGGCTCCGTGACAACAAGCGTCAGGCTATCTTGTCTGAGGTCGGTGGTGGTAACACTGCGTCGTGCGAGCAGGATGTTTGCGCTGCGCTTGATAGCTTGAACAAGAACAGCGATGTTTACCTTGGCTACATTGGTTGGTCGGCTGGTGCGTTTGATCAGAGCTACGTGCTTGGTTTGACGCCCAATGGCTCTACTGACCGCGAGTTGGTTACTAAGTGCTTCAGCCGCGCTTAGAGCAGTAGGCTTATCGGCTTGGGCCTTGGTGCAAGGTGAATCTCATCTTTTTTGATGGGGGTACTTTGGTAGTTGTATTCTCTTCTTCTGTAGATCTTTTACAATCAAACTTTTCTCGACAGCTGTCATGGTATCATAACCAAAGCACAAACTCTCATACTACTTTGCATTCCTCATTTTGAATAGAGTGACTGGTGTTGTCCGAAGAGCACATGAACTTTACTTTCGTGGATACCTGCGTAGGCGAGCTGCACTTCGCTTCCAAGCCAACTGATAGGAGCGCTCTCACAACCAACGGCAACACATCGTTCTAGAGCCAGGTCGATTTTGCAAAGAAGCTTCTCAGCCCAGTTCCGATCATTTGCATATAGCATCCGCATTTATGATCAAATTTCAATAGCTCGCTAGGACTTTGGTGACACCAGGCACAGAACATGTCGGAGGATGCTACGTTTTTGAACGGCGAACTCAGTCGACACATCGAGATCATGTTTGCGACTTTAAACTGAGCCTTATCTCAGCCGAGAAAGAAGACATTAAGGGTGGCGTTGTTTATTTGAGTAGATAGAGGATGGAGACCAGAGCGTCCACATAGCTTTATAGTCACATAGTTTTGAGGAGGACAGAAGGCGCCAGCGACACATAGCGAAGTGAACAGTTGCTTTTTGGAGAAAGGAGGGTAGTGGTTGGAATGAAGAAGAGAAGGAGGAGGGCAGGTAGTATGTTTTTATATGCGCAGAGTCAGAACAAAACCCACGTGCGGGATGTGACACTCGCACGGAGAAGAGACCATTTTTTTGATGCGCCCGTTTTTGAGTTGAGTCGCGATTCTCTCTGAGAACAGAGACATCTAAAGTGTGCAGTGTTGTTTCTGATAGTAGTAAGTATTGCTCGGGGCGTCCACATGCGAAGCGTGTACCGAAGTTTTAGGAACACAGAACGCGCCCGAACTCATGAAGAGGACTGGGGGCAATTTTTGGAGAGAAGAGAAACTATTTGTTGGAATGAAGAATAGAAGAGGGTGTCCAAGTGACGGATATTCCTATGCGCAGGAAGAGATGCAAGGAAAGAGATACGCGGGATGTGATCTTGGCGTTCAGGGAGGACGGCCAGCATGAAAGGTAGCGTCTTCGCTTTTGAATTGATTTGCATTCCGCTCGAAGACGAAGACATGAGTGGTTGTTCTTTGAATTTTTGGTAATAGTAGGGACGGCGCAGAGCGTTTATAATTAATGTAGGTACACTAGAGTAATAAAGTATATAGAGTACTTCTAAATAAGTAAATTTATAAGAAAACAAGCTCTCTATCTACCTATAGTAATAAATACTTAGTAATAGTCTTAAGCCTTTTATTAGGCTAAAAAGCTTAGATAAAAGCTATAAATAAAAAATTTCTTAAATTATTAGAAGGTACCTCTATAATAAGTACTATAAAACTTTATAAGCTCTTTTAAGTATAAAGAAATAACTAAGGCTATAAAGTATAGTTATAGTAGTAAGAAGAGGCCTTACGCATAAAATTCTACTCTAATCTTTCTCTTCTTTCTCTCTTACACTATATCGCCTAGGACACTAAGTAAGTACTATTAGTTTGTTGTTGCTGGCAGAGCGTTTATATCGGTATTTTGATGGAGTTTTGGGAGAGCGAGAGACGCAGCCAACATCGAGTGAGCCGTTACATGTTTTGGAAAGAACTGGAAGAGTTGGTGTGATGAAGAAGAGTAAGTGTCGTCCAAGTGGCAGGTATTTATGCTCAAGAAGACCCGTGCGACATAGCTTTCTTGAAGGTCGCGTTTATTGTCATCGGCGAAAGACCTCGTGTTTTTGGGATTCATGTTGGCTTTCAGGTACGTTTTTCAACGGCAGGCGCAAGACATTCCTCTTTTTCTTGATCTTTTGGATGGAGAAGGTGACCGAGATATCTCTCATTTCAAAGATGTTCGCGGCCCGTCCAAGGAGGCAGACATCGGGAAGTGATAAGATGTTTTCGACAATACCTAGGTAACAGGCAAGGTCTGGAGCGAGGACATAGTGGTATATCCAAACACTTTTGGGAGACGCGGAAGAACGACTCAGACATGAACCAGTTGAGTGTCATTTTCGGAAAATCGAGAATGGGGCGGAATATGAAGAAGAGTGTGAAGGTGTGAGCGGGTAGATATTTATACCGACCCCAAGACGCCATGCGATATCGCTAGTTGCGGAGGCAGCGCCGCTCATTAGATAGTCGAGGCCTTCTTTCTGATATCTATAAGTGGACTGTCCTGTCTTTTTTGGTGACAGCAGGCGACAGACATGGCATCTTCCATATCTTTTTTCGGAGGGAGAGGACCATCGATGAAAGCACTTTGCATTTTGGTAAAGGTTGCAGATCGCAGCGGGTAGAACATGAGTAATGAAGGACATACTTTGGAAAGTAGAAGATATGGCATGGAGCTCTCATACTCCATTGCTGCCGTTTTGATGGCAGAGGAACGTCCTCTCCACACATGCGATCTCGATCCATGGGTTTTTGGAAATGGAAGGAATGGTTT
This sequence comes from Alternaria novae-zelandiae, assembly GCF_023758075.1. Lineage (NCBI taxonomy): Eukaryota > Fungi > Ascomycota > Dothideomycetes > Pleosporales > Pleosporaceae > Alternaria > Alternaria novae-zelandiae. Next base: position 2,439,093 of record NW_026056962.1, on the reverse strand, counting down.
TAGATGTAAGGAAGAGAGTCAGAACTCAAACAGGGGCTATTTATATGCAGATGAAGACGCACAGGCCGTCATCTCGTCGCACAGATTGTGGAAAAGTGATGATGGCGATGATCACCACCGACCGGAGAAGCTGCACCTCCGCTGTGAAGAATGGAGGGGATCATTGTCTACTTCTGAGTCGCAGTATAAGGATGCTGGCTTCAAAGCGCACGAGAAAGCTGATGAAGACAGGCGTGTGTATGACAAGTAGATCGTACGATTTCCGTTCGACTGATCGTGTTGCATAGGAACGACACTGTCTCTATCCTTTTCTCCAGATATTATTAATTCTAGGGATCTCAACAACGAACCTCTCACATGGCATATCATCAGACTGAAGTGAAGTGCTTAACATATTTTATCATTTGTTTTCCCTCTTTTCAATCTAAATGACAAAGATGCTAGCAACACTGCCATCCCTTCACATCCATCCAAGCATATACACATCCCCCCTGCATACCCGTCTTTACCTCGAAGCAATCCAAGTATTACACATCTTTATACTCTCGAGCCAAATGCAGAACACCAATGCTTCCAACCAAAGCCCCATACACAACTCCCAAACACCAGATGCCTTGATGGCCCCAAAAGGATTGTGACGATGCTCCGTATATCACTCCCCACCAGAAAGCGCCCGAATCTTTTTGTAAATGAGTGGCGAAATATGGACAGATGTGAAGATTGGCGTCAAAAAGAAAGTGTTTTGTGATATGCCGTAATCGTGAACGGTGAAGCGTCGAGTTCTTGCGTTTTATCGGATTTGCCGTTTCGTAGATCTACGTGTACGTGTATCGAAGAGGCGCTTCATCTACCAGACACCAAACTGGTACGTGAAGTAAAGCATAGAGCCAATCGTCGTACCAGTAGTAAGCAGCATAGCAGCAAGCGTCTTCTTCTCAGAAAGCGAAAGCGCGCCGTTGCAGTTCGGGCACGTGTATCCATCCTTGAGCGAAATGTACTCCTGCGGCAGATACATGCCGAACGTGAATCCAGTGAAAGCACCCAGATATCCGGGCCTCGGCGCAGCGGTAGCACTAAGATCCGAGTCGTAGATGAGCAACTTGTAGTTCTCGGTCAAGAACGGTGCCTGGCCGTCTGGCGTGTGCTTGGTGTCCCAGAGAACCTCTGTTTGCTTCGCGGAGATGTTGACGGCGATGGTGTAGGTGGCTTGGTTGGCGGTGCAGGAGGCGAGGACGTCGATGGCCGAGGGGGTCACGGAGAGGGAGGTGTAGTTCCAGGCGAAGGTTACCCAGTCGCCGACTTTGTAGAATTGCGTTCCGGCGAGGGCGTTGGGGGTGACCATTGTGAGACCGCCGGCGGGGAGGCGGGCATCGAAGCTGGTGGATTTTGAGCCCTTGCCGGTGGTCTTGGAGCCGCTGGGCTTTTGGGTGCCGCTGGCGGTTTCCTTTGCGGTGCCCGAGGACTTGTTGTCGTCGTTGTTGTTATTGTCGTTGTTATCGTTGTTGTTGTTGTCGCCGCCTGTCTCGGTGGGTTTGTCCGCTGCGGATGTCTTTGCGGGCTGTGTGCTGGCGGGTGCGTCTGAGGCGTTGTCGTTGTTATTGTTGTCTAACCATGGTGTTAGTACCCAACCGACTTGATCTTAAAGATGCTCAAACGTACTGTTATCCTGACGTCCCATGAGTACGTTCTTGACATCAGTCAACCCATGGATATTGTCGAATGCATGCTTGACGTTCATGGCATGCGTAACCGACGACATGGCCACCACGGCAGCGAGAAGCTGAGACGGCCTCATCTTGTCCGAACGATGCCTAAAACAAGTCTCCTTCGGTCCTTCGAAGCTCCAAAAACGTGTGTACCGGCTAAAACCTCGTTTCGCAAGCGGCAAGAGTTCCTCGTGGAATCTCAGGTATCGTACAACTCTCAGGCGTGACGGGACGGGAGAGAGAAGAAGAGCTCCGGAGGCGACGCGACACAAGTATTACGCGGAGAAACGACGAATGGATATTATAGTAATAACACCTCTCCGTCCGTATAAACGAGCGACTGGCGAAGGGTGAAGATAGGCGACAGGTCGAGGTAAGCGATAAAGCGATTGATGGTTTTTGTCTCAACGGCGGAAGTGAAAGGAGAGGTTTGATGGTCTCAGCTTCGACTTGTTAGCCCAGCCCAGCTCAGCAGCACCAGCCCAGCGGCGGGCGGCGGCGAATGGGATACAAGCAGGGGGCAGCCCGAGAGACACTAGCGCTAGAGGGCAATGCAACCCTAAATATAACATGAGGGCTCCGCAACACGATATTGTTCCGAGCAGGACATCAATGCGCGCATCGTATTCTGGGCTTGGACATTACGAGGACAAGACTTTTCGAGGAGGTGGATATGTCATGGACCGTCACTGCTATACCTCGTGAGAATATCGTGGAGGCGACGGGCTGCTTACACGGCCTTGTCATGCAGCGTTGCGCGTTCCACGCACGAAAACGATATTCTCGCACGTCCGTTTCCCGAGCGATGGGCGGGCGGCGCAGCCATCATCGACTTGTCGTCTGGCCACTCACATCCCGCCTCCTGCACCTCCGCTGCGAACATCACAACACAGCACACATCATGTCACCTCACCCCATCTTCGTCTTTGCCATCATCGCAATTGTTGAAGAAATAACACATAAACAGCAGTCGGTCCGCGCATTACTCACTGAAACCGTTGACTGCGAAGATTTGGCCGGGGTCCCCCTCGTCGGTCGAGCCTCACGCACCAGGGTCTAGAAAGGAGATCGGTGGGTATGTCCGATGAGGTCGATCACCCAAATCTTGGTAGGCGGGTTCACCATCTTTCTTTTATTCGCACTCATCTTGCGATAGCTGTGAGTTTAGGTGAAGTACTGTGAGTTAGCTATTGGGTGGGTGTTCGCCATTTGGCCACGCTGCATTACCGATGATTTAGGAAGTCGCAACGTGCCCACAACCCACGTGATCGCAGCACCACTAGGTACTTATCGATATACACATGTCATGGCAGCTGGCAGTTGAACAAAAGGACGGTTTCGTCTGCTTTTTTAAGTCCGAGAATGACTGTGCATAACGAGCGTCACATCGACGCGAAGTGACTTTGTCCAAGACCACCTAACACTCAAGTATCGAATCGTATTACATCTAAAAGGGTATCCGCATATATCCAACCCTCCATATGAAGTCAACCGAAAGTATAAATCAGAAAGTCTAAAGAAACATCGCGCGCTTAATCAACTTTTCGTCACCGCCGTCCCTCCCACCACGCCTTATCCTTTTCCCTCCTATGCGGCATACTCTCCCTAATATCCGTCTCCCGATCACTCGCAAACTCGACACTGCGCGCGCGACTCCTACTCCTCGGTCGCTCAATCTTTGTCGTACTCCTCCGACTAGGCGGTGCGCGGTCCTCAGCGGGGAACGTCGACCGCGGAGAAAACGTATCCCTCCTCGCTTTGCGGGTAGAAGTAGGACTCGTAAGTCCGCCGCCAACTTTGCTGTTTGAGAAATCCGCAGAAAGAGGCCGTGCAGTGCGGCGTTTACTGCGCGTAGTAGCGGTGGCAGGCGGCTTTTTGATGTAGTCGTAAGTAGCCGGATCGCGTTTTGCGAGTTCACGTTCTAGGCGCCAGAGAGGGGCTTCGGGGAGGACTTTGACGGCCATGGTGTCTCTCCATTTGATCTTCCAGTAGACTTCTGCGTCGCCGGCGCGGGAGTTGTTGGCGCCGTAGTCGACGACGAGTTTGTAGCTGTCGGTTAGGGCGCGGGCTTCGTAGAGGCCGCGGTCTTGGATTCCGGGGCCTTCCAGACGGTAGCGGGTGCGAACTGAGGGGTGGATGTATTCGTTGGTTTGGCGGAGAGGTCGTTCTGTTGAGCGGCCTGAGAAGGGGTCTACGGAGGTGTATTGACCTGGTTTGCGTTGCTATCATTTCTGTCAGTATGCATGCGTATACTTGCAAGAAGTTGAAACTTACAGTACTACCGCCGATTGCAAAGGCACCCTTCAGCTCGCTATAGATCTTGCCAAAACTCCACGGTCGGATCGCACCTTCCTCTTTCTTGTAGTACTTCTCATTCAGATCATCCTGTTCGAACAGATACTCAGACCGCAGATCCAGGAAAGGCTCGAGTTGACTCATCATCCACGCGAGACTGATATTCGCAATTTGCATGTCATCGTAGCCACCACCCACATTCGCGTGCGCACCAGGGAACCACACTTGGCGGAGCGTCGTCCGGTTGCCCTCAGGCTTCTCCCAAACAGCAGGCGAAAACGACGACCGATTCTCATCCAGAGCCAACGCTTGAAATGCATTCTCGATGCAATTAGACAGCTTGGTGTCGTAGAAAGTCGTTGCTTTTGACTGCTTCATCTGTAGACCCAGGCGCTGCAGCTTCCCGATCCGCGGTATGCCGAGACTACCAACGGTGTCCCACACCGCTATGCACTTGATTGGAATGTCGAGTCTGGTAAGTCCTCTACGCTCCAATTCTTCTGCGTATCGTGGGTCATCTGCGCTTGGTTTCCGCGGGAAAGGTACGTCCTCGTGCTTTGGGCGGTAGTCGGGATTTCGCCGATTTTGTACATCCTCATACACTTCTGGTAGCGTGTTCAAGCCCTTCTTTGTGAGAAGACCAATCTCTCCGATCAAGCCGCCGATGCTACGCGCGGTAAACGCGCCTCTCGAGAAGCCGAGCAAGAAGATCTCGTCTCCGGGGTGATAGTTATTGGCGAGAAACGAATAGGCCTCTCGAACATCATCACTCAGGCCCTTGCCGGTAGCGCCCCCAACCAATCTCGAGAGCTTTCCGCCTTCCGTCCCAAGCCCTTGGTGATAGTTGACAATCTGCTGGATACCATCCTGACTGACTGCCTTGATGGCTCTTGATATGCGAGTGATGTTGCTTGGAATGGAAAGAGTACCGTTCTTAGTCCCATCGTCCGAGTTTAGCCAAGTTCCGTCACACGCTACAATCAGCCTCTTGAACATCCCCCTTCCACCACTGAGTCCAGGTGCGTCGACCATGGGTTCGCGCATGCTACGCACGCTTCTGCTCCTTGCGCGGGGTGCTGGTGCTGGCACATCAATGATGAGTGGTGATTTAGCCCCACTTCGCGGAACATCCACAACGATGGGCTGTGATGTTAACGGCGCTCTGGTGCTCGGCGCCCGACTTCTGCTCCGCGCTCGGGATAGTGCTACAGACATTCTTTTCTTGAGGTTCCTGGCTCTTTCTTGATGTGCCTTTGAAAAAGGCAGTTGCTGTCGTTGTGTAGACGCAGCCCAAGTCCAAGGGGAGTTAGAGCGGGCTACGTCGATATGCGTGAGCTTTTTACGCCCGCGGCGAGGTTTGGTGACTGGCAATGCGGCTAACCCGGTTGTTGCGTATCCACGTGTCGACTATCCACTCTGCTGGTGTTGTGTTGCTGGCAGCCTTGGGCTATGTCAGCGAATGGCCTTTCGTATACCACTGCAAAGACGCCGGAAAGACGCGCTTCGTTTCGTAGCGATCGCACGTCTGATGGGCAGTGGATGAGGGTGTCGCGGATCCCCAGCCTCCTCTTTTCACAATTTCCAGCTCTTCCGTTCCAACTCTTCAAGCTTGATGGGCGGGAGTAAGCGAGGCAACGGGCTTCCTCATCAGCCTCGGGAACCTGCAGCAAGCACTTTGACGCAGGGCACAGGAATCCGTGAAACCGAGGGGGTCGGATGGTCAATATGGGAAAGGAAATAGGGCGGACGTGTCGCGCAGCGCACAGCGCACTCTTACGTCGAGTGGTTGGGCTTCGGCTTCAAAGCTTTGCTGTACAGGGCTGGGGGTGCCCAAGTCATTGGACTCGCTTACCCAGCCTCTTGTCTGCGAACATGCGATTACCCCTCGGGATTGTTGATTCTACCAGGCGGATGAGCAGAATCTGGAGCAGTATGCAAAGATTTACTCGGTAACCCCGCTGGTGTGCGCGTGTGCGGTCAAAAGTGAGGCTGTTCTCCAGCGCATCTCGCTCGACCGCAACTTCTTCAACAACGCAGCGCCAAGGTCTCTGTCCCTTCCTGTCTGGGGCTAGGATACACCGCATCGTAGGAGCCGCATTGGGCGCAGATGGCCCTGCCGGTGAGGGCCCAATTTTCGCGCTGTTATGCGTTAGACCACTGCCAGGTGTAGTGTTAGGTGCAGGAAGTGCGCAACTCGGGCGGTGAGCGCAGAGTACGTGTTGGTAGGGGACAACCCGGCCCACCAGCTCTGGTCGGCAACAATCGAGATTGCCGACATCACAGACACGTTCGTTCGAGAGCTTGTTTAGATGAGCTGTTCTGAAGGATATCAACTGTTTTTCAATTTCATGAACTTTTATCTAGTAGTTCCGTTCCTTTTACTTCATTCTTCGTCGCCATGGGCGACTGCCTCATTCTGGAAAATGTTGGCCAACACCTAGTCGCAGATTCGCGCTTTCAGACGCCGAGTAACAATCCAGCGCCTCAGCCAGGCCTCCTGGCTGGTAATCGCACAGCTACACTCTACAGTTATCTTACAGAATTCCTTCCTAGACACCCAGATCTCAAGAACTCCATGCGATAAATCAACATCCCTAGAGTGTGTAGTGCAGCGCGAGCGGCGAAATGGAATCCATCTAGGACGTACGCAATGATGAAACGACATGAGGAGAGAATACAATAGATAGAGGAGGAATAGATGAGAGACGTGCCCCGGGAGAATCGTAAATGTCGTATACAGAGAGAAATCGCGCAAAGGAAATAGCGGCCTAGTAGCCGCCGAAAAGGTCATCAAGCTCGTCAAGGTCAATAAGCTCCGGGCTCTTCATGATCCAGTCGTCGTCAAGCTCGAGTTTTATCGACTTGCGCTTGAGCGACGGCGGGGGCATTTCGATATGGAGCACGGGTTTCAGCGCGGGGCTGCTGGGTGATAGAGCACTCTGGAAAGTCATGAGCTGGTCCATCTGGCCGAAGAGGGCGGCTGCGGCTTCCGAGTCCTTTTGAGCAGCGCTTTCTACGGTCTCCTCAACGGAGACAGCGACTTCTTCCATCTTGACGTCGCTCTGTTGTGTTGGCTCAGCAGATGCGCTCGCAGATCGCTCACGCTCGGCTTCCTGGCTCATCCGGCGTTGTTGCAGGAACGACGCAGTCTGGGTGAACTCGCGCTCGTCCTTTTCTAAAGGCGGCGACTGAGCTCGGCGGTTGTGCGAGATGTTTGCAGTCGTGGGAAGATGGCTCTGCTTGGAGAAGGGGTCGCTGTCGTGGCTGTCGTAGTCGGACAGGTCTAGCTCGGGCGACGGTGACATGCGACCTCTTGACCTCGCATCCGCGTCCTCTTCTTCCGAAGTTGCAGACGACAGCGATGGGGTGACGATGCGTGGTGCCATGGCGGTGCTAGTTCCGTCGGCCGGGATAGGCTGATGCGGGCAAGTGGAGAGGAAGTAGTAGACACGCTTGGGGTGAGTACCAACGAGCTTCTTGTCGAGGGGACATCTCGACAGGGCTGTCCAATTGCGCTTGAGGTAGGTCGCTAAGCGTGACGAAATAATGGCAGCTGGGTTGGCGGAGCTAGAGTACGTCAGCATGAGTAACTGGTGGTCAGGGCGTGGATGGCGGAAGTTTGGTACGTACCTCTCAACAATGGGAATGATGGGCGATAGAACGAGGGCGAGTTCTTTCAGCAGGTGGGGACGGTTGCCTGTCTTCTGGAGCTGTTCGATAACGCCGACCACGATTTCGTCGTCGATGCCCTGGGTATCGATCTTGGTCGTGCCGGACTCGCCGCCTGGCGACGGTGGCGGGGTGTCTGCCACCCGGCCTGAGCTTTTGGGTCGCTGCTCATCGAGGCGCAGCGCGGCGGGGCGTGATGGAGAGGGGAGTGCCGATGAGAGAGAGCCGGAGTGGGAGCGTTTCTGTTTCTTTGCGGCGTGCTGGCTGTCGCTTGTCGAAGGCGGTGAGCGCGCGGATCGCGGTCCTCCTGGCAGCTGGATGCCGAGCGACGGCAGCGACAGCGACTTCCGGCGTGTGTTGTAGGGCATCGTGGGAGCGGCGATGCAGTCGCAAACGTCGCGCAAGGGAAGAGGAAGGAAGAAGGGAGGCTTCGGGGGGGACAAGATAATTATTGAGGCTGGCAGAGGGTGTGCAGCCAAAAGTGTTTTGTTACTGCGCGAATGCCAGGGTCGTCGATTGGTCCGGTAGGAATGCAATGCAGCCTATACCACCAACGCTGCCGCCGAGATGCAGGTAGCGTGCGCTTCTGTCTGCACTGCAGGCTTTGGCGTCGAAAAGAGCGCCTGATTATTGCGAGAGATGTCTGGCGGAGTTGAATGCTGAGTGGCACCCGTCCTGTCGCAGCTACGCGGCTCGCCTCCTGAAGAGTGAATACGTAACTCGGCGATGGCGCCCGGTTGCCTTGAGCTCGAACCAACAACTTATGGCAACACAATCAAGTGCTGCGCCAACACCACGGGAATCAGGAAGCAGAAACAGAGAGAGGCAAGGGGAAACGGAATGGGACAGGACAGTTGATGTCGGGCCCTGATGTAGTTCGAGGGGTGGTGAAGGAAGAGGGGGTGCGACGAGGGAAAGAACGGAGGCGTAGTGGAGCACACAGTGAAGAAGGAGCGACTAGGCTCCGGTAAGAGACCGTGCGTCTAGTAGGGTGAATGTATCCAGGGATCGCCTCTTTGGTTATGACAGCATACTACTTTTAGAGCCCGTTTTTGCTTTGTTGGCCAGGGGCTAGAGCCTAACGCTCCTATCAACATGCCGTTGCCTGCCTGCATGTACCACACGGTAGAGTCCTCTAACGTAGGTACTTACTCGCCGCACACTTCTAGGCACAACCTTCCGGCAGCCTGTCCAACGTCTTGTATGGGCTTCGTTGTCCTGGCCAATCCCGTTGATCTGGGCCGTCTGTGTTGCACCTCTGCCCGTGTCAAGCTTCGGGCATCAGATGGTCTCAGCTGAGCCCGGAGCAGTGAACACCGCACTTGGATCTCTCTACATCTTGCTCCGAGCGCGCAATAAGTGGCACATGCTAGACGGAGCTGGTAAGGATGCTTCCTTGCCGACAAACCTCCGCCAACGATTACGAACGTCTACTACCCTGAGACGGCTTTCCCGCAACTGATCTCATGCTCAACACGTCTGGTTCGAGCATCGCGCATCCTTCCCACCTGCAATTGGGCGGGTCATCACAGCTGTCCCGCACGCTGACCGCTATAATATCTTCCGCGTCTCCAAGCACTCAAACGGCCACGATGCGAGTGGACGGGCGCTGGCCATGATCTGATGCAGCGTGCATATCATCTTGTTCCAGAGCGGAGACACCCCTGTTCTGAGGTTTCGCCTAGCCGTCAAAGTGGATTTAGCCTCAACGCTGCAACCGGGATGCCCCAGGGCGGTGAGCACACTTTTCTCGAATTTTTCTTTAACGGAAGTTTTCCTACTGGCATGCGGCCAACCCTCGGCAACGTTAATACGCGAACGACAAAAACCGTTCTCAGCACATGTGGCTTGATCGCTGCTCGTTCATTGATAACTCATTGATAACGAGTGGCATTGATGCCTGGAAAAAGCACAGTGATGATGGATGCCGAGCTGGATCTTCTGGCACATCAGTTTCAGCAGCCTCCACTCCGCATTGCGACCACACCCCCAAACATTGCGCACGCGAGTTGCCATCACTTCCGATGGCTGCGCAGGGATTGTGCATATGTCTTTACCCAATGGAGACAGGCGCATGGAACCAGGTCCGGTCTGCATGCGCAGCACAGCGTCACCTTTTGTGGGGAACTGGAAGGTATGGCGCCGCACTTGTCCTGTGGGCAGACAGATTCACGGATGCGCTACGTATCTTCCCCAGACGAAGTGTGGACTGCATGAGGAAGTTGGCAAGTCGTGAAAGACGGTGAAGATGCATTGTTTGTTTGCTTGTTCCCACACGCAACCTCGTCGACACTGATAAAGATGCATGTCAGCCATGGACGCGTCGTTGGGTGTGCTCGGCATGATGATTACGAGGTGCGAGCCCATCGTGCTCAACGGTATGGCATCAGACCCCAGACGCACATGCAAACGCATGGCGTGCCCGGATGATAAGACAGAACAAAGTTCGGGCGAGCCATGTCGCGTTCCAGTCTGCCGTGAAGCGATTGTCCTTTGCCCATGATCCCGACCGCAGATCTCGCTTGACCTTCTGTTGGATCCCAGGTTATCGATGGTCGCGATCTGGAAATTGCCGCTTTGGGCCTTCCCCTCCTTCTGCCATAACGCGTAAAGTTGACGTCGTTTGAGACAGAACTAAGCTGCCTGATAGAGCGCAACAGCTTGGGTAGTAGACTTGGAGTAAGTTTAGGCGCACTGCCTATAATAGCGGCAAAGCTGCAACATTTCGATCATTCTCGATCATGGTGAATGTGGGGAAGGTGACACGGCGACTTATCATCTCCACAGTGACCACCAGGACTTTTGTGTTACCGGGGATCCGGCTTGTGCAGCAAGCGGCTGCTCGACTGCGGTGGTCTCGGCCAATCTTTGCCGCATGCCCTTTCTGGGCCTCAACTGTAACCACCATGTCGTGCCGAAGTTGTAGCGCTTTATGTCGACAACTTCCAGCCCGCTCTCTTCGACAATCTTGCCGATATCTTTGTTCCACCAGCAACCATGTTCGTCCGCATGGGCTGGAGCTGACTTGTCCAGTATGTTGTTGAGCCACTCGTAATGCGATTTGCCGTGCTCTAGAAGCAAGATCTGTCCATTCTCATTGGTGCATGACTCGAGATTCTGGAGCAGCTTCACGGGCTCGGGCGTGGAGCAGAGTCCCATTGTCTGTATCACCGTATCGTAGCCAATCTGGGCATCAAATGGGGGCGTAATCGGATCCAAGGCAGACTGCTGCTTGAAGAAGACACGGCTAAAGTACTCCTTGTGCGTGTCGTTCCACTTCCGCCTTGCAACAGCCAGCATGGGCCCGCTCGAATCGAGCAGCGTCACTGTCGCACATTGCTTGGTCTTGTAGTATGGTATGTTCCTGCCCGTGCCAACGGCCACCTCTAGCACATGTCCCTTGGCCATGGCAGTGAGCTTCTTGCGCTTAGAAGTCAATAAGAGCAGCATCTCAGACGTGTCCACTTTCTCGTCATAGCCCTCAGCCTCTTTGTCGAATCGATCGGACAGGTCTTCAGGTAAGTTTCCCAGGTCCGTTTCCTGCGTCAACGAAGCGTAGAGCATAGTTCCATAGGTGCCCAATCCAAATGCGATCAATCCGATACCGAACATTGGCCATTGTCTCGCTCTCCGCAGTTTTGCCTGGTGCTGCGCCGACTTCAGTTCCTCCTCTGATAGTCGTTGTAGATCTGAAAGTCGTGGACGTGCTGCCAACACTCTCTTCAGTGCTTGTTCGGGTGTTTGGTTCTTCGGGGCATATAGCGGTACTTCGTTATCGTGTTGCGCTCGTTGTATTCGTATGTGTTGTGGTATCGCGGGCTTCGACGGTATCGTGTGCTTTACGGGGAACGCCTTCGGGGACTTTGGTAACTTTGCCATTGCGATACAGGCAGACCCCAAATAATTCAGCAGCGGATGACGTTGAGGTGCGATTGGTGAGGCTGTCGATGTCAAATTGAAGCCTCAAATCTTTCCATGCACCGATGACCCAATCTCTCGGTAGCGTCAAAGCTCCCTGCAGCCACGAGGTTCAACCGTGCCCAGCCGGCGCACGCCCTTCAAATCATCAGTCAGTCAACGATATCGGCCCACCAGCGGCACTTGCACGCCGTTCGGACGCATGTAGGTGGACTTTTCTCCATGACTTTCCTTTCTTTTGCTCAGTTGCTTAATCTTTGAACGTCTCAATTTCGCGCGCAATGGCTTCTTCTGCATCTCTTGAGAGACCCTCATCCATCCTGATCGTTGGCAGCGGTGCATTTGGACTCTCCACAGCTTATTCGTTATGTCAAAACCCGCAGTACAAGGATACCTCAATTACTGTTCTAGACCGTCAGCCCTTCCCTACGCCTGATGGCTCGAGTGTAAGTAGAGCAATTCAATTCAAATTTTCTCGACGCCATACCCTGGAGCAGTAAATCCCTAGTGATCGGAACAACCGCTTCATTCAAGACCGAACGCTCAAACGAACGCATACAGATCGACGCCTCACGAATCATCCGTCCCGACTACGCTGCCGCGCGCTATACCCGTCTCGCAACCGTCGCACAAAATCGCTGGCGCACCGACTTCGCGACCGAACACTACCATGAGGTCGGGTTATGTGTAACCGCATGGGGCCCAGAGCAGAAGTACGTTTCTAGCTCGCTCGAAAACGTTCGCGCGATAGGGACAGACAAGGTGGAAGTGCTCAACTCGGCAGAGGAAATACAGAAAGTATGTGGTCTGGAAGGCAAAGACCCGTGGGGTAATGGCTGCACCGGATACGTGAACTGGAGTTCAGGTTGGGCAGACGCGGAGGGCGCGATGATGTGGCTCAGGGAAAAGGTGGAGAAGCTGGGGAGGGTGAACTTTGTCACAAAGGGCGTGAAGAAGCTGTTGATCGATCACAAGACCAACACCGTCTCCGGTGTGCGGCTCGACGACTCGACCGAACTGAAGGCGGACCTTACAATGCTCGCGGCAGGCGCATGGACGGCATCGCTCATCGATCTACGGGGCATCTGCAAAGCCACCGGGCAGGCGCTGTGCTACATGCCCATCTCCAAGGAAGAGGAAGCAAAGATGGCTCCGCGACCAACTATCTTGAACCTCTCCCACGGCCTATTCATGATCCCGCCTCACAAGGGCTTGCTCAAAGTAGCGCGCCACGGCCACGGCTACCTTAACCCAACCACAATCCCACACCCCGAATCGGAAGACCCCAACGAAACAATCACCACCTCACTACCCTACACACACGTCGACGACCCGTCACAAGCCGTCCCAATAGAAGGTCAACGCCAATGCCGAGACTTCCTCACTGCAATCCACCCTTCCCTCGCCGTACCCTCGCGACCGTTCACAAAATCGAAAATCTGCTGGTATACTGATACAAGGGATGGTGACTTTTTGATCTCGTATCATCCCAAGTACAAGGGGCTTTTTGTGGCAACAGGCGGTTCAGGACATGGCTTTAAGTTCTTGCCTGTTATTGGCGATAGCATTGTGGAGTGTATAGAAGGCAGGACACCAGAGGACTTTAAGGGCCGCTGGGAGTGGCCCGCTGAGCGTATACCAGAGGAGCAATGGGCTGGTGATGGAAGTCGCGGTGGGCCTATTGGCATGATCTTACAGGAGGAGATGGCCAAGAGTCGGGGGAAGTTGTAGGTAGTGACGCAATGCGAGATACCGAAGTCCTTGAACTTTCTTTGAAATTGAGGCCCTAAACATTCAAGAGCATATGTCTTTGGACTCGATAGGCGAGCACGATGAGTAATATTGGCAAGATGCGCCAGAACGAAGGACGCCCGGGCATGGTCCCGATGCGGATAAGCATTCCACGCGTACCACCCAGCATGGAGGCATACACAGCGACAGGGCACATCACATTGGCTGAGCTGTGTACGCCAAGATATGATGTGGAACAGCCATTCGCTAATGGCCTGCTTACTGGCGTTGGGCGCAGTGGCTGAGACTGAGCCTTCCAACATTGCACCTAGGTATGTTCTATGCCTCCGCGTCCATGCCTCGCACATATAAGGTAGACCTCAAACCATAGGAGTTCTCTTCCTCCCACCCTACACACGATCTTCGAATCTCTAAGACCATTTCAACAAGACCTACACTACCCCAGATCTCTGCTTCACCAATCCTCCTCAACGCGCCGCAAGGCGTTCGGGTTCCGTACCCTTAGGCGCCACGCCTACATTACCCAGCCGTCGGCGAAGACGACCGTAGTCTTCGCCTTTCCTTCTTTTCATTCCCCTTTCTTCGCATTGTACTTCGTCATTTACGAGATTTGGACTCTCTCGCGACGTTTCAGATTCTTCTTCCTTCAGCCCCTTTGCTTTTGAACTGGATGTCAATCCGGTTATACACGCTCCATACCTCACTACCAGCTTCGATCTCAATCAGAACATACCAGAAACAGGCCTTTTCCCCGTTACCGTTTCGTCTGCAGTTGACGACCAGTCAGTCTCGAGTACTCCTGCAACTTCAGGGAACAGTCTCGACGATAGCCAATCGTCAGCCTCGTCCCTGACAGAAGATTCGACGAGCCCTGAACGCAACATCACAGACATCACGACAGACGACGCACACGGACTACCTTGCAGCTTTTGTGAATGTACTTTCAATCGGCGCTGTGACCTCAAGTACGTACAGCCCCTACCTCAAACGTACCACCACCTAACTCATCATACAGCGAACACATCAATCGAAAACATCGACGACGTCATAAGTGCACTTACGACGGCTGCCCAAAAGCTTTTAGTCTTCGAGCTGACCTGATCCGCCACACGAAGACACATCGACCACTAGCAGCACAAGAACGCTTTCCCTGCCAAGTTTCCGGCTGTCAAAAGACATTCACGCGCTTCGACAACTTGCAGAAACACGTCAAGAAACACTCCCGCTGAAACCAATCTTCTCAACCGCATAACTAATCCTTTAACGTAACAAAACGAAAATAACCCCTCAAAAAATGCGTAAAATCAAATAACGAACAAAAAAAGGGTGCGACTTCCAAGGTTTCTTTACAAAATACCTATTCGAGAGTCCCCCAATCGCATTAAATCGACGCGGAAATGTATGACTGCATTCCGTCCGCGGCGCGGGTGCCTTACTCAAACATCTTGTCCCTGAGCGGATGCAATTGGCACCAGTCCGGGTCACGGTTCTTAGTCTCTCCAGCTCAGCCGAGTCCCTTGTTCAAGAACGCAGGCGATTTCTCTAGCACGGACAGCTTGTACAGGTGCAACGAATTCCCAGTGAAGCTCTACACAACACCAGAGAAGGAGGGAGAGGAACAGCTCTACACTGGAGGGTCTCGGCGTCATACACTGTATGTTCCAGTGTGCCATGTACAGTACTGTACCTCCTTAGTTCGACGTGGGTTTCCTATCAACACGCACAGGACTTGTCTATTCTCTTATCATGTACGCGGGCGATGGAGTTTGCATCACCGAGATTCTTGAGCAACGAGTACGTAGTTGCCAATGTCATATTTCAGTTTTTCATCGACGCATTCGAGATGCTTGCGTATGCTTCAAATTGTGTCTTGACATTATATCTAACTCACGAAACACTATGTTCACCATCTATGGTAAAATATGCCAGCACTTGGCAAGAAGGCGCTAAAACAGAAAACTACAAATGGTATCTCCCTATATCAAACGCCGTAAAATGCCATGCTAAACTCAGCCTCTTCCACCTTTTTGCTTCTTCTCCTCCTCCTCGTCGTCTCTACCTCAGTCTCCTATCTATCTATCTACCTCCCTCGACCTCCCCTACCCGCCGCCCCCGCAGCAGGCGTCCTCCACTCGTCCTTAAGCACCCACCTCCCCCTCTGCGCACTCCCACTCTTCTCAAGCGTAGCGATCAACTTGAGCATCTCCTTGAACTCCTCGTTCCTCCCCGGTTGCGCACGGCAGTAATGATCGAAATGATCAACTAGCATACGACTGGGTACGACGCCCCCGTGGGTAAGCATGAAATCGCGGATCATTTCTAGCATGCGGCGGCCACGGAAGGTTTGCGGCGTTGTGGGCGCTGAAGGCGTGGAGCCGCGGGACGAGCTAGCGGATGTGGGTGCGTTGAGGGTTGTGCCAGGGTTGAGGAGCGTGGGACGGCCTTGTCGGGTGGCGAGGTTGTTGAGGATGGATGTTGATGAGGGGGCGCCGCCGCGTCCTCCGCCTCGTCCACCTCGGCCGCCGCGGCCGGATGACATACCCCGGGGTGCGTCTGGTCGGCCTGCTTCACCAAACTGGCCGGTCCATGTTGGTGTGCCGGCTGGTACGTTGCGGGCTTCTTGCATGCTCTTTTTGAGTTGCTCGGCTGCTACGGCGGCTTGTCGCTTGGCTTCGCGTTGGATGTAGGCTGGGTCGGCTTGAACTTTGCGTTTTCGGCCACCGGCCGTGGAATTCATAATTGCGTCGTGTTCGAGGACGGAGTGGACGCCTGTTTTGGCAAAGATGGTTGACATCAGACGGGAATCTGTTGGGGGTTTGTCGGTGCCGTCTTCGTTAGTGGTAGTAGCAGCATCCTCACCGTCGGAGACGGGGGCTTGGAAGGCTTCGGATCGCGAGATGCCTCTCACTGCGGCGAGGTCTTCGGCTCCTGTAGCATCTGCTGATGCCTCTGCAGTCTTACCATCCTCTTCGAACTTGACTTCTGATCCACGGAATAGGTTGCCTGTCTCGGTTTCACCCTCAACATTCTCAACACCGAGCGTGAACAAGTCATGCAGATCGCTCATCTGGAATGACTGTCGCTGCTTAGGGTCTTTCAACACCTTGTTCGTCAAGAACTGCTTGAAAATCTGACGATGGTAGATCTTCTCTTCGATAGTGCCTGCAGACATAAGCCGGTATATTTCAACCTCTCGCTTTTGTCCAAGGCGCCATGAACGCTCTCGCGCCTGTATGTCGGTGGAAGGATTCCAGTCCGGGTCGTAGATGATGACGCGATTGGCACCTGTGAGGTTGACGCCAAGACCACCGACCTTCGTTGTGAGGAGGAAGACGTGCAGATTCGGGTCGTTGTTGAACTCGTCAACAAGGTTTTGGCGGTCCTTGATCGGCGTCTCGCCGTCCATGCGACGCCAATTGATGTCGGGTAACTGACTGACGAACTTCTGCAGGATGTCCAACATGATACGATGCTGAGCGAAGAGGAGGGTCTTGTGTCCACCCTTCTTCCACAACGACAGCAACTCCTTGACAACTTGCATTTTGCCAGATTTATTAGGGTTGCCATAGTCAAATCCCAGCTTCTTTGACAGGGTCTTATGCTCCGTCAGATCAGGATGATTGCAAATTTTGCGCAAGAAGTCGACACCGTACAGCATCTGGCGCTTGCCGCTCGCGATCGACTTCATGTCTTCCGACGCCAGGAAACCCTCATATGCTTGTCGCTGCTGGCGCGTGAGCTTACAGAAGAGTACCTGCTCCTTCTTCTGTGGCAAATCGGTTGCGACATCGACCTTGAACCGCTGCAGTAGGTAGGGGCTGATCGCATCCTTGAGGGTCTCAGCACACTGTACCGCTGTCTCAAATTCCAAATTCGAAGCGTTTGCGTAGCCACCACGCTTGATCGGAAATTCGAACTGGTTGCGGAAGTTCACCAGTGTGCCTAAGCGCATTGGGAATACAAAGTCAAAGAGCGACCAAAGCTCTGTCAGGTTGTTCTGCATCGGCGTGCCAGAGAGAATGATGCGATTGGGCGTCCGCAACTCCTTGCAGTGGATCGTGATAGCAGTGTTCGGGTTCCTGATCTTGTGGCCCTCGTCTAGGATGGCGCATTCCCAGTCAGTAGGAATCAAGAACTCAGAGTAGGTCTGTAATCCTGAATACGTGGTGACGAGGACATGGCCGTCTCGCTTGACCTTCTCGAGGATCTTCTTAGCAGCCTTTCCAGCGCCAGTCAAAGTATTGTCGTAGTCGCCATAGTTTCGAAGCTCAAGTTCCCGCTCCATACGATCTTCTCGATGGGTGTCCAACATCCCGCTACCAGAAGTGTGTAGGATGGAAACTCGTAGCGCAGGCCACCAGCGGTGGAATTCGTTAACCCATTGCTTCATGACCGTCGCGGGACAAACTACGATGACAGGCTTGGTGAGTTTCTTGGAGTAATGAAGGCCGGCAACGAAGCCGATAGCTTGAATGGTTTTACCCAAACCCATCTCATCGCCAATGATGCCACCAACATTCTGCGAGTACAGCTCCCAAAGCCACTGAACACCAGTCTTTTGATAATCGAACAATGCCGGGTAGATGTCTCCAGGGATTCGGAATCCGCCATCGAATTCAGTGTCAGCTTCAGTAGGATGAGGCTGGTAGCACTCTTCTTCATCCTCCTCCTCATCGGCGGTTGCCTCACCACCATTGGCCTTGGCCTTTCTCCTAGCAGCTGCGCGGCTCTTGGACCAAGTCTCTATACGTTTCCGATACAATCGCTCATTGCCATCGTCAACACCCGCTAGATCTTCGACGACAGCTTCTTGCGCAGGAGCAGCCTTTGACTTCTTTGTTTTCTTGCCCTTAGCTTTGCGCTTGCGACCAGTAGTCTCTTCTGCGTATGAGTCGTCTTCGTCCAGGTCATCTGGAAGCTCGTCCGACTCATCCAGGGTCGCAAGCTGGCGGTCCGACATACCAGGCTCGAAAGCATCGTCTGAATCAGGATCCGTAAAGCCCGGTGCTGCGCTCGATTCGCGCGAACCGACAGTATCGCTGGTAGGAGTGACCTTCCGCCGCTTCTTCGACCGGGCTGTAGGTTTTGGGCTCGGGGCCTCTGAACTGGATTCGACGTCTTGGAAGCCAGGCTTCATGAGGTTGCGATGTGACACTGGCTCTTTCGCAGTTTCGGTCACCATGTCCTCCGCCTCAGCATCTAACATGACCTCACCCAGCGTCCCAGAGTCTGGCTGGTCCTGCGCCAGCTTGGAGAAAGGCGTGATCTTGCCTGTGCGGATGAGCCACTCCCGCCGGCTCTCGTTGGGTAAAGGACCCTTGGAGCCTTCTTCTGCTGCTTCGTCCACCCCAGGTGCCTTGTGACGATCGTTGATACGCTGTTGTATACCATCCATCTCCTGGTCTAGGCCATCGATCTTGTCTCGATACGCTGCGATCTCGCCACGGAGTTTGGCTTTCTGCGTGTCTAAAGCTGGTAGAGCCAGACGGTTCTTGAGCTTCTGTATAGCAGCTTCCGCCCGCTTTGCTTCACCCTCGAGCTTCTCTATGCGCTTCTTGTCGCGTGCATCGGCCTGCTCGGTCATCATCTGGTCCGCCTGCCTGCCAATGTCGCGTTCCAAGTCATCCTGCGCTCGTGTGCCAGTCGTAAGCATCTTCAACCGTGCCTCTTCGTCGGCATCTGACGGCATTTCCTCTACTAATTCTTCTCCACGATCAGGCATGGTCGCATCGTTCGAGTTGTCTGGATTGGTAACGGTGATGTCAGGTGCGGTGGCGAGCGCAGCGTTCTCGGAGGGCGACGACATGACGACAGTTGTCGCAGTCTAAGAGGGCTTCGAAAGCGGTTCTATTGGCACCGGGAGTCTCGAGCGGGATTGAACCGCCGTGCGTGGTGTGCGTCGGATTACTCGTGGGTAGGAGAATTCGTGATGAGTTGCGCCGAAGGCAACAGCGCCAGGTCGAGGAACGTGAAGCGGGAAAAACCAGCACTAGAGACGTGAGTGAGCCATCACGGGTCAGCAGGCAATTCGCGCATGAGCTGTGACAAACAGCGTCGAGGTGAAAACGTCGTAGGCGTCAGGCGCAACCGTGGTTGACAGCTGCACTTTCACTCGAAGCGATGATATCACTAAACGCGCTAGTTCGCGGGCAGCTTCCGCGGTACCGCGTCACGCCTACTCTAGCAACCTCACAACCCATCTGACAACGCACCTCAAGAACACCTTCACTGGAGCCTGTGGTACTACAACCGACAAATTCATTTGATCGATTCAGGAACGTTCTCCATTATCACTAGTGGCGTCGACCTAGCAGTTATCGACGTCACTGGGCAAGTCTTCATCCTTTCGCTTCATGCCACTCACCACGAGCAGTTTTCATAACATCATCCTGTCCCCCTCAAGATTGTGAACTGATCCTTCTATACCTCCTATCACAGTTTCGGTAACGGTGCTCTGGTCGCCCGGTTTTCCGGATTACTATTCCATCACAGCGGAGATGGAAGCCACAGCCCAAGAGACGGCAAGATCGATCCTGTCAATCTCCACCTAACCGCCCACGATCCAGCTGACTCGCTCAACGCCATCTCGTCGTAACGCCTTGCTTCCAGAACGCATTCGCAGCAGATTCAGGTTCTAAACTTTCTCCTTGCGGTATTACTCGCGATCTCCTTCCATATATATCATATTCGGACCTTTCACGATTCACGTTCATGCGGACGGCTTTCAGCCCTATGCAAGTCATGGCACCGGTGTCTTATCGAAGAAAGCCACTCTTATTTCGCCTGCGCACGCTGGATTCTGCGCCCAAACCCCGGGCCTCAACATTCCAAGCTGACTCTGATTGATCCCTGACAACACGGTGAACGGTTTCCTTGGTATTTTCTCTCCTCTTCACACATGAAAGTCTCTATGGGCTCGGTCTCACATGGCAATCGCTGAAGCCTGCGGTAGGTCGCTAAGGCCTGCGTCTTCTTCAGACTACCGAAGTAGCCGGTAAATATACAGTGGACACCCGTTTCAACCCCAAGTCACGAACATGGCACGCCTAGCAACATGTACAATGTAACGCGCTGAGTGCAAACTCGCCATCTACACATCGGTCGAATTACGTCAATTCAGGGCAGGGGATAAATCGATATAAAAGCGGTAAGAGTGCACAGAACATCGAAAGAGCTGAGATCAATATCTGGGCTGCTATCATGTTGGGGCCAGTTGAGGCAGGATCAATTGAGTTGGCGGGTTGTCTGAGGCGGCGACGGCCCAAGCTTCACTTTGAAGATTTATCCGTACCCTGCCAAACACCTGGCGCGTAAACTGCTGCTGAGATGAATGTCGCGTGGTACGGTGCGGGGAAGCAGGGACAATTTGACAGCTATGCAGCACTGCTCACATCGGTTGGTGTTGCATAACCCTTGGTCTAACATTGTCTGCCGGCACTTCCCCGCCACACCGTTTGGTCAGCCTGGGCGACGCGACTCATCACCCGCCCAAATCTGGACAGTCTGAACCTGACTCGGATCCTAATGTGGGACTCCCGCCGATGCATGATTGCGTTAGAGAACGCCGTCTTTCGCGCGATTGGCATTGTGGATATTGCCGTTGATGTTTGATAGTCAGTGGCTGCGGCACCCCTACACATCATCATGAGTATTGCCTCCACGGTTTCTTTTTCCTGTCAGCTATTCTATTCCGTTCGTGTGAACGGATTCATTGTCAAGCTCCAGAACCGTTCTCGATGGCCCCTCATGGCCGACTTTCTATCATCTTGGCTTTTGTGCTTACCTCTATGTCGACCGTGGTTGTAGCCCTCAGGTGCGTCAGCCATTCGCAACCCTGATCGCAACGTTGGTTAACAGTTCAGATTCTACACCCGATATTTCTATGTTGGAAAGCTCACGTCGTCCGACTGGGTCATGCTTCTGGCCCTTGTGAGTGTATGCTCACCCCCTGTGCTGCTATTGCTAACCAGAAACAGATCGCAACTTGGTATGGACGTCTCCGCGGAACCCAGAGAAGCTGAACTGACTCATTCGTTCCTACATCTAGGCCATCAGTGGTGGTACATTGCTTCATGATCCATTTCCTCGATTATAGCCAGGTTGATGTAAGTAGCTACCAGCTGTTGAATGACTGTGGTCTAACATAGCATAGAAAAACAAGCCAGAAACCGGGAGACCCGTAATCACCGGCTCGCTACTGTCGATATGGCTATACCGAGTCAACTTCATCCTCAATCTTTGTCTCATCAAGACGTCGATATTGCTATGTACGTTCTATGCCACACAATCCCAGGGATGAACGCGGAGAGCTTCGAGTACTACACAAGTGGCGGCCATTGCGCGTCGAACGGCTATCCGTTCGCCCATGTGCTTTCATTCTTCCTCGGAAAGCTCATTTTTGAAGGATCTACTCGGCTAACAGGATCGACTTAGTTTACAATTCTATCGCCGCATCGAACAAACGCTTCCAATACGTTGTCCGTGTACTCCTTGCCATCACAGTCTCTGGCGGAGTATCCATGATCATCGCCTCCATTCTCATGTGCATTCCGATCACCGACGCGTTCGCATGGGATGTTTGGTATCGAGCATGGGTCCTACACATCTTCGACGCTCATTGTTACAACCCAAATCCATTCTGGATCTTCAATGCCATCTATAACCTCGTCACGGATGTGATCATCTGGACGTTACCGATATTGTTCTTTTGGAATCTTTCGACAATGCCGCTTAGACGCCGTCTTGAGCTGATAGCTATCTTTTCCGTCGGTATCATGGCCGTAATAGCTTCCGCCCTTCGGCTTTACACTACGATTTTCTGGGTGCACGACTATGTGCAGCAAGGGCTGACTACAGCAGATCTTTTGATGTGGAGTCAAGTGGAACAGCACGTCGGCCTCATCTCAGCCTCCGTACCATTTCTGCGACCACTCTTCCGTAGAGCGATGGTCAAGATAAAGAGCAGAGAGCAGCCCAGCCCAGGTCCCGGAAGGCGCTTGGTCGGAGACGGCACACCAGAGTGGACTCCTGCCATGTTCAGGACGCCGATCATCCCATCGCCTAGTCCAACATTTAGCAGGTGTAGCCGGGAATTTAGGTCACCGCGGGGCGCACTTCCGCCTATTGAGCCTATGAGTACGTCAACATGGGGCTCGACCATTTGGGATGGATCTCAGGTTCGGCAGGTGCTTCCAAGCTGATCTGTCGATCATTGATAGACCCGCAAACCTGTTCAAGAGCGGAAGAGGCGGACCACCGAGTTCTCAAGAGAGAAAAGCGCCACCGCATGTGCGTGGAGCTCTTTGGCCAAGTGAGGGCAACGGTTGTTCATTCACTGTCGGGAATAGCCTTACACCAAGTTCTGAACTAGGCAATTCGCTCTCCCGAGCCACTCCAACACCTCAACGACACCACGATGTGTGCTCTCATGACTTCGGTACCTACAACAATGACTGCAGGCGACGGAGTGGCCGATGCCTGTGCTGCGATGCCATGCGTACTTGCACCTCCGCCTAAACCAGCACTCGATAACCTTCCCATGGAGCTCATCACAAATATCGTGAAGTTCATACCCAGTTCGCCTGTACGCGAGCTACTTGCGTTACGTCGGACCTGTCGCTTCTTTCGCGCAGCCGCCGCCTATTTGCTTTGCCCACGTATGAGGCGCAGGCTCAGACACATTCGAGTGCTGATGACAAAAGACGGCTTGACAGCGCTTCTTGAGATCACGTCGGTAATTCATTGGCGAGACTGCATTCAATGCGTTGAATTTATCGACCCTGGAGTGGACGCCATAAGGGAATACAAAAAAGGAGATCGAGACAAATACCACTGGCTCGGCTATACCGTGATGCCAGCCAAATTTCGGGAAATCCAGAACACGGTACGTCGTACATCTAAGACGGGCGCGGACCTGGGAGAGTGCGCTCTTCCCGTCAGTCGCCTTATTCGAAGTCACTGTGTGCTAACGAAGTTCAGATTACACCTGTGCGGCAGTTGTTCTGGGCTAACTACGCCCCGGTTCTTCTCGAGAAGATCTTCTCCTCATTCAAAACTATGGAAGGACTTGAGGAGATACATTTCGGGTCGAGAAGTAGCGCTCATAAGCCGCTACCGCGTTCAGAACCTTTCATCATGAGTATAGGGTTCGACTACGCCCATACTAATCTTGCTCGTTATCTGTTCCAACGTATCTACAACCGCGAGATTGGCACCTACATTTCCGCTGGACACATGCGATTGCTGCATCGGATATTGTCGGACACTGGCTTCGACAAGGGAATTGTTCACTTGAATATGCGCAACCTCACCGGGACTGAACGATTGTCTCTACCTGGAGTGTGGCCATACCTAGATCACACAAGTTTTCAGAAACTCAACTTCGTAGATGTGGACCACGCGCATCTGGTGGATAACATCAGGGCGCCTTCGACAATGAGACTCGATCCGAAGTATGAGCGTCTCAACTCACGCCCAATATGTTGGAACATCACCGAACTCCGGCTCGTCGGCTGCAAGACAGATTCCAGCTGCGCAGCTGATTACCAGACCTTCTGTCTCCTCGCCAAGTCTCGCTTTCCTCACCTGACCCGGCTCGACCTCATCGGATACGCCGTCACCAGCGAACAGCTCATACCCTTCCTCCGCAGAGTTAATTCTACAACGCGGGAAGTGTTCTTGGCTAGCATCCATCTCACTTCTGGTAGTTGGAAGACGGTTCTTCGAGAAATTCGCGCTTTCAAGCGACTGCGTGAGACCAAATTCAAGACTCTATCGGAGATGAAACAACAGTATTGGAATGGACGCTTTGCGAAACTTGTAGTGATCGCATGATGGTAGGGCCGATGATTGTTGTGGGATTCCTTGTCTGGAGAGAGATGGCTTCGAAAAGGTGTTGGACATGTGTGGACGGCGCTGCGTATAACCAAATAAGTAGCTACACTATATTACCTCATGACCACAACTACATGCCGATGTCAGATGTCGAGTGACAACGTGGACGGGGCTTAGTACATCGCCGTACTCGTGGTGATGTGATTCGTCGGGCCGACCGCGTCATGCTCTCGCGATTAGCACTGCCGATGCCGTCCAGTCATGCCGCAATTCTAGAAGCCTACCTAGGGCGAGCGACTTTATCAGCCTGCGGTGGGCTCACCGTGACACGATCCACAGTCGCCTTGCAGGGCGGCGCTGGTGTGATGTGGAAGCCGGGGACACTCGAGCCGCTGCCGAACAGAAAGCTCAGCAGGCGGTGAGTGACAGGGGCGAAGGGTAATTGGCCTGGCGCGTCTTCTGGGCAGGCACTAGTGCATTTGCGCCCACGCGTTGGCCGCTCGGAACTGAGTGAACCTTGGGTGGCAAAAGTGGTACGAACGTCGATCAGGGCCGCCAATCTCCAATTTAATCCGCCTCCTTTGCTGCTGCATCTGCTCTTCTTCACTGCAGCACCTCCGCCAATCGCTCCTTCACCACTCTGCAACCTGCAGTCGTTCCTTCGCTCTACCTCTGCACACTGCACCCGCTCTTTGTTTCTACTGCTGGACATTGAGAGCAGCCACAATGTACGCCCGATCCCGAAGTACCCCGAAGTCGCATACCCTAGATACTAACAGATGCCAGGAACAACGCAACCTCCCTCCTGACGCCTATGGCGCAGGACACCTACTGGGGCTCCTTTGAGGAGATCTCCAAGTACAATGTGCAGCTCAACTACCTCGAGAAGATGTGGATGGCCTGGTACGCATGGATGGGCAACGATGTCCTAGCGACAGGCATCATGTCCTTTGTCTTCCACGAGCTCTTCTACTTTGGACGCGCGCTTCCTTGGATCATCATCGACTGCATACCCTTCTTCAACCGATACAAGCTCCAACACGTACGTCTCCGCGATTCAACAGCTCTATGCGACGTTAGCTAACTTGCCGCAGCAAAAAATCCCCACCACTTGGGAACAAACACAATGCGCCGCCCTCGTCCTCCTGTCCCACTTCACCGTCGAGCTTCCCCAGATCTGGATGTTCCACCCCATGTGCCAATACTTCGGCCTCCAGACCTCCGTTCCCTTCCCCAGCATCTACAAGATGGCCTACCAGATTGCCATCTTCTTCGTCTTCGAGGACGCATGGCACTACTGGATGCACCGCGCCATGCACGCCAGCTCCTTCCTCTACAAGAACATCCACAAGATCCACCACCAATACTCTGCTCCCTTCGGTCTGGCCGCCGAGTACGCCTCGCCCATTGAAGTCATGATCCTCGGCTTCGGTACTGTCGGAGTCCCAATCGTCTTCTGCGCCATCACCAAGGACCTCCACATCTTGACCATGTACGCTTGGATCTGCCTCCGTGTGTTCCAGGCCATCGACGCGCACAGCGGCTACGAGTTCCCATGGAGTCTGCACCACTTCCTGCCTTTCTGGGCCGGCGCTGAGCACCACGACGTTCACCACGAGAAGTTCATTGGCAACTACGCCAGCAGCTTCAGGTGGTGGGACCTGCTCTTCGACACCGAGGCCGGTGCCGAGGCTTCCAAGAAGCGCCGCGAGCGCAAGATGGCCGCTGCCAAGCTTAAGAAGGCCAACTGAGCGATCTCTGTTGGCACGTTTACTATCTTTGACGAGTGTTTGTCGGTTTTAGCCGCACGCTTGATGGTTGGGAGGTGGTAGAACCTCTTCCGGCTGATAACTACCCACACGCTTCGATGCGGAGCTGGTATGAGACATGGCGTTTTGGGTATAGGAAACTGCAGCCATGCATATTGGTCGCGGTAATAGACAGTATGACAGTATGGACCCTGGATAATGGGTGGCAGAGAGGTGTTGTAAATAGGAGCTGGGTCATTATAGAATATCTACCTAATATTATCATCACGGTCGTTACGTTGAACGTTAACCTATTCTATCACTTTCCGATTTCGTGTCATTTGTTGAGCACATATATTCAGGACGCGAAGATGTGTGCATTGGAACAAACAGTAGGCCAAATGTGTGTTAGGTGAACGGTGAAGAGGCCCCTGGTGATAGCGCGGAACGCCGTCTTGGCGCGGTGAGGACTGGCGCGTCTACATTCCGAGCTCATCAACTTTCTTTAACCTCACCAAACCGCGCAATCACCTCCACCACCCCAAGACGACGGCGCGCGAAAAGACGGCATCATGAGCTCCGGGCGCCCTGTTGTCCACCAGGACTACATTGCAAAAATCCGATATTCGAATGCGCTGCCTCCTCCACCCTGTCCGCCAAAGCTGCTGGACATCCCCAACACTGGTCTTTCGAGCGGTCAATACACATCAGCTGGCTTTGCGTCAAGACTAGCGCGAGAGCAGTCACTGAACATTGAGGCTGATGCGGAGCTGGGAATGCCCATCGACTTGGTGGGTATCCCCAAGGTATTCGATGGAGACGAGTCTGGTAAGAGCGAAACCGTGGCGCAAACCTGCGC
Organism: Alternaria novae-zelandiae; assembly: GCF_023758075.1. Lineage (NCBI taxonomy): Eukaryota > Fungi > Ascomycota > Dothideomycetes > Pleosporales > Pleosporaceae > Alternaria > Alternaria novae-zelandiae. The sequence continues at coordinate 2,412,313 of NW_026056962.1, read as the reverse complement.
AGCGACTGACGCGTCCAATAGCTATTCAGGCGATGCCTCACCCCCCACCGCTCAGCACAGCAGACAGGGCACTGATGCGACCACCGAACCAGCTCGGCAAGACGCAGACCAATGCTTCTGGCGCGACTTTCCTGCGACGAACCGAATATGTCACGTCAAGCACAACCGGCGGCTCCAAGTTCGAGTCCAGTAACTCATCCAACACGATGCGCCTGCGGAGGAAGCGAAAGCAGGTGGAGACCTCATTAGACGATCCTACCAACATCGCGAGACACATCCTGAAGAGCTTCAACATCGCGTACCCAGCAGATGCCTACAACGGCCAAGACGGCGCCGAGAACATCAGGGCAGCGGAATCGACGCCTGAAGAGCGACTAGCCTGGAACAAGCCCAAGAACCCCCGAAACCCCAACCTAACACTCGTGGACTCCTACCCACTCCTCCCCGATTGGGACGCCATGCCCGACACTGGCGGCTACATGGTCTTCAAGTTCACCGCACCCCCGATCAACAACCCGCTCGACCCATCCTACGACCCGCGTCTCGACGTTGCCCTCCTCCGTCCCGCCGGCCAAACAATCCAAGACCAAGAAAAGTACATGGAAGATCGCGAAGCGCACCGCCTGGACCCCACCGTCCCACCCCCGATCCCCCGCTGGCAATTCGAATACTTCCTCCCCTCCGACAAGAACAAGGTCCGCGGCATCAAACGCAATTTCACCACGCACGACCCCACCAACGAAGCAGACATCGACTTCGACATTGCCGAAGACGACGAAGGCCAGCCGCGCAAATGCTTCAAATACGATAACGTGCGTACGTACGAGACGAGCCAGCAAGTCGGTGACCCCAGCGATACCTACGGTGATGTTGTTGCGCTTGCGCTGCATGACCCGGAGAAACACGCGAATGAACCGTTGCGTGATAGTAAGATGCAGCGGGCGGCGTACTTTTACCCTATTACGCAGAGGACGCAACTTAGGCCAAGGAGGCCGGGTCGCATTGATATGACGGAGGAGCAGCCCAAGGTCGATATTATCGAGGCGGCGGGTAAGGAGCCTGAGAGTTTGGAACGGAGGGAGGGGTATAGGAAGAGGGCTGAGGGCGTGGAGTAGGCTGGAGGGTTGGAGGGAAGAGGATGAGGGAGTTTGAGTACTCCTTGTCATTGTTGGAGTTGCAGAGCCAAGGTTGGTGAGCATAAGTTGAGATTGAACCGGTTTGGTATTTATCATCAGCGTCGGCGTTAATGAGGTACAGAGATGTAACAACAGATATCGTGGATCGTTCGGCATTCAATCGGCATATACCTGAGGTCTTTTCTTCTCTTTTCTTTCTCGCAAACGTTTCGTTGGGTGTTCCTTCCTCATTTCTAAGTTCTCGTCCATCTCCGGCCTCAACGCCCACTCTTTCGTCATCCCGACCGCTTCCCCACCCAGGGATAGAGGTTTAACAACAGATATCGCGGGCCATGCTATATAAAAGGAGGTTCCTCCACGTCTCTTTCTTTCTTCTCCAAAAACTTGAAAGGGTTTCTCTCTCATCTGTCACATGCCATCGACGACATGACCCCTCCTCACATTACTTTATCAGGGCGACAATCACTCCGATCAAAGCCAGCACGACGCCAATGACGGTAGCATTCTCTTTCATGTAGTTGAACCACCTTCTAGCCCAAGGTCTCTCAACATATTCGGATCGAGGTGGTATCGTCTGGGTCTTGTAGGGATTGGGGTCGAATGCGAGAGGGAGGGTGTTGGCGCGTCGGTGTTTAATGCGTTCAACGTGTGTGGGTAATAAGGAGTCCTTGTTGACTCGGTGGAATACGTTGGCGTTGGCGGTTGAAGGCATATGGTGACCGGGAAGGCGCGTTCGCGACTATGATGGTTAGAAACTTGATATAGCGAATGCGATGTTGAAGATTGAACCGTACATAGTGTATAAAATGGAAAGCAGTGATGTCCTTGCTGCTTGCTCAGCGAGTTGTAAGGTACTCGGAAGTATGATGTTGGTTCTCTCTCTCTCTCTTCGTCCTCAGTATTCGAGGGAGCGATCGCGAAACTCTTAGGTTACACAAGAGCTAACATCGAGAGCGGATTAGCGCATCTGCGGTACCTAGATACCTACAGGAGCATCCAATCACAACGGTCGAGGTCTATTACCTGTTCGAGACTGCTTTTTTGATGTGGAACACCCCAATAACGCCTTTACTACAAAATCGTAAGTGGGCTTTATCTCATCAAAGGTATCAATTATCCCAAGGTATCAACCATCCCAAGGTCGACATGATCTCACACGATGCCTGTGAAGTCTCCAACGACAAGCGCGTGATTCCGCAGCCGAGATTACAGCCCTGGAGGCATCGCCACACATGCGCACCCACGGGTGCCAGTCTCATCAGATGACGTATTTTCTGCCTGGGTATTTATGCATCTGAACAGTGTATCTACAAAAGCTATTAGACGGCTCGTGAGGACAAGTAATAGTATGTATGAGAGTACCTAGGTACTCAAGCTCCTTTTCTCTCGAAAAACTGTCATTTGGTATCTTTCTTCGTCTCTCTAGTCTATCCACACAGCAATCCTATCTATCACGTTCCCAAGAAGCTTCATCGCATTCGAATCACTTAACAACAACCGTAATGATAGCGATAATAACTCCGATAAAAGTAAGAGCGACCCCAATAACCGTAGCATACTCTTTGATATAGACGAGCCAAGTCTTCTTCTCGTTTTGTGCGATCACAACCGTATCGGTATTGGAGGCTATTGGCTGGTTGTGGAGATAATAGGAGTTGAAGGTAGGAGGTAGAGTGTAGGCGCGTCGTGGTTGTAGTGGGATATGGCTCGGTAGTAAGGAGCCCATGTTAGCCTGCTCGCCTACAGGAGTGATGGGATGGGCCATCGCGATGCGCTGCGGTCCCGGTTGGCTAACACATGGATCAGCAGTATACATAAGACCGAGTACTAAGGTGTTCAAGTACAATTAACACTGAAGTCTTCGACGGAGGGTTTGGCTCTTCTTCTGTCAATATCTTTGGCACGGCACTCCAAAGCTGATATACTACTACCACGTCCACGCCTTCAGGACTGTTCGGTCCAAGGATCAGAATATCAGTTGAGGCGCATTCCGCTCAAGCCAATCAGACATGCCCGCAGACCGGTGAGACGTAGTAGAAGCCAATCAGATCGCCGTGGCTCAAGGTAAAGCCGCGCTGTCTGCTCCTCTTCCATCTCTCCCCTGCTCCTCTTCCATCTCTCCCCTGCTCCTCTTCCATTGTTCCCCTGCTCCTCTTCCATCTCTCCCCTGCTCCTCTTCCATAGCCCCATGAAGCTACCGTGCCTGCCGCGTAGGCGGCTCGAGCTTTCTGTTCACGCTACTCCACATGCACACACTCTAATTGGACGGACAGCAAGGCTGAGAATGCGTAGCCAATAAGATCAAGAGTCGTTTGCGCAAGCTCAACTTGGCGGACGAGACGTGAGCTCGCCTTTTTCAGATCGGGCAGCCCTGAAGCCACAAATCAGTAGAGCGTGGCAATGATGATTTCACGTCCCGAACTATATCAAGCCATCGCATGGCTCATGGAAAGTGATCATGGAGGATGTGGAAGCACTCAACATACTTCCTTGTTGCGAAGTATTCCAAGATCTTCCTCTCTCCATTGTATCGCACTCCATAGCCTAGCATGCCATGTTCTACATGAACCCTTTGTGAACGATAAAACACCTGTCCGACCATTTCACTTGACTACAACAGTAACAACAGAGGTAACGATAGTCCCAACTATTGCAACCATAACCCCAATGACCCCAATAATAAGTGCGATGAGTTTGGCGTTCTTCATAATGCAATGATGCTATGTTTTTACACGTGCCCTACCATTGGTGCTTGGAGGGCTTCTTCGATCGTTGGATGGACGATGGTTGAGTGGAGGGAGGGTATAGGCGCGGCGTGATCGGATATATGTGGGCAACAAGGTGTCCATATTGATCTCATCGGCTGCGATGGTGTCTGAAGAGTGCAATGGTGATGCGTTACTTGAGTTGACTATCATACTTTAGTGTGCTGTATCGGCCAATCATAGACCAGATCATGCTGAGCCACATACTGTAGTAGGAGGGAATTGTTCAACGCAACACGCGGACTAGAAAAGTCTTGCGGTAGAATGTACAGTGCGGTAGAAAAGAGTGCTATCGGTTGTTCTCTGTCTAAGAGTCCTGAGTTTTGTTTCCGGCGAACAGAGTTCATATACCTGGCCGACGAGGACTTTGGGAATGCGCGCTGCAGAGGCTATGAGGCTGCATGATCATCATGCAACGTAGCGCGAATAAGATGCATCGTGAGCTGGTGAGACGAGACTACTAGGGCTGATACCGCAGAGTAAGCCGGGACCCGGGCGCAACTGCAAGTGGCATTGGTCAGGGCAAGTGTGAACGGGCCAGGTTGAGGGTGAATTTAGACGCGACTGGACGCGTAGATGTTCTCAGGGCCATCGACGCCATTTCATGTGTTCCACTAGGCCAGAGAAAGGTTTGAAGGTCAAGTGAGGTGTTGTCGGACGCGTGAAAGTGCAGATGCAATGCCGTATTGCCTTCAGACTGGGTTGTAAGTCAATACGGCTAAGCTCTGGACCTGGACCACTTAGGTCAACTGGGGAATCAATGGTCGGTACTTGCATGGACCGCTACACTTGGTTCAGAGGATCTCTGCACACTCGTTGTTGACATGGGTGACGAGCACTGCTTTTGTAAAATGGCTTGAAAGGTAGATGGTCGGATCCCGCGATCATTTTACATGGGGTTTCATATCGGTAGTGGTAGGAGACACAAGGTCGTGGCTGGTCGCGCACTAGGTATTGACGTCATGCAGGCTTGTTGGGCCCCGAAAACCGCGCGATTCCGCAGCGCCTGTCGTCTCTTCCTCTCTACACACCTAGGCGTGTCGACTCTCGAGGAAACCAGCCACTTCATACATCTTCTTATCTAAACCTCACGCACACATATAAGCTGTCGCGTCAGTCGCGAGAGTAAGTATTGGTTTTTTTGGAAGTACTCAAAGTTCTGTCTTCCTCGCAAAAGTTTCACTGGGTATCCTGACAACAATTCAATTCGTCACACTTCACGAGCATTCTTCATGGGTACCTAAGTAGCTCTGAGAACTCCGGAGTTTGAGCGATGCGACACCGCTTACGAACTCGAACCGTCTCTTTACATGACTTATTTCACCGCAACAGCAAGAACAACTCCGACTACAATTCCAACAACTGTAACAGCGATTGCGATAACAGGGATAACAATTCCAATAACAGGGGCGTACTTCTCAACGTGTAAAAACCATGTTCCTTCCGTAAATTTGATTACAACAGCAGCTCTGGCTCTCGATGCCGTTGTTCGATTGTCGTGGTTGAAATCGGGGTCGAAGGCAGGAGGTAGAGTGAAGGCGCGTGGTGGTAAGATGTGCGTCGGTAGCGTCGAGTCGGTATTGATCGATCGAACTGGTGTGAATGCGTCGTGGGCCAGCTGAGATACTTGGGTTTCGTCATCAAGTTGCTCAGCCGTCGTGCTGGTGGAAGTAGACATGGCGATGCGATATGGGACTGGATCTAATCGTGATCAGTTAGCGCCGTGCTAAAGCCATAGGCTACCTGAGACCCACGCACGGGTGGTAGAGGTGAATTGTGTCAATAGAGTTCGCGGAACACGAGAATCTGAGGGATCTTGAATAGTGCAGCGTTTCTTAGGAGCCTGGGTTCTTCTCTTTTCGACAGTCTCTATCGCCTACTGAGCATCTTGATATATCCTACTCGTCTGCCCCAACCACTCCAGGGCTGCCGGGCCGTCGATTGTTCCGAGGCCAGCTCGCCGCAGCAGCGTCCCCTGTGCCAATAAGACACTGTCATGCACTACTAGTGCTCACCCGACTTCCTGCATGCGTATCCCAAGGCTGTTACTCCGCACAACCGTCAATGTTTACCAAGCTACCCTTTATCGGGTTAGACAGCCTTGAGGTTACTTTAGAATGAGAGCCGCGCTGCTAAGCTTCCGTCCGGAAATACATCAAACGACTATTACGTAGCTTATCTGAACCAGCCATAGGTTATATAGACGCACTCGAAGCCCTTTCTTCTTGTGAGGCTTCATTTGATGTCTCCTTTTGATATCTTGAAGCGCAACCACCACTTCAACGCATTAAGAAACCATGGGGTCCGCCTTTGACTCAAACTGAGGCCGGGTCCTGGTTCAGTCTGTTCGTTGAGATAGTAATTTGGTTCCACGAATTCACTTAACCACAATAGCAACAATAGAGACAACAAGTCCACTGATAGTAGCGAAGCCAACAAGATAGATAAACCACCGTTCCACACCCGAGTCGGGTAGCACAGCAAGTCTGATCGATCGCTGAAGCCTCGGTGAGTACGCTTGGTCGGTGTAAGGAAGAGACTCGATAGATGGAAAGGTGTAGGCGCGCCGCGGCTGGAGGTACGTTGGTAGCAAGGTCTCTATGTCAATCTCCTCAGCTGCGGTAGTGGCAGAGGAGGAAGACATGGCGATGCAATGTGGTACTCTGGTTACCTATGATGCTTTTTAGCGTGACTGTGCTGCCAACCTGATTGAGGAACGTACGACGATATCCTACGCCGAATTCATAGTCAAGAGTATACCTTTTGGTAGATTCGTGGTGAACGTCTCGGGAACTACTCTGCTATCCTTATTCTCTTGTATTCACAAATTGGACCTTCATTTTGCGAATTCACTGCATGCGACTGCGCGTCTCTTAAGCTCTCCTGTTCCTCGGCATATTGTTAGGCCTGCTCTACTCAATCTGACTAAATGCTACCTAGTTAGCTTCATATGGCATAGGTCATCACATGTGTTTAACTGGTAGCCAGTCAGACAGCAGTGAATTTTTGAAGGCGTTGTTACACAACATCTTTGCCGCAAGTCGATCCGCAGAATGTTCGGTGGTCTTATGAGGACAGCCGTGGGCAAGGAAGTAGCTCGGCTGATTGCGGCGCTTGACGCGACCTCCCAGGATGTGGCGACCTAGCGTGGGCGCGGGTGTCAATACCTTTACATTCAGCACGCCTGGCCTGGCTTCTCACACACTAACTGACCTTTCTTTGTAACCATCTCCAACAAGTTTGCGTGGTCACGCAGCTATCCTATGTACATCGCCTATGTTCGAAATAGAAGGAAATATGCGGTCACATTTCGTTGCGATTGAAAATGCCTCGAAGTCCTTACGTCATGCCTGCCCTCACGACCGCGCGATTCCGTGCCGGCATCACCATCACCATCGCCAACACACACCACTATATTGTCTAGAGAGAAAAGCAGTCATGTTCACATCTGCGAAAATGATGCGCTGAGAACTCCGAGCAGAATGTCCGTGCCAAACGGACCGCCCAACGCGCTGACTCAAGCGACATGATGATACCGCAATGATTGACGGATTTAATTGCCGAACCCTCGCATCTCTATCGCCGATTCAATTCCCATACTAATTCATTTCGTTTTCGCATAACCCCTCTCTTTTCAACGTCTTTTTCCTTGTCGCTACAACACCGTTATTCGTTGAGTACTTGCGCCATGGCCACGCGCGGCACCACGGACTCACCACCACAAGAAACATCGCGACCTGACACCTCAGTAACACTGCAGGATAGCCATGAGGTGCCGTCTTGGTACGCGCATAACTCATACATCCTTACTGGCTACCGGCCCGTCACAAAATCTATCCCCCTCTGCCTCCGCAGCCTACTCCAACTGCATAACGAAACAGTAAACATCTACACGCACCTCATTCCCGGCATTTTCGTTCTGCTGGCCAGCTACTCCTTTGATCGCTACTTCACAACGCGATTTCCTCAAGCGACCTGGAGCGATCAACTCGTCTTCCGCATCTTCCTTACCGCCTCCGTGGTCTGCTTTGGGACTTCGGCAGCGTATCATACGCTGATATGCCATTCGGAGGGGTATGCGAGTTTGTGGGTTAAAGCGGATTATGTCGCGATCATTGGGCAGATTGTAGGATCATTTATACCTGGCATCTATTTTGGGTTCTACTGCGAACCCGGGTTGCAGAAATTGTATTGGTCTATGGTATGTTTATTGAGAGAACGGTGATGATGGGATGTCATATGACTAGATTAACCCTTCTAGATCATCACGCTTGGAACGCTGACAGCGACTACGGTTATCAACCCCAGTCTTCACGGCCCAAGATGGAAGACCTTACGCTTATCAACATTCATCGCAACGGGCTTCTCAGCATTTGCGCCGATCTTGCATGGCGTGTCAATCTTCGGTCATGATCAGCTTGACAGACAGACTGGCTTGCGCTATTACTACCTCGAGGGTATTCTGATACTAATTGGAGTTGGGTTCTATGCGGTAAGGCTAGCATGTTCATCGATACGTCCTTTTTCTCAAGACCGAACCTTCGTTGACTGGTGTAACAGACTCACTTCCCAGAATCTTGGAAACCGAAGAGATACGATATTTGGGGCGCATCACATCAGCTGTTCCATGTGTTCATTGTTCTGAGCGCTGTGGCCCACTGGTACGGCATCATGAGCGCTATGGAGTGGAACTACGTAAACCAGCGCTGTCAGTGGTCTTGAAAACACTAAGATCTACCTTTACCATCGAGACGCATGCCACTCTTCCGCAGCCACTATACACACCCAACGATCTCAGTCCCCACTGCCAGCAAAAGGAGCAAAAATGTATGGACACAGCAAGACTCGAACTTGCATGTCCCGCATCACAGCCACCCAGCGGAGCTGAGTCAATAAGCTTAAAGCTGGAAAAGCTTGGAGCATGTAGCTATGCTCGCCGGGCGCCCGGCAACAAACTAGAGGGTAGCTAGAGGTTGCTGGGCGGCGTGTAGCTACTGTGTGCGGGCGCCTTACCATTAGGCCATGTGTCCTGTGTGGGTTTTGATAGGAGGCTGGGGAAATGTTGGGTATGTGTAGAAAGAAAGTAGACGGGTGAGAGAGATTTAGTGGCATTGCAGAGTAGTAGTAATAACACAGCTCTTTTTCCTCATTACTATATTCATCTGTACATAGTCTAGCTTCGTTCTCAAGACAAATACAGTCCTCTCTTAGCAGCCACCACTTACTCCTCGCCAACAAAAACATCAAAAAGATAAGGGACTTGAACACAGTAAGACTCGAACTTACATATCCCGCACACGAACCGCCCAGTATGACCAGTGAGCCAGTTTGCACCGTCTCACCTTAACTCCCGGGATGTGCCTCACGAACGGCCTAGCAAGATCAGTACCAACGGTAGCGACCCGTGTTGCTAAGTTCGCCAAACTTCTGCACGCCCAACGACCGGACTCTGATACTCAGTAAAGAGCATTCTTAGCGACTGGAAGGGCTCGACGTTGCCGTCAATGGCCCTTTAGCACCAGGACAACAAAGTCGGTGCTTGATTAGAGCTAGAACCAGCGCGGTGGAGCGCCAGGGCTACGTTGGACGTGCGTTCGCTAGGTCATTGTGTGCAGGCGCTTTACCAATCAGCCATGTGCCCTGGGTGGGTTTTTGTGAGAGAGTGAGGGAATATCGCATATTTATAAACAAGACGTGGCTTAGGTGAGAGGGATGGAGAAGCGCACTGGGACTGATAGTGGAGATAGTAACAACCTTGTAATGAGTAAAGATAATCCTACCATACATCCCCGACTTCGACTCTAAAGCCACCCGAACCCAAGTAGAACCTACGCATCCTCGCCAAAGCCCATCTCCAATCTACCGGATCATCCTCCCCCGAACCCACGCGCCAAACCCCCCCTCATCAACACTCTTACTAAACGCAATCCAAAAAGCCTGTTTCTCACTGACCGGACTCGCACACCTCTCCACCATCGCTTTGACATTAACCTCCTGCAATCCTTTAATCGCCATAACCTGCTCCACCCACTCCAGATCCACGCCGCCGAAATCGCCATTACCGCCGAGCCACTCGTTCTTCATGCGTAGCATGGTGTCGAAATCAGAAGGTGTGATGGGCGTGATGGCGTCCCAGCCGTGGTCTGGTTTGCCGGATATAACGTTGAGGTTTAGGGTGCGTAGGGAGATGGGGGGTACTGCCTCGGAACTATCATCGTCGGAGGGAGAAGAGGGTGTAGCGAGGTATTCGCATAGACTTGCCCATTCTGCGCGGTCGAATTCCTTGCTGTATGGCAAGGCCTTTTTCGTTACACTGATGTGCCGTATGGACGCTCGGCTTCTGGGTGTCAGGTCGGAGAGGAAGGGGACGGCGGCTTCGATGCTGGTGTGGAAGGCGAAGGTGTAGGTTGAGTAGAGGATCTTGCTGGCTTCGGCATGGATTTGCTGGTTCAAGAAGAGGAGCGAGGGGACGGTGTAGCGGAGGTGCGATGTGTAGGGCGAGAGGAGGACGCGGTAGGTTGTTGGTGTTGTGGTTGTTAGGAAGGGGCCTGTGGGTTTGTTAGTATGTAGTCAAAGATGCTGTTTTGAGGAGCAGTATCCTAGGCTATCCTTCTAGGTTTACTTCAAGAACGTGTAAACGTACCGGTTCTAATGTGGTATGTACTCCTTCGTCTCCACGTCTTTGGGCCTTGCGACCCTAGCCATGGATCCATAGTCCGTACGCTCAACGTACAAGCATCATTGTTCGTATCGTCTGAAAGGTATGTGTGGAAGTCGGGGATCAAGTTTGCGACTGACGTTCCGTTTCCGGTCGTGGGGATCGTCGATGGTAGAAGCAAGTACTCGTATATCATGAGACGGATCTCGAAAGGAAGGCGAAGCAATGGCGAGGCTGGGAGAGCGTCGGCTTGGTAGGACGATGACTCCATGGTAGAAGTTTGCCAAATTTCTGAAGTTGCGCGATATGGATAGAAGGTTGAAAATATGCAAAACGTGTCGGGTCGCTTCCGGATACTGTGTGTTCTTCCGTTCTTGAAATATAATCGTAGGCGTCCGTCAGCTCCTGCACTTGATCGGTGTATCGTTGCAGCCAACAACACGTCTTCCCAATCTTACAGCCAGTTAAACCCGACAAGACACTCCACAATCGACAAAGACTCGACTCAAAAAGAAAAGACACAGTCAATCAGCGCACAACGTAGACGCAACGTGGTTTTGCTTGTGTGCCCGACAGACCATCAAGGTGTTGCGAACTGGACGCTTGAAAACAAACGCGTGCACTCGCCAAAAGATAAATTCCGGCCAGCACCATGATGACCTTGACGCATTCGCCGAGGCAGCTTTGCCGCAAAGGGTAAGATGCCAGATTGCTATCCTTGCAACGGCTTAGTCGTGGATCATGGCGCCGGTAGCGCGCCCGGGCGTAGATAGATGGATGACCGTTCCGAGACCGTTATCGTTGATATTGGCGGCGGTGAGCAATATCGGCAGCGTTGATTTGACATTTGACACATGTGCCGGTGCCTGTATCGCTGTATATGATTATTGATCGCGCTCTTCGTCAATTTCTAATCTCAGTCAGGTACCGAGGTAGTCTTTGTCTGGAAACTTCCAAAGCAAGGGCGTTGATGCAAGCAGCGATGTCTATACACGAAGACAACGCATCGCGACATCCCGCCAAATCTCTCGTCATATCGAATGAGAAAAAGCCTGCTATCGCGCAAGACCCTGATAACGTGAACGCACGCCGTTCCAAGGCCGGCCGACCCGCGATCACTTGCATAAACTGCTTTCTATCGGCCCTTTCGGAAACGACTCGGAATACATGCCCTGGCCTGAGCGCAGTGTGTCATAGCGCGCGCGATGGTCAGGAGAAGAGAATTTCCTTGCTAAGGGCCCTGCAAGGTCTCCAAGTTTGCGTCAACGTTGCATGCGCGAGCAAACATCGGGAGATGTTGGAAGAAAAAAAGTGGAGGGAGGATCGCCGGTTTCTAGGCGGCCAGGAAACGGTACGTACCTGCATCTGCTAGGCCCGACCCTGTGCCAAGCATCCGACCTACTGTTAAGCTACGACAAGCACGACATGAGTTCACCATCAAAGCCAAGAGGAAGCGCAATCTTGCGTCATGTTCAACGATATGCATTGCTCAGCTGTAGCAGCCCAACTGTGAACGCCATCGAGCTACCTGGATTTGCTCTTTGCCCCCCAAGTTCCCTAACCCATACCCTAATACAGTAGTTTCCCTTTCTCAAAGTACCGGAGACAAGGGAAACAAGCCAACTACAAGCAAAATCCAGAACAAAACAAGAATCTTTTTGAGTTTATCCCTCCCTTGCGGATTTACAAAACGCCTCGCGACTGAGCACGTAAGTTGACCCAATTGGATTGTGACATGGAACCTTGGAAAAAGAGAGGATGCAAGAGGAGAGGAACAAGAGGAGAAGAAAGGAGATTGTCATAATACAAAATCTGAGGCCTATCAAAGCGTATCATGGAAACATGCTTTTCGTGCCATCAGCCAACTCAAAGTGGACGTGAGAAAGAAAACAATGACCTCGTGTCGTACCAGCTCATCATGATGATATGACTAGGCCATATTCCTCTTAACAACGCGTCAAGCCTCTCAATCGTCCTGTATTTGCATAAGACGGACACTAGTGCTGGCCGTAGTTTCCGCCCCAGCCTCCGCGGTTGTAGCTGCCGCCGCCATATCCTCCGCCAAAGCCGCCGTAGTTGCCGTAGCCACTCTGCTGCTGGTGGTTGCCGGAGTTCTGGTGACCCAGACCACCGAGACCGCCGTACTGGCTGTTGCCGAGGTGGCTCGGGTAGTTGCCGTAGCCTTGCTGGGAGTGTTGGGGACCGCTCTGTCCGGGAGTACTCTGGTTGGCAGAGCCGGGGCGACCAGGCTGAGCACCAAGAGCCGCTGGGCTGGGTCCACCGCTCTTGTAGTCGTTGGAGGGCTTCAGGGCGTCGTCGTTGAAACCTTGGCTACCCTGCTGTCCGTAGGAGCTCTGGTGGAAGTTTCCTGGTCGGGTAATGGTATCGGGAATGGCGCCAAATGCAGCAGCGCCGGCAGTGGCGCTGGGGTTCTGAGAAGCTCCAGAGGCTGAACGACCGTAGTCGCCGAAGCCTGCGCCCATACCGCTACCGCGATCATGCAAAGAGGAAGCGCCGAAGCCACCTGCATTGGCGGGGGACGACGAGTGCTGGTCGAATGAAGCCTGAGGAGACATGCCGTAGTGAGGCTGGTTGTACATGCCACCCTTTCCAAACGAACCATAGCCGGCTCCTCCCTGACCATAACCACCGAATTGGTTCACGTAGTTAGCGTAGTAGGGGCTGCCATAGTACGGGTGACTGTATGGGTAGCCTGCATTGTGCGCGTTGTGCGCGTGCTGGCCTTGAGCGGCATGTCCTTGTTGGCCAGCCATGGCGGCGGGGTTGGGAGTGTTGTGTCCGCTGTTCTGAGCATCGCCGTAACGGCTCTGGGTCTACAAGTCTGTCAGTATACAATGCGAGAAGATGTAGAGTTCTGTCTTAGCTGCTGTCCTTACTCTGCCCGTGTCATGTGCCATCTCTGCCCAGAGTTTCTCATTCACATGAGATGGTTCAGATTGGTCGGCATGATTATCGGTTTTGAGTTTGACGAGCTGTTTCAGACCTTTAGAGAGACCACTTACCTGTGGGATTTGGCTCTGCGAATAAGCAGAGTCAGCAGGTCCAGAGCCAAAGGCACTGCCAGTGCGCTGCTGAGCAGAACCAGCCTCCTGCTGGCTTTGTGCGATGGGCTGACCGTAGCTTCCATAGTAGTTCTGGTATTGCGCGCGTTGTTCGGCAGTGAGGTAGTTGGAGGGGTAACCGTCTGGGGCAGACGAGAAGGCACCAGGCTGGGATGGGGCCTGGCTTTGCTGGCCGGGGTAGTCGTAGTTTTGCGACTGCGAGTGGTTCGACTGCGGGATCTGCTGGCCGAATGGATCGTATGGCTTCTGCGGTGGAGCGGAGGCCTCTGATTGACCATACCTAGCAAACTGGTTGTATGGCTGGTTCGACTGAGATCCTTGGTTCTGCATAGCCTGGGATGCAAGCGGGTTCGAGGGAGACTGCTGTAGGCCGGGCTGATGTTGGGGCACAGGAGGCAGTCCAGGGGCCTGCTTTGGTGTAGGAGCGGCCTCTTGTTGGGGGGCATCTTGAGATGCTTGGCGGGGAGCGGGAGGTAGAGAAGCCCTGGGCTGCGCGACGGGAGAGTGCTGGGGCGGCTGTGTCCTCGTCTCCGCCTCTTCCCTGTCTTCGTCGACATCTGGATCCGAGCCATCGCCCAATCCCATGCTACCGAATTGGACTGCTGCCCTGTCCACGGCGCGGTCTCCGGGCATGACCACGGCCTCCTGCTGCTCCATCAACCTCCTCTGGTAGCTTGCGCTTCGGTTCGGGGTTCCAGAAGTCGCCTTTAGTGCGGTCGTTTGGAATCCTCCAATAGCGGGGCGACCGATGGGTGCCTGTGTAGGACCGTTCAAGGGGGTCGCTACAGCACTTCCAACATCCTTCGAGCTTGCGACAGTGCTGAAAGCTGTCTCCGTCTTGGGTGGAATGGACGTGTCAGGCAGGTGCTCGACATTCTCTTGCGTGAGTTGATCTCCGGAGGGTGTGAGGGTGACGTCAGGGGCGCCATCCACACTCTTGTCCGGCGTCATCTTGGACGTATCTTCGGCGGTGATGGGCGGTGTCTGGACAGCCTCATCTGCAACAGGGGGTATAGGCAGTTCTTCTGCTTGCACAGCGGGCTCTTGGGCAACTTGGTGCGCGGGCGTCTCGTCGGGTACTTGTGAGGGCACTTCGGGGGCAGCAGCCGCGGCGGGCTTCGGAGCTGCCTTGGGGACGGCGGGGACGGGCTTGGGTGCAGCAAACATGCTCGCCCAAGTCTTCTTCGCGGCTGTCATGGTAGCCTCTACGACAGGCTTTATGGCTTCGGGGGTCGCTTCAGGCGCGTGTACGGTCTCGTCGTCCTGTTTGGTCTCCTTGGACTCTTCTGGCACTGTGGGCGTGTCCCATGCAGCGGACTCGGTAGTCGGGACTGATCCAGCAGCCGTACGAGGTCCACCGGCGGCGCCTCCACGACCGCCACGAATTCCACCGCGACCACGATCAGTGCCTCGTCCGCCACGGCCGCCGCGACCGCTATCGACTCCACGACGGGCTCCGTCGGGCCGGCCACGCAGGCTGGACGCGCCATCGAGGGGGACGTTCTCCTTGGCCTTGGAGCGGGACCTGTCCTTTGCTTTCTTTGGGACTTCTGAGAATTGTGAGACGGCGCCTGCAGTGGTTAGTAATGTTATCACGTGCGTGTAGGTCGTAGCTGCAGTCGCTTACCCTCACTGATCTTCTCGATGGTGGTCTGCAGGTCGCCGTCAGATTCTTCGATTGCGAGAACGAGATCGGCGTCGGTCCAGTCGGGGAATAGCTCCTTCAGTGTGGATAGCTGTGACTGGTAGCGCTTCTTAAGCTCGCCCAGTTCGCCCTGGTCTGCCGATGTGTCAATGTTGGAGGACGCGCTGTCGCCGTTGGTCTTTCTGGGGCCCCGGGAGCCGTATGATGCCCTGCCGCCGCGGGCAGAGCTCCTGCCTCGCGCAGGCCGAGTTTGTGCTTCAGACATTGGATGTGTGTGGTGTGTGGGCAAGCCGCGGGGGACTTATTGGGTGTGTGTGTATGTGGGCGGATTGGTGGGCAGGCGAGGTGATGATGTAGAGGGAAGGTAAAGTTGGGGAACAGCTAGAGGAAGCGACCACGTCGGCTTGGCGCTAGAGCTTCCAATGGCTGAGGACGCGGCAGGGTCGCGTTGACTGGGGCTGGAGCAGGCGGGCGGGTGTGCAGATGCGAGGGGAGGGCTGAAGGGCAATTGATCTACGAATAGCAAGAGTGCCTGTCCCAGCCTGCCGTGATGCGCGCGTTAACCTGTCACGTGCGCTCCCGTCGGGCCTGGTCCACTCTCGTCATCGCCTCACTCCACCACCGACCGATCAGACGCCGCCCACGCCTGCGACACCAACACGCAGCCATGCAGTCTTCCGCCAGCAAACGCGTACTGAGCACCCTCGCCTCCAAGATCCACCCGCAGCTGCCCCTCACCCCGCGCGAGAGTCAGCAGCTCCTCTCGCTGCTGACCAACTCCTTCCGTGCCCACCTCGACCACGCCCACCCCCTCGCACCTGCCGACAGCAACCCGAAGAAATCCACGCGAGAGTTGACCATCAGCTATGGCCAGCGCAATCCTTCCGCGAACCGCGCGACGTCCTCGTATGACTCAGCGACACAGCACATCGACTCCATCTTGACCAACCCTCTGTTTGCGGTCAAACCCCGTCGGAGAGGCTCAAGGTCTGCTGCTAGCGACATACTGCGAGAACCCATAGTCTGGTTCGTCGATGAGATAGCTGCAGGTTCTGCCACCCTACCAAAGGCAGCCATGTGCCTCGAGCTCCTCGAGAAGACCACTGGCCAAACCTCGTCACTCAAGGATGGCAGGTCATCCGCCACTGTACTCGCTGAATGGCTTCGAACTAGCGGCTCGGACACCTCGAAGCAATTTCTCGACATGTCCATCTTGAAAACCGGACGTGGCAGTAAATCCCTAGACAAGTTGGTGGCTCTGTTCGTGGCTGAAGGCGAGACCACCGCGCTCTGGCGCTGGTTCATCCGGCCAAACGAACAACGCGTCAAGGAGACTGGACTGGACGTGGCACGGATAGCGACTTTCAGACAACAACTACTGGCCAAGATGGTTGTATTCGCGGCGGACAACAGCTTAGCGAGCGGTCTGGCTATGTTCATGCAGGCCTTCCGCCTTGTAGAGAATGCCGGGCATGGAGCAGCCTACGATATCCTAAGATCCGCTGGTGGCCACCTGGTGAACCGGATCATCTCCAATACCGACGATATGCTCGAACCCGAGTTGTATCAGTCGTTCCTACTGTCAACGCCACGGTGGCTAGGGGAGTGGAGTCCAGCAGTTGAGTCAATGCTCTGGCTACACCACCCTTCGACGCCCAGCACGGGCCCTGGACTTCATTTCATCCAGAATCCTGCCGGCGCTATCAGATTCGTTGAAGCATCCCGGAGTCGACAGAATTTCCTTGTCCAGCTCTGCTTAGGGATCGCTCGCCAGCTGATGGAACAAGAGAATTTCGCTGAAGCGCAGATCGTGATGCAGTTCACAAAAGATCACTTCGCTCATGTTGTTCTACCGAAAGAAGCAGTCATTGAGCAGCCAAAGGAAGAATCGAGGAAAGCACGCAGGGAACAAGAAAACCTGCGGTTGTTAGATCGCCTGGTCCTGACTTGACCAATCTCTTCATTCCATCAATTGTAAATAGCCGCGACTGGTTCGCAGGTATTTTTGGGCGGGCAACCCGAAGATTCCATGATTACTTATGTTTGTGTATAGGCCTTATGGTAGTGCACCGGGGTCTGGTCTGGGCGTGCGGGGGAACGCCTACAACCGCGTCATGTCACGCGAATTCACGATCTCACGATCACAATGATCTGCAAACATGCGAAGACGTGATGTAATAAATCTCACGATCGATTCATTTCCATGAGCTGATCTAAATAAGTCTCTTGTTGACTTTTGGTATCGCTAAAAACAAAATATCGAAATATGCCGTATCATCGTGATCTCATCGCCCCGCTCTATGCCTTCAGCTCACCACCGTCGGTCTCCTCTGGCCAGACATCGTAGCCGAAGGTATCCTTCATGTTGACGAAACGAGTGTGTCGTCCATTGGCGACCTCCTCGACGGCGTCAAAGTCGGCCTTGCTCAGCTCGGGAATAAGCCAGTTGCTCTCGATGCGCTTCGGGGTGGAGCTCTTGGGCAGAACGACGTAGCCGCGCTGGAGACCCCAAGCAAGGAGAACCTGCGCAAGGTCGTAGCCGCTTCGCTCGGCAACTTCGTTGAGCTTGGGGTTGGTGCGGACCTTCTCGCCGGTGCTGGGGACCTGGTTCTGGGAGCCGAGCGGCGAGTAGGCGGCGACGAGAATGTCGTTGTCCTGGCAGTACTTGACGAGCTCGGTGTTGGGGAGGAAGGGGTGGACTTCGATCTGGTTGATCATGGGCTTGACCTTGGCGATGCTGAGCAGCTTCTTCAGGCCGGGAATGGTCCAGTTGGAAACTCCGATAGCCTTGGCCTTGCCCGAGTTGTAAATCTCCTCCATGGCGCGCCATGTTGGCTCCGGGTTCTCGGTGAGGTCTTTCTTGATGATGTATTTGCCGTCGGCGCCCAGCTTGGGCATGTGGTTGTCGTCACTCTCCGCGGCAATGGGCCAGTGGACGAGGAACGCGTCAATGTAGTCGACGCCCAGGTTCTTCAGCGAAGACTCAAAACTCCACTTGACCTCCGCGGGCTCGTGCAGGTGGTTCCATACTTTTGTGACGATGAAAAGGTCCTCGCGCTTGACGTTGGTGTTTTCCTTGAGGAAATCGCGGACGGCCTCGCCAACTTCGCCCTCGTTCTGGTAGAACCATGCGCAGTCGAGATGGCGGTAGCCGGTCTTGAGCGCGGTCATTACGGCGGCGTAGGTCTCGCCCGATGCGCCCTCGCTGGCGAAGGTGCCGAATCCGACGGCTGGCATGATGACGCCATTGGAAAGCTTGAACGTCTTCTCGTTCTGGAGGGGAGCCATATTTGCGGTGTTTGTAATTCTTGAAGTTTGAAAATGTGTCTTGAAAATGTAGAGTCAAGATGAAAGTGGTCAAGTAGGTTTTGAGATGATTTATTCAGCGGCAACAGCGCGTGCTGGGACTGTGAAGCTACATATATCCAGCGTAACCTTGGTTGGTCTGAAATCTCTTCGCTCTTTCATCATCGCCCGTCTGCTCGGACAGCTCCCCAGCCACGCAGCCGGCCGTGACCTCAGACCGAGAGATTCCGATCGCAGAAGCATCTCGCAGGCATCGGTCCCATTGCGAAAAAACTCCATAATAGTCCCATCCAACAGTTTCACGTAGACCCTCAGAGTAGGCCGTCAGCAGCAGCGATGACGTCGACGGTGGACTCAGGGTCCACAGCACGGGCCGAGCGCTGCCATTTTGATTGCTGGCGCGGAAGTTTTGCCGACCTGAGCTTCGTACAGGTGAAAATGTGGAACGATGTAGTCCCAATAGTCGTGCGGCTCTGCCGTTGTCAGCCACTCGTTTAAGCAGATCACTAGCTGCCTTCGCCCTAATTCGGCGAGCCGCGGTTACCTCGCCCCACCCATCCTTCGTCACTCCCACATGCTGCTGCAAGTACCGCCGCGACTGTCTGCACGCTGCCTGCACCATCTACACTCTGCTACACTCGCTTCTACTGATTCCCACATGTCGCATACTTGGTGTATGCACGCCAACCGCCTTTGACAGGCGGTGTACCGTGCCTTATCTTCCGGCCGCGCTCTGCCTCCGGTCAAATGAGGCTCTGCGCTAAGCTTTCACGGCTTCGGCCAAGGGTATACAACGCGCATTCCAGGTGTTGTGGCGACTCACAGCACTACGCTGCTATCGGTCCCCAGTTTTCGGCGATAATACGGCGGTGACGGTATCCAGTTCTCATTCTCTGGTTCAGCAAACTTCTCCACTAGTGCTGCTATGCACGGCCACTACAGCAGTGTAATGATGTCGCGCTGTGGGTACAGAGGTACTTGTTGAACGCTCACAGTGCCAGAACGTGGTTGGTGTCACCGGCCTGAATCGGGATAGCGAAAAGCTCCTGCGAAACCTTCCAGAAGAGATTGGCGAATGATGATGGCATCTGGGGTTCATGGACGTCGCTGCCTGTCAGTGTGACGAGTGATGTGATATATAGCCCCTCCCCCAAAAGACCCTGAGACTGCTCTTTCATCATCACAACTCCACATCTTCACCATCACATTCAGCTTCTGAGAAGACTGACATTACTACTTTCTTCACTTGATACCCCATTCTTATCCCAACTTCAACCACCATCATCATGTCTCCCTCCGCTGTTGAGAACGAGGCTCAGACCACCTCCAACAAGGCTCCTGAGCTTCCCATCCCAGCTGACCCTCAACAAGATGGCACCGACAACACTGTCGAGGTCCCAGCAACCCGAAGTGCCATGGCCGACACCACTGGCTACATGCACAACCTCTCCCTCTCGCCTTCCATGAAGGAGAGGAGAGGATCCCGCAACTCCTTCGGTACCTCACTGCCCATCCCCCGTTCCAAGAGGCAGTCGAGGCTCTCGTCCGTTCACTACCCCGATGGCCGTGGTGCCGCTGTCCGCCCTGGCATGCCCCCGATCCAGGCATCTCGCGACATCATCGCTGCCCAGCTTCAAGATCTCGCTGGCGAGAAGGTCCGCGCCGCCAAGGACATGGCTTTCGTCTTCGACATTGACGGTGTCCTCGTCCACGGTGACCGTCTGATCCCCGAGGGACAGCGCGTCCTCGAGATCCTGAACGGAGACAACGAACTCGGCATCAAGATCCCCCACATCTTCCTTACCAACGGTTCCGGTAAGCCCGAGCAGGCTCGTGTCGACCAGCTCTCCAAGATCCTCCACAACCCCATCTCGACCGAGCAGTTCATCCAGTCGCACACTCCCATGCGTGCTTTGGCCGAATACTACAAGACCGTCCTCGTTGTCGGTGGTGAGGGCTACAAGTGCCGTGAGGTTGCCGAGCAATACGGCTTCCAAGACATTGTCGTCCCCAACGACATCATCGCCTGGGACCCTACCATCGCCCCCTACCGTGTCTTCACCGACGAGGAGCGCAAGACTTCCCGTCCCCGCGACTTCAGCAAGGTCAACATTGAGGCCATCATGGTCTTCTCCGACAGCCGTGACTACGCCACCGACATCCAGATCATCATGGATCTCCTCCAGTCCGAGAACGGCAAGTTCGGAACCCGCGCCAAGGACCCCGTTTCCCAGCGCGTCCCCATCTACTTCTCCCAGGGCGACATGCTGTGCCCCACCGAGCACCCCTTCCCCCGCATGTCCCAGGGTGCCTTCCGCATTGGTCTCGAGGCCATGTACAAGTCGCTCACCGGCGTCGAACTCGAGCGTGTCGTCTACGGCAAGCCCGAACTGGCTACCTACAAGTACGCCGACGAGGTCATCGCCTCCTGGATGGAGACCATCCACAACGACGAGAAGCTGCCCGCCAACATCTACATGATTGGTGACAACCCTGCTTCCGACATTGTCGGTGGTAACATGTACGGCTGGAACACCTGCCTTGTCCGCACTGGTGTCTTCCAGGGCGGCGACAATGACGAGCAGAACCCTGCTTCCTTCGGTGTCTTCAAGAACGTCTTCGAGGCTGTCACCACCGCTATGAAGAAGGAGCTCGGTGAGGACTTCAAGTTCAAGTTTGACGATAAGATGAACCCTATTAACCTTGAGGGTGGCCAGTCTGCCATTGCTTAAGTGGTTTCATGGGATAAGAGTTCGTTGTACATAAGCATTTTACTGGCGTTTCTTCTTTTTTTTTTCGGGATTATATCCTTGCATAGCGAAGCTTGCAAATCACCTTTATAGATCAAACGAGTTTACTATACAACTGGGTCTACGGATTCTGGGTTTTCGGTTTTTATATAGATTATGATGAATTCTAAAAGTCTTCTACCTCTTACACGATGCTTTCCATCCTGTGCTTCGAATCTGAGGACATTGCTCATCTACAGCATCATATTTCTTCGACCACCTCTTGGTCGCTTGTTCTCGGCACCAAATCCATCGCTCTGCGACATCTCTCATACTCAAGAAAGACTACTCATCATCATCCTCATCCCCAAACCCCACCAACGCCCTCCTCAGCCTAACCTCCCTCCCCACCCCATCAACCTCCCACATAGCCTTACACTCATACCGCCCCTCAAGCCTAACCCATACATCCCTCAACAAATACCTCGCAAGCGTCCTACTCTGATACAGCACGAACTTCGCATTCGTAGGACTGATCTCATTTTCTTCCTCTACCACATCTTTCTTCTGCGGACGAGGACTGGCTAAGACGATCTTGCGGGGCGATATGTTGGGTGGGGTGGTTGCGGGTGATAGTTGGAGGGAGAGAGATGGGTCTTCAGTCCCAATAGGTACAAAAGTATCCCAAGCCGGTACGCCATCGACGATTGGCGTCGAGCCTGCTACAGGTGAAGCATAAGTGTCGTACCATAGGCCTGTTGCGCCGATCACGGCTTTGACGTAGAGGGTCCAGGAGAGTGAGAAGCCTAGGTTGCGGTAGGAGCCTGCCTGTTTGCGTTTGTTAGCCTTGTCCTTGTTCGTGTGATAGTTGGTCGTAGTTGTTGCACTGTTACAATGTGGATGTGTGTGGGAAGGACTTACGATGACGGCATTTCCCTTCCTTCTGATCACAAAGATACTGCCTGCTTTATTCCTCTCCACCTCCCGTCTGTACACGAACTCTTCCACCCGGGGGTCTAGAAACGCTTCTAAACACTGTCTATTCGTGTGACTGAGAATCGTGACGATGGCGTCGCTGAGACGCGGGTATGCGGCCCCGACTAGCGGGTCTTGTGTCGTGAAATACGCTTCCAGGTCGATGACGTGGGGAGCGCGGACGGAATCTCTGGTTTGGTCGTAGTAAAAGTACTGGGAGCCGGGCAGGAAGACCGAGGTCATGACTTTGTCGCAAATGTCGCCGGCAGGGTCGGAGTAGTATGTGTTCTGTAGCTCTTCCAGTCTGTCTCGCAGGGCTTCTTCTTCGCGGAGGAGGGCATCGGAAGCGCGTTTTGTTGGGGAGGAGGGGAGGAAGGAAGTAATTGTGGCGCTGAAGCGGGATAGAGTGCTGGTGTCTGTTGGCTTTCGAGTGCTGCGCCGGCTGGGGTCCCTGAAGGTCGCTTTGAAAGTGGAGGAGATTTGAGTAGCGTCCAGCTCGGCCCATTCATCGTCGTCGGGCTCCCAGAGCGATCTACCCTTGAATGGCGAGAGGTCGCGTAGACTAGTTGGCATGGTGTTAGCGATGTCGGGTTGGTGTGTTGGAGGTTGTGCGGGGAGGTGTGGGCTAGAAGAGAAAGGCGAGTTGAGGGAGAGTGTCGAGCTGCTTGGGGAGCTATCGAAGTCTTCTTGCGCAAACAGTGGTGCGATTTCGGAGCCGTGCTTCGTTTGCGCCTCTCCGACGTCGAGATCAGATGACGGAGGCGGTGACTTTGCGGCTTGCTTTGGGATTTGGTCCGCCCAACTGATTGTCCGAATGCGTCTTGAGGTAGGCCGTGGCGATAGCGCTTTCGGTGAACTCGGAGCAGTCTTGCTCGTTTTGGAGGCCTTGTATGTTCGATGCTCAAACTCATTGCCTTTTGCACTAATGCTATCCTGACTACGAGCGCGTAATAGCGCATTTCCCCCAGCCATTTTGGAAGGCGAGCCAGAATGAAAGATCGATGTTAGCCCTGGAAGCATGTTCATAGAACTTCCAACCACACAGTACGAGGAGCCTGACGATGCCAGTTCGGTCGAGTCTACAGCTACTAACTGGTGGTCTTTAGCTCCATCTTCTCTACGGTCTGCCGTGCTACGACGAAACAAGGAGTTGAAGAAGCCTCCACTCTGACTATTGCTCAACGAGTGCGGTACAGTCGTCCTTGAAGATGATCTCGAAAAACCGAAGAGGCCTGATCCGAAGATGGACTTAGGTGAGCTTGGAGGAGTTGCCGCCGATACTGACGATTGAGAACTTCCCGGTACCCTAACGCGTGGGTAATCTAATTCCAAAGGCTTGGGTGGTATCATGCAAGCCTGTGCTGTTACGGGTGGGGATGGTACAGGTGTAATGGTCTTCGTGTGCTGCAACGTAGGTTGTACAGGAGCCTTCGGGTCTGACCTTGCGAGTAGATCACGTAGCCTTTCTGCTGCGTCGCTATCCTGCATGATGGCGATCGAAGAGTACGGAGATGGCCAGAAGCTGAGCAAGTTGGTTGTGATGAGGGTGGAGCGTTTGCTGTACTCGTAGGGACAAGGGGAATGAGAAAGAGCAACAGTGAGAGTCAATGCTCAATTGGACCTCCGCCACAAGAGCGACGGTAGGACGTAGAGGATTCACACTCGCTTCAACCATGTCTCTTGCAACTTCAGTGAATGACCTCACAGAAATACCAGTCAAGGTGGTAGGGCATCACCGCAAGCTAGTACCTTTGCAGTGACGAGAGTATGCGAGACGGGAAGTGCTCTGACATTTACTACAACAATCACACAGCCGTGAGTATAGAGTTGCTCAACCTGATAACATGTAAGTATATGTTCGTACAACTGACAGATGGTTCTTTCAACGTCATTCCGTGGTATTGCGTATCATCTAAAGTGGGCATCAAGTGAACCATAACGAAAGCATGCCGAGTGGCTCGCGTGTCAGTAAGATCATAACCGGGTCGAACGCTCACAAAGCGTGCCTGTAATCTCGTCAGTCCCTTTCAGCAACTCAAACACTCCAGTCAAGTCCTGCAGGCAGCCGCCACAAATATCACATCCATCCACGCGATGCTCGTTGGGAGTTGGTAGATTTTCGATTCATTCAGGGAGAGAACCCAGACTCTTGATATGTCGTCGTAATCGTAGGTCTCCACAGATCCATCATCTCCATCCCCCTCCTTCGCAGCGCTGCAAGAGCAACTACCACGCCATCATATTGTCCATACTCGTGAAGTCCGTATAGATGCCCATAGCTTTCGCAAAGAACTCCGGTAACCGAATAGAAAATGCCGCTTTCCCTTTTCCCCCGAGAGTTTGCTTGCGCTTATCGCAGACGCCTGGCCTCACGCTCGGACTCGAGCAGGCAGAGAATGTCGTTCTCGCGGACTGTGATGTCTCCGTTAGTATGCGGGGCTCTCGTTCAGCTGGGAGGTAGAGCGTGCGTACCTGGGCCCTTGACGTTGCGGATGATGGAACGGGTCTGGTCGTTCATGAACTCGACGCGGCATTGGGTGACACCACCACGGGAGCCTATTATTATCCGTCAGCCTGCCATTTTCTCACGTTTTGCATCCCCCAACTGTTGTATGCGCTCGTCTCGCAGAAAAGTTCGGAGTGTTCGGAAAGTTCGCGTACCGGTTCGGCCAAGGACACGGGTGACCTTGACGAGGTTGACGGGGGCCTTAGCAGAGTCCATTTTGTGCGGTTGTGAAGTTCGACGGGAGTCGGTCGTTCGGTGTGCGGAAGAGCTGGGTTGGGCGTTCGGAGATGGAGTTGTCGCTGGCGATGCGTGAGAGCTGGTGCGAACCGTGGGCAATTTTGCAAAGTGCGCTAGCTAGGCGAGCAGGGGTGTGGCGCGCTAGTGCCCCGTCCATTCACTTGGGCGTGCAGGCAACACCACCATCAACACCGCATCACGACTTACATAATTCATTCAAAATCTTGGACAACTGCGGGTATCATGAAAGAGCTATGATTTATTGCGCGACTTCCAAAGATTCGATCGTCGCAACACCAAGTGCCCCACGCAATCATCACACACATCGCACAATGCACCAAGGACAGCAGTACTCAACGACATTTTTCATTCCATCTATCTAGTAAAGAAGCGCCAAATCGCTCAGAGGGGTATAAAGCGCCTTCCAACGCCTTGGGAAGTACCCGACCCTCCGTAGCTCTTCCAGCCATGCCCACCCACGTCCGAACTAGTCATACCGAGGATCGGCTTCCATGTAAACAAGCTTGCAAAACCTCAAATCCCTGAATGAATGTGTGAAAGGATCTGAAGCAAGCCATCTCACCAGCTGTCACCTACATGGCCGCAGACCTTCTCCTCAGCGGCGGAGGCGTAAACTGCGAACCGGGCTTCCTCGTGGCCTTCACAACCTTCGTAACGGTATGCTTGATCGTGTCACAGTCGACTTCGGTCTCGGTCGCAGTGGTAGTCGAAGTGAAAACGTTTGCAACCTTGGTAACAATGGAAGGCTCAGGAGCGACGGTGGAAGGCTGAGAAGTGACGATAGACGGCTCAGGCCAGGTGAAAGGCTCAGGGGCGGCAGCACGACGGCCAATCGGAGGAAGATTCCATATATCATGGCAGTAGCCGAAGGAAGGGAGGCAGCCGGGGTTGCAGTGAGCGGCTGTGTCGCCGCAGTAGCCGTAGGGACTGCAGCAGGGGCCTTTCGGAGAGCCGTTGCAGGTGAAGCCAGTTGTGTCGCCGCCTGTCAGAACGCGGTTAGTGATGAGTTCAGGATGAGGTAGGCGGGTGAAAGACTTACATTGACCATTTGGAGAGATGATCATGCCATTGGGAGCGATGACAGGAGGCTGGACGACAGGAGGCTGGACAACCGGCGCAGGAATGGCTTGGTGAACGGTATCACCAGTCTGTGGCTTCTTGCCGAAGAATGTCTGGACTCCTGGGCCATCGGTACCTGTGATTGATCATCAGTAATTGTCCAAAACGCTCAAGCACGCCAGTAAACTTACAAGTCTCGACAAAGATATCAGCACCAGCCCAGCACATGAGGCTTGGCTCATTCGCGAACCCGCCTGGGCTAAGATAAGTGTTCACACACTTCTCCTCATTGCAGTACGCATATGGGCAGTCTTTCTTGTTGGGTACTGGGTTGATGTAGAGTTTCACGCCACCTCGGATGAGTGCTGAAATTACCGTTAGTCTACACGTCCTCTGTCGATCAAGGGGAAACACATACGACAATACCTCGGGTTTGCCGGCCCAGCGTGCAAATCACAATCCACAGCACTCAGGTCATACCACATCTTTCCCTTGGATTCCTCAAGATTATACTCGACCTGAAGGATGCCTGCAGGCCCAGGAGTATAGTAATCCAGATCCCTGATCTTCAACGAGAGACCGCCGCCGAATCTCTCCGTGTCGACCATGGGGTGAATGACGGAGCCGCCGTTGCCGGGTACCATGCTGCGGAAGGAGTCGCCGCCATCGATGTGCGAGGCTGGGGGGCCGACGGCCCAGAAGTAGACGTTGTACGGGCAGTGGTTGATGAATTTGACGTATTTGGCTGACGTCCCGAGGAAGGTGACGCTCAGGAGCGTCGCGAGGATGAAGAGGGTAAACTTCATGGTTGGATTGTTTCGTGGATGAGATAGGGTGGGATGAAATGAGGTAGGAGGCTCTGAGAAGAGCAACTTGGGAGTAAATCCCAATAAGCTTGAGGATGAACGAGATGAGAACTTTACAGGACAGAAGAAAGGGGCATGTATGGTTTTATGGAAGAGCGATTCACCCTTGTTTTCTGGTCATCTTCTTCGTTGGGGCCTTCTCAGGGTCTCATGGTAATGAAGGGGCGTTGGGGGTGTATCCATTACGGCTTCACGAAATGCTGGAGGTGTGTTGATCGGGTTTCTCCGGAGGGGTAGGAACGAACACCACGTGCGTTCACTCTTGCTTGGGTATCATATGAGGTCTCAGACACTTCGTGCTCGCAATCGAACAGACAGTTTTGAAGTTGACGACCTCATCTGTTGGAATGCTCTTCCTGAGTCTGGGATACAGTATCTTCAATTTCATTCTCCTCACGAAGGCATAGAGCATTCCGCCGTCTGGGTGGTATATTGGAAGTTGCAGTCGATGAACAGACCCCGCTGTCGTTGGGAAGATGTACTGGTAATGTGCGTTCAACAGGGCTCGCTGGTAGTCCCTGGTACCAAACTACAAATGCCGCTTCAGCACAACGGGAAAACCCCCATGCAAGGAGGAAAAGGAAGAGGTATACTGCAGTCTACGTTAGCATAAAATCAGGCTTTTGTACAACCCTAAGAGCAATGTAGACTTTTGGGACAGTTTCTTCAAACCAACGCCATTTCAATTTTTTCGATGTCTTCCTATCTATTGGGTATCATGTGTTGCTGCCAAAGCAATTTGAGGTGGCATCTCATACAAGGAAGGAACTAGTCAGGCCTGAAGCCTACATTAGTACGATAATGAGCAAAAGAGAAGACCTAAGGTCAATGTAGACCTGGCGATATTTTTTCCCCTTCAATGGGATGAAGAAAACGTGCTTGCAATACTGAAAATCAAGCCCCAATTTCGTCGACTCCGTCGCAATGCCCTACCGTGTAAATGCATACTCGAATGAAAAGAATAAGACAGTACAAATATAATGATAAATCAAGCTTGCGGAATCCTGGAGCGGTCGCCACCCTTGGCGATCCATTCCTCCTTGATGAGCTTGTCCTGTTCCAAGTGCATGAGCTTGTAGGCTGTGCGGATCGTGCCGTCGCTGACCTCGACAGCCAAACCAATCTCCTTTGGCGATTTGGGCTGACCCATGAGGTGGGAGACAAGGTAGAGACAGGCGCCGGCGATGGAGAGGGGGGAGCGTCCGGCTGCAACTCCGTAGTGGGCGACCTGATCCGCGCACTCTTCTGCGACCATCTGGACTTGGGTTCCGAGGGCGAGTTTGGCGCAGGCACGGGGCATAAGACTCGCGGCGCTGGTGGCTGTGGTACCTCCTTTCTGGTTGAGAAGGTTGACAGTGTCGATGACGGCACCGTTTCCTGCAACTGACGGCCCGTTATTCTGGGACTTTTGTATAAAGGCCTCGAGCACCTTGAACGTACGGCCAACTTCCTTCTTGCTCACGTTGGTCATCTTGAAGATCTCGCGGAAACTGCGCTGCTGGTCGTGCTTTCTGCAGGCTATGAAGATGCACCCGGCGATGATAGCGTCTTGCGATTTGCCCTTGAAGAGCTTTGCGTCGTCGGTCATCTTGAACAGCATCTTGGCCGTCTCCGCGGTCGGGCGGCTGATGTTCTGTGAATCGCAGAGCGCTGAGATCTGTCCATACGCAGCCTGCAGCGCCTTGTTGACCTTGTCGTGGTTGGTCTTGTTAAGCGCGCGGCTCAAGTCCCTAGACCTCATACCGCCGTCACCGAAGCTGATCTCAGTCTGCAGCTGAGAGCCGTGTAGCAGGGGGTTCGCGGCGTCTCCGATACGAGAGGGGTCGTCGTTTCCTTGATCTAGATACAGGACGCAGTGTTAGCATGAGTGTCACTTGCATTTCCTCCAAACAGGCAAGTACTTGCCGTCGTTGGAAAAGGTGCGCCACTCGGAACGCGTGTCTATAGTCCGCTCTGCGAGTACGCGACCGCAGGAACCGCAGATGGTGTCGCCGGCGCTGAACTCTTCGACCAGATTGGGAGGGTTTTCTTTGCAGTCGGGGCAGATCATGGCAACGTTCAGGTCTTCCTGCCACTCGTCTTCTTTCACGAGTGTGGGTGCGGCTTCATACACCTCGCCAGGCGACAGCAGACGGCCATCGGGGGCGTACGACATCTTCGAGCAGTTGCGGACGGGCTATAGAGTGTATTTCGTTATCTAGCTATTGCGCGCGGTCGACCGACACACTTGTAGGCTGCGTCCGGGCTGGAGCAGGATGAGCGAGTGCGGTGGTATGAGACAGGCTGCGAGACTGAGGGAAAGTCTGCGACGACAAACTTGTAGTTCGGCGCGCAGGCAGCCATTGCTGGGCTTGGCACGCCGCTAAGCCGTTTCGGGTGGCGGCTCAAGCTGCGGCGGTCCACGGTTTTTCCCCAACATCGACCTTCACTGTAGCTCCCATTGCCAGCTTCCCCACGTCACTACACCTACACAATGATCGCGCAATCCATCAGGGCCTCGGTACGCTCCTCCTGCTGGTGGAATCTGGACACGTACTGACCTGCCACAGCGCCAGGCGCTCGTCCGCGTTGCCCGGCAGCAACCTGCCTTTGTCGCTCGCCGCACTTTCATCACTCCTTCGGCCGTCCGATCAGGTGATTCATCCCGAACGCTTGAAGATGCGACAGTACTGACCCAATTGGTGCCGTAGCCGACCTAGTGCAGGACCTCTACCTCCGCGAGCTCAAGGCCTACAAGGTCCCCGAAGTCAAGGCATCCGATGCTGAGGCGCACGTCCAGAAGTTCACCGTCCCCAAGGCCCCCGCATCCCCCGAGGAGACCGACATTGCGAACGAGTTGAAGTCATACGAGACACAGGCAGTTGACGTTGAGGGCGCTCAGGGCGAGGACGACGCCGTGCTCCCGCAAGAGGACTGGTTCGAGGAGGAGGACGAGAGCATTACCACCGCCGGTGCCACCCATTAGAAGAGCGTTGCTGGGTGAGGGAGATCATGTATCAAAACACTAGCGACTGTGTCAATACCATTGAGCGATGAAGCCAGCCGGAGCTCCGTTCGGGCATATGTGAATCACGTGATGTGACTATGACCTCGAGTTCAACGTGGGGGTACACGAGCAGATAAAGTTATGACTATCGATGCTAAGCTTAGTCGGGCGAGTGCTTTGGTTCGAAACCACTGTCTTCGTCTCAACAAGGTGAACTAAGCTGCTCGCGGATATGATTCTTTTTGACTCGTTGCGGACCGTGATCTACAAGTACATGAGACGTGGGAGTTCTACAGCTAGCCGCCTCAGGGTCTGGCATCCGTGCTCGTGCTGATGCTCTGGGAACTAAGAGGGGCTCGCAGCTGTTGAACTGTGTACTTTTTGTGCATGTGCATTGCTGTTTGAGAAGCAAGCAATCTACCACTTGGCATACGTTCAGGAGAGGGGTGCTCGAGGGGTTAGGGATTGAGGGATTTGTGGGGTGCCAGGATCGTCGTGAGGTTCTGGCAGCAGCCCGATTGCTTTTACGTGCCAGGCTGTAACGAGAGACTGAATGTCGCATCTATGCCTACCTCAGAGGGCATTCACACACGACGCGTCGCATTCTGACCGGCTTGATGCACGCTGTTCCGACAGGCATGCGCGGAATGATGATCGCTACACACATGCACACGCGACTGCAGCGACCGTGGCCCCTCAGATAAGCCGGACTGCGCACTCAGCTGTGCACTACACAGTAATCGTCAGGCTGGCATGTCCCGTTCCGACAATGCTCACGGTTCGGAACTTCGGACAAAGCACAGGATACGCGTGGGTCAGTAGGAGCCTCGCAATTGGAGTCTGCCCCAGTAGCTGCAGGCACGGTCGCCTATCGCACCATCTGCATCTGCGGCTTTGCATACCGACGTCCTAGTGCCATGCGTGCCATGGACTTTTTCGGTTGAGAGGTTTACCCTGAGGCACTAGCACCTGTCCACAGTAGTCAACCGTACTGCTCTCATACTGCCGAGCAGAAAGCAGTACGTCAAGATAAGTCATGAGAGTCGAGCCGTTATACGAGGCGGTACCCAGGTAAGCTACTGGGGTCTGCGGTATGTCTAGGGACCGGCCAGGAGATTACGGCAGCGAGAGATTGCAGTGTTCACAGTTCACGTCGCGAAAAAACAAGTTGGTTCGCCGGGGGCCCACCGCGCAGCAGACGCATCTTGCCCCGACCGTGTCGCTGCATCAGATGCGCAGCACCGTCACACAGGCAGGCATGCCAGCTGCGACGATCCGAAAGGCGTCATGCTGGCGGTGGGTGGCGGGCTAGAGCTCGTACTGCTCCCAGCGTGGAAATGTAAAGAAACGGCGCGGCGCGGGTCAGTAGACGAAAGGCAAATGATACCAAGAATACGCCCGTTTTTAATATAGAATTATTATCGCTCCGACGCGATCTGCACAGGCGACGACCCCTGCTAGCCCCAGTTCGTCCGCTTGCGAAAGCGTCAAAGTAATAGCCCTCAACCTGCCCCCAGCGGCGTCAGCGAGCGCGGAATCTCTAACCCAAGGCCTGCCAGTCGCTACTGAACTTACTGCCCGATCCTGTCGCAGCAGATTCCACTCGCTTTGCTCTCCCCCGCGTCCTCTGAGCGGCTGCCGTTCGCTTCCGGTACCACAGCCTCACTTGTGACGTCTTCGCGCGCCCGGCTGGAGTATACTGCACCTTTGCCCGTTCACTGCCTGCTGCACAACGGCCCGCCTGACAGCACAACGCCGCAACCGTCCCAATTCACCGCCATGAGCCCGTAAACCTTCTGGACCACGTCAAACTTTACGAATCCCCGGCTGTTTCCTGCTGCCTCGCCCACGTCCAACCCACCCGTCGCCATGCCCATCGCCGTTGCTTCGGCTCCTCGCGGCCACTACTCCCTCGCGAATGCCATTCGAGGCAGGAGCAGAGCCGCCTCAGAGGTTGGCCCTGGTCCACAGCCCCCCAGCCACACGGAGCGCGCCCAGCTCCCCAAGGCCGCCTCGTACACGTACTTCCCCCAGGTCAAGGATCTGGACCACGAGCCCCCCGTGGTGGAGCTGAGGGGAGGCTCTGACGACGATGTCGAAACCGGCAAGAGCGAAGAGCGCACGTCTGAAAGCCACTCGGGTGGCTCGAGTCCTTCCTCAGAAGAGGCTCCCGAACTCCCTGGCGTGGAAATGCCGCAACTCAGGCCCAACAACCTCTCGCGTCGCTCCTCGCGCTTTCTCCCTTTCTCCAGCAGGAGCAGAGAGCCATCCGCTGAACGCAAGACCGACCGCAAGGCCGAACGTGGCCGGACCGACGCTGTGAAGCAATCAGACTCGCCCGCTGGCTCCCCTTCACGGTCCCTGACCAACCTGCGGAGGAAGTCGTGGATTGTGAAGGAGCAGCCGCGTGAGTCTCTTTCGCCGGTCAAGGAAAAGAAGCTCAAGAAGAAGAGTCTCGGCGACCAGCCCCAGCCTACCACCGAAGCGGCAAAGCGAAAGACGCTCACAACCACAATCACGACAACAGACAGGATCTCCGAGGAGTCTGAAGCCCGGGACACTGTGAAGGAAGAGATTCAACAGCCAGTGCCGGTCGCCAAGAAGAACAAGCGTCTCAGTGGTCTCTTCGCCGCATCGAGCAGCGCTTCCAACCTGCCGTCCGTCCCGAAATCCTTCTCGACAGAAAAGCTTCCCCACTACCCGCAGAACCACAACCCAGTCAGCCCTACCCACATTGTTCCCCCACTACCACGCAACGTATCTGCAGAGAAGCTCAAGGGCATCAAGACGGAGCCCCGCAAGAAAGACGAGCTATGGACTGCCTTCAGGACCTTGGACGGGGATCTGCGCAAGTAAGACTCCCTCTTCCCGCAGTGAATCCAGAGCTAACAGAAGACAGGTTCCAATCCAAGTCCAGTTCCCTCAAAGCAAACGTCGTCCGCACCGCCCTACTACCCTTCCTCCGACAGTATTCCTCACATCCCTCGAACCACAAGCTCAGGCCCGAAGACCTTGACAGGCGAGTGAACATCCTCAACGGATGGTGGACCGGCCTCTTGGAGCTCGTCGCAGGACGGAACAACCAGTCTATCTCTGGCACAGATCGTCCTGTCATTCTGGAGGGTATTGCCGCAGTCATGGAGAGGCCCGAATGGAGACTGTATCCGTCTCCCTTCTGTGCTCTTGCAGACCGCGTGGAGACACTGTCTGCATCTACGACCAGCTCCAACGCATCCGCCAACTCCGACTTCCTCGCCGAATCGGTCTACCACAACGTTCGGAACATTTTTACCCAGAACCTGCAATCTCAGATGGCTTTTGTCGTAGAAAAGATGTCATTGCGGAACGCCGCAGCTAGTCTGGTCACCTTTTGCGGAAAGACGTGCGCGTACGCCTTCTGCTTCTGTCCAGGCGTGGCAGACGTTCTGGTACGCCTGTGGGGTCCCTCTCTGGACATGATGAAGCGCGTCATGGAGGAATCTGGCGTTTCCAAGCTTGATCGCTTGGATGCTGTTTCTGATCGAGTTGTGGCTGGTTTCCCTCCCATGCTCCACTCGCTGAAGCTGCTTTCGCTCAACCGACTCCTGCGCCAATTACACAAGCCTGTGTTGCCCCCGCTCGCTATGGCGAACCTCGACTGGTACGGCCTTTGGACAAAGCGCTGGTCTGGTGCTGAGAGCGACCTTTTCTATGTTTTCGTCAAGCATTTCCATATCCTCGTCAGCGATTTCCTACCTGTCGAGCCCAGCAAAGCGGAGCGCATCTGCGTGCCAGGACTCATCATGGTGCATGCCCAGATATTGGTAAACCTCGATGCGACCATCAACAGAAACGCCACTCCACAACAGCAGGAAGATCCATCGACCGCGGCAAACATCACTTTTGATGACGTTTTAGAACCCGATGCCTCTGCCTCGAGCATCGCCATCCCACCTGCGAATGCTACCAGAATGATGCAAGAGAATCGACTTATAATGCTAATTCGGGATTTCCTCTCTGAGCGGAACTCGCATCTTCACATTGCCAGGCGCATGTTCGCTGACAGTTTCGCTCGTCTCCTACAAGCGCAGGCACGCAAGATCTCGATATACGACAACAGTGCCTGTTACACACTCTGCGACTTTCTCGAGGAGGCTCTCATCATCATGGTCCGATACGAACAGCACGACAGTGACCAACACGCTGTAATGGACTGGCCGTTCTGGCTTACCGTATTCAAGGCAATGGCCGCCAGCCACAACACAGCCACGGAGATCAAGTTGTACGCCTTCCTTTACAGCAGCTGGTGTACACTGGTTATGGACGAGCGAAGAAAGGCTGGGTTGTGCCTCGACTTTCTTCTGGAACCAGCTTTCTTCGAGAGCCGCTTCAACCATTGGTGTCCTATGGTACGATCTTACTTCATGCGTTTGATCTGCTGGCGGGTTGCGCGCTACGACGGAAATGAGACTGATACTGAGGTGTACGTATCCTTGAGGCTTGACAATGATGACATATGCTAACAATGAAACAGAGCCATTAAGAAGGCTTTGAGCGACCGCCTCCGGTCCATCTGGTCTCACTACCTCTGGCTTCAAGAAGAAGCTGAGCGTAAGCAGATCGTATACCCATCGACCCAGGCGTGCAACCCTGCACCAGGCCGACGTTTCCTTATCATCCGTAATGATAATCCTATTGTGGCCAACAACGGTCCTTTCCTTTCGTTTGATGGCGTGGTCCAAAACCCCCATCAGCGAAAACCAACTCCTGCCAGCACCAGCATCCCCGAAGCGGAGATTCGGCCTGCGTCCGCCCTGTCCGCAGATTCAAGCGACTTTCCTGATGAAGACCCCGGCAAGGGCAAGTGGAACATCCTGCGAAGTCTCATCGGTGGAGGCTCCAAGCAGACTGCGAAAGCCAAGAGCCCTGCGGCATCGATCAAAGACAAGGAGAATAGCAGCAAGACATCGTCTGCTAACTCGTCAACCGACGCACTCTCCACCACTGCATCTGCGGTTTCGGAGCCTCCTGTGTCTACGCCAGCACCGCCACCTTCCACTCATCGAACCTACAATTTCCGCTTCTCCCTGGAATGGGTTGACAAACGCTTCGGTACTTACCACAACATGCGCCTCCAACCGCCGAAACTTCCGGCCCCAGCACACAACTTGCTACAATCAAGGGGCATCAACACGGAACCTGTCCTCAGTACCCCTCCAACTGGAGCTGCCGTAACATCAAGTACCTACGCAGGTCGTGCTCTCGCAGAATGGACCTTTGTCAGCCACGAGTGCCAGAACTTCTTCGATAGGAGAAAGAACGAAGGCGTGCCGACGAACCGACAAGTCGAGACACCCACGTTGAACGTCGAAGCGTTCAGACGACCTGGCTAAGCCACAAGGGAAGCAGGCCACAGTGGCATACAACATTCACTTCAGGATCTCGTATATATTTCGACTGGCATTCCCACGTCAGTCATGTTTCAACACCATTCGGCCGGCTCGATACCCATTCAGCATTCCTTCAGCACACACTACCTTGACGATTGCATATGGACACTCGACGCGAGCATCCCCCGACGGCGTTCTTCCACAACATCGAGCACATCATTCTCTTGTTTACACCACATCTGGCATGCATGGCAGTGCGCTTCTTGCATTGCCCCCACTTTGATACTACTTCTTTTTGTCTCTTGGGAGTTCTAATTTCCTTCTCTTGGCGTGGGCGTGTCGAGCAAAGTTTAATGGGATATTATACACTTTAGGTTGCCGGGGCGCGGAGTCTATAGTACGGCATCCACCCCCTCATGGGCCGAATATTAGATACACGAATCATATCGTCTCTTGCATTACTACTCCTGCGCTTCAACGGGTGTTTCTTTCAAAGTATGAGCGACCAAATACGATGTGCTAGCCTCAAGGCGGACAGTTCGGAAAGAGATATCCCGTATAGCGCTAGCGCGATGTGTGACATGCATGCCCAGCATGATCTACCCATCCTCACATCGTCATCTACACCATCAACTTACTAGAAACCTTCGCACGAGCGGAAGTATGATGGAGCCTCCACAGCTACAACCATCACGTCGCCACGCGCACTTCCGTCGTCGGATGTACCTCTTCGGCTCTAATTCATCCGCGCCCAGCCCTGTATTTCCCCGGTGGAACAATCTATACCAAACCGTCCATTACTAACGTCCGCAAGTGCCGGCTCCGGGTACCACGAGACCTAACATGTTTGTTTCTATTTGTAGGAAGGGGTCCCGCTTCCGGATGTCTCCCCACAGTTTAAGGCTTCTAGGTAATATAATCTGGGGGGAATTAACCTGGACTTGGTATGTTTCAGGGTCGATCGCGGTAGTACTTCGTTGCTTTTGTATAGTAGGTTGAGATGGGGCTTACGGAAGATTAGTTGATTAGTTGACGAGAGGACGGATGGGAAAGGTGTGGGTTGGTGGTGGTTGGGGGTTATAGTAGGGTGTTTGGACGTGGTTTTTGGGTTCAGCGGTTTTGAGATCTTTTGTTTTGAGATCGAAAGAGTATCGTGTTCTTCGTCATGCATTCCTCAAGTCTACTTTCGGTGGCTGCGCTGGCGGCTACAGTGTTGGCTGCTCCAAGTGGTCATGTCGAGAAGCGTGCGCAGACTGTATATCTAGCTGGAGACTCGACAATGGCGAGAGCAAGTGGTGCAACTACAGGTACGCCCCGGCATCCATTACCACTTCGAAACGTCAACACTAACAAAAGATCACCAGGCTGGGGTGTCTTCCTCCCCAACTCGCTCACCCTCCCCGTCGTCAACAAAGCCATCGGCGGCCGCAGCTCCCGCTCCTACACCGTCGAAGGCCGCTTCGACGAAATCGCCAACCTAGTAAAACCCAACGACATCGTAATCATGGAATTCGGCCACAACGACGGCGGCGGCCTCGGTAGTGGCGACAACGGACGTTCAGTTTGCCCCGGCACTGGATCTGAGACGTGCCAGTCTACGTATAACGGTCAAGCTGTTACCGTTCACACGTTTCCTTACTACCTCACCGAGGCGGGCAAGAAGCTTATTGCCAAGGGCGCTAAGGTTATTGTGAGCAGCCAGACTCCTAACAATCCGTGGGAGGGCGGCAGTTTCTCGTATACCGATGGTGGGAGGTTCGTGGGTTATGCGAGGGATGTGGCGAAGGCGCTGGGGAGCAATGCCATGTATGTGGATCATGGAGCGTACACGGCGGATATCTTCAAGACGCTGGGTAAGACGAAGGTGGATGCTTTCTTCCCGGTGGATCACACGCATCCTAGTCCGGCTGGCTCGGATGCTGTTGCGAAGGCTTTTGTTAAGGGTATTCAGTGTGGTGGGGGTGGGTTCTTGAATGGGTTTGTTAAGAATGCTACGGCGAGTATTCCGGGGAAGTGCTTGTAAGATGTCGATGAAGAGAAGGGGGTGAACTTTCATGCAAGTATTGAATCAACGAATGAGAAGACCAAACTAAACTCCGTCTAATTACCATCCAGGACCTTTCTCACTACTTTTCATAGCCACTTCTCACCCTTGCCAAGATGGGAGTAGAAAGCACCACCATCTCCATCAGCAACGCTGGAGGCTTCAACAACACTCAGCACAGCCTTGACCGACTCTTCCGGCGTGATGGGGCCCTTGAAGTCTGGTGCATATTCAGCGAACTTCTGCGACATAATTCCCAGCTTTTGCTGGTCCTCTTCGGAGAGATCGGCGTAAACATCCGTGCCAACAACACCAGGAGACATGGCCAAGAACAAGACTCCGTCTTTGGCGTACTCGGCGCTGAACTTTGCAACCGCCATGCTGACTGCCGCTTTGCTGATGGAGTAGGGTGCGTCCTCGGAGATGTTGTACTTGCGCACTAGCTCCATGTCGCCCATGCCGCTGGAGATGGTGACGACCTTTTTGACAATTCCCTTGAGGACGAGTGGCATGAAGAGGTTGAAGAGGTGGATGTTGCCGGTGACATTGACGTTGAACTGGCGGGTGAGGCTGGCTGTGAGTTTCTCTGGGTCCTTGCCGAGAACGGAGAAGGAGTCAAAACCACCCTCTACCAGACCGGCATTTGCGATCAGATAGTCAAGGCTTCCGCCTGTGGTTTTGGCTGTAGCAGCGGCGGCACTCTTGAGCGACTCATAGTTCTCGAGATCGCCCTGAACGAAGTGGATGTTGCTTCTGTTCCAAGAGGCGACCTTGGCTTCGGAGGCGGCTATGTTGCGGACGAGGCCAATGACGACGTTATTGGGGTTGCTGGAGATGTTATCGAGGAAGGCAAGACCGATTCCTCGGGATGCTCCGGTGATGAGGTAGGAAGGCATGTTGATTTGGTGGTTAAGAATGTTGAAGGTTGAAGTGTCTTGATGTGAGAGTCGGATATTGAAGGCTGAGAATGAATTGTCTTGAGATCGAGTGTCTTGTAAACTGGAGTGTTTGATACTGAGATGTGAGTTGATGCTGGTACTATCGAGGTCGAGCAAGCTCCTTTATACCAACTCTACGAGACGATGCCATTCCTCCGTTTTGGAGCGGCAGGAGCGTTCCTACCATCATGGCTTCGTAAGCAACGATACTGAGCTCGCGGATCTTGACTACAGTTCTGTTTGAAGACATAGGCGGTCGACTAAGCTTGCCGCGATGAGTGCGCCAGAGAACCATGCCTGTGGCTTGCAGGAGATGGTTTGACGATGTATGCTTGGCGGTACACGAGGCTGACAAAAGAGCTCGCAGATAGTTGCTTCGCATCCATTTTGGGTATGGCGCCGCTGGAGTCGCTTACGTGTGATTCGTCGAGAACTGCGGGGCGGGGCGTTTTAGAGCCTCCACGGGCTAGGCTATCTTCTCTATCTTTCGCGCTTAAGCCTAAAAGGTCTTTTTATAAAAGTACTTTAGTTATATATATTAAAAGAAAAAATATTTAGTAATAGTAGTTTACTAAGCTATTTATCTAAAGTAGTTATTTTTATATATACTTATAGTAGCTAAAAATAACTTTATAATAAATATATAATAAGTTATTATAATAAGTTAGTATAATAAGTTTTATAATAGCTTATACTATAAAACTAAAGTTAAAGCTTAACTAGTAAGTTTATAAAATATATATTTACTACTTTTTTTTAAACTTTTTATTATAATAATAAATTATTAAGTAGAAATTTAAATTTTAAGTAGTAATACTTATAGCTTAAAGAGCTACTAATTCTAAAAAAGTAAAAACTATTACTAGTACTTTAAAAAATATATAACTAAATTTTTTATTTACTTTTAAAAGTATAGTATTAAGTAAGCTAAAGCTTAAAGTTTTAGTACTACTACTTTTAAAGTAGTTAAAGCTTTTAAATTTTTTAAGCTTATAAAGTAGCTATTTTAATACTTTATAAAAAAATTATAATACTAAATACTTTATAAAAGAATTATAATCTAATTATATATACTTATTAGCTTATAACTAATAGAGTAATATATTTTAAAGCTTTATAGTTAAAATATATATACTAAAATCTTAGTAAAAGCGTACTTCTTCTATTTTTTATACTTATATAATAATAATATTTAGAACTTTAAAGATTAAAAATATAAGTAGCTTATATTTAATACTAAATACTATATTACTACGTTAATATATACTTCTAAATAATTTATAAGTCTTCTAGATAATTATAAGTATAAAACTAATCTTTTACTAGTTATATTATTTTACTTATAGAGAAGCTCTACTAAGTTACTTTATTATTACTATATTAATTACTTTTTATATAACTATATTACTATTCTAAAAATTTTATAAGCTACTTTATATCTACTAAAAAAAAAAACTATTAAAAAAGCTATTTTAAAGGCTATTCTAGTAGCTATAAAATAAGATATTATTTATAATATAATATCTAATATCTTAAGTACTCTAAGAAGTATTCTAAAATATATAAAGAGCTACTTTATTAATACTATTAAAGCTTTTATTAAAACTTCTATTAAAGCTCTTATTACTACTATTTTATATATATATTTACTTAGAGTAAGGCTATTAATTATTTCTTTTATTAGCTTTACTATTAAGAAACTTCTTATTACTAATATATATAAGTTCTTCTACTAACTTAAGCTTATTATTAATATAGATTAGATTAATTTTATTACTATAAATATACTAAAAGCCTAAGCTATTTATATTTATACTTTTATATATAAACTAGTGCTAACTATAGAACTTTTCTCTAAGCTTATCTATAATATTATAGTTTTATAAATTAGTACTATAAAGAGAATTCTTAGTTATCTTAATAGAGAATTAAATAAAAATAAAAAAGTATTTATAAATAGTCTTTTAAGTATTACTATAGTTAAGTAGATAAAAGCTATAATAGTTATCTAGAATTACTCTTAAGCTATAAGTAGATAGTTATCTTTACTAGTTACTAAGTATAAAATAAATATAGCTAGTTCTATTAGCGTTATACCTATTACTATATATTATTTTAGTTATTTCTAGTTATTTCTAGTTATAGTATAAACTAGAAAGTTATATAAGTAAGTATAGAATAAGTCTAAAATAACTATATTACTATAGTAATATATACTAAATTAATATTAAAATTATTTAGTAGTTCTAAAAGAGACTAGCTTAAAGTCTTTTAACGTTTTTTAATATTTTTTAATATTATTTTACTATAAAGATAATACTAAATTAGACTTAAGGTATTTATAATAATAAATAACTAAATTATTATAATAATAAACGCTTAGCTTATTATTTATTAACTTCTAAGCTTTTTTAATACTTTTATAGTATTATTCTTATATTTATATTTTAATTCTTTACTATAGTATAAGATCTTTTACTACTTACTTACTTTCTTTAAAGTAATACTTAAAGAACTAAAGATAATAGTAGTATAGCTACTTTATTAAAATATAAAAGTAGCTAAAATAATTTTATATATATTTAAGTAGCTTAATAATAGTATATAATTAGTTTATACTTTAAAGTAGAGTTTTTAATATTATAGTACTAAGTTATTAGACTCTTAACCTAGACTCTCTAGTCTAAGTTAGAATAACCTACTTATATACGTCTACTTAACTCTTAAGTCTTTAAGTCTACTAAGGCTATATAGCGCCTTAAGCGCCTACTATCTTAAGTAGCGCTACTTAGCTAGCACTTTTATAATATATCTATACTTATACTTATATTTATATCTATCTACTATACGCTTATCTTATATACTATCTTATATACTACTTTATATACTACATAATTACTCTATACTATATATATTATATTATATTATATATATATATACTAATATACTAAATATAGCTTTATATTAGCTACTTTTATAAAAATACTATTACTAGTAATATTATAATACTATTACTATTACTATTATATATAAATACTTTACTATTTATATATAAATACTTATACTAATATAAAACTTAACTAATATATTATACTACGCGCTTTATAGGCGCTTATAAGATATATAAGTATAGCTTTAACTTATTTTATACTTTTATTACTACTATCTAATTTTTATAAACTTTTTTTATTATTTTTTTATTCTTTTTAAACTTTTTATTTTTCTTATTCTCTCTAATTAGTACTTAGTTCTTTAGGTCTTTTAGCTTCTTAAGCTACTTATTAATAAATATATTAGTACTTTTTATATATATACTATTAGCTATAAACTATTTTATATATATATATATATATATATATATATATATATATATATATATACTTTACGCGCTAAGATTTTTAATAAACTTACTAAATAACTTAATAATATTTTTATTTAATATCTTATATAACTACTTTTTATAGTTTATACTTATATTTTTTTACTTTTTAATAGTTTTAGCGTTTAAATTTATAAGATCTACTACTTATATAGACTAGTATCTTTTTATATATAATTAGTAACTATATATATATATATACTTATAGTACTTACTAGCTTTCTTAAATAGTTTTATAAGAATATTTTATATACTTTAGCTTTATATATTTCTTACTTTATTAAAATATATTTAATAATACTTTTTTTAGACTAAATAAAGTTTTTTTAAAGTATACTTTTTACTACTATACTTTTATAACTATACTTTTAATTAGCTTTTTTTCTTTTAGCTTTTTAGCTACTATAGTTTAATATATAACTTAAATTAATTTAAATCTCTACTACGTTCTAGCTACTTAACTTATAATTACTATACTTATACTTTCTATTCTATTTATAGCTACTATAATTACGCTTACTATCTTTTCTTACTAAGTATTAGAAACCTATATTCTAGATAGTTAGATAACGTTATATAACCTAACCTAGCGCAAGTATAAGTAGATCTAGAGAATTATTACCTAGAAAGTAATAATTTATCTATTCTTACTAGATAATATACTATTACTCTACTATCTCTTATATTTTATATTAATTAGTAGTTATTTATCTAATATTTAAATTATTTACCTTATAATACGCCTATATTATATAATATCTACTTATAATACTTATAGTAATAGTTATACGCTAATAAATATTAATAATAATATAAAACTATCTAACGTAGTAGTATTAGCTATAGGTTTATTAGTACTAACTTCTATTAAGAAGAAAGTATATAAGCTAATACCTTTTATATCTAAGATAGATAATAATATTAGTAATAGTCTAATTTTACTACTATTACTATAGAATTATATTCTTACTTCTAATAAGACTTAGAATATTCTAGAAGAGGCTATTCTAGACTAGAAGCTATAATACCTTTATACCTAAAGAACTCTTTAGCTAAAGTATATTAAGCTAGCTAAGTTATAGAACTTTTACGCTAGAGTTACTATAAATAATCTAACTACTCTTAAGAAGAATGTAAAAGCGCTATTTATAACTTACTTAGAGAATACTCTTTTAACTAAAAGCTTTCTAAAATCTAAACTTTTATAGTTATTCTTAAAGACTAACTAAGCGTAATATAATTACTAGAAGTAGAATTATAAGTTATACTTTCTTTATATACTATAAAGCTTTATAATAAAAATATAAAAAGTAGATTTTAGTACTATATATATCTCTAAGCTATTAAAAACTCTATAGTATACTTATTAGATATTTAAGAAATACTAGAACTCTATCTAAACACTATTATAGGTAGACCTTAAGTATATTATACTAAACTTACTTAGTTCTTTATAAGAGCGTAAGTAATATACTTATAATTACTTTAAGTGTACTATATAGCGTAGTAATTAGAATTCTATAAATCTTTTAAATTATATAAAACTATTATAAGAGAAACTTAGATTAGACTAAATACTAGATATATAAGTACTAAAGTATACTATAGTCTTATAAAATAATATTAGAAAGAGCTTACTTTTACTCTTTATAGACTAACGCTCTATACTTCTATAAGTAGAAGAATATACTAACTTTATTTTCTAATAAAAGTTCTATATTATAGAAAATAAGCTATAACTACTTAAGAAGAATAGGTCTTAACCTATCTAAGATTAATCTAATATTTAGAGTACTAGTAGACTTCTAAAAAACGCTAAGTATACTAGATTAGTCTAGAATAGGTTAAAGAGAAGTAGTTTAGATAATAATAATATATCTAAAAAGTAAATTATATA
This sequence comes from Alternaria novae-zelandiae, assembly GCF_023758075.1. Classification (NCBI taxonomy): domain Eukaryota; kingdom Fungi; phylum Ascomycota; class Dothideomycetes; order Pleosporales; family Pleosporaceae; genus Alternaria; species Alternaria novae-zelandiae. The sequence goes on along the minus strand of NW_026056962.1, from coordinate 2,368,714 downwards.
CTATAAATATAGTAAAGTTAGTTATTATAAGAATAAATATCTAAAAGCTAATAAGTCTAATACTATAAGTAAGTCTACTAATAAGTCTAAGTTAGAAAAAGACTAGAGATAAAAGAATTAATCTTCTATCTTACTACTTATATCTCTTAAAATAAGAAGAATAAGAATATAGAAATACTACGTAAGGCCTTATAGTCTACTCTATTCTAACTCTTAATAGTAAAGTTTACTCTTAAGACATCTAAGCCTAAAGAGGTAATAATTAATAGTAGTTTATAACTAAATTTTATCTCTACTATATTAGTAAAAAAGTAAGAATTAGTTATTAATTCTTTATCTAACTTTCTTATAGAAAAGGTTAATAGTAGAAAGCTTACTATTTATAGAATAACTAAAGTAAATATTACTATTACTAATTTATAGAGCTATGTAAAGACGTAGTATATTTTATTTATAGTATCTAACCTAAATAGATATACTATGTATTTAGAATTACTATAAATTAATTACTATAATTTTAGATTAAACTACGCTTTATAGCGTATACTCTTTAGAGGTAATAAAGCTAAAGAGATTAGCTCTTTTTAAAAGATTATAGTAAAAAATATCTAATTATTTAAAAAGAGTATATATAATTCTAGTATAGACGTATATATATATCTAGTAGGCGTAGTAAGTTAGAATAACCTATTCTTAGCTTAAATAAGTAATATACCTCTACTATATATAGAGTTTATTAATATTTACTCTAAGAAGAACTTAGTAATTATTACTAAGTATAGCCTATAAGATCTAGCTCTAAATCTAGAGCTAGAGACTAATCTACTATATATACTATTATATAATCTCTTTTAAACTAAGTTAAAGCTTTTTAGAAAGTACCTAGAAGAGTATATAGTATAAAAGTAGATAAAACGCTTAAAGTTACTAGCTAGTGTACTTATTCTCTTTATTAAAAAGAAGAATAGCTTTATAAAGCTATATATTAACTATTATAGCTTAAATAAGATTATAATTAAGAATAAATACCTATTACCTCTAATTATAGAGTCTTTAGATTAGTTAGTGTAAGCTAAGTACTATACTAAACTAGATATATAAGAAGCTTACTATAGAATTTATATCTAGAAAGAAAATAAGTAGAAAACTATATTTTATACCTAGTATAGTTATTTTAAGTATACTATAATACCTTTTAGCCTTATAAATGTACCTATCTAGTTCTAGATATATATTAACTAGACTCTTATTAGTCTAATTAATATATTATATATTATTTACTTAGATAATATTCTTATCTTCTTAAATACTCTTAAAGAATATAAGATATATATTAAGAAAGTTTTATAAAGACTATATAAGGCTAAGCTTTACTTAAAGCTTAGTAAGTGTAAGTAGTATATCTAACGTACTAAGTACCTTAGTTATATTATTATACTTAATAGAATTAAGATTAACTAAGACTACGTTAAAACTATCTAGAATTAGCCTAAACTACGTACTATTTATAATATTTAAGTGTTTATTAGCTTTATAAACTACTATTACTAATTTATTACTAGATTTTCTAAATTAGCTCTACTATTAACTATTCTAACCTAGAAAAGCCTAGGTATAGCTAAAGGTAGCTACGCTATATAAAAGAAAAAGAGCTAGTTTCTAAATATTAGTAAAGCTACTAGAAAGGCTTTTTATAAGCTTAAGAACTCTTTTTTAAAAAAACTAATTTTAGCTTACTTTAAAAGAGATTATAAGATAAAAGTTAAAGTTAATATATTTAGAGGTATAATATTAGGTATTCTAAGCTAATATATTATAGAATTACTTAAGCTAAATAACTAGTATCTAGTTAACTTCTACTTACGTAAGCTTATTATAGCAGAGTATAATTATAATATATATAACTAAGAACTATTAGCTATTATTAAAAGTTTAGAATATTAGTAATATTACTTTAAGAGTATCTATTTTAAGATCTTTACTAATTATATAAATCTTAAGTAGTTTATAGAAACTAAAACTTTTAACTATTATTAAGTTTAGTCTTACCTAGTACTTACGTAATATAATTTTAACTTAATTTATTATTCTAGAAGTACTAATTTAGTAGATAGTCTATTACGCTACTTTAATTATATAGCTAAGTTATAGAAGCTAGCCTAGAAGTATAATAAAGCCTTTATATAGCCTATAAGAGATATTATCTTTAATAAAAGTAATAAGGCCTTCTTAGCTATAGCTATACTAATAAGGTCTAGTTTTAGATTAGAACTACTAAATAAATTAAGTAAAGCGCTTAATAAGTTTAAGTAAGTTAATTAGACTAAACTAAAGAAGTAGAAGTTTATAAAAGATTAGAATACTTCTAATAAAGCTAGTAACTTTTTTTTAGATAAATTAGACTTAGATATAGAATAGATAAACTTATTAGAATTTATTATAAATTATAGTTACTACTAAGAGCTTACTAATATAGAAAGTAAGTTAAAGGCACTTATAAAGTACTATAATAATCTACTAGTAGAATATTTTAGAGTAAGACGCATATTAGAAAAGCTCTAATATTAATATACCTAGAAGAGTATAAGAAAGAATATTACTAAGTATTACTATAATTACTTAGTCTACTATAAGGTAATACTAGCTTACTATAAACTATATAGTCTATTAGAATCTTTACTATCTTTAGATTAACTATAGAAGAAAGCTACTATAGATTTTATTATAGAGCTTCTCTCTAGTACTATATAAGGCTAAGTTTATAATATAATACTAGTTATAGTGTATAGACTTACTAAAATAGTGTTATATCTAGAAGTATAGAAATAAATAGAAGATAAATTATTATATTATAAGTTTACTTAGAAAGCTCTCTTAAGTAGTAAAGCTTCTAAAAGCTTATCTTAATCTATACTAGTATAATTATATACTATACTCTTAAGAAGTATCTAAAAGTGCGTTCTATAATATACTTTCTAAGTATTTTATAAGAGTAGGCTATATAGTTATAATAAGCTCTCTTATTATAGCTAAGAATACTAATTACGTACTTATTAGAGCGTATATAGCGCTAAGAGCTTACTTAGTGTATACGCGCTAATTATAATATTACTAAAAATTATTTAATTAGCTAAACACTTTCTACCTCTTACTTAAAATAAAAGTAAGTATTTTTAATTTTTATTAGTACGCTTACTAACTTTAGTAGTATACTCTATTATACTAATTAAACTAAGTATACCTTTCTATATTTATCTCTAAGCTCTCTAGCGTTATATTAAAAGAAAATAAGTATAAGTATAAAAATAGCTACTTTTCTAAGAATAAGTAGTCTAGTTCTAGCTCTATAAGCGCCTCTAAAATAACTTCTTTAAGCTTTAGTTACGTAAGCGCGTTAAAAATTAAGCTATTAAGCTCTAATATCTCTAACTTCTTTAAGTATCTAGCTACTCTCTCTAAAATAGAGAATTATAAGCGCTTAAATAAGCTTTATAGTATTTTTAGAGGCTCTTCTAAGCGTAGTTCTTCTAGTAAGAAGTAGAGCTCTAGTTCTATAAGTACTTCTACTTCTACCTATAACTTATTTACTACTCTAACTTATACTTCTAAGAAGTCTAATTTATTCTCTAAGTATAGTAATATAGTTACTTAAGAGTAGACTAATAATATTTTATATTATAATAAGTGCGCTACCTAAAAGTACACTAATAAGTAGTACGCTTATAATCTTAAAGCTAAGAATAAAATAGAGTAAAAGTATTATAATAAGATTACTTATAAGTATTATATTACTAGTTAAGCTATAAAAAATAAGTAGCGTCTATATTATAAGCGTAATAAGTAGGTTAAGTATAACTTAGAGCGTAGTAATAAGAATTCTAAAGCTAAAGTAATTACTAAAACTAAGCGTATTAAGTCTAAGAATAAGCACTTTATTAATAAGTAGCGTACTAAGTAAAAATACCTTAAAATTTTACTTCTAAAGGCTATTAAGCTCTATTAAAAGATAGTTCTAGAAAAAGTAATCTACTAAGTATAGTAGTCTACTAATTCTATTAGTATAATAAAAAAGTATAATAATAAGTAAGCTAGTAAGACTATCTAGAAAAAGTATACTAACTCTAATTTAGATATTGCTACGCTCTCTTAGAAGCTTTCTAGTAATTTCTATAAGTATTCTACTAAAGTTACTATTATAGTTTCTAGTTCTTTAGCTACTAGTAATACTTATTCTAATATTCTATTCTTAAGTTCTTTTAGTTCTAAGAGCTCTACTTCTAAGAATTCTACTACTATCTTTTCTAACGCTTCTAAGCTTTCTACTAAAGTCTTAGATAAGCTTTCTATTTCTTAAGAAAGTAGTATAGTTTATAATACTTTACTTTTCTCTAGCTTTACTTCTAAGAAGAAGTATTCTTTTATTATTATAAGTAGTATAAAAAGCTCTCTCTTTAATCTAGAGCTTTCTATCTAGTCTAATAGTTTAGATATTACTAATTCTTTTAATAAGTATAATAATAAGAAGTATAATAGTAAAAAGTATATACTTAATAAAGATTCTAATAATAAGAATAATAGAGCTTTAGTAACTAAGTCTATACGTAAGTATAGCTTTAAGAAGCCTATTTTTATTACTACTAGTAAGCTTTATAAGATAGTGTACTTTTAATACTTTTAGTCTATAAGTACTAGAAAGGCTACTAACTCTCTTTACAAAAACTATATAAGTATTAATAAGAGTAAGAAGTCTAAGCGCTACCTTACTAGTACTATTAGTAATTATAAGTATAATAATATATACGTATACTCTTTTTTAAGCTTAAGAAGCTTTACTAACTCTTTTTTAAACCTAAGTATATAAAGAAGATTACTAAGTATATAGTTAATTAGTTTTATACTATAGAGTAGAACCTAAAGACTAGTTATCTACTTAATATTAAGAACTCTTACTTTTATAAGCTTATCTATAACTATAATACTACTTTTAAGTAGTACTTTAAGTATAGCTATATAATCTAGAAGTATAGTAAGAAGTAAAGCTTTAATACTTTAAAAGTAGAGCGTAATACTAATAAGTCTAAAAATACTTTTAGTATTAAGTAGTCTTAATCTAACTTTAATAATAAAACTAATAACGCTCTTACTTCTAAGTAGCGCTCTTCTAGTAAGTTTTATTCTAGTACTTTAAATTCTTAGTACTAATAAGCTTTATAGAACTTTATCTAGTAGTTAAGTAAGTTAACTATAATAAGACTATAGATAATAGTGTAGCGCTTCTTAATAATAATAATAGAAGTATATCTTCTAAAACTATTACTAATAATACTATTATAGTTATTTATAAAAGTATTACTACTAAACTTAGTTACGTATTTATGTCTATAGAGAAAGTTATACTCTTTTAGTTCTTTACCTTAGAGTTTAAGTATCTCTAAGCTTATAAGAATACTACTAATAACTAGTAGTACTTCTCTAACTTTATACTTAGATAACTAAAGAAGTATTACTCTAATTATAGTTCTAGATATATACTTTTTTATCTTACTATACTCTTTAGAGTATATACTTTAATAAAAGCCTTTTTTTAATAAGTAGTTTTTTATAAACTTATAAGAGAAGCTATACTTAAAATATACTTTCTACTACTCTCTAAGAAGAGTAGCTAAAAACTCTTTTATATCTTATAAGCTTTATAATACTACTAATAATTTAATATTCTTTATATTTAACTACTTCTTAAAGTAGATAAATTACTAAACTAATAGATTTTTAGTAAGCCTATTAGCTAGTATACTCTTAGTTTCTAGATACTTAACTCTAAAAGACTTTTTAGCATACTCTTACCTTAGCTATATATTTTAGATATTAATATATTTAAGGCGTATTATTATACACTTATTAGTGCTAACTACTAAGTATATAGTCTACTAGTTATTATAGAAAATTATCTACGCTACTTCTAAGGTAAGAGTAAGCTTCTAAAATAGCCTTTTAAGAGCTATTACTTCTTTACTAATATACTTAAGAGTAAAAAGCTCTACTTCTATAGTTAAAGTTATTATAGTTACTTATTATACTACTTTCTAAATAATAGTACTTCTAAAGAGTATAATAAAGTAGCCTTATAAAGAGTACCTAGTCTTTAGATTATTTATAAAAGAAGTATTACTATAAATTATAAGTTCTACTCTAGAGTACGCTCTATAGTAGATAGCCTAGTAGTAAGTCTTATATAAGTATATAATTACTTAGTTAACTACTTTAATATACTCTTTACTTAGATTTATAAAAAAGTATAAAAGCTTTAAAATAGTATATACTATATTAGGCTATAGTATAATAGCTATATAGAGTAGTAATCTAATACGCTCTTAGTAGTCTTTAACTACTTTTTTATCTACTTTATCTATTAACTTTATAAGCTCTTAGCTTAGAAGTAGTATAGTAGAGCTTAAAGAAGTACTTTCTAAGTTAAACTTCTTAGTAAGCTTATCTAAATACTTATTATATATAAGCGTTATAGTATAAGTAGCGTAATTAGGTAATACTCTTACTTCTAGAAACTATTTAACTAGGCCTTTCTCTTCTAGGTTATATACTACTTTTATTATATTAGTAACTTATAAAGCTCTTTAATAAATAGTATAGTAATATATAAGTAGTATATTATTAATATAGAAGAGTAGAAAAATCTTTCTTTATTTATTAAAGAAGAAATAAAGCTCTTCTTTAGAAGTAATAAGACTTACTTTCTTTACTATACGTAAGAGCTCTTTATACTAGAGTAGTAAAGAGTTCTTTAGTTTATAGAGAGTATACTTAAGCTTTATATACTTACTAGGCTTCTTAAAGCTATCTAGTATATTATATACTACTACTAGCTAGTACTCTTAGTGCGTATAAAGAAATACTTCTATAATATTAAACTAGAGAATTTCTAGATTAAACTTAGCTACTATTACTATTACTATTCTAAAAGAGTATAAGGTAAGTGTTACTATATATATAGAGTATATAAAATTAATTACTTATAGATCTTCTCTTACTACTATATAAGCTTTATACTTAATAAAGTAGCTATTCTAATTAATCTTATATATAAATACCTATTTTAGTAGAAGTAGGCGCTCTTATACTAAGAAGCGCTTAATCTTCTTCTAGATATCTACTCTATAAAGTATATTAATCTTTTTCTTATAAGCTTTATAGAAGAGCTTACTATATAAATAATTACTAAGATTCTTATACTTCTTTAGAAGCTATAGTAGTTAATTATAGTATATACGTTTAGATAGCTTATACTTCTATAAAAGTATATTACCTAAGATTATAGCTACTATAATTAAGTAGACTATTATAAGCTCTTTCTAGTCTTCTTCTACTTTATATAAGTATTAGAGAAGACTATTTAGAAGGTTATTATCTTATATACTATTTTATAAATTATATAGTATATAAACTTCTAGTTCTTCTACTTCTAGGCTTTTACGTTACTCTCTAATTTTAGAGCTTAATTATATTAGTTTTTTATAATTACGCCTTTAGCGTATTAGTCTAGAAGTAGATAGTAGTTCTATTTTACCTTATTCTAGAGAAGTTCTAAACGTAGAGCGTATATAGAAATATAGTATACTTAGAAGTACTTTATTCTAATAAGTACTATATACCTTATTCTAATAAAAGCTCTCTATATTAGAAAGCTATTTATTACTTAGTACTAGTAAGCGCTCTTTTCTAGTTTAGTATACTTTCTAGGCGCTACTATTATACTTCTAACTAGATATTATAGTTTAGTATACTCTAGGCTTTAGTATTTACTCTAAAGTAAATAGGCTAGTATACTCTTAAGAGTCTATATAGATTTCTAGTAGTTAGCTAGCTAAGCTTTCTACTTATATAGAAGATATATTATATACTACTTATTAATTAGGCTAGCTAGCCTATTTAATAGTAAGCTATAATATACTACTTTCTAGCTTCTAGATAGAGTTTTTAGAAGTATACTAGTTTTATATTTTACTTACTATAGCGCAGAGCTAGTTAAAAATATCTTTATACACTTCTTCTATATTATATAGCTTATTCTTATATAGAAAATTAATAATATACGTAAGCTCTTCTACTAAGTACTTCTAGCTACTTTTAGCGCTACTCTTATAGAAAAGCTCTTTATTAAAGCTTACGTTTCTTATTATAATTATTTAATTAAGCTTTAGAACCTATATTCTATAAATATTAGACGCTCTATATTCTACTAGGTATCTAATATAGCCTCTTAGTATAACTTTAAAGTTACGCTTATCTTATCTAGCTACTTACTTTCTATTAAGTAGATAAGCTTTATAGCTATAAGCGTAGATAGTACTCTAATCTAGGTAAAGATTAGCTATAATAGTATAAACCTTCTTACTATACTTTATATACTATATATTAAGTATAGTATTAGATACTAAGAGATTATAAATATATAATAAGCTTATATTATATAGCTAGGTTGCTACTTCTATAATATCTAGCTAGAGCTTTTTAGAAAGATTTACACTAACTCTTATCTTAATAGACTTAGTAATTATCTTCTAATCTACTCTCTCTACTCTTCTATTTAGTTTATAGGTATAGATAAAAGTACACTTTATAATAATACTTTACTCTTTAGCTTATATCTTAAAGCGTAACTTACCTCTCTAAGATAGTATTATAATATTATTATCTTAGATAATAATATAGATATTAAGCTTATACTAAGCTATAAAAAAGCTTATAAAGTTATAAAAAACTTTTATAATCTCTATAAGCGTTTTAGCTTAGAGAGTATATTAATAGATCTTACTACTATAATTATTTTTAAGTACTATAATCTAGAGCTTTCTATTATAACTAGTAGAAAAGTTAAAAAGATTTTATAAAATTCTCTAATAAGGTCTTAGAGCTTTCTTACGTAGTTATCTAGAGATACACTACTTTATATAAGTAATAGCGTAATACTTATACTTACTTTAGCTTATTCTTTTAATATATATATTACGCGTATTTTTAATAAAAGCTTAAAGCGCTTCTAGACCTAGATAGTTTACTTTTATATGCTAAAGCTTCTCTAAATTAGACTAAGAAAAGCTTCTCTAGAATTATTATAAGCGCTAGTTATTAGTTATACTTATTATAGTTAGGTAAAACTTTAAAGAATTATATTTAATAAATATAAGCTTATACTCTCTTTTAAGCTTTACTAGTATAAAGTTATTAGTAAGTATTTCTATATAAAGTGTTAAGTCTAACTCTAGGTACTATAGTCTAGCTTTATTAAGAGCTACTTTTAAGATAATATTAATATAGAAACTCTCTATAAGCGCTACGCTTATTAGAATAAGATTCTTTATATATAGTTCTTTTTTTCTAGTTAAAGCGTTTCTAATTCTTTATATACTATATCTAAGTACCTAAAAGAAGAAGCTTTCTACTTTTATAGTATAGAATTTATATACTTTTATAAAAGTCTTTAGCTTAAGTAAAAATATATTATTAATAAGATATACTACTACTTTATTATCTAAGATAGTGCTTATAAAGAGTAAGTAAATATTAAAATCTATAGTAGAGTATATACTACTAATACTTAGCTAACTTATAATAAGAGTAGAGTTAATAAGTATTACCTAAATTAACTCTAGATAGATAGAGTTTAGGCTCTTAATCTATACTTACTATAAACTAGTTTATCTCTTCTTATTAAAAGCTCTTTATAAACTATTATACTTTAAGTTTCTAAGCTTAGTAGTAATCTTAGCCTTAGCTTTATTAAAAAGCTTTAGAAGTTTATCTATAAGCGCTATTTCTAAACGCTTATATATAGTAGTAGACTACTTATAGTACTATCTATATAGGTAATTCTTCTTAGACTTCTAGAATAAGTTATTATTATTAGAAGCTTATTATAGTGCTTCTATAATAGTAAATACACTACCTCTACTAGTAGAGTAAGTAGTATACTTTTAAATTAGCGTAGTAAAAATCTTTAACACTTATTTAAGAGTAACTTAAGTTTTACTAATAGTAAAAGCTTTAATAAAGTTCTACTATATAGAGTACCTCTATTCTAGAGTAAGCCTAATACTAATTACTTTTAAATAGTTCTAGATAGTAAGTATATTATTAACTTTAGTAAGTTTATACGCTTTAGCTTAGGCTAGAATATAAAAGTATTTCTATTACTAGCGCTTAGCGTTAATACGTTTCTATTACACTTTCTAAAGATATACTTTATACTATAAGTATATAAAATTCTTAGTGTAGTTCTTCTCTAGAAAAAGTATAAACTTAAGATATTTAATAAGTACTTATAATATAGCCTCTTTCTTTATAAAGATAAAAAGTATAGTAGAAGCTAGAAGCTTTAGACTAATAGTCTAATTAACTTAGTTCTAAAGATACCTAATATAAGTGCTCTTTAACTACTATTCTATTACTTATACTTTATACTTTATAATAGATAGGTTATACTTATTAGTATAGAGCTTATTAACTAAAGCATTCTATATAATTACTACTAGCTCTAGAGTAGTTAGAACGCTTATCTAGATAAAAGTAGCTATTTTAGTGTTAGAGTTAATATTAGCCTAAATTTCTTTACTTAGAGTATAGAATTTAAACTAAGTAAACTACTTAAGCTAATACGCTAAGTTAGTAAGTGTAAAAGCTTTTATAAAGATTATTATAAAGTTACTTATTATAAGTAATAGAGTAGTGCTTCTATAGAAGTGTAAAGATTAGTAATAGAATTAGTATTACTATACTTTATTAAACGCCTTATATTTTAAGTATATAAATATAGAACTATATTATTTTCTTAAAGCGCTAGGCTTATAACTATTATATTTAGAAGTATAGAAATAAATAGAAGATAAATTATTATATTATAAGCTTACTTAGAAAGCTCTCTTAAGTAGTAAAGCTTCTAAGAGCTTATCTTAATCTATACTAGTATAATTATATACTATACTCTTAAGAAGTATCTAGAGGTGCGTTCTATAATAAATAGTCTATTATATTCTAGTAAGAGGTAATTAGAATAGCTTAGACCTTACCTAGATATAGATATATAAGGTTATCTATCTATATAGTATTCTAAAGTAGGTTATCTTAGATAGAGGCCTACTAATAAATATAAAGTATTAGAATACTTTTTAATACTATTTAAACTCTAAAAGAGTTCTTATGTTTATATTCTATCTCTAGATAGATAGTTAAACTAAGTAGTAGAACTAAATACTAGAATAGTACTTTTAGTATTACTATATACTAAAATAGAATAACTAAACTCTATAAATATCTATTAGAAAGTTTACGTATAATAATAGTATTTACGTAACTACTAGTATAACTTCTTTCTAAGTCTACTATAGTACTAATCTAAGAGAAGTAGACTAGTTTAGTATAGTCTAGAGTAAGAGAAAAAGCTCTATAGAGCTTTCTACTACTATAAAAATACTTAGCTTATAAGCTAAGTATAAGAAAAAGATTATTATAGCTAATACCTATTAGAAGGTATATACTAATAAGAAGAGAATACCTTTTCTATTTAAGATAGAGAATTAAGTTTTAATCTTTAATTAGTATATATATTCTACTAAGCTAAAGAAAAAGCTAGATTAGAAGTATATAAGCTCTAGGCGTATAATAGCCTAGATTAGTCTATCTACGTTTAAAATTAATATACCTAAACTAAAAGTAGTTTATCTAGTCTTTTATATATTACTTCTAGAACTATATAAGCTAACTAGATATTTATTATATCTACTAATATAAAGTATTAATACTATATATAGATTTAGTAATAATGTATATAATATTAACTAAATCTTAGATTAAAGGCGTAATAAGAATAATTAGTAGAAGTATCTTATTAAATAGTAAGGCTACTCTAATAAGAAAAACTCTTAGAAACTAAAACTAGAGATTAGTGTAGAGGTACTATAGAAGTTTTAGAATAATAAAAGTATATAGCTTTAATATTAGTCTAAAAAGAAAAAACCTAAGTAAGGCTATAAATAGTCTTCTAAAAAGAAAAGAGATAAGTTAAGATAATACTTAGAGAATAAAACTAAGTATACTTTTACTAGTTTTTTTCTAATTTAGATTTTTTAATATAGTATTTAATAGTACTATAGTCTAATAGCTTACTTTAGCTATTCTTATAATAATTATATACTACTTATTATAGATTATTATAATCTATTTTATATTATAAGGCTTTACTTCTATTAATTTTCTATAGATTTTAGACTTTAAGACAAAATATTATATTTCTATAAGTTACTTAGAAGATAGATTTTATAAGACTTTAGTAATTCTTACTAAGCTAGGTATACGCTAGAGAATAAGCTATTAAAGCCTATTATAGGTTAGAGTAACCTAAGATAAGCTAAGAGTTCTAAATATTATACTTAAAGACTACTTTTTTACTAGATTTACTACTAAATACCTAAACTAGTACTTAATACTCTAAAATTAAGCTATATACTACTAGAATAATCTAGAATAGCCTATTATAAAGTATTTTACCTATTCTTAGTATTATTATAGATTACGTTAGCTACCTTAATTTTCTTAGTAAAAACGCTTTTCTAACCTTAGATAGTATTAACTCTACTATTTTTAAGAGTATAGATTTTAGTAGCTTTATTTAATATAATCTTCTTAAGCTAAACTTTCTTAGAATTAATAACTATATACTATTATAGATTAGAATAGCCTATAATAGTCTAGTATAAAGAAAACTTACTTTTTTAGAACTATTCTTTATTATATTATTAAAAGTACGCTTCTACTTAGCTATATAAACTTAATTAGAGACTAAAACTAACTCTTTAAAGTAACTAGAAGTAGAAAGGTAAACTAAAGACATAGTGTAAGAACCTAGTCTTAGACCGCTAGACTAATACAACCTAAAAAGGTAAGAATAACTAAGATAGTATTCTTAGTCTAAGATAATATATATATAGATAGTAAGGCTCTAGCCTAATAAGCTCTAGTAAGATCTACTAAGCTCTATTAGGCTCTAGGCCTTACACTATCCCCTCTCTTAGGTTCTAGCTAGACCTCTAGCTAGATATATATATACTAGCCTTAAAGCAGCTTTATATATATTAATAGAAGCTTATCTATTAGCTAGAACTACGCTAGTTCTAGTTAAGCCTTTACTCTAGGCTAATATATAGATTTCTTAAAAGAAACACTAGGCTTTCTCTTCTAGAGTAGAGATTCGAACTCTAGACCTAGAAGAGGTTATCTTAGTTATTATGTAAGAACCTAGTCTTAGACCGCTAGACTAATACAACCTAAAAAGGTAAGAATAACTAAGATAGTATTCTTAGTCTAAGATAATATATATATAGATAGTAAGGCTCTAGCCTAATAAGCTCTAGTAAGATCTACTAAGCTCTATTAGGCTCTAGGCCTTACACATAGTAGACTAATAATAATAAGTTTTACTATTATAAAGAAAAAGCTTCTCTATATAAAGTTAATATTATCTATTATAGATTAGAATAGCTTATAATAGTTTAGAATAGCTACTTACTTCTTAATAATCTTCTTAAAAGTTATAGCTATTTTTAGAAGTTTATTAGTAAAGCTTTAAATCTCTTAAGTAGTATAATTATAAATAGATTTAATCTACTAAGCTAAAGCTAAAACTTTAGTACTATTAGTATTAGTAGAAAGTATAATCTAGTTACTCTAATTATTAACTTAATAAAGTAAGTTATAGTTATAGATAGTAATAGTGCTTTAATTAATCTTTTACAAAAGATTACTAATAGTATAATTAAAGTAACTATTATCTAATTTAACTTAAGAAGTTTATATAATAGGTTAGTATAGATTATAATAGCCTATTATAGAGTATTATAACTTACTATATAGTAATCTTAGTTAAGAATCTAGTACCTAAGACACTTAGACTAATAGTAGATCTTACTATTTATAATATAAAACTAACTACTTAGAAGACTAATATACTTAGTGCGTTTTAGAATTTTTTTCTTATCTAGTAAGTAAATAAAGTAATAGCTAACTTTTCTAAAGTACTTAACACTACTAGTAGAGAAGAATATAATATAGTAGTAATAAGAGTTTATAGCTTACTTACTATATTCTATAAAGATATTTAAAATATTAGTAAAGTCTATAGTAAGCTATTCTAAGCTATAATAGCTTTAGATAGGTCTTCTAGAAGCTAGATAAAGTAGGCTTATTAAGAGTAAGCGTAAACATAAGTAGAATAAATAGTATAATATAGATAGTTATCTACTAGTATTATATTAGCTTAGTTATATCTTAGTAATCTATAATACTCTATAATAGTTTATAATAGGCTATTATAGGCTATCTAGGCTACTAGTAGAAAATATTAAGATTAGAAGTACTTACCTAATTATTATTAGTTAGTATAAGAGTAATAGTTAAGAAATTTAAAAAATCTTAATATAATACTACTAAGACGCTAGCTACTAGCGTAGGTAGTAGTATTTACTATAATATTTTATTATTACTTATTTTAGTAGTAAGTAAGAAAATTACTAAGTAAAAGTAAAGATAAGTTTAAAAAATAACTTTCTTATAATATAGCGTATTTTATATTTACTAATATACGCCTTAATTACTAAATAATAATAATCTATAAAATAGCCTACCTTAGCCTAGAATAATCTATTCTATCTAACTCTAGAGAATTAAAGCTAAAAAAAGAGATATTATTAGAAACTTATATTCTAGATAGTTAAATAATGTTATATAACTTAACTTAGCGTAAGTATAAGTAAATCTAAGAAATTATTATTTAGAAGGTAATAATTTATCTATTCTTACTAGATAATATACTATTACTTTACTATCTCTTATATTCTATATTAATTAGTAGTTATTTATCTAATACTAAGTTATCTTTACTTTTATATATAAAAAGTAGCTATAATTAAAGTACTACTTTTTTAGCTTACTACTAAGTAGTAGCTAATAATTTCTAAAAAAAAGTTTTTAAAAAGAGTATAGTAGTAAAAAGTAAGCTTAGTAAATATACTACTTACTAAGTTTAGTATATAACTAGTTTAAGATAGTTAAAGTAGTTAAAGCTAGTATTATAAGTTAATTTTATAGCTTTATAATATTTACTATTTATATAGAAAAGTAGTATTATAAAAAAAAAAATCTACTTCTAGACTAGCGCCTTAGCAAATAAAACTAGGATTACATTAATACATTAAGAGAGGCTAGGCTATCTCCTACCTGCAACTCCCGCCTAGCATCTCTAGCGCCCTGCTGTTCGCTTGCGTGTTTCTCTCGTGAACACTTGATTTCTAATATGCGGCGTCACGATCTCTTTGCAGCACTTACCCGAAAAGTGCACGCCTTCGTCTGTCCCAAGCTCCACGCGATACTGATCTAGGATGACTGCGACGAAGGGGTGTTGGACATGCAAAGGTAGTGCTTGATCTCGTGGAGTTCGGGATGTTTTGCCTTGTTAACATCCTCCGTAGATCGCAAGGTCTCGTGTGACCGCACTGTTCCTGCGTGCATCAAGTGTTCCAAGACCAAGCGAGCATGCGGTGGTTATGGCATTCGTCTCACATGGCCCCAGATGGATAAACAAGAGAGGTCTCTGCCAACTTCTGCACGTTCGGGGACGCAGCGCACGATAAGCCGACGGAGGACTGAGCAATGGGTCAATGTGTCGCAGACTGATGTCCTCCTCCACATCCTTGCTAGAGATGCTAAAGGCGGAGGTACGGCGTCTCAAAGCAAGCTGTTGACACGACTTGACGTGTGATTAGTAAAAAGCGAGCATGTTGAGAGATATAGGCTTGCATTGCCCAGACTTACCCAAACCATGGTCCCGGTACCGAAAGCGATCACTGCTAGCGAGGCGGGTCTAATACGGTATTGTATGACCTCTTATGGGGGATGACTGTCTCAATATTAACTAGCCGCAGTTGAGAACGTGATGATCGGTATCCTACCGACCCTGGGTCGTGATAAAGCAGGCGTCGGACGGCTATTATTGCGCATGGCCTTATCAGGACGATCAAAAGCGTCAAAGGCTTTACTGCTATCTGTTGTCGCATTGGCCTCGCGTCATCGCGGACACGATGCGGTACATGCGGCCCGTGCAAAGAACGCAGCTATAGACGCGCTGATAAGTGCCACAAGCTCTGAAATGGACCATGATGCCAGTATTGAGCACATTGCCACTGGGCTGACTTTGTGTTTGGTAGAAGTGAGTACCCATCCGAAAAAGACAAGGACGAGACTGACGAATTACCGGCACAATCATAGACAAATCTCGACTGCGATTGGATAGGTCATTTGTGCGGCGCAAGAAACGCCTTACCTACTATTGAGCAGAAAGCATACGACATTGGCAGCGATGCAGCTGTCATACTCGAATGGCTTTACCACTTCGTCACCTTCACACGCTTCAGTTTCCGGCATTGGCGCACCTATATGATTCGAGCAACATCGCAAGAGCTTGGTATCAATGGCGCAAGCCCTCATTGTGTCATGCAGTATCGAATTGCTCGAACGTTGGTAGCAAAGAATATGGCGGCTATCTCCACCTACGTTCATCCGGTGGTTCAACTTCTCGCCGATGTCTTAGACACGAGACTATACGCTTCCGACCCGCACTATCATTCGGTAGAATATCAACAGTTCCTAGATGATCTCAACGTTCGACTGAGCGACGTTGATTCCTTTATGGAAAAGGACGGAGAAGACGATGATCAGTCTCGTTGTCTAGAGTTAACCCGACTAGCAGGCCTAATATACCTCGAGCGCGTATCTCGAAACTTCTCAGGCGAATCTACAAGACTGGAAAACTGGAAAAAAGATGCGGTCTCCATACTTGCCAGCCTGAACACATATCCACCATCGTTCGCTGTGTTTATTGTCGGCTGCGAGACTCATACAGACGAAGAGCGGATTGTCATGCTTGACTTCTTTACGAGACTGGAACAGCATCCTCACTTGAATAGCTTACTGGAGGCGAAAGGTTTGGTTCAGACAGCCTGGATTCAACATGACCTTGGGGAAGAGGGTGAGCTTGAGTATATTCACAAGCTCAACTTGGTGTTGAGCTCGCGCAATGTAATACCGAGCTTCATGTAGCCTTTCAGCTCGTTATAGTGCTTATCATGCAATGGATGATTGGACACAATCTTTTCATTTTGCTATTTTCTACCGGCCCTCCAACCATTTGGTGCCGTCTCACATCAAATCCTCAGGATGTCTCTTCCTCATGTGCCTCATCATGTTGTCTTTTCTTGAGAACTGCTCCATGCATCCGTACACCATACACTTGACAAAATTCTTCCCTTTCGGACTGTGCTTTGCATGGATGTGTCGCTGGAGGTCGGCCTCGAAACCAAACGGCTTTTGCATACAGCCCTTGTACGGGCATCTGGCGCGTTTATAGTGTATACGGTTGGTATGCTTACTGTGATGTTGTCAACTCGGATACTGGTCATGACAGGACGTGCTACATACTTCAGGTCGCAACGGCGAGGAAATTCGTCTTGACAAAGACAGCAGATGAAGTACGGCCCTTCCGATTGTGTAATCGAACCCGGGACGGAATCATATGGTGATGTGCTTGCGGAGATACTAGTTGCTGGAGTGTCTAGCCAGTCATCCGAGAGGATTTCGGACAATGCTAATGGCGTTGATGGGACACACGGAGTAGTTTCGAAGTGATGAGCGTCAACACTGGCCGGTAAACAGTCCAATGAAACCGTGTGAGTATGGCTATTAGCTTCCACGGACTGCGATTCCTCGAGATAAGGGCGATGTATGACTGGATTGATGTCATATTCAAAAGCGAATGGTGAGAAGACTTGGCCAGTGGCTGTGTTCGAGCTTTGGCCGGCGACACATTGAGACTGTTGTAAATCCGCTCTTGAGACTAGCGCGCCACAGGAAACATTGTGGAAATCTAATATCGAAAAGCCATATGGCAAAGACGTAGCGGCTAGGAATGGGGCAAAGACGGTGAACGCCTTTACCGACACTTGAGCCAGGATAGGAACAAAGTTTGACACAAAGCCAAACACCTCGACGGTGCGGCTGCGGGAAGTATGGGAGCTAGACTGCCCTTGGAGTAAACTTTCCAAGAGAAGACTAAAGGCGGCCGGGAAGGATGTTGTGTAACAGTCCGAGAAGGCTAGCGTATGGACCTTATATGCTGTGTCACTCGAGAAGCACGCTAGGAGTGGGGATGAGGAATTACTGGACGGCAAAAGGCCACGCCTCACTGCCCAACCAGAAGCTCTACCGGTCGTTATGCCTCTCTTCTCATGCAGCTGTATATTGTGGCGGAGGCTATGGCCGCAGTGTTGCAGCGTGCGTTAACCTGAGAGGACTGTTGAGATGCCTCACGAGGTACTGCCCATAGAAGGATGTACTAGGGCTTTTGGCCTTAGCTGAGTAGTTATCGCAATTAGTGGCGAAGCCGAGCTGTCTTTCCATCATGCCTACGGTTCCCCCTCTCAGAACGATGCGCTAATGCCGCAAGAAGTTCAGAGTTGTTCGACGTTACGTCCACATGATCGACGCGGACATGTCTATAGGACGCGGGAGAGTTAGCAGTGTCTTTCTGATGCAAAAGCATCAAGGGTTTGACTCTTACTTGCTGCGCAAGGCTATTGGGTTGAAGATACCCCGCGGGACAAAAAGGGCACACGTATGCCAGACTTTGATGAATAATACCATGGCGTATCATCTCAACCTTCCTTTTGAACCCTTCGCCCCCTTCACTTCTTGAACAGCTAGGGACTGGGCAGTAGTGTAGTCTCCGCAGGTAGTGGGTTTTCATGTGCGAGCTGTATTTGTTAGCACGGGTGACTGGCATTGGTTGATGCACATACTCAAGCAGTTGTTGTGTCCACATGGGTTCTGCGTCGCAGCCTGGATGTTCACACGCCAACGGATCGGGTCTGGAACTGAAATAGATTTCGCGCGCATAAGCATCTTGCTTGCCTACTTCAACTTCTATAGCGGTTTGTCTTGCGTCCCGCGGTAGAAGTGCGATCTTAGCAACTTCGCTTTCTCTGCGATCCTTTTCGCGCTGATCTATGAGAGAGGTATCTGGAGATGTTCTTGTGTCTCCTGTGGCATTATTAGTCAGGCCCTTGACCTGATGTATTCGCATGGATAGACTCGTTTACTCACCGTCATCCCAATTCCTAGATCTGGCTGCTGCGATGTCTCGAGTGATTTCGAAGATCGTGTATCTTTTAGCTTCGCGCCGCCGCCTTCGATTTAATCCAAGGGGTCTACAGTCGCGTGGTGCGGGTGTAAGAGCATCTTGCCGTCGTTTAAACATTTCAAGTCCCTCCAACGAATCCCGGCTCACAAGGATGTCGTGACGTAGATCTTTTGCTAATGCAAACTTGATTGTAATGCTACTCTCTGCACGGGAGCCTCCTAACGCGCGGATGGATGCGATGGATAGTTTGGCACATACATATCCCGAAGTGACTACCATACTGCCATCCGCTAGTTCGATCGTATCCTCACCGGGACATATCCTGAGACTGCGCTCGGACACGAATGATGGCGAGATCATGTCGACTTCTGATCTGAACCCAGGTGTCGCTAACGTCTTAACGTGGTTCAGCTCGCAGGTCAGAAGCTGCTTCGATCTGTCCGTAGAGCGCAGGGAGAGAGCCTGGAAAGCTGACGATGGTACCCGTAAGAGTCTCTCTCGATGCTCGGTTATTGTTCTTGTCTGTACCAGGAAGCTCAATCCTATCATGACAGGTGCTGCACTTCTGGGAACGACGTAAAAGGTGCATGTCGTCATGACCAATGATTTGGTTTCAGTACCGAATGAACAAGTTAGATCGACGCGTCCGGAAGCTTCCACGATTCTCCCATCAGCCAAAACAAACTCCTTCCTCTCTGGTACTTCATCGGCTCTGGAAAGCCCTAATTTTCTTGCCACTTCGTCTGAGATAATGTTGACATCCGCACAGGTGTTCGCACATGATAACACGGTGGCGGAAATGCCTTGCCTGTGAATGGTGATAGGTAAACCTGAACGACTCTTCTTCGGTCTATGTGACTTAATCGACAGTAATGGAGGATGCTTTTGCAGTCTTGGTCGCACTTCAAAGGAAGGCAATGGCGGTAATGGTATGTCCTGCATTCTCCAGAGATTGGCATCGCTCAGGGGAGGAGAACCTGAGTTTGTCGAGTCTCCGCCGTCAGACAATGACCCGTCATCACGAACATTTTCTAGTACATCACGGGTATCAAGCGACAACGTCGATCGTAGATTTGGAGGAACCATTTGGTGAAGCAGCATAGTCTCCATGGACTGCCATTCACTTTGCTGAGCATGAATGTGATACAACTTGTGCAGCTTCCTTCGGGCCTCTAGACCATCACCAGAGCGTTCAATTTGAATTAGAATCTACTTTTTCATTAGCTCTGGTACAATTCAAATGGATCCAGCATCTACCGGAGGGGTCTCGCAAAGTTCTTGGAATAGCCATGAAGGTGGGAACGACAATGGAGGGCAGCCTCCCAGATCAGGTTGGAACGGAGTGAGTTCAGGAGAGGCGCGTAAGTAGTCATTGTCGTCGTAGTATTCCATGTTGTATAATTAGTCAATCCGAGGAGATTGTTCTCCTGGATCAAATTCGGCGGTGGCGGTTATGTGGTTAGGCTTGGCTTTGTGTACAACAGCACGGTTACAGGATAGCCCGATCCGTTGACCGGTCAAGTGCTACCAGTACTTGAGTGGCACCAGTGTCTGCTCCGCCTGCTCTAATCGTGGCCTCACTGCATAGAGACAGTCAATCGAGCACGGCGCCACCAGGCTAAATCAATCAATAATGATATTACAAAGTTACAACGAGAACGCTGCTTCTATATGCTGGCTACCGTCCAGAAGATTTCGATCTCACAAGATATCAACTATGTCATTCAAAAGAGAGCGCGAAGGGACTCCAGACCTTCTTCCGAGACGAGATCCTTCGTCGCCGAATCTCAAGCGCGCGAAGAAACCGAAGTAGGTCTAACAGACCCCGCACCACTCTCCCTCCTGCCCCAGTTCCTGGGCTGCCTCTTCAAGAACGCACCAACAGCGCCTAGGTATCCCTCATGCCTCAAGAAGTACGCTTGCCGCGTATCCTTCGACCAGAAACGAATAGCGTAGGATAGCGTATTCATAGTCTGCGAGTGACCGCCGATGAAAGAACCTCCAAAGTATATCCTGGGCAGTCCATGTTTCTCAGCATGTAGATGTGCCAACTGGCCGATGTTGTTGGAAACAGCGTAGAGGAGAGATCGTGCCATATCTTCTGGGCGGAAGGAACCAGGGTCGTGGGAGAGTTCTGCCGAGCCTTCAACGTGCTCTGCTTCTTCTCTGCGCTTAAGATCGCCGTTGCATCCATCTTCGGCCTCCCGTTCCGCTGCACGCTTCATCTTGTAGACCTTACCAAACGACGACGCGATATGCGTGCTCTTGAGCCCGATCTTGTTGTACGCCTGTCCGTAGATGTCTCCTACGAGTAAATCGACGGTAGAGTTGTCGCCGTTCTCCGCTAGTCGGAGCATGTCGTCGAAGCTGCGTGCGCCGGTGAGCAGCGATAAGAGACCCCAGAGTGTTCCTCCTCCTAGTGATGTTCCGCCTATGCGCTCGTATTGTCGGGGCCCTGAGACTTTGATCATGGAGACGCCGGAGCCGATGTTGACGAGGAGATAGGGGTAGATGTTCGGTGGGTCGGGAGGGTGTGGCATGAAGGTCATAGGGCTGTCTTCGCTGTATGTGAAGACTTCGTTCGGTATCTCGTTGATGAAGAAGTCGAGGCCTACGGACGAATAATTAGCACGTCGGTTCCCTACTCGCAGCCAACGTCATCGTACCTATGATCAAGCACTCCATTTCGTCTTCCCGTATGACTTCCACATCCAGCGCCTGCTTTATCTTGTCGTGGTACTTGAACGCACCACCCCCAGTCGCCATGATACACAGGTCCGGCGACCTGGATCCATTGTCGTGCTTCTGATCAGCCTGGAGCTTGCGCATGAACTCTATGCACGCATCTATCCGGTCTGTCTCGAACTTGAAGAAGTTGAGGCGTCCGCCGATCGCATCGTCGCCCGGTTCGCGCGAGAAGTATACAAGTTTGGCTAGAGAGCCTCCTATCTGCGATGCACACGATGGATTAGCATGCTGCTGCGACTTTGCAAGGGGCTGGTCGCTGTGAATGGTCGCGTGCCACAACCAATCAAGCACACGACCACGCAGGTACACTCACATCGACGGCTACATGGCTGACTACCGAAGTGTGGTTCGGCAGTCTGATGTCGTGCGGGTCGTGTTCGTAGTCCTCGCTCTGCGGCGTCCCCGGCTGCTCCTCGTCTACGATAAAGGCCCCCTGGACGTTGATGCGCACGTTGCCCGGGTGTTGTATCGTGTCCTGGATGTCGCTTTGCGCGGTAGTCCGTCTCGGGCGTCCCGGTTCCGGGGTCGACGATGTCTCTATAGGATGCGCACGCGATCCTTTGGTGCCGGTTTCACCCGTCGCGGGGTCCAACGCAGGCGACATGGATGCGGATGTTCTGGGTCTTGGCTGCAGCTTCGCCCTCTTACAGCGATGGCGCACGCTCAGAGGTCGACGGCGTCTAGCGGAGAGATGGTGTTGGGATGGCGATTGTGCGAAGGGGGAATGAGGCACTGGAGTCGCTGCTGATAGCGATAGACGTTCCATTTGTCCGCTTTGTAACGGACCTTATGCCCTGGGCAAGACGTGACCTGAAGTTCTGCGCAGAATAGAGCCCAAGGTACGCAAATCTCCCGCTGCCCCTATATAACGGCAGAGGGTGGAGCGCCGAAGAAGAACATATATATCCTCCATATTCATCGGCGGAATGGAGACTGTATATCTTGCGATGCGTGCTGATTACCGAGATCGGGGCAATGTTAAGCTCGGCAACTGGCGTGAGGCGTGATGGGGAACATCCGAGGACCGACTGGGGAGGTTTGTGGGGATGCCGCTGACCAACGTCGGTGCATTTAGTAGACTTCAGTAATCCAATATTATATATCGATCGCGGTAATTAGGCGAAGGATATGATAAGGGCCATTTCTAGTAGCTGGAAGCACACGTGCAGCTACACCAAGTGCACAGGTAGGAAACTTCAATTCGAGTACGTCATTATAGACTTTATCTCTTAGCTGCAAAATGCACATGATTCAAGCTTCACCCCGTTCATGCCTTCTTGAGGCACAGTTCACAGCCTCGTACCTGCATACACCCGCGTACCAGGTAGGTAACAGCCGATGACGTCGTGCGCTCGTACCCTCTCTACCAACTTCACAAGCACGACATTCTTCTACCGTACATTCACAAGACGCCAACCTTACACACTAAGCCCAAGGAAACTATATCTATCGTTACCACTACAAAATACCAAGAGCTTCAGCAAGATGTCGTGGATGGACTCCTGGTCGCGGCCCAGCAAGCACGCCGTCACCCCACCACCCCTCTACCTCACCGTCGGCGACACAGTACCCTACTGCCACAGCTGCGGGCGCGTAATCAGCGAGCGCCGTAAGACTCAAAACGCAACTGCAGTCAAGTACTGCTCAGCGCGATGCCGAAATAGCAAACCAGGCCCCACGGACCGCAAGATCGAAGCCACATTCGCCGCCCTTCTCAACGGCGCGTCACCAGAATCACTAAAAGAAAACGCCGGAGCAGACCCCGTCAAGAACAACGCAGAAACAGAAGCTGCGAATGATGATGCTAAATTCGGCAAAGGCGAGAAGAAGCATAAGAAAAAGCCCTCCAAGACCGTCAAAGGAGAAACTAGAATCATCATCGAATGCGGCACAGTAGAAGAGATAGTCTTCCAGCGGGAAAAAGATCCCGAGAAAGTATACGGACGACGCAAAAATCGTAAAGCGCGGTTTGTCGTCGAGAAGCCTGAGGATTGGAAGAGCGTAGATATGGTCGATCAACCTGCGTCTAGCACACCTGCCACTACAGCCACGACAGACGCATCATCAGCATCTGTACCACAGCAACCCCCACAAGACTACACCAGCGACGAGGAAAGCGTATCAGATTCCGACGCCGAAGCCGAAGGCGGCATAGTCCTCGAACCCACCAAAACAGCCTCCTCTACAGACGCAGACGCAGACCCCTCCGCCCTCCCCGACACCGTAGAATACGGCTACGGCGGCGGAAAAGTGCGGCCACCCCAAGCGCAAAACGACGTCAACGGCAGCGTGGGCGGAGAAAAAGGCTGGGCTGAACGCATCGAGGAGACCGATGAGATGAAGTTGAAGCGGAGGGAGGGACAGCGGAAAGCGGATGAGAGGGAGATGGTGCGCAAGGCTGCGAGGAGGGGGTGTGCGTTTGGGTTTAGCGTTGAAGGGGAGAGCGAGAAGAAGAAGTGTGAGGCTGTTATGAAGGGCGTGGTTGTTGAGAGTAGTTTTGCGAAGGGGGAGTGGGGGGTTAGGTGGAGGGAGATGGTCTGATATGAAGGACATTGCCTGGTAACCAAGGCAAATAAATGTCTGAGAACTAACAAACTGTACGATTGAGTAAAACGCCGATATGGCGGCGGTGGGTATCAAGAATATTCAACCAAAAAAACGCCGTTGTCCTGGATATCCAACAGGACATCCTTCAAGCGATCACCGCGCCGCTCTTTCCCAAGATCCATCTTCATGCATTACCCACCCAGCAGCCATTAAAGCTTTGCCTTCCTTCATGCCCGGGTGGATGATCATCTCAAATCCTGGTCTTAGTCCAGCTCCAGATCTGAATAATATGTTAGCATAACCATTCCATCTTCCCCTGTTGCAGAGGTTACGAAAAGAGAAAATCATACCTGATCATATGCAAAGCCATCGTCCTCGCCTTATCCTTCAAATTAACCTGATTCCTATTGATCAACCTCTTCGGCCCATGATCATCCTGATCATGCTGCAGAATCTTCGAGTATTTCCCCCGATACATGTTCATGTACTGTATCAGTGCGTCTTCTTCGTCGTCCGTCCACTTCTGTCGGCCTTTGCGTTCGGCCGCCCGTTCTTGCGTGGTGACTTCGAGAGCGCGGTTTTCTTTTGCGAGGCGCCGTTGGTCTGGCCAGGTTGACGAGGGCGGTTCTTCGGACATGGAGGGCGCAGAGGTTTCGGAGATTGATTCTTCTTGTTCGGATTCTGCGCGGGGAGGGGGATGGTGGCTAGTTGGTGCTGCGGAGGAAGAGGGTATGGGTTCGGCGGTGCGCTGTTTCTTTGAGACGGGCGCGTTGCGACGCCGTTCTGGGGCACGGAAGCCGCGGTCGGCGGTCTCGAATTCGTCGGATTCAGAGTCGGAGATGTCGATTACGCGCTTACGTTTGCGTGGAGATGGCAGTGCGGGTTGCTTTCCTTTGGCTGTATTTGACGGGCCGGGTGTTGGCTGGGTGCTGTCGAAGCCGTCGCCGAATTCAATGCGCTGTGCTGTCGGTTGGCGATCGAATATCGATACTGGGCGGTTCTCCTTTTGCGGCTTTGGAACAGCTTTTAGAGCTTTCAGTAAAGCTGCTGAACTTTGCGGTGGGCCTGATGCTTGAGGTGCTTCGACCTGCTCTTCGACTGGTTCTTCGGGCTCTTCCATTCGGCTTTCTTCCGCCGTTTGTTGTCGGGCTTGCTGCTGTTCAGACTGCTCCTCATCGGGCTGCTGCGGTCCGTCACTTTCATCTACCGCTTGTATATCATCCTGTTGGTCTTCCGTCCTTGGCTGCTCGCTCTGCACTTTTTCGATCGCTTGAGGAATATCCTCATGCTCCTGCTGAGAAGCCGTGTCGCTTCCGACCATAGTCTGTTGTTCGTCTTGTGGCTGGTCGTCCATTCCCGGTTGCTCATTCTCCACCTCCTCAACTGGTTGCTGAACAAGAGTCTCTTCACGATCAGGCTGAGAAGCCGCGAGCCCCAGATGTACACCCGAATCACGTTCTTTCTCTTTCAAAACATCAATAGCACGCAAATCCACCTTCGCGTTTGGGTCGAATTTACGGCTACTGCGCCGCCTGTCTCGTCCAAACGAAGTTCGCTTTTTACGCAGTGATTCTCGCGGAACCGATGGCGCTGTTTGATCGAAGGACTGAGGTTCCCCCAGGGCTTCTTTGACGTTATGCATGATCGCGTTTGGTCCTCCAAGATCATCGATGGCCGTTTTGAGTTCCTTGTGCCGAAGACGCACCCAGTCTAACAGGCGAAAAAGGGTTGCCTCCCACGGAAAGTTTGACCTCAGATGTTGCAAGTCAACAGCTTGGCTATCTTGCCCATCCCGGAAGAAAGAGGCTCGGATCTCGTCTACTCGGGTCACAATCTGGTCCTCGAATTCTTCGGGTAGCGCTGATTCGTCTCCGCCCAAAGCTGGTGTGGCCCATCCACGGATCGGCGAGCCAGTTTCTACCGATTGTGACGAGTCAGAGCGAAAGAAAACCTCCTCCATTGTTTCTTCGGGATCAAAGGTGTTGTTGTCGGCCGACTTCTGAAGGACGAGTATTGCTAGTTGTGTCCGCAGTTCTAGCGCAAGCTCAAAGGTCTCATTATATAGCGCACTCTCTCCTGCAGCTGACTGTTGCGTGTTCGAATCGAGCGACTGCATAAACTGAGCTGGGAACGAGATGTCTAGTTGTCGTAGCACATCCCAGATACTCTTATCATCCCGATCTGAATGTATTATCTGCTTCGCTAACACCAGTAGATTGGTGAGATAGAGGATCAGGTCGAGGCCACTCTGTGATGCTGTGACATCCTCACTTGTCCCAAAAAGAGCGCGGTGAATTGCTCTGATGTGTATGTAGCTGTGTTCTTCGCCTTTGTAATGCTTTAACTGCGTGTTCAGTTCGTCTTGGAAGTCCTGGTAATCTTTGCTGTAGACTGAGCCGGGTTTTCGCATCTCTTGTATGTTTTGCAGATCATCCTCTATTGCCGCGTGATTTGGCGCAATGTGCTCCAAAAAATCCTCTGTAGCCTCGCATAGCTTGCGCAGATGCTTGACAATGTATCTGGGCTCCAGGAATTCGGCCTCTATCATGCTGAAGGAGGTGATGGCAGTGGTTCCGGACATCTCGGATGCGGCGCCCGGCGAGCGGAATGTTACGTCAGGCTCGGTGCGCGCTGGTGTACCTGGGACTTCGTCTTCCTCAAGGGCAATCTCGGTGTCTATTTCCTCAACCACTGTGAGGTCTGGCGCATGCGTAATTAGCCTGAGCTCTGTCTAGCCAGTAGTGAATATTGCGCTAATTGGAACTGCGCAAGCGAGCAACTGGGCTGTGGCTACTAACCTCCCAACAGCTCTTTCGCGGGTTTGCGCTTTGTGTTGCGCGCCTTTGGTGCCTCATGTTCACTTCCATCGTTCGTAGTCACGCTCGCTTGTCGCGCGCTTCGACGTGTGGGCTTCTGGATGTCGATAAAGTCCTCTACTTCGCGACTGGCGCTGCGCAAACTTCTCGCTCGCGATGCGCGTCCGAATTGCTGTGCAGGCGCATTGGCCGGTGGTTGTGGAGTAGGTGTTTTGCGCCGGCTTGCAGACCGCACACTTCTGCGGTCGGCCATGATAGTGTCGTAGGAACGCGTGGACTCGGCTGGTATTACATGCGACGTAGGTTGGGTGAGGTGTGATGTCAGTAGCGTTGGTGCGGATGCGGGCTTGTTTACGCCAACGGTCCGCGATGGTGGCTGACTAAGGCGACTCGACGGGTGCTCACGTGACCAGCGTCGTGGATCGCCGTTCGGGGCCTGGGTGGGCCTCAGCATTCAAGGCGCAGCACGGAGAAGGGGCCAGCTGTGCAGAACGGATGTGAATACGAAGCGTTTGAGTTCGAGACGGAACCACGGCATTTGCACCATGTTTCCGGTCTTCCCCACAGGCTTCCGGACAGAAAGGCCCCTTAACTAGCCCTCGTTGTGGTTTACGTAGGCGTGGATATATTACGTGGGCTGTCTGCACGCACCCCTTGCGCGCATCTCGGTCGTCTTCGACTTGCTTTACACGCCTCAACATCAGAGTGACCCCTACACCGTTCTGTTCAATAAAACTTGGCGAAACATCCACGTTTCCTTCACAACAACCTCTTCTATTCTCGTCACTCTTTGCAGCTCTTGGATTATCTCTGGGCGCTTCCCTTTACCGCTGACGTTTCTTGCCTTCGCCGCACCGCTCCCCTGCTCTCCTTCGAATCGCATTCATCATGAGGTTACGACAGCCACGACCGCACACTTTGCTTCTCCTCCTACCCGCTTTACGAGTCCTCGCCACATCCATTGCCGCAGACACATCAGACGACAAGCCAGTCGCGCGGGCCGTTGTGCCAGCCTACACCCAAGCCACCTACTCGCCTGATGCCTCACTTGCCCCGACGGCGGTCCCAAAAGGAACCAAAGATGCGCCTGTCGATGGGCTAGACGGCAAGCCTCACGCCGGGCCATACGTGGACGACGACCCAAAATACAAAGGGAAGAAGGCTCCCAACGTTGTTGAAGATCTCGGAGCAGCAAAGAAGCCTGGCGCTTCTACGGAGACTGTGCTTGTAGACGACGTCAAGGATGGCGACAAGAGCGTCATGCAGGACCCGGCACGGAAACCGGCTACTGGCAGCACAGGCACCGAGGGAGGAGTGTCGGCAAAGGACAAGGAGCGATTGGCACACGAGGAGAAGACGGGCGAGAAGATGGAGCAGGTTCCCGAATCGCCAAAGGAGGCTCCCGCGCATCCTGCTGACCAGAAGCAATTGAGCGGAGACGCTGTAGAGACTGCAAGCACCACTCGTGTGCTCGGTGCTGGTGGGCTTGAGGTGAGTTGTGGCTCTTCCGTGCCGTTGATTCAGTATTAACCAGACTACAGAAACCCACCGACCTTCCCGACTCCCTCCACGACAACCCTCTTCCTGTTCCAGGCTCCGTCTCTACCAAAGATCCCCTAGACACTTCACCGCCCAAGACACCCTCTTCGACACTCGACGATGTTGACGCCGGCGCCGTACAACCTTTCCATTCCTTCATTCTCGCTTTCACCATGATCATCGTCTCGGAAATTGGCGACAAAACCTTCCTAGTTGCGGCGCTCATGGCCATGCGACACCCTCGACTCCTCGTTTTCTCTGCCGCCTACTCCGCTCTGGTCGTCATGACAATTCTTTCGGCTGTCATGGGCCACGCAGTCCCCGCGCTCCTTTCGGAACGCTTCACGCACTTCGCTGCGGCTGCTCTTTTCCTCGTCTTCGGTGTCAACCTCATAAGGGAGGGTCTCGCTATGAGCCCAGATGATGGCGTGGGCGAGGAAATGGCTGAAGTCGAGCAGGAACTTGAAGAGAAGGAACAGCTTGCCCGACACCAAAACCGCCGGAAGTCCTCCATCTCTCCGTATGCCCTCGAGTCTGGTCGTGGTGTGCGACGCTCCCGATCCAACTCGCGACTACCTGCCCCCGCCCGCAGCCCGTCCAGCTCTCCCGATCGAATGCCTTCACCACGCGGAGGCTCCATGAGCGGCACTTTGGGCGCTGTGAACAACCTATTTTCCCTCCTCCTTAGCCCTGCGTGGGTACAGACATTTGTTATGACTTTCCTCGGAGAGTGGGGTGACCGCAGTCAAATTGCGACTGTTGCCATGGCTGCTGGATCTGACTACTGGTATGTCACTGCCGGCGCTGTAGTTGGCCACGGACTGTGTACTGCAGGTGCTGTCATCGGTGGCCGCGCCATTGCTGGAAAGATCAGCATGCGCAATGGTAAGCATGTCCAATCCCTCTTTCTTGACGTAATGCTAACTCGTGACAGTCACGCTTGGTGGGGCGATTGCTTTCCTCGTTTTCGGTATTATCTACACATTCGAAGCGTTCTACTCATCTTGAGCAAGATGCACACTTCCAGCATTGCACGGCGCGTATGGCGGGTCGGATATAGACCTTTGGGGTTGCGGTCAAACTATCTTTATCTTATGTTGACTCACCTATGTAATATTAATTGTACCTAAAATTAACATGGCACGACTGGGAACGGTCAAGGCGTTCTCACACAGGGAACGAGGTACAATAGATCTCTCACAGTTGACATTTGATAGTAGTTTCATGTGCGACTTGACAGTTAGAAACGGCGTTTGAGTCTCTCTTGGTTGAAACATGCTCAGTCCGTTTCATGCCCAGACTATCTGACAGCACACAAGCTTTTAGTTTTAACACGGGCTCTGGGGCTGCCGAGCGTGGTGCTGGTAGCCATAGGCGATGGCGTTGGGAGGTTGACGGAAGTGATCCCTGCACTCGCCGCGGAAGAGAGCCGTTGGCCCTTGCAGCTCTCAAGCTTCAATGGCTGCGCCTTGACGGACAATACCGCTGCTATTGTCACCTTTCACTATTCACCCGACCACACGCAAATCCTCACGCCACTTGAAAACTCTTTACCGCACTCTGTAACTGTCGTCTAACATATCCATCAGCGACGACGGGGACGCCATACCGGATCGGAACATATCCTTTGCGCGCCATCTGTACCACCACTATCGCGCATCGAAACACAACCTCCAGTGCTACAACCCTCGGTGATGGTATCGACCGCCAGCAGCGCGATGGCGCCGCAGCGTGAGCCCCCCAGACCGCCACCGCCGGCCGTCATCGAAGCCGAGATGCAGTGGATCTTCACCGAAGAAGAACTGCTACTGGCGCCGTCGATATGCGATGGCATGCCCGCTGAGGAGGAGCGCACACTACGGCGGAAGGGCGTCGGGTTTATATTGCAGGTGGGCATGATGCTCAAACTACCACAGACCACGCTTAGTACAGCGGCCGTCTTCTTCAATCGCTATCTGATGCGAATGAGTCTGAAGCCACGGCCGGGTTATAAGCCACTCCACCACTATGTGAGTCTTCCTTCCGGATAAATGCGATCTGGACGCGTCTAACTTCACCAGCAAATCGCCGCAACCGCGTTATTCCTCGCGACCAAAGTCGAAGAAAACTGTCGCAAGATGAAAGAACTCGTCGTTTCATGCGTCCGGGTCGCGCTCAAGGACCCCAACAAGCTCGTCGACGAGCAGACAAAAGACTTTTGGAAATGGCGCGACACAATCCTGTACAGCGAAGACGTCCTACTCGAAGCCTTGTGCTTCGATCTAAACGTGGAATCACCATACAAGACCATGTACGACATGATGAAGTACTACGGAGTCGAGCATAACAAGAAGCTGCGCAACTCAGCCTGGGCCTTCCTCTCCGACTCGACGTCCACACAGATGTGTCTGTTGTTCACATCGCGAGCGATCGCCGCAGCATCGCTGTACGCCGGCGCGCGTATGGCGGAGGTAGAGCTGGGGGATGACGATGGAAAGCCATGGTGGGAGATACAACATGTCCAGTTGCGCGACATCCGGAGAGCATGCAACCTCATGGCGGATCTGTACGAGAAGTCGCCAGACAAAGATGGAGAACCCTCCATGTACGCAGGGCTCCGGACACCAGAGGACGGCATCGATTTTGGGGACACACCCGACGGTATGGAAGGCGTACAAGCGACAAGCCAAAGCCAACCTCCTGCCAACGGCACGGGCGATGGCAACGCGACGGAGAGGGGCAGTGAAGAGGGTGAATTGGATGGGTAGAAGACACTCCAAGGACGGAGGATCATCAGCCTGGCCAAGCGTGTCGGCCTCAAGATCCATTATCGGAAACCACCAACGCCAGGCCCAGAAGCTCCACGCTCTCGTCGTGATTCGATGATCGACGACGAGACTGCTGGCTCCTTGGCGAATGGATTGCCATGGACACGAACCACGCTTTGGGACGAAGAAGAAGGATATGGCTTACAGTATCGTCTGTTTAGGGAATTGAGGTATTAGGCGTTTGGTTGGTACAAGGCGACATGGGAAGATACCACTAACCCGCATAACACATTATTACTACCTAGGTATGCGCATAGTACTTGAATACTATTGATGATTAGACAATAACGCGACGTGTTTTCTCAATTATGGATCAAAGATTGAAGACTTTGTGTAGACGCTGCGGCATGTGATTGATCATTTGCACCACCGCCAGCGATTGAGTCTTGGTGGATGGGGAGAAGGAGGAGGTGGTGGTCAAGGTGTCGTCTTCAATACATGCAATAAACATCTTATCGTACCAAAGACATAAAGAAAGATTGATCTTCTGGAAGGACAGCTAGCGCCAATCGCTGCGGCTTACGGGTCTTCGTAGATTCCCCCACGTGGGCGTATAGACCGTATATCGTGCATGAGATCATGACTCGTGCCGAGGCATCGTTACATGCCGCGTTGGTCTAGTAGCGCGACGTCAAGACTGCTTGTTTGCCACTAAAGTGACTTCCTTCTCTCCTTTAACCTTCAATATAGTCTGGGAAACCTCGAAAATCCGATTTTCGACCTTCAAACCAGTGAAAGTGTGATTTCCGATTACGTTCACAGTCATCGCGACCTAGGACCTGAGTCAACGCCTCCGCGGAACATCACCAACATGGACGCTTCACCTTCAGCTTTGCTCAAGCTTCTCCTGCCCAAAACACCGTTTCTATTGAAAACAGCACTATGGCACTCTCTATCCATGTCGCCGACGAGTTCAAAGTGGGACCTGAAGACGGAAATCACAGTCAACATGCTCCGCGACATGATGGGCCCCAACTCAACACCAACGCCCATCTCGAAGATGCAGCGTCTAACCTGCAAAGACCCAGGCGTCAAAGGCAAAATCTGGGTCAGCAAAGTCAAGTTAGATGTACCACAAGAAGACGACATCCGACAAATCATGTTCAAAGCCATCGACGACATGAGCACTGGCGGAGAGCAATGGACGAAGCCAGAGCAGCGCCCTCTAGAAGCAGAATGGGATGGGTACCGAGCCAACGCAAAAGACGACGAACCCGAACCCGCCGATATGAGCGAAAAAGATAAATATGAGAACCTCATGAAAGAAACAACGAGCAAAGTAACGCTACTTTATTTCCACGGTGGCGCAATGTACCTCCTCGATCCAGCGACATCACGGCCCCTAACGGGTCGTCTAGCGAAGGAAACAGGCGGCCGCGTCTTCTCCGTGCGATACCGCCTTTCACCGCAAGGTCCCTTCCCGTCCGCCTTGCTAGACTGCTTCACAGCATATCTCTCCCTCCTGCACCCACCCCCAGGCTTCTTCCACGCCCCCGTCCCGGCCAGCGAAATCGTCTTCGGAGGCGACTCAGCAGGCGGAACATGCTGCACCGCGCTCCTCCAACTGCTCCTTCAAATCCACCGCAGCACGCCCGCAGGCCAAACCCCCACCGTCAATTTCCACGGCAAACAAGTAGACATCCCCCTTCCGGCCGGTGTAGCCCTCGCATCCCCTTGGCTCGACATCACGCGTAGTCTCCCTTCTATCGAGGGCGCAGTAACATACGACTACCTCCCCCCACCCAGCTCAACCGACGCAAGAGAATTCCCCAAGGACGAGGGTGTATGGCCGGCGGATCCCCCACGCGCAGATTTCTACGCTGAAGCAAGTGCGCTGATGCATCCTCTTGTATCCCCCCTCATCGCAAAAGACTGGAGCAAAAGCCCCCCGCTATTCTTCTCCGTCGGCGAAGAAATGCTCAGAGATGAAGATGCCGTTATGGCGCAACGTTGTGTCTCTCAGGGTGTACCGGTCGTATGGAGGGACTTCGAAGCTATGCCGCATTGTTTTGCCATGTTGCTCGAGAGCGTTCCGAGCAGTGCTGTGCATTTTAGCGAATACGCTAAATTCTGTAAAGAGGTTGTTGAAGGGAAGAAGATGGCGTGTAATGGCGTGTTTATCAAGGCGAAGACGGTTGAGCGGAGTGAGATGGATGTTAAGACGGGGTTGACGAAGATTCAGTTTGAAGAGGTGGACGGGTATATGCAGAAGGGGAAGGAGAGGATTGAGAGGAAGTTTTCGAAGGGGCAGGATCCGGCGAGTGAGAGGCC
The DNA here is from genome assembly GCF_023758075.1 of Alternaria novae-zelandiae. Classification (NCBI taxonomy): domain Eukaryota; kingdom Fungi; phylum Ascomycota; class Dothideomycetes; order Pleosporales; family Pleosporaceae; genus Alternaria; species Alternaria novae-zelandiae. Next base: position 2,334,731 of record NW_026056962.1, on the reverse strand, counting down.
GATGCTTTAGGTTGGTGGTTGGGACTGTGGCAGGTAGTTGGTTTTGGATGTAGATGGATGTGAGGGTTTTGGATATAGCGTTTCTTTTGGTAATATATCAGATTCTCTAGCTGGACTCTTACATCGAGTTCAACGAAGAAATTGCGTCGCCCGCTGCCAGGATGTAGCTCTCAACCTTTCAATTCTGCAACAGCAACACTTCCCGTATGTAGTCCACGGCAGCAGCCTTTTGTCCAAGTAAACCTTACACTATAAAAAAATTGAAAAGGCCTAGAGCCTACATCAACATTAGGCCACTTACTTTGCCTATCTTTATGTTAATGTAAGCTGCAGACCTATTCAGCTTTGTCCTATGTTGACGTGAGTCCATGGACCAAGGGTTCTCGATCTCTTTTTTCGCTCGGTTTGATGGCCCCGTTGTTGTAGTTCGTCACCACAGTTTAAGTTTGGTTCAGGTACCTGAACCGGGGTTCCTCAGCACACACCCCTTTCTCCAACCACACAGAACGCGTACATCATAGAACGCAACCAATAGAACGAACATTAATACAACTTCGTATCGCAAGCAATAGCAAGTCCTCAGGTGCTAAATCACTTAAACAAAGTTAAGTGGCACGGTAATCTATCCTGTTCCCGAACATCAAAATTTGGTCTTGAACTGTGAGGACTTATATAAACCTACACATCCCTTTCTCTTCTTTCCACACCAAACATTCCAAACTCGACCAACTTGACCAACTTGACCAACTTCCAAATTTCCCAAAGAGACTTCAACAAACCCTCACCAACCCACCAACTTACCAACCACCAAGATGAAGCTCACAATCTCCACCCTCCTCCTCACCCTCCTCACCGTCTCCGCCCGCCCAACAGCGTTACAAGCCGAAAAGCACAGCAGCATATCCGGCACTCCGTGTTCGCTTGTAAACTGCAAATCCGCCTGTTTCCTTGGTTCAGAGACTTGTCAAATGCTCTGTCAGGGAGACAAAGATGTAAGTTGCCTTGATCAATTAAGCGCATTCACCGAGAGAGAAAAAAAAAGACAAAGAAGAAGAACAATACTAACACACACCCAAAAGCTTCCCCTCTGCGCTATCGGCACCACGCCCCCACCTACCAGTCACATTCCCATCCTCCCTGGTCCCCATCAAAACCACACCATCCCAAATCAACGCAAAGACGTAGCTCGAGTACTCCCCCCACCCAGACTTTCCATGCCAACACCCTACTGCTCCCTGTTCCAATGCGACAACATCTGCGACCCGCTATGGAGAAACTTTCCAGAGGAGGGGGGAGCTGAAATGCCTAATCTGTGTGCGAGGTGGTGTAATAATAACCAATATGTAAGTTTTGTTTTTTCTTCTTCTTTGCTTTCGTCTTGTTGTGGTTCTGAAAGGGGAGTTTCTTTCTGCGATGAGGGAGTGGAGACTAACTAGTTGTGACTATAGATGCCAATGTGTCCTGAGGGAGTTGTACCGGTATATAAGGATGCTTAAGAGAGGCTGTGTTTGCCATGAGGAGGATCAAGGGTATTGATGCAGGATGATGGGTAACAGTGGGGATACACAGGAGACAGAGATAGCATGAATACAGAGGAATGGATATATCACCTACAACACAACCCTACCGCAGCACGCACACTCCCTTAACGCACCTTCTTCACACCCTTTGCCTCACAAGCCCCACACCTCCGTACCCTCCTAACCCCCCTCCCACTCCCGTTACCAATACCATTACCCCCCACCGGCAACTAACCCCCATCCTTATCCTTCCCACCACCACTCCTTCTCCCACTCCTCCGCCTCGCCAACCCCCTCTCAACACTACTCTCCAAGCTCGTCCCAATCCCCGAATCCGTAAACACACCCTCCCTCTCCACACCCCTCGGCACCGGCTCCTCCAAAATAAAATCATCGTCCTCTTCATCATCTGCTTCTTGTTCCTCTCTCGTAGGAATATCTTCCAGCCTAGGCTCTCCACCTTCTTCTTCTTTCAGACTGGGCGAGCTATAGGAGAGCGGTTGTTGAGAGGGTAGAGTGGGGAAAGTACGACTAGTGTCGCTGTACGGCGTGCCTGGTTCTGTGTTGTCTCCGTGTTCGAGTTTGGGGAAGGGTTCGCCTTCTTCTTTCTTGATTTGACCTTGGTGCGCATCGTCCTGGGATGGGGGGCTGGGACTGCTGAATAGCAGGGTAAAGACACCCCATGTGAAGAGCAAGACAGCCATTTCCATGCCCCAGAAGGTGAGAATGCCGACTATGGCGCTGGTGAGCCAGTATCGGTACATCAACCAGCGGAACCCTTCTAATCTGGCGCTGATGCGTACGCTGGCGCGGTAGACTTCGAGGGGGAGTTTCGATCGTATTTCCAAGCGGAGCGAAGACGGTACGTTGCGGTATCCCGGTTCGAACATGACAGATTCCATCATGCTGATCTCGATATGTTCCGACTCTGTGTGCCAGCCGATAAGATACAATGGCAGGCGCATGAGCCTGTAGATAATCTCGAGTATTCGGCTTCGATACGTCAAGAGAACTGGTCTCCGACTTCTGGCTAGTACAGTAGGTGTCTCGCTTGTAGCACCTTCTGTAACGACCTTCTCCGCCGTGGCACCAGGTGTACCGCCTTGACTGTGGTCTTCGACACTCCATTCCTCATCCCATCCGAGTAGATGCTTGACACCCTGGCCAATTGTTGTCGGACCTCGGAACTCCAATCCCACCATCCAGTTCCCCGCTTTCAGATTTGTATCGCTACGCGGAACTTCCATCTCGACGACGACATCGTACTTCTGGCGGTCCACCAGGCCGGGTATGTTGGCGAGGCCATACGGCCATTTAGCGGGCTTGCCAGTCGGTACGCTATTTGGCTGCGCGTTCGCGTAGGGTATTATCGGACCGTGGTCGAATTGCAGGTATACGGGTACGGAGATGCCGCGTACGGGTATGTAGTTGTAGTAGAAGGACGAGTATGCGACGACCGCGAAGGCGAAGAGGATGGTTGAGGTGATGAAGAGGAGGGCCGTGCGGAGATAGGTTCGCAGTAGGGCGGGCGACGTCGCTATACGGAGGGGGAGAAGGATGGCGTCCTACGTACTGGTGAGCATGCGTGTGGGATACAGGTGTGCAGGACTCGCTGCGGCAGAACGCGATGGCGCGCATCGTGGGGTGGGTGTCTTACTGTTGCGATTTGAAGAAGTGACCTATCCTCGCGAAAGTCATCCTTGAGTTTCTCCATCGCAGTCTCGTGGGGACGGCTGGCTACATGGCTTGGTGTTGGCATGTCGAGCGCGTCGATCTTCACATGCAGCAGGAGCTGGGCCGGGGTGTGACGTAGGGTGCGCACAGACGACGCACCACGCTAAGCATCCCAGCCAGCATCCTGACATCCCGCCATGATTGCGCCATCATATGCAGGAACAGAAGGATGAACCTGTAACGAAGCCGGGAGTCGCTTGAAGATCTAGATGCACATCAAATACTGTTGCAGATCACATGCTTGCTCACGATGAAGTTGATGAACATATTTCAATTAAGCAAGAAACTACCCTCGCCATGCCGATAATCCTACACGATACATCCGTCCGATTCAAATCAAAGTACAAAAGAGACCCGAATGCGATGTGACTGTGAGCCATCTATCTACCTCAACGCCATTAGGTCAACAGTCTGCCAAACCGTGAACCCAAACGCCAGAGGAAGCAGAACCCATACAGATCGTACTCGCAAACACGTGGTATCATCCCAGAAAACCTTTAGCTCATTTGAAGAAAGCAACAAGACGAACAGCGAAGATCAACGTAGAAACACAATGTACTTAACCAAAACGCTCCGACCAAACAAAGGAAATTCGTGAAGACGCAAATAGGGCTGCACTAGCCGGACGATGCCGTCGCGTTGCCGCATGGAAAGTTCCGCTCTAAGGCCAGGCACCTCGCTCAACTTTTATCCGGGACCGTCTAACAAAGATCCAAGGACTTTTGAGAAATATGCAAGTGCATGTAACGTGCGTAATAACAACATAGCCGCTGAAACAGCCAGAAGACAAAAGGTCGTGGGTATCGTAAAGTCGTCGGTACATCCACGTGGAAGACTACTATGCTTCCATCCAGATACTCGTCGTTCCATCTTCCGATCTTCCGATCTTCCGCACGTCGGGTTGTGGAGTGGTGACACACTCAAGAGAATTTACCCATCTTAGGAGGCCCATGGGGTTTGGTGGGAGAGCCCATGACCGACTTTTGTAACCGCGATGTAGCCTTGGTGACACCAGAGAGGGGTGAGCTGCGGTTCATAGTCGTGCCGTTCTTCAAAGGCGATTTGGCTACTCTGTTTGACCGAGTGCGCTTTCGTAGAGGAGTTATCAGGGCCTCAGCGGACTTGCCAGATCGAACTGGGCGGGAAACGGAGGCGCGCGCCGCAGGATCCGATGGCAGAGAAGCAACATCGCGATAACGGTTCTGGTTGCTGCGGAAAGCGGTAACGACGCCACGGTCAAAGTGCTGAAGCATAAGGTCTGATGTAGCCCGTGCGCGTGCGTTGGGCGTGACAGAGGAAGGTGCCGCTGGGGTGGAGCCAGGATGTGGCATGCTAGAGCTTGCCGGCGTAGCCGGCACATCAGTAAAGTCGAACTCATCGTCGAACTCATCTCCATCGGTATCGTCGGTGTCAATCTCCAAAAAGTCGGCGAGGTTGAGGTCCTCATCGTATTCATCACTCGAAGAACCCTCCTCATCTTCGTCAACGAGGCCCATGTTACCGTTGGAAGAAATGCTTACGAAGGGATAGAATGCCTCCGGGGGACCAATGCTTTCGTTTCCAAAAGCAAAGTCGTTGCCCGAAGCAGACCCAAATATGCCAGTAAGCATGATATCGGTGTTGAGATTGTTGTTGAAGACTTCATTGCTGTTCTCGCTGTCGGAGGCGTTGAGTTGAGCAATGGAGTTCCGAGGACTGTTGTTGACAGTGCCGCTCGTACTACTCTGGTAATCGGTCATAGGAATCCACGGAATCAGTACCGTGCGTGGACGGTAGAATGCAACAGCCTTGGTCGACCTGTTAGTGACAGCAATGGCTTGGTCAGACTCGTCGTGGATGAAGACGCCGCGAGTTGGCGGAATTTGGCGGCCAATCGGACGAGAGCTTCGTTGAAACGGCTTGGGTGTTGCAGCGCGTGAGCCCGGTGCTGACGCCGGTCGCTGTAGAACAGAGTGCTTAGGCGTGCGTGGTAGTATGTCGGTACCAAAGTCTTCTTCGTCAGTGGTGTCACCAATGTCAGCTGATGAGAAAAGTTAGTCATTGAGTAAAAGCAATTAAAGGGCACTACCATACACTCATAGCCACTGGATTCGCCAGATGACTCGCCATCGGATTCTTCCGAGTTATCGACTTGAGTGATGCGCGACTCGCCCTGCTCAAAGTCCCAGAACGAGGCGTCGGACTGCGGAGAAGCCATGTCTCCGTTGTCATCATCGTAGTCCATCTCAAGAAGTTGATGCAAACTGGGAGGGATCTTATCTTGATCCATGAAGAGATCAGGGAAGACACTGCTGTCGAGCTCTGAAGATTCCGAACTGGAACTATCTGATACTTGAACGTCATCGTCAAAGCGGACGCGCTTGGCTGAGCCGTCTGAAAACTTCCTCTTGGCCATAGGAACAGGGGATGCAGGGAGAGCGTCTGGCTCGAAGAAGGGGGTGAACCCATAGTCGGGAAGACTTGCCATGAACGTATCGTCTAATGGGACAGTGACATCGAAGATGTTGTCGCTCAAACAACTCTCAAGACTAAGTCGTCGAGCATCACGATACTCATTGAGAAGGGTAGTAGCTTGTTGCTCTTCTTGGAGGATGTAGCTCTCTTCTTGTTGCTCCATCATCTCCATGTCGGATTCGTCATCGTCGGGAACGAGATTGACGCCGCTGTAGTCTTCATCGTCGCTCTCAATAGCGTTTTCATAGCTTACTTGGGGTTCGTCGTCCTCTTTGTAGGTTAACAGCGGTATGCTAGAGGCGGCGCTTAGTTTCCTAGCCAGCTTGCGACGGGGAAACGACTCTTGGTCTGTGGAATCGTCACCAAACAGCACTGAGGTGCTTGAGAGATTGCTAAAGGTGCGCTTCTTGTTACTCATTAGTAGCTGGTTTACCGGGTGCTTGTTGGGCATGAGCACTGTCTCGTTCTCATCGTCTTCGGCGTGGGACTCGTCGTCATCTGCAGGCTCGACGCGGATAGAAGGGCGCTTTCCCTTGCCCTTGCCTCCCCTACGATAGCTGTAGGGCATGGCCGGTACATCCGCATCCGTCTCGTCGTCGAGCTCGATGTCTTTGGCAGTGCTACTGTCCTCTTCGTCGTCTTCTTCCGCGGCACCTTCGGTAGCCGACTGGTCACCGCCGCGTCCTTGAGTACGGGGTGTGCTGCCTACGACTGTGTCTGGCGAGGCAGAGCGCTGGTCACTGCCGTGGGTGTTTGTAGTGGTCTCGTGTACGAGTTTGCGGTCTTGGTTGTTAATTCCACCGAGAGTAGGCGACCGAGCGTGCGTATGGTGAGCCATGGTCGGTTATGTCTTTGAGGGTTCGTCTTTGTAGTGATGGAGGCGTGGTGAAGGGTCGCGGGGGATGGTTACAAGTCGGGGTGGTGTCGGAGTGAGTGGCCGGTCGGAATATGGAATCGTGAGGGGTGATAGCGTTCGTCGGCTGGATCTTTGGTGTACTGAGGGGAAGGACTGGCGAACTATGCTGAGCCCTTGGTGTTTCGTCGACCTTCAAGCGTTGAGCAAGTAGTAATGACAATGATGGTGTTTTGCGGCGCAGGCCAGACGATTGCCAATTGGTTGAGACGAGATTGCGCAGGGGATACTGCACGCAGTCGTAGTATTGGTATCGTCGTAGAGGTTGAAATTCCGTGAGCTGTCGGGCTGATGCAGCCCATGGGCGGGCTGCACCAGGAGTTTAGAGCTCAGCGAGTGCCTGCGGCATTGTCTCGACGATGGTAGGGGTATGAATGTGGTTATTGTGTGTTTCTGGTATGTTTCTGTGTGACTTGAACGTCTTTGGGCTGGTGTGGAGAGAGAATGCGGGCGAGTGAGAGAATATGTTGATAAGTTTTAGTTCGGCACTAGCGTAGAATCGCAGTCCGAGCGTCTAGTTCCTTGCGCGCAGCGATGACTCCATATCCAGCACCAATGAACGGCCACGATGCGACATGCAAGTCAGCCAAAGACCTGGTGCTCTATACACCCAGCGCAACGTATCTCGTAATTTCTTCTTCAATTGCCTCTCCAGCGCAGTCCTCCAACGCCTGTCGCGTGCCCCTCACCAGGAAATTTTGGTTTCTCGCCGAACTAACCCCACTGAAACTAACTTGGACGTGCGCAGTGCGTGCAGCGATGAGGCAACACGGGGCTAATACACGGTAACGGCTTCAGCCTATTGGTTGGCTGTAAGACGCAGGCCCCGGGTTTGCACATGCTGCGACGAACAGCACGACGCAGAGAGTAGATTACCGCTGCCCGTCTTCTCCTTACATCGTCATCTTTAATATCCGCCCTAGCAAACCCATCAACTCGAAATTTGCGCCTACGCGACCCCGACCTCGCGATGCGATCGTGATCTGCCAAAACTGGAGTACGCTTGACGTCGCCCGGCATTGTGCCCCTCCAGATGCACCCATATCGATACGCACTGGGCTGGTATTGACGTTGGCGCCCGCTGGCAAAGAAGCGGTGAAGAGGTGCAAACGTAGCCGGCGCCTCAAACAGTAAAGGTACAGCAACTTGCGGGCCGCTCCTGCTTGTCACAATGCAGGTGTCTGTCCCTGAGACACTCGTCTGTCTATCGCACAAGTGAATTAATTGCCTCCAGGGCTTGCTCTGATCTTCCTCTTCCGTGCAATGACTATGGAGCCTTCTCCGCTGAACCGTTTGTTTGTTTTGGACACCTTGCGTTAACTTTTGCGTCAACTTTTTTTTTGTGAGGCTGAGCTTTACCTTGCTCGGGGTGCATTGGTGGGCCGATCCACTGCGTTCCGGTTGGGTCGAGTTTCTTCGAGCCCGGAGCTAGGATTCAATACCCAGATCTTCGACAAGTCACATGTGCATATGCTCTTCATTGGCTATTGGGCGTCCGCACATGTACCTGAAGAGTAAGCATTTTGTTGGCAGGCATCCACGTATATCCAAACTTTGAAGGTGTCAAAACTGCGCCGTGTTGTTGCGGCCGACAATGATTACGACCATTACATAAGATGCCAAACTTCATGTACTTTCTTGGGTACGCCCAAGTTCTACTGTGAGCTTACGCCCGAACACAGAAGACATGTAGAGAAGAGACTTCCACCGCCTCCACACCTCCTGCCGGCTGCCTCCCCCACCCACCCTAGACTTTCTTTCTCGAGCTTACTGCACGATCTTCAACATGTCATATGTGCATATACTTCTATTGGCTGTCGGGCGCTCCTCATTGGCCCGCGGACACCTACATACGGAGTACATACATGTAAAGCAGGTTTTTCATTGGTCTAACCACCCAAGTATACCCCAGACGCTAGCTATTGCAGCTGCACACCATCTAGCAATTTTCGTAGGTGCAGAGAGGCCCGTTATCAAAAGACAACATTTACTTTTGTTGGGTTGTTGACTGCAACGTTGTCGGTCAAACCAGCAGATGCCCAAAGGTCGGTCTGGCCGAGCCGCCGTTGACATGGCTTTGCTTGGTACAGGGTGGAGTACCGGTGGAGCCTAGAAGCGACGAACACACTCAGGGTTTGTGGTCGGAAAATCTGGATCACGCGCAACATATCTTCACTTTCTTCAACGGGGTAAATCGACAAGGGGTCCCCATACTTTTAGATGTCATCATCTTCGGGCCCATTCTTCTTCGAGGTAGCATTACGCAAATGTATGTATGTACAGGAGTCCGGTAGGCTATATGCAAGTGGCCGAAATAGCGGACTTCAAACATTTAGCTGCTCTCTGTCCCTGGAAGGACAAGTGAGCCGGTTACGGTGCAGTTGCGATTGGTCAATGCGCAGTAAGCAGCTCACGTGTTCTCTCCCAGTGTCGGCTCGGCGCCTTCGACGTTGAAGATATCTCTAGGCGAGGCAGGAGCCTCAAGCTTGGCAAGCGGTGCGAGATTGCCTAGACCACGAATGATATCTTCGTGATCAAAGCCCAGATTGTAGAGCATCTGCGCAGCCCACTTGAGCGTATCGTGCAGTTCTGCACGCGTGGCCTCTGATAACCCCTTGCCACGTCTTTCCTCGAGCTCCACCTCGTTTTGGACCTTCCGAATGATGGCCCAGATCGTCTGTCGGTTAGGGTGGATTCGCCCCTGTAGGATGAGCGTGGCGCCACCATCCTGGACAATCTCAATGTCTTCTGGTCGATCTTCGTATTCTTTACTCTTGGTGACGCGATACTGTGGCATTGTGGGTAATCCACCAGGGGCTCTGTAGGGCTCAAAATTCTTGCGTGACTGGTGACACCATATCTCGACGATCTCTTTGCCCTTGGCACTGCTGTATCCGTCAAGCACACCGCTTAGTACGCGGTTGAAGTCATCTGTGGAAAGATTGACCGCTTGACGGGATGAGAATGAAAGGAACCGGGCGCAGTAATCCTTCCACTCACCATCTACAGTTGATAGGATGGACAGTGTGCAGTACAGTTCCTCGCGGATGTTGCTGAGTATCATCTGTTCCCATGCAAAGAGCAGTCCAGTGAAGCAGTCCTGAGCACGTGTCTTTGCTTCGTGGGGACCATTTGAGGTTCGAAGAAGCTCTGCAGCAAAGCTTGAGATGATGATAGGTCGCGGCCTGAACGTAGATGCCTCTTCCACATACTTTTGCATGCCTCTGATGGTATCCCAGTTCTGAAGCTTGATCTGAGAACACAGCAAGGCTATCAAGATTTCAGCCGGCATACGCTGCTGCTGGTGCTTCTCGTTCCAAGTTCCAGCGCTTTTGATCACGTCCAAGACGAGTTCGTTCTCCCCAGCCATTGTGCCAAAGCGAACAACGGATGCGGACATGCTGCGATGACTGTGCAACTCGCGACCGATGATAGGACCGTCCAGATCATCGGAAAACAGCAGCCAACGGCCCACGTCGTACATCTTCGACTCGGTAACCAGATCCAGCAACCGCGCGAGGAGAGGTATAGGAATCTTGTTCTCGAAAGCTGGGAACTCAACCGGTGGAAGATGGCTTGTAAACGGCTCGTCTTGTCGTAGCTGCGGACTTTTTCGAAGGACTTCGAAAAATTCCTGTACAGACTTTTGTTTGTTGTCATCGGTATGTTGTTGAAGCATAGACAATGTCGTCAATGCTCCCTGGATGTCACCGTTGTTGATGAAAGCACGCATGGCCCGATGCAACATGCTGAGTGGAATAGTGGTTGGCTCAAAAAAGTAGGGTACTTCGGTACTTGACGAAGCAGACGCGTTTGCAGCGCCTACCTCAGCGCCAAACCCTGGAGCCAGCTCAAAGATGCGCAAGAGTAACTCTGGTCGCTTCTCTGGTACGAAGCCGCCCGACTCGATAAGCCGGACCATGATGGAATCCCAAGCTGATGAACCGAGACTTAGGTTGTTCCTGTCTAAGAAGTCCTTCAAGGTCTTGATAGAAGCAACTAGGCTCTCTGGTGTAGCACCACGAGCTCCAACTCCCAGTCGCATATGGTTGACAAGCCCATCGACAAAAGCCGTAACGACTTCGCTGCTTATAGTTCTTCGGGTTCGGGCGCGGTCTTCTGCACGTGGCAAAGAATTTCCGCTCATCGGAACCAAGTTCCACGGACTTGATGGTGCTGGTGTTTTCTGTTGCTCTGCTTCCATGATCTCCCTCCAGCTGATAAGCGCCCAGCTGTGGTCCCCTTGTTTGGCTGCCATTTTCTCCAGGATGTAAGCACCATCAAGTGTCCAACCTCCGTGTAAACATGACCACAAACAGAGCTCTAGCCATAGCTCCGGAGCTACCTCTGTGACCTGAACCTTGTAACGGGACCCAGGTATCTCATGACCGAGGAAGTAGTGGGCATTCGCGCGATCCTTGGCGGTCTTTACGGAAGCTTCGTGAGCATTCCAGGTGGCGTCAGACAGGGCTGTCAAGATCTTAGTCGAAAGCATGTGAAGGGTCGGAGGTTGTTGAAGCGCATGCTTGTCCAGAGGATTTCGATATGTGTACACTGAATCAGGCATGAACCCAAGATGGTGCAGGTATGCAATCATCTCCAAGACACGCGGCATGACAGTCTCCTGCCCGCCACGGTCTTGCTCCGCAGCTGACAATATCATGTGCCCCAGGCTCCTCCACAGCTGTCCAAGGGCTCGCTTAATAGGAACATGCGGATATCGGATCGACTCTGGAGCGGATGTTACAGCGTCTAGGGTACGCTGCAGCTTGCGATTCGGAAAGGTTCGTTGGAGTCGCATAGGACCTTCAGTCAGCTCTTTCAGAGGCCGGTGCTCTTCTCCTTGCAACACAGCGTTTGCATACTGCTCGAGATGTTCAGTGAGATCGTTCGAACCTTTCCCGTCCTCCGTGAGCTTCCTGACCATCCAGATGACCGTTGGCCATTTCCCCGCCTCCAAACCAAGGTGGCTCAGAATGTCCACAGAGGCATCCTGCGCCTTGTTGATGAACAGGGCGAGGTCGAGTGACGTTATCGGCTTTTCTGGGTTCTCATCGGTCTCTTGCCGCAAGTATTTCGGAAGGAATGGCTCAATGGCAGCGAGCCATGTGTTGACATCATGACGGACCTCTCGAGGTGGGTAGGGTATGCATGAGTGGATGCGTTCCTTGGGCTTGGGCGGATATACTGGGACAATCACATCTTCTCCATCTTGCGTCGAAAGCTGGGTTTGTGACTGAGCGTCTGCGGGGCGGCGTTTCCCAGATGTGAAGGTGCGCTTGGAGCGTCTACCGAGGGCGGGAACGAGGAAGGCGGCGACAGAACAGGGAGCAGCGATGCCACGAGGGTTCGGACGGAAAGCCTGTGAGAGGGCGCTGCGAAAGCATGTATGCGCAGCGCTCATTGAGGGGTGGCGGGCGAGGGGTGAGGGTGAATGCTCGTGCCAGCGGCATGTCTTGACTTTTTCCGACTGGGATCATGACGAACTGCACTCTCCAGATCCGAGACACGCTAAAGTGACGGACAGGGATCAGCGCCCGAGCTCCAGGCTGCCTGCCACTAGCGCCCCCAGTGACCTCACGCGTCGACCCGCGCAAACATTTCGCGACATTTCCAGCAGTTGAACCAAGACTGGACACATTGACCGTCGCAGCCTAAGACGTTCGCATACATAAGCGACTACTTCCGCGCGTGTTCGCAAATTATTGCAGCTCAACCTCTACCAACCACACAGCACATTGACATACCGCGACTATGGGTGTCTATCGCGTCGGTAAGTACTGAATACCTATCTCATGAAATATCTACTGTTTTACGCAACTCCGGACTAGATTAACCATACATTAGAGGTCTCCCCTAACAACCGCGCTGGCTGTCAAGTCAAGGAATGCAAAGAAGCTGGCTCAAAGATCACAAAGGGCCAGTTCCGCTTTGCGGTTCAGGTCACCATCCATGAGCATGTCAGCTGGCAATACCGCCATTGGTAGGGTCTGCCATGATCTGTCTTCCAGCAAATTTACTGATGTGTCCAGGGGATGCGTTACCCCCAAGCAGATTGAGAACCTGATCGAGGTGTCCGGAGGCGACACTGACATGGTCGACGGCTACGACGAGTTGCCTGCAGAGTTCCAGGAGTCGGTCAAGTTTGCGCTGGAGAACGGCCATATCCCAGATGCCGACTGCACGCATGTAAGTATCTTCACACCATTTCAACAAAATATCCAGACTCAGCTTTACTGACATCATCAGCCTGAGGATGTTGAATATAACCGACCAGGCGCTAAGAAGCCTCGAGCGAAGAAAGCCAAGAAGGCCGACGACGAGGACGGCGATGACGCGGACGAGAAACCTAAGAAGAAGCCCGCAGCCAAGGGCAAGAAGAACGCCGTCAAAGACGAAGACGATGAGGACGCGCCTGCGCCAGCCCCGAAGAAGCGCGGTCCCAAAGCCAAGAAGGTCAAGGATGAAGAGGAGGAGGATGCCCCAGCTCCCGCCCCGAAGAAGCGTGGTCGGCCAGCCAAGAAAGCGGTCGCTGAGGAAGAAGACGGCGACGAGGAAGAGGCAGCTCCTCCGGCCAAGAAGGCTCGTGCCAGCGGCAGGACCAAGAACGCCCCCAAGTACAACGACAGCGAGGACGAGGCCCCTGCCCCCAAGAAGGCCCGCGGCAAGAAGGCTGCGCCCAAGCAAGAGCCAGTAGACGAAGACGAGGATATGGCTGAGGATGCCCCGGCTCCCAAGAAGGCCCGAGGCAGGAAGGCCGCAGCGGCCAAGGTCGAGCCTGAGGCCGGCAGTGACGTCGAGGAGGAAGCTCCCGCGCCTAAAAAGGTTCCCCAGAAGAGGTACGTTTGATCCAACGGGACAACAACAGATTCTTGACTAATGGTACATAGGGGCCGCAAGAAGGCTGTCGCAGCCGACGAGTAAACTCGCCTCACACGAAAAGCAGCACGCGTTACCGAACAATCTAGTCAGTCCGTATCGAGGCGTTAGCGGGGTGTCACGGGGGAGTGTATTGTTGAAACAGTAGAGATACCCAGGAGAGCGTCGTGTTTATGAAGAAGGAAAAGTTTCAGCAGGCCGTTTCATTGGGTCGGTATCACAACGGTTGTTCATTCTTTCCTCACGTTGTCGGTGTCTGTTTCTTTGCTGTATTTCTATACTGAATCGAGGTCCGTACATGACCTGCTACTTATCCAGTTTTCATCTCGCTTGTGTATCTGTATATGTATCGTACAATGTGTTTTCCCTTCCACATGTGTTCCATTCCATTACCACATCATTCCGTTCCCCTCGCCGCTTCAACATACCCGTCATGAATCGACTCAACTCCGGAGTCAACTTCGATCACGCCCTCAGCTTCTCCATCTCCTCATCCTTCATCCTCGCCCAATCCACCATCACCCTCCCATCCTCACACTCGATCGTCGGGAACAAGTCCTTGAACCCAGCGCCGTTTCGTGCACGCTCCGTTATGTATGTGTGCACTACGTCCTGACCGTTGCAGGACTCGGAGTGGATTGGACAACGGGCGGTGAAGACTGTGTTCTCGGTATCAGCACCACGATCGGCATTGACACCGGTGTCGTTGCCCTCCGTCTGCTCGTCAGGCGAGGGAAACGAGAAGACAGGTCGAGGTGTTGAAGATGGGTTCGCGGCGTTGTAAGCTTCGTTTAGAGCTTTTGAAGCGGCGCGCGGACGACCGGTGTTTAGCGGTTTCTTATCGGCCTGGACGATGTAGCTGGGAGATGGAACAGGGTCCATGAACGCGGGGAAAGAAGATGTATCTGGTGCACGGGCCGGTGGGAAGGTGAATGCGGGGTTGGTATCGCGCTGCTGCGACGGCGCATGGCCTGAGCCTCCCCTCAGACCGACAGGAGTCTGCGCCCTCGATGACTGAAGACTGCTCGCAGGATGTTTACCACCCTCCTGTCTAGCAGGAGCATTCAACTCATACCCCGTATCACCCGTCTCATAATCCCTCTGCGCCAAACCCCTCAAATACACCGCACTCTCTTTCGACCGATAGTCTGGTGCACGGAACGGACTATTCTCCCTAGTCTGAGCCCTGGACTCGCGAATCACATCCGGATGACCCAGGCCATGGAGATACAAACCACTTCCACCACCCTCATCAGGTGAGGTACCTCGTGGACTACAGCTGCGAAACCTATTCGGTGTGTGCGAGCGTGACGAGAGTCGAGATGGCGAAGGAGTAGGCCGACGAGAAACAGTTTCTACGAAAGCGGAAATGTCGGAGGGATCCATCCAGCCCTGGGAGACGGAGAGGTTGGCTACCATATCTTCTTCTTGCCATTGTGGAGCGTGGTGAGGCGCAGTTCCAGTTCCAGCTTCGGCAACATCTGCGAGGGGGCTCAATGATCGCCGGATTCCTTCTTGGGCTAGAAGTTGGTTCAGACGCGAGGTGCTCGCTATGGGTCGGAGAGAGGTATGGTTTTGGCCGTTGCGGATGCTGAGACCGTGCTGGTGGGTTGGCGATACGGGGCGTGAGACGAAGGGTGTGTTGTCTACCGAGGCGTTGCGGGAGCCGGGGGCGGAGTAGGCGAGGTAGTGGCCGCGGTCGTGCGGTGTGTAGCTTGTTGCTGGGAAGAAGCTTTGTGGACAGTCGCTGGTGGTGGGAGGAGCTTCGACCGTGCCGATGCGTGGGACGTTGGTTGAGGAGGATGAGGTACGGTGAGGTGGTGTTGGCCGAGAGCGAGAAGTGGATCGTGAGCCGAGGTTTGAAGATACTTGCGAGGGTACTAGCAGTGTCGTGAAGGATGGGACACGTGAAGGAGCCTGACTGGGTAACGGATCTACCGCGCTTGCCTTGGGGGTTACAGCAGCATCAATGTCCTTTGCGCTACCTTTTACAGTCTCAGTCTCGACCTTGCTTTCCTTCTTCTTCTCCCCAGCTTTCTCCTCTTCCAGCGCCTTCTTCGTCTCTTGCTTCTTGATCTCCTCCTGCTCCTTCTGCCATTCCCACTCGTGAACACAAGACCTCTGCAAAGCAGCAACAGTGCTTTCAAGGACGAGATCCGGTTTCTTTGAATCGTAGAGCGGTGCTTGATCTGTGACGACCCCTACGATGTTGATGCCCTTTTTGGTCGAGAAGGGCACTGGCTCGATCGGGTTACCGACGGGATAGGCGTAGATGAAGTGGCCTCGGTAGTGGTACGCGACGCCTGTTTCGAGTGTGTGGTCGCCCTTTAGACCGGAGATGAAGACGCGCTGTTTGGTAGCTTTAATTCGGGCTGCGCGCTCTGGGATACGATCAGTATAGAGATCTTGTGCTGTAAGCGGGTTCGACCAAGCTTGGTGGCTACTTCAGGAAGTGGCGATCGCTACATCATACTCGCTCGACGGAACTTAGGAACTTACCATTCGCGATAGTCTTTGCATTTCCTCTTCCCGCCATCGTTGCGCCTGCTCAAACGGGTAATCTTGTGCGTTAGCGGTGGTTTGTTACGTGATGTCACAACAGCGTCGCGACAATCGCAGATGCAGATTGAGAAAGCGACAGCACCAAGGCACGGAAGTAGCGCGGCTATGTCACAAGGTTATTCCTTTATGACCATCAGGCAGTTTGGTGGTGATCGCAAGTGACTTTCGATCCACGTATGACCCCACAGCAAACGGCAGCTGAGCTAAGACCATGCGGGAAGACCCTGCGTGTGAGGTGGTGAAAGTGAAAGCGAACATTTCGAATGGGTTAGTCGGGTATAGCAGGAGAAGGCACTTCGAGATATAACGATTGTAAAGAAGTCGCTTGCAAGGGTCAACACGGTGCTGGTCAGGTATCCAGAATAGGCAAGCGCGAAAAATGGGGAAAGGTTGACTACACAATGAGCAGTATGGTGAAATGATATTTTGCATAGCTCGTCAAATTACGCCTGTGATGGGAGATATACGTATGATATTCAACATTCCGTGCAGATATGAGTTGCTAATGATAGCCATTGAACAGCGTCCGGAAAGGAGGATAATAGACATGGACTACACAAGCATGGAAATGAGAAGATGGTTCAAATAAATGGGATATCAAATTGATGAAGGCACGCTATTAACTTCCTGCTCTTTTCTATATAGGGCATCACACTCTATCGAGTAGCAGAGGTACCATCAGAGCCATCAGCAGCGGCACCAAGACCCTCCTCATCACCAGGCTCGGTGTAAGTGCCAGACTTCTTGGTAGCACCACGTGTGCGCTCATCGAGGATGTTGCTCTTGTCGATGGCGTCCTTCTCGTCGCGCTCTGATTGTTGTTAGAGTTATCCAAATCGCTAATGCCGGTTGAAATACATACCCAACTGTGCGTCAGAGTCACCACCGTTGGTGTACTCGGTCGCCTCAACAGGCGCCTCGTCGTTCTGAACGGGGATCTCGTTTTGGCCGGTACGGGACTTGTAGTCGTTGTCCATGGCGTTACCGTTGGGGATCTCGCTGGAGCTCATGATGATGGTGTTGATATTGTTGGCTTGGGTAGTGGATGTAGTGGTGGAAGTGTTGAAGACGAGAGTAGTTGATTGTGATGTGATGATGTGTTGATGTAGAACAAAGAAGATGGGATTACCTCCTTATGTAGACGATGTGAACAGAGATGCTACGTCATGCTGTCCACCATGTCCTCTCAAGCCTCTGATGCAACATGGTGTTCGAAACAATAGGGAGGCAGGGCCGCGATCTAGATCCCATACCGCGATCACAGTTATGACCACATAGTCCAGAATACCATACTGACCTCCACAAAGCGCCATACCAGCATGGGATTGATGTGCACTGGAAAGGGGATAGACATATGGCGATCCGGGAAGCGGGTCCCTTCCTAGAGGCGGGAGCTGATTGCGCTTGTCGGAGGTATGCGATGCAATGACTAGCAGACGTGAGAGTCGCCGCGTCATACTGCGGTGGTGGTGCTGCAGGCCAATGCACCGAATGCAATGCAGCCCTTCGCAATTCCTTCTCTTTCTACATGACTGACAGTGCGCCAGTGTTTCTACAATGCGATTGATGCTATGCAAAGCCACGCAGACGTCAATATTGTCTGTCAGAGCATACCCTAGACTGCGTCATGCCTCCACAAAGCTACGGGGACTGGACACCCGTCATGCAAGGGACAGCACGATAGCCCATGGACCCAGAGCTAGCATCGCACCTGCAGCCGAAAGAGGGTGACAGTCGACGTCAACACAAGCGTAGCGTCAGGGGAGTGTGGAGCCTCTTGTCTGAGCTACAGATTGGCGAGATCGATCGTGCATGAGATATCGGATTCTGTGCGATGTCAATGACGCTGGAGGCTGGAAGTTTGTTTTGAGATGGCTGGTGGACGTTAGGTGGGAGCATTGACGCGAAACGCGACATCGCGACGTCACGACATCACGTTGGCCCGGAAGCGACTTAGCTTGCGTTAGGGGTAGGGAAACGAGCAGTTGAGCAACCACATCATCGCATTTGATATGCACATGCATTCTCTTTTAGCGATAACTGGGGCGCTGATATCGCGTGCATGCGCAGTCGTACTCTGGGTAGGTCAAGGGTGAATATACGTAGAACCCTAGCCTATTTCAGGATAATCCATCGTCGCAAACAGGCCGTTGCATTGCAGTCCACAGAGATTATGATTTTCAAAGCGTAACCATGAGTTTGTCCCTATCCAAATAATACATAGCAGAATAACTACGCCAAAGATGCACAAGGTTTCTCAGATAATACAGCGACGATCATTCTACGCACTGGCGCCGGCATCGACCGCAGTTCCGCTCTCGCTCGTGTCCTTCTTCGCCTCTTCGGTCTTCTTCGCGGCAGCCATTTGCCATGCTGGGATAGCAGCGCGTCCCGGCGACGGCCTACCGTACGCAGGGAGAGGCTTCTCGGTGGCAGGGCTGGGAGTGGGCGCGGGCGTTGCGCTACCATTTGTCTGGGTCTCGGTAGCGCTCGTGCCGTTGGTCTGCTCACTGGACGCAGGGGTAGAGGACGGCTGGGGTGTCGATGCCGAAGCAGCGGGTGTGCCGTTTGTGTTGGATGTCTGCGACTGCGACTGCGCTTGTCCATAGTAGCCCGAGGTGCTCTGTGGGCGTGGTGGTGCCGGAGAGCTCATCCTGTTGCCAATCAACGTCTTCAGACTCTTTAGCTCAGTTGACAGCTCCTGCAGCCTTTTGTCGGTGGACTCCTTCTGTGAATCCAATGCCTTCGGTATCAGGTCCCTCAAGCCGCGGACGTCATCCTCGATACGTCTGTTGTCGTCTCCCTGTCTCTTCGACGACTCCTTGAGGCTGGTCAGGACACTCTCCACCTCACCAAGCGCGTCATCCAGTCTTGTTGTCCGTGCCTCTTCCGATGCCTTGAGAGCGGTTGTGTCGGTGTTGAGTTGCTCGAGGAGATCGAACGCGCGCTTGAAGGATTCGTCGACTGAAGCCTTGTCTTGCTCCAGCTGAGGCTGCGTGGGTGGTTGTATCAGGGGTAGGACGTATCGCTTTGCTGTGAAGTAGAGGCCGTATCCTACACCGCCCATGACGGTCGCCATGATGAAGTAGTCGCGCCAGTCGCGTTTCGGCGGTCTGTATCTGTCAGCATCGGAACCGGACGTAGGTAATATCTATGCTTACTCCGGGGGCGGCGGAGGCGGTTGCCAGTATTGTTGGGGCGGATAGCTCCCATACGGGGCTGCCGGTGGTGGTCTGTACGCATTGCTGGCTACTGCGGATGTCTGGGGTGGAGGCGATGAAGCATAACTGGGGTCTTCGGCTGCACGCGCGAGCGAGACATCGACTTCTTCTTGTGTGAGGTTCTTGGATTGGAGAAAGGCGATGCGCTTCTCAAGGGGCGCGCTGGCAACGGACGGGTCCTGGAGGACTGGCGGCTGTTAGTGTCGTCGCGTAGAACGTGTCGTGCGTCAACCTACAAGACACCGCCGACTGTATTATATCCTCGCGGACCATGTTGACTGCACGATACGCAATGCCAGTAGCACGCGCAGGTCGAAGTTGGTGATGGAACTGGAGAGTCGCGAAATGACGATCCGAAAGCTGGAGGCGGGTATGCCTCGGCTCCTTTAGATCGGCGGTCGGTTCCGCCTCGTTTCACGTGGCACGCCGACCGCAACTCTTTGCCAACTTCGACTCTGCGATGCGAGACGTCCCAACTCCAGATTATGACTTTCCATCGCAACATGCCCTGGTCTATGGTTATGAATACGGGCGATGCTGGCCATCTACACTACATCGGCGGTATGTCCACGGGAGAACGATCAGCCTCCACCGACAAACACGGTACTGCGATGACGCATCAGACGCTGTGGCCAAATCAGCAGAGTCTGTACACTAACTTATGCCACTGCTCCATATTTCGATCACTGTATTATTCCTTACTTCTTCTCCTTGGAATCTTGGATTACTACGCCCGCCGCGGAGCATCTGCAATACTTGGACTCAGCAGGTAGGGCAGAACAAACATGCCTAGGTAGTGTCAGTGAAAAAAGAGCGTGGATACATGGTGCTCATCCCATGTTCGGTCAATACCTCGACGTAATGTGCCCTGAAGGACATGGCAGACAGCACGAGAAAAAGAGCAGATTATCACGCAAGCTACTGAGAACCATGGTTGCGATACACTCAAGCCAAGGCTGACATTCGACATGCGACAGCATGCAAGCTACCCGAGCTTCAGAATATCGATACACACTTTGGAAGTGTGTACTTTGACTTTAGGTATTTTCAATTGTCACACTGTGTCAACGCGATTTCTTTGTAGTTTCGCCAGCTTTCAGGATCACCGTTTGGTCGCGTCTATCAATCGCTTTGTACTCGGATGGCCCACATAAGGTAACTGCTCTGTGTCCGGCCAATTAGGTTACTGCACGCTTTCTTATATGAACACCCACTCATTGGTTTTTCAGGGGTACTATGAGCGTCCGGTATTTGGTCGGTTCGAAAGTGAAGGTATGTAATGTGCGGAGCTCAGGCTTTTTTGCGGTGTATTCACGGCCTTCACCTCATTGTGAATGTAGTTCGAGACAAACGCAGATTTCCGCCCCTCAACCAATCTCACACTGCTCGATTTCTCATTCTATCTCCTTCCAACTCTCGCACGACTGCAGATACCGTCTAACTCAGCGACAACATGGACCGAACGAACATTATCGACGACAACGAAGTCGCGCGCGCCATGACTTTGGCTACGCCGAGGAAAGGCAAAGGAAAGGGTAAGAAAAAGGCTCCTGAACGCCACGTGAGCAGTACTTCAAAGCAGAAGAGTACCACTGTACCGAATGCGAGGGCAAGGTCCAAAAGTGCGACCCCAGCTACACCTTCCACCCCAACGCGGGCTTCCGGGGCTAGGTTCTATGAGGCGAACGGCTTGAAGATTCCACTGTACAACAAAGACGGCTTAGGCAACAAAAAGAGGCCGTATGCTCGCTTATCCAAGGGTCTGCTCAAGTACAGCGTGGACGACTTACTTGACATTGTAGAGCAGTATGCAGGCGCGGAGAAGAGGCAAGAGCTGAAGGACGAGGGACTAGCGAAATCAAGGCTCGCGAACTGGATCGAAGAGAAGGAGACACTTGCTCTTGGACGCAATCCGAAGTCGACATTATCTAGTAGGTTTCTTTCCCATCGTATTGAATGCGCGCAGATATACTGACAGTCTAAGTCGCAGATGACAAAGAAGAAGCCGATGATGCTGATGACGCCGTTTCCTTCCCAGCCCCCACCACCCCGACATCTTCCAGTGTGAGAACACCGATACAGGCCAATGAACCCTCTATACCCGCCAACAAAAAACATGACTCGCCAATTACAATCAAAGGCAGTGGTACCTCCCGTCAATCTAGTCACCGGAAGAGGAGCGCACCTGATGAGCCACCGGACGGCCGGCCACACGCGAAGCTTCAGAAGCGTGACGCACTAACAAACACGGCTGCTACAAATACTGGACATTCGGCTGAGGATGAGTTCACAGGCACCCTGGTCGACTACAGCATACCAACGCTTTCGCAAACGGAAAAACAAACCTCGGTATATAACGCCAAAGGATCCCGCCAAGATGCTTTCATGCAGGCCACTGGTATGGATCCTTTAGATCCCGACCGCTCTTCGATAATCATTCGCGGACGTAATGAGGATCGCGTGCTCACAGCGACATCTGGCCAAGGTTATCGCAAGGGCGAGACGTACTTCCATGAGACCACAAGTAAGTGACAGCTTTTCTTTGGATACTCCTGATACGATGCGGTTTGTTCCATTGGCCGCGCACTTCTTTACAGTCATCTGAATACCCCGTGGGGTGGTCGAAACATACCATTTCCTCGGCTGTTTACTCCGCTTGCTCCATACAGCACATCTCGCTAACACGCTGCCTAGTACCACATCGCGCTACCAAGCACCACCAATCTCCTTCCGTTCCATACCTGAAAGAAGGAGAGCACGGACGTAAAGGTGACTTCCAAGCCGACAACGACCGGCGCACGGGCGTGGGCCATCAATTTGAACCGGACGACTATCTCAAGTGGTCAGAGTTCAAGAACTTCCGCAGCGCGATTTACGAGCAGTTTCCACACTATCCAAAGCCGAACCAGGGGGTAACACTGGATCTTGAGACTAAGAATACATGGGACACATGGCAAATTTGGTACGATGAGTTCACGAAGAAGTACCCTGGCTATGCCGTTGCCCACTTGTGGCCTTGTGGCTGCGAGAAGGTGAGTGACGAGGATGAGAGTGAGGAGGAGTGATAGTGAAGGATATATCTATAGGCATACGGGAAGCATGTCCTACGATTGCTGTGTGGGAGTCTGCAGCATGACGAGGACGTAGGTCACGAGTGGTAACAATGTAGACTTTCATTGTACCTAAATATGCTTACAAACTTCACCTCGATGACTCGAAACGCTAGTCACCCCACGCTCATATCATATAAATGCCTCACAATGCTAAAATATTGGTACAAGACTCCTAGTATCCTACTCACAGTGTCTAGGCTCGAGGTTTCCTACATCACTCACTCTCCCGCAGCGCCTCACCAAGCGAGACAACCACCTTACACAAAGGGAAACCCGAACAGGTCTGCAGACTACATCAAGTCAAAAGCGTGCAAAGTGGGTGGCACAATGTCAACGTAGACTGCAGGGTGTTCAGCTTTTCCCTACACCATCATCACCAGACAAGTCTACAATGGGTCTGAAGCTCGAAATCCCTCAGCTCGACATCTCCAAAGAGGAAGAGCGCAAGCTCAAGATCCAAAAAGCCGCTGCAAAACGCTGGGTGCCCAATCTTCAAAGGCCTCCGCCTCAGCTAAAAGAGATCAACGCTGCCTACAATAACAAGCTTATGAGGCATTACACCGACGGAACTGCAGCACCGTCAGACAACATCATCAGACCGCCAATCAGCAGGTCCGCCCGTGTCGACGCTTTACTCGCGACGCTCCCACTTCAACCGGCACAAAAGCTGCCAAAGCCACTCAGTCAAATACAAGCCGAGCACTGCGAACAAGTCAGAGTTGCCGCACTTTTGGAGCCAAACAGGAAAATCACAGAAGGTGCGTACGCCAAAGAATTAGCGAAGGAAGCTTTTTCGTCCAATGGAAAACCTCGAGACCGCAAAAGTCTCAAGCGCAAGAGGAAGGCGAAGACGAGTGGGTTCGCGGAGTCCACTGGGCAGGATGGAGTGTGATGAGTCAGGGTGCGGTGGTGGGCTCCGAGTCGAGCGGTTGATGAGCATATTACGACATTGGATTGGGGACTGCGGCATTTGTTTTGAGGGGTACGGCGTTTGGGCTCAGTGACTGCGACGATTGCGGCTGGGAATTATTGCGATTGTTTTAAGGTTTTGGCTGATTGGCGGTGTTGGGGTAGAAAAATGTAGACTAGTCAAGGCAACTATGGTACTTGATTACACACAAGGATCCACTTTGACATTTGTGACCAGTGATAAAAAAGTGTATATGGAAGATAGGTGTAGTATTCACGTGACGCAACTATGGTACCAGATAGTATTATACGTCAATATCCACTTCGAGGTTCTCGGCCAGTGATGTAGGATGTATATGGCAAGAAATGTAACATCTCAGCAATGCAACTATGGTACTGCTATGACTAGATCCGCTTACCATGTGCGAACTTTGGTTTCCATGCGCGCTCACATATTTTATACCGAGCTAGAGGTATAGATAAATTATATCCATGTCCATTTCTAAAGACCACACTATCACACCAAACCTCTACATCAAAATTCCACAAAGAAAGTTGAATCCCAACTAAACCATCCAACACCAACACAAAACCATAGAACCAAGCATCATGAACCATTTCCTCTCACCCGACCGCATGGTCGCAAACTCGCCTCCTCAAATGGGCGAGGAAGCATCACCACCCACCACCCCCTCCGCCGCGAAGCCCAAACGTAAATGCCGGCTAATCATCCATCCCCCCAAAACACCATCGCCAAAGAAGCCCAAGCGTGGATGCCGCCTCACCATCCACCCACCCACGCAAAACCATGCAAAAACCCAATACCTCCCAACACCCCAATCACTCCCGCAGCCGCCGCCAAACACCAGCGCCGCGCAGAAGAAGAAGAAGCCCTTCTTCCAACATTTCAGAACGCGAGCACAACTACGCACACCCGTCAATAAAACCGACTATTTCCCCACCGCGCAGAAAGCCAGAAATAACCTACGCAACTCCCACTTTCTGGAGGTAGTGAAGCTGGGTGTTACGCCGCTTATCTACAAGTGTGAAGACATGGGTGATCTGGGACTCAGTGGCGTGGAGATGGATGATGAAGAGAGAGGGGAGAGGGGCGAGCTGGAATTTGGAACTGGGTTGAAGGCGGAGATGGAAGAGGATGATGAAAAGAGGGGGAAGATGGCTTGGTTGAAGGAGAAGTTGTGGGGCAAGGGGACTTGGGCTGTTTGTAGTGGGAGGGAAGAAGAGGAGGAGAGGGAGCGGGAGCTTATGTGTTTGGCGAGAGCGGCGGTGCCGCTGATGGGTGCGCATGATGAGGATGAGATGGAGATTAACGGTGGACCTTCGATGAAGACAGAGATCCCAAATATGGGTGACTATATGGGTGACTTCTCGGAGGATGATGTTCGATGGTTAGTAGGGTAGGGGGTGTGAGCATATGGGATTTGATGGAGAGCACCTTCAGGCTATGTCATGGGCGCGACGGGTTGCAGGGCATGACTTCGGAGCACAAGTATATAATTGTGCGCGATAGTGTCTGCGTTTTCATATTGTTTCTTCTAATAATCGTAAAATCCTTTACCACTCTTCTTTCCCAGCCAGCCTGCATCGACCATCTTCTTGAGCAGCACTGCGGGCCTGTACTTGGAATCACCCGTGTCGTGGTACAACACCTGCATGATCGCCAGGCAAGTGTCGATGCCGATGAAATCCGCCAACTGTAGTGGGCCCATAGGTACATTCGTTCCGTTCTTCATGATGCTATCGATATCCTCCTTGGCGCCTACACCCGTCTCCAGGCAGATGACAGCCTCGTTGATGTACGGCATGAGGATGCGGTTTGCAAGGAAACCGGGGCTGTCGGCGGACTTGGACGGTATCTTTCCCATCTTCTCGCAAAAAGCGATTGCGGTTTCGACGGTAGCTTGCGAGGTCTGGAGGCCGGTGATGATCTCGACGCCCTTCTGTATGGGTACTGGGTTCATGAAGTGTGTGCTGATGACGCGTGATGAAGCCGAGAGATCCGTTGGGTCAGTGGTAGTGCTCGCCGCAATCTTGGTGATCGATATGGACGAGGTGTTGGTAGCTAGGATGGCGTGCGATGGGCAGATCTGCGCGAGTTGCGAAAAGATCTTGTGCTTTAGGTCTGGGATCTCTGGTACGGCCTCGATAACGAAATCGACGTCTGATAGATCGTCCATCGATGTGCTGGAAGTCAATCGCTCTCTTGCCGCTGCGGCGTCATCTTTCGAGATTCTGCCCTTTCCAACATCCTTCTCTAGGAGCTTGTCCGCAAACTTCAGGCCTTTGTCGATTGATGCTTGGGAGTTGTCAATCAACCGGACTGGTACCGAGGCCCTCTGTGCTGCTACAAGAGCTATTCCGAGGCCCTGAATATGTTAGATTGACAGCTGTAGGGTTGGTGCATTGATGCATACCATCTGCCCTGCTCCAATAACACCCAGCTTCTTGACCTCAGCGGCAGCACCGACAGAGGGTGTTGAGCTGAAGGCGCGGCATTGCTGTCGTACAGCGCATCGTGCGACTTGTTTTGAGGCTACAGAAAACATCGTGTGTGTAATTACTCGAAGGATTGCACAAGTTGTGGAAGATGCGCGATCAACATGTGATACGAGACTGCGTTCCCCCAGGCCGATGAGAACCGCGGCGGGCTAGCCGAGGCATGACGTTGACTGGCGGCGGGAAGGCGAGGATCAGCCCTGTCTTGGCGGTTTTGCGCGGTTTGTCCCGCTTGTGGCACTTTACGCGTCGACGCGTCTTTTGGGCCATCGCGACACCGGCGGCCAATCTGAGCATCAACCACGACAATGGCTCAGACAACGCTGGACGACTGGGCGCAGGATACTGTGAACCCAGAAGTTCGCGCTCACGTCTCTAGTCTGATATCTGCTGTACGTACCCCTTCCACTGACACAATGGCTACTGACATACAATCAGCTCGGTGGTATTGGTGATGACGGCACGTATGCACTCGGACACGACGCCCTCCTCTGTCTCAAGGACCTACGGAAATGGCTCAAGTTCGCCGACGGGCAGTACAATCGGCGCGATGTAGCACGATGCATGGCCGAAGCAAACCTCGTAAAGGGCGACTTGCTTGAGATACTGGCCAAGATATCACCAACTGTCATGGAAAGCGCCTGGAAGCACAAGATTGCGGTTGCGACATGTGAGAAAGTATACTCCGAATCTTGAAATTGTACTGACAACCGCAGTGGAACTTCTCGTGCCTTTGACATGGCCTAATGAGATCGATCCCACCGAAGCGACCGTAAACCACCACAGGCATGGGCCTTATATCGGGCTCGCCCAAATTGGCTACAAACGTGCTATTCTGCAATTCGACCGAGACAGAACCCTGCAGACTGCTGTCAAGATCGCGCTCCCTTCCATGGCCGTACCCCTCCGAGAACGCACACCACGAGACGAGGGTATCATCCGAATCGCACTATACTTCATACGCAACATCGCCATGCTCGCGCCCCCGAACAATGCACACATGGACACCGACGAAGCTGAAGTCTCCCGATCTGCAACCATTGATACTTTCCACGAGCAGGACATATTTCAGGTGATTCTGAGTATAGCGTCTAGTATCGGGGAGGACTTTGTCACCCAGGATGTTGTTATTCTCGAAATCTTGTTTTTCCTCCTCAAGGGCATCGATGCTGAGAAGTTGTTCATGGAAGACAAGAAGCTCAACATCAAGAACACGGACGAGCTTAAGGGCTTGATCCAGAAAGAAAAGGCCATGCTTGCAGGCTACGCCCGCAACGCACCAACCCGGCATAACCGATTCGGAACGATGATCTGGATGAAGCGGGACGACGAGAAGGTCACAACTATATCCGGGCAGGACGTGCTAGGGAAGGCTCAGGCTAGCATGCAGAAGATGGATGATACAAAGAAGTGGAATAAACCCCGTCGTCCCGGGAAGAAGCAAGCCGGCGATGAAGAAAGGGAGGAGTTCGATCTCCCGGTACCACTGACCTCTTCTGCGCGGAAACACATCAAAGCGTTCGTCGAGGAGTTCCTGGACTCGTCCTTCAACCCTCTGTTCCTGCATCTGCGGAAAGCTATCGAGCGCGAAACGGAGCGTGTGGAAACACGACACTCCAGGCAGTTCTTCTACCTCGTATCGTGGTTCCTACGAGCAGAGTGCGCACGGCGGCGGACGATGAAGGAGAGGGCCGCAGACCCTAAGAGTCCTGAAGTTCTGTCTGCTGAGGATGAGAGCTACGGACTAGTAGCCGAAGTCATGAATCAGGAGACCTTCATTCTACTCAACCGCTTCATGCAGAAGAGTCAAGATGAGAAGGCATGGCGAGACCTCAACGCCGGGCTTAAGTGCTTCACCCAAATCTTGCTTACCGTGCATGAGATGTCCGAGTCAGGTCTTGAGGAAGACCAAGAGATTGCCGAGAACATCCAGAACCGTATCTTCTATGAAGAATCAACACATGACAGGATAGTCATGATCCTGAGGTCATACAAAGACCAAGGGTTTGGCTATCTTGACGCAGTCACAGAGTTGTCTCACGTATTCTTGCGGATGCTCGAGCGCTATGCGAAGCAGAACGTTGACATGCAAATTCGATCGAAACGTCGAGCCCGAAAGATCAAGAAGAAGAAAGCTGAAAAGCAGGGCGAAGACGGAGAGGAAGAGGGCAACGTCTCTGAGACTGAAGACCTCCAACAAGCCCAAAAGACGGTTTCCGAACGCAAGTTCGATTTCATGAAGTTTTCGGCAAAGTTCGTGAATCAAAGTAGCGTCAACACATTCGTTGCCTTTGCCAAGTACTTCAGCGACCTCGATACCGAGCAGCTCAAGCGCGCACATCGCTTCTTCCATCGTGTCGCTTTCAAGATGGAGCTTGGTGTCCTGCTGTGCAGAGTGGACATCCTGGCGCTTTTCAACAAGATGATGAAAGGTCCAGGTGGTCTTGATCCAGAGTCGCCAGCTTACAGAGAGTGGGATGATTTTGTCAAACACTTCTTCAGGCAGGTTGTAAAGAGAGTACAAGAGAGGCCAGAGCTGGTAGTCGAGATGCTGTTTGACAAGATCCCTGCAACCATCTTCTTCCTTGAGCACGGATATGATCGCGAGATACACACTCGAGCGCCACGAGCTCCGGCAGAGCTTGAGGTCAAACCTGGAATGGAGCTACCTGATCAGATCGGTGTCGCTGTTGGTGTTCTTGTTAATCAGTCAAAGTCGGATGCTCTCCGCTGGGTACGCGATGTGCTTACATCAGCAGCTGAAGAGCGCAAGGCGTGGGAAGAGGCAGCTGAAGCACAAAAGGCATTGGTGGCTGACGTAGAGGAGCGTCCAGAAGGCGAGGCACCTGAGAATTCAGACACTGAAACATCGAAGCCGCCATCGATCTGTAAGTATCCCTCTCACTGTGAGGAAGTCTGCTAACCGAGTCTAGTCATCAAGCACGATACCGAAGAACGTCGCGTCGCTATGTTCAAAGACAACAAATTACGACTGCTCATGAACCTAGTCGGTTTCGAGAGATTAGGAGAACACCACGATCCGGATGCTTCATGGATCATACCTTCATCACTTACTTCAACGCAATTGCAAGAAGCCATCGATCTCATTCGCAAGTATGAGTTCGATCCCCCAACATACGAGGACGGCAAAGCGCCAGAAGACTTGCTTCGTAGCAAGGCTGCAGCAGCTAGACGCTCCACTCGTCGGGCCGAGTTTGACGATGACTCTGACGGCATAGACCGCGACGAGGAAGAGGACCACGGAGAGTACGCCAAGGGTGGTCCCACTGAGAGAGATACAGACGCCCCTCGCAAGACGCTGAAGCGACGACGCCGAAGGAATAGTGCCGTGGAGCTTGACGACGAAGAGAAGGACCGCAGAGCCGAAGCACGTCGCAAGAAGGAAATCGAGAAGCAAGCCAAAGCATTAAGTACCATGTATGTGCATGACTCAGACGACGAGGACTGGGACGCTGAGAAGGATGCCGCTTTCTTCGCGCGAGAACAGGCGATCCGCGAGGAAAACATGAAAGTCTTCAAAAAGTCGCTCGTACTTGGAACCGTGGAGCCAGTCGCATCCAAAAAGCGAAAAGCTGATGCACCGGCCAAGAAGAGCAAGAGGAGAAAGAGTCCACCGAAACGGAAAGCGCCATTCGCCGATAGTGACGACGATATGGAAGATGCAGAGAGCAGCCAAGCTCCTTCCGTGGTTGATGGTCATGAGGAGGGAGATGAGGATGAGGATGAAACTACAGATACGCCACTTTCATCGCAGAACGCTGGTGCAACAGCAGCACTTAGTGACGCGGACACGCCTCGGAAGTCAGCGAGTAATGCTGCGACGAAGAGCACGGATGCTACGATGCCAGACGCAGACACGGACGACGATGAAGATGATGCACCGGTAGCACGTAGACCAGCGGCGGCGCGCAACATGAGGGCTGGCTTTGTCATTGACAGTGACTCGGAGTAAAGGAGACGGGTAATAACATCTTTGGTGTTGTTTGAGGGAATGGTTGCATAGCATAGCATGGTGTCTTAGGTTTGTGCTTTTCAATGTTTGAATACCCATTGTCTTGTTGTCTTAATATCCTCCTTATTTTTTCATGTCGTGGTATCAGTCAGGTGCAGGACAAATTCAGGTTGGTCGAACAGAGGATGCAAACTCAGATGCAGATGTCTGTTGACCAGGGACGCGTGGAGAGTGTCAAGCATATTGGCGGCTTTACGCCAAGAGCCCACACGATTGCAGTTCGGGGGCGTTTGCAGTTGCTCCTTCCTGTCGTTTGGTCACGACTGCATCTTTTCGTTCCATGACGTTGTTCTTAATCCGAGGTGGCTGCTTCGTGCCTTCCTTGTTTACCTCCTCAAGGACAACATCATCCACAACAACAACACTTCCGCGTGTAAGTCTTTCTTCCCCACAAACGCTGCACACCACGCTCCAGCCATGCTAACATATTCAGATCGACACAGATTCGAGCAGATTCGCGCGCGGTGGGAGACGCCTCAGCCAAGTGGAGACGGAGCAGCGGCGATGGTGGGCTGGAGAGAAAAATCGACAACTCACCTCCCAGTGGGTGGCGAGCCTCAAGAAAACAGCAGCAGCAAATTCCGGAGAAAGCTCAGCTATGGCTTCGCTTTCATATCAAATCCTCTCTCGCAGCGAAGGACGACCCCGGGACGTCATCAAGTGAATGTACCGTCATTGGCTGTTACCGAACCATCTGCAACCGACATTACTACAACGAATCCTATATTCGAAGCCGCGCTTTCACCAATGCGTGTTTCTGCGCCATCCAACCACTCCAACGATGCGACCGAAGAGTCCGCAACAGTCCCGTTCAGCAAGACTTTACCCAAAAGCGCAGATACCGATACCACACCGCAGCCACTGCCTCGATCGCGTACGCTGAGCTTCATCCCGCTCCCGGTTAGGGTAGAGCCTCAGTCGTTCGCCGCAGACGTAGAAGGCGCAGTCAAGTCCCATTCTCTCGCGGTAATGCCTCAATCAGAGCCAGACTCGGTACCTTCGAAGATTCCTACTCCCAGTCCGCCATCCCTAGAGCGCCGTCGCTCTAGTCCACGTCAACACGTTCAACAACACGTCTCGTACCGCGCTTCTCAACAGATCAAACACATCGCGACTGCCCACGCGTTGGCAGCCGCAAACAATGGCTCTCCGGTGAAGCATTCCTATCAGTTGCGCTCACGTACGACACCAAATCTCGTCAAAACAGCCAACGGGCCACAGTCGGCGCGATATATGGCTCCCAGGCGGCCAGGACCTAAGATGTCTGTGGTATCACCAGTAGCTCAAAGGCCGCTTCTGCAAGAGAACATACCGACGGAAAGACGTATATCACACAGGCGGTCGCAGATACAAGAGAGGACGCTGAAGAGGGAATCACTTGCAGTGCCCGGTACACTGAACAGTAGAAGGTCGTTTGGTTCGGGACTACAATATTCACAGAGCAGGGAACCTAGCTTCGCGACTCCACCCACAGTAAGGAAGAGGATGAGCTCACAGCTTGCACAGCAGACGCCAGTGACAGTAAAGCGGATACAGTCGGAGGAACAAAAAGATACACCAGCAGCATCACCCTCGATATCGAACTCTGCAGCCGCCCCGCCTCACAACACCGACCTTCCAACACCCGCTCCAGATGCGAACGATAATGTCAGGCCAGCCCTTCCCCGGCTACCCACGGACAGAGAAAAGCAAAGGAAAACGCTAGGAACACCAAATGGTTTGGGCGGCGTCTGGCGATCATCCCATGCTTTGGCGATGACTACACATGAGGTGAGCAGACTTCCACGTTCCCAAACCTTCCATAATTTTGGAAGCCACCTGGAAGTCGCTCCACCAGTACCTCGCATCCCGGAGCAGTACAGGACAGCGTCTTTGTCGGACTTGGTCCAGTCAGTATGCATGGATCCGAAGAGCACTGTCCCGTCTCAACATGTCAGGGTCAGATCAGACGCGAGCTCGTGCGAATTGATACCCGAGGAGACGGACGAAGAAAGACTGAGTGTCACGCCGACATATACACCTTGTCAGCCTGGACGGAGCCTTGTGTCATCAATGAAATTCACCGAATCTAGTTTCAGTCTGGCGGCGTTCCCCCCAGTACCAACCAGAGTCCCGATCAGAGCACCAAACAACGCTGGAAATCTCTGGGCCTATTCTTCCAGCCGCTCGCGGAGTAGACATGGGCAAGAGAGGTCCGACGTTGCTGACAATGAGATCTTGCAGGTTAAAGACTATATGCCGCCGCTTTACTGGGCTGGAAGATTCCAGTCTCGATACGATCAATGGCGTACCGATGCAATGAAAGCTGAACTTGATCCTGCCTATCAAACCTCCGGCCTCTTGGGAGAATGCAAATTGAATCAAGACAAGCTGGCGGCGTGCTACATACTCGGACAACTGCGCGACCTGTGCACTTCCGATCAAGCAGCAGATAGCCTTTGGGTACGTTCTATCTGCGTCATGACTCTGAATCCATTTTGCTGACTACGCCCAGGAGTTCGAGTACAAATACAGGAGAGAGCACAAACTGCTCGGCAATCCGGCAGACCTTCCGCCAATGTCATTCCGTAAGCACGACGACAACACGACTTCTGCAGGAGCTGGAGCCTTTGGACGGGCCGTAAGGAAGCTGACCCCACGCAAGGCTAGCCTGATCAACCTAATGAAGGGCAAGGGCTGGAACAAATCCGACGACTCGACTGAGCGGAACCAAGAGACGTCCTCGGACGGTTCATAATCCTACCATGAGGTTGTGGAAGGTGGACGGCTACGTTACGATCTGGACGAGAATACGGAAGTTGAAGATGAGGTTACAATCATGTGAAACCTGCAAAGAGTAAAAGATGTTACGAGACAGAACGATGGCAAGAAGAAAGCGCGAGAGTTTGAGATACTGTGCATGGCATGAGAACGTCGAGACATCAACTTTGTGATCTGCACGGGAAGCATGCATTGTTAGATATCCACAAAGAGGTAGTAATGTAATTGTTAGTCGACATTACCGCTTGAGTAGAACCGCAACAGTCATTGACTGAGGTGCTGAACGCTCAGAGCATGACATTTGTACAATTGATGAAACGACACGAGATTTGAAGCTTTCTATGGCTTTCACATGCAAATAATCACGAGTCAGTAGGCTCTTGTTTGCCCGCGGTCTGTAACGGCTTATCCGATAGGCTTGGGCTTAGCAATCCGAGATCGAGACGCTCTTGGAAATTGCTTCGAATTGTTGGAAGATCGAACGATGAGGTCTCCCAACAATTCGAAGTGATTTTCAAGAGCAGCTCGTCCCCGGGCCGCTAAGCCCAAGCCTATCGACTAGGCCCAGGACCAGACGTATGTATACATAGTGCTATGATCAGGCCTCATATTCTCCCACATGATATGCGCCGTGACGCATCATGTTCACCACATCTGTGCCTCTACTCCTTCTTCGCAGGCTTAGGTGAAAGCTCCTCAACGATGTTGTTGGGGTCTTTCCACGCCAACGCAACGTACTTGGTGTGGCTTCCCCGTGCGAAGACCTCTCCCTTGTTGTTGCTGAAGTTGATGGACGTGAAAGCGAGTGTTTTTCCGACTGGAGTTATGTAATCAGCGACTGAGTATCTCGAGCAAGGCAAGGCATGCCACTATGATGGACTTACACTTGTCACACGTCACCTCGGCCTTGATCAAGTCGCCGATCTTGCCGCCGGAGGAGAGGTAGGTTACGTTTAGGTCGGTGGATACGCCGGTTGCGAAGAGCCCGCGGGAGGCTACTGCTAGGGAGCCGCCGAGGTCGACTGGGGGTTCGTTAGATACTGGTGTTTGAGTGGGGGTTTTGGGAGGGACGGCTTACCCATGCTAGCTATTGTGCCGCCGTGGAGGATATTAAGGCGATTCTACATTAGGTGAGTTTCAAGAACATGGTAGGAGACGATAGGTGGGATAGCACGAACCGTATGCTCTTTCTGGATGTCGAGCTCGAACTTGACGCGTCCTGGGACTGCTGAGGTCACTCGGAGCTAGAATTGGTGTTAGCACGACAACGTACCAGAGATATGAACTCTCATAACCTACACCGTCTAGTAGTCTTTCATGTCGCTCTTATTAGCTTCGTCTATACATGCTTAGGTGTTGGCGGTACCTTGGCTCCAGGCCTGAGTTCGCTCGGAATGACTCCCAGACCTAGCGACACGTTAGAAAACCCACAAGGTTGGTCAATGACATGGTTGGTTAACTCACAGATCTCACAAACTTCAGCGCCGGCATGATTGATGCTCACCCCGCGATGTGCGAAGAGTGATGTCGTTGTTCCGCTCGGCAGTTGCCCACGTACCTCGGAAGCTAGACCAGGGTGGAGCGGAATTTGTGGGGTGAGCTTTCCGCTCGCTCGGCGCGTCATCAACTTTCTTTGGCGATTGGCGACCTGCGACTTCCACTTGCGCGACCCACGCGTCGCTACCGCCCAAACTCGTGGACCCTTTCTCTCTGTCTTTCGCGCTTAAGCCTAAGAGGTCTTTTTGCGTACTTTAGTTATATATATTAAAAGAGAAAATATTTAGTAATAGTAGTTTACTAGACTATTTATCTAAAGTAGTTATTTTTATATATACTTATAGTAGCTAAAAATAACTTTATAATAAATGCGTAATAAGTTATTATAATAAGTTAGTATAATAAGTTTTATAATAGCTTATATAGAACTAGAGTTAAAGCTTAACTAGTAAGTTTATAAAATACACGTCTACTACTTTTTTTTAAACTTTTTATTATAATAATAAATAACTAGATTATTATAATAATAAACACTTAGTTTATTATCTATTAACTTTTTAGCTTCTCTAATAATTTTATAGTATTATTCTTATATTTATATTTTAATTCTTTACTATAGTATAAGATTTTTTACTACTTACTTACTTTCTTTAAAGTAATACTTAAAGAATTAGAAATAAAAAAAGTATAGCTACTTTATTAAGATATAAAAGTAGCTAAAATAATTTTATATATATTTAAGTAGCTTAATAATAGTATATAATTAGTTTATACTTTAAAGTAGAGTTTCTAATATTATAGTACTAAGTTATTTCTACTTTTATATATAAAAGGTAGCTATAATTAAAGCGCTACTTTTTTAACTTACTACTAAGTAGTAGCTAATAAATTCTAAAAGAAAGTTCTTAAGAAGAGTATAGTAGTAAAAAGTAAGCTTAGTAAATATACTACTTACTAAGTTTAGTATATAACTAGTTTAAGATAGTTAAAGTAGTTAAAGCTAGCGTTATAAGTTAGTTTTAGACTTTTATAATATTTACTATTTATATAGAAGAGTAGCGTTATAGGAGGAAAAAATCTACTTCTAGACTAGCGCCTTAGCAAATAAAACTAGGTTTACATTAATATGGACCCTTTCTCTCCGAACATGATAATACGGTGGTAGACCGACATCCTCCTCTCCACATCCCCCACGATGTCGGCTTCATCTTCATCTCAGGCGCTGGAATATCTCGAGGGTCTGCCTGTCGCGACACACCGGCGGCTGTATGAGCAGCCTTCCACCGTGTTGGCGGTGCTCCGCTGCATGCTTCCGCATCTTGGTGAGTGCATTTATTACGTCCGCGATCCTGTCGCTAACGGAGCCACAGCCAAATCCATAGTCTTTGCGATGCTCTACAGACCCTCATCCTTCCCCGTAGCCGACATGGACGCCTGGTTCAAGCCTTCCGCTAGGAAAGAGAAGGAACAGGCTCTCTTTACCCTCGAACGCCTACACATCATTGCCCCTGCTAAACAGGACGACGGTACCTTCTCGTGGACACTCAGCAAAGACTTTCAAGGCAGCCTGCGAAACGCCCTCGAGGGCTCCGGTACCCACCGCTCGTTCGGTGTGCCGGCGACCAGAGAAGAGAGCGGCGGAAAGCGGTTAAGCATCGACTTCCTCGATGAATACTCGCGATCGCAATGGGAGGGTATACTCTACTACTTGGTGAGCGGCGCGGCTGGACTTAGCAGAGACAGCATCGAGAGAGCAGAAGTCGGTCCTGGAACGAAGAAGCTGCTACATACCGGTGACCTTGTGAGGACCGTACATGGAAGTCCAAGGATTACCAAAGACGGCTTCTCTTTTGTGCTGCAAGAGACGAACGCCCAAGTCTGGAGTCTGCTCATCGTCTACCTGAAAATGACCAACGAAGTAAGTATTGAACCCCACGAACCCTGCGACGACTGTCCTCTTCGAGATCAGCCGGCGCCAACTTACACCGAATCTGACCTCGACCCCCAGCTCGGCATGTCCGAAACCGAAGTGTTATCCTTCCTCTTCATGCTTGGTTCTCTAGAACTAGGCCAAGACTATTCCACATCCACGCTCTCGCCCACCCAATCCCAGATGCTCGAGGACCTCTCCTCCATGGGCCTTGTCTACCGCTCGGACAAGAACGCGCGAACCTTCTACCCCACGCGCCTCGCCACAACCCTGACCTCAGATTCCGGCAGCGCCATGTCCGCCTCCTCCAACGACATCGCCCAAGCCTCCCAAGGCAACGCCGGCCCCTCGGCATCCGCAAATAAGGGCTTCATCATCATCGAAACAAACTATCGCCTCTACGCTTACACAAACAGCCTCATCCAAATCGCCATCTTATCCCTCTTCACCAAACTCCAACATCGCTTCCCCAACCTCGTCTCCGGCAAACTCACCAAAGAATCCGTCCACAAAGCCGTTCAATCGGGCATCACGTCGAGCCAAATCATCTCCTATCTGACGACCTACGCGCATCCTCAGATGCAGAAGACTATTCCCTACATCCCGCCTACGGTCATGGATCAGATCCGGCTTTGGGAATACGAAGGCGAGCGTGTGGAGACTACGACGGGGTACTTGATGCGCGAATTTGGCTCCGAGTCAGAGTACAGGGATGTGCTGGGGTATGCGGGTGCGCTGGGTGTGCTGGTGTGGCAGAACGACGCGAATCGCTGTTTCTTTGTCAGTCAGGTGGAGCAGATTAGTGCGTATCTTAAGAAGAAGAAGGAGACTAGGGATATTGCTCGGGGACGGTAGATTTAATCCCGGGTCACGAGTTTCATTGCGGATGGCTGAGGTGTATGCATGGAGGGCTTGGATATTCAAGGCTACTCTGGGCTAGTCGCATTGGCATGGGCGTTTTGGGGGACAAGCATTGGCGTTTAGTGGGGGAACGTTTGTATAACGATAGAGGAGATAGTTTTGTTTGATGGGTTTAGGATTAAAGATGCTTGCATCTTCTGATCCCAATGCTCTGTCCGAGTGTTCACTAGGTGTTCGGTTCCATTAGATGCCGATGGTGTGTCTTCACCACTAGGTTTGTCAAGTTGAGAGATATCCGGCGAAGTGCTATCCCTCAACTTGACAAATCTAGTGGTGAAGGCACACCGTCGGCATCTAATGGAACCGGAAACCGATTGGACACTCGGACATGGCTACTCATCGCCACTGTCATCCCCCAAATGCTCTCTCTCTCTCTCTGTTCTTCTCACAGGTGACAGCCAAAGCAAATGTGACAAGACCAGACAACAAGCGCAAAGCAGAACTCCTACCCACCCAGCACTTCATACAATAAAATAGCTGAACACCCTGGAGCCTACGTTAATCTTAGGCCGCCTGGTTTGCATGTTTTTATCTTAATGTAGGCTCTAGGGTGTTTAATTTTTTCCTAGGCTGATGTGCCAGTCTATTACACACTTAGGGGACAGGGATTAGCATTCAGTGGTGTAAACATAGATGAGATGGTTTTGTCCGATGGGTCTTAACACGGAAGATAGCTAGGTCTTCTAATTTCAATGCTATACCCGAGTATTTACTACGAGTAGACTGCGTTGAAGCTGATAACTTCGCACGACCCAATCCACTTGGTTGCTTGGGTGAGCAACCACGTGGATTGACTCGTACGATGGTATAGGGTCAATCCCCATGAGCTCCGTCCCAGTCTGCTCGAGGTGGACGCTTGTGACGGTTCCGATGACAAAATGACCATTTGAAACATGTGAATGATCAAATGATCATTTTGTCATCAGAATCGTCACAGGCGTCCACCTAGTCAATACTCGGATATGGCATACCCATGCCACTTCTATCCTCCCAAAACTCTTTCTTCCTTTCTCATAAAAAGAAAACGCTACAGCGAATGTTGAAGACACCAGCAGAAGTAAAAGCAGAACTCCTCCCCACCCACCCCGTCTATCACAAACTCCAGAGAACCAAAAAGCCATCCAACTCCATATATGTTGTCGAAATGAAAGACATTCACCACCCAAACTTCTCAACCTGAACATCGACATGCCTCCCGCTCCAAATCAACTCCGCACACGTATTCCTTACATCCCTGACCAAGCCATCCGGTCCACTAACCACAACACCACTCCTCGCATTCCCATTTACATCCTCCTCTTCAACCCACTCTTTCACAATCCCCCCAGCATCCGGTCGCCCGGCAAGTGTCGTCGGCGGCGTGATGAGCACATCTAAACCCCAATCTTCTAACTCTTTTAATTTATCCTCTGGGATCCAGAGACGGTGATCGAGTGAATGCGTTATCCATAGTAACTTTACTTTTCTCTGGGATCGGAGTGTGGATTCGGGGTCGGTGGGCGGGGGTTGCAAAAGGGCGTAGAGGAGGGGGTAGGCGACTGCTATGCCGGATCCGCCTGCGATGAGTATGACTGTTGAAGAGGATTCTAGAAGGTCGAGGGCGTGGGATGAGCCGTAGGGGCCGTCGAGGCGGATGCGGAGTTGTGTTGTTGGGTTTGGGGAGGCGCGGGCGTGGCGGAGGAGGGAGTGTGTGAAACCTGGTTCGGATTGGGCGCGGATGAGGAGGGAGAACCAGGCGTGTTTTCCTTGGCCGTCTTGCGTTGATGTTGTCGGGGCAGCGGAGAAGATGGTGAACGGGTGGGATTGGATGCCGTGTTTGCGGGAGAGAGATGGGACTGAGATGAAGATGTGTTCGTTTGGTTTCCAGCCTTGTGTCATGTTCTTGGCTAGTACCGCGGATTTCTTCGTGTCGACTTCCCAGTTTGCTGAAAGCAGCAGGGTCTCGTCGTCTTCCAGGATTTCTAGTGTTGCGGGGTGGGTACTGGACTTCAGCCACATACGGTAGACTAGTCGATCGACGAGGAAGATGGCGAGGGAGATGCCGACGTACGGCCGTGAGGTGTGGTGATGAAACCATAGGAACACCAATCCAGCGACTTGAAGTACGATGTGTAGGCCTAGGAAGATCTCGTACCACCGCTTTCGGAAGCTTCCCAGGCTGGTGAAGTAGATCAACTCATACGCAATCAGCGCGGCTAGACCCAACAGCACAACGCGATTGAATATGAATCTCGCCAGCGTAAACCCCAGATGCCTCAACATGCCATACCACACAGCCACCATACCGAGAAAGTGCAGGAACGCTTCCAGACATACGAGCTCTCCTACCCTCCTATGGAAGATGTTCAGACTCTCATACGAATATCCCGTCAACAGCTTTATCGGCTGGTTCTTCGCAGCGAGGAGATAAAGCAGGGGTAGATTCGTGATGAAGATGATTCCGCAGCGGTCGGCGAAGACAAAGAGGTACATGAAGGAGAGCGGCATGCGGTATAAGTTGTAGAAAATATTGAGGCCGATCCAAGCGAGGACGAGCAGCGAGACGGCGTTTGTAGGCAGTGTTTTGTTGACGACAGGTATAGGTCGAGGTTGGTATCGCAGCGCAGACTTGAGTATGTAGTGAGGACGCCATACTACAGATCTCGTCACGCGTCGGGGTCGCTGCGAAGGAAGGAGAGGGCTCGTTTCATCGGCATCGTGTATTTTCTTCGCGGCGGTGGTGTCGGGGGGCGTCGCATTCCCTTCAATAGTACTACTCGAGCTACTCCAGACCTCTGCCTCTTCTTCATGCGCCGTCTCATCATCCTCCTTCGTTGTACTGACTATGCGCCTCTTCCGCCGGTGCAGCACGATCTTCTCGGACCAATGCCACACAGTGAAAACCAGCAGCACGCCCAACAGCACCAAGTTGTATGTGTTCAGAAACCTCCGGCTGAACAATATGGCTTCGACGAGTTTGCGGAACCGCGGGTCTTTGCCAGGGTCATCCGGATCGACAAGGTCGCCTCCGCCAGCGGCTTTGAAGGCGTCGTAGTCGTGCGCCCACCAGGGGGCTTCAGTCGATGCTGTTGCGGTCAGAGCGAAGCGGAGGGCGTCGCGTAACCATGGCGGTGTCGCTTCCATGGTGAGAGTTGGGCATGTGGAGAGGAGGATGTCTGGGAGAGTAGCGGCATGTCAGATGGAGTAGTGTTCCAGAGTTTCCCCACATGTACTCGCGTCATCTCACGCGCGTGCGTGCGCGGGTTGTCAGGTGCGGCCGATAAGCTTATCGGGTGCTGCCGAGGCGCGCGTAGCTTCATTGAGATGCGATGCCATTCCATGCCGAAAGTGATGGAATTGGAATCGCGATTCTCTAGTACGCTACCAGAATGATATCGAAGAATTAGCGCGTTGTACAGCCCATCTTTGAGTGCTAGACTAAGCTTGGTATTCTGCGTCACACAGCTCCTCTTAGAAACCGCATGCACTAACAGATATATTCAAGGCGAATTCATTCATCCGCTCCCTTTGATCTTCCCTACTAACATCTATTTGTTCGTCCACTTGGCCTGCTCCTTCGCCGCAAAAGCAGCCATACCAATCTTCTGATCCTGACTTCCAAACAGACCATGGAACACTCTCCTCTCATACTCCACACCCTCCCTAATACCGAGCTCCTGGCTCTTGTTCACAACCTCCTTGGCTGCCTTGACAGCAATCTGGCTGTACCCCGCAATCTTCTCCGCCGTCTTGATAGCGCCGCTAACACACTCCTCGGGTGTCTCGAACACTTTTGCGACAAGACCCCAGTCGCTTGCTTGTTGCGCGGTGATGTTGTCGCCAGTGAGGATGACCTCCATGGCTCTTGACTTTCCAATTGCCTTGGTCAGACGCTGCGAGCCACCTGCACCGGGTATGACGCCTAGCTTGATCTCGGGCTGTCCGAACACGGCCTTGGGCCCCGCGTACATGATGTCTCCCATCATGGCGAGCTCACAGCCTCCACCTAGCGCGTATCCGTTGACGGCTGTGATGAGCGGCTTCTTGAGGAATGTGATGAGGTCGGACCAGGACTCTATGAAGTCTTTGCCGTATGCGTCGCTGAAGGTAAGGTCCTTCATCTCCTTGATGTCGGCACCGGCTGCGAATGCCTTTTCCGAACCGGTGAGGACGATAGCGCCGATGGATTTTGAGGCTTGGAAGTCGCGGAGGGCTTGGTTGATCTCGAGGATGAGGGGGGTGGAGAGGGCGTTGAGGGCTTTGGGACGGTTGATCTGGACTTGAGGTTGTTAGTCCAAAAACATCTCTCTAGGAGTATATGATGGTAGTTGAATAGAAGATGGCAACATACTCAAACCAACACCAGGTCTGGCCACCGATACAAGCAAATGCTCGAATGACCTCTCTGTCGCATATCCCCTCGCCAGTCTAGGTAGACCCGTTGACCGGAATTGAGAGGCCACTCTCGGTGTTGATCGTAACGCCTGCATCTTGTGTGTGTAGAATTGAGCTTCGACTACGAGTCCAGCTCAGGCAACATGTGTTTACATTGAAAGAGAGCAGGTGAGCTCAGAGCTCTAACAAGTGGGTAGCATCGGCACCTCGGTAAAGCGCGCCCGCCAAAAGATGCCCGTACCAACATCCCACTTCGACGCGACTAGCGGCACTCGCTGCCTTGGTCCTAGCGCGTTCTGGGCGGGCGCCGGCGATCTAAGCCCCAGCCTTGCGACGCATCTCAACTTTTTGACACGATTCCCTCAACAAGCCGTCGCCTCCGCATTCACCCACCCACGCCTTCCTACGCGGCGCACCCACTTCACCCCTCCGCCATCACCACACACCCTCCCACGCCCGCCGCGACGCAACCATGGACTCGCCCGAGCCAGATACCCCTTTCAGCGCCGTCACAGCACAAACAACCAAGTACGGGCGCCTGTTCCAGACGTACCTCGACAAGTCA
The DNA here is from genome assembly GCF_023758075.1 of Alternaria novae-zelandiae. NCBI lineage: Eukaryota > Fungi > Ascomycota > Dothideomycetes > Pleosporales > Pleosporaceae > Alternaria > Alternaria novae-zelandiae. Next base: position 2,292,829 of record NW_026056962.1, on the reverse strand, counting down.
ACGCCCTACACACCCTACCGATGGGGCGGCACAGCGACGCTCTTCCTGCTCTTCGGCCTGCGCATCTTCTTCGCACAGGGCTGGTACATCGTCGCATACTCGCTCGGCATCTACCTGCTCAACCTCTTCCTCGCCTTCCTATCCCCCAAATTCGACCCCGCGCTCGAGCAAGATGAGGGCATGGAGGACGGCAATGCGAGTGGCCTGCCCACCAAGGAGGACCAGGAGTTTAGGCCGTTTGTTCGCAGGCTGCCCGAGTTCAAGTTCTGGTACTCGACTACCAAGGCGATTGCTATTGGCTTCTTCTGCAGCTGGTTTGAGATTTTCAACTTGCCCGTCTTCTGGCCTGTGTTGGTCGTTTACTGGTTGATTCTTTTTGGCTTGACGAGTAAGTTGATGCTGGGATGTGCGCATGAGTTCATGGCTGACATTGGTGTAGTGCGACGACAGATTCAACACATGATCAAGTACCGCTACGTCCCTTTCACCGTCGGAAAGACTCGGTACCAGAACGCCAACTAAGTCGGATCGATCGATCGACTGACCATCTGCTTTCACTTCGTCGGATAACGGTCTGGAACTTTGGGCAGGTTGCCATCAACGGCTGTTTTTGGGCATGGGCGTCTTTTTCCGGTCCGCGATAGACTTCGAGCTTCATACTGCGCAACTCGGGGTTGCTCTAGGGAGGGGGTGCTGCCACGATAACGCGTTGGATGTTATATCATGTGTACACGTAGCAGGAAAGCCATGAAGCTTATATCTTTAATATCAGGACAATGTACTATGTACGCATGCACAGGTGAATACATGTGCAAAGAGAGGATTCTAGGTATCTGGCAACAACTACTGATGTGGAAAACAGCTTCGGGAAAAGGAAAAGAACGACAAGCAGCCACCATGCTAAAACACGAGACAACAAGAAAGAGGAGAAGAAACCCCTACTCCATACGCAAAGCAGGAGCCTCAAGCTTCAACTCTGCCAAACTCGCCTTCCGCAACCCCACCTTGACATCCTCGCGCTCAATCCCCACTTCCTTTGTGCAAATCCACGTAGAAGCATACATATTAACCCTACAATCATCAGTTAGTTAAGTACGTCTTCAGGACATCCAAAGGGGATGAAACATACCGATCAATACAGCTTCCCGGCACCCTAACAGCCACCCTCTTAACCGCAAACCCACACTCGCCAAACACCTTGATATACCACGGTTCCAAGCCCGCAGACCGGAGCATAACCCGCCCTTTTACCTTCAACGCGCGGTTCAGCGCCCGGATCTGTTTGAGCGCTTGTTGGCCGCTTGGTGGGAACCAATCCATGCTATCCATCACGACGACAATGGTCAGTGTACCAGGTCGCATTCTAGCGATGACTTCGGAGATCTCATCTGTGTGGATGCGGAGACCGTTGAAGGCATTGGGTTTACTGAGTTTAACATGTGATTTCGGGGAGAGGTATGTGGGGTGGGAGGTTGGTGTGTAGTGGCCCAGGAGGGTGAGGAGGTAGTAGTGGTTTGAGGTGGAGAGCAGCGTGGTGTTGATGACGGGCTCGAAAGTGTTGAGCACGTATTCGTAAATCGCATTTCCAGAACTCGACTTTAGCGCGTCGTCGGACGGCTCTTCGTGGAACGCCATGTAGTCTGCTGCTGCATCTGACTTGGGCACCGAAGGTGTCTTTGTCTCGTCAAAGTCGTCGGTTTTCTTGAAATCCGCTTCGATGACGGCGCGTTGGGCGGGGGGCACGCCGAGCGCTTTCCAAAGCCACTTCTCGTTGCCGAGGATGGCCCAGGTGAGGATCTTGGAGTGCAGCACGGTCTTGATGGAGCGTTGCCAGATTTCTCGTTGTTCGTTCAGGGTGGAGGCTGTGCAGAGTTTTTGCACGTCCGAGGTCATGCCTAGGAGGTGGAAGAGCCAGCCTGCGATGGAGAGGGCGTTGCCCGAGCCGCCGGAGTAGTAAAGACCTTTTGACGAGGAGGAGGAGAACACGGAGGGCCCGTTGTGCAGCCAGAATTGGAAGGCTTCGGATGAGAGGTGCGGGCTGAGCTTCTGGATCAGGAGGTTGTGGAAGTCGGGGTGCTTGCCTTCGCCGAAGAGCTTCCAGACGTCTTGGTAGGGGAGCGCAGTGAAGGCGGCGACTTTGAGCTCAAGAAGGTGGTTTTGAGATGGGTTGAGGTCGACGGCGTGGACACGGCGGCAGTTTTCGAGACAAAAGGCGAGGATGTTGTCGCCGGCTGAGCCGATTGCTAGGACGACGTCGTTGGAGGTTGGTTTAAGGAGGCGCATGTCTGCTACGTCGTCTTCCCAGGTAAATGCGTAGATGTATGAGTCGTTGAAGCGAGTGTGCTATTAAGCTGTTAGCACGAATAGTAAGATGTCTTAGCACCGCGTTGGCAAAGCATAGCAAGGGAGCTACATACTAGTAATAAGTTAGCAAGATATCTTAAGAGCTATTCGTGACGGCTAACTAACCCTTGGGCAGAGAGGAGTCGTAGTGGATGCGCCAGTGATGGTTCTGGTACCATGTTGCCGGGAGAGGGAGGCTGGATTGTAGGTTCACCACTGCCGACTCGTAGGCCTTTGAGTGGACTTCGACGTCAGTCTGTGTAGCTCCTGTCTGGAGGTCGAGAGCCGTGAGGTAGGGCGATTCGGTGGCGGCGGCATCAATCTCAGCAAGCTTCTGGGTAGAAGCGCCGTGATCTTTCGAGCAACCGAGCCAGATGAAGTAGGGGAGCTTAATACCAGTGCCGAAGAAGTTGTTGCGAGCGTTGATACTAAGGACTGTACCAAAGCGGTACTCCAGGTAGTCCTACGAGTTATTAGAAGCTATGCTTATTTGATGTGGATTTGACATACCCGTCGTGCAGGCTCGAGATTGACACGGTCAATCTCAAACCACGTCCGCCAGAACACACGTGAGATCCACATGCAGTGACGATCAATAGCACCACCCATGTAGTTCCTACCCATGAAGTCGACCTGGTTCTGTACGTAAAAGTCGACGACACCGATAACACCGTTGGGGCTCATCAGGCTATCGATTGAGTCGATGACAGGGTAGAACTCGGGGATCATGCTGAGAGCATAGCTCATAGTGACAAGCTCAGCACCACCTGCATCCGCATTCTCGTCGAGGTCGCGAACGGTTTGTTCTTTGGAGATCATCTCCTTGCGTTCGTATGCTTGCGGTTCGTGTTCGTGGAGGCGGAAGGCGCGCGCATCCTGGCAGATAACCTTGACGTTTGTCCAACCGAGACGGGCGAACCTTTTCCGGGCCATCTCACAGAGGGAGGGGGAGAGGTCGACGACATCTGCGTGTGTCAGGAAAGCTTTATGGGCTGATTCCTTCTGACTTACAAACTGCGCGAAAGAAGCTTGCCACGGGAACGAATGTGTTCATCTGTTCAACACTGAGAATCTGTTAGCAAGGTAGTCTTAGTGTTGGCTACTGCATACTTACTTGTGACCAGTTCCTCCGCCAATCTGCGATCATTAGCACATCGACCATAATCCAAGCCTACTGTCACGTACATCAACCCAGACTGGTCGTTGCGAGATTAGGCCCGCTTCGGTACGGTGCTTGAGCTGCGCAGCGACCAGTCCCAGCATATCCTCACGACCTCGAAGAAGCTTGAGTCGGGTAGCGTCGTAGACGTCGGCTTGAGCTTTGTAGAAGCTTTCCTATTCATTTGGTCAGACAGATTCCAAGTTTTGTCCCTTCTTCAAACGCACCAAAGCATCTTGTTGGCTTCCAGATCCGTCTCCAGTATGAGGCTTCAAAAAGCACCCATAGATGAACTTGAGGTATGCTTCGAACGTGCTCGGCGCCTGATCTTTGCTCTTCGGTCTGAACGCCAGAGCAAACACAACCGTAAGGAACACACCAACGAGGCACAGCGTAACCGTAAGCTGGTGAAACGGGTCACTTGGAACAAAACTTGAGAGAGCCTGCATAGCTGCGACTTCACAACAAGACAGTAGAAGCAATGATCAAGAGAGGAGAGGGAGGAACGACAACAAAACAAAAGAAACCCCACAAACACCATGGAGGGGTTATATGAGCCCTCATTCCGAGTCCCTCCAACATCATTCCGACTTCGGTTCGGTCATCATACATACCCGCATGCCCAATAGACAAGGTCACCCCGCTGCGCAGCCTGGCGTATGGCTTCGTCCTCGTGTCTCGCGTCACCTACGAGCCAATGACCCTCACCACATGTTCTGAAGATCGCTCAAACAGCGCCCAGACAGCCTACCAGAGAAACCTACCTTCCTTACTCTCAGCATTACGGAACTGCCCTGAGTAGACTACCGCACCACCGCTAGAGGCGGCTATGCAGGGTCCTAATAGAACCGAAAGTATCTCCAGATCTTGAATAGCAAGAGTCTAGAGAGGGAACGAAGACGTCAGTTCGACCTATCGGGTGGTGGTGTTGTTGCGCGTGGGTGAGACGTGCCTGGCATGTTGGTGTTGAGACGGGGATGGTTGAGGTTGCGCTTGGTGGGGTCGGCGGCCAATCAGAGGGGAAGAGGGAGGGCGTGCCAGAATGCAGGGACGTCGAACGCATGGAAGGAGCGCGACTGTGGCTCGGCGTTGTTTCCTACATGCAAGTCACTTTGAGTTATCGGGTGCGAGTGATGATCCCGGACGATGTCGGCAGCTGCCAGCCTTGCGCGGGCGGGTTGGCTAGATGTGAGACGTGAGGACGCACCAGACTCTCCGGCGAACCACCTCGAAGGTATTGTAATCATTCCACATAACAGAGTACATCTTCAATCACCATTCTGAACCAAGACTAGGCCAGAGTCTGATTTGAAGGCTCATTCTCTTTGCTATGCTTGAGACTTGAGGCGCGGTTATACCACTGGATCTGTATCAGTATTCCAAGGTTGAGGTAAACGTACTGTAGGATGTCTGAATATCTCGACGCCATGTGCTGTTCATGCTATATTCAAATCAACTCACAACAAATAACTGAAACTCAACCCTTGTTGTTCATAATCGTCAATTCCGCTATGGTACTATGCTGAAGGTTTAAGTATTATTACAAGCCCGGCATGAGAGTGCACGCATACAGCGGCTACACCACCACCAAACTACACCTTAGGCGTAGAAGTTGACTGTGTCCTTCTTCTTTGCCTGTACCTCAGCGATAGCATCGACGTAGTGCTCGTGGCTGATCTTCTGGTGACCGGTCCGGAGAGCAATCATACCAGCCTCGACACAAACTGCCTTCAACTGCGCACCACCGAACTCGTCAGTGCTGCGAGCCAACTCTTGCCAGTTGACAGCGTCGTCGACAGTCATCTTCCGTGAGTGGATACGCATAATCTGTGCGCGGGCCTCCTCGTTTGGTAGCGGGAACTCGATCTTCCTGTCCAGACGACCAGAACGAAGCAGAGCGGGGTCCAAGACATCGACTCGGTTCGTCGCGGCAAGTACCTTGACACGGTCATCCGAGGCGAAACCGTCCAGCTGGTTCAGCAGCTCCAACATAGTTCGCTGCACCTCCCTGTCTCCGGACTTCTCGGAATCGAAACGCTTTGTACCAACGGCATCCAATTCATCGATGAAGATGATTGAAGGTGCCTTCTCTTTCGCCAGGGCGAAGCAGTCACGGACCAACTTCGCACCATCTCCAATGAACATTTGTACGAGCTGTGGGCCGGCGAGCTTGAGGAATGTGGCGTCGGTTTGGGCAGCGCAGGCTCGGGCGAGAAGGGTCTTTCCGGTTCCGGGGGGGCCGTACATCAGTGCACCTACGATCGTTAGCACATGTCTAGAGATGAGCACATGAGTTGCTTACCCTTCGGCGCCTTGATGCCAATCTTCTTGAAACGCTCAGCCTCCTTCATGGGCCATACTACAGCCTCGACGAGCTCTTCAATTTGCTTGTCAAGACCTCCAACATCGGTGTACTTCTCAGTTGGCTTCTCGTCGACTTCCATGGCCTTCACCCGACTGTCGTACTCTGCGGGTAGGGTATCGAGGACGAGATATGAGTCCTTATTCACACCAATGAGATCACCGGGCTTCAGCTTCTCATGGTCTACTAGACCGATGAGAGGCAAGAAGATGGTTTGCCGAGTTGAGGTCTTGATGACCGCCGACTTGCCAACGCGGGTGGCGTCTAGGTCAATGTTTGCTCCCTCCTCAGCCGCCTCTTCTGTGACGTCAAGATCAAGGATCTCGACAACGTTTCCGACGAGGTATGGTAGTTGCCTATAGATGTCAGTGTGTTGTCCACAAAGTCGCCTCAGTCCAGCGCGCTGCGGGGTGACAGCAATCACGTCGATGACATACCTGTTGTTCTCGATCTTCTCTAGGTTGTCCTTGATCTTCTCGTTCATAGAAGCCTTCTCGTGTGTGAGCCGTTGGAACTCGCTCTTCATGATGCGCATGTCGTTCTCCAGTAACCGCTTGCGCGCGACGATGTCTCGTGTGCTTGAGTTCAGGATCTCTTCGTCGAGCTGCTCCTCCTCTGGTTCCGCATCCTGCATCTCTGCATCGCCATCAGCCTTCTTTCCGTCCTTGCCTCCGTCCTTCTTGTCATCGTCCTTCTTCTCTTCCTTCTCGTGGCGCTCAAGGTCGTCGAGATCTTCGAGTGTGGACATGGTGGCGGTGTTGTGAGAGCGACGTTACGCGGTGTGGGGTGATAGAGATGACTGGGTCGGTGCAAGAGTGATGGTGGTGAATGACGCCGACAAAGAGGTTGTTGTGGTGCGGCGGTGATGTGGAGCTGTAGAGGCAGCTATGGATTACGAAGGTACGCACCAGTGCACGGTGAGAGACCCTAGCTCCGATTGTCTTGGCGTCTGTGAACGCCGATCCGTCGCGCGCAACAACGCGCGATAGATGGGGAGTGTCATTCCGTCAGTTTGCAGCTTGATCAAGGAAACTGCGATTGTACTAGAGTGTCAATTTAGAGATCATGCAGTTCTATACGAAAGGAGCTGTGCGAACACCCGCCCGCAAGTATAGACAAGATTCAACACCCTGGAGTCTACGTTGACGTTAGGTCACCTACTTTGCAAGATTTTAGTTCGATGTAGTCTACAGACCTGCTTAGGTTCTTGCTTGTACGAGGTGCCGGTATGGGGGACAGTTGATAGGTTAGGTAGATATGGATTTTTCGAGATGAGCCTCGATTAGTACGATGATGCTGAGTAGGTTCAGTTTGCTAAGCAACAATGATAGTGTTGAATCGAGATGATTCATGTGAGGATGAAGGTGATCGTACTGTGGAGGGAAACAGGAAGCAACTGCGATGGGCTTTTAGGTACACACCATCTCGTGTGCGTCAACGCCTACACATGGGTTGGAGCATTCGCATGCAAGCGAGGTGTCTGAACGTCGGTTAATAAATATCTTAGATGCCTACATAGGGCTACTTACTATTCGTTATAGTGGCCTAAAGGCTCTGTTCGAGAATACGTATACTGGCAGTATGGTCGTTGCGCTTGTCGTTGAGGGGACTGCAAAAACCCCGCGATATATTTGTTCAAATTTTCAAAATCTTCATCCACTCCTCAACGAGGCACCTTGGCCTAATGGTAAGGCGTTGCTTTCCGGTGGCAAAGATTGTGGGTTCGAGTCCCACAGGTGTCGTTCTTTTTGCCGGGGTCTGGTCGGCTTCTTTTTGCGTCTTTCTGCATCTTTTTGCCTTTGTTCCCATTTTGTCAGAATTCGCTCTTCGGATCATGAGGCATGCCAACGACCTCGGGAGGCCACTCACTGGAATTCACGCTAGCCCAATTCTAGTATAGTCTTAATCGCATGACTGAGCGAACCTCCCGTCTTTAAGTCGTGGTGCAAAGATCCGAGGTCGCGTTCGGTGGTTAGAGAGCGCTCTTGCTATACTAAGCTCCTGACATCCGAATATCCTTACCATCTACCCACCACATTCTTTTGTTGCACTACATGCTATTGAGTTTGGTATCTCGTGTGTAGCGATTCTGATTAATTCACTTTCGTGCTGGACAAATCCGTGTCATGTTTACGGCAAGAGCACTCCGGTGCGCTCATGCCACACCTTTCGCCCGACGTGCCGCGCTTCACCCACCATATCTACAGGTTGGTCTAGACACACCACATTTTTCACAGTACTAACCAAAATGCTAGGCGTCAATTCGCCTTAACTCGTCATCCGCCATTGATACGGCCAATGAGCAAAATACGCAAGATGAGAAACAAACAGATGCTCCGCAACAGGAGGAGGTTGAACGGCGGGTTCCAGAAACACCTGGTCTCGACGCCATCCTTGGTGTAGAGAACATGAACAAAGCCAGGCGACTACACTTTGAGACTAAGAGACTTGCCCATGAGCTTGATCGGGTATATGGTCGACAACGCATCATCCGGAAAGTAAGCCCATATAGAGTGCGAATTGGGGCTACACCTTTTGCGTTCAACAAGCGCGCCGAGTCCGAGACGCACCCTGAAGTCCGAGACGGGAAGATGTTCCTTGTCGATAGACTAATACCAAGCATCTGGTTGCGGGACAATTGTCAATGCAAAGTTTGCACGCATGACGCCACCAAGCAACGACTTCTGGATACATTTTCCATCCCCGAGGACATCTCGATCAAGTCGTACTCGGCTGAAACAAGAGGGTCTGAGACGGTTCACAGAATTGAATGGAGTGATGGACATGAAAGCGAATACTCGGGGCCTTTTCTCTCCCAAGCTACAAACAACGCAAGGTTGAAGGCCGTACAGCGTCAAGCTTTGGTCGACATCAAACCCTGGGACTCATCCATCGCTTCGGATCCACCAAAGACTCTGTATGCTAACGCGATGAATCCTAACAGTAACGACCTACTTTTCAGGCTGCGCAGATTCGGATTCTGCTACGTCGATGAGACGCCTTTCGAGAACCCAGAGGCCACGAAGAAGATGCTGGAAAAAATTGCCTTTATTAGGGAAACGCACTACGGCGGCTTCTACGACTTCACGGCCGACCTAGCGAGCAAGGATACCGCATACACCAACATTGCACTAGAAGCACATACAGACACTACCTACTTCTCCGACCCAGCCGGCCTACAGGCTTTTCACCTCCTTTCCCACACCGACGGTGAAGGCGGTGCAAGTCTCCTTGTCGATGGCTTCAAAGCTGCGGACGAACTCTGGCAAACCGACCGCAAAGCATATGAGATTCTCTCAACAATAAATGTCCATGGACACGCCTCAGGCAACGAAGGCATTTCAATACAACCCTACCGTGGCTTCCCCGTCCTCGAGCACGACACCGCTACAGGCGACTTGCTCCGCGTCCGGTGGAACACGTCAGATAGAGCATCTATTGAGCTTCCCATCGAGGAAGTTGAGACGTGGTACGATGCAGCTCGCAAATTCGACGCGATACTCAAGAAGAAGGAGAATGAGTATTGGGAACAGCTTGTGCCGGGTAGAGTGCTCATCTTCGACAACTGGCGAGTGCTGCATGGACGGAGTAGCTTCACAGGGAAGCGCAGGATCTGTGGAGCGTACATCAATAGGGATGATTGGATTAGCAAGTTCAAGATGCGGCATTTTGGAAAAGAGAATGTGCTGAAGGGGTTGGCTGTAAACTAAGGATGGGAGTAAGGGGGTATCAAAGAAATAGAAAGTATCGAGATATCGTGTTACTGCGCGGATATCACTAGTCGTGTCTGTGTGGAACAGTTCTCAACGGCCAAAAGTAGTGTGCTGAAACTTGATGGCTGGTTCATCAGAACTTATGTACACCCGCACTATAAGGAAACCATTCTCTTCTCTTGTATCATATGTTTACCGACCACCCCTCTCCTGTTCCAGCTCCAACTCAGCCTGGCGGTAGTACTTGGCTGTGTCCACGCCGTGGTAAGGGTGGTTGACAAAGTTTGGCCATGCGAGGATGTGCGAAAATGTGGAGGAGTAACGCGAGTTCCTGTGCGCAACTCCCTGCATGTACTCGGTCATCTCGGTGGTTCCGTACAGCGACTCGCCCTTCTTGACCTTGTCGACCATCTCGCGCATGTCCATCTCGACCTCGCGGCGGTTCTCGCGGGCACCGTAGAAGCGCACTGCCGTAGAAGTTAGTATCCAATCCCGTCTTGTCTGTATCTGGACTCCACATACTGCATGACCTCGAGTAGACGAAAACGAAGGCTCCGGTAAGACCGACAGCACCGCTCAGTCGCATGATGGGTGCGAAACCGCCCTTGCCGACCATGGAGGGCGAGATCTTCTCCCAGTACATCATCAATCCGGGGCTCAAGGCTCCGAGCGCGGCACCTTGCGCCCAGTCGGACGGACGGGCATACCGAATGACTCGCTTAAAGTGTCTTCATCTGCAGTCAGTACTCGCATGCGTTGGGTATCGTAGAGAAGCGTACGGGTCATTGTCGATGAGCTGCCATGCATTAGCTACCACCACCCATTGCGCATCTTTTCGCGCTGCAATTGACTCACAGGATACTCTCCAGTGGGAATCTTGTCCGGCACAACGGCCTGATGCCTGACATAGGCGTCCTGAGCAGACATGGTGGTGTTGGGGACTCTACTGCGGAGATGTCTGGGCGGGATCGCGAAGTGAGGTTCACACGGGCGGCAAGTGCCGCATGCGGGCTTTGGCCTAGTGGCTCAGAGCTCCCGCGACGCCATTCTCTCTACTTTTATTTCCTTGGCGCGTCACACCCCATCACCCATCGACCAACTTCGTGCGCCAACAATGCGCGCCGGCCCCTTCACGTGCGCCCAACAACGACACCGATTGCGATCATGGCTATGAAAGTGGACGACATGGAGGACGTCAAGCCCACGGGCTTGTCAATGTCAAATGGCCTCGACGGCGCGTCCGCTGCGCATGCGACCGACTCGTCCAACGCTCACGCCCGCCCGACTGTCGCCGACTTGCACGGAGAGAACCATTTCGCGCAGGTAGCGAGGAAGAACTGGCTCACTGCCAAGAAGACGCCGAAAGTGCGACCCGAAGTGGTCAAGAAAGAGCTATGGGACGAGCTGGAGAATGTCGACTTCGCATACTCGTCGCTTCTGATTCTGGAGAACCTACAGCTTCTGGAGAGATATCTGTGGCCTGGCTTTACCGAGGATGCATCGAATTACCACCATCTGCTGTTGGCGCTTATGGTTAATGTTAAGAGGAGGGAGAATCTGGCATCATGGGGTAAGTTGCTGCAACTCTTAGTATGCACGACTTGTATTGACGTTATCTAGACCACTTTGCTAGCAAGCCCGCCGAATTCTCCTCCTTCTTCCGCCGCATACTATCCATGACCGTAGACCCGTCGCAGCCAAGTAAGATCCGAACACAGCTCGTGTCCTTCGTCATCGGCGCCTTCCAATCACTAGACAGCGGTCTTGTTCGGAAGGAGTGCGCGCCCCTGGTCGGCATATCGATATGGCAGAACCTCCACTCGGACGCCGTGCGCGAGCAGTACTTCGAGGAACACAGCATGTTGCGCAAGGCATGGAGGGCCGCATCCAAGCGATTCGATGCTGGCGACGAAGCGCTACAGGCTCGGCTACGATTCGAGCGCTCTTGGATCTACACACTTCTCCTGGACTTCATCGACCGGCTATACAACAGCACCAGTAGGGAAGAGGTTAGGGACAATATGGCCTACTGCGAGCGCTTCATGGAGCTTCTGGTAGACCTACAAAGCCAGCTGCCAACAAGGAGATATGTCAACACGCTACTACAAGACTTGAACATGCTCCCAGCCATTCGGTTGTCGCCCATGTACACGGACGAGGATAACGGCCTTTTCCGGGACCTTTTCGACTTGCTGAGCCACTTCACCAACTTCCCCATCGAGGATCAGACAGGCCGTCAGTTGTCCAAGCTAGAGTACGACCAACAGCATTACGACACTCTAGCAAAGCTGCAACGGACGGGCTATGCTGCTTTCCAGGAGAAGCTTCAGTTGATGGCCCTGGCGAACTACAGTAGCATCGGAAACCGGGAAGAGCTGGATGGCCATTTGCGCACACTGAGCGACACCGAGCTCGTTGAGCTTTGCTCTCTCATGGGCCTACGAACAGAGTACCCCGCCTCTACCTACCTGGTGCGCGATCGAGCTTTCTACATGGAGACCCTGATTGCGCTTGTAGAAAAGCGACCGACCTTCAAAGACAATGTCCGCGAGATGCCCGTATTACCAACAGAGAAGGTTCTCTACGAGACCACTTTCCTGCGAAACGAGTCGTACGACGGATCAAGACCACTCGCTATACCCAAGCTGAACCTTCAGTACCTGACCATGGGCGACTTCTTGTGGAGATCCTTCATCCTGTACCGCGCCGAATCCTTCTACGGTATCCGAAAGGACATGGAGGACGTGGTCAAGCGCGTGAAGCCCAAGGGTAAAGGCGTCAACACCAAGTTCGGTGGCGTTTCCAAGATGTCACTCCCTATCATGAAGCCTGCTATCGTCGACGTAGCACCTTCCAAGGTAGGCGAGCAGCACCCAGCATACGTTCGTGCCGAGATCATATTGGACGTCAGTCGCCTGCAACACCCAGTACGAAGGGATTGGGAACAACTAAGACCGGATGATGTTGTCTTCCTCCTTGCTGTTGAGGGCAAAGACGACGTACCCATGCGCAATGGTCACCGCGAAGATGTCACAACTGGAGAACAGCTTGGCTTGCACCGAATGAGATGCGCCCAGGTGGTTCAAGTCCTGGACGACAAAGGCCGGCCTCTGCGCGATCAAGGCCGCGACGACGGCTTTGGACCTCGGGTGCGCCAACGACGACTTCTTGTCAATATCGACGCGAAGCAGTACCAGACCGACATGGATCAAACTGCCGAAGGAAGGCCAGACGTTTACGAGCACATCAACATGATTGTCCGTCGGAGAGGACGGGAAAACAACTTCCTGCCTATTCTAGAATCCATTAAGCGCCTGACCCTCTCAGACATCCCGGCGCCATCTTGGCTCCAAGAGGTCTTCTTAGGATATGGTGATCCTGCATCGGCGACGTACAAGCGCCTTCCTAACCGATTGAACAAGATAGATTTCCGGGATACCTTCTTGGACTGGCAGCACCTGATCGAGGCAATGCCTGGCAAGTCTATCGAACCCCACGAGGACGCACAGACATCGTTTGGGCCTCCATACGTTGTGGAGTACCCTGCTGCAGGTGAACCAAATATCGCACCTCCTCGAGCATCCAAAAAGCGGCGTCGCGACCAGAAAGTGGTTGCACAACCTCTGCATGAATCGCTTCACGTATCCTCGTACAAACCGCCGAACATGGGACCATACCCTGCAGATGCGCCGAGGCTGAATGCGGTCAGATTTACACCTGCCCAAATTGAAGCTATCACCTCGGGCACACAACCTGGTCTCACGGTGGTGCTCGGACCCCCGGGTACCGGCAAGACGGACGTTGCGACCCAAATTATATCCAATCTATACCACAACTTCCCGGACCAGCGGACTTTGCTCGTCGCGCACAGTAATCAGGCGCTTAACCAGCTCTTCCAAAAGATTACTGCGCTTGACATCGATGAGCGTCATCTTCTGCGTCTGGGTCATGGTGAAGAGGACCTTGAGACTGATGTCAGCTACAGCAAGCATGGACGTGTAGAGTCGTTCCTCGAGAGAGGGCAGTACTATCTGTCTGAAGTCGATCGGTTGGCGAAGAACTTCAATGCGCCCGGTGCTCATGGTAGCTCGTGCGAGACTGCAGATTACTTCAACCTTGTATATGTGAAGCCAGCATGGACGCAATACTGGGATAGTGTTACGACCGAGGACACAAGTGTTGACCAGATAATCACTGAGTTCCCATTCCGAGACTACTTCTCAAACGCACCGCAACCTCTCTTCCCTCAAGCAGCAGATCGCGAGCAAATCCTTGAGATTGCGCAAGGCTGCTATCGCCATGTCGAGAAGATCTTCACTGAGCTTGAGGACATCCGTCCGTTTGAGATCCTGCGGAACCCGCGGGACAAGGCGAACTATCTGTTGATCAAGGAGGCCCGTATCATTGCCATGACATCGACACACGCTGCTATGCGGAGACAAGAGATTGCTTCGTTAGGCTTCCACTACGACAATGTCATCATGGAAGAGGCTGCTCAGATCACCGAGATCGAGAACTTCATCCCCCTCGCATTGCAAAACCCCAAGGATGGCGAACTCCCTCTACAGCGCATCGTCCTCTGTGGTGACCATCTCCAGAACTCGCCCGTCATCCAAAACCTCGCTTTCCGCCAGTACGCCAATCTGGAGCAATCCCTCTTCCAACGCCTCGTCCGTCTCGGTGTACCGACCATCATGCTCGACCAGCAAGGTCGTGCTCGCCCGTCCATCGCCGAACTCTACAAGTGGCGCTACCCCTCACTGTCGAATCTGCCCTCCGTCCTATCTAAACCCGAGTTCCAGATCGCCAACCCAGGTTTCAAGCACGAGTACCAGTTCATCGATGTCCAGGACTACAAGGGCAAAGGTGAAGACCAACCCACACCGCACTGGATGATCAATTTGGGCGAAGCCGAGTACGCAGTCGCGCTCTTCATGTACATGCGTCTACTGGGTTATCCAGCGAGCAAGATTTCTATCTTGACCACGTATGCTGGACAGAAGAGTCTGATCAACGACGTATTGGGCCACAAGTGCAAGAACAACCCGCTATTCGGTCGCCCGAAGATTGTCGCGACGGTGGACAAGTACCAGGGTGAGCAGAATGACTGTAAGTACTACCCAACCTCTCTAACCTCGATGTGTACTAACGTATTTTCAAGACATCATCCTCTCCCTAGTCCGCACCCGCGCAATCGGCTACCTCCGCGACATCCGCCGCCTCACCGTCGCCCTCTCGCGCGCCCGTCTGGGCCTCTACATCCTCGGCCGCCGCTCCGTCTTCGAATCCGTCTTCGAGCTCAAACCCGCCTTCGACATCCTCCTCCAACGCCCCGACAAACTCACGCTCGTCACCGACGAAATGTTCGGCGAAACACAACGACCTGCCGAGCAAACCGCGCCTGTGGAGGGTGAGGCCGAAATGCAGGATGTAGAGCATTTGGGCAAATATGTGTATGAGATGACCAAGGCGAAGGTCGAGGCTATGAAGGCGAATGGGGGCGTTATGCCTACGAGGGAGGTTACGATGGGGGAGGCTAATGGTGGGGGCAAGGATGAGGATGAGGATGATGATAGGCCGGAGAATGTGCTTATTCCTGAGGAGGTGAATGAGGAGTTTGATGATGAGGATGAGGAGGATGCGGTCGTGGTTTAACGTGGAGAACCTAGGCCAAAGCAAAAGATTCGAAGATGGGTTGCATGATATGGGGAGGGAAGGATGGGGTATTGCATAAATTGGCGTAATTTTTTGTGTTTAGTTCTTATTTGATGGGTTGCGATGAGTTGAAGGGTAGATGTAGGGAGACGAAAGATACCAGATGGATCATCGCCCGAGTGGCATGCACATTTTTGGCTCAAACCTTGGCTTGGTGATGTGGTTGGATGTGGTTGTGATGCTCTCATGGCCTCTCCCAGTCTCATTTTGTTGTCTAAGAGGACCAGCGATCTCCGCAGGACCATATACTCGTTTAGCTCAATTTTTGTTCGTTTAAAGGCTCGAAAGGAGAGAGAAGACATGAAGGCTTTCGTCTTCTTTTTGAGACACAACACAGGAAGAAATCATTTTTTGGTGATGCCTTATGTTTTGAGAGAAAACACAGAGAGACTCCGATCATCTTTGCTTCAAGATATCATTTTGGAGAAGAGCAGGAGAACTTTCATATCTTGTTGCGACCGAGTCTTCTGAGCTTTTGCGCAGAAAGACGACATGCACTGGTGTTCATTGCGTTTCGTATGCTGTAGAGAGAGCACAGGAGGGAAGACTCAGATCATTTAGAGCTTGAATAGTCATTTTGATGGACAAGAAGATGTTGTAAGTGTTCTTGTCGAGTTTGGGCGCGGGAAGACAACATCCATACTGAAGATGTACGTTTGGAGAAGACAGAGGGAAAGAGTCCGTCTCATGATGTGTCATCATCTCTCATTTGGGGAATAAGAAGTAGTTTTCGGGTATGCGCTTCTTGAGCTGCTGGCGCAGGAAGACGGCATGTTGCGTTTTCCCATAGGTTTGAGGAAAGAAACGGGGAGACTCAGACCATGACATCGGTTAGATTTTCTTTTTGGTGGATGACAAGAAGTCTGTGGATGAGAGAACAGTGGTGGGCGAAGGGAGGAGGTGTTTATATTTGCGTCTCCGTCTAGCGCATTTGGATTATAGACTGGTAAACCGTGGACAGGTCTCATGGAAACGTCAGTATCCATTTTGAAGGCAGGCACGAAGTGTGTAGGAAGGCGCAGGACAGCGCACGGCACCATCCCAGATGATATCCATGGCTTTTGGTAGTTCGAAAGGGAGGTTTTGGTTCGGAGAAACGACATCAACAGTTTTCCTGGATTTTTGAGTGTAACTCTGGAGACAGAGGAAGACTCCGGCCCATCGAAGTTGAACAAGGAGTTTTTGGGTAAACTCAGAAGATTGCGGTAGATAGAAGAAGAGAGGGAGCAAAGCTGGAGACTTTTTATATACCTAGGTATGGTTGGCGCCGTCGCACTGCACACATCTCTCATAAACCAGCCGCTGCTGTATTTTGGAGGTACTTTTCATCTTATGTGAATGAGTCGAGAACAGCGCCACAACCATCCCAGTGTTGCTTTAGGTTTTTGGTCCTGTGGACTAAGATTCTGAAGCAGGAAAGACCAAGGCTTTGGAGAAAGAAGAGAGCGCTCGGTCTCATGTCCCGAAGGCCCCGGTATTTTGGAGAACACAAACAATTTTGTGGATGGAAGAAGAGCATGGAGCAGTGCATGTAGTCGTTTATATACCGTAGCCCTGCTACGAGCTAGTACAGAGCTGTTTCATGTAGGCCTGGAGAAAGACCTGGATGCAGAGAAGCAGCATGGCGCTTGACTTATCCTTTTTTGATATTGGAGGTAAAGACAGGGCAGAAAGCTGGTCTCATGGCATCTCTGAGGGGTACTTTTGGTGAATGTAAAAAATCGAGTAAGTATAGAAGGAACAGAAGGCAGCGGATCAAGTGGTGGTTTATATGTACACATATGCATACCATGAGCCAGAACCGGAAATCTCTCATCCTGGGGTAACTCCGGTTTTTTCGGTTTTTGAAACAGTGAAGTTGGTGTAGCAAAACTTGTCCTACGAGAACATGGTAGGTCGAACTCGAGACTTTTCGTGTGTTACATAATGCGCTGATTTAGTAAGCCGCGCAGTTATGCTATCTGATCTGGTAGGTTTCAGACAGCCAGAGCGCTTCTCCGAATCATTCCGTATTTTGAGTCTGATTTTAGAAAGAAGAGGCACAACAGACCATGCTGGCAGATCTCGTCGCTTTTGGAAAATAAAGGGGAGTAATGGAGAAGAAGAGTAAAGTCCACCGGCACAAGGTATTGTATACGACGTCCGTGATGTCATGTCATATCGAACAGTGTTTGGAGTTTGAGACCGTTGGAAGAGTGCTCGAATCATGATTCGATTCAATCCACATTTTGGAAGAGAAGTGAGGCAGATCATCGCTCGGAATTGCTCAGAATTTTAGACAATAAGGTAGTACCATGAAGAAGAGGAGCAGAGTCCATTGATGTGAGGTTTTATACACGACGCCCAAGACGCCAACTCATTTTGACCATTCTCTGAAGTTTGAGACCGCTGAACGAGTGCTTAGAATCATGATACATTGGGTAACTTGTTTTTGAAAGACAAAGCACGGCAAAACATCGTTAGGTTGCCCGGCAAGTTTGATCCTTCTTTGGGGACCAAGGTAATATGATGGAGAAGACAAGGAAAGACAGATTTCCGCGAGTTTTATACACGATGCCAGGCAGTAGAGACAGGAAGTCTAACTGTATCGCTCGCCAGAGAGACAGAAGACATGAGAACTGGTGAAATATTCTTTCGGCCTTTCGACGAACGCCGACATGTCTGGTGTCTGCTATCCTTTGATTGCGGACTTCTTAGGTCTTGTAGAAGAGACAGGAAAACGTCTGCCGCCGACATCGAAACGAATGAATGCGTTTTTTGAAATCTGGGAGTAATGTAGTTGTCTAAAGAAGAAAATGTTTTCGGACTCAGACAGCGGTTCCTATGCATTTGTCGCGTGCCGATCAGAGACAGCACCATGTGTTTGATGTGACCAAGGTTTTTTGGCGCCTCGAAGAAAGGGCAGCAACACATGGTAACTCGTCGCGGTATTTTGGTGTAAAGGCAAGGAAGGCGAACTCGCACATAAACACTACACTCGATTCTTTTGGTAAAGAAGAGAGAAGCTGGTGGATGAGGAGTGAAAGCGAACAAATGTCGCGTTTTATATATCCACAGCCGGACCATCTCAACACATGCAGAGCATGCTTGTACCCTTTGTGATTTTCTGAGATGAGAGCGCGAAGGACGGACTCGCACATGCTTTGGTAGGCGATCAATTTTGATTACGCAAGTGGGAAACTGGTACTCAGACAACATAGGTGGCTTAATGCCGGCATTTATGTGACCGCAGTGTGGCGTTCGGAAAACATGAGTCCGCGCTGTCCGATGTTGAGCTCCGAAGCATAGAGATTGCGTGATTGGGTTTTGATCTTCTGACATGAACGCGCGGAGAGCAGACGCGCACATTACATTCTAGAAAGCCGCTTTCGGATTTTTGAAGATAGTTGTAGATGAAGAGCGGTAGGGACTAGAAGTCGTGCTTTATACAAGTCAAAGCATAGCTTCTTAGGGAACATGTGGATGCGTGTCCTCAAATTGGAAGGGCAAGAACATACAGGGTCTTCAACATGTCTTTGATATTTCAGTACATAAGTGCGAAGCGCGAACTCTGACTAGTCATTGCTCCAGACAGGACAACTTTTTGGATAGTAGGCCAAAGACTGGTAGATGAAGTGTAGAAGTGCGCACACGCTGTGCTTCATGACAGCCTGACTTCACATTTTTTTTTCAACAGACGTAGTATGGGAGAATGAGCTCAGTCGCAAGGCATGGGTTCCGGCAGTGAGCCTTTCGATGACTTCTCTGGGTTGGAGAAGACATCAAACCAGTTTCAAGTTTTTTGGAGTGCGCGCCAGGACCGCCACATAGCGTGAGATCCCACCACTTTTGAAAATGTACGGATCATTTTGTGTGATGGAGAAGAGAACCTTTGCGAGGAGAGAAGATAATTTTTATACTTGGATTTGCGTTCAAAAACACCACAGGATGAGGGCATGCGCGCGCGTGTGCCCATCGTGAACTGTTTCTCAGCCGCAACCCAAACATGTTGCAACAAACTTCACGATTCACTTCCCCGCATGCAGCCAACGCGCCCAATTATGCAGACGCCCAATTCACGCGTCATGTTCATGCCACGCCCAAGAGCCAAGCCTAAAAGACGGAGTCTGAAACCGATAAGCGAAAGCCGGTCGATCCCAATGTCCAGACGCGCGAGTCACGCAACAAATGTCCTGAGGCCCCACATCCTCCCGTCAAAACTGCAGGATCGTGAAACACAAATTACCCCACCCTCGCCCGTGGACCGGGGTCGCTCGTCATGTTCTGGAACCTACGATTACAGGTACAAGCTTGCGCAGTTGCAAATGTCGCTGTTTCAAACACTTGTCAGCGCACATCCTAGACGTCCCAAACACCAGGGCGCGAGCACCAGGTACAACCCGCCGGTGCGGAATCGGGAGCAAGAAGAAACAGAGCACGTACCGTTTGATGAGTTCCTGACACGTTCCCATTTTTTGGAACAGCGTCGGGTCGCCGATAATCCGAGCCGCGTTCTTGACTTCGCGGCACGTCTCGTCTAGTCGGGTGATGACGCGGACAATGGTCCCCTCCATGACATCTGTCAGGTCTGTTATGCGATTGAATGACATGCCTCGTGCCCACTCGTACACCACTTCGACCATGCCGAAGCGGGGTTTGCTGACAAAGTCATTCGAATCATCAGCCGAGAGGATAACCTGGTGCAGAGTCTGTATCTTGTTGACCTTTTCGGAGATCTCAACAATCTTTGCGACGCCGCGTTCCAGATTTGCAGTTAGCGTAGGCTCTACGTCGGTCTTCTCTTGGAAGACAAACGCCGAGAGTAGTGCGACGATTTCTTCCGGTTCGTACTCGGCGAGGACGTTTTCTAAAACGAGCTCGGTAAGGACCAGCTCATCGGCCGAGTGGATCTGAAAGCTGTCAGTCGATGGGTGGAGCTTGAAGTCAGTGTCAAGCATACCTCGCAGGCTACCTTGCCCTTCAGCTCTACGCGAGAACCTTCGTCAATAAAGCCGAGATCCTTGAGAACCTGTATGCGCTGTTCGTAGTCAGGGAGTAGCTGTAGATTTTGGTCTGACATGAGCTGGCGGAGAGCAAGGATGTTTTCCTTGATCAGCCACTGATCGTGCTCCATCGTGAACTACGAAAATTAGCATGGGTTGAGAACACTGCCGAACGTGAACACGTACATGTTTCAAGAAGTTTGGGCATTTCAAACATTCCTTGCTAACCGCATTCAGTCCTTCTTTCCTGCGGGCTTCCTCCAGTTCACGGAACTTGAGGCTCTTGATCTTGCTGTAATCGTACTCATCCCAGTCTTCGTAATCCCATGATCCACACAAGGGCAGAAATTGGGATTCAGCCAGCTTCAATGTGTCTGACGAGGCTGTTAGCGCCGGACCCAGACCGTAGCGCGCCCACTTACCTTTCTTGCGATTCAAATTTTGAACAGAATCAGGAACATCGATGATGGTCTTGGTGAAGCACTCGATGTCGTTCAGGGGTACGTAGGCTGCCTTCAGGATCAAGTCCTTGGGACTGTTCGGTAGTTTGCGGAAGTGCTTTGCAAAGGGACCGAGATACGGCAAAAGGTCGTCAGGCTGACGATCGTGATGCTGCGCCACCTCCAAGACTTTGACTGTAGGCTCGTTGCCCTTGCTAGTGCCATCTTGCATTAACATACCCGCTGTTCGTTTGTTATCCTGACTGCGTGAGTAATGAGCTAATTTGAAAGCGAAAGTGAAGCGTGTACCTTCTTGTATACGATCAATCTGTTCTTCGACAAAGCCTTCCTGCCAATAGGGTTGATGAGAAGACTCAGATGCATCTCATTAGTTAGTCGCTTGTAGTCCTCACAAGACTGGTGGCACGCCTCTAGGTCGATATCGCATATATCACAAGGTTCTCGCTTGATCTTCTCCAACTCAGCCTCCGAGACCTTGACCTTGCCTTGATGTTCAGGCAGTAATGCTTGAGTGGCATTCTCACTGAAACTTCGCTTGATCATCTCTTCAATCTTCAGGGCTTCTACACGCAGAAGGTTCAGCATCATGTTGTAGGTGAGACGGAACTGTGATCTCAGCTTCGTGGGTTCCCCCAGCATCATCTGACGGAGTCTGGCTGCTGGTGGCGCCTCGTCGGCCCCGGGCGCGCAGATGATGACAGTGCCGACTGTGTCAAGTCCTCGCCGACCTGCACGACCGGCCATCTGAGTGTACTCGCCGGGCAGCAAATCACGGAACTCGCGGCCGTCGTGCTTACGGAACCCAGAGAACACAACGGTCCTGGTAGGAAGATTAAGACCCATGGCGAAAGTTTCCGTGGCAAAGAGAACCTTGACAAGCGTCTTCGCAAAGAGGATCTCAACAACCTCCTTGACGATCGGCAACATGCCACCGTGATGGACGGCAATACCTCGACTAAGCAGCTCTCTCAGCCGCTTGATCTGAGGGAGCTCACGGTCTTCCTTGCTCAGTCGAGCCAGTGACTTCTCAATGGTCATATGTATCGCACTCTTCTCCGCAGCATTGCAATAGTCGATGTTAGACAGCGCTTCAGCGTTTTCTTCGCAGCGCTTCTTGGAGAAGACGAATATGCAAGCAGGCAGGAGATCCTTGCTTCGGAGATGCTGTATGAGGTGGACCCAGATGTTTCTATCCTGGGCGGCAGTCGTACGACCGCCACCACGGCCCGTCCTTGCGATATTACCTCGGCCTCTAGCAGCGGGCGGACCTCCACCGCGAGGTCCCCCTCGACCGCCACCTTGTTGACCTCGTCCGCGTTGGTTCTGGCCTCCTCTGGCGGGTGGGCCACCACGACCACCACCGCCCCTGCCGGCTTGTGCATCGTTTGCAGGAGGTGCCTTGACCTTGTCTTTGCCAGACAGGATATCGTTCGCGTCTTTCCAGCCATTATCGATGAACTTCTTGTCTGCTGTAACGATCTTGTGGATGCCTTTGCCAGCCCATAGGTAATGCTCCAGAGGAATTGGGCGTTTCGGAGTAGAGATGACGTAGATGTCTTTCTTCTTTGTTCGACCCACCCAAGACGCGAACTCATATGTGTTGGGTACGGTAGCGGACAGTAGAATGAGTGTCACATGCTCCGGCAGCATTATGATGACCTCTTCCCATACGACACCTCGCTCGAGATCGTTGACATAATGCACTTCATCAAAGATGACAAACTCGACGTCTCTGATGAGATCTGCTCCTCGGTACAGCATACTTCGAAGAATCTCGGTAGTCATGATGAGACAGCTGGCTTCGGGCCTGATCTGCACGTCTCCCGTGAGAATGCCGACATCATCAAATGTTTGGCGGAAGTCGCGGAACTTCTGATTACTGAGAGCTTTGATGGGAGAAGTATATATAGCTTTCGTCATATGCTTTGCAGCAAGCGCGATGGCGTACTCTGCAACCACGGTCTTGCCGGCGGACGTATGTGCGGCTACAAACACAGAATCGCCATGCTCAAGATGATAAACTGCTTCTTTCTGGAATGTATCGAGCTCAAAGGGATACTCGCGCGCCATTTCCGGAACGAGTTCCCGGAAGTTAGTAATGTCGCGGTTGATGTCAACCATGTGAGCCCACTCTCGTCCGCCCTTCCTTCCAGCACTCATGGCAAGTGGACCATGAGGTGCCAGAGCAGGGAACTCTACTGGCAACAAAGCATCGATCTCTTCGTCGCCAGCATCTTGGTCTTCATCAGGTTCCCCGTTTGCGCCAGTCTTGTCGTTGGCATCCTCGTCATCCGCATCGGTATCCTTGGAAGCTGCAGATGCCTCACCCAAGGTATCTTCGACCTCCTGAGCAGTCTTGGCATCCGTAGTGGGCTTCTTCTGGAAGTCCAGACCACGCGTGAAGCCAGGCGGCACTTCCAGTAAGCCACCTTCAGCACTGAAGTTGATGACTCTGTCGAGACCGCCACTCTTTTTCCCATTCGCACTCTCTTGCTGCTGGATTGCTTCATCCTCAATGGCAGCTACTGCTTCTACGCCATCAAGACCGCCGGGCGCGAATGGAAAGAAGCCAGCTGCACCACGCACGAATTCAGCTCTGTTAGCAGGCTTCCTGAGAAGCGAAGTGGAGTTCTTCGCTGTTGCTGAGTTTGCCGGAACGGTGACCTCCTTGTATCCAGTGACGCGGCCTTCTAGTCCCTCGCGTGTGAAGCGGATGATGGTCCGGGTCTGAGTTGGGGCGATCTGGAACAGGCTTCGGTAATTGGTAGGTGCATCCCAGCGCTGCTGAAGCTGATTCAGCCACTGCGTGTTGAAGGATTTGGAGGGTGTTAGAAATTCTTGCTCCAATTCCTTCTTGATGGCCTCTTTGGTTTTCCGCTGTCGCTTGGGTGGCCGCTGTTCGCCAGCTATCGAATCTATCCCATCCTCGTCGAGGTTGCTGCCGCGTAGCCGCAGCTTTTCCAATTCTCCAGACAGAGCCTCCATAATCGCGAGTTGAGTGCGAATCTGGTAGGGTACTGTGCCTGTGGGATTGTGGCGCGACCGAGTGAGAAAATGGATGACGTTGTTCGGCGCGCCAAGCCGTGTCAGGAAGGACCCACCTAGCCACTTCCCCCGCCATACACAGCGTCGGTGCTCCTAGCATGTAAGATTCAACACGCCGTACCTGCATATGCACCACGAGTAAGATAGATCCTAGAAGAGCCCGCGATAAGCCCATGATATAGTAGGGTATGCCCAGGAATAGCAGAATTCTTATCTCTGAGCTGCACATAGCGTCTAATTGGGTATAGAAGGCTACATGGTAGCCGAGTCCAAGTGCTAATCATAGCTCATCGTCACTTCATGACCGAGCGCCATCGCTCGTGTGGTACTATCCCCAAACGCCGCGCTGTGATTAATCAAAATCTGTTTGCAACATCACATAGCTGCTCAATCCCACATGTCGTCCATCTCTGCCATTGCCTCCATATCGTCCGCAAAAGGATCGTCTTGTGTGGGCATCGGCCGTGTTGGGAGTGTCTTGGGCGCTGTGTAGCTAGGCTGTTCGCTCTCAGCTAATAATGCATCTAACTCGTCGTCGTCGGGGTCCCCGCTTTCTGGTGCATCCACTGCATCGCCTTCAGGATTGCGTGTAGATGCCTCCCGTTCTGTCTGGTGGCCTGCGTTTTCTTGGCCGCCGTTCTCGACGCCTTCCATGTCTTCGGTGCTCTGTTGTGGGGTCTTCTCTCGGGCCGCATCATCGTCGTCTTCATCCTGTCCTGTGTTGCGGCGCGGTTTGCCTTCGTCGATCCAATCCTTCCGCATCAGCTGCATGCGCTTCGTATGTCCGACCTTCTCGATGATGGCTAGGGCGTCTGCAAACTTGGCGCGGGGGTAAAGATCGTCGAGCCACAGCTGGTACATGTTCAGCATACGGGCAATGTCTCCATACTGGAATTGAGTTAGTCGATGGATCTACTTGTTCAAGATAAACGTACCTCATGACCCTTCCCTTTGAAGCGGAGGCGATCCTTTGAGATCTTGCGCAAGCGGGGAATTCCAGGATCGGACAGCAGCCGTTGATCATCGAGCTTCGGCGCAGGTTGGCGCTTTTTTGTGATGACAATCTCTTCGTCGACGCCTAGGCCACCCGCAGTATCGCTGTTCTTATTGCTTCGGTACTGCGGCTGTGGCGGGTTCTCTGTAGATTGAATGGGTTCTTCGGGATTTGTGACGTCTTTGAGGATGTCGTCGAGGTCATCGTCGGAGTCGTGGGTGGCCATTGTATCTGGTGAGGGCTATTGTGGGTGTATTGAAGTCGGTATCTTCGTGGATCATCAAGTTCCCATCGCGCGACGCGTCGGACGCGTTCGGTCATGCGCACGGACCCATCATCACTAGCCGCATGTGGCGCAAGTAGATCTTTGTCTAGGCAGGGTCCAACCAAGCTCTCGAATGCAGCTTTGCGATCACACATCGTCTTCACTGTCCTGACATTTGCTATAATCACTATCGCCTCTCCCGCTGCTATTATATTGCGACTATACGTTTGCTGCTCAGACGTCCCGTATCGCAGCTGTACCGCGGCGCTACTGCCTTTGCGACAGCGGGTTTGCGGCTCGTGATCGAGGCCCAACGCGCCCTAGACCTCATACAATGGCAGCATCAAATGTGCTTTCCGCCGACGCGGTAGCTCCAAGACTCGACTTCTTACTACGGCGTGCCCGTGTTGTCAAGCAGAGTACTGCGATCGATCCTCCACTCCAAGTTTCTGAGCTTGTACCGGAAAGCGAGCCTCTGCTCGGCGAGATCGAAGGAGGGAAGGAAGTGCGAACGCTTGCCGTCGAGAGTGCAGCCAAGAGTGTATTCTATGCCAATCTTGTTAGTTATTATGCCATGGAATCAGCTCCACCAGTTGCTTACATGTTCAGGGTTCCACGCAGATTGAAGAGCCGGCCTTCGTAACCGTCTGGAATCTACTCGACATCCTCCAGTACTGTGGAGATCGGGGTAGGTTTTTTTGCCGCACTGTCTGGATCCTGTCTGACCTTCCCAGACCTCTGCCATCCGCAGCTTGTCCTGTTGCTCATCGAAGAACTACTTGACAGCCAATCCATCTCAGGATGTCGCACGGTATTCAATTTCCTCGAATCGCGGAGAGAGACCATCATTGCGGTATGTCGTCCCTGCTACTATTTTTAACCATTCTCATCGTGCCGCAGATCAACTCCAAGAATAAGGACCTTGTCATCTTACGGCTGTGCAATGAGCTGCTCCGCCGGCTGTCTCGCGCGGAAGATCCGGTATTCTGTGGCCGCGTCTACATCTTCATGTTTCAGAGCTTTCCCTTGGGCGACAAGAGTTCGGTAAATCTGCGGGGCAATTTCCACGTGGAGAATGTGACGACATTCGAGGACTTCCTCAAGGAATCGAATACGGACGAGGACTCTATGCAGATCGATGCTGATGGACCTGTTCCTGCTCCCAAGGAAGAGTCAAAGTCAGAGGAACCAGTCATCCAAACTGAGGATATCGACAAGAGCAAGGACGCGAAACCTACGACACTTGACACTGAGACCCTCTATCCAGTATTCTGGTCATTACAACATTCCTTCTCGAATCCACCCAGGCTTTTCGAAGAAGATAATTTCAAGCAATTTCAGAAGAGCTTGGAGGCGACGCTAGCCAAATTCAGGGAAGTGCCCAAAGTGATCCAGGCCGGAGATTCAGAGCGAAAGAAGGGACAAAAGTCGCGAGACGATGACGACTACGATGCATTCGCCAACTCCTTTAATCCTAAGTATCTTACAAGCCGTGATCTGTTCAAGCTCGAGGTACGCAAGATTGCCACTATCAATCTTGCGCTAGGACTGACAATCTCCAGCTGAGCGATCTCGCCTTCCAACGCCACATCCTTGTTCAAGCACTGATACTCATCGACTTTTTGTTGACTCTGACCGAGGGGTCCAAGAGCAAGCCATTTTACCAGAATGCGCAGAAGGCGATGCAATACAACTTCACATTGCGCGAGGAAGACGTAAGTGCCCATCATTTGCCTCTTCTCACACCCTCCGTCACGCTCTCCTGCTCGCTTCGCTGTCCATGATCATCATCTTCTCGGCTGACCACAAAGCACAGACCGAGTGGGCATTGGGCATCAAGACGGCTATTGCAAATTACCTGCAGGAAGGCCCAGATGGCAAATTCTACTACCGGATGGTGGACACCGTGCTTTCCCGCGACAAAAACTGGGTACGATGGAAGATGGAGAACTGCCAACCATTCACTAGAGATCGAGTCCCCACAACGGACTTCCAACAAGCCAAATCTGGGGCGCAGAAAGCTGTTGTTGGTAAGAAGGCGTCCAAGCCCATGGGTGTTCCCAGCAGCTTGAATTTCCTCTACAATAATGAAGCGGATAAGGGTCTCTCTCAACTACGCCAAAGCGACAGGTACGTGCTCCGCTCGTCCGACTGACACTCGATCCCAGCCTCTGACGTCCAGTCAGGTTCAATGTGCCGAATGCAGAGTCATATGCAAAAAAAGTGAAGATGACCGACTTGGATTTGGAAATGACTGATGCAGAAGACGAGAAGCGGCAAGCGGGGGAAAAGAAATCCAGCTACATCTGGCGAGGTCTTCGCGTGGCTTCGAAGACGCAGCTAAGCTCGTTCGATAGGATCGAGCATGGCAAAGGCCTCGAGGCTCTTCAGCCGGCCGCCTCTTCCATTGAGGCGACGGGCGTTGACGCTGCACCCACTGCTTCGGATGACCAGGGGGCTATTCCGCAAGACGAGCATCAGAGCGTCGAGGAGCAGCGGCCCGACCAGCGTAGTCAAGTGACTGCGGAACCAGCGGCGTAGTGGTAGCAGCGACAGGGGCAGCATCGCCTGCGCCAGCTCGGTATGGATTATCGACGGCTCTTGAGAAACACATGAGCTTTTCCTCATACGTTACTGTGCAGTATGGGGAGCATTGTGGCGCTTTCCCATCGAATTTATCGCTGCAAGCGAAGAGAACATGGGGTTCATCTCCCCGAGCCACTCTCAGCGTATCGATAGATCGGAGGCCAGTCATAGTGTGAGCGACCGCACAGCCGGTCGCCAACGGCGCCCCTCAATCTGCAACGCCACGACTGGAGGTCGGAAGACTGTGTGCGGCGCGAGCAGGCAGTGGAGATGAAGAGCCCCATGCTGATGAATAGAAGTCTTCGCAATATAGCCTCATCGCGTGGGAATGTACGCCGTTTCCCGGGACTCGCTCTGATGTAACCACGATGGCAAGATTGTGGCTCTCGTGCCTGGCTAAGCATGACGGAGTGTCCAGGCCCTTGAGGA
The DNA here is from genome assembly GCF_023758075.1 of Alternaria novae-zelandiae. Taxonomy (NCBI): domain Eukaryota; kingdom Fungi; phylum Ascomycota; class Dothideomycetes; order Pleosporales; family Pleosporaceae; genus Alternaria; species Alternaria novae-zelandiae. The sequence goes on along the minus strand of NW_026056962.1, from coordinate 2,264,775 downwards.
ATGCTCTGATCACAGATGTGCCGTGATGCGCCGGGGTGGGGCCGTCTTCAGGCTCATTGAATGAGTTGTCAGCACAAAATCCACCTACGTGGGAGATGCTGCATGATTCCGAAATGAAGGGACCTGTACGACCTGACACGACCGTTCAGCGCAGTCCGAGGCTTCCAAGGTTCTCTGCGGTGGACTGGCAGGCGGTGGGACCAGCTCATGATGACATGACAAGTTGCGAACCACACGGCGGCCACGGGCCCAGACTGCTGGCAACGGATCGCAATCATATTCAATGCATTATGTTCGCGAGAGGGACCGAAGCATAAGGACCAGAGGCAGGCATGTTCTGCCGACACTGGACAGGCACCCATGCGCTCATCAAACCCACACAAGCGTTGCGTCCCCCACCAATGGCCCGCCAGCGTATTCGCGGTTTCGCTATCGCTTGCTCCTGTCATTTCCACAGGCCGTCCTCATCCGCCAGCCGGGCGGTCTTGGCGTTGTTTGGGAAATCGACCGCGACGCCCTGCCGGCATCGCGTTTTGGAGATTGCGTGTGCGCAGCCGGCGACGTGCTTTTTGTCGTTGCGAAACGGGCCAAACGCTGGCGGTTACCCGCGTGCTTCACAGGCAGCGTGCAAAAACAATATGCGCCGGTTCAGGCAATGCGACCGCAGACGGCGCGAGGCGGACAGTGTGCATCATTCGTCACGGGCGCTGGCCGCGGTATCGGCTACACGTTCAGGTCTGCTTTGGACACGGGCGATGGCGATCACGACGGAACGGCGCAGCAGGGGTGGCTTGCGCATCGCCCATTTTTCCCTGCAGTGCGGCCGAGCAGACTGTTGCGGTGCGCGCAGCCTCGTTGGCAGGTCATTCGCGCGCTCCAGCACCGTTTCAGCGCGCTTGCTTGGACACGCACTTCCAAACACGTTACGATAACCACCGCTGTCACCCAACTACCGACAGCCCACCAGCGTCGCACACAGTCGCACTACAGCGAGAACAGGCTTCGAGAAACAGCCAACTTCAGCATTTTCCCGGCGCGGGCCGAGCTTTTGGCCGTTAGATCGTTGTTAGCCCAGCCAGATCTGTTGCGCGCTGGTGACCCCCCGCTGCCCATTGGCGACGGCGTCATTGCTAGCCGCTCGACTGCTCACCACACTGGATCAAGCAGGTGTGCAGCTGCAACACACATGTAGCTAGACGCGGTTCCTTGGTTGCCGGCCAGCATCATGGGTCACGGCTGAAGACGACCAAGGTTCAAAGTTCATGCATCTGAGCGGGCGCGATGGGCGGCTCAAACCACTGGCACTGGCAAGGCTGATGCACCGCGTTCCTGACGCATACGCAATTTGCGGTCCGTCGTCAGTAACATTTGACAGGTGCCAGAAGAAGCACTGGGGAGCCACCGGCCCAAGGCGGCCTGGTCCACCACCCAGCGCGACGTCGTCGTGTGAAGGTTGGTGGTTCGACGACAGTAGCAGCGAGTACACGAACCTGGCGGCACCAAGTCAGACCTTCACCACCACACCACCATCTCGTCCGTTCATAAACCACACTAAAGCAGCATTGACAGCAACACCCCGCAACAAGCCGTGCAAGCGTTGCCGAGCCCTGTAACATCCCTGCGCTTTCTCGCTGCGGGTTCCTTGGACTTCCCGCATCGCATCTGGCCAATAATGGCGCCGCCGCCTGCCTCGACGTTCGACTGCGAGACGCCACGGATCAGTCCTTGCTCGTCGGCCATTTTTCTACACGGGCCCTGGTCTATGCATGTAGCCTGCAGCCCACCATGTTCACGCACCGCTCGCTCCCCTTCCCTTTCGAGGGGAGGGCACCCTGGCATGCAGCACACCTGATCCAGAGCCTTTCGATTCGCCCGTTCCCGCTCCGTCTCTCCTTCGTAGTAGGCCCACGTCCCGAGCTACCGTATCCCTGTGCCCTGAGCCTTTGGGGTCTGCTAGCCCTCGACGTTAGTCACGCTTCTCGTCGTGTAACAAGCTGCTTCCAGATCCTCGAAGGATATCATGTTTCCCTAAGAGGCACCGCTGTCCATGCGTAGTCTGACCCTAGTCCCTCGCACTTGTCTTAACCTCGATTTTATCCGGATCGTCGTCAGTAGAGTACCGTCAAGCCTTTTTGTCTGAATGATCTGTTCCCCTCCCCTGCCGCCATCGCTGATATAGCCTCCGACGGTTCCTGGCCCTCTTTACAAAGGCCTACCCATCGCTGACTACCAGACGACGCTTTCACTCTTCCAAGCAAGTCGACTGTCCATCACCTCAACTCTTGTCAAGCATCAAGCGCCCAACGTCAGCGTCTATCTTTATTTGGCTCGCAGTATCACCTCCCCGGTAGCTTCTATTTCAAGCTTGAAGTTGCACCAAAACTCCGCGCCCCAATCCTACTGTCGGTACGACATCAGCTTTCAGCCTGGCTTCGCATACCCGCCATCCTTAGACCCACCAACACGCCAGCCTCGAACTGCCCGTTCGTAACAGTCTCGCGTCTCTAACGCGTGCTGGACTCGCCGTCGTAGTACTGCGACTGCCTTCACTCTTTCTCGCTGATCACCCGCATCAAACCCCGCACAGGGTTCGAGCGACGATCAACTGTCCACACCAAGCTTCGTCAGATCTTTACCCCTTGCGGAATCCGCAGTCTGGTACAAGTTCGAACAAGGACGCCAACAGCACCAGTCTTGAGGCCTTCCTGGTGACCACAATAACTAGGTAAGCAGCGGTCCAGCTTGAGGCCCGCTTCCCACTAACAGCGAGTCACAGGAGAGGTATCAGCCACACAGCTAAGCCTACATCTACTCCACTACATCAGTTCCAAAAGCGCCAATGGTCGACGGAAGCTTCCTCGTTCCTTTGTCTCCGCCTAGCTCGCCGCACATGTCTGCGTATAGCACGACTTCTGCAGACAACGAGTGGCATTCATCAGAATACAGAACTCTGGAACACACCCCACCACATTCAGATAGCGACATGGCCATGCTCCAAGCTGAGGTCGCTGGACACAACCTCGACATGAAGCGACCGTCAATGCGAACACACAAGAGCTTTCCTTACCTACTCGACGGCAAGAGCCACCTGAACAGCGGCAGCAACACACCATCCGGACTTGATGAGATCGAGCAGCACGACATCCCAAATGTAACCTTTGGAGGTTCAGCACCCACCAGCCCAATCTCGAGACTGACGCCCCCCTCCACCAACGATGGTGTCAATGTGGAGAAGCTCGAGGACCAAGAAGACGACGATCTCATCCTCGACGACAAGGACGACTGCGAGGATGGAGAGGACAAGGGTGAAGATAGGCAACCCATGACCGCCGCGGAGATACGTGCTGCCAAGCGGAAGATGAAGAGGTTCAGACTTACCCACAACCAAACTCGGTTCCTCATGAGCGAATTCGCCCGACAAGCACACCCAGATGCAGCTCACAGAGAGCGACTAGCCCGAGAGATTCCCGGTCTCAGCCCCCGTCAGGTCCAGGTCTGGTTCCAGAACAGGTGAGTCGTGTCATAAACCACCGAAGCATGCAGGTGCTGACATATGTACAGGCGTGCCAAGCTCAAGAGATTAACAAGCGACGACCGTGAGCGTATGATGAGGTCGCGAGCCTTACCAGACGACTTCGATATGGCCTCAGCATTGCATTCACCATTCGGAAACTCCCATGGTCTAGGCACACCGCTGGCATCACCCGCATCTTACGGGTCAAGTTTCCCCGAAGGCAACATGATGCGACCACTGAGCATTGATACCTTCCGGCGGGGGCCGCTCGACTCGCACATGTCACCCACGGGCATTAGCCCAGCGTTCGGTGGATTCACCTTTACTCCACCCCAGTCCGCAACCGATACCATTTCACCGGTATCAGCCCACGAGGGATCCCCCTTTGGCTTCCATTCAGCGCCGCTCGACACTAGCCCCAGAACGTCCAACCCTTTCTCCATGCCTGTCAGTAACCCTACCGCTTATGCTGCGCAACATAGCATCCCACGCCTCTCGCTCCATGCCGACCGAATCGCAAGAAGCCGTGCCGAGTCTCTGCAGTCGCCTTTGAGGACTAGCATGAGCTACACTGGTAGTCACGACAGCAATGGCTCCGAGAACCATCACGACAGTCGGTCCTACTCGAGCTCTATGATGCCCTATGGTATTGGCTACTCCTGTAAGTTTACATAACCCACGTGGGCTTTCCACCGTTCTAACTTTACCAGACTCCCCAGTACCAGGCTTCGGAACTTCCACGGGCAACAGAATGCGGTCCTTCTCCAACGGCGTTCCCCGGCGCATTGAGTTGAGCACCCACTACACTCCTCAACGCAATGGATCGACACCACAAACAGCCCACTTTCCATCCTTTTCCGGCTCACCGCTCGTAACACCTCAGAGCTATGCAATGCCTCAGATGAGCGCACCTCACCACATGTCGTCGTTCCCAAACTCCTACATGCGGAACGACTCGGCGCACAATGACTCGTATTCTGCCGTCGGCTCTGTCCTGGGAGAAGTCATGGAGAATACCAGCCAACACAGCGACGACCATCACAACGATCAGTACTAAGCGCTCGAATGTTTTGATTACTTTGAATTTATTTTGCGGTCAAGATTATGAACAGCGTGCTATGTCTTATCAAGAAAAAATGGGTACGGATATATGTTTCGACTGGATGGATGACATGACCACTGTCTTGTATCACCAACCTTCTGCGATACCAGTCTCGCATCTCTATACGAATTCTTCGGTGGTTGTTTCGACATATTTTATCATAGCAGGCAGGCGATTACCCCTTGTTTCCAATCTCCTTTCAACAACAACCCTTCGCAGCTCGATTTTGCAGCGCATATTGGTATTATCATTCTATGTATCATCTTATCCTACAAACACCGCATCTCATTGCGGCAATTCAAACCCTTCAACGCAAACGCTGTACCCACTTCTCATTTCTTGGCCCTGCCGCCACTTTGCCATGTCCAATATACACGGCCACACTTGAGGCGCTTCGGAAAAAGCCATACCTGTACAAACTGCAAAGAGGCGAAAGTAATACCCACCTGACACGGCCGATCACACAACAGAACAAGTTAATGATACCCCACATCTTCCAATACAATCTTGCAGGGCGGCTACCGTCACTGCTGTGGATCTGCTACCTGCATGTGCCTGACTAACTAACCTAACGGTGGACCGATTGACACACAGGTGGTGGCGGCAGCATCGCCAAGCAATCCACCGTCGTCGAACGACATGTACCTCTATATCCAAGCGAAACTAGTCCAAACCACCTGGCCAGCTACCCAGCCGCCTCATACCTGAGGCGATGTCGGAGCCTCTAGCGGACACCGAACCATGTGGATACCCTTCTCTGCCCTTGCCTAGAAGGAAGTAGTCGCTCAAGCAACTTGACAAGCACTTCTTGTACACGGCCGGACAACGAGACGATGTCACATCAAGGGCCGTGAGCACCTCTCGCAGCGCAGAGGACTTGTTCCGAAATTCCGGGCGAAGAGAAAAACTGGGCGGATAGATCTAGACAGGAATGTGGATACTACGATTACGAATGAGCTGAGCCTACGAATGAAAAACTTCCCGCGTACAGCGCGAAGGCGAAAACAACTAATTACACTGACGACGTTTGGGCGTTGACAGACGCAGGTCGCTGCCATGGCTCGCGCAGAGTCTCACGCACACCCACATGGCAACCACACACACAGTTTCACATCACCACTTGTATCATGCACTAGAATCTTCTTCAGCTAGAAAAGCTTCCACAAACCACCAAGCCGGCTTCCCCCTCAGCGCCCCAGCCGTCGATCCTTCCCTTCCACCACCGGATGGGTGGGGGAGAAGGAGGCGAGGCAGTGGAAAGCATCACCATGCAGACTCTCTGACCATCCCTAATCAAAGTCTCAAACACGCACATGACCACGAACATGTTTAGATTGCTCGCACAAGCTGCATAGCGTGGTAGGAATGGATGGATGGGGCGGGAAAGGGACGCGAAGCCAGACGGGGGGAAGAAAGGCATGATCTCCACACTTTACCCCAGACTTTACCTGCTTTGTGGGCTGCATGGCCTCAAGGACTGGTCGTCACTACATGCAGGTATGTGTACAGGAATGGGCTTGGCAGCAGATTAATTTCGGCTTCTGAGGCTCAGGAACCGATGGTTTTGCATGGGTTGTAGTGCGTCGCAGTACTGGTGTGTTCTAGTGCGTTACTACGCTTTTGGTAGCGCGATAGGCAGGGCAAGCTACGTACGGTAGGGGTAGGGTATAGCTGGGCGAAGTGGTGTGAGAGGATCGAAAGATGTGCGAAGAAATGATGTACACATGCTTGATAGCTTGTGCATATCGTGACAGGGAAAGCCATGGCATGTGTGGTTAAATTGGTTGAAGCAAGTGCGACCTACGTATACGGACATCCGATGGACCAGAACCAGATAAACTTGCTGGGTTCGGATGATGGGTCCTTACGTGCGGGAGGATTATTGTGGGTTGTGCAAGGTGGTACAGCATGGAAGAAAAAAACGTGGAGAGCAAAACGGTGGAGTGACAGCGAGTAGAGTAGGGTCCTTGCGCCTTCTGTTTTTCGCGTCAGGTGCATGGACGTACGTTCATCGTGTGCTTTGGAAGATCGGGGTTTGTGCATTTTGCGGGGAAGATGGATGGTCGGTTATGCTCTGTTGTCAGGATCGGTATGCGTCGAGCTGCAGTATACACATCAGCAACAGAGTATGGAACTATGGCCAAGGGTTGATGGACAAAGACAGGGTGGGAATACGCCAGCAGCTGCGTGACACACTGGATATGAATTTCTTGCAGCGGCTGGCGTGTTTGAGTGGCTGGTTTGGCAGATTGGAGAGTTTCCGCTAAGAAGCGAATGCTAGGTGTGGATCTTAACTTTGTTAGAGTTATTAAACGGCTGCTGCTGGCATCGTTAGATTGAGGAGCCGCGGGTGCTCTGGTCAAGGCAAGAGAAAGATCTTAGGCTTAATCGTGGCTGGGCACGGCCGGGGTAAGGGCTACGCGGGCGAATTGGGTCATTCACAGAGCGCCTTCTTCCAAGCGGTGGTCTTCGAGAAGGCCATGGTACATGGTTCAGCGGAGACGTCGTGTGAATGGGCAGAGGATGTCCTGCAGCCGGTGCTGGGTACGGAAGCATGAGCGTGTGATCTAGGTTGATCGGCTGCTCTTCGTGTGCGATGAGGCTCGCCGTGCATGGCTCCAGCGGCGGTGTGATAGGCGCCCTCTAGAGACGTTTCTAGCAGCTTGTATTCTCGAGTTAAGCTCGCTAGCTTCGGCCACTTATCGACAAGGGCAGGGCCGGGGCAGGTTACTCCAGACGAAAGCAAGACGCGCGACTCAGGACGGACCACACCGAGCACAAGCGAAAGCAACCATGGCATTGACAACAACGCAGGCCGGCGCTGAAGTCATCGTGGCTCACCCATGGGGTAAGGCCGCCGCAATGCGGTACGCCATTCCGACAGAACCCTCGAGGGCCACCGTTCACCTCCTGCGGAGCGCATCATGTGCAGGACGAGCGTTGGCTAGCGTCCCCTGTCGCTGCTTTTGCACCACGCCCTCCACCTTGTTCCTCCACATTCCTTCCTTTCACAAACGTCCTCGCATCGCAGCCTAGCCGCTGAGCTTACCGGACCGGACCTTGGGCAATGGCGCTACCAGAAATATTGTCCGTCAGCTCGGTGGTGTGGTGCAAGGTACACATGAGTCGCGCCTTTGCGGTCCAAGGAGTCCGGAACGACGTGCCTGAAATGATGAGTAAGGGGACTGCCATCCCGGCTGAATTACGACCTGGAACTGGTTCGACAGGAACTTTTAGCCTTCATGACGTGCGGAGAAGGCTCGAGGCTTATCCCACCACAAACACCCTATTGGCACTTCAAGAGCCGAGAAGGATCGTGGAGTCTGCAGTCTGGCGAGGTGGAGGGCACTGGGTTTCTCGGGGTCAGCCCTGCGACGCTGTGTTGTGCTTGTCGTCGTCGGTCCTGAGTTCCGGATGTGCGATTGGCCGGGTCGCATCAGGGTCGCTTTCCTGTTTTGGCGCGGAGTGAATTGCCAGTATTAGAGGCGATTGGTGGAAGACGCATATCACGTGTAGGTTGCGCTGCCAGCGTCTCGCTCCACAGGTCCCGAGGTCAGCAGGGATGCGACGACTTCTGGTAGCGCTGCCATGATGATGTCGAGATACGTACCTAAGGCGGCGCCTCGGTCGAGAAGCGAAATGCAGTAAGGTATTGGAAATGGCTGATACGCATGGCGAATAGATGCAGAATGTGTGAGCCGTTGGGCAGTCATGCTTCTTCGACAAGTTCGCTCGTGGTGGGTCAGGCTCTCGCGCCTCTGGAGAATGACGATGCACGCCAGAAGAAGCAAAGGGCGGGACGGGATGATGCAGACAACAAAGACGGGACGAGCACGACCTTCCAAATTTCTTCTTTCACCTGCATTGCTATCTCCCCACCCACATGCAACTTCCTCATCTGCAGCCACGGCCGGTACTTTGAGCAAAGCAAAGAATCCTACGGCAGCTTGATACGATGTCAATTTTGACTCCAACCCGTCACATGCCATCAACGCCAAAGGATTGTGAGGCGCTTTTAGTGCCCGAGGGTGGTTCCTCAGCCGTTATGCACCTGCGTTGATACGGCGCAGGGCGATCCTCGAAGGATACGAGCAAGGCCATGGCAGTCAGCGATCGGACGACGGCAAGCTTGCGCCATCGACACCAAACCTTCTGACCCGCCTATTCGCGCGTCCGGGCACCGGAGCAAGATACGAGATGCGGAAGGCTGGCGCACGCTTTAAAAGCTGAGCTTGCCCCAAGACGCAGGCTTGGGGGACTACTCGAAGAGGAGCGTCTGCGTCTGCCACAGCCGGCGGCTTTTCTAACAGGAAAGTAAGAATGGCACTTCGCCGAGGTAATGTGGGTGTGGCTGACGATGAGAGGTGGAACTTTTCGACGCCGCTGACGGTCAAAGTTTCCTCTTCCACGGTGCCCGTATGCGGGACTCTGCGACGTTCGTTTCCTCCTTCATCTCCACACCCCCAGATTTATGGGAATTGCGCTTTCCGCAGACTTGCATATCTCCGGCATCCCGAGGCGAATACTGCGGGGCGAATGCGATTGATGGAATTGCGATGGCCAACGCATCGTTAGGCATGGCTGTCCTCTTTTGTCGCAACACGACAGAATGCGGACGTCATGCTTCATTTCGTTGGTAGGGCGCGTGAGGTTTAATCCTCAGCGCTGAGGCGACTCGCCCACACGCAAGTATAAGAGGTCGTACCAAACCGCCAGAGGCCACAAGCCATCTGGTCTGGCCTCGGTACCTGGCATTACGGACCGCTGCATTACACCCGCAGCAGGGTTTCAGCATCGGTCGTGTTCGTTGCTTTTGCGACCACGACATTGCTTCTGCTGTGCTGCCGGCGCATGCAAAACCGTCGGCTGTGCGCTGCTAATGCCACGCTGCATGACAGGATTCCGGCAGCTGCTGGCTGCACTCGGCTGCTGAAGTTGCCGTGTCGTCGTGTCACCGTTTCGTTTCGTGTGAGTCAAGGATTGCAGCGGGCGATGATGGTGGCTGTTGAGTGGGTTGAGACCTTGGGAGCATTGATGGTGGGTAGACTCCCCAAGCGGCATGTCACTGGTGTCAGTAATCTCTAGGTAAGTGATGCATAGTCAACGGGAGAGCCTGCATCTGCCTGGGCATGTCTTGGTGGCGGTATGCGTTCACATTGCCATATTCATTTGCAATGACCCACAGTTGCAGCTCATTGCTTCCACACGAAAGCAGACCCCGCCTCATGTAAGGCAGGAATTTTACAATCATCCCTAGGACTCTACATCATTATGGAAAAGCTTGGGTCTTCAGACTAATGTAGACGGCAGCGCACCTGTTGAGATTTCTCCTTGTATGAGGTAGCCGCGCATTTGAACGGCCAACCTAGGTACCCGCTGTAAGAACGTGGGCTGTACGCGTCCGAACACGCTAGACTTACAGTATTCTCCCCAGGTGTGACAATCGAGATTTCGAGATTGCGACGGAAGGACGACCCATATACCGGTACCAAGATCATTTTGCAGTTGTCAAAGATACCTAGGTACGGTAGCACAGTAGTCCAGATTGCACTCTTGCAATCTCACAAGCGTGCGGTCGATGGTTCAGGGCCATTACCTCTTGAATACCTTTCTTGAGCTACTGCAGTAATACCTCTAGCAACGGTTGACAGCACAGATCTGCATTGCCCCAAGGTCGGGATATCAATATCGAAAGAGCATATTTCACCACATCCACCTTCATCGACGCCGGTTGCCACCCACTCCATACACTGGTACTGCGAGGAAAGCCGCCCGTAGCATGCGCATTTTCCAAGATCCTATTACCTCACAAACCCTTTGTTGAGAGCAGTCGTAAGTATGATGTTATTTCTGGCTCATGATCATTGATTGTTCATCGCTTGCGCAGCGCAGCGCGGTCACGTTGCCGACAAAATTATCGATGCATCGTCCGGTCAACAGAACGGAGTCCGTGTGAAGCCCACGACCCGTACCTGAGTCAGATCGGGCCTTGTAGTCAGTAGTAACTTTGGAGGTGGTGCACAGAGTGGTCTGATCAACCTTATCGATTGTGGCAATGATACCTGAGGTTCGCACATGACAATGGAGTTAAGGCGGAGATGCCTTTCACGTGAATGGTCGCCTCCGCGAGACACGCCGTCATCGTGCATAGATGCGCGGCAAGACGTCAGTGGGTTTACATTTTTCTTCGATCTGCGCAGGATGGGAGATGCATCTCGACATTGTATGGCTGACAGGACTTAGGCAGTATCGTGGGACTAGGACCGCCTTGTCTGCTGTTGCTTTGTTATAGCCACATCTGTGCTTCGCTGTGCAACGGGGTATATCCTGAGAGACACAGGGCTGAACTATAATAGTCAAGTTAAGTCACCATCTACCTGGTTGTATGCTGCGAGTGAGAACAGGGCGTTTGGTACGCGGTAGACGTATGGGTCTGCGCAACGGTGGTGTTTGCTAGAAGATGTATCTCAGCTCGCCGTTGCCGCCTGGCCCAGCGCAAGGCACCCCACGTACTAGAGCCTTGTCTCCATCCTCCGGTAACCATAGTCACGTCCTGCTAGGAGGAGTCACAACGAGGCCATTGGGGCGCAGTGCAGTATTGTGTGTCATGTCCTGCTTACTGCGTATGTGATGACGATATCAACGACTTGGAATTGGTGAGGCAGCGTGGGAGCCCCTCGCGCTTGCCTCATGTATCCGAGGAAGGCACAATCCGCACCATGGTTTACGAGCGCGCACCAATGAATTCATCGTGAAATGACTGTCCCGTGACCCTGAGCAAGCAGTCACCAAGCAAGCAAGCGGCAATTTGTCCGTGTGAATTCGAGGTGTTGGGACTGCCTTCAAGGGCTCGGCTAGGACAAGATCCTTGTTGCGGCTTAGTGTGGCACTCAAACAATTTTCGAAAGAGCCCAACCGCCATCCCTCCACCCACCCGTCTCTCCACTGCGAGAACACTCATCACGACACACGCAGCGGACTCAGTGATCTTCACACGAGCCGCCCCGTCGATTTCACGAATTTATTCGGCGAAATCCCCCTCCCGGACACGGAAACCTGTTCAGAGACCTCTTCATTGAAGCGCTCGGACAGCCCTCAACACCCTTCTCAAAGGAGTTGACCTCTGACCTTCCCTTCCCCACGCGGACGACACTCTTTTCTGCACCCCCCGAGTCGCTGTCCCAGCAACTCATTAATTCCGCAGAGTTCGTCCCCTCGCTCGAATCTGGGATTCCAGCACCAACGTCATCGCCCTCAACCAGGTAGCGATTGCGCAGCCTACCGACCGCCCTCCACACCCTCACCGCACCTCACCTCACCCACCACCGAGTCCATGAGTAATCCCGCCTCGACTTCGCAAACCCCGCCGATTGCCGCTTCCTCGTCTGCGACCGCGAACAGCTCCTCTACAGGATCGTCCGCCACCGTGGCCGCCGGTTCGGCTCAACCCACTGCCCGCAGCTCGTACGCCAACGCGACCAAACCCACGATCGTGTCTAGCGCAGCGCCGCCCGTGGCAGTGGGAGGACCGCAGAACGCGCAGCATGGCAAGAGCTCTTCTGTCTCCCCGGTGAACGGCAACGGCGCCCTCAAGCCTGCTATTCCCGTCATGCCCACCATCGTCAGCGGTGGTCCCAACGGCAGCGCCCACGAGCGCAAGTCGTCTGTCCAGATCAAGCAGACCCCGCCGGTTGCGACTGCAGGCGGCCCGCCCTCTGGTATCAAGTTCGGGTCGCTTGCCGGCTCACCAGCGCCTGCCCACGCCTCGCCCGTAGTCCAGGGAAACCTGAACCCGGCGCAGGTGCAGAACCCGCGCGTTGCCTCGCCCGCTCATTCACCATCGCCCATTCCTACGCCTATTTCGGGAGGTCCTAAGCCCGATGGACTGCCCACTAGGCCAAACATTGTGTTCGGTGGCCAGGGCGGTGAAAGCACTGAGCCTAACGTGAGTTTGCGCCCTGCCCCCCCTATAGTCCTCTCTCCGCTTCACATACTGACCCCACCACAGGCACGCCCTGCTATGCCCCCTCAACCAAACTCTCACACGATGCCCCAACACATGCGTCGCGAATCCTCCCAGTCTGCGCACAGCGACATGAGCAACGCAAACATGGGCCGCGGCGGCTCGTACTCCAACCGAGGAGGCCGTGGTGGATTCCCTCCTCAAGGTCAATACAACCCGCACATGGCCAACCATTCGCCACAGCCGTTCCGCCCGATGCCTCAGATGGGCCGCGGCCAGGCTGCGCCATTCCACCCTCCTGGCCCGCAGCGCTCTCCTTACACACAGAACCGTAGCCCCGCTATGACACCTGCTACTATGCATCAGCAGCAGCACCTCGCTAATCCTCAGAGCATGCCCTACTACCCGCAACAGCAGTACCCTCAACAGGCAAGTACATCCTCCACTATTTCAGCAACTCCCTCAGTTTCTTCATCTCGCAGATCGGTTTTCTCGACTGGATCGCGAGTTTCTCACAATTCTCCCATGTCCAGCCATGTTTCTGTCGGGACCGAGAGGCCTTTCAACCAAGGTCGATCGGACTCGGCAAATGTCCCCACACAAATTGTTCCGCCACCAAATGTTTCAGTCTTTTCAAGTACAAATATCGAATCATTCCTAACACAAATTTCCCCACAGGCTATCTACGGAGGCATGCCCCAGCCCAACTTAGACCCGTACAACAACTTCTACCCGCAGAGCTACGGACTTCAGCAGTCTATCCACTACCCAGGTGTTCCCGCCAGCCCAGGTCGTGGATTCCCTCCTCAAATGCAACCGTCTCCCTACGGTGTCGCCCCCTACGGTCATCAGCCACAGGCTCAGAGCATGTCGCGCACTCCCTCCAACATGTCGGAGCGCCCGTCATCTGCTGTTCCTCAGCCTTCCACACCTGCGATGACCAACGTCAATCACATCTCGCACACGCACACTCCTAGCATGACGGCGGCAAGCCCCGCACCTAGCTCCACCTTTGAGCGTCCGAAGAGGCAAAGCAAGGCCATCCAGATCAAGACTGGTAAGTTGCAATCTCTGCATGCGATGATATGACAATACTAACGGCGTATAGTTGATGGTGAGGTTGTCGACTTCAAGCCCAAGGGCGCCTCGCCTGCCCCGCCTGTTGTAGCATCCGCTGCACCTGCTGCCCCTCGTTCTCCCGCTATTGCTGCCACTCCCACTCCTCCGCGCGCGCCGAGCGCCACCGACTCTACTCGTGCTGAAGATACCGCTTCCAAGAAGGCCGAGTTTGTCAAGCAGTTCCAGGAGAAGCTCCGCCTACAAGAGGAAGCCGAGAAGAAGGCCAAGGAAGCTACAGAGGAAGAGGCCAAGGCCGAAGCCAATGCAAAGCTTGCTGCTAAGGAAGAGGCCGACGCCAAAGCTGCTCTTGAAGCCAAGGAGAAAGAGGATGCCGAAGCTGCCAAGAAGGCCGAGACTGACGAGGCCGAGAAGAAGCGCCTCGAAGACGAAGAGATGGACCGCATGATTGCCGAGATGGAGGCAGAAGAGAAGAAGCGCGAAGAAGATGAGAAGCGCTACGCCGAGGAGAAGGCAAAGAAGGCCGAGGCTGAGAAGGCCAACGCTGCCGAGAAGGTCAAGCAGGAGGAGGAGCGTCTGCGCAAGCTAGAGCGCGAAGCCGAAGAGGCTGAAGCCGCTCGCGCAGCAGAGACTCCTGAGCAGAAGGCCGAACGCGAGGCTAAGGACAAGGCTCTCTTCGCAAGCCTGAAGAAGAACACCATGTTCGGTCCCGGTGCCTCTCAGACTGAGGAAGAGGCGGCTCCCGCTGAGTCCGCAGCTCCTGTTGCCGCACCTGCACCCTCCAAGACCCCCACTGGCTCCAAGCCCAAGCCAGCTGCTCTCAAGCTCGAGACCAACAAGTCTGTCGAGCCCGCACAGCCGACTGCTGGTATGCAGGCACTCAAGACTGCACGTTTCCTCGAAGTTCGTGCTGAGGTTATGTATCCTCAAGGCGTAGCCAGTCCCAACCCAGCTCTTAACAACAGCAACCGGAGCAAGGGCCGCCAGTACGACAAGGACTTCCTCTTGCAATTCCAGGATGTCTTCAAGGAGAAGCCATCTGTTGACTGGGACATGAAGCTCAAGGAGACAGTTGGTGACGAGCCCCAATCTGCTCGCGGTCCTCCATCTGCTCGTCCCGGTTCTATGCATCTGGGCGCCGGTGGACGTCAAGGCTCTCGCCCTGGCGGTGGCGGTGGAATGGGTACATTTGGGCAAGGCGGTGGATTCCAGCCAGGAGGCCGCACACTCCCGCCAGGTACGACATCCGAACAGCGTTTCCAGCAAGCCCAAGGCGGACGCGGTGGCTCTATGACGAACCCTCTTGCTCATGTCGTTCTAGGTGGAGGTCGTGGTGGATTTCCTATGGGCGGGCAGTCGATGTCAGGACGTCAAAGCTCCTACCAGAGCGCCGACCGCAATCAACCCAATTCTCCTCGCGTTGGCAGCTCACGCGGTAGGGGCGGCCAAAACAGCCACAAGGGTGGCCGCGGCGGCCATGCTCAAGATGCCAAGCAAATGCCATTGACCGCCGGTCAGGAAGTCAAGGCACTCCAACGCTCGCAGACTGGTTGGGTGCCTACGTCGCTCACTCAGCCCGCTGCTGTCCAGGCCCAGATGAGCGCAGGCCACTTGGCTCCCGATATGGTACAGCGTAAGGTCAAGGCCGCTCTCAACAAGATGACACCCGACAAGTTCGACAAGATTTCCGATCAAATCCTTGAGATCGCTGGACAGTCAAAGGATGAGACTGATGGACGCACTCTTCGCCAGGTCATTCAGCTCACCTTTGAGAAGGCTTGTGACGAGTCTCATTGGTCGTCCATGTACGCCAAGTTCTGTAGCCGCATGTTGCAGACCATGAGCACCGAGATCAAGGATGAGAATGTCCGCGACAAGCACGGTGCGCCAGTTGTCGGTGGTGCTCTCTTCCGTAAGTACCTCCTCAACCGCTGTCAAGAGGAGTTCGAGCGTGGTTGGGAAGTCAACCTGCCCGAGGCGCCTGAAGGCGAAAAGGAGGCGAAGCTTCTGTCAGACGAGTACTACGTTGCCGCTGCAGCCAAGCGTAAGGGTCTCGGTCTGATCCAGTTCATCGGAGAGCTATACAAGCTGGGCATGTTGACTCTGCGCATCATGCACGAGTGTGTGCTTAAGCTTCTCGACTTTGAGGGTCTCCCCGATGAGGCCGCTATTGAGAGCTTGGTCAAGCTGCTACGCACTGTGGGTGCCACGATGGAGTCCGCCGAAGCCGGCCCCAAGATGATCAACATGTACTTCGAGCGCATCGAGAAGGTCATGAACATGGAGGGTCTTCCTTCGCGTATGCACTTCATGTTGCTTGACACCGTCGACATGCGCAAGTCCGGCTGGAAGTCCAAGGACATCCTCAAGGGTCCCAAGACCATCGCCGAGATTCATCAAGAAGCCATGGCAGCCCAACAGGCCGCCGAGATGGAGCGCACACGTTCAAACCAACGCGGTGGTGGTGGCCGTCTTCCCATGGGTCGCGGCGACGCTCGCTCGTTCTCAGGTGGTGGCATGCAGCCTCCTCCAGACACTGGCAGCCGTGTCCAAATGGACGATCTCCGCAAGCTGTCCAAGGGTGCTTCTGGACGCAACCTCAACAACGCTGGATCTCTCGGCCCGTCCATGCTTGGTAACCGCGCCGGTAGCCGCCGTGGTATGGGTATCGGTCCCGGCATGGGTAGTCGTGAAGACTCCAACGCCTCTTCGCGCAATGGCACACCACCAGTGCAGAAGGAGAAGGAGGCCACTGCTCATGCAAACGCTTTCAGGTAAGATCCGTGCTGTTTTTACTCGAGATCTTTACTAACATATGTCACAGTGCACTTGCTGCTCTTAGCAACGAAGACGCCGGCGAGGCTGGCTCTACATCCAACGCTGCTGATGAGTCTGCTGCCGACGCGGAGGCCAAGCCTTCCGAGTGATTACCTTTCCTTTCGAGCGCGTGACGGTTATACCCATAGACCACACCGCACGCGGTAATCTAATCGCCTGTTTCGTTGCATAGAAGGGGGCATCAGCGCGCGCATTGTTCTGCATTTCGCGGGGTTTCATTACTGCGACTTTCAAGAGCGATGGATTCCAAAAGTTTCCTTGTTGTCTGACGGCCGGTCTCACGAAATGGGTTTGGGTGTTCAAACCATTGGTTGGTACAAGCCTCGATGACTCTTTTTATGCGCATGCTTCATGACGGCGTTCCGGATCTGAAGATGGGGATGGTCTACACCACACGCTTTTCACGAGCGCTCTGGGTGGGCATTTTGGCCAAGTTTTCCTCAGTCCTCCATCTTTTCTTTGCGCTGCGATTTCCTTGGGGTAGGGAGGACCAAGAGGTAGAAGGAGTACCGCGTCTTCCTGTGGAGGTCTCTCCAATCCCGCTCCCCCTTTATGCGCATGTTATCCTCCTTTCCTTCTTTTTGCCTCTTACAGAGAGTGGTGGCTTGGTGATGCGGTGTCCGCCGACGATAGCAAACTTGCTTAGGCATGCACTTGCGAAAAAGATCCTGCGTACACGAGAGCAAGATCTACGAGGAGATGACTCTTTGTGCAATAGCTTGATCTAGTTCGAATAAACTGGTAAAAAATTATGACTCTGCTTCTGTCTGTGATACTGTCTGTGATGCGCCTGGGCCAAGGGAAGTCTGCGTCCGGCCCTGGAACCGTTGAACGCACGTTCCCCTCCAATGATGTGATGTGATGTAAACGTCGATCTTACTGCGGGACGTTTGCATACGGCAGGAGCGTTGCGCGTCTTTGCGCAACTTCCAGGTGAGGGGCAGCGCGCAGGGATGCAGGTGAGAATGGTGCAGCTGGCTACGTCATAAGGACAGAGTGGTCAACCACATATCAGAACACCAGGCTGGCCGAAGTAAGCACATTACACCCCACTCTCGACACTTCCTATACCGAAACTTCAGACATCTTCACATCAGGCTCTATATCCCAACCCGAATCACAGCACGAGTCTACCACACAAAGCAATCATGTCCGACCAGAACAACCAACAAAAGGGCTTCTTCGGCACCGCTGCCAGCGGTCTCGGTACGTTCCATCTACCTTTTCGCTCTCCAAGCATCACGAACACGTATAGATCAGAGTCTTTGCTAACAATCCAGGAAACACTCTAGGCGCCGCAACAAACACCGTCGGCAAGGGCGTCCAGGGCGTCACTGACGCTACCGGCAATGTCGTCGCGGCTGGCGGTAAGGGACTCGGTGATGCTGTTACGGGTATTACGCAGGGTGCTGGTGATACCACGAAGGGTGAGTAATGGTGCAACGGACAAGGGAAGGGTAATGAAGCTTGTGCTAACTTGTTGTGATAGCGGCGGGCAACTTCGTCGGAGACACGACAAAGGCTGGTGGCAGGAGCGTGGGTATGGAGCAGAAGGATAATCAGACTGGTGGACAGTAAAGGGAGTGGGGATGCTTCTCTACGATAGCGGGAGTAAGCTTGCTGATGAGCAAAGCCAATAATTACCCTTGAGGTCGGCTTAATGCCAATGAATAAGAACAAATGCTACCCATGGAGACTTTCTCGATACGGGACAGTGGTGCGCAAGTGCATGCCGGCCGTTTTGGGTGTACCAAAGTCATGAGACTAACTAGTCCCACTAGCTCAAGCGCTTCGTGCGCCGAGGGGTATAAGTACTGCCTTTCGTCTTTCCCAACCCTTCTTTCTATCATCTTCTACATCCTATTCTCTATTCTCTTTGACCAGAAGTGACGACAATGACCTTGATGAGTGGTTGTCGGAACCAAACTCCAAAAGCCCGACCTGGCTCTTTCATGGAGTTCTCGCTTGAACCAAAAAATTAGGATTCCACGTGGCATGTTGTTTCCTGCCATCCACACTCCTACTGAGCTATTCCTAAAGCATTACGCTGATCAGACATCTCCATTGCGTCGTGTGAACAGAAAGACCATATGGACATTTGATGTGAAACTTCTGGGTGACAGACTGCCAATATTGTCCAAAAACAATGTTCTCCGCATTCCATGATCCTTTTTTTCTGCGACTTCCAAGACTATAACCTTCTCGATGCATGTTGGTATATACAGTCCTTCAATTCCGTCAAAATCGAAGTACGACAACCACATGAGGCGCGCGTATTGCCCCGACGGCTTCACATCGCATCCTGAAGCCGTGCGCTGACTGTATAAATACATCTTTCTCTTCTCCTCACTCTTGCTCTCAACATTCACAGCCTTTTGGCTTTTCCAAAAAGAATGGAAGGATCATCATGAAGTCCTGTCTCCTCTGTCGTCAGAAAAAGCAACGTTGAAGTGCTTATGTGCTCGCCTGCCGCCTTCTCTCCCAGAACGGTGCACCTACATCGGCCATGGAATTTCGAGTCTTACAAAATTCATCCTGTTCCATTCCATGAAAGAGTTGAGTTCCTGTTTCCATGGGACCAAAAAGGCTGTTTGCACCCGCTGTGTGCTCACACTGTCCTTCCAAACGAGCCACCGTTGGGTTCTCGAAAAACGTGCACCAGTAAACGCATGCGCCCTGAGAGATTCTTTCCCGCTGTCATCGTTTCAAGAGATTGTGAAGTACCAGAAATGTGCTCTCCTCGCTCGATCAAAGAACCTTAACCGCGATGTGATGATGTTGCTTCGCGGGTCTCAATGCTTTGCAAATCGGTTCACTAATACTTGCGCACTCGCTGTTTGTACATAAAGCGTCTCTCCTCTGAGTGTTTCCTTTGATCTACTATATCTTCCAAACTACATTCAGTTCAAAACTTCGCAGGTGTCTATGATGGCCGCGGCCTTTCGGGACTTTCTAAACAACACAAAGACAATATCATATGTGTGCCCTGTTGGATCAAATCTTAGCACAGATTATATGATGCTTCTCGCAGTCTTCGAGATTTGGATTTATGTTGCTGCTGAGTGACTGTCTTCTTAAATGTCCAACTAACTAAGCTATGTGGTGAGGAGTCGACACCAAAAACTGTACAAGTTAAAACAAATGTGGACATCGACGCGGATGCTCGTCTATGCAAAATGTTTTATTCACGTCTTATGAGACGGCCATTTGCAGTCGCTCGCACATATGCAGGGCGGCTTTGCTGATA
The DNA here is from genome assembly GCF_023758075.1 of Alternaria novae-zelandiae. NCBI lineage: Eukaryota > Fungi > Ascomycota > Dothideomycetes > Pleosporales > Pleosporaceae > Alternaria > Alternaria novae-zelandiae. The sequence continues at coordinate 2,245,034 of NW_026056962.1, read as the reverse complement.
ACCTTCTAAAAAGCAACACTTAGACCGTATGTCCGCTCTTCGATCTAGCGACAAGAGTACTAGTGTCATTCTACCTTTTACGTATAAAGCTTCGCCCTCACCTCGTCGTTTAGACAGTAAAATACGATGCTTTGTCACCAAAAAGCAAGTCTCTTTGGAAAATGGAGTTGGCTGGACTGTGGCTTTCCTATTCAAACAAACCATATCAAAAGGACTTTTATGTCTTCCTCTTTGGAGGCTTCTGAATGTCTCCATGAAAAAACGGTCGCATCAGGCTAGTGATGGACGCCACTAAAAAGCCTGTTTCCGAAATTCTGGACATGTAGTGACATGATCGTCGTCTTACCACTCGAGAATAATGACGAGATGTATACCTTTGCATATGCACTCATCTTCGTCGAAGGGCCTGTAGTATTTGGCCATGAGAGACTGAACGGGAAAACCTTCATTGTCAAAACCAACCAGATCGCACCTTATGCCTCGTTAGCACGTGCGAAGCTTGCGCAGATTATCGTACGTCAGGTCTTCGGGGACACATGAGATGATTGACGGCTTTTAAAACGAGTGATTGAAACATATGTCCTTGAGCAGCGTGAATTGGTAGCTTATGGCCTCGCCAGACATTGAGAAGAAGTTATTTGAAACGGTCATGACCGCCACGGTCGAGCTGGTGCTGTGACGAGACGAGGAAGACTCCGCATTCATATTTCTGATGGTAACGAGAGACATGATATATGAACAATATAATACAGTCATGAACCTGCCGTACTTGCTCCCCTCACGCGACCCTCAGACAGTCAAGTAGCCACTCCTACGAGGAACTAATCGCGACTAATCTCCACATGCCGACTAACAACAATGCTGTCCTTGTTGTTATTCACAAACCGATCGTTCTTCTCCAAAATCTCCTTCTGACTCTCGCTATCGCTCGATACACTGACACGTCCCGCATGAACCTTGATTGCCGGCATGTGCGTGTCCTGGTTGTCTGCGACCGTGCCGAGCTCGAGTTCGGTGTCAAAAGGCTTGTAGCGGTGCGACCGGTCGGGGTTGCTGACACCGTGGGGTGTACCCGAGCGAGGCTGGTGAGAGCCGCTTGAGCCGAGGTGGAGGAGGCGCTGGAAGAGTGGGCGGAGGGTTGCGATGTTGCCGACGAGCATACCGAGCGCGGGTTCGGCGTAGCCCCAGATGAGGATGTTGGCGAGGCCATCTGGGAGTCACGTTAGTGTTGTGATGTGATGCGGGTCTGGGGTGCTTACAAAGATAGTCGTGACTGCTTGTCAGGCCAACGGTGTACTTCAGACGAACCAGGCCCGAGATGGATGTGCTGGAGCAATGTTAGTGGTGTACAAAAACCAGTCAGATTCATGGGTTGCCATACAAGATACCTAGGCTCAAGATGCCACCGACTGAGATCTTGGTGTTCCTGTTCATCTGAACGTTCCAGAGCAGAGCGATTGGCCTGGTCAACGTTAGTGCCTACTCGATAGCAGAATCTCGAGTAACTCACATGAGCGCAGTAGCCCAGTCTGTGAAGATGTTGACCGAAGTGCAGAAGAAGTAGACGTTTTGCAGATACACTGGCGGCTGGCAGTAAGTCCCTTCGGCCATGAGATCAGCCCTCCAAGCAGCCCTGAGAAGTATACGGTTAGCATTACCACGTGATGCCGGATTGCTTTGTACTTACTCCACCGGCCAACACTGGAAGATGATGTACAGGATCGCTGCCAAATTGGTCGCCGCGCAGAGACCCATGATGCCGTAGTTGATGTAGATGTAGACCATTCTCCTGCCAGCTATCCGGTTCAGCATGAAGGCGATGCTCAGCTTGACGAAGATGATGGATGTGCAGTAGAAGACCTCATAGAGGAAGAACCACTGAATATTGTTAGCGACCGACCAATTCCATGCTACACTGGATGATGACTCACGAAATATGCTGTCTCGACGTATTTCTGGTTGCCAGGCTTAGCAAAAGTACTGTCCTTGGCGCCGATGCCGTAATAGGAGCCGATGGTGGTGACGATGGTCAGTGTCATGAGAGGCAACTGTGGTGAGTGAGCTCAGTGTGTTCTCGACGACTGTGAAGGTTAGATACGTACGCATCCTACTGCCATAACCCAGTCCTCAAGAGCCCAGTTATGCTTGGTGATCCTGACATACGCCCGCATACCCATGGTGATGAAGGCAAGCAGCCCCGTCACAAGGACGGTCGCCGTGAGGTTGGGGCCTAGATCCTGCAACAAAGTCAGCGCCACTCAAGGCGTCCCATTTGGTTCAGCTTACCTCATGAAGTGTCATTCTGAATTACTTTGTGAGTTATGGTTGCCGTTCAGTACGTATTCGTTGTGTTGAGCTACAGCTGGTGCTCTCGAACAACTTGCGGAGTTGAATGGGGCCAGAGTGGGGAGAGGTTTGACATTCTTGGGCAGTTGAAGTATACAAACAATGCTGCAGAGACCAAGGTTCCAAGAGAATGGATGGAACGCTTTGCATTCACAGCTGGTATAAGATCGCCAAAGAATTTCCCGCGACCCCTTCACCCGCATGGGTGTGCATTCGGTCGATCAGGGCGCCGAGAAGACAACATGCAGAGTGGGTTCCGCTATCACGACATGTCTTACTGCCCCTGATGCTGCCATCACGATCTATCGTTTTCGGGTACCCGCATTCCTGTTAACGTCGTCACACCTCGGTATTCCGATGTGTGCGTCCTCGCTTCCGACATGTCAGATCCCCAGAGTTTGGACAAACATTGCCTACGAACATGTGTATCTCTGGTGAGGCTTGTCGGATCGAAGCCGCGAGTCGCTAGACGAATGAGTTTGTGCCGATAGCGATGTCGTTACGATTCGGACCGGATTGAGGAAATTGGGGGTTCTGCATCGATCTCAGGTGAATGTCAAAAACAGGGTCTGCATTCCTACGCTAGTCTCTAAGCGGAGAGGATCATCGCCCTCGTTCGCTCAAACATTCCCAACGGGCTTCGCTTGGGACGTTCCGCAACCTTAACACCTCACTGCCGACGCCCCGGTGTCAACATGCCAACGCTTTTATTACATGGTTTGCTATGGCCAAGTCGTGCTTCATGGGTGGGGACACGACGAGGCGATTATCGCAGCCCGAATGCGGGGCCTCTGGCCCCAGAGCCTCGCATAAGTTAACACAGTGGACTGTGGTACTTCTAGACTCTGATTAGTATCTTTGCGTTATCTTGCTACAGCGGATTCTCCGTATCACTTGTATCATCCGAACTCAAAGCACATTCACGATGGCCGACCTCAGCAAGCTTCCGAAAGACTTCTATGTCACGTCTATGCAGTTCACGAAGAATGCACACCAAGACGCGTACCCTGCCATCGATCCCAGTACCCCAGAGCATAGCCTGGCAGGAAAGGTGGCCGTCATCACTGGCGCTTCGCGTGGTATAGGAGCCATGGTATGTTGAAACAATTGACCGAAAACGCTCCCCTTTCGCCATGAATTCGCGTCATTATTGCGTCTGCTAAGACTTGCTCTCACAGGCAATGGTACCTGCCTTCGTCAAGGCCGGTGTAAAGGGTGTTGCGTTGCTGGCATCCAACGCCGAAAAGCTAGCAGCTACCGAGAAGTCGGTCAAAGAGGCGAACCCCAACATCGAAACACTTACATACGCTCTCGACATTTCCGACACGAAAAGCGTCGAGGCCGCCTTCGAAGCGATCCGGCAGAAATTCGGCCACGCGGATGTCCTCGTCAACGCAGCCGGCGCCATGACTGGAGACGGACCGAAACTGCACGACACAGACCCCGATCAATGGTGGAGGAACTTCGTAAGATCCGTCCCGTTCGCTGCTCATCCCGCAGTGCCTGAGTCAAAAGCGCATGAACTGATACATCGATTGTAGGAGATCAACGGAAAAGGCAACTATCTGCTCATCCGCTCTTTCCTTCGCCTACTGCCCAGCCCCGATACACCTGCCACGATCGTCAACGTAAGCTCATGGCAGGCGTTCTTTACCGTCCCGCCGCTTGGCGCCTACTTCATGTCCAAGTTCATCCTCGACGCGTTGGCTACGTACGTCGCTGCGGAGTACCCGAATGTTACCGCCGTGTCGATGCATCCGGGTCTTGTCGCGACCGACATGCTGCGTGAGCCCTTTCGCTCGCTCTTCAACCAAGACAGCCCCGAGCTTGTTGGCGGTACTGCTGTTTGGCTTTGTCAGGAAAAGGCGAAGTTCCTGAGTGGTCGCTTCATCGCTGCGAACTGGGATGTGGAGGATCTTCTTAGTCGCAAGGAAGAGATTCTGAAGGACGACTTGCTCAAGCTGACATTGAAAGGAGACTTCGGTGTATGATTTCTATAAGCAGCAACATCGTATGATGAACTTCAATGCGATTCCACGACTATTACATTTCTACTAGTGTGCTGACTCATGCAAAAATGGATAGTGGTGTCATTCCGAACGTCGGAGCTCTGGGTGGCACTAGCGCACCGGAGAAGTCGTTCCCACGTATAAACATCCTTCAGTCGAGCTACATGCCTTCCTTCTACAAAGTTTCCCTACTATACTCAAAGAACGAAGATGCGGACTATCATGTATGCGGCTGTGAAAGCTCCGCCGGCTCAAAGATGCGCCGTTCGGATTTGATGTGCTTCGACACCTATAAACTGAACGCATTCCCCCAATCACCTGTGGTACCATTACAAAAAGACACGACAACAACTACGATGATGTAAAATGTTACCAATGTAGGACGCATGCATTCTCGAAACACATTCGTGACCCACACGACTCAAAAGAACAATAATCGATATCCATGGGAGTGCGGATTGAGGAGTCGGAATCATTATTCGCACCGCTAAAGCGAGTGAATACACGACCTCTTTCTTTGTCCTATTATTTGAATCTTCATAACTTTCATCGATGTTTTCAAAATCGGTCGGGAAACACCATATGGTGTGTCCGCACTCTGCCCAATTCGAAATTCACTCGCGAAATTTTGATGTCTTCGCTCAAATTGGCCGACTACGAGAAGCCAGACAGCGCATAAAGGATACTTGTCTCTCTTCTCTCCCTCTTTTCAAAATTCATACAGCACGGTCAGATGGATTTCACCGACTGTGCGATAGCCTCACTCCAGAAACAAATAGGATTGGAATTCTGACAATGAGCATTTTGACCGCCGGTGGCGACGAGCATGTAAACTCTTATTCTTTTCAACAAGTGCTTCTTCTTCATCCACCACCTTGCCCAGGGAATACTGAAACAGGATCGCATGCATAGTATGGCCGTCTGTCGTCGTTCCTTCTCCAAAAAGCATACCAGAACCTGTTGATGAGCATTCTTGAGCACCAGTCTCGGTCTGACAAAAACCATTTCGTTTGGCGAAATGATCGTGCATATGAACGACGAGAACGCGTCACGCTGACGAAATGCGAAAATACCCGCCATTCATGTGCTGACACAGCGAAGCTAAAAGTCATCGTGGCTCAGCTTATGAGAGTTTGCAGCATATATACTTCCTCGCCGTCTGCCACTCTTCTCCTTCCGCAACCTCGACTTCGATATCTCCCCAAAACTCGCAGTTCAGAAGCCTATGGAGAGCTGCACATGTCTCCGTCCATACATTCATTCAAAAGCTACCTGCACTGTCATCATGGCTTTCTCCTGCGTAGCCAGATGAGAACAGCGACATATTGAGATGCGGTGGCTTTGCATGAGCAACACTAAAAGCAATTTGGAGTCTACATATGCGAAGCGTCCCGATGATTTCGATTCTTATACCTGATGTCCCCAAAAAGAGCACGCGAGCCAGTTATGCGTGGTGAGAGCTTCTTCCAGCTCATATAAAACCCGAAGTTGCTCGTCTTTCTACTTCCCTCCTCTTTACTTTCCAAACTCTTCAGACTGTTTGAACGAAAACGCAGAGGTCTCCATGCTATGCCTGGCTCTCTCTTAGTCCAAAAATTGGCGACGCAAGCCTGATGGGCGTCGCCTCTCCGACTCCTACGAACATATCCAATACCTACAAGAAAGCTGGTCAACTACGTCTCACGTGCGCCAGATACTCAGTCACAAGTACAGAACCTCGTATTCGGCCCTCTCTGCCTCACAGTTCTTGTTACTATCCGCACCTTCCGTGCATTCTCCAAATCGAAGTACCATCTGCGCATGCTGTGCGCGACTGCTGCGTCTTCCAAAGTGACTGTTACCACTACCCATAATAAGCGGCTTTTCGATTCAGATCTATATACCGAGTATACACAAAAGGACCATCGATCGCATTGATGTGCGAGTAAATCGTCTCTAAAATAGCATATAAACCTGCGCTCGCTGCTCCTTCTGGTCTTTCTTTCTACACCTACGCCTCTTTCCAATTTTACCAGAAATTCCGTCAAAACGCTTGAATGTTTTGGTTGCTGTCGTCTTCTTCAAACCAGCCTAAGTCTTCACTTATAAGAAGCTTTTCTCTACCCTTAAGGTGGTCACACCTGTTATTAAAAGTCTTTGAAAAGGCTGAAATGTGCGTCCGCCAAGCGAGCAGAGCATTATAAAACGCCGCGCTCGCGTGCCGATATCTCTTCTCTACATTCGCAATCCTCTTGCATTATCCGAAAAATAAGAGCGCTGACGTTCATGATCCTGTTCTCTCCGAGTCAAAACACGGCGCTATTTCAATATGTGAGGTTATTCCTCCGACCTCTGCAAAACGTATCGAGTACAACAAACTTCGCTGTTCAGCACCCATGTAGACTAGGCAGGTGGATTGAAGCTACATGTCGACGTATTTATGTCTCTTCTCCCGCCTTCTCCTGAAACTCCACTTCGACCTTCTTCAGCCCAAAAAGATCGTGCCTCTCGTGGGATGTTGCGCAAAGAGCCATCCCTCTATTCCAAAAAGAATTCGAGACTGCGATATGAAAAGCGCCCGTTCAACTTTTCAAAACAGCATTTCGAGATTGAAAAGAACGAAGCAGATATGTATGTGCAGCGCATAAGCCTTCACACGGGTATATAAACCTCTTCTCGCCGCTTCTCTGCCTTCTTCTGTACATCCACCTCTACCTTCAAAACTCCAAAACAACTGAGGTCCAGCCTGATGTGGTGCGCAGAGTCCCATACCTCTCTTACTAAGAACCATAAAGTGCTTTTGCGATGGAGATCGTCTTTTCAAGCTCTCTATCAACATACCCACTACCAAAAGAATTACGGCGAAGACAACATGTGCGGTCGGCACGTGGATGAAGAGGTCTAAATACCTCCGCTCGCCTCTCTTCTTCCTTTCTCTTCATTATCCACATTTCCTTCTGTTTCTCCAAAACATCGGTGCGCCCTCACATGGTGTGTGCAGCTGCGCTTCTCTAAAAACGTGAAGCCAAGTGGGACATCAGCTGTGTTCTTCTCTCCAAAACTAGATGATCAGCAGGTCATGAGCAGTGCTCTTCTCTCCAAAACTACCTCACAAACTGGGGATGAGGCGTGCTCTTCTCAAAATCACGAATGTACAACGTATGTGGTGCGTGCTGTCGTGGCGTTGCCTAAAATCAAGAGTACAATGCTCTGATGCGGTGCGTCCGTTGGGGTGTTCCGCACCCTTCCCTAAAAGCCATCATGTCTACACGATGTTCCGTCCGCTTGAACAATGAGCGTATATACGATACTTGGGTCTGTGAACTGCTGTTTCGACCGGATCATAGTGTCGTGAGGATGGTGATGATGATCATCATCAAGCTGTGTCAGTGGTCATACACCGGCAGGGTTATCTGTCAGCGCCTCGCGCCACCTCCCATTACATCATCACCACACGACACGAGCCAAAATCACACCACCACACACAAAACAACAAATGATCAAAGACCAAACAAACTTTCATAAGACACACCGCTTGCTCAATTTCGGCTTCCATCTATCTACAAACCTATCATGCACAAACGTGGTCAGCCAGCAAAGGGTTCATGCTGAAAGAGTTTAAATACCAAGAGTGAATTCGACACCGACGTCAATGTCGCGCGCCATCTTGACGACCTTTGAGAACTGGACGGACTTCTCAGCGGCGGCTTGGAGATCGTCGATGGAGAAAATCTTGAGGCCCGAGTCGTTGAGCTGGGACATGATGTGTTAGTATGAGTGGTATTTTAAAGCTGGTGGTTTTTGGCGTGACTTACGAGCTTGTGAGCAGCCTCCATGTTGGTACCCTGCAACCTAGCAATAACAGGAGTCTTGAGGTTCATCTCGTTGACGACCTGGATGAGACCCTTGGCGATAGCGTCGCAGCGGACAATACCACCGAAGATGTTGACAAAGATAGCAGTAACCTTGGGGTCGCTGGTGATCAAGTCAAACGCTTGCCTGATAGCCTCGGGTGTAGCACCGCCACCAACATCGAGGAAGTTAGCGGGCGCGCCTCCGTTCAGCTTGATGATGTCCATGGTAGCCATAGCGAGACCGGCACCGTTGACGAGGCAGCCAATGTCACCGTCGAGCTTGATGAAGTTGAGGCCAACCTTGGCGGCCTTGACTTCCTCGGGGTCCTCCTGGGTGATGTCCCTCCAGTCGAATACCTCCTTCTGGCGGAAGTCGGCGTTGTCGTCGAAGTTGAGCTTGGCGTCCATGGCGAGAACCTGGTGGTCGGTGGTCTCAGACAGAGGGTTGATCTCAATCTGGGTAGCGTCCTTCTCCATGAAGACCTGGTAGAGCTTCTGGATGGTGTCCTTAGCGTCCTCGATGCACTGCTCTGAGAAACCGAGCTCGGTCGCAATGTTGCGGGCGATGTCGTCGGTGACACCCTTGTGGATGTCAATGGGGGTGGTGATGATGGCCTCGGGGTGCTCCTTGGCAACAGTCTCAATGTCCATGCCACCTTGCGACGAAGCGACGATTACGGGTCCTTGTGAAGCGCGGTCCATGAGGATGGCGAGGTAGAACTCGCGGCGGGCGAACTTGCGGTCGACGATGAAGACGGAGTTGCAGAGCCGGCCGGCGGCTCCAGTTTGCTTGGTGATGAGCTTGTGGCCGATCATCTGGTCGGCGAGGATGGAGGCTTCGCGGGGACTGCATGTTGTGTTAGAGGGTGGCCGGAGTCGTGTTATGGTTGCGATGTAGCATACGAGTAGACGACTCTGACACCGCCCTTGAAGCCATTGTCAAAGGTACCCTTTCCACGGCCTCCAGCGAGAACCTGGGCCTTGATAACGGCATCCTCTCCGCCTGCGCGCATTAGCCCACGACTCTGCATTCACTCTTGCTGTCGCATACCGATCTCCTTGGCGATCTTCTCTGCCTCGGCGCCGCTGGTAGCGACACCACCCTTGGGCACGCCGATGCCGTACTGAAATTCGCATTAGATATCTGGACCCTCGAAATTGGTGGACATGCGGTGGAGTAATCGTACCGACTCGAGCAGGGCAGCGGACCTGTATTCGTGGATGGCGAGACCTCTCCTTTGCTGGACGACAGAGCGCTTCAACGGTGTCTCATAGGCCGTGTTAGCATATGACCCCCCAGTGTGGTGCACGCTGCGTAAGAGGCTTTCGCAGCTTTGCGGAGTAGGCCCGTGGACATACAGCAGCAGCGCGGACAGCGCGAGCCAGCGGCCGGGCGCGGGCGAAGTTGTACATGATGTCTGAGCGGCAGACACACGTGTGGGTATATGGAGGCGAGTTGGAGGGGGTAGAGCTGGAGTGCACAGCTCCGTTGGTGTTGCGGCTTCACAGGGCTGTTGCGGACGTCTGCTAGCGCGCCGAGAATGAACCGGGTCCTCTCAAAAATATCGCGGCCGGGAACTTCTGTAACACCAAGCGACTGGAACTTGATGCGCGTCCAAGTAATCGCGCAACCATGTCTAAACGAGATAATGAGGGCGATGTCATCGCAAATCGCATAAGTCTGCTAGAGGCAAAGGGCCAGAAACTCTTGGCGTCGCTGTATGGGTCGCGGCCGGACTGGGGCACTGCGGATGGTGATGCGAAAACACAAGTTGAAGACGATGATCAAGACCTGAAACAAAATTACGCTCACGACAGGTAAATATGCGTTGTTGTGTTGCCGATCGCATTTCTGACAGTATTTCCAGAATCGGTGTCGGCGGCATAGTTCCCAAGGATATCGAAGATGGCAGCTTCACCAGCAGGATACGAACATCAGACGACAAACTGTTGCAACAGTTGATTGGTAAAAAGAAAGCAAAAGCCCACATTACTGCGAAACAAGAAGCTGCGAGGCCAAATGCAGCCTCCAAGGCTCAACATTACAAGAAGCTTGCTGCAAAGAAAGAAGAGTCGGACGATGATGAAGAGGGGAGAGCTGCGACATTCAAATCCAAGAGACAGAAGAAGAAGGTGAAGCAAGAAGCGAAGCTGCCGGACAGCGACGACGAAGATGAAGAGGCGAGGGCGAAGAGGTTAGAAGGCGGTACTGTGAAAGTCGAGGAGGAAATATCAGAAGAGGTCGCCACAGAAGCTCAAGCAGACGCAAAACCCATCAAGAAGGAGGAGGAGGAGGATGAAGAAGCCGAAACCACACAATCAGCACCCAAGAAAGCGAGGACAAAACCTAAGAGCTTCCTCGACGAGATTCTAGCTGAGCGGTCAAAGAAGAAGAGTAAGAAGGCAAGGGCATAGGGAATAACAGCGATAGCCTTGAAGAGGGCGATGCATATCCACTGGCGTTAATATTTTCTTTATTTCGATACCCAGTTGCCTCCGAGGGAGGTTTAGAACAAATGTCGAACAGCAAAATACCCTCAATCTAATATGAACGAGTTCTGATTTTCTGATATGTCGTTGTCTACTCCCTAATGATCAAACTAGCCATCCCCATACCCGTCCCAATACACTTACTCAGTACACCAACCTGCTCACCACTCCTCCCCATTTCATTCAACAGCGTAGCCAACATCCTGCCACTCGTCGCCCCCAACGGATGCCCCAACGCAATAGCCCCTCCATTCGGATTCACCTTGTCCATCTTATTTTCCAACCCCAACGTCCGAATGCAGTGCAACGCCTGACTAGCAAAGGCCTCGTTGATCTCCCAAACATTTACATCAGATGTTTGCAGACCAGTGTAGTCGAGCAGTCTGGGAATGGCTAACGCGGGCCCGACGCCCATTTCATCGGGCGAACAGCCAACGACTTGTGTTCCCGCCCATTTACCGATGATGTGGGATTCCAGACCGAGGGTCGTAGCGGTGGACCGACGCATCATCAGCGCTGCAGACGCGCCGTCGGAGACTTGACTGCTGTTTCCCGCCGTGCTTGTGCCGTCCTTGATAAACGCAGGTTTCATCTCCGCGAGTTTCTCGACTGTTGTTCCAGGCCTGATTCCATCGTCCTTCGTCACGGTGATGCTTTTTATGTTCTCGGGAACTTCAGGCTCGATCCAGCGGGTGGTTACGGGTACGATCTCGTCGTCGAAGAGGCCGCTTCTCCGTGCTTTGGCGGCGCGCTGTTGTGATTCGGCGGCGAAGGCGTCTTGGTCGGCGCGGCTGACGCCGTAGCGTGATGCGACGTTTTCGGAGGTTATTCCCATGGCCATTATGCAGTCTCTGGCTTCCTTCACGGGACTTTCTTTCATCTCGGGCCAGAGTTCGGTGGGTACGGCCCTGCTGCCGTAGTTTCGTGTCATGCTCTCCATGCCGCCTGCAATACCGACTTCTATTTGTCCTACGGCAATCGAGTTCGCGATTGAGGTTATGGCGGAGAGGCCAGATGCGCAGGCGCGGTTTACGGTGCTGAAGGAGGTTGTGGTGGGTATGCCGACGTGATTCGCGGCCATGCGACCGGCTTTTGAGCCACCGAGCTCTGCGAGAACGGTGCCGACACATATATCGTCTATTTTCGCGGGGTCGAGGTTGGGGAACTTGGCCATTGTGGCTTTGAGAACCTAGGATGCTGTTAGGACTTGGGTCTGTGTACTGCAGGTGCTGGGGATGGCATACCGCTCCTAGAAGTTCATGCTCATATGCATCGCGCAGTCCACCCTTCTTCGCTCTTGTGACTGGCGTGCGAAGTGCTGATAGGAAGACAACATCGTGAGGGTTCTTTTGGAGAATGTTCTTGAGACCCTTCTGGATGAAAGCCATTGTGAGGCGATGGGCTGTGATGGAACGCTAAAGGATCGAGGAGGGTATCAAGAGAATAAGAGATGCGAAGTGAAGCAATGCCGATGCTTGCGAGTAAGAGACAGAATGTCCTGGCTTTTGCCGCGCGACGAGGCCATGGTCGTTGTAAGCTAAGCTCCAGGTCCGAGGAAGGCGTGGAGCTTCGCTTCGGCAAGTGAGCGCGGGGCGGAGGAATGGCGGCAAAGCTCTCTTCCGCGTCATGCACGGAAAACAAACCCGCCGCATGGAAAAGGCTTATGCATATGCACGATGATAGATGTCATTCGAGACGCTGTAGTAGGCTGCAAATAAGGCAAGTCGATTTTGAAGATTTGGCTCAATCTACCTGTGTAGAACTCGTGAGTAGCTACACTCCCAAAGACGACTGCGTCAAGCATCGATCCTCGATCCCATCCGCACCTATGTTGCCTCCGCCAAAATGCTCAAAACTCATAAGAAAATCGCGTCAGTCGTGTTCAAAGTCGCTAAGACTCAGTGACTCTCTATGCATGCCCCCGAAGTCACCGGTGTGGTGAAATCAAGCTCAAGAGCGAGCGGATAGCCTACGCGGCGGGGTATACGAGACGGAAAACGTCGTTCAGAACGAACCAGTTGCCATCAGCGTTCTTGAGCTGGAAGGCCTGGGTGAAGCTCATTGGCTTGTCCTCGCCCGCAAGCTGTTCAGTATTAGTCAAGGCCGGATGTAACGATACATGGGAACGACTTGCCAAAAGCGCACCGGTGACGAGCACAAGGATACCGTCATCGGCGGAAGGCTGGGCGTCGACGGTGTCGGTACGGTGTTGTATCTGCTGGAATGGCAGGTTCTTCCCTGCATTAGCCCCGTCCCTGTTCCGTAGGCAGAATCGTCGTTACCTGGAGCTTCTCTACAATGGCAGCGGAACCCTGAGTGCCTTGCGCCTCAAAGGTGAGCATAGAAGTCTCCTTCTATAGCATTTGTCAGCCGACTGCTGCTTTGCGCACACGGTATTGAGTCGCGTACGTAGAGGGCACCGAGACCAGCGCGGTTCTCATCGAAGGTCTTGTAGTAGAACTGGACGAACTGCTCTGGAGCAAGGGTCAGTCGCGGTTTGATGGATGGAGCGATCGTGGAGGGCATGTCGGCGGGGTTGTGCTTGCTGTATCCGGTGGTACATACGAGCGATGGCGTTGAAGTCGGCTGCGGAAGGAGTCAGTTCTGCACTGTACACATAGCGTGGCGACATGAACGTGAGAATAGCATCATGTCTTAAATTTCCCGCATCTTCCTTGTAAAGCCTTGCGCCTACAACCAGAGGCTATACACGTCCGCCGAGTGCGCATCGAGGCCGTGGTGGGGTAGTGGTAGGCAACTTACACATCTTTGCGATTTCTCGGACGTGGCTTGTCTGATCAAGAATGGAGTTGGCTACGGGGTGGCTGCGAGGTACGCGACGGCGATAGAGCGATGTGACGTGGAATTGTCGAGAAAGTGTTTGGGCTTTTGCTGTCACTGCCCGCCATCGATGGGCTTCGTTGGTGGGGCAGCCGCTAGGCTTGGAAGAGCTCGGCCCGGTTTTCAGCCGAAGCCTGCCATTTTCTTCGAGGCTTCGCGCCTGCTCTTTCCTCTCACACCATCGCTGGCCATCAACAGCTTCATGCAGCACCAATGTTGTGGTCAGCGTCGCGTCGCAATACTCATCGGTAAGTCATCACCATCTCTCCCAACTCCCTGCATTATGATGATCAACACAAACGATAACTTCCGAGTCAAAGACGGTGAAGTCCAAAAAATTTCAAGCTCAACAGGCTGATTGCCCATACACATTCTGTATTGTCTATTACATGGAGATTGCATATGCTAACATGTCTTCTTCAGATTGCCATGCACGCGACCGATGCTCTGCCGCTCAAACAAGTGCGCCGTCCAAATAGTGTACATAGTCAATCGAATACCGTTATTGCCGTTCATCCATCCTTCCGAATAATCGATCTACAATTTACAATCCCTTCTTCTGGAAAGACTTGACAGAGTCGACAATCGACTGCTCGAAAGTCTTGTACTTGAGGCCAAGAATGTCGATGGAGCGCTTGTTGTTGTATGTGTAGAGGCCCTTCTCAGGTGTGCCTTCAGGGTAGTCGCCGCCTGGTGTTGAGTCGCTCGGCAGGTCCTTGAAGTCGGGGAAGTTCTTCTTGATGATCTGGCATAGCTCCTTGTTGGAGAAGTATCCGGCCGTGACGAAGAAGCGCTTGTTGGCTGCGTCGGGCTTCTCGAACGCAGCTACGTGTGCCTCCGCGACGTCGCGAACGTCCACCCACAGATGTACACCACTGGGTGGGATCTCGTCCTTGAACTTGCCTTGTGCCGCTGACAGGATACGCTGGTTCGAGGTGTTCATGTTGTCAAGACTGTCAAGAGCGTGTACCTTGGTGCATGTTAGCGATTGAGTTGAAGAGTGCATCGCAAGACTTACAATCGGTCCAAAGACCATCGGTGGGTTGATCGTGGAGACGGTGAAGTTGGGCTTCTCCTTCTCAACGAACTCCCATGCAGCCTTCTCAGCAAACGTCTTGCTTGCTCTGTATCCCATCATGGGGTTCTCTGTGGCCTCTTCTTGTGTGATCGGGTTCCAGTCGTCCTCGGAGTATGCGTGTCCTGGCCAGAAACCTTTGCTTCCGTTTACGATGGCGGCGAACGAGGATGTGATGACGACATTCTTGACGGAGGGCTACACGGTATCATTAGCATGCGAACGGAAATTGTGCACTCTTCGGACTCAACATACCGCGCTCTTCTTGATCGACTTCAAGATGCCAGTTGTTCCGATGACAGCAGGGTCAATCAGGTCCTTGGTCTTGTTAGCCAGCTGCTCCATGTTTCCTTTCCCAAGCGCACTCACTTTCTGGACATCAGTGACATTGAAGTGGAACGGGCTAGCAGTGTGAAGCACAGCCTCGAATGGAGGGTCTGAGATAACAGCCTTCTCGAAAGCATCTGGTTGAGCAATATCCGGAACGATTGCGAAGCTCAATTGGCCCTTGTCGACGTAGCTCTTGTATGATTCCTTGATCTTGTCCGCCTTCTCCTGGGTGCGCACCGTGGTGACTACACTGTGCCCATGGTCTAGGAGAATATCGAGGGTGTGCGCAGCGATGAAGCCGCTTCCTCCTGTGAGTAGTACTCTAGTCATGTTGTTTGTAGGTAGCGGGGTCTGGTGTATTCGTGTTTTGGGCGTCAAAGTCTATACTTGAAGCTGTGTGGGAATGACAGCATATATGTAGCTATGACATCCCACCTAGCGCGGGGTAGAGCTTCCCCGAAGTTCGGATTTACTCTCTTTCGCCGTTGTAACTGCCGCCGTCGCTTACGAAACTTGCGTTCGTTCATGGCTATATCCGCGGCTCGTTCTCCAGAGTATTGCGTCATGCCCGTCATTCATCGATGGGATACCTTTGGTGGGGCATACTGCGTCTTCGTGTCGCCTTCTCGTGGTACAGCAAACAATTGCTGATCTGCAGCTTCCGGTCTTTTCGGTTTTCCAAAGGGACTGTGGACCTCCCAATACACCCCACAGCATAGCCATATCTTCATGTTCGACTGGTCGAAACTGCCTTTTCACACCTTGCGCGCCTACACACCCAGAACGTACCCGCGGATCTTTCGTGCTTTGCGATTAACTTGGGAACCGGGAATGCGCACTCGCAGTAGGAGGTGTAGACATGTGAAGAAAGGATGACTTATTAGTTCGCGGCTTCCAAGTCTCCTTGTAACCACATGGCTCTCGGCGTCACATCGGGTGGCGCGCCTCTTATCGAGCAAGGGCCCCACCATAGCTTGAGATGCCTCCCACATGGCTTACCCGCCACCCTCAATTACTCTTCCAATCCCATCGACGCTCCATCCTCTAAGCCTCGCTTAGCTGCTCCCGGCGTCTGAACATGGATATGTCGGGGCTGAGAAAGGGTCCAACGGTCATTAATGAGCGGCGTGTGATTGCGGGGCAAGTGGACATGATGAGGGGCAAAGTTTTCTTCTGTTCAATTGCTTCGTTCTGATTACTCGTTCTTTCCTGAGCTATTCATACTATCACATTGAAGATGTCGTCACTAAAGAGAAGCCCTCCATTCCGCGCCGAGCACGTTGGCTCATTGCTCCGCCCACAGGAGCTTGTGCAGAAGCGCTACGATGTTGCCTCTGGTAAATCGAAGCCAGAGGAGCTCGTGCCTTTGGAGGACAAGTCTGTCGCAGAGGTCGTCAAGTTCCAGCAAGACTGTGGACTGAAGGTTGTGTCGAGCGGAGAGTACACTAGGTCAATAGTCCAGATGCTGCTAGTCCGAGTCTAGACTGACCATTCATGCAGGCACATGTTCTGGGGTACCTTTTTCGAAACACTTCATGGCATGAAGGAACTCCAGCTTGGCGTTTTGAAGGGCTACAACAAGGACATGTTCCGTGCCTATGCGCCGGACGTCAAGTCTTTCATGGAAGCGAAGGAGGTGCCGAACCATGTCACCGTCTGTGTCGACAAGATCAAACACCCTGGCACTTCAAGCAACCAGCGTGAAGTGGACCTGATGAAGAGCCTTTTACCCGAGAGCGAGTGGAAGAACATCAAGATCACACTGATCTCGCCATCCTGGTACCACTTCCGCTACATGAGCGGGAGAGCCTACCCCAAGGAGGTCTATGCGAATGACGAAGAGTATTTCGAGGATGTCGCAAAGGCATACCAGGAGGAGCTTAAGATTCTCCACTCGCAGGGTATCAGGAACATCCAGATCGATGATCCCAACCTGGCCTACTTCTGCTCGGAAGACATGCTTGCAGGGTGGAAGGCCGACACGACTAACGAGAAGACTGCCGACCAGATGTTTGACGCCTATGTCAAGTTCTACAACAAGTGTTTCGAGCGCCCTGCGGACATGCATCTCGGCATCCACCTGTGCCGCGGTAACTACGTAGGCAGCAGACATTTCTCTGAAGGCGCATACGACAACATCGCAAAGAAGATGTTCCAGGTGTGTATATCTCTTTGTTCGCAGTTATGAAGTGCTGATCGTGATAGGACTTGAACGTCGACACATACTATTTGGAATACGACACACCACGTGCCGGAGGTTTCGAGCCGCTAGCGCATCTCCCCAAGCACAAGAACGTGGTACTTGGTGTAATCACATCAAAATTCCCCAAGCTCGAGGACAAGGACGAGATGATCGCCAGGGTGAACCAGGCCGCTGATTGGATTGCAAAGGGTACCGGCCAATCGCGCGAGGACGCCATCCAGCAGTGCTGTGTCAGCCCACAATGCGGTTTCGCATCACACGCGGAAGGCAATTCGCTCGGTTACGAAGACATGAGGAAGAAGCTGCAACTTGTCAGGAGCATCGCCGATGCCGTGTGGCCGGGCCAACCATAGACGCGGGAATAACAGATAGGGGAGTTTTCGAGAAGGCGCAGGTACCGAGCGACAGAACGTAGGCCTTAACGCATGCGACTAGAACGAGCATTAAAAGGTGTTGTGGAGTCAGCCGAATGCCGAATTCAACATGGCGTTCGTACGGTGGGTGGAGTCGTAGTTGAGTCAGTTCACTCTGTGCCTCGTGGCGAAAAAGAAAAAGGCGGTTCCTGCGGCAGTGCATCTCGCACCACGTGGTATTCCGTCATCCTTCTCGGCGAAGAAGTCGGCAATCTACAGAACCACGTTATGTCCGTTCGCATCCATCGCAGTGCCTATCGTGAAGCCCAGGTCCAGAGAGTCTTCAATGCGCGTTGCTGCTAACACGTGTTAGGCGCTAGCGTCCGCTGTCCCTGGCCGTTGACTCCACACCCGTGGAGTTCCCTTCCGAAGCGGGAGGAACGTCCGGCAATTAGGAATAGGCAGACCAGGGTAAGCGTCCTTGACAGGAGAAATCATCATTTCCTGACCTGGACTTCTGGGTCGGTGCGGGACGCAACGGGGAAAGTGTTTTCACTCCGCGGATGCGTGTTGCCACAACTTCCGTGATTACCACGATGAACGGCGAAAGATTGAAAGCGACTGAAGCAGGCTGTACACCTGCCGCTATGAGATATGTTACTTCGAAAGAAATACGACCACCAACGCTACTGAGCTCACGGATCCATGAGCGCTGTTGTCGGTCTCCAGGTCCCAATGGTTCCGTCCCGTGGCGCAAATTGCAACCTGCAAGGTACCCTAGAAGGACCCGTATGATCTACGTGCCGGACCGAATGAAAGCATTGTTTTCCAGACCAAGAAGGGATCAACCACCGCGACTACTGAACACCACCTGTTTGGTAACTATCTCGCCAATGGTTTTTCGTCCGAGGTAGAAGTCGTTCGGCATTGCAAGCCACCACCGGAAAATAGGGGGATGCCGACCTACGCGGTTCGTAAACGATATAAAGGTCAGCAAGGCTGCACAAGGTAGGTTCAAGCAGGCCACTTTACAGCCTCTGTCATTCTTTCTTTAAATACCCACCCGAACAGCAAAGTAATACCTAATCACCATGTTCTTCCCCCGCGTAATTGGCTACACAGTAGCAGCCTTCGCTTCCCTTGCGGTAGCTGTCGACCTAACTGGCTATGAATACGTAGTCGTCGGCTCTGGTGCAGGTGGTGGTGTAAGTTCAAGAGTACCTGACTGATTGTAACAAATACTGACCATTTCCAAAGCCTCTGGCCGCCCGCCTCGCCCTTGCCGGTCACAAGACGCTTCTCATCGAAGCCGGTGACGACCAAGGTGCCAGCCAAAACTACACCATTCCTGCTTTCAACGCCAGGGTTTCCGAAGACCCCAACCTGAGCTGGAACTTCTACGTCAAGCACTACGCTGATGAGCAGCGCCAAGCTCGCGACTACAAGACCTCCTACGAGACTGTCGATGGAGGCGAGTACACCGGTCTCAGCCCACCTGAGGGCTCTACCATGAAGGGTACGCTTTACCCTCGTACCGGTACTCTCGGTGGATGCACAGCCCACAACGCTCTCATCGCCGTCTACCCTCACCAGTCTGACTTCGACAATGTTGCTACCATTACTGGTGACGACTCCTGGTCTGCCAAGAACATGCGCAAGTACTTCGAGAAGCTCGAGCACAACCACTACCTCCTCCCCGGTCAGAAGGGCCACGGTTACGAGGGATGGCTCGGAACCTCATACGCACCCATCGACATCGTTACCTCCGACCCCAAGCTTCTCAGCTTGGTTGGCGGTGCCGCTTTCGCCCTTTCCAACATGACCAACGCCATCGTTAACCTTGGCACTCTTATTGCTGGTGATGCCAACGCCGACACCGAGAGCCGTGACAAGTCCAACGCTCTCTACCAAATCCCTCTCTCCACCACCGACGGAAAGCGCACTGGATCCCGCGAGTTTGTTCTCGCTGTCCGTGACGCAAAGAACGAGGACGGCAGCAAGCAGTACCCTCTCGATGTCAGACTCAACTGCCACGTCACCAAGATCACCTTCGACCAGGACGTTACTCCTCCCCGTGCTACCGGTGTCGAGTTCCTCGACGGCCAGTATCTCTACAAGGCCAGCCCCAAGAACACCGGCGCAGCTGGTGAGCCCGGTTCCGCCACCGCTTCCAAGGAGGTCATCGTTGCCGGAGGAACCTACAACTCTCCCCAACTTCTCAAGCTCAGTGGTGTCGGCCCAGCCGACGAGCTGAACAAGTTCGACATCCCCGTCGTTGCTGACCTTCCCGGTGTCGGAACCAACCTCCAAGACCACTACGAGATCAACGTCCAGGGCAAGGCTCCTTCGGACTTCTCCGCCCTGAACGGCTGCACCTTCGGCAACACCGACGACGACGCCTGCATCGACCGCTGGGAGAAATCCGTCCTCGGCAACCGCGGCATCTACGCTTCCCCCGGTCTCGGCGCCACCATGTTCTACAAGTCCAGCGTCTCCGAGCGCGACGAGTACGACATCTTCGCCTTCGGTGGCCCCGTCAACTTCCGCGGTTACTTCCCCGGCTACAGCTACAACGCCACCTCCGAGCACGACTGGTTCACCTGGGCCATCCTCAAGGCGCACCCGCGCAACAACGCCGGAACCGTTGCGCTCCGCTCTGCCGACCCTCTTGACGTCCCCGAGATCACCTACAACTACTTCGACACCGGTGTTGGCGACTACGAGAAGGATCTCACTGCCCTCACCGAGGCCGTCGACCTCGCCCGTGACTCTTTCAAGCGCCAGCTCGTTCCCATTGACGAGGTCCTCCCCGGCAAGGACGCCAATACCCCCGAGAAGATTGCTCAATACGCCAAGGACACTGCTTGGGGTCACCACTGCTCGTCTACCTGCCCCATTGGTGCTGATGACGATAAGATGGCTGTCCTTGACTCCAAGTTCCAGGTCCGCGGTGTTGCTGGATTGAGGGTTGTTGATGCTAGTGTTTTCCCTAAGATTCCGGGTACCTTCACTGCTGTGTCTACGTACATGGTTGCGGAGAAGGCGGCGGATGTTATTCTCGCTGCTGCTGAGGAGGCTTAGATGGTGGTGGGATCGCAGATGATCGCTTGTATATTTTGATGATGTAGTGACTTGGTCATGAGAAGAATATGATGTTTTTGAAACAATTTGGTACTTGCATCGTTCTCTTGACATTTTTACGCATCGTTCTGACACCCACGTGAATGAAGCTTGCTCGCTGAACATTGGTGCTACACTCCCATACTCACGAAGTCGTTTAGAACGCGATAGGATTGTCGCAGTTTACCAGAATTGACAAAATCAGGGTGTTTCATGTAACCTGAGATTGATACCTATTCTTTCAAATATTCGGACATTGGAGAGAGCAATACATCAAGTGGGGAGCCTGGACTGCTCCGCCGTCACGTGATGAGTGCAATGCGCGCGACGGAGCATGCGGTCGCCCATGAATTGGATTAACCAGATCGAGTTAGGGCGACTGGTTTTCCCTTCTACCTTTTCTGATTATTTGACTGCGACGCCTTGAAACTCATCCTGAAGGCTGAAAAGAAGTTCCAAAGTTCTTCTGAGACTCTACCACCTTTTCCCCGTTTTCAAAATCACTTTCTGGACGTTCGTTGTTGTGTGGTGTTCGATTCTGCACTCAAATTGACCAGAAAAGGCTTGGCAGCGGAGCTACGACCCCTTCGCCTCCGATGGCCGACCCCACCAACGTAAGTGAAGCCTGCCTGTTGAGGGGCGGTGCCCTTCTGGACCAATCATCGCCCTGTATTTCATAGATTCCTTCTCCCGAAGGACTCTTTTCGCCGGCCTTGCTAACACACGATTACGTCCAGTTTCTCGACGCAGCAACAACATCAGCCCAACCCAATTTTGTGAATCACAGCGACGAAAGGTATTCGCAGTTTTCTTTTAATAGAGCATCACACACCCTGGCCCCATGTATCGTCTTGCATGAGTACTCCGTGCAGCAATTGAAATGCACACGCGAAGTATCAATTGCAATTGC
The DNA here is from genome assembly GCF_023758075.1 of Alternaria novae-zelandiae. Classification (NCBI taxonomy): domain Eukaryota; kingdom Fungi; phylum Ascomycota; class Dothideomycetes; order Pleosporales; family Pleosporaceae; genus Alternaria; species Alternaria novae-zelandiae. Next base: position 2,223,524 of record NW_026056962.1, on the reverse strand, counting down.
AGCTCCGAAATCCACTTGTACAGCACTGACAACACTACACACTAGTAGCATCTGGAACGAAGCCGCTTCAGACGTCGATAGGCAGGATGCCTTCTTTCACAACGCGAATGATTCATATCCTGAGCCCGACAACTTCTTCGATGTCGATGCTCACGTCGTGCACGTCGACAGCTGCACCAGCTACTTTGCCCAGGATGCCGCACATAGTGGCTTCGTTTCCTTGGGTGATATAGAACTCGATAACATCCTCGGTGTTTCTGTCACCGCTACGCAGCCACTCCAGTTGCTTGTTGATGGCGGAGATGTGCAAGATGAAAACGAGTTGACTAATCTCTGGCCTCCACATGGCGTCCCTGCTGACCAAGATGCTGTTTTGGACTATACCGATGCAGAGCTTCCGGACTTTGGCCTATGCATGCAAGATGCAGAATTCATCCATGCAGGCCCAACCCAGCAGCCAGAGGATCATCTGCAGATATCGACGTCACAATGCAGCCCGTATAGTGACTCGTCTACATCGACCGAATGTCAAAGACTGCTGCAAATAGTTCGGCGTTGGCTCTCCGATCATGCATCTCGGCCTTATCCTTCACGGACAGAGAAGGAAAAACTTGCTGAATCTACCGGATGCTCTGTGGATCAAGTCGAAATCTGTTTTAGAAACACTCGAGCCCGCGAGAAGCACTGTAAGCCTGATAATCTGTATTATCATGTCTTGACTACCCCGCTGACGTTGCATCTAGTGTTTGACGGCCATGACAAGGTCCGAAATGGCCGGGTTATGTCCAATACCGGACTGCACGCCAACATGTTAGCTACGCACAACCTGTATTCATGTCTTTCGCGGATGATAACTTTATCTGCCCGCCTGTAACGAGCACGGGCGACAGCAGTTCATGGCCTTCGCCGTCCGACCCAGGCTATCCCACGCCAGACAGCAATGAAGACACTGAAACCCAGGTCTACCAACATCCTGCAGCAAACCCAGCGCGTCAGGAAGCGTTCACTGCATCCGCTCTGCAGGAAGCTGCCATGCCAAAGCGCAAAGGTCGGAGGTATCACGCTCAGCGACACCAATGCAGCACGAGCGAGCACCTGCCTTCTGCTCCACAGCAGACCTCGTCTTTTCTCAGTTTTCAGGAATCAGAGAACACATTTCCCTGTACTGTATGTGTCAAGGCGTTCAAGAACGCTTCGGCCTGGAAGAGACATGAGGCTAGTGTACATGGCTATAACGATCGAGAATGGGTCTGCATGTTGACGGACGCATTCAAACTGCAGTCTGAATGTGTCTTCTGCTTGGACCCAATGGGCTCACTCGATCATCTTCACAAACATATGATCGTTCCCTGTTCGAATAAGTGCACCGCCGAACGTAGTTTTCCTCGCAAGGATCTCCTCAAACAGCATGTCTTACTTGCGCATCTCGCAGACGCACCTCCGCCAGTCAAGAAGAGGTTTGAGGTACCCAAGGAATGGTCAAGAGGTTTGGGCGTCTCGCCTGGTGGGCCTGGCTCACGCTGGTGTGGGTTCTGCGGGTGTATGCTTGAGACTACCGCGAAGAGGATGGATCATGTCGCGCAACATTTTCGCAAGGGTCAAAATATGACGAGTTGGATTCGGATGTAAGGTGTCAGGTATCCGTCGCTAGGTGTTTTTCGGCGTCTCTGTTACTGCTGTGTCTTTTAGCACACTTACGATCGTTGTCATGGAATTCACGAAACTACTTGACCATCTTCGCCTAATGTGATTGTTGGCAGTAGTCTCAAATGATTTCCATCGCGCCCGCTTTCGTTTCTCGTACTTCTGTTAAAGCCAGGGTTCCTTGTTTTCCTTTTGTGCAGCTGCGCAGGTGGGCCGTCAGCCGAGCGCGAGTGCGCGCCTTCGCGAGGCGGGGCCACTTCGTAGCGTGGAGGGCACGCGAGCGCGTCACCCAGCGCAGCCGGTACTCTCTAGAATCCCGAGAAACTGCATCGCGATGCAGTCATGTTAACAGCGTTTCCACCCAGTATCATACTGCGACATAACTTCCGCGCCAATGCACGTCTTGCCGCGACCCAGGCCTCTCGAGCTCTCACCATAACATGTCGGGGTAACTACAGCGCGGTCCCAGCCTTGTCAATAAGCCAACGAAAGCAGGCAAACCGATCGATCGCGAGGACATATTCAAGTACACGAACGGGAATTTCTTAGCGAACGAGAAGAAAGCGGTTGATCGCAGATATGTTACATTCGATCTAGATCAGCTTTGCGACGTAGCTGCGACTACTGGTGGGCGGCACTCGCCCGTCTGCGCAATCGACAAGATGGAAGGAGGGTTCAGCAAAGCACTTCTTCTACGCAAGGAAGATGGCAGCGAGATCGTTGCGAAGATACCCTTTCCTATCGCAGGACCACCAAAGTACACCACGGCGTCGGAGGTGGCTGTTCTCAAATACCGTACGTCCTCATTATTCTGGAAAGCCTGCGGGACGTCGGCTCATCCTATCGTTGTCGGCAGTAAACAAGTATACTCAAGTCCCAGCACCGAAAGTTCTAGCATGGAACGCTGATCGGTCAAACCCGGTTGGGGCTGAGTACATTATCATGGAAAAGGCTCCTGGGGTTCAGCAATTCGAAGTGTGGGGAAACTTGAATGACTGGGAGCGATACAAATTCTTTGGCCAATTGACCGAATACGAAAAACAGATGGCTGAAATCCAGTTCCCAGCGAGTGGAAGTCTTTACCTTTTGGAGTCAATGACGGAGGGCGACAGACACGTCGCGCTGGGCCACGAGGCTGACCCTGTGGGAGAGTTCTGCATAGGCCCCTCATGCGAGCGAGGATGGCATACTACGGAAGCATTAGCAAGTGCAAGCCCTCGATTTGATCGGGGGCCGTGTAAGTACGACCCTGGACGATTCGCGTCATAGCTGACTTTATCAGGGCCGGATTTGTCTTCGTATGGGACTGCTCTCGTCGAAGGAGAGCTCGCAATCCTGCAAAAGCGCACTTCCGATGAAACGTTTGATTCACCGCGAGGAACTCTCGACGAGCAGATCGATACTCTTAATATGACCAAAGAGGTCATGTCTCGACTGAACGACCGCACACTCATCGGGAAAGTTTCCGAGCCGGTGCTATGGCACACAGACCTCCATATGGGCAACATATACGTGTCAGGGCGGATGCCACCACAAATCTCATCAATCATCGACTGGCAGTCCATTGTAGTCTCGCCGCTGTTCTTGCAAGCACGATTTCCGAAATTTCTTACTGTCGATGAAGACTACAAATTGGGTGCTATGAAGCTTCCAGACCCGCCGCCTGATCTAGACAAAATGGATGCTAAAGATAGGGAGCTGGCCGAGTACAAGTTTGAGCAAGCTAAACAAGCAAAGGTGTACGAAGTCAGTAGCGCAGCCACGAATATGCGGGCTTGGAGGTGTTTGCTGATATCATCGTTCCTCCGCGACCTCTTCACTCGGTGCGGAGAAGTCTCGGAAGAGGGCGAGATACCACTTCGCGCGTGTCTCCTCCTGGTTGCTGATCTATGGGACGAAATTGGCTTCGAAGGCGAATGTCCGCTCAACTTCAGCGAAGAGGATGTGCAAAGGCTTGAGCAACAGTCCGAAAAGTACAGTAACTACCACAAAGTACACGAATTTGCGAGAGGAATCCTTAATGCTGATTTCGAAGGCTGGATCAATCCGATGTTGGACTTCGCTGCGAAACAACAGCAAAACAAGGAATTGCTGGAAGAGTTTGTGCGCAGGAGCAGTGATTTTGGCATGACGCCGGAGGAGATGAGGAGAATCTGGCCGTACTCGGAACGGTAGCGTTTGGTTCAAGGATGTGAGAGCGTCGCGCATCGTCGTTGAGTTAGAGGCAGTTACCTGGTAGCTTACAAGATCCTAGCATACAAAACCGCGCGGTACTTCGATGCGAAGCTTCACAAACAGCTGGAAGCCTTTCACGTTTGTGCGTTCACCGCTGCCGCCTTCTCATCACTAGTGCCATCCGCGCCATCTGCTTCCTGCTTCGACGTGTCGTGGGCGGATTTCCCCTGCGCTACTTTCGGAACGTACTCTGGCGACTCAAGTTCTCTTGCCGGTAGAGCCCCGTACAGTTCGGCAGGCCCATGGCTATCGGCGCATTTCGCATTTACCTCACGGTTTCTTGTGTCTCCCATCATCTCACCAGTGCCAATGTGGTGTGTCCATTTCTGTTCGTGGCCGGAAGTGTCCCAAGAATATGTGGGAGGTGCTATACGCAGTCAGTAATGAGACTCATCTGTTTCATAGAATAGAAGCGTACGTGAGAACCCGTTCGATGGCGCGAAACCAGTGGCTGTTGTAGGCGATGCCAGTTCCGCCTTTGGTATCACTTGGCCGTTTGCTGCCTCTGCCTCGGAATTGGCTTTCTTGTTGCGCCGGCGGCGAAACAGGAAGAACACGACTGCGGCGATGATAATCAAGCCAGCGAGTGATCCCCCGACAGCACCTCCAATGACTCCGCTAGAAACTCCATCGGGGCTGGCGGAAGCTGAGGGTGAAGGCGTATCACTGGCGGGCGCAGATGTGCTGACAGCAGTTGAAAATGCCGTAGGCGCAGGAACAGTCGACGAAAGCGCAACGTTCAGGTCATGAAAGTAGTAATACTGATCCGGTCGGTCCCAGAACGCTGGCTCTAGTTGCCCCTCTGGACATGTCGAGTTGTTCATGCACGCATCTTCATTGCAACATCCATAGAATGTCGGGGCCATCGAACAAGTCCAGAAGGGTGTTGTACCACCACAGGATGCACCCGGTGATATGTTGTTGAGCCTGGGATTGCGACCCGCTGGTTTCAGAGCATCACCGAAGCAGGCATGCTGGCACGGATCCGACATGCAGCATCCCACGAACTTTGTGCCTGTCTCGCAGACGTACCTATTAGCTGTCAGTTTCGTGCTTGGTAGCGCTATTGAGTCACGTTTTAGTGTTGAAGGTCATGTTCGTTCTGATGTCAGATTGTCGACGCACCAAGTACCACCATCTGGACAGAAGAAGTCGCCCGGCTCAGCTGCTACATAGCTGGGATCTGCCATGTCGAAAACTTCTTTTTGGGTATGAGAGAACGAAAAATTGGCAGCAAGTGAAGGCCGCAGAGAAAAATGTAACAAGATATCAGACTGAGGTGTCGACCTACGTAAGTGCGCGAAGCGGCCCTCAGGCGCCCGTCATACTTAACAGCTGGCTATCGCAGACCCAATAACGCCAAGTAATTGCAAACCAAGACATATATTGCTGTTATGACGCAGTTGCAACGGCTATGGCAAGATATGCCCTGAATGATCTAGTGAAGGACCCCCTGGCGGCCTATTCGTCCTTCATGGCTGCAGAATGGGCTGTCATGCGAGCAGCGTTCGCACACGGTAATTCAGACGCCTCCGGACAGGGGACAGCTCGCATAGCAAGCCTATAGAAGGCTCAGAGACTGAGCAAGACAGAAAGCTGGGGCCGGTCAGACTGGATTCTGGTGGGGATCAGACCCCAAGATGGTAGGTGGGTTGATTCGTGCAAAGCGCGCTGATTGGCAGGAGTACGCATTTTGCCAGATGCTCATACATGCGTTAAGCAAGGGCGTGGTCAATACTTGGAATGTGAGCGGTATATCTGCTGCAAGGGTTGCCCTTTCAGATAACGGGTATCTCCCTTCCAGAAGTCCACGTCCTCATGCAACTGGAAAATGTTGCTTGGATGCGCACTAATAATCGCTCGTGAGCTCCAAGGCAGGATGATGAGCAGCGTCTAGAACAATAACTTTACCGTCTTTTATGGTATCCCGATGCCTTCGTGATGGTTGGAAATACCCCATCTGTAGCAGCTCGTCCTTGGTTGATTGAAATGGCATAAGATAACATGTTTGTCGTAGGAATGCATCTGCGTAGGCATTGTATGAGGCGCGTGACGCTCATCTTGGTGTGGCATACGATATTCCTACCTGAATATGACCGAATAGAGCAAGAGTAGTAATGGCTATTGTATGAGAACAATGCATGTTGGCGGCCTTTGCGTGCCCTTCCTTCGCTGTTTTCTCGGAGATCTTTCCAGTACATCTCCCCGTATATGAGTCGCCGAGGCCCATGCTGCTGCAATGTATGGAGTGCTTCGATTCATGTAATTGCAAACGGCATTTTTCAGTCACGCATATCATCTGTGGGAATTTTGCGAATGTTCTTCTAGATGGTGAAGGAGTGAGCGTACTGAATCTGCCGTGGTGCGGTAATTCCTCGGGCAAACTAGGCAAGAAGGCTGCCCCGCACCGGCACCCCGCGCAGCGCAGCGTACCTTCTCTTGCCTTTTTCTAAAGTGCGCATTACGGAGTACCTAGAAGACGTCGCACTAACTTCAATGATCTGATGCTTGTTTCTTCGCTGCGATAGCTTTGTTCGGTAAAATCGACATCATCTACGGTGTCGCTTTAAGCAGATAGAAGAACAGTCGCCCCCTTCTGATGCAAGCTATCACAAGCCGCTCCAAGATGGCAGTGTTCGAAGACAACATGCATCATGTAAGTAAAAGTTGATAAATGTGTATTGTATTACTCATGTAAGTTACTAGCCTATCGCTGCGTTTCAAGCAGCCGCAATGCCCGAGCTGTTCAGTTCAATGCCTTCCAGTCCACAGATCCATGTGCAATATCTCGCCCCAGGACATAAGCTCATCACCCCAGAACAATTTCACGCTTCAAAACCAGAAAGCATTACGGGCATGCTCGCGAAGATGTCACCAACGATGGCAGTAAAATGGGGGCACCATGCTTCTCTCATCGAAGCTAAGAACATGCTGTATGTGGCTGAAAAGACATCAATTCCCGTCCCAAAACTATATGCAGCATATGCATACGGACCCATAGACCGAGACCTTGATGATCATGCGACGGTCTACGATGTATATATCTTTATGGAGTTTATCGAAGGCGAAGACTTGGGGAAGTCATGGGATAAACACACCTCCACCGAGAAACAAGCAATCTCGGCGGACCTCAAAAAGCACATGGACGAGCTGCGCTCTCTTCCGCCAGCTAATTACATCGGATCTGTGGACGAAGGACCAGTCACTGATAATATCTTAGAATGGTCAACATCTTCTCGAGGTCAGCTGTTACACCAATTCCAAGTACTAACAGCGCATCTCTGACGAGATATCTAGGTCCGTTCAAAAGCATAGAAGACTTCAATGCTACAATCATAGACGCCTTTATCGCCAAGTCCAAAGGCCAGGTTGGCCCTTACATTCGTGGCATGGTCAATGCACATAAGCATGGTATTGTCTTCACTCATGGGGATCTCAGACCGGACAACATCATTGTCAAGGATGGTCGTGTGGCTGCAATCATCGACTGGGAGTTGTCAGGGTGGTACCCGGAATATTGGGAGTTCGCCAAGGCATTCTACGTCGAGTGGTTTGTCAGTGACTGGGGATCGCATTTACTAGGCGTTCTTGAACCTTATTACTGTGAGCAGTTAATGCATGCCAGACTGATGGAAGTCTTATGGTAGTCGATGATGGAGCTGCTGCTATCGGCATCAGTAATACTGTTTGGACGACTGACATTGTGTTTGTTCCCTGCATATCACACTCCTCTCCATTATTCCCTACCCCCACGATACAGTCTCGTTGACCAAGCAAAATGCAGTCAGACATCGAAGGCATTCGCCTTGTCCAGATGTGACCAGACTGTACGCTGTCGGGTTGCCTTTAGGTCAAAGTACTTCTCCTTCTACTCTCCCCTCCGCCTTCCGCCTTCCATCTTCCGAAACACTAATGTTGAAGGACTAGGTAGAAGTCTGCATTCTACGTGCATCAAGCACAGTCATGATGTCGTGTTTTCTGACCAAATACGTAGATGGACTCCTGATGGGCAGTCCGCATCTCCAGGAGCCGATACTGCGAATATGCTGCACCGAGCCGCTTCTGATTGAAGTGACATCAGCACCGTCCGTGATCCTGCTCGTCGCAAGTCTAATTGGGGACTCGTCAAGGGCGGCCACGCGAACGGTCGAGATCTAGTTCCGTCTCGATCTGCAGTTCACCCACAGAGTAAGAACCGCAATGACTAGAGCAGGCACACCGATTCCGATTCCAATTTTGGCCTCAGTATTCAGCCCCTCTTCTGGCCTATCTGATGACGTTGCAGTAGTCGGTATGGATGTCTGAGAAGGTCGGTCTGCCGTCGGGGTACGAGTTGGCGTGGAGGTACGTGTTTCCAATGATGTTGGGACTGTGGTACTATGTGGCGTGTACGGCAATGGTGACGATGAAGTGGTGGTGTCCTCGATCTCCTCCGAGTCTCGCTGCAGGATTTTCGTCCCGTCTTCGTTCAGAAATATCGCAGAAGGACCACCACAACAAGAAGTGTCCTCTTGGCCGCAGCAGAAACTGCCATCGCCACACCATGAGACATGTGTGTATCCTGATGGACGACCTAACAGTCGCAGTCAGTGCTCCGTCGCAGAAGGTTTGGCAGATGATGCGTACCGCAAGCGTTCCACAATGGACTACAACCACTGCCCGACTCATCCCAATCTTGGTAAATGCATCCGATCACGAAATACTGCCCTGGCCAGAAGTCGCTTTTACAGGCGCCTTGTATGCACACGTCGTCTGCGTAACCGTCGTTTCGGTTCAAGTAGCAGCACATGTTTGATCCGGGACAGGGCTGTAAACTGACGCTAGTGTCCAGGTCTCCATCGCCTGTGTAGCAATTGCTGGTGGTAGCGAACGCGCGAGTGAACAGGATCGCAAAAGCGATGAAGGCTAAAAGCCGCGAGGCGTGTTGCGAGGCGTGCTGCGACGCCATATTTTCACGAAGAGAGATAGAAGAAAGCGACCGGACGAAGAAGTGAATATTTTGTGGCTATTGAGAAGTAACAAGTCATATAGATGACACGAAGAATCGTGTTACCTATACTTTGCGCGTGTGTATGTACCTGACTTCTTCTCGCGCGCTGCGCCTCGGCGGCCTGTGAGAACCTTCTGGACACGTCGGCGCATGCATCTCCCTGATTACCGATAAAGGGGCTAAGTCCGAAGCTGAGCTGCGTCGCGTTGAATTGGTGTGGCTGTTCGACGTGTTGTTGTGCATATGTGGTGGCTTGCGCTGATCCGAGAGAGGCAGTCGCGTAATTTTGGTGGGCATGGGCGTCGCGCTCTTCATCACGCGCGCTGATGTCAACATATGTTCAATGCCTGCCTTATCAGCAGTTGCTGTTCATCTCTATCCATAATTTTTGTCGCAATGCGAGATGTCGAACGTGCTGAAGGTAATTCTTTTCGTTCCGAGATATGAAGGGAAGTAATGAGGCAGCTGCGCCCATCGGCAAAGCCGGAGGCAATCACCTGGAGGACCTCACACAGCCACCACCCCCGGGGCCAGCTCGAAAGGAGTACACATCGTCGACGGCAGACCAGTATCTCGACATCCATTCATTTAATTATCGAACTAATCTAGCTAAGCGCACAAGCTGCGCAGGACCTGCCAGCATTACCGAACACCGATTTACACGCCTTTGGTCGCGCAGTTGGTGATGCTGAGCAGTCCTCTCTTGAAGCTTCAGCATCCCCTTCCAAACTCGCCAAGTCTTGTCCACACGTATCCGCAGAAAGGGGAGCCGCTCATCACTGGAACATCACCTTTGTGTTTTGCGTGCCCAACTTCTTTCGACCGTGGTACACCGCAAACTCAACGGCTGCCCCCGAAGGTACCATTTCGATCGTGTAGTCGAACTTTTTCATGACCTCGCCTTTTGAATTGACGAAGTCTTCATATTCCGAGTATGGCTTGTCTATCGTGCAATTCAACGCGCATAACGGAACGACGCTCGATGTGTAACGCTGGGGGGCGAGACTTTCGTGACACTGAAGAAACTCGACGGTGAAATTGCGCCCAGGGTCTCCTGTGTAGAGCTTGTAGAAGCTGTGGCGAACAGGATCTTTCTTGGACACATTCTCACCCTGCCTAGGATTAGCTCTGCTCCACGAAGAAAGAGACCGAAGTGCGACACACCCTTTTGAGATACCAGCTCATTTGATTGTCGGCCTGCCATTCGTGCTCTTTGGAACACCACACCTTGTCCTCTTCGAGATGCTCGGTCGCATCAAATGTGACCCTGAAAGCATTTCCAAAGCTGGCTCTCGAAACCGTGGATGAGATCATGATGGGCGTGTCAAGTATACCGCCGCTTGGGGTGGTGAGATCACCTTTACATACTCCGTCGAGGAAGCCTTTGAACACTGCGCCACGGCAGATGGCGGTACGACTAGCATGGCTGTTAGTAGGGTGCAGAATCGAGTGATGCGTGTAGGTACAGATCACGTACGGTTTCATACCACCAGACTGCAGGATATTAATTCCTACATTCGCATGCTTCGCCTTCAGGTGGTCGTATAAGTATGGGCTTGCGCCCAATCCTCCAACGAGTATAATCCCCTGAACTTGTCAGTTGGTGATCTTCAGGTCGCTTCTGCTCACGTACCGTCATACTCAAACCCTTCTGTGCCGCTTTGCGAATTTGCTCGTCCACAAGACGATCGATACCTGCAAACGAGGATGTGAACGCCTGCTGGATGTGTGCACTATTCGGACGAGGTCAGCCTTCTGCTTTGTCTATCATATCTTTCGCCTGCTACCAACCTCTTGAAATGAATGCGTCCTTTCTTGATGAATGGTTCCCGGCTATCGTCGTCCAAGTTAGCTGTTCCAAAAGCTTCAGCCGGTATTCCAACGATGTATTCCTTCCCGTTATTGCCGAGTCTAAACTGGGGCTTAATGGCATGTTCCCATTCGCCCTTCATGACCTCCTTGATCCCCGCTCTACTCATTCGATCCCATCTTCGTCCGAGTCGGGCTTTGCACATGGCTTCAAAAGCTTCGTCGATAAAGATGCCTCCGTGGAGACCGCCTAGGATCCGTCAGTGTCATAAGGAATTACTTGGGGTACGTTCTAATGTGTACCTGTGCCTTCGACCGCCTCGCCCATCTTGACTGGGTCGAGTTGATTGACCTCATAACTTATAAGGTCCTGTGAGGATTAGATAAGCGTTGAGTGGAGGTCTACAGCGAGGGATATACTTACTACGGTGCCCCCTCCAGCATCACATATCATGTATACGTCGCCTTGCTTTGCCTTGCGTCCGGGCTCAGCCAGCGTCGATAGGGCGGCAGCCTCAGGCTCGGGCGCAAAACTCAATGTTGTGTCTCCAGCAGGCCGTCGGCCAAGTATTCCGGACTTCTTCGCGGCATCTTCCATACCCTGTCTGGCATAGCCTTTCCAGATCGCAGGGATCGTAATGACGACGTGGAACCTCATCGCATCCACTACCGATTCTCCGCGGGACTTCTTGATCTGCTCGAGACTGTACATGCATAGCGCTCGCAGATAGTCGGCGATCAGCTCAGTCGCCGTTTTGTTGTTCTCTTTCAGCATCTTGCGACCCCTCAGGATAAACTCCGAAGATCGTAACTCTCCTGCGAGGTCTTCGTCTTTCAGCAAGAGGAGCTTGAACCAGCGGATCGGATCGCCATCGACAGGAATGTCGTAGCCCCACGTCATCTCACCGTCTTCGTAAAACAACTCAGTCGGAACCTTACCCTCTTCTCTGCCTGTACCAGGCCAGGTGGTGATCAGGTTGATCTGGTCACTCTCGAAATCCGCAAAAGTGGCCCAGGCGACTCCCGAGAAGCTACATACACAATATTGTCAGCCATACAGCTGTCAGAGACCATTCTAGAGACTGACGTCGTGCCGAAGTCGATGCCGATGACCAGAACATCGTCATCGTCTTCATCTGCTGTAATTCTTAGCCTCCTGAGGAAGTCTTCTGTCGTCGACATGGTAGCGCTGGGGGTGGAATAAGTTCGCTAGCTTGGTGGGAACCAGCGATGAGTAGAATCAAGCTGCCCCAAATTTCGAGCGGGATCGAATAGATTCCAGTACGAGGATATCGCCTAGTGTATGACACTCATGTCAGCCCAAGGCTCAAGTTGCAAGAAAGTGGTGGCGCAAAGCCGAGCGGATAATGTCCAAGATTAGGCATTAAGCCTGACGATCAGAGCGATTGAGACCGCCACAAGGAATGAGATTCTCAGCGTCGTTCTAAGATGTGAAAGATCGAGCTGCATGTGAAAGTGGAGGATTTTGATACATGATGCTCTCCCACTAGCAGATCACACCGTGGCGCGCCAATACCAACAAGAACAGCGGTACTTGTATCCTTGTATTATGTCGTCCGCGGGGATCTATTCCCAGTGCGCTGATTTGGGATAACGGGGCGCAAGGCTGAGGTTTTCGTTCATGGCTTTGCGTGTTACGCGGATGTGAAAGTTCACATCGCGGAACAATCCATGTCGACTGATGTGACACCGCCTCAATTTGGCTTGCAATCTGTCCAATCGATTAGCGAAATCGCCCAACTCCGCAATGTTGAGACGCAGAAATAGAACCATGAGCGAACGGGTGACATTCTGGGCGCCGGATGTAGCCTAGCGCTGTGTTGCAGAGCTGCACTCGATCGAACCAGGACGAGGCTACATGGAGTCTCGCTTCTTCGGTGGTCTGACTGGCCGGAGCTGCACATCTCCATGGTAGCAGCCTTCACCGGTGCCGGATTGCGTTAATCATAGATATCAATAGCTGGTGTAGCGGGCATTGTTGCCTTTTCATTCCAAGCTCGTCATAGCGCGGGTGTGTCGCGTGTTGAATTCTGTTCTAGATCCTGCGTCTTCAACCAGATGTCAACTGTGCACATCATTGAGAAAAGCACAGAAAACACATTACCATTATCACCAGTGATAGCCATTGTGAACAAGTACAGCCATGCCAACGTACGATCCTCGGAAAAGCGAGAGAATTTCCGACAAAAGAAGACATATGCGTACATCAGCCCAAGACATCGAAATGATTGATGCGCCCTCGCGAGAGTCATCCGGACTTCTCAGGACCTCTCCACGAAAGCTCGAAGTCAGATCAGGCCAAGGAAGTGGAGAGACAAGACAGAGTAGTCGCAGGACAGACGATCGTACTCGATCTGTAACGGCGCACGGCTATAGGCGCACGTCTTATACAACTCACGAGACGAGACGACGTTCGCAATCAGTATCTTCGAAGCAGGACTCGCATGCGCCCATTGTCTCAGAGAAGGGCACGACCGGAGGATACGCACGAGATTCCGGCGATGATGATGATTATCGTAGATATATTCACGAGCGCAGAAAAGTGGAAGCCCTGAGTGGTTTGTTACAGACCCTGAGACACGATCGGGATGTAGAGATTGAACGATGTGCAAGGGCGGAAGAGGCCCTCTCGGAGAGCGAATTGCGTCTAGCTTCGTCTCGAAATGAGGTGGTTCAGATCAAAGAGACTTATGAGCATGAATTGCGGAAGAGAGAAATGGACTTCATGGGGGCACGGGAGCAATTGCAGCTCAGGGAAGAGCACTGGAAGGTCGAGATAGAACAGCGAGACAGCGAGAGACAGCGACGAGACATCGAAGTACAGCAGTGGACGCTCGGGAGACAACAGTCGGAGATCGAAAGACAAGAATGGGAGGTCGGAAGGCGGCAGTGGGAGTCTAAAGCGGAACGATACGATGCGGACTTGAGAGATATTAAGTCTCGATGGAAGCAGACAGCGAAAGAACTGAATGGACTACGAGCCCAAGGCCAAGGTTTCTATCAAGTCACCGACAACTACCTCTATGATCTGATCACACAGCTGAGGTACAAGGTTCGCGACTTCGGCATCCAGTACTTCTCGGAGAAGCTTCCAAAGCGGTCCCAATTCGAGCCGAATCGGGTCTGGAAGGAGAACATGGTGCCTACCACAAGAGACGAAAGCTATCTGGATTTGGTCAACTGTTCAGAAACCCGCCCTAGCGTTATACAAGCCTTTATGTGGAGAGTGATTGTTCAAGAGGTCTTCTGCAAGTTCAGATGGGCTGGGACGGCATCGTCACCAGTCACGCAACTTTGTAAAGACTTGGAACCGTGTCTGAACGGTGGGTCCCTATCTCCTGCAGACATTGAGGCCACGAAAAGGTTCCATACCTGGAGGGCCACCACTGTCGGTCTGCTCTTGGATTCCATGGACGAGCAGAAGCGGCGTCAAGCCGATGTTGAACTCCAGAAATGGATGAGTGAGGTTCACGACGAAGCCCACGTCAACCTCCGTCTCTTAGGGCCAAATGATCAAAAGGGATGCCAACAAGGCTTCCTCGACATCATCGATGAGGCAGTCAAGATCGACAAGGAAATCAGCAGGCAGGTGTCTCGGGTAACTTGGACTTTCGGGTCTGAGGATGTTATCCAGACGCTCGATCTTGCAAGCATGGAGCTCAGGAAGGGAGAAGTGTTCAAGCCAAAATCGAAAGTAACGTTGGTGACCTCTCCGGGGGTGATCAAGCAAGGCAAGTCGACTGGGGAGGGCTTCGAGTCAAGCTTTGATCTGTTGAAGATGGAAGTTTCTTGTGAGACAGCTGCATCTTGGCAATGAATGTAGAGCGTGGGTAAACAAATTGCGCACCTAGCGTGTTGTCATGGTAGATTTCTTTGGGAGCGGAAGGTGACGGAGAGCAGAAGGTGGCGGAGTCATTGACGTCATAGATACTCTTCACTCCGCGTGCTCAGGATAGGACGCTGGAAATTTGATCTGACATCAGGTAGCATTAATTTCTGTGGTACTGCTGTACCCGTGACAAAATAATTCATGCAATGGAATAGGTTGATGCAAAAACTGATGAAGATGTGTCTCCCCCGGGTATCCTGCGCAGATTTCTTGGTGATTAGGGCTATACCCAATGAGGTTAGGTCGCCTGGGAGTACATTCTGCGCTACCTATCATCTAACGCGAAAGTGATGCGATATACTTCGTTGGCATAAATATTATAGAACTCATGTTATGCGATTCGGATAGTTGTTCATAATGATTCCGCTTCACAGTATCGAGATCTTCTTCCACGGACGAGCCGGAGCCAGAGCTAGAGCTTCACCGGCCATGTAGCCGTTCATGTAAGCTTCACCAACAACCGCGAACATGTCCTTTCTCGGTCGAAGTATGATCGGGAAATTGCAGCCAGAGATGATGAAGACCACATCACGGGACCGAGCCTCTACTGGGCCAATCCCAATATATCCCTGCTTCGTCACGAAAAGCCGCCGTTGTCGCATGATGTTTCTCATCGTCGGCGCTCTCATATCGTACTCTATGTTACCCCCACCAGTAAGTGTCGTCATTACGATCGAACTATGCCGTTCAGTGGCGAGGTTTGCTCTTTCCGCTGACACTATCTGTCGTGCCTCGGTAGACACAAACTTCGATTTGAGGATGAAGTCGAAGGCCTGTTTGATGAATTCACCGTCGCGCATGGCAGCGATATCTACGTCCCATACCTCAGCAATACTGTCCAACTGTATGCCTAGTACCGTCATCACATGTAAATCCTGGCTGAAGGAACAATATGGCTTCGAGTTGCCGGCTGCTCGATAGCCATGCCCTTGGAGAACAACCATATCAGTAGACCCCGAATAGCACAGGGTCATCAAGAGATGGCGATTGACAAGTAGAACCGGCTTCTTTGCGTACGCCTCGCGGCGCCAGTCTGGCACCCATGACGGTAAGCCATCCTTACCATGAACGCCGCTGGCCGCCAGTAGGATGTCAAGCCGACCTTCTTTTGCTACGATGTGATGCGCAGTCTCTCGATACACCTGATCCACCGACTTGCGGTAATCAGGCGCCACAGAGACACCTTCAACGTCGCCCACTAATCCCAACACAACGAATACTTTGTCCCTTGGATCTGTGGATGCGCGATCCCAAGTATTCCAAAGCAGCGACGACAGCGAACTTCCATTCACTCTTGCTTTCGAAAGATTTATCGCCAGTGTATAACGTCGTCGCAATGTATCCCACTGCGACTTTCTTTTCATGCCTTCCAGAGCATCTCCAATATCGTCCCATGCTTCGGAATAATCCATGGCCATTTGAAAGGTTTTCCATTCAATTATGGAAGTGCCACATTGCAGTATTGCATCCGAAGCACACCAAATCTCCTGTACAATCCAGGTTCGCTCCCACCAAGGGCGAGCAAGTAGCTCATCGAGGGCCTCCCAATAGGCCTCCCATTCATTCTTGAAATACTCGTCGTAGGGATTGCCGTCCATGTTGTACAGTACGGGAATGCCTGTCACGGCGAAATCGTCCTTTGTAGGTTCCGCAGTTTCCACAGCCACCATGTACTCATCGTATTCGTCGTACCGGCGATCAATCAATTCTTGCAAGCGTGGGTCTGATTCTGGCAGGTCAGGTATTGGCGGGTCTGGTACTGGCGGGTCAGATACTGGCGGGTCAGGTATTGGCGGGTCGGGTTTTGGCTCCTTAGCCTGATGAACTCGCCGCGTCAGCGATGCATATACTCGTACAAGGCGACTCTTCAGTCTCTCCCAATAGGTTGGGCTGTTAGCTGGTTCAGATACCTTTTCATCCAATCTGGACCAATCTCTCGTATACCATTTGCGATGTTTCCTAGCTGTAGCCAACATCTCCAAAAATTCCATGGCCTGTTCGCTCGACTCGGTGGCAGGTCCAATCCACACAACTACACGCGTCGCATTCTTGTAAATCTTCCTCATGATAGCGACTTGACTATTGCGCTCAGCGATGTCTTTCTGGTTGATGCAAATAGCGTCTATCCAGATCTTGCGCTCTTGTGATGCATGGCGAAGATGCTCGAGTGCGACATAGAGGGTAGCAGTGACAAATAACGAAGAGTCGTTAATCGTGATGGACCGGTCCGGGCCGTCTGTCCCCCAAGCATACGACAGGCACTCATACTTGGGATGCGAGTTGATGTCGGCATGCTCGATACCGAGTTTGATTACCGATCCCCGCTCTTCAGGAAGTATGGTAATGAGGCGAATATGATCGGTCGCAGCCAGGCTCTTGTATTGATAGGACGGGCAGTCCATGACTATACCACGGCGTTACCAGATGGAAAGATTCGCGACTTTCGTTGTGGCAGAAGCTTTCTCGATACTGCCAAGCTCAGTCAAGAGACCGACAAGGAGGCTTCAATTGAACGCACGACTAGAGAACCTGGCAGTTCATTCACTTAGCTGTGCTAACAAGGCAGTGCATCGAAGCTTTTTGCGTACCCGTTCAGGGTAACTTGTGCAACGCGCACTCGATGCAAAAGATGACGAGGCTGAGGGGCTCTTGGTGTTGTGGAAATGCTGTTGTCGTCTGAGCTATGCCCAATCGAGCTAGGGTGCGGGGAGATTTAGGGACAGCTGTCAAGGCCAAATTGCTCTCCACATCGAAACATCGAAACATCAAGGTCAGGAACCGAGGCTAGAAGCAGCTCCAGAACACCGAGCGCGTCAACGGCGATGTTGTGGTGGCATCATACCTATCGTGAAGCTCTCGATAGCGCGTCGCGATATGAACTTTAATCGCAGACGTGATCCTTTCGCGCGCGTCGAAAGTCGCGTCGTCTGACGACGACACAGCGCACAAACCTCCTGAGGCACCTCCACTCCGCCGCCATCTTAGCCGTAGTTCTGCCAACGGAGAATTCGCGTCCACGAGCTCTGTCGCAGGTTAATCAGAATCGGCACGCGCTAACCTCTCGGCTTCATCAAATCGACGGAGAAACTGACGCCATGTGTGCCATTTTGAGGGTGCACAAGCACGCATGGACAAAATCTGGGGTATGATGAAGCTGGGCGTTTTACATCAAAAGGGCGTCCCGCCTCTGAACCTGTCGCTTGTGCGTTATTGACAAGACCTCGATATCTCATCACGATGCTGTCAAATATGATGACGCGATTGGCTCTGCCATTGGCCATTCTCTCATTCTGTAGGGCTCTCACAAGTATGGGATGCATGCACACGTGACTAACGATATGCAGTCCTATCCTTCGTCAATGGTCTTCCCACCGATGCGCTCGTCGCACGCCAGTCGAAGAACCTCCGCATCCTGCCGCTAGGCGACTCCATTACCTGGGGTTACATCAACGGCGGCGGTTCAAATGGCTACCGTGAGCGGCTGCTGGCCGATCTGAAGTCTGGTGGCTACACCGTTGACTTCGTCGGCACGCAACAGTCCGGAACCATGGCGGACAAGGACAACCAAGGTTTCCCTGGCTACACCATCTCCCAGATCCGTGGTGTTGCCGCCGGTGGTCTTGCATTGAAGCCCAACGTCGTTCTGCTCCATGCCGGTACCAACGACTTGAACAGAGGAAACCCTTCCTCAGAGCCAGATGCTGATGCGCCGAGACGACTTGGACTCTTGCTCGATGACGTTCTGAAGGCCGTCCCCAACGCGGTCGTCATCGTGGCCAAGATCATCCCATCAAAGCAATCTGGACTTAACGCAAACATCAAGACCTTCAACAACGCACTGCCTGCTATCGTCGCCGCCAGGGTCAGCAAGGGATCGAAGGTTTCCATTGTTGATATGAACGTCCTCAGCACGAGCAGCGAGTTGAGCGATAACCTGCACCCGTAAGTATCGACGCGTTCATCTGGAGACCGCTCCGCTGACTGATCTTATAGGAATGTCGCTGGATACGCGCGCATGGGTGACATCTGGAACGCGGGCATCAAGGCTGTTGCCGGTTCTATCCCTGCACCTGCTTAGTCGTCCCCAACTATGGACTTGCGGGGCTAGGATGCCAACACATAGTAGTGTGGTAGAATAGGACACGAGAATCAATTCAACTCTCATGCCATGACTCCGATCTTTCCGATAACGCCACTTCCATCCCCATATTCTTGACTAGATCCCCACGAGGATATGTCGATCCCCATCCCCCGGTACCATACGTCGTCCAAAGAAAGTGGTCAGGTTGGTGAAGTAATCTCAAGCCTTTAGCCGAATGCGGGATCAGCATATTAGTTCCGCAACTGCCGACATTGCCTCGATGCCACGAGGTCGTACGCATTAGGTGAAGTTGTGGTGACCCTAATATGTATTCTCTGGTACGGATGGGGTCGGCAGTTGTATGGCGAATATGAAAGTTGAGAGGGATGGCAAACACTTGCGTGTGGGCCGCATTGGGCAGGTATGGAAGCTTCGGAGAACATTTCTTGGAGTACTTTATCCTCCAGTGCGTCTTCTCTGCATCGTTCTGTACTTCTTCATCGTCTGCACATCCTTCTGTGAAGAGACATTGCGAATTGTCATGCTGTTCCCTACTCTCCTCCTCGCCGCCGTCGCGCAGGCTGCGCCCCAGTTCGGTGGCTCTCAAGGCTTCACAATGTTGCGTTTTGGGTGCGCTCAGAATGTCATCGACCGAATCGATCCTCTTGTCAACCCAGGCCAGGCTCCTTCGCCGCACATGCACCAGGTAGTTGGAGGAAATGCGTTCAACGTCACGATGCAGTCGACGGATATCGCCAAGCTTGCGACATGCACTACTTGCGGGTACTCGGAGGATGTAAGTTCAGGTATTGAACACCAAACGACCAAGCTGACGGTCTGGGTGACAGCTTTCCAACTACTGGACCGCGAATGTCTACTTCAAGGCCCGCAATGGAACATACAAGCGCGTACCTCAAATCCCTAACAGGGATCTATTCAACGACAAGTACACT
This sequence comes from Alternaria novae-zelandiae, assembly GCF_023758075.1. Taxonomy (NCBI): domain Eukaryota; kingdom Fungi; phylum Ascomycota; class Dothideomycetes; order Pleosporales; family Pleosporaceae; genus Alternaria; species Alternaria novae-zelandiae. Next base: position 2,203,902 of record NW_026056962.1, on the reverse strand, counting down.
GGAAAGACCACTGGAGGCTTTGTCGTCTACTACGTCTCTGGCGGCAAGGGCCAAGTCACCGCTTTCAAGCCCGTAAGCCATGTACCTCTCCATGCAAATCCATCCTCTGACACAGCATACAGGGCTTCCGTATGCTCACCGGTGATGCCACCAACCGCGTCTCAAAGGGTATGAAGACTCAGACTTGCTTCCGATGCTACAACGCGCCCAACTTCGGTGGCGACAATGCCGCGCCTTGCCAGGATGCCAAGTGAGCATGCACGTCTCGTTGTACTCATGACCATGCTGACGCTCCAAGACTTGATACCGAAGGCTTCCCTACGACACCTTGCCCGGGTGGTATCCGTAGCAACGTGCTCTACCCGACGTAAGTAGTCCATCACGCACAACCTCGTGCGCCACTGACCCGTTGACAGATGCTGGGACGGAAAGAACCTCGACTCGCCCGATCACAAATCGCACGTCGCATACCCCACCAATGGACCGGCTTTGTTCTCTGGTACTGGGACTGGTGGCAACTGCCCATCGACTCATCCCGTGAAAATTCCACAGGTCATGCTCGAGGTCAGTCAAGAAACATCCACCATCGTCCATTGTGGCCAAGCTAACAGAATTATAGATCGTCTGGGACACCAGCAAGTTTAATAATAAAGCCGAGTGGCCTGCCGATGGCTCGCAGCCATTCGTACTCTCGACTGGTGACAACACTGGGTATGGACAGCACGGAGACTATGTCTTCGGCTGGAAGGACGACTCGCTGCAGAAGGCCATGGATGATGCCAAGGGCTGCATGGGTGCCAACTGCGGTAGCTTGAAGACGCAGCAGCCTGCTGATGGGAACAAGTGCCTTGTACCCAACCGTGTAAAGGAGGAACGCGATGGCTGGTTGACGGCGCTTCCGGGTATGGAGGGTATGCCAATGTTGTAGTGAACTTTGCGCTATAATCTAGCTCAAGCAATCAAATCTGGTATCTCCAAGTATAATTGATACAATCTGAATGACCTAAAGTGTGGTATCCTCAATGTTTCGGATGAGCTGAGTAGTAGCGAGCAGCAAGCTTTGCTGCAAATGCCGGGCTTTTTTGATGGCATATACTCTCCATTCACGTAAAGTGAAACACCTCCTTACACTCCGGACAAGAGAACTCGGGTGTAGCGCCTTCTGTAAACATGTATGATGTCGTAGAAGCTGAAGGCCTTGATGCAGAATCACGCGACAACATCTTCCCGATGATGTCACGTAACAGATACATGTTGTTGGAGCTGTATTTGGGCAGTGGTAGCGGCAAACCACGCGGATAAGACTTCACAAGCTCGTGAAACGGTCGACCGTAATACTGGTCATACGAGTCATCCTTTGCCAGCGCTAGAGCGATCTCGACGAAAACACACCCGAGAGAAAATATGTCTGATTTAGAATTTCTCTTTTCTCCCTTCGCCACTTCGGGTGCGCAATACCTCCTGGTGAAGCCTTGTGGATCGCCACTAGTTGTGCTTTGGCCGAGATCCGTATAATCGTACGACAGACCAAAGTCGGTGTACAAGATTCTCCCTTGATGAATCAGTATATTCTGCGGCTTGATGTCTTTGTGTCGGATAGTGTGTTGGTGGATGAAAGCCAAGGCAGACGCCAAACAGCCAAAAGCGTTCCACATGATATGACGCTGACGTTTGCGCTCGGCGTTGGATAGGTTTTCAAATTTCGAATCTCTTTGATCCCGGTAATTTCGCAGAAAGTTCGCCAGATCTCCACCGTCCGCAACCGGCTCGAGAATGATAGCAAGTTCCCTCCCTTTGATGTAAGTGGCGTGCACTTTGGCGATGTGACGATGGGAGGATAAACGTTGCATAATGTGGACTTCATTGAGAAGCCTTCGCTTGGCATCTTCCATGTTGCGAGAATAGACGTTCGTAATAACCTTCCGTGCGAAAACCGATCCTGTCTTATTATGGCGGACCATCTCAACACTTGCGCTGCCACCATGACCGAGCATTCGTACGTGTTCATATACCAAAAGATGGTCGTCATGGTTCGCATCTTCAGGCTGCCGTGACGGAGCGTCCGCGGGTGAGATCTGTACGAAAGTCGACACACCTCCGGCAGTGTTGCGCGCTTGGTGCATGGCCCTCTTTTGGCCTTTGTGAAACTCTCGGCGAACGACGTCCTTAATGTCTAGAGGTGGAGCTTGATCGCTGCCATTGGTAGCCATCTCTGAGTGTAACGGATATAGGTGAAACCGTCCCAAGAACTACGGGCAGTTAGAGGAAGAGCGCGAATAGGAGCTGTGAGCGGAACTGATTCAGAGATAAGGCTAAATCTGCTTTCGCATCAGGTCAGCTCATCAGTGCACCCATGCACGAGTGATTGGTCGGCGCATGGAGGACCAGCCTGCTTCGCCACCTGCAGCCTGACGTGCTTCGAGGTGAGTACAGGACATATTGTGCAGCGTGTTGGGAAGAAGAAAATTAGTAATAGAAGTGATGGAGAATGAGTCTCATCTTTTCGGCGATGGGGACGAGCGAGCAGAGCGTGTAGGGGTTGCCGCGCGCAACGTGAAGACGCGACGAACTCGCGTGCATGTGTTCCGAAGTGCCAAGACTCTAACCTGATCCATTCTAGCACAAACACGCCTCGAGCCATGCGGCTCCCAGGTGCTGGAACATTGCGACATAAGCAAGTAGCATTTCAATTTTATCTTCCAGTCTTGGAACTTCTACTAGGAAATTGCGAGTGGGAATTACTTAATAACAAGTAGTACAATTGGGGTCGACGTAATGCGGGTGTTCGAAGGGAACATCTGGTTAACATCCATATCTACCGAAAACTCAAAGTAACGCTCAACCAAAAAACATCGCTCTAAGGGGTATCGACGACAAATTCTATGCAAACAACAAAGTCCTCGAAATTTTCATACTCTCCACACCTGCCACCACTCCGTCTCTTCTACCTTCTAAAGCTCCACCCCCTCTTCCTCGCCCCAATATCCGTCTGCGACCTCTCCAGCGTCGGCATAGCCGTCGTCGCAGGATCACTCTCACGGGGTCTCGTCAGCGTCCTCGCGCGACTCCACGCCCTGCCCCTCATGCTCTCACCGCCATCAGCCAGTTCCCTTTCGCGCTGTCTCCTCTGCTGTTCCTCGGCACTTTGCTGTTTCCATCCACCTTCGGTCCTATCCTCTTGCTTTTCCGGCCACAAAATCTGATGAATGACAACAGCGCGCACGTTCATGAAGATGACGAAGAACCACATCATGACGAGGGCGATGGTCATTGCGCAGCCGATTAGGGCAATGGCCCTGTTGTCGTTGAGGGCGCGAGCAATGGCGAAGGTGGATGTCGTGAGGGCCGTGTTGGGGAAGATGAAGGAGTACCATGTCATTGCGAAATCCATCTTGCCTCTTCTGGCGCACGACCAATGCGCACCGACGCTGACGAAGAAGAACCATAGTGCGAGACCCCAGAGCCATAGTCCCATGTAGTTGGCGCATATCATGCCGACTTTGCCTGCGAGCTCGCCGTTGCCTTCGCCCATAAAATCGCTAGGTACGGTCTTTGGAAGCTCTTGGCCCATCATGATCACGCCGGCGATGGTGAAGCCAGATGGACCGACAGAGATGAACATACCCGGGCGGAGAGATTCCTTAGGAAGCTTCTGCGTCATGAGACGGTAGATGAAGGCAGCGTAGATCATGAGCGACACCAAGAAGCCTATGCCTTGGATGACATACCCAGTCAGGATGATGGTAAGAGAGATGGTAGGGTCTTCAACCTTGGGCGCGAGGTTACCAGCATGAGGTCCGATGATGAGCAGAGGGTATGCTGGGAAGATCCAAATGGGTGTCATCTGAGAAATGGTGAAAGTCGTGGTGGACCACCTGTGATTGTTAGCATACTTGTCAGCATACGATGTTAGAGAGGAACAAACATGAGCAGGTAGATGCCAATGGAGAAGCAAACAGCAAGACCGCAGTCCATCCAGAACAACACAATCATGCACTGCTCCAGCCACTCTCCCACGCCAGCCATGTCAACGCCAAACTGACTGATGTTGATCAGGATGATGCCAAAGCTGACAATAGCGGCAGGGATGAACAGCGACTCGGTTGGATGTAGAAAGGAAGCCTTGAACGTTCGCGGGTAGAAGTAGAACCGGCAAGAAATCATTGCGACGTTGAACAGGAACAGAACGATGTTGAGGATGAAGAAGATGCACCCAAGCGCGTAGATGCCGTGGAAGCGGAACGGGACAGTGTACAGGACGTTGGCGATACCTCCAGTAGCCATGGTAAGACAGAACCAGGTCCAGGTGAAATGCCGTATCCGCTCCTTGAAGCTCAGCTTCGTCCTCTTCTCCGGCACATCTGAATTTTGAACGCTGCGCTTTGTACTTCTGCTGACGACAGCAGCCAATGCCGTCGGGTTCTCGCGTATGGATTCGTCAGTCTTCTCCGTAGAGTTCGTGTCGACCCTTTCGTTCTCGTCGCCATGGTACTCTATCTCTTCCTCTTCGCGCTGAATCTGCTTCTGCACGTCGTTGGAAAGGCCTTCGGGCTCATCGCGACTCAGGGGCGTTGCCAATGTGAGGCTGGGATCATCGAAGGGATTCTGGTTCGTCGGATCCGGATGCGGCGTCGCGACATTCGGGTGCGAGCGCCATTGCAGTCGCTCCTCTGCACTCGACACCGAGGCGGTGGACGAACTGGACGCTGGTCTGTGGACGACGCTGGAAAAAGGCGGGAAGCTGTCGTTAGTAGGCAAGCGGCCTATCGCGAGGTTCTGCGTGTTGCGGTTCATGATGCCAAGGTCGAGCCGCAGCGGTACATGCGGGGCGAGCGAATTGGCAGCTGGAGTCGGAAATTGTGGTTCAGCAATGACCGAATGATGTCACACCCCTTTTCTCTTTCGCAGCACGTGTCGAAATCTTTGGCTCGACGCTAAACACAAGAAAAAGACTGCACAAAAACCCTCAAGACGAACTTCTGGATTCTGAAACAAAAAAGTCCGGCGATAAGAAACCCTATGTACCTGCACGCGCCTCCCATAAGAGCACCGCTACAACAGTTTTTGACCAGCCCCCCACCCCGTCGATCTGCCGCACTTCCAGTCGCGACAAACCAGAGGCCAGCAAAGTTGCGTCGACATGGCCATAGCGGCCACACCATCTCGGCTATCTAGCCGGTGCCCTTGGAAGACGCGTTGTTAGCGGCAATGCGGAACATAACCCAAGAGCAAACCCAAGCGTTTCAGAACTGTCCATCTGCAGGTTGCCGTCACCATCATTTGTGTGGCTGTGTTCTACACTCGTTCCTTCCGCGTCACTGGCGGGAATAGTTTTGTCTCCATGATAAGGATTCGACGTGCCAGTGGGTTCTCGGACGTTCTGACGTTTCGGCTGGCCAGGGGCCGACCCGGCCGAGAACTACTGCCCAACACCAAATTTCAAACCATCAAGTGGCCCAACATAAGCACTTCTACAGATTCAGCTCTGACGGTCTTTGGTGTTTTGCCGGGCATTACTCCGCGATACGACAAGCAGACTCACTAGCAAGCATTTCGAGGTCAATGACGCGCTGGACCACATAACTTGTAGCACGTCCGTTGCTTTTGAAACCATTTTTCTACACATTCTCATGTAGATCTCACGGTTATTACGGCTGAAGATCCCCTCACGATTCGTCTACCACGTCACGTGCGCTCCTTGAAGCTGGCAAGAACGGCATCTTCGATTGCGACTACATTGCGGAGACCGTTAGCCTAGGAGTACAAGTCTGTCCTTAGTTCGGATCGGTACGCGTGACGTATGGAGACATGTATCCGGATGTACATATTCTGGTCCTTCGATTCAAGCTTGTAAACAGGTCCTCGTTCTGTAACAGCTCGCAGCCACGATGCAATGTCGAATTCGCTGTAGCAATTTGACCTCAAAACCAATACCATACTTAAAAATATACATCACCAGCATGGAACGTGGTGACACAACAGGAAGCTAAGCACGGAAACCTACTCCACTTTTACCCGTCAAAGAGGGTACCGTCTTTACAATGCCGAGAAATCTGCGTTATATACTTCACGGACAAGAATCGGCATATAACATAACAACTCCAGAATTCAGTCTAGACCACTGAATCCGTACAGCTGGTAACATAGTGATAGTGCATCTTGTGCCGTTGTTCCGCCTGGGTACTGGCAAGCACGGCAGGAAAGAGGACGAAACCGTTCCAACAATGGTACACATGTAGATGATCTAGATTCCACTCGTCCTACGCTTTCCCCGGCACATGTTCCCGCAGCTTCTTCATATCCACAAATCATGTTTGCATCGCGGGCGGCGAGCGTCTTGTCGAGCCTCGACAGTACTAGGCCCAGTCTTTTCGGATCCTTCCATGCGTGTCTCCACGCAGGACAACGTCATGAAAGACCCTTTATGCATTGTGCAGTTCATGCAGATATCAGCGGTACTGACGGGCTAACTAGTCAGACCCTGTGGCGCGTACTGCATCTTGGACGGTAAGCACGGCAGGGCAAGACACCAAAGGTAGCATTCTACCCGCTTACCTTTTTCTGACATCTGAACGAAGTGTGTCACATGTAGCATACGGAGATCAAGACCCATCGTGGAAAAGCAGCAATTCATCATTATCCGCACAAGTTACACATCCCTCAACACCAAAAGCACCACTGCAATGCCGCTGGTCCTGGAGAGATATCGAGAGAAGGAAAAAGGAATCCTCTCTAATCATACACGAAACATCGCCCATGACAGCCCGTAACTCCACGCCCAAAACCATGCCATGCCAACGCTAATGCTACCAATGAACAAACACCCAATGAGACACCCATTCCACACTCTTCGGTGAATAGCCTACCAAAAACTACACCACCCAATATAATGCTGACAAAGATTTTCCAAATTCGTCGCCTCCTTAATCAACCGATCAACCTGCATCTCCGTCCTCAACTCCTCGCCCTTCCCGAAATCCTTACCGGTCAACTTCTCCTTAACACGGCTGAGAACCTGCAAGGCGCGTGCATTCTGCACTTCCTTGGCGTCGACGTCGTTGTTCTGGGGAGGAGCAATAGAGGAGCGGTGGCGGGGGCGACCGACGATGCTGGGCATTTGGTGGGGGTCGTTGGGGTTGGGGTTCGCGGGGTCGGCGACCATGATGGATTGGCGGCGTTCGGAGGGGTAGTTGGGTTCGGGGGAGGTGTCGCGGTGGTTGAGGCGCCAGGTTAGGAGGGGGTCGTGGATGAACTGTTTCAATCATTAGTCAAACAGTCGTGTGAGGGTGGGGAATAGAAAGGACTTACAGCTTCAAGCACAGCCATGACACTCTCCTTGTTGCTCCTCAACACGCGCATGACGTGCTCGCAAGTCGTCCGGTAGCTACCCTCGATATTACTAACTTCCATGGCATACGTCAACATGCGCGTGAGACGGAACGGTACGCGTTCTGGGTACTTCTCCCGGTGCATGGCTACTTCGAAACAGTCGCCGAAATCAATGTGAATGATGTTGCCGGTGACGCGGTCCAGCATCAAGTTACTAGGGTGGCGATCGCCGAGACCCAGAATGTAACCGACCATGGACATGACGGCGAGAGAACGCGTGTAGTTTGTGCGGCGATCAAGCCAGGCTTCTGAGGATTTAGATTTGAGCCACAAGACGCGGTAGAGATCCTGGCCTGTTGTGTTGTCGAGCGCGTAGCCAAAGACTTCAACCTTTTGCATGAGCGTGAGGCAGTCGTAATCAGGCGCCATCTGCAGCATGATGCGGTGCTCAATGTTGAGGAGAATCTTTCTACTATCGCGATACTCACGGATGAGCACATGTAGAGTGTCGCTGTTAGGGACCCAACCAAGCAGACCGGATTGCGTACTAAGCGGGACCGCGGCGTAGCGTTGGATATTAAGGTGTCGCTTACGAGACTCCACGTCGTTGGAGAGCAGGGTGTTGCAGAGACCGAAGAGTTGCATGACACGCTCGTCTTGACGAATGTCTTCATGGCCCTTGAGAACATGGGTGTGTGCTTTCCCGTCGCTTCCGCGCATTTCCAGCTTCCTGGGTCGCTGCTTGGACTGGATGACGGATGCAACAGGGTCGAACGAGATGATGCGAATAACCGGCTTACCAACCTGGTACGTTCCAGGAACAGCAAGTTCAAGGTCATGTGCGTCCTTGAGTTTTGGTGAGACATACTGCAACTCAAGCGTCATCAAGGACGGCAATTGACGAGCGATCTTGCGGAACACCTGGTAGTAGAGATCCCATGCCTGGTTGAGGTCGCCTATTTCACCGGATGTCCTGAATGTATTACACCAGTCCCGGGCTTCTTGGAGTTCGCGACCGAATGATTGGATGAACGAGATCTCACGTAGAGTCTCAGGTCCCTTGTCGAGCATCGCATGGAGTGGGGCGAGAGTAGCAAACATGCCGTCGATGTTGTGATCGCCAAAGTAGAGCCTACTGGCTTCCTCAAGACCCTCGTGCCATTGCTCATGCCAGAGCACAGCGATACGGATAAGTTCGTGACTCACGAGATCGGCTTGCTCGACTAGCTTTGGCGAGTGCTCGCGCATAGCCTCCATGAGCTCCTTAGCGGATCGCTGACGTCTTGATACATCTGACTTCATCGAAACAGTCAATGGGAAGACCAAAGCCTGAGGATGTGCCTTGCCGACTTCGATGAGCAGCTGATGAATCGACTGCCTGACTACAGCGTTGGGCTGGTTGATCCTAGCAAGCAATTGCGGAATGACCTCGAGCCATGTGTCGATAGGTACAGACTTTGTACCCTCAGTGATGGTGCGGTTAACACCCTCACGTCCTCCGTAGCTAAACCACAGGGTAAGCAACCTGAGCGTGTCTTGCAACGAACTAGTTGAAGACAGTGCGATTGACTTGAAGAAGCCCTGGATAGCCGGGATGACGTGATCGTGGATGATGTTATTAGGCACTTCAGTAGCCTCTCGGTCAGACTTGGAGGTGATGGAGTTGATGACTTCGAAGTTGGCGAGAGCCCAAGCGTGCCAGGCCTTGTACCAGTCCTTGTTGTAGCGTGTGGCAGCGGCGTAAGCGGCTAGTATCTCGTGAACGAATTCGTGCTCCCACTCGCCGTCTTGGAGCTCTTGCTGCCAGTCACCTTGCTTGAGGTAGCACTTGGCGAGTAGGCGATGGCTCTCGGCTAGTTCAGTGGGTGAGGCACCTATGGACGATCCGTTTAGCATGCTTGAACCATTCATACCATTAACTCCACTGTGTCCGTTGGTGGCAGCAAAGGGGTTTATGTTCGTGAACATGTGCTGACCATTGGACATACCGTTCATTCCGTTCTGCCCCATCATGGGATTGGTCGCAGCCCGAGTCCGCATCGCGAGATCCTCAGACAGTCGTCCGGTGAAGTCCTTCATACTATCAAGAGCTTCCTGCTTGAAGTTCTGATCGGCCCACATGTACTTGTAGGTCGTGTATGCGACTGGATGCGAGATCTCGTGCGCGTTGTTGCGGACGAACTCAACCACAGTGCTGTCGCCAGTGCTCTCGATGTCGAGCAACTTCTGTAGCGCCTTGTTCGCGAGGTTCATCCTGTTGCTCTTGCGGCAAAGGTTGGTGTACTTGATCCACATGTCTGTACCCTCCTTTGGTGAGATGACGAGCTGTCGGACCTTGATCATACGCTGCCAGACTTCTGGGTTCGGTTGCAGTCCTCTAAGCCGCTTCATCCAGGTCTTGCGCATGCTGCGCTGCTTTTCAAGATTGCCCTCGTTCTGCTTGTACTGCATGATCTCCTCGAGTTCTGCCAGCATCTGCACACGGATCATAGGCAAGTAGGCGCGCTGGTAAGACTCTCCTAGGAGCGAGCTCAACTCAGTGTCGAGACCCTTTCTAGCCTTGGCGATTTCGTCGACGGCAATCTCGAAGCGGTTGTTGTGGATGTTGAGAATGGAGGCGAAGAAAGCGCGGTCGGGCGACTGTTCCTTCATGACACCAAGGTAGTTGTCCATGTCCGCAAACTTGCCCAGACCCCAGGCGGCCGTTGCAGCGAGCGGTGCTATCGCCTTACGATACTCCTGCGTCGCGTTGGCCCACTTCTCCTTTGACAAGCTGGAAAGCAGATCCCACTCTCCTAGAGCGTGCAAACAGCGCATCTTGCCCATGGTGACATCGAAAGAGTCGGGTTCTTCGAGCTCGCGCCTCTGGTACGCAGCAAGCGCTTCGTCCCATTTCTGCAACTTCTCGAACCAAGTCTCTTTCAACTCTACGTCGGCATAGTTCTGCGCCTTTCGCAAGATACCAAAGGCCGCATCGGTCTGCTGCAGCTGGTTGTTGATACTGATAAGGGCTTCCACAGCGCTGGAATTCTGTTCCGCGTTGAACTCGAGCTCCTTGTAGTGCAATGCCTTGGCGAAAGCGTGACACTTTCCAGCATACATACCCAGTATCCGCACGTCGATGGGTAGGGCCTTGTCGTCGTGCTCCATGAACTCTGCCAAGTTGAGTAGAACTTGTAGAATCTCAGGCGGGATGTTGGGCGATGTGAGTGCTGTCTCTATAGACCGAACAAGCTCTTCTTGGTACTGATCGTAAAGCTCAGTCCAGCATGAGACGAACGCCGAGTTGAAAAGAGTACGTGCGATCGGATTGTACACACTGCCAAGTGGTGTGCAGGCGCGTAGTGCTTGTTGTGGCGACTCCCTGAGGAGCTCAACACTGAACCTTCGCATCCATTCGATCCAGTCTTCCTTGGTGGTCTTGTTAGAAGCCTCCCAGGCCTGCTTGAGATGCTGCTGGTTGACCGCCAACTTCTTAGTGAGGATCTCCGCAGGGTTCAAGTCTTCGTCGTCTTCGCCGTATCGCTCATCTGGACTGAGATCCTGAGGCAATGGCTCGCCTTTCTGCAGCTTTGATACGATGCGTCCGTAGTTCTCATGCGGCACCTTGTGCGCAATGAGAATCTTGTTGACCGTCGGTACAAAGTGGATGTAATCTGGGCCAAGCTGGAAGATGAGTGCGCAGAGCGTCTCGAGCGCAGTCTGCTTGAGGGTTGGCTCGCTGCCGGACAACACTCGGCACAGGGGATGCACAATACGTGCGGCGAATTCCGACACGTTGACTTGCTTCGACAACCGTCCTAGTGTTTCGATAGCATGTCGCCTGATCTGGATGGGTTGACCCGGCTTGTCGAACATTGTGACCATGACCGGGATGATGAGATGCATGTACTCTTCTGCACTGGAGCCGAAGATGAGGAATGCGTGCAGTACCCGCTCTGAGGGCAACCGCTTGCCGGTCTGGTCGGAATCAAGAACGCTCAGCATGAGAGGTAGAACATCAGCTAGATAGACTTTGAACTCGCCCTCCAACGAGCGGGCAATAGCCTCAATCAAGGAGAGAATAGTGGCTTGTAGCTGCGGACTGCTACTCCAATACTCCTTGATTGTCGCAAGGATGCTGGGCAGATATGGTCGGATATGTTGGCGAACAATTCGAACAAGCTGGCTAAGCTGATTGAAGTAGCCTTCCGAGCGTCCAGCCGGCGTTGATCGGATAACGTGAAGGAAGCCAGGTACGACTTGGCTGAGGAAAGGAACACATTTCAATCCCATGGTCGCGTAGATGTTCATGACAGCTTCGACGATGGCAGTGTGGTACTGCACAAGAGACGGATCCTTAAGTAGTCCCATGAGCGTGCTGATGACAATTGTAGGGTAGTACTCCTCATTCGAGGGTGTTGTGCCCTGCATGATGAGCGAGACATCAGTGATAGCCTGCGCTTCCAGGATGAGGTGCTTGTCCGGCGACTGTTCCATGATCTTCTGATACTCGTCCGGATCCAGGGCTCCAAGGGTACCCATGAGCCTAACAGTCTCCCTTCTGAGTTCACCTTCTGGTTCCGTCTTGACGATGCTCATCAGAATGTTCATTAGTTCTGGATATTCCCGGTACGGTTCTATGACATAGCCGGCATTTGTCGCCAGCTGTCCGAGAGCTTTCAGAGCCGAGAATCGCTTAGCATCCGACGTCTGATCTTGCATAAAGTCTAGGATGACGGGCATGAGATCTTTGATGTACTTGACCATACCCTCGCCGCCGACTGTGGCGAGGTCGCCAATAGCCTTGAGCGTTGTTGAAGCAACCTCGGGGTTTGAGTCTTTGCACTTGGGCAGCAGAACCTCAACAATAGGATCTATCAGCGGTTTGATGAGGCTGTCCGCGGCGCCGACTAGACTACTAATCAACTTGGCGCTCTCTTCCTTGCTGCGAGGGCTGTTGGCGTAGTTGACCTCAGTCAGCAGCTGAAGTAGTACCTTGCGCAAGGAAGGAAAGACGTAGGCAGGATTGACGGCCGTCAGGCGACCAATGATGGACATGGCAGCCTCTCGGATAGCAAAGACCTCGTCGTTGAGAGCGAGGAACAGAGTGCGGACGTTGTCTGCCTTTCCAAGATGACGGTCGAAACGTGCATCCAGTGCCATGAGGACATCCCACCGAATGTCGGGTTCAACGTCACCTACGCCGACAGTTAAGAGCTTCTCGATGATGTCGCCTACCACCTTTGTCGCATGAGTACTAGTCTGGTGTACAATAGGGTCCTTGACGAAAAGCTGACAACAGGTCAAGGCGGCGCGCTTCCGAATCTCAGCGTTATCGGCTTCGACGTATCGGATGGCAACATCGCGGACGAACTCGTTCAGCACATGGCCTGTGAAGTCGAAACTACCGAGTGTGTGTAGTGCCAGTGCGATCTCTGCCTCCCGCTGGGGGATAATCGAAGGGTCTTTGTGGTCGCGTGTCCATATTTGTGGAGGTTGTGAGATTTGGAAGGGACTGCCGAGGGGGAGGAAGTGTCGTCCAGCAAGGATCTGGCTGAGAAGATCTAAGAGCTTTTCTTGGATCATAGGGCGTGACGGTGGTACGTAATGCGCCATGTCTACAAGAGCTTGGAAGAGTGCATCGCTCAAACCGCAGGAGAAGATGGGATCCAGTAACCGCTCAACAGACTTGGTGAGTGCCTGACCGACCGCTGCCGCAACCATACTGAGACACTGGAAGATTGGCGCTTCGTTGATGGCGGCCTTGTTACGAGCCTTCGCGATCAGACCCTCCTGTATGAAGCCCAGAATGCCCTCGAGGTATGGTGAGATGGCGACTCCGACCGCGTTGGCGATCTGTCCAATGGCGACGAATGCCTTGTCCCTGTCGCGGTCCTTCCTAATGAGACCTTGGAGATGTAGCATGCACTGATGTAGGTACTTGGTCGCAAACTCGGTTGGCGAGTAACCAGCGAGAATGGGTATGATGAGTACCACTTCCCTCCGTACCAGGGCGTCGCGGTGCTCCCGGTACTTCAGTACATGCTCAACCGTCTCCTTGTACTTCTGGTCGTTCATGAACATGGCGCTCTTGTCGAGGAGCTCCTTCATGGTGAGGAGGGAACCGTGAATCGCTTCGTTCGTGTTGATGGTGAAGCCGCGTAGGATCTCGTCATAGACCTTTCCGAACCATAGCTGGCGCATCTGCGAGTCGCGCGGGGATATGATCTCGAAACAGGCGCTGATGGCTTCGGCGGCGGACTCCCGGATGAGGACCTTTGGATCTCGTAGGGCGACCCAGATGACCTCGAAGATCTGCGCAATCCATTGGTACATGAGCGTAGGCGAGTTCTTCGCCAGTTCCCGCAGGATGAGGACAGCGGCGAAGCGTCTATTCTCCAGGCGCTCCAGCTGCAGCCACTCCAATGCGCCCTTGACCTCTGCTTCGACCAGCTCCGCCGTGAGTGTACCGCCGGGCTTCGCGAGTCGTCCGAGGGCCTTGGCCGCGACCACCATGGCTGTGATATCCTGACCCCGCATTACCGCCCGAAGGTATGAGGCGAACCGCGTCGTCTTCTGGCCCGCATCGTCGCCGCGGAAGTCGATCAGGGCGTTGAGCGCGTGGATGCCGCCGATGCGTTCGTTCGAGTCGGTGCCGGTGACGATGAGGCCCGAGATCTTGGTGTAGACTTCATTGTTGAATGTGGTGAAGACGTTGGGCGCGAGTTCTGCACAACGTCAGTTTCCCGTAGCTTGGGCGGGGTTCTTCGCGTTGTCTCTCACCTCGATGCGCCGATTCGACCTGCTGTCGCAGCGCGGTTGCTGCTCGCTGTCGCGTCTCGTCATTTCTTGGTTTGTCAGCCGCCTCTCGCAATCGTTGTACTTCGTGGAGCTCACTTTGACCGTAGGTCGTGGACTATGCGGTCCAGGTTGGCCGAAAGGGGACCCTGCTGCGACATCTTGACTGCTTCAACGGAAGCCTTTCGCAGCAAGAGTTTGCGGTCTCACTCCATCCATGAAAAGGAGCGAAAAGAGTGTTGTAGAGGGGCGCGTGGGGAGAATTGGTGTTGCCAAAGTTACTGGACGCTGCAGCCGTATGTCACGAACGCGGACTAGCGCATTGACCTCACGCGAGCCTCGGGAGCTAACCCAAAGCGCACACCGGGGATCCGCAACACCAGCCCGTGATTAGCAACGCGGTGAGGATAACGGGTGAGTGTGGCCAGGCCTACCGCACGAGCAAAGGTAAAAGACTGGATCAATCACCCACATGTCATCTATTCCACTTATCGTCGTAAAGGAAAAGTACCGGTGTCAGTGTTGTGCACACCATAGTCCAATGACAACCCAGTATTAGAGACACTTCCCGCTCAACATGATACACATCCATTCACCGCGCAGTATCACACTGAAAGAGTTCCATAACGTCAGGTAGTAGAAATTAGGTATCACACACTACGAAGCACACACATAGGCCGCCATCCATGGCCATTGTGCAGTCGTCCCCTCACCGCGACTTGTCTTAGCCAGCCAATACGCCCTCTGCAACATGGCCAATGACTCCACCGATCTGTCCGAAGAATATAGACTTCAGAATAGTCTCGCCCTCACCCACAGCCCACATACCCGCATCGCTCAGCTTCTCCTTCCATTGGCTCTTCTCTTCGTGGCTGAGCTCTTCCCACTTTCTCGCAGAGGCGTGCTTCTTCAAGACATCCTCGTCTCCAGCGTGGACCTCTGTACTGAGTGTGCCGTCAGATTCAGGGTCGTGATGTATTACTAGCGCCTTTTGTTGACCTGAAGGCTCGGATGGCTTGGTGTCGGAGAGAACGTGAGGGAGGTGGAGATGTAGTAGATCTGCGATCCGATGTGATGTCTTGACCACCGATGAGTCCGCATTGTTGAGGATAGCGTTGTGGCGTTTCTCACGCAGTGTTTCTCCAAACGTCTTGTGCTGGCTTGCTGCATTCTGCAGACTGGCGGGAAGTATGCCTTTGGTAAGGTTGCCCTCCGGATCTATGAGTGACTGAATCAGGAGAGCGGCCACTGCGACGACCATGGCGATAACGAGATAGGTTGCTGCTGTGAACATGTTTCTCGAACGCGCCGTCTGGAGAACATAGCGCGACCCGATGTCCTGTAATTGGAATGTTTCGACACTGATCGTGTTTCCCAAAGACGTGCTCGCCAAACGCAGATATTGGGGTGGCGCTTGACGACCAGCTGGTACTTCGGGCTTGTAGAATGGCGAGAAGACAGTCTTTGTCATTTGCACTTCGTGAACCTGCTTTTGTTAGCACGTGTCGGGCTCCTCTGGTGTCTTTACGCTTACATTATCATAGCTGTTGAATGCGTGAAACGAGCTCAGAGAATCTCTGGCAGGTCCATGGTAATCCATCGTATACACCGTCAAGGATATGTCAATCGCTGCGATCGCGATCGCAATTTGATAAGCGCCATCCTTGTCTGCATCGAGCAAGCTGACGTCCATATCTGTAGCCGCCTTGACGTGCTTGGGCATTGCTTTCCGTAGGACAACGCTTGCCTGGCCTTCTTCGTAGAGATGAACAAGGAGCAACTCCACGCCGCTTCTGCTAGGCTTGTTCTTTAATAGTAGCAGATGTTTCGGCGAAAGCCACCGTACACATCGCAGCTTACTCCTCGCACCCTTCTCGACGTGTGGAATGGTGTAGAGCTTCCTGTGCTCGTTCTTTCCCTTGCTCTTCCTTGAATCAAAATCCCAGTTGACAGTCTGCACGAAGACTTCCGAATCGGTGACGTAAGCTAGCTGATATTTCCCCTCTTCTTGTGTCCAAAAGTCCATGTCGTTAGCTTCCTGGCCATTATGTAAACTGATTCGCCCTATGACGTCCTGATCCGTAGGTCTCGTAGATGTAGCGGCAAAGATGACGACCTCGTTATCGTCTCCAAGACTTGATGCGATCGCTCCGATGCGTCTGCTGGGTGTATTCGAGGTCGATCGTTGAGGTTTTGAGAGTTTCACGATACGTTGGTAGGCTTCCTTCTTTGCGGAACTCGATTGCGGTGCGGTGAAGAGCCTTATCTTGCTGAGGTACTCAACGTTTCCGTCTCTTTTCTCAGCACCATTCGGATACTTCAGCTCGAATGCCCTCAGATGTTCATTGTTGCCCTTTAGCCGGTCATCCTCACTGCTATTGTTTCCAGCGAACAAAATAAGGCCATCTTTCGTAGACAGGTTGTCCAAACACGTTATCGAGTCGTCCTTGCTCGCTTCGATTTCCGCGAAGGGTTGTACGGTCGGCGCTCGTGAGGTGAAGTCGAAGGCTGTGATTTGGTTTTTGACACCGGATCGTCCAGCCTGATATGAGAAGTGGTCAGCAGGCGTGTCAATCGCGTTTTGATACAGGGTCAGTACTCACACCCCCACCACCTGTATTCGAGTCAGTCTAGTTGGCGATGTCGGCATGAGGGTGACTTACCTCCTACAACGAGGACCCCAGGCCTGTTACTCGCAAACGTCGCAGCGAATATCGGATACCCTGTCCTCGCCTTGCTGACAGTCGGACGCGACATATCCAGTTTCTTGCGCGCGCAATCGTGTGCCGCACTAAACCACGCTTCCCAACCAGGCGTAGTCGCGGGAAAGGCAAAGGGTTGGTCGGAGAGATATTCGCGAGATCCAAGAGTCGCGTAGGGATGAGGAATTGTTTCGAGGTAGTACTAGGTGTTGTGCGAGTGAGGCTGCCGGCGCGATGCTTGTTACCACGTTTCGGGTTGCGATAATCAAACAAGCGTCATAGGCGTAGTTCGTGGCTTATCGATAGGGCGCGCGCCGCGACTTTCCCTCGCGATCGACAGGGCGACAGCAACTCGCCAATCTAACGTATAGATCGTCTCGTGATGACCCGATTGCAACGACTTCGAGTGTATTTTTTGTCTGCGCGCTCGTCTCGTGATGATCCAATCGCGATGACTTTGAAAGGTACTTTAGGTGACTTCGAGTGTTACTTCGAGTAATCGTGTATGAGCTTCAGATGAAGAAGAGGAAGATAATAAATGAAAGAGTATCACCGAAAGAGCGACATTTTGTACTCGACCATCCCCAAGGCAGCAGCATCTCCGCCCAGAGCACATGATACTAACTTGTGGTTTAGATGGTACTGTGGTTGCTGTTACCTACCAAGACCGAAGACATCGAACCAACCGAGAACTGGACATCGGATAGATTACCAACGTCGATTACGTGATGTCCTCACAACTGCAAATCATTCCAGGGAAATCTTCTGATGCCGATCCAGCCTACAAGGCAGCAGCGTTTCCGCCTCTAGCATATGATCTTTCAAACTCATGGTCGAGATGGAACCGTAGACAACATACCAAAACCAATACCATCGAGCCAGTCAAGACTTGCACAGTTCACAGACTGCAATGTATTCCCTTCCTCCCTTGAAAGAGATGCTGCAGTCAAGTGATGGTCTCAGATCAAGGTAACGGATTTGCATAATGTGTTCCTATAAGAGGAAACAACTATCTACTGCGGCCTTTAGGCCTTTGCAACAACCCTCATCACGCATACATGATTATCATTCCAAAGCAATGGTGCCTCTCGTGGATATCGTCCTCCTCTTTTCATAACTTTCGTACCAACCAAACCCAACGCCATGACTACACCACCCCACCACCTCGACTATCAGCCAACTACCGGAACAAACCTCCGGATTCAAAACTTCTTCCCGGGAAAGAATCAAAACGCCAAAATGCTCGCTAAAAGAGGGGGTCCAGCTGCTCCGCAGGCCCACCTGACCGAAGAAGAAACTGAACAGGTTTGCAGACTACACTGGGGATAAAACATGCAAATTGAAAAATCTGGCCTCAATGTAGGCTCCACGGTGTTTAGTTTGCCCCTTCTTTGAACTGCCTCACAGCTCCTTCAACAGATAGCTTGTGGTGCCTCCTCCTTTCGATCTTGTATGTGCGCCGAATGGTGTTTGCCGGAACTCCAAGTAAGTGTTTGCCGTATTTTTGTACGTCATTCCAACATGGATGAGACAGCCTTGTGCGAACTTCCATGAGCCATGCTTCTCCAGCAACATCTGGGGCGATTTGTCCGATGGCGTTTCGAGCGACGTATGCTCGATCTTCCATTTCCTGGAGGATGAAGGCCATGCTATCGATGGAGCAACTCTACTGCTGCGGTAAGCCCGGCTGGCCGTTGGCAGCAGCTGCTTGAGCCTCGGCGTGCACTTGGGCGATAATATCGGCCTGGTGAACAGCACCCTGAACCACTTGTTGCTCCTCCGGGCTGAGGTTCTTGGTAAGGTTCTCGTAAAGCGCGGGCTGCTCCTGTTGAAGACCTGAGTACAATCAGCATAAGCTCTAGCGTAGCTCGATGAACAGTACTTACGGAGCAATGCGTGCTTGAACATGCCGTATGGCTCCACCTTGTCAAGCGGGGTCTCGAGGAGACTTTCCTCTTCCAGCTCGTCATCGTCATCATCATCGAGCGAACTGAACTTTTGCGCCTGCTTTGGTCAGCTTGGAACTTGAACATTAAAAATGCTGAACTTACCTCCTCGTTAAGGAAGTCGAGGTAAGCGGCACTCTCGTCCTTAACATCCTCAGTTTCGTCAGCCTCGTTGTTCCAGTCGGCTTCTTGTTCCCACTCCTCGTCTTCCTCTTCTTCATATTCGGCGGAGTAGTCAAAGGTGTCTTCCTTCTTGGCTTCTTCGCGGTCTGTGCATTTGTTAGTCATTGCGGGTGGGATGGATCGGAATGCAAACTCACTTTTCAAAGCCGCGGGGAGAGTTTGGAACAATCGGGTAACACCCTGCAATAGACGTGGCCAGCCTTGCTGTACGCTGACAGGTACATTCTGGGCTGATAGGGTAAGGAGGGAGCAGATTGCGGAGATGCACAGCTTCTTGTCGTGAACTCGGGTGAAGTTATCGATGCTCGAGAACCAGAGACTGAAGAACTTGTTCGTCCAGCCGTTTGTCTCCAGCACGTGCAGTGCCAAGGCGGGGTTGTAGTAGATGGAGTTGATGACCACTTCCATGAGATGTATCCTCAAGGACTTAACTTTAGGTTCATCATTCATCAGGACGTGCATGGTGAGTCCAATGAACTCTGGGACGTAGTCGTCAACGTGGCCACGCATGTTGAGCATGATGATCTCAGCCAGCTTGCAGCCACAGATGCGATCAACGCCGCCAACCTTGTCATCCTTGAAGATCGTTCTGACCATGTCGACGATGGCATCGAGGTATTGCCGGTTCTGGATCAGAGTTGGGGTGCCGTAGTTGACGAAGTTCTCGAGCGCAGGAAGCATGTCTATATATGGTTAGCAAATTACCGCGATTAGCAGAGAAGAACGCGCATACCCTCGAGATATAGCTCGGCACCAGCCTTGAATGTCCTGTGGATCAGCTCAAACGCTTGCCACATGGTGCCAGAGATGCTCTTGGCGGCGAAGGTACAGCTGTCGATGATTTCGAAGACTTCGTTGTATAGATCTGTGATTGGATTAGTACATGAAATGAAGGGCTGAGTTTTGGGTTCCAGTACCATAAAGCTTGTTCTCGAGCGTGATGGTGATGACAGGCATAAGAATGGTCTCCAGATGCAGGAGGACGTCGGGAGTGCTCTCGAGCGTAAGGATAAGAGTTCCAATCGTCTGCAGTACACCAAGCGCCGTGATGCTCTTCTCGTCAAGGAAGTCACCGTACTCGCTGTCTTCGCCCTTCTCTTGGTTTCTTGATACCAACTCCCGCACAATACGCAGGTAGGTGTCGCGCAACTGTTCGCTGAGCGCTACAGCGAAGGGTGTAAGTTCCGGGGCGAAGACCTCGACGAAATCCTCCATGACGTTTGCGAGCGCATCGACATCGACTTCGTTGGCGAGCTTCAGGAGTTGTTGCATAACCTGAGGGATGTTTTGCTTCATGTTGGTGCGAATGACGTCGTGGCGGATGAGAGGCTGCAGTGATAGAGCAGCGGCGACACGGACTGGGAGCGTCGGGTCGGCCATGGATTCGAGAATGTTGCGGTAGATGATGATGAGGTTGTTCGGGTCTTTGAAATCGAGCTGTTCGAACTTCTCGAGCGTGTCGCATGCGCGTGCGCGGAGGAAACCGTGGGGACTGCGGAATTCGGGGAAAACATGGCGGACGAAGAAGTATTCGACTTGGTCTGCGATCGGACTCTTCTTTCCCAGTATGACGCCAGACAGTGTACCAATCATGCGCAGAGCACCCTCCTTCTCTCGCGGGTTCTTCTCGTTATCGGGGGCGGCCTCGTACTTGTTGACCACCTCGTTGACAAAGTTCAACACGGTAAACGTCTGCTTACGACGGCTCTTCGTGAGGGTAACTAGGAAGTTTGTCGCGGCGACATCGGGTGCGGTTACGTCCTCGTAGAAGTTCAGCTTGCGGTGCAAGTATTCTTGTGGCTCTTCCTCGAAGAGCTCAATGTCCTCGTCCGACTGACACAATACTGGGAAGATGAGATGCGCGATGAGGTTGTCGGTGTGTGGCTTAAGGAGAGTCCACATGGACTTGGGCTTGACGCACTCGTCGAGGAAGTTGAGTGTGTAGTACAAGCTGGCCTTTGACAGCCAGACTTGCTTTCCGACCCACTTCTCGACCTGTTGGAGGTAGACCTTGAGAATCTCGGGAGCGAAGTTGGTGATGAAGGTCTTGGCGACCTCGGTGTAGTCGATCTCGTTGTTCTTGCCCAGCGCGGACGGGTTGCCGTACCTGTTCCCTGTTAGCCGAGCTCGCGTGAAGCGCGCAGTATCGTGTCGCGTACCTGACGAACAGTCTGTTCAAGTTCGCGTACGACCACTTCTTCGCCTTCCACCAGTGGTTTATTTCCCGATCGTCGAGGTCTTCGGGGAGGGACGTCTCCGGGGGTTCTTTGCCGACGACGGTCAAGAAGAGTGTACACCAGCCAACCATGACTTGCTGTTCGCGGAGGGATGCGGGGAGGTCGAACTGCGATCTTGTTAGCTGCCGACGACATGTTGTGTTTGTGGGGTCGTACGTAGATGGCATGCTTGTACACCTTGAGCACCGTCCGTAATATCTCTCCAGCCTCTAGACTCGTCTCGCCAGCTAGCGAGTTGCCGATGTTGAGCAGCTGGGGGAATGTCATGGCGACGATCTTGTCGAAGTCCGCCCGGTTCTCGCCCGACTTGAATCTGTAGATCTTGCATATCGCCAGCAGGCACTGGACACCAGCGAAGACTGACTCGATGTTTCCCGCGTTCAGCAGTTGTACTGTGATGTCGAGGAAGTCGGGCCATTTGGCGGGGAAATCGTATGCGAGTATCTTTTGGAGGGTAGGAATGAGCTGTATGCGCACTTGTGGCGGGGAGGCGACGAGAACAGGGACGAGGCGACTGCGGAAGGCGGCCTTCTCCTCCTCTGGTATGGGGATAGCCTGGCTATACTCTTCGGCAGGCGACCAGCCCTTGGATACGCGGTTCTTGAGGTAGACGACGGCTGGGGTAGATGTTAGTGACCAGAGCCTATGGGGCAGCAGCAGGCGCATCCTTACTCGACAGGCGCACGGCGTTGTTCTGTTCCTGCTCGAGGACGTTCAGCAGGCCATCGACGAAGCCTGGCTTTTCTTCGGCCTATATGTCTATCAGTTTTCCGTCTGGCAGGCAGCATTCCGGCCTCCAATACGCACATGCTTGAGGTCGAGCTCGGCTGTCTGTCTGATGGCGGCGTTGGCGTCAAGCGTCGCCTGGATCCGGTCCCGCAGGCCGGCAACGTCCATGGTTGCGAATGTGCGGCAGCGTCTGCGGAGGGCTGGGAGATGGCCTAAGCAGGACGGCGGATGGGTGCGGTGAGAAAGGGCAGTGGGGGTTCGGGCGAGGTTCCTGCTGTCTTTGCACCCGCAAGCAGCGCGTTGGGGTAAGAATTGGCGGGAGGGACTGGGTCAGGATAAAGGCACGCGTGCTTTTTCCCTCGATTTTGCGCCTCGTCGGGCTTGTGCAGCTTGTGCGGGACGTGATGATGGAGGGGCAGTAGTTAATTTTGTGTGGATCAGAATCGCGGCTTTCCCTCCTAGCATCGTTAGCGCACGTGGCGGTCAATGCACTCTCCCTGTCTGAGACCACCACGATGCATGCTTTTACTCATCACCACACGCGACCGACGTCGTTCCTTCCAGCGACCAACTTGCATCGTGCGGATGCCGACTTCTCATAATGCGCACAGTGTTCACTGGCGAACAGCGGCGCCTTAGCTCGCAGACAAAGCCGTACCTGCAGCCTCATACTTACCATTCGATCTAGAGTACCCTGCATCATCGACGTAGCGTACACTGCAGGCGCCATTAAAATGGAGAGGACCCTGAAGCAATACACAAAGCAGTAAGTATCTCACAACAGGCTCCTACCCATTCGTCGTGTTCGTCCTCGCACAGGATCTAGACCTTCACGCCTGCGCCTAGAACCTATCGGCAAATACTGCCACTGCCGGACCAAGTGCATCCGCACCACTCCGCTGGCCTACCACACCCTTATATCTTTGCCACAATCACCCGAGACCTGCGCTCGCACATGCAGCAAGCATGCTCGCTGGGTGCGCAGCGCCACAGCTAAGGTACCAGCGACGTGTCAGCACTTCACATCTTGCTTTCCTGAAACTTCCGAACGAAAGCGCAGTCGACGAAACCATGACCACCACTTCCCTATGTTGGAAAACGCGAAACGTTTTTGAGTACCAATCACATGGAGACTTCTCGAAGGCTGCGGGCACCATTACGATCTCGACTCCAAATCCAGGAAGAAAACACCCCAAACCTCCATCGAATATATTTGGATCCTTTTGGGTTGGGGAAAAAAGAACATGAGTAAGTGAAGTATCCAAGAATCGGACGGTGGAATTATTTATATGCCAAGAGGGGAACCAACAGATCATGGGACTGCAGTTGAAGATTTTTGATACATATCATTCGAAGATACGGAACAACATGGCTATGACCAACATTGCCGAACAGATGCATGGATCTCTATCGCCCATATTTAGAACTCGCAACTCAAACACTCAACGAGACAGTCATATACATTAACTTTACGACTTCTTCATGCCATGTCGAACAAAGAATTCTTCTTCATCGCGGTAAGCTGGATAGTTTTTGGAACACACTGGAGTGCATGTAGTATAGTAAGAACTGCAGCGCAGAAGCAGATCTTTTATATTTGTCGTTTTTGAAGCAGCACCCAACATGATGCGCTAATGCACGCATACAGTTCCATCGAGCGGCCAGCAGCATTTTTGGGGCTGCCGATCGACTCGCGCATAGCGATACTCTCTCAATCTTTTGTTAAGAGAAGCTGGAAGACAGCGTCATCGTTGATCCTTATGGTGGATTTTGGAGGAAGGCGACAGACGCAATCATCGTTCCCTTTTTTGTGTCTTTGGTAGCTCTGTCGAGGATGTGGATGATGAAGAGAGAAAGAGCTGGCAGACATGGTATTTATACGCGTCCCGGTCGACGGCCACTAACGCGCCATCGCATGCGCCGGTGGAACCCATGGCGGGTTTTCTATATACCTTGGAACGCGCAGAGATGGACGAAGGATAAGCCATGCGCACACTTTCCCAGCAGCCATGTGGTACTGATGCCAAATTTTGAGAGAAACGAGTGCCTGATCGAGGGCATATGGATATTGTCTCGCGATTTTTTGAGGGGTGCTGAGACCGAGAAGACATCCGAGCAGTCCAAAAACATGTTTTAGAACATAGCAGAGGGATCGTTGTGGAACAAGAGCAGCCTTGGCCACGCCATCGTCAAGATCGGGTTGTGGTTTGGAGAAAGCAAAGACGCAGAAAAGAACATCAACTGGTACATGTACTTTTTTGGAGTCCCTTCGATGAGGATGTAGAATAAGAAAGAGAAGAAGAGAGCCGCGAGGGTGTTTATATATCCCACGAGCGCACGGTGGCTCCTCGACTCGGACAGTGGAGAGACGCAACGTCTCCTTCTCGAACATGCGGGGCTGCGGTGCCATTTTAGAACAGCCAACATGGACGGCGGTATCTTTTTTTTTGGTTGTTTCTAGTTATGTCGAAAGGCCGATGGCAACACAGAGTCATGTAGGTGAGGCGGTGATTTTTGAGAAGTACGCACTTCTTCGGTACACTCGCATGGATCCGTCGATTCCAGGTTCTTGGTCATCCCAACCCCATCTCATATTTTTGGAGATTTAGAATGCGCACAGCATCACATTTGAAGCGCGCGTCAAAATTTTGAAGCGGCCGACAGCCACATCAATTGGTGTGCGCACCATTTCGGCGAAGACGATAGCGGATGTGATGTCGAAAGCCAGGAACCGAGAAAAGCGAGGAGTTCATATACCCGTCGAGCGGGCGCTAAGAGACATGCAATATCGTCCATGTACTTTCGGGAGATTAGATGTAGAGCGGAAGCAGCCAGAAGCGCCGACATCACAGCTTCTTATAACCATCTTTGGTCGCAAGGACAGCCAGATGCCAACGCCATATATCACTCCCAGTGATGATTTTCTTCCTCTCCGCTCTCCAGCGAACATGTGTACGCTTCACGCGTCGTTCTGGTCGAGCCAGGCAGATCATAGACATAAGTTGCGTCTTCTTGTTTCGGGGAAAAGAGGAAGACAACATGACAGCTTCATTTCCCTTTTTTGGGTCGCAGGAGCTTTCCATACAAAGACGGCTTTAGCGTTTTGAGTTTTAAAAAGCGGAAATTGGTAGACTTTCTTCTCGAGAGATGAGGAAGACAGCATGTTGTTAGTGCTGCTGTTGTTTGGACCGCCGGACCTCGTCATGTCGTGGGGCGTACCAACTTTCGGTGTTCATAGAACTCGATGTTGGTCGCTTGTTTTCGAGGAAGAAGAGGAAGACAACATGCCGCTAGATATGGTAACGTTTGGACCGCCGATCTTCTCCATAGTATGTCTGGCTCTTAACTTCGCTTTTGCGACAATGAAAGTTGACCATTTTCTTTTCTGGACAAAGACGAAGGAAGCAACACATGAACTTGTTTACTGTTGTATTTTGGACCGCAAAATCTCTGCATGTCGTCCACGCTTCCAGTTCTCAGGTTTACAGAAGTAAAAGGTGAACATATTTCTTGCCCGGGGGAGAGGAGGAGAACAGCATTTTGCTAGCGCTGTTGTTGTTCGGATCGCAGAGCTCTCATTCAAGGATGACCATGTAATTCTCGATGAGAGTGCGTATTCGGGAAGAGAAGGCGGAAGACAACATGGTGCTAGCACTGTTGTTGTTTGGACCGAGGACGTCTCATGATCCATACATCTTCTGGTTTTTGGTAGAAGAGCGTGTCGGAGAAGAGAAGCGCCAGAGGACATGTTGCTAAGCTGTTGCTGTTCGAACAGCGGAACTCTCCATAAAGTCATGGAACTGGGCATTTTGGTATTTTGAGAAAAAGTTGTAACGAAGAAGTGAAGAACTCGGAGAGATCGAGAGATGTTTTATATGCTCGACGGAGAGAGCACAGTCATATGACGCCGAATGCTAGCTTTTTCGAGGAATCGCAGAACACATGAAGCTTGTGTCGTAGGTTTTTGAAAGCGAGAAGGCAGGACAGAAGACCATGGAGTTGATCAACACCGGTTTTGATGTTTTTGGGATCGCTCCGATTCCCCGTCTTCATGAAGAGAATGTAATGGAATTTTGGTAATGTGAAGGCGTGTTCGGCCGAGTCGCAGCCATCGGATGAGCCATGTAGAGTTTTGGAGAAAAGAACATGATACATATTGCTCAAGGGTTAATTTTGGGGAAAAGAGCGAAATCTCCATGTGCGTTTTCGTACGCGCTTTTTGAAAGAGCAGGATAAGAAGTATGATGAAGAAGTCTTAAAACTAAAACTCTGCGCGGTATTTAAACACCTCAGGTTCATCCCAAAAGCCGGCACACGTGATGCGCGCCGCAGACCCAAGGCTCAGCCATCAGCGCCAACACGGAAGTACCAGTCACATCAACCACACCAAGAATACGAACTAAGATATTGATGGTGAGAAATACCATTGCTTCTGAACTAGGAGTATAGATACTATCTGATCTGTAAAATAATGCGCGCCATGTAAATGCTACCCAATCAAAAAACGCCGTGCAAATGCTGCTAAACCCCAGGAAGATAAAACGCCGCTCAATGCAAGAAAGAAGCAGAGCTTATGCTGACCAGCAGCTGATATTTTCATGTCCCATCCCATCATCCCATCATACCTCATAACCCATAACCCATTACCGAACCCATCTCTTAACCAACACTCTTACCCCTCTTGCCCTTGCCACACTCCCTCTTACTGAGCGGCTCGTCAGGGAAAACCCATCCCCTAACCCTCTTTGCCTCCCTCTTCTCACCAAGCTGCGGCTTCGGGATCCAAGCATCCTTCTCAAGGTAGTTTTGCCTGGTGAGTGCGGCGGGGCCACCAACGTCCATGCGCCAGGTACCCATGCCCTCGAAGGGGTTCTCCTTGGCGAGCATGTGGAGGTACCAGAGAGCAAGAGCGGCGGTGAGTTGGATGTCGCCGGTCTCAGGGTGTGAACCGGATGTGGAGAGGCGGATAGGAGCGGAGGTCTCGAGGTAACCGTAGATGGGGACGCCGGCTTGCGCGTTGACGGTAGTGGGGTCGGGGGTGGAGAAGGAGGATGGGCCGCCGCAGCGGACGCAGAGGAGCTCGATCTCGGTCATGATGAAACCGTAGCGGCAGCCGTGCTCGCGCATCACGCGGTGGAGGTGAGCGAGACCTTGAAGGTAGAGTACTTGCTTGGGTGGTGACTCGCTGCGCATACCGGTGTTCCATTGGTCGTAGCACTTGACGAGACCGACAACGCGGCCTCGGCTGTCGCCGAAGAGAGTCTTCTCGTAGTCGGAGGGGTAGTTGGAGACAAACTCTGGTTGTGTGCGTTGGCCGGCGACGGGCTTGATGGAGCGCATGACCATGTGGGAGTTGCCCTGAGCGACCTTGAGAGCGGCATTGACCTTGTTGGCGTAGTAGTTGGTGCAGATGTCTTGGAGCGCCGACTCGTTCTCAGGCTGCAGGTTTTGGCGGCAGGGCTGGGGAAGGTAGTTGGCTGGGACAGGCACCTCAAGAAGAGGAAGCACCGAGGGAATGGACTTGATGGTGGTGATGTTGAAGTCCTCCCAGCTGCGGAGGTTGCGGATGTCCCACCAGAAGTGGTTGTTGATGCCGCGGGGTGCGCTAGTGACGCGACGAACAAGAGATGGGGAAGGATTGTCAGAGGAGAGATATTCAACCAAAGACGACGTAGCAGGGACCTGCTGGAAGCTGTCGAAGCTGACATCGGTGAAGGAGGGGTACTGCACAGCTGGCGCCGCCTCAAACTCTGGGATAGTGAAGTCTTGCGAGCAGGTGGAGGTGAAGCTGGGCATGTCCTGAACTGAAGAGTATGCAGAAGGAAGGGAAGTGACAAGGCTCAAGTTGGACTGAGGCGCGCTTGAAGCAGTGACGTAGCTGGGCATGTTGCGGTAGGTGGGGAAGCCATACCGGCTGATGACCTGCTCATCAACGCTTCCAGCAGAGGCGGAGCGATCATGGCGGGCTCGGCTAGCTGAAGTGGAGCGAGATTGCGATCCCATGTATGAGGATCGACGAGGAAGCTCAGGCTGCTGTGCGAATGTGATGGGAGAGTTGAGGGTAGAGAGGTTGAAGTCGTATGAGGAAGCAGTCGACACAGGAGAAGTCAACTGGCTGTGAACGTTGTGCATGTTGTGGTTGAAAGGACTGGATCCACGGCGCGCCGTCGAGGCTGGCCGTGAGTAGGGGCTGTAGGCATAGCCGATGCTGGAAGAAGTAGACGTCGTCCTGCGATGTCTGATGGGGCCACTGGTGGGCTCGGCAACCTGATCTTGCATACGGACCTTGGGGAGGAGGATAGGTCCATATTGGCGAACTGGTGACCGTGGGGGAGTAGGACCAGAGATGTGAGGTTCTGGTGATGAGGCCTGGGAGTAGTATGTGACGTCCGAGCCGACGCTGCCCGGGATGTAGTTGAAGGGAGCAGTCGGGGGTGTTGTTTGACGGCTGTACATGATGAAAGATTTGAAGCTACCAGACTACTTCCAATCAGCACCAATGAATCGAATGGAGAATAGAAGCAGTGACTTACGCTGTGGAGACCGAGAATAGTAACAGGAAGAGATTATCGAATAGCGATTAATAGAAGAGGCCAGCTCTAGGTGTCTAAGACAAAAGCGCAAAAGATGGAGAAAGAAAGGAAATGAGACACGATCGACTCGTCGGGCAGTGCTCTAAATGAAGTGCTTGAAGAAGCTGATGGACTGGCTGATTGCGGCGCAGACAGACTTCTTATCCTTACTGTTCCCCGCGTAGAGACACGAGAACCAACGCCCACTTCGCGCTAAAACATCTGAAACACGATCCATCGAAGGGCCAGCACCCGGGGACTTGGACCGGTAGACTACGTTCTGGCGGTCTGGCGGCAGTATCAGAGCATCCTTCTACAGCATTCGAGCCTCACAAGGCGTCTGAAACATAGCGTGGCTGCTGCTTGGCTTGGGCGAGTACGTGGCTAGCGAACGACTCTGGGTCTGCTATTCTTGCAGCGTTGCATACTCGATGTAGTATGGCGGCATACAATGCTGCGCTGTCAATGGCTGGCGCGATGAAGTGGTATACCGAAGCGGTAAGCGGGCCAGCGACGCGCCTGCACATGGGGCGGTTGGATAACCTGAAACCGGCAGCCTCGGCGCCGCATAGCAGAGTTCTAGTGTCGTAGTACACTGAGGGACTTTTCTCGATGGGCGCTGGGGCGGCAGTTTGACGTTGGCAGCGCGAAGGGACGAATCGACGGGCGTGGTGTTGTCCGCTTAGCGCCTGCCGTGTCGTCCGTGCTGGGTCCCGCGCTGCGTGGGGCAGCTGCAGCCCGTTAAGAGTCATCGATGGACGAGGGCGGCTTGATTGGACCACGGCGCTCCAGCGTTTCGTTTCTGCGGAGCGATATGCGTCTTCCCGCATGCCCGCCATGCACGAACGAGTGACTCACAATGGGCGGAGAGAGTCAATTCACGACTATAACACGCTTCCTAGACCGCCCACACGTCGACGCGTTCACCGCGTTGTTGTCAAGCAAGTTTCTTCCGGGTCTCGGGCCTCGCCCACCTGCTGCGCTGGCATCCGCCATGCCATGCGACTTCGACTCTGTGCACAGCCCCCAGCGGCGTCTTGAGCATGACCTACGAAGCAGCGCAAACTGACGTTCGGACGCTCCCGAAGACAGCGCGAGTGTCGTTCTCGTCCAATGTACCACAGACCGTGCAATCTGACTGGCCCCAACCCGTCTGCCAATCCAAGCGCCCATACTATCAAACGTTGCACCCGGAAACGCTCTCGTGGAGAAAATTTCCAGCCCTACCCATCGTCTCTTGAGCCTCATGGTCTATTAAGCGCCCATATCCACCCCTAAGCGGAAGTATTAGCCTTAAGCATGATTACCAAATATAGCCCAGACGAGCCGAAACCGGCTGGGAAATGGCCGTTAATTGCCTGAAAGCGGAGCTTAGCTGTCAAACGTGCCTGGGGCTAGTATTGCTTCATCGAGCGCTGACAGCGGATTGGCGCGAGGTTTGGCAGCCCTCATTTCAGTTTCATGAGCTTCGCAAGAGCCTCATCCGATGTCATGATGGTCATGCCTTGTTCTAGGCGCCTACGTACATTTGCCGTCATCTTCGGCGACCGAAAAGAAACTACCCGTCGTATTCTCCTTGCTCGCCTGAATTGTCATCATGCCAGGTAGTTACCGCTCGTGTAATTGCGACTCCACCGACTCGGTCCACCACTTCTTCCAGTCGACCACCTGGCGCTTCGTTCGAGCGTCTTCGGCCGCGAAGACCATGGCATGGCTCCGGAATGCTTCCTCAAGGTCGCATCCGAGGTACTTCCGCTGAGCGTCTGACGCGGGCATGGCGCCAGACTCTACAGCATTAACCGCCATGAGGAATTGTCGCGCAAGCCCCTCATCTCCGCCCCCGTGACCACCGCCTGCGAGATGAGGGCTGTGAGTTTTGGTCTGCCCAGTTGAGAAGTTGTGTACTTTGATGTTGGTGCTGTCGTACTCAATCTCACCCTTCGTGCCGTAGATGCGACCCCGCCGTTCGCACTGCTTCTCTGTGAATGCGACCATGTGGAACTGCGCAGTCTTTGCGCCTCGGCCATGCAGGATAGGAGTGTCATGATCGTCGTTTGCGACTGGATCATCATCCCAAGTTATAGTCACCATCTGGTCATCACAGACGTCATTGTCCGACTCCCAAACGCATCGCCCAAACCATGGACGTCGTTCAACTTCACCAATCGGTGTTTCACTACTGTAGTCTTCCGCCAGGTCTCTGAGAAGCTGCTTTCCAGCTGCATCTTTGCCGTAGGTCTTGTAGATGTCTTCGATTTCCGGGTTCACAATCTTGACTGGCCAATCTGCGTTGCCGTTGTTCAGGTGTCTCTCGAGATAGATCTTCTTCGCACTGTAGTCACACTGTGGCTCGTATGCGCAGGACAGGCAGTTCGTGGCTGAGCCTGCTGCTTTCGGCTTGCGCTCTTTACGGAAGAATGTGCGAGACCCCGCAGATGTGATATATGAGGGAAGATGAGGTGTCGCATTCTCGGCATTCGGGCCAGGTGAGCAGAGCATCCACATGAGGAAATCGATGTCGTGACAGGATTTTGTGAGTAGTGATGGCGCAGTCTTGGATTCTTTCCTCCAATTTCCTCTGTCATCGTCAGTATCCGTATATCATTGAAGTTCAAATGAATTGCATACCTCACGTAGCTGTGTGAGAAATGCCACCAACCAACAGGCTCAACATGCTCAATACTCAACACATCACCAATAACATCCTTCTCCAGTACCAGATGTCTCAGCAACATGTTGTGCGGCGAGTACCGCAACACATGGCAAATACCAAAGATCGTCTCTTTTGCCTCGCCTGTACTAACCGGTGCTTTGAGCGCCCTGTACATCCTCATGCAGCTCTCCAATCTCGTACTCATCGGTTTCTCACACGAAATGTGCACGCCCATATCTGCGATACCGCAGACAACTTCCTCATGCATCTCGTCAAGTACACATACGAACATTGCATTGATGCCCTTCTCAACCTCACGACCAGCGCTTTCTCGCTCTCTTCTCTTCATCTCGTACTCTTTCCACTCTTTCCAACCGCGGAATGCTTGGTGACTCTTAGCCTCACTTCCGTCACCCCAGACGAACTTTCGACCGAAATCGGCGCGCTTGTAGTCATTGGGCTCACATACTGCTGCGACGATAGAGTTTGTTGAAGATTGTGCGGCTTCCGCGTATGCGGTCCCGCGACTTCCTGCGCCGATGATGAGAACGCGGGGTGGGCTGGTGAAAGTTTGCTTTCCTACGGCCTGAAGGAAGGCGCTCTCGTCTACTTCGAGGCTTGGCATGTTGCTTATGTCGGTTGAAGCTTGGATTGTGATGAGGAAGGAACGGTTTAGAGTAATACCAGCGACTAACACAATACAGAAGCCGATCGTTATAACTGTTGTTGCTCGAAATCTTGATGCAAATTGGGGAGCCTGATGAAAGACAGCTTGGTGCTAGAATAGATTCAACAGTTCTCGTACTTTTGTGCCTGCTAGGCTTGGTCTACCCGTGGTGAATGGGCGATCCGAAAGGCCCAAGGATGAGCAGATGTGTGTTGCGATTCCCTTTCCAGGTGACCGGTCACCACAGATGAGGGGTGTGTGGTGTCAAACTACGAGCGCAGCATCGATGCCGTTGCATTGCAGGCTGGGCATTCTGACCATTGGTGGTTATCGTTGGGGAAGGAGCGCCACGTGGGGTCTGACCAATGATATCATCGCTGATAAAGCCATGAGCCAGAGGAAGCATTCACGACACATGGCCAACGTGAGTGGTTTAGGGAAGTGCGCATAGATATGAGTGTAGGGAAACGATGATTAAGGTTACAGCTTGCGTCAATTACATTATGTAACACGTTCTTCATTCGTGTCTCGCTTTCATAGCGAGTGATATCTAATGCAGGCTTTTCTGCTGCATCACCACTACTGGTATCAGTCCAGATTGCAGTGCCGCATGCCTGTCGTTCCTTTATACATTAGCCAACCAGACCTGGCTCAGACTTTGTTCAGCTCGTAAAACAGCAAATACACATCCTTTTGCATGTTCAAGACCTCGGATGTCTTACTCTCCTTGATCTTGTCGTCGCTTATACGCCACCACCTATTACTGGTCTTCTTTGACTTGCGCCTGAGAGGATTTGACTCTTTTATCGAGGAGGCCTTCTCCGATGCTCGCTCCTTCAGTGATCGTACACTCCTCGTACGTGACAAGGAATCGCTGCCGGTGCCTGTTTCGGTGGAAGAGGATGCCATTTGTAGTGGATCAGACTCGGACATGCGTGGTGCAGAAGTCGGTGCTGGCCCTCTTGAGGACGCAGGCATGGTCTCTTGTGAGGACAGCGATCGTGTTGAGGGAGAGTTTAGTGTGGGTGTGGATGGGACTGGTGACCCGCGGTCGATGGTGTTGGGAAGATTAAGTGCTGATATGCGCGGGCTTTGTACGGCTGAAGGCGCTACCGATGGCGCTGCTGACGGGTATGGGCTGGCCTGCCGGCTGTATGCGCCTTCGGTACCGAGTGTTGCATTCGTGGAGAACGGAAGAGGCTGGACTTGACGACGGAAGGATTCGTAGTGGCCACTATTATGGCTGCCCTTGTGTGTGACCATTCCAAGAAGACGGTAGTTCTTTCGGTGTAGTATTCCGCCCAACGGTAAAGCTTCGGGGAAGGCAACCTTGGCGAGATTCTTCGTCGAGGCAGCACCGATGGCGAACGTTGATCGCGACAGATGTATCGCAAGAACCTTGGGGAATTGCGAAATATACATGTGGCGCGCTATGCGACGCTTGGGTGCCTGGCTTGAGTCCGGAAGCTCAACGCCCTCAGGCGGGTTCTCAGGATCATCCTCCAATGCCTGTCGGATCTTCGCGATGTCTGACTGCAGCAGAGCCTGTGCATCCGAATCGGTTGCTCGCGATAGCTGGTGGTCTTTGCTCCTTAGCGCATGTTCCAGCCGACAGCGCTCGCACTTGAAGTCGTCTATGTATTCAACCTTGAGCATTCCGTCGAGACAGGCATTGAGAGAGGTGGAGGAGGCTTGCGGTACGTTGAGTGTCAGGGTGACAAAGGTCGATACGGAAGGCTTCGGCTTGAAGTGGCATGTCTGGCACTCAATCTGCGATTCGATCTTGCCTTCGAACGGGAAGCCCTCCTCATCCGCGGGTGCTTCATCGTCTTCCGGCTCTTCCTCTACACCATGGCTACTAGAACCCTCAGGGGGTGCTGCGCCGAACTGACGTTCAATATCCCTCCTTTCCGATGCGCCGTCTTCGGTTGTGATGGTCGCGCCCGCCCGTGTAGCCTGCCGCCTGGCCTTTCCGCCGGCATGGTACTCGTCGCATAGGCGCTCGGTGACGATCTGGAGGAATTCCTGCGCGTCCTGCTGTTGCCGGCTAATGCGGGTGCCGAATGCGTGCTCGAGCGATCGGATGAAGGGTTGGGGAGATATTGTTTTCTTGTATATGGGGCGCTCGTTCAGCCGGTCGAGAATCTCTTTGAGTCCATGTGTGAGGATGCCGCGCTGTAGACCCTCTAGCTTTGCGGGCCTCGCGGTCCCTGTCTCGGCGTTGAGTCTTTCAGGGTCCACATCATAAACTTCGGGACCGTCGAGCATGCGCCGATGCGTCTCTCTTATGAGATATATGCGCAAGTCTGGCAAGCCGGCGAGCGCCTGCAGCACCGAATTAATGAAGCAGTCATTCGCGGCATTGCTGAGGCCGACTACGCCCTTCTTCTTGCCGCTGGCTGCATTCGCATCGTCGTCGAGGAAATACGTCGGGCCAAAGACATAGACGAGGGTAATGGCGGCGAGGGAGGCTCCTGCGGCGTAGGTTGCAATTGTGAGGGGCTTCTCAGGCATCTTGCGGCGCTTGTCACTTCCGCTACCGCGGGATTGGATGGAGAAACTGGGGTCGTGTAGGGTGTCGCGAACGCTGTGCTCGGTCGTGCTAAGGTTGTACGGCGAAGATGCTATGGGAATGGCGTAGGGTGTGTCCGACTGCTGCAGAAGCCATGGTCTGACTGTTGGCCAGCTTGGGATATTGCGCTGGCCGTCATCTGTCGTTTGCTTGTGAGGCGGGCGCAAAGTATGCCGAGCCTACGGCAAGTAGCACCGGCCACTCGCACCTTCCGCCCTCCGCCGCAAGGATCTCCACATCTGGTGGACGTCGTGCATTTTTCTTGAGATTAATCCAATCTCACCACGACACGCGCAATGGCTTCGCTGAGGACGTCAACGCTGCTCCCGCAGTGCACGTCATGCATCAGGAGGGTGACGCGGCAGAACCTGGACGTCTGGGGGTCCCAGCAGACTCGCAGCATCTCCAAGAAGGCGAAGGAGGCAGAGCGCAACATCATCGTGAAGCTGCTGAAGGATGTGCCAAGATTTGGTCGCGCAGGTACGATGCAGCTACTGCAGGAGTTTGACATGTGCGCTCTGGCAAGCCAGTGAAGCTGTCAAACTGACCGCAAACATCACCAGTCAATATGGCTAATACGATCAAGGCTCATATGCCCCCCTCAACCCGTCTCTCATGCGCAACCGATGGTTTCCCGCACGCGTCGCCGACTATGTACCCGCTATCCAGATGAAGCAGCTCAAAGCGCAGGATGTGGACATGGCCCGTGACTTCACATATGGCGTACGACTGAATCTAGAGGAGGTCGAGGAAGAGGAGGACGATTTCGCGAAGCAGCCAAAACACTACGTGCGGCCGATTGAGATCAACGTACTCAGCGTAGGTTTATATCGAACCGCCATTTCTACGCATACTAACAAGGACAGCCTGCACGATCCATGGAACTCCTCGACGCCTTCGTACCGCCCACGATCGACTTCTACCGCCAACGGATCGAGCAAGAGAGCCAGTCCAGAGACCGCATGGGTGCGTCTGGTGCGGCAGACATTCTGACCGCAGCCGCAATGGGCAAGAAGGCAAATGTAGACGCCATCTACGGATCCGTCTCGACTGCAGATCTGGTAGCAACCATAAGGGGAGCGCTCGCCCACAACGACGAGGCGGCTCGCGTAATACTGAACGAGGCGGACGTCAAGTTCCTCTCAGGGCATGAGGAGGGCGACACATCGCGTGTGAAGCAGCTGGGCACATTCAAGGTGGAGATACGGTTACCCGGCGTAGAGGAGCCTATGGTGAGGAACATCCGAGTCAGAGCGAAGACATCGGAATCATGAGGCTGCAGCAGCCGGCTGTTACGAGCCCCAGACCCCAACCTCGGACATCTGGAGGCCCAGGCCACACCTTCCGAGGATCCCTCCGCCTCGCTGTAAAGATATACCTGTGCCATCCATGTCACGTAGAATTCCGCATATCGGAAAAATCAGACAACGCCTCAATCACGATCACGATATCGCGCATGTGTACAATCCAGCATCATCAGAGTGACTTCATTGGTGGGACCTGGCGCATGCCTGGACGGAGCTGAGTAACATGGAAGAAGTGGCTGGCTCGGTAATTCGAGGCGTAAAGCGACAGCGTTTTGCGGCGAGACTCGGGCAACATGTCACCTGTGGACTGCGATGATGCTTCACCGAGCTAATGTGAAAAAGACAGCCCACTTTACTTCCGCGCTGCCGAGCGAAAGCGGCCCCGCCATGACTTCAGAGCGCGGCCGTGAAGCATCATCGTGTATCAGACCAGGCCCATGTCACTGCGCACTGCCATCACCCACGGTTGGGAGTGCGGTGATTCAGCGCAGCGCCATCACGGTGTGAAAAGAATTTGACAAACCAAAGGTCATGGTATCAGATATAGCGTATCGGGACTTTTGTGGGGTGATGTTTGCTTTTACTCGAGCGCGGGTAGGTCGACTTTGGGTGAGGGAAGCTGGCGCGACGCTGCGCGCTGCGTCACTGCTGCGGTCATTACAGTAGCGGGGTGGTTTTTGTGGTCCGGTAACCCCACTACCATGTTTGAACTTTAACTAGATAGCTCTCAACACTGCGCAAACTTCTCTCTCCATACCACACCTTTCTACAATTTCAGACACTGAATTGTATTCTCCATTATACACTCAAACACATACCCAATACATACCCGATACAACAATCAACATGGCTTCCAAGGTTCTCAACGGCAAGTAAGTTACATCGACCCCGCTCGCATGATCGCGAGCTGAGGCTAACATTCCCCCCTCTAGGACCGGTGTCATCTATGGTGAGGATGTCTACAACCTCTTCAAGCACGCCCAGGCCGAGGGCTACGCTATCCCCGCCATCAACGTCACCTCCTCCTCGACCGTTGTCGCTTCTCTCGAGGCCGCCCGCGACTCGAAGTCCCCCATCATCCTCCAGATGAGCCAGGGTGGTGCCGCATACTTCGCCGGAAAGGGCGTCGACAACAAGGACCAGAGCGCTTCCATCCAGGGAGCCATCGCTGGTGCCCACTACATCCGCGCCATTGCGCCCGCATACGGCATCCCCGTCGTTCTTCACACCGACCACTGCGCCAAGAAGCTTCTGCCATGGTTGGACGGCATGCTCGATGAGGATGAGAAGTTCTTCAAGGCCAACGGTAAGTTCTGACTGTACCACTCCACTGAGACAACTACTAACTTGGTATCTCTGTAGGCGTCCCCCTCTTCAGCTCCCACATGATCGATCTCTCGGAAGAGAGCAAGGAGGAGAACATCGCGACCACCAAGAAGTACTTGGAGCGTGCTGCTCCCATGAAGCAATTCCTCGAGATGGAAATCGGCATCACTGGTGGTGAGGAGGACGGTGTCAACAACGAGGACGTTGACAACAACAGCCTGTACACCCAGTATGACACGTCCCTCTACACATGCTACTACAGGACCGTATTAACTCTTTTCTAGGCCAGAGGACATCTACGACATCTACAAAACGTAAGTTTTGACTGCAAAGTCCGTGTGAGACATACTGACTTCGTACGCAGCCTGTCGGAAGTCTCCAAGTACTTCTCGATCGCCGCCGGCTTCGGAAACGTTCACGGTGTTTACAAGCCCGGAAACGTCAAGCTCCGCCCTGAGCTCCTCCAGAAGCACCAGCAGTTCGTCAAGGAGAAGACCAACGCCAAGGACGACAAGCCCGTCTTCCTCGTTTTCCACGGTGGCAGTGGCAGCTCCGTCGATGACTTCCGCCAGGCTATCTCATACGGTGTCGTCAAGGTCAACCTCGACACCGATATGCAATGGGCTTACCTCTCCGGTGTCCGCGACTACGTCCTCAACAAGAAGGACTACCTTATGACCCAAGTGGGCAACCCAGATGGCGAGGACAAGCCCAACAAAGTAAGCAGCCACCCCCTTTACCCTGAGATCTACAGCCAGATGCTAACATACTCTAGAAATGTAAGTTCTGACTATACGACGTGCACGTGAGACATATACTGACTTCGTACCTTACCTTGGGCAGATTACGACCCCCGCGGTAAACCTCTCCATACGCCATTCATACGAGCCTCATGCTAACTAGATACCAGTCTGGGTGCGTAGCGCAGAAACTAGCATGTCCAAACGACTAGCAACTGCCCTAGAGGACTTTTACACCGCCGGCAAGGCCTAAGAGGCTTCCCAACAGACGACGCGGCGATGATTCCGGTCCCGGGGAAAAGGCGTTGGTGGATGTGCATGTGGAGACGGCAGTGACATGGACGCGGTCTAGAGGTGGTACGATCATGGAGTTGAGGACAGAAAAGTCGCATGCCTGGACATAGAAGTTTATGAATGTTACGAAAGCCTCCTGGAGAGAATAAGATTTCAATATCCCCATACCTGGCCTCTTTGGTGTAATTTTCTCCCCTTTCATGTTCCGCCTCGAGATGGTCTATTAGCGAAGAGCGCAAGTACACAGTGGACATGTTCAATATGGCATGCTGAAGTACACAATGACGAGAGTTGAGAGTGGCTGAAGTGGGAAGCCCGAAATCCTTGCTCGGGTTGCTGAGCCTGATACCGCAAGGTGGCTCAACATGGCTCCGATCGAGTCCCTCAGCATGGATGGGCGAATTCAGCTCGTCATACCATGTACTTCAAGTCCTCGAATACACAGCATTTTACCGCTTGGGCGTATGGGTGTGGTTGGCAGGGTGGCATGACCGACTTGATCATGGCATCGGAGACCGATATGTTACCTCTAAACATCATCGTTCAACTTCACGTGCAAATATTCTCACGTCCGTATTCGTTTCAATGCATTCATCTATGACATGCCCTCACGTCAACCTAGGGAAAAACTGAATAGGTCTGCAGCCTACATAGACATAGAAACCTGCAAAGTGGGTGCCCTAATGTCGATGTAGGCTCCAGACCTGTTCAGCTTTTTTTTCCTTGTATGAGGTGCCCTCGTAGCCATGCAGCCTACCGCAACGTGCTGGATGTCATGCTCGACGCGTGGGAACCCCAATGCGGCTTAGTTCAGCCCTACCGGCAGCGCGTCCTTGAAATCCCGAGCATGACATCACATCGTCGAGCCTATGTCGCAATGCGCTTTCCCAAACTACGCGCAAACGATGCACATCATGGCAAACCCAGAAGCAGGTTGCGTGGCAGCTACTGCCCGCGTCGAGTACTTATGCCGGCACCCCTCCTGGCTTCTCGTTCACGAATACTCTCAACACACACCTTGATACACCAACCTATACGCGTCTCTCCACAACTACACAAGCTTCTCAACTGCTATCCATAATACACCTAATACCCACATATCCAACATGACTCTCGGCGACTCTATCCGCAAGGGTGTGGGCATGGTTCACGTAAGTTAGCTCTATCACCGCGATGCATGCGCCTAGCTCAACATCGTCGCTTTACTCCAATCTCTCGAGTTACGTCGACATTGAACTCATGCTAATAAAATCTAGGGAACCGGCGAGGCCATCCGAGGCAATGCCATGTCCATGGTCGACGAAGCGAGCGGCGACAAGGCGAGCGCAACCAAGAACCAGGAGATTGCCAAGAAGGGAGTCGACGAGTGGGATCGAGGCTACCGAGGCCACCCTGCCGACGCCGGTGTCACTCCTGCTGACGCCGATGCCCACCGCGAACGCATGAACACGACCGGTACCACGGCCACAAACTACGGCTCGCACAACTCCAACATTGGCAACAAGGTCGACCCCAGGTACGACTCTGACCTCGACCACAGAGGTACCGCAACCGACTCTACAAACGCTGGACCGCATTCCACAAACGTTGGCAACAAGATGGACCCGCGCTTCGATTCAGACGTAGACCACCGCGCTGATCCTACATCCAAAGTTGGCGGTACGGGCTACGAGACACGTAGATAGACGATACACTGAGCACTTCAACATCAATATACCCTTTTCCTCGTACCTACCGATCCTGTTCGACTTGTTCTCGCTGACGTCGCAGCTCATGTTCGCTCATTACTTCATACAGCGCAGAAGGACGGCACAGGTAAGATTGAGTGTCCCGAATAACGACATATACTACATGAACTCTTTTTCTCGGCATTTTTCCCAAAACAACGCTGATTCTGTATAGCCGAGAGAGACTTTGCCGGATGGCAGCCATCGCAAGGCTTCGACGACGCATGGCACCCACCACACGAATCCCAGCATGACCCGAACCCTCCGCATGAACACCGCGGTTCCATCGGCGGCTCGTCTGGACTAGAGGCTGCGAACAAGCTTGATCCTGTATTCACGGTCGGATCGGATGAAGAGTCGATGAAGTACACAGATCACCCCAACATCCACCGTCTCCGCGGCTCGATAAGCGGCGCTTCAGGTCTCGAGGCTGCTCAGAAACTTGATCCACCTGAGCAGGCGACACCGTATATGCCAGACGAAGTATCTGCTCGCGGCCCTGGTTACAGTCAACCCGACCCATCCTACCACCAACCGAAACCCACACACCAAAGCAGCGTCTTGAACATGCTTGATGAGGACGTCGAACCAGAACAATACCCTCCTCCGAACCGCGCTACTACAGAGCCTGCACCGCAGTACGATGACGGCTCTGAGAACTCAGCAGAGTCGGGAAGGTACTCGCCCGACTCGGACGACGAACTCCATCGCATATCTCGTCGCCGAAGCCGTAAGTTCACCCTCCGCAGGCTGTCGCACATTTTTGTTGAAGGGGGCTCGCCACATGTCTTTCGCAAAGGTGCTCAGCGCGCAGCAGCCTCGGCGTGCGCTTATGCTAATAGACTGTGATCTTCAGACGCAAGAGTGGATCCACCCAGTTCTTCAAGAGGCGAGCCGAGATCGACAACGAACCCTCACAAGAGTGATCTTATGAATAGGTTGGACCCCAGGATTGATCGTGCTGCGGTGAAGAGGTCGAAGAAGAGTGATTGTATTTGAGAGAGCGTGGCTGCTGAGTGCTAGTGGTGCTGCGACGGATGCAGGATGTCGAGCTAAGTCATGATGCCGTAGAGACAGGAATGGCATAGTGCATTTCTACTTTACTACCCTTTTCTTAGTGTCGACTGAAGAAGCTGAATATATGGCCACCACAACCACTGACGTACCCGAACAATTACGAAGAATGACCATGATGATGATCAGCATCATCGAATCGACACTGGTTACCCACGATACTACATATCGGTAAGACTGACACATGTTTTTTTTTTTCTAAGATTTTCCTGCTGTACTCGGTACACCCCGCAGCTATACATCACACCGCGGGGTTCTTCCAGCTCGACCAAATACACATGTATCCTTCAACGCTGCTCAACCGAACAACATGGAACAGGAACGTTCTGGCTTTTGTCCTGCTTTTCGTAGTATGTGCTAAGCTCGTGTATTGAGGCACAGCCATGACAAGTATTCTAAGGCATTTTGCTACTCTTCGGGACTTGCTCACACAACAGTCATGTTGGATCTATCAGGCATGTTTTATACGAGGGAGAAAAAGATCCAGGAACACATAACTTGGCACAGTTCGGTTTTTGGTGGCACACATGGCTCCTGTTCTTCTAGTTTTCGATTGAAGTGGAGTTTTGTATTGACTTGTTTTGTCGAGCAAGTGCGGTGATGGAGGAAGAGGAAGCAGAAGCATGTGAAGCTAGGACTGTTGTTTGAACGAGGGATACTTTCATGCAACGTGTAATAATATCTTTTGGATGTTCTCAATCATAGAGCATGAACATTGACTCTTAGTGTTCAGACTCTGGCGGAGACGAGAGAACAGATCATGATACTCTGGATGGGGGATTTTGAGTCGAAGTTGAGCAACATGGTTCTCCCGGGTGTGTATTTTCGGTTCTGGATTGCATGGCTATCCAGTGAGAGATCTTCCATTCTGCAACTGCTTTTGGGGGAAACAGCGGGAAGACAGGCATTGGTTGGACATGTCAATATTTGTGGTTGCGCAGTCCAGAGACAGCAGGAACATCTCCAGATATCTGAGGTATTTTGGTTCAAAAGCACCACATGATACCTCGAGTGCTGCGTTTTGGTAAAACACGGACGAAGTGTATGTCGATGAAGGAAAGAGGGAGGAAGTCGAAGTGGTAGATTTATACACGGGAGACGCGACAGTCATTCCTTTCTTCCATGCAGAGTTTCGTTATTTTTGAGGAAGCAGGACGAAGGACAACGCAGACATTTCGATCTACACTGCGTGGTTTTAGTAGCCGCAGGTCGTGAAGTTGAAGTCATGGAGGGGTTGCCCGGGTCTCTTTGGTCCACCAACATAAGAAAAGTCTGCAGGTGTTTTGGACTTTGAGTCTCTTTGGTAGAGTGGAGGGGAGGAGCATAGAAGTCGGAGAGGAACCTTTTTGGTTTTGTGTCGGGGCGAGCGAAGAAGAGAGGCACATAGAATGTTGATTGCGGTCTTTTGGAACAGCAGACATGGCTTCATATATCCATCATTTTGGAGAAATAATGGAAAGTTTTGGTAGTGAGGGAAGAGTGAACGGGTGGTAGAACGCAAGCCTTTTATATCCGCTTCCCTGGCGCCAAACTTCTACACGTGCCGATGGCAGTGAGCGCGCCCAGATTGAGAGGCTACGACGTGGTGCTTTCTTCTCATGGTTGATGCGAATGTGAATCATACCGTTCATTGTGTCTGCCAAAGTAGCTAATAGTGGGACATGTATCGACTAGAACGTATTTCGTAGTCCCCAAAAGCCTCCACTCAGCACTATCACACCGACTTTGTTGGCAGCAGCGCTAGACACGGCCGCGGTCGCAGAGGCAGTGTCAGATATATTGTCAGATCCAGTATTAGTGGCAGTGGCAGACGTGGTAGCGGAACCAGCTTCTTGGTTTTCCTCAGCCCTGAAGATGCTGAGAAACCCACTTCCGCCACAAAACGTCTCCCCATCGCCAGTGCATTTCAAACTGCAGCTCGCTTGATCACTCGCCCAATTGCCGCCAACATAGCTACCGCACCAACATTGGTTGCCGTGCTGTACACCAGCGAAACCAAAACCCCCACGATAGCAGCTGTTTTCACACTCTGGAATGGTGAGAGAGGAGTCGCCATCTGGGCTCATGTTCTGTTCGAGAATCGGCATGGCGAAGTCCTCTTCGTAGCAGCCGAGTGGCGTCCAAACGGTCGGGGACGGAGCGAGGGTAATGGTACTGGTCGTACTAGGAGGTATCGGCGAGGACGATGTCGTCGTCGGATTTGTCGCGTTCAGCTTTGTCTCGGTAACGATGCAATATGATACCGATGGGTGCCATGGTTCGCAGTCGAGGTTCAGGGAGGGGTTCCAAGCCGCAAATTCTTCTGGGGTGATGCCGAAGAACTCGCGGACGTTTTCGCAGGTATCGCCTTCGCCGTTATTGTACCATTCGACGCAGTCTTTTGCTGTGTTGGGATCGTATTGAAATAGGGGCGAGCCTGTGGAGATGACTTGGCGGGCTAGCAGAGCGATGGATAAGAGAAAGGGCGACTTCATGGTGAGATTCTGGTGGGATAGAACGAGTGTAGTGCGAGTTCTGGAATGAGGTCGCGCAGGAAATGATTAGTGGTTACAAGGCAGCAACGGTAACGCCAGTAGTTAGCACCTAGTGCAATGCTGAATTCATAGCATCCAAGATCTTATGGACGTGAAGTGCAGCTCGAATGGGAAGGTCGATAGAGTCCGGAACAGTCAGGGTGCGGCACAGTCAGACCCTGGCATGGCGCATGCCTCCCTTACTGTATACGCGGGAGAACTACGCCGCATGTAGTTAGCAATTTTGTGTTCGCTTGGCAAGTACAGCATAAAAAGCTGTGTGCTGGCGATGAAGTTGCAATATACGAAATTGAAGTCTGAGCTATTGCGAGAGTCGGAGAAATACGTATGCCAGAACGAGCTGAGCAACCAAGAGCCATATCATTGAGGAGAAAACCATAACAAAAAAGTTACTGGTCGTACGCCATATCAGGAAGACTGCGATTGTCTGCATCCAGGGAGGGTTCTCAAGTACACGTCGTGCTAGGAAGAGTATACGAATGGAGTGAGCTCATTGTGGTCGCGACTATACTGCCCCGCATATTCAAATAAGAGCCATTTTGCTCGCATCCGAACGTTTCGCAGTCTTAATTCGATTCTTCGATCTGTTCTAACTCTGAGAATGCCAAGTAGATTGCAAGCCCTTCATCTCGGTTCTGATGACGCTTTGCTTTTACAATCCTTTGATTGTGGTACCTCTCAGAGACTAGTCGGGAGGGCTCGTCGGCGAGCTCGCCGACAACGAGTTATCGCAATATCATGATGCGTTGGGTCCATAAGGTCCATAGGGTCCATAGAGAGCATAAATCTCCTTTTCTCCATCAGGGCCTCCTCGAAAAACTCGTTCAGGATTCCTTGGATCGACATAGTATACGTTTTCTTTACCGCAAGGCCAATAGTGTTTATCTGTAGCTCCAACACAGTGGATGAGTCCATAGTCAGGCACGATCCAGATTGCCTTCACATTCACAAAGTTTCGGAAGCCTCTACTATGATAGCGAAACGACTCCATGTCGTGAGAGAACTTCAGGTAGCGAATGGACTTGGCGACTTCTTCGTATAAATCGAAACGAATTTCTCCGATATCAATAGTGTCGATGTCGAGGTCAGCCCACACGTACCTACATGCCGCACCGCCACTTAGCATGCATCGTCTTGTCTTATTCTATGTTAATACTTACTGCGCTCCGTAGCCAGGCAGAGCTAGCTCGGAGAAACACTTCTTATACAGTCCATAGTTTCGTGCTTCTCGGCATGCTTGGAGAACGGGAGGTACCGGCGTGGTAGTTGAAAAACCAAAGCTATCATCCTGAGTTGGGTCATAACAACGAACTTTGACCTCCACTATGCGGG
The DNA here is from genome assembly GCF_023758075.1 of Alternaria novae-zelandiae. Classification (NCBI taxonomy): domain Eukaryota; kingdom Fungi; phylum Ascomycota; class Dothideomycetes; order Pleosporales; family Pleosporaceae; genus Alternaria; species Alternaria novae-zelandiae. Next base: position 2,159,198 of record NW_026056962.1, on the reverse strand, counting down.
GTTCAACTGTCATCTCCCATATCTGCATCCGCAGCTCGTAGGGCAGACGAGGGAAGGGGTGGAAGGTTACCATGTGGCTACGAAGATTTGCGGTTGGCGATTTTAAATGGTACCCGGATACCGAGATGTAGGTCGGTCTTGATGTGAGAAAGGGCGAAAGGGCGCTCAAATGTTGCTGCGCAAGTGTGGCGCTTTCAACCCTGCCCTTGCCGAAACAAGCGAAGGCTCTCCGCTAATGGGACCACAGCAGAACGCGGCTTCACCACTTTCGCCCAACAACCTTTACAACCCAAACTATCCAATATGGAGCAATGGCTCACTCACAAGGCAAGCGCCGGTGATACCGCCTTCAAAGAATGCACCAAAATCCTCTCAGATTACCTCTCCAGCAACACAAAGACCTCACCCGCCTCAACCGCATCAGCAATCGTCACCTCCGTCCAAGCCTCATCAAAACCCACAGACACCGGCTTCGAAGTCACAAATCTACTGCTAGACACAGTCGCCCAATTCGTTTCTTCCGTCACCCCCATCATCGCCCTCCTCCCCGCCATTCGCGCCATACCACCCACACCCAATCCAGTATACTACCACTTCGAGTCCATGCACCGAGAGAATTACGACGGCATATCCGGACTACGATATCTTTGCAAACCACCGGAACATTTGGAAGATGAGGACCCGAACACTACGTCAGGTGGTAGATGGGTATATTACAACACCTTCACCGTCGAACTGGCTACATCTGGATACGACGACAGGTACTTCATGTTCGGCTTCTTTTGCCTACGTGATACGCTCGAGAAGGAAACACAAACTCGAGAGGCAGAATTCAAGGAACACATTCGCCCTTTTACCCTCAAACGTTCCGCAATCGACGCCACTGACCTGCTAAGTTACGATTTAATGGCCGCAGCTATTTGGGTCATCACAGGCGCATCTCAGATGTATCGCCTGGGCAACTCAGTCTTTGGAGAAGGGTTGGAGAAAGGTATCGCGGTGAAGACGGACTTTTGGAATGCAGAGCCGGGTTTTTCGTTGGGAAGATGGAATTTGTGGTGTGCGAGATTCAGGTGGTTTGCGAAACAATCGTTTGTGATGGACGCAGCGAGGGTGCAGTGTAAAGAGGCGGTTGTGGCGATCGAGAAGGCTTTGTTGACAAAGGTGGATTGATGGATTTGTGGAAATTCTGGAGCAATCTGGAGCAAGCAAAATGATGGGGTTCATCGTAAGAGCTCTGTGTATATGGGATGGTGTTGCTCGATGATGTGGGTGTCAGTCATAGAAGCAGCCTCGATTTCGACTGTGATTTGATGCATGGTTTTGGTTGAGTACACGAGGGTTAATGAAGCTTGTAGGCTTCCAAACGAATAGACTTCACGAGAAAACAGGCCCTCCGCCCACCTGCGGCAACGATTGGCTGTAGGCGAGGTTCTCGGGCGGCGGGCGCCAAGCCCGGAGACGAGCCACGAATGAAAAGGAATTTGATGCATCCTCGTAACTATGATTTCTGTTTTGAACTGTTCGACGCTCAAGCTTCTTCAATGGATGTGCAGGAGCCCAAGTCGAGACAGGACCCTCATATCTTCCATATTTTCTGTCTTTAGAACGTCTCGCCACACCGCAGTCATCGAGATGCGGTCTCTCAGTTTTGGTCCCTCCATCCGAATCCAGCAATAAACTTTTGGTAAACTGCCAGAAGCAGCGAGTGATAAAAAATAAGGAGCGCATAGTCTCGCGACCTTTATACACGCCCTCGTCGCAAAGTAGGCTCGTTCCAGCGACCAAGGTGAGGCATGAGTGACAAGAAGCGCGAGCGGCACATTCATTTCTGATACCGCAATAGTTTTCGCCAACATAAAAACACCCCGGTTGCGTTTTGGTATATCCACGGGACATGTAGCCAGCATGAAGCAGTCGCAGCAGACATTAATGTCTTTACCACCGCCTTCAGACATGCATGGTCCATGAAGACGTTTCTGTTCATGCAATGAATGAGACCGTACTTTTGCCGAAGACATGGGAACGTAGACGGGTTGTTTTAGTCCGCCGACGCCCATGTATTCTGCAAAGACGTTTTTCGAAAAGACTGGATCATGACGTGGCTCTCTGGCATTTTTCAGAAAAGGAAGAGAGACAGACATAGAAGCCTAAGGCAGGAGTTTCGATACTGGAAGCACATTGGACATGTCTATGGTAGTTTTTCAGTTTCCAGGGGAGGCGAGAGAACGTCATGTACAATCGTCTTTTGTTTTTTGGTAAAGGAGGAGACGCGGGAAGCATCTGACATGTCAAGCCATGTTTTGGTTCCCACTTCTCAAAGACGTGCGAGGAGAAGAGAAGGAGACCAGCCATAAATGCTTCAGGGTGGTAATTCGGCCAGGCGAACACATAATCCATTGATCTTTCTTTTTGGAAAACCCCAGGAGGAGTTGGAGAACACCATGTTGGACGTGTGTTCGATTTTCTTTTTGGGCGGGAGGAGAAGGCAGCAACCATGAGTCGCCGGTCTTCATATTTTGATCGCTGGCCCGGGAATGTTGTAGAGGAGAAGAGATACCGCAAAACCATAGGAATGATTGCAGGTGTGTTCTGGCAGACGGAGCACACATGCATAGGTAGGATGATTCTTTTGAAGTATCGAGAGAAGGCAGGCGAAGATACCATTCAAGTAACGGAAGTATGTTTTGCGAAGGAAGGAGGCGGGAGAAACATGTCAATTGTACTGGATCAATTTTGTTTGGGTATATTGGAAAGAGGAGGAAGAGACAGAGCACCCATATAGAATGCGATGTGGTTCTTTTTGGTCACCCCATCGTCTGAAAGGTGTAGTGTTTTGGAAGAACACAGAAGGATGTAATATGAGGAAGGAGAGAAAGAGACAGCATCGGGGAGGGTTTTATATGCATACAGCCAAGCTAGTCGTGGTCATGCACGTGAGTCCCCAAGTCCGCGCACCGTCCGCAATGCTTGCCGCGGGGGCCTTGAGCACCGTTCGCAACCATCTTCACCACGCTGCACAAACCACACTAACCAACAAGGCTCGGTAAACATAATGTTTTGCATCACGAAGTATCATGTCATTCCCACAACTATCATAGCACCATCTATACCCAGCAAAAAAACGCCACATATGCATTCATAAACCCCACCCTAAAAATATTCCATCGACCAGCAAGTGTTGAAGCCATGCCATGGTGATGTAAATGTAAAGACGCCAGAACACCCACGCTGGGGGGTGCTTGTTGAAGAAATAGGCCTATCCGATAGAGCCCCGCACCTTTGATGCAAAGAGGTAAAAAGAAAAGCCCGTGAAAGAAGGCCGAAACCCGTCGTGAGGGCGAAGGGGTTTAGGTCGGGGTAGGCGCAGCAGCACCCGTGATATCGCTATCCTCGCCCTCGACAGGCGCGCAAGTGCAGAAGAGGTTTGTGTCGCCGTATGCTGTCGTATCGTTAGTTTGCATCCTCACAACTCAAAGAACGGGGCAAAGACTTACCATCATCCAACCTCGCAACACTAGGCCAGAACTTCTTCGCCTTCAAGTAGCTGAGAGGATACGCCGCCTTCTCCCTAGAATAACTCCTCTGCCACTCTCCCGTGATAAGATCCTGTTGCGTATGCGGACTCATCTTGAGCACGTTACCCTCCTTGGGTTGTTGACCCTCCTCAACCTCCTTAATCTCCTTGCGAATACTAATGAGCGCGTCGCAGAAACGGTCTAGTTCAGCCTTACTCTCCGACTCGGTAGGCTCAATCATGAGGGTGTTGGCAACAGGCCAGCTCATAGTGGGAGCGTGGAAACCGTAATCTTGGAGGCGCTTGGCGATATCAATAGCTTCGACGCCGGCGGTTTCCTTGAAGCCGCGGACATCGAGGATGAATTCGTGGGCGCAGCGGCCTTCGTCGTTGGTGTAGAGGATGGGGTAGTGCGGCTTCAGGCGGGAGAGGATGTAGTTTGCGTTTAGGAGGGTGATCTTGGTGGCTTGGGTGAGGCCAACGGCGCCCATCATCTTGATGTAGGCCCAGCTGATGGGTAGGATGCTGGCGCTACCCCAGGGTGCGCCACTGACTGGGTGGATGGCTTGGGCGCCGCCGGTTTCGCCGCGGAGATGACCGGGGAGGAAGGGCGAGAGATGCTCTTTTACTCCGATGGGACCTACACCGGGGCCACCGCCTCCGTGGGGAATGCAGAAGGTCTTGTGAAGGTTGAGATGGCAGACGTCGGCGCCGATCTCGCCGGGTGAGCAGAGACCGATTTGTGCGTTCATGTTGGCGCCGTCCATGTAGACTTGGCCGCCGTGCTGATGGATCAGGTCGCAAGCCTCCTTGACGCTAGGCTCAAACACACCGAAAGTGCTGGGGTAGGTAACCATGAAGGCACCGAGCTCTTCGCTGTGCTTCTCGCACTTGGCCTTCAAGTCGGCCATGTCCAGGTTACCAGTCGCTTGGTCACACTTGATGGGTACAACACGCATACCGCACATTGCAGCACTAGCAGGGTTCGTTCCGTGGGCTGAGACAGGAATCAAGCAGATATCACGCTTCTTGCCAGGCTGCTGCTCGAGGTACTTGCGAATGACGCGGAGACCAGTGAACTCACCCTGAGCACCAGAGTTGGGCTGTAGCGAAACCGAGTGGAAACCTGTAATGTCGGCCAAGTCGTCTTCCAGCTGCTTGATCATGTCGGAGTATCCGGTGGCGCGGTCCAAAGGCAAGAAGGGATGCAGGTTGGAAACGGTATCGAACGAGACAGGTGCCATCTCTGCGGTGGAGTTGAGCTTCATCGTGCAGGATCCAAGAGGAATCATCGAGTGTACTAGAGAAAGATCCTTCGAAGACAGATGGTTGATGTAGCGAAGAAGCTCAGTCTCGGAGTGGTGCGAGTTGAAGACTGGGTGGGTCATGAATTCGCTGGTCCTCTTGAACGGCTCGGGAACCTCAATGTCGACGGATTCGGCAAAAGACCAGTCGTTCCGAGTTCCGTTAAACACATTCAATACCTTGTTGATGGTGTTTGCACCGGTGGTCTCATCAACGGAAATACCGACGTGATGGGCGTCGATCCTTCGTACGAATATCTCGTTCTTCGCGAGTGCGGAGATGATGGCGTCGGTCTTATCGCCTGTCTCGACAACGACTGTGTCGAACAAGACAGGTGCGTTGTCCATCTTTCCGCGCTGGCCAGTCTTGTAGCCATTGGCGATGAGCGCTTGCTGGATCGTGCGAGCCTTTGCAACAACCTGCTTGGCGATGGCAGTCAAGCCATTGGGTCCATGGTACACAGCGTACATAGCGCTCATGTTTGCCAATAGAGCCTGTGCCGTGCAAATGTTGCTAGTAGCCTTCTCACGGCGAATGTGTTGCTCTCGGGTCTGCAGCGCGAGTCGTGCCGCAGGGTTTCCCAACCTGTCCTTCGACAAACCGATCAGACGGCCCGGAATCTTGCGCTTGTACTTCTCGTCGCAGGCGAAGAAGGCCGCGTGCGGTCCACCATAACCCAGGGGCACACCGAACCGTTGTGCGTTTCCGAAGGCGATGTCGGCACCGAACTCTCCCGGTGGAGTAAGCAGTGTGAGGGCGAGGAGATCGGTCGCAACGCTGAAAAGCGCACCAGTCTTGTGCACCTTGTCAGCGAGTCCGCGGAAGTCGTTGACAGCTCCGTCGGTGTCTGGATACTGAGCGAGCACACCGACGAGATCCTGGCCCAGCTCCTCCACCCTCTTGCTGTTGTCCTTGAGCACATCCGCGACCTCAATCTTGATACCAAAGCCCTCGGCGCGCGAGTAAAGAACGGCGAGAGTCTGGGGATGGCACCTCTCAGACACGAGGAAAGTCTTGTTCTTGCTCTTCTGCTTGGACAGAGGCATCATGCCCATGGACATGGTCATGGCCTCGGCCGCCGCAGTAGGCTCATCCAGCACCGATGCATTTGCAATGCTCAGGCCAGTCAGATCCGAGACCATAGTCTGGAAGTTCAGCAGCGACTCGAGACGTCCCTGGCTGATCTCAGGCTGGTATGGGGTATAGCTAGTGTACCACGCGGGGTTCTCGAGGACGTTCCTCTTGATGACCTCCGGGACTTTGGTGCCATAGTATCCCTGTCCGATCAGACTCTTGCCCGGCTTGTTCTGGCTCATAATCTGCTTCGCGGTGTTGAGGAAGACGGACTCGGGCACACCGTGGGCCTGCCACTCCTCCACACTCAGCCCCTCGGACATGCTGCCAATCTTCAACTCGCGCGCCGACAGAATATCAGCGGGTATAACCTGGCGGACAAACTCGTCTAGACTGGCGACGGGCGGATCCAGGGCCTTGAGCATGGCTTCCGCACTCTCGGCAGACGGCCCAATGTGACGGCGGGGAAACGTGTCGAGCGCATCGAAGGGTCTCGCCGAGTCGGTCTGCTGGGGCGGGGTGTCGAATACATCGTCTGCGGCTTCGACGGCTGCGGCCGCCTGCTGTGCATTTGGCGCCTGCTGCTGGAACCCGCGCTTTTGGAGAGTTTGCAGGGTTTGGTATGCGATGGCGCGCGACGACGTGCCCGCGAGCTGGGGACGCGGTAGCTGGGCGACACACGACGATCGTGTGAGGCGGCTAGCAGTGCTAGCTGCCCTAATACACGCTGCGCGCATGTTGGCTGTGTGGTTGCAGTGATGCTACGGGGAGTCTCCCCAGGAAGCAAATATTTTTTAACAGAGAGATTAGTGTGCTGTTGAGCGAGTCCTGTGCGAGCAATTGGCCCGATTGCTCAAAAGTCTGGGAGGCTCGCCACTGCAGTGGTGGTGACGTTGGCGGGGGGAAACGCGTTCAACACCCACAACCCAGGGAAATGCAAAGTGAGGATTTGCAAGGGAAGGAAGAACTTGGATCGCGAAACCTCAAGACGCTCAGATTGACAGCGGTGACAGCGCGCCTTCATTCATTGCTATCTACACTCTAACCCGTCATTATCCGCGCCGTTGGTGATAAGCTGACCCTGGCCAAGCTAGCCGACGCGTGCCACTAAACCCCAAGCCGACTGTCCTTGCATCCACACGCATTCCTAGCACCCATTGGGCAAAACTACGCTGACCACCGCTGCATTCTATTACTTGATATCCACATAACCCGCATCTCAGTCCTCTCCGCGTGTTCTGGGCACGGTTCAACCACACTAGATGCTCGCCCGTCGCGGTGCCATTGTCCGTCGGAGATTCTTTTCTTTCTCCGTCTCTTCGGTCACGGGCAGGATTCCTTGCTCGCGGAGCTGCGCTAGGTACTCTTTGCCTGTGCATCGCATTAGCAAAACATTTTCAAAGCCAAAGATTGCGTCGTCACTTACCGTATTTGTACCCCACCTCGTAGATCTCTTCGAATTTCGCAAAGTCAAGCGTGCCATACGGATCGATTGGCGGCCGCATGTACCTGCATCCCGGCGTATTCTTCGCCCGCTCCAGCGCATCGATACTAGACACATATGCGAGGCGCGACTGGATCTCCGATAACGTCGGGGGGTTGGGGAAGCTAGAAAATGGATTCCACCGATTGAACGTCGCCCAGAAACCACTCAATGAGTCACCGAATGACTGCGGCGCGTTGTCGTCGAGACTGCCTACGTCGACCGCGAAGATGACGTCTGCACCGAGACTCTTCATATGCGTGACTGTCAGGTTGTCGATATAGCCACCATCCAAGAGCATGCTGCCATTGTCACACAGCGGAGGAAGTAATCCTGCAAGTGACATGGATGCGCGGACGTAGCGCCAGACGTATCCACTCGTGTGGATTTCCGAACGCGACTTACTGATGTTGGTGGTGTTGCAGTAGAACTCGAGCCAGAAATCTTCCATCTGGGAGTTTCCGAACGTTTTAAAGATACCGCGGTTGAACTCATGGCCGGTTGTGTACGAAGCGCTATCGAAAGTTAGCTTTGGAGTTCGTGTGGATATCTAAACTTACGAGGGGTAGGTAAGATCGAGTGCAAACCTCCACATGCTGCCCATGCGACCGGCAAACTTCTTCGCGCGACCGTACATAGGAACAACATCTGCATCCCAAGCATACAGTGCACCTATGAAACTACCAATAGATGTGCCGCCAACGATGTCGATTGGAATGCCAGCTTCTTCAAGTGCACGGATGATACCAATTTGCGATATACCACGAGCACCGCCACCGCCCAAGACAAGCCCAACTGAGCGACCGCACAGACGTCGTGCGAGGCGATGGAAGTCACCCTTGAAGGGCGTGTCTGCCGAGTAGAGCGGCGTCTGGCGGACCTTTCTTGATGTGTACTTCTGGATCTCAGCCTGAATGACTTGCACTCGTTGTTTGAGCGCATTTCCAAAGCGTCGCCCGGCGTGATGAACTGGCTCCGAGGTTGCGCGGAATGACATTTGGATATGGTGATGGCTGCCATTGATCCAAGGGCGGTTGCGCAGCCACTTCCGCGTCAGACCTGACGGACAGTATCTCTCCGAATGCAAAAGCACTAGCTCTTTGCGTGCAGTCGTTTTCGTTGTCAAAAGGAACCGCTCGTACTCGCCAATGTTTGGGGAAGATTCAGCTAGACCCACAAGGAGAATGCAATCGGCCTGGTTGATACACGTCTGGGTCCATGGCGACTTGACTGGCGTGTCAGCGACATAGATGACCATGCCATATCTTTCCTCCAAATCAGCGAGGTATTGCGAAAGCTTAAGTTTGCCCATGCGGCTGAAGGCATGTCGTCCGAGATGATTCAGAATGGCAGCCTGGTTAAGAGAGACCACACCCTGTGGCATGCCAATCTGCGTCAACGCGTTGACCAAGCGACTTCCAAAGTCCACTACCGGAATTCCAGCAGTCACCGGAAGTACAGCGACGGTGCGCAGATTGACTGTTGAAGACACATTTGCGCGTGTGGCCTTCGTTCCGCGTTCTTTACTTTGTTCATGAAGCGGATCATCAACCAGTGCTCGCATGCGGGAGGCGATGATCTTTGAGATCTTGATCGTGATGCCAGGATGTTCTAGTGCCAGACTGTTAAATAGCGTCTTCGGAAACTTCGCAAGCTCTGTATCTCGGATGGCATGTAGTGAACCCGGTCGTGATGATTCTGTGAGCACTTCGAGTTCACCGACGCTGTCACCTTGTCCGTATTCACCAATGACCTTTACGGCGCTGTTCTCGGCGTCGCGGATGGCGCGCAATCTTCCGTTCAAGACGATGTAAATAGCATCGCTCTCATCTCCTTGGTTGTAGATCACTTGACCTGCGTTTACTTGAACCCATTCCAAAGCGAAATCGATATGCTGGATCAGCCTTGGTAGAAGAGTTGTAAGGCGTTTCGCGATTGTGAGCAATACAACTGGGTATCGTTCGACGATCCGCTCAATTGCGGAGCGGGGCAAAAAACCTACGTAGACATCGGTTTTGGCTGTGACATCGACGAAAGATCGGTTCGATGACACCGCTCCAAGATAACCAGCTAGTCCGCCAGGCTTGGTCATGAACAGACTCCGTCTTGTGCGCTTCTTCTTCGTACCATCGGCAGCAGTTCGCGAAGGGGTACTCGATCCTGGTGGGCGGGACGATGGACCGAAAAGGTCATCTTCAGTGTAGCCTGGCCCATTAGGGAGGGTTCCTAGTACGTTGGATTCAGGTGCGTCTTCTTCCACAGGCACGCTTACGTCCAAGAACCCATCAATGACGTAATACAGGCCGGGATTCCTCTCTCCCTGTTCCACAAGCACAGAGTCTTTGGGGAAGAAGACAATTTCCACATCATTGACGATCTCTTCCAGGATGTTGTGTGGGCCAGCAGCGCTCATACTGGATATTCCAGAGGCTGATGCTATAGACTCGGTGTCTCCATCCTTGGAGCCCGCGTATGGGTCCATGAAGCCAAATGCATTCGTGAACACAGCCTTCTGTCTCCTGGCGTCGAAAGAAACGAGTTGAGGTGACTGCTCCACTGACGCGGTTGGCTTAGGCATGGGGTTCTCTGGGTTGATGAGTCCGATAGCCTTGAACATACATCCCAGTATAGACTCCCTGAACACAGTAGCTTCATCGATAGATTCTTGTCGGTGCAATGTTTTCGGGCGTAATGAGGGAGATGCGAAAGGATTGAAGTTGCTTGCGTCCAGCGGTGTACGATTGTCTCGCCGTTCCTGTTGATGTTGGTAAGGTTGTGAGAAGCTGCTGCGGCCACTCCGACCGGTTCCCCGTGCCATTTGCGAATTGGTCAACAGGTCACCTGCGCTGATTCGATCGTTGCGTGGTCCTTGATCTGGGGAAGTGATTTTGGGTAATGCTTCGTTGTTTGCGTTGGCGTTGGCCCCACGAGCGGCGGCAAGGCGTGCTTGCGCAGCGGTTCCTCTCCTAAGGGAAACGCTGGACCTTCGTCGTCGGCCGGCGCCGGGGTTGTGCAATGCGATACCCTTCATGCCTTCGTCCGAGCCAATGCGCTCCGTTTCCTTCGCAAATTTCTCCTTTAGTCGCTCGAGCGGAGCATCACGCAGAAAGCCAGGAAGATCGTATGTAGTATACTTATTCATGAGCTTCTCCGTGCGGAGGACCTCATTCGTCAAACTGAGATAAGCATGGCTGGTTGCGAGCGTAACTCTTTGAAGGCGCGTAAGGATGACCTGAACAATGTGCGCCGTTGCTTTGGGGTATATACGCGTCAGTCGACGAAATGCAGTGGCTGGGATTATAGCGATGGTTGTGTCTACGGTCGCACGCGCGACAATGTCTGGGTGGGCAGATTTAGGCTTCGCAGGGCGCGAAGGTGATCCTCGAGTTTTGCTGTGCTTGAGTCGCTCATCACCAAGTCCGTCTAGATCCAGCGACAGAGGCGGCACAGCTTGAAGGCGCCCACCTGCTGTTGGACTGTTCAGAGTCGATGTTCTTCGATGCCCGAACTTGGCCTCAGGGACTTGGTTTGGTGTGTGCGGTCTTGAATCGTCGAATGCAAAGCTACTGTTCCGTGACATAGATGGCCTTACATCCTGTTGAGGCGATCCTGGGAAGCTTGGACGCGTGTCCTCATCTTCGTCATGACGCAGCTTCACATCTTCTGTGAACAGAGAGAGAATGGAGAACAACGAAGACATTGGGGCTCCGTTCTTGACTTCAGTAAGAAGCTGATAGCCCTGCCGATGGCCCTGGGTCGCGCCGTCTCCGGATGACTCCCCTCCCATGTCATCCTCATCGGAGTCTGAATCATTCCGGTTCGACTTGACAAAGATCTGGACCAAGCCATCTACTACCAGACAAAAGCCTTTCTCTTCTTCCAAGAGGATTGTCTCGCCAGCCACCAACCGACGGGTCTGCATAGTGCGTGTTAGTTCATGGAAGACTGGGCGCTCCAAGTAACCGAACACTTTGATTGCGCTCAAGAATTCATCCAAGTAGTTGGACAAGCCGCGCTTGGAGTCATTTTCGGCGCTGTCGGGAAAGACTTCGACCTGTGGTTCTTCACGCTGCGGTTCAGGCGGTAGTCGTGCGTACATAGTCATGTATCGATACCTCACGAAGTAACTGACGGTAGACACGACAAAGACGACGACGAGCATCCTACAAATGTTTAGCTAAGATATGTGTTGGAAGTTGACAACGTACAGAGTTGTGAAGTTCATGGTGAAGGTCAGGCTCATAGAGAAGAGCGTGAACAGCCATGTCGGCAGGGTATAGGTAATCCAGTACAAGACGGTGGGCAGGACACTGAAGATGGACAGAATGACACGGCCCAATAGACCAAAGCTGGTCGACGGCGTGGTATCAGCAGGCTTCATGCCGAGTACAGAGTTGGAGAGGGCCTCTGCTGTGTTATACACTGCTGCTTTGGAAGCCTCTGCCAGTGACCGAGAAGTGGCAGTTCCCGGGACTGCCATGGTGGCCATGGTGGGCGAGGAAAGATCGGTGCCGAATTCGGACCGTCACGCGTCAATATTTCCAGACGTTTCTAGAGTTGCTAATCTAGGGCGGTAAAGACAGGAATCCCATGATGTGCCGTGCTGCGGGCACGTTGAAATCCGCGGGTATGTACTGGGGGCGCTTGCATGTGGGGTGCCACTGCCAGCTTGTGAAAGGCCGGGCCCGTGCATCGACTAGCGCGGAAGTCGCGAAACTCCACCGCGGCCTGGAGCTCTCACTCGCGCGCCGGAGCTTGTAAACATCACCCATTGCGCCACCATGCCGCCCTTCAAAGATGACCAGATAATCGTGAGTCTCACGTGCACCCGACGCTCGGCATATGCGCTAACCGCCTTAGATCATTGCGCCGGGCTCCGAGACGACCGTCGCGCAGCTGGGGCTCCCCGAGTCTTTCACGCCCGCGCGTCTTCGCGTGAGATCGCGCATGTTCCCCGCAGGGAAGGAAGGTGAATTCGAGCCCTACAAGATCCGGAGAAAGCAAGACCAGCCGACCGCGACGAATGGCGACCCCACAGACGAATCGCAGGAAGAAAAGAAGCCTACCGAGGGCGACGATGATGTAGTGTGGGAAGAAGACCGCGTTTCTGAGGAAGGCGCGATATGGCCTATTCAGCAAGGCCGCATCGTTGACTGGCCATGCTTCTTTGCCCTCATCACCCACACCTACAACTCTCTGAACCCGCCCTTCCATACCCCGATCCTCCTCATCACGCAACCGGCATGGACCCCGCGGGAGCACGAGAAGCTCACCCAGTTCTTCTTCGAGAAGTTCAAGGTGCCTGCTTTTGGGCTCATGGACGCGGCATTGGCAACAACATGGGCATACGGTGTACACACAGCGACAGTGATAGACGTTGGCAAAGACAAGGCAGACATCACCGCTGTCAGCGAGTTCATCCCGCACACTCAGGGTCGCGTCATCTCACTGGAGGGATGTGGAGGCGAGGCCTTTACCCAAGGGCTCTTGTCTAAGCTCAAGTCGAAGGGTCTCAATCGCGACATGTGCGAACAACTCAAGAGATCACCCATCTGCGAACTTCTGCCCCCAGGAGTTCCGCTACCAGGGCCAGGAGATGCGGCTACCAAAGACGCAGCGACCAACCCTGCAGCGCTCGCATCAACGGGCGCCACCGGTCCTGGCGCAGCAGCAGCCGCCTCCATCGGAAACGTGCCACGAGGGCCTGGTATCGATACGGAAGTCGGCGAAGACGCGAGTCTTGAAGAGAGTGAAGGTGTTTTGGATGTCGCAAGCATCGTCGCTGGCGGCAAGATGTCTGAGTACCTTGCTAAGAAGGAGAAGGAGAAGCAGGAAAAGGCCAATGCGAAGAAGAAGGGTGGTCCGGCTCCAGCAGCCAACAAGCCGGTCAGGTTACCCAACTCCCGACTGGAGAAGGCTACATTCCTTTACGAAGATCACGCGCTTCTGGACACTTTGAAGAACATGAACCTCAATACCCAGGAGATGGCAGATGCGAAGGGCGCTCTGGACGAAGGACCAAACAGGAAGGGACAAGAGAATGGGGAGAACGGCGAGCCTACGTCCGCAACTGAAGCGAACGGCACCAGCGAATCTGGTGCTACCGGCAAACGCACAGGATCGATAAGACGTGAGATCGAGGTTGGCACCGAGCGATTCATGGCAGATGGTGATGGTACCCTGGAGAAGATTGCAGACGCTGTGCACAGAGCTATATCGTCCATCGACGAGGTTGGCAAACGAAGTGATCTATGGGAACAGCTCATCGTCTGCGGTAACGGTTCAAAACTACGAGGTAAGTCATGTACCATGTTTCAGCAATCGTCGTGCATCTACTGACATCTATGCAGGCTTCAAAGAATCACTCCTCCAAACCATCCAGACTAAGTATCTGGTCTCGCCCTCCTCCGCCACAATCTTCACATCCGAGATCCCATCCAACGTGTCAACACCCATGGGAACCGGCGCGAACACACCACAGCCCCAACTTGGCCCGCACGGCGGCTCCCAAGTCAACCCGCTCCTCCTTGCAGCTACAACTGCTCAGACACAACATATGATGCCACACGGAGGCATGCCTGGCATGGGAGGTAACACCCACTCATCGCACGGCCAAACACCCACATCAATCAAGTTTATCAAGCCGCCGGAGTACTTCCCCGAGTTCAAAGACGTTGGTTTTGATGAGTCAGCCTTCTTGGGCGCTCAGGTCGCAGCCAAGGTCATCTTTGTTGTCGATCAGGGTCAAAGTAAGGGTTACATGACCCGTCCCGACTACAACGACCAGGGTCCACAGGGTATCCACGATTACAGCCTATAATCCGAGATTTTGGTACTTGGATTACGAAGTCGGCTTTGATAAGCAAGGCCTTGTGTTACTTTTGCAACGCAGCCATTTTGTGGAGTTTAGGCACGGTTTATGGATATCCCGGCGTTGCCAAAAAGGAAAGCCTGGGGTCAAGTTTGATGAAACGAAATAGGCGATTGTAGCGATAGGCTAGCGGCGCATTGCGAGATGCAACCTCCAAATCCTATTTTCATTACCATCTACCCGTCCCTTTCTTTCTTTTTCACTCGTCAACTCTGTGGGAGTGAAACGCCCATCTCGTTTCTTCTGATGGTTCGCCATCGGAGTACGCCGATAGCCCTGGGGGCTCCGCTCCGCTCCCCACGTGCTAGGCATTAGCGAGTGGCTAACCGGATCTAGCCGTCCTTACGGCTGGCAACTGATAAAGGTCGCCAGTGCCACTCGATTTATATTGCTCTTGTCTTGATTGTCTTTTTGTTCGTTTTGCCAACTCTCTGACATTCACCGGGTTTGTGAAGTATAAGTTTATTTCGACAACCGCCCTCTTTACGAAATTCTACACTAGAGGCTGCAACTCGGTACCTGCTCCGATCCATTGCCGCGGCCAGAACACGCCTTCACATCCACGGAACACAAACGCGAAACTTGAACTTTAAAAGGTGGAATTTTGACGAGAAGGACAAACCTACATCATCATGGCAGCCTCATCACCCATATTGCATACGGTTTACGTCGGCCCCTTCGTCCACAGCGAATCGCTCTCAACACTCGAGATCCAGGAACGCGGCGCCATCTTCGTCGACTCTGACGGCATAATTCGTTATGTCGAAAAAGACATCCAAGAAGGCGACCTCCCCAATCTCATCCAACAGAAAGGCGACTCATGGACAGACGCGAAGATCGTCGAGATAACCGGCACTGGCTTCTTCTTCCCCGGCTTCATAGACACCCACGTCCACGCACCCCAACACCCAAACACAGGTCTCTTCGGCAAAACTACATTACTAGATTGGCTCCAAAAATACACATTCCCCATGGAATCCTCCTTCTCGAAACTCCCCCTCGCCCACCGCGTCTACCAAAACTTCGTCTCACGGACCCTATCCCACGGCACAACAACAGCCGCGTACTACGCCACCATCCACGTCCCCGCCACCAACGCCCTCGCAGACATCTGCCTAGCGCGTGGCCAAAGAGCCCTAGTAGGCCGCGTATGCATGAACAGCGATTTAAGCCCCGAGTACTATCGGGACTCAAGCACAGAAACAAGTTACGCAGACTCAAAAGCCAGTATCGACTACATCCGCTCCATCGACCCCAAAGGTGAAATCGTAAAACCCATCATCACACCACGTTTTGCGCCGAGTTGTACCCCGGATTGTCTCACTGCTATGGGGAAACTGGCGAAAGAGACAGATACTCATGTGCAGACGCACATCTCGGAGAACAAAGGCGAGATCGAACTCGTCAAGGAATTATTCCCTGATAGCAAGAGTTACGCAGATGTATACGATACCCACGGCCTGTTAACAGACAAAACCATCCTAGCCCACGCTGTCCATCTCACCCCCGAGGAACGCAAGTTAGTCCTACAGCGCAAGAGCAAAATATCGCATTGTCCTGCGTCAAATACGGCGATCACATCGGGCTGTGCGCCGATCCGCGATTTACTCGATGAAGGTCACACTATCGGCCTTGGGACGGATGTCTCGGGTGGTAACTCGCCGTCGGTATTAGAAAATGTGCGGCAGGCGATATGGGTGTCGCGGCATCTGTGTATTCAGACTTCGAAAGATAAAGCGAAGCTATCGACGGAAGAGGCACTGTTTCTTGCTACAAGAGGAGGTGCGGCGGTGGTGGGGATGCAGGATAAGGTCGGCGGGTTTGAGGTTGGCATGGAGTGGGATGCGCAGATGATTAGTCTGGGGGTTGTGGGTGAGGATGGTTGTCGCGATGGGGCGTTTGAAGAGGGGCCTGTTGATGTATTTGGGTGGGAGAGTTGGTCGGATTTGGTGGAGAAGTGGGTGTATAGTGGGGATGATCGGAATACCGTGGCTGTGTGGGTGAAGGGGAGGCTGGTGCATAGGACGGGGAGGTTTGCTGGGGCGGAGAGGGTTGCGACGCCCTAGTATGACGTAGATGTCATACAGCTCAAAGTTCGAAAATAGCGATATCTCTTGAGACCTTGATCCTATGGCTATTCTTTATAACCCATTTCTAGTTCAGTCGTCGATCAACGTCACCCCAAACCGAACTTCGTCTTTAGACCACCCAGTGTTTAGAACCTTTGCAAGCATCTCGCCGATGTCCATAAGTTGTCTCCTCCTCTCAACAAGTTCGAGGAACGTATACATCGTACGACATGCATGCCGCAGCAGTTTCATAGCTAAGTCCTCTGGAGAGATGCTGTAGTCGATCTCTATATCCTCAGCATCGTGCGCTAGCCCATGTAAAGCGTACACTTTGTCCAGAACGTTCGTGGCTTCCTGATGACGATATGTCTCTAGCAGACTCATTAAGCATGTGGGTTGGCGTTCACCAGGGCCGCCCGTTCTATGAAACTGGTCATCTCGCTCAGCCTTCGCGAAAACTATGATTGCTGCCGGAGACTCAAGAAGAGTCCGAGGTAAGCGCAAGTGACTTCCCGTGAAGTGATGATACCACCCTCGTACTTGACTGGCCAGGGCCCATAGAGTCCCCAACTCAGTACGCATATTGCCACACCATATCGTGCAATGTCTTGCGAACATAATCTCTTGTATGATCCAGACTCTACGCCAGTATCTTTTGTCGCATAATTCGATAACCACTGTTGCTTGTAGTTCGGTACCAAATTCCGCCTCTTGTTCTACGAGGAAGGGATTGGGTGTGCGCTCTATGAGGAACCCCATGCCGTGGTTCAGATAGGACAAGTCGTAGAAATCGCCCAGCCAGATGGAAACTGACTCGGCATTGCGGTATATCCGGCGCATGATCGAAATCTGATAGCTTCGTTCGTATTCGTTGCTCTGATTGATACAGATAGCATCAATCCAGTACATACCATACTCCTGTTGCGACCGCATCTCTTCTAGGAAAGTCCATAGATTGCGACCAACTGCGAAGGGCACACCATTGAGTTCGATATCAATGGAAGCGATGACTGAGCCCCATGTGTACGATAATGCAGTGAAATCTGGCAGTCTCGATTGAAGTGAGTATACTCGGAAGTTGCATTTGATGGGGTCGGAGAGCCTGCCAGGTCGGAGTTCCAAGAGCCTGAACTCCTGGCTATGTGTATGGAGCGGCAACGAGCGGTAAGGATTCTGGTAGGGGGCGGAAGGGTCGTTCATAATCGTAACTTCCACTAAAGCTGGACTACCTTGCGCAAGTCTTCCCTGCTGTCCTTGAGGCATTAGTGACAATGACTGAATACCTCTCAGGTATACTTCAGAGTGAGACATCATACAAAACGCAAGGTACTCTAGAATGATCGCGTCAACCTAGCCGGTGCATGCGACGGCACATCGCCAGGCACCTGTGCAGTATGCTGGGAACAGTACTTCCAGGTGACGAATGTCGCACGGATTCAGAAATGAATTTGGCGTCGTAGACTGAGATGATATACTTGGACGGGTGAAGATAGCACGTATCCTTCGGGCGGGGCAGTAGCGATACAATGCGGGGATACATGCCTCCTGCAGCTGAAACGATGCATTTCAGCCGCAAATGCCACTGGTGGTATCATGCCAGCATGTATTGTGTCGCTTCCCAGATGCGACACAGCGATCAGGCTGAACCGAAACTCCCAAGTAGGTTCAATTGCGACGAAAAGCTTATCCAAGCATCGCGCGAAGAACGAACGTCGGAAACCTGGTTGTCAGAGGAAGGAATCAGAAATGGCTTCGACAAGGAGATTAAAGTGGGGCCGAGCTTGGGCCCCATGAAGTCCTCCAGCTGCACGCACCGTCGCAAGCACGAATACACCACAATCTAACATGAACGCAGTGCATGTCAGAATATTCAACCTGAGTGTAGGATCGTGTTTGGCTCCTTGCGTATTGTGCGTAATGACTTGAATTGGAAAGATAATATTTTCTCATTTCTTCAACCCAAGCTCCATCAACGCCTTCTTACCCTTCGTACCCTCCTCTTCCCACCACAACCCTCTTATCTCCAGCCCAGCCTTTCCAAACAAGTCCTTCCACTGCGCCTCAGTGCGTTCCGAAGAGCCCAAGTTCATCATCTGCCAGTCCATCTTGGCATCGAAGTGCACAACCTCCGTCTCCGTTTCCGGCAGAATGACCTCGTGAATTAACACCACACTATCCTCAGCCATTGAGTTGACAATATTCGTCAGGATGGTAAGTGCTTGCATCTCGGGCCAGTCGTGCAGAAGCATGCGCAGGTAGAAAGCCTTGGCGCCCTTGACAACCGGTGGGAAGGGATCGAAGAAGCTGTGTCCAACCGTTACAACGCCATCGGGCAGACCTTTAGCCTGCGCGATAACGCTCGGAAGATCCAACAGCATGCGTACACCCGGCAAGCCTTCTGCACGCTCGCAGAATTTTACTACTTGATGACCTACGCCGCCACCGACATCGACGAACAGAGGGCGCGAGGGTTCGGTAATGGCGAGGCGCTCCTTGACCGGGTACGATTGCACAAACTTGTTGTGCTCACCTGGCTTTACCAGCGTCATCGTTTCGTTGAATGCGTCGAACATTTTAACGTTCTCCGGCTTGTTCATAAAGTCGAAGTAGGTCTCACCTTTGCAGCCATAGGCGAAGCAGAAGGGGCTGTCGCGCGCGTCTACGGGGTGCTGGTACCCGTTTGCGGCGAAGTAATCTGGGAACTTGACGGCCGAACGGAAGTGGTAGTGGAAGTGGATGATCGCGCTGCGAAGAGGCGCGCCCTTTGCTATGGCACGGCCGAAGGTAGTTGGGGTGTAGCGTTGTGGAGTGTCTGCTGTCGAAGTGAAGACTTCGGGTACGAGCATTTTGAGGATGCGGTCTTGACGGGATCAGTAAGTCAAAGCTTGTGATATTTTGGATGGGAGAAAGCTTACTGATTAACCTGAGGTCTGCTTTGCTCTTCTCTGCCAGCTCGGCGGCGGTGATGGGCCCATTGTTTGCTATGGCGATGTCGACAAGGTTGAGGTCAACAGCCAGTATGGTCACGATTGGATCGTAGATTGCCTGACACGGTTAGCCTTTTCTTAGGGTGTAGTGCATGTATGTGCCGGATGTAGGATGGATATCAACATGGAAAGACGCACGAAGAAATGACGCAGAAACTTGTCCATAGGTGTTTCCAGGGCTTGTGTGAGTTTCTCAGAGGCCTGCAGTAAGGCGAGCCGGTCAGCCTCCTCGAGACCTGCTGGCCCCTTACTAGCAAGAGCGAGGATATCCTGAGCGAGTGTCATGTCCGATGTTGTGTTTATTCTCCTTTGGGGTGGAAGATGGGTAACTTTGGCAGTTTCTTTTAGGCCTGCAGCCGCTTGAAGCAGTACTTATGCCAACGCGCTCGGTATGTATCTTCAACTTGATCGACAGCAAAGAGACAGCTGTTCCAAGTAGACCACGAGTCTATACGGTACGGCCGTAATTGACATGCCCTACAACTTTTACCAGACTTGGACTATCTATCGTAAATCGCGGCGAAAGCAGCCTCGCGCCTAACGTGCTCACACTATGCCAAGTGTACCAATTCATCAAACCTACCGCAATACATGTGCAGATACTGTGCCCATACTCGTCTTGTAATGCACCGATTTTATGAATGCACCGAGTGCGCGAATGTACCGAGAATAGAAATAAGCCGCATGTGACGAATGTACCCAGACCGATACTACTTGTAGGAAAAATGTTTATACAATAGTACTAGATCAGCTCTCCATGCAGACGAAGCGCATGCCGTATGAACTCGAGGATGTTCGCCAGAACACAATGCCATGTTCGAATCATCTTACGGAGAAATTTGAGTCCGCACGTGCCAATAGCCCCACCTGCACCTTCCCGAGGTCCTCTAATCCAAACACACGACAAGTTGATTCTTCATGAAACACCCAGCCTCATGTGTTTACTATTCACGAAATAGACGTAGTAGTTGCTCCCGCAAACGTGGAGTCTGCATTACGCGATAGATGATTGCGAACAATCCTACTTCGGTTCGCAATGTCCGATTTGACCCACCACTTGCTGGCCGCCTCAGGGTCAACACTCATATACGCGTATTCCGCAAAAATGATTGTACGATGTTCGTACCTACGTATAGTATAACAGGCGTGATGTGCAGCTCTTCGATCAACTGAGAAACCGACCATTTACATTCATTTTGTTACGCTCTCTGTTTTTTTCTATCTTCATTGTCACTCGTTTACACCACCGCCATGGTGAACTTCAATTCCATCATCGCATTTTCAGCTTTCGGTCTGGGTGCGCTGGCACACCCAACCATCAAGCACATCGACCGTCGCTTTTGTTCGCTCGAACAGCGCAGCGTCTTCGCCCGGGCGGAAGATCCGACTTCACCCGCACCAATTCCCAAAGCGACGACATGGAACCCGCCTTCCGACATGGTCACCGGTCTAGACCAGGTATGGAAGCAGACCATGAAGGAGAACCCTCAAGGTCTTCAGGACAAGAACTGGATCATTGATCAGATGATGGCCAACAACGGGAGTATCAACTACTGCGTCCGCTGGAACCACTCGGGTAAAAGCACTGCGAGTGCGCGCGCATCCACCGTCAAAGCTTTGCAGCGCTCGATGCAGAAGTGGTTTGACGTACTCGTTGGATTCGAAGGATTCCCGCTTACTGAACTCAATGTTGACGTTGTCGGCTACGCTGTCAAAGACAAGAGCCTCATCGAAGGTGATGTTACTGGGCTAGACATCTACACCACAACCGATGGTGATGGCGTACCCGAGTGCGATACTCGCTGCTATCGCGCCGCTCATTTGGATGGCGACATGAGCCAATGCCCTGGTGGTGAGGCCAGCCGCTACGACATCAGCCTCTGGCTTGATGAGAGTCTCGAGGGCCAGATGGGTGGCTATGGATACAACTGGGGAGAGGAGATTGGTCCGGACTACTTCCTCAACAACATCGACCAGGACAATATTCACATCTTGCTCCACGAGATGGGCCACGGCTTCGGTCTTCTAGGTATGCTGTGTACGTATTCCGTCATGTTCTGTGCTAACTGCGTGTCAGACTTCTACGATTGGGTACCGCAAGGTCAGACCAACTTCATCATGATGGCCGGTAGCGCCATGGAGATCACCGAGTTCGATGCTTGGATGCTGAGGGATTGGTGGAGGAAGTTGAAGGCAGAGCGCAAGTGGTAGGCTACTACGTTCGTGAGATGTCGGTACCCTGCGCATGGATACATGTTTAAACTTCTGCGGTAGGGTGATGACTGTGAGGTCTGGTGAAATGGTTTTGTTTCGTTCTTCTGTACATATGTTATCGGTTTGGTGTGCGAAATAAGTTCTGCTGCTAGTCATGGCCGATCTCGAGAAATCGTTGAATCGGATGATCAAACTAGATGAATTTTTGCAGCGTGCCGATATTTTTGCGTGAAGGCCTCTCCGTCCATCAACCCGTAGACGAAGCAGTCACCTATCAAGCGAAAGCTATCACCCGCTGGCGTATTGTTAGGGTCTGAGACATCTCCATCACCATCTGCAGTGACTACTTCATCTTTCCGGACGATGAACGGCACATTTCCGCCCTTGAAAACATGCACTCTATCGCCCACGACGGTCGTTCTTGGGCCAATGCCCATGTATCCAGATTTGGTAAGGAAAAAACGTCGGGACGCTGTCGCAGTTTTGAGAGCGTGATGTACTCCAGATATGCCTTCATCAAGGTCGCGCTGTGAAAACGAAGCTGTTCGAGAGAACGTGTCTCGTGAGATGCATCGAGACCACATACTCCACGCCCTATAGGACTCGTAATCGTCTTTTGTAGCTCGGCGATAAGAGCTCTTCGTATCGCGAGTATTCGGAGCAGTACCCGTTCGTATCAAATCCCCGACCAATGTCCGCCAAAAGACATCCTGATATAGCTCACCAGTAGGATATGGCTTTGAGTCTTGCAGGAATAGATTAGTGAGCAGCTTCCAGGACTTTATGACGGCGCATGTATCGCTGATCTGTGTATGTCGACTAACCTCACCAATAGTGGACACGTAGTCGATGTACACAGCCTCAAGCTCTAGTGCATTGTTCTCCGGATGGTACCGAACTGGGCCTTCACGGTTACCGCTTGCGTTGTACATGTTCAATGAGCCGACTCTTTCTATTTCGACCGGAAGACATGGTAGCGACCAGTCCATTACCCAAGAAGGAAGACCTTCAAGACGTTTGCGATTCAGGACAGCTTCAAGGTCTCCTGCAAGGACTGAGAGCGATCCTGTTCGTCGTAGGTTGCCCCAAGTCGTTCGAGTGAAGATTTTCGTCGCATCGCTATTGTAATCGGGAATCAAGGCTGGCAAGCCTTGCCAGTCCGTAGTCAATCCGAGGAGAGCAAAAACTTTGTCTCGTTTGTCAGTCGCCTGTAGGGGTCGAAACTTCCAAAGCAGATCCAGCAACGTCGCGTTTTCGGAGCTACTCTCGTGACAACGTCTTGTCTCTTCGATTCGAAGCACGAAGTTGCTGAACTGATCCAGTGTGTCTTGCCCATAGAGCGTCCCAGCCAGATCCAGGCACAAGGTGTGACGCTGCCGGACATAATTAACGGCGGCGCTAGCGAACATTGACCAGGGGGCTGAAAGCATGCCGTAATGTACCGTGGCGTTTCTCGAGAGTACGGTCTCTTGGATGACCCAAATGCGCTGCCACTGCCAGTTCTATTGTCAGTTCAGACCAAATGAAGGCACTGTGGATAATCACCCAAGCCCTGTCCATCAATCTCGCGAGACCGTGCCATACCCTAAGAGACTGTGACCCATGCCAACGGCTGTTTGTCGCAATCAGGCCATGTCTCCTAGGATATTCGATGCGTTCCGATATAGTGGCTTTGTTGCGATCCAGCAACTTGAGTAGAGGGTACGAAATGTCTTCGGCAAAGTCCTGGATTAAACAAAACGCACCAAGAATATCCGGGCCTGTGTTCGCCGCGGTTGTGTCTGCCAATGCGACCAACGGTGCTACATTACATGTGTGCTCAAAATTGAGCATAAACTCCCGGCGCACGTCGCTGTCTCTGGAATCACCTGTCCACGCTATCTCGGAAGCATTGCCTTTCAAAAAGCGGGAGCCAATATCCTCACCGAGCGTTGGTTCGCCAAGCCATATGATCGTCTCGCGACTGTTGCTGTATATATCACCCATTAAGCCAACTTGTTTAGTTCTCTCCGAAGCATCTGCTTGGTTGATACACAGCGCGTCCGCCCAGAGCAGAACCTCATGGTCAGGTTGTCGAAGTTTGCGCAGAGCCGTGGAAAGATTCTCAGAGAC
Source organism: Alternaria novae-zelandiae (assembly GCF_023758075.1). Taxonomy (NCBI): domain Eukaryota; kingdom Fungi; phylum Ascomycota; class Dothideomycetes; order Pleosporales; family Pleosporaceae; genus Alternaria; species Alternaria novae-zelandiae. The sequence continues at coordinate 2,135,566 of NW_026056962.1, read as the reverse complement.
AGAAACAAGTTTCCCGTTGCACGTTATCAGAACCTGGCGAGCGACGCCTTCGGAACCCCAAGTGTACGAAATCGCGATATAGCGCCCTCGAACATCGTCAATGGAAGAGGCCTGGAGCTCTGCGTGAATGTCATCTTCCCCGGCGCCAGGGTGAAGGTGTAGCACACGGATTGCACGCGTCGCAGCATCGAGAGGGAGGTAGATTTCTTTCTTAGTCTTCCTGGCGCGTCTTCTGAGCTTTGACGCGATGCGCCGGGCCATGGTGGGTGGAGTGTGGACAGCTGTCATTCAGCTGAGAATGCCCTATGCTTACGCTTCGTGATGGCGCGACTCAGCCACTCACAGAGTGGGCGGCCTAACCGCAAGCTGACGGCCAGCTCCAGAGTCTCGCGATAGACTCCTGGGAACATTGCTGGTTTGATGCGATCGGCACTATTTGGCATCCGATGAACGATAAGGCGACAAGTTCAGTCTCCAGGGCTACGTTGGGATGTCAGCCGTGACGTCACATGCGCACGATCCCGACAGCTTCGGCTCTAATCGCCTGTGGTGCTCGGAATCGACGCGTCCTCATCATTTGCCAAGAACCACAACGACGCATCAAACCTTTGTTCAACCACATCCTTCCCATACTCTCTCTCTACCTGATGAACATTAAATGAAGCTATGAAGCTGTCGCGCAAGCATGCTGGGCGACTCAGCTAGCGCCCGCAAAAGGAGCGTATGACGAGCGATCGCAGCAGCTAGCCCGTGCCTAGCGGTGTAGAAAAAGGTAAGAGAGACGAACGGGTCGCGTCCCGTGGAAGTCTCTAGTGCCAATAATGCTTGATCGGCATGGCTTTGTACCTTGTTTTAGGACTGCTTTAAGGCCGGCGTGCCTGGAACACGTCGGGTGCTGCTCCGTTATCACGATCTCACTCTTCTCTCGATAGCAGGACATGCTATCGACAAACCTCCGTCGAGCTACCGTTGCGCTTCTAGCTTCAATCCGCTTAGTTCATTGCTCCACCAGCAGCGAACATGAACAGTTCAAGGACGTAACATGGGATGACCAGAATTGGGTTATAGCGACACATGCCCTGGATCAAGGCCACTACCAGTCCCGCCTAACGCTTGCAAATGGCTACTTTGGCATCAATGTAGCATCGGCAGGACCTTTTTTCGAAGTGGATGAGCCAGTGGATGGCGACGTTATAAGTGGGTGGCCGCTGTTCAGCAGACGACAAGCTTTCTCGACCATCGCAGGCTTCTGGAATAGTCAGCCACGAACAAACGGAACGAATTACCCCTGGCTGTATCAGTATGGGTGGGAGAGCTTTACTGCTGGCATTCCACATGCTAGTGGTATCGTTGTGGAGGCCAACGGCGAATTTCTGAATGCATCAGTCAACCCCGATCACATTTCCGATTTCGTATCCAGTCTAGATGTAAAAGCTGGAATTGCAAGCTGGCGATACAATTGGCGGCCTGGTGGTTCCGGAGATGGGACAGTTGATGTGGACTATCAGATGTTCGTGCACAAGCTTTATGTCAATAAGGCAGCAGTCAGGCTAAGACTGACTGCAACACGCGACCTCAACGTGACGGTGTACGACGTTCTTGACGGTGACTGTGCTGTTCGCTCAGACTTCGTTGAGAAGAAGTTTGAAGAAGACACGCCTACGATCTGGTCCGCTGTCAGCCCGGGAAACATCACCGACGTAAAGGCTTATGTATATTCGACTCTGAGTGGCAGCGATTGGGTCAATCTTACTGATCGTAGTGAAGTAGCCGGCGGCATCTTCAGTGGCGGCAATGGCTCAACCATTGCGCAGTCTCTCCCGGTCGAGCTGGTCGCCTTTCGCCCCACCGAAATCACCAAGTTCATCGGGGTCGCATCGACAGACGCTTTCCCAGACCCACAGAGCGTAGCACGCGACGCATCTCTATCTGGTGCCGAAGAGGGTTACTACAAGTTGTTGCATTCTCATATTGAAGAGTGGGAGTCCATACTAACACCAGACTCGGTCGATGATTACCACCTACCGAACGGATCTCTCCCGGAAGATCCAGACGTACGGACATTGCATATCATGGCACGAACCAACCCATTCTACTTGTTATCCAACATGGTCGGACCCAATGCTGTAGCTGCAGCCAACAACAATACAAAGCTCGACATTTACAGTATTCCTGTCTGTGGGCTGGGCTCAGACTGCTACGGCGGCATGATATTCTGGGATGCAGATGTATGGATGGCCCCGGGAGTCCAAGTATCGCATCCGCAACACGCTCAGAATGTCATCAAGTACCGCGTAGAACACTTCGATCAAGCGCAACGCAACGTCGAAACTGCGTACCAATCCAGCAAGAACCAGACAGGTAGATTTACACCTGGAGGAGCTGTGTATCCTTGGACGAGCGGGAGATTTGGCAACTGCACAGGCACTGGCGCGTGCTTCGACTACGAGTACCACCTCAACGGCGACATCAGTCTTGCGCTCAATAATCACTTGATCATCACCGGAGATGGAGAATACTTCAACGACACCCTTTTACCGATCTCAAACGCTATTGCGCATTTCTTCGGCCAGTTGCTAGACTTCAACGAGACGTCTGGGGCATACGAGCTCTGGAATGCTACGGACCCCGACGAATACGCCAACCAGGTCAACAACATCGCCTTTACCACTGCACTCATGCAACGTCATTTCCTCGAGACGAACGAGTTTAACAGCTGGTTTGGACGCAGCCCCAATGCTAGCTGGGCAGACAAGGCATCCAATATGCGAATCCCAATCAACGAGGATGCTGGCATCATTGTGGAATACACTGGAATGAATGGATCAGTAGCGGTTAAGCAAGCTGGTAAGTAACATCCATCTCTTCGACAGTTGAGCCACTAATCATGACTTCTATTTAGACGTTGTTTTGGTAGACGACCTACTGCATTACCCGAATCCATACAGCTTAGCCAACCTGGACTACTACGCGGCGAAGCAGTCTCTAGATGGCCCCGCAATGACATACTCTTCGTTTGCCGTTGTCGCAAATGAAGTCTCACCATCTGGCTGCTCGAGCTTCACCTACGACGTTTACTCATCCTCGCCATACGTCCGCGCACCATGGTACCAATACTCAGAACAACTCATTGACAACGTCGACAAGAACGGCGGCACACACCCTGCTTTCCCTTTTCTGACCGGCATGGGAGGAACTAACCGCGTGGGTATTTTCGGATATCTTGGTCTCGGTCTCTACTACGATAGGCTGGATATCGACCCCACGCTGCCGCCGCAGATCCCGTATCTCAACTACCGTACCTTCTACTGGATGGGCCATGGTATCAACGCTACTTCCAACTCGACGCACACGACTTTGACACGTCTGCCACGGGAGAATTATACCCTGCCATCGGCGAACGCGACATACTTTGACAAGCCCATCCCCGTTACGATCGGTACCCGCAGTAACCGCGACAACACAACGTACGAACTTGGCGATGAGCCACTCGTAGTGCGCAACCGACCAATGGGCGAAATATTCACAGTCGGCGGTAACATCCTCCAATGCAAAGCTCTGCTCCCACCATCCCAGGGCAACAAACCTGGCCAGTTTCCTATTGCGGCTATCGACGGTGCCGCAAGTACGAAATGGCAACCCGAACTTGCGAACATCACCAGCTACCTGACCGTAGATCTCGGCGATTCAACGTTCTACCCTATCAACAAGGTCGTAATGGACTGGGGCAACCAGCCACCCTCATACTTCGAAATTTCCTTCTCCAACACCACTTTACCGCCGTTCGAAAGTCAACCCGGCTTAGAACTAGATGAAGATGTGAGAAAGGTAACAGCAGGAGATGTTGAGATCAGTGCGCCTTGGGATCCGGTTACGGCGTATGAGATCAAGACGTACATCGGCAATCAGACGAACGTCACGCTTGAGCAGAGTGTTTGGAGCGGACGGTATGCGCATTTGGGTATTAGCGGGAATCTTTTCGCGGAGAATGCTACGGATGGGGGGACGGTCGCGGAGTGGAGTTTGGTTAGGGAGGGGTTTTGAGTTGCTGGGTTTGAGTTTCGATGAAGCTGTTGTATATGGAGGAATGACCGCAACGTTGGTACTCGTAGATTATAATGATACTCTTGTAATTAGCGGATCTTCAACCTTGTTTCGTAACCACAAAGCTAGTACAATACCCAGCCCCAATCGTCTGGATCTCTCCTGGTATGTTGATTTCATTCCAGAATCCGCTGACCATATCGTTCTTCATCTCAGCCCCAATATTTGAGAGATCGCCACAGTTCCCATGTTTACCCCAACCCCATGATATTAACTTGCCTTCTTTGGTCACAGCGAGGATGTGGTCCGACCCAACAGCGATTTTGTCCAAAAGCGGTAGATTGGGCGGTAGTAGCTTCCACATGTTTTCTTTACCCCATGCGGTAAGCGTTCCGTCGTTGATGAGCACGAAGATGGCGTGCCATGTAGCTCCGATGTCTTTCCAATTCTTGACGTGTTCGGGCATGTTCGAGATGATGTTGAACTTGTCTTTGCCGAGGAGGTGGTGTTTACCCTGGGATGGGTCGCTGACCAGGTATGTGAAGTCCTTGCCACATACCACCTTCTTAGGTCTAAATGGTATACCTTCGATTGGGCTAGGCGCCATGCCTTTGCCGCCCAAAGGTATGGCGCCGTACAGTCCATCCCCAAGCTGACCGAGACGTGCTTTTCCCCAACCGTATACTGAGCCACTTTCCATAATGGCGATGTAATGCCAAGCTCCTGCTGCGAAATCGATCATCCTGCCTCGAAGTAGAAGCAGGCTGGAGCCTTCGCGTGAGCCTAGCTCACCCCAGTTGTTCGAACCGAACATCTTGATATAATTTGTTAAAAGTTCAGAGTCGTGCTCGTCAGGCTCGAGAGGCTCGAGAGGCTCGACAGACTCGACACAAGCTGAGGACTCGCATGTAGCGGCGGTAGAACTGTTATTGTGGGACAACATCTGGAACGGTTCAAGTTGAGGTGTAGGATTTTCCTTCCACAGCTGATCTTTGCGATTACTACCAACACCATAGACCACGCCGCTTTTTGTGCGGAACAGAGTGTGATTGTCGCCGCCTCCGATGTACGATATCTCGTCTAGAGGTATAGGGCAGCAGCCGGTTGTAGGATTGAGGACTGGCGTTGGGGTATCGACTATTTCGGCTGCTGGGAGCCCGAGTTGACCTTCTCCGTTACTTCCGAAAACGTATAGTTTGTGCGATGGATCTGTGGCAAGTGACGGGGCCACATAACAAAAGCAAGTTTTCTGAGAGCATGACATTTTGGTATGGGAGTAGTATGGTAATCAGAAATTCGGTGGGTGTCGCTGAATAGGTTGGCGATGAGAGCGACTGGTGTGCGCGTGAACGAGAAAGGGTGGGTAAGGATGCTTTGCTTGTTTAAAATCCTTCCAGAGCACACGCAATGAAAAGAGCTTTGTAATGTCTACGCTCTTACTTCCTCAACGGACGAATCACAGATATGGTATACAGAACCTCTTTTGAACGCTGCAATGCCTTGTAAATATGTCTGTGCAGATAACCAACCTGCATATGGACGATCTCAGAAGTGAGGCGCGGTACAAACAGCAGGAGGAGTTCCAAAGATACTCTAGATCAAGATCTGAAAATGCTCGTGGCAAGATTGAAGATGCGCGGCTTCTTGAGTTGACGGCGCTAGCCCGCCGCGACGCTAATCGCTTACAGGGATAGCGGGTCCGTGCGCCCACTGAATTTCGACATGCAACATCGTCGGGTAACTTCCACCCATCGACGACAGCCAAACCGACCACGCCCACCCGTACTAACCGCACGCACATTCCACAGTCGCCCAACATGGCCTCCCAGAGCGTGCAATGCTTCGGCAAGAAGAAGACCGCGACTGGTACGCAAAGCCCGCCGCCCGACACCCCAGAGCAAGAAGAACAAGGCTAACAATACCGCCCACAGCTGTCGCCCACTGCAAGGTACACACGCAATGCCACGATCGAACGCGCAACCGAACAGCATACTTACGATGAAATTCTAGGCCGGAAAGGGTCTCGTCAAGGTTAACGGAAAGCCTCTTTCCCTCGTCCAGCCCGAGATCTTGCGATTCAAGGTCTACGAGCCCATCCTCATCCTCGGTGTTGACAAGTTCGGTACGCACACACGAAACCCCAGGGAGGAAGCTGCGAAGGAATCACGGGCAAAATACTAACAACTTGGGCAGCCGACGTCGACATCCGCGTCCGCGTCTCCGGTGGTGGTCACACCTCGCAAGTCTACGCCATCCGCCAAGCCATCGCCAAATCCATCATCGCCTACTACCAAAAGTACGTCGACGAGCACTCGAAGAACCAGCTCAAGCAGGCCCTGATCCAGTACGACCGCACACTGCTCGTTGCCGACAACAGGCGGTGCGAGCCCAAGAAGTTCGGTGGTCCAGGTGCGCGCGCCAGGTACCAGAAGTCTTACCGTTAAGCGGTATCACTTTTGGGCTTGGAGAGGAGAAAGATGGAGCGGTGTATGGGGGAGCATGGAGCGGTGTTCATCCTGGGCTTTTACATGGGGTCTTCTACTGTCTACTATCTATCTCCTTAAGGACGAGGTTACGTGACATGGCGCGCAACGGCTGCCTGGTACGATCCCCCGGCTTGTGACGATACAAAATGAATACATTGGTTGCAAGAACATGGACAACGGCGTGTCGAGTGTGGATGGTCATGAGATTCTCAGTGAAGCAGGATAAATGAATGCCAATCGACTCTTCCCCAGACGAACTACTTAGGCACCGAAGTGGTACACGCCAAGCAAGCGCACAGCTGTCAAAGACGTTTTATGAAGAGGGCAATGGACTCAATTAACGGTCTAACATTCACCATCTCCAACACCAACGCTTTCATGCATTAACACACATACGCACACACACACTAACACAAGTTATCCAGCAGCCAACCACTTCGCCTTCTCGTCCTTCCAGGTACGTCCCTGGAGGTCAAGACTGTTGTTGGTATAGCCATAGATTTTGAGAGGCGAAGGCTTCTAACCATCGCTACCGCTGCTCCTAAACGCCGCACACAACGCGGCATACTGGTGTGTGAGATCGAGGACGTGCTGGGGTAGCGAGGTACCCTGGATGATGCTGCGGATCTTGACGGCGCCTTCTTCTTCGATAAGTTTGCGGATTGTGTAGAGGAGGGAGGGTGAGAACTGGTGTTTTGTTAGTTTCGCCATATTGTCGAAGAGGTGAAGGTAGACTTACCTCGGAGTACCATCGGTACTGCCAAGTGACCAGTCTGATCAACGCAGCTGTAACGTCCCTGACTTGTTTCCTCTCCTCGCCTAGTTTCAGGACGCCTCTCATGGCTTTTGGTGAGAACTTAATTTGCAGGCAGTTCTCGTATGCTTCCACTGCCTCCTCTGTGTGATGCAGTCTCTCGGCGAGTTCACCTAGGATCTCCCACTCCTCACTGCTCTTCTTGTATAGAAGTTGCTGTTGCCTGTACTGCGCCATCTCAGTTCGCCATATCGTGTATACTCGCAGATCCTCGTACAGGACCATGAAGAGGTTGTCGAGCCAGCGTTCGCAGAGGCGCTTGTTCTGGAAGTGTGTGTAGTTTGGTTGCGAGGGGTTGCCGTTGTTCGCGGCGTCGTGTGCGTGAGGGTCTTCACTGCCGGCTTTCACAACTTCAGAGGCGACAGTGTGCATTGGCTTCTCGAGATCGTTGACTGCCTCGGTGGCCGCAGACGATGATTCGCCGTTCGTGTTGGATATCTCAGCGGAGGAGCGCTCCTCGACCTCGCCATGGTCACCATTTGTTTGCTGGGCGTGTGTGTTTGGAGAAGGAGAACGGAGCGCTGTTGTGCTGGCGCTGCGAGAATGCGGTTGCTGTGCGGTCTTTTCATGGCGGTATTCCTCCTCCATGACGAAGACTTGGCTTCGTATCTTGAGTAATTGATCCCAGCCTATCTTCTTTGTAATCTCGGTCAGCAGAATGTATGCTTTGAGGAAGGTACCCTTGAAACCCGCAGCGTGCAGCTTCCTCAGAGTTGGGTGCACAAGCTCCATATCGTCGATGTTGGAATCTTCAATCTCGTCGCACATGGCTTCTGGCATGACAGGCAGAAAGACTCGCTGTGGCTCGGGCATCCGTGGTGCGTCCTTGTCCTGGTAGGTGAACATGGGACATGAGTTGAGAGTCAACAATGCCATGTCCCACTGCTCGAGGCTGACGTATATCTCTGCTAAGCGCGCCCATGTGCCAAACTCACTAGGTGCAGACACAACGCTCCTCTTAGCAATCTCAAGCGCCAGGTCGCCGCGGCCCTTCTTGTTGCAGAACTCGGCTTGGCAGTCGAGCAGAGAGTAATCCATGGGCAACTCTTGGATGGCCTCGTGTAGCAGTTGGACTGCCTGCACCTCCTCATCTGCCTCGATGTATACCCGCGCCAGTAGGGAAGAGATCTCCGGATCGCGAGTTCGCAATTTCTCGAACAGATTGATGCCTGAAGTATATCTACCGGTGGTATGAATGTAGTCGAGAAGACCCGTAGTCAAGTGGTTCGAGACGAGATTTGGGACTTGGATCTCGGGATCAGATCCTAATTGCCAGCCTGAATTGCGTTAGCGGAGATATCATCATGCGAGCGAATATCATACCGTTGAAGAACAGGCGCTCTGCTGCATCCAGAAACTTGTGCTCGCTCTCGGTACTTGTGATGGGATTGAATCTCCGCACACCAACGATCTTCTTGATCGTGTCGCCGGAGCCATCGTCGGCATAAGAATATGCGCGCAGTACGCTACACAGGTAGGTCTCTAGCCAGAGTTCGTCGGTGGCTACTCGTTTGTCGCCGCGCTCATCGATGCAGTAGCTCTCCACAGTGCCAGGGATGTAGACCTGCACGCGCATGTCCAGCCGTGAGAAGGCATTGTAGCAGCTGCTCGGTCAGCAATTGCCAGCGCCGCAAGGAGACATTCCCCTACCAATACAGCCCAGAGACGACCTTGTTTTGCTTATCGTGCGCAGAGTATGTGAGGGTGTTGATGTAGGCTGCCAAGCTGGCAGACGAGGAAGCGTCTACGCCGGATACGTGGTGGTAGACGCCAATCTAATCACATGTCAAATTGGGTTCGCGGCCACTGTGCGGTCGAAGGTACTACGGACCTGTTTTGTCGCATTCTTGATGGGCTGCTTTATCAGGTGGACCAGATCTGGCGGGCCCAGCTCTCGTAGGGTCTGCAGAGATTCCGAGCGCGCTTCGATTGCGGAGTGTAGCTCGTCCTCGTAGATTCTAGAGCCGTGTTAGAAGAGATTACAGCAGAAATGCGCCATGATGATGTGTTGTGACTCGAAAATAGCAGCAAGGATGCAGGTGGGCGCATATGTAAAACATGTGTAGATTGAAAGCTAGTAGGTTGCGCGTACTCGGGAACAGCTGGCGATGTGACCATGGCTTCAATTGGCGCCGCAAATGCGGGGGGACGATGGCGGTGAAGAGGATGCTATGGCGGGGGCGGGTTGCTGGCGGAGGGGCTTGGTATACACTTCACAGCCCGGGCGGATGTTTGTCAGGGTTTCGGTGTCCTTGCTGAGTATGGAGGGCAGGCACGGTAGCTCATCGCGGAGGACCGCAGCTGCCAAGACGGGGCATCCCTGCGCTCCATCATTCACTGTCGCGTCGCGTCACACCGAGGCCTCACGACGTGTCATAGGCCACAGCCCAGTCGCATCCCACCTTCTTTGTCCACACCATCGTCGCGCCTTCCATGGTTGCCTGCTGCTCAGGGTCTGTACCACCAATGCTGTGAAACGTCTCTCATTCGCCTGTCGGCCTTTCCCAACTGCCTACAACCACGCACCTCTCGCATCATGGTAAGTACAACCCCGGCATTCTCAACCATGCCCGCTCACATATCGCAGTCGAAAGCCTCTACATGGCATCCCTACAACGTCGAGCTTCCCGAGGAGACGGCCGAAGAAGAAGTCGACGATACCCAGGAGATCCAGATCGAAGAGGCGCTGAAACTGTACCAAACCGCCCTCAACTACCACTCCAAAGGCCCTCCATCGTTCGACAAGACCGCCGCAGCTTACAAAGCTCTCTTCGAATCAGAGATTTTCAAATACGCCGAATCTCTCTCCGAATACCAGCGACATGAGGTCTTTGGCGAAGACCTGGTGTTCGACACCATATTAGAGGATGACTACGAGGCGGGCCCCGTCCAGTCTACAGGCGCTGCCGACAGCGCCCCCAACACACTCCAGCAAATACTGCACCTGTCATACAAGAACCATGGCCAGTTTCTGCTTGAGGCGATGCAGCATTGGATCGCTACCAGTGGCGTGTCACCGCAGATGGAGGCATGGAACAACACACGTGGCGCCCTAAATTACTTTGCCGAGGCTTTGGACAAGGAAGACACCGATCTGGATCTCTGGCTGCGTGCGGCATCTGTCGCGGCTATGCTGGGCAGCAAGCGCCTTACTCGCTACTGTCTGGAGGCAGTCTTGGATGGAAACGACGAGCAGTGGGAGAGCCTGCTACGACTTCCTGGGTTGGAGGAAGGTTTTGCCGGACAACAATTGCGCGAGCTTGTAGGACGTCTGGAGGATAATGTCTCACTGAGCCAGGCGCCACTATCCTCCATCAAGCGCAAGAAGCTTTCCGAAACGCTGAAGAGACGCCTAAATCCATTTCCGTTCGCGCCCCTCCCAGCCGATGTCGCCCTCGCCGAAAGCCTACACAACATCAAGGTAGCACCGGAGAGCGTGACCCTCACTCCGACCAAGTGGGACTGGGCAGGAGTGGGTGATATCATCGTACGGCAGTTCCTCTCTGAGCAACAGGGCATGACGCCTAACGTGCCTTCTGGTTCCAACATAGTCTTCAGCATACCACCCGAGAGTGAGACTCCTGAGCGCATCGAGTCTGAACCACCCGCACCAGTACAGGAAGCCTTGATGCCCGCCCCTGCGCCCGCTCCGACCCCGTCGCCACAGACCGAAGAATCCAACACTGCAGCGACCGAGGCGGAGAACGTACCAGAGAAGGATGGCGAAGACACTATAATGGAAGAGCAGGAGGCCGAGGGCGAGGTCAAGAATGAGGAGGCTGCAACTGTTGGCCCTTCCAATGTTGCACCAGTCCCGTCGCGCAAACGATCGACAGACTCTGCTGGTCTACCCGAAACCGCAGAGGGTGGAAGGTCACGCAGTAAACGCATTCGGGGTCGAGAGTCAATTCTTGAACCGACAATTGGCAATGCAGCTCAAGAGGCTAGTAAACAGCTTGACACACAACTTGAACCATACACATACGCAGATTCATGCCTCTATGAAATCCTCAAGGATATGTATGCGAAGCTCGGTGTCGAGGGAATGAAGGACCCCGATGAGCTGCGTAAGCTGGTCATGGCGCTCCCTGACGCGACTGCTACAGATCCCATTGATAAGGCCGCTTGCGATTTCTTCACGGGATTACGAAGCGGGCACGTCAAAACTGCACAAATCCTTCTCAGTTCCGAGTCTTTTGATCTCCTCGGTGCGACTAGGGAACACGGACTCAATGCATTTCTGGGGTTTTCCAAATCAAGTTCGAGTCAGGCCTCCAATAAACCTTTGCTGGAAAACCAAGGCTTGAACGCATTCGCAAGGTCTGTCAACAACGGTTGGCTTTCGATTGAAGAAGTCGCATTCGGCTGGATCGAATCTCTGTTTACTCCAGGTTACTGCTCAACAACAGGAACTCAGCCGAGTGATCAGTCAAGCTACCTGCAGTTTAGATGGGCGGAGGATCTCAAGCGCAATGTTGTACAAGTCATTGTTCGTATTGACGAGTTCATATACGAGCGCATGGCTGAACGCGTTGACAGCCTCAATCGGCGGATACTGGACGCTACACATCGGTCTCAGGCATATGAGCTCTCTGCCTTCGACAAGGCGCAGATAGAGATAGTGGAGGCCTTGTTCGAGCTGCATCTCGATGTCTACTCTCTTATCAAACATCCGCAAAGTGTAGTAGACGCCAGCACCCAAATCCTCCAGAGTGACCGTCTAGAAAGATGGGCTTTGCTCGCGCGGGAGGTTTTACAACTTCGATCGGACTGCAAACGAGGTCAAGGCATTGATGATTTGGGTTTGCGCCATATCTGGGCGACAGTCTTTCAAATGAGCGTCAACGACGAGGTTTTGCCGGAACATGTATTGTCTGCCATGGCACAGTTGAAAGATATGTTTGAGCCTCTGGGCGATCACACGATTCAGATACAGAACAACGCCGTCATGCCGGAACTTTCAGTCGCCGCTATTGATCAAGAACTCGTGCGCATTAGTATGAAGGACTTCTTCCTCAAAGTCTTTGACCAAGAGGAACAGGACCCAGTAACGGTTATCGAAAGCCTGGAGCCGATACTGGAGCTTGCGAACACAAACGACCCTAGTACCTCCCCGAAGCCGGACGGCTTGGAACATGACGGCGTTGATGCACACAGTTCGCCTACTGTAAGCACTGGCTCAGAACAGCAGCTCGATCGCGCCTCGCCCGTTCTGGAAATGCGGAAGTTCCTCGACTCTGCGAATGTCAATGTCCGACTCTCCCTCTGGAACAGGTTGCGCGTCGCATACGAAGCCATTGACTATTCTTCAAAGGTCTTGTCATGCTTCCTTAGAAGTATTGAGGCCCTTGTGGAAGATCTCAGATCTACAAATTTCCAGGAACTTCCATTGCTAGACCGTCAACACAAGCTCCTAACCCGATACCGGGTTATCGATGACATGGTCGTCAAGATAATCCGCATCATCCGAGATGACAAAGCGCCATTCGCCTGCATCTCATATGAGCATGTCCAATCGTCCATGTCTGCTATCGCAGAATTGCTGCATATCATCTCAGCAGCAGACATGCTCCGAGATCTGATTCGTGTCAATCACATCACCGTACCTCGAGTAGAATCTCAGCCCAATGCGGCGTTCGCCAATATGATGTCAAGACTCGACGACATACACCTACGACTCTGGATCCTGCAGTACCATCTGTTCAAAGACGGCATGTCCCAAGATTCAGAGGCTTTCCCTACTCCTTCTGACGATTTGTTCGATTTCATCCGCCATGTGCATCATGCGACTGGTGTACGTGGCTTCTGTCACCTTTCTAATCGTCAATTCTTAAGGCTCGCAAAGGACGAGCTACTTCGCATGGATGATATCGTTGATGGTCCCAGCCACGCCACCGAGCTTTGCCAGGTACTACACGATATGTATGGATTAAAGCTTTTCGTCGAGCCTTTGGACTGTCAGAGCTTTCAAACTACGCCAGACGTCCTTGATAAGAAGACTGCCTTCAGCATCTTACCTTTCGCAATGTCGCAAGCTGCTAAAGTCGATCTCAAGGACCTACCGAAGACCGAGCTCAAAGGTACCATCGAGAAAGTACATGCTGCTCTTGGTCGGCCTAAACAGAACGAGGATATCACCTTTAACCGCAAAGTCATTTCCACTTACTTCAAATCACCCGTCAATCCAGTGGCACTGTTTGGGTGTCTGAAAGGTGTTGGTTCGCTCGCCACGAAACACATTCCTGCTGACGAAGCTGTGGCTGCATCGAAGGGCTGGTACTATATGATGGGAAACATCGCGCTGAGCAAATTCCGATCGCAGAAACGGATGACTCAGGGACCGACAGAAGACCTTAACTATGCCCAGGCATTCTTTGTGCAGGACTTGGAGCACTCCATCGAACGGTGGGAGACCTGGTATCGGCTTGCCCAAGCCAACGACACGCAGCTTGAAGAGGCTGTATCTTGGAACGCCGATAAGATGAACAGCAATAGTGCCGAAGTGGTTAATTTCCAGCGAGCTGCTATCAATTGCTACATTATGGCCGTAGCCTGCGCTACCCGCGATGCTAACATCACGCCGATCGATCAAACTAAGATTGCACAGATGTACACAGAGTTTGGAAACCGCATGTACGCCTCATCCAGGGAACCGTTTGGTATGGAGGCATTCCAGATCCGGGAAAGTGAAAAACGATTCTGCAACCTACAAACGAACGCATCCCTATACAAAGAGGTCGTATTTGCCCCACTCCATGCCTACACTGCTTGGAAATTCGCAAGCACTCTCTACAAGAGAGCCATCAAAGGCAATCCGAACAAGTGGTGGAACCACTTCATGCTTGGAAAGTGTGGTTGGAAGATGTGGGCAGCAAATGATGGTGCGACGCAATATGCCAAATCAATAGGTGCACCACTACCCCTTCCGCGCGGTCCTTCCTGGGAGTCAGTCGTGGACGCATTCATCAGCGCCATCGAAACATTGCCAGGAAAGAAGGGGCGCAGCGGCGAGCCAGTCCTTGAGCCGCATTACAAGCTCGTTTCCGTCACACACAAACTATTCCTGCGAGGAGCCATCGACCACGAGAAAGGGGCGGAGATCCTCGCGAACACTTCCTACGCGCAGAACGTCAAAGCTCCGGAGAACAACGGTGACTGGCAGCGATACGTACTCGCGGTGTTGAAAGCATTGCGAGCGGCCGACAAGTCAAGTTGGCACCATCGCATCATATCTCGTGTGGCCCATACCCTCTATGACAACGGCAGAGATCCAGTATCGGCCAATGAGGCTAAACATGAGCTTACGCAGCAAATGTTTACCAAGACCATGGCTGTACAGGTTTGGAAACCTGAGAATGAGCGACCCGGCCGACATTTTGTCTACACTACACGGTATACCAAGTTCTTTATTGAACTATTGGATCTCACTGGAGACAAGACTAACTTCGAGGCGCTTGCTAAGCGTGTACGACGCAAGCAGACTGACTTCTTCGAACACCAGAAATTGTGGCAAGACTTATGTCTGCGCTATATCAAAATGCTGCGAAAGATTGGCAACGTACTTGAGGGACAAGAAGACTCTGCTTTCAAGTCTGTCAACCACGATGAGTTTAACACGCTGGCTCTTCGTTTGGAAGCGTGGTGTCAGAACCCAGAGACCCAACATCCCGTGCTGGATGTTCTCCGTGATGCTATCGAACTCAAGCGTCTAAATAATGGCATGATGAAGCCCCTTCTCATCGACGACCTGATTGGCGACGCATACGCAATGCTGTACACTTCGATCGGACCATCGCTACCGCCGTTGCAATCGGAGCAACAACCACAGCAGCCCTTGCAGCCTGCACAGCCTCGACCATCGCCTTTCGGTGTACCCGCAACAGCTGCAGGTGCTGTACCTATCTCCTCGTTGATGCAGGTTCAAGTTGATGGACCTGCTGACGGAAGTTCTGGTACGCCATTTAACATGTATCACCCCAACCAGCTTCAGCCGCAGCACCCGCCGTCAATGCCGCAAATGCCCTCGCAGCCTGAGCAACCCGCAAAACCAAGAGCCAAGGCAGTGGGTCGTAGGGAGATCGCTCGCCGAGCCGAAGCTTGTGTACAAAAGATCGCAGGTACGGCGGCTCAGCCAACATCGATGCCAATCCGATCGCCTCCGCCCAGCGAAGCAGCGCTTCCCTCCATCGTCGGACAAGCCGCCTCACCCGAAGCCGTCGCGCAACCAGCACCTGGACCAGGCACATCCACCGAACATCTACACCCTTCCTTCGACAAAAGCGGTACAGCGACCGCATCTGCCAGTATAAATAACGACGAGCCCGAACGCAGCGCACCCGCTTCCATCCACGACGACGCAGACGACGAGAGCGAGCTTAGCGAGCTAGACGAAGAAGAGGTGGAAGAGATTCATCAGGAAGTTCAGAACGATAATCTGCGTAGATCGGTATCTATTGCAGGCAAACCTCTCTTTCCTAATCTGGCGGCTAATCGAGTTAGTCCCGAAGGAAAAAGGAATGAGGCGGCTGCTGGAGATGATGCGGCGGATGATGATGGCGATGTTATTCACGTTATGTCGAGGAAGGAGGATGGCGATGTTATACATCTTAGTGCTAAGAAGGATGAGGATGCGATGGATGTTGATGGTGAGAAGAAGTAAGCGGTTTATGCGTTTGGTTCAACGGCGCATAGGAGGATGTTTTTGCTGGGTTGTGTACTACTACAGAATAAGTGTGTCTCCTGGCGTTGCTATGAAGGACCGTCGACGGTGGGATCGGGATATGTTTGTTTCTAGATACCCATCATATAGGGCTGTATATACAACATGTATGACAAGCGCTTGAAGTAACATTATCCGTAGGTCTCTCCTTCCTCTGCCCGACGTCATTCTTGTTATTCACTTTCCTCATCCTCAGCTGGGGTCATCATTGGCTCAGACATCACGCCTCCACAGTTCTTTCCCTTTTGCGACCGCAGTGCATTGGTTAGGCAGCAAACACGGGCAAGCTAGAGTCGTGTATATTGAGGGTTATTTGCTCTGTTCGTAAATCACCATCGCTCATTCCAAGGTATACAATCTTACGCGCCAACCCCAGACACGAACGAAAGATGAAGTTCCGCATCCCTCCTTCCAGCTCCAACCGTCCCTCAAAAGACGAGAGCGCCGGTACCTCGTTCGAGAACCCGCTAGTTGACTTCCGCGCCCAACTCGACTTGACCGCCACGCGCTACTACGCTTTGGATCCGACCAACGGTATCATAAAAACTACCTTGGCAGGCATAGCTGAGTATCACGCGAAAGGTTTTGCTATGCTTAACAGTTACGGTTTGCGCTTGGACGTCTTTTCCAGAAGTGGTCGCAGCGCAGTCGGTTTTGTTGTCAATCAAGCCCAGGGAGGCAAAAAGGTTTTGTCGCGCCTGAATGACCGGGAGTGGGAGTTCATCGATGTGAAGACTGCCTTGGTGGAGGCGGCCACCGACGACACTATTCATTATGGTAAGTTCGCGGAATCTACTGATGTCCTACATGGTTGCTGATCATGTGTAAAAGACGTTCAGATAAAGTACTTCAAGCGCCGCATCCAACCTGAGCAGGTTGAAGGTAGGTTATCTCTGCCATGAGTTTGAACGCATATACTGATAGTTCCCACTCAGATGATGACCTTGAGGGCTTATTTGATTGGCTTTCCGATGATGAGGAAGCCGCTCCGGCTTCGGGATCTGGAATCGCTACTTCCTAGACTGAAATCTTTCATCTTGGTAGGCTATGATTGAGTTCAGCCTCGATGTATTTTCGATCACGACTGGAGCACTGGATTCAGAGGGTGTTTGTTTCTAGATACCAATCATATATGGCTGCACACACAAGGTGTAAATCAACGTTCGAGTCTGCCGAGTGCGATCGGTGAATAGCGTTGAAATGGCGGAAGGCGCGTACGCCGAAGTTGATGTCCCCGATACTTGACGGCATCACAGTCCTGCTTCTCTTCGCGTTCCTTATTCTCTCTTTGGGTATCGCGCCTCCCTCGGCAAGTCACGGGCTCACTCGATCCACGAACGCGATTGCTCGTTTCCATAGCGTTTGACGTTGATTTGCCTGCCGCCTAGCAATCTGAATGTCTTCCGTCCACAACACACGACCGCAAGCAGCAAACTCAATCGCTCGTTCAGGCTATAAGATCCCTCCTTTCCCACGCTGTTTCGAGCACACAATAGGATCGCTGGATCCCCTGAATACCCCACCGACAATGCACTCCTTCACCGTGACCGATGCGCTCTCACTTTCGCGGTGAGGGACGATGATCGAAGGTCACCTGGACTCCGAGTAAAGGTCAAGGTGACCGCTGAGGAGAACCGCCTTGGTTGTATAAGTAGGTGGTTTCGAGCGGGTTTGTGGTTCCTTCTTTCTATACACCACTGCTACAAGAAGAGATATCACTGCAGTACACTTCAACTCCTAGTAAGTTTCCTTGAAGATACTGGCTATGTTTACTCTTCTAACCATGTCACAGAAGCTATATATACCACAATCAAACTCTCCACCTCAAAGAAGATATGTCCGCCGCCGCTGGATCCTCTCCACCTCCTCCGCCCCCTAGCGGCAATTCCAACAAGAACACTGGCCATGGATCTTCTTCCTACCCCAACCTCAAGATCCCTCTCTCAGGAGACGGGAGCACTCCCCAGAAGGCTGCTTGGGCAGGTATCATGTTTCAACCACCTGGTATCACCAAGAACTACGTCGTCGACGGCGTTGGCCTCTTCCCTCGATACCGTCGTACCCGCGTCGAGGAAGCGCGTGAATATGCTCGACTGTCGTATACAATCCTCGATGGGGAGACCTACGAGGTTATCCCCGAGTCTCATATCCCTCCGGGTCCCATTGGCAACCCCTCTATGCCGGCCGCTGCGGGTATCGTAGCTCAGATGCAGGACATTGCGGCTCACGAGAACGCACTTGCGACGGGTTCGGGGGCAGCAACTGATGCTTACAACGCGCTTCAAGTTCACCGTGAGTCTAATGTATCCTCCTCGCACGATTATGGCTGACACTGTGTAGACGGTGACGCGTTTGTAGACGACAACGACAACACCGGCAACTCATCGGAAGACGCTGCCGGTAAGTCAGTTCAGTGTTATATCAGACGAATTTGTACTAATCGTTTGTCAGAATCCTCTTCAGACACGTCTGGCGACCGCTCGGCTGGTGCCTCTTCTACAGAGTGAGACCTGGCTGTCGGATTTGTGCTTTCACTTCGGAGCGAGATTGCGCGCGCTGGGTAAATTCGACTGGAAAGAGTGGGCAAGTAGATGCAACAGAGTTTATCTTGTTAGTCATGGCGTTAGTAGATACCCCTTGGATAGAAGAGAATAACATATGAGATATAAAGTCGAACTCCGTCTTCACACTGCATTTGAATGAGACTACCGCTCGCGGAAAGACTACATGATACCTCCGGGTTTCCTCTCAAGAAATCTAACCAACATGTGGGGCGCTACCAAGAGAAGATAGACGATGTGTTATATGTCGTCACTCCATTGTGTTAACCCACCAGCGCTTCGACATGTCATATACACCTACTGCAGTACCTTACTGCCCGCCCTGCTCTATCGTTGGCGTTCTCACTTTCCGCAGGTCTTGGCCGATTGCTACTCGCACACACATGCATCGATCTCGTCAAATTACGCATGTGTTTCAGTAGTTCTACAGACTTGTAGAAACTTATGCAGTAGCTAGAGATATCTCGTAAGCGTGCATCGACGCCTCTGACATTTACTTTCTTATTTATAGTGAAAAGACGGCGATAATCAAGAGAGGAGCCACGCGCATGTCTATCGTAGCACTCGCGTAGCACACTGTCTTGAGTACACCCGCACACAAGGGCAAAAACATACTGCTTACCCTGCACCTCTGTAGCTGTGTTTGTGACTTACACATGGTTAAAAAAGAGTGTGCGTGTCCCAACTTCACATAGCCATGGTGAGAGCGAGGGCAAAAAAAGATTGTCGCAATTAATTGGCGGTACTGGGAACTGTAGACATGTTAGGAATGTCTCAGGACCACCAATGAGGGAATGAACGTACTCGAACCCAGGCTGGCGCGGATCTGGATCGGGACACTAGGTGTCCGCCAGCCACAACGCGACGTCATACCACTAGACCATACCACGATAGGGTTGTTAGTACGGTGATTGGGAGAGTGGCTTGGACAGCTGCTTACCCGAAGTGATTCGTTTTGATGGAGAAACGAAGAAAAATTCCATATATAACAATAGCGCATTGTGTGTATGCGACCAGCATCCAGCCCGCACCACGTCTCCCACAAGCATGTGAATCATAGTTCTGACAGCAAAATTTGGATGCGATGGCGGGGTCAAGAGGTCTGTGCCCTCCGCTAATGGTGGGGCTGGATTTCCTGGTCGCATCCGAGTTGCTCTTTCTTCACCAAATCACCTGGGCAGTCACAACAGCAACACACCTGAGTGCTCGAAATGTCCATAGGTATGTGATTTGAAGTACTCTACAGGCCCAGCTACGCGTTGAAAGAACGCGATACTCCAGCTTCAGCGTGAGTTCATCGATATCTAAGGTGGCTGGAGCTCTACATGACGAAGGCCGCTTGGAGCTAGTGCTGCATTTGGCGATTTTACCTGCATCTTCGACGAGGGTGGACACTACTAACGCTCGCACCAGAGCACTCATCACCTCGGCAGTCGCGAGGCAAGCCGCGCAAATCCTATCGCGTCGAGGATGAATACTCGTTTCTCGATGAAGACGAGGATGGCATTGCGCCCTCCGGCAAACAGACATCATCCCTCCAAAACGGCGATGATGACGACGGTGATGACTTCATGCCGGATGCCCAGGAGGAGGAGATGGAATATGAAGAAGAAGACGAAGTGGTAGAGGAGGAAGATGACTCTGCGGAAGAGCAGGCCAATTCCGACGAAAGTCCTGCACCAACTCCAAAACGCAATGCACGCGATGCACGAAATGCGCGAGTACCTCAAGCCGTGCCTACTACCCCAGACGTTATTCCGAAACGACGGTACAACGATCCCCGCTACAAGGACATGGCAGACAACATACCGTCACCAGTCATATTCAAGAAAGGAGGTGGCATCAAAGTACGGGTTGTCGATACGGACACGCAATTACGAACGCGAGGTATCCCTGATTTCGACAAGATCGGTGGTCATGAACCGCGGCTGAAAAACCTGTTTGGTCCAGATGTACACCATCTGAGACCAGTACTCGAATCGAGGGACTATTGGTTTCCACAAGAAACTTTCCCTATCCGGAGTTATAAGAAGAATAAACCTGATGATGCAGAGGTGGGTAGCTTGAGAAGGAGCTTCTTCGAAGCCGAAGGCGCGAGGGAGAAAGAGAATGAAGTCTTGAGGACGTGGTATGCCAATACCGGAAGCCATGTTTTTGCAAAAGCGCAGATAACGAATAGATTGACCGCGGACGAGGCAAGACATTACATGACAACCCCAGGATCGGATACCATGAACGTACTGGCTGGTCCGGTGAACACTCCCCAAGTCAACACGCTGGCAAAAGGCTCATACATGAGCATCGCAAAACCCTTCCCGGGCGATCAAGAGCGACGCGGTTGGCTGTTCAACCTTGGCTCTTGGGTACAAGACGCTCAATGGGCGACGAACGAGGAAACCAGCACCCAATATATTGCTGTTGCCGTCGAGCAGAGATCTACCAGCGGCGACCAGCCCAAGCCATTGGAGCAGCCAAAAGCACCTGCATTCAATCCTACCGAGCCATTTCCTGCGTCGATTCAGATATGGTCGTTCGAAGCTGACGATGAAGGCGACTTGGATGCATCGAAAGAGCCGCAACTAGAGCTAGTCATCTGCACAGACTGGGGTGCGCCAAAACATCTTAGATGGTGCCCGGTAGCTGCTACAGACGCGACTGAAGAGACGGACAACGCAAGTAACAGGCATGTAGGTATGCTTGCAGGTATTTGGTCCGATGGACGAGTGCGTGTCTTGGATATCTCCGCACCTCCCAAAGCCGACACTCACACTCCTACGTATCTTCGTGTTTCTCGTGCTGCATTCGAAGTTTCGTTTCCTCAAACAGTACCTTCGTGCTTGCACTGGCTGTCGGGACATACAATCGCGGTTGCGACTGCAGCAGGTACTGTAGGCATCTGGTCTCTCAACCGCCCAGGCACACTCAGAACACCCGACGCCGCAAATCACAACCCCAGACCCTGGTTCTATCAGCAATTGGCAGACACGTACATTCTCACAGTCTCCTCTGGATGGCCGTCTAATCCGCAATTCTTGTCCATCAGCACCGCAGACGGTTTCGCCCGCCTCTTCGACCTACGAAGCCCAAATGCCGATACCACTGCTTCGATACGAGGTCGCACGCTTTGTCTAACGCAGGCATGGCACGAGCATACGCAATCCTTCGTCATGCCTGATGAACACTATATCCTGCGACACACACCCATCCGTCGTTACTACCACAACCTCTACAGCATGCGATTAGAAAACAGCATCACACGCGTCGCGACGAGCCCGGTCCACCCCGGCGTTCTCATCGGCGGAGTTGATGGAGACATTCAAGCCAGCAACCCGATCATGCGCATCACGAACTACAAAATCATGCCATGGCAGCAGAAATGGTTTGTCCACGAGTGGCGAGGTCCGATGAATCGACTGTCAGCCAAGCCTACGACTGATGGAGATGTCACGATGACCGAAGGCGAAACAGTAGAGCAGCCCAACGAAGACACCGTACCCGGACTGCAAGCCGGAGAACCAGCTGATGGGACCAAGAAGGTGCCGCAGGAAGTACTCTCGCAACCTCTCGTCCGCATCACCGAAGGCTACAAGGCTGGTCAAACAGGCATTGCGCACAGTACATCTGCGAATGCGACTAAGAGGGGTAATCCGGAGGTGGGAAGATCGATTAGTATCTTCGAAGAGCTGACTGCGATCACGGCGCTGGCTTGGAACCCGAATCTGAAGTTTGGGACGTGGGCTGTTGCGGGTATGGCATCGGGGTTGTTGCGCGTGGAGGATATTGGTATCTAGGAGGGGGAATCGAGGATGCTCCTAGTGTTAGTAGCTCATGGCATGGCGAAGACTTACTGTGGGGTGCAAATCGACTTTGGCGAATTCGAGACAAGTGCGCGCGGAACTTGATACAAAGTATTGTGTTACGTGCTTCATGATTTCATTGGTTCGTATCATAATCTTACTACAACATCTTCTAGTTGACAGCCTTCAACTTGCACATCAAAGGGTGCTTCTCCCAAAGAATGAATGTTTTCTGGTTACTCCAATCACTGCTCTCAGGGCAGAGTTCAATATCAAAGTTGTAGTAGACCTTGGAAGCAAGGAGGCGTATCTCGTGGTATGCCATACTAAGTTTACTGTTAGCTTGCTATGGTCTGTGTACGTATGCTAGAAGAGAATAGCGAGAGAGGGCGGTTGAACTTACTTCTTGCCAACACAATCCCTAGATCCAATCGAGAAAGGCTGAACACACTGCCTCTCATCGCTCTCGAACTCGGGATCACCCATCCATCTCTGAGGCAGGAATTCCATTGGCCTCTTGAAGTTCTTGTCAGACAGGTACATGGCGTGTTGCGGGATCATAATGATGGTGCCGGGTGGTACGTATTGGCCGACAACAGTACTGCCGTCTTGCGGTGTGAGGCGAGGGAGTCCAAGAGGAACGGGTGGGTAGATACGGAACGCTTCCTTGATGCAAGCCGACAGGTATGGCAATGCAGCGAGTTGCTCCATTGTCATGTCGGCATCGCTAGCGAAAGCGCTACGGATCTCGTGATTGAGCTTTGCCATGCAGTCCGGGTTGCGCAGGAGCAGGTATGTCAGGCCCGAAACGAGTGTAGCTGTTGTTTCCGTTCCGGCGATCATAAAGAGGGAAGCATTTGCGTCCATCTCGCCTCGGGTCAGGCCTCGGCCCTCCTTTTGGCCTAGCACCAGATCCCATAGATCGACCCCTTCGGAATCGCGGCCTTTCTCAAGGCGCTTTGTCACGCGCGTTACAGAGTGGTTGAAGTGGTCCATCCGCTTCCGATTTACAGACTCGGGTACGTATCTCTTGAACGCACGCCATAGCCATGGATATGACATCATGACGGTGAAGTGAGATCCCATCTTGAGACTGGCAAAGATGATACGAACCCAGGGGTCGTATTCGGCGTTGTCGAGCATATGCAGTGGCTCTCCGAAAGTCAAGTCGCCCATGATATCGAAGGTGGTGAAGTTGTACATCCTGACCATGTCGAACTTCGCGGTTGGATTCTTTTCGATGGTGTTCTTCATGGAAGACACAAGTTTGTCGACGTACTTGACGAAGAGGGGCTCTTGTTGTTTCAAGGCTCGGTCGGAGAATGCGGGCGTGAAGATCTTGCGTTGGCGACTGTGGTCTGGGTCGGGGGCAATGATGAGGCTGAGTTCCCGATTGGGTGTTGTGCCATACCTAATCCAGGCTTTTTGAGGAACATGTCCTGCCGTACCTTTGGAACCATGGCCGTAGATCTGGGGGGTGGTTAGTCGGTGTCGAAGATTACATCTGCTTTTTCGGGCACCTAAGAAGGTAGCGGGAGGTTCCAACTCAAACCTGGAACGTCGAGGGGGCGTTCAAGTATATCTGTAGCAAAGTATGCGAAACTTACATCTTTCCAAGAATTTGGATCCGTGAAACTCAGTTCATCGTGGTTGACACGAACGACATGCCCATACTTTTGGTGTAAGTCTTGGAAGAGTTTATCTCGCGTGCCTTTCCAGATAGCAATGTTATATGGGATGCGCGTCGCAGCGTAGAGTTTCGGTCCAGGAAAGTGTCGGAGGGGATGGAAGTATATGCGGTAGATGGCTCTAGCAATGAAGCGGACAACCAGCTATACCAAGTTAGCAGCTATTTTTATAACAAGCTTCAGCAAATCGAGCAGTACTTACAAGACCGATCAGAGAACCAACGATGTGCGGTATCGAGGCCATGTTGAAGACTTTCGCGATTCCCGAAGAACCGTTTGTTGATGTTGGAGACATGACGCTTGGAATTCAGCCACCATATGATGATCTTGATGCAGGGCACGCGCAAGCTTTAAGTACAGACGAGTACAAGCACTACATTCGTCGCACTAAAAGAAACGGAGTAGGTTGACGCGTGCCATGCCGAGACGGGACACAGCCAGCTCGCCTAGTACCGTTGACGTCGGTAGCCAGTAGCCAGGCACCCATTGTCAAGTGATCGGCTGGAGGAGCCCAAATGTCGCACCTAATGAGGCATTTGACGCGAGTCGACTATCCGTAGGGAGGGTCTTTCCTACGGTTAATCAGGATCATTAAGCTTGTCCAGAACCCACTCCCTCGGAGGGTCGGCAATCAGGTCTGGCAGATGGCTGTGCGGGCTGGGCGCAGCCTGGTTGTTGTTCTTCGTACATCAGGGCGTAATATGACATGTGAAACCTGCCAAATATGTTTCAGGGTGTGGCAGGATCCGATAGGACACTTTCGTCCGTTTACTCGCTCACCGGCCGATCGCTCGGAGAATTGAGTTTATACGTTGCATACGATGCTGTGGGGAAACCGGGTGATCAGCATGGGTACTCTTCCGGACCTTCGAATCGCTCTCGCATGCGCATTCGGACAAGCTCCCTGGCAGATCTGTACACCTGGTAAATAGCTATCCCCAAACTGCAAATTTTGGATGTCACTATCGGAGCCGAGTTGCAAGCAATGTCAGTAGCAGCGACGTAGTCGTCATATCTCACCACACGACCTCGGGAATGCACAAACCCGAACGTACACAGCCAAACCTATGCGGAAAGGACCAAACGAAAATGGCCAAACGAGAACGACCAAACGAAAACGCGACGCCCAGAAGTAGTCGTCATCTGAACATGTGCAATGCTAATGCGAATGATGATGATTCGCCCATGAGCATAGTCGGTGAAATCGGCAAACAGCTGGAATGCACCGCCATCGTGTACGCAGACATGGCCCGTGCGGCTATCAGATCGTGACTTCGCGTTGAGGCGTTTCCGTCCCAAGGGCAACAAATCAACCCCACCTACCCTTGCACGTCACAATGGCAGCGACCCCAGCACGCAGAGGCGTCTCCGCCCTGCTCTCCGCTTCGTCATCAAGAACAATCGCCAATCGGATACAGCAGCGGGGCTTCACCTCGTCCCGCATCTTCGCCGCATACGCGACTGCACCCAGGCCAGCAGCGACGAGCACGACAAGCACAACCAGTACCTCCACAGCTGCCAAGCCAGCAACTACAGCGTCAACAGCGGCAAAACCCGCGACCACAGCGACCCCACAGCGGACAGTACAACCGCAGTTTGTCGCTAAAGAACCACCCATACCAACAACACGTAATGCCACCGCAGAAAGCGCAGCAACAGCGGCCCGCAAACAGCGCTCGCTTACCGACGGACTATCCGATGCCCCGCCCGAGCTGGAAGGCGTGCCAGCGATAGACTGGACACGGTCATACCACGGTCTTGGCTCTGTATCCTTCACACCCGAACAAGGAGAATTGCTACTCGCGCCCATTACACAGGATGACGTAGAGGTGAAGCCCGACGGTATTATATATCTGCCTGAAATCAAGTACAGGCGGATATTGAACAAGGCGTTTGGACCTGGAGGCTGGGGTCTCGCGCCGAGAGGCGAGAGTATTGTAACTGGGAAGTTGGTGACGAGGGAGTATGGACTTATTGTGCAGGGACGGTATGTTGCTCTTCCTACCCTTTCGCTATGTTATTGAATTTGTGCTAATCATAACTCAGACTTGTCTCCATCGCCCGTGGCGAGCAACAATACTTCGACCCCGACGGCATTCCCACTGCGACCGAAGGCTGCAAATCGAACGCCCTGATGCGATGTTGCAAAGACCTGGGTATCGCGTCTGAACTCTGGGATCCGCGCTTCATTCGGGATTTTACGAATAAGATGACGAAGGAGGTGTGGGTGGAGCACGCGAGTACGAAGAAGAAGAGGAAGATTGTGCTGAGGAAGGACGATACCGCCAAGTATCCGTACAAGGAGGTGAAGTTGTAAGTGGGCTTGAGTCATGCCGGGAATCATATAGCTAGAAGGGAATAGACCCAATCTCAGGGAAACCAGGCATAGAACCTCACGCAAGCCAACCGTGGTTGTACGCATACGTTGTAACATCACCAGGACGACTAGTCCTACTCGTACTCATGAATTGGGATACCAAATATACACAGCTTCAGTGTACCTGTGAAGCCTAGCAGAATACCATCTACCATGTTGCCCAAACGCCGTGAAATATCCCCATCATATCCCCGATTTTGTCCTCCAGGGATTCTTCTAGCGGTCGCCCAGATCGAAACCAGAGGCCCTGGATCTGTTCCTCACATCACTTGGCTCCCTACCGTAAGCCAACGGGTCATCTCGTGGGAGTTCCTGACGCTGCCAATTCCACGGCATCCAGCCACTGCTTGTCCTTCGACCGAGTGCGGGTGGTGTGAGGGGGTACGGTGGTCGGTCGGAGCCCGAGCTCAGTTCGTCGCGCTCGATCCTGTCGAATTCCGCTTCGCTCCTGTTACGGGAGAGGCTACCAGAGAGGCTTCCAGTACTCCTGTTGACTTCATGGTATCTGCTTCCGCCTGTTTGTTGTGTGCGGATGTTTTCTTGTTCGCGGTCGAATGCTTGCAGGAGGGTCTCGAGGCGCTGGCGTTGCGACGCAACGTAGTCGAGTCGGTCGTTGTTGTTGCGGATGGAGTCTGGGACGAGGTTACCGGCGCCGCGGCTCAGATCTGAGGCTTGCGCATCTCGAGTGCCTGCGCTACCGGCACCGTAAAGTGCGCTGGCTCCGCTGAGTGCTTGGTTGACGAGTCCGTATAGATCGTTGCTGCCCCTTGCCGAAGGCATCTGGAACCTGCTCATAAGGTTTTGTGCGTACGTCTGCCCTTCGGGTCTTGGTGACTGCGGCTTTCCAGGTGCGAAGCCCAGAACGTTGACCTTGACCCACTCGATGCCCATCTCGACGTATGCCATACCTGCCGATTTGGCACGGTCATGGCTTTGTGTAATAAACTCGTCGATCTCTCGCTCATGGTGGTAAAGGAAAGGCTCCATGTACTCCTGGTACAGGTAGTTTGCGCCCTGCGAACCAGGCAGGATCAAGTAAAGATGTGCGAAGAAGCGAATCCATGAGTAGAAGGGCACCCAGCTGAGGATGAAGTCGAAGGTGTTCTCTACGGCGGTGAAGGCAGAGAGGACGACGAAGTAGATCAGCCAGGGTGCGAGGAGGGCTGGATCCGAGGTGTGAAGAGCTTTGTAGGAGGCGAAGATAGGGAAGAAGACGGTGGTTGCAACGCTATCGCCGTATTAGCTAGGTTCTCTGCGAATACGTCGCAGCAAAAAGAAAATGCTGCATATCGCAGTCATGCGAGCTCCAAGAAAGCAAGCGGCGAGCTCACGATACTTCGTCAGGCCCCAAAGTTTGTTGGAGAATTGGCAGCTGCAGGCGGGGGCGGGGTAATACTTACGTCAAACCGTCGGCGACGAAGCCGAACATGATTGCAGTCGTTGGGCGTCTTCTTTGGGTGTAGGTGTTTAGGTGAGAGATGCAGGACCAGGACCTACAGGTAGCGAAAGCTCAAGCCTCACGGATACGCGGGCGGAGATGTGGAGTGGCTCAGGCTGATGATCCATCCGATGTACGTCAGTCGTCAGTCGGCGGTCAAGGGCGGCGCGCTATCCACTTTCGGTCCTTTGTGTGTGAGCTCCCGAACGTCAGCTGCTGCAAAGAGAGTCTAATCGCGGTGCTAGGGATCATGATCAGGGACATTAGACTCTCACACTGACTAGCTATACGTGGGTTCCCATTGTTGTTGGCGGTAGTTGCGGTCGCGACTTCCCCATCGAACTCACGTCGCGAACGCGTGTCGGCCCAATCATGGCAGCTACCACCACCACCACTTCAATATGTCGATTCTTTCATGCCTTCCGTCTCTTCATGTTCCCCTATACTCATCAGCGCTTTTTTGCTCCGATACCTTCCACTTCGGTGTCCTCAGCCACGTTCTGGTGCCTTGTGCAAAACGATAACTACCATTAACGGCGATAGCATCATCACGATACCGTTCCTTCCCACGCGAATGCACGGTGCAGTTACTATATACTTCCTTTTTCGAAAATTGGATAGAACAGATACACGAGGTTAGCGAAGGACCAGCCCATCTACATATCTGACAGCGCTCGGCACCCTGTTGCGCTCATCCACTATTTGACGCGCCCACGTCCGATACTCGTACCGCTTTTACAACCCTCGCCTTACAAACATCCGAAATGGCAGGCCGGGGAAACTACCAAGACGCTTCTTATGCTGCCATGGCGCCAAGATACCGCTTATCAGAGCCCTGCGCTCGATAACAGCTCCGCACCCCGCGTTTGCGGCCGTTGTCGCGGTTGACATCATCCCGTTCTTCTCCAAACCACGTAAGAAGAAGCTATCGTGAACAATAGAATGCAGCAAGGGTTACGTAAACCAGCTATCTTCTTCCATCATATCAAGCTAGATGCGTTAGTTTGCAACGATGTCCTTGGCTTGTGCTTGTAGTCCGTCGACACTCCAGTAAAACGTCTTCACTGTATCTCTAGGAGATATGGCTTCTTGGCTACGCCACGATAGAACGTTCCGCAAACCTCGAAGCGAGGAACTCAGATGCCGAACGACGTACGCCAACCTTCAAGTATCCATACCTCGCGTTAGACCCTGTCGTCTCGAGCGTTAATTCAGCGTAGGTCCTGACTAAGGCGGATTGCCTCATCGCGGATTGGAGTTCAACTTCCGAGGTCTCAAGGCTGTGCTGAAGATATAAGAATGCGGTATGCCCTTAGTTCACAAGTAGCAGAAACATACTCGAAGTGCCAATACTCATACTAAACGCCAAGATGGTCGTCATCAAAGCTCTGGCAGCTCTGGCATCCCTGGGGTTGACCATAGCAGCACCGCAAGCTTCAGTGTCACCGTCGGCTGTGAACTCTCCCAGTCCATCCGCATCAAGTTCAGCGACTCTTACTACTGAGGAGACGGAAGATCTGTACAGTCTTCATGAAGAGCTAGTCAACATCCCCTCTATCTCTGGGGATGAAGTCGAATGCGCGGAGTTTATATCAAAATATCTCTCAGATCTGGGGTACTACGTCGAAGAAATCCCTGCTGGAGACACTGGCACTTTCAACGTCTTCGCTTATCCCCAAGAGCTCAAAGATGAGGGAGTTTGGCCGGAGGTTCTGATCACTAGTCATATCGACACTGTAAGTATAATCGACCCGAGACATGCTCCAACAACAAATTCTGACACAGAATTAGGTGCCTCCATTCTACCCATTCGAGCGCAAGGAAGAGAATGGCACAGTCTACCACTTCGGTCGTGGCTCGGTCGACGCAAAGGGCCCCGTGGCAACCATGATCATCGCCTCCCACAAGCTCTTCCAATCCAGAACCAATACGCCTAGTCTAGGCATGCTATTCGTTGTCGCAGAAGAGACTGGTGGCGCCGGAATGAGAGCCTTTGCCGAGTACGCATCCAACACCACCTTCCGCGCAGGTATCTTCGGCGAACCAACGGAAGGCAAGCTAGCTAGCGGACACAAAGGATATCTGGGTGTGAGCTTGGATATCACAGGCCGTTCGTCTCACTCCGCATATCCCTGGCTCGGTGTGAGCGCCATCAATTATCTCGCCGAAGCCATTGTTGGACTGAACATGCTTGAACCGGCTCTACCGAGAAGTGAGCTACTAGGCGCAACAACTCTCAACGCTGGACTTGTTGCAGGTGGAGTCGCTAGCAATGTCGTTCCCGACCATGCTAACGCAAGCATCGCCGTTAGAATAGCTCGCAGCGAAGACGACGCAGTCGATCTTGTGCAAGACATGATCGCTGGAATGCTCTCGCCGTTCGAGACGCGCGCAAAGGGGGAAAACGCTAGTTTCGAGGTCGTCTTCTCGAATGCTAGGTATCCAGCTGTCATCCTCGACACTGATGTTGAGGGCCTGGAAGTCGCGCCTGTGTTCTTTGGAACGGATATTCCCAGCTTGCCGCAAGTGGATAAGAAGTATCTGTTTGGTACAGGCACAATTGAGGTTGCGCATACGCCTGATGAGATGTTGAGTCAAGATGAACTTGTGCAGGCGGCGGAGGCGTACGGCATGATCCTCGACAGTCTGTTTTCTGAGTAGGAAAGGTCGAGCTCTAGTACGATAAACGAGTCTTAATGCTATGTGGCATCATGCAATGCAACCGTAATTCCCTATACCACAAATCGATGGATGTCCACTGAGTCTTCTGACCCTGAATTGCTTTACAATAAGATGCTCGTGTGATAGACTATTTCGCCGTCGTTTGCGTAGCAACGTGGAACTGAGAACATCGTCGAGCTTGCTCAAGAAGATTGTCATAGGCGCAACATGGAGGAAACTGCTTGCTCTAGCCATGTGCCCACCAGAAGCAAGCGCGGATATTTGTATATGAAGTCGCAACGGAGGCTCTCCTAGTACATCAGCTCACATCCTCCACTCCGTGTCTTCCACATTGTCAGTTTCGAGATCATGTCAGGGGCGCACCACCACCGCTCTTTCCTCCGATGTCTTTCCGCTCTTTCGCCGCTCCTCCTCCGCCGCGAATTGATGCCGTCATCGCGCTTTCTCAAGTGAAGGCTGTTTGCAGCGCTCTTTTACCGCGCCTTCAGACCTTTCATTGTGGCACTTTTGCTAAGTGAGAGACGGGAAGAATGGCGCCATAATGCACCTGACGCCTGAAGCAAACGGTCTTGGGCTCCTTTCTTCGGATCTGGGGTGTCCATATAAACCACTGATCTGCTTCCTCCCTGACTCTTTTCTTGATCAACAGTCCTTCGATATAGACAGTACACTTCTGCTATTTATACCTCTTTCAGACCTCAACCACATCTCGCATACCATACCTTCGAGTCGACTACTATATACAACTCTCACACCCTCAACACAACTCAGATACCACACTTTCAAGCCGACATGTCCAATCCACCTCAGTACGGACCTACCGCCCTCCCCCAAGGTGCAAACGACGGTGGCGACGGCTCCTCCCTCGACAAGGCAACCTGGGTAGCTGGCAGCGACAAGAACGCCAGGAGCTTCATTATACTCCAAGGCAAGGACTATGTACGCTGCAACATGGGAGATGCTCTCCAGTTCTACGACTCGGGCTACCGCGTATTCGACCCGCCTACTGGTCGCCGAGTCAAGTTCCAGTACACGCAACCTGGTCGTCCCAAGTTCGGCGCGTTTGAGCACCAGTATTGGGAAATCCAGATGGAGGAGCATGCTTCGCTGGTGAGGGGCGATCGCTTGCCTGGAGAGGATCTGGGTGAAGGTTAGTGAAATATATGTTGACGAGAGAGAATTTGGACACTGACACATCACAGATGCCGAAGAGGAATATGAGACCGCGGGCGATGCTGTATTCGATCGCGTCGAGCAGCCACCTTCGACTCCTTCGAGAAGTAAGTAGCAACCTCGTCACATCTCTCTTCATACCAGGCTAATTCTTCCAAGGTACACGGGGCAGCCCTGCTATGTCACCTCCTTCTGGCGGTCGCGGTCGCGGCAGTCCTTCAACTCCACGAGGCCCCAGCTCTGGCGGTCAACCAGGATCTGGTCGTGGCTCAGCTGGTCGCGGCTCCAACACTCCTCGAGGTCGCGGCTCAGCTGGCTCCAGACGAGGTCAAGGATCTCCACAGTCACCGACGTCACCCTCCTTCGGCAAGGGCAAGGGTCCAGCTGGCTCTCCTAGCGGCGGCTCTCCCGGTTCTGGAGCGGCTTGAGATGGAGGAGGGGCCTACACTTTCCTACGTATTTGCTTTCTGGAGTCTTGGTTTGTGAAAGGAGTCTTGCATTCGGGATCGATTTAGCAAGGCGCTTGGGATGATAATGCGAATACCCCTAGACATTTTGAGATAGATCTTGAAAGTATACAATTGGTTTTCAATCTGGAGTCGAACCTAAAACGATGATGTTGGTGAGAAGAATGTGTACTCACGCTGCGTCCAACTCCGTGATAGATTGTCGAAGTTCTCCACGCGTCATCTTCGTGATTAAT
This sequence comes from Alternaria novae-zelandiae, assembly GCF_023758075.1. NCBI lineage: Eukaryota > Fungi > Ascomycota > Dothideomycetes > Pleosporales > Pleosporaceae > Alternaria > Alternaria novae-zelandiae. The sequence goes on along the minus strand of NW_026056962.1, from coordinate 2,103,084 downwards.
TCGTGACCTAGAAAGGACCTGAGAGTCTCCAGGCATACGTAGGACATGTACTGCGATGATCTGAAAAGCAAGTTGCCGAATACGTGTCTGCGCTAATCAGTACCTGAGGGTCTACAGACGTCCTCATGCAGGGTACCGCGTCAATCTGGAAAGCACGATGAGGTATACACCTTACTCAGATCTGACAGAATTATTGACAAAAAGGAAGCCTGCGGTCACTCGATGTGCTGTACGTATGCCGCGGATCAGTCGCGATGAAGGTGTCGAAAGGAGGCTGGGGGAATGAGGTCGGAATTGGCCGAGCAGCGTTCCGACGAAGGCGCAGGGCGTGTCTTGGAACCCGAGAACGCGTAAAACACGCCCAACAAATCATCGCTTATCTGATGCTGCATCTGACATATCCGTCAAGCTTCTGTAAGCCTGTCAAAATGGTGAAACCACGCAGATCGATCTCGGTCGGGATACACCTGCCAGCTCCCTCGTGCAGCGCGCCTGCCACGCGAGCAATGACGTGCGACGATCTCCGACGAGCGCGTGCGTGACCATCGCCAGGTCGCTGAACTTCGCAGTCTACATACATCATCACCTTCCGGCCATCGCGACGTTCGCTGGGCTCCATATTTATTTCGTACGGAGCGATCAGCCACAACTACTCATGTCCTATGACGCGCCTGTGGCTGTTGTCCATTGGTCGTACCGGTCTCCGCTGGATCCGCTAAATGCTGCTCACGCCTCGCACCTACTCCCTCGCTCACATCGCCGACACGGGCCGCAAACGCCCTGAACCCTCGTACTTTGTGTGTGTCAAGTCGCGGAAGGAACGCGAAGCCGAGGAAAAGCGCGCGCTGAAGATGTTGCTGCTGCATCAAAAGGGGAGCGTCAAGGTGGGAGAGGTTGTGAGGTGAGTTCTCAGGGTCTGCCGGCGGGATGGCATGGACGCTGTACGCACTGTCTATACGAGATGGGCAGTGCGCGACAACGTTTAGGGAGATTGTAGGACGGGTTACTAAGTCACCATGCAGATACACGCTCACTTACACCCCCTCCGAAGACCGCATATTACCGCCTCCTTCCTCCCTCCACGTTCGCATACGAAACTCTTCCGCCATACCACTACGCGCCGCATACCTCCACGGGCCATACACGATTCACGTATCCGCCTACCCTTCAACATTCAACCCGAACAAAAAGTCCGACGCAACATACGGCGAGCCTGACTTTGAGCCTAATGTCAAGGCTGGTGGATACTGGAACACCAAGTTGACTGTTCCGGAACAGTACAGAAGCGATATTAGGGAGGATGACGGCACCCCGAAGAGCCTCACATGGATCATCGAGATCGCGTCGCAAATCATCTTCTCCAATTCCGCGTCTGTAAACTACGAGTTGTTGGTGGCACGCGACGAACGATCGCTGGACCTAGGCTTCACTGCTGTCACTGGCAATAGCCATGGAACGCCAGGAAAGGTGCAAGACCACCAACAGGGCAGCCAGAAACACGTTTCGCACCATCCGGCACAGCCTAAGGGGGTGTATTCAAAGGCAGTCAAGCTGGTCGTTGATGACACTACAAGCTTATGGAATACTCCGGAGCTACCAGAGTGGAAAGAGGAGGACGAGGTCTCATCAAGAAAGTCGAAAGATCACAGTAGTCCGACGGAGAGCCGGCAGAAGAAGAAGAACATACACCTTGTGATAGTAACGCATGGTCTACACAGCAATCTCGGCGCGGACATGTTATATCTGAAAGAGAGTATTGATGCGACGGCAAAGCAAGCGCGGGAAGATCGAAGACGGCGGCGAAGAGAGGAAAGAGGAGCCAAGAAGACCGGATCGGATCAAGATGCGTCAACAGCACCACTGTCAGGCGGCCAAGAGGACATACCAGATGATGAGGAGGATGACGATGAAGAAGATGTGATTGTTCGAGGTTTCGACGGCAACGTGATACGTACAGAACGTGGCATCCAGTATCTCGGGAAGCGGCTCGCTAAGTACGTGTTGAACCTGACCTACCCTGATCAACCATACCTGCCGATCAAGAAGTCCATGGGGCAGAAGTTGTCCAATACATTTTCGCCAACGAAAGACAAGCCAGACGAAGGCATACCGTCCCATCACGGTAGCAGTGTGATGCACACATCCCCCGGGCATGACAAGCGCGCATACAAATTCACAAGCATCAGCTTCATCGGCCACTCTCTCGGAGGACTGGTACAGACGTACGCAATCGCATACATCCACAAACACTCTCCCAACTTCTTCGACACAATCAAGCCCATCAACTTTATCGCTATGGCGTCTCCATTCTTAGGACTGAGCAACGAGAACCCCACATATGTGAAATTTGCTCTGGACTTTGGCCTAGTGGGTAGGACAGGCCAGGATCTCGGCCTTACTTGGAGAGCACCGACATTGGCAAAGAGCGGCTGGACGGCTATGGGTAACGTGTTTGGTAATCAGACGCATGATCAGCATCAGGAAGATCCTGGCGCAAAGCCTCTGCTGCGCATCCTGCCTACAGGCCCAGCGCACCAAGTCCTGCGAAGATTCCGAAACCGTACTTTGTACTCCAATGTTGTCAATGATGGTATAGTACCATTGCGCACGAGTTGCCTTCTGTTCTTGGATTGGAGAGGCTTGGGTCGGGTTGAGAAGGCTCGTAGAGAAAACGGTCTCATCGGCACGGTAGCGGTTTGGGGCTACGGCCAGATCACTGGGCAAAACTCTTCGCCCAATCCCTCTAGAATTGGATTCTCGGACGATGAGGGTTCTGGGGTCGAATCGCCGACCTATAATGGCAACGATACTACCGTGCCTCTGCCAGGCGCCGACGTCACAAATCAGGAAGACGAAGTACAAGTATCCACTGCAGAGCCAACAGCCCATCAGGCCATCGAAGGAGGGAAGAAGAGTCCAGAAGCCAAGGAGCCGAACGACCAGTACTTTCAGCCGCAAAACACTTTGATGCAGTGGTGGAGCTACATCAGACCGACTGGAAAGCACACTTCGCGCGACAAGAAGATGTTTAGTCGTAGTCAGACTATTGGGAAAGACGAAGAAGACGAGCTTTCTCCGGCTGAAGCAGATCACGCGACATCGTCACATAGCGCACAACCAAGGAAGCGACCCCAAGCAACCCGTGGAGACTCAATTGTCGATAACCCCAAAAGTCACCTAGCACCACCCAAAACGACCATCTTCGAGTCTGCTGGTGACTTGATCAACCCTCCTGTTCCTCCCCAATCCTGGATCACAGACCCATCCACACGAGCACGCACTATCTTCCACGACAGAATCTACCATCCTGAAGACATTCCTCCACCACCCACGAAAACGAAGCCAGTCCGCAACTTTTCTGGTGACAGTACTGCTTCCAAAGCATCGACAACAAGTGTCGACGAGAGTGTGATGCGCGTGGAAGAGAAGATCGCTCGCGCTTATCATAAGGACCTTTCTTGGCGTAAGGTTCTCGTCAGCCTTGAGCCCGACGCTCATAACAACATGATAGTACGTCGCATGTTTGCTAATGCTTATGGTTGGCCTGTCGTCAAGCACCTTTGCGATACGCACTTCGCAGACACTTACTCTGCAAACACGCGGGATGAAGAGGAGCCCGCCCTTGATCGTGCACAAGCCGTGAACAAGCCCATTAACGAAGACGGCGAACACGTCAAGGGACAGGAGCGACTGCAGCCACCTATCGAGCGCACTGACAGCGAGATGAGGGAAGTCGCGGACGAACTAGCCCCGCTCAAGCCGCCCAGTCTAAGGATACCCAAGAGATCGAATACGACCGACTCGACCCGTAGTGTGGGCTCGGGCGATTGGGACAGTATTTACTTTGGGGAGACTAGTGACGAGGAGGATGAAGTGGATGACCGCAACGCTGTCCAGAAGTTCTTCCAGCCTAACATGCCCAGAAGCCCGCGAAGTCCTTCCGGAGGTCCACCCAAAACACCGGATGGCAAAGGCACGAGCGATGCAGATATCTCTGACTTCCTCCATGGATCCAGCACACTTGAGGTTCACCGAGGTCTTGGCGCAAGTCCCAGCAGCAAGTCATCGAAGTCAGCTACATTGACCCGCGAACCGGATTCCATGGAGTCGACTGGCGAACCACCCAAAGCTCCTGAGGAAGCAAGACCAGTAACACCTGCTGGTAGGATCAGCGGAGTTGGGTTGAGGAGTTCTATCGATATCCCTGCGTCGCCAGAGGCTGGACGAGCAAGAAGTGGGAGCACGGTCACTGAGCAGGTCGCGAGGCTTAGCAGCCCCAAGAGCGACAAACATACAACGGGCTCGTAGCATAGAGTTCGTCGGTGGTTCAGACAAGCGATGGCAGGCCTTAGACGCAGGAGTTGGAAGTTGCGACGTCGAGACAACATCCGCGTTTCCAGCGTGTAGCACGGGTTCAGAGATTTTCCCTCGTCTATTCTTCGACTTCTTGTGAAGGTCAATCAAGCGTTTTCGGTCTCGGGTGCAGTGGGTGTTACGTGACGTTGGGTTTGAGATCAGTGCACAGAGACGGATGCTACACGAGCGAAGTCATGGACCGTAGCACAATCGCGTACACAAAGATACCCCCAGATCTTATTACATGGTTTGTAGGAGCAAAGGTCTTCTTTTTCTCGTAGCGTCGTTTAACTCTATTTACTCTATGATTCTCTTCTTCGGAGTCGTTCTTTCCCGTCGCAACATGCTCCTTCCCAAATCTGTGTCTTTTCAAGAGGCGTCACCGTACGTAGTAAACATATCGGAAGCGACTGATTCTCTCATTTCCTCCTTCACTCGCTGGTCTCGAGCTTCTCCTCGCCTACGTCATCTTTATGCCGCGCCTTCCCCATTCACTGCCGCTATTGTGCGGCAACACGCTCCGCTTGTTGGTGGACAGAGCTCCAAGCTCGGTTTGTTGTGGTCGAGTCACCACTTGAGTGGATCACCACATTCCACAACTGCAACCCGATTGCGATTTCCCAATGCACCGATAGCTGTTGCGCTCCTGCTTTGGTCCGGGTCGCTGGTTTCGTTCTGGTTTGATTGCCTCGTCGCACTCGAATCGCGCACCTGCACCACCGCCAATCGGCACTACCTTACAGTACACGAAAATATATCTCTTTTGGGATAATGGTCGTACCTGATTCCGCCAACCCCGCGTGGAGCATGCGCCCTGCCGCCGTGATGGTTGGCGGCCAGAGACGCCGCAACACGCGCCGTTCCAACGCACCGCGCTTCAACACTACGCCCAATCTCGGTCTTGACTCACTCGCCGGGAGGGAGAATGCGAGTGGTGTCACCGCAGCACAGCATACGGATCAAGTTGAACATTCTCATGTTTCACCTCCTTCTGCGCCCTCGAATCCTATGGTCAACTCCTACGTACACAGCAGTGGCCCTCCAGGCGACCGTCATCGTCCTCTCCCAGTGCGCCCATCCGATGGCTTTTCGAATATGCCGGCCGCCCATTCGCCTACACCCACAACAGGAAGCGCACCAACAGCAGCCACGGAGGGCAAGAAAAGGCATGGCAAATTCGGCCGCAAGGCAAGGGACCAAGACCGCCCGAGCAGCTCCCATGAGCCTACTCCCCAGCTGTCGCCTCTACCGCCGTTGACGCCTATCAAGGCTGCACAGTTGCTGGGCGTGGACACTGGACCTAGCCCTGGTAGACCCCGGAGTACCTCTGTGGGCCGTCCAGCCCAGAACGATGGCGGCTACGATAGCCTACCGATACGCCCGGTATCGACAAGGCGAGGCTCTATGTCGGCAATAACCACTCAGAAGAGCGCGTCGGACAGACAGACGAGATTCACGGAAGAGGGCCTTGACATGGAGCCATCAAAGCCCAAGGGCTTCTGGGGCAACACTAACCGGAAAGCTCAGCGAATGTTAGGCTTACTCCCATCTGCACCATCTAATGCTAGCCGTGAAGCCGACATGGGGCGCGTCGCAGCTGTTTCTCTAGCGTGGCGTCCAGAAGAACATACTGATACATACCGTAGTAGCGACGCCGAACGCCATGGCCAGTTCCGTTCGCTCCCATCAGTTCCGGCCGTTGTTCCCGAAGCTCCGAGAAGGCGTATGCGCAAGAAGCTTCCTAAGGAGCTCGAGAGGATGGCGCCCATTACGGAGACGTCACACGATGAGCTGCGCACGTCCTACAAAACCAGCGAACATGATCCTGAGCTGAACGATATCTCTGAGTACGCAAAAGCCCCTCCCAAGGCACAGCTTGCTTGGTCGCGTAATGAGTCGTTGCTCACAACAGATACCAGGTACGAGTTGGAAGAGGACGACCTCTCATTCACAGACGAAGTCATTGACGAGGCGGCTCGAGACGAACAAGAAGACTTCGCGGCCCATCCTGGTAACGAGGTTGACGTCAAAAATGGCGCAATTCTGGAATCTACGGTGTTCCGCCTCCGCGGCCCACTGCAAACGGTTGAAGACCGTTTGCTTGAGGAGGCAGAGACGCGACTAGCACTTAGCAAGGCTGTGCTAGACCAAAACGACGATGATAGACTCACTCTCGACGACACATACGCTACCTTGAAGGTGTCTAACGAGGCCATGAAAGCGGATTTCGCAGCCGCACAGCGTTGTCACGCCGCTCCAGGAGAGTGCGAGCTCTGCGGTGGTGCGGATAGCCAGGTCGACAGCGACGACGAGGATGACTTGGACGAAGAGCCCACCTTACATGACGCCACGACCGTACCCTTCATGCGGGTCACACCCGGTATGGTCAAGCTTGTCGATATTCCACCTAGGAGGAAGAAACCAGCTGTACCTCTGGCACCGCCTGCACCACCCACACGACTCGCACCGGTTGCCCCACCTAACCCACTGCCCCTGCTAGCCCTATCTAGTCAGCTCAAGGCCCCCTTCAAACCTACCTACTACTTTCAACATGACGAAAAGATCAGTCCATTTAACGAGCGCAGTGAGCATGTGGAGGTGCGTAAGTATCTCTCAACTACTACAGATGCAACTAACAGAGTCCAGCCTACCGTAATGCATGGCCCTCTTTCCGCTAGCGAGTTCAACCGCCTCGACAAGGACAAGAAAGTGAAGCTGCCGCGCGACGAGTCACGTCTTCTTGTCCAGGACTGGATGTCTGACTACGACCACACCAAACAACGCCCTCTTTCCGAACGTCTCGACCTCGATGTACTTGCCGACCAGCAAATTCCTCCTGCCCCATTTCCCAAAGAAGATCACGCTACACCTCCTCTATTGCCCAGGTCGTCATCCAAAGAGCACTACTGTCTCAAGAACGGCCACATCTTCCACCCCATCAACCTCAAGACTGTACCCGATGAGGTTGCCATCAACAGCCTGGAAGTCCGACCGTACCTGCATACCGCTTTTGGCTACAAACAGCATGTCTCCGTCCCTGTTTTCTGCCACCGTTGCGACGAAGATGTCAAAGAAGAGCTTTGGGAGTGCGACATTGATGTTTGCCGTATGGGAGTCTGCAAGCAGTGTGCAGAGGATATGGAGCATGAGTGGCAGGAACGTGTTGCTGATGCTTGGACTCGTTGAGGGTCGTACATCCATGGTGTTTGCGAAAAGTCACGACGTGTATATTGGAAGATTGGATCAGGGGCGGAAGTAATGATATCATGGGGTGTGTAAAGTAATGAGCAGACGAGGAGCCGAGGAACTGAGCAAAGGACGTAAATACCCGACGATCACCGTAGATAAGGTATGATGGAGTGATGACTCTATGATCGATACGCCAACTTTTCCTTGCCTAAAAATCATAGTTGGCCTAAGCCGTTCGCTTTTGTACGCTTTGGACGCCGAATCCGCCCACCAAACTTTTCGTGTCGTCCAAGAAGACATCCATCAGCAAAAAGGGAACACCCCCTTAGACACGAGCCGCCTTCGTCTCATTCACAACCTTCATCTCATCGTTGTTCTCCTCCTTGATAAGAACCACATGCTCGTCCGACCTCCAACCACCCCCATCTTTCCCTTTCTCCTTTCCCTTGATAACTTCTCGCCTATCACCCATAACCCCCACTGCGACCGGTGCAGGTGAAGAACTAGCAAAATACGACCCCACAGCCCCCAACTGCCCCGGACCCGCCTGCAGCCCATGGATGAACTCATTCCTCAAATCTTCGTGCTCGTTGAACAGCCTGTCCCACGCGTCTTTCAAACCCGTCGAGAAGTGGCCTTGACCATGTGACACGGATAGCGAGCGTAAGATAATAGCGTTGGGGTTCTGCTGCGGGCCCGGCTGCGACCAGTAGGTCGTCAGGGTGTGGAGGAGGAGGTTGCGGAGGGGCGAGGGTGTTAGGACTGTTGATGTGGGAGAAGATGAGGGTGTGGTTTGCTGCCATACGTGGTCGATGAGCGTGGGTGTGAGGGCGAAGTGACGGCCTATACCGGAGTATATGTGTTGGATGGTATGGTTCATGAAGGAGAGGGCGCCGAGGCGTTGGGCGAGGAGCCAGGCGTGGATCGAGGGGGGGATGGGTTGCGGAGAGGTTATGTTGTATGGGATGGGAGGGGGTGGCATGGTTGTTCGGGTTGGGGGTTGAGCGGGGGTGAGCGGGTAGTTGGGCTGGAAGTGAGACGGCATCTGAGTGGGTGGTTGACGAGGTGCCAGTGTTGTCGCTGGAATGGAAGCAGCGGTGTTTGCGCTGGCTGTCCTCGGGTAAACATGGGCATTGTTTGGCAGAGTCCTCGCGTCCACGTTGGATGGATATGAGTCCTTGTAGATGAACTTGAGGAAAAGACCGAAGATGGCGGGATCCACATCTGGCAACCTGATGATGTTCTCTTCATTCTTTGCGTTCTCTTTCGTGTCTTCCTCTGTGGCAAGCTCTCCATCTTCTTCCTTGATCACCACAACGTCATCATTGGAAGTGGAGTGTTTGCGCTTTTTGCTAGCCGTATGGTCCTTCAACACCGTGGCATTGATACGAGCGATTTGGTCGCGGAAGAAGATGGAATGGACGCAGAGTAGAGCGACAGGAAGGGTGTAGGTTCGAGATGATGGGTGTTGACCAACGATGACCGTGATGGAGCTGCCCTGAATCCTTTTTCTGGCATTAGAGAAGTCGCTTCAGACTGCGACATCACCTGCTTACATATCGAGGAACATGTCGGAGTAAGTAACCTTCTGTGGGGCCGCCATTGGTGGAGGTTGCGCAGGCTGTAGAGTTGCTGGGTGCTGCGTGGTAACGCCCATTTCTGATTATGTAGTTGCGTTTGAGTGAAATATGCCAAAAGAATCGACTTTTGGGGTAAACCTAAGTTGATAGAGGATGGAAGAAGCCCCTACCGCAATAGACAGTTTGTATGACTTGTAAGAGGCTAGCCAACGAGCGTGGCGACAAAACGTGGCTGTGGGCAGTGAGAGACAACCTCACCTGGTGTCAGGTAAGACTGGGCTGTTGTTACGATATCGCGGCATGGGTGTGTTATAGAATTGGTACCCCAATTAGGCGTTGGTGCTGTTGTCTTTGGCGCCTCATGAGTCCATGGAGATGACCCTCGAGCTTTCTCTGCATATGGTTCGAAGTTCCCACATGACTTTACGACAACATGCACATCGTAGCTACAATCAACCGCATCGTGAACGCGTTGTGGGGTATATTATGTCGTTATTTCATTCGTTATATAGTAAGCGGTTGCCTTTACGGTACACTACCTGGGTATCAACACTGACTGCGACAATCGCCCTGGCAGCCCGAGTTATTTCGGCTCTTGCTGCCCTCCGAGTACAACGTAGCATCATCCATGATGTCATCCAACTCCACATCAGCTTTCCCTGTCATGCGGAAGCTGGCCTTGGCCGGGCATGCCACGACCGAAGAGTGTTTGTCGCTATTAGCCATCGAGCCACTCTCCTCCATCTTTGTGAATCCGCCACGGTTGCTCGAGCTGTACGTCCTCCTGTTGTCCGTCCACCTTTCCACATCATGGCAACGTGTAGCGCCATCGCCGAAGAGGTTCTTGTGTTGTAGAAGATTGACAAGGCGGTTGAGGACAGAGAACTCAATCTTGAGCTTGATGCTGTAGATTGCCGTCTTGTATGTGGTTTGGATTTCGTAGTGGCCGGAGAATTGGACTGCGATAAGCGTAATGTCGAAGGCCAGGACTGCGACATTGACGATGATCAAGTGGATGAAAAGCTTTCGTAGAGATCCACGTCGTCGACCACAATCTCCACGAAGCATCTTTACTGTTCGGAAGATGTAGATAACCGATATGGCCATCTCTGCAGGCGTATAAAGTCAGTGTCTGTCTCACACGCGGCTCGGATGGAAACACTTACCCTGGACTGAAATAGCAACAATCTGGACCTTATCGTAGATCTCGAATCCCGGGAGAAACTTGAGGGAATCTTTGGAGTTCGCACCCATGGCGAAGGTAAATAGAGGAACACCGAGAGCGATCGTGGTGAAGATGATCATGTAGAGCACCCATCTGATCTTCCTGGCGTCCGCGACAACAAGATGAAGGCGAGAGTACAGTACAAGAGACTGTCCTGGGCACATCGTGACCCAGCCTACGCCGATGATGGCGCTCGAAAGCAAGTCAAGCTTCGTGACCTGGAAGAACTTGAGGATGAACCCAATAGCGTGAGGGGCAATTCCTCCTGCGGCGATGAGCATACTCCAGAAGTACAACCCGCGGCGTTGTTTGAAGACGGCGAAGATAAGGAAGAGGATCTCAACCATGTTGTACATTCCAATGGCGAGGAATGCAGACATGGTCATAAGGATAGGAATGCTGGCCTGTACGCCGCCAGTGACGCCGGACTCTGAGTCTTTGTCCGACATGGTGAAGGTATTCAGGTGTCTTTCCGTCGACTTCGAAAGTAATGAGACGAATGAGGGTGAGGTAGAGAGCGCATTCGTTGAGATGGCGAACTGAACTGGAGAATCCGATATCCACGTGGAATCCTGGGGTATTTCAATCAAAGAGAGTGTTGGTGGCCTTGCTGATCGACGCAGCTGCTGCAAGATGCTGATCAGCAAACATGTTGCAACTATAATTCAGTGTGGTTGCAGTGGTGGCAGACGGTTCATCATGAGAGGAACGCAGACAGCAGAAGGCGTTGCGGACACTACCCCAGAGACTGACTCGTTGCATGGGTGCCTGACGGGTTCGTGGCGCTTTTGGTACACTTGGCCATGTCATGAACCATACAGCTGAAGACGGGGTCAGAACGGGGGCGCGGATTTGAGAGCCCCAATGCTAGTTCCTGGTGATCGTTGATTGGGCTCGGGCACCTAGTGGCGCATTGCATGATCGTGGATTTCCACAACGGGGCGCGGGTACTGCTTCCCCATCATCGATAACATCGGATCAGCATGTTTAAGCGAAAAAGCAACCAGTCGGAACTCAAACCCCTCGTGCGTTTAAACTTACGTTGCTGCCCAGTTGGGTTGCACCTGTACCTGAGTGGTTTCTTCGCTTTCGCGTCAAATCGGCGACTCAACCGAAGCGAAACTCTGTCGGCCGCCCCCATGATGGAAATAAACCCTGGGTCGATTTCGCCCATCTCCGTGCCGTTCTGCGGTATTTCCAGAAGGATCAACAGGTATAAGGCGTCCATGCGAAGAACTTCTGGTCGTTTCTTGCATATGCAACGCATGCGAAGGTTTTCCTACACACTCGTGCGCTGAATAGCGAGCCACTCGACCTCGTTCCTGCGATAACCTTGCCACAGCATTCGTCGAGAGCAGGAGGTCCGTGGACGGCTGAACACGCTGAGTCGGTCCCGTGCGCCTTAATATCGCCAACACCCTTGGCCCTGGTGTTGCGACATCTTGGGCTTGCGCCATCCCATATCCGCAATCGGAATCGTTGATAACGATGGAATTTGGTTCACACAGCCCCTGCATGGACGCGAAACGCAGTATCGCATCACCAAGACAATGCGGCTCTTTTTCGGCGCTTTTGTCTTCCAAGACGGACTATAATAGCTTCGCCCTTGTAGCCCGAACCTATCACTCGAAGTCAGCTAAGCTACATGTGTAGGCCTTCCGTGATTAGTGATGGCTGTTGACACTCTATACCCGGATAGTAAGGTACGATTGTGGGAATAAGAGATTAGTGAATGGATTCATGGACTATGCTACGTGGCTGTCCGAGTTAAACAACTTGAAGTCGCTCAGGTAGAGTCGTGAACCGCGTCATCGACGATGGTCGCAACTCTATAACCGAATGCAACCCAACAAACCGCTGGAAAGCCTATCTAGTCCCAGTAACCAGGAACCAAAGCGTGGCAAAATACAGCACTCGTCATCGTAGAGACGATGTCGCTAAAGATGTCCGTTTAGACCTTGGGCTCAGCGTGGACATTCTCGACATGACCGTGGTCGTGGCCGTGACGTCCGACCTTGAGGTTGCCGGCCTCAATGTCGCGGGTGACACGGTCGAGACGCGACTCAACCTTGCCAGCCTTCCAGGCAGGAAGACCAGAGTCGAAAACATCGTCCATCTCTTCAAGGGTCTTGCCCTTAGTTTCTGGGGCAGTCAGGAACATGTGGATGAAGGCAACGGCGTTGAAAGTTCCGAAGATCATGTACATCTTCCAGTTGATGGACCACAGAAGAGGGGGAACGGCAAAAGCAAGAATGCAGTTCCAGCTCCAATTGGCGGCGGTAGCGAGCGACACGGCCTTCGCGCGAACCTTGGCAGGGAAGATCTACAGAGGTAGAACAAGTCAGTGTACGTTTCATATGCATCCCTTACAGTAAGAACTTACCTCGGACGGATATGTCCATGACGTTGGGCCCCATGTGGTCGCAAACGTGGCCACGAAGAGGTATGAGCAAGCGACAATACCCTTGGAAACGGCGCTATGCTCACGAGGTACCACCCAAGAGATGTCTTTGTCAGCAGTGTCTGGGTTGGGAATACCGTAGGAAGCCTGCAGAGCACCTGTAGTGTACAGCCAAACAGCCATCATGAAGGATCCGCAGAGGAGAGCAGGCCGACGACCGAACTTGTCGAGGTAGAGGATAGCTGGTAGGGTCATGGCGACGTTGATGATGTACTGAATTGACGCAGTAAGGAGCTCATCGGCAATACCGGCTCCACGCATGATGAAGACGATGTAGTACATCATGATGTTCATACCGCAAAGTTGCGACCACATCTGGATGGACATACCAAGGATGACACGCTTGACAATGCGAGGCTTGGCCAGGGCGGCGAAGCTAGTCTCAGCAATCTCACGCTCGAACGCAAGCGCCTCTTCGATCTCCTTGTATTCGGCAAGAACCTTGGGGTGGTTGACGTTGCCGGCGCCGTGGAGGTTGGCAAGAACCTGTAGCGCCTCCTCCCAGCGGTCCTTGGAAGCCAGCCACCGAGGGGAGCGAGGGAAGAAGAAGAATCCGATGAAGAGGATAGCACCAGGAACAGCTTGGACACCCCATGGGATCCTAAAGGCCGCAGTGCTCTGGTTCGGATTTTTGACGCCTCCATCGACGAAGGAACAGCCGTATTGGATGAAGTATTGGATCAAAATACCCCAGGTGATAGCCTACGCGGAATTAGCTTGAGATCTAGCCTTTATCGAAGAGTGACATACCCATTGTTGCAAAGACACTACTCTACCTCGGATCTCTTTGGGCGCAATCTCGGCTTGGTACACTGGAACGATGGCGGAACAGATACCGATGGCGTACCCACCAATAAGACGACCAACACAGAGGAGAGCAACGCCGTTGGAGGCGGCCTGCAGAATAGCGCCAACAATCCAGATGAGGGCGGCGATTTGTACAGCGTTCCTACGCGAAAGTCGATCGGCGAGGAAAGAGGAAGACAGAGCACCAACGAGAGAACCTGCAGGCATCGACGCAGTGATACCGCCTTGGCGAGTACCGCTAGGGTTGCCGAAGTAGTTCTTGTAGGCGGGAGTACCCAGCGCACCCGACATCGACGAGATGTCGAAACCGAAGAGGATACCTCCAAGCGCGGCGAAGCCGCAAATGGCGTAGACATTGTAGATTTGTGGGAACTGTAGCGCCGTTGTCAGCGAGTGCACTCAGGAGCAATTGGGAGAACGAGGACATACCTTCATCTTGCCAAGTCGCTGTGACCAGTATGGGTTGATAAAGTTATGGGGCGATGTGAGAGAGAGGACAGTCAAGAGCTGGGAGGCTGCAGATTTATGGTCCCAAGAGCGCGGAGAGAGCGCGTGATCCTAATGGATGTAGTCTGTGCGGAAAGTCTTGGGGTTTAGTATTCACTACAGCACTCTTTACCGCCCGATTGTAGCCTTGCTGACGGGAGATGTGGTTGGTTACATATGAGAGCGTTGTGACCCCGCAAACGGGTGTTGAACAAGGGCTTACGCAGATCCTACAGAAAACCGGCAACATGTCCTGGGGTAGTGCATGGCTGGGTGGCCCCCATAGTGGTTGTGCATAATGGCATCCAATAGGAGCAAATTCGACGCCGTGTTGGTTTCCAGTGCAATGGCACCTGCCAATACTACTCCGGCCCCGTGCTGTCGCACTGGCAAGGCGTCCAAGTAGTAAAGGCCAGTAATGTTGTGGAATGGAAACCGCCCTGATGTGCGTGGCAATCTGCAGGTGTAGAGACATGGACATGAGATACAGCAGATACTGGTTTGTTGTCTCGGACCATAATTCAATATGGAAAATCATCCGCGGATCATAAGCTTCGTGTTCCAACCACACTCAAGGATCAGGTACTCGGTTCCGCTGCGTTCAAACACTCGACTTCTGACATGTTGCAGGTGGTGTTCTGCGTTTGCCGTGGCCATCAACTGTAAAGATAGACCGAAGCGTGAATCCTGCGCTGGCCACAAGCCTGGGCAGAGGCGCGGCAATCGCACGATCATCTCGCGACCACGGTGAAGGTGGACTCCTAGGAACATACTTATTAGGTCAACTTTTGACATTGGCAACACGTAGAAGCAATGCGATAATGCTTTTCAAACCCCCAGACATAGAGTGCTGTCTAAAATACGCGCAAAGTGCTGTGGTTTTCGAGATGAGATGGCAAGAGAGGCCAGGAGGTTGCGATCGCGCGACGTAAGAGGCGGGAGGCGCCAAGCATGCAGCGGCGCCGCCAACCGTCGACCCCAGTTCTCGGCTGGCTTTACTCCGCCCTGGAAAATCTAACACCAGCCAACAGTTCGATCAAAACAAAATTGTGGCGTTTCTCTGTAGCGACTGCCTATACGGACGAGCGCACCGAATGCTGTTTCGAGCAACACAGCCGGTGATGCCATTCGCACCCAGTTCCAAGGCCTCTTTGCTGACAGGCGTGCGCAGCATTGTGGCTCGGTTTCGAAGTCGGCGAAGCCAAGATGAGATCCAAGGAGAGCAATTTCACCAAGATGCGGGGCACGGAAAGGACTACTGCATCTTCAAGGTGCCTTAGAGATACCCATGACCGCCGCGCAGATGAGCCTGAGCACAACCAGCAATTCCGTCCATATAGAATGGTAAGAAGCGGCCACTACCTTCTCGTTTCTTCTAGAGCTTCCGCCCTTGGAAGACGTACGACGTGCCATTGCAGCACAAGCGTGCTCCTTTTGGCGGCAGTTCGCGTCGATGAGATCTTAGCAGCTCTTGTGTAACTCGGGGCGTTCTCCAGATGATACTGATTCCTGATTAACGCCGGGTCGTGTATCTTCGCTTTCCAATATGGCATCTACTGTCGAGCCCACGCCATATGAGTGTAAAAGGGGAGTAAGAGTTGGGAACAAAACGCGACTGCTGGCCAAGTATACCGAGCATAGCGACGGACGCATGCGAATATTGCCTTGACAGCCTGACGGGATCTAAGGTAGGTCTCGGAGCCTGGCTATTGACTGTCCAGCCTGTACTACATTTCAATACGTTGATGTGGTGTGATAATAAGCTCACCTCCATCAGCCATCCTGTGTGGGTCCTAGACATTGTTACAATGGTTCCACGATCCCGAGCTTAGCTTAAACCTTGGGAAACAGGGCTTGTCCGACATGGATGGTCTTTCTCGAAGATTCCTAGATAGGTTTGTGACCAAACAGATGACACCCGTCGAGCCGATACCCTTCGGTAATCTGAGGGCTGTGCTGCAGGTATCTCATAGCTAAGTCTTGTCATACAAAGGCGCTACGGACATGAGTTCGGATTGTCGCCACACAATGAAGTCGGACGTCTCGCAATATCCAGTCCAATTTGGTTTGAGCCCAGACCATCGGGCTGAAGGTATCCTTGGATTGTAGGCAAGTGGACTCATCCATCACCGTGCAGCCTTCATGTCGGCATCACTTTCGAAAGAACATCAGAGACATTGGCTACATAATACGGCCTATCTCGTTGGGTTCAGGCTCCGCCATGAGAACCTTCTGTTATCGCATTACCTCCTTAACTGACTCTGAATAGTCTGGAACGCTTGTCAGCACTTTCGAGCAGAATCCCGGCTTCCTGATTGAACCTGCCAACTTCCGCCATCTCCGGCGACATCCACATCCGCTTCGCTTCGCTGCGAAACTCGGACCTCAATATTAAAACATCCCTTAAGTTTGCATATTCACCCATGGTCGTCTCCACGCTCATCTCTCGAAAAAGCAACTTGAGTACCTCTCAGGTCTCCAAGTTGAAGCTTCCGCCTTCTATTCGCTGCTCACCGCGAGTAAGCGAACCAGTAGCACGACGCGACACCACACCACCCCCCAATCGCAACGCGCATCACAGTATCGCACACTTATAGCCTCATCACAGACCAACGTCATCTTGGAAAACGATGTTTTCGAGTCGTACCGCACCCAGACTCTATCGCTGCTTTCCTAGTTGGGCCTTGACTATTGGGCTGGCGGAGATGGAAGAGTGACAGTCCTGCATCAGATCGCGTGGGTGGACCTGCTGACGCGGGCAGCTGCCCTTGCTATAAACATGACAAGATGTCATATGCCTACATGTACTTGCCAGTACGTATTGCGCATCAAAACCACGACTCCGATATACTCGTCATCGGCTTTCTCGACGTCGAACCGCCATCAAACCAGCAAAGCGACAAAGCCAACGCCATCCTTTCATCAACTTGTTGAGGCTTACCGTGGCGAACCGCACAAGACCGTCAGCACGCGTGCAACGGGCCGCAGCTGGTGCTAGTCCCACCAATTATCACGACGTCAGTATCACTGGCCATTGACATCGGCAAACATCATATATCCCGCTCCCAAACTTCCAGCCTGTTGGTGGAGTTTGGAAGAGGCAAACAACGAGGACGCATCGCGCACTTCCTTATCGGGAAGTAAGCGTAGGGTTTCCAGCCGGTATCGCAGTCGCCGAGATTTGTCGACAGACTTGGGCACAGGCGGTGAAGTACACCGTGCTTACACCTGTGAGAATCGAGTAGAAAGCGCGAACGGCTGACCCCCGGAACACTCGAAATATATCACCCATGCAACGGCCGATGATAGATTTATCATCCAGTACACTACGGGACTTTTAATACTCGGATATCCTGATATCTTGACAACTACCCTCGCCCTCTTCCTTCTTCCGTCGGGTCTCCACCGCTGCATAGCCGATAAGATTTCGCTCAAACATATACCATCCCAGCACACTATCACCACGAAAAACGACAGAGCTACCATGCCACATCACATCACCAACAGCGTCTTCGCACGCACTAGCCTAACAACCTGTGACGTCTTCGTCATGGCTCTCGCACACTTGGGTCCAGGAACAGCGCCATCACCCGAAGAGCTAATCGCAGCAGCGAGTCCCTGGTTCTTGGACGCGGAAACAGTCTGGTGGCGCAAGTTCCTCAACGGCACAGGCTGAAATTCAACTCTATTGAGGCTATGCCATCAGAAAACGTTTTTGCTTTACTGGAATTGGCCAAGGTATTCACGCTCCCCAAATATATTTGAGTCTAGTACGGCGCCTTCAACACAGCATGCACATACGTCTTCGTGCATTCAGTCGCATTGCCCCTCCAGCTCAAGACCTCGTTACTCAAAGCGCCTTCACATATTGTCCAGCCCTCTCTCTGGCCATCCACCGTCAAGAGGTATCCCTCGTCCAACGCGATATTGCCTGCTGGCTGCACCGAGGCGAGGAATTGCAACTCTGATCCAGTTGTCACAACCGTACTGTTGAAACGGGAATACGTGTTGCCGAAGGGCGCCAACGCGATGGTGGATAGTGTGCCGTCTGCCAGGGTGAAGTTGGGGAGGGATCCGTAACCGGGGCCTGTGAGGCGGAGGAGAAGAGCGGGTTGGTGGAAGGGGTCCTGTGCGACGTTAGATATTACGATGGGTTGATTCGGATGGTCGCTATAAAGACTTACGAATAACGAGGTGGCGGATACAGCTTTGAGTTCGGAGGTATTCGCACTGGCGTCTATTTGCGAGGTGGTGACGAGCAGGAAGTTGGTCAGATCTGTCGGCAGCGCAGCGCAGATGGATGCGCTCGCAATGGCGAAGGAGAGAAGAGATGAGAAGCGCATGTTTAGTTGTGATAGCAGTATCGAAAGATCAGAAAGCACACGAATGACTTGGTAACGGCAGAAATGTTAACGAAAATGTTTCGAAACAAACCCAACAGCGTCCCACCCCTCCTACCTATATACCTCCAACCTCCCACCCGCGACACCGGGACCGAAACCCTGCACGAAGAAAACCGACGATCCCACGTCCCACAAACTATGCATGTATACCATCATAGGCCACGGCGCGATCTATCAAGCACGTTTACACGTAAAAAGGGTAACCTACCTGAAGCTTTTCAGCCACCCAATCGCCCGCCGTAGCTCGCCACGACCCTGCCGATCAGTCTATGCGCATCCCTGCATGTACAGCTGGGAAATGCGTTTGTTAAGCTTGAGCGTTCGATGTCAGGGACCAACGGGACGGGGATGGGTGGGGGATGCGAAACACAGGGTTAGCTAGGACTTTGCATGTCGGCTGGTTTGCTGACGTGTGGAGAAGTGTTATTCGAGCCACGAGTTGTAGAATTCGATGCCAGGCTGAGCAAACAATATTGCAATGTCAGACTTGGGATTGGGGAGGTTGCTTGGAATGGAGGCATGGAAATGCTGTGGCTGGTGGGGGATCTCCACTGCGTCATCGCATTGTCGCGTGACTAGCGTGGCCGTATGAAGCCTAGTTTTGCCGGTTGGCTCCACCCAGCACCCGTGGACTTGTGGCGACGCGACGAGGTTGTGGTGCCCGGGTTGTCAGGTCTCCTTGAGTGGATGGGGGAGTAAGGTAGGTACGGAGTACCGCGTGTCAACACTATCATGGTAGTCTCAGGATAATACGAGGGCATGGCGGTCACAGTCGGTGGCAAGTAACGCAACACCAGAGTCAAACATTACTGACCAGAAGAGAGCGGATTGGAGAAAGAACATTAGCATGTTTTTGTCCTTCTTTGCTACTATCAAAGGTATCATACAGAGTGCTCGACTGAAACTTGGGTATGCCGAGCGCCCGCCAACGCCAAAGTAAATGCCGATTTGAACGAATCGTGACCTGTGTCTCCGCTGATGCACATTACCCTACTATCCTTATACTATGCCCTATCCTGTGATGACCAGTCCGTCTAAGCAGGAGTTGCGATCGCACCATCGCCTAGTACCCTCGCGACGAGGATGTATAGCATCATCGCTCCGAGGACGATCCTCCACTTGTTGCGGCTCAGCCAGCCCTGACCTGCATCGCGTGCTATTTGCGCTGCATCCTGAACGACCGTTGCGCTTGTGCCGGGGCGTCGTCGCAGGCCGGAGACGTCGGGCGAGCAGGCTGGCTGCTGCGAGGGGGTTGGTGCTGCCGGCCGTGGTAGGCCCGTGAGGGGGTCGATGCGGTTCTCCTTCATCCACTTGAGATTCTCCTCGTCCACGTCTGGCCACTCGTGTCTGAACTTTGCGCCACCATCTCCAGCCCGGATGTTGCCGTTCTGGCGACCACCGGCGTTATCTGACCCAGATGCTTTGCTGCCACCGCCTGTGCTGTTCCACCACCGTGTGCGCTTGGCGAAGAGTTTCCGCTCTGCTTCTGATGCCCGGACGCTACCCGTGGTAATCTCGTCACTGGTCATGAAACTCAGCAGGCCCGTCAGAATCGTGCTGACTTCCCATGCGGGGTTGAAGCTCTTAGGGTGAAAGTCGGAGATGCTGAGGCACAGCCGGCTGCTGGGTTGGAATCGACCGGATGGTGTGTGCATGCGGATTGCGGGCGGCGCAAAGGGGTAGTCGGGCGGGAAGTTCAGAGTACCCCAGTACTGGCCGCCGTGGTAGGGTGTGTCTGGTGGGCCGGTGATGATGTAGTGCCATTCTAGGATGTTCCTATCCGAAGGGTGTGCGGTAATGAATGGCGGTGGTGATTTGGAGATGGAAGCATATTCTCTTGTGAGGCGCTTGGTGGCTGCTGGCGTCGCCATGGTATGTGAATGTGGGGGAAGAGTGAGTGAGTGGGTGGTTGGGGTAGTCGACGTGTTCCTGGGCGGAGATAGTTGACGTCGACTATCGGATGCGCTGTATAGGTGGCCACCAGATAACAGTGCAGAAGGCGTGGCACGTTTTTCAGTGATTACCCCGCGATAGACAAAGGATAAGAATCACAAAGGCAGGCGCGATAGGTGAATTAGGTCGTCGGTGAAAGAGTTCGGGTCGCACGTCCAGACGGCCTTGGAACAGTTGGAGAGTAAGCGCACGTGCATCCGCCGCCCGCGGCGATCCAAAGTTCAAGGTTTCTGAACAACGCCAAGCATCACGCACGCAGACACAGACAGCCCAATGGCTTCGCCGCATGAAGACGATGTGAGTAGACGTG
The DNA here is from genome assembly GCF_023758075.1 of Alternaria novae-zelandiae. NCBI lineage: Eukaryota > Fungi > Ascomycota > Dothideomycetes > Pleosporales > Pleosporaceae > Alternaria > Alternaria novae-zelandiae. The sequence continues at coordinate 2,082,314 of NW_026056962.1, read as the reverse complement.
CATCATGATAGTAACGGCACATCGCTAATTGGGCCCCAGGTCTTCGAAAGGCTCAAGAACAAGACGGACCTGAACGAGCAGAAGCGCCAGCAGGATGAGCTCAATGCGCGGCTCTACGCCCAGCAGCAGAGGTCGAAGGAGAGGCTGGGAGAGCTGGTATGCATTCTGGGACATTCAATTGGGGCTGTTGCTGAGGCTGTGCTAGATTGAAGACAACTCGTCCCTGCCTGTGACAATATCGTCGGTCCGCATCCTCCACGCCAACCGCACACGAAGAAGCTTCCTCGAACGAGTAGTCGACCCCCTGCTGAGCGCAAACCGGGACCAGCCATACTCTCTCGAAGATGCGATAAAGGAAGTTGGCGAAGCTACCGATAAGCTCAACCGCTTTGGTACGTTAACATGCGACGGAGGGGCTCACATTTGTCTAACAACGGCTAGGTATCTTCAAATCGCCAATATCAGTCTACCTCGACCGTCCGAACCAGACCATCGCTTCTTCCTCCCCCACGGATGTTGACGTGTACATCTCGGCCCAAGAGCGCGGCAACTACACCATCAAGACCGGAACCGAAGCTGGAGCCTCTGAAGCCGATGCCTACGTCCACGCAGAACTTCGAAATCTGCTTGGTGGAGCCGAGACGCTGAACGCACACGGGTCGCTGGGCACGCGAACACGGTCGGCCTACTCCCTCGCCTTCGACAGTCCCATCCTTAGCAACCCCGATCTCAAGTTCCAGGTCAACGGATTCGCGAGTTCGACACTGAAGAGCTGGGCAAGCCATGAGGAGGTCCTCAAGGGCGGAAACTCAAAGCTACTATGGAGGATGAAGAACGGTGCGACACACGAATTCGGCTACTCTGGCATCTGGCGACAGGTGACTAGTCTGGCTGAGAACGCATCGCCCTCTGTTCGCGCAGATGCCGGTGACTCATTCAAGTCGAGCATCTCGCATACCTGGGTCAACGACAAGCGCGACTATCCTCTCTTGCCTAGCAGCGGTTACTTCTTGAAGACCGTATCCGAACTTGCAGGTTGGGGACCGCTGAAGGGCGACACCGCATATTGGAAGTCAGAGGCAGAGTCGCAAGTCGCTCTCCCCTTCGGCAACACAGGCATCACGCTTACTGCTGGTCTACGTGGTGGACTTCTCTACCCTATGGCTCTGGGCGGAGAGAGCCAACCCCAGGCCTCGCGCATCAACGACCGCTTCCAGCTCGGCGGCCCCAACAACGTTCGCGGCTTCCGCATCGCTGGTCTCGGTCCTCGTGACGGCGCTGATGCACTAGGTGGCGACATCTACGCTGCTGGTGGCGCATCGCTCCTCCTCCCCATCCCGCGCGTCGGCAAAGAGACTCCTCTCCGTCTCCAAGCTTTCATCAACGGTGGCCGTCTCCTCGCACTCAAGAACCCCAACTCCAAGAAAGAAGACGGATCATTCGGCAGCTCAAGCGACGTAACCGGCGCGATTCAAAAGTCTTTCTCCAGTCTCACCGCCGAACTTCCCAGTGCGGCAGCTGGTCTAGGTCTCGTCTACGCACACCCTGTTGCGAGATTCGAGATCAACTTCTCTCTTCCACTCGTCATGAGGGCCAAGGAGGAAGGCAGGAAAGGACTGAGCTTCGGCGTTGGCATCGAATTCTTGTAGACACAGATCTAGGTGTGTAAATGTGTATTTGTAGGCCGTATAGACTTTCTTCTCGAGCAAGCAGATCACTTCTTTCTCATTCATGTCCATGTTCACATCTCTCGTATTCAGTTCAAAAGTCTACCCCTACAACTCAAAAATCTAACTTCCCACCAACTGCGGCCCCTCAAACACCTTCTGGGGATCATACACCCCCTTGATCCCCACCAACCTCTCATAATGCTCACCCCAATACCTCGAATGCGCATCCGCCTTGGTAAGATTCGTATCCGCATAATTGATATACATGCCAAACTGCTCGCCCTCGCTCGCCTTTTCAATCGCATCGACCCAGCCATTCAGAAACTCCATCATCTTAGGCGTGTACGTCGCGCTGTCGGGGAAAATGCGGTCGTTGAACTGCATCTTGAAGACGGCATTGCGGTGCGAGTATGACGTCTCGTCTGCGGGTACTTTGGAGATGGCGGAGCCGGAGCCACCGTGCATGTCGATGAGGAGGTACCAGGATCGGCCCCGGATGTTGCGCGCGGTGGTGAAGTAGTAGTCTGCGAGGGCGGTCATGGCAGCGGGGGAGAGATACTCTGGCATGAGTGACTTGGCGTAGAAGTTCTCGTGGTAGTCGTATATTTCTGGTTGGGGCAATGGGCCGTTGGAAAAGGATGTCAAAGTGTCGATCCACTTCTTCGTTGAAACTGTACCTGCGCCGCGTCCCTCAAGGGGGATGTTGAGTTTGGTAAGCAGCGGGTTCATGATGGTGTCGAAGGCGCTGCGGTTACCGTAGTATACGCCAGTCAGTTGGTTGGGGAGGAACATGCGCATGTTTAGCTCTGGGGGTTGGTCGTGGATGGTGAAGTTTTGGAGGACGGTCAGGATGTTGGCGAGTTGCGATGTGTTGGATGGGGAGAGGCTGTAGGAGAATACGAGGTTGCTTTCGGGGGCGTCAAACGTTTTGAACTTGAAGTCGGTGACGATGCCGAAGGCGGCGCCGGCGCCTCGTAGGGCCCAGAAGAGGTCGGGGTTGGAGGTTGGTGACGCGGTCACTACGCTGCTGTTGTGGAGGACGACAGTTACAGAGATAAGTTGGTCGAGTGTAAGGCCGTGCAGGCGAGATGACATGCCGTAACCTCCGTGAAGAGTGAGACCGCTTACACCGACACTGGAAAGTGTTAGTACATATATGGTGTTGATGATAAGGATGAGGACCTACCCAGGACATGTTCCGTGGCTGATGGCTTGCTTGCCTTGGTCGTAAAGAGCCAGAGCAATGTTGCCCAGTCTACCACCAGCTCCTATGACAGCTGTGTGTGCTTCTTGGTCAACAGTTACACTGTTGAAGCGACGCATGTCGACAATCAAATGTCCATCTTCGCCTCCAAGACCATGTGATCCGTAGCTGTGGCCTCCGCACTTGGGAGTGACTTGAACACCACTCTCAACTCCGCAAGATACGGCATCTTGGACTTGTTTGACTGTTTGTGGTACAACGTAGGAAGCCGGCTTGAATGGTAAACGAAGATTGAAGGGCTTGATTGCCTGAGTATAGTTCTTAGTGCCTGCAGCATATACAGGAACCTGGCGAGACTCAAGGCATTCGCTCAATGTGGAATTTGCAGCGGTAGTGCAAGAAAAGAGAGCGCAGGCTGCAAACAGCCATGTGTAGTATTCTTTCATCATTCTGGAAGTCGGAAAGTGGCTTGGCTGCCCAGAAAATTCATCCGCTAACGTCCTCGCGATACTTATGGATTGCTTGAATCCTAGAGGTGGATTCTGATGATGAGATACATATTGACCCAATACACTACGGCTGAAGACCCAGAAAACATGTCTGACCAGGAGACATGACTGCGATGAAGGGATGAGAATGCCCAGAGTGGAAACCTTGCTCTTTCCTTGGATCCTTCGTCGGAATCGTGGGGATTCCAAGAGGATTTGGTACTGGTAATAACAGATCTTGCCTCCATCGCACGACAACTTCCAAGCTACGGCTATACCAAGAAGCGGTGGCTTCAGCTTGATTTACCTCTTGGCAAAGATTGGTCGCAGAAAGATTAAGAGATGCCACCTCGTCTATACCCACACACGTGTCCAGGTGCGCTGCAGCCGCATCCACGTACCGACATAGGGCAGCGGCGTGGCGGCTGCATTCCCGGTATAAGGCCTGGCCAAGAGATCTTAACATGCGCGTGCCCGAGATGAAAGACCGAAATGCAAGGCTACTGCAATTTCGCCATGTTGATCAACCTGGGGTCGGCAACCGGCTGAAACGTTGTACCCCTGCTCGAAACATGGCTGTAGATTGCTATATATTGTCCGACGTGCGGCCTTTAACCGGCTTGGACAATCGCATACTCACCGAGGCTGAAGTGGCACCCTCGCTTTCAGCAAAACGCATGATGGAGTCGGTTGTTTAGTCCAAGAGGGTGTAGTCAGGTGTTTCATCGTCGTAGCTCCGAAATGTCGAGTGCGGGCGCGTGACGCAAGGCGGTCTGGTGGAAATGTCAAAGAACACACGTCGAACATACAAAACGATGCTACTTCCCTGTGCTTCAAAGTCAGTAACAGATACATCCTGACTCGCAAACCATACTCATCATGGTCCATTCGCATTCACTCCTTCTACCGCTGTTCGGCACGGCCGCAAGTGCGGCGAACTTGTGGGCGACGCACTACTCCGGCACCATCAACTACCTGTCGTTCAACAGCAATGCCTTGACTCTCAGTAGTTCGGCCTCTACTGGCAACAAGCTGCCTAGTTGGATCACATATGACAGTGCTGGAAAGGCGCTCTATATTCCAGATGAGGTCTTCCAGGGCCAAGGAGGCGGAAACTTGGTATCCTTCTCCACAGGTGCGAACGGCAACGTGACCTCGATCGGAAAGGGCTCTACACCTCAGGGTGTGGTTGCGACAACGCTCTATGGTGGTCCGGATGGAAGAAGCTTCATCGCGAATGCCCACTAGTAAGTCAGCACCATTGAGTAGACAAGGATATTGCTAACCAACCGAAAGCCAAACTTCGCAGTTGACGACCTTCAAGCTGCCATTGACTGGCGGACAGCCGCTTCAGACAATCAAGTACACTGGTAAAAGTGTCAACCCTTACCGCCAAGAAGCCCCCCACCCGCATCATGCTTTTGTGGACCCGTCTGGCGACTTCTTGATTGTACCTGATCTTGGAACCGATAAGATCAGGATCAACAAGATCGACCAGACAACTGGCAATCTTACAGAGTGCGGTGCTGCTTTGCCGCCACCAGGAACAGGACCAAGGCACGGCGCCTTCTGGGCGCCAGCAGGAGCGAACTCGCGCGTTCGCCGGGCTGCAGACGGCACAGTGCTCTTCATCGCCAACGAGCTCTCCAACAGCGTGTCGGCATGGGCGGTGTCATACCCCGCATCGGGAGGCTGCATGTCTCTGACCTTGAAGCAGACGCTCACACCGTACCAAGGCAATGCCACCGCCGTTTCCGGTACCAAGGTCGGTGAGATTAAGGTCAAGGGAAACTTCGTTTACACCAGCAACCGAAACGACAAGAAATTCAAGCCCAACGACTCAATCACCCAATTCAGCATCTCTCCTAACGGAAGCCTGACATGGACTGCCCTCACATCGTCCTACGGCACATACCCGCGTACTTTCGACATCAACAAGGCCGGTGACTTCGTCGCTATTGGTGATCAAACCACTTCGAACGTAGCTATCGTACCAAGAGACCCGGCGACTGGCAAGTTGGGAGAGCGCGTTGCGGACCTTAGGATCGGGGCTGCCGGCATTCCGGAGAACGAGGACGGTCTCAGCGCGGTTGTCTGGGCCGAGTAGGCGTCCACTTGTTGATCGTTGGGACTTTTTGTATATACAATAACTTTCGTATAAATCATAGGGTTGCGCAGGGCTGATTGCGATTTCACAATGACGCGTTCGTCTGCGATGGAGATGTGAAGAGGCAAGAGCGCGTGAAGCTTGAGTGTTGCCAAGGCGCTAACCCGGGTGCCATTTCCTCACGCGTCAAGACTCACACCCATGCCTCCTTGTGCATCCAAAACACGTCTTACTAGCTGCCAAATACGACTCTGTCATCAGATTCATCACGAAAACCAAACATCCGCAGTACTCACTCGCAATACTAGCCTTTAACCAGATCTCATCGAAAGTCTAGTCACACCTGCCGTCCATCAAAATGAAGACTGACAACTACCTTAACCTCTGCCTCGAGCAGGCCGCCAAGTCGCCTTTACGATACCGCCATGGGGCCATCATAGTCCGTGGCGGCAAAGTCATTGGTCAGGGCTACAATGATCATCGCTCTGGCTTCGACGGTGGTGCCTTGAAGACTGGGCGCCTCCCACTGCGCTCCTCGACTAAGCGAGAGTTAGGTATACCGGAAGGCCATGTGAATAAGACGTTTACGCCGTTTGAAAGCATGGGCGGTGGAGGAAAGCTCGCCAACACTCCGTTGTCTATGCATAGCGAGATGATGGCGATTCACTCTGCTCTCTCGGCTTCCAGCACGCTGGCTTCGAGCGCGGTGTCCTCCGAAAAACCGTGCTTTAAACTATCGGGTGATTCTAAACGAAAGTCGCGACTACGAAGGGAAGCAATCAACTCCTATGTCAAAGCCATCTGCGAGGCCGCACTGGCCCAGTCCACCGCGGCCTCTGGCAATGCCCAGTCCGGTGTTCAAGAGTGGCGATTTGAATCCTCTGCATCTGGATCGCGCGAGACTGAACCTTGTGTTTCACGACCAGGAGAAGAACGAGAACGTGGCCTTATCGGAAGCGAACAGTACGGAGAAACACCGCCTGAAGAACGGGAAGAATCATCATCATCACAAGCTTGGCAACAAGTCCAACAATGGACAACACAAACACAGTGGTCGACAACATGCGCGTAGGCAGACCATCGTAGCCCCATGCTACAATCAGTCTCCAACGTCGAGCGCTTCTGAATCGTCTTCGTCGCCGGAAGTGTCATCCAATAAGCGTGATAAAGCAGGAAAGGTGCGTCATCCAAGCTCTGTTATCACGTATGCTGACGATCATAGATTGAAAGACAGAATCCCCCAACCGCCAGGAGTCAGCCAATGCTCATGCCGAAGGGACAGACTGGACAGAGTTCTCGCAATCTCAAAGACAGGACCAAGAGCCCACGTTTGAATGGAGCCGATCTGTACGTCGTAAGACTGGGCTGGCAATGTGCGCCAAAGGTGTGCTGGGAAGAGCCAGACGAAGACGCCGCGACGCTACCTCAATCGCGCCCTGCCACAGGTTCATTGCACGACGAGCTCACCAGTCCAGAGCCGGCGAGGCCAGCACGCACCAAGCACCCGCCGACTCCAACAAAGGACGAGAAGCAACCCACCGTCCTGTCTTCCCGACCCTGCTACCGATGCATATCCTACATGGCGTCTGTGGGCATCAAACGCGTTTTCTGGACCGATGACAAAGGAGGCTGGGAGAGCGCAAAGGTGCGTGATCTGGTCGATGCGCTTGACAACATAGGGTCGCAGTCGCCCACTGATGCTTCGGTGGGACTTAACAGCGTCTTCGTCACAAAACACGAGGTGCTGATGCTGCGCAGGATAATGGGAGAGAGCTAAATTCGGATGCAACGTATACTATGATGACAACATACAGCTTCCGATAGCCTCATGTGTATCTTGATCGCGTTTGCGCTCCAAGCAAGCGGCATCTAAGATCACGCATTCTATAGCAAGCAGATGAGGTGTCTCTACATACAAGTACCTACCTGTCTATCAGCAGAACTGTCATAGTCAATCCAAGCACGATGAATCCAATCCACAATATCCGGTTTAATAATACTTTCCCTGGGCTCCCCGCTGCTGCTCCACCCGATCACGCCCACATAATCAGCCGAGGCTCTTACAACTTCACTGGTGACTCAGTTAACACGGACATCCAAATACAAGACGCGATCGCCACGACCCTCCACTCAGTCTCCGCCAGTGTCCTTGAAGAATTTCTCGGATCTGCGGAAACAGTCCGAACCAAGTTTGAATCCAAGTCTCCGCCTGGTACCCGTATTGTGGTGATGAGGAAAGGGAGCGAGGTTGTAGTAAGACACGACCGACCGAAGAGTGTAATGGTTCATCTCGCTAATACGTCTTTCTACAGGTTGGCCAGTACACCATTTCCGAATCACCACCTGCACCGCCCGAGATCTTTTTCATGAAGATCGTGCGTATGTCCATCAACTCGGACAGAGGCTGGAAGATTACATATGCAGCTAATCGCGACACTTTTCTCAAGAACTGGGATGATGTCTGGGCGGGAAGGATGATTGATTCCGACTCGTCGATCACCCCTCACAGGGCTACCACGAACGAAGACCCAACGATGACAATGATAGCCAGAAGCTTCGCTGACTATTTGATATTGGGCAGGCTATGGGTCGCCTCTGAGTGGCGTCGGACGATCACTGTTGGCTAGGGTATGATTGTTATCACTCGATCAAGCATGTGAAAGAGATACTAGTGTTGTCATCAGATGCTGTGAGCTTCACTGAGATCGCACATATTAACGGTTTCGCCGATCACTCACAAAACATTACTGGTCCCTGGTCTTATCATATATCTATACTTGACCGTCTGTAAGTGCTTTAGAGGAAACTGTCAAACATTGGACTGACGCATCGATGTAGAACCTGCGTCTAGCCATACGAGTGCGCCTGCCTAATCAGGCCGCCGAGTAATTTTCTTTTAGGGGACAGAAACATAACTAATTCCAATGATCGACCGAAAGTGGAGTATCCTCGCTCACCTCGACTTGCGCGTACTGTCATTGCCGTTTGATTCTTCCCTTTGTGGTCCAAGCTTCTGGTGCGGAATCGAAACGATCTTGGACCAAGATTTGCTCCCTGAACTACACACACCAACCTGACAAATCAGACACGATGGTATTTGCTACCAACTCCGACGGCACTTGCGCCGAGCCCGTCGATCTACTCGATCGCCTCCACGATGGTCACGACAATGGTCACGATGATGGTAACGACGCTGGTGTCGACGATGATTACGAGATCGGTGAACACAGTCTCCTTCCCGTACCGTTCCTCAACGTCTATGAGAATTTGCCTGCCAGTGCATCCGAAAACCACCCGCACATCATTGATACAGACCTGTGCTGCCTGGAATTCGCCGACCCGGGGGCCAACTTTGATGTCAAAATTCAGGACGCAGTCGCCACTCTGCTCTACAAGATCTCAAAAGACATTCTGGGGCAGTTCCTCGACAAGCGCACTACATCTTTCAAGCTCGTCCAGTCAATCGAAGGCATCCTCAACAAGGAACTCAAGCTCGTAATTTGGAAGGAGGGAGCTCAAGTCCTCGTAAGTGGTAGTACCAGACACACTTGACATCTCATTGCCATGCTGATAAAAAGTTTCCGTTCAGGTAGGCTCATATCTTGACTTCGTCGAGGCCGACTTTCTGAGATGGAATAACGTCGTTCGTTGCACTGTCAACTCCGATGGCTCTTGGAATCTCATTTCAGCCACCTCTGCGACTGGAGATACTAAACGAGAGCTTCATCATGTATGGTCAGGCAAGTTCATTCGGACCCGCTGGAGCAGCGACATCGAGCGTATGATCTATTGGTGCACAAAGGAAGAAAGTGCCTCAGGTTTCGGGGAGAGCATGATCAACCATGAGTTCTGGGACTGCAAGACAAAGACCAAGTGGGACATCGCGACCACTATGACTGTCTGATACATCTTCATCTTCACGGAGGGTGCAGTACCTACACTCTTCTCCGTTGGCTTACAATTATGCACGAGCTTGGAAGAGGAGAAAACTCTGGTTGAGCCGTTGTTCACGTGAGCTGCCTCATCTACAGTTCAGAGTACCGAGGTAGTCTACAACTTGGAACTTTACTGTCACAAAGCTGTCATCAAGCCATATGTGTTCTGGTGAGTCTGAATTCATTTAAGGCCCAACAATGGCTTTGTTGCTAGTTTCAATAAGCTGCGAGGGCGCGTTTAACAGTGGTCGCTCCTTGATCTCACCTTCGCTTTGTCAATGCAGGCCAGACCGAGCTAGATGGTACTCTCGTTTCTGCAACACAGCAACTTGCTCCAAAGTCTTGCGACTTGTAATCACAGTTCACCACAGAGATGGGTCCTAATCAGTAAGTCACCTCTTTCCTCACCGTCGCGCCTTCCTCCGGCTCTCACCGACCTCGCCCGCTAGCGCTACTAGTGTGACCAGCATGGCAAACGCGCACACTTCACGTATTGCAGCTTCTTTGCCCCTCATCTTTCATCGGTCCCCGCTGAACTTCATACTCACCATTGCTATTTCCTAGATCTCATCGTTCACCAGAAGCTAGCACCTCTAGCTGTTGTACTCATATATCTTGTACCATGCCGGTAACTACGAGATTCAGACGCTTGCAGCTACAACCTTCTGACATTGACACCAATCTCGAACAAGACACACGAGATCACGCACAATCTGTCAACCGCACCGCTACAATGACCACTCATCACGACAGTACTCCCATGGAGATCGACGTCAACAGCATCGGTCTTGCATCACCTGCTGGTACTGACCTTAGCCCCAATTCGCCAGGCAAGAGCGACTCTGGAAGAAGCGACAGTAGCAATCTTTCCTACACGGATGACTTCGAGACCTTGCCTTCAAGCGGTCCGACTAGTCATGCTCATATCCTCGATCTCGGCGAGTATGCTGCATCCATGAAAGAAGAGGGCGCGCTCAAGCTCCAAGATGCCGTTGTCACCGCTCTCTACAGCATCTCGCCTGCCACTCTCAAGTTGTTCGTCAGTCCGACCGTCAACACCTTCAAGGCTGTATTCGGTAAGAAGGACGTTCAGCTCGTCGTATGGCGCAAGGGTCTTGAAGTCTTTGTACGTCATCACACACACCACCGAGCAGACAGTCGCTGACACCCCTCTAGATTGGCACCTTCGAGAACCACACATCCATGAAGGCGTACCGCTTCGAACACGTCGCCGGCTTCCTAATCGGCTACGACGGCTCTTGGCACTTGAAGGTCACTGCCAGTAATGCCTACTCCGCACCCAAGTGGCCAGATGTCTGGGCTGGGAAGTTCGAATGTCATGGCGGCGTCGCGAAGATGACCATTGAGACCGGGGAGACGGAAATGGCGAAGCGCGCCTCGGCTTTGGCGGCTGCTATGATTGATGGCAGGTACTGGGAACTGAAGACTGATGTCAAATTGACTTAACGCGAGGGCGGCATGGGCACCCGAGATCATTCGGAGTTGTTTGGAAGAATATGGTATGGATCTACTTGGCGCTTAATATACGATGTGTCTGGGCGCGTAGGCATTGTGAGAAGATAGCGGGCGACTGCGGTATTTCCACGACAGGTGTTGTGACTTGAAGGAGCTTCACTACTATATAGTCAGCTCGAGCGATCTCGACTGGAGGAAGAGATCTAATGAAGATCGATACACATACTGGTACTTCTTTCCTCTGCTTGCAATCATGTCTTGAAGACCCTCTGAGATTGACTATTGTGCGCGAGTGGCTCGCTGGGAGGCTGCTGGAGCGCTAGCTGTTGGTTCTCTTGGGCGGGTGGAGGTGCATATCAGCAGCCGCATATCCGTGTCTCGAAGAATACGTTGAGCAATTCGGGCGCCCAACGAGACGTTAGATACAGTGCATAAGTGTGCTGTGACCGAGCTGGCCTATTCTTAGAGTAGACGTCCATGTTTATCATCGGTACTTAGGTAAGAAGCGGAACCAATGATGATCATCATATCAACTCGGTAGATTGCAACGCAGCGACCTAAACCACATTTGCCCACGACACTAACTCAAATTGGGTTCAGGCAAGCTTACTTACTATGCGCAGCCTCACACAGAACTACCTAGATACTCCAGAAAACCACACGTTCACCGGCACCGCGTAGGCCAAGAAGGCGTAAATAAATGATACGTCTCACCTTGGCAGTGCCACAAGCGACGGACGATGCACCTGGGCAACCTTCAGTTCCCAAGTATAAGAAGACGCAGAACGGCCACGAAAGAAGAAGTATCCATCTCCATCTACATCTCCATCTCCATCTCCACATCCATCTCTCATATTCTCTAGCACACTACCAACACACCCATTCGAACATGCGCTTCACCACTCTCGCGCTCCCTTTCGCCCTCGCAGGCTACTGTTCTGCGTGGACCAAAGACGCAAACGGGGTCTGGGTTGCAAACAACAAAGCCTACAACATCGACGGTAGTAAGTCAATTTGTCCCAGAAAAAGAAGCATGAAAGATGTTCTAACCGATTATATAGTCTCGGTGCACGAAGCCTGTACCACGATGAACACAAGGAACTACAGGACAAGCGGTTGGTGTGAATACTGGGCTGACTCGAAGGGGAGAAAGATCCAATCAGGTATGTACCGACGGCATATTTGGGGCGTTTGTGTGCTGATATGTGGGCTAGAATGTCGGTGGTGGGGCGCTGGTAGTGTGGCTGTCGTTTGCTATCCTCGCTAGATATACGTCGTGGCGTGTGATTTGAGGAAGCTCGCAAGGCGGAATAGGCGCTGTTAAACCATCTGTCTCTACATATCGTATAAAATCAAAGGTCCGGACTTCTGTTGAGTCGATACCCCCCCTCCAACTCTCCACTCCTCCATCAAACCCACTCTCAGAGCCCATAGTCCAACGGTAAGACACCCACATCTTGAACCGCGCAGGGCTGCCATCGCATCGTCTCAGCGTGCGAACGAACAAGGCTGAGAGACCGTCTGAGCTTCCGCCAAGTTGTGTCGAATCAGTCGGGCTTTGACACCAGTACAAAGCCCAATTCTTGGGACTTCGCCGATGATGACCTGCACACAGCCTTGCCGAGATTGTGGGGGATCCGCGTTCAAGTCGCGGTGGGCTCATTTCTTTCTTTTTGCTGGAGGTTGGAGAAGGATATGGTTGGGGTGTTGCTGTCTTTTCCTTTTTGTTGTTGGATAGTCCAGATGGGTAGGTGGATAGATAGATGCCGAAGAGTAAGAGGCGGGTGAGTTGGTGGGAGCGCATATTGACCGCTCGAAATACCTATACACACAATCAGCAATCGTCTCCTAAGTAGCCCTTTCCGACATCCCAGACCCATGACTTCATACTATTCAGATCCTCCAACTCACCCCTCTTCTATCAAAACTCCAAGAGCCCATAGTCTAATGGTAAGATACCCGCTGCTTATACGTCGGCCGACCAAGATCGTTTGAGTGTGACGAACACCAAGATATGACCAAGATCCTTACTAAGATTCTGACTACGAGTCCTACCAAGATCCTTAGAAAGAATCCCACCAAGAATCTCATACCAAGATCGTGAGAAGCTGACCAAGATTGCGGGAGATCCGCGTTCAAGTCGCGGTGGGCTCAATTACGTTTTGCTAGATGTTTGGGGTGTGCGCTGTGGTTTTACTACCTTTCTTTTTTGTCGTAGACGACGGAAGCGGTGAAGTAAGAGGTGGGTGAATTTTTGGAAACGCATATCGGAACCTAGCTGTCAACGAGCTTCTAGAAACTAAGAGAGAATAGCAATGAGATTCATTGTATCCAACGACAGTACCTAAAAATAACATGCAAAGTCGCGAGCGTATCCAATCCGCTCAAACGATCAACGTGGTGTATCCAACAGCATGTCTATCCCAAACTCCACTCATAAACGCCGGTCGTCTAATGCATATGCCATTGCGAGTAAGCAAGCTCAATGCGTGAAATCAACGAATCACCAACTCCCAGGTCCAAAGGTTTCGCCTTTAGGCACTTCCTTGTACGGGCAGGCTTGCCAGTCACAACCCTATCGATGATGTTAGCTTTTGTATCCAATGAAGCCCAGGTTGTATGTGGCTGACTTACCTGTTTGTAAACTTCCGTACCCCACCACTTGAAGTTGCTCATCCAACCGGGGTACACAATGCCAAAGAAGATGACCACAACACCAAACGCGAGCCCAGAGTCCAAGGCCGCGCTAAGCATCATGTTGTACTTCTTCCACCACGCGTTCCTCCGGTTGCGGATCTCATAGTTGAAGATGTAGCACACAATCGCCCAAACGGAGAAGTTGAGTCCTGTGGCCGGTGGAATCCAGCTCAAGCTACCAAAAACCACGGCGAGGTTGACTTTACTTAGGATGGACTTGCGGCTGCCACGGGCGAGGTACCAGAGTATGACAGGTGCAATAGCGCCGATTGGGAAGGCCCAGATCAAGTGTTGGTAGAGTGCGCCGGGGCCGAAGAACTTTCCTGGTCCAACGACACCCCAGAGAATACTTCCGTTGAAGTGGACGCGGGCGATGGGGCAGTTGAAGCCGTTGATGGCGGAAGGTGTGCAGATACCAGGGATGTTGTTTAGCATCCAGTTTAGCACGCCGATCTGTGTTAGACTGGAGATGATGGTGACGGAGAGTTGGAGCTTGAAGAGGATTCTAGGTGGGATCTTCATGTAGTGGCCGAGCTTGAGATCGGAAGCAAACTTGAGGCCTTGGGTTGCTGAGATGTAGCCGAAGGTTGTAAAGACCATGTTTGCGACGGGTCGACCGGGGAATACAACACCGCAGATGAGCTGGCAAATTAGGTAGATGCTGCTTTGCTGGTTTGTGATGGCCATGACAATGCCGATAGGAACGAAGAGGACTGCGCCAATGCCAAGTGCTAACAAGAGACCGTACCAGGGTAGATGGACAGGGTAGTACTCGACGACGAACATGCCGACCGCAGCCATACTGATGCCAGTCAAAAGGTACCAGGTTATCGGTACATCCTCGTATTTGCGCATGAGTCGATTGTGCACATCTTCTGCAGATAGCAGGTCTTCCACGTCTGGATCTGACGTCGTACTGGGCCTGTGTCGCAACATTGCAGGCGAGGAGGGGTGGCTGTTGCTGTCGGTGCCATTCACAAGTGGCTGGTAGTCAGCTGCTGATTCTTTTCGGATCTCGGCCCAAGAGCGACGCCATTGCCTCCAGATGTCCTTTCCGTACCAGAGGCCAGTGTGCGAAAGCAGAGCTGTAAGACCTGAGAACTGCAAGGCGTAGCTCAATACGTAAGTAATCGGAAGGTAGACGCGGCTGTATTGCTTGTACGCTTCTTCGTCAAAGAGGAAGTTCTCGGTCAAGATCTTGCTGACGTCGTACGGCTTGCCGCGATTATCCCATACGGCGGATGATAGGATGGGCATGTAGGAAGAGTAGAGGACGTTCTTGTAGTCTACAAACAGTCAGCACAAGTAGTCAAGCGTCCGGAAGCTACTCACACATGATCGGCGCTGCAATCCACATCACGCCTACAAGGCCTCCAAGAATGTTCATAGCAGCCCAGAATGGTGTAATCAACGGGGAGCCGATGTATGCGATTTGCGCCCAATCGAAAGTCACTGGGAATAATCCAAGACCAGATGAGATTCCGAACTGCTCAGGTTAACACACTGTCTACCCAGACATGCAACAAACGTACCAGGTTGGCAACAACAACGCTCTTTGGCGCGAACCAGGTGATGACATTGAAATAACTCAATGCTGGGAATAGGAGACCAGGTAGGAAGTAGAATGCAACAGATCCTGCGAATATGCGGGAGAAGAACTTGCGGGGAGCGATGGTCCAGCCATCGGCAGGCTTATTTTCATCTTTATGTAACGCGGTGAACATAGCGGTTGATACCAGTGTGCTCGGCCAGATCATGCCGCTGGGTCGGACCAGATAACGTCTGGTGATACCGGCGAGGGAGTAGCCAAGTATTTGTGTGGAGAGGATGAGCAATACTTGGTACATGATGCCAAGATCTTGTTTGTAGAACTTTACTTGCTCAACAATGACCTTGAATTGTCAGCATACCATACTTGGCTGCATAGACGATACTTACATCTGTCGCGAAGGCAAAGCCGAAGGATACATTGCTACTGACGTATACGCAGCAGTGTTCCTTTTCATTCCAACGGCCTTGGCCTAGCCAGAGCCGTAACCGGCGTTTCCAAGTGGCTTTTGCCTGTGGAGGATGCGATGTTGTTTGAGAGCAACCATCGACAAAGGTTTCTTCAGGATCGTCGTGTCGTTTGAAGAGTTGGTCCCAGAGCAGACCGAGGGGGTGGACGAGTAGTAGTGCAATAATAGGAGTAAGGCTGACGCTAGGGTATCGTAGGGAAAAGAACAAGTTGGTTGAAGAACCGGCAATGGAAAACAGAATCGATAGGAACCACATGCGCGGGGTATCAATGGATAGGGAGAGGTCGTCGGTAGCAGCGACGGATGCCCTCACTTGAGCGTAGGGCGAATTATCGGACGGGCTACCCTTCATATCGTGTAAATCGTCGTCCTCGGAGGATTCATTATCGTCTAGCGTACTGCTCGATGAGGTTGAGTTGTCAAACAGTGGCGCGCCAGCGGTAGAAGGATCAAGACCGCTTGCGTTGAACCTAGCTTCAAAGTCCTGGCCACTAGAGGCTACACCGAGCGTCGTGCTGCTACGACTGGCGTCACCCGTCCTGCGACGTGACTTGGTAGCGCCTGAAAGGATTGGCTCACTCCGTGTCGAATCATTTTGGTGGTGATCCGAAAGTAGTGAGGGTTCACTGTGCGAAAGTCTGCTCTTTCCTTTTTTCTTTCTTGAGTTTTTAATCACATTATTTTCATCAGACTCCTCTGGACTGGAGGAAAGAATAGGTAGGCCGCCATATGAACCTGAGGTTGGGGTCAGCACGTGTAGCGAATGAGGTTCTGTGCGTCGTGTGCATCGTTGCTCCTGTGCACCCGTCCAAGGCCGAGGGGCGATTGACGACCATGGCGCTTGACAAGGAAGAATAGTTTGCGTACCTGTTCCCTGCGCCGGGCTCGATCTCACCAAGAGAGGTACTCTTGACATTGCTGTCTTGACGGATCGTGTAGGAGTCTCGGGGCGGCCAGCTGGCGAATCAAGATCGTCATCAGAAGGGGTTTCGGACGTGGCTATGTTCCTTGCTTTCTTTGCTTTGTCAGGCAGAGGCTGCAACTCGTAGCTGCCTGGCGAGACGGGAGGACGGTCGTGTCGCGTGTTTCCAGAAGGATGGGCAGGCGAGAGAGCAAGCGACGAAGATGACCCGCACCCGTCCTCGTTAGCCATATGTATGGGTGGGTGCCCGGGTGTGGCCAGGGGCGCGTGTACAAGTGCTCCGTTTGTCGCGCCAAAGCGGCCTCGCGCGACGTCGGAATCAGATGATCAGATAAAACCACCGGCAGCCATGTGTTGGGCCTCACACTTTTCGATGATCTGATTAGATGGAAGCGCGGGAAGCGGTCCAGAATTAGGTCAATGATGGAATACTGCTTGAGTCATCCAATGGCGAGTGCAGTGTCTTCACGGTAAGCGGTTAGATCCGGGCGACGATGTGGAGTTCCCAGGAAAAAAGCCTCGCACGCTCCCGCGCGCGCGAGCCGCCTGCATACCATCACACGCCTGCATGCTTCAAAATCCCGGCACCCTTACAGACCAAGACTGATTGACATCTGCACGTCCGAGCGAACAGAGCCGCAGCGTTTGCATTCGGAGTTTTACATATTTCTACGGGTTCCCAACGCTCAGCGTGACGTCACCTCCTTCACGTCAACGTGACCGGGTATCCCCACGTGGTTTTCGGCTTTGCGACCAGCGGTGAGGCCCTCAACCATCGCAATAGCGCCCTCGGTGTCGTCCTTGTTGTAGAGGAACAACCCCTGTAGCGCTGCAGTACTCACCGAGTCGATGAGGCCCAACTCCCTCACTCTAGCCATAAATCTCTGCTTCGCTTGCCCGCCTGCATCGAACTCTGCATAGAATCGGTCCCAAAGCTGCTCGATTTGGAACTCTGTTGCTTCACCGAGTCTTACCGTCATGTCCACGCGCCCAGGGCGGATGAGCGCTTCGTCTAGTCTTTCGACGTGGTTTGTAGTCAGGAAGATGATCCGCTCCTCAGCACTGGCAACACCGTCGAGAGCGTTGAGCAGCCCGGAGAAGGTGACCGAGGCGCTAGCAAATCCGTCTGCACCAGGCGTCTTACGGTTCATGAATGCGACGTCAACATCTTCCAGCAGCACTACAGTCCGTCGCGGGACCTTGGTCAGCAGATGGTTCAGTCTATCGTCTGTGAGACCACGCTCGCTGACATTCAAAATGGCAATATTGAAGTCGAGATGACCTGCAACAGCCTGGATGAAGGAGCTCTTTCCTGTACCCGGCGGCCCATACAACAAGTAGCCTCGCCTGTATGGTATGCCGCGATCTAGATACCACTTGCGTGATGCGATGAAAGCCTCCATATCCTCTACAATGCGCTCCTTGACGCCACGCTCGAGGACCACCGAATCGAGGGGCCGCTTCCGCTTGGCGTCGCCAAAGGGCTGCCACATGGTGCCCATGGAGTTGTATATGACAGTCTTTCCCTCCTGCGACTGCTGGTATATCTGGTGCGCCTCGGCGAAGATGTCTTCGAAGACGTCGCGGTGCGAGTAGAGGGTCGTGAGGTTGATCGTCTCGAAGGGTACGCCATCCTTGACGTTCAGGCTGTTGCGCTCTCGCTGCCTGTCGACGAGGATGAAGGCATTCTTGTAGCGCAGGAAGTGCTTGCCCGGCCCCGGTACGAAGGAGAAGTGGGCGGCGTGCGAGGGCCCATCTTGCGGCGTGTACGTCTGCACCTGGAGGTGGTGCATGCGCGGGTCGATGCGATTGAGGACCTTGGAGAGGACGCCGTTGCGCACGAGTGGCCTGGTGCCGGCTTGCTGTGCGCGGTGGTAGTTGGTCATCCATTGGAGGACCCAGGGATAGGCGTCGTCATGGCGAGTTATTTCGAGGTCGACGAGCATGCGGCGGCGCACAAACGCGGCGCCGTGTTGGAGTCCCTTCTGGCCCGTCCGCGCCGCAACCCCAAGCGCTGCGAGACCGAAGCCCTATGGCATCAGTGAGCACACGTCCAGCAAGCATGCAGCGGCCCCAGGGTGAATCATACGGCGGTGAAGAAGGGATTGTCGGTGATTTGCGACCAGGGCGAGCTGAGTCCCGGACTGCCATTGCCGGCAGCGATCTGCTTGGCCAGCTGGTGTTGAGGCGTGTTCGGTTCCATGAGCGGCGGAGAGGCGCGCCTGTCCAGAAATTTGATACGCCATGGACGCTAGCGGGGGATCGATGCCGCTACGCCGCACCCATTCGTGCCTATCACCATGTCACACGCAACCGATGGGTGTCGCACAGCGCTTGTTTGCAACGTGGAAGGTTGGTGGGCGTATTTTCGTCACACCATCAGGGAGTTGTGCAAACGGCGCAGAAAAAGAAACATGGACGTTGGTAATGCTGTATACATAGATGCACAGGGCTGCATAAGCAATCCGGGGTCGCGTCGCGGAAGGCTATCCATGGCGCCTTCCCAGCCCTGTGGAGTTGTGGAGCGCTAGGGCGAGCTTGGACCTGCTGCCCGTCACTGATAACTACCATAGCCTGCCCAATTCACTGATCAACACCCCGAAAGCACGTTGCGAAGCCATCTTCGGCCCCGAGCACCTCGCTCTTCTTCACCTATGCCATGGCCACCGTAACCATAGGCAAATCCTATTTCGACGCTCTTTTACGCAAGTGAGTACTCACTATCTTGCACTGTGTTATGCGCCGGGCTGTTTGCTGATTAGAGTTTTAGGGCTGAATTTGTCGGTACCCCCCAGGCAGTAGCTATGCGTCTGGCTTCGGTAGAGCTGACTCTTATCAACAGCATACTTCCAACCAGCCTGTCAGCTACGGCACTGATCTCTCTGACAATGTCACCATCAGCAAGGCAGAGCATGAGTACATGGTACGTTGTATTGCACCCAACATCACTCCAAACGTTTAAACCTTCCCCACCATCCAGCCAGCTGTCTCTGGTTTCTGTTTTAGTTGCAAAAATGCTAACAATACATTTTCCCACAGACCCAAGCAGTGCGAGAGTACCGTACGTACACTCCTGCTCCAGCGCAATACTATTTGTTTCTGACTGTGTCTAGACCTTCTCAAGAGCGCTCTGTTCCGTGGCGGCCTGACGAACGAAACCTTGGATACACTGCTACAGGGCGAGAACGGGGCTTCGAACGAAGAACCTTCGAGTTACGATTATGAATCGCAACACACGCATGCAAGATCGCAGGCTACTCCTGTAGCAGCGCCTACGTCAGCTCGCTACCCAAAAGAGTCCGACTATACCTCTGCCAGCCACGGACTCTACCCTAGACCTTCAGCATCGTTCCGTCGAGTCGTCAGCTATGGGGAATCCGAGTCTTTCACCGGCGACCCAGACAGCCCACCCGACGAATATGACGATCTAAACCGCGGACCAGCCCAACGTATACCGCTCCACGATCAGCGCACTGTGTTAATCACCAACCTTTCTGAGCGTACGACACATAAGGACCTGGCCGGCATTGTGCGTGGCGGCAGACTGCTGGACATATTCCTTCGCAATGACCGATCTGCAACGGTATCCTTCATCGAAGGAGCTGCCGACTTCCTTGCTTATGCTAAGCGTAATGACATATATCTACACATGAAGAGGGTAAGATATGCACCTACCCCGAGGCATGAAAGAAGCTGACCATCCCAGCTTGAATTCCGTTGGAGCGACCGACAATTCCACGTACCACCACACGTGTCCAACAAGATCGCTGGCGGCGCTACGCGAAATCTTGTTGTCCGAGGCGTTGCAAGCAAGGTCACTACAGATCAGATCCGTGACCATCTCGATCACATCCACAACCTCATCGTGGTAGACGTCTACTTCAAAAGTGGCGATGCGTACATCTCGACCAACTCTATCCACAACGCTCTGTTCGCCAGAACCTGCATGATGTCGCGTACTGTATACAAGGGCATGCGCATCGAGTACTATCCGGATGAATGCGCTGGACCGCTACCTCAGCCCAAAAAGGCCAACACTCCCGTCACTCGCATGCCTATGAAGCCTGCACCTGTGGTCAATCAGTATGCTCTTCTGGATACCGGCTCCGACGATGGGTCAGAGTCTGAAGAGGAGTTGTACAGGACCAATGGTGTGCAAGTCGATGGTTACCATTGGGCTGACAGTGTAGTAGCATGAACATTACCGATGGAGGTTCATCGCCTGTCAAAGCTCGGCCCATTCCCTGGGGTCGACGAGGGGTAACAGTAACTTGATCCGGCCATTCTGTTCCGTCAAGTTTCTTCGCGTTGCGGCACGTTTCAAAGCAAGCTAAGGAATATTCCACCTATCCGGCTACATTCTTCATGCGAAGAGAGGGAAGCCACGAGTGAAGTCGTGGCGATCAGAATTATAATATGGGTATGTTTACGAGAAGAACGTCGTGTCGTACAGCCCTCGACAGGTGTTGGTTGGAGTATGCTTCTTTTCCTATATAGATACCCCTCGGCTACTCTGGAATATGACTATTTTACTTACAACACATTCATCCCGTCACGCTTAGAGGAGATGTTCATGATCAGCGTTTTGCCAGGATGGTAGACATGCTCACCCCCTGGCAGAAAGCTTGTCGCTTTTAGCGAGCACTAGTCTTGCATCGACGCGCATGCGTCAGCTATGTCATACGCCTTTGATTAGCCTCACTTCGTAGATCACAACTTCACCACAGATATCGTCCTGAATTAGTTGATCTATATCAACAAACTTCGTTGAATCAAGATGGCGCCGACGATCAAAGTTGCTGTTATCCAACTCTACCCAGAGGTATCTCCTCTACCCCACATCATCATGATTGCCCATCATTGTCGACCACATCTACAACCATTAGCATCAGTTCCTAACAATAGCTAGCCCCTACAACCAGAGCACAATTTCAACAAAGCCGTTTCATTCATCCGCTCAGCAGCAGCTCAGGGCGCCGAACTCGCTGTCCTACCCGAATACCACTTGACAAGCTGGAAACCCGACGACCCCGAGTTTCTTAACTGCATCGAACAATGCTCCGGCTACCTAGAGAAATACTGCTCCCTAGCCAAAGAATGTAACATCTGTAAGATCATCGTACTACTCATTGTTCCGCACAAATCCCCAATACTTAATGACTCCCACCCTAGCCATCGTCCCCGGCACAATCGTAGAATCCCACAAAGAGAACTCTGCAGCGGAAGACAAGCTCCTCAACGTATGCTACTACATCTCGCCCTCAGGTACCATCGTGGGCAAATACATCAAAAAGAACCTCTGGGGCCCCGAGCGCAACCA
Source organism: Alternaria novae-zelandiae (assembly GCF_023758075.1). Classification (NCBI taxonomy): domain Eukaryota; kingdom Fungi; phylum Ascomycota; class Dothideomycetes; order Pleosporales; family Pleosporaceae; genus Alternaria; species Alternaria novae-zelandiae. The sequence continues at coordinate 2,060,477 of NW_026056962.1, read as the reverse complement.
CCTCACCGGCTCCCGTCACGACCCCCATGAAGTCTTCGACACACCCATCGGAAAAGTCGGATTGCTAATATGCTGGGATCTCGCCTTCCCAGAAGCATTCCGCGAGCTGATTGCCAAAGGCGCTCAGATTATTATCATACCGACCTTCTGGACGCTGAATGACTGTAATGCGGAGGGTCTGGCGAGGAACCCGGCGGCTGAAGCATTGTTTTTGGATAGTATGCTGACGGCACGGGCGTTTGAGAATACGTGTGCGGTTGTTTTTGCGAATGCGGGGGGTCCGCCGGGGATGGGGTATGCGGGGTTGAGTCAGGTTGCTGTGCCTTTTGTGGGGGCTTTGGGGAAGCTGGGTGGTGCTGTAAGTCTCATTCTTTTGACATGTTCATGAATTGACTATATGAGAAGTCGAACTAATGACGAACATTTAGGGAGAGGGCATGTGTGTTGTTGATTTGGACATGCAGGTCTTGGAGGATGCGGAGAGTAATTATCAGGTCAGAGCTGATATTGCGAGGGGGGATTGGCATTATGTTTATAGGCATTCGGGAGAGGGGAAGCCTTGAGTGAGGATGCGGCGCATCAACATGATATCTTTGTATCGTCTTCAGCATCATGTTCGATAGATATAGGATGTATACTCAGGAAAGCACTAGTCTCGATCTAGACATTCTTTGCTGCGGGTTTCGATCGAGGGTGTAAAATTCAATAAACGAAATGTATTCCATTTGGTCAATTCAATCTACTCTCGGCCAACATCGGGCTCCTCCAAACGCGCCCAAAAGTCGCAAATTCGCAAAGACATGGTATCTGACAAAAGTTCGCGGAAGCAACCGGTGAACTCCTACGCGCAGCGCGAACGGGTGCCTAGTAGCGCGCAGCGCCAGCCCCTCTCCCAAACTATTGAACGCCGATCATTATGGCCAGAAGCTCGATTCACCACCATGGCACCATCTTCCTGAGCCTAACGCAGATGCCTCGACTCAATCGCATGCTGGGCGTCGACTGGTATCTCCGGGTCGCATGTCGGCATCCGTCTCTCATCTCAGCTCTGGCCACTACCACTGGCTTCGCTGTCGGACCTCTCGTCTTTGCGGATGTAGCCTATTTCTCTCGTCGAGACGCCGTGTTCGTCCGTACTCCAAGTCTCGCCAACGACAATGACCCTCGTTTTCCCTGTTTCCAAAAACTTTTCCTCGTCTCTCGCTAGCTTGGCTGCATTCTCCGGGGCGTAGATTCTTCGGTAGAATTCTTGGAAGCGGGCTTCGCTGTCAAACGTCATTTCTGCAATGCAGTCACAGTCCAGCTCGTTCATCTCGCCCCTTAGCATCAGCGGCGGTCGGTCGGGATTTGCCGGTCCTCCGAACCCCTTCCGCGATATCCGCGCGAGATAGCGACGTTTGAAATCGATCGGCCAGCAGGAGGCGAGCAGCGAATGGGCGAGGGGGATGTGCGTGTGCTCATAGTGGTCTCTGAACTCTTCCGAGGTAAGGTCGTGGTTGCGCGTGATGAAGAGGACGATTGTGTACGTCATGTTGGAGGGTGGGACGACAATATGGGTAGCGTGGGTGGTAAAGACAGTAGTAGGGTTCTGACAGCGGCGTGGCTTCCAGAGGGTCTAGAGACAGAGGAACGGCAGGCTTTTGTAGTTTCTCAGCCACACTCGATGCGAAGACATCATACTGGCACCGAGCGCGCCTAAAGCCTCCGTTATTGATGCACACAGCTACTCGTGCCCTAGGGCGAAACTACGGACCCGGCACCGGCAGACGACATGGGCTCGCCATACTTTCTCAACGCCGTCACGATACCCAGCGCTGAGGAGATGGCCGGTGAGTCGAATCAGGGCGTGTCAAAACAGCAGGAAGGCCGTGAGGATTGAGTGGAGTGGACCTCTGCGCACTGCCCCTCACAGCGCTGATCCCGGTCGCGCCTGCCTGTGCCCTCTGCTTGGGCGCGCTATCGATAGCAGACTGCCGCTAGCAAACGCACAGAACGCCAAATTTCGTGACAAAGCGGGGAGCAGCACCACGACACGACATTCACCCCCCGTACAAGCACCCGTGCCGTCGCCCGAACGAACACCCAACATGAGTCTGCGCGAGCGTGTCCCGCCGCAGTACCAGAATGGCGACGCTGCCAGGCGTGCGCCGGACGACGACTCGGACGTCGAGGAGGAGGCCATGGCGAACGACTACCGCGAGCAGGTCCAATACGACGGCATGGAGGACCTCGACCGCATGCCCTCGATGAACAGCAACCAGGACATCCACGCGCAACTGCAGGCCGCGGCCACCCCCCTCGAATTCCAGGCCACGCTAGAGACCAAGTTTGCGAGTTACGACAGCTACTGCAACCTCTTCCACTACATCCTGAACTCCGAGGGCCCCGTTGACCTGGAAGTGCCAAACGTAAGGAATATGGAAAAAAGGGGAATATAGCAGGGCTAACTGCGCATAGTACTACTGGGCGTGGGATGTCATCGACGAGTTCATCTACCAGTTCAACAGCTTCTGCAGCTACCGCCAACGAGTCGCCCAGAAGAACGAGAACGAGGAGGAGATTGCGCTCCTGCGCGAGAACCCAAACACATGGGGCTGCTACAGCGTCCTCAACGTCCTGTACTCGCTTATCCAGCGGTCACAGATCAGCGAGCAGCTGGCGGCGATGAAGCGGGGCGAGGACGCGAGTCTGTACGCCGGAGAGTACGGCAACAGGCCGCTATACAAGATGCTGGGATACTTCTCCATCATCGGTCTGCTCCGCGTGCACTGCTTGCTCGGAGACTTCAGCCTCGCGCTCAAGACGCTCGACGACATTGAGCTCAACAAGAAGGCCATGTTCGCCCGTGTCATGGCCGCCCACTTCACCACATACTACTACGTCGGATTCTCCTACATGATGATGCGACGATACTCGGATGCCATCCGCATGTTCAGCCACATCCTCGTCTACGTCTCGCGGACAAAGAACTTCCAGAAGAACGCGCAGTACGATTCGATTACCAAGAAGAACGACCAAATGTACGCACTTGTCGCCATCTGCGTAGCCTTCCAGCCCACCAGGCTCGACGACACCATCCACACTGCTCTGAGGGAGAAGTACGGCGAGCAGTTCAACAGGCTGCAGCGCGGCGGCCCCGAGTCTCTTCCCCTATTTGAGGAGCTCTTCCGCACCGCCTGCCCCAAGTTCATCAGCCCCACACCTCCCGACTTCGACAACCCAGAGGTCAACATTGACCCCGTGGAGCACCACCTCCGCATCTTCATGGACGAGGTCAAGAACAACATGATGTCGCCCACCGTCAAGAGCTACCTCAAGCTCTACACAACCATGGACCTCAAGAAGCTCGCTGGATTCTTGGAGGTCGAGCCAGAGAAGCTGAGGTGCTGGTTGCTCGTCAACAAGCAGAGGAGCAGGCAAATAAGGTGGGCTGAGGGTGGTCTGTTGGATGGTGATATCATTCAGGCCAGCGACCTCGACTACGCCATGGAGGGTGTAAGTACAGCACATCCCGGAAGAAATACGTCTGCTAACGATTACCAGGACCTCATCCACGTTTCAGAGGCAAAGGTCGGCAGGAGGCTCGTAGACTGGTACCTCCGCAACTTGGCCAGGACTTACTAGAGGATCACGAGTGTTTTCTGAGAGCGACTATTCACATTCGGGGCCCACACAATAGAGCATTGCGCTTGGAGTTGGAGGATTTCATGGGTATCCAAAAGCGTGTTTGCAAAATCTAAAGCTACGCTTAGGCGTGGGGAAGGCGAAGATAGGGTCCAGGTCGCGATCTTGCACGACTGGACGCCGCCCGCCGTGCGCGACGAGCGCGCCGGAGGATGGACAGGATGAGCGAACGAGCAACGAGTTGGAGAATACCAAACAAACTTGCAGATTTCAAACACATGTCAATAAGTGGACGCGACGTGGATGTATGAATGTTTGTAACTTCAGCTTGACATCGTCACATTGTGTGGGGAAACAAGGGTTCAGCCTTCGTAGCAGACTGGTAGATGCTAGCGCATTGAGTGGACATGGCTGCTCTGCCGTAATCTTCGCTTCTGTCCGACCAACACCATCCAAACGATCATTGACAAGCAATTCCGGTTAAAGCGCATCGTTCGGAGCAAGCACGTCCGTAATGATCCATGGCGATGGAGTGAATGTCCCTGCCCCTCTCGGTCGCTCGTGCGCTCCGCTGATGCACTTTCCTCCCATCCACCGTACTCGGAACCACCACAACAACGCCCAGTAATTGAGATCAGTCTCGCCTCCACGACTAGCTACCAGCTGCTTCTTCGATAAACATTCCAAGACAGCGCGTCTTCTACGGGTCATCAACGCCTCCACGTCCACCACACCCAGCGCGACTCGCACCCAGACAAGCACGATGGCTCCGGATCTGAACAAGGTGCCGACCAACACAGGCAACACTTCGAGCACGCAGCCAGCTTCAGGCTCCTTGTCACGTCAGACATCGTCACGTCAGGCATCTACACCGGGCTCTAGGCGAGCATCGCAGATGGGCCCCCCGCCGCTGCCTCTCGCATCGCCTGGCGGTACCCTACCACCGCCCCAGTCAGCATCACATCATGTACATGGCTTTCCGCCTCTCAGCCCCAGCGCGAGCGGCTACGTCCAGGCGAGCGTCGACTCAGCAGGCGTTCCCATGAGACACCCACGCCCGATGACACAAGCAGAGCTGCACCTTGAGCTCGAGAAGGAGCAAGAAGCCGTCGTCAACCGTCTGACGCGAGAACTCTCGGCTCTGCGCGCACACTCTGCATCTGTAGCCTCCAACACGTCCATGTCAAGCGCCGCCGACTCCTCCGTCGCACACGCTGAGGCTCCTACCGGACCTATGCATCCCACATCCTCGCGCCGCCACCGCAGCTCCTCGAGCGTCTCCCGCAGCGGCTTACCACCAGGTCACGTTCCACACCGTTACTCCATCTCCTCCCAGCCTGCGACGGGCGATCCTGCGCAGCGCGACCACCGCAGCTCGAGCGTCGTCAGCACCCCACGCTACGAAGAGGTGGCACAACACAAGGCGGAGCTGGAGGAGGTCAAAAAGGAAAACGAGGCCTTGAAACAGCGCATCCGTGATCTGGAGCGCATGATCAGGGGCGGCAATGACGCCGCTGACGGTCAGAGGGGTCGGAGGGGTGCACCGCAGTCGCAGAGCAGCGGGGTTGGCAATGCTTCTGATACTGTGCAAGCACCTGCTAATGAGACCGCAGGGGTCCCCTAATAAAGCTGTGAATAGGGTGAAGGAGATGTGTTTGTAGGGTATTGGTGAGAAGGATTGTTAATAGCGCAGGCCAGGCTCACGTTGCATGTGCGACGGGATGGAACAGCACTGCTCCGGCCATATCATCAGTTGTTAACATGGAGTTTGAGCGATCAGGATATGCTATGCCAATCGGCATCCATACGAGCGGATATTTTATTCTAATTCTACCATTCTCATCAATCGATCAATCAATCAATACAACTAAACAAAAGACTACTTTTGATGCGATCGCAAAGATAACAACCCCAATTCTCTTTTACGCCACCCATTACCATCCTTATCAAAAACTTTGCTTCTTTCCCCCCAAAGACGGCATGACGGGATATCCGTAGATCTTCCAAGGCTAGACACTAACGCCGCTGATCCTCACGATATGCACCTAACGGAACAGCATCCCAGCGTCGATCTCGTTGTCCCCTTCTGACGGCAGATCAGCGACGCGGGATGTGTGCATGTGAAGAGGGGGGAAGGCGTGATATACGTAAGTGCCGGACACATCTGTGGCGTGATGTTGTGAGAGGTTGGATGGATGTTGTTTAATGCCTCGTTTTTGGAGTGTCGTGACGTGATGTGGTGGAAAGGACGAGGCGCCACGGCACGGGCGAGGGCATGGGGGCGTGCAAAGGTAAGCAGATAAGCAAGTAAGAGTGAGAGTAAGGCGCCCGCGATACGTCATTTGTGTTTTGAAGTGGAACAGAACAGCTTTCAACCTTTAATGGGGGCGGGACTGCATCGGTCGGGGTATTTCGGGGTCGGGGTATATACTGAGAGTGTGGAGCATCCATCAACCTTCCTTGCGTTTCGTGGTTGATTTATTGAGTTTGGAGATATTCTGCGCGGAAGGTTATACATACCTATATTACAACGGACGGTACGTACTGTTAATGCTCTTGCTCACACCATAACACATCATATATCATATCGCTGTGTTTTACGACTTTATAATCGAGATTTGAAGAATGTTTGTTAAGAAATCAGGAACAGAACACCTACTCTCCGAGCCGTCGTACAATATGAATTGGCTATTCAACCTACGCGATAAATTGACTGGCAGCTTCGAGAAGAGGCGGAGGAGTAGTCAGCACGTTGTTTCCGGAAGCGATGGTATGTACATGGATAACATATCCCAGCCGATGTAATAACTAGACTTGGAGAATTGTGTATCCACATGCTAACAACAAACTTAGCTTTCCAATCGAAACCAGTAGAAACAACGCCTACAACAATGACAACAACGACGGAGCGTAATCCCTCGTCCTACCGTCATGCATCCGCCTCCCCACCCCCACCCCCATCCTCCAACCCCTCAACCACATCATCCGCACCACAACGACCGCCTCTCCCGCATATACCAACCGATATCATCACCGCAACGGAGAAAGGCATGATAGGCGCCCCCTTCTGCAGCATACCGAGTGACTCGTCCACGACGTCGAGCCAGGGTCATGAGTCTGAGGCGGGAGATGTGCTGGGTGAGGGGACGCTGCTGACGAGAGCGGAGGAGGCGTGTGGTGGGGAGGGGAGGAAGAGTAGTTGGGTTGGGGGAGAGAGGGAAGGGGGGAGGTGTGTTATGTTTAAGGGGGTTGATGTTTAGCTATACGGAGAGATGTGAGGTAGGCGTTCTGGTTCGAGGCGTACACACGGGAACTGGGTCTTTGAAGGGGATGGCTGTACGATAACGTGGAGGTCTTGATTGAGAGACATTTTCCCTGTCTCATTTTACGAATGGAAAGGATAACTCCCCTTCCTGTCTTTCCTTCTCGTAGCTAGCCCAATTCATGAACATCTAAAAGCGCGTAAACGTAATAACAATGCCAACATAGTCCCCTAAACCTCTCCTCAAACCCTCCTACTACCAGTCATCTTCCTATTCTCACTATGCCGCTTCGCCTTCAACGCATCCCGTCTCCTCTTCTTCCACGCACGATTCAAATCACCCCGATTCTCCCAGAACCACTTCTTAAACTCGCTCTCTGGCTTCTCCTCCTTACCACCAGCGGCCGCTGCATTCTCTTCCTCGTCCTCTTCGTCTTCTTCCGCGACCTCAGCTAGCTTGGCTTTGGCATTTGCGCGAGTATTTTGAGATAGACGTTGTTCGGCGAGGGAGTCAACGTCGCCCATATCCTCGTCGTCGTCGGCTTCTTGGCTGTTCTTGCGCCAGTCGAAGGAGAAGCGGCGGCCGAGGCCGGCGGTGTCGGGGGTTGGTGCTGCGCTGCGGAGGCCGCGCCATTCAATGTCTCGTTGAGTGAAGGGGGTAGTGGGGGCTTCGTCGATGGGCTGGCCGCGCTCGCCGTCGACTTCCATCGTGTCTTCGTTGTTGTCGAAGAAGCTGAAGGAGGTGTCGATTGGAGTGAGCTTCTTGGTGGGAGTTGAAGTTGTGCCATCTGCGGGCTTTGCGCGTTTGAACAGCGCTTCGAGGGGGTGGACCTCTTTCTCGGATGATGTAGTTGGTTGGACTTCGGGCGTTTTCCTGCTTTCGACAGGTCGAGCGGGAGAAGATGCAGATGATTCGGCTTCTGATTCTGACTCTGACTCTGACTCGGAGTCGGAAGAGTCCTCATCTTCAGAAGAAGACGAGACTACTGATGAATCGTCATCCTCGGACTCAGATTCAGATGGCGGAAGAGTAGCTTTCTTCTTCTTCTTATCCTTCGTAGTCGCAGGCGTGGATGATTTGCCTGTTCCGTCAATCCAAGCCCTCTGAGCCTCCGAGGGCGCGTCTACTAGCTCCAGAGCTCGCCTAGCCTTGGCCTTGCCAGTCTCAGGCTCAACAACGACACCGTCCTCGTCGACCCAGCCCTGACCATTGACATAGTCGACTGCAGGCTTCGTTGACAGGGCGACCTGTGGCTGCTTCAGGAAGCTGGGAGTCTTGATGTTCTTCTCAAACTCATGAACTACCACTTCGTTTATCTTTGACTTGTTCTTTTCCTTTTTATCTTTCTTCACCTTCTTCTCGTCCTTGTGCGCAACTTCGGTCGCAGCCACGGGTGTGAGCTTCGCTTTGAAAAGCAGCTCGGCGTCTTTGGTGTACTTTGAAGGCTTCCGCTCCTTCTTCTCGTCCTTGTCACGCTTTTCCTTTTTGTCTTTCTTATCCTTCTTATCCTTCCTGTCCTTCTTCGACGGCTCAGTCCAACCGCGCTTGACTTTCCTGTCGTCGGGCAGCTCTACGCCTTCCAGCACGCCCTGCTCCCTCTTCTTCTTCTCTTTCTTCTCCTTCTTTTCTTTTTTCTCTTTCTTCGCGCGCTTCGAGGGGCGTTCAGTGTCCGCCACCTCCTTCGCCGCGTCAGCCTCTGCCAGCGCCTTGCGCTTCTCAGGTTTCGCCATCTCTATCCGCACTTTTGCGCCTCTCAAGATTGTGCCGTTGAGCTTCTTCTTGATCTTTTGAGCTTCGGGTTCGGGTAGCTCTACGTAGCCGAAACCTTTCTCGGGGAAGGTTGCGACGGTATGGTACGAGATATTTTGCGCAGAGGGAAGGACAGAGGGCGCGACGTAGACCTTGAGCAGGTCGGGGCGGAAAGGCGTAATGTGCAGGCGGACGACCTTGCTTTCGGGTTGCGCTTCGGAAGAGTTAGGCGCTTGTGCTGCTGGCATTGGGTCGCAGGTTCGCGCGCGTGCGACAGGTGGAGATGACTGTGCGCAAAGACTCCAGGGCGTCTAGAGCAAATAATACGGGCTACAAGCTTGAGCGACGCCTGTAAGCGTCGTGTAGAAGTGTCGCGGCCGGAGGGGAAAGGAAAATGCTTAGCGCGACAAGGGACCCAGCTGTCTGGCTTAGCGCATATGCGGGCGGAGGTTTGGAGCTCCACTATGACCATTATCATGTTCATCGCGCGATAGACGTCTAGAACCACATCAGATTGACATCTTGTTGGCACTGCAATTGGTCCTTCGCTTGTACAGACTCAACCCAATATCTATCCTTGTCACCACCACGATGCGGAAACCGCCATACCTGCTCTTCCTTCTCCTTACGTTTCTGTCCTCCCTCTCCCTGTCCCTTGCAGCCTGTACGTCACCCTTTTCTTCGTACCCAGGCACTTGTTAACATCTCATAGCGCGTACGTCATTCTGCAAATGCACCTGCAAAGGCAATAGTACCATCATAGCCCTCGACGCGCCCAGCACGAAGAAGCCCGCCGCCCTCGAATTGAAACCCCGCGCCTCCAAGAAGACATGTAACGATTGCACCCGCCAATTCTGCCTAGGTTATGGCGTATGCGCAGGAGAGAAAGAGGAGAACGTGCTTACAACATGTTTTCAGAGGGACTCTGCGAAGGACCAGGCCGTTGTGTTTGTCTTCATTGGAGCGACGGTGGGGCTCTTGGGGTGGGCGGCATTGCGGCCTTATGTTGAGGGATGGAGAGAGGTACGTGTAGATGAGCGAGTTCGGCTTGATCGGGAACTGACTGGAAACAGCGTGCACGGGAGCGTCGAAGCTATATACCAGTGGCTGGTCAAGGGAACTAGCGAGTTGCAAGACTGGAATTCGTTCGAAAATGCGTTGAATGTACAATATGGACACGAAGCGAAGATACCCGAGATGATCGTTGACTCCTTCATAACAGCTGAAGAACTCCATCATGCATACATCTAATGTGACAGCAATGTACAGGCTGAGGTCGTATATAGTACACTGAAGCGTCTGGCTTCACTCTCCGCTGTCCTTCCTCTACTCTTTCTTCGATCCACCCTTCATGAATCCAAACCATCCCTTGCCCGTCTCCTCCACCTTGTGCACTGCCTTCTCTGCTGTGTTGTCTAGCGGCCCTCCGACTACTGGTGTCGACGATGTGAATGTGGATGTTGTGTCGTTCGCCCTGGCCTCTTGTACCGCAGCGGCGATGCCTAGGTTTGAGTTGCCTTGGGATTCTTGCCGCTTGATCTCCTCCACCGCCAGCTTTCTCTGCTCTGCGATTGCTTGGTCCTCCTTCCAGTCGCCGTGCAGCCACCACAGCAGCTTGGAGGGCGCCTTTCGCTCTGCCTTCTTCCTCTCCATTGCTTCTTGCTCCTCGGCGATACCTGTGACAAGAGCGGCTTGTGCGGGTGAGGCTGTTCCTGCTGAGACAGCATTGCGGGCGGCTTCGAGGATCCTGGCTTGGACTCGTTCCTCCTCGGCGAAGTAGATTGCTCGTTTCCGGCGGTTGTAGACGATCATGTCGCCTATCGAGAAGACTGCGAGGACACCGACGCAACCTGTTCAGACAGTTAGCATCATCCCTATCCAATGACCAGTTCAGCCATTGGCTACTTGGTGCCCACATACCCGTTGCAAATATCAAGCCGTAGACGGTAAATCTATGCGCCGCATCCGCCGCCATTCTGCCGTACAAGTACATGTAATCCCACCTCGTCACCTGCGCCATCTTTGCCCTGTTCGCTGCTTCTCGTAACCGCTTAACTTTCTGTTGTGGCGTTTCGTTTTTCGGTGCGGGATCCGCGAATTGCAGCGTCGTTGCCCGCCCGCCAGGTCTTGTGTGCGCCCATACTCCGGTGGCTGTAAATCGCGTCGACTCCTTCGGTGATTTCGACATAATGGGCGGAAGTGGGAAGAGCACTCTGGGGCAAGTGTTGTGGGAGGAAGATGTCGTGAAGATGGCGGAGCGGGAGAACGAATGATTCGATGATTTCCAAAAGTCGAGATGGACTAGGGTTCGATGCGGAGATTTCCGCCCATCTGCCCGCTAACGTACATTGTCAACCATACCAAGCTGAACTGCTTATCAGATCTTCTTCGTGTGTAGATCGGCAGCTCGCTGATACGTTGAATTGAGAGGGCAGCAAAATCCAGTATGAGCAGTGCAGGCCAAAGATTGCTTCTTTCCTTGCAATGTCCTTGATCTGAGCGCAAACACACGCCATGATCCAACGTGCCCGCCTTCAATTCACACCACTCTTCCGACATCTTAGCATTGGAGAGTCTCCGTAACACCATCGAATAGTGCAGTCGCGCTGTTATCGCAGACATGGCGGAAAACGTCAATCAGAACCTGGATCTGGCACAAATTTTGGCTACACTTGCGAACCTGCCCAAACCGGAAGCTCAGCCAGCTCAAGATCAACAACAGCCATACGAGCCCTATCAAAGTCACCAGGGGTACCCGGAGCCCCAACAGGCATACCTAAATCAGCAAAGTGCTCCGTATCAACAATCAGCTGACCCTCGTTTGGCTGGCCGCGCGCCTCCTCAACATCGACAGCCACCTCCCAAACCACAAGACAGAGTTTCTTCTCCGTTCATCGATCCTTCTACCATCACCGAATGGAAACAAGGTCTCCGCTGTGTGAGCAAGATAGCTTCCCAGAACCCAGACTTTGCTCCTGCAGTTCGCAAAGTAGGGCATACTATCATGTGACCTTATGTGCAATGCTTACAAATTGCTCAGTTGATGAAAGATCAAGAGTCAAATGTCAAGTCTTGGGAGGCTGGACGCAAGAATTTGATTGATGAACACAAGTTCAAGCGGGAGAACGAACGGACTCATCGAGCTGCGCTGTACGTTGCAAGATCTTTCTCATGATACAGGACTAACGTTCACAGGTCATTACCGGGTCTCTTGGAAAACACACCCGCGCTTCGTGTACGTTTAAGTACACTTGTGCTGATGGATGATTACTGACGCGGCACAGACACCAGAGCGTGAGAAAGAGGAACTGGACCAATATGACGCCAAGGTATACCGAGCTTCCAAAGCTATGGTGGACTCACAAACATCATCACTCAAAGTCTTAGGTGTTCCATTCTTTGGTGTAAAGCCACATCTGGTAGTTGGCTCTAGCTACGACCCGACAGAAGTCACCGACTCGCAGCCGACGCCGGCGGGCGGTAAGATATCAAAAGAGCAACTTCTCGAATTACAGCGGAAGATGCTGAACCACTTAATGGAGCTGTACGGGGACTGAGGAGACCTCTTTACAAAACGGAAATACTTCGTTGCCACAGAACGATCTGTATTCTGTTAGTGCTGATGGTGGGTGGTTGCCAGGCTTCGGACTTAGCTCTCTGATCCTAGACCAAAACGTTCTGTTCTCTCACCGTATCCGTTCATTCACCACTCCAAACAGCCTCTAGCTGTGAAGTTTCTTATAAAGCGTCATCCGCACGGAAGTGACGTCACTTGCGCGATGTTTTCAGCATCAGTGGAGAGCAGAGCAAGCGCGCGAGTGCAAACGCACATCAATTTCCCATTCACTCGGCCCAGTAATTGCCCTCGACGCTATTGGCTGCTGAAAGGCCAATGGAGCTAGTGCCGTTGACCGCAATCGCTCTCATAACAACAAAACATTTACCTCTTTTGCAATCATCAGCTTCCACTCACCTCACCACGCTCGTTGAAGTATTTGATCTATTCCACATTCTTTTCGCTACTCACACTCGCTACTTCCCTCTACCCACTTCAACCCCAGTCGCTCCTTCCGATACAAACGTTCATCTTCAAAGATGAGGACTGTACGCGTACTCACCATGGTCGCAGTTGCTGGTAAATAGTCTCCAACCAGCGCGCTTACTCACTTTTCCACTCTTGCTAACTCATACTCAGCAGGCGCTGCCGCGGAATCTGCCCAGTGGAATCCCGCTATCAACCACGTTCTCGCTCATGCTGTAGCTGCACGTGACGACCACTGCGCCGAGCTCCCAAAGCTCTGTACAGATGCGGTACTGCTACGTGGCTATGAGACTACCCTCACCTATCTCTGTCCCGAGAAGACCGAAGGTCCGTCTACTGTCACCGTCACTACCACCAGGACAACCACTGTGACGGGTGATCAGAGCCTGACCTCTAGCGTTGCTCCCGCTCCCGCTCCTACTTCGGACGTCGGAACTGCTCCTTCGGTACAGCCTATCCCCCACAAACCCGTCTCAGCCACTTCGGACGTTGGAGGTTCTCCCGCAGAGGAGCCCACTACCACCGTGATCATCCAGTCAACCGTCCAAGTTACCATCACTAGATCAGTCACCAAGGTCGCTCCCAGCTCTACGTCGTCATCTCTTCCTCCCCCGTCCATCACTTGGTCTTTCACCGCGGTCCTCCCTACCGATGTCAAATCCTCCTATGTCTCGAGCGGATCGTCGTCGGCGTCTCGCACTGAGGTACCATCGATAGTGTCGTCCGTCGGTCCGCCATCATTTAGCAAGAGCAGATCGGTTGGATTGTTCCCTAGCCATACTGTTAGTAGCTCGTCTTCGGTGGCTTCCACGTCTTGGTCAGCTTCCGCATCTTCGGCGGCTTCCTCGTCTGCGTTGGATTCCACGTCTTCGGCTGCTTCGACGTCTTCGATGGCGCGTTTACCGTCAGGTGGTCATCATGCTCCACCTTTCGCGAACGGTACCGCTATCAGCTACACCCCCGGCATCTTTCCCACGCTGAACGCAAGGGACGAAGAGTCCACGATGACTGTCACCTCCACGGTCACCCGCCATGCCTCTGACCATGCCTCGGGCACTACTCATGCCTCGGATACCACAACTGCTGCGGCCACTGAGACTAAGAAGGGTCAGGCCGGAGATAATAGGGCCTCGTTCATTGCCTTGTTCTTCGGCGTACTGGCTGCTACCTGGCTTATCTAGGGAGGCGTAGCTACTCCTCTTGGATAGCGGTATGGTTTATCAGTACGGAAACTCTGAAATTCATATGCGAGATTGCTACGATGGAATGTGTCGAGTTGTTTTCACGGGTGACATGATATGTATATAGGCATAGCGGCAACTCAACCTAGAAATGAACTGAACATCATGAAGCCTCCATTATCACAAAGCTTCTCTAGCTTACTCACTCTATTCTATTATAGTCTGGAGAATTGTTCGACTTTTTTCGTACATGAAGTGACGGTGTAACGACCCTCTGAAGTAGATAGCGACATCATGTGAAATGGATGGTTATATAAAACGTTCTTGATCTCGAGGTGAAGCTGGTTCACGTACCAACACAGCCATTATCTGCCACCATGATGGTTCGCATGTTCCCTCTTCCGCATATGGGCCTGCATATGACCATGAGCCCTTCCAGCAACAATAGGAGCCGCCGTCTCCGTGACCGTAACCGTAAAGACAGGACTCTGAGCAGTAGCTCTTGACGGCGCCCCAGTAGTCAGCGTAGGCGCAACCGGCGAGTCCGTAAGCACCATCTCTGAGCTAGCCGATTCGAAGCTCTGCAGGTCCTGTAGCGGCATGCCAGCAGCGAGAATAGAATTGATTTCGTCTTCGTGCTCGTTGAGATAGATCTGTCGCTTGCGGTGGCCGACAACGTCATTGCGCATCTTGGCCTTCTCTTGCGTGCAGTGCAGGTCTAAGCAGGCGTCGATGCCAAGACCCACGGCTATCTCCTCCGACGTAGCTGGTCGTGTGCTGTTGCCCGCATCTACAACGTAGGCAACGCTATCATCGGGATGAACGAGTATCTCCAGGCTGCGTTTCCTGGTTGGTTTTGTTTTACCCTGCGTTACAGCCGGGGCAGGTACAAGCGCATATTCGGGCTTGAGGATAGCGCCCATACCGCCATAATACTGATCGTACCAGTTGAGCGCGAAACCGGGTTCAGCGTAGGGACGCAGGCGCTTGGGCCAGCAGATATTGTCCTTGAGCAGATCTGGGTCGCCGGCGATGACAGGTATGTTTTGCCAGTTCATGACAATTGACGTGCGCGTTCTGGTGAAATGCAACTGCTCCCAGACTGTGTCTGTGTAGATGCCGTAATATATGCCAAGAGTCTCCGTTGAGACTGTCCAGGGTATTGGCACGGCACCGCCTGTTACATCAGTTAGCAAACAATGAAGAATGTACGCATATGTCATGGCAGGACTTACAGTCATCAACAAACTTGATCCTGGATGGACGATGATTAGAAGCGCCGCCGTTCTGGCCGCCCGGAAGATATCGCACGTAGATACCAGCGTAACCCGTATATCTACTGCCCCATATGTTATAGGGAGGCCACTCGTCAGACTCGCAATCAGTGTCCTTGATTTTCCCGTCATAGGGTGCAAACACCTTCTTCTCGATGTATGACGTCCACTCCGAGTGGTGCTCCTCATACCAGACACTGGGCGCCTCTCTGATTGGGTTGAAGTGATTGATAGCGTCGGGGCATGGTATAGTTCTCAGAAAATAGTTCGTAGCTATCGAGCGCCAGTTGGCACAGGCCTGTGGGTAGCGGTCGCCATGGCACGTCTTTTGGTTCAGAACATTAATGTTCGTGATCGAGTGCGGCATCGCGGTTTCCGTAACTGTTGTGCGGGAATGCATCGCACCTCAGGTAGCCTGCTGCTTACCCGTGCCTAGAATGATCTCGTCGGCATATACGGCGATATAACCGAGGCTCTTGGGGGGTTGTGGGAAGTCGTATTCAAAGTGAGAGTCGCATGGATTAGAATCGTTGTAGCCATCTTGGGCCCGCTTCTTTCTCTTTTTCTCACCCTCTTTCTTGTCATTGGTCGTGTCAATGGTGTCGCGTGTTTGTTGCTTCGTCTTGTCACTCCTGGATTCCTCGATACGGGCTTGCAGGTGCATACCGCGGCTTGAAAGTGATCGTTTCTGGAGGCCGCCACGGGTAAGCTTGAAGTCTGAACTTCCAGCACCTGATAGTCCGCCCGAAAAGATGAAGTCTGCGGAATACTGGTTCTCGCAAACCTGTGTCAAGACCTGCAAGTCGTCGCAGCATACTGCTATGAAAGAACCATGCGCGCAATCGGTCTTGTCGCCAGCGGGATGGGTATTCTGAGTCAGAAAGATTGTGTTATCTGGACATGACTTATCACAGATCTTACTTCCGTCTTTCTGTCGATTCCAATGGCAGTTCGTTTCGAGAATTTCGTTGTTCATGCAGAGCAGCCTGTTTTGCGAGCCGTGGCAACCGGTAGATTGCTCGAAACTATCACTGTCGAACGTCTTTCCGTGACCGACAAGAATCTCGTGGTATCCTGAACAGTGAATGTCAGTTTGGTGCTTGGTAGAGTGTATGAGATAATTGCAACTGACCTCCAGGACAGCCCATCTGCTTCCGATCGTCCTCAGACATACAAGGCGTCCAGTATGCCATCTGACCGACATAGGCCTGTTTTTTATCGGCCGACAGTTTCTTTCTTTGTATCGCGTCCAAGCCAGTCGAAGAAGTATCTGCGCTGAGATATTGAGCGGATTCGCCATCCTTGTTGTCCAGATCCAAAGCCCATACCACTGTAAACATATCAGCTACTGCAGCAGCAAGTCGCGACCATATTTGTTTAACTCACTGGTTCCAGCGAGACCAAGACCATTGGCAAACTTGATCTTCAACTGCAGAGTCTCTGCATCGTCATACGATACCCATTGATCCGAGTTCCAAGTGATCCACTTGACACCCGCTTCTTTGTCAAACACGGGTTTGACGTTGTGAGCTGACATGACACGCTGTATCTCGGCGTTGGAGAGGATACCCGCTTCCCCGGTACATTCGCCTGCCTCGGCCCCACTGGAGAAAGGGCAACCTGGCTTGCTGCATGAAGGGTCTTTAAGCGTAAAAGACCGACCATAGAAGCCTAGCCCCAGTACAACCTTGGAGCTCGAGACGCCGTTCCTCCAGAGAAGGTCGAGACCGAGAGAAATCTCTGTGATGTTCGTATGAGGATTTACCTCCTTCCGAGTATGTCTAAAAAGCCGTTAGTGATGTCATTCAACACCCAGCGACTCGGTTCGCGATCTGCGACAAGTGATCCAGACCTCATGTCTTAGGTCGTTTACCGATGTTAATGGGAACACTTACTGATTGTTACCGTCCCAAGTCCCATGGATGTCATAGGACATGACATTGAACCTGTGCTAAAGTCAACACCCGAACGTGAAGTGCAGTGCAGTGCTGTCCTGACGAAACATACCAGTCGACATATTCCTCTAAGGCTTTGACATCAAAGCCCTGGAGGTACCAGTAACTGTTGGGCAAGGTCAGGGTCAGTCCCAATTTTCCGCTGGCAGCTCTAAGCTCCTTCATAAAGGTCACAAAGTTGTCATAGTCCGCTGCGACACCTCCGCGGTCATCAGCGGCAGGATACTCCCAGTCGATATCGATGCCGTCGAAGCCATGCGTGTTGCAAAACTTGATTGCTGACCCGATGAAAGCCTTGCGGTTCGCAGCACTTGCGACCATGTCCGAGAAGACTTTGCCGCCAGCTGCCCAACCTCCCACTGCGATGAAGACCTGGAGACCAGAACTTCGTAGCTTCAGGTCGATTACTTGAGGGTATAGCATGTCGTCATAAGAGTTCATCTTCGCGATCTTGAACGTATTCGGGTCGACGAGAGCGAATGCGAAACTGGGGTGTCGATGTTAGTCGCCAATTGCAAGGACAGTTGCTGGAAGTGCCTACTTGATATGAGTCCACATGTTGGGACTGATGTCTCGCGGTGCAACCGAATCGCAGTCGCGTGCGTACGACCAGCTTTCGTAATATCCAATCGTCTTGCCCCGGGCACTTTCGCCCTTCCCGGAGGGACGGCTGACTTTGTCGCAGCCATTTTGGCAGCCTTTGCCGCAGAAGCTGGACCACGATATTAGTTGATGAGTCAAAACACCCACTTCAAGCGTTGACTTACGCCTCAGTTGTACCACAGTAACCCTACAGTCGTCAGTGTGCGCCACCAATGACTAGAAAACAGACTTACGTGCTCTGAACAGCAAACGTTCAGTGGGCACTTCTTGCCAGGCTCCTCGGCATACTGTCCACATTCTGGCTTGCGATCGCAAGTACTTGTACAATTTCCTGGAGGTTGTTAGACTGGTTCTATCGTGGCATAGATTTGCCTAGTGCTAGCAGCCTTCAGCAATAATTCGCGTACCTTGTCCACAGAAAGTTGGCCCAAAACCACAGGAGCCGTATTTGGAGCAGCAGCCTTGGTAACATTCTTTGTCCGGGCCGCACGTAGCGTCATCCTCAGCCCGTACGAAAGAAATGGTGTGAAGTATGAATGATATGAATGCAAAGCAGAACAGAATGCGAAGGAGCATCGAGCTAATCCTGTTTGCCGGCATACTGGCTGCAGCAGGTGAAGAAAGTGTTCAAGACAAAGTAAGACTCAAAGTGAGGCACCATACATCAATGCTGTGATAGCAGTGTGTATACTACAAGCTTCCGCGGCGCGGGACGATCCAAACTTGGCAGGTGCATGCCTAGTCAGGGCTATGAGACTATCCTACAAATTGGGAGAGACTTGCGGGCCGGTAGATGCATGCCCGTCGACGAAAGTGGGAGGCTGCGGATAAATTTGCAAAGTGGTTCGACATGAAAGTTCTTTTTGCCGCATGAAGCTGTAGCCGATGGAACTAGCGGATTCAGGCGTACCGCGTCATCATAAGATTTTGAAAATGCACCTACGAACGGGAGTGCGGCTCTGCACGGGTAAGGGTTAGATCCGCTTTTTATCTGCTTAGTCGGCGGATATCATTAAAGACCCTGCATCTCAAAGCGTCGATCAATAGGTCTCATACCTCGGTTTGATACCTCCAGCTAGGTCTGGAAATACCGGCCAGTCAGAAGACAGAATTAAACGCCAGAGACGGCATGCGCGGCCGAGCAGTTGAAAGTTTTCGCTAGCGACAGCGGGAGGTGATGCGAAGACGGAGATTGCTTGTGACGCTATGGTCTGTACTGGCTCGAGCAGAAGAATGGAAGACCGATTCGTAGAGTCGTCTCTTCAGCTGTTTCGTGTATTCGAAATCTGCCAGCGTCAATCTCTTCCAACCACCTTTTGACCGGCGTCATGGTTCACGTAATGTGGTCAAATGCCATCTTCATACTCTCTTGTATAGGCACGTCAAGCGCAACAACGACAATCTTCAATGGGCGGCAGTCCATCGTTTTTCCCTATGATACCTCCAAAGCATGCCTCGAGAGTTTCAATACAACTCTGGAGTGTGATCCTTCCTTTGCCAGTCTATACCGACAGACGAATTGGGTAGGATGGAACGCGTCAAACTTGGAAGTGTGAGAAGGCCCACCAACGTTTGGCACCCGGAGATTATATACTGACAATTTGCGGATTAAAGGCTTTGCACCGATAACTGCCAGAAATCGTTTGATTCTCTTAAGCAGAAGGTCGTATCGTCTTGCGGTGATCTTTCCTTCGATCTAGGAGGCGTGCCTTTCGATGCCAAACGCATCCTCGACTTCTACACCTACAAGTACAACTTGACGTGCCTACATGGCGATTCAGACTGGTGCTTGATGGAACAGCGAAAATGGTTTGTCGAGTACCTCCCCACAGTCACATGGCCGAGCTTTACGGAAAAGTGGTATCCCGATTGGTTCAACGATCCTATCAACGGTACCAACCGTATTGACGAGAATGGTACCACCATAATGCCGTATACGATTGTCGATCCCGGTACGCCAATCTTCAACTCGCACAAGGAACAGGCTCTAGACTTTCGTTACAAAGGCGCCGAGCCAGCCCGTGGCACACTGAAGCAAGACCCGAATCAATTCGGTGGTCTAGAGTACGATGAGTATCCGACTGAGATCCAATGCTCATCGTGCTTTCTGAAGCGTTTCAAACTCGGTTTTATGTCGAGATGGGGCGAAGTGTACAACGAGGTCAAGCAGCAAGCGTGGGACAACATCCAGAGGAACTGTGGCTTTGAAGAGATGTTGTACGTCGATCCTGCTCTGGATCAGTCCGGCCCTCCTCCTGAACATGAAGCCTGGGATTGGGATGGTCCGAGGTAAGTCTTCAATCTCGTCACTTATTCATCCTTATGCTAATGGTGATTTAGTCGCTGTGACCGGGTCGTGGAATTCTCGTCGTACGGAGCGGTCAATTGCAGTACCTTCTCCGCCATGTACAAAGTTGCCACTGGAACTTTGCGAGATCTCAACAAACGTTTCGTCAACCAAGACTCCTGCATGGCTCTTCCGAATGGCACATACTGCCTCCCAGAGCCCTGCGATGCGGCGAAGCAGGTATACGACGGAGGCATCGAGCCATTCGATCTCATAGGCCCCAACGGTCCATACAACAACATCTCCTTCACACAGTTCGTCAAGTGGAACTCTGCGGCGGTCCATAGCCGCGTCATGCCGGGCGACTATGTATGCATCGGTCCTCCTGGTGGTGCGTACGTAGCAGATCTTGCGCCGGGTGGCCAAGGCGGACCGCCGTTGTACACTACCACCGCCGTACCCGCTATGGAGACGCCACCAGGAACGATCTCGAACTGCGGAAAGTACTATGACACAGTATCTGGCGATTCTTGCGATGTAGTTGCGATGAACTTCTCGATCACGTTCCCGCAACTTCGAAAATACAACCCACAGCTAGACGATGACTGCACCAATCTTTGGGCCAACGCGTCGTACTGCGTTGCGACGGTGAAAAGTGGGAGCACTAACACAGAGCCCCCTCGCACGTCCGCGCTTCCGCAAAGTACTATGCAGCTGTCAAGGACATCGTCCGCGGCAATCCCCACTACAACTGAATCGCCGCATGTATCAACGGATGGTCAATGTGGCGGCGCTGGAGGAGCGAAATGTTTGGGCAGTAGGTTCGGTGACTGCTGTTCTTCTGCGGGCTGGTGTGGTACAAGCGCAGGATACTGTGGTGGTGGCTGCCAACCTATGTTTGGTACTTGTGACGACGCAGGCGACGGCGACGCGAAGGTGTCGACAGACGCAACATGCGGAGGTACTGTTGGTTTGACATGTATCGGTTCTGGTTTCGGAGATTGTTGTTCCGTTGCAGGTTGGTGTGGCACATCTGACGCACACTGTGGTGCTGGCTGTCAATCAGATTTTGGTACCTGCAGTTCACCATGAATCAAGCTGGTGGCTTTGTTAGCAGTTTACATGAATCGACCGCAATAGCAGTAGTTATCTGGATCTTTTCTTGTGATACGATATTTACACAGCGAGCTCTCCAGCAGCTTGCACAAGGAAGTGATCAAGCCGTGAAGTAACTTGCTCCAATGTTGGAGTATCTTCTCCAACTACCTGCTGTGCACCGACAGAAACAAGCCACGGGCGATTGCGTGCCATGGACTCCAAACGATCCAGCTTTTCTAAAGTCTCAATAAGCTCTGACCTTTTCAGTTCGAAAGCCTCGCCGTCAAAGGCCCCCGAGCCCCATCCACAATCACGGTAGATCTTTTGCCACGCTCTCAGACGATTGACGTCCCGTCGCAATCTGTCGGCACTATCTGAGCCGTGATGGTGCCTCATATGCTGGATCGCGGCGCTTGTGTCAGAAGGGAGGCGAATACCTCCCGGAAAGAGGTTCTGCCTAACAATAGGGTCTTCCAAGATCTTGCGCGATGGTGGATGGGAAGCATCGCCTTCTCGGGGGTCGTAGTAGGGAACCCATTCCAGGCTTTGAAATTTAGCGATGATCTCATCAAGTACGTTTTCTGCTGGTCGCCTGGGTGCTCTCTCCCATTCGTTCCGTTCGGGTCCAATAGAAGACCATTCCGTGATCGTTTCTGTGCTTTGTGAATGTTTAGACTATGTGTTCGCCAGCAAATGACATACGGTCGGTCGTGTCATAGATTAGATCAGTACCGTCCTGTCCGCTATACGTATCACCGCTTGTCAACCTCAACATCTGAGGTGGCAGCAGCTTGGTATCCTCGTCATGGTACCTTTCACCCCATCGTAAATCCTCGACAAATTCTGTATTTCCGGAGTTGGCGAAGTATGTTACAAATTTTGAGCGGGGGATCAGTTCGACACCGTGCCACTGGTACCCTTCAACGATTTCGCTGCGCAAGGCAGGGATCAATCTTATCAAAGTAATGACCTCAGAATCCAGGCCGATTTTCTCGAAGATTGAAGTTGCGACGGTCTCGGGAGAGTGAGGTGGGCGAACGACATCAGATGGAGATATGTAACGCATCGCAACGAAGAGGTCAAGAAGCTTCGTCAGATGGGAGATGAGGCACGCATGCTTCTGAGCGATGACCTCCATTGCCGCAAGTGTTGTGGGAATGATCACGAGCTGGTGGGGTGGATGGTGGTGATGGATGCCCTTTCAGGGCCTGGGGTCGTGCGCGTACCTAAGTAGCTTCGCGATCCAATCACCAGACGCGCGACCGCGACGAACAACCTCCGGCTAGCCTTCACCACCACTCAGGCAAGCGGCATCGCCAACGAACCTCTCCCAGGACGGCTACACCCACGGTCGACTTCCGCTATTGCACGGCCCTAACACGACTCTTCCAACACATATCGGTGTGCGCGCACCAGAGCCATCCCGCCGACACGACGGCATTGATCGCCTTCGAGATTCGGACACCGCCTACGCTCACGTAACCCTGCGAAGGCTACCTCGACTTCACGACCCTCTCAATCGCCAGCCACACCTGAACAAATTGCCAAGATGGTTGGAAAGAAATCGGGGAGAGCCCAATTGAGGGAAGAGGGTACGGCATCGGGATACTACAGCGCAAACATGGCAACTAACAAGCCTGCAGGTCTGGAGCGAACGGACAACAACATGGACCTCACGACATGGCCCCAAGTTGGCATGATCAACCAAAAGAACTACTACACCGAGTTCCTCAAGCGCGACGAACAGTTCCTTGCCGTACGATACCCCAAGGACGAAGAGAGGGCGCGCATAGTACAAGAAGCCAGGGATAAGGATCGCGCACGCGCGTTGGGGGTGCCAGCAACGGAAGGGGCGACACCACAGGTTGCGGACGAGACAATGGAAGATGCCGAGGTCTCCTTCGCATCAAGAACCGACATCTCCAAGCTCATCGTGATACATCCTGGCAGCCAGAACTTGAGGATAGGCCTTGGGTCGGACGCGCTGCCGAAGACTGTGCCTATGGTCATCGCGCGCAAATGGAAGGAGAGTGAGGACGAGGAGGATGAGGGAGAGCCTAGCCCAAAGCGGATGAAGGTCGAAGGTGCCGTGCCCGCCGATGCGCTGCCTGAGAAGTGGTTCGGAGAGGATGTGAGTATTTCCGTACTCGTTTCACGGGCGATGCTAACTCATGACCAGTTTGCCGACCAGTACATGGCCATGTCATCCGAACTTAGGACGAGGATGCGATCCAACAAGCGACGAGTACTACCCAATTCGAAAGACCTCGTAATCAACTTCAACCGAAAATCACCCCCAGACATCATCTCCGAACACAATGACATCAACCGCATCGAGTGGACAGAACTGCCTGCAGATCCCAAGAAGGCACCGGACTTCTTCACTGGGCACGACGCGCTGCGGATACCCGAGAGATCCAACCCGCGATACAAGCTGTTCTGGCCGATACGGAACGGCACGTTCAATGAGAAGGACTATCGCGACCGTAATCAGATCTACCATGATCTCTCCAAGATATTAGAAGAGGCTTTCCGGAATCAACTTGGTATCACCAGGTTAAAAGACCTTGTCAACTACAAGTGCGTCTTTATCATACCAGACCTCTACGAGCGACAATACGTTACAATGATACTGGACATCCTCATGCGGGATCTTGGCCTTGGAAAGGTCTGCCTGCAGCAAGAGTCGCTTTCGGCCACATTCGGTGCTGGCTATGGTGTTGCCTGCGTAGTCGACATCGGTGCTCAGAAGACATCGATCTGTTGCGTGGACGAGGGCCTTTGTGCCGAGGAGTCCCGTGTCAACCTCAAGATGGGCGGAGCTGATGTGACGGAAACGTTCATCAAGATGATGCTTTACGGGCATTTCCCGTATGCCGACATGAACCTGAAGCGGAGATACGACTTTCTGCTTGCCGAGGAGCTGAAGCAGAAGTTCTGCTCTATGGACGAAGGCTCGGTCACCGTACAAACATGGGACTTCCATCTTCGCGCTTCGGGCCAAGACACGCGGAAGTACACTTTTAAGACGTACGACGAGACTATGCTTTCTGTCATGGTGAGTATCTCAACAATTATGTAAGATATACCTTGCTAACGAATTCAGGGTTTCTTCAAGCCTTCAATTTTCGAGAACGCGCGGAAACTTGAGAACAGGAGGAAGGTCGTGCCACGCTCTGTCGATCTCTACGACGGCTCACCCAACGACCCCATCTCGCAAGCACAAATCGCCATCATCGAAGCCGCAGCCGGTAAACCCGTCGTACCCACCATCAACGGCGCGTCAGAAGCCGTAAACAACACAGCACCCGCCTCAACCCCCCAACGCCCACAGCCAAACCCCTTCAACCTACTCGGTCGCCTCAACGACAACGAAGGCACACCCCGCTCCTCCGTCGCAGGCTCCCCCGGCCCCGAAGGCAGCAACACGCCCAACCCGGACCGCGACACCCCCATGGGCGACACAGACGGCGCCCCCCTCCTCTTCCGCGACCCCATCCACGAAAAGACCAAGCTAGCCGAAGCCCGCGACACCATCCTCCCCATCCACTCGCTCGACGCCGCGATCCTAGAATCCCTCTCCCAAGGCGCCCGCGGCGACGACCGCAAACTGCGCGACTTCTTCGGCGGCATCATGCTCGTTGGCGGCGCGTCCAAAACACCCGGTCTACGCGAGTTCCTCGAGATGCGACTGCGTGAGTTGCGACCGGGCTATGGTAAAGAGATTCTTGTGGGGCCGCCGCCGCGTGACTTTGATCCGCAGGTTGTGGCGTGGAAGGGGGGTAGTGTGTTTGGGCGGTTGAGTGGGCATGGAAATGATGGCTGGATTAGTCGGTATGAGTATGATATGTTGGGGGCGAGGCTGCTGAATAATAAGTGCATGTTTGCTTGGTAGGATGGAGTGAACAGGGATGGTGTGGATAGGTCTCGCAAGGAAGGTCGAGATGTTTGATCTGTTGGGGGGGTGGGTGTTTAGACGGGTGGGTTATTAGGTAGTGTTAGAGCGTCATGGGGTTGGTTTGGAAGGGTGGGTGGGAGTAGACATTCGGTCATGGGTTCATCCTGTTGGGCTCAACGAGGGTGGTATTTCTTGTCGAATAACAATGTGTTACGAATACAGCTTCCTCGATACTCTGCTTATGGTCATGTTTACCAAGTCAATACAGCGTTGTTTCTGATTAGGTAGACATAGCTTGTAAATCGTATGTATTCCGTCTCGTATTGCATACTAATGTCATAACAGATGAGAAGCAGACCGCTTCACCGTGGGACTACCACATCTTGCTCTCTTCGTTTCACCATCATAGCCGATACCCAGTCCTGATCCTGCACTACGCATATCACTCAGAACCCCTCAGGCTTCGGAAGCCAGCAGCTTACGACGACACCTCGGCAGGCTCGCAGACCTTCTTGTGGATCTTCCAGTGCTTCTTCTGGCAAGCGACTGAGCAGTACTTGCGGTTCATGCACTTGGAGCAGGTGAGCAGGTTCTTGCCCTTCGGCCTGTGATCGATACCACAACCACCGCACTCATCAGGCTTGAGGGCCTGGCTGCGAAGTTCCTTGACGACCAGCGAGGTAGAACAGTTCGTCCTGACAGGACTGAAGAGAAGCGGGTCCGGAACATTCAAGCCTCGGTAACCAAGTCCATTGTCGGGCTCTCCAGGCTCAGAGTTGGCCACCTCCAAGAGGGACTTTGACTCGAAGTCGTATGGTACTCCGTTCTTGAAGCCGTTTGGACCGAATAGAGCCTTATGCATCTGGCGCTGAGCGTCGGGCTTGAGGCCGCCTTCGGTGTAGACCTTCTTGAGCATGACGAGGAATGAGGCAGGGAGTTGGCATCCGTGTGTCATGGCACAGGCACCGAGCATGACGTACATGTAGCAGGGGTCGGAGAACAAGTGCTCGCACTGCTCATTCAATGATCCAGTGAGCGGGGCCAGGATCTTCGCCTCCCTCTCAGCGATCATCTTGATGAGATTGCCGGAGTCGAGCCACTTGCGAACCACTTCTTTGTCTGAGCAACCACCGGCATGGATGCTATAGTAAACAGCGTGATCTGCTTCCTCCTCGGTCTTGCCTTGGGCTCGGAGGGCAGCCTTAGCTTCATCCTCGAGTTTGCTGAGTCCAGCGAAGTGTCCCATATCGCTGATGTTGTCAAAGTCCTGGTCCGACTGGAAGAGACCTGGCGTTGTGTTAGTCGATGAGATTGTTTATATGTGGCATGTTTGGTACTCACCGTATCCCCAATGACCCATCTTGAGAACGTAGTGGTTTTGGGTATGGTAAGTGGTGGATAAGTTGACTGAGGTAGCGGTGTTGCACTACTGCGGATGACAGTTGGCGGTGCTGATCTTTGCTGCGGAAGGTGAGTGATGAAGTGAAGACGAGAGAACGCGACTTGAGATCAGAAGAGAGTACGCGTCGCGTAACACGTCATATTGGAGGCCAGGCTGCAGTTGGCTGTTGGGGAAGGAGCGAGCACGCGTGTTCCCGTGACCCAGACGCCTTCCTTACATGCAGCCATCGCGCCCTCGAGCAGCAAGATAGACCACTTCCTGATTTAGTCTTGCGCATCACCTCTGCTACGAAGCTATTAGCATCGCCAACCACCACTAAAGATATTGATAATTTCAGTGTGAGCAATGCTCCAGATAGACTGATGTTGTTCGTTTTCACCGAGGAACCACGGGCTGAATGTCTGAAGATCAAAATATAATATTAACTACTGATTAAACAAGATAACCCAAAGCATCTATGAATACGAAAGAGAAAGAAACAAATCGCTCAAAAACATACAGCAGTGCTTTTCAAACGCTTAAGCAGTACCAGCATCCTTCTCCCCACTCCTCTCACCAGGGTGTCCACCCTGCTGCGCCGCCTTCTCAACACCCTCCTGTGCCTTATCCGCTGTACCCTTCGCCTTCGCACCCTTCTTATTCTTATGGAAGAAGCTCTTAAACGAGCTAAGCTTAGCAACGCGGAAGAGGTAGTAAGTGAGAATAGCAATACCGGCGTTGAACCCGATGAAAGCAAAAATGATGCCAAAGTTCCTCCACCTTTCGCCGTAGTAAATTGAGGAGCCAGCCAGGAACTGGTCCGCGTTGGTGAGGGAACAGTAGTTGCAGCCTGCAGTCGCGTCTGGGTTCTGGATGGTGCCGCCAGCGACGGCAGCGTAGTCGGCGAGGTAGGCGCCGCAAGTTTGGCCGGCTGGGGGGTCGAAGACGGAGACTTCGCGTTCGCTGCAGACGACTTGGCGGCCGGATAGCATGGTGGAGACCATGCCGCCGATCCAGTATGTGAAGGGACTGCAGCGGTACATGAAGAGCCAGAAGCCGGGGAGTTGGTCCGGAGGCTGCAGGACACCGTTGAACAGGATGCTCATGAGAGTAAGGAGGGAGACGAGTCCAGAAGCTGTCTCGGCGTCAGGTAGCGCTGCGATGGTCATGTCGGCGAAGGTGGATGTGTAGATGAGGAGCTGCATGCAGAACAACAGGACAAGGCCCTGGCGTTCGCTAGATTGGCTCACACCAACGACGGGGTAGTAGAATGTGACGAACATGAAGACACCAGCGATGATGCCGTAGGGTATCTCCACAACGATGTTGGCAATCATGAAGGCGATCCAGCTGTATGCCTTGGATGGCCTCTCGCGCGACTCGTAGAGAGAGCGTTGGGTGACGAAGAGGGGTTGGATCTGCTGTACAAGCGACGAGAAGATGGTAGTAAGCATGAAGACCGAGAAGATGATCGTCTGCATGCCTGCTAAACTCGTGTTGGCCTTGTAGAAAGAGAAACCGATGAAGAGACCCGCGATGGCGCAGAGACCAAACTTAGCCATGACGTAGCCAGGCATGCGCCAGTATTGCTGGAAGGCTCGGTATGTGCATTCGACGATTTGCGTGGTCAATGGCATGGCGAACTCGCCGCCACCGGTTTCGGCGGCAATGTTGAGTTCCTCGCTCTTCTTGGCCTCGTGGAGTTGGTCGATATCCCTTTGGACGCCCTTGGCTTCTTCGCTTTCTCTCCACACGTCGTACCAGTCCTGGCCATTATCGTTCTTGCCGGCGTTGACAATCTCCAGCATGTATTCAGCTGGGTTCTCGTCTTCACCGCACTTACGTGCACCGTTGCTCTGGAAGTAGTCGAGGAGTGTTTGGGAGTTCTCGCCGAGCTCGCCGAAGTAGACGGTCTTACCACCGCGGGCGAGGAAGAGAAGACGGTCGAACTCTTGGAAGAGGATGGCGCTGGGCTGATGGATGGTGCAGAGGATGGCTTGGCCAGCCGAGCTGATCTTGCGGAGGAAGGCAATGATGGACCAGGAACTCTGCGCAGAAGTTAGTAATCATCGATCGTACACGGGCTGATGCAATTGTACTGACCTGTGAATCAAGACCGGAGGTAGGTTCATCAAGGAAGAGCAACAGCTTGGGCTTCGCGGCAAGCTCAACACCAATTGTCAGAAGCTTACGTTGTTCAACGTTCAAGCCCTCGCCAGGCACTCCAACAACGGCTTCGGCAAAGTCGGACATGTTCAGCATCTTGATGACCTCTTCGACGTAATCATGCTTTTCCTTCTTGCTAACAGTCTTTGGCTGGCGTAGCATGGCAGAGAATTGTAGCGCTTCACGGACGGTCGAAGTCTCGAGATGAAGATCCCTGAAATGGTTAGTACTTGTGATAAGACAGACATAAGCTGGATAACTTACTGTTGTTGCACGTAACCGGTTGAGCGTTGGAAAGCAGGATCGAGAGGCTTGCCGTTCACAAACATGTCTCCGGTGATGACTCCCATTGTGGTCCGCTGAGCCAGAGCATCCAAGAGCGTGGTCTTGCCAGCTCCCGAGACACCCATAAGAGCAGTCATTGATCCAGGCTTGACAAAACCAGAGACATGATCGAGCAGACGACGCGGCTCGCCCTTAATCTCAATGTCGTAGACAACGTCGCGCCACGTGAAAACACCCTTCTGCTCCTCAATGGCGCTGACATCACCAGCGCCTTCATGCTCTCCTGTCTGCGTCTCTCCAGACTCCTCATCGGAAGCCTTGCCACCAGGCTGCATGTATGCGGGAACATGTCCACGACGGAAGACGAGTTGCTCGGCAGTGTTGGATGTAGAAGAGTTGACCTCAACAGCGACGAAGTAGGTGACCATGAAGAAGATCAGGAAAGCCCAGAGGATACCAAAGTTGCGCCACACATGGCTCCAAGAGTAGGAGTATGAGACTTCGATGTAGCTGTCACCGTTGATGAACGTCTGTCCGGCGACTGCACCCTGTGTGTTGCAAATGAATGAGTCGCCAGTTTGTGCGTATCCAGGTCCTGACGGGATGAAGGCATCGCAGGGAAAGTCGACTCCATGGAACTCGTTCGCAAGCAAGATCTCGAATGCGTAGAAGATTGGATTGATCCAGCGAATCCAGCCGAACCAGTCAGGCATTTCGGGAATGCGGATGACGAAACCAGTGTAGATGACCAGAATGAGGACCAAGACACCAGCGCCTGCCATGGCTTGCGATGCAGTCTTGGTAACAGCAGCAGTCGTTCGGAAGATAGCTGCCATGACGAAGGTTGCCATGTAAGTAACCACGAAGAACAAGAAGAACTGTCCTGCAGTGTACCGCAGTTGGGCCAGGAAGTACAGAATGATGTTGAAGACGACTGCCTGAATGAACTTGACAGGAATATCGGCAACAATACCAGCTATGGCTTCGGTAGACGGGTGGTAAAAGGCGTAAGAGTTGTGCTTCTCGACGATAGGCCGCTGGGCGTATAGACCTGCGATTTCACCGATGGAAGTAAGAGCGTTGAAGAGAATGGCCAGGAAGATGACAGCTCCGCGACCTTGGAACGAGCTGGAGCCTGTTGAGTGACCGAAGTAGATGGAACCGACGATGAGAGCGATGACGACATTGAGACCAGCTTGCGTTGCAGTAGACGCAATGTCACCCCAGATGCGTTGGTACGCTCGTCGAGTGTTGAGCTTGATCTGCATCGGGACGCTGATGAGGTAAGGTGACTTGGGACGAGCGTGTTTAGCCTGGATGTAGTTCTTCTGCTGGCGTAGTTGCTCGAGAGTGCCGTGCTCGTTGACTGGGTTCTCTGCTTCGAAGTCCTTGATCTCCTCAAGAAGCGCCTGGTACTCAGGGGACTCGCGCCAGTACTTCTCAAAGTCTTCCGGTGTGCGAGGCACCTTGTTCTCCATGCCCTCTTTGGCTTGCCTTTCTTGTGGGTTGGTAACGGCTGTGAGGAAATCTCCAGCGGTTTGACGAGGGGGGCAGTACCTGTCGTGCGTTAGTTGCTTCCAGGTGTCTCGTTATATGGGGTTCCTTACCATCCTTGACGCTCAAAGAAGTCCTTAGCTTCATTGGCGGGTCCGAAGTAGATCTGGCGACCTTCGTAAAGAACAGCGGCTTTGTCAAAGCAGTCGTACACGCTTTGACTAGCCTGGTAGATGGCCACCGCAGCAGCACCTCCAGCCAAGTCGGAACCGACCCTCAGAGCCTTGACAAACTTCAACGCAGTAGCTGAGTCCAATCCTCGTGTCGAGTTGTCCCATGCCGCAAATGGAGCGCCGGCGAGTAGCATCTCAGCTACAGAGACTCGCTTCCTCTCTCCACCTGACACACCACGAACGAAATCGTTTCCGACCTTGGTGTTGTAGGTGTGACTCAGCCCAAGCACGGCCATGACGACCTTTGCCATGAATTGGGCGAACTCATCGCGGTTCGCTCCGCCGGGTCGGTTCGATGGCGTTCTGACAGCCGCGGCAAATTCCAGCGTCTGACCCACAGTCAGATGGGGAAAGTGCTTGTCGACTTCCTGGTTGTACACTGTCTCTCCCTTGAACTCCTTGCGCATACGCTCCTGGGGAATGCCGTTGTAGTGGATGACCGAGTCATCCGTGTCCAAACCATGAAGCTCTCCAGTGAGGGCCTTGAGAAGCGTGGAGCAACCAGAGCCGGGACGACCAAGGACAACACACAGCTCGCCAGCTCGTATGATACCGTCGAAGCTGTGGAGAATCTGCTTGCGCTCCGACTTGCCAAAGAATTCCTTAGCTCGGAAGGGTGCCATGAACATGTCTGAAACAGTGCTCTGAAGCTGCAGAGCCTTGCCCGAACCAAAGACGTCCAGGTTCTTGTACACAACGTTGACCTTCTTCATTTCGATGCCCTCGCCCTCCAGCTGGTTCCGGAACATGTTCAAAAACCTGCTGAGATCAAAAGCCTCGTTGGAGGGGTCCACACGGGGATCGTTTGGCTGCGCAATGCTCATCTGCTGAGTCACTTTTGACTGTGAGGTGAAGATGCGCGCCAACTCCTGCCTGCCGTCGTCGTCGATCTCAGCCCGCGTGACCCGGCGTTGAAGAGTGGCTGGGGCTGCATCTTCGTAAGAGGATGAAGTGCCGGTTCGCTTGACTTTCGGGGCTTGTCCATTAGATCCTAACCGCGTGTCTGAAGAATCCGAGGAGCTCGATGTGTTGACTTTCTCGAGCGGCACGACTTCCTCTTGCCTGTGCTGGGATTCAGTGCCATCGGTGGAGGAAAACAAGCCTGCGCCGGGCGATGTTTCATGTGCGGTCGATGATTCATGCGTGTAGGAGTGTGATGAGAAGACTCCGTGGGTGCCGTGAGCATGGCCATCTGGGAAGTAGGTCGGACGACCAGAAGTAGTTCGCGTGACGCCGTGGGGAGGAGTCTGGGTTCCTGACCCCGATTGGGTGGAAGTGCTGAATGTTTGATGGGACTGCGACGTACTCGACATGAAAGTCTCGCCGTGGGACTGATGGTCAGCCATGGTGATTTTCAACGGCAAGTGATGGCGAGTAACGTCGGCTTCGATGATGTATTGCTGGTGCACCTGCGACTATCTAACATATATCAATTGTTAGCCACGTTTGGGCCTATGTTGTCATAGCACCCCGGATAGCGGAGTCTCTCCATGGCCGCGGTTAGTCTTGCACCATCTGCCATAGCTCGGACGAGATGGCTGGACCTCTGGAATGAGATTCGTCCTTCGCCGCAGTGGATGATTGGGGCGTGCGCGCGCTACGCGGGCCGGACTCAAAGTGAGCGGATCCAAGTTCAGCATGCTCGATGCGTATTTGTTCGAGGCCGCAATTAGTGCGACAACACTGGGCGCCGAGACTGCTTTTCTCGATGTTGAATATGACATCACAGCCCGGACGGCCACGGATGAGGGTGTTGCCAAGGAATCCGCCCACCATCACAGTCCTTGATGGAAGCAGACATGCGGTGGCTGTCGTGACGAGGCAGCTTCTGCGCTCGATGCGCATTCTTTGCGTGATTCTGGTGGTCGTAAAGCAAGATTGCGCCTGCCCGTCGAAAACGCTTATGTTGGTCCGCGATCGACAGCTTACTGCTTTCGGACGAGAGATCGCTCGGGATCCTCCTTACGCCTGCCATGCAGTCTCGCGTCTTCGGTACCCGTTATCCTATCGTACAAACCCTTGTCGTCATTCCAGCCATCCGGACCATCCGAGCAGCGGCTATCTGTTGTACAAATGCCGGTGATTTCCAGTCTGTTGAGGACCGTCAACTTTCCACTTTCCGCCGGTCGTAATATGGGGCGGTGCACAACGGAACCCTGAACAAGGCCAATCTCGGACGAACGTAATCTCCGTTTGATGTTGGCAGGCGGACGCGTCTCCTTGGTTATGTCAGGCAGCGCTAAGGCAGTGTCACTTGCTTGTGTCGGCATCGACAGAACCTAATTGCTTTTTGAGGGGAAGCAATACAGCAGGAACCGCCCTACGGGCCCTAAACGTTCGCGCACGGGGGGATCGATGATCAACATCAACCAGCTAAGACACTTGGACAACGTGGATGGAGTCTAGCGATTGAGTTTCAATTCTGCGCTTCCATAGTCAGGATCAGAAACGAATGTACTCGAGGTCTGTCTGGGCGCAGTGACAGCAAGACCTCGAGGCGCGTAACAATACATTGGACGACTGCGCACATACTCGATACCAGGACACAGAGCGGCATTGACCATAGCTGGACGTAGATGTTCAAACTCACACCATTACTGTTGTATCAGCCGCAGATCTTGCATGAGGTTGCAAGCCTCATTAGTACCGGTGCTCTTGGGGAGGTCAGATAGCTTTCAGTCAACAACATCCGTTTATGTAATCGGGGTTGCATTGTAAAGGCTATCTTGCTCGAGAGCGGTGAAACTCTCCTTCGCTATCCGTACACATGCAGACCACATGCAGGCCTTATGCCGGCCCCTTGTCTAGGCGGTCTGTACTGAGTAGCGATTTGATAATCAGGATCTTGTGTCCAGCTAAGCTTATTGGCGTGTATTCGATGGGTATTCTGGAACGAGAGTAGAGATCGCCTGGGGTTGAGGCCCGTCAGACGGCGGATTCCAGGGACAAGAGGCCTGCTTCCTGGTCGTTCGCGTGATTACTGAACAGGCGATGAGCGAAGGCTTAATATTAACACCGTACGCACCGGTCAGACTGACCTTGGGATTGTCGACGCAGTTTTAGGTCGCCGTTGTGCCTCCGCGCTTTTAGTGCTTTTGGTTTCGGGGTGATGAGTGATAATCAAGGTTTTGTCGAGCCGCGCTTGCTCACTTCAGTTGTAACCCCTCAAGCTTCTGCTCCACTATGGGTATATGTTCCGCCAAGCGGTTGGGGTCTCGCATTATCGCAAGCACGTCTTCCTTCCGTCCTGCGAGCTTCTTGCGCACTTCCTCGTATTTCTCCTCCCTCGCCGTGTACTCTCTCAGCACCACGTTGTCCCCAAACTCGACAAACACGCGCGTGTCGCGTATCCGGAATACTACATCATCCAGGCGCATGAAGAAGCGCACAAGGAGGAGCAAGCGCTGTGGCATGACGCGGATCTTGCAGGATAGCATGGCGATGCCATTGTCCGCTAACTCGTCTTCGTAGAGTACCAGCTCGTCGAAGAAGTGTATCGGGTCGGGACGCTTGAGAAGGTGGAGTGGTATCGGGGTTTCGGTAGGCTCGAAGGCGGGCGTTGGTGGTGTGGTGCCCTTGTAATCTGTGCTGTAGGACCAGTCGAACGGCTTTACGACTTCCTTGATGTCCTCAAATTGCTTCTGTCTGATTCGAGTTAGCTACAGATTCTCTCCCTACTGCGTCTTTGGTCTGACCTATTTTGCTGCCACTCTTTCGAGTAGGAGACCTTGAACATCTTCTCGCCTGTCTTGTCCACCAGGTCCAGCGCATCGAAGGCATTGAACTCAATGTACCAGCCGCTCTGGGCGTGTTCTATCCGCATCATGTTGTCTCCGAATATCATCTCGGGCGGCGCTATTCCGAGCTTCTTGGTCATGTCCTCTATTGGGCCGGCCTTGAGGATGGGCAGTTTGCGCGTGGTGATCTTGAAGCCTTCCTTGGTAATGGATGTGTCGGCGACACCGGGTGCCACAGTGTCGGCGGGCGCGCCATTGAGGGAAGCCATAGCGGGGGAGTTATGCGACGAGACCCTGAAGAATGCTGTGTGTATAAATTGTTCGCAGACACCTGCAGGTGGATCCGATGGCGATGGCGGGGAGCTTCAGCGTGGTGGGGCGCGAACCAGGGCTCCGACCGCCGATGGCCGATGGCTGTTTCCTTGACAACGCACGAAACCCACTTGTTTGTCTGGGTTAACTAGCTGCCATCCGTCCTCGAACCCTGCAAACATCCACACCCACCAACTGTCACCCATCCCATAGCATAATATAGCTATCAGTGGTCTTCTGTGGCCCTATTGCTTGCTTCCTGTCGCTCCAGCCTGCATACAGACATCGCCATGGCCGACGTCGCAAACCTTGAAGCCGCCTTTGAGCGCACCACCATCCACGACGAGAACGATGAGCACGTCACTTCTACATCCACCTACCACAAGGTGAAGGTGTGTATTTACTCGCCTTCTCAATGTCGCGCCTTCTAACAATACCTAGCCTTCCGCATCCACAACCGTATCGGTAGCTGGCCTATCGTCCTCTCAATCAGCTGCGAACCGCATGAAGCTGCCCCATCAGACACTACAGAAGCTCGCAACGCAAAACGCAAAGACGGCAAACATCGCCAAAGTTACCATCTCAGCAAGCTCCAGCCGACCCTCAGAACAGCACCAATCACATCGCCGCACGCTCACCGACTCCGCCATCTACACCGTTCCCTCAAACCCTGCAACACCCAAACAATGGCATCTGGGCATGTTCGACATCGGCAAGCCTCTCGGAAAGGGAAAGTTTGGTCGCGTCTATCTTGCCAAGGAGCGCTCATCAGGCTTCGTGTGTGCCCTGAAGGTGCTCCACAAGTCTGAGATCCAGCAAGGCAAAGTCGAGAAGCAGGTCCGACGAGAGATTGAGATCCAATCACATCTCACGCACCCCAATATCCTCAAGCTCTTTGGCCACTTCCACGACGCAAAGCGCATCTTCCTCATCCTCGAATTCGCTGGTAAAGGAGAACTATACAAGCACCTCCGCAAGGAGCAACGCTTCCCCGAATGGAAGGCAGCACAATATGTAGCCCAGATGGCCGCAGCACTCAAGTACCTCCACAAGAAGCACGTCATGCACCGCGATATCAAGCCCGAAAACATCCTCGTCGGCATCCACGGCGAGATCAAGATTTCCGACTTTGGTTGGTCGGTACACGCGCCCAACAACCGCCGCAACACCATGTGCGGAACTCTCGACTACCTGCCCCCGGAGATGCTTCGCGGTGGCGGTAAGGACAACTTCTACTCCGAGAAGGTCGACCTATGGAGTTTGGGTGTCTTGACGTACGAGTTCCTAGTCGGTGAAGCGCCATTCGAGGACACGCAAGTCATGACACAGCGCAAGATTGCGAGGGGAGAGTACACAGTCCCGAGCTTCGTCAGCTCAGAAGCGCGAGATCTCATCAAGAAACTCCTCGTGCTGGACCCTGAGAAGCGTATCGCGCTTGAGGATGTCGAGGTACACCCCTGGATCCTCAAGCACTGCAAGGGCAGCTCGCGAGCCTACGAGCGCACATCTGGCGGCAAGGTACGCAGCAGCTCGGAGCAGGCTGAGGAGAGCTACTAAGCTTCGTCTTGGTGGTGTTCCAACTTCACATAATGTCTAACATGTACGACGGCGAAGGGGCGTTCCGCACGGTAGTCACTGAATTTCTTGTCTTTAGTCGCATTGCTCGGCGTCTTGGGTCTGCCGCTGGCGTTGGTTGGTATCGTAATTGGGAATACATCCCACAACTCGTTCAATTCAAGAATTTCAAGCTTGACTCGCAAAGCACCGTCTAGTATGCCATGTCTGCACCGTGAACATCCTCATCTTGCCAGACCCCATGCCTCGCTACGATCCTCAATGCGCTTCGACTCCCTCACCCTTCTTCTCCCCATGCCTAAAATCAGGCGTACTGGGCCTACTCCTCTCACCCCCGAAGAACGCAATATTCTCCCTCAACGCCACATACTCGCTGTCCGCATATCCCAAGGCCTCACTAATCTGCGTAGAATGCAATCCCTTGATGCGCCTAATCTCCGTCGCGGAATAGTTCACCACACACCTCCCTATCTCAAACGGCGCGGGATTGTGCAGTTCAAAATTGGGGGGATGCTGCAGTAGTGTCTGGGAAGAAGACATCGAGTACGATGACGAGGACGAGTGCGTGAGTGGTGTTCGGATGGGAATCGGGGCGTGGACGCCGTGGGCTAGGGCGCCGGGTGTATTGGGCGGCTGGCTTGTCGTTGGTGTTTGAG
Organism: Alternaria novae-zelandiae; assembly: GCF_023758075.1. Classification (NCBI taxonomy): domain Eukaryota; kingdom Fungi; phylum Ascomycota; class Dothideomycetes; order Pleosporales; family Pleosporaceae; genus Alternaria; species Alternaria novae-zelandiae. The sequence continues at coordinate 2,023,664 of NW_026056962.1, read as the reverse complement.
TAGTCGGTTTGGGGGAGTGCGGCGGGTTGGAGAGGCGTTTGACAACGACGATGCGGACGGCTTCTTGTTGGGCGAAGTGGCCATCTACTTCTACGATGCCGACGGGGAGGAGACCTGCTTTGTCGCTTAGGGCTGCCCAGGCGCCTTGGTCGATGTATATCGTCCCGTGGGGTGCGAGACCGTGGAGAATCCAGAAGTAGCGGTCGCGGATGGGGTTGGATATGGGGAGGAACCGGGTGTGGAGGGGGACTGGCTCTTCTGGTTTGGGCGAGGAGAGGCCGGTGAGTTGTTGGTTGTCTAGTGTGGATGTGGATGTTGAAAGGTCGTGGTTTGAGTCTTGAGATGCTGCTTGTGCGAGTGGTGCGCCCTCGTCTTGGAAGTTGGTGACGGAGTTTCGACTTGACATTCGTGACTTTCTTTGCTTCTCGGCGTGTGCGATGATGCCGGAGATGTTGCCTGGTTTACTGCTCTTTGTGATGACTGTTGTGACACCTGCGCTTGTTGCTAGCCTTGCGGCCACGATCTTTGTGCTCATACCGCCTGTTCCCAGTGAACTGCCTGCTGAACTGACGTCTGCTGCCAGCTCCGCAATGTCTTCTACAACAGGTATGGACTTGGCATCTGGGTTTGTGCGAGGGTTCTTGTCATACAGACAGTCCACATCCGTCATGAGGAACAGGTAATCCGCCTGGACCATGGCCGATGTAATGGCGCTCAGCGTATCGTTGTCACCAAACTTGATCTCAGTAACCGCCAAAGTATCGTTCTCATTCACAATTGGAATGACACCCATGCTCAGAAGCTCAATGAAAGTGTTCTGCGCATTCTGATACTGCGTCCGGTCCGCAATGTCGTTTCTTGTCAGCAGGATCTGAGCAATCGGCTGCTCCAAGTGGCCAAACAGCTGGTCCCATAGAGACATCAATCTACTCTGTCCGATAGCAGCGAGCGCTTGAACTTGTGGGAGGTGTTTTGGACGACGTGGAAGGTTCATGCGCCGTAGGCCGACACCAATGGCGCCCGAAGACACGATTACGACGCGGTGGCCGGCGGCGCGCAGACTGCATGCTGTCTCGACGATGAGGGAGAGGATGGAGAGGAGGGGTTGGTGGGTTTTTTCGTCGACTATCGATGAGGTTCCTGGGTGTGTTGGTTAGGTGCTCTCTTCTTGTCGATGTGGCATGTGTACGGTTGTGTATTTACCAAGTTTTATTACGACGGTGAGCTGGCCGGGCTGCTTGCGCATGTGGACGGCCATTGCGGCGGAGGGAGTCACGAATGCCCAAGGTGGTGGGGGTTACAAATATGGGAGGGGAGGAGATAGGTGAGGTATGTACAACGCGTCGTGTACTATATGAGCACGCAGCTCGTGTGTTGTCGCGCAATGGATGACTGTAAGCAGCCCAAGTTTCCTCGCAAGCGATCTTCGGCTTCCCTTGTACGCGGTGACGTCTTCCCTCCGATTGGCTCCCCGCGCTACCAGCTGCATCGACATCTCCACCTAAACTTTTCGCGACGGGAATCAGGAACATGCCACGCCCTACACCAAACATCTATACGCCACGCAACGCCTGCACGCCCAACACTTGATCGCCCCGTAATCAAACTCGAACGTCACTCCACGCCCTGCCACGATGGCAAACTCCGAGACAGCGCCCGACGGCGCATCCCTCTCCGCAATGGCCCAGCCGCCGCCCCAAAAGATCGACCCCGTATATTACACCTGGAGCAGTACCTTCAACATAATGCTCGGCCGCATGACAGGCTCTCGCGATGTCGAACTAGAAAAAGGCTACTTCAACGAAATGGACAAGATAAAAGCCGACTCGATATGTAAGCGCTGCGAGTCGAACAAGGAATACCTCTTGAAATACAGTCCCATCATACGCTTCATGTCGGACGAAGTGTACAAACTAGGCGGCGACCTGAACAAAGACAACATACTCTGTCGCATGTGCACGAATGAGCAATCCGGCGGTTTCTCCCTCGACCACGGCATCCTCCTCTGCGCAAACAAGTTCCGTAATCGCGGGCACCAGGAAGACACCATGGCGCATGAGATGGTTCACGCGTGGGACCATCTAAAGTTCAAAGTCGAACCTGAGAACCTGCGCCACCAGGCCTGTCTAGAGATTCGCGCATCCACACTCAGCGGCGAATGCCGTTTCTCGAGAGAGTTCTTCACGAGGAATCAATGGAATATCATGGAACAATTACAATCTTGTGTTAGGAGGAGGGCGACGCTGAGTATGATGGCGAGGCCGGGCATAAAGGATCAAGAGCATGCTGGGAAAGTTGTCAATGAGGTGTGGGAAAGTTGTTTCCGGGATACCAGGCCGTTTGACGAGGTCTATCGTTGATCGTGGGAGGAAGGAGATGTGGTTGGTCGGTTCGTTTGAACACACATGATCTTGATTATCGTACGTTGCCGTAATAATAGATCATCTCGAGTTGATCTCAATATTTTCTCTTTGAAGTTCGTCCGGAAGCACTACTTCAAATGGAATTTATTGGGATCATCTCGCGATGATCTATTAATACGGCAACGTACAATAATCAAGATCATGTGTCGTTTGAACATGTGACTGAAGCGGGGGGTTGTCGGTGTATTATTATCCTTGTGTTTGCATAGCGATGGCGTTTCTAAGATAGATCTCAGAGGGCGCAGTATTGCGCACATCTCCTCTCTGTTCAGTTTGAGAGCAAGGCCTTGATTACTCATATTGTCCCTCATTCCACGTCATTCTCAAGTTCTTGAAAATATCAGAGGTTGGTGTTTTTGGCCCCCAATCTTTGAAATTACGGATCAAGCCATGGCGTGCATCGCCCGAATCGCGGGGCTGCAGGGCGTATTTTCCACCCTTGATTTTCGCTGCTGCGCCGCAACAACAATAGGCGTCTAGCACAACACTGCCCATAAGTCTGGGCGCCTTGAAACCCACCGACATCATGGATGCCTATATACAACAAGTAGATATCTTCGCGATGCATATCTCTCTTCCATCTAGTCTTGTTCCGTCAATCATTCATCATCACACTCAAACTCAAGTCTTTCTAAATCCATCATAATGCTACCGCACACCCTCCTATACACCCTTTTCATCGCAACATCATCAGCAGCATTCATCCCCCCACCACGCATCCCCAACCCACCAAAACCCCAAATCATCGAACCCATCGCACCCGCACCAGCAGCACCCAACCCATACCGGCCAGCCGACCGACCAGACCCTGAAGCGACACCAGGCTTTGACGCACCTGAAATGACTGGAGGCTTCCAAGCACCTAAACCGACTGGAGGTTTCGAAGTGCCTGATGTGCCCCTACCTGACGATCAAGACGAGACTGCGTCGAAAGTCGCGTCTAGGCCGTATGGTAATCCAGCGAAGACTTTATCGCCGGCACAGGTGGCGGCTTCTCTTGCTGCTTCAAAGTCAACTGCGACTCAACCAACTGCGACTCCTACGACGGGGATGACGGTGCCGGCTACGACTGGTGGTGCGGCGAAGATCGAGGATGTGGGGTTGGGTATGAGTCTGGTCGGCTTGGTAAGTTTCCTTGTATTTCTTTAGAAGATTGGTAGCTGATTGCGAATAGGTTGTTGTACCGTTGGCGGCAGTCATCCTCTGAGCTTTGCGATGTTGATGAACGAAAATACCATGTCGGTGCTTCGGTCTGCTGGAGCTACTCCGGTTCATGCTCGAGCGAAATCGAGAAAATCGCGTTTGATGGGATATACGCGTCCGCCTGTACTCATGTCCCTCAGGGTCCAGAGATGCTTGGATCATGCTGCTCCGGTTTCTCTCTAGAAAGAAACCTGGATTTTTGATCGGGCATCGAAAAAGAACACGGTACGAATCATGAGCTATGATGATGGAGCGGGTGAGCCTCCAGACTTCCATCGATGTGCCAGAGCGATCTTCGAGGGAAATTTTTCGAAAGATCTGGTATAAGGAGGCGATATGCGTCTGAGCTCCTTCGGCGAGATCAAGAAGCTTTGATCGCCAGAAGTGGATATTCATTGCTATCTTGCAAAGGGATCTCCAGATGTGTACTGGCGTCCAGGTGCATATAAAGCAGCTTTCGCTCACGATCAGGAGTATTCAACTCAATGACCTCCCAACTTCTCCAAACGACCAAGATATCGTGTGACATCTATCATGCTGTGTCGTTTGTTTGGCTTGCCATCTCTTTGCGCGATCGCCATCGGAACAGATCATCATGAAATGTAGGTGCGCCCACGACTTCGGTCCGAGAATTGCGAAATGATGTGAAGATACTCCTATGTGACTTTTGCACTGCGCTGGATTTCGTGAGACTGATCGCAGCCATGGAGCTTGACTCTGGAGACGTAGATGACTAAACATCTGTTTCAACCTGGTGTTCTTACCTCTTCGGCGTGGAAGTCTTCCTCATGTCAATGTGAGGCGGCGCGGAATTCATGTAATGTCTCTCAACACCCCTTTCCGTTTTTCGTTGTTCAAATACTAATATTGGAAATGATGTGGGCGGTGTGTTCATGTTAGGGCTCACTGGGCCTAGAAGATGAGGAGCTACAAGGTTGGGCACGTATCGATCCAGATGCCAAGCCGCTAGTCATCTAGCCCTTTCCCAGAACACTTTCCCACGCGCATGCTTGCTCTAACAGCGCAGCCGTCATTGCAGGTACAACTCGATATTTGTTTGTATACCGGATCTTCTTCGTATCCGAAGATGCAATCCTCTCAACACTCTTCTTTGATTGCGCGTAAGCTTGTGGATTAGTATAGCATCCGCAGATGCCGTCACTTCAATCATTTCCGTGATCACTCATCCCGTCATCTACGGTTCCAAGTAGCCGCGCCGTTGGACGGAACCCATTTTTTCCGCACAGTCGCTCCGCATCTCCACTACGGCTATGGTGCCATTCCGGATGAATGTTTCAAGTTGTACATCTGCAATACTCGGCCAAACAGAACACGACTTAGACCTTTTGCCACTGACCGGCCAGTCGCATCCCCTGTTCTTCCGAGCCGTTCCCCATGATAGCACGCTTCCGGATGCCTCGTTGTGGGTCAAATACCTCTTTTCGCATAGCACTGCTGTCAAGCATTGTCTGGACTTGGCTTTGGTGCTTGATGTGCTTGTGCTTTGGGGTCGGAAATGACGAGGCTGTAGTTCTTCTACCACTACAGCGGCCGAGCGCAAAATTATGTGGCGACTAGTCGGTAATATGCAGGTGGCTCTTCAACAGATTATCTGGGGACCCCAAGGCCCTGCATACGTTTATATAGCGTCGTCAATATCCCGTATACTCATCTTCACCTAACGCTCACGTCAGATTCAAACTTTCAGCATGCGATTCCACGGTACTAATAGCCCTTTGCAGCTTAGACCCTTTCTGTACTGACGAACTTATAGCTGCATCATCATTGGCTCTTGCCACTGCAGGAACTGTATCTGCCATACCTTCACCCTCTGCAACTGCGGCCACCGATGCCTGCTACGTGACGAAGTACGCCGCTATCCCGGCTGCAGTCGCAGCTTGCACTTGCATAATCCTCGATGGCATCACCGTTCCTGGAAACTCAAGTATCGACCTTACGAAGCTGAAGACTGGAACCAAGGTTACGTTCAAAGGAAGGACCTTCTGGGAGTACGCCGATGCAAACTATGCCTTCATCAAGGTGGCAGGTACTGATGTCGAGATCACTGCCGAAGAAGACGCAGTACTTGATGGCAATGGTCAGGCTTGGTGGGATGGCCTTGGTAGCAACGGAGGCGTTACCAAGCCAAACCACTTCATTGAGGTGAAGGTGCTTGGAAAGAGTTCCGTACACGACATCTACATCAAGAACTATCCGGTGCACTGCTTCAGTATCAGCAACAGCGCTGGTCTGGATGTCCACCACATCACGCTGGACAACAGCGACGGATACGCGCCCAACAACCGCTCCAATGGTCTTCCTGCAGCACACAACAGCGATGGATTTGGTCTGAGTAGCACCAACCATACTAAGGTTCGCGACAGTGTCGTTATCAACCAGGATGATTGTGTAGCTGTCACCAGTGGAGACAACATCCACGTCAGCAACATGTACTGCAACGGCAGCCACGGTCTTTCCATCGGATCTGTGGGTGGAAAGTCAAGTATGCCATCCCATCATCCGGCCATATAGTAGCCATGCTTTGCTAACCACATTTAATCAGACAACAACGTAACAAACATCTCATTTACAAACTCCGTGGTTCTTAACGCCGAGAACGGAGCCCGCATCAAGTCGAATTCCAACACCACCGGTTTCATCTCCAACATCCACTACGAGAACATTCGCGTTGAAAACATCTCCATCTACGGAATTGACATCCAGCAAGACTACCTAAACGGTGGGCCAACTGGCAACCCTACCAACGGTGTCATCATCCAAAACATCACCATGAAGAACATCTTTGGCACGGCAACAGAAGAAGGAAAGAACTACTATATCCTTTGTGGTGAAGGAAGCTGTAGCGACATCAAGATCGACAACGTTCGTATCACTGGCGGCGGAGAAGAGAGTTCATGCAATTTCAAGACGGAGGGCAACTTTGACTGCGACGGACACTTTGTATGAGCTGGCTATCTCTGTACTTCTATATTTCTTTCGCAGAGTGCGGAAACCATGCCGCGTGTCAACAGAATTGAATAGTCGTCCCAACTACCGCGCGCTTTGATGGTTTCACAGACAATCCCTAGCAATATCGTTTGCAGTTTCTGAGGACCAGAGTTCAAGCGATGAGTAGTAGTATGTGGGCCGGATGGATGGGGCCCCAGAGCGATGTAACACCAATGTTGTCAGAGTTGAACTACGCCGTACGTTCGGGTCATGGTGCTTCTTGCCTGCGCAAGTACCGTGTGAACTGCCCAGGTGTGCACGCGCCACGTGACGTAAAATTCAACGTTAACCGGGCGTCGCGCCAACCACCTCGCGCCGCATCCAAAGTTCAGTCCGTTCCTGACTCTCGCCCAAACTTTGCTCGTCGTTTTGGGCAAACCGTTCGCGGTCTGGACGTCCTCGAGAGTACCGCGACGGTTCGGGTCCCGAACGACGGCGCCGCTTTTCAGGGACACGCCATTGTGGATACGCGCTCACGACGACATGGAAGAGGCGCGATGGAGTTAATTACAGTACGTCTTCGTGATTAACGCTCCGTCCGATTTCACATACCAAGCAACCAAACGCTCTAGCTAAGGCTGTTATCTCGAACTACTGCAATTTATCCGGCCACTTCCTGCCCGTTCTGGCAGAGTCCCGTCTCCTTACATTACCCTACACTAGTCGATATTTCCTTTGATCGCGCGTGGTTACGCGATGACCTCGAGCTACAAGGGCATCCTCAGCGATGACGGACTGCAGTGCGGCAGCCCAATTGTTACAATCACAGTCCCAAAGCGTTCATTCGCTGCTATCGTTTATGCATGGGGTACGTGCTCCTGCCGTCAGCACTCCATTCTGTCAGCCACCGCGTCTCAAGTAAGTCGTCGTGGGAAGGGCATTTGAGTGCTGATTGACGTGCGCGCGCTGTGAGGGAGTCCTTCCTCAATGTACAATGGCTGCCGTGCTACCTCGTCCAATGCCTGACCGGCTGTCGAGCTGCGATAGCTGCGTCTGCGTTAAGCGAAGGCGTGATGCCGAAGTTCGGCGTGCAGGAATGAATCCTGTCAGGTCCCACCAAAAATGTCACTCATCACGGCACCAACACACTTCGAGAAGTTACCAGCGGTGCGTCATCCAGGTACCGCGCGCTGCATGCCCCTTACAGGGCCTAGTGTTCGGATGGATTCGTTGCGGATGGCCTGTTGCGTTTCTGCGATAGGTGCGTGTTGCTGCACACCATGTCTGTGCGAATCATCGCCTCGCGCAGCCACCTTGTCCGGCCACGTCTCGACCCGGCTCGAAAACTGCCTTCAGACGGCGCTGAAAGAGACTTGAGCAGTCGATGCGCACACTATCTCTTTCATTCTCGTCGCTTGCCCTCGTGCTCTTCCAGCCCCTACTACGGTTCCTTGCGGCCACCTCAAACACGCTACATATTGGCATGCCTGTCGTAGCCTCAGCCTTGCCCCAGCTTTGAGGCCAAACCAGGGCAGTGGTCATGTCGATGTTGCGCACGAGCGCCCCCGCGAGCAGCCCTCAATTAGCTTCTTCTACAATCCTTCCATACGCCTTCTAGAAGCGTGCCATTTCCGCATCCCCCGCTGCACCTTTGCGTGAGGTGATCCCACTTGTATATCAACTGTCGCACCAACAGCAGCTGATGCCTGCTCGGATACACGATTATCCACTCCTTGGCCCCTAGTCTTACCGCGACACCTGGATACCCTTCCCCACCCTCTTTTGCACCTCCGCCTGTCGTTCGTTCTAGTTTTCAGTCGTTTGGGTTGTCGCAAGGTCTTCATGGTCGGCATGTTGGAGTAGTCTTCTGTTGCGCGATTTGAACTGAGCATACGGCTCTCCCCTCGCCACAATGGAGGACAACCTAGACATACCGGAGGAGTCTATGCGACACATTGAGGCCCTGCTGGCGAGGCATCCTCCACATTTGATCCAGAGAATGTTTTCTCAAGCGATAGATTCGCGTACGTTCCTCGTTGTGTTGTTTTGTGTGTACATGCTCACCAAGTCTAGGCCGCAACTCTACAGCCTCGTCATTCATGTCTACCAGCACCGCGAGTTCATCTACAACATCCTCGTCGGGGTCATCATGGCGGTCTCGGCTTTCTATGGCATCAACATTCTCTTCATCTACAGGAAGCAGCGATACGCGAAGTTCCATTGCTTCCTCTTCGTCATCGCGCTCTAGGATGAGAAGGGCGGAGCCACGTTCCTACCCAGCTGGGCTTGATCCGACACGTCCGGTGCCGGCTTCCATGCCTGCGGTGGACACTGAGAGTCCACTTGACCTGAAGATTGAACCAAGCTACACACCGACAGACGACATTAGTGTTGCTTCTCCATCGCTGAACCCGGATGATGACAAGTCACAGAGTCAGTCCGGCGAGCCATTCATGTTCTGTACGTATTGTGCCGAACAGAAGAGCCAGAAGACGTTCAAAGCAAAGTCTGACTGGAAGAAACATGAGATGAGGATGCACGAGACTGGAGAAGACTGGCCATGTGTCGTCAACGGTTGCAACCGCATTTTCGACCGACAGAAAGATTTCATCAAGCATCATCAACGCTACCATGCCGGTCGACCCCTGCCATCGCTGACAGACATTGGCATCACATTATTGCCGCGAAGAGTGTTTGGTTGTGGGTTCGATAAGTGCAAAGAAGTCAGCATCGGTTGGGATGAGCGATGCGACCACGTCGCGAAGCACATGAAGAATGGCGCGACGATGGACCAATGGAAATACTCTAATGTGATCAGGAACCTAATACGACAGGAAGCTCTCCACGACACATGGAAAGAGCTTATCGGTTGCTTGGATGAGAGATTGCGAGAGAGTCGGTCGCAGATTAGTTGGTGTCCCGACAACTCGCGAATCCTCCGACAGAAGCTCCAGTGCTGTGACCTTCGACCGAGTCGGGAAGAGGTTTTGATTACCGCCTTGAGTCTACGCGCTGATATACCCCTGGACCCTGTGCATCAACAGTTACCCACCGGCTTCGTAACTCCCTCGAGAGATTCCGTCCCGCATGTTGAGAAGCTGTCGCGCGAGCAGCGGATGCACATACTCATCGGAAACTCAAATCCGCATCACTCACGAGCGCGTCTCGCAAGTATCAACGCAGCTTTGCTACGCATCAGTAGTTCGTTGGCGCACGTACCGGACTACGATTGCGGCTCGTCTCCATTTGTGGAGCCGCAGACGCCTGGTGCGCCCGCAGTGGATACGGCCAGCCGCCGTATCAGTTATATGGACGTGGACCCTGGAGATTACCTGGACGTAGCGCAACCGGCTATTCCTGATCTCCCACCGGCTATGACGACATCCACAATGCATACACCCCATGCACACCCCACACCAGTCATGGATCACGAGCAGCACACACAGTTGTACCAACAGGAGTACATGGACCAAGTTAAAGTTACACCCAACCCGCTGGAATCGCTGTATCCCAACTACTTCGGTGCTGCTCCCCAGTTCGAAGAGTCGCAGTACTACGACCGCCCTTCGTTCGGTCAAATGATATCGAAGCCGCTCCATAAGATAGGCAGTCGGATAAGCAGCTCAAGAGGCAGCTCTTCGAATCAGAGACCATCATCGCAGATGAGTCAAGCTTCGTCAGAGATGCTTCCTGACTACAGTGTTGCCGCAATGGGCATGCGTCACCCTCATCAGCATCAGCAGCCCCAGCATCACATCCCACAACACCATCAGCATTCTCAACATCCTCAACACCCACAACATCACCTGATGCCTCAGCAGCATCAACCCTACCGCGACACTACATCGCAAATGCATGACCACATACACATGTACACCACACAAAGCTGAAGAGCTCACGTGCAACGAAGTTCTCATGTCCTAGTACTTTCATCAACGCCCCCTTTAGTCCTTTCAAGCGAGCATTTAGAGTTTTATTTGTTACCTCATTTTTTTCTTTGATACCCCGTGCTTTCGAGCACATCTGATAGACTTGTACTATAAAGCATATTCATAGTATAGAGATGTTATTCGTGTGACGTCACTCAGTCTCTCGTCTTGCGCTTCATGCGATTATGTGGTGAATATGCCATGTATCTGTTGCTGAGAGTGTGGCTTCGTTTGGTATCGTCCGCGTGTAGTCATCCCGTTCGCATGAACCCAACGGTGTTGTTCACCGTGAGACACAACGTCGGCAAGCTCCTGTCTCAGCCTATGCCCAGTCACCACGGCGTTCCCATATGCCAACAGGACTATCGTCCCTTCTTTTTTCTTTCGTTCTAAGTGGACTTGATTCATGCGCTCAGCCGCGCATGTTTGCTCTTTCCTCGTTCACCTCGCTTATCAACGCCACTGCCTGTTACAGCCACCTTGGCAAGACCCTCACTCACCTCTTCCTACTTTCAATCCCTTTCTTCACACTACACCACTCTCACTTGCTTCAAGCTACTAACATGCAACTACTCGATCTGCCACCCGAGCTCTTCGAGAGGGTCGTCGCCGCCCTTGCGCGTGCAGCGCCCTTCCATGAGCTAATCCGACTGCGCGCCGTGTCCCGTACACATTGACCTTTGTGACAGTACATGTACCGTGAAGCTAATAGAGACAGGGACCTTTGCCGGCGACATCGACAACGAACTTCTTGCAAAAACTTCTGTTGCGGACTTCCATAGTCGTTACCATCAACGCCAGTCGATCCCTGTTAGCCTTGATATTCATAACCCTCTACCTCCTTTGCATCAGCTATACGTTATATCGCGTCATAACAAGGATGATGATACCGATTCGATGGGTACGCTCCCATCTGACATCAAGGGCTACCTTCTGAGCAACATCGAGATCTATCTGCTCAATCACATCGAAGACAACGATATCATAGCCTCTGGACTGCCGAGTTTCATACACAAGGTTACGGACAAGCTCATGCAGTTTGTTACCACGGGTACAGATCATTCCGTTCTGCGAAAGGACTATCTGAACGCACTTATCCATGGTCTAGTCCTTACAAACAAAGTTGCCCCACGGACTATGTTCGACACAAAGCCATTGACGTTGGACTCCGTCTTTACACCGATCTTCAGACCTGGTTCGCGCAGCATAGCGGAAAGGGAACGGGACCATCTCAACTCTGCACAAGAGAACGTCAACGACATGCTGGCAGCAGCAGCTACAGTAGGGAGTCTCGCAGCTGTTCGTCACTACATTTCGCAATCTGCTGAGGTTATTGACTGGTTCCCCAAATACTTTGCTGGCTTTGGTAATCCTTTGACCGCAGCAGCTTCCAGTGAAGATGTCGAAGTTCTTGAGTGTCTGCTCACAGAAGTCAACAATGAGCTCACGAAGCGGCGTTTCGCTCGGATACAGCACGGTCGTACCACCCGGTGTGGTCCACTCACAGAGACTATCACTTCCGCAATAAGATTCGCAGTTCGGACCGGAAAATTGAGGGCTGTCGTCACACTGTTTAACTTCTTGCCAAGATGCCGCGTTGAAATACCAGCGCATATGAAGTCCCGGTCACACTACCTTACCGATGCCATGAGGTGGGGACAGATGGACGTGTTCATATGGCTCATGGACCAATGGAATCCTCTAATCGCCGACCTGCCCCATTGGAATGCCCTGACTGCAGGTTTACGTCTTGCGGTCAAACATGGTCATACCAACATTGTGCGATACGTCTTCGACAAAGGTTTGGTATATCCAGATGATGCGGACGTCAACACTGTGCTCATCGCTGCGACACACGGTCATCGCGCTATCATACAACTGGCGCTCGACCGAGGCGTTCAGCTTACGATGCGGGACCTCATCGCGGCGCTGAACGGATCACTTCCCTTCCTCATCACCCAATATCTTCTGCTTCACAACGTTCCACTCACGTCTGTGACCAACGTGGAAGGTGGGAGGTCAATCACTACTTCCATCGTTCCTACAGTCGAAGCGCTCTGTCGAGAATCTATCCACATTCCTTTCGGCGATTACAACGCGGTTCGGGGCGGGGAAAAGGTGCTGGCGCTCATACTCTTGGCGAACGAGATGAGACGACAAGTTCCAGAGCTTACGTTGGACAACTGTGTTGAGCTGAAGAAGGTGTTCGATAGGCTGGTCAGAAAGTGTCTGCGCTTGCCAAGGGGGTCAATTCCGTATATTGAGATGGTTGAAGAGCTGCACAGCTGGATGGAGTGGGGAGATGGACGAGAGTGGGCAAATTGTGAAGTCTAGCGCGGAAGCATGTAGCATGTGTGCTCGGGTGCCTGAGAAGGTAGTGGGTCGAACTGCAAGGAAGAATGTTTGCTCCTGCAGCTGGAAGACAGATGCAATTAAGATATGAGACACCTTTCCGTAAACATGGTGCCAACATGTCCTGATTTGTAACACCGCACTGACCCTTGTTTGCTATGGGTCCTGCAAGTACCGGCGGCCTCTTATATGCAAGCGGGTCTAAACTCGTGTACCATGGGTCTGGGACATTGACAGCGGATATGAGCATGCAGGGAGAATTCGCGGGCTTCCATGCATGAACAGGGACGACATGGATTAATGGGGTTACAGTGGGCTGTTGCATAAGGTCTGCCCTACCTGGACCTACCATCACGGAGCTCGCCGAATCAATGGAACCAATGATGATTCAAGACAATACCATGTTGTTCGAAGAAGCCAGGAGGTGATGTGTCGAAAATAGATGCGAGAGACGAGATGGCCACGGACCGATTGCGTACATGTCTGGCTTACCTAACTCGGCGCCTATCCGACGTTCTTCCATCCATGGTCCCATGTACCAGGCGCGTGTGAATGTCACTGTTAGCCTTCAGCTCGCAGTTCTTTTTTGGTAGACCCTTGCGATATTCCATCATCCTCATCTCCTCGCGAAGTCATGACACCCACTCGGTCAGCCCGATCAACTTCTTCCTTTGCATGTTTAGACGACTTGCTAGACGATAGGGCACATGTCTTCAATGAACGGCTTGTAGTGGTCGACAAGGCTTTGCCTCATCTCATGGCAGCACCGAAGCTCGACGAAGGTTGCCTCGGCAATCCTTGTAAGGCTTACTTAGGCGTACGGGAACGCGGTTATGCGGCACCGTATTTCGTGAATACCAATACCACGCTCTACCAGCCGCAGTCGTGTAGCACGCTGTGAGGGCGTGGTTCTACCACGAGGTAAAAGGACGCAATGTGATTGGCTGGAGAGTTAGCGGCGTCTACGGTGATCTGGGGTTATCAGAGATTTCGAAGGATGGAGAGCCAGCTTGGCGTGGGGCTGGGCGGACTGGGCGCCAAGGGAACGTGGTACAGCGTCGAACGCTCGTTCGTTCACTTTGACTTCGTTACACCAAGGCGATGGCGAAGACCCGCGACAAGACACAGTGGAGACTTAACGCGACACCAACATGCCATGCGCGTGGATCCAGGCTTGGGGGTCCTACAGACCAATCACACGTCTCTTGCACCCGAACGCTCACCCCGGAGCGGCGCTGAGGGTCCAGAAAACAGGTGCTGTTGGGCTTTTGGACCACGGCCAGAGCCGAATAGCATGATATTGTGGCTTCGATGATCCACCGCGCCTCGAACAGGCAGGCAACACCGTCTGACGTCCACAAAAGTCCACTTGCAGTGAAATGTCATCTGCGCCGCCAAGATCCCACGCCTCCGTTTGTATGCTGTGTACTTAAACTCCCCTGCACTCGTTCAACCAAACAGTCAGGACACCTCACAACACCTCAGCTTTTCAGTCAACCGGCGCTACTGCTCGCCACTCTTCACCCACAATGGCTCCCGCCTTGAAGAAGTACGACTGGATCCTAGCGATCACCACCATCGCCTTTGTCGCCTCGTCCGCCTCCAACGGTGCCAACGATGTCGCCAACTCCTACGCCACGTCCGTGGCTGCGAGGACCCTGAAGATGTGGCAGGCTGGTATTCTGGCCTGCTTCACTGAGTTCCTCGGTGCTGTCGCTCTCGGATCCCGAGTCACTGGAACCATCAAGAGCGGTATCTTCGCCCTCGACACCTTCAAGCCTGTACCCGGTACCCTCATGCTCGCCATGGGTTGCGCCGAGGTCGGATCCGCCGTCTTCCTTACTGTCGCTACCATCGCTGGTATGCCCGTCTCGACCACCCAGACCGTCGTTGGTGCTCTCGCTGGTGCCGGTATTGCTGCTCAGTCTCCTCTCAGCTGGGGCTGGAAGAAGGGATCCATCTCCCAGATCGCCGCCTCATGGGTCATCGCGCCATTCCTGTCCGCCGCCTTCGCTGCCGTCCTCTTCTTGACCATCAAGTTCGGTGTCCACAACCGCAAGGACCCCTTCAAGTGGGCTATGCGCCTGATTCCCTTCTACCTGGCTTTCACCGCTGGTGTCCTCGCCCTCTTCATCATCGACGAGCTGCCAAACGGCGAGTCTCTCGAGGAGATGGGCGCTGGCAAGGCCTGCGGTATCATTCTCGGTGTCTTCTTCGGCATGCTTGCCATCGCTTACATCTTCTTCATTCCTTACTTCACCCGCCGCCTTGTCAAGGGTGACACCAGGCTGAGGGCGTGGCACATTCCTCTCGGTCCCCTTCTGTACCGCGAGAACCCTCCCATCTACTTCCCCGGCAAGGGCGACCAGATCGTCACCGACTACTACGCGAAGGCTGCCCCTGTCCCAATCCAAGAGAACGATGGACTCAAGGGCGAGAAGGCTGTTGGCCACTCCACCTCCCTCGACAACAAGTCTTCTGACAGCGACAACATTGACGTCGAGGGTGGCCGCGGCCTCTCCCGTCCTCTTCCCCGCGATGGCGCCGTTGCCCACATTGTCCCTGCCACCCCTGAGCCTGAGGAGCGCTGGTTGAAGCCCGTCGAGCACCTCCCCGCCTACTCTCCCAAGAAGATCGCCAACTGGACCAAGTTCATCCTTCTCCAGGGTATCTCCCGCGACGTCGTTACCCAGAAGGATCTCGCCGATGTCCACTCCCGCGCCATCGTCTACGACAACCGCGTCGAGCATCTCTGGACCTACGCTCAAGTTGCCTCCGCCATGATGATGTCCATTGCCCACGGTTCCAACGATGGTAAGCTCCATTCCCTCAACCCTCACTCGCGCACACAAATGCTAAGTCACCATCACAGTTGCCAACGCAGTCGGCCCCTGGGTCGGATCCTACAACACCTACACCACCGGCGTCGTCACAAAAGAAGCCGACACGCCCATCTGGATCCTCGTCGTCGCCGGTCTCCTCCTCGGTCTCGGATTCTGGTTCTACGGCTACCACATTGTGCGCGCGCTCGGCAACAAAATCACCCAAGTCTCGCCCACGCGTGGTTTCAGCATGGAGCTCGGCGCCGCCATCACCGTACTCCTCGCCTCGCGTCTCGCTCTCCCCGTCTCCACAACGCAATGTCTCACTGGCGCTACCATTGGTGTTGCGCTCTGCAACTTCGATCTCAAGGCCGTCAACTGGAAGCAGGTTGGCTTCATCTTCTCCGGATGGGTCATCACCCTGCCCGGTGCTGGTCTTATTTCCGGTCTGCTCATGGTTATGGCGCTCAACACGCCCCATTTCTAGATGTTTGCTAGAGCTTTCTTCCTTCGGATTGTTTGATGGGTCCCTTTTTGTTATGCGATAAATGCGCGGATAGGCATGAAATGGAGTATGATACCAATCGTTTAATGTACCAAATTGTAATCTATAGAGTTACACACTATGAGTCTCCAGAAAATTTCGCATGTGATGAGCGATTGTCGTGCATTTCCAGCTCGAGGGAAGGAGCGTTTTGCTTGCAATCCCAGAGGTGTCGTCTCAATGCCAACATCCGCTCGGCGATTTGCTCGGCTGCAATGGATTACTGAACGCCATTTACAACATCGTACCGTACAAGCTCGAGCAGACTCAGCGACGACACGCGCACAGACATCAAGGAACACGCGCAACAACACTCATCGCAGGCAAAACCGAAGGTCTCACTCAAGCCGCGCAAAGATATAAGGGTGGAAGCAGCTCGAAGCCACCGAAAACATTGGTATTTCCCTAGAACAGCACAGCACAGCGCAGCACAGAATCCTGTCGGGGGACGCTACAAATACGGTCCAGTCTACCCTGACCCATACACTGCGTTGGAAATAAAAAACGTGGTAAGTGTGTCAATGACACACAAACTCCATACGCCCAGCACGGAATAACACCGCCGGCCCGAGCGAAGAAAAGACAGGCTTCAGGGCCTATGCATTACATCATAAAGCGAGGCTAGAAAAGGATGGCTGAGAAGCGAATTAAAATAGCGATAAAGAGGTGATGAGGAGGAGATGAGCAGACGCGACGGGGGTATGTGAGTATCGGTGTGCGCCTATGCGGTCTGCTTGCTGGACGATTGCTGGAGTTCATTGACGAAAGCGTCGTAATCTGCGGCGGAGGAACCGGAGCCTACTATGCTGGTAAGCCATGGATCGGACCGGCTGCTTCTTCATCTTCAATAAGCGTCTGGGTTGGGGTAGAAAGAGGACGGCGAAGGGTGCTGCTGACCTTGCGGTGGCTCGTCGACCTTTTGGCGCTTCTCGGCGTAGTCGTACGAACCTTCAGAGCTGGTGTGCTTGTTGCCTGATGCGCTGTGTTGGGCGGCTGCTGCAGCTTGCGCTGCCATTTGCAGTTCGCCGATTTGGTGCTCCGAGAGTCCTCCATTGTTGTTGTTCGAGCCCTGCTGTTGCTGCTGTGGTTGCTCGGGCTGTTGGGGCGGCTGTGGTGGGTTCGGTTGTTGGTGCATGTTTGGCTGTTCGTGGGGCCGGTTTAGGTCTACACCAGCCGGCGCAGGTGGTATCTCGCCTTGGGTTTCGAGTAGTCGCGATTGCAGATTGATGATGTAATCGCGCAATTGGTAGTTCTCGGTTTGAAGCGTCTTGTACAGTTCGCATAGCTGCTCGAATTCCTTGACCTGGTCTTTCAGCTGCTTAATGTACTCTTCCTTACGCTGACGGAATGCGCGCTGGTGGTGTTAGCTTGTGCCATTGGAATGCGCGCGTTGCATGTACCTGGGCAGCGCGATTCTGTGCGGCGCGCTTAGACGTCGACAGCTCTCTCCGTCCCTTGGAGCGACCCTCGCTCGTGTTCCCATCGTCGGGGCCGCCGGCGCTCATGTCGTAGGCGGAGCCCCCAATGGCCGGGTCGATGGCGTGTGGTGGGCCAGCAGTGTGCGGGTGCTGGGGATGCTGGGCGTGGGGGGAATGCTGAGGGAGAGGCTGCACGCCGGGCTGTCCAGCGCCAGCAGCGAGCAGATGTTCTCTTAAGCCTGCGCGACGATGCGTGTTAGTAATCGGCAGGAGGGTAGGGATGCGCGGGGCACTAACTCATCTCTATGGTCGGCTTGGATTGATCCTGAAGCGGCGTGTCAGCAGCGCAACGGGCCTGAATAGTCAGCGCAGCTTACCTGAGCGGCAGATGCCTGCATGTTATAGCCAGTGCTGGCTTGGATCGCAGGATCCAGAGTTTGGCTCATTCAAGGCGCGTCGTACGGGAGCACCGCAGCGAGGGTGTTGTGGCGTTGATTAGACAGCAACGTGGGAATTGGGGCGGCAGCAGACGGGGTGGCAGCAGCAGTCCTCGGGCGCGGTCCGGCGGCGGTGGTGACGTCGCGACAAGGTGGTGGTGCGAGAGGGCAGGCTGCCGTGCGTGAAGAGAGCGCGCCGGTGCTGTGAGAGTCAGCTTCAGCGCTCGCCAGCGCCAAGACAGGCGCGCAGTGTTGCGACGGCATTTTGGTTGCGCGTCTCGGGTTGTAGGACGCTGGGGCAGCTCACCTGTATCGTGACGATGCAGTTGGTCGAGTGGATTACGCAGCTTTGACTAAGAAGAGGGCGATGCGCGCTATATACAGAGCAGGGCGGCAAGGTCGGCCTCGGGAACGCTCAAGCAGCAGGACAATGCAATCCATGGCACACGCTCCCCTCATGCCATCACGACTCGCCCCATCTGACGCTGCGCAAATCAGCGCCCTGTCGCCCTTCTCTGTCTGGCTTCGGCTGCCATCCGACGACCTGCCTACCGCATCCCACCAGCGACCTGCTTTTTGCGCGCTGATGCTGACCAATTCCCCGACTCCGACCCTCTGGTACCCGTCAAACACACCTTAATCCTCTACGGGCTAGTCTCTCGCGTTTGATTACAGAGTGTATATCGGATGTATGTGTCTCCAGATCCGAAGCTCCCGCAAGGACCGAATGCAGTGTTTGTTGCGCTCTGAGATAGGTTGATCGCTGCTTCAGTACGTCTTCCTTCAATGTCTCCACGCTGATGACTTGCCGCGCGGATCAGCCGTTGCTATTCCCATCTGTCCATCTAAGCGCATGCGCAGCATCAGCCGATGGCTGTCAAGGCGAACCTTGTGATACTCATCCCATCCCATCTAGTTTCATGCACGAGTCTTGTCATTACACAACTCGCATTGCCTTCTTAAAAATGGTAGTTAGATACATGGCCGTTAGGTACTCAGTAATCTTCGAGACCCTTGGTCCATGCGCGTTTGCAAGGCGTATCGTAGTAGCTAGCTCTCACTCCTACTCCGCTCCTCACTATGCATCGCCTTCGCATCTGCTGTGCAACTCGCAACTAATCATCCGTCTCTTCTGGCACAGTCTGATGAATTACTCCTATACTCTATCTGGAAAGAAAACTAGCCGTCATCCATCAACGCTTGCGTGCACTTGAACCCCTCATCACCACCAAACTCCATCTACATCATGACAAGGCCCCCAAATCTCTTACGGGCTCTCCCGTAAGTCCAACGACTAGTTCCCCCAAGACTCCAAGACCAACAAACAAGCCACTCCCTCGTCTGACCTTCGCCCCTCGCACCTGCCTTGATGACTCAGAACTCAAACCCATCTAACCATCGAATCACAGCCCATCGTACATCGCGTCGTGCCAGCATCACTGTCGCACCAAAACGTCTTTGCTGACCCGCTGCAAGACGCAAATCCGGCCGCAACAAGCTAAAACCCTACCTTATGCGGGATACGCAAGCACTACGACGGGGTTCCGGTCACTATCCACTGGCTCTCGTCCGTCATCTAGTCCGGCAGCGCAGCCGGAACAAGATGCAGCATATGACATGATCTACGCTGCCAACCAACCCACTGACTTAGCCGAACGTGTGTCCAGCCTCTCTCCTGCATGGCAAATCAACGCTGCGAGGAAGAGTATCACGCGCACCTTCACATTTACCAGTTTCGCAAAGGCTTGGCGGTTCATGTCGCTGGTTGCGGATGAGTGCAAGGTCAAGAAGCATCATCCGAGTTGGTCGAATCTGTATAATAGGGTCGAGATCGAGTGGACTACGCATAAGCCCGAGGGACTGAGTATCAAGGATGTGGACATGGCCGAGTTCTGCGACCGGAAGGCGGCGGAGATTGGACTGAAGGAACCGGAGTGATTGAAGTGTTTGAAGATCGCGGTTAATCGACGATCGGGGGATAGTTAATACTTCTGGGTAGAGTACTGCAGCTGCCAAATCCGACCGCTAGCGCGAAGTCTTTTAGTAAGACACCCGATCTTGCCTCTGTCGACATCATAGCTCCGTATCTTTCTCCTCGTCTCTGATAGTTCAAGTTCACTCGGCAGTGGCTGCTCTTTGATGGACACTTTTATTCATCTTAACCCTGGAACTCCCGAAATATGCCGGGTTTCTCTCTACCCAACCTGACCTGATCAGTTGTTTCATGCCACTCATTTCCGCTCGTCTAGCATCCGACCATCACACCAACATCGTCAACAGCCACTCTCCAGCCTTCCTCATCTTCAACGCCATCGCCCTGCACACTGATGGCAACCGAATGACCAACGCCTCCAGGTACATCTTGCACTTGAACTTTTCCTCCAACCTTCGTCCAGCCTTCTTGTCCAACCCCCATATGAACTGCTTCTCCACAGCTGACTTGATCGAGGAAGATCTCAACGCGCGTTTGCCCATTCGGTCTCCTTCCGGTAACCCATGCGTAGCAATCGACCGTCGCACCGACAGGAAGATCAATGTAGGATTGCGATAACGTAAGTGTAGCTTGGACCGCTGAGCTATTCGATGTCGCGGCGTAGAGGTTACTGCCGGAGTGTCCGCCTGTAGGGGAGGTGGATATCCCGCGCGAGTACCACGAACCGGTCACCATATCCATCCACGGAGACAGCACAGGGATCTCGAATGAGGGATTGACAACGGCATTCGTGCAGCGCTTGACAGAAGGCGCTTGCTGCGGTGACGATAGTGGACTGGCTTGCGCGGTCGCGAAAGTGAGAATGGCGCACACAATAAAGAGTACGAATCCATGGAGAGGCATGATGACGTATTATCGATGTTGAGTATGGTCGCACAACTGGGCAATTTTGCAGACTTAAGTCGCTTTTTGAATGTGGTCCTAACTGATGGAATGTTCAGCTCCGTGTAAGCTGCAGGTAGCTGAAGCAGCTGAGCCGAGGCGATCACGAGTGAGACCTGACGAGAAGCCGCGTGTGACGTGAGCTAGAGGTTGCTAACGTGCACTTCGACTTGAATTGTTCCAAGTCAGTAGGATCGGTCTTTGGACGGTGATGTGGAGAGTTCGTGTATGTTGTGTGTGACGTGGACGGGCATGTAAGCTCGCAATGTTACTGGTAGCTACTGGAGGAATGTGGACACCGGTTCTCTCGAAGCGCAACCGACCAAGGTGAAGGTGAAAGTGAAAGTGAAGGTAAGAAATTCCGCAAAGGACATCGACCCCTACCATAACCATATACAATCTCAGGCTCGCGTTGCATAGTTCAACGCAAAAAGCACACTCCAGGCTGTGATCATGTCGAACAAGCTTCAGCTGTCAGGGTCAAAACCTGATCGAAAGGAGCTAACCCGCCGCGCCACATTGTTATCGACTGGAATGCGCAATGGTAAACACGTAGAAGCTGTCCTTGGTGTTGTTGTTGACAGGGTTGGACGGTTGGTAAGAGGCAAAGGTGGCGTACGCATAAGCGAAATTCACGGGGCCGTTGCGCATCGACTTGGCACCACTCCCTATCGCAGTACGATTCAATTCCACTGTCGCGCCATGTTACAAGCCAGAAGTTGCTCCAGATGTCGGACATTTAATAACGAATGATAGACATGCGGCTGATTATTGGCGAGTGTGAGAAGTTTAAGTCAGGAATCTCCGAGCCTATGGGACCGTCATCCACCGTTTTCTGACAGGGACTGGGTTGTTAGAAGCGAAACGGAAAGGAGATCTAGATTGCGAAAAAAGGAAAGGAGGAGCAGTGAACTTTGTCTGAACTTTGTCGGATTTATGTGATTGGATCTTTGTTAGCCCATGGAGATTTCATGCTCCTGGGCCCTGCTCATAGCGGCGTACTTTTGGGGTATATAGCGAGCCATCGAAATCAACCTGTGCGGTTGTCGAAGGCCAGCTGGTACGCTTCTGTCGCATACTGATGCAGTTGTAATGTCCGCCTCAAACGCCGACCGTGCAAACCGTAGCCTCATGTCGTCATACTATAAGTCGTGTCGCTCATGCGGGCTGCTCGTATGCCCTCTTGATGACCCTTGCGAATTCTGATGGGCTTGTTAGCAGCGACTCGACGTTTGTGGTGCTGGTGTGCTTACGATCGAACTTGACGTTCTCACGGACAACGGTGCCCTTAGCCTCGTTGTCCTTGTTGATGGGCACCTTGATCTTGGCACCATCGATGTTCCACCCGCAAACGCTTCCGACGAAGTTGTCGAACTCGCTTCCGGAGAGGTTCAACCACGACTCGAGGATGCTGCGGTCAACCTCGCGCACCGCCTGGCTGACGGTTGCAGCGATGCGTACGCGCATCAGCTCCTCGAACCCTGAGACATCGGCAATCAAGTCGGCGTACAGGTCGTCGGAGTCTAGTGTGGACCAGAAGGTAGAGTAGTCGGCACCCTCAAGCAGATTCCTCAGCTCATTGAGCTTCTGGACAGCTTCTGATAGCGGCGCATCACCGGCAGCTGGGTTGTGTAATGAAGATGACAGAGGAGCTAGGACGTGTGGAGGGAGGAGGGAGAGGCCCAGGGAGAAGTCGGGGCTGGGGAAGACGGTGAGAGCCTTGACGAGGATGTTGGTGATGGTCTCGTCACGGGCAAGGTGTGGGTTGAATTGGTAGCTGGAGCATCGTGGTTAGCAGATGTAACGATGATGCGTGAGGTACAATGGTAGTCAGGAGAAAGCTGTCAGATAGAGCTAATAATAAACTTCAGCGGGGGAGTGATTCATGCTCCATCCCTCGGGTAATAGGAAACGTTGTGGTTGTTTATTCATCTTGTAGCATGGGGAGAAGAGTAGGGGGGACACGTACAGCTTCAACAGGGCGAGGTTGGCGTAGCAGTCGTACGTCTGGTTCTCGCACTGCTGCATGACATAGTCCTGGAAGACACCCGTCGTCTCTGGGTTGTAGCGATCCAGTCCATCGAGGATCTGCTGCATGTGATCCGGCCGCTCAGGCGCGAAGTCGAAAGGGGCGCCCATGGTGGTTGTGTGGATGAGCGACGAAGAGTTGGTGTTGCAGGCTTGGTCAAATTCGCTCAGTGCGACAAAAGGCGCATTGGCCACCAAGCAGCCCCGCGTCATATTCAAAAAAGTTAGACCCCGCCAAACAACCAACTCTGGAAATATACACAAGAACAACCAGAATGGCGCCCTACGACAGTGATTCTTCGGACGATGGAGGCGACTACACCGAGACGAATGTTCTGCTGGGATATGCAGCGAGGGAAGCAACGGGCGACGCGATTTCCCACATTGGAGGCGCACCGGTACGCACATCATCAACCACGCCGAGCGTCTTTCTGACGATCATAGTAGAGCTGGATAGATGAGAAGACAGCCCCTTCTGGCGCCTTAGCAAAATGTAAAGTCTGCAATGGCTACCTCAGCCTCCTTCTCGAACTTAATGGCGATCTTCCCGACAACTTTCCTGGCCACGAGCGGCGACTTTACATCTGGACATGTCGGCGCAAGCCGTGTAGAAGGAAGGAGGGCAGTGTGAGGGGCATACGTGGCGTGCGCATCGCAAAAGGCGCCAATAACAAGGCCAGCGCACCTAAAATTGAGAAAAAGGAAGTCAAGGAAGAAGAGAAGCCGCAGCTCAAGATTGGCGAGTCGCTGTTCGGAGTGAAGAACGGGACAGGCGCATCGACATCCGCGAACCCCTTCTCGAACCCGTTTTCGTCCAACCCGAATGGCGCAGCGTCATCAAACCCCTTCTCCAAACCAGGCGCCAATCCCTTCGGCGCATCGAGTCCCACGCCCGCAGTGCAAGTCAGCGAGCCCCAAGAGAAGAAAGACGAAGCCTCTACGACCCTCCCCGAGACGTTCGCGTCCAAAGTTCGTCTCTCGTCACCACCTCCCTCAGAACAACAACCCCCGCGTCCGCATGAGCCATGGCCAGCAGACTCAGCCTTTCCTACGCCCTTCCCTCACTATCACCTCGACGCCGAATACGAGACATTAGACGCCCCTTCAACACCCTCGATCCCAGCGAACGTGCGGATGGACACAGATAATGAAGGCAGCGGTAGCGGTGGTGGCAAAGAAGACAAGGAGGTGTTCGAGTCATCCATGGACAGGACGTTCCAGAAGTTCGCAGATCGCATCGGCGAGAATGCAGAGCAGGTACTACGATATGAGTACAAAGGCAAGCCGCTGCTGTACAGCGACAACGATGCTATCGGCAAGCTTCTGGGTCCACACTCAGAGAATGGTCCCTCGTCGAACGCAAAAGTCAAGACAGCAGGCTCACGGAGTGGGGCTGGGTTCCCTCGATGTTCGACTTGTGGCGCGGACAGAGTCTTCGAAGTTCAACTAACACCACATGCGATCACCGAGCTCGAGGCTGATGAGATGAGTCTCGACGGCATGGAATGGGGCACTATTATCATGGCAGTATGTAGCAAAGACTGCAAGCCCAACGATGTTCAGGAAGGAGAAGTCGGATATGTGGAGGAATGGGTCGGAGTTCAGTGGGAGGAGATGCCTTCGGGCAAGTAAGATAAGGATCTATACGATCCCAGAGTTCTGTGTTTGAAATACACGATTCAATACCTGACCTCATATTGTTCAGGCTGCTGTGGCTGCCGTAGCTGGGGCAGCTACCCTGGTGATCTGATCACCAGCCCTGACAACACCGAGACCTTTGGTGTCTCTGGTGTCTTTCTCGCCACCTGTTTTCCAAACTTCAACTTCCTGTCCGCCTCGCAATATGCCAACACGCATTGTCGACAGCAAATTATGTGCCGCGTTCGAATGTTCATATACACCACCGTTGAACACCGCAGTAGCGTCCTTCCCAATCGCACTTTTAATCAGCGTCTTGCCGCCAGGGTGGTCAGCGATAAACGGCGAAACGTCATGAATCACTCCAGCAATAGCGACCAAAGCAGCACCCTTGGCTGAAGCCTGAGTCTGGAAATCGTCCCAACTAATCACCGGCAACTGAGCGAGTGGCACACCCCAATCGAGCATCGATCGCTTCTTGTCGAGAGCCTTTTGTTGCTGCTGGAGTCTACCTTTCTCAATCTCATTCGAGCGGAAAGTCTTCAAGTCGTATGTTAGAGGAAAGACCGGGATCTTCGACATGATCCAAATAAGCCACTTCGTAGGATCGTACTGGTACCAGGCAATCGCATTCCCTTTCTTGCATCAGTATTGTTACCCCTCCCATAGCTCGAAGAAGCCGCAACTTACGGTAATCAGACGGAAACTCATGATGAAAGTTATGATACCCCTCCCCCATCGTCACTAACGCAGTGAACACATGATCCCTCGGACTCCTCCGATCATCAAACGGCTGCTCCCCTATCCAATGCGCAAGGCTATTGACACAAAACGTAGCCTGTTGCACGAAACACGCCCGTATAATCCCCGCATACACAAACCCGCCCCAATAATCGCCCCAACCCAGTCCAGCGACCATGGCAGGAAAGATCCAGGCTGTAAACAAAAGCAGTTTACCGTAATGCTTATGTTGGAACACGACGATGGGATCGCTATCGAGATCAGAAATATCCGTTCGTCCTTTGACTTTCGGATCGTTGTTCAACACCATCCATCCGATATGCGAGAAGAGCAGTCCGCGCATGACGGAGTAGGGATCTTTCATCGTATCCGTCCATCGGTGGTGAGCACGGTGATTAGCGCTCCACCACCGTATGCTACCTTGGATTGCTCCTGCTCCTGTGAACGCGAGGAATAATCGTAGGGGAAGGCGTGCAGAGTAGCATCGGTGGCTCCACAGCCTATGATATCCGCCTGTGATACCAAAGGCGGTTGTGGCGTAGTAGAGAATGCTCCATAGAAATGTTGGAAGGGTGAGGGGTGTGGAGCGGGCGAGGTAGAGACCGTAGCTTGGGATCAGGACGACGAGCGTTGTGTTGAGCCAGTTGATCTTTCTGTACCAGTTCTTCCAGGTGATGGGCTGGGAGGATATGTGCGGTTCCTTATCTGGTGGGGTGCTGGTAGCAGCCATCGTAGCGTCCTGGTAGTTGAATACCCCCACACACGCGAAAGCAGGTCGGGAAGACGAAATTGATGAAGCGGTTCACTACCTCAAAGTACTATAGCCTCGTATATGTACCTCCACCCACGTTCCCATCCGGAACATACCGAATACACCAGTACCGCACCTCCGCCTGTCAGCCTAACAAAAAACGCAGGGCCACCTGCGCCTTGCATGCCCAGGTGCTTGCTAGAAGCGTAAACGTGGTTCTAACGTGGTTCTCGCGCCTTTCAGCCCCATCATCGGCAAAAACAAACGTGCGTAACGGCGAGACGGTCGTGCCAAACCCTCCGACCCGGATTCCTCGGGCGTCGTGCGCACATCTGCGTGATGCGCGTGATTGGTTGGAGGGGGTTGGTGGTGGGTGGTTGATGAAGTTTACAATGCCGGGTTTGGTTTAGTGGCATGCAGGAACCTGGCTGTTCTTCGGTGGTTTGATGACTAACCTGGTTTGGGTGAGGGATGCGAGGTCGGGAGTGGGATGCGAGCGGCTTGGCGGAGACGACAGGACACATTTCGAGAGTTTGGAAGGCGCGACGTTTCTGCCTATTTGTCGCGTGCGTGTGGTTGTTATTCTTCATCCTGTGTGTACCTGCGAGTTCTGTGTTATGAAGACTGAAT
This sequence comes from Alternaria novae-zelandiae, assembly GCF_023758075.1. Taxonomy (NCBI): domain Eukaryota; kingdom Fungi; phylum Ascomycota; class Dothideomycetes; order Pleosporales; family Pleosporaceae; genus Alternaria; species Alternaria novae-zelandiae. The sequence goes on along the minus strand of NW_026056962.1, from coordinate 1,996,924 downwards.
ACACTACTCATGGGGCTCACGTTTGCTGACCTTGCGAATGCATCTGACACCTGCTTGCGTAGTTGCGCGTAAGTTCATTACATTTTCAAATACCCTTTAATTGTCCTGAACCCAAGCCGCATCTATTCCATAACCAGGATTCTCATAGCTGCGAAGGTCTCTTGCATTGATTGCACGCATGACCCCAAACCATCGCCAATGACCATGCTGATCGGAATCGATATTCCCCTGCTCAACTGTTCAGGCTCTCATTCCCAGTGGTGTCATCGACCTCGTCAATATCTGCCTCGTCCTGTTCGATATATCCTTCATAGCTCATGAAGCTCAAGACTTCTTCATCATTGCGAGCCATTGTCCTCTCCCTTAAACGAAGGCGAAAATCCTTCCTAATCTCTTTCGGAGTTTCTTCCCATTCGGTTGCCGTGTGTATATTCTGGAGCATACACAAGTCAATGAAGCATTTTCGAAGAATGCAGGGACCATTGGTATTCTCGTATACACGGAGAAGGAGCTTGTGGCGAGACGCATCTGTCATGTTCAGGCTGCACTTGACGATCTTCTCGCGCACAGCTTTCGCGAACTCGCTATCTTCTACGAAGTCGCCCACTATATGCGCGTTGATCAGCCGGATGCAACGAAGTTCATCATCTCCTTCGTCCGCGTCGTAGGTTGGAAGGCTGGATCCGTAGAGCCACTGAATGTACATATGGAACCCATCGGCACTGAGATCTTCAAGATTCATGCACAAAAATTCCAACGGCGCGACCCACTTCGTGCGACATGTAGGGCACGTGGGTTTGGTTTTGTACCATTTGCCCAAGCAGTGTTCATGAAGGTTGTTCCCACATGTCTCGCAGGATATCAAGTCTGCGCCCGCCGCATCGAGGGTTTCGTGGCATATGACACACTCGCCTTCGATGTCTTTTGTTACTTTCTGGATTAAGTTCTTGAAGTAAACCGAATGCTTGCAAAGCAAGTCTGCATGCACCGAGAATTTGCGGCGCGATGAGCCTACGTATAGACGGAGGGTTCTGTAACCTAACCTTTACAATGTGTTAGCTCTCGTGGCAAGTAAGTGGATACGGGCTGCCTACAGAAGGGGTTGTCGCTTCTTCGCCTTTCTGACCGCGCCGCGATTCTTAGTGACGGTCATCGGTTATTGCGTTGTGAGATATTGGTCGATCGAGATAGCAGCTTCGCAATTTGAGCAGAGATCATAAGTGTTCGGAAGCCGTTAAAATGCTGCAAAGCTCATAATGTTGGGCCAAAGGGGAGGCCGTCGTTGAAAAGAAATAAGGGTGAGGGATGGCGAGGTCAAATCTGGACTGCGGCTTTGGTTGATGCTCGAAGTCTCCGATAATCGCGAAATATTGCTTTCGAGAGTACCCTCGTGTATGTAATGACTGTGTGTTGCTGGGTCGTGAGTGGCTCGCTACTCGGTTCGGGATGTCGCATTACCAGTAGATGAAGTGGATGGAACCAAACAACGGTATCGCACACATATGCGAGTTAGCTGACGAGTAATACATAACGTATGTGATAATGTCTGAGTTCCAGGTTGTAGAATAGTGTCTGCATCAGTCCTCAGATGCTTGGAGAACTCAATCACACTCTCAAAGTTCCATGCAGATACCACCCTCCTCGATGTGTTCACGAACCAAGCACGCCCACAGTAGGTTGGCACGACTCTTCTTTTTTTGGGGGGCAGATACACCGGGCTCATGTTCACTGCACGGAATACTCCAAGCCAAGTTGATGAGATCCTGATGCCATTGGATAGTAGTGATGTCGTTGGCGGAGGTTTTGGATCACCCCACTCATCCAACTCCGATTTTGACCATCGCCGCAAAAGAAAGCTATAAGTCGTCTGAGCTGAAGCATCGTTGGATCATGTATCCGCGCCGAAGACCTAGCAGTAGTAGTCTTTGCACCACGGCGCTTCATCGGACATCAGACTGCCAGTCTTTACGGATGTGGTAATCGTCTTCGGCCAGTTTTCGCCGGCAGCTCCAATTTTGCTACAGTGCCGCGAACGAAGCTCCTTTGCTCACAAAAGCGGGTTCCTGGCGCAGTAGTCTTGGAGTCATTACAATGCGAGAACGTCAAAGTGGACACCATCATGACTGTATTCACATATCAATACGAGCATGACATGCTGACAGCCGCGGGTGCTTGGCGCCACCACAAAGTGAGGCGCATGCATGTTCCCGCGTCTGAAGACATGTAGGCACCCCACCATTCGCTCGCAAGAAAAGCTGTTTCGATAGTAGCTTAGCGCCAGGGCTGATGACGACTGCAGTGAACTCGGTGTCGCAGTGGCAAACATCATGGTGAAGAATTGAAGAAGAGTTGATACCGCTAAGGGCGACCAAGAGCGGCGATCACAAGTTGCGCACGTCTCACAGCGGGGCGAAGCAGTGAAATAGCTGCCGTGATAGCCGTCTCGTGTGCGTGATGTAATTGCGGACGGTTCCTGGAGATCGCGTCCCAGGGTCCGATCGGCGACTGCAGGGTGCCTTCACCCATCGAATGCGATGTCGACGCAGCGAGTGACAGTGGACGAAACATGGGATGCGTCGTAGAAGTGCGTATTTGCGTATAGCAGAACCGCTAATAGACGTTCGACTCGGGGTGGGCACGGACTTCTCCACCTCCCGTTAGTGTGAGGGTCTCTAGCACAGCCCGCTGGTATGGCTGCAGGTGCCGGGCAGCCGTGCTCCCAGTGACGCGGGCCTCAGTACAATCACTTTCTCACGTCGCTCAATTGTCCATCACCATCGGGCCATGTTGAGCGCTGCCTGTCGCGACTACTTGTTCCCCCCACCGCTGTAAAGAAAAGCCACGAAGAATGCGGCGGTCATGGACAGGAAGGCCCTCTTCTTCCCGTGGTAAGCACAGTCCTAGGCTACCAGCAGCACACCAGCTGACAAGACAATAGCGGCCTCGTCCTAGCATCCGGGTACCTGAGCACTGCAACCCCCGTCGACTACTCCTTCGCCTTCGACAAGCCGCTGCACACCGTCGCCATCGTCCTGCTGCTGACTGGCCTCGCCGTTGTCGCAATTGAAGCCTGGTCGTCGCGCAGTGCACAGCCGCAACCGCATACAAGATATATCGCCATAGCCCTGAACCAGGTGCAGAGCAGACCGGCAGCCGAAGAGATATGGACAGAGGCAGGCCAGCCAGGTCGGCGGAGAGGATGGAGCGTCCGGGCTGTCGGCGCGCTGTTGGCCGTCCTGCTGTTCGCGATATGCGGGCGCATAGCCATCTTCTACCGCGTCACCAAGGACGTCGAGTGCAGCGGCCCCTCTGCATTGGTGCGCAAACCCCTCCCATTGCGCCAACAGTACTGACTGATCTAGTCATTCCTTCCCCTCGTCGCTGCCCTCTACCACAGCATTCGGCACCCCAGTCAGCGACAATACCCCGCCTGGAGTGCTGACACGCGCCCGCGTACCCAGCTCGACCGCGTCTACAGCTTCATCTTCGACGGCTCCACGCGATACATCATTCCCTCTTTCCTGCTCTCTGTCAGCAGCTTCCTTGTCATCATCAAGTCCAGCTCGCTGCGCTCCAACTACATCTGCCCCACTGCAGACTCGACTGCAACCGCAATTCCTTTCCTTCAGTTCCTCGGCTTCTTGCTGGACTGCGTCATCGTCCAGATAGCATACCGTCTGATCGACGATGGCATCTCTGAGGCGGACGACTGGACCATCCACCTTCCAGATGGCACCTCGAATCACCTCCTTGTCGGCTTGACACTTACTGTACGTCAATCGCCTTCATGCACCATTACACATCTGACACTGAACAGGCATCTTCTTTGGTCCTTCTCGTCGCCGGCATTATCATATACCCCGCAATGCCTGAGCATCGCGAGTGGATGCTCTCGTTTCCGTCTGAATATCTCCTTGGTCTTTTGCGTTTATCGTTGATGATACCCTTTATGACGTTATGTTTCCTCAAATCGGTACGTTACTACATCCCGTCTGGTACTCTGTCGCTGACCTCCTAGGCTCGATTGTATGGCGTTATGAGCGCTTTGCTCCTTGGTGCATTTTCCTCTGCATACATTGGCGTTCTCCGTGCTCTGGGCACTGGCGTGTCCTATTCGTTCCCACCAAAATCCACCGTCGGACTTGTTTTGTGTTTGACTCTGCTCACCATTGCGCTCATCCTCTACCTCGTCACAGACACCAGCATCGAAACCCGCATACGATCCAAAGTACCCATCCGCCTGGGCAGGAACCAGTCAGCCGGATTCATCGTACTTCTCATCGCCTTCTCCATCGGTGTTGTCGTATACCGTCGGCACGGTCCCGTTCTCGAACATCCCATTACCACCTTGATCGATATTGCGACAGTCCAACACGACCGGTGGGCATCACAAGCCTACCGGAGCAAATCCCTCTCTGAGGCCGTTGTGCACTATCGGAAACGTTACAACCGCGATCCTCCGCCGAATTTCGACCAGTGGTACCACTTCGCCATTAGCCGGAACTCCATTATAATCGATGACTACGACAACATCGAACAAGACTTGGCACCCTTCTCGTCCTTCAATGCTGATGATCTTCGCTTACGTACTGCCACTGTCTTGGCTACGCATGAGGGGGTCGGTGGGTTACGCATAAGAAACGGGAAGGTGGAGGTCTTCAACAACGTCCCCGGTACGCATCGTTGGATGATGGATGGCGCGGCGGCCATGATCCAGCAATTCTCTGAGTCGCTTCCGGATATGGATCTTGCTCTGAACCTGAATGATGAGAGTCGCGTGGCTGCACCGTACGAGCGGTTGCGAGATGCGCTTGACAAACCACAACAGTACCCCTCCCCTGATTCGTCTCGCCCAGGGAAAGACTTCAGCGCCGACCGCGCAGAGAAATGGCTAGATGTGGACCGCGTACGAACAGACCCGCATTTCTTCGTCGACGCTCGCATCAAGCATTCGTATGAGACTTTCGGTTCTGTCGCATGCCCACCTGACTCGCGCGCACGAAAAGAGCGGCATTGGCAGACGAGATCCTTCTGTCACACTTGTACCCAAGGCCATTCCATGGGCGCATTCGTGGCTAATTGGAGCTTATCATCAGAGCCGTGCCATCAGCCAGATATCGCCAATCTACATGGCATGCATCTCAGTCCTGCTAGTCTCATGGGTACTCATGACATGGTTCCAATCTTCAGCCAGAGTCGTGCTCCCGGGTTCGTCGACATCAGATACCCATCACCGTGGAATTACTTGGGCAAAAGCAAGTATGGATTTGATGAAAAGTTCCCTGATCCTCACTTTCAAGACAAAACGGATGTCCTTTTCTGGCGCGGGACGACCACGGAAGGTGTCACTACCCATGGCACTTGGAAGGGCATGCTCCGTCAACGAATCGTACATCTTCTGAACAACGAAACATCCCGCCAACCGATCCTTCTTCCGAAACCCGATCATAGTGGCCGCCTGGAGTACATGCTGAAGCGCACTAATGACATTAAGAGTCTTCTCGAGACAAAGACTGATGTCCGCCTAGTGGGTCCGATAGCGCGCTGTGCAGGCCAAGATTGCATCGACCAGACACGCGAGTTCGGTTTCGGGGATCCTATCGACTTCAAACAGCACTGGCGCTACCGCTACCTCTTCGACGCGGATGGCGCCGGCTTCTCTGGTCGTTTCGTTCCTTTCTTACAGTCCAACTCAGTGGTCTTCAAGGCTGCCCTCTTTCGTGAATGGTACGAAGGTCGCCTCACTGCCTGGAAACACTTCGTTCCTGTCGATCTCCGCTTACACGATCTCTTCTCTTCGCTCGCTTACTTCGGTGGGTATGGCGTCGAGGCGAGGAATAAGCGCATGATGGAGGGTCACATCAAGGCTGCAGAGAAGATCGCACGCGATGGCAAAGTTTGGACGGAGAAGGTCTTGAGGAAGGAGGACATGGAGGTGTATATGTTCAGGCTGTTGCTTGAGTGGGGAAGGCTTACAGACGATGCGAGGACGGAGGTGGGTTTTCGCATGGAGAAAGGGAAGTCAAAGGCTCGTGAGAGGACGAGTAGTGTTGAGCGGGAAGTGGAAGAGCTGTGATCTCATATTTGTGCAAGGCGTTTAGACCATGGCGTTTTGGTAGGATAGCATTGCATGGCGCATACTCCCATCAGAGGACAATTACCGTTTTTCTGTGTCGTTTTCGAGTTGGATATGCATTCTTTGCGATGTGCTGGCGATGGTAATGGTGATGATCATCATCGCAATTCTTCTGCTGAACAGAGCCAGGTATGCGTCCCAACGATTGTGCTAGAGTGGTATATATAAAAAGTCTTTTTGGTGTCGACCTGTTTTTCTTCTTAACAATCACTTTCTTTCCGAAGTTTCCCAAAAACACTTTCAACATTAAACATGTGTTGAGCGTTCTCCAAAACTTCGAATTCTCGAGCGCATGTGCGGCGGAGTTTGCGACGGTGTCTTCGCAAAACGACTCAACAAAAACCTAGACGTATTCCCGCGATGATTTGTTCGGAACTTCACACCTCAACGTACAAAACATGAAACCGGCTTCTACTATGTCTGCGAGCTGTGGTCCTGGTTCCTACAAAAGATTTTGGGCAATGAAGATCAAAACAGACCCTGCCATGGTCAAGTGGGAGCGTACAAAAGAACATAATGTACTATCCTGCCTCTCTCGTTCTCTATCCACTTTTTGCGCATGCGACTATAAAAAAACCACGAGTGCAATTACATGTTGCGACTCGGAGCGACCCTTCCCGAAACAAAAGAACGGCTAATCGATTACATGTGTTCTGCTCCTCGCGCGCTCCTTTCCCAAGACACTACCTACGTCTGCAATGTGCTGCTCTGTCTTCCGCTTCTTCAGTCTTTACCACCGAGTACACGATTTCTCTAAAACCGACCACGAGCTTTTTGATGTCGGTGTGTGCTTCCGCCGGGCTTAATGCATCGTTTGGGCTTAGTATGCCTTGGCTTGAGGGTGTATAAAAATTCTCTACTGGACTCTGGAATACTCTTCTATATTCCACACTTCCCAGAGAGTGAATCAAAGCAATCGTTGCCAGCGGAATGTCCTGCTGCGGTGTGTTCTGCGTTTTCCAAAATGGCCCGCAACCTATCAAATTTGCACTGTCCCTCCTCTTCGCTTCAAAAATTCGAATTCGCTACCAACATGTTCTGCGCGTTCGAGATCAGTCTACTAGGCGAAGGATATATAAACTACAGCTCGTTTCCACTATGCTTCGCGCATCAGATCACTACTGTGTCATATCGCGAATTCGAAAACTGTAAACGACCTCAGCAATGGCTGCCTCCTCCTCTTTTTCCAAAATTGCACTCAACCCAAATATGTGCCTTTGCCTGGGCTTGTGGAGGTTTCAAATTATTGGGAGTGCTGCATACATCCTGCATATGTTCCTTCCAAAACAAAAAGGTTCACGTCACTTTGACATGGAGAGGCAGTAAGCTGTGGTGTGTGTTATTCAAAACCTGGCTGGAGCGACGTATGACTGAGACGTCTGTGCGTCAGGTCACATATAAAGCAGCTCATCCTTCCTGAACATTAAGCACACTCATAAGATGTGCGCTCTTTGCGAACTTTCTAAAATCATATTCACACAAGACTATGTGTCGACTCTTCTTTCCAACAAAACAATATGCCAACCGAGTTATGGGGTGGCTCTCTTCCGCACATCATTCCAATATACTTTTTCATCCAGTCGGCGCTTCCGAAAACGATAGCAGTCAATAAGCATGTCTCTTTCGCTCAAATGGATCTGGTCTGCGGAACTCGCGTCCCAGTACTCAAATAGCTCTACACTCATGTTTGCTGTGTATCCTGGCGTCTTAGAAGCTGCCCAGGGCATGAATCTGTTCATTAAAAACACATCATGGGTGTTCTCTTCCACTTCCGCTACATCTCCTTGACGTTTAACGCACTCAGTAGAAGTGATATTCTGCTCGTTACAGAACGGCGTACGCATATACCTGACGTCTCTGTTCAATCATACCGCTTCTTCCAAATTGACATTAACATCAACGCCATGTTTTTCGAGCAGCAGTAGCATAGACTCCAACCCATCCTTTTTCGCTCGCCGCACACACTCCTCTGCTGTTCCAGGAGAATGCAGATCCGCGCCTCGTTCAAGAAGGAACTCAAACAGTGCTGTGTGTTCTGCGGCGATTGCTCCAGCGAGAGGGCTGTCCTTGCCGATACTTTCGTTGACGTCTACGCCGGCGTCAACAAGTAGCCGCACTACGTCCAGATAAGGCCCTCTTTCTACATTCGCTAAGAGCTTAGTGGGCACTACTTTGCGGCTTTCATTTATTCCCACTTCGACAACCGCATCACTGATGTTGACCCCACGATCTAAAAGCATTTCCAAGGCCTTTTTCTGGCCATAGCGAGCAGCGCTTGTAAGAGCTTGATTCGGGTCTGCCCCATCGTCTAGTAGAAGCTCGACGATAGGTACGTAGCCTCGATCGATGGCGTGCTTGACTGCCTCATTACGCCAATTACATGAGATCTCATAGTCCGATATGAATGACATGAAAACTGAGTACCGGTTCCGATCTTCATTGGTATGTTTGGCGACTCGGATTAGATGCGAAACCATATCCATCCTGCCAAGTGCCGCGCAATGACGGATCCTTCCGTAAAGCTGTTTTCTGCCGGTCGGATACAGGCCATGAGCGATGCGCAAAGCTTCAATGAAGTCCCATATCTGAGGATCTCGAACGCTCGCGCGGATGTAGTACAGGGGGCCCTTGCCCGATGTTGTGGAGCTTTCGAAATGCCACGGCCAGTCCTCGCTTCGGAAGTCGTATAGGAATCGAACAATGTCTACCCGACATCCTTTCGCTGCAGACTCAAAAAGTTGGAATCTTAACCCTGGGCCGAGATCAGATGCTTCGCTCGTCATGAGATACTCTAGAAGTTCCTCGTTGCCAAACTTTGCGGCGAGCCAAACATAATCTCCAAATACACAGCTGTTATCAGGGCTTTTAGGATTTGATAACATGGCGTCTCGTAGTTTTGAGGACTGCCGAATGTACGATAGCGTATTGGTGCAAAGCGCGGCACCAAAAAGCTGTTTTTCGGTTTCGACGGAGTCCCATTTGAGTAGGCGACGGAAGCCATCCCTCAAACGCTCCTTAGTCGATCTGCTTGCCCATGCCTCCACTGGGAAAAGAGTGTGAACCACGTTTGCGATGATACTATCATCGACCTTATGGCCGTGACTGAGAGCCGCTATTTGAACGGCTATGTTTCGGACGTCATTTAGGAACCGATTGCCATTCGGAGGCTCATGCATGACACGATACTCCAGATAGGACTGATAGAAGTATATCACCTCCCACGAATAGCAACGGCGGAACATGATCCCATCGAGTAGCCGGAAGGTACGAAGTGCGCGCATCACCTCTTGCGCGAAGTAATCTAGCGGTCGTTAGCTTTGAAGCTTAACACATGATAGTGCTCCATACGGTTTGTGAGTCTCAGACGCAGACCTCTTTTCGTTCCCCGAGCAAGGATGGCATAGTGTAAGATTGTCTCGAAGAGCTCCCTAGGCAGATCAAGGAGCTTCATCGCGCTCTAACAGCTGTTTCTCCTCTGGTAAGTTTGCAGAGGATGGCCGTGTGATGAGAATGCGGTCACTATGGAAGCAAGTTACTGTGTCCAGCTTGGTTGGCGTCCCTCGTCTTAAGGGAGAGGCGTGGCGTGGCGCTCTGCGGTATTCGCCATTGCGGCACGGAACGTTGAATGGGATTGCGGCACAGACGTGGCCAACGGTTGTAAACCTCACATAACTTAGGCGCCAATAGCAGTCGTGGTACGCGAAAGTGATTATGAATCGGCACTGTGTGTGAAACTCTCTTCGCAGAAGGGGCTATGTAGCTTGAGAGAGCGCTAGCCCCTCGATCACGTCGATCGGGCTAGCTCAGGGTCACAACATCTGGAAGCTAGTCTCCAGGGCTTGTACACCTCCCGTCAGACCGCACGCGGGCAGCTGCGGCTTCGCGGCCTGACTTTTTCAACGACTACCCCGCGTGACAGCTTGCGACATCGTATAAACCGCGCATGCGATTATGACTTATACCATCCCTAGGCACGCCAGTCCCCGGAGCCCATTTGATGGTCTTTCGTTGTGGCTTCACGCCGGCAACACATGTGGGTGTGTCATCTCGACCACTTCCACAACATGTGTTAACATTCCGACTATACGACAATGCAATCAGTCACAACTGACGAGGCGCGGTTCAATAAGATGATGGAAACGTACGCGCTGTAAGCCAGGCTTCGTACCTTTCGATACGCGAACATGTTTCTAGTCCACATTTCGGAAAAGAGAAATGAGTGAATTAACGAGAAAACAGAAGAAGTGAGCGACCGTGACAGACCCAACATATGAAATATCCATCGCCCTTCGATCTACCCCGTCCCCTGCCCAACACCCTCATCTACGTTGCCCAACGCAACCCTCCGTTAATCAGCGTCAGTGCTTCCTATGGAGAACTTGGAATGTATACATCCTGAACAGTCTCCCATGGCTCGCCAGGCCTCTGTAGAGGATCCAGCTCATTTGCTGGGAAGCCAATGGGATCGTCCCCCCGCCTCCAGATTATTGTTTCTTCGCCAAGGTGGAAAGCATCGGCCTCTTCTATGTAGAGTGTCGAAGTGTCTTCCTTCACGGGCATGACTGTGATACTGTCGACACGAGCGTTACGGGTAAGTTCCGGAACCTCGAACGTCCACCAATTCGAACCCTTATCGGAATACGGCTGATTCACACCGCGGCCGCTGGGAAGTACCACGTAGATCCTTCCTTCTACTGCTTGAGCATAAGCTTTGGAATTAACGGCCCAGTAGTAGTTCTCTCTGGCTGGGTCAATTCCAGGGCGAGCCTGGTACGCTTGGTACTCATTCGCGTTCGCCCCACCCCCTCTGATTGATAGTACGCTATCCATGGAAGGCATCTGACCATGTCCGAGTTGAAGTCTGTCTTCCAGGTTCTGCTTATAGGTGTAGTCCTTCTTTTGTCGATCGAATCCAGAGTAGAAGAACCATGGTTGACCGGTCAGTCCGTCCTGAGTGATAGTTTGTCGGAATTGATTCGTACGGGCTGCGACATTGATGACTGGAACAGATGCAGCGGCGGGATTGAAAGGGTTATTCGCCGATGTTGCTGGCTGGTTTTGATTGTTCCTTGCTGATGGCGGATACTGAACGGCGTTTGGCTGACCGGGATTGTTAGCCGCGGGTACGTTCGGGGCTGGATTGGGATTTGGAGCCGGGTTGGGGTTCGGGTCGGGAGCTGCTGGTTGCAAACTAGAGCCTGGACCGCCCGTATCATCCCCGTTGTTGTCGAACCCTCCTTCGGTTTCCTGCGAATCGGAAAAGCCACCAGAGGTCTCTTGCTGCTCACTGAACCCCCCAGACTCACCCTGCTGATCGCCGGCGTCAGAGGGAGTGTTCTGCTGATCTGGGTTTACATGAGGTGCGTTGGGACTGTTGTCGTTGGGTTTAGTTGGGCGTCCTCCGCCACTGGCTCTGCGGTCGAGTGCGGGCGGGAGAGCATCAGTACGGGCAAGACGAGGCCAATTCGTGTTGTTGAATGGGTGGCTACAATCGACTTCGTTCTGGCATGGAGCGATCGGTATGATTGGTTTGCCGCTACTTTGGAGGATGTATGCGGACAACAATCCAAGAGCAATTGACTTTGGCACCGAGTGACGCATGTTGATGGTGTTGTCGAGTGGCTATGGTGCTTTGTTACAAAGACGTAATGTGTAGAATGGTGTCAATAGAAGAGCTTGAGCAAAGATTTGGCTTGAAGTCTGTTGTGCTGGATGTCGGGTCAAGAGTCGTGGCTCTTATATCTTCCTCCGTCGTTTCTCTGCGTGTCTCGTCCCGCCGAACTTTCCTAATGGGTCACATTCGAATCAGACAACAGGTTTGCACATCTAGCCTCATGCCAGATTTCACATCTCAATGGTACGTCATAAGCCCTCGTTATCAAAGGCCGTTTTTGGGTTCTTTGTCCATCTGCTGCGGACGGCCCGTGGCGAAGTTCGGCAGTGTCACTATGTGGAACACGATCGGCGTGTTGAATATCACGTATGCTCTTCAAAGAGGTGGGAATATCTCTAGATGAAACTTGACAGTAGATTGAATCACCTCCGGGTCTTGTGGGGGCGGCCCTGTGAGTGACGATGGTCGCCACGCCGCAAGTCCAGACGCCGCACGTTGAGGCGGCGTAGAGCCAATATCACACGAACGTGATGACATATTGCGCCATGTTTAATTACTCCATGTCACAGAAGCGGGCCATAATCGTTTTCATCGCATCGCATTGAGGATGGGGCTGCGGCGTAGAAAGGAGATCGAGTGCTCAGTGTCGCGACTCGGGGCCGATGTAATTGCCGGCACCACACCTGCAGTGAGATGACGCAGAAACAAGGACACACAAGGAGTAATTGAGAGTACAGTGATGAAATACTACATCTCAAGCTCACGAAAGTCGAACGAGCATGACGCGTGCAGTGTAGGTGAGACCATCATTATGGGAATGGGGTCCAGAAGGTCTTGCATCAGGACACGAGAGGCCAAAGGGACACGTGGCGACCTCTTTTGTGAATGACGCATCTTATATGCCCTGTTACAATCAGATATAAGATGTGAGCAAAGCGACAATCGATGAGAGCATCAACATCAGTTATCGCTACAACCTTCAACTACTATCAAATATCCCAAAAGCCCTCAAGCAGTCTTATCCTAGTAACTACATCTTGAAATATCGAATTCCCTCCCATTTCAAGTTCATACTTGTACAACTTATCACCTCTCGCCATGTCAGTTATCTTCCCCGAGCTCGGTCTCAGTGCGGCCTTCACCATGATCAGTCTTGCTCCCATGGTCCCCGACTGGTTCAAAGACAACCCGAAGCCACAAACCAAGGTCAACATCCTGGTCGGCTTGCCACCACTGGACGCCGAGGGACAGAAGAAGAAGGACGAGATCTACGATAAGTTGAGCTACGGCGGATGCGCTCCGGAAGTGTCACTCTTCAACGCCAACGGAGACCGGGTTGGCTACAGCAAAAACAAGATGTGCAAGCAGGTCATTAGTCAGAACAATCCAATCGACATCTGGGCCGACTACATCAAGCCAGGCGAAACGGAGAACGCCGAGTACATCACAGTATCCGCATCTGGAACCGACGCTATCTGCATCTCAGCTGTAGCAGTCACATACCCCACTAGCAGCGACACCTACGCTTTCCTCCCCGGCGAGGTAGCTGCCATATGCAACGAGCACAACCCAGATTACAAGTACTCCTGGTCCCATTCCGCGACAGTAGTCCAGTTCAAGTCCAAATCCGCGCAGACACAAGACGGGCGACCGAAATGCATGTGGATCGACAAGGCCGACGACGACGGAGACTCAGCGACCAACTACGAAGGATTCCAAGTCCACCTTCCAGATTTCAAGCTCAACAACAGTACCTTCCATGGATGGCAAGAAGACCCCTCACAAATGTGCGACTCGCTGGCGCGATTTGGCGCATACGGCAGGCTCGACCCAATGCTCTGCCCAGAGATCTTCAGTCCAGCGCCACCTAAAGGTGCAAATCTTCCTTTGGATACCGTCTCGGCATGTATCCCAGCTGCAAAAGATAGCACGACAGACCCTCACATCTGCGCGGACGACCGTTTCACGTACCAGGAACGATACGATCTCATCCAAATGTACGGCCAGACGTGTCTTGACGGCGATTGGTGGTATCATAAATGCGAAGAACGAACTGGATGCCTGCCTGGGCCGTCACGGCGTCGTTCGCTTCTAAGATCGCGATCTTCTTCATCCTACTGGCCATTTCCCCATACTCCCAAATCGAAGTATCGGCGCACTTCACCCGAGCATCCGCTTCAGAGGCAGTTCGATGGAGTACTAGTCAAGAGTCATGATGTCACGCAAAGTGCAGTGGAGATCTGCCAAAGCACCGGTAGTGTTGGACCTGACTTCTATTCCGAGCCTGAGCAGATGTTCTGTGATATGAAGACGCGTGAATTGTATCCAGCATGTAACGGTACTGTTCAGATGACTTGTTTCGATCCAACTCAAAACGAGACGAGGATTGAGACTGGTGACGGAGAAGTGGATAAGCGTGGCGAGCGGAGAACGTATGTGGAGGTGAAGGATTGGTCGTGAGCGGGACAAGATAATGAATGGTCGCACAGGGCTGGCCCAAATATTGATGTCATTTACAATTGTACTTCCTCGTGTCTAATACCTCATACTCCTCACCCCCTTCTTGTGACTGGGGCTATCCATCCAACTCTCCTTGAACCTATCCTCTCCGTCATCGTCCTGATCTACATCTCCCAGATCAATACCAGTAACACCATCCACATCTTCACCGTCACTTCCAAACTCTTCTTGACCACCCACGCCGCCCTCAGGACTCCAAACCGGACTTGTGGCAATCTTCGGTCTTGATTTGAACACCCTATCGTAATCCACTTCGTCACTGAACAATTGCTCGGTAGGTGTACGCTCGATACTGTCGAGCTTCGCCTGCTCTAGGAGTTCGAAGGATTTGCGGGTCCGGGGTGTATCAAATTGGTTGACGGGGAAGAGTGATGATCGGCTAGATTTACGCTGTTCCTTCTTTGCTGTGGTAGATGGGCGGGGGTTGGATTGCATGGCTTCCATAGTGAGCCGGGTTCGTTCGGCCAGTGTTGCGCGTCGGTCGCCGTCTTCATCTCCAGTGATGGAAGGGATCGGTGGTGGTCCCATAGACGGCAGCGGTAGATCGGGTGACTCTGGAACAGGTTCGAAAGAGTTTGTCCGTGCCATTGTCATGCGTGTGCGTTCAATGAGTGAAAGGGACATCCGTGGTTGGGGCTTCTTGACCGGAGATGGGGTCGCATTACCGATGGAGTTGATGATCTGGTCGGCAAGTGCTTCTTCAGCATCGAGTTCTGGGGGATCGAAAGCTGGGATTGGCGGTTCAGAGGGGTATTCTGGTGATGGCTCAAGCAGCTTTTCAGGGGAGAGATCCGTTTTTTGCTCTGAGTAATTAGTAAGTGTTTTGGCAGCTTCGGACGGTGAGTTGTCGACGACTGGCTCGGAAACAGCAGGCCTAGTCTCCGGTACTGGTGTGCGCTCGTTATCAGTCTCCGTCGGCGATGCGTCATGCTGGGTTGTAGCCCTACTCAACGCAGATGATTGACCAATTAGTGTGGCATCTGAGTCGACTGGTGTGGCAGTTGTCGGAACGTGCCGAGATGGTCTGGGTAGGACCGGGACATGTTCTAACGAGTTTGGTCTTGATGGTGACTGTAATTTGACAGGCTTAGCTGGAATCACTGGTGCTTTGCGTATCGTCTCCGTCTGAGTAGATTTCCTTGTGAGAAGTGGTGGGCGAGCAGTCTTTGCCGTCGAGGTACTTCTATGATGTATAATTGTAGATGCAGTACTAGCCCTGACTTTGGCGGCTCGCGCCAGCTCACTGTCCATATCAGACAGGATGTCTCGAAACTCTGTTCGCATAGTCGGCCGCTTTACGCTCGCAGATTCTGCTGTGTGCTTCGCCGACGGCAATTGATGCTGCGAGTGATCATCGAAGTGGAATTCCTTTACTGGCGCCGTAGTCTGTCCGCTTCCTGATGTTTCCTTCCCTGATTCGTCGTTCTGTAGCTCAGCATGGAAAGCCTTCCACTTTTGTAACCTCTCCTGCTGCTCTTGCACTCTTGCTTGCAGATTCTCCAGTAATCCAGTTTCAGGCGCGACGTCTTCTAGTTTTCTGCCTTTTTCCACCATATGCAAGACTTTGTCGAAACGGCTGTCTAGGAACGCATCGTCCGCCTGTACGTTCTCGCCGCGTAGCATTACATCGAGCCACTGTTGGTTGCCAACCCAGTTGTCTTTGAGCTGTTTCTTGATGGCATTGGCTTCTTTCTGTGGTATCGCTGGCTTTTGCGCTCGAGGGGTATCTTTGCATTTGCGTATGCGACCCCGGATATCTGCTGCCTTTTTGTCCAGAAGACCATGGAATTCCATGTACTTCAGCCTCTTCTCTTCTTTCTGTCTCAGCAGGTTGACGAGCGCTGCCTTGTGTGCGATAGCTAGGGGCAGTAATGACCGTTGCTGTTCAACTGAGAGTGTTGACGCTGTCGCCAGTTTTCTTGCGACAACGGCATCTCTGTCACCTCCGTCTTGCGCTGCAAGAACCTTTTTGAGTACGACATTCGAAAATATAGCCAATATCTCGTAGAACTTCTCGCCCTTGCACTCGTCAAGCATTGTTTTCCTAAGAACTGACTCTCTTCCCAAAACGCCATTCTTCTTCAACTCGTTCAGACATCGGTATAGCGCAGCGCGGAGGTTTAACGATTGGAGTGGTTCGAGTGGCGGGAAGAAGGGCTGGAGTTTCTGTAGCTGAGTCAGACATAGATCAGCGTGAGGTTTCATCCCGGCATACCTGTGCTGTCTCATTGGGATCCCATATTTCGAAGAGTCGAAATAGTGCCCATTCGGCCCCGCCAATTCTCTGTCGCTGGTCTGCATTCTTGGCCGAGAAAGTTTGTATCGTGATTTCAGGCCAATCCGGTCGCAAATCCAAATCCAACAATCGCAAATTGGTTACGAAAAGGCGGATATCGGGCGCTGCTATTGGGTTCACTGCTTGAGGTTTGGGAATTGTCTTGACCGACGCGGTGCGCGCATGGCCGCTCATGGTAGTCGCGGTGGCCGTAGAGGCGGTTGAGGGCGGTCGAGACATGTTCGCGACCGCAGAGCATACATTCGCGCGGCAACCCTGGTCAGAGTCCCCGAGACTTCAGGTGCATGCGTGGTGTTGCGGTGTGACGGGACCCTTGCGTTGTTTGCCAAGGCGGGTGTTATCGATAGGTCCGTTCGCGCCTTCTGTTCCCTGTCTGACTTTCGTCACTTGTCCCGCCAT
Source organism: Alternaria novae-zelandiae (assembly GCF_023758075.1). Taxonomy (NCBI): domain Eukaryota; kingdom Fungi; phylum Ascomycota; class Dothideomycetes; order Pleosporales; family Pleosporaceae; genus Alternaria; species Alternaria novae-zelandiae. Next base: position 1,979,959 of record NW_026056962.1, on the reverse strand, counting down.
TCTTCACTCACCAAACAGTCACCGTTTATAAGACAATCACGCACCCCTCTGGGTCTCTATAAACCTCCGGCCCCGAATCCATTCGAGACACCAAGCAATCATGACAGTCGACGAAGCAACCCAGGTCAACGGCGTGCCCGACCCTGACGCCGGTGTACTTGACGCGAAGAAAGCAGAACAGAAGAAGTGGACAGTTGAGAGTGGTATGTCATGAACAAGCAATAGCTCGTCCGTATGCGACACCTCTCTTACCCCTCATATTTTTCATCAACATAGCGCTAACCTACCCCAAAGTCCTTTCAGAGAACGCACTTAAGTACGCCGAAAACACCGACTCACCGCTCCCCTTCTTCCACCTCCTCGAGCGCCTAAAGACGACCAAGCGTGCGGGATGGCAGCGTTTCGAAATCGGCGATGGCGAGTCTATATCTGACCACATGTACCGCATGAGCATCCTCACCATGATGGCCCCGGCATCGATAAGCTCTAAGCTCGATATCGCGCGATGCTGTCGCATGGCTGTGGTCCACGACATGGCTGAGGCGCTTGTCGGCGACATTACACCTGTAGACGGAATCTCCAAGGAGGAGAAGAGCAGGAGAGAGACCGAGACCATGGACTACATCTGCACAAACCTGCTGGGCAAGTTCAACGGTGGACTCAACGGCCAGGACATTAGGGCGTTATGGCAGGAATACGAGGACAGCGAGACGGCTGAGTCGCACTTTGTGCACGACATCGACAAGATTGAGCTTCTCGTTCAGATGGTCGAATACGAGCGCACGTACAAGTGCGAGAATGACCTTGGGGAATTCCAGTGGGTCGCAGATGTTATCAAGAGCGAGGAAGTCAAGGCATGGGCGCAGCAGATCATCCGTGAGAGGCAGCAGTTGTGGAGCGATGCCGGCAAGATAGCGAAGCCTGCTAGTGCGTACAAGAAGTCTTGAGGGACAACGGCGCATGGTGCCGAGCGCACTCGCATTACGATAGACGGGCTCTTTCGCTGGCGCATTTCATGAGGTACGACGGTTTAGTAGACGGTAATTGCATGTCTAGAATTCATCTTCTCGTATGTAAACATCATCTGTCTCAAAAGGCCTTCCAACTTGACATCAACAGCAACTCTAGCACTTAAGAATTAGACAAGCTGATCAATCTCCTCTTCTTCACCTCCCTACTCGGCGTCCCCGCGAGCCTAGGCATACCCCCTACCACTCCGTTATCCCCAAAACCATAGTCATGCTGGCTATATCCACTACTCCCACTCGCGCTATTCCAAACCCCCTTCGCCCCCAACCCCCCATACTCCCCCTTCCTAATCTCATTACCAGATCTGCGTCCATGCCAGTAACACAAGTCCGCGCTGGGCCCCCTATACTTCGGATGCAGAGGGCACAGCGGACTATTAGGAAGGTGTTCAGGGACGAGCCATTCAAACTTGCGTCGCTCTTCTTCTTCCTGGCGGGCGAGCGCTGCGAGAGTGCGTTCGTCGGGGGTGTCGGGGTAGTGCGATTGGTGAATGCGGGACCAGACATCGTGGCCCAGCATGGGGGATGTGGCGGCTAGAGAGGGACTGGCTGGTGGTTTTACGCCGAGGTAACCTGCTGCGTTGCCGATTTCGTTGCTTGTGCTTGCCGTGAGGGTGCTGCTCGGGCCAAAGTCAACGGGTGGGTTGATGAAGTCGCTGCGGGGGCCGGAGGGACCTTCGTCTTCTGCTTCGTCTGAGGGATTGTCGATGTCGTTTGCTAGGCTCATGAGTAGGGCATCGGAATCCCAGTAGCCGCCTGGACTGGACTTGGGCTTGTTGCGTGTGTTGATTGCGTCGCCGCCGTGGACGTCGAAGAAGAAGTCTGCTAGCTTGCCTTTGACTTCGCCGTTTGAGTCGAACATGGGTGGGGTTGGTACACGTTGAAGCCCTGGAGGGATGAAGGCCGGCGGTGCATGCATTTGCGCGAGAGACTTAACTGGAGGTACTTGTTTGCCCCGAGCAGGGAAGAAGGAAAATGGAGTTTGTTGTTTGGTAGCCTCTGTGCCGTTTTGGTCGGAGATGCGGTTTGAGCGTCGGAAGGGATTGAAAGAGAAGCGACGAGTGAGAGACTGCGCTGGTCCAGGAGAGGGAGGTGCATCGTCACTCGACTTGTTCATCCATAACCAGCGGCGCGAACGTGTCGCCTTGGACTCGCTCGCTATCTGCTGCAACTCTGCCTTTGTTCGGGCTTGCTGTTCTCTGCATATCTTCTCTTCTGCTGGGGTCCAACTCCCATCTGGTGTCTTGGCCACCGTCGAATCGCTGGCACTCGTACCACTCTTCTCACTCCTGCCACTTCTCGTTCTCTTCGATCGCGGACGATCAATGTAACACCGATCTCGTACTTTCGGTGGCGGTCGTTCGAACTTCGGGGATTGCGATGAGAAGATCGCATCGGTATCGGGCAGGAGCCCTATGCCACCTTTGTTGTCATTCCTCAGCACTGAGGCGCTGTCCCGAATGTAGTCTTCTTCGAGGATTGGTGTGGCTTTGGCCATTGGCATTGGCTCCCATTTCGGCTGCTCTTTGCGGATCCACGGTGTTTTCGGACTTCGCGCGCGTGGAGCACCGAGGTTAGCCATGATATCGACGGGTGAGCGGCCGCGAGCAGGTAAGTCTGGAATGACGGTTGGCATGGAAAGATCGAGATTGACCTTTCTGCGGTCCCGCAGTCCGCCTTTTCCCGTTGGGGACTGTGGGCACGATGGGGTTTTTGTATTTTTTGTTGGCGTTGTTGGCTCTTCGATAACAACAGATGGCTTTGATGCTTGCTCGTAGGACTCCTTTGCTTTGACAACAGGAAGTGGAGCGAATGATAGCATGCGGTCCTTCTTGTGTAACTTGAGTGGACCTCCTTCCTGGGGATCTCGTCGGTCTTGGTCATCTTTGCTTTCGGGCAGGTGAAGCATCCTGAATTCTGGTACGTGCCGTACGATGCCCTTGGCAAAAGCTGCTATAGATGACCTTCTGTGATCGCGGACGTAAGAATCATTGGTTTCTGTGGAAAAGGAACCCGTTCGAGCTGTAGTTTCAGAATTGCGCGACTCCATACTGTCGATATGCTGCAGCTTGCTGTTTTGGATGTGGTCCGCATCGTCGATGGTCGTCCTTCGAATTATCTCTTCCAGCGGTGGAGGTGTTTTCGGACGTTCCTGCTCCATCGCCATTGGGTTGCGACTGTGCCTGCTCTCATTTCCAAGGCTTGCTCGATGGTCCCAGCTAAACCCCTCACGTCTGTCGACGTGCCGTCTTGGGGTAATTCCTTCGTCATTTTCTGACGACTCGGTGCTAACAATCTGGTCGGCATGTTCCTGGAGTGAGGTGTAGTGTCTGGTGAGAGAGGTTGGTGAGCTCGGGCCCAGGAAGCTACCGAGATCGTGTGCAGAGGGTGCGATCAGCCCTGGTATGCCCGAAGGTGTGATAGAGGCATACGCGGCGGTATCGGTTGCGTGGGCCCTGGTCAGTGGTGCCGACAGCATGAGCGGACCGGCGATGAAAGCCGCTGTTATGTATTTGAAGCGTATGCGCCCAGTCGATCACGCATCTAGCGGACGGTATGTCAATTATCAACCCGTTCGTGAAGTCAATAGGTGTATCGTAGGTGGGTGCGCAGAAAGAATAGGTAGTGCGCAACTGTAGGAAGCATGGTGTTGCTCTGAACTGGGATGTAGAGGCAGCGTGTATCTTTGGTTTCCGCATCAGGAAGGAGACATGGACGACAAGACATCTTAACGAGGAAGTGGCCGTTTGGGCCGCGGATGTGCATACCAACTTCCCAACCGGGACATTAGTGTCATAACAAGACTCCACCAACGCCATTCTATGCAAAACTACGCGGATATCTTTCCACTCCGCAAACCAAGTCATGCAAACCGGGTATCCCAACCATGTCTCATAACACATTACGCAAACACCAATACCTATCCAGATGATCCCGACGAGGCTTGCACCACACTAGTGCCGTCGACAAACCGTGTGCGGAAGATGCGATTTGCGTTTTGGAACATGCCGTCCTTCAAACTGACGACGATAAATTGCGATCCCTTGAAGCGGGTTTTGAACAAACGACCGATGTTTTGTGTATGCGACAGGTCCAGCGCGGCATCGACTTCGTCCAGAATGTACATGGGTGCGGGTTTGAACTGGAGGAGGGCCATGATGAGGGATAAGGCGATAAGTGATCTAGAAAATGTTAGCGCATGTGATCCGGGCGAGTACGGGTGAGTGCATACCTTTGACCACCACTCAGCTCTGTCAGTGACTGCTTCCACACCTTGCCCAGCATGACTTTGACTTCCAGACCATCAGAAATCGTCTTGCCCTCAGGAGGATCCAATTTCGCGAAACTTCCTGGCAGCAGCTCGTTGAAAATTTGACCAAAATCGCGATTGACAATTGTCCAGGTCTTGTGCAGCGCCTCTTTCTTGTACTCATCGAGCTTGACGATGGTCTCTTCGATTTTCGATTTGTCTCGGATGACTGTCGACATGTTCCGCTTGAGGCTGGCCTCTTTCTTCTCAACGTTGTCGATCATAGCCATCACCTTGGGGTTGATCTTGTTCTTCTTCTGCTGGAAGTGCTCTTCCAAGGACTTTCGCCTGGTTTTCGCGTCGGCCATGTTCACGCCTTTGAAGTCATAGACAGTGCCGGCACGTCCAAAGAGCTCAGAATCGCTCGCGATGAACTCGTACTCCTTTTCGAGCGCCTTGACATGGCTAGCTGCGCCCTCCTGTTCTTTGTGGAATCTTTCGATCTCATGGCCGAGCTTCTGTTGTTCCAGACCGCCTTCAGTGATGGATGAGTTCTTCGACCTTATGGCATCTTCAAGTGAGCGGAGTTCTTCGTCGAAACCTGTGAGTTTCGCTTGCTCGTCTCTCAAGTGGGCTGCAGCCAGGTCATGGGCGTCCTAGCGAAGTTAGCATTGACATGTGACATTGGTCCAAAGAACTAACCTGTACACGAGATTGCTCAGCTAGCAACTCGTCGACTTCTGCTTGCTGCGACTGCAGATTGGTCTGAACCTCTTCGAGTTGCTCTTGTGCTGCCGCCAGGTCACTCCCGCATTGCTCGGACTCGACCATAGCTTCGCGCATCTCGGTCTGCAGGGGCTTGATCGAAGCGCTGTTCTTGTTCAAAGCTTTCTTGAGCTTGTCTAGCGATGACTGTAGTTCAGCAAGCTTGCTGTCCTTGTTATTGCTGAACTCGCTCATGTCGCGTTCGATACGTTTGACGTCCTTGTTGGCCTCGTCTTGGCGAGTCTTTGCCGCTTTTATGTCTTCCTTGAGCTGAGCAATGGTCTGCTTCATCTCTTCTACGGCTTGGATGATCTAATTCATAATTAGCAAAGCCCCAGGTTCGTATTCCAGGAGTCATCACTTACAGATGAGGAAGAGTTGCTACCAATCTGCTCCTCAGTGAGCTTGATCTCGTGCCTCTTGAGGTCGAGCTCCTGTTTTGATTTACGAGCAGCATCCAACTTCTTCTTCTCTTTGGCCATGGTGGCCTGTAGCGACTGAAGCTGGGCTTCTTGCGAACTCAGCTCTGTCGTAATCTCATTGAGCTTCTGGAGAGTAATGAGAACTCCGCTAGACTGAGGTGCGCTACCACCAGACAGAACACCAGCAGGATCGTATGTGTCGCCTTGCAGAGTGACACTCTTCATGCGAACTGCAGGATCGAAGGTCACGCGCTTAGCGGTCTCCGCGTCCTCACAGACGAGTGTGGACCCAAAGACGTACTCCATGGCCGCGTTGACCTCGTGCTCATATCCGATCAACGACAATGCCAGGTCGACTTTCCCTGGCGCGATCCTCTGAGCAGCCCCAATCTTCTCTGCCGACGCCTTGAAAGCTGCAATCTTGTTGAGTGGAATGATCGTCACTCGCTTCTTCAGCTTGCCGTTCTCGAGAAGTTGCTTGCCGGTAGCAGCTGAGTCGACGACAACGTTGTACAACCGACCACCAGCGCAGATTTCCAGAGCGGTACCTGCTCGGGTATGCTCCTTTTCTAGGGTGAAGAGCTGAGCGACCAGACCTTTCACTTTAGACCGATCGAAGTTCGGGGAGGGGTCGTTATAACTGAAGTCGATGTTCGCAACCTGTCGCCTCATGCCGTCTGCCTGTTGTCGGAGTTCGCGTATGCGCGCCTGAAGATGCGACTCTTGCTGATACATGTCGGCCTCCTGGCCTTCGTTGTAGCCAAGCTTCGCAAGATCCGCTTCTAGCTTCTGAGCTTGAGATTTCAACGCCTCGAGGTCTTTGAGGAGCCCGGAGTTCTGTTCTTTCGCCTTTTTCGCCTTCGGTTCGTCTTCCTTGATCTGCTTCTCAAGATGTGATATCCGAAGTTTACTCTGCTCTTGCTCGGTCGCGGCTGCGCTTGCGCGATTCCGGGCGTCTTGCAATTGGCCCTGGTAACCGCCTTCCTGGCCTTCTTTAGAAGCCACACCTGTCTGTAGGGTTTGAAGAAGCTCTTCCTTCTTCTCCACCTCCTCCGTCTGCTTCGCTAGCTCGGCGTGGGCTGTCTGGTACTTCTCTTGCAACTTCTCGTACGTCTGCTTCTTCTCCTGGAGTAGCTTCTCCAATTCTTTGACACTCTTCTCGACGCCCTCCTTCCGTTCTACCTCTTCGGCCATGCTCGTCGTTTTCAGGTCTAGCACTGTCGTCAGGCGGACGATCTCGTGCGAATGCGTCTTGACTTCCTCTTCCAGAGCCTGGAACTTTCCGCCCTTGCGCAGCTCCTTCTCTCGTGTTGCCTTTGTCTGTTTGATGTCCTCCTGGAGGTTCTCAATCTCCTTCTTCATGCGCACAGCAGACGCGTCGAGGTCTTTCGCCCTTTGCTTCTTGGCTTCGAGGTCTTCGGCAGACTGTTGTAATCGCTCGTTGTATCGTATGTAGTCGTAAGCGACGACTAGCTTCGTAAGGCGCTCGAGCTCGCTCTGTGTCTGTTGGAAGTCCAAGAAGGCACGCTTCTCCATTCGCAGTTTCTCGAGCTTCGGGTCGATTTCGTCTCGCAGTAGCTCCGTAATCTCCTGCACCTTCATTTCCTTCTTAGCCATGGTCTTGTATGCCTTGTCCCGCCTGTCCTCGAACATGCGTGTTCCAGCGGCTTCTTCCAGCATAGCCAAAATCTCTTTGGCCTTCATGTTCAGCACCTGCATGACCTTTCCTTGTGCAATCATGAAATTCGGATTGTTGATGTTCAGCTGTACAGACTGGAACAGGTTCTGTATGCTTTGTTGTTGCGCGCGGTGTCCATTGATGAGGTACTTGCTCGCTCCTCCGAGCACGATCTGCCTTGTCACTGAAATCTGTGCATGTTCCTCGAAGCCGACAGGGCTCTTCGATTTGTCGCGGTTATCGAACACGATGGTAACGCTCGCTTTGGTGACACCCGCTTGGCCGCGCTTGTAGATGAGATCCTGCAGTATCATCAGCGCTCTCGTATCGCGTACATCTTGCTGTCCACACTCACCTGCAAGTTCTGCGCCCGCACCACGCTCAAGTTGTTGATTCCGAGTACGAAACATATCGAATCGAGAATGTTCGACTTTCCGGATCCGTTTAGTCCCGTGATTGAGTTGAAGCTCTCGTCCCTGGTCGGCTGTCAGTCGTGTCGTTACGTGCGGGGAGCGTAAACAAGCCCTACCAGCCAGAGATGACGGTGCGAACAGCGTATGACTTGTAGCCCTATGCGCGTGTTAGGAAGCGACTACTGTAGAGCTCGGGGTCGCCTACATCGATTACGAGTTCTATAATCCTCATGGTGGCTGCATGTGCTGTCGTGCTGGAATGCGTCGCTGCTAATGTTTGTTGTTCCGTCTCACATGGGCAAGGGTCTCGGTACCGCCCACCAAATCGCGCTAGGTCTTCACGTGGCAGCGCGCCCACGCGTGCCCCGCCACCTTCCACCTACAGCCAGGTCAACGCGAGGGAACAATCATACGCACGAATCTCAATTGGCCGTAGACGTCATCGATTACTACTATGTGCTAAAGGAGTGTGAATATCTTCACCTGGTATCTCAAACGCTATCATCGCTCATCAACGCAGACTTAAAGTACAATCACCGAGCTTGCCCCAGGCAATGCTCTGGCTCGGCCTCTACGGGCTCACTAGCTTCTGTGCATGCGGTTTTTGAGCAGCTCTTCTTCCTCCCCAATCCTCTGGCAACGAACTCCTTGGATTCGAAGCTTCCCATTGCCTTCAATCCATATTCGCACTCGTCCTTTACGGGTGGAAGTGGGGCAGTCCGAGGGGCACCTCCCAGTTCCTGGATGGTGATCTCGTCATCTGGGTTATTGGATAGCCCGAAGTTGAAGTTCCCGAAGACCTTGGTGCTCGGTCGCATTGTGCCCGCGGTACGGTCTTCGTAGTAAGAGGTGTTCCGGCCGGTGCCATATTGCGGGAACAGGGTTCGGAAGAGGCACTTGGTCGCTGGCGCGCATGCTGTCATGATGTGGACAGCTGGTTCAGCGATGCTGATTCCGATACCAATATCCCATGTGCGATCCTTGTTGGTGGGAGCAAACCGGTAGTAGTATACGATGAATCTGCCGATCGAGACGCCTGTCGCGATCCATCCCAGGCTCATGACAATGACGACTAGGAGCTTTGTACGACGATGCATTTGGAGGCCCCATACCATGATAGAAGGGATTGGGATGATGATGAGGTCCATGAAGATGGACAAACCACACGATACGAGTACAAAGGTACGCGCATCGATACAAGTACCACCAGGTACAACATTTCCGTTGGCATCGATGCTATCCATGGCGGGTCTGGACCAAGCGTAGGCACAAGGCGTGCACTGCACGACATTGACTATAGTCGACCCGACGGAGTATATGATGTTCAGCCAGAAAGTAAGGTGTAACGGGTATCGTACGCGCCGCCGACTATCTTTCATGCGGAAGAGGAACATGATGATGGAAGCTCGAATCAATCCCATGACTAGAAGCAGACGCCACATGTCAGCACTTTCCGGAATTTCCTGCAGATCCGATATACGTACGTGGGTGGTACATCATCTGTACTGCGAAGTTCCATCGTATCGCAACGAGCTGTTCCGCCACGGACTTCTTGGGCAGATCATAGACATGATAGCCGGTGCCGCTCAGTACAATGTACATCCATGTTGCCAGAGTATCTAGTATGAGGAGGACAAAGGCTATCAAGATAAGGTGGTCGTCCCAGCAAAAGTTGCGTCCGAGGTACCGCGACCATACCCTGAGGAAGACTGTGAGAGAGGCGACGACTGTGAAAGTACCGATGATGGCCAGGACCTCGGGTTGTCGGCTTTCCACCATAGTCCTGCTGGTGTTTGTCGCCAGCGTCGTGCGACTGTGGAGCGCTCAGTCCGTTGGTGCGCAGTAGCCGTTGAAGCCCACAACGTGGAGTTCAATGTTGGCCTGTCCAGTGGATCGTGAACCGGATGAACCAGAGGGCTTATGAAGATCGTGGGTCCACGACGGATGATCGCACCGAGAAGCGAACGTGGAGTAACGACGCAAAGAGTGAGGATCTGAAGTGTGACGGATATTGTAGGTGTTATTGGCCCACCCAAGGAAAAGTCGAATGTACCCGCACTGGACGCCTTCGAGTTTTCCTCGCTATGTGACTAGTATATGTCGCGCGTCCACGCGGGAAGTCGCACGTACACTCCCTTGGTGTCAGGATTGGATGTTTGGTGGCCAAGACGGATGCTGTCACTGCACGGCGAGGTGAAAGGTTGCCTCGGACTAGCCGCTGCTCTAGACTCTTGTCGTCTCAAGGATAAAAACCTGCCAGGAACCAGAGGCGTCGTCCAAAGCGAGGCGGTCCATTATGCACACCACAGCCGCGGCAACAGTAGTCGACTCCCGCTCGTGTCTTCCCCTCTCGCTTGACCAGAATGAGGACTAGAGCGTCTCACGAAGTCCAAATCGGTTCCTCACGGTCCGAATTTGGGCTGACATGTCAAGGGCAGCCCTGGACACGGTCGCAATCTTCCGGCTGGAGGCCTGTCCGCCCAGTTGTTGGCTGGTCGATGGTCTGGACGCAACCATGGACAATTGAGCCACTGCCACTAGGAATTTCGATTGCGATTGCAAAGTGAGCGAATCGATGTTTTGAGCCACTTGCGATTAGGGGAAGTAAGTATGCCGATCTTCAGGATTATGGCGTTGTTGGCGTTGAAGGCTTGGAGGTCGGCGGCCATGTGGCTAACGGAGGCGATCCCCCCGGGACTAGTTTATTGTCCGACCCGTCTGACGCGGCTCCTGCCAGACGCGTAGTCATCCTCACTGCACTCAATTGCAATTGATGGCCGAGAAATAACTGACACCATTCCAAGCCGTTATCATGAACGCGTGTTTTAGAACTACTTGTGAGCTCCACTGCTGCAGGTCCGTTGTCAGGCAATCGCGGCAGCTTCGCGCTTGCGTGCGTACATGACTCTCAGACTTTGCACTACCGGCAGCTACGCCGGCACCAACAGGCAGACCCTGGGCGGCAAGCCTCACGACTCGAGTAACGATGTGCCTGAGACTAGTCCCAACGACATATTCGAGCGCACGTGGGCATAGTCGATATTCCAGGGACTGCCTCACGAGTGCAGAATTCGCATAATCATTGCTGATCGCTTCTTGCGATAGGTCCAATATATAGAATATGCATGTGAGATACGCCGTACCACGCAACATCTGCATACATGGACACTCATGAATTGCCTGGATAGGTTGCGATGCCGTGATTACTTGAATACCATGTCGTCGCCCCCGGTTATCTCAGCTGTCAACAATCTTTCCAGCCAAGATCAGCGGTCACACTCTGGGCAAAGAACATTAGCCTACATCTCGCCAAGCTCAGGTTATTGGACGACGCCTCCTATATCGAGTCAGTCCGTAAGATGACCATTATGACTATCGCCTTGTTTCTCGTCTCAGTGCGCAACGGTCCGTCATCCGCAGACCAGCCGCAAGCCCCAGGGGAAAGGTACAGTGAGTAACGGCCGTCAATGGCAAAAAGAAACTTTCTGACAGACATGTAGATCTGCAGCCGTTCAACGGGAGACGATCAATTGCCAAAGACTGGTACCCCTTGGTGAAACACTGAGTCGTCGTTTTACACCGACGAACTATTCAAAATGGCTTCCATCGCTATGTGGCTCGCAGTTTTGGCTGCAACGTCAACCACGGCATCACCCGTCCTTTCGGCTAAGGCTGGAACCAACACCCTCAACGTAGATGTAGACCTCCAAGGCGTCACTTCAGCAGTCAGGTCCCTCTTTCTCCCCGGCTCGCTCGACGCTACAACACCAACGAACTCTTCGAGATGCAAAGTCTACCCTGATGACCCCCAATGGCCTTCCGATGAAGCCTGGTCCCAGCTCAGCAAACTCACTGGCGACCGCGTCATCAGTGCACCTACTCCGTTGGCAGCAGTGTGCTACCCTGGCGAAGATTACAACGCTGCAAAATGCTCCGAGTACACTGTGGCAGCATGGCAGAAGTCGTATATCCATATGATCGACCCTATTGAGATGATGTCCCCAGTCGCTCAAGGCCTGACCTGTGCCCCACCGGTTCTCTACGACTCGCATGGCTGCACTCGTGGAGGCTTCCCCATGTATGTTGTCAACGCGACCGAACCCAAGCACGTCCAGCTCGCCGTCAACTTTGCTCGTAATTCGGGTGTCAGACTCGTCGTCAAGAACACCGGCCACGACTTCCTCGGCAAGAGTGGTGGCAAGGATGCTCTCAGCATCTGGACGCACAACATGAAGGACATCGAGTACATCGAAGAATATGTCGATGAGAAGCTCAACTACACTGGCCCTGCATTCAAGAGTGGTGTCGGTGTCCAGGCTTTCGAGATCTACAAGGCTGCCGCTGAGAAGGGTAGAATCGTCGTTGGTGGCGAGGGCGAGACGGTCGGAGTCATGGGTGGATACATTCAAGGAGGTGGTCACTCTCCATTGACCGGATTGTACGGCACTGGAGCTGACAGCGTGCTCTCCATGGAGGTCGTTAGGGCGGATGGCGAGTTTGTTGTTGCAAACTCTACCTCTAACACCGATCTCTTCTGGGCCCTGCGCGGCGGTGGAGGCAGTACCTTTGGCGTCGTCACCTCCGTGACCGTCAAGGCCCACCCCGACCTCGAGGTCACAGCCTCCCGCTTTGGTTTCAACTCCAAGGACACAGGCAACGAGACGTTCTGGGCCGCCATCCGCTCATACGTCGACCTGTGGATCGACAACGCCGATGCCGGTACATACACATACTGGACTCTGATTCCGTCGAACGGCACCTTTGCGTTCGCCTTCTCGCCCTTCTTCGCACCCGGCAAGAACGTAGAGGAAGCAACCGCACTCTTGCAGCCTTGGTTCAACAAGCTCGATGACTTGGGTGTCAAGTATGACCCCAACATCACCCACTTCGACAACTACTACGACGCGTGGCGTTCGTCCTTCCCTCTCGAGGCCGTTCAAAAGCCCAATGTAGCGACCGCATCGCGCCTCTTCCCTCGCGCCAACTTCGAGACAGCCGAGAAGCGTCAAGAAGTATACGAGAACATCCGCCGATCGAGCGAGAAGAACCGCGTTCAAGTCCACTTCAACATGCAGGCCAAGGATCCATACAACACCGACAACGCTGTCAACACTCACTGGCGCCCGCTTGTCTCCTTCAGCATGCAATCTGTGCGCTGGCCCATCAACAGCACCGCCGAGGAGATCCTGAGGATCCGCAAGGAGTTCCAGGCAGGCGACATGCAGGCCTGGAGAGACATCAGCCCTGGTGCTGGATCCTACCTCGCTGAGGCTGATCGTCTCGAGCCTGACTTCGGAAATGCGTTCTTTGGTGACAATTACCCCAAGTTGTTGGAATTGAAGAAGAAGCTTGACCCTCAGGATGTTTTCTTTGCAACTACCGGTGTCGGTAGCGAGAGGTGGAAGGTAGAGAGTGTAGACGGCCTGCCCAACGAGAACGGCAAGCTGTGCCGTGTGTAAACGCGGGACTTTCTTTTCTCTGTATATTCTTCACTTCTCAAATTGGCCGATCTCGTTTGTAGCTTTGACAGATAGACGTCACTACAAGAGTAAATCACTAAGTCTATCAAGTATTGCTGCCCCGTTTGTTGACCATAACCTCTTTTGTACACATCTCGACGAAATCTGATGGCGACGATGGCGCCTCTAAACTCTCGCATCGCTAACGGCGGGCCAGCCTTCAATCGTATCCAGCACCGGCCCAACGAACTGCCTTTTCCCTTTGACACACCACCACACAGCACTCAGCACTAGAACGCCTCCAAGCACGACCGGCGCATAGTTCATGTTCTGGGCCGTGACGGGTTGATATGGCGGAAAGAGAAGGAAGATAGACACGTAGACAGTGTAAATGATAGAAACAAGGTTGACACCCACACCCAGTTTCCCGAGCCTGAAGGGGCCATATGGCAATGATGTCGGACGAGCGATCCGCCGGTAAAATATGAGCAATATCGGCATCAAATATGAGATGTACAGACCGACTGTGCCGAGTGATACGATAGCGTTGAAAGCAGTAGTGGAACCGATGTTTAAGAGGCCGATCAAGATGAGAAAGACGCTGGTGACCGCTATCGCTGGTAGAGGTACATGATGTTTGCTGTCGACACGGGATAGCGTTTTCGAGCAAGGTAGTCCAGCGTCCTGGGCAAAAGACCACAACATTCGAGAGGCGGTCAGGAGAAGAGGCACCGTTGCCAATGCTGCTATGACTATGAGGGCGCAGGTCATGGCTGACGCCGCCGCCTTGCTGCGACTGATCTGGTAGAAGATCTCGATGATGGGGTATCCGGTTGTTGTTTCCATCGCTTCAGTGATGTCACCCATACAGAACAGTACAACGAGCAGGAACCCGAATCCTAGTGCGCCGTTGATGATGATTGATGCCAACATGGCTCGCGGAACGTTGCGTTCGGGGTCCTTGATCTCTTCGGTGAGATGGGTCGCGCTGTCGTATCCTGGTCGTACTGTCAGTTTTGTACCATTGTTGAAAATGGGCGTGACGAACCCGCAAGCACGTATGTGCTACTCAGCAAACCAATGCTGAAAGCTACGCCGTCACTACTCCATCCCGACTCGTTGATAAAAGTGGTGAAGACGAATTCCGCGGAATTTTTGCTGGGCGATATAACGCAGATGACAATGATCAGCACGATCCAGAATCCGACGTGCAGCGCGAATGTCGCATGCAAAATTAGAGGCATGATTCTGATAGCGAAAACATTAACAAGTGCTGCAAGCCCAAGGAAGGCACAATATATCAACGTTCCGTGCCACCTCTCATACGAGTAGCTCGGGTAGTTGAGTACGACGAGACCTTGAATCATCGTTGCGCCAAGGAACGGGGCAGCCGCAGTGAAGGTTTGCCAGGCGAATATGCAGATCCATCCCGAGGCATATCCCCATGCTGCTCTGAATTTCTTGGGAGCAAGTTGGACGACGAAGTAGTACTGCCCTCCAGCCGATGGGTACCTGGCGAAAAGTGGTGGTCAGATAATTTAGCAATCCACAGAGGAGCTCTCGACTCACATGGAGGCCAATTCGGAAAGCGACAACGCTGTTGCCAATGTCCCTATGATCGCGACTGTCGTATCTGTATCAGAGGCCGATTCGAGCCAGCAGATTGGAAGACGAACGTAGGTATCCATACACCAGAGACACTGGGCCTCCAGATATGAGGCCGGTGGCCATTGTAGACCCAAGTGCTTCCCATGTTGCGATCAGAGATGTTGCCGTAGAAATAAGGGAGAAGACGTTGAAGTTTTGCTACTGCTCGGTAAGTAAGACGGTATCAACGGTCTCGACGTAACTTACTTCAAGCTTCTGGTCGGAGACCTGCGTCTGATCATGCTTCCCAGACATGGTCCGTTGCAAGTCCAGAGCCATCGCTTCATTCTCTTTGCCGTCAACATCTTTTCGAGAACTCATGTTGGTTTTCCTGTTCATTCGCTCTGTACAGCGCAGTAGACGGTTAGTCCGATAGGAAGAAGAGAAAACGCTCAAGCCGCATGTTCAATAGAATCATGGTCGTTGATGCGCGGAACCAATCCGAACAACCTGGACTGGTGAAGCGACTGTAACCTAATCAGGAAGCAGTGGCATGCCTGTCAAGATATGCTTATCTCTGCGCCGCATCTTTCCATTAGCAGAGGGGCTCCATGTTGAACGTGTGTCAGTGATCCTAGGGCCTTTCTCTCACGTTCTGCGTATAGTGTCCTATCTCGTCCAATCATGAGGCGGGTTATACGAATTAGAGGAACCGGTTCTGCGGGGAACGGCAAAGGAAGAGGGTTCTGCAGCCATCCCGACGCCGGTCGTAGATGTAGGCGGAATCATGCCGTGATAGTGTACCTGACTCCAAACCAGACATGTGTATCTGGTGCTTTACGAGTCACGGTAGCCATGGTGCATGCCCGGGTGGTGCTAGACGGGTGGTTGATGAGCCGATCTGCTGTGCCCAGATCCCTTGAAGCTTGCTACGCTCAATTTAGACGCGTCAACATGAGTCGTCAGGTTGAACGTATGCCGTTGAGATCATAATGTTCGTGTTGAAAGCGGCGCCTCTGTTCGGTGTAACGTCGGGGAGGTTGGCGAGACGTGCTTGACGCGTCTTATCGGTGTTGCGGGCATCGCGGACGCAATTCCGCGATAACGCTAGCGTGGTGGCCCACCAGCACCTGCCCGCAATTCCCTGGACGCGTCAAATGATTACCACGTAGGCTCTTTCAGTGGTATTTTGTGACCTTCATAGTGGAATTACACTCTAGATATCCAGTAGTTACGAGCGTGTACTGTGATCTTGCTTTAATGAACTGGCGTGCGAGCATACTTTAACAAACTACCACCACGCCACCCCCCTCCCAGCAAAAGGCCCATCGCCCAACATCTGCTCAACAAGCCAATCATCAATAATGACCGCCGCAACCTTCCTAAGCTCCTTCATATGTCTCTTGCACAGATATCCACCGCGATTTCCCGTATCTGGTCTCCATCTAATAGTATTACGGCAGTCGCGGACGGCGCATGGTTTCTGAAGATAGCAGCAGGAAGTGAAAGAGGAGGAGATGGAGGAGAGAGAGGGTCGTGGGATTTTAGGCATCTTCTTTTGTGATGTATTGGGAAGGACGGTACGATAGGATCTTAATGTGTAGGTGAGATGCGATGATAGAGGCTGGTGTGGTTCAGGTATGCTCAAAAGTTCAGATGAATACGCAATAGTCCGGCAGGACGACTACTATACCTCCGCTGAAAATGCGTTGGCTCATGATGCGATGTTGTACTTGACAAACCCTCATCTGGGTCCAATCCAAGGACGTCCCGTATCCACGTATCCCCCAGCAGCAAACACGCGCCTTCTGAACCATCTCGCCTTCGTTGCATTCCATTCAGCAATAGGAGTCGCATCTTTCCAATGGGCCCCCCACGCATCGATATCTAGATCCTCGTTTGACCAGCCTTCACGTCCAATGCGGTCTTCATTGCCAATGATTCCTGACCTCTGTCGTCCACTCCTGTTAACGTAATCTTCTGAAACTCGCACATTCCCGCGCCTCTACTGCGAGATGCCCAACTCCTTGTAGAAAGCTTCGGTTTGGGGCTTGCGACCAAGGAACTCCTCAAGAATATCCATCTCCTCCTTGGAACCACCACGCTCGAGAACCGTGTGCCGGTAGCGACGGCCTTCGGTGGGGTTCATGGGATCCTTCTTGAAGACAGTATAGAACATGTCTGTGGAGTAGACCTGAGATGAGAGGTAGCCGTAGTAGCTGTGATGGTTAGCATGTAATGTTTGGTAAAGTGATTGAACGTGACTTACCCAGCGTCATAACCACCGATCAAGTGGCCAAACGTAGCCTGTCCGTTACCCCAGTGCCAGTCACCCTTCTTATCACCCTCCAACGACTCAGGTCCCTTCAGCTGACTGATCTCGTGCCTCAAAGAGTTGTACTTCTCAGTAATATCCATCTTCTCAAGCTCCTCATGGCTGGCTGGCTCGTGAACAGCCATGTCAAAGGTGCCGAAATGCAACTGTCTCAAGTTGAATAGGGCGTCGTTGACATGCTTGGTTGAGATCAACTTTGCAACGAGTGACTGGGGGATCTGTTCCGCTGGCTTCTTGTCGGCGCCTGAAGACTCTAGATACGCCTTCTCGTAGTCGGCAGAGATGTGAGAGTAGTGGTGTGATAGAGAGCGTAGTTGCGACGGTGTCCAGCACCAGTTCTCCAGCATCTGAGATGGTGCCTCAACAAAGTCACGAACAGTGTTGGTGCCGTGGAAGCGAGAGTAGGTTGTCCGCGATACCAAGTCATGAATACCGTGTCCAAGCTCGTGGAAGAGGGTAACGACTTCATCGTGCTTCAGTAGCGAGGGCTTCTTCTTTGTTGGCTTCGAGAAGTTGCAGACTAGTGCCGTTGCGGGGTATCGTCGCTTGCCGTTCTCGTCTATGTAACCAGGCTGGAGGTTGAAGTTGGCGGCATGTCTACCAATAAGTCAGTATTCATCTCATATGCAGGTTGTACAGCGGCTTTACTTACCCGTACTTGCCGTCCCGAGGGAACAGATCGAGGTAGAGGTAGCCGACAAAGCCCTCGCCCTCGCCCTTGTCATCCCAAACGCTAAAGATCTGCACCTCCTCATGCCAGACAATATCGGAACCCTTACCGCCATCAGCAAGGGCAGCCCTGTCTTCCTCGCCAACGATCTCAACGAAGACCAGACCAAATAGCTCTTCAAAGATCTTCAACATGCCTTGGATAGTCGTCTGCAGAGGGAAGTATTCGGCAATGACTTGGTGGTCCAACTGATAGTCCTTCTCCAGTAACAGACGATCGTAGTACCGGTTGTCCCAGAGGTAGTAGTCTTTGGTCAGCGGGCCGGTAAGTCCATTTTCCTTCACATCTTGCTCTTTCAACGCCATCAGCTTCTCAATCTCTTTCTTGCCGCCGGGTGCAAGCCGAGTGCGAAGGTCACCGAGGAAGTCGTCGACTGTCTTGGTAGTCTTCGCCATCTTATCTTCTATCCGGAATTGCGCGTGGTTGTCGTAGCCGAGAAGGCGGGCGGCTTCGTCACGAAGGAGGATGGCCTCCCTGAACAGAGGCACATTATCGTTACACTTGTTCTCATTCTCGACAAAGACCTTCATGCGCGTCTCCGGGTTCGTCGCGTACTTGAGCGTCGGGAAGAGGTCGGGGTACTTGAAGGTCAGGAACAGCTTGCCGTCGAATTTACCCTCTCCCTTCTTAAGTCCTGAGAGGACATCTTCTGGCACGCCGTGTAGC
This sequence comes from Alternaria novae-zelandiae, assembly GCF_023758075.1. NCBI lineage: Eukaryota > Fungi > Ascomycota > Dothideomycetes > Pleosporales > Pleosporaceae > Alternaria > Alternaria novae-zelandiae. The sequence continues at coordinate 1,961,626 of NW_026056962.1, read as the reverse complement.
TCCTCGGGTGTAAACCACAACCCTCCGCTTTCCTCGTTAAGGTTCTTCTGGAAAGCAATGCTGATCTGACTCAGACGCTGCTTGATCTCCTTGAAACGATCCCTCTTGGGGCCCGCGGGAAGATTCAGACCATTCCTAATGAACGACTTGTGGTCCTTCTCGAGCAGCCGTCGGGACTCCGGGTCTAGGTCCTCGCCCTTCTTCAGTACTGCATCGATGAGGTTGAAGACGTCCTCGCGCATAGACGACTCAATACCAAAGTCGTCGAGCATCTGCTCCACCTCGCTGGACGCATCGCGGAGCTCCTTGCTTGTCGACACGGCGTTGTAGAAGCCGAGGATATGCGATTCGATGGCCATCTTGTTGTCATCGCGGGCGATGGGAAGGAGTACGTTTGCGAAGTTGGCGCTCTCGGGCTTCACGTCGCGGACAATGGCATCTTGGACACCTCGTGACCTGTCGATCTGGGGCAAGCGTCAGCATTTGGTCGATGTACCCTTCCGGCGGGGTCGGCAGCAGTAATTGCGAGCGGAAGCTTTGGAATCACGGAGCTGCACATACCAGTCGCTTTGCGTCATTCACCAAGCTCTCCTTGGTAGCCGTGAACTTGGGCGGCAACTGCGGCGGTGTCTTGTATTGCGAGGGAGCCATGGTGGAGTTGGTGAGTGGCCTAAACGGTTGTGTGTAGAGGGGATGCCGTAGAGGCGAGGGCTTGACGTATTGCAGTATAGATGGTACGCGGCCGCCGAGTCGGATTGAAGCCAGGATGGCGGATGTTGCGATGAAGAGAGCGACAGCGGCGAGGAATAGCTTGGTTAAGCGTGAGGAAGCCACGATGCAGGTGGGTAAACAAGGGCCTGCTACTTAAGCCGAGATGTGGGGGAGATCCACAGGTGCGATTGGTGTGCTGCGATAAACAACGGCTCTGTAGCTACGAGCACGACGGTGAAAGCGGTTGAGTATAACGCGGGCGTCTACGTGACCTCTCCATCGCTCTCTGGACAGCCGCATGAGATCGCCGCTGACGCCCAGGTGGATAGCTCCGCCCGGTGTTAGCCTCAAATGGCAAGGCGGCATCGTTAAACCCATGTCATCCTGCCCCCCTCATGCAACACCCGATGTTAGACATGGCCGCAGTCGGCCGTGACGAATGTCTTCCTGCAGCTGCCAATGTGCATACAGAACGCGACATTTGTGTTCATGAGACCAGCGCAGTCTGTGCAGTTCACAAGTGACACAGCTATTACGAGTTGCTTACATTCTTGAGGGAAAAAAATATGAGCTTCATTAAAGGCAGATTATCATTATCGTTACAAATACAAGAAGGCAACCCTGAGCTCCTCAGACCGTCATGTGCGGATGCTGTTGTGGTTCTAGCAATGTCTCGCCCCTACTAGCTGAGCTCAGACTTTCCGGTATGGTGATGAAGGGCCCCCAAGCAGAACCTCTAGTACGCATTGTCTCTTCGTGTATCGTGATGAAGCAATTGTCCTGCTCACTGGCTCTCTTGACGTCCTGGAGCGGCCATTCGCCCATATCGAGCGCTTTGTGCTGGCTAAAGGCATCGATCTGAACAGGCCGCGATGGCACTCTGTTGACCTTTACTGGCGTTGCGCTTCGTTCTTCCTTTTGAGTACTGCGAAACAAGAGACGCAGGAATGGTATAGATGCAGAGATTATGCCGCTGTTGGTCTCAACCTGACCCCACAGAAGTAGGTCGTTTCCAAAGCGCGCAGAGTTGGAGGGCGACTCAGCCCACAGCATCATGACCCACATGCGTACGGACGATGCGGTTATGGCCATGATGCCAACTGAGAAGATGCCGATGAGTGCTAGACGCTTGGTCATAGCTATGCGAAGACTGAGAAGTGTCGGAAGGGGAAGCATGAGGATGATGATATCGGTTATCAGGTTGGATGCCGAGGAGAACACCCATAGCTTGATGGGGTCGAAGCATTTGACTGGCTTTCGGTGTGCGTTTGGGTTGCGATCGAACTGAGCGAAGTAGTTGGTTGTCGACCAAGCGTCTGATGGGTTCTCGCATTGGAAGGTAGATGCCATGCTTGCAGCAAACGTGTACATGCAGACGAAAGCGATCGTAGCATAAACGAGCTTGCGGAACGTGCGGTTCGCGGCGATGGCGCGATAGAAGAAGAGGATACTGAGCTTGACGAAGCCCAGCCCGATGGTATAGGTCAAGCGGTAGACCCACCATGATATGAGATTGCCACGGACTTGCGGCTCGATCAGGGGCCGCTTCTCCTGGATGGATGTTAGACATTGTTGTTGGCTGAACTTTGGTTTCTCTCACTGGATTGAATAGATAGCTTGGACGAGTATGGGCGCTGGTCTCATCTTGATAGAAGTTCACCACGAAGTTGCCCCATGTAACTACCTGCATCTCATTAGCTTTATCGTCGAGGAGACGAGGCTCAGACTTACAAGAGCCACAAACATGAGGTGATCGCTAGCACTGACAGTTCCCATCAAAAACCATCTGCAATAGTATCTGTTCGAGGACGTCAGCCTGTTGCCATATCACATCAACGCCAATTAGTCCTACCGCAACGCTACGATGACGGTCGACATCGTCGTGAGTATCGCCCCAACAATCACCACCACATATCCCGGCCGGAAGTACATGTTGAATGGCTGCGCGTGAAGCACAACAAGGAGAGTATCTAGGCTCGATTGAACGATTCGACGTGTGCAACAATGCGCCCGGACAGCAAGAGAAGAAAACGAATGTATGAACAAACATGAACATGAACAAAGTGAGTCGGGCCTGAGCGTTCGGTTATGAGGACGGATACAAAATGCAAACCTGAGGATTCCCCAGATTCTGCACAAGCGGGAGGGAGTGTCCCATAGGCCGTGTGGCGCTCCTTACGCGTGTGAACAAGCATTACTATCCCAGCTGTGGCGATCATGCGAGAGAAGCGACCGGATGGCTCGACGCGAAGTGAACCATAGTACATGTCTGGAGAATGCGATTGGTCTATGGCATCGAGAAAGTTCGCAGCTAGCGAATGATGCAAGGCTTAGAAACCGTTGTATAACATCGGGCAGCCATATGATCGGCCCGTAGCCTTGAAGAATCCACAGGAATCCACAATGGCATGCTATGAAGGAACAAAATGGGGCTGCGTCGTGATCTTGGCGCATGTGGTACGATCAAGATAGAGACGCTATCTCTATGCTGGGCTACGGAAGTCATGCGCGCTAAGTCCAAAACAGGTACTAACCGTGAAAGGAAAAGAGACAGCGGCCATGTGGCTAGATTCGGGTAGCTAAAGGCTTGCATGATGTGATGGGCTCGGCAGCAGAGCTTCCATCAGACCCACTTTTAGCCGGGTGGGCGTTGTGACGTGAGTGTCAGAGACCCTGAGGCTGAAACGCTTGTTGCACGCGTTACTCAACAACGAGAGCCTGAGGCGATAGACGAACGACGATGTCGCATTCGGATGCTGTTACGTAGTCTACCAATTGAAATGCTCGGGCATCGTGCTGGTTAGGAGAGCTCGATGGGATCGTGCATTTTGAGCCTAGACCGCCCTCAAAAGATTGCCCATCAAATACTGTAACGACGCACCCTGGATTGTGGGTACTTGAAGGGAAGATAGGAAACATGAAGTTGCAATAAAGTCGGCAGTCTCCTGGTAAGCCGGGATGAGGATGGAAAACGACGTCGCAAGGCAAGATAGAATGCTGTACCTGATTGAGGCGGTACAGAAGGCCGGCCTCGAAACAAGGGATCGTAGGAAACGTCAAACCCCGGTAGAAGAGGTGTAGAGCCCACCGCTGCAACACAGTTAGTAGCACTTTCCTGTGATCACAGTCTGATGTTCGTGGGAGTTGCAGCGGGGGGTGCTCTCAAACATCTGCGGGGTGACGACTGCCGAGCGCTACACGAAGGTCGGCATCTGAAGGCCGCTTACACCGATGCGCAAGTTGAGTTTGGAGGTGGCTGGCGGCGCCAATGAGTCGTTGTTGAGGGAGAAAGCAGCCGTAAGACAAGCCAAGGATTTGGACACACCCTGAGTGAGAATGACTCACCGCTGCGCGCTATGATTGGACCATCGGGTGGCTTTAAGTGGGGCTGTGAACATCATCCGGGGACCACACTTTGGACTAAGGCACCGCAGCTGCAAGCCTCAGGCTTGCGTTCAGCGAAAAGGGCGTACGGGGTTTTGGCGACGGAAAGTCCGGTTGGGTTCCCAAAGCGAGTATGATTTGGCAGATAATGGTGTTGTTGATGTAGGACATCGTCGAGGGTGTTGCTCACTTCGACTCATTGTGAGGTTGATGGACGTCTTCAAGGGCTCAATTTGTGTAGGTATAGGCTCTTGCTCATTATGAGCCAGAGTGATTGTCGCGGAAGATGAATGCAAACATCAGTATAAATTGAGGACAGTGCAACATAGAGTCATATGTAGAACAGATATTGAATTCATCATTCGACGAGATTGACAGTGAGTGTACACCACCAGAACCCTACAACCTCTGAGATTAAACCCTATTTTGCCGATCTGAATATCGCCCTGAACAGGCGTACCATGATCCGACCCATTGTCCGACATCGTCTGAAAGGAGGCCTCTCTAGATGATGAAACATGAAAGATTAGGCCACCACATGCTGACAGACCAATACAGGGTTACTTGTGAGAACGGAGCAGGGCACGAAGCGTCTCGACCTCTCCCTCCAACCTGGCGTTGCGGACTTTAAGGTCGTCTCGCTCGGCTTTGACTTCCTTGAGTTCGGTCTCGAGGGTACTCATTTGATCGACGCGCTTTTGGCGGTAGCGACGGGCAGCAAGGGTGTTTGCCTTTCGCTTCTCAACTCGGCAGGAGGGTTCTGAATCCTTGGGGCTGTTCTTTGTAGATGACAATTTGGACGACGAGACTTGCTCAGGAGGTGATGAGCTCTGATCCTTGTGACTTGTCGAGGAAGAACCAGAATGAGAGTAATCTACGTAGGTTAGTTACTGGACAATTGAGAAGCGTGGCGTGGTCTTTACCTCTGGTCATCAGCGCAGATGTGTTCATAGTGTTGATATTGCCCATGCCAGGCGGCATGGTAAGCATGTTCATGTTGTCTTCCGCGATCGAAAGTGAAGCAGGCCCGCCAGGAAGCAGTTGCGTGCCATCGCCAAGATATTGTGAGTCAGAATGGGGGAAGAGGTCCCAGTCCGGAGTGGTATGGAAAGAAGGGTCCGGTGCAAGTAGGCCACCTGTCAAGGCGGCGGATGAGGAAGTAGAAGATAGAAGTGAAGGGGTATCGAACAGAGCACTGTTATTATCGGCGGTCGAGTAGGAGAGTGCAAACTCCCAATTAATTGACTGACTTCCAGGGTGGTTTGGCGACGAGACGGAGTTGCTGTGGCTGCCAGTACAGGCGGGCGAGTTCGCTTGGAACGAATCGCATGGAGAAGATTGAATACTGCATTTCGGGATGTTAAAGGGCGGGTCCTGGTACCCGCTGGTGAAATCGAAGAAATCGTCAAGTGAAATTGGAAACTATCTGAAGGCGCCCAGCACTGGGTGATGAGCGCGAAGTTTGGTGACGAGAGGAAGAGGAGCGCGGGGTGGCTTCTCTTTATACGGGAGGACGGTGCCTAGGTGGGTTTGATTAGGGCTGATGGCTGATGGCATGCGCTAGCGGCCTACCCCGGTCGCAGTTTCCTGCAACTTTGAATGTAACCCGGCTGCGCCCACCAGCTTCGGCAAGCACAGCCCACACCGACGCCATGGCTACAATACACTCCTCACGATTACTACGGCCCAATCTCGCACTCGTGCAACAGGACACAGTCCTGTCTTTCCTGGTGCCGTCGGTCCAATGCGCGCGCTTCTCCACATCACCCGCCCGATGGAAAAGAGACAACAACAGCAACAGAGGCAATTCCGCCGTCAGAGCTACGGGTCTGCGTCCTAGACAAACATTGTCGGTCAAGGAGAAAGATTTCGCAAAGCAGCGGTTGCCCAAGCCCGTCAAGATCGAGCAGGAAGTGACTGGCACACCCGACCACGGCCTGTGGGATTTCTTCAAGGACCAGCAGCTCTTGCAGACACCAGTAGAAGAGCAGAAACATGGTAGGCTGCCATTGGTTCCGTGACGGGAAGCGGGTAACTGACAGAGGCACAGGAAGGTCGTGGACTGTTGGCGAGCTGCGCAGTCGAGACTGGGACACCCTGCACCAGCTGTGGTGGGTATGTGTGAAGGAGCGGAACCGTCTTGCGACCGAAAAGCTTGAGCGAAAGCGTCTGGACGCGGGCTACGGCGACTTCGAAAATGAGGAGCGAGACAAAACGGTGCAGGAGACGATGAAGGCGATTCTTGACACATTGGCCGAGCGACACCAGGCATACCAGGAAGCCTACGTGCTAGCGCAGAGCGATCCAGACATCGACTTGTCGAGGACAGACGGTCCACAGTACACTCAAACACCATACGTACGTATAACTTCTCAGGATAGCTATCCACATGCTGACCCATTTGTAGGAACCCGTAGAAGCAGACGAGACGCCGTACGAGACTCCGGCCGAGCAAACCATCGAAGAGCCCTCGAAAGACAAAGTACTTGTAGAACCCGAAGTGCAACCGAAGGAGAAGGTGAATCACGCATAATGAGGATCATGGGCGCAGGTGGCATATGCGCCTGGGTAGCTACCCGGCGAGGAATGTACCTATTGAAACTTTTGCAACGGTACGGACATCGTACAAATATGACTACGATCATAAACACATCGCATATGGGATGGCGAACGGGGAGCACTGCTAGTGCGGCGAAGATGCTGTATAGAATAGGGTGGCCAGGGCGGCCTCTGTAGCATATCGCGTGTATCACAATCAGTCATGAAATCAATGAAGTGCACTAGTCAAGCGTATGCTAACCGCGACGAGTTATGAAAGTAATGCGAGCATAAACAGCCCTGGAGGTCGACCAGATTGGCGAGGCGCTTCCCAGAGAGAGCTACAACCCCACATCCATCACACCGCCTAGGGCTAACACCGCCTGTCCACGCGCCTTCTTAGCGGACACCCTCTACCGCAATCCTCAACTTTCTTATTCTGCACCCGACATCTGACAGCCATGGACGAGATTGCCCCCGAATACGACGTAGTGGTCCTGGGAACAGGTGGGTTGCCCTTACCCCACCTACGTAACGCTGCCGTCGCGGAAGCTAACTATCTCCAGGTCTCACGGAATGTGTACTTTCAGGGTAACACACGGACGCGTGCCAGCTTTCGAGTTCGTACTGACATGCTTGCAGAGTCCTTAGTGTCAAGGGCAAGAAGGTGCTCCACATCGACCGCAACGACCACTATGGCGGGTATGTTATCTGAACAGGTACTCTGAGGGGCGAGAGCTAACAGGAAGCAGTGAGGCAGCATCGCTGAACATTGAAGCAGTAAGTTCACACCACACCTGACGGTCAAACACATACTAACACGGTACCCAGCTTTTCAAGCGATATGGCCAGACCGAGGGCGAGCCATGGAAGAAGTACGGCCGCGTCAACGACTGGAACATCGACCTCGTCCCCAAGCTGCTCATGTCCAACGGTGAACTCACCAACATTCTCGTTTCCACCGACGTCACCAAATACCTCGAGTTCAAGCAGATCGCCGGCAGCTACGTACAACAGGGCAACGGCGCCAAGGCAACCGTCGCAAAGGTCCCCTCAGATGCCGGCGAGGCGCTGCGATCGCCTCTCATGGGTCTCTTCGAGAAGCGTCGGGCGAGGAACTTCCTCGAGTGGGTTGGCGCTTACAATGCGGATGACCCAGCGTCACACAAGGGTACGGATGGTCAAGTGAAAAGGAATAGAGAATGGTGACTGACATCTGACGCAGGCATCGATATCCAGAACTGCACCATGAAGGACGTATACGACAAGTTCGGCCTTGAGGCTACCACTCGCGATTTCATCGGTCACTCCATGGCCTTGTACCCCACCGACGACTACATCACACAGAAGGGGCAAGCAAATGAGGCCGTCCAGCGCATCAGGCTCTACGTCAACTCCATGGCACGCTACGGAAAGTCGCCCTACATCTACCCGCTCTACGGTTTGGGAGAGCTTCCTCAGGGTTTCGCTCGTCTCTCCGCTATCTACGGTGGTACCTACATGCTGAACACCGACGTCGACGAGTTCCTCTACGAAGGCGACAAGGTTGTGGGTATCAAGGCCACCATGAAGGAGAAGGACGACGCTGGCGAGGGCATGAAGTTTGAGACCAAGGCAGGAAAGATCCTCGCCGACCCCTCATACTTCCCCGGCAAGGCGCGTGTTACTGGACATTTGCTCAAGGCCATTTGCATTCTGAACCACCCCATCCCCAACACAGCCGATGCCGACTCACTGCAACTGATCATTCCTCAGTCTCAGGTCGGACGCAAGCACGGTACGTATACACCCGTATGCCCACAGAACCCTTGCTGACAGTTCCCACTAGATATCTACATCGCTGTCGTCTCGTCTGCACACAACGTCTGCCCCAAGGGCTACTACATCGCCATTGTCTCCACCATCGCTGAGGGCGACAGCAACCACCACCTTGAGCTCCAGCCCGGTCTTGACCGTCTCGGAAAGATCGAGGAGAAGTTCATGGGCCCAGCTATCCCACTCTACGAGCCAATTGAGAGCGGTGCCAAGGACAACATCTTCATGTCGAAGAGCTACGACGCCACCAGCCACTTTGAGACAACGACTGGTATGTTTCCGATGTCTGAAATGGTGCACGAAATACTGACATATGACAGATGACATTAAGGACATTTACCAGCGGGCCGAGGGCCATGAGCTGGTTGTCGAGGGCCTGAGAGAGGGCGCGAACTTCAATGTTGAGGAATAGACAAGGTCCACGAGGCGACGGATGATACAAGCATCAACGGTCTTTTAGGTATATCGTTTGGTAATCGGTAAAGACTTGGCTTCTACAATGACTTGCATTCTCAACATGTGTGAACGCGTGATGCTGCGGAGCTCGAGCTCGGTATTTCCTATTTGGGCGATGAAATCGGTTCCTTCCAATTCGACCACCACGCGCGTCTCGACGAACGTGTCAGTCCGTCCCAGATCAAGATAGACAACAAGTCAAAGCTGCATCCATTCGAGGCGTATTGAGTCGTGATGTTGTACCTGTGCCTATGACGACGGTAGATCTTGGCAGGGATACCTCCATGGCTCCGCAACCATCTGAGTACTGCAACGCGTCCACAAAACGTGTCCTCGAAGCGCATTGCTGTTCCCACACTCCTTTACCATGGCGCAATTCGGTCGCTACAGGTTCCTGCTGGTAGCAGTAGTGTTCCATCTGGTGTACATCTATACAATATTCAGCATACATTTCACAAGTCCGATTGTTCATGGCATGCGCGAGCACCGCGTGGAGACGCAGGAAGCTCCCGCGAAACGTTTAGTGCTTTTTGTTGGTGAGTCGCGTCAAATGGGCCTCCATTCGGCACTGACAGTATTACAGGCGACGGTCTCCGTGCAGACAAGGCATTTCAATCGTTTCCTAACCCTGACCCCAATCCTCCGACCCCTCTCGCAGACAACACCAGCGACCCGCGACCTCTCGCCCCGTACCTTCGCTCTCGCGTACTAGAACATGGCACCTTTGGCGTCTCCCATACACGCGTCCCCACCGAATCGCGCCCCGGACATGTTGCGCTCATCGCAGGTTTATATGAGGATGTCTCCGCGGTCACGACCGGGTGGAAGCTGAACCCAGTCAACTTTGACAGCGTCTTCAATCGAAGCCGGCATACGTGGAGCTGGGGCAGTCCTGACATTCTTCCCATGTTTGAGGCGGGCGCTGTACCTGGGAGAGTCGACGCATACTGCTATGGTGCTGAAGAAGAGGATTCCTCCAAAGACGCCTGGGTGTTGGACGAATGGGTATTCGAGCGCGTCAAGAAGCTCTTTGCGGACGCCAAAACGAACGCGACACTGGACGCAGAATTGAGGCAGGAGAAGAACGTCTTCTTCCTCCACTTGCTTGGAATCGACACCACAGGCCATGCGCATCGACCATATTCGTGGCAATACTTGCACAACATTCAGATCGTGGACCGTGGAGTTCAGGAGATTACGGAGCTGATTGAAGAGTTCTACAACGATGACAAGACGTCCTTTGTGTTCACAGCGGACCACGGCATGAGCGACTGGGGAAGCCATGGCGACGGACATCCAGACAATACGCGCACACCCTTGATTGCATGGGGTGCTGGTGTTGCAGCCCCATTGAAAAACGTATCAGGCGTTGCCAAAGGCCACACCGAGTTTTCTTCTGACTGGAACTTGGACGAGGTCGAACGACACGACGTTGACCAAGCCGACGTCGCGGCATTGATGGCGTACCTGGTCGGTTTGGACTTTCCCACCAACTCCGTTGGAGTCTTGCCGCTCTCTTATCTTGACAAAGACCCCAAAGCCAAGGCTGAGGCTCTTCTTGCCAACGCTAAGGAAATACTGGAAATGTATCACGTCAAAGAGGATATCAAGAAGTCGACACAACTCCGCTACAAGCCGTTCTCTGGCCTTGGTGACGAGGCACATTCTGTCGAACATCGCATTGCGGAAATACAAGCTTTCATCGACAAGGGCAACGACGCAGAAGCTATCCGTGAGACTTACGAGCTCATCGATCTTGGTCTTGAAGGATTGCGCTACTTGCAGACGTACGATTGGCTCTTCCTCCGGACGCTGGTGACTGCTGGCTATGTCGGATGGATCGTGTTCGCCATCACGACAGTCATTGACCTGCATGTGCTCACCGAACATGTGCCAGCACAAAGAACGGCGGCCAGTATGGTGGTGTTCTCTTCTGTGTTTGTTGCGCTCTGTGGAGTATTCTTCAAACAGGAATCACCAATCGTCTACTACGCATACGCCGTATTCCCTGTCTTGTTTTGGGAGGAAGTCTTTGCGCAGAGGCTGTCGCTTGTCAAGGGCAGCAAGGTTCTATTTGGTCATTTGAACTCAGGCGCCGATGTTGCGAAGCTTGTCTTTGCGACTTTGGGCTTTTTCGGTCTCCTTGAGGCTTTGGTACGTGGGCCATGCACAGAAAGACACGATGGTACTAACTCAGAGATAGGTCCAAAGCTACTTCGTCAGAGAAATCTACACCGTATGCTACCTGGTTGCAACATTATGGCCAGCAGTGTATGGACAGGAGTTTGTGAAGAAGAACATGGCGACAGTCGCCACTTGGGTCCTGTCTTGCGTAGGCATGAGTGCTTTCACACTATTACCAGCCAACAAGGCAGAGGACACTCGCCTGATGTGAGTGCGCCGCTTCTCATAATCGATCGGGGACTAACGACCTGCAGTCTTCTTGGAGGCGCATTGATGTTTGTCATCGGCGCGCTTTACCTGCTCTTTGAGAAAAGCATTCTCGAAGACGGTAAATCCGAAGCCGAACTCGCCAAGCATGAACTCAACAACAACTCTCGTATTATACTGGGCGTCCAGCTCGGTCTCGTAGTGCTGTCCATGATTGTCACGAAAAGCAGCAGCGGATACCTCCAAGCGCGCGTAGGCATACCATTTGGTGTTCTGACAGTGACACGAGCAACACTGCTGGCCTCCCTCGTCGTCCCTCAACTGCATGGTCTCTACCCAAACACACACTACGTCCACCGCCTCGTAGTCATCTTCCTGCAGTTCGCGCCGACATTCATCATCCTATCGATCTCGTACGAAGGGCTATTTTACTTCGCCTTCTGCATGTGTCTGTTCAGCTGGATGCGCCTCGAGCACCAGGTGTACCTGCATAACTCCGCCAACCCATCAAATGCAGCCATTACATCGGATCCGGCCAAGCCTACCATGGACGCTGCATCCGATCGCCTCAACTCGCTCCAAAAGGGGGAGTACAGAACATTGACCCTAGCCGACGCCCGCATCGCCCTCTTCTTCATCTTCTTCATCCAGTCGGCCTTTTTCAGCGCATCAAACATCGCGTCGGTGTCGTCCTTCTCGCTCGACGCCGTCTACCGGCTGGTCCCCATTTTCGATCCCTTCTCTCAAGGCGCACTTCTCATGCTCAAGCTCATGGTGCCATTTGCGGCTCTCTCGGCCAATTTTGGTCTGCTCAACCGCCGTCTGGGTGTGGCGCCGTCGGCCCTCTTCATGGTGGTGATGGCGGTCAGCGATGTCATGACACTGAGCTTCTTCTACATGGTCAAGGACGAGGGGAGCTGGCTGGAGATTGGAACCACGATTAGTCACTTTGTTATTGCGAGTTTGCTGGGTGTGTTTGTTAGCGGACTCGAGATTTACAGCGAGTGGACTATTCGGGGGGTGGAGTTTGGTGGTAGCAAGAAGACGCAGGGGAATGGGACCGTCAACGGAAAGGCTAGCGGAAAAGTAGAGTAGTTGGTGTATGGAGTAGTTGTAGTGCGTTTAAAATTAGTTTCGTATGCGAGCGTATGGTCACCTCATACAAGGGAAAAGCTGAACAAGTGCGCTGAAGTCGACATTACTATAAAAACATCAGTTTGAGAATTGTCAAGGCAATGTAGTCTTATCAGTTCCGCAGAAGTGGCTGTCCAGTTTTCTTTTCGACAGGGTTTGATGTTCCAACCCTGTTGAGATAGGGGAAGCAATGGTCGAAAAGTATGGTTCACTACGGCAACGGTAGGATCGCTGGAGGCGCTGTACCAAACACGCAGGAAACGCACGCTGACTGGAGCTAGGAAGATGCATGCTTCCGAGATGAGCTTGGGTTGCCGGGCAACATTGCGCTGTGCAAGTGCCTGAATCGGTCGTGATGCTCTGGAAGCGACGGCAGCCGCGTGGGGAAGGCGAGGTCGCTTGAAGGAGCATCGCCGTGCTGTCTCGTTATCAGACGAGATGGGCGGGCGGCAGGCTCGAAGCGGTCGCGAGAGGTGTGATGTGGCTGGGGACGGGCGGCTGGGAAGGCTCGGCTCCACAAACTAGCGGGGCCTGCGGATGCTGCGCTGGGCGGCATGCGAGAATGGTCCTACCCAACGCACGACTATACAAAGCCTACGCTCGTCAACAACATCCGTTCGGCGCATTATTACCTCCGCTACCGTCTGCGGCGCATTGTTTACGTCTATCGCTCCGCAAAAGACATATAGTCCGTCTTGTGCGACGCGCCGTGTGTGTGTGCAACGCAGCGCATCATCGATAGTCGTGTTATCGTGTCTTGGAACCAGGGGCCCGCCCCAACCACCGCCGCCAACAGCAGCCCGTCGTTCAACCTCGCACTTTTCCTGCGAATCGAAAGCCTAAATCCCACACGCCCAACCATTCTTTATTCGTATCTCCAGGCGCAATCTCGCTTCGTCTGAACTGCCAGCTTATAACACCGCCGGCCTTCACCCTTCGCTGCAGACTCTTCTTTTCGCATAATGTTCTTCAAACGGTAAGTCGGACCTGCTACGCGCTGCATCTGGTGACGCGCACTAACTTTGCATAGTCGGTCCCGAGCCAATTCTTACGTCGACAACAGTGAGAACCCGCGCTCGCAGTCATTCGACGATTACACAGATAAGCGCCCCGAGTCGAGCCGTAAGGAGTCCCACCACAGCCAGCCCTTTTCCCCTACCGAGGAGCCGGACATGTATCCCCGCCAGCAGCAACCCCAAGAGCCGACGTACGCGCAGAGTGCTCCCCCAACCCACAACAACATGCCCATCCGCTCCCAGCAGGTGCCCCCGACCGGCAGCAGCGCCCCGATGGGGCTCGGCATGCCCGACCTCATCACCGCTGCCTTCAACCAGGCCGTCCAGCCCTACACGGAGAAGATCGAGCAGCTCGAGAGCCAGCTCGCCGACATGCAGAACTGGGTCGACCAGCTCGAGCAGCAGCGCGCCGAGGTGCACAACTGGATCGACAAGCGCGGACTGCGCCCAGGTAAGCCGCCTGCACTGCTCGCTGCACCGCTTTGTACTGACCTGCCCAGATGTTCCTGCCTCAATTGCTAAGATCATGGACACAACTACCGCCGACGCTGCGCCCACACTCAACGCCCAGCTCGACCGCAAGATCACCATCGTCAACTTCGACCTGCACCGCCTGCAGGACGACCTCAACGACTCCATCTCCTCGTCACACTTTGCCTCGGCCATGCTGAAGTTCCTGCCTGACATCCAGCGCCTGACACTGCTCCCGTCCGGCCCGCGCTACGCCTTCGACCTCATCCTGAAGCTCGGCGGCAACCTCAACTCACACGGCGGCATCGACAGTGCTGACGCCGGCGACATAGCAGCCCGCCGCGACTTCTACAATAGACTCGACGAGACCATGGTCGATGTGGTCCAGCGCCGCTTCGGCGAGGGCGAGGGCTGGGACGTCAAGCGCGAGATCAAGCGCATCGAGAAGACAGCCAGCTACCTCAAGACCTACGGCGTCGAACCATACTTCCCCTCAACGCTTGAGATGATGAAGCGCGAGATGGAGTTCCAGCCGCACCCCAACGGCGGTGTTCCCAATGGCGGAACAGGAACCCCACCGCGGTACCATTAGATCTCTTGAGTGTGTGAGCTGAGGTGTGCTGACAGTCTGTAGCTCGGGAGAGTCGATCGAACAGAGGATAGAAGCGAGGCTGGCGAAACTAGCACAACTCACGCAAGCTATCAAGAAGTGTCGAAGTGCGCAGGACAGCTTGGGCCAATTGCATCAGTTCGTCGACCACACACCCGGGCGCTCTTCGGGGCCTCCCCCGCCGCTCCCTGCACGGCCTCCGCCTCAGCCGCCTACGAGAACTGCGCCACCTCCACCCGGATCTGTCTCGGATCTCTGTCTTGGTGGTGTTGGCGCCGCTCCGGCTGCTTGATGAAACTTTGTACTTAATACTCTTGATTGAACGAATTTCCTTGATGTGTTGCATGAAGCGGGGAAGGGAAGGAATTGGGGGTAAATTGGGGTGTGGTTCTTCTTCTGCATCATACCCGAGCATTTTTGGTAAACGGTGGCGTTTGGGAATTGGGTAGCCTCCTGCATGTAGCTCGCGGCGTACATTTAGTATAGTTGTCGCTTCTTTTGAAGTAGTAATTGAGAACATGACTGAAAACACTTGTCTGTAGCGTACATCATTGCAAAGTGAGTGACTCAAGGTCAACGTAGGCTCCAGGGTGTTTAGTTTTCTCTTTTAATGAGGTGGGAGAGGATAGAGCTTCTAAAGTCTTGCTTGACTGGACTGCATGCGCTCAAAAACACCATTCGCTAGAAACGTGGTGATGCACTGACAGCGCACATCACCGGGCCTGCATTATGGAAGAAACGAACCCGAGGTGGACATGCACTCGCTCAGCTTCTTTGCGGATATCAGGCGTAGCGGCTTGGCAACAGTGTGTCTGTGTATAAAAGATCTACTGCTGCTACTCACTGTCTTCTCCTTCATTATCTCAGTCTAGGTGTAATACTCCAAAAACTTAGCATACCGGTACTGATGTTCTGTCTGCTCCTCCTTTTCCAAAATGTCGTTGACAAAGTACCGATGAATTTCTGCTCCGCTCTCTCCTCTTCTTTGAAAATATTCAAATCCACATGTCATACAGTACATGAGTCCAGAAAGACATCGAGGCTCTAGTAATGTCGCGATCTTCGAGATTGGCGAAAAACAAAATTACCTGCGGTTCCCTCATGTGGATTTCGGGAGTTCAAAAGACAAACCGGCGCCCTCCATGTGGGCGCTGGTGGAACTGTGGTTTTGAGACATTTCGAAAAGTCAAAGGCCAAGATAGCATGAGCTTTTCGGTGGTTTTTACGCTTTACTGCTCTTTTGGCGCCGCGCTGTCGTGGGAGATGGGTATAAAATACGGTCTTCTGCGCCTTCGAACGTTACTTCCTATACCATACTTTCTTTCTAAAACTCCAAAGTTACCGCTGCACAACGAATGACTGTTCTGTCTTTCTCCAAATCAAAACCAATCGATGTTTCTTCTATGGTGGCTGTTTCCTCTTTCTTCTCTTATATTTGAGTAGACAGGCGCATACCAATGTACTCAGAACTGTCGACCACAATTCGTTGGTTTTCCTTCTTCTCAAACACATTTTCAGAAGAAGCATCAGAAAGTAGTACTGGCAGATGTCATGGAGACCGCTGCTGTTGCGCTGGCTGATCTTGGAAGCGTGCGACACACAAAAAAGGGCACAGTCATTACTGACATGTTGGGGGAAAGAGCAGAGAAGTTGACGCACTGAACTTCCGGCGCTATGTCGGTATAGATCTTGCGTTCTAGACGCGGTATAAAAGCTTTTCCGACCTTGGCTCTTCTTGTCTCCTTACATCTCCTACGGTCTCTTCCGATTTACCAAAACTTGCTCGGACACCTGCATGTTCTGCCTCTCCTTCTCCCTAAAAAAGAATTATGTTCGTCAAGTTTCCACACCCAAAAATAATAGCAAGCGTCAACATGTCTCTTTGTCGTCTTTGCTTTTTGTACTTCGAGATGCCGAGTGCAGCGCTGCATGCACCGTAATTTCCGACAGGACTGTTCAAAATATGGTTGAAAAGATTCTATGTCTTCCAGCGACCTAAATTTGCATTATTCCAAAGTATACCTCCGTGTTCAGGAACAACCTTCAAAAACAGAAACACTCAACTGCGATGGATACCTAGTCAAAAAGTACGACTGTGGAATGCATGGCGAGTTTCAACACATCCTCATTGATACATACTGAGGCAACTGTCGCAGAACGTTATAAAATCTCTGCCGGGTTCTGTCTTCCTACTTACTCTACACCTCAAAGCCGGGAGTGCTTTTCTCGAAAACACGGGGCGCTGCACGTTATGGGTTCTCCTTCTCCAAAACCTTTTTGGTATCCTACCATGGGGTCATCCTGCCTGTTTTTCTCCATCTCTTTCAAAAAAAAGCGGAATTCGGTACAACGTATTATTTTTCTGCTCCTCTTTGTTCGAAATTTGACATCGTATCGCATCGAAAGATGCACACCAACATAACATGGTCGGGAAGGCGACAAAACACGACCTCAGCAATGCGATGGCTCCCCTGCGCCCTGCAGTCCTCAAATACCAAATGAATTGTACGAGCTGGACATGTGCGTACGCTTGAGTGCTAAGGTCTACACCGATGGTACAACGTATGTTTAAGTGGGATCTATCGCAGTGACCTTGGAACAGCAGGGCGCAGGGAAAAGGATACAAATACAAACTTTTTACTGTTGTCTTCCCATTCCATACGACCAAATTCTTCTTTCTTAAATGACCAAAACAGCATGGATAGAGTTTCATGATCTGCTCCTTTTAAAACAGGAGATTCAAAAAACCTATGGCCTAGCGCTCTGCTCTCGACATCTACAAACTTTCAAGCACACTTTGAATGCCCTTCCCGTCGCGGACTCCGCTTCTTAAATAATCACGTCTAGAATTTCACATCACCTACCTGCTTCATCGCTGCTTCTGCCTTGAAATCCGTCAGGCGGTGTCACCACATCACTCAGACGCTCAGCTCTGATCTGTACTTCCAAAGATCTCGATCTCGAGTTCCATGGAAGAAGGAAGACAGCCTTTGCGAAAACATTTGTTAATGAACTTGATCCTTACGCATGCTTTCCACAAGCCGGTGTGGAGAAACGCGTGTTGCAGACATA
The DNA here is from genome assembly GCF_023758075.1 of Alternaria novae-zelandiae. Lineage (NCBI taxonomy): Eukaryota > Fungi > Ascomycota > Dothideomycetes > Pleosporales > Pleosporaceae > Alternaria > Alternaria novae-zelandiae. The sequence continues at coordinate 1,944,028 of NW_026056962.1, read as the reverse complement.
GCGGCCAACGTCACACGGCAGCGGCAGTAAGGTGCCTCTGTGCCACAAGCATTTTGGAGCCTACATTCACTTTTTCAGGCAATCGAAAAGATGATATCGTAGTCGAAGTGATGCGGTTTTTCGCCTCGCCGCAAGTGACCCTGGGTGTTCGTTTAGGCGGCCTGTGGTAACTCTCTAGACGCCCGCAATCGACAGTTTTTGACGACTTGCCTGATAGGGAAATGCGCTACAGCTACACACTAGCCCAGCAGGGCTTAGCACATCCTTGCGCTCTCATCCAATGCTCCAGTCTCCAGCCACCAGACTTTATCACTCAAAAACCCAGATTCAACATAATGGCGTCGACTGCACAATACGCTTGTGGTATCTGCAGAGAGCGCAAAGTTCGATGCGATCGCGTGCTTCCAAAATGCAGACGGTGCGATCGTCTCAACCAACCGTGTGGTTATCAAGTGCACTCGCGTCGCACACGCGACGATCAGCTCAAACAGCTTCAGGAACGGCTGGCAAAGACGGAGGCTCAGCTTGCTCATACCAGGCAAAATTCATCCACGATGACCACACCTCAGGCGCGCACAGCTCCTATCTTGGAGCATACGTCTGCTAGCACTCCGACGGACCTTGATATTATGAGAGAAACAAGTGCTGTCATCGATGCGGCAACAAATGACTCATTTGTTCCGGACGTTGATTTATTCACTTCTTTTGCCGAAGACATAGACTCCAACATGAGGTTTGACTGGATGGATCAACCGCTGGCGGCACTCGAACCAATGGATAGTCTACTCCTCAATCAACCCCAGGAAGCGCCCCAAAGCGGTCCAAAAAAAGACTTCTCTATAACTGATCTGAGGTCACTGCACGACCGCTACTTCGAATCGGTCCACTTTTCCTTTCCGTTCATAAACAGAGACAGGTTTATGATTGAGTCACCGTTGAGTGGTGGCCCTGCAGCGAATGCTTTGGTCTATGCTGTCGCGCTTGCGGGTTGCTCGCACACCACGTTTGACGACCCCGAACGAGAGAAGACATGCTACAATCTAGCGCGTGATTATGCCGAGAGATGCGAGCGAGAAGACTGCATGAGTGACCTGAACTTCCTTCAAGCCTTGCTGTTGATAGGCCGCTTTGAGGCTACAAGCCGGAAGCTGGAGAGGAGTTGGCTGACACTGGGACGCGCCGCTATGCTTTGTAGGCTTTTGGGCCTACATCGAATGGACGAAGTCAGCCATGATGAAAGTGCGGAGAGCGGAGAAAGCCAGAATAGCTCTTCTTTCAGTTTGCCGCATACGGAAGATCCGGTACTACTGGAAGAGCGACGGCGCACTTTCTGGGGCTTATACATATTGGAAAGCTACGTGAAAACGCGTAGCGGATTGCAGTGTCAGCTGGGAGACGTCAAGGTGCGGAATGTGAACCTTTGTGCTTTTTAGGGACTGACACAGTATCCAGGACTTTCGGATCAACTTGCCATCACCAGGCCAGTTAAATTCGAGGTTAGAACCGCTCAAGATGCCTTCTGTTCTAGACGTGGGTACCAAACCCGGTCTCGAGATATCGTCCTACGCAGGCTGCGTTCTAATGGTCGAGCTGGCCTTGCGCTGCTTCGACCATGGGCAACAACGTGACAGAACAGGTTTCTGGGACGACTACTACGCCCTAGTCAAGAAGACTGATGACCTCTTAGTTCTCCTCAAGCGTCATCTCAACGCGACTTCCATTCGTGAAGATCCCGTAGCATTCAGTCTCTACATGAACTTACGCGCCACCGAAATCTTTTCTCATGAATCAGCTATCACCAAGAGCGAGGAAGAACGACTACCACCATTGATGTTAGCCGAAAGCCAACGCCGCGCGACCGCTGCTGCGTTCCAGATATGCAGCGCGGTAGGGCTTAATCTGCCATCGCCGCGCAAGGAAAGTAGCGATATCATCATGTTGCAAGCTATCTTCATCGCCTGGCCTTTGACTGTGGCATTGAAGGCACTACATCGCGAACTCGTCAATGAAGGGGGAAAGGAGACTACCAGTGATGTGGTCGCTTCAACTCGCTTGCTTTTCGCGGCTCTAGATCACATTGAAGAGTCGGAAGGATACTGGCACCAAAGCGTAACGCATGTTGGGGCTAAGCTCCAAGAGTGGGAAGAAAAGAACGGGTTGGAACCGGTGGCTCTGTGAGGTCCTTTTGTCTTGTCTTCGATGCATGTAGCGCGAAAGCGGTGATATTTGCAGCACAACACCTCATGACTACGAGAAAGATTCTGGCAATTCGCATTTCGTTCGACATAAGCTCGACCTTTTCCGTATGATATCCTCCGATAGATGTTCTGCTTCTTCATTCGACCATCATCGTTTCGACACACGAATGTCCCCAAGAGGTAGTCGGTCGCTCGGACTCCGTGTCCGTGTCCGTGTCCGTGTCCGCCCCGTACATCACCTCTCCTGCCGTTATAGTCTCGTCGCCACACATTGACCTCAATTATGTTCTCCTTATCCCTTTTACTTCTTACGAAACTGTTCCAAGATTTATCGGAATTGTACTTACGTCTGCGAGAACCCCGTGACATTGAGGACTGATCGAATCCTTCAAACATGGACTACACAGGTACACAACCGAGCCCGAACGACCTGGATCGCGAGAAGAATGCAGGATCGGCAGATTTGAGTGCCCAGAGTTCACCTGCCGACGGCGTCACTACAACCGACGGGCCAAGTCCTCGCAATATCCATGGCTGGAAGGTAAGTAAGCCACCAACACTTAAACGCATATATGCCATCAAATTCAGAATGAATGCTGACGCAATATCTTCTCATCTATCCAGTGGGCAACTGCATATTCCGCCATGTTATCAACAACCCTCCTCTTCGCCCTCGACAACACCATCGTCGCCAACATCCAACCCGCCATCATCGCCGACTTCGGCCACCTCGAACTGCTCTCATGGATCGGAACGGGTTTCGCACTCGGCACCATGTTCATTTTACTCTGGGGAAAGATCTACGGCGTCTTCAACATCAAATGGGTCTACATCTTCAACATCCTCTTGTTTGAGGCTGGCAGTGCGCTTTGTGGTGCTGCGCCAAATATCGAGGCGCTCATTGTTGGGAGAGTTGTTGCGGGTGTTGGAGGCTCGGGCATGTATTCGGGTACGCTGACGTATGTTTCGGTTCTTTCGGATGAGAAGGAGAAGCCGGCGTATCTTGCGGGGAGTACTGTTGTTTGGGGGATTGGTAGCGTGCTGGGCCCAGTGGTGAGAATAACCCTACAACTCTTTCCTTGCTGGGTGTATGCTAACTTTCCATCATTAGGTCGGCGGCGCCTTTGCGGCAAGTAGCGCCACTTGGAGATGGGTATGTCATTTCGTCATTTCATCTTCGCATTCTCGCCACTGAGGCTGATCGTTTGCTAGGGGTTTTACGTCAATCTTCCCATTGGCGCGCTCTTCGCACCTGTATACTTCCTCCTATTCCCCAGTATCGACCCCTACCCATCCAAGACGCTCGCCGAGAAGCTGCGCCTTGTCGATTGGGTCAACGCCGTCATCTTCCTCGCTGGTTCCGCCTGCCTAACCATCGTGCTCACCTTCGGCGGGGTCATCTACCCGTTCAGCTCCGGAACTGTCATCGCGCTGTGGACCATCACGGGCGTTCTGCTTATCGTCTTCATCATCACGCTGAAGTTCCATCCGCTCGTTACCAAAGAAAATCGACTATACCCACTGCATTTCTTCAAGCAACCGACATTGATCAACATGCAGCTTCAGGTGTTTCTGTCCTCTGGAATCATCCTGGTAAGCTGCTTCCGAACAATGATGAAGTGAAGATGCTAACCTATCCCCAAGGCCATGACTTACTACATACCCCTGTATTTCCAATTCGTCAAGGGCGATGGCGCACTCGAGGCCGGCGTTCGTCTCCTACCATTGATCATGTTCATGGTCTTCGCGTCAATGGTGAATGGCTTCTTGATGCCGAGGTATGGCTTAATACCTGTCTGGTATATCGGAGGGAGCACACTGGCCCTTATTGGCACGGCTCTGATGTGTAAGACTTTGCATCGCATCCGGGTTTTTAGTAACCTCACTAACGTCTTTCGCAGACACCGTCGATGATACTACTGCCAATGCCAACATCTATGGCTACAGCATCCTCGTAGGAGCTGGCACAGGGTGTTATATCGTCGCAGGTTTTGCCATTGTGCAGTCTTTGGTTCCTGTTCATGAGATAGCCAACGCCGTTGGTGCCATGACCATCAGTCAAGACCTCGGTATGGTTCTCTTCCTCGCCATCAGCGGCAGCCTCTTTCACAACATAGCTGTAGGCAAAGTCGGCAAGGCGCTCCCGGAGGTCTCCCCCACGGAGATCGGGAACCTCATAGCGGGATCAAGCAGCAAGGCCTTCCAGGCACTGTCCGATGAGGAGAAAGCTTTGGTCATCCCCGAAATAGCCAGCGCCATGACCAGCATCTGGGCTTTCTTTCTCGCTGCAGCTGCGTTCAGCGTGGTATGCTCGGTTCCATTGCTGGTGAGTCGCCTCCATGATTTGGCTTTCTTCCGCTGTATGATGTTTGCTGACGTTCACGACAGAAAGTCAATCTCGGCGGCAAGAAGAAAAGTGCAGTGGTCACTGCAGCGCGAGATAGAGTGTGATTGGAAGTGAACGTGTCAAGTGAGGGGAATCGTCTCGATTGGTGGGAGCTTCCACTTCAAGATGTACTTTCCTTTCCACTAGCAGAAAAGGAAATCGTGATGTATGCGTTGCGTAATCTATCTTGTTCCCGTGATCAGTGAATCCCTGAAGTACACAGCAACCACAGCACGTATGGGCAGCAAAACTTGAGGCGGAGAACTCAAGATGCTGAATTTAGATGCATCCGCCCACGATCCGCCCTGGCCGACTGGTGACAGGGGTGGATCCAACAGGCGACCAATAGACAAAGAGCGGCCGTTTGTGTCCGTTCCTACCCTCCTTCTCATGTCTCCGGGCGTACCGACGACACTCCAGACACTTGTCCAGATTAAGACGAGCCTTGAAAACTTTCGCGAAGTGTTGACTAGAAAAAAGACCAGGATGTATCATCAGAAATTGATGGAGTGGACGAATGCCATCGTTGAAGAAGCTGTTGATGGTTCCAGCTAAGTGGAGCTGGAACTCCGCGCGGGAGCCCCACATTTCCCGGTCGGCAGAACCTTCCGCCGCCCAAAATTTCGAGCCGTCCCAGGTACTTTCCAGCGCAACTTCCAGGTCTCACTTTACCACAACCTACTCGCCTCCAAACACCCGTCACAATGTTCGCCGTGCCCGGATGGAACGTTGCCGCGCAGGTGAAGACCCAGGTCGAAGTACCAAAGCCAAAAGATTCCACCAAACCTGGAAAGAAGGCGCAGAAGCGGAAAGAGAAGCGCGAGGAGCAGCAGGTCAATGCGGACAATCTTGCAGAGCAATGGGACAGCATAGCCAATGGAAAAGGTGCGGAGGTGGAGAAGACCGAGAAGACCAAGAAGACCAAGAAGCCAGAGGCAGCAAGTGTAAAGGCGACAGATGAGGCAGCGCAAGACAAGCGTGGAAAGAAGAGGAAGAGGGGAAAGGCTGGAGGTAACAAAGACAAGGACGCAGACGCAGATGGCGCAAAAGAAATGGACGCGGATACGGCGGCCGTAGCTGAGCCTGCAGAGGCTAAAGCAGATGCTGCGAAGTCTGCTGAAGAGAAACCCGCAACAGCCGACAGCGAGGCAAAGCGCGAGAAGAAGAAGCGCAGGAAGGAATCCAAAGCCGATAAGCTCCTCGCCGCAAACGCAAACGGCACGAACCCCGCCTCCGCAGCTCCCGCCCTGGAGAACCTCCTTCCCGAGCCCAAGGGCCTCACACCTCTCCAGCGATCGATGCGCAGCAAGCTCGCCAGTGCGCGATTCCGTCACTTGAATGAAGCGCTCTACACAAAACCCTCTGCGGACAGCGCGTCTCTGTTCAAGGAAGACCCATCGATGTTCGAGGATTACCATCGCGGTTTCGCACAACAAGTCGAAGTATGGCCATCGAACCCCGTGGACGGCTACGTAAACAGCATAATCGTACGAGGCAAGCTACGGAACAAGGACATACGAAAAGACAGGAGAGGGCCACCAAAGAACGCAGTCCGCAGAGGTCCTGGTTTCGAGGAAGAAGAGACCACAGCCATCGCACCTCCCCGGGGAGACGCGAAGCCTCTCCCTCGAGACTTCAAAGGCCACTGCACCGTCGCCGATCTAGGCTGCGGAACAGCCTCGCTATCCTACCGCCTCCAACCTCACCTCAAATCGCTCAACCTGACATTCCACTCCTTCGACCTCTCCAAACCCACCGGTCCCTCTGCCGACCTCGTAACAATAGCCGATATCTCCGCGCTACCCATCTCCGAAAACAGTGTCGACGTAGCCATCTTCTGCCTTGCCCTCATGGGCACAAACTGGCTTGACTTTATCGACGAAGCATACCGTATCCTGCGCTGGAAAGGCGAGCTCTGGGTCTCAGAGATCAAATCACGCTTCGGGCGTGTGGATAAGAAGAAGGGTGGTGTGCCTATCAACTCCATTGGTTCTCTCAAGAAGACTATGGATAAGAAACCTCCCAAGGCGAAGAAAGCTAAGGCTGATAAACCACCTGAGGAAGGTCCTGTAGACTCGGAAGATGAGGAGGAACTCGCGGTCAATGTAGATGGCCAAGAGGGTAAAGAGGGAACGGATGTTTCTGCTTTTATTGAAGTGCTGCGGAAGCGTGGATTCGTTCTTGATGCTTTACCTGAAAGGCCTGGCGATGCGATTGATTTGAGCAATAAGATGTTTGTCAAGATGCAGTTTGTCAAGGCAGCGCATCCGAGCAAGGGTAAGAATGCGAAGGAGGATCAGAAGGCGGGAGCTGTGGCGCAAAGAGGCGGGGGTATGAAGTTCGGACTCAAGGGGAAGAGGTTCGGTGCAGGTGATGGAGATGACGAGGGCGATGCTAAGGATGGTGCGGTATTGAAGCCGTGCTTGTACAAGATTAGGTAGACATGGGAGTGCATTGTCATGATACGACGCGCGTTGAGGGGCATTGAAAGCCTTTCTTCATTTGATCTATCTTATCTTCGTAAAACTACGTTAATGCATATGAAGCTTCTTCGCTTCTAATCCTGTTCCCTGGTAATACATGCATGCTATCGATGCCATGTCGTGAGTTCGTCAACTCATGTCCTCGTCATCGAGACTCCTTTGAACTGTTCAGATCTTTCCAAAGGGTTAAATCTTACTGAGTGAGACTACAGCGGGTGTAGACGAGCGCCATGTGATCCCGATCCTATGGTGCTGTGGTCGTCCCGTTGACTAACCACCGAGAAGGAAACTCGCGGCATGTTCGACGTTGCCTCCGAACATCTCCAGGGCTTGTATGGCTTCCTGTTCTGAACAGCCAAACATGCCAGTGAGTTGCTGGATGTTTTCCTGAGGGAAGTTGCTTGTGGGTGCAGATGCTGCGGGCGCTTTGGATGCTGTGGGTTGGGCTTGTGGCTGCGCTGGTTGAGAAGATGATGACGATGCTCCGGCATTCGAAGGACCGGCTGCAGCGCTACCTTTCGGCCGAACAGCACCGGTCTTCGCACCAATCTCCTCTCCGTTAGGACCTTGGACGGTTGGCTCGTTCATTTCCGCCTCCTCAAAGCTCCTGGGGATTTCCGACTCGTGCAAGAAGGGGACTTCTTGACCCTCGAAGCATAGGGCGTTCTTCTCGAGATCGATCTTAGCGCGGTAACGCTTGAGCATATCCAGACCAAACAGTAGGTCGACGTCCTTGCCCTCCATGACCGTGAAGGCGCAGGGCATTACTGCCCCTCCAATCTTGATCTCGGCGTGATGTACACGACCCAGAATACGGGCTGTGCCGACACCGCGTGCCATACCGGCATATCGGACGTCCATCAGGCGCATGATACCACATCGCTCGGCGCAGTCGGGGGACATGATAGTGGCCTGGGCGCCAGAGTCGACGAAGGCCTTGACAGGCACGCCATTGACCTCGGTGTTGACGTAAAGCATGTGTACGCGCGTGAACACTGTGACATGTTAGCTTCCGTGGACACAGCCCCTCACTTATATATCCCATCGATCTATCCGCCGGTCGAAGTTGACATACCTTCAGGGTTCTCGTCGTATGCCTTTTGCAGGTTCTCGACTACGCGGTCCTGGCGGATGATGTCTTCTATCTTTCGTTGCGCCTCCACGTTGAAAGGGTCTTCGTTGAGGAGGGCAATCTGGTTCTGACGCTCGCGCTCCGACTCCTCGGCCTGTCGTTGCCTCATGGCATATGTATCTCTCCAGCGGGTGGGGTCGTTGACGGCGGCGGCGAGCTCCGGGTCGCCCTGGCGCAGCTTGTTCATCTGCTGGGGGTCGTTGAGGACAAGCTGTCGCACGCCTTCTGGATCAGGTTGCGCGGGCCTGCCCGGCTGCTGGAGGTTCCTGTTTGGTCGAGGTGCGGCGCGCATCACGACGGCCAGCATCTCGCCATCCCGTATTCCGGCGTCCTCTAGTGTTTGTGTGTCTACGGCTACCGGCTGGCCGTTCAGGTAGAGGCTCTGTGACGCGGCGGGCAGGCTGGTGTCGGCCTCGATGAAGCCCTTGAGGTCCTTGACGGTGCTGCCGGGGGGCAGTTCGAGCGTCAGCAGGTCCGTGTCGGCCTGGGTGCCGGGCGCGGTGATGGATATGGTGACGCGAGGCCTGGCGGCGTGTGTTAGCAGCGTGCTGGGGGTGGTGGCACAACCACGGCTCCGGAATCGACTCACATGGTGGTTCGGAGCGGGCTGGGGCGTATGCGGGCACGTCTGGATGAGGCCAAAGAACGTGACACGGTGGGAGGTGAGGTTGGGTTGGGCGGGTCGGGGCAACGGTGTCTCGGTGCGCAGGAGCTTATAGGAAGGAGGCACTGGGCCGTGATGGTCTGGTCGCAACCTGGGACTGGAACGGGCCGGAGGGTCCTCGCAGTGAGAGAGGGAGAGGGCACGTCAGTCGCCGCCTGCTGGGCTGGAAGGGAATGGAACGTAGTGGAGCCGCGAACCCAGCGTCGGATGAATCAGCGATCAGAGGGCACAGGCTGCATGTTGTGAGAGTTTCGCCTAGGCCACCAAGGCTGTCACTCGTAATATACCAGCAACGTCGGGCTGGGGCGTAGGCGTCGGCGCGCAGTCGAAGGAGTAGTACTACTGCATCCAAACCACGACGTTGGCGGTGTAGGCCCAAGCATGGCCACAGCAAGCGGGGCAGCCGATGCGCGGGAGAGGCTAGACGGTGCAGACAGTCGCGTCGATATGAATGAATACCGTCTCTGCTTGGAGCCACGGCGTGTCTGCCATGCTACTGTCCTGGGCCGACCATGCGGCGAGCCTGGTCAATATCTCCGCGGGGGTGCTGTTCATCCGGGAGCATACCCAGACCTTACTCCAGCTACCTGGATAGCATAATGTCTGGGATGCTTCAACTCCTGCCCAACGCATGCACGAGAATCATCTGGCCGCTGCGCCCTACGGCTAGCCCCTGCAAAGGATTCCGTGAGCTGTAGCTCCATGCCACCAGGTGTTGCCATACCCCACCGACATCATCCTACTGCACGTCATGGTGAATCCCATCGCCACACCATCGCTAGTCAGGGCATGGTCGACAATCCACGAATCCCGCCATTACAAGTTATTGCTTTTTGAGACGCAAGCAGGAGTCTAGAAGAGTGAATCCCATACCAGCCATAACACACGCATATCCCCGCCTGCTCCTTTGGGCCATCTGCCACCCAGCTAACCCGGAACGATCTGCAACGGCAGGCGCGAAGCGAACCGCTAGTAAAGGCGGGGCTGAGGCCGCAGAGAGTCTCGTGAGTCCTCCAGGAACCACGAACCCAGACTCACCACTGCACTCCGGCTTCCTGTAGTTGCGTCAACCGACCCTCCTGCCGTACCATCATCATAACAACGCTCCATCTGACCCGTCCAACTCACCGCCAAGATGCCACGAGACTTGCTAGCAGACAAAAAGACGCTCGATGGCATGCCCGAACTATCAAGAGAGCCTGAGACCGTCGCTAGCCCAGAGTCCGTGGAGCAGCAGTCGAGTCTGGTGCCCCATCGCAGTTCCAACATCGCTCAGGAGGGGAGACTCAAGCAGATGGGCGTCCGACCATACGCATCATTGCTGAACATCGACGACCTGGATGATTGCGATTGGCTCGAGCATGCGGCCTTTGATCCGGTTGAAGCTGCATCGCGCGAGAAGGTGAGAACGATTGCTTTCATCGACGTTATCTCGAACATCATGGTCAATGCCTGTATTTTCTGCTCAGTGCCACTATTGGGCTCCGTCAGGCACGAGCCATGCGCTCTTCTCCATAATGATGTTACTCAAACCACCAAGTGCGCACATTGTCTTCTGCCCTGTTTCCTATCCATCGTTTCACGAAACACCAATATACCTCTTACGTCGTTCATCGGGTTCAATTGAGTTTGTTATGCGCTGGTCGTTCGCTCTTTCCCCTTCCTCGCTCATGTGCTGCGCTCTTTCCTTCCGGTCTCTTTAGATTCCGCGCTGACCTACCACAGCTCGAGTACCGTCTGCGAACCTGTGGTGAACTCTGCAGTGGGCTCTTCTCTTCCGCCTACCCCACCACGTCAGGACCATTAGGCGAGACCATCAAGTTGCACTCCTTCCCATCAATAGACTCCGCAGACACAGATCGGAAGCGGGTGATAATTGGTCACATCATCTCAACCAAAGCAAACTCACCACTCGTTACCGATGACGCTATGGACTACCCCAAGGACTGGAAAACCAACTACCAGCTCACGCCAAATGTAGGCCACAACGAAGACGGTCAGACAGTCTGTCTGCACTCGTTATGTGTACATCCAAACTTTGCGCGCAAAGGTCTCGGCTCGATATTACTGCAGAGCTACGTCCAGAGGATCAAGGATTCGGGTGTGGGTTCTAGGATAGCGCTCATCTGCAGAGACCGGTATATACCTTTCTATGAGAAAGCGGGATTCAAGAAGATCGGACCCAGCAAGTGCCAATATGGTGGAGGGAACTGGGTAGATATGGTGCTTGACTTTGAAGACAGTGGAGATGATGGTTGGGAGTACTAAGAGATATACTCAGATAAAAGCGAGCCTTCTACAGGCTGGCATACAATCACGTCCGTAGATGTTTGAGCGATTCAAGAGCGTGTAGAATGGAACAAAAAGCATGTGCAAGATTTAGATGTTTACGCGCACTGTATTCGCTACACATCCGCTGCTGCTAGTGATCAATCTAGCTTCGCTTTAGCGCTTGCCCTTAGGCTTCGCGCAGCCGCAGGCAGCTGCGCCCTAGCCTCATAGCACTCGTCGACCTTACCGAGTTCCCTCGTGTCTTCCTTCCTCGGTTCCTGCTACACATGCGCATCGACTTCTACTCATTATGACCAACGCCGCACTCGCCTTTCATCATCTCAACGTGTACGAAGACACTCCGCTCCACATCGATGGCAGCACGAATATCCGACTTCTTGAGATACTCCCAACGGATGACGAGACAGCTGTGATAGATTGCACTCTCCGTGTAGTCGCCCTCCAGGAATCGCCCAAATATACTGCACTTTCCTACGTCTGGGGTCCACCAACGCCTACGAGAGAGATTCAGGTCAACGGCGAGCCCTTCATTGTACGCGAGAACCTCTGGAACTTTCTTCACCAAGCAAGGGAAGATCGACGAACCTGCGATTTCTGGATAGATGCTGTCTGCATTGATCAATCGAGTAATCCGGAGCGTAACCATCAAGTCTCAATGATGGGAAGAATCTACTCGGAAGCTCAGCTTGTTATAGCTTGGCTCGGAACTGCTACAAAGTTCTCGGCTCAATGGGAACGTGCCATGAAGAGGATACCAGTTTTTCATAATGACGATGATCATAGGGTTTTCAAACGCTGGTACAAAGTATATGGACCCTCCATTATGGATCTTTTTGACTCGCCTTACTGGAGTCGGATCTGGATTATACAAGAGTACACTCTGGCACGACAGATAATTCTGCAGTGTGGTTCTCACAAAACCACCGGTGAACTGGTTTCTTCGCTTTATGACACCTGGTACGAGTACTTTTCAACTCATAGTATCAAGAAGCGGCCAAGTTTTCAAGATTCACTGGCCATCGGTGTGATACACGAGCACGTCAAGATATTCGGACGTGGAAATATCGCGGTTTTGGTCGCTTGGACTTGCAGCTTCTCCAGACGGCGTGGTTGCGCGGATCGACGCGACCGTGTATACGCGTTATTAGGACTGTGTGATTCACAGAACCTCGAAGATAACTCTATAACGCCTGACTATTCTAAGTCTATACTCGAGCTATATGCTCAGCTTGTCCGCATGATTATCAATGATGAAGCTGTTGAAGAACTTGTCAAAGCAATATTCATCGTGACTGCATTGCCTGGAGGGCTGATGCTTGAAGACAACGAGTTGGAAGGTCTAGATCACAACACGATGAACATCCTGGAGATGTATCGAAAGTATTACAAAGACCGCGGTCTCATTGTGGTATATTAACGAACAGGCGCTTTTACTAAAAGATATTTGGCGTTAATGTCCATTGTACCTAAAAAGAAAAGATTGATATCTGTATGCTGAGTATATGCCACAACTCTACAAAGTGACAAGCCAAAGACCGCTTACGCGTACTCACTCCTATCCACCCACCCCGGCTGCAACGTCTTCCCATCAATCTCACTGAAAGCAAACCCGCTCTCATACCTCGCATACTCGATCAATTTCAGCGTGTCCAACTTGGCACCAGCCTCAGTCTGCGCCCACATCGCCACACTCATCACATTCTCGCCCCTCATGTTGAGGATACCGGGAGGAATGGGATAGCGAGTCTGAGGTCCAATGTGGGGTACGTATTTGCCGTACTGGTAGCCGTTGACGAAGAGAAGCATGCGTGCAATGGTACCTTTCGGCGCACCGAGTTCAATGCCGATTGGAACGTCGAGGTCGGAGTCGACGGAAAGGGAAAATGTGGTTGTAAACCAGCGGATACCGGCGCCTTGGACGCCGTCGACAGTGGGACTGGCATCTTCCCAGGAAGACGTGTCAAAACCGGGCAGGTGCCAGCCGAGGCGTTCGCCGTACAGACCGCCTTCGTTCATTGGACCGCGCACGGGATCGATGTTACGCTCTCCACCTGCGTTACCTTGGATCTTCCATTGGTCGAAGGAAAGTTTGGTGTTGTTGCCGCTGAAGAGTTGTGCACCTAGTATACCGCGAGGGTTTTCGGCGCCCGCGGGGCCTGTGGAGGTCTGGTCGTGACCAGTGTAGTCGGTTATCACTGTCAAAACGTTCCCTTCGTCCTTCAATGTAACGTTCTTGAACGTGAGCAAGGCTGTTGTTGAAGTAAGCGATGCATTACCGGGGTGATAACCGATTGATTGCCCGTTGAGCCAAGCACCCCAGCCAGCCGCGACACCACCTTGGACTGTGATGTTGAGTGATGATGCGGTTTTGTCGGAGAAGTATCCGCGGTAGATCTTGGCGCCAGTGTAGTACTTGTAGTCACTGCTGAAAAGTACGGGAAGAGTGAGTGGTTTCACTGGGCTCAGGGTGGTGTTCTTGTTGGCTACAACCCAGTTGCTGTCATCGTACGATGGTTGTGTCTCGGGCGAAGACTCAGCAGCCTTGAAGTTGGAGAGCTCTGGAAGAGTGATCTCGCGTTCTGCGGTTCCAGCGATCTTCGCAGTGAGAGCACCATAGGGAGTCTTCGTCGTAGCGAGCTCCTTTCCATTCCAGGATATCGTCTCCGCATCAGAGCCGGCGTATACCTCGATAGTCGTCGCATCTGTATTGTCACCAACAACGGAAACTGTGCCGCCTGATGCACTGGCTGAGCGGACGAGATATGGCCCGAGCACGAAGATCTGGTGGTCGGGTGTGACGTTAGGGTCATCTGTCGTTGATGGCGCAAAGAAGGTCCATGCAGTCGGTATATCAAGCATATAAGCAAGAACGCCGTTGGAGAATTTAACGACTGTCGCACCCTTGCTTTGGGTGTACGAGAAGCTTGAGTAGGTGCTATTGGCCGGCTTACTCGCAAGGTCTGACTCCGCACCGTATGCCTCGAAGGTTACGTTGCCTTGCGATTTGAACGCAAACTCTCCTGTCTGGCCTTCGCGGGTGTAGAATACGAGGACAGATCGATCAAAGAGGCCGTAGGTAGCGATCTCAGCTGACGAGTAGAGCAGCGTTTCGTCACCCACAGCATAGTCCGTGACTACCCATCGACTCTGACGGCCCGCAAGCTGCATGCTGGGGATCTTGACATCGCCTTCAGATGTCTTGACCGTTATAGAGAAATCGGTAACAGCGCGGGTACGAGTGTTGTTGTTCTCAGCAAGGTAGAACCTACCCTCCGTATCGCGGCTCTTGAGCTGCCAAGTCCAGATTGCGGAGTTGTCGACCGCGTTTGCGGTGCCATTGTTCTCCATAAACGTGTTGTGAAGACCCTTACTGACACGGGTGAAGAGTGCGAGAAGTTTGTACTGCTTGAACTTGTCGCGGACTTCTCGTGTCTCGCGTAGCGGTGCGTCATAATCGTAGCTAGTGTATACAACGGGAGCTGCTGAATGGCCCCAGTTCGTGCCTCCGTAAGCCATGTACAAGTTCAGAAGGCTAGCTCGCTGTCCGATCAAGCCCTTGTAGAAGACATCTGCAAATTCCGGGCTCTGCTCAGCCAAACACTGGTCGAAGAAGTAGCCACCCCATGGCTGAAACCATCCACCTTCGAATTCGGGCAGATACTCTGGCTGAGTAGGTGAGACCTCCTGAAACCACTGGTAGTAAGTCCTGGGTAGGTTGAATCCAGTGTCGAGGTTTGTGCAGCTCATGCCGCCAGGGTAACTATCCAGACCGTAAACGTTGATCGCGCCGCCAACATTGTTGTAGTCAGTGGACCAACTCTTCGACCTGAAGCCCTTCTCGTTGTGTGACAAAGGTACGACGATGCCTGCGTCTTTAAAGGCGGACTTCAACTGTTCCATGTAGATGACCAGTGTGTTGTTGGCTTCGTAACGGGTTTGTTGCAGTTCGTTTTCGACTTGCGCTAGGATGACAGGTCCGCCGTTGGTGATCTGGTTCTTTGCGATGATCTCGCCAACTTCCGCTATCCATTCTGACCAGGCTTGTCTGTATGTCTCATCCGAAGTTCTATACTTGCCACCACTTCCGTCGCTGGTCCATAGAGCGAAGCCACCTCCATTTGTCTCCGCGTTACAGTATGGACCTGGTCGTGCGATGACGTAAAGTCCGGCTTCCTTGGCCATATCAAACAGGCGCTGGATATCTTTCCCCGGTGTTGTGAAGTCGTATGCGCCTTTCGATGCCGAATGGTACGACCAGAAGAAGTAAATTGAAACGGCGTTCATGCCGTTCGCCTTGAACTTCTGGAAGACGTCGAGCCATAGCTCAGGTACTGGGAGGCGAGCATAGTCTGGTAGATGCGAAAGTTGAGTTAGCACTCATCTCATTTACCCTTTATTCATCTAAACCATCAACGTACGGAATTCCCCACTCATGATCATGACGCGCTCGCCATTAACCATGAGCGATCCATTATCCCACTCCACATCCGTTTGCAGGCCATTATCGGTCGCCAATACACCAAAGAACAGCGAGATCGCGACAGCGAACAGATGAAAGAACCGCATCTTGACTTCCTCGGTGATTAAGAAAAGTTCATGAGACGCGACGCGACTTTTGCTCTACGACATAGCTCTCGATCTCGCGTGCAACTAGCCCGTGGACTTCAGCCGCGGCCAAAGATCGCCATCCGGACCTGCGCGTCGCGGAACGATCTCATTGACGGTATAATGTTTGCCATGGAAGAAATGCTCAGCGGGGTAATATGCAAGGTACTAGCGACCCCAGATGTGTGGCGTTTGCGGAGGCGGATGGAACGTCATTCGCCCGAGATGCCGAGGGCGCGTGAAGGAACCTTGGAAGCTTGCCCCAACGGGAGGATTACCACAACAGGAAGGGAGGAAGTATGTGCACGTCATGGAGGAACATGACATGTAATTTGCATCCTTTGCTGGTGTTTAGTAAACGCCCATAGGTGTTGTCAGGAGACATCGTGAGGTGGCTGGGAATAACGCAGATTCCCAATCTATGGCCGGTGGACGTACTAGCCATTTCCGGTACGCTACTTCACACGATGGAAGAGAGCTTTCCCACACCACTGCGCTGAAGTGGGCTGGAGCAGAGTCAAGCCTTTTAGTTTCCGTTCTTTCCGAGGCTTGTCACGCAACTCTGGCTATGCATTGACATGTTCACGAGGGTACCTTCGAACGACAGGCTTGGAAAAGTGGAAATCGGGCGGGTCCCACTCATTGGAGGATTTTCCGAAACAAATCTCCCCTGACCACACCCACGCACTGAACAAGCGTTGCTTCGAGCGACCAAGTCCTTCTCATCTCTTCCTCTTGCTCCCCACTTGGTGGAGGATCTCGAAACAATCCCTCATCTGTCAGTATGGAGAATCTTGAATCGGGAAATTATGATCCCGTCAAATGTAGATTCGATGTATCAGTAATTAGTTGGTGGCTAAGTCATTCGCTCGTGTGTACCATTACTAGGAATTCGTATATATGTGTGGCGTACCAAGCATGTAGGCCAAGCAACCAAGCACTTCACTCGCTCTTTTAAGCCTTTCTTCAAATCAAGCATCTTTCACAATGGTCGCCTTGACTCTTGGTATCTTCTTCACGTCGCTGGCGGCGTCCGCTGTGGCAGCCCCAGCCCCGGCCATCACTCCTGCACCCAAGCCCGAAGTCGTGAAACGTGCCTCCAGCTGCACCTTTTCGGGCTCGAACGGAGCTGCTGAGGCTTCTAAGTCGCAGTCATCATGTGCTACCATGGTCCTCTCGGACGTTGCTGTTCCTTCAGGCACTACTCTGGACCTCTCCAGCTTGGCTGACGATACCACCGTCATCTTCGAGGGTACCACAACTTGGGGCTACAAAGAGTGGAAAGGGTAAGCAATATCCAAGTACAAATCTATGAGACATGCACTGACTTCATGAACCAACTCTCAGACCTCTTCTTGACATCCGTGGAACCAAAATCACTGTCAAGGGTGCTGAGGGATCCGTCCTCGATGGTGACGGCGCTCGTTGGTGGGACGGTGAGGGTGGAAACGGCGGAAAGACGAAGCCCAAGTTCTTCTCCGCACACAAGCTCACCGACTCCTCCATCACCGGCATTACCATCAAGAACCCTCCCGTTCAAGTAGTCAGTATCAACGGATGTGACGGTCTCACCATTACCGACATGACCATCGATGCCTCGGAAGGCGACAAGGACGAGCAAGGTCACAACACGGATGGTTTCGACATTGGCTCGAGCAGCAACGTCATCATCGACGGTGCAAAGGTCTACAACCAGGATGATTGTGTTGCCGTGAACTCTGGTACCGTATGTATCCCCTGGGGATTGAGGTGATGACACCTGCTAACAATACGGATAGGATATTACCTTCAAGAACGGCCTCTGCTCTGGTGGACACGGTCTCTCCATCGGCTCTGTCGGTGGTCGTGACGACAACACGGTCGATACGGTTACCTTCTCGAACTCCGAGATCACCAAGTCTGTCAACGGCGTCCGCGTCAAGGCTCGCGCTGGAACGACCGGCAAGATCAACAAGGTCACCTACGAAGACATTACCCTGTCTGAGATCTCCAAGTATGGCGTCCTCATTGAACAAAACTACGACGGTGGTGACC
This sequence comes from Alternaria novae-zelandiae, assembly GCF_023758075.1. Taxonomy (NCBI): domain Eukaryota; kingdom Fungi; phylum Ascomycota; class Dothideomycetes; order Pleosporales; family Pleosporaceae; genus Alternaria; species Alternaria novae-zelandiae. The sequence goes on along the minus strand of NW_026056962.1, from coordinate 1,926,234 downwards.
TCCACGGTGACGCTGATACTGGCGTCCCCATCACCGGTTTGACGCTCGACAACGTCACTGGTGATGTCTCCAGCAGTGGCTACGACGTCGTCGTTACCTGCGGAAAGGGCTCCTGCACTGGCTGGACCTGGACAGATGTTTCCGTAAATGGCGGCAAGACCTACGACAAGTGCTCCAACGTACCCAGCGTTACCAAGTGCTCGTAAATGGTAGTCGTAGCCTTTTGTGGTGATGGCTTGAGCCTTTCTCATCTGGGGTGACGCACATTCCATTCTCAGTTCTGGCATGTCGTCAGAGCTTCGCAGTCATTCCTTTTGCTGCGCTGTAAATATCCTTTTCTCTTTTGAATCTTCAGAAGACCGCAATATACTCTTATCTTGAACCTGTATGTGCAACAAGTGCCTTCCACGAATGAATTTTGATTTGATTTGATGTAGCAACGACGCGGTGTCGGATTCGTGGGTGTTTGGCCATGCGAGACCGTGCTCATGGTTTCTACTGTCAGCGGCGGAGCCGGGCCTGGTAGAACTGGGCGGATAAGCGACATGTCGCGAGATGGAATCCAGCATGACTGAGATCTCTTTCGCACGTTAACCAGCGCAACTAGAATTGGAAAGAACCTTCAGAACATTTCCTGTATCAAATCAAGTTAACGGCACACTGTTCTAGATGTTGATGCGCTACGTCATGCCCCCAAGCTTCCGGTCGTGGAGCCGACGCTAGAGCGGCTGGCGGCGGCAGCCACAGCAACGCGCGCGTTTCCATCCCTTATCACCAACTTAACGCGACAACGAGACGCGTCAAAATGTACCTCAATTTCATTATCAGCCTGTACGAAACGCTACTTGGTCTCCATCATCTTTACCACACTCCTGAACTTCACGCGACTAATGCGAATTCGTGTACCTTGCTTCTTCCAAACCTCTCCTCCCAGAGATCTTCTCATTGATCCCATAGCGATGTAGTGCCTCTTCCGAGCCGAAGTACTGCACGGTTTCCGTTACGAGCTTCGCGACTGCCACGACCTCATCTTTTGCATCCTGTGTGGCCTCTTGCAATGTTCGACTCAATCTCTTCAGATTCTGGATTTGCAGCTCAATGCCGTCTAGGCTGGAATGAATGATGAAGCTTAAGGTTTCTGTAGGGTCTGGTTCACCGCTGATATTCTAAGTCAGAGAAGTTTCCGTCGACGTCTCGAAATCACATACCTGTCGTCATCTCCGTCCTCGAATAACGTCTCGTCGTCGATCTCAGGAAGCTTTTTGAACTTCAGGTCCCTCGGCTTCGCATTGGAGCAAGCGTCGTGTAATTCTGCCACCAGATACAACAGTCGGGCTAGGCTTCGCGATGCGGCATCCACGACTTCTCTCTTATGCTTATCCACCGTAGCCATACCCTCGAGGTTTGAAAGATGAGCCCACACTTGCAGATCGAATGCAAAAGCTTTAGTGTGTTCTACTATCTTGTCGAACGTGAGATCTTGAGGTTCCGCAGCCTCAACATCCATGTATGGAGCACACGTGCTACTGATCTGGTCCAGTTTGTTTTGTAGCGTCGCATATTGGTACTGAAGTTCCGGCCGTGCAGTGGGTGATCTTGGGCTAGCGCTCGGGCTTCGCTTCACCCTAAAAGCCAGATCGCTTGTGGGCAATGGAGGATTGTCTTGGTGGATTTCCACTTTGATGCTTGGTTTCTTCTGGTGCTGCGGCTTGCCTTCGTACCTTACAGGTAGTTGACTTGACAGGACTGGCTCGTTGGTCAAGTCGTAGCCGGAAACTGGTATCGCGCTGGGCCGGACCTCCTGAGTGTTGTACCGTCGTTCTGACCTTCTGTCCCTTTGACCAGCTTCTGAACTCGATCGCATCCTCCCAGTAGTTTCGAAGACGGGGACGCCGAGTCGGTCAGGCGTTGTAGGAGAGTTAGAAATTCGTGGAAATGAGGCTGTACCATGCCGACTGTCATGATAGCGTTTCATCTCTTGTTCGCGACTCCTTCGATCCCATCTCGCCTTTTCTTCTATGGTATCGACGTAGCCTCCTGAGCGCGACCGAGTATGACTGGGATTCCGATGACGTTCGTCGACTTCTAGGAAGTCGGTTGAAATGGTCGCCATCGCACGGAGTCGCAACTAATGGAGGAACGGAAACGATCAAAAGCTTTTTACGTGGTACGAACAAAGGCAGGTATGTGTCTATAACGAAGAAACCTGCTCCGTGGTATGCATGGAACGTTCTGTCTGGTACTGCGCCCAGTGTCAAGAGAAATTTGTCAGTGGGGTCGAGAACTCAACAGAAATGAAAAGATGTAGGAATGCCACGCTCATATGAACAGTGCGACCCAATTGCCTGATCAGGCAGCTGACTTCAGACGCCTTTGGGGGCCGTTGGGGGCTGAGCACCACCAAACGGTAACGTCATCCCTGTGCCGCTATGCATGGAGCCAATTCCGACCAATGTCACCTCAATACCCCACACCAATGCCGGTGAGCTGATGTTCGCATCTGTTCAGCCGCAATAGTTCGTGGGTCATGAGGCCGCCCATTTAATGTCGAAACTACTTCAGGCTGCCGCCTCTAAAAGATGGCCCAGCCCCCATCCGACCGCGCTGATATCCTGGACTCGCACTACATCTTACACGAAATTGCACCATACAGTTCCTGCGCTCGGTAGCTATTGCGGTTACACGACTCAAAGTTTTCCCGACTGTGCCGCACGCGAGTTTACTGCTCCTTGGCGTCATAGAAGATACATCTCAACCGCATTTTCAACTCGACCCAACACTCCAGCTGGACGAGCCATGGCTGAAGTTCTTGGCGTTATCTCTGGCCTCTATACAGCAGGACAGGCTCTACACACCTTTGCCCTTGAAATCAGACAATGGAGACGACTATCCGAACGACTCTTCGACATCAAAGAAGGGCTTGACTATGCGAAACTATCTCTAGACAGCTGGCAACAGAAATATGACATCCAAGTGCATCGACCCCATGTTCACACCAGGATCTTGTTTGGAAAAGAAGGGCACGAAAGGATCACGGCCACAATCGGTACTGTGAATGTGATCACCGGAAGTATCAAGAGCGACATCAAACGAGTCAGAGGCCTTGCCCTTAATTTCGAGTCTAGAAGAGGATATTATGGAGAAACTCAGCACTTGAGTAACGAGGATCGGGTCAAGGAGTGTCTTTGGAGAATTCGCCACAACACCACATGGTCGCGCAGATTCGAGTTGAGCGTCTTTGGAAAAGCAAACGATCTGGAAGAGCGTCTCAGGCGATTATACCAAAAGCTGACCATGCTCGAACGTTTTACCGACTTTTACCTCGAGCGAGAGCACGCAGAGATCTTCTCGGAAGTCAAGCGACTCCCTGGACGGCGAGTGATAATCAAGGTCGGAGACGGAAGGACGGATACGATACAGAGCAGGGTTCTGGACGCCGTTCGCGCCCAAAAAGATGCTGAGCGATTACACCGATGCAGCGACTCCAGCCAGAACAATCGACTACATCTCGGTTTATCCATCCCTCGCATTCATAAGCGCGACTTCGCGTTCTTGCTCAACATGAACGGGGCGAGCCATGAGATCATCGTCCATCCTGTGACCCTTAAGGCTATCTATGAACCAGCTTTGGTGCCGAAGAATTTCGCTACTGCTGTGTCAAGTCTCATGAACAGGACGCAGGATAACTGCTACCTGATACCGCCTTTGTCAACATCAGCAGGCTTCACGGTCAAGAAACCACCAACAAACCTTCTCTCTGACTTGCAGTACAAGGAAGCCCTATCGAGTGTGATTCGCGATCAGAACGTCTACCTCGGCTCACAAACGCTATACTCTCAAGACCAAAATGCGATAGCGACTGGCATCGCCCAAGGCTGTTTCCGATTGATAGGAAGCCAATGGTTGTCATTCCTCGACTGCTCGAATGTACGCTGGCGGAGAACGAAGGATGGGAAGTGGGCTAGCATGCTGACCGCAGCGCCTGGCTCATCGATGACAACACGTACCCTGAACCAATGCTACCAAATGAATCGCCAAAGGAGAGATGGTCGCGATCTCTCCAAACACATCCAAATCTTCCGCATCGGACTCGTCCTCGCCGAGATAGCACTCAAATCACCATTTTCGTACATCGATTTCGACACCGCGACCCACAAGACACGCTTGTACATCAACGATGGCGAGGAGGTCAGTGCTCACGATGTCGCATCGCAGGTCGAGCTGAGGAGCAACATGTTATTGGGAAACATGGTGTTTTTCTGTCTTAATGTACTGCAAGACAATGATATTATGACGGAGAAGAGCATCGAAAGTAGCTATTATCAGGATGTACTCGGGCCGGCGGAAGAGCTGGAAAGGTTCTTCGGGGCTGACAGGCGAAGAGGTGGCTTGAGTCCAGGCTCGAGCCCAATGGGGAGTGGAGCGAACACGCCAAGATCAGCTGGGAGTTCATATGTGTATTGATTTCGCGCTCGCTTTTGCATCGTCTTCTTTTCGCTTGAGACCTCCGCTCCATAGTGTTACCCGATGTACTTTCCGCGTTACCACATACGATTTTAATGTAACAATACCTTGAATAACTTTAAAGTGAGGAACGAGGAGTGCCTTCGATGAATGCAAGCAGCTGAGTACTGAGCACCAACACTAGTGGGATTCAGCTGCCAAGTAGCGCGGACTTCAAGAAACGGCACTGGTCAGCCGTGGCGCTGTAGTCAACATCGAAGGAAACGAAATACGATTGACGCCCGAGTAGTGTTCCGAACAAAGGAGCTGCCAAGAGGTGATGCTGCAGCATCCTGCTAAGCAACTAGTGAGACGATCCGAGGCAGGTGTGCTAGGGCCAAAGCACCGCGTTGAATTTGTACCAAACGCCTTCGCTATGCACTAGTAAACAGGGAGTATGTACGGGATACTTTCCGCAGACTGTTCGTCTTAGACGGCGAAGCTCTTCTCATCCTTCCTGGGCCCCAACCCCCTCTTCACACCATCCTTCAAACTCTCCCAGTTCACACCATCTATCCTGCGTCCGCGTGTGCCCATATCAGACGCAACATCAGCCAGCTTGCCGGTAGCAATCCTGCGCATCATAACCAGATCTTGTGCGCTCTGGAAGGTCCTGCCCCTGCCCTCGGTCAGGAACTTCTCGATGAACTCCTCTTCGTCTTCACTGAACGGCAAGCCCGCCAGCTCAAACGCCTTAGCGTCTCGCGTGTACATCTCGTGTTCAGGGTCCTGAGACCAAGGTTGGTGATCCAGCGTCTGCTCAACGAGGATCTCTAGCAGTGGTCGCTGCTCGTACTCCGGTCTGCTGTGAATCCACTGGTACATCTCCGTAACATTGCGACCTGCAAGGTATTTGGCGAACTCGTCCCTGGTCTTCTGATCCTCCAGCGGCGGCCGTACACAGTTGTAGTATGCTAGTGCCAGTATATCATCTTTTGGATCCCTTGCCATGCCCATGCTGCTCACTTTATCCTGCCCCGTCAAGAGGGTGTACATGATCTCGTCGGGAAAGGTAGGTATTATGCCGGGGTATGTAAGGTGTCCGACGGCGGTCGCGAATTGGAGGTGGTCGAGGAACCAGAGTCCTTCAACGAATGTCCAGAATCGCTTCTCGAGGTGTACGTCTTTCGCGAACGATTCAGCTAGCTCTGTCGCTTCGTGGTGTTGCGCCGATAAATCTTTGAGTAGGTAGAACACAAGACAGTGCTTGTTGTGTAGTGTTGTGTTGGAGGAGATTATGCGCTGATGGAGCTCTTGAAGCTGTTGTGAGCTTTTGGGCGGGTACATCTTGCTTCCTGTACCCAATTAGCATTTGGCGAGGCCCAACACTGTGCGCGACTTACCCTTGATGTTTAGGAGTGTCAGTAACCGTTCGAAGAAGGTGCGCCCACCGAGCGCAGTCCGGTATGATTGGATCTCTTGAACAAGGCCATCGTTGTAGTGAAGATTGCGATATACCGCGTCGAAGTCCTCAATGTCGAGCATGTTTATGGGGGAGCGAGTTTTGCTGGGGTGAAGGTAGTCGGGGTCTGTTGCGCGCGAGGTTCTCGATGGATCATTGGGTCCCGAGGTCGCGCACGTCGATGTTTCCGGCCGCCGCGCGGTCACGTGGACTCTTTGAATGCTTGGCGCCAAGTCCATCACGATGTCAGGAGCGAGGCCACACAGCAGCCAGACGTTCTTGAAGCTCGCAAGTTTGATACTCAATATGTCTGTAATTTCTAAAAACCATAAGGCTTAGCGAGAGTCGTAGGATATCATTGATTGGTTGACGCGCCCAACAGTTCGTTCTGCTGGTTGGCACTACGTCCAGCAGACTGCATGATAATAGCTCTGCAGTATGCGTGCCCAGTCATGCTATACAGAGCGATATCTCGTTGCACAGGGCGTGAGCGTAAGTCTTATGGCAGCATCTAGGTGTCGTCCCCGAGCATATCAGAATGCATGCATGACCAGATCAACAGACGTAAATCGCATGAAGATATCGAGGTAGGTATTGGGGGACTTCATATAAGCCATCGGCGATGATACTGATGAAGGGCATAAGTCTCAAGTGACTGACACGCGTCAATACAAGCCATACACATCATGCCATGGCTGTCGTCCTCTCCCGGTCGATGGATCGTATGACCCGAATTGCAGCATGCATGGTAATGTCTCCTCCTCGGCAATAACAAACAGCGATGTCGGTTCTACGCTTTCCGAAAGTCCGGATGTACTGTATGTAAAGATATGTCAGACACTTGGCGTTCAGTATCAGATGATGAAGAATCGCTGTCGAAGAAGGTATAGTTGCGAGGTCCAAGCGAATGGATGCCCGCTGGCCCCACATCTTTCGCATGTTCGCGATTTACACCTCGTAGGATCGGTGACAGATTTGCATCAAGTGCGCTTATTGAGTATTTCGAGCGCTAGGCAGAAACTTGGAGGTCTGAGTCAAAGCCGGGGTCGCAGAGCCCAGTGCTGCCTTCAACGTCGACATTTCTTGATTGTAATGTTGCGTCAGAATGGAAGTGAGGCGATCTTGAATATGCGGATAAATACTCCGAAACGAGTTTTGCGGCTCTAGAACCTTATCTAGTTGCGAAACAATCTTGAACCTTCGGGTTGAGGCACCATGGCATGATGTCTTCTCGTCAAGTTTCTGTCACATTGAGCCACAGGTGTGTCAGCCCGGGACTGGCCGGATGCCAGCAAAACACATGGAAATCGGAGCTTGATCATCTTGCGGTCTGCGCGTGGGATTATATCCGCCTCTAGCGTGCATTGCCAAGAGAAAACAAAGCTTGAGTGGATTAGAGACATGGCGCAGGTGACTATGGTTGATGTAAGCACCAATGATGTCTTTCGTGAGTGTGTAGCTCGGACAAAGCCTGGAGATAGCGGTGGTTGAATTTTTGCAAAATCGCGAAGGAAAACTGGGATATGACAGGCGCGCGGTCTTAGCTTCCGACGTACCCTAGACAGGGTGGTGAAGATCGCATGTGAATCTTCGATTCGAGCGCAAGTCGAGTGTGGGAGGCCGAGACGGATGGTCGTTGTCACCGGAATCCGATGCAGGCGCTTGTATATCCGCCTTGTCGCAGGCATGGCGTGACACACTCACTGAGTCTGCGACGAAGTCAAAGGCGACGAGGCCGTTTCAATTGTCAGGCCAAAGTCGCCGTAGGTTTCAATGTCATGATGAGATAGATGCAGCCACAACCTTAAGACTAACATGGCGAACTTTGCCGGGTGGATTGCTCGCAAAATCCCATTAGCGGTGGCTGACGGAATGGCCCTCTGTCCGTGCTTGCCCGGACCCACGCCGCGCCTGACAATCACATCCGACGTCACAGCCAACGAAGAATGCCATGCGATCGGATGGGTTTCGCAGCTGACAAACTCTTGTCGCAATGACTTGCTCAAACTTCTTGTTCCGAAACTTCCGGAAACAATATAGATGCGAGCTAGGCCCATGGCGCTGGCGGCCACATGCATTGAAACATTTCTTCCTGTTACATCTGCTGTCTCCCTTGAATCCCTCATCTTCTTGTTGCTTTGACAGCGCATCCTGAAGTACTGTAGCCATTCATACGACTGGTCTGCGTCTTGCTATTTCAGTTGTCTGAGCTTTGCGCAATACATTTCACCTGAACAACTCTAATCCTTCTCTGAACACAACATACATGCCGGATCGCAGGAGTTTGACGATAGCCACCGCGGCGCTGCTAATCGGGCTCTTACCGTTGGCAGCTGCGCATGGCGATAGCAAGGAAATGGACATGAGCGCACATGATATGCCGAAGGCGCAACCGCAAGACAATGGCTTTGAAGGTTATTGGAGTTTATCGGAGCATGCTTCGCTTATGTACTGGCACATAGGGCTTGAGATCCTGGCCTGGATTGTCATCTTGCCAATCGCAGTCATGTTTAGCATCGCTCGCTCAAGATATACTCTCCCCTCGCAAATGATCTTCCTCGCCACCAATGCGTTCGCGCTCGTACTCGGCCTCGTATACGACCACAAGACACCGGAGATGTACGCAGGAAATGCACACAGCAAGATAGGATGGGCCATCACCTGGATCGCTTCGGCATGGGTGTTCGTGGCTCTGATCCAGGCCTACGCTGGTAGGTCAGAGTTTCACTCGAAAGCGGACGAATTTGCGGAGCCAATGACGACCGCCAATATGCTCAGATACGAGCGCGTACACGACGAAGAGGCTGTCGCGCCGTCGCGATGGTCAGGGGATTCGGGGCAGGGCACAGAGCGGAACTCGGCTTCTCTGTATGATCCCTCTCAGTCCCCCAGCGTGGAGTCTGAGAACCAGCAATTCGCTCCCCCTCTTCGAAGATCCACACATGACGACGACTCTTTCGGTAACGACGACGACAGCGACGACGAGAAGCGCGGCTTCCTTCGCAACACCTCGGTGGACAATTTCTTCTCTCGCAGCGTGGCGCGCTTCGCAGTTGGTCGGACACTCAAGGCAATTCGCTTCCTCTACGTTGCCATCGAGCGCACAATCTTGGTACAGGGTTTCGCGGCGATTGTAAGTGGCGCCATCGTCTACGGCGGCATCGGAAGAGGAGGAGCGGTTTTCAACGTCCTGGCGCACACAGTAAAAGGAGGGATCTTCTTTCTATACGGCTTCCTTACCTTGGGTCGATGGATGGGTGCATTTGCAGATTTCGGATGGGCCTGGAACGTGAAGCCACCGAAGGAAGTCGTCGGTCGTCGGAGAGCGGCACTACCGTCGGCAGAGTTTACCGAATCCTTCGTCATCTGGCTATACGGCTGCACAAACGTCTTCCTCGAACACCTGGCTGCGTGGGGCGATGCATGGACTGCACAAGATCTGGAACATGTTTCGATTTCGGTGATGTTCTTTGGTGGTGGTTTGGTGAGTAAAGGTCGCTCCTTCCTTTTCTGTGTAATATCGCTGACATTCTTCCTAGTTGGGAATGTGCATCGAATCGACTAAGGTACGCGACCTTCTTAACAGCGGAGTCGTTGCCTCTCAAGCAAGCTCGCTACAAAACGAGTCCTGGAAGCAGCCTAGCCAATATCGCTTTTCGATGAACCCACTCCCGGCCCTAATCATTATGTTACTCGGCAAGATGATGAGCTCTCATCATCAGAGCTCAATGGTCTCGACTATGATCCATACCCAATGGGGCAGCATGTTCATGGCCTTTGCTCTTGCCCGCGGTCTTACCTACATCACCCTATACATCTCACCGCCGACTTCGTTTCTGCCATCCCGGCCGCCTACGGAAATCGTCACCGCATTTTGTCTGATATCGGGTGGTATCACCTTCATGGTCAGCAACAAGGACACGGTCGCAGCTCTGGAATCGTACAACCTCGACGCTATGTTCATCTTCACGGTTGTCATGGGCCTTACCGCGCTGCTCATGGCTTGGACGACTGTAGTGATCGCTATCAAGGGATGGGCTCTACGCAAGGAGAGCAGCAGCCAGTACGCAAAGGGTCTTGCTGGAGTATTGGCGTAGGCGACATTTTTACGAGATACCCTTGATCGATCGACCGGTCACGATTTTCTTATCTAGGAAGTGGAACTTCCACTTGATACCCTATATTTCCTCTTTATGACTTTGACGCTTTATTTTTTTGGTTTAATGGGTTTGGTCGCAGTATACCCCTTTCTTAAGGAAGACGACAGCGTGGATAGCTGCACCTAATACCTGTTTTTTTCTAGACCGGTGGTAATGAAGGTCATCTTGGATTAATGAGCTTCTTAGGACGAAGGGATCATGGTAGTAATAGACGGATGGTGACTCTGGAAGTTAATACTAGGTTGCACCACAGTTAGCAATGTAGCCATGCAACCCCTACACGATGTGGGATAATAGAACATTCATAGAACAAGCTTCCTCATTGCCATGAAAATTGTACTCAGCGAGACATCACCATAGATTTGTCCGACGTTCTCAACGTGCTCCGCGACCACGTCCAGCGACACCTCTTGCTATGCCTGTACCACCCCTGGTTCCTCTAGGTGCACCGCCGCGTGTAGGTATACCACCCCGTCCGCCTGCTCGTGGTATTCCCCCTCTTCCTCTAGGTACGCCACTTGTTCTCGTAGCCGGTGCTGGCGTTTGTGGGTTCTGGAATTTGGAGTGGATTTTGCTACTCGGCGGGTTGTCGACGAATGAAGTGTCGGTCGTTAAGAACGTGGCTTCCATATCTTCTGGGCCTTGAGAGCGATTCAAGTTTGCGGCACCTTGGTCAGGTTGGTTCTGTGGGCGCTTGAAGGATTCTGGAACAGGAGCCTAGTGACGAGTCAGTACCATCCCGCGTTCTCTCTCCTCTGTATCTTCTCTTCAGTCTCCCATCACTCACCTCCGGGAAGTCTACGCAGAAAGCATTCATGTTCATTCCATACAGAAACCCCGCAAAACTCTCTGAGAAACGTGCCAGGCTCTCGTGCATAAGTTGCAATTGCAAGAAGTTTTGCTCAAGGTCTGCCATGGCGTCGCTCAACTCGGCGAATCCATCCTGTAAGCCTTCAAGCGCGTTGCCAGATGCCGAAGCAGCGCGACCGCGTTGGGATGAGTCGCGTAATGAGGAGCGGGAAGACGGGCGGAGGGGCGTGGTCGGACGTGATCGTGGTGATTTGCTGCGTGTGCGCCGGTACGAGGGTGTTGTTGTGGGTGTTGTGGACGCCATGTTTGCACGGTGGTAGATGTATCTCCTTGTAAATCTGGTAGCACAGTCGCGCAATTGCAGTCTGGTACTGTGACGCCTCTGAGATCTTGAAACGCGGTCCTAGTTCGGGAGCTTGATACGAAGTAAACAGTACCCCACACGCAGGGCAATCGCGCTAAGACCAATTGGTCGATGATGCCATTGTTCTTGCTTCCAAAAGTACGCCTCTCTGTATGTCTCCGGATACTTTGTGTTCAGCAAACTATCACAAGACGCACTTGCCCGCAGCTTGCTCTAAGGCGTCCCGCTGCTGCATTCTGTACGTAGATCGCGGCTACATATTCGTCCGACGTATCCGGAAAGCTCTGCCGACGTCACACTAAGCAGACGCGAGCAGTTGCCATAACGAGGCTCAGCTCAGCGACCTGACACTTTTCCATGTTGCCTCGCGCACAGCCCCTACGACGACTTCTGCACACCTCTACACCCAAGCGTCAACTATCCGTGTATAACCCAAAGTATCGCGGCGCCCCACCTGCCCCCTATAGCTCTACGAATCCGGTCACACGCGCAAACCTACTACATCACAGTCGGCGAAGCACGGCACCGGCACCTCACAAGACAAGCGGACTCAACCTGTGGACTGTAGGAATAGTCGCTGGCATTGCAATTGGCGGCGTGCTACTCGTCCCCTTCGTACAGAGCTCTTCAGAGCCCAAGATAGCCAGGAAGTCCACCCCGACTCATTTCAACACCGCAGACCTCACAGACTCGTACCTCGTCATGGCACCGAACACCCCCGCCGGGCGACCGGGAACACTCACACCAGAAGAGGACAAGAAGCTGCGTGAGCTATGGGGGATCGTTATGAAGGTTTTCGGCGTGGAAGCGGGGTCGGAAGCTGCGAGCACGGTCGATGAGGTCGCATCACCGACCACAAGTGAGGCGGCAGCGGACGGCAAGAAGGACAAGAAGAAGAGCCGATTGAACGTGTTCAAGAGGAATAAGGGCGAGAAGGGCGCAGACGACAAGGCGTCGACTGCTTCGACAGGCTCGACCCCGTCAGACATTAGCAGGCTGTCGATATCCGCCGATGACGACAAGTTCGGCCAGACCGCAGAGTTCAAGGCAGCGATCGCCAACATTCCCCCAGAGGAGCTGCGAAGGACCTTCTGGATGATGGTCAAGCACGACCACCCCGATGCTCTCCTTCTCCGATTCCTCCGCGCACGGAAATGGGACGTGGAGAAGGCGCTAGTCATGATGATCTCTACCATGCAGTGGAGGTTGAACGATATGCATGTCGACGACGACATCATGAAGAACGGAGAGCTCGCCGCTGCGCAAACTACCAGCGACGATGCTAAGACAAAGAAGAACGCGGAGGACTTCCTGACACAGCTGCGCATGGGCAAGAGCTATCTACACGGATTGGACATTGAAGGAAGGCCGATGTGTTTTGTTCGCGCGAGGTTACACAAATCCGGCGAGCAGACGGAGGAAAGTCTGGAAAGATTCACCGTCTACACTATTGAGACCGCACGCATGCTGTTGAGGCCTCCGATTGACACAGCCGTAAGTCTATTCTCTTCTCCGGATTATGTGCAACAATTGACCGAATACAGACTATCGTCTTCGACATGACTGACTTCTCTATGGCCAACATGGACTACACGCCGGTGAAGTTCATGATCAAGTGCTTCGAGGCCAACTACCCCGAATCGCTTGGCACCGTTCTCGTCTACCGAGCGCCCTGGGTCTTCAACGCCGTGTGGAGTATCGTCAAGGGCTGGCTGGACCCCGTCGTCGCCGGCAAGGTGCACTTTGCAAAGACGATCGACGATCTCAGCAACTACATCCCAAAGTCGCAGATTCCAACTGAACTAGGTGGGGAGGAGAAGTGGGAGTACAAGTTCCCAGAGCCCGTGCCTGGTGAGAACGACAAGATGGCCGAAGAGAAGCCAAAGCAGGAGCTGCAAAGCGAGAGGCAACAGATCGTCGACAACTACGAGACTTCCGTGCTGGAATGGGTACACGCCGGTGAGGGTGCGCCAGCGGACGAGAAGAGGAAAGAAAGGGATAGCATTGCCGAACAGCTGAGGCAGAACTACTGGAAGCTGGACCCGTATGTTCGAGCTCGCTCACTGTACGACCGTATGGGCGTCCTCCAGAGCGAAGGCAAACTAGACTTCTACGGCCAAACCCCAGCGCCCGCCGCAGCCGCAGCGCCAAAAGCAACAGAAACCAGCGCCGACGATCTCGACTAGGACTCGAAAGCCCAGCTACTCCGGCGATACAGCACCTTCAACACCTTGGCCGACGCTTCGAAACAACCATAATCCCTTTCCCCTTCGTGGCATTCACTATGATGGTTTGGTAAACGGCCGGGTTGGCACACCATCGCTCTAATGTGTAGCCCTGAAAACAAACTCTCTGTATAGAACTCCACAACCCATCCCCTTTGATAGCCTTCGTCTCGTAAAGTTGCACTTAACCCCTACCTAATAATATCTCTCATTCGCCTTCTACCAACCAACTACTAAAACCCCCCACACCGCCTGCTTTTGCCTTCCCCCTTCTTCCTTTACCGCCTCACTACGTTTCAATCCTCTCCGGTGAAATGCGCGCCCAATACTACGGGGCTGCCCTGCGTGTGCACTGTTCATTCGATGACGGCACAAACTTCCGATCGCGAGTCGATGCACTAGCACGATTGACGTCATGTTCCTGCATCGGAACAAATGTGACGCTTGCTTCTTCTGTCTGCCCTTGGGACTCTCGGTATGTGCTTTTCCTCCTTTTTCCGGCTCGGCTCCTAGGCCTGAGCTAGAGGGTTAGTCGGGCGGTTGCAGGTTCCGTGTTGCTGCTAGCACGGTTGTGATGGGCCAGGCTTTATCGCAACGTTGCGGTGTTTTTGGCTGGGTGCGCTGCACAGCTGTGGGTGGCTCCGGGGGAAAAGAGCTCAGGCTCGTTCCGGATAGGTGCCGTGGAGATCCTGTAGATCCACAACTTAGAACTGGGAATGTTATGGTGTTGATGTTTTGTTTGGGATGCAAATGTTACTGTTGGTGTTTAAGATTGGATGCGCACTTGTGAAGTTGGTGTCGTGAGATACGGCGCTCAAATTCGATAGTTTGATGTTTGGTGTGGTCCTGAGGCGTGACAACTGAACACAAATAACGGCATGAGTAAGCGTGCGCGTGAAGGTGAGACCTGATCCTATGCATAATATTCGTACTGTAGATTTACATGCTATACAAACGCTCTATGAGGAGACTTTGAGATCTCTGCCTTCTCTCGTCCGATGGCTCTCGTGGTTGGCCACCTCGTCCAGTTTGGTGGCCATTTCATTGGCATCCTCTAAGCCCGTGTCTATCGGTCCCGCTGCTTCGTCGACTTGCTCCAGGGGGACATTCGTACCCATCCGTCCTACAGATCTGCGTTCGGGTTTCACGCTTTCTGCGCTCTTGGCATCCACATCTGTGCTGGCTAATGTCAAGCCTTGTGCTGGGCGGTAGGTGATGCGGCCTTCAGCGGCGGCCGCAAGCCGTTGCTTTTGGCCGGTTTCTCCGGCACGACCTAGGACGCCAGCGATGACTTGTATGCAGCGTAGACTGTGGTGTGTTAGCCTGAAACAGTAGCCGCTTGTGGGAGACGTCTTACCTGTCGTCGTTGGCAGGGATAGGGTAGGTGACCCAGGTGGGGTCCGCGTTTGTGTCAATGACGCCGATGGTGGGAATGTTGTTCAGCGCACACTCGTGCAGCAGAACGTAGTTCTCGAGGGGATTCATGCAGACGACCAGGTCGGGCCGGAGGACGGATCGGTCGAAGAGCTGCTCTTCGAAGCCGGGGACCTCCTCGTCGAACTCATTCACGACCTTGGTCTTGCACCTGCCGAGAATTTGCTGGCCGTTGGTGATGCTTCCTGGGATCCAGCGCTCGAATAGGTGGTATCCTTTGGCTAGCTCGGCAGCACGTGCTACTGCCCTATCCTGCCCGTCGCGTGTGCCCACGAACAAGATCATGCCTCCCCGCCGCGCAACTTCCTGCACGACCTTGGCGGACCGCCGCAAGTGGGCTGCAGTGACTTCGAGCGAGATGATGTGGACGCCTTGCCGTATGCCGTGGATGTAGCGTGCGTTTGCGGGGTTCCATAGGGAAGTGACATGGCCTTGGTGGGCCTCGGAGGCGAGGAGCAGTTCGAGGGTCACGTCGGCGGGCGATGGGGGGTGGTTCAGGAGGGAGTGCGGTTGGTAGTGCGGCTCGATCTGGGTTCCCAGATGTCCCATCTGCTTGGCTACGGATCGTCAGCAGGGTGGAGTCAGGATGGGGCGGCGGTCGTACACTGCTGCTTGTACATGTAGTACTGCTCAGCGACATCGTCGGAGGCGGACTCGGAGGTGCCATGGGTCTCGGGGTCGACGGACGGGATGGGCTGCTGGAGGTGGGTGTTGAGCTGGGCCTCTATCGACTGGATCTGCTTGAGACTGTTGTCGGTAGCGGCCTCGATCGACTCGGTCTCGGTGGAGAGAAATCGCTGCAGCGGGCGGAGCGGCTGGCGGGAGTGTCGTGCAAGCGCCCGGGGGGCTATCGATGGTGTTAGTATGTGCAGTCATGTCCAATTGAGTTCTCCTACCACTGCGCGCTGCGATGCTCCTCAGTATCATTTTGCCGTCGCGTGCAGTCGGCGCTGTCGCTCCAAAAACTCTCGAGCCGGGGCAGCGCCAAGCACCCGCCAAGCTAGCCGCATTGGGCCGACCTGCAGGCCACGGCCATCCTCCAGTGTCAGACCGATAACCAGCCCAGCCTCAGGCGATTGCCGTCATTGTCAGATCATGTGTGCCAGTCAGGACCGCAGCGAGGGGGGCTGCGTGCATCGGTCCCACCGGTAGGGCAGAGCATGGCAAAGTGCAAAATACCATAGCTGGTCCCTGCTTGCAGAGTCGCTCGCCTCTTGCTTATCCCATGCTGCTCCGCCTGTGCTCAGAGTGCTTGTGCCGGGCTGCCCCCAATAATTGCTCGCGTGAAGCCACTGACATGCTTCCGTCATCTTCTGCAGCTATCCCGCACGCGGCCTTTTGGCTTGGCACCTAGCGCATTCCACTGACGCTACACATGCTCGCTCTTCGCATCCCAACCTCACCCGCCCAATCTGCCCCAAGACGACTCCCCGTCCTGCTGCACTGCACCTGCGGCCGAGGAGCCCCCCATCTGTCGCCGCCCCCGGATGTCGCTTGTCAGACGCTGCACGCCCCGCCGCCGCGACTCCCCCATCACCAGCGAGACAAGCGATAGCGCACCACCGCCGTGCCCTCGGGCGCCGCCCACACCCGTGGATGCCTACAACCCCGTGCCGGACGACACTGCCTGCTCCTGCCGCTCTTGAGCCCGTAGCGCCCTAGCCGCCACCATGAATGGCTACCCATATCCCACCCGGCCCTTCAACCCGGCCGCCAATGGGAACATGATGATGAATATGAATGGGGACGGCATGAACGGCTTCAACATGGTCGAGGGCCAGTCGCTGGACTCCATCGTCGCGCAGAACGACAAGGACAACCGCCGCCGGAGTATGCCCGTATACGCTAGAGGGCCCCAACAACAGCAGCAGCAACAACAACAAATGAACCTGGGCAGCCCCGACACGCGCAGGCTGAGCATGATGAATTTCGGTGACCCCAATGGTGGAGACATGGACGATTTCCAATTCGACATGTCAACCGCTGCCATGGACAACATGATGCGCAACAACACCGCCTTTCCGCGCACCACGGCCGACATCCAGAATGACCAAATGCCCGCTGCCGACCTCAACATCAACACACAGTTCCAAGGCCAGGCCTCTCCCTTTCCGACCATGGGCGGTCCTGGCTCTGCCTACGCCTCGCCCATGCACCAGAAGAACTCTCTGGACCTGGACATGGGATCGTATCAGAACGGCATGAACATGCCCCTGGACATGGACGACTCGATGAGCATGACGCCCATGGACATGAACATGTTTCCAGGCAGCCAATTCAACACGCCCATGCTGGACTCGCCCATCCAGCAGGACTTTGTAGGACCCGTGCCCGCTGCTCCCCAAGGAGACAACACTCCGTCAGGGCAGA
Source organism: Alternaria novae-zelandiae (assembly GCF_023758075.1). NCBI lineage: Eukaryota > Fungi > Ascomycota > Dothideomycetes > Pleosporales > Pleosporaceae > Alternaria > Alternaria novae-zelandiae. The sequence continues at coordinate 1,908,966 of NW_026056962.1, read as the reverse complement.
CCCAAGACCAGTTCAAGCGCCCGTCGCTGAACAATACACCAGAAGTCAAGTCAGGCAGATCCAGCTTCCTCAGCCGGTCGACCAGCCAGGACCAGTCCAGCATGCGGTCCCACTCCCGGCCCCAGAGTGAACACCATTCCTCCAACAGTGTCCCGACGCGCATGACCCTGGCCTCACTGCAGAACCAACAACCTGTCGCACAGGACCCTGCTCAAGATTTGTCTAAAGAGGTCATGAACAAGCAACTCGCAGACTTCAAGATTCCGTGGCAGGCGCCCACCGGTGGGTTCCCGTCAACCAAAGCGAACAACCCCCACATGAAGACGCAGTTCAAAAATGCGTACTCGTCGACGGGATTTGACATGCTCGGAGTACTGGTACGTATCGACACAGTGTACCGAGATTGACATACTGACATGCCAATAGATGCGCGTAGCTACTCGACCTGACCCCCAGATCGACATCGGCTCCGTTGATCTTTCGTGCGCTTTCGTCGTTTGCGATGCCGAGCTGGACGACATTCCCATTGTTTACTGCTCTGAGAACTTCGAACGACTGACCGGCTACACGAGACATATGATCCTCGGGCGGAATTGCCGTTTCTTACAAGCACCTGACGGCAAGGTAGAATCGGGTATCAAGCGCAACTACGTTGACGACGATTCGGTATACTATCTCAAGAACATGATCGAGAGTCGTGCCGAAGCGCAGATCAGCTTGATCAATTACCGAAGAGGCGGCCAGCCGTTCATGAACCTGCTCACTATGATCCCTATTGCTTGGGAGCCTGGCGGCAAGATGAAATTCTTCGTTGGTTTCCAGGTCGATCTAGTCGAGCAGCCTGGAGCCATGACGAACAAGAACTCAGGTGGGTTTCCGCATCTAACACAACACCTCGTGTGTGAGCTGATTATGTTATAGACGGTTCGTACCGAGTCAACTACCAACGCGGAATGTCGATACCCAGTTACGTTTTCAGCGACCACCACAAGCCACAAGCAGCCGAGCAAGGCCAAACCATCTCCAAAGATGAGGTTTCCAATGTGCTCGCTGCATACAGCGGTAGCGGTGACTCAGAGATGACCAGACGTATCTGGGATAAGGTCCTGCTTGAGAACAGTGATGACGTCGTCCATGTCTTGTCGCTGAAGGGACTCTTCTTATACCTGTCACCGGCCAGTAACAGGATACTAGAGTACGACCCAAGTGAGCTTGTCGGGACTGCCCTGTCTTCTGTCTGCCATCCTAGCGACATTGTCCCGGTTACACGAGAGTTGAAGGAAACCACAAACGGCGCATCGGTCAATGTTGTCTTCAGGATACGGCGAAAGAAGAGCGGCTACATGTGGTTCGAAGGTCACGGTTCCCTACACACGGAGCAAGGCAAGGGCCGGAAATGCATCATCCTTGTGGGTCGCGAGCGCCCAGTCTATACTCTCAGCAAGGCTATCGTACGCGAATCCGGAGGCGTTGGTGATAACGAACTGTGGACCAAGATGTCTACGTCAGGCATGTTCTTGTACGTTTCGTCCAACGTACGCCAATTACTCGACAAGCAACCCGAGGAGCTTGTGGGCACAAGCATACAATCTCTTATGCGCCAAGAGTCCAAGATCCAGTTCGGCCGTATCCTTGAACTTGCCAGAGGTGGAAGGAAAGGTGAAGTCAAGCACGAAATGATCAACAAGCGTGGTCAGGTCCTCCAAGCTTTCACAACCATCTACCCCGGAGACGCAATCGAGGGCCAGAAACCCACCTTTGTGGTTGGTCAAACGCGACTCCTCAAGTATTCGCGGAACAGTAATGCTGGCCGCCCGTCAATGTACACGAACACCAAGCATGAACGCGACTCTCACAACTCTGTACACACACAGATGTCAGGGGCAGCATCCCCCGCCGCAGGATCTTTGACCGGTCACACCGGGTCAAATACGCCAAACACATCAAACACGAATCCTCTCTTCATCACCACCGAGGAATCACCTGCGACGTTTGCTGGCCACAACGGTCTACAGCTTGGACACCAGGATCAAAGTCTTGCTTCAGACGATAACGTGTTCGACGAACTGAAGACGACGCGAAGCACAAGCTGGCAATACGAGCTACGACAAATGGAAAAGCGAAACCGATACCTGGCAGAAGAGGTGCAGAGCCTATTGGCAGCCAAAAAGAAGAGGAAGCGCAGAAAGGGCGCAGGTCAGATGCAGAAGGACTGCGCGAATTGCCATACAAGAACAACACCCGAATGGCGGAGAGGTCCGTCAGGGAACCGCGACTTGTGTAACTCGTGCGGACTGCGGTGGGCTAAACAGGTAAGTTGAACTTCTCACGACCAGCCCTCAGAATTGAACTAACACCATTACTCACAGCAAGGACGAGTGTCACCTAGAACTTCGTCTGCGGCCAGTGACAAGAGCAAAAAGAGCGCTTCGCCACGCCACTTTCCAACAAGTCACTCAAGTCATCAGACCATCCTTCCTCATACGAAGACGGAGAGCGGACAACAGTCTACTCTCCCTTCGCCAATGGCTACTTCCACTAAACGTTCGCCGCAACAAGGTAGCATCAGCGAGTCGCATGCTGCAAAGGCGCCACGTACAGAAGTTGCTACTTCACAGGGCTTCATTCCCCCACCGTCGATCGATGAAGTGACGGAACCGGAATCATGAGCACGAGCGATCTGAACGTCCTCTTCTTACTTCTTCTTCGCGGTTTCTCTCTCCTGTTTCGTGTCATTCTCCGCTTTGGTCAAACGATACCCCATTACTTATATTCACTTTAACGAACTTCACATTCGCTTGCTCGAAGCGAGCTTCTCATGGGGGAGTTTTTAGACTCACATCCTTTTCTTTCTATATCCGTTTGATGTTTTACGACTTGGGTCAACAACGTGGGGAAGGTTTGGCGTGTGGTCGAGCTATTCGACTGCGGGTTTTACAAATTGGAGGCTGAGAGATGAGGCGCAATATGCATGTACATGTCTTGGGCACACTTTATCAGTGTCTTCTTATTCTGTTGTATATATCAACGACACTTGGCCACGGTACGGGATGGCTTATCAGGATCGCGTGGGGCGCACGCGTACGGACGGTATCACTCATCAATCAATCAATCATATATGTCACATCAGATCAGATTATGTCAAATGAATAGTGGAACACGACTGCATGACCTGGCTGAAGCGTCATGGCGAACCCCAACGTTGCCCTTGACCCATTAATTCTTTTGCATCTCTCCCCCACCCGCACATCCCGTCGATTCGCTTGTTTGCTCGCTCGCCTACGATTCGAGTCGAAGCGAAGTGACGCGACGCGACCATCCATCCACGCCGCAATTGTGGCGTCGAGTGGCCTCACTTGTCATACGTCAAGTCAGATCATAACACCGACCGCTAACTAGTATAAGAAGGCCCTTTTGCCCATATCTAGTGCGTACTCCTAGCATGTTTGCACGGCTGTCTGTTTGTACGAGGCGCACCGCAACTGCGCGGCTTCCAAGGTTGGCAGCGAACGCGAAGTACGATAAGACAACGGGCATCCCAAGTCCAACCTACGACGCTGACGTCGGCCTTGTCCTCGCTTGGAGTCTGACAACCTGCGACAGGCGCGTGGGACATTGAAAAGGCCGGGGAGGGTGTGTTGGATGTAGCCCTAGAATGCGCGTGATGTGGCGCTAGAACGCTGCATGTGTTCCACGGAAGCAGGAAGAGGAACACAACCGAACAGGGGGTTTGGCAGGAAGGAAGCTGGGCAGCATGCAGGTTCCCGGACAGTTAGCCCCGGCATCACTGGGTTTAGTTCCAAGTCTCTTGGACACATGGCAGATTACGTTCCATGGATAGCATCTAGATTTGGGGGGCCTAGGGAAAACGCCATGCCGAGTAACTCGTTGGGTATTCTCTGAGCCTAACCTAGATCTCGTGAGGAGTCGTTGGGTTGGGTATTGCGAGAACGGTAGTTGGAGGTGGGAAAAACTTCGTGTGCCTCGGCATCGAGAACCGTGGCCATGAGCTCCAATGACGAAAGCTGAAAGTTCAACATGGCAAATAAACTTTGGTCCATCGCACGTTATTACCCACATGGCTTGGGCTCTGGCAGACTGCCTCCCTCGTTCCCCCCTCCCCAAGCCCGCTCCAGCCTCCCAATCAAACAAGTGGGGCCGTCTTCCGGGCTTGATCCTTTGGATCCTTCGATCCCCTGCGGCCTGAGCGTTCTGGCAGCGCCTTATCTGGGCTCTGATGTCTGTGGGTTTTCCTTGGTGCGTGCCATGACATGTCGAAGCGGCGCGCGCGATGCAAGGGTACAAGGGTCTGTGGCCCTCTTTCGCACCGAAACTTTGCGCGCGCAGCAGAGCCGATGGGGGACATGGTCCCCGGATACTTGCACGCAAAAGAGGTAACGGGCTGGGCTTTTGGAAGCGATCTTCGTCCTTCATTTCTTTTTTTCACTTAGTCCTAGGCTGGGTTGAGCTTCATGCCTGATTCATTTCTAACGCTGTGCGGCTTTGGATAGTACTAGGGACCGTTCCGTTCTGCTGGGGGCACTGTTCGCTTCATTAATTTGTTGGTTGGCTTTCCGGTATTACACATACGAGAGGAACGCCTGCGTTGCGCTGCCTCTGCCTTTTTGTACTTTTGCATTTCCTGGTTCTTCGTTTGTCTGGACCGCTGCGACGACAACGCGAACTTGCGAAGCCTACGCGCGATATCTTTTCTTGTTTCTATTGTCGTGGGTTTACTTTTGGTCGGACCTCAGCCAAAGTCGTGACCTATTCCGACGACACATTCCGAACGCGAATTGCAGGACCATACATATCTGCGCGGGAACTTGGAAGGATTGCGTTTGCGTGGAACCACGGGACACGAGAAAAGGGAGTGCTTGGTTCGGAAGGACGGTTTGCGACAAGCGCACCCACGAGAGTTGACGACTCGAAACGGATCCGGTTACGACACGAATACCGCCTGAACGGGAGCGCATACACGTCACAAGAATTACAATCGCAGACACAGAATCAAGCGCAAGAGAAGGACACAATGGACGAGAACAACAGAATCACGATTACAGTGTGCGGTGATGGTGGATGCGGAAAGAGTTCGATTACGCTGCGGCTTGTGAGAAGCCAATGGACATCTGAGTACGACCCAACAATAGGTACATCCCCCTGCGCGCGAATTCGTCGCAACTTGTAGCCTCACACGACTAACACCCCTCCAGAAGACTCATACTCCGTAACCCGAACCGTCGATGGCGTCCCCTACTACCTCATGCTCACGGACACGGCCGGCCAAGAAGAATACCGCGGTCTTTGGGCCGCCTCGAACCTGCAATCCGACGCTTTCCTCCTCGTCTACGATATAACATCTGCCAACTCGCTCGACGCGCTCGACTACTTCATGGAGATGATAGAAATGGAGACCGAGAACCGGTTAGACAATGGCAAGATACCGCCCATCAAGTGCGTGGTAGGCAACAAGTGCGATTTACAGGGCCAAAGACAGGTAGAAGCGAAGACGGGTCTCGAGTGGGCGAGGCGGAGAAAGTGCGGATTTATGGAGACGAGTGCGAGGGAGATGGTCAACATTGAGGAGACTTTTGCGCGTAAGTCCTGCAGCGCAGATGACGGCAGAGACATGGCTAACAAGACGGACAGTGCTCGTACGTCGTGTAGTAGAAGCGCGGAGACTCACTGCCGGAGACGGCCCTGCGAACCGAACTGCCGCTCTTCCCCTTCAATCGCATCCGAACCGCGACCCGAACTCTTCGGCGGCGTATCTGGATAATGAGAAGGATGATGAGGACGAGCCCAAAAAGAGTTGGTGGAGGAGGCTGAAGTGCTGGTAGTTGCATTCCTATGTTGCTACGCATTGCACATAAGTCTCAGGCGTTTACCAATAGCCTGGGGACTTGTCGTTCGTTCACGGGCTCGCTGAGATGTGGTATGGGACATGAAGCACGACCTGCTTGTTTTATACACACTTTGCTTTCCCGTTTATTTCCTTGACTTGTATATATGCGTCGATGTTACGGGCGCAAAGCATTTGTATACGCATGGCATGGATATGTCGATTAGCGGGAATGGGGAAACCACGGGATATACCGGGCGGCTGTCTGATTCTTGTTCATTTTCTACAGCGTCTCACATCTTGCGTATGTATATTTCCTTGCATCACTGTCGATTTCATACTGTAAAGAATTCACATCAAGTTTTGAATGAGAACACATACTAGCTGGCGCACGTTGCACATGGACTGGACGCTTTCCGTGGTACGCTTCGCGGATTATATCAGAAGGCTCAATAATATGTATCAGTCAGCAGTAATCGCGATCTGTACCTATAGGATGTAGTGCGAACGATGACCGCTTCGAGGCTAACCACCCCGTCGGCTATCCAAGGCATCGCTAGCGCGTCTGTGCACGAGCACGCCATTGGCCTGTAAAGCCCTTGGACAACTTTGAAAACCCTCGCAATAGCATCAAACTGTTAATACCAACAAAAAGCTACAGGGACATCCTGCACCTGTCGACACTTAGGCAAGGAGCGCAAACAGTGCGTTCAAGGCCGGTGACGTCGTAACTACCCCTCTAAAGGGTCCGTGTTGACGGAGATAAGAGAGCAGCGAGCAAGAAGAGATATCGGCAACACAGAAAGAGCAGGAGCAACATGTCGAAACCTCATATTGAGGAAGAGCTTCCAGTTCAGGATGGTCTTTCTCGAACACTCAAAGACCTCTTCGCAGGTGCAGTGGGAGGAGTTGCGCAAGTCTTAATAGGACAGCCTTTTGGTAAAATCTCTACGAACTGCGTGTGAGACATATGCTGACTTCGCACTTCGACAGACATTGTCAAGGTGAGATTACAAACAACATCACAATACTCTGGTGCCCTGGACGCAGCGACCAAGATCTACCAAAACGAAGGAGCCCTCGCCTTCTACAAGGGCACACTGACACCACTCATCGGAATCGGAGCTTGTGTATCAATCCAATTCGGCGGCTTCCACTATGCGCGACGTGCCTTCGAAGCCAGTAACGAAGCCAAGACTGGAAAAGGTCAATTGTCATACTCGCAATACTATGCCGCCGGTGCATTCGCCGGTATCGCCAATACCGTTCTATCCAGCCCCATCGAGCACATCCGTATAAGACTGCAAACACAACCCCACGGTCCAAATCGTCTCTATGCCGGCCCGATCGACTGCGTGCGCAAACTCTCGGCACACCAAGGCGTACTTGGCGGTGTCTACCGTGGCACAGCTGTCACATTCATGCGCGAAGCACAAGCTTACGGCTGTTGGTTCACCGCCTTTGAGTACATGATGAACGCGGACGCTGCACGCAACGGAATTGACCGGAAGGAGATCTCTACTCTAAAGGTCGCGGCATATGGTGGACTTGCGGGTGAAGTGCTGTGGATCAGTTCATATCCCTTCGATGTACGTTCAAAATTCCCCATGTACGAAGTGCACGTGAGACATATACTGACCTCGTACACCCACCTTTTAGGTAATCAAGAGCAAGATGCAGAGTGATGCGTTTGGCAAGGATCAGAAGTACAAGAGTATGAGGGATTGCTTCGCGAAGACGTACAAGGGCGAGGGCTTGGGTGGCTTTTGGAGGGGTATTGGACCGACTTTGCTCAGGGCTATGCCAGTCTCGGCAGGCACATTTGCTACGGTCGAGGTCACGATGCGATTGATCAGCTAAGAAGCGCTCTTGGTTTCACGAACATCCCCAGATATTGCGGTGGTGGAGCCTGTACGATAAGCCCAGTGCCATAATTGATGGAAGACGCCGTTCAGATCTTTAGCCAATGTTTCAGATGTGCATACGGAGAGTTTGCGATACGTACCATTGGGAGATCGGCCTATCTGTATGCGTGTGCGAAACTATCGACTTCGTAGTGTTCCCATAGTAGCTAGTACGCGTCGATAACACGCCATTGCGTCTGAGCTTGGCTCGGCCTTAGTTCACAGATTATTGCGGTGCGGCCCTTGGGGAACAACAATGTCGTCGTATCACTCAGCCAGCCTCTAAACGCCCTCCACATAGAGCTTACTCAGCCTCTGTCTGTAGCGCGTTCCATCATCATGCTGACTACATACAAGATAGATTACCCTGTAGTCTAGGCACGCAGCACCCTCTCGGATGCAATTTCGCTCCTTCTTGTGCATTACGTCGGGTACCGACGCACCCCTGTCCGCACGCAGCCGTGCCGCATCCCCCCAAGATTCATGCCACAGCCTGCAAGCCACATGCTTTGAGCACAAACTCGAAGGAACCACTCATGAAATTGCACAACCAACTTGAGAAGGTACGGTCGGGGCCGACGGGCGTTGTTCCGCTATTGTGCCGCAATCCCGCTGCGAACATGTGGATTGGTCCGTAGAACTAACGGGCAGCACCAAACTCTACCTCTTCTCACCCCAAGTCCTGTAACATGCGATGGGAAGTTCCTTGTACGAGAGATAGAGTTTACAGCGAGTTCCAGGAACCTGGCCATGGCCTCGTGGAATTTGCCGAAGAGCTTCCGGGTATGCAAGAACGACTCTTATGCGGCGCGGTTTGCATCCATCGCCCGTCACACGTCACGTCACGTAAGGAGATTGCCGCTTTTAGCTAGGGAAGCAACGCATTCGTAGTCACGGCGAAAATCACCGTTATATCGGTGCATATGTTATGATATGATGTCGCTCAATGTCCTTTTCGATCGTTTCGCTCGAATCGCTGCTTCCTCCTCTGCACCGTACCTTCGCTAGACCTTCCAACAACGTGGGCGCGAGAGACGCGCCCGAATCCTACGATACGCGACGACGGACGCGTCAAAAGAACGCACAAAATGCTCTTCAGCACAACACTAAAGAAATGGAAGTCAAGCCTCAACCCTTCGAAACCATCCTCACAGCCAACCCGAGCCTCAAAACAAACTCAATCGGACGAAAACCTCGTTTCCATGCAACTACCAATACCGCGATATCATTCCTCGACCCATTCGAACTCCGAAGCTGCGCTTCATCGACCGACGAGTCAGATCGTGTGCCATTCGCCGTTAGACAAGAGGAATAGGGCGGGGAATAAGAAGGGGAGGAAGAGTAAAGAGGATCAGGTTGCGAAAGGGGGTGATGGTAATGGATTGAGACATAAGACTTCTACACGGGTGTTATTCTCGTCGACGCAGTTTGACAAGGTTGATGTCAAGAAGCCTGCTTGACGGGAGAGAGGGTATATGTTTAAAGAGCCAGATAGAGGATACTGCGGAAGAGTTGCCGTCTGTGGGAAGGAAGTAAATGAAGTTAAAAGCAAGCGAAGACAGCAAAGAAGGAAAGACAAAGTGGATGAGGTACTAAGGCGCTGGCACCATTCCTCTTTCAAGCAGTCACCACTCACATCTGAGCTTCGACCCCGCATACATCGAGCTGAAGCGGTTTCTATATCCCTCGTTTTCATTCTCTCGATGAACGCTAGTGGAGACGAGTTCTCAGATTTGGCTAATTCATTACATTTAAAATCATTGGGATCTACAGTCGCCTTACTTGTTCACATGTAGGGACACCATCCCTTTCGATTACCTGCAGATCTTACCCCGTCAATAGATCAGAGACCAATAAAAACCCTTGGGTATTCATCCTCTGAATCTAGACTGAAGTCAGGTGTCGTGGGATGGCGCTTGTCTGCCTCCAGGGTGCAATCGTAACATCCGAGAGAAACCCGTCCATCGATACCCATGACTTGACCCGCAAGAAATACCGCCCATGCCTGGTCGCCCCCGGTGGGTAAATATGTATGATACTGGTTGGTACCATCCATGGGACGTTTGTGCTTCTTGGACATCCAGGTAGAAGCTTTGATGATCAAAGCTTTAGCTCGTGAAGCATGCCCAGGGCAGGGAGACTTCGCTTTGCTGAGGCTTTGAACCACCACCACCATGATGTCATAGATTCCAGAAACACCTATCGACTCTCCATGAACTCTCCCAACAAGCGCGATCTGTCTTTGCATTGGGGCATAGTCTAGTCTTGCTCTCTCGAAGTTGATGTAAAGTGGAACGTCCGGAGGCTGTTGGCGTGGCTCGCTTACGAAACTAGACTGACTGGGTACTATAGACTGGTCATTTCCCTCGCCTGTGCCTGTGGCATAACTTGCCCAATCGTCAGACTGTGTAGTCTCGACACTACCGTCTACGATATGCGCAGGCAAGTTTGCGAATACTAGGTTCTCGCATCTGAAGCCAATGGCACTTGGATCAACCTTCATGTTGAACATCAGGTTTGGTAAGACAGTGTAGCCATTCCCCTGATACCCGATAACATGCCCATCCCATGCGTTGTCCGAAGGTCCAAAGTTCAGTGGCAAGCTCGCATGACATATCGCAAGCAATCTCAGCACTCCACCAGATGGTAATCCCCGTTCCAGTTCTTTCAACAACCCGGAGAGAAGCTGTAGAGCAGTGTGGTCTGTATAGTTGCAAGGTCGATACAGGTCTATGCGTGTCGCATGTGCCAACATATCATAGTTCTCCCCCCCAAGTATCTCTGCAATCGCAAGAACAATGCAGATCACGATGATCTTCCAGTGCCGCACTGACTCTGGTTCCGGCCGTTCGCAGTCTGTTGCCATGTCGAAGTCGCGCATTTCTTTCATCACTGCGTCGGAAGCAAGTTCATCGAAGCAATCAGCGACATTATCAGCGACTTTGGAAGTGAAGAATCGACAGGCCAGGCCCACGCACAGACTGTTCTTGGTTTTGGAACTCTTCTGCCAACGAGGCATCGCAACCAAGGCTGGTACAATGCCGGCTTCATCACGTCGTTGAACAGTCCAGGTGAAAGTAAGCCTGCTCCGCATCTTGGCCCGTATACCATTGAAGTCGGTTTGAATCTTCTCTGGGCTTAATTCCGCTGGGCCTCCAGATGCAAGGAACAGCATAGAGCCAGCAGTTTCGTTACGATAGTGGTGAATGTGCTGAACGTCGCCCTCGGATGTTGGGCAGTCTTCGTCTTCGAATGCAAGAGTATCCGTGACGTGATGTCCACTTGTGACAAGCGTCAATCCGTCGTACACGCCGGGTGGGCGATCATTACTCGAGATGCGGATTGGCCCTATCAGCCAGCCAACGCTCTTCAAGCATGCAGCAACGCGAACTACGTCCGCGCTTCTTGTAAGATAGTGACTTCTGCGTGTTTGTACGACCCATCTTAGCAAGCCCCCAATATATTGATCATCTGTGCTGAGAGTTCGGGATCCCGTAGGTGTGAATGCTGGAAGTCGGGTCTCTTTGATGGCTTCTTCGAAACGAGTCGGTAGAGAGCGAAAGACTCCTTCTTGGACGATATGATGAGCGTTGTCGGTAAGCTCACTGAAAAGCAGGTCCTTAACACCTGGATCCACACCTTCTTCGAGAAGAGTAGGTACTATGCATTTCATGAACATACGGACACCAAACTCAGGTCCAAAAAGGTGCGACAGCGCGCATATGGTGTATCCCACTAGTTGAGTCCTTGGATCTCCTCCGAAGCAGGCTTCTGGGTCTGCATCATTTAGGAGTCGAATACCGTTGGTTGTGAGAATGTGACAGGTGGCCGGCAGAGTCTCTGGTTTGAACCCCAAGTCCTCCACTCGTGTGAGAGAACTGAGCCCAGGTATATATCTGAAGACCTTAACAAGCTTTTCGAGGCCACCGAAATGGTTCCATAATGATGTGATAAGAGTAGCCGTAGCTAAGACATCGGGTGGCCCAAGTTGAAGTCCTCCTATCCTCCCATCCGGTTGGATTATTGCAGTCATAGTGAGATCGTGTTCTTCGCATTAGATGATAGGCAAGTCATCTGAAACGCTCTTCGAGATTTTGAGCAACCTCAAGTATTAAAGACCGACAACTCGCAAAGCATATCAAAAGGAAACGGAAGCTGGCGTGCCGCGAGATGAGCCAATGGAGGAAGTTTCTTGCGCATGTATATGCAAATCATACGTCACCAATATATGGCTTCGACTCTAGATCAGCGCGGTCTGGGATTACCACACGTTTAGATTGGCCGTTGAAAGGCAGGCATACTACAAGGCAGACTTATCTTCGATTTCCAGCGCTCTTTCGAAGATTTGAGCCTTGTGAGTTGCCTATCTCCGGTGAATTGGCCAAGCGACATGCGATGTTGGTTGGCTGATTCAGCCTTGCTCAGCAATGCACTCCTAAGCGAAAACACGGCACGATATGCAAGCCAATTCTTACGAAAGCGGGATATGACGGAGCTGACTATCCGGTAAGCAACAAACAGAAGCGACAGTTGTCATCGAAGTGTGCTAGTAGCCACGTCAATTACACTTTGTTCCTTCGAGACATTTATTGCAAACTACCTTGAATATTCTGCGTACAGTTACCTTCTGAGAGCGATCATAGCAAAAGCGAATGAAGGGTGGTTGAGTATTTCGGGTCGGTCGTTGCAAGCTCGATCACAGCCATCCCACCCTCCTTCCGATGATGCTCACACCCCCAAGCGCAGCGCTAACCCCCGTCCACACCACCAAACTGCCATATTGCGTCCCATACAACCCATGCTCACCGAGAGTCCCCGTCTTGATCAAAGCCTCGCTGATAGGCCCACTCACAATATTCCCAATACCCCTACCCATGCACAAGAACGAGAATACCATGGAGCTCTCCATCTGTCCCGTACTCGTTTGCACTGCTCTCATGATACCAGGCCAAGTATTCGCGAAGCTGCCTGCGAAGAGCCCGTAGGTGAAGCAGAAGATTAGCAACGGTGGTAGCGACGTGCTGAAGCCCCAGATCAGGAAAGTGGAGATCATGGCACCGATGGTGGATATGAGGATGGCGGTGGTGACGTGTGTGCGATCGATGATGCTTCCCATACTAACGGATCCGATGACAGCGGCGACATTGAGGAGAATGAGAGGAACGGCGGAGACTGTGCTGCTGAATCCCAGGGCTTTGGTGTATGTAGGAAGGTCTAAATTAGCAAAAGTTAGTGTAGTTCTCGCATTTAATTCGTACAGAGACACTTACAAATAGATGGTACAAAGAATCCCAAGCCCTGCAAAATGTTGCCAGACTGCAGAACCCAAAAGGTCTTGTTCGTGAGGAAGGTGAAAGTGATTCCACACCTAGTAGTTGCCGAGACTGGCAGCCGTGGTTTGATAAAGATTGTGACGGGTAGAAGAACTGCAAAGAGTAGGCCTGCCCATATGCGTAGCGTGTTGCGGAAGCCATAGCGACTGAGAAGGAACTGCAGCAACAGCGGAATGACGACGCCGCCAAGTGCTGTACCTGCCCACATGATACCAAATGCGAGACCTTTGCGTCTTACAAACCATTCATCCAAGAGTATGATACAAGGACAGTACACTATTGCGCCACCAACACCATAAAAGATCCCTTGAGTGACGATGAGTTGCGGTACGGTCGTGCACAGAGAGCTCAGACCAAGCGAAAGGCACATGGTGAATACACCAGCGACCATGGCCTTCCTTCTGTACTGCGGCCAGCGGGTGAACAAACCAAAGGTCAATGGCGCGATCATGTACAGAATACCCATCGCTGAGGTGCCGATAGCTGGGATACCAGACGAACCAGCGAATTCCGGGGATGAACTATAGTACTCTTGGAAGATACCATACGACCATGGAAAACCTGTTGGTTACATTAGCAAAAGTTTCAAGTTAGGTATCAATATGGAAGGATTGCTTTGGAAGAGATGCAGTCATGATGATACTACGAGGGCAAAGGCGTAGTCAATGAAACACTTCACACTCACCCCATACCATCATCTCCACCATAAACCCAGCCGCAACGAACAACCACGCATCTTTCCCGCCATCAGTCGGCGGTAGTAAAGACTCGTTCTCGTTTACGGGCTGCTCGTTCCATCGTTGGCTTGATTCAAGCTCGAATTCCGATTGGTTGTCGGGCGTGGTGCCGGTGCTTGTAAGGGCCGATTGAGTTCTAGTCTCCATGATGAGTGTTGAACGTAGATATCGTCAGAATGCTGCTCTAGAAAACATCCACAGAGGGCTTCAATTATATAGCAATCCATTCTGCGCTGATGCTGTATGATATCAACGATAAATGCATAGCAATTTGTTGACCGCAGGGTCCTCCGACCCAGATCGTGCCCAACATGCCAATAAAGATGTGCTGTTCAGCTCTAACACAGGAAGAGAAAAGCGATCCCTCCTCGAAAGCGGGGCATGGCAGACTGGTAGAGATGTCATAATTTGGAAAGAGTGCATGGCGCTGATTTCAAAGCGCTTTCGGAGTGGGCGACGCAGCGCACATGGAACTCCGAGAGGCGCCGGAGTTCGGCATAGAGTGCTCCAGTAGCTCATCGGTATCGCAATGGAGTCGGAGGCGACATCGCACAGCTGAACACGCGCATTTGATGGGAAAAAAATTGATGAGAAATCTGTTCACGGTTTTCGCGCCTGATGTCTGATGATGCAGATCGCATCGGTTGAGCGCTAACTGTCCTTTGGTCGTAGCTCCCGCCGCATCCATGTAGGCGAGAACGGCACCTTCCCATGTCCGGACGTAATGTCCTACGCTTTCTCGGGCTCATCCAACAAGTAGCCATCCCTCCTACCTAGCACATCCTCGACGGTCTCGTCTGTGAATTTCAAGTCCTCCTCAAGCGGCACCGTGTCTTTGATCTTCAACAGCATCACTGGCAGCGCGACGATCAAGCTTCCAGCCAACAACACCCAACTGGATAGGAATATGTCCATGTAAGGCCTCTTGTAACCGTCTAGGCGGAACACGATAGCTGCGCCAGCTGATTGAATGCCCTTGTAAAAGCCAGCAAAGTTGGCGAGCTTTCGACTGTTGTTCGAGATTGCGCCCATGAACCTGAGGGCTGTTAGCAGAGAGCATGCCAATGGAAAGACAGTCTTACCAGTACACGCATGTCTGCCATGCCGCATCGTAGAAGCCGTAGCTGATGTACAACACCATTGGGCCGCCTGCATGGGTAAAGACAAAAAGTCAGTATATGTCTCACATGCATTTCGCACATGATTTTCACGTACCATACCCGCCGTCTGTCCAATCGAAGTGGTGGCTATCATCGTCGCGACGATACCGCCGTTGGAATACGTACCCTCCTCCCCAAACGGCGAAGGTCAACAATAGCATGACTACCCAGGCAATCTTCGCTCTGGTAGTCCTCCTGACGTTCGGGAAATCCAGTGCAAATCCAAACACACCAGCTCCGAGTATCTGCGCCAACCAATAAAGCGCATTGTTGAGTGCGCGCGTCCGCACATTGAAACGTGCGTAGTTGACGTCGTTAAACTGGTACGTGTAGAACCAATTCGAAGCGAAGAACATCGGAAAGAGGAGTATGATATACGGATCCGTACGCAGAGTCTCCCAAAGACCCAGGATCTCGGACTGCCAAGTTGGGTGTTTCATCATGATAATTCGGCTGCCGTCGCGTCGTATGACGTGTTTGGCATCAGTGAGTGTCCAGGAGAGGCAGGCGCCGAGGAATGTGAGGACCATAAAGCCGATGTATGTCTGGTCAGTGACAGCTGCTGGCCCGTCTGCGTTTTGTGTATCAAAGTTCAGCCCAAGCTGGACCAGGCTACCAATAACAGCACCCATGTTGAAGATGCTATCATAAGAAATTAGCTTATCTCGGTACGGTCCGTACAGCGACACCTACATCCAGAATAAAGAGATATACCGCCCCTTCTGCTTCTCTGGCGGATAACTCATCCTGCAGAGGTACGAAGTCAGTATATGTCTCACATACTCTTCATAAGTCAGCTTACATTATGGCACCTTGCGCCGACCACAGTATGCCAGCGCAACATCCTAACAAGAACCCAGAAAAGACCACGTAGCCCAAGTTCTGAGTTTTGTTGAAGCAAAGCAATGCACTGACGTAAACGCAATACCCCAGACCGCCGAAGGAAAGCGCAACTCGAATACCGAGGACATTGGTGATAGTGCCAGCGAAGAAACCGACGATTGCAAAGGTAGCATAAAGTGTAGTATTCGCAGCGTTGCTGGCATGTGCATCATCGTCGAGACCTGCGGCTCCGATACCATTGACGGCGTTGAACATGCCTGTGTAGAGTTAGTAAACTGTGCGTTACTACGATCGTGTGCTGCCTACCGGGACACAAGAAGCAGACAAATGAGACTAATATCAATTGCGATTCTGGCGATGCATAGCATGGAAGCTTGATGGGTCCGATTCTCAAGCTGCGGTATTTCCATCCTTTCGGTCTTTCGAAATCTCCATGGTCGCCGTTACTGACAGGCGCTCTTGCGCTTGCCCACCCAGAGTCGTCGGTTTTCGCCATTGGTGCTCGTATAACTGACGGGGCGTCTCGTGGGACTTGAGCCTTGTATTCAAGCAATTAATCGGCGAGCTGCAAGTGGGGATGCTGTAGATGTAAAAACGGGATGATGTTGATTCTACCGTGCGAACCTGAAACGACGAGACAAAGGAAGGATTCAGAATGCGGGTCAGGCTGGTCTGTTCGTCTTAGTAGCTGTTGCTGGATCGCTCACGTACGATGGGGCCAGTTGAGTCCGATCTGCGGACGTGCATGCAGTCGTGCTTTTCGATAGATGGACTGATTGGCGCAGTGCATGATTGTGGCAGCGCAGTCTCGCTATCTTTGTCTCACCAGCTGTGTTACCACACCCTTCTTTATGCAGAGTGCCCAATTCTGGGGGTGGAAGCTATCCATGCTTGGTATCGTCAGAATGCTGAAGTCCTACTTAATCTCAAAATGCTGTCCTCTGGTCGATATATTTCTGTTTGGTGCACTAAGATCGGTTACACGAGCAAGGCTCGATCGTAAGCTCACTTTGCGCAGCTCAGCCCGTCGCGTAAGACTGCTATGTGCGGCGCGCCTATGTAAGCCCGTGGCGTACCCCAACGCCAAATTGTGAACGCAACCTGCGTCCACAGAGATGGCTCCGCCCACTGCGGAGATAGAGCCAAGACATGCAAAGTACCACTGCGAGTCGCAACACGTATCAGCCCAGTAAGCTGGAAGGTCCATGTGCTCGGAATGAGGTGCGGAGGTCAAAATGGACGCATTGGGATATGTTTCGGCCCCATCATCTTGCTCGTACGTCTACGCCTCTTTCCATCACATTCGCAAAGCCCTTCGTGAGAGATATGTGACAGGCGTATCATGGCGCGCATCGACCAATAGGGATAGTTGTGTTCGGCCCTTGGTCGAAGTGCACAAGCAAGGGCATTGCGAAACCAATAACCCCGCCGGCCCCAATGGTATAGACTTTCAATATTTCTTCCATGTGTCTATTGGACGGCAAAGTTCAAGATCGGCGTCGCTGTGTACTCCAGCGTTGAGTAGTTCTCCCGGTCAGGCTCACCGCATGATCTACTGCTCCATGGCGTAAGCCACGACCTGTGTAGCTATCGGTACTTTTCACGTCACACTGCATAGCATAGCGTCTGCGCAGCCAGCAATTTGATTTCTCCTGGGCCTCACACCCATCGCAATGCAAATATCGACCATCTGCGATGGAGAGAGTTGCAACCACACCGGCGGATGCATCTTCCGCAGTTTCGGTTCTGAACAAAACGGCTTGGGCGTTGTTTGTATCTCTTTCCGAACTCAACCTGGACGCGAAACATTGCGATGCATCCCTTGACAATCTTGTGGGGGAGGTGAAGTCGCTTGGGAATGAGTGTTACCAGATTCACCTCAAACTGGCAGAAGTCGCAAGCAAGACCAAGACAGGGTCACCTCCACCCTATGATGGAGATGGTCGAATGTGGAGTTGCCTGGCAACTCAGGTCGAGGATGCAAGTCAGACTATAGATAGCCTGAACTCATTCGTCAGCGCTGTCAGGATGGAAGAGGCCGAAGAGGCCAGCGTTGTGTTCCAGCCGCAACGCCTTGTCGAGCTGCACAACAATAAGGAGCAGATTGAAGAAATGGGAGCCGCTGTACACAGACACAGCGACAATCTGAGAACTACGTTACTTCTGATTCAGGCGTAGGTCCTTCCTTGCACCAAAATTGTTTTCAACCGCTGAATCGTCTCCCAGGGTCCTCTCCTATATTGCGCCTATTCAGGCCGAACGACGTCCTGCACCTGACGTCATGAAGCTTCAACAAATGGTTAAGAAGCTACAACGATCATCCCAGGTCGGTCCGCCATGGCGGTATTCTCATACGGAGGCTACGTTGATGCAGTATGCGCAAGAGGTTATCGTGAAAGGAATGAATACTCCGGAAGCCAACCCACGGGAAGACATTATAGCTCAGACTTCACCCAAGGTCTCTAGCGATAGCGATCGTCTGCCATGGATGAAGGCTATCCAAGCAATACGAGAAGATCGAAAGGAGTCGGTGCCAACAAAGAGCCCTAGGAGAGCTCTCAGTGTCTTGCGAGGTGCGGCTCCACTTCAAGGTGTACAAGAGCGTGAGACATCCGACTCGGACGATGATCTGGACACCGACTTCGCGAAAGCGGCCTTGAGCACAGGCTCGCAAGCCTTCGATTCCGGAAGTTGGGACGAGGCGGACTCTCTACTCCAAGAAGCACTCAGAATATTGCAAGGGCTGTCAACGCGCCAACGCGCATTCTGTGACGTGTTCAGCCTCTTCTACAGGCTTGCAGTCTGCGCCTACCACGTTCAGGAACCTGTGGATGCGGCAAAAGCTCTGATCGGATTTGTCAACCAGCCAGCAGACTCTGATCAGCAACGTGAATGCATTCACAACGCGACGCACTTGCTGTCTCAGTTATATGTCCGAATGAGGCAACTCGACCGTGCACGAGCCGAATGCGAGAAGGCCTTACAAGCAAGAAGACGATTACTGGGAAAACGGCATGCTTCGTCTTTGGAGTCCTTGGCTCTTATGGCTCACATTTACGTCTTGCTCAATAACCGTGCGCTTGCGAAATCCTGCCTTGCCATGATACCGGAGGCAAACCGAGAAGCCTCTTTGAAGGCAGTCGAAGAATCGCTGCAAACGAGCGTAGAGCACCTTGAGTTTTCTTCGCTTCTCTCGCGTGCGAGACCCTCCGAGACCGATGCGATAGGAGAGCGACCTCGCAGCAGACTCTCCGAAACAAGCTTGGAAGCCTCGCCAGAACCTACTGGGAGCGACTCAGCATCTGTGTCCATGGTACTGGCTGCTCGGCCTTGGAAAGCGCCTCGAAGTGTTATATCCGAGAACATGACTCTGGTGGATTCCAGCCCTCCAATGGGAAAATCGCAACCTTCTGCATCAAACAGAGTAGAATGGAGGCCGTCAGAGGATGGAAGTTGGACACAGGGCTACTCTCCTAGCCCGAGAAAAGCAGAACCAGTGATTCCGAGCTCGGATGAACCCAGGCATATGGCGACATCCGAGGGAAAGCCCTTATCTCGCAAAGAGATCCTTGGTAAAGTCGGATGCCAACCAAGGGATCGGACCGAAGAGGCTGTTTGCGATGGAGATCATGGAGCGTTGACAGCTATCCTTAACAAGAAGAAGGGGTTCTGGCGCTCGAGTGTGCGCAAACGGGGCCGCCCAGAGCGAGTCACCGCGCTACACTTCGCCGCGCTGCTGGGAGAAGTGGTTATGGCGAGGACCCTGATCCAAGCGGGGTTCAGCGTCAACGAAGTTCCTTTTGGCTACTCAACAACTCTAACGCCGCTCAACTTCGCTGTAGGCGCTCGACAAGTGGCCATGGTCGACTTGCTCACTGCCAATGGAGCGGTGCCAGCCGAGCCGGACACCTGGTCGACCTTGGCCGGACAGCTTATGAGTCGCTCATGGCTGATCAAGACCACGTCGGATGCCGACAAGCACCTCGTTCCAAGCCGCATCATCGCAGTCATGGATGTCTTGCTCAACCGCGGATGGGATATCAATGCACCGATGACGACATCCGGGGGAACCGTGCTGCACCAAGCTGTTTCTTTCTGGACAGGCGCCTACAAATGGGATCTGGATCTTCGAGCCACAGTGACATCCTTCTTATGCGAGAGAGGAGCAAATCCGTTTCAAGCGAATGCAGAGGGCAAGAGCCCTTATGACATTGCCTCTGATTCGGAACATCAAGATCTCCTGGCGATCATCGAAGAACATTCCAGGTCGAAAAGGCTCACTGGCACGGCAGCCATGCCGGCTGAGCTGTCCAGTCATCAATAACGAGGCCATCTAAGCTTGAGATTTGGACCCGGGAGACTGATCTCCAGCGTGATCAGTAATTGGGGTCACAGGAAGTCTAGAGTGGTCAGCATCATCGAATAGTTTTGATCGTGCCATACGTTGGAGACAAAAAGGCTGCCATACAATGATCGAATGTCTCATGTATGTCTTATACGCAAGGTCACATCCTCGTAGATTCGCCTATGTACCTAGATGCGACGACTGGACAGGTGGAGAACTGAAATTGAAGGAAAGGCTAGCCGTCCTCCTAGAAGAAGACAACGGGATCTGCCTGTAGTTGGCTGAGTCCAGGAAGAGAGTCATGCATGACGGTACAGAAGACATCGTGCGACGCCGGCGGATCATCCTGCTTATCCGTCAAAGGCGTAAGCCGCACATTGCGGACTTGGTTCTTCGCTTCAGGACTGAGATGGCGTATGAAGTCGAGAACAGGTAGATAATTGAATGCATAGAAATGGAACTGGTTCTCTGAGTAGATGATTTGCAGGCATTCGTGATAGATCAGGCGGTTCGTTCGCAGAATGTCCAGAGTCAAATGTCTATCTGGATGCGGGCGGCAGTTCTTGTTCCATTTTCTGTTGATGGATCGAGAGTCGCAGTCGGTGTACAGAATGAAGCGTTTGTTTGACGATGGTAAGACGTACCGGAAGATCTCTCTCCGGATCTCAGATGGAATGCGCAGTAATGGTGGATATGTATCCAAAGGCGATATGGTCTCGGCTAGCGACATTTGCTTCTCTACACTCTCTTTAGAACGACGGTCCAGACGACGTAGGCGGATATCCTCCGTTGGCTTGGGTGTGGGCGCCATCTATACACACGTCAGTGCCACTAAAGACCACAAGTACGGGATGACCTGACCTTCTTGGCAGATGTCTTGGCCGGCATGCTCGTAGAATGGGCGCTTACGGGAGAGAGTCTGTGGATGCGATCGGGGCTAATGGGAAGTCCTGCGATAGGTTCACCCTATGAGACGAAGCGGTCACGAAGTCACATGTGCCGTGTCAAAGTCACTACGCAGCACGGGATTGATCGTATGGATGCTGCGACGACGAGGAATGCAGGCTGGAGGTTTGGGGGTTATGCGATGGCGTACTGTGTCACAACGCATGGAAGGTTGAGAGAAGGTCGGAAGAAGGTTGTCAACAAGGGCACGGACGGCCTTGGCAACGAGACGGACGTGCCCTGGAAATGGAAAATTCACGGGAACGCGTTCCCCGCAGACAAGTTGGAAACATACGGCTGCGCATACCCCTCACATTACACCGCCAGCTTTGTTCGAGTTCCAAAGCTTCCACGACCTGAATCCAAGTTTTTGTGTTTGCACCATCAGCCAGCATGTCGTTCGGCGGTCAAACACCGACCATTGTGGTGTTGCGGGAGGGTAGGTGCCTCGACACTTTTTGATACACACGTAGCTTACAGCTTCAGGTACCGATCAGTCACAGGGTCGCGGCCAGGTAATATCAAACATCAACGCCTGCCTCGCTGTGCAGGCCACGATCAAGGGCACCCTAGGACCGTATGGCGGTGATCTGCTCATGGTCGACGAGAATGGCAGGCAGACAATCACCAACGACGGCGCCACGGTCATGAAGGTAGATTATGCCACAAAACTTTATTATATGCACTAATACTGACTGCATGCAGCTTCTCGACATCGTCCACCCCGCTGCCCGCGTCCTCACCGATATCGCACGATCGCAAGATGCCGAAGTGGGCGACGGTACCACGTCCGTTGTCGTCATCGCCGGAGAGATACTGAAGGAGATCAAGGACTTTGTCGAGCAGGGAGTCAGCAGCCAGACCATCATGAAGGGTCTGCGGAGAGCGTCGCACCTTGCTGTCAACAAGATCATGGAGATTGCTGTAGACACCGCCGAGGGCAACCAGCGGGATACCCTTCAGAAACTCGCCGCGACCGCCATGAGCAGCAAGCTCATTCACAGGAACGCCGACTTCTTCACAAAGATGGTCGTGGACGCCGTACTTTCGCTCGATCAAGACGAGTTGAACGAGAAGCTCATCGGAGTAAAGAAGATTACCGGTGGTGCTCTCCAGGACTCGCTGTTCGTTAACGGTGTCGCATTCAAGAAGACCTTCTCATACGCCGGTTTCGAGCAGCAACCGAAGACCTTCAAGCAGCCCAAGATTGTCTGCTTGAACGTCGAACTCGAGCTCAAGAGTGAGAAGGACAACGCTGAGGTACGGGTGGAGCAGGTCTCAGAATACCAGGCGATTGTCGACGCAGAGTGGCAGATCATCTACAACAAGATGGAAGCGCTATACAAGACGGGCGCCAAGGTTGTTCTGAGCAAGCTCCCCATCGGCGATTTGGCGACACAGTACTTTGCAGACCGCGACATCTTCTGTGCCGGACGAGTTGCCGCAGACGACCTCGACCGTGTCTGCCGGGCAACGGGCGCGAGCCTCCAGTCTACTTGCTCCGACATCCAGAGCAAGCATCTCGGAACCTGCGAATCCTTCGACGAGCGACAAATTGGTGGCGAGCGTTTCAACTTCTTCCAGGGCTGCCCAGAGGCCAAGACTTGCACATTGGTGCTCCGTGGTGGCGCAGAGCAGTTCATTGCCGAGGTCGAGCGAAGCTTACACGACGCAATCATGATCGTCAAGCGTGCGATCAAGAACAGGAACATTGTTGCCGGAGGTGGCGCCGTCGAGATGGAGATCTCATCATACCTACACAACTACGCCGACAGTAACATCCCGCACAAGCAGCAACCCATCATCAAGGCGTTCGCGAAGGCACTCGAGGTCATTCCTAGGCAACTGTGCGACAACGCCGGTGTCGACGCGACGGACATCCTCAACCGCCTTCGCGTAGAGCACAAGAAGGGCAACATCTGGGCCGGTGTCGACTTCACAACTGAGAGCATAGCAAACAACATGGAGAAGTTCGTGTGGGAGCCTAGTCTGGTCAAGGTCAACGCTCTGCAGGCGGCGACAGAGGCGGCCTGCCTCATCTTGAGCGTTGACGAGACAATCAGTATGTGAAACCATGTCGTGTAGTCAGCAAGTGCTAACAACAAGCAGAGAACCAGGAGTCACAGCAACCACAGGCACCCAACAGGCCGCTACCACCAGGCGCCGCCCAAAGGGCACTCGGCGGAAGGGGACGGGGCCGCGGCATGCCCAGACGGTAAAGACACAGAGACAAGAGAAGGGGTGTATACCACAACACGGACACGCTTATGCTACGCCACGTCGTAGAGACAGCTGTCTATGAATAATGCGAAAAGGAAGAATTGAACAACATCACGTTCACACGTCTGTGCAGCATTCATGGACTTCTCACAACTATTTGCCGATTCAGTGACCGTTATTGGCAGTCCTTCATTGCTAACGTTATACTCCGCATCTTCGACTCCTACTCCTTGATCCCCCTCTCGTCCCAGCTCATCCCGTAACTCTTAACCCTACTAAAGTAAAAGGCACGATCGTTCTTCAGCCCAAACTCGGCCCAATCATCCGTCAACCGATTATAGCTCCAATACCCTTGCCAAACCAGTTTGTTGTTCTTAGCCCCCCTGCCCGCATTACCAAAATTAAGCGCCATCTTATACATGTACTTTGGCGTCGCTCCCGGCTTCTCAATATGCACCGTGCCCTCTTGTTCTCCACTACCCGGTTCAGGTCCACTCATACGCCAGCGGCCCAGCACAGCGTCTTTCATCGGCGCGCTAGGTAGGTTGTGGTGGTTCTTACGGATGTGTTCGGTGTAGAGATACGGCACTACGTCTGCGGGCTCGGCCGTGGTAAGTAGCGAGATACACGTCCCATCGCGGAGGAAGCGTAGGTAACGGAAGTAGGTTACAATGTGGATGGGTGAGTTCCAGGAGGAGGTTGTGGGCTCGGCTTGGCCTGGGCGCGTGTAGTTTACTGTGCTGATGTAGCAGCCGTTGAAGCGGATGCGCGGGCGTTGACGGAAGAGCACGCGGTAGGTGGGGTAGGGGGTCGGCACGAGAAGTTGGGTCAGGAGTGCTGGAGGGAGTGGTTCAGACTCAGGTTCTGTCTCTTCGCTGTCGGAGAGGTCGAGGTTGGCGGTACCTAGCGTGATGCCGCCTGTTTGGTCGTCGTCGAGGGGTTTCCCGCCTACTTCGCAGGACCAGGTGTAGTGCATGGACGCGAAGCCGTATTCAGGTCCGATAGCTAGTCTTTTCCAGACGCGGTCTTCGGTGGTTACGAGGTAGGCGAGGCGTTTGCACACTTGGGCTAGACGGGCAAAGGATACTATGTCCTGGACTGCGAGCTGCTCCAATATCTCCACGATAATTTCTTCTGGAATGTTGGAGATTGGACATGGAGGCGCGGGACTGAATTCTGTTGGTGGTAGTTCGCCGAGGATGGAGGTGCTGGCGTATTCGCTGATGAGGTTTTGATACGAGGGCGAGAGGCCATGTAGGGAGTGGTGGGCAGTATTTGGTACTGTAGCAGAGGCATTGGATGGGTTGGGATCCTGGGGCTTCGGAGCAGCTGATGAAGCCGATGCGCTTGCCGCTTGTGCAGCTTGTGCAGCTTGTGCAGCTTTGAGCTTCTTGAAGTATGAGGGCGGGAAGTACTTTGCCTTGTAGGTCTCTTGGACTCCTGAGTCAAGCTTAAAAGCCTTTCTGTATAGATCGACGCTATCACCCAAACTACCTTGACTCTCTTTCTCTACGGCTTTCTCATAGTGTTCTAATGCCGATGTTGGTTCTGCCTCCTCAGCAATAGCGGCAGCGGTTTGAGCACTGGTCTCATCAAGTCTCCGGCCATGTTGCTTCTCGCCCAGATTGTGGTACGTGTATGAGTTGACTTCGTCGCCGCCTTCTAGGCTCAAACTTCGAGCGCGAGTGTGATGTTGAGCATCCTGCGCGTTGCTTTTGCTTGGATGGGGTTTGCCGGTGGATGAGGAAGTAGCGGTGGGCTTTGCGGATGCCGACGAGGCAGGCGCCTTACCCTTGGCCCGGGCAGTGACTTCCTCTCTCCATTTCTGACGGAAAGACTCAAGCTCGGCCTCGGTGCTGGTGGGAAGGTCCTTAGGGTCCATGGTAACAAACTTGGCCAAGATGGGTAGTACTTGTCGGTTAGATGCGGTATGTCCGAAGTCGCAGGTGTCGATGGCAATAGGGCGTGCAGGGTACAATGCAGAGGCTAGCAGCAGGCTTTAGTAAGGATACATATTCAAAGAAATGTGACTCAGGACAATTTTCTGTTCACAGCGATTAGGCGTGCATGAAGGGGCCTGTGAAGTCACGGCGAGGCGATGAAGGGCGCCACTCGATGCGTGATCTAGCCCCGGCCCCATGCGCCATCTGATAAGCCAACGCCCTTTCCTCTGGCTTTCGGCCGGCGGTCCAATCACTCGGCGGGGGCGCAACGTGGGCGGCGCGGGAATGACGCGCCAAAAGTGCGTAGTTCCTTCCGATAATTAAGTCCTTGCGTCAAAGCTTCCCGTCGCCTTCGTCACCACTTGTGCCTGCCTATCACCCCAGAAAACAATGCGCAGTACGCCCTTTTCGCCCATCCAGCCCTCTGCCACCACCACCCTCACCGCTGAGAGGTAACACGCCGCTCCCCTGCCATCCCGACCACCGGCACCATGGCCACGGCCACCCAGCGAGCCGAGGAAGCGGACCCGAGCGGTGTGGGCGATGTGTCGCTCGGACAAAAGATGCTGTCGGCAGTGTCTGGCAGTGTCCTCACGTCGTTACTAGGTATGCAATATCTGCACATTTCTCCAACAAATGTCTTTCCGACTGCGTTGTTCTTATCTCGTCTGAACTCTGCACATCTGGGTACTCGCATCATGGAAGTCGATACTAACACCCACCAGTCACACCCCTCGACGTCGTCCGCGTACGATTACAATCACAAGAAACCGTCTCGACCACAGCGTCACGGCCACACGGTTACAATGGCGCAACACTCACTCAATTCCGCGATCTGCCTCCGAACCTCGGCATATCGTCTTGCTGTAGAGAGGTCTTCTGGATGAATAACAAAGCACCTTTCTGTGTGGCGGGGCCTACCATGGCACCCATCAACCCCGCCGATCTGAGCTGTGCGGTAGAGGAGGTCGAACGGAAAACAATAAATAGCACATGGGACGGGCTACGCAAGATCGCACAGAATGAGGGTCCGCGGACACTCTGGAGAGGACTGTCGCCCACATTGGTCATGGCAGTACCTGCAAACGTCATCTACTTCGCCGGATACGATTGGCTACGCACCGCACAAGCTTCGCCCCTACGACAAACCGTATCCGATGCCTACATACCATTAGTGGCAGGAGCGACTGCGCGGATACTCGCTGCGATAGCGGTAGGCCCGATCGAGATATTCCGAACGCGAATGCAGGCAGCGAACTCCACTGCCACCGCCGCCGGCCACTTTCGAGACACAATGGACGGACTGAAAGACATGGTCGGCAACCAAGGAGTCTTCAGTCTATGGCGGGGCCTCACATTGACCCTCTGGCGCGACGTACCCTTCTCGGCCTTCTACTGGTGGGGTTATGAAGCCACAAGAAATGTTCTGACCGACCAACGAGGACGGAGAGAGGCAAGAAACGATGGTTTCGAGTTCCGGATGGGCCGTGGTGAGGAGAGGGTACGACGAAGAAGCAGATCTCGAAGTCAGGAAAACCACAGAGACACACTAGTCGATAGCTTCATCGCTGGTGCTACGTCAGGAGCAGTCGCGGCCTTTGTCACCACCCCATTCGACGTCGGAAAGACAAGACAACAAGTCGCGCGGCACATGGGCGAGACCGCTAAAGACATTGCGAACTCGACACGGCCAGAAGACCAATCCATGCCACGATTCCTGATGCACATCTACCGCGAGCAAGGCATGCCAGGTTTGTTCAAGGGTTGGGCTGCCCGATGTCTCAAGATCGCACCGGCATGCGCCATCATGATCAGTTGTTACGAGTTTAGCAAGAAGATGGCCCTGGATATGAATGAACGACGAGAACGAGAGCGACAGGACGCATGATCTGCCACACTTCACACCACCGACCCCAGTGCATTCTACACTTCGCACCGAGCATTCACGTTTTTGGCTTCACATGTTTTATGATTATTGCATAGCGGCGCATTAGGAGCATGATGGTAAAACCCACCCACACTTGCATTGACGGCGTTTGATGCAGACATTGGGCGGTCGTTCTTTTTTTGAGCCGTTAAAATGGTCCACAGCGATACCAGCGAGTACGTTTTGCGCATAATACATGCAGCAATCCATAATGTAAAACACCCATTACTATTTAGGTTAATTTATCCTTCAGTGATATCCCTGTCCAGATTCTCCAGGAATCCCAGAAACGCCTGCTGACACTGCTCCGCTTGAGTGACATATATCTCATGTCCAGGGCCCTCGACAAGCACGAGCTTGCTTCCTTCGATCTTCTCCCTTAAAGCTTTCATGTCTTCGACTCTCACGGCAGCACTCTGTGTCGGTGACAGAATCAACGTCGGCACTTTTATCCTCTCCAACCACGGTCTCGCATCCAACGTCGACAGAAACTCTGCGTATTGGCCCAATCCCTCACCGTCACTAACAGCAATCTGTTCTAAATACCACGGAAGATACTGCGGATCCGTCACAGGGATAGTCCCCGGAATGCGCGACAACTCCTCTGCCCAACCCCGCGACCCAAGCTCCCTGCACGCCGTCGGCCAATCCTTCCTACCGAAAGCGAATAGCCGCAAAGCCACTGGAGGTAGATAAGTCGGTGTAGAGCAAACAGTCAAGCTCAGCAGCCTCTCTGGGTGTTTCGCCGCGAATATCTCGCCCAGAATGCCCCCTGTCGATTCGCCGAGGAAATGCACTCTCTCGACATCAAGTTGATCAAGCGTATCAACCATTTCTCCTAGGATCGTCTCTAGAGAGTAATCATACACTTCCGAATCTTTCGGGTAACTGGAGTGTCCATGGCCTCGCAAGTCCCGTCGTATGACACGGTATTTGCGAGATAGAACGGGGATCCAGTGGTACCAGAAGGCGGCGTGGCGCCCGAAACCGTGTTGTATCAAGATTGTTTCTCTCGATTTCCATGGGTCGGTAAAGTCATTCAGGATGTAGTGGGTTCGTTGACCGGAAGGGTGGTGGATGAATGTTCGGCCGGAGGCGTCGCGTTCTAACGACATGGTGAGGATGGGGTGTTGGGTGTTGCGGCTTTCGAATCGTTTTGCCTTGAACACCTTTTACCGTCCAGGCATATTTGGTTGTTCACAACCTTTCGCTCATCCCCAATGCCGACCCGGTCTCACTAGCATCCTATTGTAGAATCCTGGGGTACAGCGGCTTGTGGGGCCCATGTTGCGGGGAAGCTGCAGGGTCCACGAATTACCTAGGTATACCCCAATTCTTGGAACTATGCATCCTCACGAACAGGAACGTTAAAGTTTGGAAAGTCTGAAGCTAAAGGTTATATTAACAGAAAAGTCACATTACAAGTTACTGTCTAGGTGCTTCGGGGTGGGCTTTCAAGTGGTTACCGATTTTCTCTACGTTGCTACAGCAAATACCTAAATGGCTATCCTCGACATTGTCCAGACGACATCGCAATCGTCTTTTATCGTTAAACTTGGGCTGATTGCCACAACACCATTACTTCTTCTCTTGACTATATACTTCATTGTCGTACCCAACGCCATCAAAGTAACAGAGTCCATGAGATAACCCGTCTCGTATCATCGCTAAATCTGACCGCAGGACCGAAGACGTCGACATCTCCCACCAGGTCCCAAGGGCCACCCATTCGTCGGATCCCTTTTCGAACTGGCAGACACCGAAGCCGTCCGCGAGAAAGCCATCGCCTGGCGCAAGCAGTACGGCCATGTATTCCACACCAAGATCGGCGGAACAGACTACATCTGGCTCTCCTCACCTCAAGCGGTGAAAGACCTCATGGATAAGAAATCCAACATCTACTCCTCGCGCGCTCCAGCCCCCATGGCTCAGGACGTTTTATCAGCGGGCCGCCGCCAACTCTTCATGCAATACGGGCCCAGGTGGCGCAGTATCCGCAAGCACAGCCATGCGCTCCTCAATTTAACAGCAAGCACGAACTATCAACCGGTGCAAGACTTTGAAAGCAAAGTCCTGCTGCAACAACTAATGCGCGACCCTGCTGACTTCATGTCCATCAACCGCCGCTACTCCGCGAGCGTCATCATGCAAGTCACATACGGCTACCGCATACCCAGCTGGGATGACCCGCTCATAAAACGTATCTACGGCGTCATCGACCGTTTTACCGTAAACACCGCGCCCGGAGCTTGGGCTATAGATTCCTTTCCCGCGCTAGCCTCGCTGCCGCAATGGCTCTTCGGCAACTGGCGTACCCATGGACAGAAGCTGTGTGAACAAGACAGTAAAGTGTATCTCGATTTGTGGAACAAGTTGAAGAAAGACACAGATGCTGGTGTAGCGAAAGATTGTTTCACGAAAACGTTTTATCTAAACGGGCCTGAGAAATCGGGGATCGATGATTTGGCCGCGGCGTACACGTGTGGTGGGCTTATTGAAGCAGGGTCTGAGACTACGGGGTCAACGCTTAATAACTTTGTACTCTGTATGGTGCTGTTTCCTGAGGCTCAGAGGAAGGCACAGGAAGAGTTAGATAGGGTCGTTGGGCGAGATAGGTTGCCGACGTGGGAGGATGAGGAGAAGTTGCCGTATGTGAGGAGTGTGATCAAAGAGGTATTGAGGTGGAGGCCCGTGAACAAGTTTGGCATGCCGCATGCGAGTAGTGAGGATGATTGGTATGAGGGATGGTTTATTCCCAAGGGAAGTGTTGTTGTGTTGAATTGGTGGTATGTTTTCGTTTCCTTCCCCGTCGTCTTACTGAGTGTCGTCTGGCTAATTCCCATGATAGGGCGATACACAACGATCCAACACTCTGGTCTAACCCCACGGCGTTCGACCCATCTCGCTATCTGAACCACACCGCATCAGCGGCACACTATATGAACAGTCCCGATCCTCTGGAGCGCGATCACTTCACCTATGGTGCGGGGCGGCGTGGATGTCCTGGTGTCCATGTTGCTGAACGCTCACTCTTCATAAACGTATCGCGCGTACTCTGGGGGTTCAACCTCAACAAGAAGAAAGGAAAAGATGGAGAAGAGGTGGAGGTAAATAAAAAGATGGAGCCAGGGTTTATGAGCGTGCCAGAGCCGTTTGAATGCGAGATCAGGCCGAGGAGTGAGACGCATGCTAAGGTCATGAGGGAAGAGAGCGAGAGAGCGGAAAAGGAAAGATTGCATTATTGACGTGGTCAGTTTGGTGTTCACAGATACGATAGCTTCAAGACAAGTTCATTCGATACCATCTCATTAAGACGAGTGTATAAGCAAGTGGGTATCAAAGTATTCACATGCTTATGATACCCACTTGCTTATACACTCGTCTCAATGAGTTGCTACCAAAGTAACTGTACCGAATCAGAGCCTACCAAAACTTCGACGTGTGGCTGATGTAGAACTACTACTAGTATCCTGCCCTCTTCGGCGGCTCCTTGTACCCCACATCCCAGATCTTATCACTCTCCAAGCCAATCCACCGTTGACTCTCATTGGGATAATCAACCTGTTGTCTGAAGTAGATATTCTCCTGCGATAACTCCACAGCCTGGCCTGTCAAGGTGTCGTCCGCTAGGAAAGCGTCCATGGCCTTGTTCACCGTCGATAAAGGTGTGATGTGCTCTTTCGGCCATCGCGCTGCTACTTCTGGTGGACAGAGATTTGTGGGGATAAAGGCTGGGCAGATTGCGTTGACGGTGATGCCTTCTTTGACGAAGACGGGGCCTGAGGCGCGGCATAGACCGATCACGCCGTATTTACTGGCGGTATACTGGGGGCATTGCGTCATGGCGCTGGAGGTCCCGTTAGCTTCTCGAGTTTTCCAAATACTGAAGAGAGTGCGGAGAAGTGACTTACTATAGTCCTGCCGCACTACTCGTAGCGACGAACTTGCCCTTCCCTCCACCTGCCTCCTTACTTCGCCTAACATAATACTTGAACAGCCACAGTCCCTGGATGACGGCCTCAAGATTGACCTCCATAGTCTTCGTATTCAGCTTCTTGACCAAGCCGTCCTCATCCAGCTCCTCCTTGTTCATATCCTCAAAGATGTTCTGTCGATCATCGATACCAGCATTGGCATGGCAAAAGTCCAGACGGTTGCCGCCCCATTCGTACGCGCGTTTGAACAGCTGTGCTTGCGATTTGTAGGATGAGACGTCGACTTGATGGAATATGGCGTCGGGTCCAAGGGCACTGGCTACGCGCTCGCCGGACGAGGGATTGAGGTCCGCAACGACGACTTTGAAGCCTTTGCTGTAGAGGTGGGTTGCGACTGCTTCGCCGATGCCGGAGCCGGCGCCTGTCACGATGGCCACGGGTTTCGACATGTCGATTTTGTGTTTCGTGCTTTACCAAAATCGAGATCCAAGGTGCTTACAAGAAGCAATCCAGAGGTGTGTAGGAAGGAAGCTACGATACGCCTTCACACAAGCGTGGTATGCCTTACTACACCATCGCTCTCGCACCTTTGCCGATCGGAAACATCGTCCCGGCTAAGCTGCGCGGCAAACATCGTCGTTGCTGTGTTCATGGGGCGTGGGGATGTGCTCGAAGACCCCACATGCTGCACGTCGGGAGTTGAGGACAGAGCCGAGTTTACCCCGCACTAAACTGCATGGGGCGTGCGGGGGTGAAAGCGCTCGGCGGACGGTCGCGAGCGACGTGCATTTTCGTTTTCGGTAAACCGATGCCGAGATGCACGAGAAGATATGAGATGAGCAACAACTACGCAACCTTTGCTACTGTCGTAAATACAGGTAGAGGACTCGGGTGCTCGACACGAGTGTGGCCGACCAGACCTTGGAAGCTCTCATTCGCTACTTCCCAGCAACAAACAGATCCCACGCCACACTGACCTCATCTAAAACGACAGCTCCTACTTGACTCAATGTCTCCGACCTGTCAACATCGCCAGAGTCGGGCCCATACGTTCTAGCTTGACCCTCCGTCCAAGTACCACCAGCCCGCCCATACGCAAAAGCCACAAAGTCCTCCGCGATTTGCCTCGCCGTCATCTTCGCCTGATCAGGTATATGCTCATTGAAGTTCTGAAATAAGAACACTGCATCCATCAAATGCACGCTCTTCCCCTTGAACATGCCGTCCCAAGGATTTGGCTCAGTAAAGAGATACGAGGAAACCCTCCCCTTGAAAGCACGCGCGTAGTACGATGCAGGAAGCCCATACGCGATGTCCGTTCCTAAGTTGATGATGGATGTCATGGCCTCTTCGTCTGGAGTTGAAGGTGCGATACCGTATGCAGATAAGACGGCTTGAGCAACAGATGCCGAGAGGTTGCGGGAGAAGGATGTATGGATCGCGGATGCGATGCCAGGAAGGCGCGAACTCAGACCCATGAAATAAAAGACGTTCCCATCGTCTGCGCACGAGCCGATCAACAAGTCCTCGCACCGAGTGTTATTCAAGCTCTGGAGCGTACCATATGATAAGTTTGCGAATGAGGGCGCTTCGGGAATCATGTCGCCATCCAGGTAGGGAGCGAGTGGAATCTTGATTGGTATCTTCTGGACCAGGTCTTCGGGACTCATGGCAAGTAACTTCTGAATACGATCATGCGTGGGAGCGTCTTCGAGTCCCAGGGCTTGCAGAACAGCCTTGTAAGATTTTTCGGCCACAGCGGGTGAGAGTGGTTTGAGCATGAGCGGCGTACCTGACATGCTGATCGCGCGTCTGAACAGTGGCTCTTTGCAACTCAGATGATGCAATACGGAGGCTGTCTTGTATTAGCACACTCCCGGTCCACGTTAAGATAACAACTTGTAATAACTTACCAGCACCGGCACTAACCCCAAACACAGTAACATTCTCCCCATCGCCTCCAAAGCCACCGATAAATTTCTTCACCCACTTCAACGCACACCTCTGGTCCCTCAGACTGTTGTTTCCCAGATACCCAGCGCTTCTCAACTCCCCACTAGTCAGATTCCCCGGTGCACCTAGTCGGTAGTTCACACTGACGACGACTGTCGGCATACCAATATCAGCGCTCATCTTGACGAGACGTGCAGGATCCCATTGCGGCCAAGAGTTTGCGCCCATGATGAGGCCGCCGCCGTGAATGAACACCATGACTGGCAGGGCGCTGCCGGTTTCCGTGGGAAGAGACGGGACAGTGATGTTTAGATTGAGACACTCCGAATGGGACATGTGAGTCTCGGGTGCGGCACCGATGTTGCATTGGATCAAGGTGGACTGCTCGAATGTGCAAAGGTCTGGTGCTGGGGCGCGTGGTCTGGTGTTGTCAGTATGATAGTTTGGACCACGGAAGGTCGAAGAATAACTTACCCGTATCGTGTAGCATCGACGACTTCGTTTCCATACGAAGTGACGATTTCAGGCGCAGAGAGCCAGTTCTTCACCAGGGCATATTTAATCCCTAGGAACTTCCTCACTTCATTCTCTTCTACGCCCACAAAAGAACCGAAAGTTGTTTCAAGAGTGGTTTGTTTCATAGTTCCAGCTGAAGACATCGCAGGGAATATGCTGCTTCTATCTATTCCGTTCTCTGCGAAATGGACCACCTTATATACACCTTCCTTGTCCACAAACATCATCCCTTTACCCTCCCTATCACATCCCATCCCCCTAACGCAACTCGACACAGCATTTACCGCGTACCTGCACACTAAGCCACCAGGATCAAAGGAAGCGGGTACTTAAGGCGGGCGTAATCCTCCACCCCCAATTGAGCGAAGCGCGCACGTGACATCGGCCGAACTCTACGGACTCTGTATACTAAAACATTACGCTATGACCTTCCTCACGTGCATAGTTGGTACCGTTGAGATTGCTGCCGTGTCCAAGTTCGAAGAAACTTGATTATACCTGGTAATATGTCGAGGTGGTGGTATTGATAGCAAGCTAACGATGCAGAATACGTTAGCGTAAACAATGTGCCGTGATGCTTGTATCGAAGATAATACTTTGGTTTGGGTATTGCTTCCTCTGAACTACTACTGCAAAACATCTTGCTATATGACTGATTGCCATCGTCCGAAACTCGACAAAGATCTATCCCTTGACCTCAACACTTTTAACCAACTCCCCACCCAACCGCTTGATCTCATGCACAATACCCTCTCTATTCGCTTTAATCTCAACATCATCCTTCTTGCCAGCCACGGGAACACTGTTCCACCCAGGCTTGACCTTCCAACTCCTCTGCGCTGTAACGACTGGGTTCCACAGCCCAACGATCTTGTCTAGTGTCTCCGGGTCCCAGAACCAGAGCACGGCATCGCCGTAGATTTCTAGTAGGTCTTGTGCGAAGAGCTGCGGGAGCGGTGGTGCGGCCGGTGATGAGCTGGTCGTGGACTTCTGGAGGTCGAGGTTCTTGAATTTGGGAGTGGATTTGCTAGATTTGGTTTGCTTGAGCGTGTGTTTCGTGGAGATGGTTATGGTGATGTCGAAGTCGGAGATACCGGGCGTGAAGAGTGCTTCGGGCGAGAAAGTGTTCTGTGCCTTAGCAGCATCTTTGCTGTTGTTAATATGCTTCAGCAGACGGTCTTCGTCCGCCCGAACAGCCTGCGTAGCCGCCTTTGCCAACGCCGTTAAACGGGCGGCAACAACTTTTTCAGGCTTCGCTTTATCTGTCCAGGTGGTGCCTTCTTCGTCAAGGTTTGTTGCAGCAAAGAGCACGACGCGGTTCATGGCTGGATCTATGCGACGCCATGCTTCGAAGCGCGTCCGTAACCGGTCGAGATCTTCAGACTTCATGCCCTTGGATGTGGTGTCCTCCAAATCTGCTGGGTTTGCGGAGAACGTTGTCGAGAAGTCGACTATCAATGGGACATGTCTCCAGTCCCATCGGCTTATCCAAGACAAAGTCCGTAGGAAGCCGGTAGTTGCGGTTGTGGGTACAGGCCATGGGTGCGGCTGCAGGAATGTGTGAATGACGAGAAGCTCAATAAGCTCAGGCGAGAAGTGCGGCGCCAGAAGGTGCGATGCGAACCACTTCTTCGTCAACCGTATGGCTGGCGAGAGAGCCAAGAAACGGGTACATAACGTCTGTAGTACCTGCGAATGCATAGGGGACTGAACAAACTCGCGTTTGTACAGTGCCAGAGATGCAGCAGCGGATTCTCTTGATGGTCCATCCAATGACTTGTCCTTGATCTGGCGGTCGAATAGCGTAGGTTCACGGTCGTGGTAGATGCGGATACGGAATGTGAAGCCTGCAGCGACGGTAACATCGAGGAACGCTTGATTTTGAGCTGGTTGTGACGGGTTTTCCATGCCCACGCGAGCAACGTAGCCAGATTCAAGCTTTGATAGAAGCTCGGCTAGTCTGAGTAGGAAAGCGATCTTGGTCCGTTGTGTGGCGCACAGATCGTCCGGCCAGCGACCAGAACCCTCGAATTGCAATACAACAGAGGCGGGAGCATGCCCTGCAGCTGGAACATCAATAGACGCATATCGAAGCTGTGCGTCGGCAGCCCTCAAATGGCGAAGGCGAAGTGGGAGTTCTTCCAAATCTCGAATGTCCTTCTCCATAGCACTGAAAGCGTTTATGATGGGCAAGAATGGCGCGGTCCCAGATTGTCCCTGCATGCGACCAGCAGGGATGAGGTGTCCAAACGAGTCGCTCGAGAACTTGGCTGCTTCCGCCACCTTCTCACCTACGTGTTTGCCAAGGATGTAGAGTACGATTTGTTCGATCACGGAAACAGATGCGTCTTTGACAGCCCAGACAACACTCTCAAGAATGCTGCCATCTTTGAAGCGTCTGAGCTCCGCCTTCTCGCCCCAGAATTTTCGGAATGCTGCAGCTTCCTGTTTGTTCTCGGCAGAAGGACCGTGGTCGACAGTACGAGTTGCATTGGCGGGATCAGTGGCGAAGTTGACAAGTATGCTTCTGCTTTGCTTCTCCTGTGGACGTCGCGAGGATATCGACCACGACTCTTCTTCGGGCATGGTAAATGACAAAGCCGAGATGCGGTCCGTAAGCGCGCGAGTTAGACTATTATGTACTTTCTTGCAAGTCTCGCTGACGCGTTGGTCGTATTCCTCACCGGCGTTTTCGAGTCCAAGCGATGCAAGAGGTATCTCAAGTGTGGCATCGTAACGGTACTTCAACAACTCTGTCTTCAGAATGAACGCCGCGTCGAAGTGATCGAAAACAGAGTCACTGAGCATGTCCACGGTAGCTTTCGCTTCGGATCGTAGGCGCGTGTAGGACCATGGCGTCATCTTGAACAGGACATTCTGTCCACGAGGGCCGTCAAACACGACAGGGGCGGTCTCTGCCTTCGGGATGGTGATGTTGGTGGCTTGGAAGATGAACGGTTTCTTCGTGAGGTCGCCTCGGGACAAGAACTGCAACGTCGACTTGAACAGTTGGTAACTGCTGAATCCTGAAGAGACAGATTGTGCGCCGGTGCCAGCGTTTGGCTGCAGTAGCATAGCCATGATCGCAGCCCATTCGAAGTTTCCGAAACCTCCTTTGCGGATCTGACTACCGAAGCCACGCTGCTTCAGCCAAACACGTCCAAGTATACAAGCGTCCTTGAATGCATCAGCTCTCGAGGCGGTGCCGTGAAGAAGCTTAAGGTAGGCTGTGACGTTGGCATCCGATTGCAGGGTGTTGTTGTAGAATGGCGTTGGAGTGAGCGTCTTGGTAGAGGCTTCGTCGTCGCTGCCTCTTGGTCGCACGCAGTTCGAGGTGGGCAGCAGTTTGTTCGACGGAAAGGTGTTCTCCGGTACCGCGGCCAGGATGTTGATCTGGCACTTGGAGCTCGAGAAGTCGTCCGCATCGCCGTTTCCGCTCGGTTGTACAACCAGGATAGGCTGAAGCTGGTTGTCATTCAGAGTATCGAAGGATAATTGAAACTTATGTTCCTTCGAAGCTTTGATGCCAGCAGCCAGGCACGCCAGATAGTACGAGCGCTTGTAAAAGTACCGGTGATTCAGGTAATCCTTGTCTGTGAACAGACTCCTCGGCATTGTCACAACCAGATCAATCGACAGTCCCTCCTCGTGTCGAGTCGCGGTTTTGAGCGGGTAGCTGCCGGTCGCGTTGATGCTCGCGGGTCGTTCGTACTGCAGCTTGTAGAGGGCGTCTTTAGGAGGGCGAGGACTGGGGAACGGTACAGCCACACCGGCTGTCTTGAGCGCTTTCTCAGCTTCGGCAATCTACGATTAATTAGCTTGTGTTGACCCCATCCGATCCGCTCTTCACATACTGGCAATGGCTCGCGGCTGGGTATCTGCTCGATGATGGTCTTGAGGGTGCGCATCGCGTTCTCTGCGGGAGCTTCCTTCTTGCCGTACTTCAGCTTGACCTGGTCGAGCAGCTCGTCTAGCTGAAGCTTGAACATGTTCGACTTGAAGGATTCCGCGGTGTATACGCCGTCCTGCAGGCTCGGCGCAGGTCTCTTGGGCGGCTTGGACGGCTTGGACGCGCTCGTCGCTTTGCCGGCAGTCGTCTGCTTTCTGCTCTCATGGACGTCCTCTTCTTCCTCAAACTCATTTCCTTCCTCCTCGCTCATATCCTCGTCATCGTTGTCTTGGAGCTCTTCTGCGCTGTCCATCTCGGCATCGCTGTGATCGAGCGCATCCCCGGCATCGCTTTCGTCCAGCGCGACTCCACCATTGTCGCCGTCGAAATCGGCAAAACTCCCTTCACTGCCGTCCTCCGAGTCGCTGTGCTCGAGCTTTCTCCGTTTCGTCGCGGGAGGTGCCATGGTGGTGGTTCGTGAGGTGTGAGCGCATGCGACGCGAAATTTCTCTGGGACTTTTGGGAGCGGACGCTTATCGATAAGCAGGGATTAGTTAGCGCGTTTACATCACACCCACCCCTCACTGACAGCTCCACGAGCTCGTAACCTGGGCGCGCTTGCCACATGTACACCGGTGCACTTGCTGTGCATGCATCATGAGCTCTTGACATACATAATCGCGTTAGGCTCAACCTTGTTCTGGTCTTTGATTTGTATGAGCATACTACTGTCTGACTAAACCATTTCCATTCGTCTTGGTCCGCAGGTACTACTCTTCACAGTGCCTCTCTCCACTAAGTTCATCCGCCTACGCGGACCTCCCTTTTCTCCAAGCCCTCATCTATAACTGCACAGAGTAAAGCTTCCAGCATGGCTTGGCGAAGCTCTGGGGCGACTAACGAAGCTCTAATCACCAACCTTGTAAAGAACAAGCTGATCCGGTCTGACCGTGTCAAAGATGCCATGTTACGGGTAGGGCTGCGAGTGTTCGATTAGCCAACATCTTCATGTATGATAACAGTCGCTAGGTTGATCGCGCGCACTTTGCCCCAGCCAAACCGTACGATGACTCTCCTCAACCCCTAGGGCACAAGGCCACCATCTCCGCACCACACATGCATGCTTCAGCGTGCGAATCACTCCTCGACTATCTCGAACCCGGGGCCAAAGTCCTGGATGTCGGTTCTGGCTCGGGCTACCTCACAGCTGTCCTTGCCAACCTCGTTGCGCCGAACGGCACGGTTATTGGCATCGACCACATCCAGCCGTTGAACGACATGGCGAACGCGAATATGGGCAAGTCAGAAGAGGGGCGGAAGATGTTGGAGTCGGGACAAATCAAGTTTGTGACTGGTGATGGGCGAGAAGGATGGGCCGAGGGCGCGCCGTACGATGCTATTCATGTTGGGGCTGCAGCAGCTGTGCACCACAAGGCGTTGACCGATCAGCTGAAAGCTCCGGGCCGGCTCTTCGTTCCGGTCGCGGAAGGCGGGACGCAGCATATCTATGTCATCGATAAGAACAAGGACGGAAGTCTCGAGCGGCAAAAGTTGTATGGTGTGCAGTATGTGCCGCTGACGGATGCGCCGGTGTAGGTGGAGATGGAATTCGAAGGGCAGTGTAGTCTCTATAGCCGTCTTGTATCACTACTGTCCTACCAGCCCCTCGAATAACTCATCCCGTCTCCTCCGTAATTCGTCAAGCCTAACCTCCAGTTTACCCACCTCTTTCCTGGCCGCCTCTTTGTCCGCAGGCAGGCCACCAAATTCTGCGACCTGCTTCTCCAAGCCTTCTACTCGTTCTCGCAGCTCATCGAGGGCCTTCTGCTGCTCCAACATGTCGGTTATAGCCTCGGCAGATCCAACATTCTTGGATCCTGGCGTCATGTTGCGCGATTGCGACGACTGGAGGGACGAGAGCTTGTCTTCGTGTTCGCGGATCTTGGTGCGTAGGTGCTTAACCTGACGCGTTTGCTCCGTCGTCTGGCGCTGGATGTTGGACGGCGTTGCGAAGGCGGGATTGGTTTGGAGCTCGTGCAGCTGGGTTCGAAGGAGGGCTTGCTGCTTGTCTAGGTAGCTTTGCAGCGTGTGGATGTGCTGCAGCTGGTTCGTGAGGTTCTGCGACGCGGTCGTGTGCTGTATGAGAGCGTGCGCGATGCTCTCGGGGTTGGCGGTCGGTAGGTTGAGAGCCACAGCTGTGGATGCGAGTGCATCGAGCGCTTGCTCGCCTTCGGGGGCAAGGCTCGCTTGCAGCCTGGACAGGATGCGTTCGTCGACTTCATTCCTTGGGACCTACCGTTGTGAGCAGGGTGCTCGGTGCGCGGCAGCTGATGCGGACCTGCAGTTCTCATACCTCGTCCAGCTCCTTCAATGCCTCCCTCTCTAGGCGCTCCATGACCGTCCTCTCCTCATCCGCCCGCTCATTTGCCATGGACAGCTCGCGGAGGACCTTGAGCGTCTCCTCGTTGCGCTCAAACGTCGGCACCGTGCGCCCGGCATACTTGTACGACAGCCATGAGTCGATGTGCGCCCAGTCCTGGGCTTGTGCGCGCTGCTGACGCGCTTTGGAGGGCGAGAAGAGGTCGGACGGGGTGAGGTTGTCCATGGTCGTGCTCGCGGTGCTCAGGTGTCTGGCTATCGAGAGCTAGGCTGAACCCTTACAGAAGAAAGCAACGCCAAAGTGGGGCCAGTGCGAGCGTGAACGGGCTCAGCTGCCCCAGTCGAGGGTGCATATGTGGATGCGCTGACGTTCCGGACTGCCACTGCGACGCGGAGGAAGTGACGCTGCATTATCGATAACCTTAAATTTCCTACCCAAGTGCCGAAGTCGGAGCTAATCGGCTTTTGGAATAAGCCATGGTGCAATTGGGGAGTCATTGCGCCATTACATCTCATTTACCTGCCCCGTTACTGGTGTCTTCGCTATCCTCTAGTCCTGCCTTACCACATTCTTCTCCGTCGTGCTTGCAACATGTCGCCCATGGTCCTGGAAAACGATGTAGAAGTCGGAGAGAGTCTGCCGCCGGCAACTGAGCACGTGCGTCCAACTTCACTCCTGACTCCCATATCATAGGCTGATAAGAGGCAGGCGGTTAGTGTGTCACTGCCTACATGGCGGGCAAACGTTGGATATGAAGAGGGTGAAGAATGGGTCATCAGCAAAATGAAGACTGGCTATCCTAGGTACTGTGTGGCGAGGCACATGGCAAACGTATACTAACCCCGACAAGATTCTTCATACATAAGATCATACAAGCCTTTGCGGCTGCAATTGTCGACAAGCATGGCAAAGAGGGAGATAGTGCCATGCTATTCCCCACAAACACGACGGCATCGAGGTGTCAAGAATTCTTCCTACGACAAGCACCAGAACTGGATGCGTCGCAAGTTCGGATTCTGGATTTCGTACCGGCAGCTGAAAGAGCTCGCTCTGACGAATTGCAAATTATTTCACCGAGAGTATCAGCCGTCCTCTTCCCAAAAGATCGCTTCAGCATCGCAAAGACATTTTGGCAGCACTCCGGAGATGGTGTCTCAAGTCGTAGAGCAGAGTACTGCTCTCAGCTCTTCAAGGAGGGCATCTTGGTAGAAGCGTCCACTGTCAACCAGCCAGCAAGAGTGTGCAAGGGTCCCAGACGGTATCAGAAGCAGACGTCGATTGACCTCGGCGCTTCGGACACATCCACCAACGGCAACGGAGAAGTGCAAGATCCTTCGCAGTTCGTCGAGGAGAGATTCGGACGCAACTTGGATCTCTCAAAAACCAAGAACGCAAAGCTGGCCATTCGAAGGCGCATTGCAGGTTCATTGACCGCGGACGTCAGCTTGACAGAAGCAATGACCCTGGATCATGACGCGGCAAGGAAGAGGCCGGTAGCAGGCTTCTCTGAGGATGACGTCTATCTGTATCCCACCGGAATGAGCTCTATATTCAACGCTCACCGGAATCTACTCAGAGCAAAGGGCTCAAAGAGGGCCATCGTCTACGGGTAAGTTTGGTCGATCGCACCTCCACATCCCACTAATATACTCAGCTTCCCATACATCGACACATTGAAAATTACCGAAAAGTTCGGACCTGGTTCGCAGTTCTACGGCTTCGGTTCATCAGAAGAACTAGATGACCTCGAGCAACGACTAGAAGGTGGCGAGAGATTTGTCGCCCTCTTCACCGAGTTCCCCGGAAACCCGTTACTCAGATCTCCGGATCTGGAGCGCATACGCAAACTAGCCGACGAGTACGATTTTTGCGTCGTAGTAGATGAGACTATTGGCAACTTCATCAACGTCAATGTTCTACAGTATGCGGACGTTGTTGTCAGTAGTCTGACCAAGGTGTTCAGCGGAGACAGTAATGTCATGGGTGGAGGGTAAGCATCAGTCCTAATCAATGCCCGAAGACACTTACTAACACCAACCACACAGACTGGTGCTCAACCCCAAAGCAAAGAACTACGCCCTCCTCAAGCGCACATGGGAAGAAGACTACGAAGACAACCACTGGGCCGAAGACAGCATCTTCCTCGAGCGCAACAGCCGTGACTTCGTCTCAAGAATCGACCGTATCGGTACCAACGCTGAAGCCATCTGCGACGTACTCAGCGCACACCCTCGCGGTACGTACCTTTTCCACGCCTGATCTCTTTCAACCAGCACCCATCTAACACAACCTCCAGTCAAACAAGTAAACTACCCCAAAACCTCACCAACGCGCCCCTTCTATGAGAAATGCCGCAACCCGTCCGGTGGCTACGGCGGCCTCCTCTCCGCCACCTTCTACACAAAAGCCGACGCCATCGCCTTCTTTGACAACCTCGATACAGTGAAAGGACCTAGTCTGGGTACAAACTTTACACTCAGCTCGCCGTATGTCATTTTGGCGCATTATGGCGAGTTGGATTGGTGTGCGAAATGGGGCGTGGAAGCGGATTTGATTCGTTTTAGTGTTGGGTTGGAGGAGACAAGCAAGTTGGTCGAGACGTTTAAGAGGGCGTTGGATGCGATTCCTGCTGCAGAGTAGTATTTGCGTTTGGAAGCCGTTATCATTGTGCGAGTAACAATGCAAATTGATACGACATGGCATACTCTGCATTTCGAGGCATTGGCTGCATTCGTGGTCTTAATCTGCTTACCTCGGCGGTTCCTTCCAGTCTGGGCAGTAACGTGTAGTTCTCTCCTTATTTCGCTTCTTCTGGCAGCGACGAACATGAAACGCAAGGTCGTTCCTTCCG
Organism: Alternaria novae-zelandiae; assembly: GCF_023758075.1. NCBI lineage: Eukaryota > Fungi > Ascomycota > Dothideomycetes > Pleosporales > Pleosporaceae > Alternaria > Alternaria novae-zelandiae. The sequence goes on along the minus strand of NW_026056962.1, from coordinate 1,866,243 downwards.
ACTTCCACCTCCTTTACAGATCCGCGAGCGACGAAGCAGCAGCATTCGCTGCTCACGAGGGATGGTGGTGTACATTGAGAGCATCATTCACTTCTTGATCAGCCAGTGGATATTATGTGTCATCACCAGTGTGGGCTACGCGTTGACATGACATAGCTGGTGGTAAGATCAACGCATCTGCTACCGGGGTTGACTCTCGCATTGATGTGTTCGATCTGCGCGGACGATTCCGTGCACTTCAGATCTAGACTGATTGACGGTTTGCATGACATTATCCAAGCATCGATCGACAATTGCAGTGTGGGTATGCAGATTCTATCTTGTTGCGAGCGTCATACTGCGCTGCTCCACAGTGAAATCCGATGAGAGATATCGGCTGAGGCATTGAGTGTCGTGGGTTCCAATTTCAGTGTACGTTTTTCGCGTGAGCGATCAGTCGTCGAAGTATCGTCATGATGCCACTAGTCGAGGGAATCTGATCTTGTTCATTCAAGATGAATACAAAGTGTCCGACAAGAATGTTCGATGGTGTGTCACCAAGGCAGAAACACGTCATGATGGGCTGATGACAAAGGATTGGATGTACGATATCGCGGTCATCTCTGCCGTTGATGGAGAGCGCAGTTGCAACGAGTCAGCAGTAAATCCGTGTATTCTTGATGGAAACCAGTTTGGGTGTAGCCCCTCCCACCCCATCTGTGACGTTGCAATAGTGATCGCCACAAAGATTACCCATAACACTCACGCCTGCTTAGGCGTGTTCTGCGGCACACACTTTTTCATCCTTAGGGCCCTGGTGTAACCGAAGTATCGTCACCCTTGACTTCCTCCCGTATGGGTACCTGTGGGCCCGGCGCTCATGTCGCAAACACTGGTCGTTGTAGTCCACGTGCATTCATTGGTTCGCAAAACCTGCCTGAGCTTTTGCTCGACGGTAGGGCAAACCGTGTACCTATCCTGAGGCTCTGGGGGTCTGGGGCGGATGGACGCTTCCGACAGCCCGAAGTGAAGCGCAGTGCGGTGGGCCTAAGAGGGCTGTGATTTGACGTACTCATTTGCGAAAGCGAGATCTGATATAGACTAATTTTGGGAATTGAATGAAATTTCTGAAGGATAGCTGTTCGTTGCTAAGATCATGTTGAAGTATGATGAAAGTGACATGTCACACGTCTGTGTGGGTACCTATACAACTGTTGTGTTAACGGTTCATCAACACATCCGCCAGGTGTTGCTACTACTAGTTGTTGCAAATGCGTAGACTGTTCTATCCCAGCAACTCAAGAGTGCAGGCGGGTCCCCCCCGCTTGTAGAAGTATGGGTGAATAAGTTACTTGTCACTGGCGCTGCGAACCTGCGAGGAATCCACATCGCTTAAAGACGCCCCATGGGTCGCTATAGGCTCCATGGTAGGGAAGCTATGATCTCCAAAGTTGAACATAGTGTGACCCATTAGGTGTAGGAGGCATCGTATGAGGAATGTGACAACTGTGATTGTAGTGCGATAACGGTAGTGCGGAGACTACAGCCCCTGCGCCCGGCCAGGGCGATCCTAGATCATCCTGGTTTCGCATGAACATCCAAGATTCGCTCCGTGCCATGGCAGGTGCATCGTACCATCTGATCATTAGGCGTGCCAGCGGCTAGAAGTTATACGTTGATATAGTTGCATCCAGGGCTGAGCCTCAGGTGGCGGGGCGTTAGGACTCAGGTCGCCGTCATGTGGTCGCCGTTGTGTTAACGCCGAACAACAACGAAGATGTCGGCGAGTAGGGTGCGGCTCAGCAATGTCTTCGTTCCATAAGCGGCTATCTCGTGTATTGAGGCCAATGTTCAGTGGTACGAGCGCTCAAATGAGGTGATGGGCCTGCATGGATGCCAGAGCTAGGATGAAGCCGAACAGTTCCAAGGTCGCTGCCGGCGCCGGCAGGCATCTTTTGCGCGGTCGCGGATGGACGAAGTCGGCTTAAGTCGACCCCGACGCAGTGGATCCACGCACAATTGACCCGCTTCGAAGTCGAGAACGGACGGGATCTGATTTGTGTTTTTAATGAGAGGCTGTTCAGGAGGGAAGCGTAGAGTCGCAATTGGAGAAGCGACGCATGGCTGCGACCAATCAATGAAACCTTGGCACTCGTAGTAGCGGCTACGACTTCCTTCAGACAGTAGCTGTGCTCGCATTCATTGCTTTGGCCGCAGTTCTGAGGAGCCGAACTCCAGTCTCCACAACTACATCAAGAGTCGAGCTGTTCGTAATGTGGGCCCGCGATGTCTACCGTGAACGGCGGCACCGCGTGCCCCTCCGAAACGCGCGGACACCTCAGCATCCCACCTTGGCTTCAGTCACACTCCTTCGAACTCGCGTACAGAAAGCCACACAACTTCTTCTCGAGCTTCGAGATGGATTCCAGAAGTTCCGACAGCGTAGGCCGCCTTATTCTCGTCGTTCACATTAACGGCAGCGCTTCCGAAAGACAACGGGCCGCTTAGGCAGTGCCCAGCACGTGCTCGGGCAACACTGCAGCGAGCCAAAATTAGAACCGCTCAATGAGCTGTGCACCGGCAGAGCATGACACGCGATTTGGGTTCATGAACAGCATACTCTCGTGGCTCTCGTGGCAGTGCCAGTAATATTCGAGATGAAGCTGGGCTTACGCCACTCCTCTTTCGACTGCATGTTACCCGACAACACCCACATTCTGTCTATCGTGCGTTATTGCGACCCACCCGCGGCTAACGTAGAGGGATCTGACAGGTCATTCCTTATACCAGACTCAACGCGGCATGGCTCCTCGTCACAGGCGCGGGATCGTGAGCGCCACCAACCCTCTGCTTGGTGAATGAGGCATCCATCCACGCCAGTATTCGTGGCTTCGCCAACACTACTTGCGGCGATGGCATCACTCGCCAATTGACAGGGGCTGGCTTCCGGACAAGTAGTGGGGGTTATGGCGAAGACATCGTCGGCAGACTAACAGGCATACCTGCTTTCATCCATCCTAGACAGAGTCGCGCAATTCTCGCTGGTGCGTGGGTACCCCGGCCCAGACCTGCCAGGCACCCATCGCGGGTGCACGTCCTGTGGCTAGTCAACGGTCGGAGGGCTTGGGTTCGATACCAGGATACGGATCCTTCGAGGCTCCAACCAGTCCGCAGCCGCAAAGCCGGCTCTGTTGCTGTTGGATCATGAAGCTCAGATGCTCTGTTCCTGTGCGTCCAGTTTCCCCCATGTAGGGCGCAGACCATCAAATGTCAAGGTTTGATACGTGATTCTGCCTCGCAGTCAAGTCGCCATAAGGCTGGTATAATTCCTCCCGACGGGCCGTACTCAGGAACGCAAACGTACGTCAACCCCACTGGTACCTTCCGCATCAAATGTTGCCTTTCCATTATTGAACATGACCGATCGGTCTCCCAAACCACATCAACCCAAGACGACGACCATCTCACGAAGACTTAGGGACCGTGCCGACCAGAACCTATCTGTTCAGCCACCAGAAATTCCACAAATAAGAGGAGCTCGCTCCCACCGTGCCGCAAACTTGCAAACGCCCCGCCACAATCCCATTGATTATCAGACGCCCGGGTCGCACCCACTTTCGCTAGCCTGGAATACTTCACACGTTCTCGAAGACATTCCACCTGACAGCTCCTTCCATTTATTGACCTCTCATCGAGATACGTCTCCCGACTCGTCTCTTGCGCAAACAACATATTCTGCACACCACGAGCCACTCCAAGACTCCAACCCAGGACTTGCGCATAGCGTTAGCCCACAGTCGCTGCGCACTCCGCACAGCCAGCCCAGCCGAGCGCTGACCTTCTTCCCATCGCCATTAACGTCTGTTTCTGGTAACCACAACCTCGAGCTACAACTGCCGGTTGACGTCGGACAGTCGGACGATTCGTTCTTGGAACTGCAAGATATGAGGTATATCACTCTATCAGCCCTCAAGAATTGAGCCTGTTCTAATATCGACAGCACCTTGGGCTTCATGATGCCATCTTCGCAGTACGGAATGGGCCACTACGGCTCTCCACAGACGTCTTACTCGTCGGGCTACCCACCTCTTCAGTCTTACGCAGAACCAAGATCATCAGCGTCAAATCCATACAGCTCATCCTATGCTTCGAGTCCGCTGCCCAATGACAGCCAGCAAAGACGATCCGATCAACATAACATTCTACCGCCTTATCAGCCTCAGAATCCATCTCTTCCACGTAGCCCCTACCAACAGCACCAGCCCGTTGATTCGATGCGAGGACATGCATCTCCGATGTCTTCTACGGCCCATTCCTACTCCTATTCGGCCCCGCACAATAGTGTTCCGAGCCAGTCGATGGGAAGCAACTCTTACTCGCCGTAAGTCAAATTAAGCGCCTAGCAAAGCTTTCCACTGATTGAAGAAAGTCCACAGCCGTACCCTCCAACTACTTATGGTACTAGCGATTATCACCACCCACTGCCGACTATGTACCCTCCAAGTTCTACGACACCTGCCGCGTATCCATCGTACGAGTCTTCGCAGAGTGGCCCGCCGGCTGGTGGTCCAGTACCTGCGCTATCTTCATCTCCAAGTACGCAGGGCAGTGCAATGCAGCCACGTGTTGTGAACTCTAGACCGAAGCCCCAATGCTGGGAGCATGGGTGTAACGGACGGCAGTTCTCTACGTTCAGTAACCTTTTACGACATCAACGAGAGAAGTCAGGGACCGCCTCGAAAAGCTCATGCCCTAGGTGTGGAGCCGAATTCACGCGGACTACTGCAAGAAACGGGCACATGGCGCACGATAAGTGCAAGCCAAGAAGAGCGTCTGAAACGAGTGGGTAGATGAATCCTGTATCTCATCGCTCGATCGATCTAGAACTATCCAGTTCAAGGACAACCAAAGAAGGTGCTGGTTGAACTAAGTGTAATACCCGAGCACCAAGTGTCACGGTCTGGCTAAAGACATTAGGCTTCGCCTCGATATCGTGCAGCATCGACACGCACAGGTGGAAGCATGCCAGCTGGCGACCATACCATTGTGTGCCGCTTCCCAAATCGGAATTTGGCCCGCAGGACACCCGAAGCTTCCAAAGGGCACACTTTTACGCCGCAGGAATCGTAGCTACGACTTGTCTCGTACGCTTTAGACTTGTACACAGTCCCGGCTCCGTCACATTTCGTGACATTAGTGTTTGAGCACCAGGCTTCCAGCGAATCGCTCAACAGTCATCAGTTCCTATGTATATAATGTTTGCAAGCAAGCGCCTGTTCTTAATGAAGCCACGAATATACAGCTTCAAGGTCGCAAAGACCACCATCTCTTCGTATACTTGGCCAAATCGCTACAACATGGCCTTCTGTACACGGTCTCATCCCAATCTCAACTATTTGAAAGAGCGCGTATGTCATTTCCTCACACCCAACGTCGGACTCCTTCTCCTTCGTACCAATGAGACTGGATTACGAAAGAAGGCGTTGACCGACCCGTTCGAGGGATCGCGGGAGGATTTGGAGGAATGAGGAAAGCAGGAACATGGAGTTCCTGCTGGTTGAGGGTGCCCCTGTAGCTTTTCCCTGCGATGTATCCGACCACACGGGTCACGCAAAATCATCGGTCAGCACCTCTTCCCTATCAGGGTCCAAGAGCGAACAGAGCACCATGGCCGACGCTGTCCCGCACGGCATGCTTCGGCAATGCCGCGCGAAATCGTGCGAAAACTCGTACCTTAGACTGGGAAGGGAATTTTCCCGAGCACCTCTACGATTCAGCATTCAGCATCAGATCGTATGGTAGTTCCAGTAGGTTTGCAGCACTGTAATCTTAAACATGACTTGCGACTGATTTCACAACAGAGCCGTATGTCCATGACTGATGCTCTACCCGAATTCGATTCGATGCCTTCTCGATGCACACCAATTATCACGAGCCGGTTTCACATGCATTAGCCACAAACACGCGAGCCAGGCTGCCGACTGACCTCGCACGGCTTTTCTCAACTTTGAGTAACGATCAGTCTAGCGGGCCGTTGTCGCCACGACTTAGTGCGGGAAAAGCCTTGTAAAAAGCACCCACCGCTGTGGAGAAGGACCAACCATGTAACAACGAACCGAAGCTACCGAGAGGCGCCACTAACGCGCAGCGCACTATTCGACAATGGTTGTCAAGTGGACGACTGTGGTCCGGGCAATTGTATCTCATAGGAACCGTGCCATCGGTACAACAGCGGCTACGATACTGGTGGCCATTCGCTCCTCATCTCCATGTTGACATCACTGGGCAGCGGAACAATAATCCGCCATGCGAATGGTCCCTTGTTTCGGAAACCGACAACCGCGTAAATGGGCTTTCAGCACCGGGTTACAGACGTACATATGCATATATGCCACTCTGGGATACACCGGTGACGTGGATATTTCCGGCTTTAACGTACAATATGCAATCAAACACACGTTCGGTGGCTTACTGGTCGCTCGCACAAAGTGTGTGTGATTGAAGCTTCGACGTGCATGCTGCCAAGACAGCCACTGCAGCTCAGAAACGCGTCTAACGCTGTATTACTGATCAGGAAAATGAGTATAGAGATCATTATTCATGTTTCGCCCTGCCTCTGCGGCGCGGGACCCGCACTGACACACAACACAATGATACGCATCCGACTCTAGGACAGACTCGTGGCCCAAATCCGATTTGCAAGGTCATGTCTCTGTCGCTTGGCCTTGCAAACCCGGCAGACTTAGCGTATAGTCGGAACCGAGTCGCTGGAACCACCCCTTGCTCATTGGCCCCTTACCGCTTTGGAGAGGGATTGTACCTAACCACGCGGGATTTCGGTCCAATTCAAGCACCGGGAACAATGACGTGAAAGGGTCCTCGGCGGTCCATCATGCTTCGCCCCCACAGCCAAGCGCGTGCCCGACACGTCTTTTGCTGACGTGTGGATGGAGCTTGGAGAATCGCCAGGATGATCCGGCGGGGCGCGGCTGCGCGGGAAGGATGACAGTCACTTGATCCCTCAGTGTACTTAGCAAGGATGAGACAAGGGGAGCACGAAGTACATTCATTCGGCATCACGTGAAAACCGTTGTGTTTGGCTCAGATCTCAGCACCCTACAGGCGGCTAGCTACAAGGTAATGCAATGGACGATCCGGCATGCAGGACCCGCTAGGGCGAACGGGCTGACTTGAAGTAACGCCGCGGCTTCAATCACTTCACTCCGCCGTCTGTGTTGCCCGCGGCTGGAACGATCGAGCTATCGGACCGCTCGCCAATTTGTTAAACGGAGTCTCAACGATGCAGAACTGCCTCTAGGAGGTTGATGACCGGAGTGTTTACCAACCTAGGACATCAGTGCCGGCGGCACAGTGACGGGCGTCAGCCCTCCCTTGTCCACTTTGCCTATCTGAAAGCGTCTAATCGTATGTTTCCTCAGGCGACCATAACACCGCCCCACCCCACAGCAAAACTACCTTCTAGATCACCTGCATGAGTCGATGAACGCAGCACAGTGTGGCCAAGAAATGATAGACATCTCACCTGCGTACGTATCGTTCGATCTTGACGAAATTGTGGCCCATGTGTGCATCCAGAGATCTTCCGTGGGAATTTCACGCACTGTGAGCGTCTCCACGATGTGATCGAGACGCGCAAGTGACCCGGCAACGTACCCGAATCCGACCTGGTCTCGCGCTCGCGCCTCTAGATCACCGCGCCGCAACTGATGACCATTAGGCGGGCTACCCACAGTGCAGTCGGCGATATGTCATCGCTTGTCAGAAGTGAGGCATTCGCAACTTGTACACGAACAGAAAGCATCAGAATGCCATCCCCAGCAGCACTCAACCACCAACATCTGACGCGCATCCCCTTCGCGTGGTGAGCCGTCGCAGAGAGAACAGCCGGAGTTTCGAACCATGTGGTCCTCGCATGTGCAAGGCTGACGTGCATGGTCAAGGTTACACATGGGGCTCCAGGGCAATGGTTTGGCTCGTAGCGCTCGCGTGTCCACTACTGCGGGAAACGTGCAGTGTCACCTTCGAGAAAGCCGGCTAAAGTCAGAGCCGTCCACCAGATGGGAGGACTGTTTCAATGAGGCGGCGGCATGTGCGTGGGAATAGATTAACCGCACATGGCGGCCAACAGCCGTAACAGGGGTCTTCAGCAGTCCTTTCATGATGGTGGACGCGAGCCTGTCATACGGTCATATCATTGTCCCATATACGTTTAGGTGTCTGTTTCGTAGCATTTCAGCCTCAACCGCCGGCTGAGCTTTAGCGGAATCCTGCGCCGAGATGTTCTGATGCCGTCGTGCACTGGGGTTTGGTCGGCATGTGTCTTTTGTGCTTCGATTCGAAGTCGCTAGAGTGTCACATTGTCTGGCGACTGCAGCATCATCATTAATCTCGTAACGCCTTCTTAGTCTGGTAGGCAATGCGCTGAGCTGGTCATTGCTACCGGCCTACTCACATGTAGGTAAGGTTATTGGGTACCCAGCCTGCGCCAACATTACGCCCTTCTCGTGTCTGAACCCGATCGTCGCCCTAAGCCCGTCGATGCCTGGCGTTCAGATACGAATACGCGTGCCGTGCCGGAATCAGTCAGCAATAAGACCAGTGTATGTTATGATGTGACATGATCCCAGACATCGTTCTTGATATGCAACTGGCAGAACAGCATACATAGAAGAAGCCCTCCAGAACCAACGCGGAATGCAGATATGGACCAAGTCTTGTAAAGTCTCCACGAGACTGGAGACGTGACCAGCACATTCGTACTTTGCTCTGCTGAATGCAGGCATGGATATTCACGCAACAGATGATCGTATGGCAAGATGGTTTTGCATTCTGCAGTCCACACGATGTTTCTAATGCTGTTGGCTAACGAATGTGTTGATACCTACCAGTGAGTACTGTGCCTTGAGCCGACAGTGATTTTGGATTAATGCAAGGTCAGTACGGATACGATATGTAAATCGCACCAGGAAAAAGGGCGTCTGCTGTTGCGGCGATCCGTGTTGAGGCTGAGAGCGATGGATGAGGGCCGCTCCGCAGACCGGTGACTCCCCGCAGAGCTAGGACCAATGACGACCAATGACTAACACGGCAGTCGCGACCTCCATACTTCCAACAGTCGACGACCATCTCATGCCACCGCAGCTTCCCCGTCACTCAGAGCATCACCATCACTATAGCTACCAACACTCATGTCTCTCTCTAATTTCTGAACGCCAGCTCGGCACCCTCACGCAACTCGTCGACGAGTTGCCTCCAGTCATTGCTTGACGAAGTTCTACTCATCGTTTGCCTTACACACCCGTCACGATGCTTCCTTTATTATCGCAATTATTTCGGACGCACTTCTTACACACCAACTCACGATCAATACCACGCTTACTCACCAGCGCAACGCGGCAATACGCAACTTGACCAGTCTTACCCCGACCGCGCCTTCCCGCGAGGAATAGAACCACGAAGACACATAACTTCTACTACGCAATATGGCCTCCATATTCACCTTCGACCCCGATCCTCCGCGCGTTTCGTCGCCGTGGGCTATCACGCCTATCGGCGGCGTTGCGCACTCCCCCGTGCCAGCCACGAACCCCCGACGAATCCCTTCGACTCTCGGCGGTCTTAATGACGAGACGAGCGCAAATGCAACATCCCTCCCCACCGATATAGATTATACGCATATCACACGGTTGGAGGCGGAGCCCCAAGATGGGCCTACGGAGTATAAGCTACATCTTCTGCTCAGGCGACGGCGGTCGTTCACCCGTTCCAGTACCGCACGCCATATATCTGGGTCCATGCGTCGACCTGAAATACCTATACCAGCGGGTCGCAGCGTATCAGAGTCCGGCGTCCTGGCTAATACCCCTCCACCACTGGCATCTACACAGTCAAAGCAGCATCGTCTGGAGCAGCTGACTACTCAGTTGCTGTGGCGCCTACAGCAGTCATGTCCAAACCACATGTCATCATCCATGGCACCTGTCATACCTCATTTTCCCGACGATGCACGTCTGTCAGGGCCCGAGATGCCTCAACGTCTGCTGCCGGGGTTGGAGGAGAGTAGTGGTGCGCTCTATGAGATTGGAGTCGCGGACGACGGAACTATTGTTGGCTTGACAGAAGACGAGATGGAAGAGAGCCTGAACAATTTGCGCGCCATGGCTGCAAGCTTGGGCTGTGGAGTCAAGGTCATGCGCAGGGTTCCTGTAGGCGATTGCGAGTGGACAGAGGATTCCGGCACCGCAAAACAGAGGGTTGTAAAATCGCAATTGCTAGTTGCCGAAGCTCTGGTCCGCCCAGAACAGCACTTGGTCGATCACACGAAGAGGAACGGGCAGCAAGCAGCCGACGTGCCGTCTGACACCGGTGCTAGCAACGTTGTGGCACTGACTAACGAGTCTGAGGGAGTCACCGAGCAGATGCGTGTATCAGTGACCGGTGCCACCATGTCCGGTAAATCTAGCCTACTTGGCACACTCTCTACCGCAACGCTGGATAATGGCAGAGGAAAGAGTCGCCTGAGTCTTCTGAAACACAGACACGAGATCGCATCAGGGATGACCAGCTCTGTCACCCAGGAGTTGATAGGGTACCGTGATGTAGGAGGCTCATCACGAGTGACTAGCTATGGCTCTGAGAACATCGACTCATGGATCGACATTCACGCGGCTGTTGAGTCAGCAAAAACCGGCCGACTTGTGTTCCTCTCTGACTCAGCTGGTCATCCGCGATTTAGACGCACCACCGTCCGTGGAATCGTCGGCTGGTAAGTGATCACTCTATATCATAGCGCTTCCTTCTTCCACATGTACTCTTTTGGGATGCCTTATTTTCATCATGTGGTGGACTTTGCTAACCTACCCACCAGGCAACCACATTGGACACTTCTGTGCATTCCAGCTGACAACACCGATGAGTCCTCTGGCAAGCTCGGAGCTTCGCCTTCAGCTGAAGAAATACTCGGCCCAGCAGCAGCAGATCTGGATCTGTCTCATGCACACCTTCAGTTATGCCTCGCTCTGGAACTGCCGCTTGTGATTGTCATCACGAAGTTCGATTTGGCTACCAGAACCGGCTTGGGAAACACCTGTAACAAGTTGTTTTCGGTATTGAAAGAGCACAAGAGGACGCCTTGTCTCATCGGTGATGCAGCTACATCTGTGCTAGAGGCCGATCTACACACAGTTGATGGAGGAGATCTTAAGATCGACAATGCACTAAGTCTCCTTGCAGACTCACCACTTGCGGCAGTGCCGATTGTTTTGACTAGCGCCGTCAAAGGCACAGGAATCCGGAAGCTTCATGCATTCCTTCGAGAACTGCCCATGCCCAAGGAAGTCACTCAACCTGCACCTGCAGCAGTTTCGCCACTCTTTTATATCGAAGATGTCTACAGCGTCCGCACGGATACATCAAGTGATCGATCAGCGATCATCGGGGGCTACCTCCGTTACGGGTCTCTGGCCGTTGGCGACGAGCTGCTCTTAGGACCCTACCCTGTCGATGTAAGCTCTGACGACAGCGACAGCGGTAGCGCAATACCAAATCGCAAGCCATCTATTCCGCAGTCGAGGTCCTTTCCTGGCGCACTGAACACGAAATCGAAGAACGCCTCATTGCGCGATCGGCATAGTCAATGGCGACGCGTCCGCATTACCTCTATGCGCAATTTGCGTCTACCCGTGCGAAAGCTTCATGCGGGGCAGGTCGGGACCATGGGCCTCGCACCCGTCGATACACCGATTGTCAGTCCATCGATAAACAGGATACGCAAAGGCATGGTATTGGCGGCTCGCGAGCCCAAAGCGCACAAAGTCATCACAGTGCGATTTGAGGATAAGCAAGCAGAAAGCGTTAGGAACCTCAGTGTCGGCAGCGCAGTTGTCGTTTACATTGCGAGCGTGAGAGCTTCATCGAAAGTGCTTTCCGTTGCTGCCGAACGTATGGAAGACCCTACGCTCAAGACTCACGGAGACGAGGATGATGCTTTCGGGTTCGGCTTTGACGTTGAGATGGAGAAGCCGGCAGCTGAAGCTGCGCCGCCAGCGGTCATCGTGACCTTCCAATTCATCGCTTCGCGCGAATTCGTGGAGATGGGTGCCAAGGTGTTAGTCATGCCTGGCGGTGGGCCGGGGCTTTTCGGGGGTAATGAGAGGGGTGCAAAGGGTATGGCTGGGCTGGAAGGGTTTGTTGGCAGAGTAGTGGACGATGCTTCGTAGGGTCGTGGTCATGAAAGCCAGCTATCGCGCGAGAATGAGTAGGTATGCATCGTTGTATCAATTTTATTTAGCAATGGCGTTGGAGGCCACGGTCTGGGTAATGATAATATTACGTTTTATCTTGCATGAAAAAGTTTCGCGCGCGAAGAAAGCGAAAGATGAATGACATGTCCAATCAAACATCATTGCAGACATCACGATAATCACAAAGGTCAAGAGATGTTGCACGCCCTTCCCCACACGCAAGCACTACACCACACGCGTCCATGACAGACACGCACGTCATGCACCCACGCGCCTCGTCACCACAGAATCGCATACCGTCCTCACCCGACATCCATAAGGACCGGCTAGATATACAGGCAGCTCAGAGTGAAAGATTGGGAAGGATTTATGCACGCACCGCCCACAGCTATCCAGACAAAAGACACCTTTTACATTACGGGAACCGTTCGCCTGTGAGGGGTACTAGGGGTAAAAGGGGCGATTGTCGGCGACTGTGGGTTCAGTACGGTAGTTGATGTATCGCTAGGCTATACTGAGCAGCAGGAATGGGTCTGGTCGCTGAGCTCCACCTTGGGCCGCGAAAGCATGTTTTGGATCTGGGCTTTCTTTTTGAGAACACGAAGGAGAGGAAAGGGACATGTTAGGGAGCACTGGGAACCGCTTACCGCTTGTATGGCGGCTATGATGATCGAAATGATGATTTGGGGATATCGTATTCAAGTACCGGCTTCCCGTGCATTCGGAGCACTTTCTTTTATTCAAAGGTAAATCGGTCGTTGCGCTTTCGTTTGTGATCAAGCCGCTGACGAGGCGAAGAGAACCTTCCGAGGCCCACCCATGGTCAGGTTCTTGGAAACGGCTGCACTAGTTCCGCTGCCTTCCATGCTTTCGAGCATCCTGTCCATGCCACCGAGATCAAGCTCGCCACGAGTGAGGAGAGCCTGGTCTGTTCGGGTCGATGTTTCGTCTTCCACCTTTTCGCGCGCGAACATGGCGTTTAGATCACGTCCAAGAGGCTGGCTGGTGCTGGCGGTGATGATGAGGCGGTGCTCTGCTGAGATGAGAATGTCTCTTGGAACGGCCATGCGCGAGGCTTGGGCTGTGGTGTCGAACTGTGAGACCGAGGTGATGGATTCGCCGCAAAGTACAACATCTTGTTGTTGGAGACCAGGGCCAGGTAAGGAACCTCCGCTGCTGGCGGAAGCAGTGCGAGTCCAGAACTTCATCAGATCTGCTATCCTGTGGATCTCGAACCCGTACCAAATGAGGACCGAGTCCTCTGCCGATACTCCGTTGTTCGACGTGATGCTCGCGACAGAAACGCCACCTCTGGTTGCTACTGTCGAACTTGACGCGCTGCCCTGGAACAATGTTTCCTCTTTCCGCTTTCGTGTATTCGGTGTCATTGGAGCGAGTGAATTGCGGCTTCCGCGCTTTGGACTCGATGCGCCGCCAGAGGTTCCTTCTTTCTCGGCTGTACCAACATACCCCCGAAGAGAAAATGCCGATGGATCTGCTGGAGGACTTGGACCAGACCGGTCGACATCCCAGACGCCCCACTCGCCATCTGCCAGGAGAGCTATTATATGACGACCATCGGAAGCCCACGCTACGTCGATGATAGCTTTGCGCGATGGGAGAACAGCAGGAGTGAGCGCAACATTCTTGACGCTCTCGAAGGATGACCTGAAGGTCCCAATGAATGCTCCAGGCTCTGCGCGACTACCGCTTCCTCGTCGTTTACGGGTCGGTAATGTGAAAGGATCGTAGATGCGCGTAGTACCTGCTGAGTCCGCAATGAGCAGTTGCGAATGGCGAGGCTTCGGATATTGAGCGGTGTTGAAAGCGATACGAGAGGCAGGCTTGCTGAGAGCCAGCGTCTTGTAAGGCGCGACAGGATGGGACACCTGGAGTGCCGTCTCCGATAGCTCAAAACGGAACAGCTTGAGCAGACCTCCCAATTCGGCGGAGTGGGATGCCACAAGTATGTCGAAGCCCCCGTCGGCGCGCGATTGGGGTTTGCGCCTAGAATTCGCTGTGTCTTCTTCCTCTTCGTCCATATCCACATCGTCGTCCCCATCTTCTGCAGAGCTTGGTTCTCCCCTTGCGGTCCAAGTCATAGTAACACCCATGGGAATGCTCTGGTGACCGTGGACCTTGACAACGTTCTCGCCGAATTGTGGCTTCGCGCTGTATAGCTTGTCTTTTGCGACATGCGGAGGAGGGCTCAGAGGCAGCGTAATGACACGGATGGTCGAGTCGGCGCATGCGACAGTGAAGACGATGTTTTGACTGAATATGGGAGGTATGGTATCTGCGGGTCGGAGGGTAGACGCGCTCGGTATTTGGGGTACGGCGATGTGGAGGACTTGGGTGCTGAGCGACAGAGACAGCTGCTGAACGATCGAGGCATACGGCTGGTCTGGGTCGAGCTCTTCTTCTTCATCCTCAAACTCGGCCTTAGGCAGCGGCTCCGCGGCAGCTTTGGCAGGCTCGTCATCGTCCGAGTCGATGATCATGATGGCATCCTTGCTTGTTCCATTGACTTTCGCTGGCTTCGCCGGCTGCTTGGGAGGCGGCGCAGTCTTCTTCAAGGGCCGTCCGCCTCTCCATAGAATGCCGACGCCAGTCTCGTGGCCGTAGAGTACGATGGTCGAGCCATTGGGGGCTTTGACGGGGTATACGGTAGAGTCGTGTACGCGATGCGGAAGCTCGTACCTATAAGATGCTATGTCAGCAGTCGCGTGACGCGCAGCGTGGTGAGGACATACCTCAGCTGAGTCAGCTTCCCTTGCGTCGTGACAATGGGCTCCATGCTTGCAGCTCGAGGGTGGTGAGCGAAGCTACCGCCTAGGTAACGAGGAAGGGGCGAAGGATGCGACTTCTGCCTGAAGCGCAACTATATTCAGAACGTCTGAAAGGTGTCTGATTGTTGTATTGGCAGTATGAGAGGTGCACGAGTGGCGCGACGTGATGTGTGAGGGTGAAGGAAGCTCGGAGGTGCTGCGGAGTTTGTCAACATTTCCCTGGGGAAGTCGCGCTCGACCGCAGCGCGTCACCTCAGATCGCGCGCCCCGCGCAAACAAACCGCCCTTCTCACCCCGACGCACACCCGCTACCCCAACCTCCCTCATGTTGCGGGCCAATCTTTCGCATGGCCTCCCTTCGCTCAATCGGGGTCCACAAGCCCTCCGCCCTGCAGTATTTGGTCCAAGAGTCCATCCTGACCGACGATAGCACCGACCGCGACTATGTCTGGGACACCTACACCGACGACAGCCCCGATGGCTACACCGACGAGCTCGTCACCACCGAATACCACGTGATCTGGTCGCGAGGTGGTGTTGTACGCAAGGTCTTCAACTTTGAAGTTGAAAAAGAGAAGGTCAAGCAGGCGCTCTTGACATGGTTCTTGGTAGACGAGCCCTCCTATGGCACCCACGAGCCTACCGACAACTCGTCAGAACACAAACCTGCCGACCCTGCAAAGAGCTTCCTCACACAAGGGACCCAGCCTGCTACCGATCCCACTGCGCCAGCCAGTCCCACAACGCCCACGGTGGAGAAGCTATCGCGTGCTCTCGTCGTCTTCCTGAAGTCGCAAGCACACGTCTTCTTCCTCTCGGGCACCACACACATCGTAAACCTCCCCTTCGAGGTGGACAAGGCCTTTCCTGCAGCACGCGGTGTTGTGCTACAGAGGAAGCTTGCTCCTTTGCACCCTGTGCCCACCAGTCCGCAGCTGCCGTCGGCTCCACAGAATTCCTTCCTCACGAACAACCAGTCTTTCCTCTCACAACAGTTCTCCTTTTCACAGAGCTTTCATAAACCCCACCGGCGGCATGGCTCTTCAATGGGCGCATCGCGACATGGTAAATCTCGCCTGTCGGGTGCAAACACGTTTCTTGATGATTTGATCAATCCTATTGCGCCTCTAAATCCAGAGTCGATACCCAGGTTATATTCCTTCACAGACCCGCTATCGGAGCTGGGACTGGTGGTCAGCGTTATTGCAGGTGGTGATCGCAGCAGCTTCTTGACCTCCCAAGGCTCAGGTCATCGGCGACTCGAGGCAATTGACAAAGCTGAGGAGATCATCTACGTGTCTCCGCGGAACGAGATTCTGTTCGATCGCAGTGGTAATGACAAGCCTCTTCTACTAGTAGTCACAGCAAACCACGAGACTAATGTATTTACCATCTGGTCTGCGGCCTATCTTGAGCCAAAATCAATATCAAGTTCTCGCAAACAGCACATTCCTCTGCCAGTAGCCAAGTCTCGACGCCGTAGCTCATATGGCGGCACTGCACCGGGAACAGGCGCAACTACGCCGGCAATTCGTGGAGCTGACAGATTGAGGGAAAGCTTTGGTGGTGCTCCACGCAGCAAGACTCAGCCCCCATCCTTCAAGATCACCAAGGAACGTCTCTCTGACCAAGCAGTCGACGACGCTCTTGCCTCACAGCTCAATCCCGACTCCGACATCACCCGCCAGCCAAAGGAGTCTAGGCGAGTAAGCTCGTTGTTGTCACGGGCTGAACTCTCAACGAGCTTCGACAGAAGCGCGTTTCAGGACATGGCAACGTCCCGCACCAGTATTGGTGGTAGCTTCAATGCAAGTCAGCGAAGTAGGCACTCACTAGGTCACGATCGTACAAGTTTTGGTGGCTTCTCACAATCTCGGAATCGAGCTTCCACACCTGGTAGCGTTACATCCCGAATGAGCTTAGGTGCTGTATCGATCGATGACACCCTGGACGATGTCATGGACGAGGATACGTTCGACACTATAGAAGACTACGACGAGCTTGATGATCTGTTTGCACCGCCTGATGGTAAAGGAGGGCCACAACCTGGGGATGGACTCCACAAAGAGCTCATCATCAGCGTCATCGCAGAGCTCCCAGTCACGCAATACCTCAAAAGTGGCCTCTTTGCCCTTGGGAACCCTTCAAATACTGAGGCAAGTCAGCATCGTTCCCAGAAAGATGACGTTACTAACGCTTGAGTAGGAATGGCATGAGCCAAAGGTACTGACGCTGAATGCACCCTTCAATTCAGCAACCCTTCATGAGAGAAAGCTGTACCTGTACATATCCCATCCGTCACTGCGACTTCCACTGGAATGTGAGCTCGCAGTCTCACGAAGAAGACTATCACCATCCGCATCGGCGACACAATCGGGGTCGTCCAGTGCGGCTCCTCGATATGCTTGCGTACCGAAATTTGTCAGCTCGCGACAGCTCGATAACGCACTGGATCTTGTGAAAGTCCGTGATGGCCATGTCGAGCGAATCGCGCAACTCGATTCGAGAAATCCCCAGGAATCTTGTATATCGTTGACTGCAGGTTGGGGTAGCCACCTACCGGTGAAGCTCACCTTGGACTCCATGAAGATGTTTGATCCGTATGCCATCATACAACGCGATCAAACCAGAGCAACGGTAGGGTCAAGACGAATCATAAAACCGCGTCAGCCGTTACGAGGGCTATCGTCATTAGGGAAAAGCGGCAAATTAGAGCTACATGACGGTGAGCTGCGTCGCCATCGGATGGTATTGCGTCTGTCACCCTCGAATGGCTATGTTGCTGAACTCTTCCGAGTGCTTTCAACGGTTCTACCAAACTATGCAGGCGAATTCCTACTGGAGATTTGGTGGAACATTCGCAAATCGCTATCGGATGAGGGAGCGGAGCATGTGAGTGCTGATTGGACAGCTTTCGTAGCGACTCTGCTCACTCTCGCGGTACCCTTCATCGATGAGAAGAAGGGGAAGACGGTCACTCGTGCAAAGTCAACTCAGCGAAGAAGTTCTGGGCGTCCTGCAAGCCAAGCCAAGCCAGACGAGTTTATTGATGACGAGGACTCAGCATGGCGTCTTATGTGCAATCGCCAGACGTCGACACCGCAGGCCAAGAGTTGGGGGTCCTCTCCCTGGGCCTGGGCGTTGCACTCTAGTCCGACATCGACGGCGATGAGTCCGCCGGCCAAGCGTGACTCACTGCAGCGCCAGTTGCCAACAATCGCTCAACAGATCAGCATCAAAAACGGCATGATACCAACTTGCCTCGAACTTGCTCGTCAATATGTCCAGTCACCGATCGGCAAAGCCACCAATGACCATTGGAGACGAATGTCTCCCTCGGAGAAGCAGGATCTTCGCATATCGTCTTTGTCTGAAATTGTGGTGTCGCTCCATCTCTTCCGTGAAGAGCGCAAGCTTGACACCCTGTGCCAAGATTTTTCTGATATGCAACATGGGAATCTCGCACCCGTGTTAGCACAGATTGGGTACTGGCTTCGTTGGGAAGCATGGGATTGGAGACAGGGTGGATTCTTCGATCTTGATGGGGGTTCAAGTCAGGATTGGGCATATGACGAAACCACATTGATCAGCAAAGTTCGGCTGCATGCACAGCCATGGGATGCGCCTCCCTCAATCATGGAATGGATTAGCACTGTCACAGGGTCCCAGCATTATGCCCCATTCCCCACACTAGCGATGCTTATACGGAAGTCCAAAGCCTCTCCACACTCGTCCATCAACATCGACGAGATCATAGCCGGGGTAACGCCCAGGACTGTAGCATTGCACAGGTTCTTCCGCGACATAGATCCTGCATCGAGCCCTAAGAAGGTTGTAGAGCTGATCAGGACCTGCAATATCAGCCCTGAGCTGTTAGCCACGTTGCCGGAAGCCGCCAAAGCACCACTCATGGAAGCTATTACCAGATGTCAGGCGAGTCCACCTACTACATGGTCGAGCTCACTACTCAGACTCGTCCAGCGCGAAGACTTGGATCTTAGCCACACGCCAGTTGCAGACTTTGCCCACGATAGCCACTTGGCCACAACAGGCGGGGGTCTGCATGCAGCTGGCACAACACGAGACGTTCACACTATATGTCAAGGCGCTGATCGAATGGAAGCAATCCAATCAACATCTGAAGTTGATCGGCACTACATCACGCGACTCATCTTCCGCGAAGATAGGCGGTTCATGGAGGCATACACGCTGCTAGAGCCTCTGCGGCAGACTGTCGCAGAGTATAAGGCTGACAACCGGCAAGACGATGCAGCAATGCTCGAGGGACAGAAAGCACTTATGCAGTGGGTCATGGTGCGCACGTTCTCTTTGCCGTTAGGCAGTTCCATGATCAAGTTCAGCAGCAAGAAACCTCTGCTGACAGAGAAATACCCGCTATACGGCTTCTCGACATCATGTCTCATGAAGCCAATGGGTAATGTTGTCACTGCAGAACGGCAAAACTACTCCGAGGAGAAGTACTTTTGGGCATTTTTTAACGCTGGTGCTGCAGCTGGTCTCAGCATATCGCGAGACGCCCAGGGCATCGACACGTCATGGATCATGTACAACAAACCTTCAGAGTTGACGAATAAGCACGCTGGACTGTTGCTTGGCCTTGGCCTAAATGGCCATCTGAGAACGATTGCGAAGTGGCTGTCTTTCAAGTACCTTACCCCCAAACATACCATGACTTCGGTCGGCTTATTGTTGGGCTTGGCCGCCTCATTCATGGGTACCATGGATACGCTGGTTACAAGACTGCTATCGGTGCATGTCACAAGAATGCTCCCACAAGGAGCAGCCGAGCTAAACCTCTCTCCCTACACCCAGACCACGGGCCTGATGGGCATTGGTTTACTCTACTACAACACACAGCACCGTCGCATGAGCGAGGTGATGCTTTCAGAGATCGAGTTTGTTGAGATTCCAGATCCATCAGAACCACCAGATAGTTTGCGGGATGAAGCTTACAGGCTGGCTGCGGGTTTCGCGCTCGGCTTCATCAACCTGGGCAAGGGTAAAGATCTTAGAGGTCTCCACGATATGCGTATAGTTGAGCGTCTCATGACAGTCGCTGTAGCGCCTAAGCCCGTCAACGTTGTCCACATCCTCGATCAAGCCACAGCTGGAGCAGTCATCGCCGTCGCCCTCATCTTCATGAAGACCCACGACCAGACCGTCGCGCGTAAGATAGATATCCCCGATACGCTGCCCCAGTTCGACTACGTTCGTCCAGATATTTTCCTCCTCCGCACCCTCGCAAAACATCTCATCATGTGGGATACCATCGAAGCTTCGGACACCTGGATCATCAAGAATCTGCCGTACGATTATCGCGAAGCCTGGGACCTCAAAGGCATTACACGACTCCGTAGCGAGCAAATGCCGTTTTACAACATCATCGCAGGTCTGCTGTGGGCTGTGAGTCTCAAGCATGCTGGTACGGGAGATATTCAGGTCCGCGACTTCCTGATCAAGTATTTGGATCAACTGATACGTATCAACAAACTTCCTGCCGTACGCTATGATTCCAAGCTTTCCAAGAACACAGTCCGGAACTGCCAAGATCTCATTGCCTTAGCCGCCGCAACTGTCATGGCAGGAACTGGCGATCTCGAAGTCTTCCGTCGCTTGCGCGGTCTCCACGGCCGCATCGGTCCGGACATTCCCTACGGCTCTCATCTCGCAGCTCACATGGCCTTTGGCACTCTGTTCATCGCGGGTGGTACCCAGACCTTCAGTCGCAGCAACAAAGCCATTGCCAGTTTGATCTGCGCATTCTACCCCCTGTTTCCCTCTGACGTACAAGACTCGCGGGCCCATCTCCAGGCGTTCCGTCACTTCTGGGTACTAGCCGCCGAGCCCAGATGTCTTGTTGTGCGAGACGTAGACACAGGACGCGCCATATCCATGCCCATCAACGTCGTCTTCAAGAACAACCAAGAAGGCAACGAGGAGCCACAAACAAAGACATTAGTAGCGCCCTGTCTACTCCCGGAAATCCATCTCATCAGCCGCCTCGAAACAGCAGATCAGACGTACTGGCCCACGACCCTAGATTTCGTACACAACCCACTCCATCTCAAATCCTTCGAGCGCAACCAAACACTGAACGTTCGCCGTCGATCTGCCCATGATACGTACTCCACGACGTTTAGTTCTACTCTCGTCGCCCTCAACGATGCGCAATCATCCAAGACGGCCAACCTCCTCTTCCACTGGATCTTCACCCTTCCCGCGCTATCGCAGTTCATATCTGCCAGCGACGCGGGACTCATATTGCCACTTGATCAACACAGTAAGAGCTGGCTGGATCCCGGAGCTACAGTTGTCGAATCGAGGTTGGTGCTGGGTAGACTGGCGAAGAGCTGGAAAGTTGAAGAGCTGAGGGAGTTGAAGGGCGTGTTTGAGTGGGCGGATGCGGCGTGTCGGCAAAATGGGAAGTTGAGGTGGTTGGGTAGGGAGGTCGTGGAGAGGATAAAGGCGGGGGTTATGGATCGGGGGAGGGGGATGGGCGGGTAGGAGGGGATGTGTGAGATGAGGGTATCTGCCGTATAAGGTTCTGTAGAGAGGAGTATGTAAGTGCACGAAGTAGCATTCCAAATTCGCATGATTCAAAAGTAATAAAGGATACTACAGGTGTTCTGCTTGATTTGAGAACTCCATATCTATGATATGAATGCATGCGCGTTTAAACGTATCGTCTACCGTCTAACCATCTAACCATCATATATACATGCGTCGCAACATTAAACGTATATAAAGCATGACATCAATCACGACTCTATTTCCCCCTCGCCTCCCTAATCCCCCATTTCCCCACCTCGGCCATAGCCTCCTCACCTCCCTTAGCTAACCTCTCATCCTTGAGCACACCCGCCAAGCACTGCCAGCCATCTCTACCTCCACCCCACTTGAGCACCTCATTCTTATATAACTCACCATTCTCCCTATCCAAACTACCTTCCTGGCCATTATGCTGAAACACGTCTTTCCATATCTTCGCCGCTAGCGCACGGTCAAAGAGGTAAGAATAGTACGTAGCCCCGTATCCAAACAAATGGCCAAAGAACCCTTGCCAAGCCGTACCAGCAGGCTCAGGGACAGAAGCGTATTTGTTGTAGACGTCATGGTACACTTTCGTAGAGTTGAAATTGGGTTCTGCGGCGATGGGGGAGTGGTACACTTGATCGAGCATACAGAGCAAGATCTGGCTTTCGAGTTCAGAATGTTGGTTCCGGTTATCGATGGCGAGCCGGGCTTCGACTGCGGCCATGGGAACCGGCGCATCGGTTTCCCAGTGGCGGGCGTAGAGACCTAGGACGTGGGGGCAGAAGGCGAAGTGCTCCATTAGCACCGAGGGTAGCTCGGCGATGTCGGTTGCGCAGCGGGTGCCAGAGACGTTTTGTAAGGCGGTGCGACCGAGGATGGAGTGCAATGCGTGGCCCATTTCGTGGAATAGGGTGCGCACGTCGTGGATGTTGAGGAGGGTGGGGCGAGAGGAAGAGGCCTTGCTAAAGTCGCAGATTAGTGCTATCGTGGGGAGTTGGAAGTAGCTGTTTCGTTCGGCGTTGTAGGATACTGGCATGCCGTCTGTGGCGGCTTCGATGGGAGAGGAGAAGCGATGCGGCATGTGGGCCATTTCTTCCATCTCGGAAGGGAGAATCTCACGGCTGCAGCGGAGGGTGAAGTGTGCTGGGTTGGGGGTCTTGCCGGGTCGTGAGTACAAGTCGCAGTAGAGCACTGCAATGTGACCTTCGGTGTCTGAGATGACGTCTAATCGGCGAACACCATCGTCCCATACCTCCCCTGGTTGCGTCTCTTTGGGAACGAATCGGACGCCGTAAAGACGGTCGAAGAGTCGCGATATACCCTGTAGTACAGTGCCAACGGAAAAGTATGCAGACAGAGAGTCGGGCGTTCGCTGCCTGTAGTGGCTCTCCATAGAGGCTAGCATTTTCTGTGTGTAATAGAATTTATCCCAGGCGTTGATGCGATCGGGGAAGTTGTCCTGGTGGGCGTCGCCTCTCTTCAACTCCATCAACTCCTCTAGATCAGCGAGAACAGCCGGCCGGCTGTCCTCATAGAGGGCTTTTAAAAATGTGTTGACAGCTTCTGGTGTTCGCGCCATCTTGTTCTCTAGTGTCATGTGTGCGAACGTCTCGTAGCCTGAGGTTTGCGCCAATTCCACTCGCAGTTTCAATAGCTTTTCCAATCTCGCGATGCTTGGTTTGTTGGCTGTCCGGACAGCCTGGTACGTCTCTTGCCGTACATCTGCGTCGTCTACGAATCGTAAAACCGCTTGCGATTCGGAATGCATGGTAGAGATCTTGGTCTCACCCCATTTCGTCAGCGCCTTCGCGAGGTTTGGATCCAGCCCTCTCAGCTTCGACGACTTGAACCTCAGGTCCCGTTTCTCTGGCGCCATGCCTTCCACAAACTCGTTCCCTACGTCTGCAATCTCGCCGCTCAGATCTACCAGCCGCTCCCTTGTCTTGTCGTCTAGTCCGATGCCAAATCTTGAGAAATCCTCCATCAATATCCGCGCAACGATGCACTCCTCCTCGCTCCATGTGTCGTACACCTCGGATATCTCCGACGCCTTCTTCAGCTGGTCGTGCAGTACCGGCGTGGTGTTCAGCTGGTTCATGTACTGGAACACCGTCTGGTAGGCCTTCATCGCCATCATCTGGAACTTGCGATCCGGATGCGTGCCTCTTACAAAGTCGGCCAAGTCTATTACCCGACATAGTAGATCGCTGAGCTTATCCAAGTCTTTGACCATGTGCTTGAAGTCCTCCGTCGACTGCGCGGCCGCCACCTTTTGCACCACGGCATTGCAGCGTTGTATCGTTACAGTAACGAAGTCGACGAAACCCTGGGGATGGGTGAGGTATTGGTTCCCTATTATTCCCGTGGGTTTTCCCTTTTGCGATGCGCGCTTGAAGTCATTCCAGAAAGATGCGTTGTCGAAGACTTTGCGCAGGGCGTCGTCATCTGTCTTGCCGCTGGCAGACAGGCCGTAGAGAGCGTTGGGCGGCGCAGTGTCGCGTGCTTTGGCGGCGGCGGCGAATGTGGAGTTGAAGCGTCGTTGGCGTTGGGAGGAGCGCAGGCATTGTTGGCAGACCCATGGCGACTGCTTTGGGCGAGCGAGGCGCTTGAGCATATTGGGTTGCACGGGTGAAGGGTGGGCTGGCAGAAGTCGGACGAGACGAACGATGTCATAGCTAAGCCGAGGACGGGCGGGAATCTTGCGGCGCTCGCACGGCCGTTTCCGCGTCTTCTGAGCTCAACATCACCAGTTGGACATTACCAGACTCAACCCATTGCGCCTGCCCCACGCTCGACATGGCTTTCAGACCGCTGTTACGGCAGGTGAGTAGCCCGCAGGAGATGACAGACTGGGTATTGACATCGCATAGCGCGCCGCTGTCCCCGCCATGGCCGCCCTCTCCGCCGCAGCAATCTTCGCACCACGGACCGTATACGCAGAAGAGCGACCTGCCGACCACTTTGTACGTTGGAATGCCCTCAGATGCTCGACGAAGCTTTTTTTGGGTCCTCTGTTCCCCTTGTTAAATGTAATACTAACGTCAAAGTAGGATCGCAAACCTATCTACGATGATATGCCCGTCGATACCACAGCGCCTACCGCTCCCGCCCTGACAGAACCGTCGAACTCTTTATCTCCAGAGTCTAGCTACCGACCGACACCGACCGACCGCCTCGCAGTCCAGATCGGCCGTGCGCGCATGGCTCTGTACGAGCAGGCTGTCCGCGGCGAGAAGGCCGTTGACAACGCGCTCACCGAGACGCTCCGTCTCGAGCACTCCTTCACAAGCACCATCCGCTCCTTAGCCCCACCACGGGAATCCGGCGAGAAGGTCCTCCCCGGCGCACTCTACGTCCTCGTCTCCTCCATGGCCGGTTCCATCGTCACGCGCAACCGCAACATCCTCCTTCGAACCTCCGTCCCTGTCGCTGTCGGCATCACCGCTGCAAAGTTCGTGCTGCCCATCACCACCAAGAACGTCGGAGACCTCATCTGGACCTACGAAGAGAAATACCCCGTACTGGCGGATACCCACCTGCGGATGAAGAACAGGATCTCGCAATTCATCGAGACTGGAAAGGCACATGCGCAGGGAACTGTTGGTATGGTCGAGGGCAAGCTGGCTGATACACGCGAGAATCTTGAGGGCTGGGTTAAGAAGGGCCGGTAAATAATACCTTAGCAAAAGCTTCCATGGCACGAGTACCTGTACATTATTAGTAGCGGGGCATAGGTGGGAAGACCATCTTCACGCAATGTGATTTGCATTTCTTTTGTTCTATGGCTTCCTCGACATGTCTTTCATGTCATCAAGTCCAGAAGTGAAGTTGTCCCTTGAACCCATCACGCACGAATTACCGTCGCTTTTACCCATAACCTCTTCAGCCCTTTGTATGACCTTTTACTGTACTTTCCCCCCTTTTTGTCACGTCTCAGTGAGTTTCTCAGGAGCAGAATGACCAAGGATGACTTAATTCTCGGCGCCCTCCTTGTGTTCTTCCTCATCGTCGTCTATGTGCTCCATTAGAGCTTGTCGCATTATCACGTCTCCAGCTGATCGTCTCGATAGCAGGTTACGTGTGAGATCGATGAGAAACTGGGGCGGCAGGTCCACGGTCAAGTCTAGCAAGCTTGGGCAATTGGCGCATAGGTCAACCAGAAAGTTGCGGCTGTTGACATACTTTGGACGCACGTAAAACCAGAGGAGTTTTTCGCAAGTAATCATCGCCTGAGTGTTTGAGAGTATCTCGAGCATGTTTCGACGAGCATCCACCACGTAAAGAGGATCTTCCAGATCTTCCCCAAGCGCCTGGGCGGTCATCAATCTCGCGACCGTAACGTCATCTTGCGGGATAAGACCAGTATACAACCACTGCATGTATCTGTCGAAGTGGCCATCAGGCAAACCTTTCAAAGGTACATCAGCGATTACCTCTTCCACCGGTTGAAGAGGCAGTGGCCAGCGCAGGCGGCATAACGGACAAGTTCGTTCCCGCTGCAACCAACCATCGATACATTTGGTGTGAAAGTTTTGTCCGCATCCTTTGCAGTACGAAACCTTAGTGAGATCGTTGATTTTCTCAGTGCAGATCGAACATTCTCCTTCAACGGGTTTGCGAGACTTTTGCAACTTCCTCTTGAAGTATTGTGAACTTGAGCAGAGTAGGTCCTCATGAACTGCGAAGACAGTGTTTTGGGTGCCGAAGAGAACATTCACAAGTTTGTGGCCGAAACTATAACGCAAATCAATGGGGAACACGACATCTTCTGCGTTGATCTTACCGTATGTTTTTGCGTGCGGGTTTGCGTGCTGCACCCCGAGTTCTTGACACCGTCATCGTGATATCCCGTTTGCTGAATTCGTTGATCCGTTGAATTGTGTCCTTGTACTCTCGAGAGTCATGTAGGTGTCAAGGTCGTTGGTTCATTATCATGCACAATATATGCTGGACCAGCACGATCCGCTTAGTGTCACTCTACCGGTAGTGAGGCTATCGCAGAAAGTAATGGCACGGAAAAGGTAAAGGTGATTTCCAAGGTCAGGTGAGAGATCTACTGTAGCATTGTCGTCGCTGTGGTTGCGGCCAGCATTCGGTATCCCATAGTGACAGTCTCATTGTGTTTGGGTCCGACGGAGATTCGACGACGTTTGGAGAGACTATGCTAGGGTAGTTACGTCTCAGTCAACGCGACTTGCCATTTCGAAACTGGAAAGAGCCGCCCCACCTGGCACTCGCAGGGTAAGAGCGACCGACCAGAAGAGCTTTCCAGACAGCAGTCACATTTGCTCACCTCCTACAACACAGGTCTACCTCCTTTTCACTGTGAGCGAATTCCTTTCTTTGGAGACGCTCACGAAAATCGCGAAAGCCATCTATAGGCGACTTGCCAGTGACGTTAAGCACTGAAAAATTCGTCACTCTTACTCGATATGAACAAGCCAACATTGCCCACGTCTGATAAAAGCTCTTAGCATCTCCGCCAAGCGCGCTACTTACGACCCTACACCACAGGCTATCATGCCTGGCCTACTTGTTCAAGATGCACATGCATGACAGCTCAGCGCTTTGATGCATGGTCGCTGAACGGTGTATGGCATAGCAGGGGACGCCGTTGGATGATGCTAGGCAGGACGCTTTCAAAGCCCGCAACGACTGCCACATACTACGCACCCCCACAACTGCGCATTACGGTTTGAGTGGTTCGTACGAAAGCGGTCGTCTCCTTGCTGATTCTTGTATCCACCACCACGCCTATCTGCAACTCCAACAGACTTGGTGATTGCATTGCATGCTGACCAGGCCTCTCTTGTGAAGGTGGCCGAATTCCAATACCTCGGCGATTTCTCCTTGCAGCAAGTATCCCGACATGATGCACTTCTCAACAGCCATACCTTGCATGTACATCGCTGGGATACTAGTGAGAGTCGGTACGGATTCTGTCAGCTTTGCGAACGTTTCTCCCCCACGGTCCAACGGTCCAGGCCGCAGTGGCAGGTAAACCGCCAGTTTGGTCAGAATGGCATGATTTGACACGGCCTTCCCCGGATCCGATACATTGGTTGATGCGCCCGACGCATTCCTTCCAATGCAGCTCACGCGGCCAAGGCGCCGGAAACGCCGAGCTACGAGTGGCTGAACCAGACGAAGACGAAAACCATAGTAGAGACAATGGCAGGGAAGCATTTGGAATTCCGATAGCCGCAGGTTGGAAGCCGTTTGGGAAAGTCCTTTGTGTACGCTAGAGAACTGTGCCTCAAACACACAGCAGAGCAAGGCAGATCAGGTCTCATTCCCAGAACTGGGTCAGGAGCCGGGACTTAGGTCGTGTTAGCGCCCGAGAAGCAAAGGAAGAAGACAACAATAGGGGCATTGAGACATTGACGGGCGTGTTGATGGTGTGCACCTGGGGGATGGTCGGTGAGCTGGTGGCCCAATCTCTCGGAAGTAGTGACGCATGTCCAAAGCCACGCACTCGGTACTGGCAGGATGAGGCGTAAAGCTGTCGGTGTCATTCGACACGTTGGGCGTGGCTGTGGGTCTTTGCAACAGGTGGCAGCAGACAGGGCGGTCGAGGTTGCGAGGACTGCGGGGTTGACTGGCCCCCTAGCGCTCCCGTCGGCGCTTTCGCTGTCGGCGCGCCCTCCAAGGCCAGGGCCTTGGGAACGACATTATCCATTCCGCTGGGTTTCGCCTCTTCCTCGACACGACTCGGGGCGAGTCCTGTAGCGCACCGTAGCGCATCCCCAAGACATCATGGCCACCTCTGCGACTGACCGTGTGCGCAAGACCAAGCTGCGGCCGCTGTCCAGTGCCACCAATCTCACCGACTTCACACACTCGACGGCCGACCCAGCTGATGTATGCCGCCTGCTCTCCCCACTACATACGTACCATGGACCCCAAACTAATCGCGATATGTAGTCGGATGCACCGTCAGATGGAGAACTCAACGACTTGTACCTCTCCTCCTCTCCCTTCGTATACTCCATGCGCTTACACATCGCAGCGAGGTGCAAAGCCTCACGCCAAGCATGTATGGCGTCGAGAAGAAGTACGGCCGAACTTACCATGGCTTTCATGCTGGAGGTACGCACATCCACCGAACGGCTTTTCGCCTGACTCTAGCTAATTGACTCTAGCCTACCCATTCCCCAACGACGAGGTACGCGCTGCTAGAACCCATATTCGCCATTTGCCATTCGCCCTCTCGCTGACTCGCACACCTACAGCTCGAAATCTATCGCCTGGAATGGGAGCATCATATCATAACAGGACTTCTGCAAGGAAAACACTACTTCGCGCCGCTGAACACAAAGAGATCGTCGAGGATGCTGGACATTGGCTGTGGCACCGGACAATGGTGCATCGCGATGGGTATGTGCTGTGTCTATAGCTCCTTGTGGAAACACGACTGACAAGCAATAGCAAAGAAGGCTCCAAAACATTGGCGGGTACGCGATGCAATGCTCTCTTCATGGCCACGCTAACCAGACATCAGGTTGAAGGCATCGACTTGTCCGCGATCCAACCCAAGAAAGACAGACTGCCCAACAACGTCGACTTCTGGCTGGACAACATCCTCAAAACATCATGGTGGTTCCCCGAGAAACAACCCTATACCTACGACTACGTCCACACACGCTTCATGCACGGCATCTTCACAGATTTCCGAGAAATCATACAAAAGGGCTTCAACAATCTGAAACCTGGTGGATGGATGGAGTCGCAGGAGATATTTTCCAAGCTCCAGTGTGCCGAAGGCATGCCGGAAAGTTACCCGCTACTTGAATGGTCAAATCTGCAGGACGAGGCCGCGCACATCCTGGGCCGGCCGTTGCGCATCGCGGATAAATTAAAGAGGTGGTACCGAGAAGCCGGCTTCGTGGATGTGCACGAGGAGGTCTTCGCTCTGCCCGTGAATCCATGGCCGAAAGAAAACAAGTCGAACATGTACGGCAAGTTTTGCATGTGGAATATGCTCGTCGGTTTGCACGGATGGACGATCGAATATTTCGTCACCGGCCTGGGCTGGACGCCAGCAGAGGTCGAAGTCTACCTCGCGCATGTGAGGAACTCGCTCGCAGACGAGAGCGTGCACGCCTACTACAACTTGTAAGTCGCTTGTTGAACATGTGACGAGATTGAGAGACGCACACTAACATCTACCAGCTACGTAGTATGGGGGCGCAAACCTAACGACGGCGAAGCCGGCAGCACAATACCCAAACCCGACCACTGGCCGCAGCCTCCCTCTGACGACGACGAATCCACCTTTTCATCGGGAATCTTATAATACACATTTGGAACAGCCAGTATTAGCTGGCACATATGCATATGATTTAGCTCTTGGCGTTATTCATTCATCGGGGTTCTGGGGATCGTGCCTTCTTTCCTTTTACATGGATTGCAAGGAGGTAATTTGTTGTTGTTGTTCTTTGCATATTTTCTCGGCGGCTTGTGTCGATTGAAAAAGCCTTGAGCGGTGGTTGGGATCCTGTTGCTTGAGGGTCTGCGATTTACGATGTATGAGACTTGGACTTTCTATGGTGTTTGGATGGAGGGGTTAGTTGTTAATGTCATTCGGTCTGTTGCTATTTCGGGTCTGCGAATGAGAAGATGAGTCACTATGATGTGTGTAGAGAGTTGGTCTTCGTTGTCATACGTGATGGAAGTCATTCGGACTATGTGCGGCTGAACCAGATTCGTGTACGTCCAGTTGCAGTAACTCTATCTATCTAATGACCTTCGCTTTCCCGACTTGCGATTCGCTGACATCTTCAGCAGCGATGATTCCGAGAATGTGCTGGTCAACTACCTCAGCTCCTAGCACATAATCGAGCGCTCCAGGCCTTCCAAGAATGCTTGCTCTGCTTCAATCTGTGCTGCCATCGGCTCAAGCTAGCAGAAGGTGCTTGGTGCCTCGGTGGGGAATCAGTCCATCTTTTCCAGGTAGTTGCTCATGTTTTCCATCGAAGCCAGCATCTCCTTCTTGCCTTGTTGGATGTCCAGAAGTGCGACGGCGAGATCAACGAGGAAGTCCTTGGGTAACAACTCCGCGTTCGTAGCCAGAAATTCGCCCTGTATATCGATCCACAAATCCACCAAAAGGCGACGACCAAGACTACCAGCACATGTGCCCTGATATACGCTGATGATGGTGTTTATTGTTGGAGGGTAGCTTTTCCCGTTCGCATCTTGTTCCAGAGAGACCTCTAGCAGACTTTGGATGGCGGAGTTCTTCGTAGCCTTGTCTAGTAGCTTCTCACCGATGACGTAAAGCTGGGCCAGTACGTACATCTCTTCTAATAGATGAGCATTGGTTTTTGGCTCCTCGAGCGTGTTGGTAGCAAGGCGACCTGTGTAGAGAAGGTTGATGTAGATGTCGAAAACTTTTGGGTCGTCTTCTGGCAGCCTGACCATACGATTTTTGCTTTCTATCCATTTGCCATTCATGGCGCGTCGGAAGAACTCAGAGCGTGCGCAGATGAGTCCCTCATGGACCGAGAAGTGCCGTTGATCTGGCGCTTCGCCCACGACGACTGTGATGAGCTTAGAGGGATCGAAGCTGCTATAGTCAGGTACCGATTTTGGATCACTGGCCCACGGGTACTCACCTCATTGCTGTCTTCACGCCTACTCGGAGAGTTGCAATGGCCGCAACCATGATGGCAGAGGTGCCTGATTGGTGCCGGGTAAGTGGGAGACGGCGAAGGGCATGTGGAAAGCGAAAGGTTTGAAGTAGGTGTAAGCGAAAAAAAAAGACCGGAAGCGGCAAGTTCGTTTGTCCAAATCTGGTGCGGTGACTGGTGAATTCGAGTGACATCATTGGTGTCTGCGCGCGGTGAGCGACCACCTACAGCTAGCCTTAGATGATGGTGCCACGTCAACCTAGGGAAAAAGTGAACACCCTGGGGTCTACATCGATGTTAATACACCCACCTTGCATGTACTTGTGTCTATGTAGTCTGCAGACTTGTTGAGCTTTTCCCTTGTATGAGGTGGTGCAGCTAGCGAAGCACCTGATGTTCAAACTGGAGGATGACCAAAGAATCAACGCAGCATTTGTAATGTAAACCCATAGAGACATGCTGCTACTATGTTTACAGATACTCCCTAGGTGGACGCTGCCGTCGCACGACAATGGTACACTGACAGGTAGAAACAAAACGAAAGTTCCAAGTACGGTGTCATGTAGGAGGGTGAAGGTTCGAAATCAGAAGACGACATATTCCCGTGGGGTTTGGGTCTCATAGGATGTTGGAAATCATGACGTATTGGATCAATTGACAAACAAATGTTGATTCCTGCAAGCTCCGTAGATTTGCCGCGCTATTTTGACTGGCTAACTGTGCTACGTGTCTCTATGCCTTAATACGGCTGCTTCCAGGCTATCATCGAAGATCAGTCATCCGATTTCATTCATTCCGCTGACCACAAACTCCACGATCATTCGGTGCAAGTCGGTAATGGCAACCCCAGAGTAAGACTCAAAGTTGTTCTTGATACGCAGTGAAAGACGAGACAAATGCAACGTTCCGCATACGTGCAGGACGACAAGCATGAAGCGAATGGGCGAGATCGATGAAGAATTCCTTGCATACGACTTCCGATTGCTCGAGAATGCACTTAGTGTTGTCATCATTCCAAATTTCGACCATGAGGCGTCGTCCAGGGCTGCCTTTCAACGTGTTCTTGTACATGAACTCGACGATCTCGGCGTTGGGTAGTCTGTCGGCAGACAAATTTGCCGTGGTTTTGGGGTGGAGATTCTGCAAGGCGGCATTCTTAGCTTCTTTGTCTTGCAGCTTCTCGGCGAGGATGTAGAACTTGACGGTTGACAACGTATGTGCTTGAAAGTTGACAGGCGTCATCTTGGGAGCGTCTGGTTCATTGTACAACACGCCCATATAGATGAGATTGACGTAGAGGGCGAAGATCTTGGGGTCGTCCTCAGGTAGTTTGACAAGTCGATCCTTCTTCTCAGACCAGTTGCCGTTCATCGCGCGGCGGAAGAACTCAGAGCGTCCGCTCAGAATGCCTTCGTGGAGTAGGAAGTCTTCTTGAAAACCTTCAGGACCGACGCGCACAGTCAAGAAGGAAGCCGGGTTGAAGCTAGATTGTTCATGTCAGCATCGGCGATTCATGGTTACAAAAGATGACTTGCTTTATGGTGCTGACTTTCGCAGCTTCTGCAGCGGTTTGTGACTCCATCGTGAGCACTATCGTCCTGGTGGTTTTGAATCGCGGAGAGTGGTGTGAGGAGAGGTGAGGAAGGGATTGTCGAACAATTGCAGCTATACGAGATGATGGTCTGCAACTTGGCTGTGGGCAGATACGCGTCTATGGCAAGTCACAATCAAGGTGAAGGCCGAATTGCAAGACTAGTGCTGTGATTGGTGTGGCGGCTTACGAGGATGGAGTGAGAGGACCCGCAATGATGGCGACGGAAGCGGTCGAGAAAATGATTTTCTTCTGATGCCGCTAGATCGTAAGGCAAGGCGGAAACAAAGACCGTTAGCATGGTGTAGTATTAGGATGCTGATACCTATTGGGCAAAGGACAAGCACGTGCCATGAGTCTAGTCGCGACTTCCTGAACATGTAGCCACCTATCTTGTCATCATGGTACCTGCCTCTGAGGGAAACAGCACTTACCTGGGCGCACCTTGGCAAATAAAAACTTTACCTTACCCAGCTCACTATGTTGGACCTGTTCCTGACCGCTCATGTTCGCTGGCGTGTACTTTTGCCATGTTGTCATCACCATTTAAGACCCGACTACACTCCTCAGCCAACATCTTGATGTCAGCGGAATCTCAAATAGTTCAGATACGGGCGCAGCCTCTTCGTGCACGCCATACCGGCTCTGGGACTCACCTTCACCTCGCCCTCTACCCAGCCCGCCGTCTGCCTAGCCCCGCCACCCTGCATGCAAGCCCTCCCACCTGAGCCCACCCATTATCGGCACCTACAAGACCCACCTTTACCTGTAGATATAAACCCCAACATTACCCCATCCACCATCAACTCTCCTCCACTTGGCGGACTCGGGTGGGCTCCTGACGGGTACATAGAGTGCATTGCACGGATTAGAAAAACCTAGAGAAAAAACAGACAACATGTCCATCAAAACCAAAAGTGACTCTGGTAATGGGAAAAAACACTCAAGAGATGGATTTGTCACACAAAGGGCTGAACTCAGGAGGGCGCGCCGTTCGATTCGGAGTGGGCGTCGGTCAGCAGATGCTGGGTGGGGGTTGAGTTGATTCTTTTTTGCCCTCTTTTTTTTTCGATTTGGGTTTGGAGGTGAAGGTGGAAATGGCATGTGAGAGCGGGTGACAAGTCTCTCGTAGAACAACGACACGCGGCCGCATTTAAGACACAACAGAGGAATGCAGAAGACACGCAGAGGTGCGAAGAAAGATGGACATAAGACAAATACAGATGACTTAAAGGTTCACGTGACTTTTCTACTTTTACCATTGAGTATGTCCTTCCTGAATGGCATCGCAGCGTACCCGTGAGGCCCGTGCGACGGCGTGGCACTCCTTTCTGTCAGCTTCTTCCACAGCTCGCCTATGCTTGCTCTGTTGGCGGGGAGCATACTATATTGCAAGCTGTATAAGTTGCGGCGGTGGATGGGTGGGACAAACTGCCCCGACACGAGATACAACAAGACGCTAGGCGAGAAGTAGTGCTTGCGTATGCGATCGCCGAGGTCGAAATAGGGTTGAAACATCGCGCGTAGTGACAGCGGGATCGACTGCATGGTGTGAGTTCACATACGTTACAGAATTGAGAAACTTGAGTTACCTTCAGCAACACATAGGCCGTCGGCGGTGAGCCTGTCTCGCTTGTCATGCTGGAGGAAAGATCGGTCGTGTCTTGTAGCTCGAAACAGATTCCTCCAGGTAGTCTTCCAGGATCCTTCAGTCGTAGCATGACTGCGAAGAGCGGGAAGTGATTGAGACAGGCAAGCCCCATCTCCAGCGCAGCTTTTAGTCCGATGACAGCAATGCGTGCGCTCGCAAACGTCAAGTAGAAGACGAACACAGTTGGCAGTAAGAAGAACTGCAGTGTGAAAAGAATAGTGCCGAGCAATAGCTGGTCCAAGTCGTAGTCGCATGAGTCGATTCGGTTGCGGAGGATGTTGCGCTTCTTTCCACGGAAAAGGTGGAAGAGGGATATGATTATCGTAAGCTGCCAATGAAAGATGCGAGCAGACGCGACGTAAAACGAATAGATGTGCAGCGTCAGCAGCGAAACGAGGTCCGAGAAGATTGAGATGGGCATAGTGGCGCCAGCGAAAGCGGAAAAGCCAATGATCTGGATCAGCGCAGGTAGATGTGGCCGCAGGAGTGATATGCATCCCGCCCAGTAATCAATGACCCAAAGAAAAAGGTCGCCCAGGAACGCAGCCAGTTCAGTGTTCAACTTCAAGCCTCCGGGCCATCCCATAAGCCATGATATCATGCGCCGTAGACCGTCGACTGACCAGGTACTGAATATGGTATCGACCTGAGCAGCCACGAACGAAGCGTTCTCGATGATGAATGTTCCAACAGCGATGCCCATTATGACATCGTTGGCAACCAGCCACAGACTATTGTAGAACCGGATATACTCCGGATGACTGTTAGTGATGCTTTCCCAGTCGATTTTCCTCCTTCGTAAGGTGAGATACTGAATGGGCCAGTAACAGGACTGTTGTAATCGTATGTCAATCTGTTGCGCCGTCGCGGAGATGTCTTTCAGAGCTGGCGAGTCGGAAGAACCTGGTCGCCAATGGAGAAGCTGAAGAACGGCTTCTCCCATTATGCGATGGGTGATGAGCCCAAAGATAAAGAGTTGTGCGGCTACCGGCCATATCCAGACTCTGAACGCATAATGGAGGACAAGCCATATATAGTCCCAGAGATCGTTCGCAGACTCGACGACCCGCTCACTGACACTCAAGGCTCGCTTCATGCGCCTGCCCATCATACCGATGTTTTTCTGCAATAGGGCGTTCAATTCGTGCGAACAGTTCACCTGCTCGATGAGCATCGGCAACGCCAGCTCCTTTTGAGTGCGCGGGTGTGCAATGACCGTGTGCAGCTTGAGCTTCTCAACGAGATGTGCCTTCCTTCTCCGCTCCTTCTCTTCTGCTTTCTCCAGCTCCTCGAAAGCTACATCCCATTCCGCGACCCTTGTTTTGTCTCCTAATGCGAGCGTGATAGGCTTGAGCGAGAGGTATTGCATACGCGTTGGGTGCGGTCGGTCGTATACGATGACTTGCATAGCCACGAGCGGTTCGTGAGGATAATGAAGGCGCGGAAAGCGGAACGAGGGGTCGGTATGGACTACGATGAGGTCGGTATCAGGCTGTTCGACTGGGCTCTTGGGGTTGACGTAGCCCAAAGCGCGCATCGAGGAGTGTCCGCATCGTTGAAGTAGTTCCTGAACATCGTGTGGGCTGTGTCGCAGCAAGGTCCCGACAAGCAGCGCGTTCTCGACTTGACGCAACTCGACTTCTTGAAGCACAGCTACCACAAAGACATCTGACTTCGAGTTTCTGAACCCCACCAGAACGCCCGGCGCAGAGTCCTTTGGAGCGTCTGACGGCCAGAATACGCGCATCAACCCATTGTGTGTGACCATGTCATCATCCTGCTACCCCGCTAGACTAGAAGGAACCGCGACGTTTGAGCTGCTCGCGCGCAGAGATGCCGGTGCCTGCGAGTCGGGGATGCTGTTTGATGCTGTTAGTAGGGACCCGGAAGTGCGATCAAGGCTCATACTGACCAAGTCTGTCTCTTGTGTCGCGATGCGCACAACGGGTAGTATGAAGAGGAAGAACAGCAGGGACAGCAGGCAGAAACCCTTAGCAGTCCGTGTCACAACGCCGTGATCCCAGGCAAAGATACCTAGTTCGTAGACGCGCGTCACAAGATCCCAACGGGCGGTCGAGTACCCTGCGACGAAGATTCCGATAGTAAGAATGGAGAAAGCGTGCATCTACGCCGTCATGCCAAGTTGTATTCGGAAAGGTCGAAGGGGGACTGCGCGAACACTAGACTAGCATTCAGGAAGGCGCAAGTGTCTGCGATGCGTCCTGACTTTCACTCTGTGAATTGACACTGGTATGAAGTAGTGCGCTTGGGCGTACATGGCGCTGAATGCATTAATGCGCGAGGCGTAGAAAGACGACGATCGCGTACGTGGAAGGTCCGGTTCATCAGAATGTGACGCTAAAGCTGAAATGGCCTAGCGTTCATCTCTCCGTCCTCGACAACATTGAACGGTGAACACCACTGCAGAGGCAAGCGTCAACACCCAGACGCACAAGGAGATTCACCCTTTTCGACAAGCAGCTATAATACACCAGCTGCCGTGCTACGGTAGGTGCTTGATTTCGTCTCGTCAACTCTTTCTACTCTACTTCCATACTGTCTACGTTGATTGCTTAGCGCGATTTTGCGACGAGCATTCCCAGTGCCACATGCATCGGTCGATATGGGCAGAGACGGGCAGAGGGCCGGGAACACCGAGAGTGCGCTTCGATGGGCAGAGGTAACTACAAGTAATGGATTTCAACGGCGTTTCACTGCTGTGTGAATCGCAACCACCTGGGCAAGATTTGGCGCTCTCACTTTATACAAGAAAAAAGCTGAACAGGTCTAGAGCCTACATCGACGCTAGGTCACCTATCTTGTAGGTTTTCACGTCGATGTAGGCTGCAGGCCTGTTCGGTCTTTTTCTTAGTTGACGTGCTTTGTTCGCGTTAATTACTAGCGCGTCGCGTCCGTCCGCCGGAACCTTGGAACCCTCGCAGTTTCCGTTCACACCAGCCGCGACTGCCTCTTTCATTGACGTCCACAAGTTGACAACACAAGTAAAATCTCACCGTTGCTAACAAACCCCAGTCAACTGCGAACTCCAGATCTTGACCCCGGACAAAGAGGCTATAACGGCAACCAAGGCGACATGACTGTCTGTGGCTTCTATCAGCGCAATGCTTGCAAGTTCGGAGATTCCTGCAAATTCGAGCATCCTGGAAGTTCGCGAGATGCAGCTCGAGGCGGAGGCGGCTTTGGCGGAGGCTCTACCAACAACCGCTTTGGTGCTTTCAACGGCGACCGCTATCGCCCAAGTGATAACAGCGGGACTAACTCATTTGGTGGAAACCGTGATCAGAAATCATCGACCTTCAGCTTAGACAAGGACGCCATTCAGATCGATCTCGCCAAAGAGCGGCCGATCTATCCGCTTTCATGCTACGGTCCCGGGAAAGATGCTCCGCGCCAGCTCATCGAGGGGCCTGTCGAGATCAGTCCAGAGGAGCTTCGATCCCGGTACTACACATTACGCGCGGCAGGCAATGAGCCTACAGCGGTAAGTCTGAAGTTCAGCGCTGGGTTCTTGATAACTAACGGTCTGTAGCAACAAGAAGAGGGAGCGCTGAGCGAGAAGATGCAACAGCAAGTAAAGGCGATTTTGGATGATATCACAGGTGCTATCAACTATGTCGCAGAGGGTGCCAACGTACATCCCAACCGCATCGACATCGCCAAGGGCACTGCAGCAAGCGGATCAGCAAGCAATCCTA
The DNA here is from genome assembly GCF_023758075.1 of Alternaria novae-zelandiae. Classification (NCBI taxonomy): domain Eukaryota; kingdom Fungi; phylum Ascomycota; class Dothideomycetes; order Pleosporales; family Pleosporaceae; genus Alternaria; species Alternaria novae-zelandiae. Next base: position 1,828,067 of record NW_026056962.1, on the reverse strand, counting down.
CTGGATCGTCTAACACTGCTGCGAATCCCTTCATCAAAGCACCAGCGAACCCGTTCCAGACTGCTGCAGCTTCATCTCAACCATCCGCGTTCGGGCAGGCTTCTACACCAGGATTCGGCAAACCGGCCTTCGGTCAACCAGCACAGACAAGCTCAACATCGGCCTTCGGCGCTGCTTCTGCGTTGGGTAATCCAGGATTTGGCAAACCGGCCTTCGGTCAACCCGCTCAGACAAGTTCAACATCGGCCTTGAGTGGTGGTAGTGGAAGTGCATTTGGGAAGCCTGCCTTTGGTGCCTCTGGGTTCAGTCAACCTTCAGCCTTGGGCGGTGGTAGTGGGAGTGCATTTGGGAAGCCTGCTTTTGGTGCCTCCGGATTCGGCCAACCATCAGCTCCTGGTGCAGGTAGCGCATTTGGCCAGTCCAGCAGTATGGGTCAAGGTTCTGGATCTGCTTTCGGCCAGACATCAGCTCCTGGTACAGGAAGCGCTTTCGGGCAAGTCAGCAGTATAGGCCAAAGTTCTGGATCTGCTTTCGGCCAGCCATCAGCACCAGGTGCGGCGTCGGGTTTCGGCCAAGCAAACGCTCTTGGACAAAAGCCAAGCCCCTTCAGTAAACCAGGTTTTGGACAGAGCGGATTTGGACAGGCGGCTCAACCAGGTGCCAATGCCTCTCCTTTCAGCCAGCAAGCTTCGTCTGGCGCGTCACCATTTAGTCAGCAAGCCTCGTCAGGTCCATCTCCCTTCGGCCACAAAGCACAGCAACCAAGCCAGTCTTCACCATTCAGTCAAGCTGCCCAGCAGCCAGCTCAACCTTCACCGTTTAGCCAGCAAGCTCAACACACCCAGAAACCGAATCCGTTCGGTCAGCCTCAGCAGCCGTCTACACAAGCACCTGCACAGGCGAACCCCTTTGGTGGTGCTGCATCATCTACCACCCCGGCCTTCGGACAACCAAGCAAGCCGTCACCTTTCGGCACCCAACAGCCTCAAAACAACGCAACGCAGCCGGCAGCTGCCAACCCCTTCCTCAAGCCTCAAACATCTGCCGCGCCAGCAGCCTCCACGCCTTCACCCTCTCCCTTCACCCCCCAGACACAGAGCCAGCCTAGCAACCCTCCCGCCCCTGTTCAGGCTACCTCTCAGCCGGCTTCCATAGCCCAGCCTAGCTCCGCACCGCGCCCCCATGTTGAAGGTGTTACACCAGATGGCAAGCCTATCGACCCCAAGGATCGTTACAAGGAGGGCAAACCAGAAGAGTATGAGGGCGAGCAGGGTAGGATTCTAGAGGAGATCTACAAACGTGTTGCTCAGCTAGGACTATTCAACGATGATGAAGACATACCCGTCACGCCACCGAAGTGCGAGTGGATCGCGCCGCTTACGCTGTTGTGAAGCGACGATTTGAGTCGGATAGGACAAGTGGGGGCATCTGATGGTAAATAGCATGAACGGCGTTAATTTTGGTTTCGTGGATTGATCTCACATAATGATGAGTTAAATAATAGATTAAAATGCACACGAAAGCGCGTGTAGTTACGCATTCATTTGATCGCAAACGCGACTTCCTAAACGGTGAAGCAATTATCTCGTAGTTGGACAGAGTTTCAGAGAGGCCACTATTCAAGTCCGCATGTCAGGTTCAGGTGGAGGGCGCCTGCCACAATATCATCATCAGGTTCCAAAACACCACCATGAACAGCCTAAAATATATTTGGTATAAGGTAGTTACTCGACGAGTATCAGCTTTCGTAATGACGGAGAAGAGTCCAATCTCGTAGTGTACATGCGTGTTCCATCCCACTGGTCCATCGTATTGTACTGCCTGCTCCGCCCGTGCATGTCCCCATTCGGCGCGCTGCGCAGGTTCGGCCGCGTAATCGTCGCTTGATAGGTATGTGGTGAGTGATTTATCGCTTCTTCGCATCGACTTTGTCCTCGAGGGTTCGTACGTAGCCTTCTATCCGTTGGACGGCGGATTGGAGAGCCTGGTTTCGTTAGCCATGGCCTGCTTCACATGTATAGCCCCGATGTATCGTTCCTGCGATCGAGCTTATGCGCATGGAATGTAGGTAGGAACGTACGTAGATGTCCTCGGTCAGGAGCTGGTTCGATACGCGGTATTCGTCAATGACATAGTAGTACATGCCTGCGCCGGATGCGGTAGCACCGAGAAGGAAGCCGAACAATCTGTCGTGTGTTAGCCATAACAATTCAGTCTTCTTTGCCATTCTAGTAGATGGTGTTCGCCGTCGCGCCTGCCTGATGGCATGTGACAGTCTTCCGTGGCTGTATAGCCGTCCAACCCAGTTCAATAGAATGCAATTGCGGGATGAGCACTCACCCTCCCCTAAAAGCACCAACGGGCTTCTTCACTGGCGCAACAACAGTATCCTGCCTCAGCACAGCGCTTGTCTGGAATCCGCGGGAAGCAGCCATAGGCGCTCGAACGCCGGCGCGAGCCGCCGCCCTCAAGAATTGAGTTGCCATTGTGTCCTTTGCTATCTTTTACGTCGCTCGTATCGTGTCTCGAAATCTGGTCGCGGATTGTGATCGTGTGGGTGGAGCGTGGTGGTGGTGACGCTCGTGTGCCGGCCGTGACGTTTGTGAGCTGCCTGCTCTCCGCACTACAAACAAGCAAGCTCGACTCGCCTGACCTGGACCCTTGCCTGCCTCCCGCTTATGTCAGCCACCCCGCCTGCCTTTATCTGGTAGACCATGCACCGCGATTCATTCATCGCATCTCGACACAACAAAGTTTCTGCCAAGTGTGAGAACCGAAAAGGGTTGCGCCAAATGCCTCATCCAAGTTCTCCCCTTTCAATGGTTCTGAGTCACGATTAATGCCGCTATCCAACTCTACCTGGGTATCTTCAGCGACCCTCTCCAGATGCGGTCCCTGAAGGGGCCATAAAGGGCTTCCGAGCTCTTACATGGTCGACACGTCAAATACACGCGCACGTGCCAAACATGCCCACGAAACGGAGACATCTTGTCATAGTAATTATTGAATTAAATCGCGATGCGCGTAAGGGTATTGTAAATTATGTACACTAAGGAAATGAGGGCCTGCTGACGGGCAGTGTCCTCGTGCAGTCCACCAACTTCATCAAATCTCTCTTCTCTACACCCAGAAGACTCATCCTGATGTAAGCCTTCGCATAGTCCAGGTTCCAATGGACCTGATTACCAACAAACGACTTCCACTCATCGGCAATCTTGGGATGTGTCGATAGCACCTTGTCGCTTGGGAGTACGAAGACCTTCTGGTCAGCACTGCCACCGGAGGGATTGTTAAGAGTATCGTTATAGAATTCGACGTCCCAGACACCGGGGGTTGTATCGAGTGGCTTATCGACGACCTCTGGGCGGACGTCCACGAATCGTTGCTTGGCTGTTGCGTGGGCGCCTACGAGTGCTGCGAGATCGTGGGGCGAGAAACCCTTGTCCTTGAAGATGGCGATCAATTTGTCGGCGTCTTGATGAACGTCAGGTAGAAGTCCCTTGGGCGCGGCCTTGGTCGCATCCTTGCGGCCAACGAATGTAAGCACGCGAGGCCCCTTCGGACACGAGATTGTTGCGTGATTGTGCGCATATTGGACGAGATCAGCGTATCCAACCTTGTACTTGGATTGTACATCTCGAAGTTTTAGGCGAATGTTCTGAAGACCGTTGTTCTCGGGTCTTTCATGCTCGCCGAACTCCATGAGTAGCGATCCATCGGCACCACCGTTGAGAGCATTCTTATCCCAAGATCCAGCATCGTGGAAGCCCATACGGACTGCAGCACGAGCATTGTCGTTGCATTGTTTGTCGGCCCCAACGAATAGCTTGGTAAGCTCGGCAGAGACATCGTACCCTATATCTGTTAGGCCATAGACGATTAAGGAGGATTGGTGTAACTCACAAACGCAACATTTGTCAACACTCAACAATGAGCATGTCAACGGCTTGTTCGTCTTGGTGTTGTCGATGGGTGACTTTTTACCAGACAAGACATCCGCAATGACTTGTTCGATGCCTGAGAGAACACCATTGAGAATGCCATCAATAAGGCCGGGTGCGGCATGACGCGGTTCCAATGGAGTTGATGATGCTATCGAACATAGAGCGATGAGTGGCAACGCCAGGGATTTAGTAGGGACCATCATGGCAGCTGAGGTAAGTAACGACAGAGAAGATTATGAACAATAAATTACAAGAGCAAGGTAAGGCGAGAAACTGTGAGCTGGTAAGGAACAAAAGACAAGGTGTTTGGAACATCCTTATATTCCCCGACTGTCTCCTAACAGCAACGGTGTACCAAGTCCCAGGCCTTCCATTCTCGCCGATCACTGTCCCGCATGGAACCAAAATGCTGTTCAGTTGAGGCCACAGCAAGCCACATTGAGTAGAGGGATACAGCTCGGTCCCCGAAATAGTAATCTATCCCTGTAGCCCTAGGCTAAGCCAGCCGCTTTAAGGCGATACGGTTGAGGAAAGCCAGCCAAACAGCTACCAAGTGATGGTCATGACAGCGATATGCAGGGCCGAGCCTAGACTAATGACCTTTTAAGACAGGTAGATCCCGTCAGTGTAGGAAGTCAGCGCAGTCTAGCAGTCGCCGCCTAGAACAAAGGTGCCAAGCTTGCGAAGGGGCGCATTTGCGAACGGTCTAGCTGTTGCAGACATATGCCTGATTCAAAGAGTGTGAGTCGAAACACTCGCCATTTGACAAGCAAGCACAGCCCAGAGCAAAATATCGACAGTACAGTCACAGCATCCTGCGTGAATGCCACCAATACGTGAGTGCGGAAGAGCACTCTGCCGAAAAGCAGCATACCGCTTTGCGATTCTCCGGTGCCGCTAGCGTCGGTATCCGTTGTCCAGAATTCTACGAAGCCACGATAGCCTCGTGTTTTCTCGTGAAGATGCATGGTGGCTTGTCCAGATCTCGCGTGTTCGCTTGGCATGTCAAAACTCAATACTCTCCGCATGGTGATCCGGGACCTGAGCCCATCATCCGCGAAGAAGAATACGCCACTTGCCTTGCGGTCCCACATACGGGAACTCGTGCAACGACTAAGCGGTGTATTTGTTCTTCAGCTACACAAGCTAGTACCATCAGCTGGGATTCGCTTGCATGCCCAGGTGTCGTGGCATGGCGCGCAATGCGATTTCGAGCTGCTTTCGGGTATTGCCCCAAGATAGCGATACAAGAGCCACTGACGCTCTCCGCTAGCGAACGGTGATGTTAGTAATTGAGGTGATCCGGTAAGCCTCCAGTCCATCGACCGCTTGTAGAAGAGCTGAGCCAAGTGATCGACGACACTAGTGTGATTGTGCAGCCGCTGCTGTGGAGAGCCGGAGCCACCACGAGCACATGACCTTTGAAATGCTCAGCCCTGTAGGTGTTTGGCAGTAACTGAACACTTTTCCATCCAAATGGATTACCCTCGCAATCTGCTAACTCAACAAAGGGCTTGTTCATGGCAGTAAGCCCAGCATCTGCCACCCTTTGCCGGTGTCCATTGCTTTTCAGGACGTCAATGGTGAGAGTAGTGTTCAGAACGCGCATCGACGCGCACATAGAAGGTGTGAGGAGCGAGGGTCTTGCAGGTACTTCTGCTTACCTTGCGCGGTTCCGCTTTAATGCAGGTACCATTACCGTACCAACGTGTTGCACGGTAACAAGCAAAGCTATTGACGTTAGATGCAGCCTGACACCGTCCGGAACCAAAGTGTTGCATGATCCGACGCTCGGAGGTTGGACGCCCATGAGATTCGATGGCAGAACAGCCCAGCAAAGGGTTGTTGAGCTTCATGTACCGTTCCTATCGCCTCCAGGGCTTCTTCGGCCCGCAAAAGCATGAGCCTTGACACGGTGCTTGATTGTTTGTTCGCTCCAAGCGTTAGCATAAACGTCCCTGACCCCTTACCGCCATAATACTCAACAGTGACAAATATCCCATCAGACGTCGTTATCGCATTGATGGAGAGAGATGCCTTGGTGGAGCGGCGAGGCCACGGCTCTAGCGGGAATAATGGTCTTGGCGTGCGCCAATCGGGGGCCCCGATCAGCGGAGGCCTCGACGCGTCTCGCCCTTTTCGATCTTTGTTCCTTCATGCATCAATACTGAGGGCAGATTCGCATCAGTCGGACATTCGTATCAGCCATCTGATATCGGCTGGTACTCCCCTTTCGCAACCTCGTCACTCTTACTCTGAAATCGCGACCATTATCACGTCATGCAGACAGATGTCGCGTCCGGAATCCTCTGGCAACAGTCCGCCAAAACGTCGACGGACGGTTGAAGGGTCGTGCTGGCCTTGCAAGCAAAGACGAGTCAAATGCGACCTCCAGAAGCCCACATGCCGACGATGCCTCCTTTCCACAAACGCGGAAGACTGCAGCTACGACAAGTTACTACTCAGATGGAAGAAGCGACCTGCTAAAACGGTGCCCGAATGCATCCCACAGCTATCCATCGAGCGTTCGCTCAATAACATTCACCTGGCAGTCAATGAGCGAAGAGCACTGGAATACTTCAAAGCGCGGTTATGGCCACTTTTCTCCACTCTTCATGAGCCAGTCCCGCCACCAGTCGCACTTGCCCTGCGCTCTCAACCTGTCCTCCAGGCCCTATGCGTATTTGCCGAGGAGCATCGGGCGCTGCAAGAGCGCGGGTCGTCCAAACAGACTCTTGAGAGGAGACGCTTGCATTGCTTATCAGTTATCCGCGGTCAACTGAGCAGCGAGCAATCCGATGGTGCTGCGCTCTCCGCACTTTTAGTCGCGGTGCTGCTTCTGTACTTCCTGGAAGGCTATGTCAACTGCATGTCAGATGACGCTTCGACCGGTTGTCACCTTGCAGGAGCGATCGCAATCATCAACGCAATGGGCGGCTTTCGAGCAGCATGGTCATCGTCAGACAGAATGACTAGAATGCTACTCTCGGAACTAGCATCCACCGACCTGACAGACGCCTTACTTCAAGACAGAAAGCCTTCGTTCCCAGCCTCCATTTGGGAGGCAATGGAGTCAGGATCGGTGTGGTGGGAAGTCGTCCATGGCACTACATCACTTGGGTCTGTTCTATCCACATTGGCTGAGATGAGCTTCTACCGCCACGAGCTACAAACTGGAGCTGAAGTTTGCGTCGAGAAGGCGCAGGCCTTTGAGCACGCGCTTCAGCCCACGTACTCCAAGCTAGAGTGTCCAGATGGAGACGCAGGACAAGACCTGCTAAGCCCTGTTACAACGGCATCGCTCTCACTTGTCCGTTGTTTTCAGCACGCAGGCCTCATATACCTTTACAGCGCCATTCACGACATTCCCACGAAGCACTTTCTTCTCCAACAGCATGTCCATGCGTGTCTGGAGTGTATACAAGGCATGGATACGAGATCTAAAGCGCAGAACTGTGCTCTTTTCCCACTCTATGTAGCTGGCGCACATTCACTCTTGGAGGCCCATCGGGAATGTGTGATGAAGATTTTGGGGAACATACACAACAATCTGCGATTCGAGTCCGTGCTGTCTATTCGAGCAACTTTGGAGGCGCTCTGGCAACCTTCTCGTAGTCCTACTACGTGGAGCGGAAGTTTCAAGAACACTGCCATGTGTACATTGGTTATATGAAAGAATTCATCGGTTCTTGCTATAGCAGAAGATTGCGATAGTTCCGATAAAATACCTCCGAGCCCAACGACCACCAGCCACTTGCTCAAGTGTCTAGTGTTTGCACCAAGGACGACCATAATTCATGTCGCATCATACAGAGATTCCAAGCTAGATGTATACATGACTCTAAGGACTATTAAGATTGAAGAGTGTGTACGCAGGAAATGCGACAGGAATTGTAGCCACCCTTGGTGCCCGTGTCCCAGCATATTACTAATGCCTGAGTACCGCCTCCCTCACTCCTACTCAATGAGAGCCTCCACCTCGATTTCAACTTGCATGCCTTCGATACCAAGTTTGGTAATCTCGACACATGTCCATACCGGTCGGTGATCAGGCATGACGCGTCGCCAGCCTTCGATACATAGGTCCGCAGACTCGTCGATATTTGTGTGGTACGATCGAATAGCGTATACGTTCTTCCAGGACACGCCCTTTTCGACAGATTGTAGAGCCTTCTCAATGTTCTCAAGCGCTAGCTCCACTTGCTTTGCGGCGTTTGGTGCTACGTGCCCTTCCGCATCCCAACCACCCTGGCCGGAAATACGGACGACGTTTCCTACTTTGACAGCTTGCGAGTAGTGGAAAGCTTTCGACTTGGATTCGGTTCCAGCGTAGTTTCCGAACGTTGCCATAATGAAGATCTCAATGTCAATAGTGAGCTGCGTTTGAGGCGAAATGAAGAATAAGTCGGTGACAGGTGTTCTAGTCAATAGGGAGTCGGGCGAAGAAGCTTATAAAACAGTCTTGGGAATGATCGCGACTTATAGGCTTATGCATCGTATGGGGCGTATTCCCGCTGTTGAGTCCCATAATGAATGTTCGCAACACAGCTCCGCGTCATCGCACGGGAGTCAACCCCCAGACTACGACAAGAATGTTCAATTGAGAGTCCAACAACTCAAAATTGCCCGATATTTGCCTCGCTCTGGTATAGACAAGCTCGCTATCGTTGAATTGCGCTCCTCAAAGAGCGGAAGTGGAGCGTCCCCGCAATCCATGTCTGACACAAGCAAACAAGCTCCTATCTCCGATATGAATGATGCCGCTGGAATCACGGAACATCTCAACATGGAAGGTTATCAGGCCTCGTTTTCGCCACGAGATATGGGACCGGGGTTTAGCGTGGCGATGCCTTGCAGTTCGAGCTATACCCAGCATGGCAAGTACAGCGGCCATTTCTTGACCCACATTTCCCTGCAAACCTATACACGCGATCCTACGCTAAGGTGTAGATAGTTGCCAATGGTGTCATTCGCCATTGTCAACGTCCATCTCACGATGATCTAGCATTTAATTGCTCTTGTCGTCTGCTTGAAGCGTCGTCGGCAGCAGCGCGCGGGGAAACACTACTACCTGATGTACATGTTATCGATCAACCCAGTCTTGACGCCTCTGGGCTTTGCGGCGTTCCTGGTTGTACTTTCGGTTGGCCTGGTATGGCGGACGCAGAAAACTTCGAGCAAAAGACTCTCTCCATCTTACGACGTGAAGCAAAAAGGTGCAGTTGATCAGAATATCCTCTATCTGAACAGCACTGACCTCTCCAAGTCCCGTCTACACCATTCAAGACACCGTCACCAAAACCGGCGGAGGACTACAAACTTGAGCTTACTGATCCCAAGCTCTATCGACCCTTCCGCCATGGCCCGAATTTTGTTACAATGGGGATCCGGAAAATGGATTGGGACCAGTGGATTGAAATGGATTCGAATTTTATCCCTTATCACGATGCCAAGGTTCGGGAGCTCGAGAAGGACGTCAACTCCCGGGTACAATATGTCGATAACGAAGTCACGCGCCTCGCATGCTTTGAGGTCCTGGAAGAGTTGACGCAATATCTGACGCATCGCTATCCGGAAGTCTTCCAATTGCACGGCAACATCCTTCATAACACAGTCACTGGTGAAGAATTTCAGTACCCAGCACCGAACCCGACGGAAGCCATGGTAACCGCAGCAAAGCTTGTCCAGGACGATCTGGTTGTCATGGTATTGAATGACGATGGCCAATACCACATCGATGCGGGCGCGGTCTGCCTACCCGGGTTCTGGCGTTTGACTGAGAAATACCGCATGTCGCTCGACGAACTCCATATTGAAGCCGGTGTACCTCATTACCAAGAGAAGTTGCAAAAGGCCATGAATCGATTCTTCGCAAATATGACGTGTGAGAAGCCTGTCATTCGGAACAACGTAAGTAGCACCAAAACCACTCCAAACGTTGAGGTACCAGTGCTGATAGATCTGTAGTTCTTCATCCAACTCGACGACGGTCTTGCGTGGTCACACCGCATGGGCGACCAAAACTCTAACACGGTCGCCTCATGGGCCACTGCCAACTCCAAAGGTCTCCGTGTCGAAGACATCCACTTCCGCTCCGAACGGCAATCTCTGCGACGTCTGCCAAAGTCCAAAGCTCTACTCTTCACCATCAGAACGTACTTCGAGCCGGTGACGACCATTGCGAAGGAGCCGCATGTACCAGGAAGACTGGCGGAGGCGATAAGAAGCTGGGATGAGACGGTTAGCTACTACAAGGGACGAGAGCATTGGGAGGGTCTGCTGCTCCCGTATCTGGATGCGGAACATAGGAAGCAGGTTGATATTGGAGTGTTGGAGAAGCCGGAGGGAGAATTTCCGTTTTGAGTGTAGGCGTCCCTGTCAGGCTCAGTAGAGATATACTTTGTTGCATACACACACACCTCATTACACTTGAGTGGTCTATAACGTGAACTAGTGCTTCTATGCCTGCTACCCAGCTGATGAGGCTTAAGCTTCAAGCATGTGACCTTGGGCCAGGTGGCCCATATGTCTCAAGGCTTTACTACAGTGAAAGTGCTTCAATGCCACGCTGCACCTTTGCATGACATACGGTTCACATCACCAGGGGAGCTATGTTGAGTTTGCTGCATACATACTCTCAGATGTTGATATATAGGTAGTTCTAAAGACAATGTATACTCTTGGGCAAGAACGACACCAGATAGAATAGGATGCAACCTGATGGATTTTGTCCACAAAAGGCTGCAATCTAGATAAATGTACAATATCCTGCATCTGAGGAGGTCATAGTACAAGAGGTACGAGGGCCACAAGAAAGCGTGATCATTCGACAACCAGGGCAAAGAAATGCTACGCCTTAGTAAACGTCATCCACCTCGTCAGGCGGACCCTTGAACTCTGGGCAATGTCAGTAGAGGCTCCAGCCGTGCATGACCATGCGGATAAACATTGGAACTTACTGTTTCTGCCAGAGAGCGCATACCATAGCCCGCTCAAACACGCAAAGCCGATCAACACGACACTAGCGTAGTTCATCGAAACCTCGGTAACAGGAAGCGCAGTTGGCATGCTAAAGAGCACCAATTCGAAGAGGATCCATGCCACAGCACCGATGTTTGCTGCGGTGCCCACCAGACCACCAACATTCCACTTTGCATGTGCGACTTCTCTCCTACCGGTGAAGAGAGAGATGGCGATAGGAACGAGGTACCCGATGGCGAGTGCGATGACGCCGACTGACGCGAAAGCAGTGAATGCACTGCTGGAACCAAGATTGATGAGACCGAGTAGCATCTCGATGACTGTGACGAGCGTGAGCGAGTAGATGGGCCGATCGGCAATAGTGCGTGTCCAGAGGCCAGCGAGAGGAAGCGCGTTGTCGCGGCTGAACGCCCATGTGCAGTGTGAAGCAGCAGTCGTGATTGCAATGGCGCAGAAGAGAGTAACGAATAGGACCATGATCATTAATATCAGCGCTCCTGTCTTCGAGCCCATGATAGAGTATATCACGTATGGAAGCGCTTGACCGTAGGGTGCGTTGAGGACGTCTTCGAGGGGTGGTAGCGTAAAGCATAGCGGTAGGACGAATAAGAGCGATGCGAGACCACCGAAGGGTATGCAGAGAGCGATGGCGCGAGAGACTTCAATCTCGGGCTGGGCGCACTCTTCCGTCATTGATGTCACCATGCCTATGGCGGAGAAGGCGTATGCTGGTGGGAGGAGACCGATGAAGAACGTAAAGCCCGTACCCCAGCCCGAGAAGCTGCTGTCGTAGTTGCCGAGCGCGTTTGAGGCCGAATGTCGCCCTTGCTGAGCGCGGACCGAGAGGGCGACAAGAAGTGCGATGATGGTAACGAAGTTCCATACCGCGGCCACGGAGTCCACATACGGTAGCAGCTTGTCTCCTAATGAGCAAACAAGGAAGACCAGCAGACACAGCGCGTAGAAGATGAGAAGCAGCTCCCAGTCCGATGCTACCCACTCTGGGTTGTAGATCGATACCGTAGCCGCGATGAGGGAAGCGAAACCGAAGTTGACAGAAAGTGCAATTGTCCAGTTTCCGATGAGCCAGAACCAGCCTGTCAGGAACGAGACGATCTTGCGTGTCCTCTTGCGCTCACCACAGAGCCGGTATGACCAATAGTACACACCAGAAGATGTTGGATACCGTGATGCCAGCTCTGCAAGCGAAATTGCGACACAGCCATTGAAGAACAGGACAACCAGTACGCCGACGAATATCGACAGTTGGCCACCACCATAGATGGCGCTCATCAAGGGACCGCCAATACCATAGGGCACTGCTACGATGGCAAGGCACATACCCAGAACACTAATGAGCGACCGGTTCTTCGTGAGCTGCGCATCGTATCCCAAGTGGACGTGCTCAACGACACCCTCCTCGCGGGTAGTCACCGGACCCATTGGATTGCCGAGCTTCTTCTCGCTGTTGGTCGCCGACATAGTGGGAAAAGAACGATTCTCAAAATCAGGAGGGTAGGAATGATGCAGCGTCGAGTGTCTGCACGAGGTGAATGAATATAGCTGTTACAGGCAGTTCCATCTCATGCCGTACATGCGCTATGCTCGACAATGTGGCGTCCAACATGATAAGATATGACGATAGTTCATTGTCCACAGATAGCGAGCATCGTCCATACTGGCTCTCTACCCCGGACTGAAGTGTCTTGATTCGAGGTCAAGCCTGTATTGACTGCATCTCTACTGACTCGTCAGAACATCGCTTCGAGATAAGCGGTGGCTTGAATAGTTTTGCGGACTACCATATGATAAAACAACCAAACCGGAAGTTCTAGCGTCAATATAGGCTCCAGAGTGCTCGGTTTTCCCTTGTGCATGGTGCAGCGATGCCCTGTTTTGGAAGGATGATAGGCCTCTGGTAGTCGTTTCCGGGGCCCCAGATTTCGCGTGTAGAGCGCTCGCACATGACTTTGGTGAAGGAAAAGCTTATCTTTCGCTCAAGCCTTAGATGCGCCGTCAGATCCGTGCCGCTGGAAACATACCAGAAACGTCTCGAAGGTCTGAACAACGACTATGCCCGGGAAAGCAGTTTGGAGGGCAATGTCAAAGCGTGTGCTGGCGTGCTCGAGATGCCGATCGGACATTTTGGCCCTGACAGTGGAGCCTCTGCATTAGTGTGGTACTAAGCCGAAGATGGCAAGTTGACGGGCAAAGATGGCCCTGAGAAACGCTGGCTACCTTATCACTTGAGGAAGCCACTGGCCAGCGCAAATTGTGGACATTTTGATCAAGTCGACGCCAAAGTGTTCCTTTGGAGTTCCGGGTCTGCCGTGTGGAACGCCTTGTTGATGGACCCACATTCAGGAAACCACCACATGCCTTCGGCAGCGCGTCTTGGTCAAGTTCTTGTCTGTTTTGGGAAATTCAATGGGCATAGCTTCTTGTCGTAGGACGATAGGCATTGCGAGTCCGAGTATGATCATGTGGAACCAAACGTCCTTGTAACCTCGGTGCGGGGTGGGTGTGATGAAGACGCGTTGATTGAGGGCGCAGGTTATGAAAAGACCAAAAGTCCAGCTCTGTCCTTGAGGTGCATCTTTCTATCCTCGTTGCATAACACTTCCTGCATCTTAACCCTTCTTCTGCCGCATACATATTTTCCACAATGGCCCAGTCGATCGACCTTACAGCACCTAATGGCGCGAAGTGGACGCAGCCCACTGGTAAGCATCAACAACTCCCAATATTGTAGGCGTGAACAACTAACATTGGTTAGGTCTCTTCATCAACAACGAACTTGTCCCCTCCAAATCCGGCGCAACACTGGAGTCGATAAATCCTTACGACGAGTCCGTAATCGCAAAGGTCTCCGCCGGTAACGAGGATGATGTAGATGCTGCAGTCGCCGCAGCACGAGCTGCCTTCAAGTCATCCGCATGGCGCGACATTTCCGCCGCCGAACGAGGGCAACTGCTGTGGAAGCTCGGTGACCTTTGCGAGAAGAACAGCCATATCCTTGCTACCGTCGATGCATGGGACAACGGCAAGCCTTACCAGCAAGCCATGGACGAAGACGTCGCTGAGACTATCTCGGTCTTCAGATACTACGCAGGATGGGCGGACAAGGTGTATGGGCAGACGATTGAGACGAGCAATGCGAAGCTGGCGTATACCAAACACGAACCCCTTGGTGTCTGTGGACAGATAATCCCATGGAACTTCCCTGTCATGGTATGTATCCATCGACTCCGGCTGGTGTAATTCAAATCTAACAAGCCTCATAGATGGCTGCTTGGAAACTCGGTCCAGCATTAGCTTGCGGAAACACCGTTGTGCTCAAGCCAGCAGAGCAGACACCACTTGGGGCACTATTCCTGGCCACCTTGATCAAGGAAGCTGGCTTCCCTCCAGGTGTGGTTAACATCGTCAACGGCTACGGCAAGAGCGCAGGCTCACGGCTTTCTGAACATCCGAATGTCGACAAGATTGCTTTCACAGGAAGCACCATTACCGGCCGAGCCATCATGAAGGCAGCAGCAACGAACCTGAAGAACATCACTTTGGAGACTGGCGGCAAGAGCCCACTTCTTGTATTCGATGACTGCGATCTCGAACAGGCTGTGAAGTGGTCGCACATGGGTATCATGGGTAAGCTCCCTTCTCTTTGCAACGTCCACTTGCCGTACGCAGGACTAACCGAGCTGTCAAGGTAACATGGGTCAAGTCTGCACAGCGACATCCCGGCTATATGTCCAGGACACCATCTACGACAAGTTTCTCGAAGCATTCAAGAAGCAGACCAAAGAAGGTACCAAGATTGGTTCGCAGTTCGATGCCGACACCAACCATGGACCTCAAGTCAGCAAAGCTGCCCAAGAGAAAATCCTCGCATACCTCGACACAGCGAAGTCAGACGGAGCTGAGCTCGTCTTGGGCGGCAAGCAGAGCGGCATACCAGAGAAGGGATACTTCGTCGAGCCGACTGTTTTTGCTAACTGCAGCAATGACATGAGGATTGTGCGCGAAGAGATTTTCGGCCCCTTTGTTGTTATCCAGAGCTTCAAAACGGAAGACGAAGCGGTCGAGAAGGCGAACGATACAGAGTTCGGATTGGGAGCGGCTGTGTTCACTCGGGACATTATGAGGGGCCATCGTGTGGCAGGTGCGATCGAGGCGGGTATGGTCTGGATCAACAGCAGTCAGGACTCGCATTTCGGTATCCCCTTCGGTGGCTACAAGCAGAGCGGTATTGGGAGGGAGCTGGGCGCGTATGCGCTGTCTGCGTACACGCAAGTGAAAGCTGTCCATGTTAACTTGGGCACGTTCTTGTAGACTTGCGCTTAATGGATGATGATTGGATATGTACCATTCCGATGTATCGCTACACACGCAATGTGGTTGTTTGAAGGATGATGATGCTCCTACCCAGATGAGATCTTGGGTGATGGGTGATGACGCAGCGTGTCATAGTCGCGTCGCGTCGGATTAACACCGCTCTACGCTTATCTCCGTCTCAGCAACCGCCAACCAGCAGCACCTGCCACGACCACTACCGCAATTCTAGACTCGACACCCGTTCCTAAGCCCCTCTCCGTTCGAAAGCCAGTCATCGCATGCGCAAAACCCTACAATGGTCCTCGGTTTCGAGCGCATCAACGAGCGCACCCAACGCCCGAACGCGCACATAAACTTCATACGCACACTGCCCGGCCCGACATCGTCCACAGCGGAAAACATCCTGAACCGCGTTGCAGCGATATGTTATCCCTTTATGAAATCGCACATGATCCTTGTTCAGGCGCTCGAAGAATTCCCCTACAACACCGAGTTTGTCGGTCGCAATTTCAATGCCGGCGAAGTCATACAACTGGTGCTCAGGGACCGAAATGGAAGATGGCTGCCCCAGAGGATGGTGGAGATGGTCATGGTTCATGAGCTTGCGCACTGCAAACAGATGAATCATTCAAAGGCTTTCTGGAAGGTTCGAGATGGCTACGCGGTGGAGTTGAGGGCGCTCTGGGCAAAAGGATACACTGGCGAAGGACTGTGGGGTAGGGGTAGAGATCTGGATACAGGAGCCTTACAAGCGAGCGATGGGGAGGCTGTGGATGTACCCGAGCATCTATGTGGTGGCACATATGGACGGAAGGGAAACAAGAGGAAGAGGGGTGGAAAGGAGAAGCCCATGCTGAGCTATGCGGAGAGGAAGCAACGAAGGATACTGAAGAAGTTTGGGGCTAGAGGCCAGGCATTGGGTGCCGATGATGACACAAAAGTCAAGCTGGAGAAGGGCGTCCCAAGGAAAGGCAAGCCTAGGGTCGCTGGTAGTGCGCGAGGACGAGATCTCAGAGCTGCGGCGGCATTGGCACGTTTCGAGCCAGTCAAGAAGGAGGAAGAGGTCGTGATAAAGAAAGAGGAACCGTTATCGGACAGCGAAACAGAAGACGAGTTCGTCGAAGGCGATCAAGACGGCGCAGCGGTAGACGTAGATGGCAAGAGCATGTTCGACGACAAAGGTCGCGCCCTGGTCAAGATCTGCGAGGACGAAGACGACAAAGATGGCGATGCAAGGAGGGAGATGGACGAGATACAAGGTTTTGCGCCGCAGCCCAAACCAACGAAGAAGACAACCTCGTCCAAAGCCTCGAGCAAGCCAGCACCGAAGCCAACGAAGACTCAAACTGCATCAAAGACTGCCTCGCGATCCACTGCCAACCCAAAACCATCATCAGGCCCTGGCAACTCCCTTCCTGAGATCTTCAAACCCCGCCCCAAACCAGACACTTCTGCCTCCCAGCACCAATCACCGCAGAGCTCTGCCTGTTCCATGTGCTCCCTTGAGAACGAGGCCGGGGCGTTGACCTGCGTCGCTTGCGCAAACGTATTAAAGAAGGACTTTGTACCCGACCACTGGCGATGCAAGAGCGCTGCTTGCGAGGGAAGCCAGTACGTCAACGCCGGGGACGCAGGTGCTTGTGGCGTTTGTGGGATGACTAGGAAGAAATAAGATGGTCACTACGCAGTGAAGCAGCAAGGAGAAGAGGCTAGTGGCCGCAACGATGATGGAACAATTATGATACCCAATTTCCTGAAGAAATAACAACACCGTTGCAATGCACTGCATTCCGAGCAGATCAGATCCAGATGTCATGACTTCATTCCATGCAATAACGCTACGCTAAAGTCGACAGTGGCAAACCACAACACCCATCCCATGATGATCAACACCAAGCTATGCATAGAAATGACCAAAGAACGCCTTTCGCCTCCCACCGTTCACGGGTACTGCAAGTCCTACCGCGCAATCCTCAGGTGTGAAGCTCCCAAATTCTTCCTAGCGCTAGTCGGCATGCCGGCGCCCCTTCCACTATTCCGCCTCATACCCTCCAACTTTGCCTTGAGCTGTTCATGTATCTTCCTGTTCTGTGCCCAGCCATCGGCCAGCTTTTGCATTCGAATAGCGGCGATGACAGCGAGAGCTGCAGATTTGAGCTTGGGTCGACGGTCGTGGACGGTGATGTCGGGGGTGATGCCCATCTGAGAGATGAGATTGAGGTCTTCTTGATTACTGGGAGGTGTTAGTGGTTGTCCTGCATAGAATCTCTGGTAAAGGGGGTGGCGACATACCATTCATTGTAAGTCTGAATCTGCATCAAGAAGAACTTCTTTTGGTACCCAAGGGCTTCCCGGAACGCCTCTGCTCGCGAGCATCGTGCGCGGAGGAACTGGATCTGCTTGGCGAGACCGTTGATCTCTTTGATATGGCGCTTAGTAAGGGCTTCGGCCTGTTCGTCCAGATCAATCGCATCCTGGTTGGCCTTTTGTTGGATGGACTTCGAGGAAGCTTGGATGAGACGAAGCTGCGATTCCTTCTCACGGAGATGAGACTGTAGGTCTCGTAGTTGACGCTCAAGGGCGGATTGCTGTTCCCGTGCTGTCGACTTGGCTTCAGATAGAGATTTGCGGTGTTGAGCATCCTTGTCGCGGATCCGTCCCTCAAGATCGCGAATCTGGTTCTTAAGAGCGGCCTCTTGTTCGCGCTGTGCCGCACGGGTCTGAGATTGCAGGGCCCCGTTTTCATTCTCCTTTTCGCGTATCATAGATTCCAGAACGGTGATCTTCTCTTCGAGCGAGGCCTTCTCCTCGGCGACTTCGTCGGCATCCTCTTGCAGAACTTCTATTTCAGCTTCGAAGTCGTCCTTCTCCCGGCGAGCGTTCTCCTTGAGCTCCTCAAGTGCTTCCAAGCGCTCCTCTGCAAGTCGTTGTAGGGCATCAACTTGGCTCCTCTGCTCGTTCAGCTCGTCGCGCAAATTCTCTAGCTCGTCGTCGCGTTTGCGTACTAGGTCCTGCATAACATCGATTTGGGTATCGGGCTCGTCGGCATGGCTCCGTAACGCGTCAAGCTCGGCCTCGCGCTCGGTTATTGTTCGTCGCGCTGTATCCAGCTCCCGGGTCCTGTCACTAAGGTCATTCCTGAGTTGTTTGAGCTCCTTGAGTGTTGTTTCTTGTGCTTCAATCTTCCTCTGCAGGCCGGCGATATCGCGCTCACGAGCTTGCAACGTTGATTGCGAGTTCGAAAGATCTCGAGATAGTGCATCCCGTTCGCGCGTGATCTTCTGGAGCGCCTCGATCTGGGTGTCCTTGCCAGCTACAGCGGACCGTAAGTTGCGCAGTTCGCTCTCGATGTCTTTACGCTCCTGCCGCAGAGTAGCTACCAATGTGTCGCGGTCGTTGTTGCCTCTGCGCAAAACCTCCACTTGCTCATCTTTGCTCGACATCTTGGAAACCAAGTTGTCGCGCTCACGGCGAAGATTGTCACGTTCTCGTATGGCGTTGTTGAGCGACTGTACCTGAGCATCTTTGGTGTTGAGGTTTGAGCGAAGGCCGGTAAGCTCCTGCGTCGCATCATCGCGCTCACGTCGTACTCTTTCCAACCCATCCAGATCGCGGTCTTTCTGGTTCAGTTCACGTCGAAGCTGTTGCAACTGCTGTTCGTATGCGGATGCTTCCCGTTGTAGGCGTGAAATCTGCTGCATAGCGTCTTGGTGCTGCTTCCGGAAGTCGTCTAGCTCATCGGCTCTGGATTCAGCAGCGTCGACCCTCGATTGCAGTAGTTCAATCTCAACGCCCTTTTCACGAGTAATCTCGACCACCTTCTGTCTGGCATCGTTGGCGGATTGCTGCGCCAATTGAACCTGGTTGTCTCCCTGAGACTCCGCAAGCTCCAAACGTTCGCGCAGTGCATCCATCTCAGCATCCTTCTCGTTTTGAACGGTTTGGAGGCGCCGCTGCAGCTCTCGGAGCTCGGCATCCTTTTCGCGCTCCAGTGAACGTAGGCGCTCCTCGAGAACAGAGAGTTCCTGGCGTTTTTGCTGCTCTGCGACCTCGAGATCATGTTCCGCTTCATCCAGGCTCTCGTTCAACTCCCGAATTTCCTGGTCCTTGCTGTCGTCGGCGCTGTCGAGCTTGGACTTCAAGGCGTTGATTTCAGCGTCCTTCTCGCGCTCGACGGCACGAAGTTGTTCCTGGAGGTCCTCGATCTTCTCGCCCTGTTCAGCCACCTGCCGCTCCTTTTCTGTGGCGTCTTCTTCTTGCGACTGCTTGGCCGATTGCAGCTGTTCTTCCAACTCGGCGATGCGTTCGGCTTGGTCCCTAAGTTGGCGGTCCTTCTCCTCGTCACCGGCAGACTGGGAACTTTGCGCATTCTTCAGCTTCTCCTCCAAGTCCTTGATCTGTTCGTCCTGGTCGTCTAGCATCTCGTCCCGTCGGTTGAGCTCTGCTTGTGCCTCGTCCAACTCTGCTCTGACCTTGTCCAGCTCCTCGCTGTCGCCACTCTCTTCTTCCAGCTTCCTTTCGAGACGCTCCACCTCGGCCACGCGTTCGTCGGCTAGCCGTCGGAGCTCGTCCATCTCTTCCCGCATGCCTTCGTCGACGTGCCGTCGCTTGACCTTCTCGGCGTATTCCCGTAGCTGCTGTTTGTATGTGTCTAGTTCCCTCTCGGCGGCTTTGAGGTCTTTCGAGTAGTTCTTGATATCGCGCGCCATCGTGACCTTCTCCGACTTAAGGTTGATGTTCTCCTCCATGGCTTGTCGGTTGAACTCGGGGCCCATCTTCTTCAGGTTCTCTTCCAGGAAATGAATCTTGAGCTTTAGTCCGAAGTTTTCCTTGTCGATCTGCTCCAGACGCTGCAGTTGTGTTAGAACCTGTGAGTAGTCGTGGCCGGGTGAGCCCGGATATACATACCGCTTCCTGCTCTCTCAGCGTTAGCACATTGCCGTTTCCGTTGTCCATTTCGCCCTCTGCCCTTCTTGGTAGCGCGGTGGGCGTGCTCATAGCACTCGAGCTGGGGTCTGGCAGCTGTGTCCGGCCATCGACCGAATCGGCGAAGGAACTGGACTGTATGTCGTACATGCTCGCCTCGGGCAGCGGCGTATTGCTCACTTGGAAGCCTGGCTTCATTGCGGCGGGCGTCGTAATCTTGCCGTCGAGCAGTCCGTTGACCTGGCGCGTGCGATTCGCGGTTGCGCTCTTCAGCATGGGCGTGAATTCATTCTTCGCGGTCTGTTGGCGTCGAGATGCAAGCGGCTGTCGGGGGGTTCGGGCGCCGCCCATCTGTTTGAAGAGGTTGTCGCGGTCTGTCGGCGCATGGAATGTCTCCTCCATGCTGAATGAGGGCTCGTTGACTGTAAAGCGCGTCATATCGCCAACCTCGGTGCGAGGCGTGTCCGGTAGGTGCGCCATGGTATAGAATGTACTCTAGCAGCGCATGAGTGAGAGAAATAGAAAAGTCCTTTGGGGCGCACCTCAATAGTGCGGATGCATCATGTTCCACTTCATCATACTCCAGATGTTGTTTGTTTAGGAACGCTTGGACCACGACAGGGATACTGCCCGCCGCTAGCCCATGCAGGCAAGGACCCGAAAAGCGCGTCTGGAAGTCACGTTACCTCTTTGCCGCCTACACCAGAGACTTCAATCCAGGAATAAATGCTCCTCTGCTACTAAGTACATGCATTTCCGCCCCTCGAGAACAGTGGCAATACGAAAACACAACCTAAAAGTACCGAACCGACTATACCCGCACAAGCGTTGGGCTCAGTCTCGAAACGAACAACAACGAAGCCAAGATCCATCTGACTGGCTCCGAAAACCAAAGATAGCACCATCTGGAATATATCCTGGACCATGGACGGGCCACAAGACGACCTTAAGTGGTTTGGTGAAGGATTCGATGGCTTTCCCAAAAAGCTGCCCGATGATGTCGTGGAATACATGGTCTTCATCATCGATTCTAGGCTCTCAGACATCCAGACAAGAGAACGGTTACAAGCTTTCCAACGCGCTCTAAATGCATTAGAGAAGAAGTTTCTCAAAGAGTACATATGGCAGCGTGACTCTCTCAAGCTCGATCTAGTTCGCGAAGAACACCAGTGGCTGCTCAAAGGACGCTCTAACTACGGCGATAGTGTGGCAGACGAATGGCTTATTGTCTACTTTCTACGTGAACTAAGCAAAGAGTTCAAGGACGCATGGATACGCATATATGACAGCGATGGAGAGTTCCTCCTGATCGAAGCTGCCAATGCGTTACCGAAGTGGCTGAGCCCTGAGGTTGCCGAGAACAGAGTCTGGATCAACAGTCATCGCCTACTAATTATACCACTCGGAAAAGAAGAGGAGCCCGGCCCTTTGACTCAAGCACAAGCTATACAGATCATCGGAGCCACACCAGCACGACCACAGCAGTACATCAAGGTTGAAAAGGAGGCATTTCATCGCCTGGCTGGTTACCCGGCTGCCATCTCGGAGAACCAACATCATGCGACTCTTCCTCTGCCAAGGAAGGTTGCACATATCATGCATAGCAACCCGTCGTATATCGCACCAGTAGTCGAGGCCTTCTATCTTCGAGATCCCATCTCCATCCGGCTCATCCAACCCGAAAAGTCCAAAACCCCGCTCACGTTCCCACCAGAAGACTTTGTAGACGTCAGCGTTCGTTTCACTAAAGTTCTTTACGCTCAGCTTCTCGGTCAGCATTGGGAACCGCCCGCGCCATGGGACGCAGCACTGGAGCAGCTCGTCAAGTCTGGTAGACCAACCGAGAAGGCAGAGATCGGTATCAAAATCACAGCAGGCATGCAGATGCTTCTGTCGCACTCTTTATACACATCTCGCAAACCGACGCGTGAGATCGCCCTTCTACTAGAAGACTTAGAAAGTGGTGACGACACACTTCCTACCGACGCCGAAATCGCCGGTTGGCCCAAGCGTGAAGACGATGAAGGGTGGCTCAACATCGACTTCTCCGAGTTTGAGAAGGAGCTCGAAGGCAAAGGAAGCGGCAAGAAAGACGCGTTCGGTGACAAGAATGCGGAGGAGAATTTGAAGAAGATGGTCGCACGCTTCAACGACTTTCTGGCCGACAACGAAGCAGGCGCTGAGGGTGCTGATGGCGTTCTGGACCCCATGGATGTTGATAATGACTCTGACGCTGGCGGCAGAGGATGGGAAGACCCAGAAGACAGCGATTCGCCAGCCGAGAACGAAACTAAGAGCAAGGGAAAGAGCAAAGCGAAGGCCAGGAACAGCGAAGATGAGGATGACACGGATGAAGATGACGACGCAGAAGCCGATGCTGAGTACGCCGAGTACGAACAAGCTTTCGAAAAGTACATGATGCTACCCGCGGCGGAGAAGGCCATTCTCACAGAGGAAGCTCGCGCACTAGCGCTCGAACAAGATGCTGAGAAGGAAGAAGACGAAGAGATCCAGAAGCTCTCTGAGATGATGGAAGCTGAACTCTTCAGCCATGGCGCGCTAAACGTCAACCCCAAATCGGAACACAAGCCTGGAACAGGTCTCCTGTCCGACAGCAAAGGAAAGGGCAAGGGGAAGCTTCAAGAGGTCGCTGAAGAAGACGAGGAGGAGGATGACGATGACCTTCTGGACGAAGACTACAACCTCGCTGATAACATGCTGAAGGCGTTTAAGGGACAGGCTGGCATGGCGGGCCCTGCGGGCAACATGATGAGGGCGATGGGCGTGCAATTTCCACAGGACGCTGATGATGAGATCAAAGGAAGCAGTAGTAAGGGTAAAGGCGCGTAAGATGTCTAGCACGTACAACTATCTAGCCCAAAAAGTTCCGTATGAGTAATTTATGTCCCTTCCTCCATCCACTCATATTTATCTCTGCCCACTGCCACTTCCAGTGCCTCCGTCTCCACTTTGACCCCATTCTCCTCCAACGTAGCGTTGCGCATACTTACTAATCGCCTGTATATCGGCGAACTCTCAGCGACCAACTTCCTTCTTCTGTTTATTACCTCTGTCTGACTCTTCCCCTTTATCTTCAACATCTGCGCAAGCTCTTTGTCCTCTTTGCCCTCTACATACAAACGCAGAATCGCTTCGTCGTCTTCCGGAGTGAAATGACAAAGCTTTTTGCGCCGCTGTAGATCGATGACATCCTGCGGTACTTTTTTCATAACCTTGAGGGCTTGCCATCGAGATTGGATCGCTTCAATCGGGACGTTCATCTCGCGAGAGATGGCTTTGGGCTTTTGCATGCGGCGGTGTCCGTCGATCACAGCCGCATCGAGCTCGGGAGTCCAGTTTATGGTGGCGCTCACGTCTCTTTGTCGGATGATGGCGTAACGATGCTGAGTAGCATGTGCGGTACGGTGAATGACCTTAGCTGCTTGTTCATAAGTCATTGTCTCTATCTCAATGAGACGGATGAGTTGGCTTTCCTCATCGTAGTTCCAGCGACGCTTCTCGGCCGGGGCTTTCTGGGGACAGGATTCGCTGGGGTATAGGGCGTCCATATTGAAACAAAATTGAAGAGCGTCCTTTGAGTGTTAACGAGTTGAGTAAGTCGGTTTTGTGAGTGTTAGTGACTTTATGTGGGCATAGTAGCCGAGTATATATCTAGAGAGGAGAGTGGCGGGAAGCGTCAGCTGTGACATGTGTTAGGCACCAGAAAGTGATCACAGCTTGAACATGGATTCACTTTGTATCGAATGCGATCTCGTGCCCTGGCAAGAGTACACAGGCAGGTATTGTGTAGCTCGGAGAGGCAGTCCCAGTCTAGCGTAGACCCCTGCTAGGTAGCGATCAAAGTCATGACACCGAGTGAATGCGAATAGTCCCGATACGAAATAGCTCATTCTAGTAGTGCGATTGGCTTTTTTCACAACAAAAGCAAAGCAAAAAGGTCCTAATGAGTTCGGAAATAGATGAGTTGAGTTGGGCTTATGGCACTGTTGACCATGGGATCTAAGAAGACCCAGGAAGAAGGGTGCGCCCACCCGCCAGAAGTACTGGATGCTCATATGACCTGTGAAAAGTCCAATGCCAATATCACTGGCTCTATATCCTCCAAAAGTCATTCACATCTCCCTATACAATCCAAAGATCTTGGTTGTAGCCACCCTGCTCATGCACTGCCCATGCTCGCTAATCAAACACCATAAACTCCTCCATGAACTTGTCTGCCTCCTCGTCATTTGGATTCGTCCTCTCCTTCTCGTGATGATAGACCGAATGGACTGCCTGCTTGAACCACCGACCAAGGTTATACCTCACTTCCTCTTCATGACATTGACTGAGCCACCCAGGCGTGTGGTACAGGGCTGTTGCCGTCTTGCGACAGCTATTTTGCACAGCCCGCAGGACTTGACCGTGAACCTTCCACCTTCTGTCGTCACCGCAGACAGCGATCCCATATTCTCCAATATGCTCCTTCGTTACCGATGCCCACTCGGCCGCGAGGTAAGGTCCAACAACGCTGCGGAGAACGAAGCCGCTTTGTTCCATGAATACGCCGGAGGAAGGATGTGGTAGTTCGAGACAGATGTAATAGTAGTCGCCGTACTCGTACGCAATGCCGATTCTGTTCAAGTCTACAGTGTTGGGGTTGAAGGTGAAGAAGCTGTCTCGGAAGTAGCAAGAAGGGCCATAGTTGGGAGCGGGCTGGTCACTACCGGACGCCGGTAGAGGGGCGGTAGGATCGCTAACCTTTTTCGCAGTCTGGCGCGCTTCAGTGCCGGTCACCAGGCTGTCTGATCGTGCTTTGAATTTGGAAGCGTCTGGAGGAGATTTGACCGCGTCAGATGCGTTGTGACGAGGACGCCGTGTGATGATACTGTATGGATATGCGTTGACGTTGATTTTGAGTACCGAGATAATGTTAGATGCTTCCGTTACTGTAGTTCGCGAAGCACCGTATTCGCGTTCCGCCATTTTGTAGGTAATACGCTGTCAGTCAGAGGTGGTAGAAGGAAAAAGAATTTGGAACGAAAGGTAGAATCGCAAAGATTGAAGTCGCGTTTGTGACAATACCTAGTAGATCCTTGTGACGGAGGGAGCGAGCCACTTTAGGTGACGTAGAGTTCGCACTGCATCTCGCAACTTCAATTCAGCTTTTTAACGTCTTTCGGTTTCCTTTTTCGCTTTATAGTAATCGTTCGAGGCTCGTCGACCATAGTTCAGCGCAGTGCTACGGGGAGTGGATGCCCGCCCCACTACGAGCGTCCAACCTTGGAACAGAAACGTCGCATTGGGGGTCACTCGCAAAGTGAAAACTAGACCAATGTAAGTCCAGGTGATTTACGGATATAGCGTACGTGACCTCCGAGAATTCGTGGACTTCGCTAGACATCCACCTCACTGTCACTGTCGGTCCTGACACCCAGCGTATCCACCCAATTGTCTCCACCTCAAGCATAATGTCCAACCCAAATTCTCTACCAGACATCGAGGCGGTCCACAGAAGCGTCGGACTGATCACGGCCTCCTCCGCCCCACTACCCATACCTACTGCGATTATCGCTGATCAAGGCGCCTACTGTAATGTAATCTGCACGAAATACATGTGAGGCACAGACTGACGTCACACCCAAACATCTAGACATGATCTGCTTCGAGCCCGACAACGCCGGTATCATCACGACCCCGCCGCTCTCTGCAAGGAAAGACTTCGTCGCCGCAAACTATCCAGACCTCATTCAAGCTTGGAACAGGAAGAAAAAGGATGACTGGGAAGAAGCGGTACGGATGAAGCAGAGCATTACCGACTACGCGTTCTTTTTCCGGGGTAGGCAGCGCGCTGGCGTATTGGCAAGACGCGACGCGGGAGTAGCATGCGATCAAAAGTTGCTCCC
Source organism: Alternaria novae-zelandiae (assembly GCF_023758075.1). Taxonomy (NCBI): domain Eukaryota; kingdom Fungi; phylum Ascomycota; class Dothideomycetes; order Pleosporales; family Pleosporaceae; genus Alternaria; species Alternaria novae-zelandiae. The sequence continues at coordinate 1,801,975 of NW_026056962.1, read as the reverse complement.
GGGGATGAAGCGCCATTTCGGTGAGTTGCGACCCTGTGCAACACATGCTCGGGAGCGGGGTACCTTCCTGGTCTGCAACGGCTGTCGTGTCGCGCATCATGCGCAGGTAGAGCGAGACTTCGAGCGGAATCTCCTGATGACGGAAGGAGCGCGCGTGCCAGTGTGCGGGTTCTGCGCAAGGAGGTCGGTCCTGGATCTCGGAGAGGGACACCGAGGTTGTGCATGCGATCAAGACTGGCAGTGTTTTCGGTGTCGAGAGGACTTTCTCAGGAAACTCGCAAAAGCAAGGCAGCGGTCGCACGTGGAGGGGAAGTGTGGGAAATGCGATAGTGTGGATGACGTCGTGGAGCATGTGAAAGTATGCCTCCTCTGTCAGGGAGTGAACGTGTATAGCAAGCATGTGTGAAGGATGTTGAGATAAGACAAGAGCGGACATTTCGGACTCGTGTTTTGGAGCTTCATGGAGAAAATACATAGCCGTTGCATTAAGAAAGCCTACTTTGCCTGGAACAACGAAAATGCAATAGCAGCATTGACGAAGTTGAACCAAATGCACGTCGCTCTTTTTTTCGCGCAACCTCAGTACCGTGGCGTGAGTTTGACATCTAGCTTCCCCACTATGATAGTAAAGCAGTCTCGGGTCTTGTTCTCGATTGTACTGCCATCCTCACCCTCAGCAAAAGAGATCTCGAATGATCTAACAAGATTGGCAGTGACACTTCGCAGCTCCATCATGGCTAGCTTCTGTCCGATACAGTTGTACGGTCCAATGGAGAAAGGCAGATAGGCACGTTTGTCGATGATAGCACCAGGTCGTTCGCAGGTCCATCGCTCTGGCATGAAAGACAGCGGCTCTTCAAAGTATCGTGGGTCGCGTTGCAGGCTGTAGAACGGCATCCATACGTTAATTCTTCCGGGTATATATGTGCCGTTGGGTAGAGTTATTCCCTCAGGTGGTGTCTCGCGCTGCGCTCCGGAGGGTGTCTGAATGTGTTAATGATGTCAATGATGGCCTCCTTGGGTGAATACTTACAGCAGGATGAAGGCGCAAAGTCTCGTTGATTACCCCGTCCAGGTAAGCACACTCGGTGACGTCTTCAACATTAAGATGCGCTTTCTTCGTTTCGATTTCATCAATTGCGGTGCGCAGCTTGGCTTGGGTCTCCAGATTCTTGCACAGCTCGTACAAAAGAAATGATAACGTTGCAGCCACGGTATCGCTGATGATCATGTCAGTATTCGGGACTTTAGCTGGAGGTTGCAACAGGATCAAGTGCAATGCCGTATCTAGGCAAAACCTCGTAACGCCTGGCACCAAGTACTTCATGGGGTTGCTTACCTGCCCGCTATGACCAGAAGCCGCGAATCAGAATTCATCTCGGGCGTTATCCGGTCGTCATTTGGGTCCAGCAGAGAAGAGAAAACGTCCTTCTCTTTGGGTGTATCCTGGTATTCGTGAGAAAGCTTCGTTAAGATGGAGGTTATCGCCATGGCATGCGTACCTTTTTCCGCTCTTCGAGAACCTTTGCACTCCAGGCTATATGCTCAAAGAGGGGTCCAGAACCGACAGGTGTTAGTGCGATAAGCCGCATCGCCCAAGAGATGTGCGCAAAGACACTTATGGGTGCGTGGCTCTCATGCAATAGCTTGATGACAGGATCTTCTTTACCCTTCTTCATCATGTCAAAGCTGCGGTTGAAGCCGACATCTCCCATAACATCAAAGCTGTAGAAGTTGACCCAGTCTGTAATTCGAACTGAAGATCGTGTAGCTCGCTCTTTGAGCTTGGACATGAGAGTAAGAGCATGGCGGTTCAAGCGAGGCTCATATTCGCGGAGAGCATTTGCGTTGAATGCACGATCCCACATCTTGCGCCTTTGTCGATGTTCATCTTTGTTAGTTGTGAAATGAAGAGAACGCCCTGCCACTTCGGAAATACTGTCGTATATAGTGTTCTTCTTGCACTTCGAAGTCGCTCCATGGATCAGAGGAACTGCGTCAGCGCAGTAGACCGTGACTTCTACATTTGGACAGGCAAAGTCAGTGTCTGTGTCACACACACCTTCATTGTCTTGGGCTTACCTCTAGGACCAGTACGAATGACGTCTTCTCCGTACTGCTGGGGTAAAGAGTCGAGCCATGAGAAATACTGGAAGTTGGTCGAAAGTACCCCGACCGAGATGCCGTATGACTTTGAGAATCGGGCGAGGAAGGGGCCAGGGAACTTTGCAATGTCAGCAAATCCTACTTGATCAACGTCAACGAAGCGCTTGCCTTCCGCAAGCGATGGAAGAATCCCCTATGCAGTAATATGCTGGCAATCAAGATGGCGAAATAGAATGTTGCCGTCCTTGCGGCAAGCTGGATTGCGACACCAAGAGATTTAGTGGACGTATCAGCAACATATTCCAGAGCTGCAATGCCTCCAAAGGCGAAAGTCCAGAACCCAATAACTGTGTGGAAGGTGTTATCCCAGTCACTTCGGTGAAGAGCATAGTGAGTTGCCAATGCTAGTGACGCGATTAATGTTTTGCTGTGTGCAAGCTCCATGATTCCGTACGACATGATAGCTGATGGGGAAGGAGATAAAATGTCTCGAGAGATGTTGGAATGATGAAGGGGTTGCTGAGACCATGAGGAGCTGAATGGAAGGTTGGACCCTGAAAAGCCGAACATTTGGACGGATCGTACGGGTGAAACGCACGATCTTGGAATTTCGTGTTAGCACGCGCGGCTGAGAGCTGCAGGTAAATTTTGACCAGAGCTGAGGGAGCACAGGATTTTAACAATCGCCATTGTGCTGCGGCGTAGTTGATGCAGCAAACATTGCCTCTGTCATGCTGTGCCTCCTATGCCCAGGTCTGAGGTGGATATTTTGGAATGCGCCTGCGGACCGTTAGCTTGCAGGGATTACGTGCTACCAAAGCGGGGCACTAACCTGATGGAGGCTACTTGGCAAGAGCTCCTTGCTTGACAATCGCGTCGCTGCACGATCTTTCTTTTCGGAACTCTACCAATCTCCAGTTACATGCCGAGGTCTCAGCCCCTAGGTACATCGAATGGTGTCACGACGTGCTTATAAAGCCACCACAACGTGGAACTATTCTCCTAACAGAACCTTGCTGATAAGCCCTAGGCTAAAGACATCCCGAGGCCTTGAACGTCTCTCGGACCTGTCGTTGCCAAGCAGTCGTTAAGTCTTCCTCGCTCGATCGAACCCTGTCATCTTCTGACTCGCAATCGCTGCTGAACATCTCTTGCCTGGAGAATTCACGGCTGATGGAGATGCCATTCTGCACGGCGACTCGGTAATGCACCTGGAAGTCAAGCCTGGAATCGATGCATGAGCCTGATCCATCCGCTAGCTTGCTGCGTGGTTGTGCAAGCATGTGGCACCGCATGTGAGATATTGTATCTGCCACTCTTCGCAGCCGCGGACGATCAAAGTTCCACTGTACGTTGAGGTGTTCGAGCGTTTCGACTTTCAATAACGGTTCGATCCAGGAAGCGACCCATGGTCTTGGCCCAACGGTCATCTGTGCTTCCCACGACAAACACTCTTCCGCTGAAGAAGGCGCAGTGTCATAGCGCTGATGGGAACTGCTGATCATTAGATGAAGCCTCCGTAACCCCATGCGCGTGGTGGACAAGAGAGTACAGAGGTCCGTGAAGTGGTTGTAAGCGAATTGCAGCACAAGCGAGTCCGTTGACCTGCGGAGAACGGGATAATGAGCTCCAATGGTGCCTCTCATATTGCTCGCTTCCACTAACGCAAGCTCCATGGATGAAATAAGCTTGAGGGATTCGGCAGGCCTGTCGCACAAGAACGCGAAAGCGGTCGGTATGCTGAGGCTTTCCGTAAAGCTGAAGATATTCTGTCCATAAAAGACCTTTCTAGCTTCGTGATAGATCTGCCGGCATGTTTGCAACAACCGAATTTCGATGTGGTTGGACGACGTGTCCGATGGAATTGCAAGTTGATAAGTCATTCGGATGTTCGTAGGCCCATCCCTCGAGTCGTACTCCGCGGAGGTCAGACCAATGTCGAAGCGAGGTGTCAGCCAGATCCGTCGGTGGGCGCGTAGACGTCTCAACGGGTAAGCTTTCTCGAGACCACGGGTACTGCGGCAAGCCGGGGCTTCCAATAGGACAGCTGCGCTTTGAACAGGAATCACATCGCATACGAGGACGTATCCATAAATAAGATCTCGAAGCTCCCGCGGAAGTTTAAGAAGTCGCGAAGACATGGTGGCACAGATCAGGGGTTCACTGCGCAGCCGTTGAGGATAAAGGCGTGTCAAGTCGATTAGGGGAGATGTGATGACGCCGTTCGTTCCGAGAAAGGCTAGATCAATTGATCGCGCACCTGGACAGGGGCCGAGGTCGGACTATCCCCCGCCCCTCTCCTCACGCGCCATACGACCACCTTACACAAGAAAGAAACTGAACAGGTGCACTGGCGTCTATAGTAAGGTAATAGCTGAAGTAAACAAGACCTGAAGGCAGTGTAGACTTCAAAGAGATGCGTGTTGAAATCTCCCTTTGCACGAAGCTCATTCTCTGTCAGCTCTAGTGCCCTTCTATCAATACCAGATGACGAGTCTAGACTAGGTTCATGTTCACAGAAGAAAAGGTTAAGGAGTGAAGACATAGCTAAGGATGTGACAGTCAAATTGGCTATAAGCTGTATATACAAGAATCTTATCGATCGTCACTTCAGTTTTCCCTCCACTCTGTCACCACCATTCCCAGCCTTGCGATACTCGTTTGCTTCCTGGTCTCCACCAAGTGTTAAGCACTTTACAAGTTGGCAGCAATGAAGCTACGGAGAGTAGCCTGGCCAATGTTGGCATACACACCAGGGGCGTTGGGGGCAGCGCAGCCATCACCCCAAGAAACGGCACCGAGGAGGACCTTGGTGGACTTGTTGACGATAGGACCGCCGGAGTCACCCTGGCAAGAGTCCTTTCCACCCTGGGAGAGACCGGCGCAGAACATCTGGGCGGTAACAGCCGAGGTGCCGTAAGAAGACTGGCAGGAGCTGCGAGAGACGACAGGAACATCAACCTTGAGGAGGTTGACGGGGAGCGACTGGCCGCCGGAAGAGGTAGTACCCCTAATTTGAAAGTTAGCTATGTGTTTCGGACAGATTCTGAACAGATAAGAATGACAAAACTTACCAGCCAGCAACGGTGAGGGTGGTTCCAGCAGCAGGGTCGGATCCGGACGCGGGGAGCGTAGCGTACGAGACTGTGGAGCTGGTAGGGATGGAGGTGGCCAGCTTCATGATGGCGACATCACCGTTGTAGGTGCTCGCTACGTAGCCAGGGTTGACCTTGATGGAGGAAACACGGGCAACAACACCGCCGGAGGTACGGCTCTGGATTCAACTTGTCAGCCTAAACAAATCTCATGGCCAAGGTGGAAACTTACGTTGGAACCAGCGCGAACTGTGAGGCTGGAGGCAGTCTGGCCAACAGCGCAGTGAGCAGCTGTGAGGATGGTGTTGGCGTTCAGAAGGGTGCCACCGCAGAAGTGGGAGCCGGAGCGCTGGAGGGAGACGATGAAGGGGAATTCACCCGCGCTAGCGGTTGTTCCACCGACAATGTCCTCCTGGCTGCCGTTGTCCCAGTCGGGGATCTCAGTAGGATCCTGAGGGATGGCGGCGGAGAGCACCACCGCTGGGATGGCGAGGACGGTGAGGAGATCTTTGATCTGCATCTTGAAGGAGGTTGGCCGGAAAGCTGGAGTGGGACTGGAGCTGGAAGCGAAAGACTGCTGGTTCTCTGATGAGGACTGGCCTGAGAATGAGAGGAAGACAGCCTCCTATTTGTACTCGACTGGTCACTCTCTAGTCTTGCGACTTCGATGTGGTGGTATACACCAACCTTGCCACATTGTTGTCGTGTGGTCCAGGTATGCTACTGGTCCCAAGACCGCTAGAACAGGGGATATTCGATGCTCCTTCTGCATGTAGAAGGAGAAAAGCAGTGTACGGCGGTGATTGGTACTGTTGCAGTTATAAGTTCCTTCTACAGCCTAGCATCCTTCATGCAGCCATCCGTCGATGTGGTGCTTATCTACTGCATGACTATCGATACCCCGGAGATCCCGTGCTCGTCGCCAAACGGGAAGCTGTTTTGGCACACTATCGTACAACTGGTTCTGCATAGTAGTGTCTCCGGCCCTAGGGGATATTGTGGTGAGTTCGGCCGGTAGTGGCTGGTTTCACGTGCCAACGTCGGTGAACGCCATGTGCCATCGAGATAGAGGGAAAAGAAATCTGGGAAACATAGGCGGAAGGCCAGTCAGCTGCTGCTGTGGCAGTACAAATCTCCAGCCTCTAGGCTGAGACTACGCCGGTGCCGGTGCCGGGTGATCTTCCTGATGGCGTTACATGGATGAAGATCCTAGGTGAAGAGCTACATAGCAACTATAATTGGCTCATTAGGTGGGAGATCGATGATTGCGATAAGATCTAGCTGATGAGCATTTGCGACCACAAATGACGAGTGGCCTGCAGCGTCCGGCGGTCTCCCCCATGGACTCGCTGCCAAGCCTTACCAAGCTTCCGTTTATATTGCAGTCGTGGGCGCGATATGCGAGATAGCAAATGGTTGGTGTGGGAGCATCGTCTCCCTGTGAGGTTTGTCTCGAAGAGGCAGTTACTGGTGAGGGTGGGGCTTGGCATGCGGCCCGGCCCCTGCTCATTCCCTCCGAAACACTCCGCCCTACCTGCTGCGATCGCCACAACACCTGAATCATCTCGTATGGACGCGGACTTCGCGACCTAATCAGACGGAAGAGACCTGTTAACAGTAGGTGGCAAGAACTTTGCCCCCACTGCGTCATTTATCATGGACAGGTATGAGCGAGGTGTGTCCGCCCTTGTCTGCGAGGAGTACAGGTTGGTGAAATCTGGAGCAAGCACCGCACCTCTCGCGCCCTCTTGAAACGATACCTTGCAAACTCACAAAGCCTATACTTCCTTCAATACCGTATATACGTACAGTGATGTCTGCCTAGGTGATAAACGGATGATGTTCTGCGTGCTGCAAGGTACCTAGGTAGTGCTTCGCCGCGCGATAGGTGGAACTGCCACGAATTAATTCAGGCACATGCATAGCACAGCTGTAGGATCTCTCAAGACCTCCTGGCTTCGCATTGAATCCATACGCTAATTGCATGTCCGACTAATGTACACATCAAACCGTTCTTTGTTTACCACAACTCATCCCAGCCACTCATTGCTGTCTTCTAACCTTTAACCCGTGCATCGATAAGACCTACTGTTTCAGAGAGCCCTTCTTAGTCTTCATCCTTACTTCGGCATCTTCCAGCAGCCCGCGATAGTCCTCCGGGCCATAGCTACTCACGCACTCCCTCACACCTCCACCCTTCCTCCGCTCCTGCATACCCAGATCTCCGAGCAGCGTGTCAAGGTAAGGCATCGTATCAAAGACAAGATCGGGTAGTGTATGCCCATAACTCATTGCGCCGCGGAGAACACAGTACTGCGTGTTCCGATATGTTTCCTCAAGTGCCTTGGTTGATGAAGAGGGCAGAGATAGGGTACCGTCGAAATAGGCGGTGATCCAGAGACTTTGTATGTATGCGCACGGGAAGGTAAAAAGACAATGGGCTGCACCAGCGAAGGCGATGTTGCGCTCTTCCATGGCTTTTGGTGGGACCATGAAGCGGTGTAAGCGGTACGGTTGGGCGTTTGAAGAAGGCTGTTCAGCGTAACGAAGGGAGGGATCGGGGTGATGTATACGGCTCGTATCCCTCTCTTTCAGGTAAGGGTACTCGGTGTACAGAGTTTCCTTTGACTTTCGTATAAGCTCTGTCTCTTCCGGCGTGAGTGCAAGTGTACTAGGTAAGCCCAATTCCTTCTCCAGCTCTTGAGGTTCGAAGCGGAAGGTGTATCCCTTTTGCCAGCCTGTTGCACAAACGACTGCATCAGCCTCTAACACCTTCCCTGACTTGAGTACAACCTGTCGCTCTCCGTACAGGCTTTCAATGTCGTCAACGATCACTTTGACTTTTCCGTCTTTGACCAACTCGAAAAAGCTATCCGGATAATTGTGAATCGATAACGCATTGCCGACTTCGAAAGCACCTCTCCAAGGCCGCAACTTCTTCGTCTCAGGGTGTTTGTCCAACCCGTTTAGCGCGATCGCATCTTCTCCAAGTATGTTCCAGAAAGCACTCACTATCTTCCTGCCGAGCCACGTGCGATGGAAAAAGGAGCGCAGCCAGCCTTCAATGCCTGTCGTGGTTGCCCAAGGGCAAGGAGACATGAAGCCAAATAAACGTGTATGTACCAATTTCTCCAGCCACAATCCCAATGGTGTGACATGACTAGGGGTCATCCATACCGGGCCGTTGCCATCAGGACGAATGAGTAAGGTCACTGTAGCTGATGGTTGGCTAGCGCATGCGTACGCTACATCCCATGCTGACTTTCCAGATCCAACAATGACGGTATGCTTGCTTGGTTTCGCAATGACTTGGTGATGTTCCGGGAAGTCTGCAGCATGGATGACCAATGATCTGAAGTTTGTCGATGCTTGGTAATCCGGTAATAGTGGCTTGTTCGTGGTACCAACTGCAATGACCAGTTTCTTCACTTTGATCTGGGTGCCCTTCTTATTCAACGGGGATGCCGCGCAATGCAAAACCCATCCATCCCCATCTTCATCCCTCTCGATGATCTCAACAGTTGTTCGCCCTCTAACGAATTGCTCTACATTGGCCCATTTCATGAAAGCACAAAGGTAGTCGAACATCTTCGCGGCAGGAATGTGTTCTCCCCTTTTCACCATGAACTTTTCTTCATCCATGGGGAAGTCAGGGTGTTCGTACATGCCCCACAGATTGTTGGTCCGGAGACCGGGAAACACACGATTCGGTGCCCATGGTCCGCCAATGGATGGCGCAGAGTCGAGAATGAGTATTTTGGCTGAAGGATGTAGGCGGTGGTATGTGTGAGCAGTTGTGAGGCCGTAGATGCCTGCACCTATGATCACGAGATCTGCTTCTTCCATTGTACGGACGGACGTGAGGAGCCGCTCGGGGGTTGGAGGAACTTGCGCACGGTTATGTGTAGATGTATGAACAGAGCTATACGTGTCGAGAGTAGAAGAACTGCGGCAGGTACAGTGGACACCATCCGTTCTATTGGTTCCGACAGCGTGAGATGGAGCAACGGGAGGCCCTATGATTTCGATGCGGTAAAACAAGCGAGATCTGTATCATCCTTGTCATTCTTGCAGTAGCATCTACCAGAGGTACGATTGCGATAACTGGAAAGCTTGTCGGACACAAGATCTTGTTGGAAGCCCTAACACTGGCCATTCACATGTTAGGGTTGTGTTCATGCTACAGTCGTGATCTTTTCCGAACCGCTGCATCCTCATCAACGCTTGCATTAAAATATGGTATCGGGTCAAATTAGGGGGGTAGTCATCAGAAGCGAGAAAATAGAGCAGGAGCATCATAGCTTAGCCTTTACAGAGCCAACCCCAGCCTTAACTTGCACAGCTCCAGCCGAATCGGTATCCACCATTACCACAACCCCCTCGGAAGCGGTTTGGTCTGGCTTCAGCACGATTTCCTGACAGTCTTCGTTGCCTACTTCATTCGCAAACTGTACGACCACAAAGTCGATCGGCCGATCTCCGATCACGATCATCGGCGCATGCCATGTCCCAGCCCCGTATGTCACTGCTTGACTGCCGTTTGCAACGAAGGCGCGAAGGTTCTTGAGGTCTGGCAGGCCAGGTCCCTTGGGTCGCGTTGACGGGTGCAGCCGTGAGAACTGGCTCTGGGTAGGCACAGTCTCGTTCGAGTACGGGCTCGGCCTCGCGCGCGCGAAGATGTCCATGACACTCCTTTTCCGTTCGATGTGGGGTGTAGGATATGGCGGCGCTCTGCCTGTGTGCCTTCTCGATGCGCTTGCCGGCAGTGTTGGAGCCACTATGACAAGATACTGTGTGTGCCTTTCCTGCTGCGACAGGCCCATGGGTATGAATGTCTGCGTGGTGAACGGATGTCTTTCGAGAATGGTCACGTCCAATAGCTGCCTCTGGAAGTCCCCACATCCTTCCTCGTCTTCATCTAGGTCCAGGTCTCCCCACGAGCTGGGCATGCTCATGCTCGGCTCGTGCGGCCGGAGGTTGCGCGGCGAGCAAACAAACATGTTCATTACTGCCTTGGCAGGTTTCTTGCTCGGCGCAAGGCTGTACAAGTTGGACATGTGTGTGACATCGAGGTATTTGGTGGCCGAGCCCTGATTGGCGGCGACGGCGTCCGGCGGTGGTATGCGTTGCGGGATGGGCAGCTTCGCGGACGGTGATGTGGTCGGGTTCTCGATGACAGCACCGAACTGCGCAAAGGCAGTTGGGGTCAGAAGCTCCATTGGGATGCGAATCGAAGGGGCGGGCATCGAGGTCGGCATCTTTGCGGCACGGCGTCCAAAGGGACGTGGACGGAAGCTACGATGGGTCTGTGGAGTTGGGGGAGCTCGGGAGCTTATGGCGCTACCGAGGCGATAACGATAGACATGGAGTTCGCCGTTGGTATGTCGCGAACGATTGACTCTGCGCAATGCTTGTGCAAAGTGCGCGATCCTCTACGTATCTAGACAGATGGAGGGAGTACGAAATGATGTATCAGTCGCTGACACTCGAGACGAAGCCGACGAAGCATGCTCGATTCGCGGCTCTGGCTAGGGAAAGGCCGCAGATCATTGAATCTCGAATCCTTCTGTGCAGGCGGCACAAGATCGGTCTAGACTCGGTGACGTCGATGCAGTCAGAAAATGTATTCAGAAGAGGAGTTTCGAGCGCCAATGCGTGCACAGCCGCGCCCATTCACTCTTCCGTCTCCAGCATGTGCTGGCGAGGCTGATGTCACAGTCCCAACGCCAGCGGCCCGCATTTTCCCCGAGCACTAGCGCGCGTGCCCACGGATTTCTTTCTCGACGGCCGCCATCGCCTTCACTACGCTGTCACACGGTCACCCTTCAATTCCCTGACGCGTGTTCCTCCTTCCCTCCACGATCCACCCGTTGCCGCTGCGTGCGCCCAAAGTCTGCCCTTGGCCTATAAAGTCCCGGAACTACGTCACACTCGAATCCATACCCACACCCCCGACGTGTTCCTGTCTTAGCCTTACTCATCGCCAACCCACAAAACCGAGCTCAGCAGTGAGCCAGACTTCGCGACCACCAGCACCTTGCCCCACGCCCACTTGTACAACTTCCTGTGACTTTTACTAGTTATCATGGCTGTTCCCACACAGTTGGCTTGTACGCACCCTCCGCACAGTCGGGGTGAGACACGCTAACAAGACTCGCAGACCGCTCCGCCAAGGGCATCGGGATCTTCAACGCTGCTCCAGTGTATGAGGCTCTTCCAGGATTCGTACGGTAAGTGTCTAGACTACGCCACAAGTCCTCGCGCACATCCGCGTCCAGTTCTGACGCTGACTTGCACAACAGACCCGAAGGCAACCTTCGCTGCTGCTGCTACTCGCCCGATAGCAAGTACTTCGCATGGGCAACACCTGAACAGGTTTCGGTGATCGACGCCTCAGTCGGCAACGTCATTACCATACTCCCCACACCGAACGTTTACGAGCTCGGCTTCTCCCCGCTCGGCACATACCTCATCACATGGCAGCGCCCATCCAAGGACGAAGACGGCAACGCGGCGAAGAACCTCCGGGTCTGGAAGACGCTCTCCGACGAAGCTGAAGATGACGGATCACGGGCAGTCATCGGCGAATACGTTCAGAAGAACCAGAGTGGCTGGAACTTGCAGTACACGTCCGACGAGAAGTACTGTGCGCGCGTTGTAACAAACGAGGTGCAGTTCTTCCAGTCGAGCGATTTGCGCAACCCTTGGAACAAGCTCCGCGTGGAGGGAGTGACCGACATGGCGCTCGCCCCAGGCAAGAACCATTCAGTTGCCGTTTTTGTTCCGGAGCGCAAGGGTATGCCCGCTGCTGTAAAGGTCTTCCAGGTCCCTCAGTTCAGCCAGCCGGTATCCCAGAAGACTTTCTTCAAGGGCGACAAGGTCCAGCTGAAGTGGAACGATCTCGGTACCAGCTTGATTGTCCTAGCCCAAACTGAGGTCGACAAGACGAACAAGAGCTACTACGGCGAGACCAACATGTACATTCTCAGCGCCAACGGCACCTTCGATTCGCGCATCCAGCTAGACAAGGAGGGTCCTATTCACGACGTCTCCTGGTCGCCAAACTCGAAGGAGTTCGGTGTCACCTATGGCTACATGCCTGCAAAGACTACCATCTTCAACCAGCGCGCGGTCGCACAACACAGTTTCGACCTAGGCCCACGCAACACTATCCTTTTCAGTCCCCACGGTCGCTTCGTCATCGTCGCCGGTTTTGGTAATCTAGCTGGAGATATGGACATCTACGATCTTGAGAAGAACTTCGCCAAGGTCTGCCACGTCAAGACCTCCAACTCGACCTATTGCGCGTGGAGTCCGGATGGGCAGCATATTCTTACGGCTACTACTAGCCCGCGTCTCCGTGTTGACAACGGTGTTCGCATCTACCATGTCAGCGGAGGCCTCATGTACAACGAGGACATGGCCGAACTCTACCACGTCGTTTGGCGCCCTCAGCCAACCTCGATGTACCCTCTGACCGACCCCTTGACCAACGTACCGGCACCGCATCCGTCTGCGCTCGCCTACCTCAGCACCCAGAAGACACCGTCCAAGCCTGCGGGTGCCTACCGTCCCCCCGGAGCGCGCGGAACCGCTACACCCCTACACTTTAAGCGTGAAGATGAAGGAGGCGCAGCTTATGCCAACACCGGTATCTCTTCCACGAACGTTGGCTTCGCCAATGGATTTGGCAAGCCGCGTCGCCGTGAGGTACCAGGAGCAGAAGCTGCTGAGACCCTTCCACCGGGCGCTGCTCCCGGCGGCGGTGTTAGTCTTACCGGCGCTCAAGATGGCGATGGAGAGCTCTCGAAGGCGGCTTTGAAGAACAAGAAGAAGCGAGAGGCCAAGAAGGCTCGCGAGGCCGCTGACAAGGCTGCTGGACTCGGCGCTGACGGTGCCAATGCACCCAACGGAGCTGGACGTAGCCCAGAACGTCGCCAGCGCAGTCGCAGCAAGAGTGGATATGAGCAGCAAGGACGAAGCGCCAGCCAGCACCGCAACTTTGGCAACAGCCCAAACCGTCAAGCCCGCCCGGACGGTAACCAGCGCCAGAACCCTGCGCAGCAGCGTCAGCAGGCTCCAGCTCAGGCTCAGGCCCCTCCCCCGATCCAGACCGAGAGCCAGGGTCCTCCCCCTGACCTCACCGTCACCAGCCCTGGTGACGGCGGCAACCCTCAGGACAAGAAGATCAGGGGCTTGCTGAAGAAGATGCGCGCCATCGATGAGCTGAAGATGCGTCAAGCCGGCGGAGAGAAACTAGAGGACACCCAGGTCAAGAAGATCAGCACCGAGAAGCAGATCAAGAAGGAACTAGACGCCTTGGGCTATAGCGGTTAGAAAACACTATAGATGCATGTGAGTCCCTCGAGGCCTAAGCATCACAACATGTAGTACGTTAGGAGATGAACAACTGAGTCATGTATTGTTCTCTGCATTCATTCATGATCTCGTGATTAGGCTATGACCCTGCATGATAGTACCCTAATGTCCAGGTACCTTCCTCCACGCTGGGCCGTCATTCATGGACATATCATGAAGGTCGGACTGAAGGATCGGTAGGCACATCTACGTGTTGCTTCTAGTGGGAGGCATGTCCGCCCTGTGTGCCTAGCTCGGAAGCGAGTTCACTGCCTTTTTTGAAAGTGCCGTCAGGGTTGCGCTGCGTGGAATATGTTAGCTACGAACTCATCGACCGTACTTTAGGACAACTTACGCCGCTCTCGTTGCTGGAAGTCTGAGCACTAGAGTCGTTGGAAGAACCGTGGGATGCGTGGCCGCCCTCAGCACCAAGCTTGCTGGCGACCTCTGAGCCCTTGGTGAAGGTGCCATCTGGGTTACGGCCTGGCTCGCTGCTGTTGGACGTGGAGTCTGTAGCACCGTGGGAAGCATGACCACCTTGAGCGCCTAGCTCCTTTGCGAGGTCTGAGCCCTTGGTGAAGGTACCGTCAGGGTTACGGTCAGCATTGCCGCTGCTGCCGGTGGATGTGGACTTGACAAAAGGTCAGTCACTGCACATTAGAGTGAGGGTATCCGGCACAACTTACTTCGCTGTTGCCAGAGCCGTGAGAGGCATGACCACCCTTGGCGGCAATCTCACTGAGCTTGTCCTTGGGGAGGTTGGCGAAGTTGGAAGGGTTGGAAGAAGCCATGATTGATGATTGTGTTTGACAGAGGTCTGATTGAGTGTTGTAGTTTGAGAAGATGGGTCAGATTGGTTGTAAGATGAGAGAAGAAGCAAAGTCGAAGTAGGTCTGTTTATATCCCCTCACCTGTACGCGCTCCTGTTTGCTTCCCCTAGGCAACACGTCACAAATGCGGGCAGCACGCCTGCATGCGAGCCTGCATCAGGCTTCAGTCTCCACCTCGAGGCATGTTAGTGTCGATCAAACGTCCGCTCACGTCTGATTTGCCGGAAAAACGGTCATCTTGATGGGGAAGCCACTGCGCCTGCTTGCATCCTTGTGCCATGTTGCGGACTGTGTCAGGGCAGGGTGTGATGTCATGTCACGTGATTTGGACGCGTCGCGCGTACTCACGTGTTGCTGTGCCACGCGGCGGCCAATCAACGTGCTCGGGCGGAAATGACAAGTCGTGTCCGACGTCACGTCCCTGACGCGAATCTCTGGGGCTGGGAGCATGCTTGCTATCGTCGCGATACTCTTACGACTCGTCATAGTTTCCTTGCTATTATCTTCGTTGCTCCACGCATCTCCGCTTTCCCCATATTCTACATCGATTGACAGTGCCACCATGAGCCTAAAGCGTAAAGCAGCGGCAGCGGCCACGGACGCGTCCAAGAAGCCCAAGCAGAACGGCAGCATTACCGCCTTCTTTGGCGCCCCGAAACCTAACCCCAATGCGCCGCCCAAACAATCTGCTGCAGCTGCAAAGTTCGATAGAGACGCATGGATTGCCAAACTCACAGACGAGCAGAAAGAGCTGCTACAACTTGAGCTCGACACGCTACACGAGAGCTGGCTGCCGCATGTCAAGGATGTGCTGCTGACACCCCAATTCCTCGAATTGAAGAGGTTCCTGAAGAAGGAGCTGGATAGTGGGAAGACTGTATACCCGCCGATGAAGGATGTATACTCCTGGTGCGATCTCCCACATTTTCCGGGTGCCAGCTTGAGAATTAAAGACTAATACTGGTCAGGTCGCGACACACACCCCTCAACACCGTCAAGGTCGTCATCACTGGCCAAGATCCATACCACGGCCCCAACCAAGCCCACGGCCTCTGCTTCTCCATCCGTCCACCGAACCCTGCGCCTCCTTCGCTCATGAACATCTACAAGGCCCTCGAGAAGGAGTACCCAGACTACAAGCGACCCCCGAACAAGGGTGGTCTTCTGACTCCATGGGCCGAGCGTGGTGTCCTGCTCATCAACACCTGCTTAACCGTCCGTCGCAGTGAAGCAAACTCACACTCGGGCAAGGGCTGGGAGCTGCTTATGCAGAAGGTCATTGATACTGTGGCCAAGGTGCGGACAAATGGTGTCGTCTTTCTGGCCTGGGGCAGTCCGGCGCAGCAGAGGACTAAGGGCATTCCGGTTGACAAGCATCTTGTGCTGAAGAGCGTACATCCTAGCCCGCTGAGTGCGGCGCGAGGCTTCGTAAGTAGCGCCGTCCGACATATCATGATTCAAGCGCTAACGATGTGTAGTTTGACAACGGCCACTTTAGAAAGTGCAACGAATGGCTGGAGCAGCGTTATGGCAAAGATGGTGGCATTGATTGGGACTTGAATGTTGATGCTGAGAAGACTGAGTTGTAGTCGTATATTGTTCCAGTCTAGCCTTCCAGAGTGCCGAAGGCTACAATGAGAAGCTGAAGTTACTAGGTGCTGACCGTGGGTGGGTTTGAGGTATGCATTGCGCTAAATGTAGTACATTAGTAACAAGTAGAGGTGCGTTTTATGTATACATTATTCTAGTAATTAGACGTCAAAACATCGAAAAAGAACTGACGTCTTCCAGCCCCTGCTGCATCAGGACGCCATACTTCTCCTGGAGTCTCCGCATTACCATCCAGTGAACTAGATCGCGCGCCGCAGTTGCATCTTCCAAGCTATCATGACCTTTGTTGCCCTTGGTCTGAATGTCCGTGTCCAGGTATTTCTTTAGCAGTGTCTTCAACGCCAGGTCACCCGTGCCCTTTTTCTTCTTCTTCTTGGGCTCACCCTCAGTGGGGTTGGTCGAATCGCCCATTGTCTGCGCATTGGTCAATGGGGTGAGCATGCTACTCGTCGCTAGTCCTGTGACCTCCAGAAGGCACTCCTCCACCCTTCTTGCCGCCTCTTCACTAAGCTCTTTTTCTCTGGCTTCGATTGCCTTCTTCTCCTGAATGATCTTGTGCTCTACGACGTAGGAGTCTACAACCTTCGTGTGTATCCACTTCAATGCTTTGAGGTCATTATGAACGCTGTGTCCGACGAGAATAGTGTCTGGACCGACAAACTTCCACAACAGTTTTCTCGCCCCAATCTAAAATTAGTGTACAAAGTCAGTACATGTCTTCCTTCAGCTTGCATACGGAGTGACTTGCCTTCCCCTTCAGCGTGGTCTTGTCTCTTACAGCCTCATTCATTTGATCCCAAGTAACGCCCGACCACTTTGTGTTGAGATGTTGCATTGGTTGATCAGGCTTGACAAGGTTGTTAATGAGCACTTCTCCGGTTAAGTAGTCGATGGCGCTCAGGCGGATGAGCTCAGAGTCTCCACTCCTGGCTGTTCCCATCTTCAGTATGGGAGTGAGAAGTCAGTATGTTTCACACACTTTTTATAGATCTGGAAATACCTCGCAATCGATCGCTACGGCGAATTTGGCGTTTATCCTGCGGTCCGCATCCCAATGACGGAAAGGTGGAGTCGGTTGGAATTGATGTAGGCGTTCGAGCTCACCTGGTCGGTATTCGCGTATCCTGTGCTTGTCGGAAGTCCTACATGGCTGGGCCTCCGAGACGTGCTTTCCGCAACACAACCAGCACTAACAAGATTAGTTGGGTTAGGCAAAGTAGGGCCAGACTGCGCTCACCTTTGTAGCACGGTCAACTGGTGCCGAGTGGTAGTGACACTCTGTTGTGCAATACTGAAATCCAGAGGTACCGTTCTCGTATGGTACGATCATACTTGGCAATGTTTTGTAAGGCGTGTCCGGTGGATGTGAGAGAAGTTGTTGGCTACGGCGCGTTATGGCCTGTTGTAGACCCTTGCTAAGCTGTTGGATAGCTACCAGAAGTTTAGCAATACTCTTGAAATCAATGTGCACATTCAAAGCACTGAGATTGCACTTACTTTGATTGCATTTACTGCATCTTCGTTTCAGATGAATCTCCTCGTCTGTCAACTGTGCAAAGTTGTAGCCATGTTTTCGCAGAGCATGTGCGGGTTCTAGCAGGCTTAGAAACTCCCGAATGTAGTAATCCCCGGGCGGCAGTTGGAGTATTGAAGGTGCTTCGCCCTCGCATGCTTCGGGTGGAGGGGGATATGGGACTACATCGCCGGGGTGAGTTGGTCCCGTTGCTCCGGTGTCCATGATCCGAGATAATCTAGAAATCGGATCCTTGGGAAAGTGTTTGACTCAGCCTGATGTGAAAGGGTGCTGAAAGTAGTCCAGGTTTCGACTCTAGGATGCGGTGTTTGCCTGGTCAGATAAACCTAACGCTTTCCTCTAAGGCTACAGTCTAAGTGACATGCAGGGTAGCCATCGGTGCTTGGAATATATTGCCTGCGAGTCCTGCGGGGAGTGGCAGACGAGAATGGTGACAACGGTGGTGATGCCGAAGGGTCTATGTGATGGAAAAGTGGGGGAAGCGGAACCGGGATGGCGCGTCGACAAGGGTAAGTGCGCTAGCATCGTGTCGCGTCTTCCAAAAACGCCGCCAGCTGAGGTGCATTCACCAACAGGGTCATGACTACATTCTCTTTGTGCTACATCTAACAATACAATACAGAGTCTCTAACTTCTGCGAAGCGGCCTAGCACAAGTTGTAATTTTCGCGAAGCAACTCTTTACTAGTAATACCTTTATTTTTAGTTCTCTAACAGTTTATTATAGCCTATTACAGTTGTAGTTATTATTATAATATACTACTTTTTGTCTATGCTATATTAAGATTCTTATTAATACTGCTATATTTATTAACTATATATAGTTAGTAGCTAGATTAGAGCTACGTGCAGCTAGTTGTTATTAGAGTAGCTTAATTTTAGGCTTTTTCCTACGCTACTCTTTACTAAAAACGTTAGTATAGCTCTGTAATAACGTAGACGCGCTACTACGCTAGCTATTATATAGACTTTTAAACTTATTACTAGTTAGCTATTATCTCTAATTTAGTATTATAACTATAAGACTTACCTTTTAGAGAATAAATTTATACTTAATTACGTTAGCGCTACGTTCTAGCTATATAAGAGCTATAAGGTAGTACGTATTCTTACGTAATTGCGTAGCTCTTTTTATTAATAGACGTAGACTAATAGTTATAGAGCGCGCGCTACCTAAAGATAGTCTTCTAATTCTATTCTATAAGATAAGCTATCTTACTAGCGCTGCTACACTAAATTATCTAATATATTAGTTACGTTATTAGCTTATAAGCGCACGCTGCCTCTAACTATAAGTAATTATAGTAATAATATTAATAACTTACTACCTAAAAACGTTCTTATAGGTCTTATATAGAGAGATAAACTTATTTCGCTAATTAGTTCTAACTATAATAATCTAGAGCTATAGATATTCTAATACAAATTCTACTACGCACTCTACTAGATAGATAAAAAGAAGTTAAATTTGTCTATAGTAGAACTATAGTTTAGTTTTTATTATAAAAATAAGCGCGTTCTACTTCTATTATTCTATACACTACTAAACTATCTATACTAGTTATTATAAAAGAATAATTTAGAAGTATAAAACTTCTATAAGAACTTACGCGCGTATAACACCTTATTTACGTTTATATTCTTAGACTATTAATAAACTAATAAAGGTATTATAGCTCTAGACGTTTAGGTCTTTACTATCTATAGAGCGCTATATTATTATTTTAGTTCTCTTAACGCGTTAGCTAATTTGCTACTAACATACGCGCAACTATATTTTTTTAATTCTTAGTATATAGCTACTAGGCGCTAGAAGCGTAATCTAGATTTAAGAATTAAAGTATTCTAGAGTATCTTAACTATATTATATAAGATTAATAATCTATATATTTCTATTTACAAGACTACTAGAAGCTATTTACGCAAAGTAGTTAATAACTAATAAGTTATATTAACTTTAGGTCTTAAGGTTTAGCTAGTAGAAGGTATAGATTGCTATTATAAAAATATACAGCGCGCTAATAAAGTTAGACTAGTTTTTCTAGACGCTACTACTAGTAAAACAGTTTAATTAGTAGTGCTTATAGCCTATAACTCTAACTAGTTATATTATATATCTACTTACTATCTATTATACATGCTGTTAAAGTACCTATTAATATTTCTTTATAGTAAGAAGAGGTAGATACCTAAAATAGATATAATAAATTAAGGTAGTAGATAGAAATAGAAAAAGATTACTATATATATATTCTATTGCTATTATTTACACCTACAAGAAGGTTAGAGAACTATTCTATTTTAGTATTATTAACTATTCTAGTAGTAAGTTATTAATATTTAGGCTATTTTAGATTAGTTACGTCTAAATTAGTTTAAGCACAACTAGAAGACTATCTATTCTAAACTATATAGTAGTGTTATAGATACTATTACAGTAGATAGTTAGGTAGATAGTTAAGCTTCTAGTTCTATTAGTGCTTAGCTTATATTACTATCTTTCTATATTAGTAGTTCTTAGTTTATAAGTTAATATTACTAGAACTCTATAGCTATTATTTGTAAATACAAACGTTCTACGCTATTTATTACTTTTACAGCTAGTAGACATTAGCTAGAAGTTAACTATAAGCTCTACTAAGAAGAGACTAGAATAAACTAGCCTAATATTATTTCTTATATATTCTATATAAAGTTATAATAGTTACTTTATAAGCTATAATAAGGTTATTTTAGGCTATATATAAGTTACGTATATATAATTAAGTATTAGAAATAGAGTTTGCTATATATACACTTATTATTTTTTATACCTATAGACAAGCGCAATAAGTTTATAAGTCTAGATTACATTAATAAGTATATTTTAGCTAAGATTCTAAGTGTAGAGAATAATTCTACTAGAGTACTTATAGCTATTATAAAGAAATACATAGTTTATAGGCTATATAGTAAGTATAATCTTTAGGCCTCTTATATAGTATAGCAGCCTAGTAGATAGCTTCTAGTCTATTCTAAGTAGTTTTCTAAGCTATATTTAGCTATTACAAAGGTAAATAAGAATAGGTATTCTAAATATAGGCGCTACTAGAATAGACGTAAGCTTACTATTAAGGCCTATAGAGCTAACGTTACTATTAACAACTATTAGATTATTCTATATAACTCTAAGCTTCTCTATCGCTACGTAGCCTATATTAATACAGAGGTTTATAGTATAATTAAAGCTATTAAATACGTCTATAAGTATATTTATAAGAGCACTAATAGAGTAAACCTAACTATTTTAGACTAGAATAAGATTACATAGTACATTAGTAGCTATTATATTAGTCTATCTAAGGCTATTTAGCGTATTATAGAGTTTCTAGTTTATAAGAAGTATTCTCTTATAGTTTTACTTACTATATATCTTCTAAGTAAGTAAATAGTTTTATTTTAGAAGAACGCTACTACGCTAGATTTAGCGCGCGCTCTAAATAGGTCTACTACAACGCTTATAGCTTTTTTTAACTTTAATCGCTAGTATACGCACAGCTATACTATTCTATATTAGAACTTTTCTTAGTAGTTTGTATAGAATATAGCTAAGAAAGTCTAGATCTCTAGGTAGTAGAAGTTTACTATTAGACGTATGTACTTTTGTAGTTCTGTATAGAGTAAGTAGTACTACTTATAACTATTACTAACTATTATTTACAGGCTAACAAGCTTCTAAGACCTTTGCACTATTAATTTAGTTAAGTATTCTATATTTTAGGCTACTACTAATGCTCTTAGATTACTTATTAATAATAGTAACTAGCTTATATACTTCTATAAAGTAGCTATATTTGCTACTAGGTATAGGTTGTAGTTGCTATTTATTACTATACTCTTAACAAGTTCTATAAAGAACCTGCCTATAGTGTAGAAGGCTAACTATAATAATATATATAATAATTTATAGACCTGCGTATAGGCTCTATAGATTATTTTAGCTATAGATGCGTATCTAGACTATAGTCTATATCTATTAGATAAGTAGTTGTAGAAGTTAGGTAAGCAAATTGCTAATTTCTAGTTACCTATAGTATAGTATAGTTAGAGTAATAGTTCTATTAATCTACTTCTTATGTCTAAACTAGATTATAATATAGTAGAGTAGTCTAACTTCTATACAGACCTCTATAATAGACTTAATAATAACTAGAAACGCGTCTTTATAAATATAATAGATACAATTATAGCTACCTCTATAAAGGCCTATTTCTTTATATAGAGTCTAGTAAGTACTAGAAAGATATATTTATAGCGCTATATCTATACGTATTACTACTCTATAGGCAAAATTATACTTTATATAGTATCTTCTAGTATTATAGCTCTATTATTACCTAGCAGGCGCACTACTTATTCTTATTTTAAGATTCTAATCTAAATATATAATAAATTAACCTATAGCGTGTTTTACAATTTAGATCTTAGTTAGTTACTAAGGTAGGCTACTCTTATTATCTAGAATAAGGTTTCTATATAGCACTATTACTATTTTAAGGTAGTAGATTAGATATTATAGAACGTCTATTAGTGTAATAGACTCTTTAGTAGTCTTCTATTTCTTACTAGTAGAGACTAGGCCTAGACGTTACTAGTTGTAAAGCGTAGCTAGCAGCCTAATATAGTAAATGCGTATTTACAATAGTCTCTATTATAGTCTAGATTTTCTATATACTACCTCTATTAGAATATGCAAGTACTCTTAGAAAATAAAAATACCTATTTTACTAATTAGGTACGCACGTTAGCTACTACCTAGTTAGATAGAATAGTTCTATTACCTAGCTAGTTAACTATTATATATAGTAAGAGTAGTTTTATTAATTACGTATTTTTTTCTAAGTTACTCTAGCAAGCTACTATAGATTATACAGCGTTATAGAGTTGCGCTATTCTAGCTATCTAGAATAATAACATAGCTATAATTAATTCTAATATCTTATAAGACTTTCTAGGTACTGCAAAAGAGCTTATATCTTCTAATTTAGCTTAGATTAAGAATTGTATAGTCTAGAATATACCTTCTAAAAAGGTGTTATAGTCTTTTAAGCTCTCTAGTCTCTCTCTTACGTAGCTGTCTCTTAAAGTAGAGGCTTTAATTATCTTATTACGTAACTTATATTCTTACTAAGAGCTCTATAATAGAACTTAGCTTATAGTTTTATAAATTAGTCTCTATATTATTAAGGCTAGAATCTTAGCTAGTAACTTTGTAAAAGAGTTATAGTTAATTCTATACATAAAACTTACGTCTACAGAAGATAAGCTTCTATTCTAAGTTAACTAGATTTAGTTTCTAGTGCGTTTCTCTTTTGCTATAACTATAAATAAGTCTTAGAGTTAGTTATTAAGTACTATAGAGCTAGATCTCTACTATATAGTCTTTACTTATAGTTAGTTATATATTGCTATATTACGCGTAACAATACTTATAGAACTTTTAGTTCTTTTACTAGAAGATTCTAGTGTTACAGGCTAGGCGCGCGCTATCTAGAATATTATTTATAGAGAGGTTCTATTATAGTAGTATATAATATAGCTTATTACGTAGATTTAGGTTATTATCTTAGCACAGCCTACTTTTTTTAGTAGTAATTTTCTAATTAGGTAGACAAATATTTAGAAATTTACTATTATTTAGTTCTTACTTACCTTTACTACGTATTTCTAGCTATTTCTAGTACTAAGCCTCTAGCGTATAGACTATATAAGTATTCTATCTACTCTAAATTCTCTATCTCTTCTATTCTCTACTCTAAATTGCCTACGCGCTTAGTAAGTTTATCTTTTTTTAGAATATTCTACTCTTCTATCTCTTCTATTTTTATAGCCTATTTAGTGTTTTCTATATTATTATATACTTTTTTCTTCTATAAATACCTAATTTTTAGTCTTTTTACTAATATTTCTCTAGATTCTAGCTCTATAAACTTTACTAATCTATTCTATAACTACTTTATCTTATCTATAAACCTACTTTATAGTCTACTATACCTATCTTTTAGCCTACAACTACTACTTTCTAGTCTAAAATATCTAACGCTAATAACCTAGCAAAGAAGAAGACTTCTAAAAGGTAAGCCTATATTACTACTAAGACGTCTAGTAAGCTAGAAAGCCTTTATTTAGACTCTAATTTAGACAATAAGACACTTAAGCGCAATCTTAAAAATCTAAAAGTTTAGTTAGAACTAATCTATATTACTACTAGATAGATAAAGAAGCTAACTAAAAATATTTTAGATATACTCTAAAAGAGAGATAAGAGGCTACTTAACCTTTGTAAAAAGGTTAAGTTTAATATATAGAAGATTTAGAGTATATATTTTAGTCTAAAAATGTCTTTTATAGACTATTTTATTAACTTTACAGAACTAGATTATACTATAAATATTAAGGCCTGCCTAATCTAGTTAACTAGAAAAAGTAACTATATTATTTATAGTTCTTATAAATATAGTAGTAGTTAGTTTACTAGTTATATTTTAGTTAAGAGTTTAGCTTCTAGAATATATAGTAGTTATTATTAGAGCTCTTCTAGTACCTGTTACACTATCTATAGTACGTATTCTAGATTTTTAGACTATTATAGTTCTTTGTTAACACTTTTATAAAAAGTTATATTAAACTAAAAAAAAAGACTACTCTCTAAAAGCGTAAGCATATTAAGCTTAAGAGAGATTTAGAAGATAATAAGAATTCTACTATACTATAACCTAAGTTCTATAAGAGCTATAAGCCCTCTTAGCAGTCTATTCTAGCTTAGCTAACTATCTCTTCTAGTTACTATAACTATAGCAGTACTAGTATTACGCTTAGCTTTAACTCTAATATACTCTAAAATACTCTCTTTCTATATAATCTACCTCTTATTAGAAGCTCTACTAGTAAGTTTATATTCTATATTATACTATTTATAGTTCTACTAACTCTTATAGGTATTATAAAGAGTCTCTATAACGTTTATAAAAGGCTCTATATTCTAATTAATAAGATTAATAAGATTAGTAAGATAGTTCTGTATAGTAGGCTTTAGTAGTAGCTTTAAGTAATTTTAGGCTAGTTACCTTAGTTATAGAGGCGTTTAGTTTATTTTTTAGATAATACCTCTATTTAGGTAGCGTTTTTAAGACTCTTTACGTAATAATATAGATCTATAAAGCTATAAAATAGCTTTACAGCTAATAAAATATCTCTATAAAAACTATTTTTAGTCTTTTACGTCATTTTCCCTACTAATAATAAGGCTTGCGCCTATTAGCTAATAACGTAGCATTCTACAGATCTTTAAGAGAATAAGTGAACATAGCCGCCACTTTTATGCAAGATGTTGGATCCTGCGCCGTATCCTATCCCGACACGGCACGTAGGGGCTCCGCCACCTGGGCAGCCAGCTGGATCCAGCTACTCATTGTAGTCTCCAACCCGCGCTGACATGCATGACGTCATGTGCCGCCGGTAGATGGTAAATCAGCCTAATTCAGTTGATATTCCATCAACTACATACCATCGCAGCCTCGGTAACGCTGTACAACAGTATAACTTCCCAAGTCATGCAGATACGTCGAAGCCTCATAGACAACCGCCCAGACAGTGCGCAAACATGGCCAAAACCACAGCATTCAACGTACTCGTTTTCAGCAAGACCACAGGCTACCGTCATGACTCTATCCCAGCTGGTATCCGCATGTTCCACAAGCTAGCCAACGATACGAACCTCTTTAAAGTCACAGTTAGTGAAGACGCCTCGCTGTTCACCTCGTCTTATCTCGCGCAATATCAAGTCATCGTCCTCCTGCAAAACATCGGCGACGACATCTTCACTCCATCCGAACTAGAAGCTTTAAGGACCTGGGTGAAGAATGGCGGCGGTATCGTAGCTATCCACGGCGCAGCTGCAGCTATGCAAGGCAACGAATACTACACGAGTTTGGTCGGAGCAAGTTTCGACATGCATCCCGATCCTGAGCCTGGTACCGTCGTTCCTGAAGAGTCTGGCCAGAAACACCAGATCATGAACTGCTGTGGTGGGCGTGAGGGCTGGAAGGACGAATGGTATAACTTCCACACTCATCCAAGAGAGAATAAGAACCTCCAGATCTTGCTCAAAGGTGATCCGAAGACGTTCCAAGGAGGTAAACACGGAG
Organism: Alternaria novae-zelandiae; assembly: GCF_023758075.1. Classification (NCBI taxonomy): domain Eukaryota; kingdom Fungi; phylum Ascomycota; class Dothideomycetes; order Pleosporales; family Pleosporaceae; genus Alternaria; species Alternaria novae-zelandiae. The sequence continues at coordinate 1,776,256 of NW_026056962.1, read as the reverse complement.
ATGATCATCCGTTGGTATGGTGTCAAGAGTTCGAGGGTGGAAGGATATTCTTTACGTCTTTGGGTCATTTTGATGAAGCGTACGAGGATCCATGGTTTGTTGGACAGGTCGAGAGAGGGTTGCTGTGGGTATCAAGGAGAACGGAGGTTTGAAGTAAGGGCTCTGGATTTGCTTGTATCTTTCTCGAGGTGAAAGGGAATTGCACGGTGACGCGTTGCGGTGAGGAGCGCCTCCTCACCGCGAGTGACAGTGAAATAGTGTCAACACACAACAAACGCTCACCTCAAAAAATCTTCAGCGTCGCATCCTCCATACTTTTCTCCAATCTCTCCTCTCATCACACGCTTTTAATTCCGTTTCCCATCACACACAAACCACAATGCCTGCCGCGAACGAAACCCCTGCGCCGTCGGCACCTGCCGCAAAGCCGTCATACTTTGAGACGATGCTGGAAAAGGCGAAGAAGCTGCCTCCGGGCAAAGCGAAGGAGGCCGATAGAGAGGAGCGTGAGATGCGCGAAAGGGCGGCGGCTGATCCAGAAGTGGCGGCCTACCTTGACTACCTTTGCCGCAAATTTTTGGGTACTGGAGCGGGTTCGGTGAGACTGACTGCCAGTTTGAAAGATTGGGAGAGGCAGCAGCAGCAGCAACAACAAGAGGGAGAGGAGAGGAAGAAGAAAGAGGAAGAGGAGGAGAAGGCGAGGAGTGAGCGGAAGAGGAAAGCGGAGGAAGACACCTCCCAGCTTGGTACGTTTCTCTGATCATTGATAGACATGGTGAACTAATATATCTATAGACCAATCCGCCACCAGCCGTAAGGTACCCCGAGTCGTACCAACTGCAGCTCCGACTGCACCCACCTTGCCTGGCCCCGTCACAGCCTACCTCAACCCGAATCCCGATCCGGGGTGCCACGTATCGTGCGCGAGTAGCGACTACCACCCCAGAAAGCCCTGTCCTGCCGCTGTAGCGGAGGAAAAGCTCGCTGCTAATGCAGCACGGGAGGAAAAGCGCGCCGCCAAGAAAGCAGGCCGCCTTCCCGGCCCATACATACCTCGAGCAGAAGACTGGCTCTGCCGTTGCAGCTTTTGGAACGGCAAGTATACGGATGTCTGCCGAGGCAACGTGGGAGGAGTAGGTGGTGTTCCGTGTGATGGTGTCCGAAAGGACAGTGTCCGCGTGCAAGAACCCGGCCCGGGTATAGAGGAACCGTGGCCGTGTCGGGCCAAGTACGACGGGGACTGGTGCTGTGCGTGTGGGCGATGGAACCGGCCGTATATGAAGTTCTGTGGAAAGTGTCCTGGGCATATAGATGAGACCTGGGTGTATACAGCGGTAGATGGGGTTGATGGCGAGTTGCCAGATGCTCCTGAGAAGGAAGGACATGAGCCGACAGAGGCTCAGAAGAAGGGTCGGTTTCTCGCTACCCATCAGGGGTATTGGAGGCCTAAGTCGAGGCGCTATAAGTCTAGGTAGAGTGTGGTGAGGACCTGTTGGCCTCACTTTGGTCTGTTAGAGTGGAGGTTGCTGTGGTGGGCTGGAGGGTGTTAGTTCTTATTTAATGTTTTAAAGTTAAGTTACTAGAATAATGTATACATACAACGCACCTCTACTTATTACTAATGTACTATATCTAGTCTAATGTATATCTTAAACTTATCTAACACTTATTAACTTCAGCTTCAGATGCAGTCAAGTAGAGCTGTACGCCTGATCTAAGATTTGTTCACTCCGCACGCACTTTCCATCGCCGGCTTCACCTTCACTTCTCCACCCCATACAAACTGATGAACATCGCCTCGCATTCACTATTTGATCAGCGCTGCAGCATCCCCATATCCAACTTTGTATTTTAATCTGAATCAAGTATATGTAATATTTAATTCTCAAATTCTTCATCAAGCAGTCTGCTATGGTTGTCCACAGCGTAACCATCCTACTCGCTGTGGGCGAGGATAAAGGCCATTGCCCCGAGTTCGAATCTCGGTAGCAGACATCTGCAGGGAGCCCTTCGTGGCCGTATTACGACCCTGTGGAGCTTGAGCGTAGGAGCCTTAGAGAGCCCGTATACAACCTACATCTTTTTTTGTTTTAGCAAAGAACATCACTTTTTGCATCCCTCTTTTCATTTTTCCACAACACTCTTAAGCGACTTGCCTTCTTGCTAGGCAGCCCAACACGAAAGGACACAAAGACGCACGACCCACAAGCTTAGAGATGTTCATGCACTTCATTCGTTAACTGTTAGATCTAGATCTTCATATCATCCAGAGCAGCCTCTAGATCAATGATCTCCTTCGCCTTACTACTACCCGCACCCTTCCTCTCTCTATACTGCTTGGCCACAGCCTCCATCACCTTGCCCATCTGCGCATCCTTGCCCTCCGCCTCAAGTTCCTTTTTCACACGCGCAAAGTTGGCTTTGACAAAGACCTGGTACTCACTCTTCTCCCTCTTGCCATCCTTGCCTACAGCAGCACTAGCGCCAACGCCCCTAGGGGTGGGCTTGGTCTGCGCGAGCTTGCCCTTGCACTTGCCACATGAGTGGCGCGCCGGATCGACGGACTTGGAGTGACGCTTGAACTCGTAGCCGCAGGAGATGCATTCCCAGACGTACTTATATTCGATCTGGTAGGAGTGTTTCGTGGTGACCTCGACGCCTTTGCTGGCGAACGCGACGGTAGCTTTGCGACCCCAGGACTTGAACTCTGCTCCGTGGGGGTTGTTGCGCACTTCGCTTATCATGAACGTGGTCAGGTGGCAGAACTCGTGCGCGAGTACGTTGTAGAGTCTCTCCTCGTCGTCAATGACCTTCTCGGCGAGTTCGATGGAGCAGTGGTGTCTGATCTCAACGCGCGTGTCGGTGGGAAGGGGACCGGTTCGTATACGAATCTGCTCTCTACGCCAATTCGCACGACCGGCCGTTGTTTTGAGGGTCTTGGACCAGACGAGCTTGATACCACCTGTGGGTTTCGAGAGCTCGTGGATGCGACCTGAAGAGATTGTGGTGTCGAGCTCGATGAGGAAAGCTTCGGCTATGGCGTGCTTACGTTCGGCGAAGGCTTTGCGTTGCTCACGGATCTGCTTGACATTCGGGATCGGCTCAGTCTCTGGTGTCTTCTCCTTAGCTGGTTTCCGACTTGTGGGCTTCTTCTTCTTGGGACTCTCGATGGGACTTTCGTAACCCTCGTCACTGCTGTCTTCCAGAGCAACACCTTCCATCATCTTGACTATGTCGTCCCTCCATTTCTGCTTCTTGGGCGACACGAGCTGCTTAGCTGGCGAGTGGCGGTCGGTCCAGTCGTTTACAGCTGCAGGATTCCAGAACGCGTCAAGGCTTGGTCTTCCGTCTAGATCGGCCGCCTTGGGGATCACGGGCTTCTTTTTCGAGGGCGAGACGAGCTTGGTGGGACTGGGAGGTGCCAGGGGAGGAGTGGCTGGTCGCGAGATGGGCGGAGCTTTTCGAGGCGAGCGTTGCTTGGTAGGTGTGGGCGAATACGTAAGAATCGCAAGCGGACCGTTCGATGCTGAGCTAGTAGGCCGAGAAGATGCTGCGAAAGAGCTCGATCGCGCGTGGGTACGTTCAGGAAGCACGAAAGATTCCGGGGCCTCCGGCGAGTCAGTAAGGTCGACGACCTCCTGCGCCCAGTTTGATATCGTACTATGACCCTTTCGATGTGGCGGTCGCATGGAAGTCAGATCAGTCGGCGGTTTGAGTTCGGGAATCTTGAAGATGGGTTGCTGAGACTGCTTGGTAGGTTGTGGTGCGCTTAGCTCACTCTCGTCCTCCTCGCTGTCAGATACGACGCGCCGTGCGCGCGGTTGTCGCTGGTTTGTTCGCGACTTTACAACAGGCTCGTCCTCTTCATCGTCCTCGCTGATCTCGATGACTGGTTCAGCGACCTCTTCTTGTGTCTCTGCTTCCTCATCGCCACACCACAGACTTGTTTCGGCCTCGGCGTCCTCGTCGTCTTGCGCGACTGCCTCCTCTGTGCTCTCGTGTTCCCTACTTCGTGACCGTTGGGCGGCCTCTTGTGCCTCGACTTCCCCTACGACATTGATCTTGCCTTTCTTATTCCGCTTGTTCACCACGCTTCTAGCCAGGCTTTTGGCATACATAAGCCCATTCCTATTCCCCACATCCGTATCTGTTGTTCCACTGCGCACCCTCCTCTCTCTTTGTTTCTTCTCTGGGCTTGCCAGGCTTTCGTCACTCAATTTTCGAAGGAGTCGGCTGTTGCTCTCGACCGGTCGCAACACTCGTTGTTTGCGGGGGCTGATCGCATCCTTGGGCGTTGCAATCGATGGTATGCGGAAGGAGTGCTCTTCGTCTTGCGATATGCTGATGTCTTGCGCGGTGCGCCTCGACCTCTTTGGCACAAGTATCGAGCTGTCATCTTCTTGCGATGAGGCGTATCGCAGTGTGGCTTTTCGGGGGCTAGATCGGCTTGCTCTCGTCTCAGACGGCGGCATAAAGATACTGGGTTCGTTCGGGCTCGGTTTGCGTAGGCGCGCCATGATGAGGTTGTGTGATATGCAATCTTGTAAGGATATTCGAGCCGCTGTGTGCACGATTGGTTCCGAGAAGGTTGTTCGCGCAAGGATGTGTAGACGTTGGAGAATTGCCGAGTGTGTTTGTTATCGGCCGTTGTCCCGGCGACTAGCGGGAACGGGTCCAGGATCCACTCGCACGTTTGCGGCGGTGTCGTGCACTGTGCCTCAGCGGCTCAGCCTGCGCGCGTCATCCTCGGAGGCGCAACGTGTGGAATGTCACAGCTTGTATCCTCGAGTTCTAGGGGTAGCCAAGGGGCATACATGTAAGTTTTGTTAGTTGTACAAAACAACAAAACGTACCCTGGAGGTATTCGCAGCAGTTGCCTACTGCAGCACACGGGCGAACATCGCAATGTATACTTCACTATACCTCGTGTCTTTGCGTACGCAACCAGAAGAACCACACGTATTCGCCAGCCACGTTCCAGATCGTCACTCATATCACAGCAGATACAGCTTTTAACAAGAAAAAATCAGTCATACATTGCATGCTAATCATCACAAATACAAGCAAACCCAACTACTTTGAACCCGAAAGATCGACCCAGGAGCCGTTACTGCTGCGCCCATCTGCGGACGCCCAGCTCTCTCATCGTATTTCTGCTCCACCCCTGATTTGATTTTCATCCCCAATCGTGAAGCAGTTGCGGGGTATTCCATCCTCCGTATTTACATCCCCGGTGGTGATTGTTTTCGTTCGTTTTCTCTTCTGTGCATCTACTGCTTAGCGTTCTTGGCCATGGTGTTAAGAGCGCTGCCGTTCTTGAACCACTCGATCTGACCCTCGTTGAAGGTGTGCGAAAGCTGAATCTCGAAGTCGGGACTGCCATCAGCGGGGTGGACGGTCATGGTCAAGGGCTTGCCGGGGGCGAGCTGAGTAGAGGCAAGCGAAACGCGGTCATTTGGTCCTATCTTGTCGTAGTCGGCGGGGTCGGAGAAGGTCAAGGGAAGCATACCCTGCTTCTTCAAGTTGGTCTCGTGGATACGGGCGAAAGAGCGGGTGATGATGGCAGCGCCGCCCAAGTGCCTGGGCTCGAGCGCAGCGTGCTCACGGGAAGAGCCCTCGCCGTAGTTGTAGTCACCACTGCGATCGAAGTTAGCAAAAGGCGGATAAGTGTGTATAGGAAAGGTACTTACATAACAACCCATGGGACGCCGTTCTTCTTGTAGTTGCGGGCGACATCGGGGACGGCACCGTAAGATCCGTCGAGAAGGTTCTTGACCTTGTTGGCCTCGCCGTTCTCAGCGTTGATAGCACCAATCAACATGTTGTTGGAGATGTTGTCCAAGTGTCCACGGTACTTCAACCAAGGGCCGGCCATGGAGATGTGGTCCGTGGTAGTTTTACCCTGGCATTTGATGAGAATGGGTAGGTTCTTCGCGTCCTTGCCGTCCCAGGCGGCTGGTGAGGAAAGAAAAGTCAGTATGTTTAATGCATCTCGTAGGAGGATATTGCTTACAGAAAGGCTCAAGCAATTGAAGACGGTCCGAAGTAGGCGAGACGGCGACCGAGACGGATGAGCGGTCTTCTGGTGGGGCCTGATAGGTATCTTGACCAGGGTCGTAGCCTCGGGTGGGAAGACCGTTGCCGGTAGGCGCCTTGAGCTTGAACTTGGATCCGTCGGCAGCTTGAAGCTCATCGACCAAAGGATTGAAGGAAAGCGTTCCGGCGATGGTCATGGCAACGACAAGGTCGGGGGAGGTGACGAAAGAGTGGGTGGCGGGGTTTGCGTCGTTACGGCCAGTGAAGTTACGGTTGTAAGACGAGATGATCGAGTTGGCCTCGCCCTTCTTTACATCTTTTCTGTCCCACCGTTGGGTCGTCAGCATTCGGACTCTGAGAAGTGGAGGGTTATAGGTAGCCTTAAAGCATACGAGGGCGTTTATTTTGTCAAGAGACAAGACAAAACGCATCGGATACCTCCAGGCTACGTTGACATAGGGAGGGAAAAGGTAGCCTTGAAGCATACGAGAGCGTTTATTTTGTCAAGAGACAAGACAAAACGTATCGAATACCTCCAGGCTACCACGACTGGAATACAACATACCTGTCCAATGCACGGACCGCAGGCGTTGGCCAATACCATACCGCCGAACTCCTCGAAGGTCTTGAGCTGACCGTCACGCTCAATAGTGGCGCGAATCTGCTCGGATCCAGGGGTAACAGTGAAGAGAGACTTGGCCTTGACACCGTGGGACATGGCGTCCTCAGCAATGGAGGCAGCACGGCTCATGTCCTCGTAGGAAGAGTTGGTGCAGGAACCGATAAGGCCGACCTTGAGCTCCTCAGGCCACTTGTTGGCCTTGACAGCCTCCTTGAACTTGCTGATAGGTGTAGCTAGATCGGGGGTGAAGGGACCGTTGATGTGGGGCTCAAGCTCGTCAAGGTTGATCTCGATGAGCTCGTCGTATTCGGCACCTTCATCCTCGCGGAGCTGGGCGGCGTACTCGCGGGAGAAGTCACCGATGTCGCGGCGCTTGGTGGCGGCCAGGTAGTCGTACATGCGGTCGTTGAAGGGGAAGAGCGAGGTGGTGGCACCAATCTCAGCACCCATGTTGCAGATAGTCGCCATACCCGTGCAGCTTAAGCTTTCGGTACCGGGTCCGTGGTATTCGACGATAGCACCAGTTCCACCCTTGACGGTGAGGATACCAGCGACCTTGAGGATAATGTCTGTAGACTACGTTAGCGTGGTTGCCCCGCTTCGAAAACCAATATTGCAAATACGTACCCTTGGGAGCAGTCCAGCCGGAGAGCTTGCCAGTAAGCTTAACACCAATGACCTTGGGGGCCTTCAGTTCCCAGGGGAGACCAGCCATGACGTCGACAGCGTCGGCACCACCGACACCAATGGCGGCCATACCGAGACCACCGGCGTTGGGAGTGTGCGAGTCGGTACCAATGAGGAGAGCACCAGGGAAAGCGTAGTTCTCAAGCACGATCTGGTGAATGATACCAGAGCCGGGCTTCCAGAAACCAATGTTGTACTTTGCGCAAGAGGTGGACAAGAAGTTGTAGACCTCCTTGTTGATCTCGTTGGCGCGCTCCAAATCCTTCTCACCACCAACCTGGGCCTCGATAAGATGGTCGCAGTGGACGGTTGTGGGTGTGGCAACGGAGGGCAGACCAGCTGACATGAACTGAAGAATGGCCATCTGGGCGGTGGCATCCTGGCAAGCTACACGGTCGGGGCGGAGCTTGAGGTAGCTGGAGCCGCGCTCAATCTCTTGACCGTGGGGGTCGTCCAAGTGGGAGTAGAGAATCTTCTCGGCGAAAGTGAGCGGGCGGTTCAAGCGGGCACGAACAATCTCGAGGTTCTCGTTCATCTTCTGGTAGTTGATGTAGTGGCCCTTCTCCCAGTTGGTCATCTCGACCTTGCGAGAGAGGGGAGCATCGCTGACGGTGGCCAATTGCCTGCGCGAAGCAAGGCTCTGGCCCAGGCGGCCGAGCCTCGAGAACTTCTGCATGGTGAAGTTTGAGGAGGGGAGTGGTGTGGAGAGAAGAGTGATGGAGGAAGCGGAGGAAAAGAACGTCAGAAGCTGCCTCAAGTTGGGCGATAACTAATGAGGATCACGAGGGGCGTGATTGGTTCGTCTAGCCCCAGCTGCGTGCGGAATACCTCGGCGCCAGAACCAGAAACAGGTCGGCAGCGCAGTCCCGTTGGCCCGCTTCACGTGCAAGGACGATGTAATGGAGACGCAATTATGGAGAGAGTAATTGCGCTGTGTGCGACTGGCTGCCCGCTGCTATTTCACGTCTTGGAGGCCGCGCAGCCATGTGTCGGGAAGCTATAGGTGTTCACCCAGACGTCATACCCGGCAGCGGTTCACCAACCCCGCGCTCGTTCCTTTTGCAGGTGATTGGCGTTCTGCGATAGCACATTCACGCGCGCGCTGCTGCCGGCGGCCTGCGCGTCCTTTTCCGACTCAACAATTGTGTGCCGAGTCAGCGCGCAGGCCTGCAGACATGGCAAATTTCGGGTCTGGAGCGACAGTAGCATCTACCAGCACCTGATTCGACCTAGCTCCACAAGTCTTTCTGACCTGCAGACCGGGCACGGGCCCCCGTCGGCAGGTGTCCCCACACTGCAACTTTCTCTATAGCCGACCATCACGATTCCACACGGATAACCGACGGCCGCGGATACTGCCCACCATGCCAGCCATACGCGGACAAGACTCCAAGAAGAAGACACGTCGACACACGCGCGACCTCGACCAGATCCACGCCGACCTGCGCGACGAGAAGCATCTTGCGGAATTCAAGGATGCGAAGCCCATAGAAGATTTGCCCGGCCTGGGCGAATTCTACTGCAAGGAATGCGCAAAGTTTTTTGAGAGCGACGCCAACTTTGTCGCACACCAGAAGGGCAAGGTTCATAAGCGCAGGTAGGAATTACATTGTTTGCGATCGTAATGATTCGTTCTAATCGATCTGCAGAGTCAAGCAACTTCGCGAAGAGCCATACTCGCAGAAAGAAGCAGAGGCAGCGATAGGCCTTACGACCAACAACGGAACGCGCACGACCACCGCGACAGCCCCGATGGAGGTTGACCAGGTCGCAGCATCAGGTTGAGGTCACGGCAACGGTCAAGACTATCCGATGTGCAGTCCACGGCAGATGGACGGCAGGATTAGGAGTGCAGGACGACCACTGAAATGCTTTGGGGGATCAGACATCACTCCGGTGGCAACACGATAGCTGCGGTTAGGACGCCCTCGGGCTCGTAGAAGAACATGCATTGCACGGCGTTCAAAACTGGCATTTGGGACATATAGAAGGACAAAAAGTTCAGACGATACCCTACATTTCAAATTGAAACACAAGTTTCCAAAATGTCTTAACCTTATCATAGTGACTGTTGCGTCTTGCTATCCAAATCAACAACGTTATCTGGCTGCTGTGTCAATCCCATGCCGTACAAAGAATGAACCAAATCAGTACTAACAAAATGTACATTGAATTTTGCTCACACAGTTACCTCACAGCAACCTGAGTAAACTGCCGTGCGCTTACTGCGTTGTCAACAAAACGTTGTAGGTTGCCGTTTTCCATGCTGCCTGATGTTGCCTGGTGGCTACCTACGTCCCTTCTCGCCATCACCAACATCGATCACAACATAAGAACCGCATCTAGCTCTGCAGAGAGTGCAACAAGTCGCAACAAACATACAGTCGAACACAAAGCTACAAGATGGCCTTCACAAACACACCCCTCTACGGCGGCGCGATAACCCTCGACCTGCCCTCAAACTTCGCCGACGCCTCGTAAGTTCTCTCATCCTGTGCGCCCCCACATCCCGCGCCTTCCCTTTGCATGCGTTCCATCAACACCACCACTCCAAATGCCTAATTTGGCAGGCACTTATCTTTCCCAATCCAAAATACAGCATACTGATATAGATAACTCGACAGTCAAATCCGCCAAATCCCCGACCACCAGGAAGTCTACCTCGACAACAACGGCTACTCCAGCATCGTCGTTGAGATCCTGGAGTATGTCGAGAAGAACAGCGACGAAGAAGCGCTGCAGTATCATTTTGGAGATCTAGTCGAGGGGACGGGTGATCAGAGTACGATCATCTCGCAAGAACGCGCTGTGATGAAGAGTTTGCCGTGAGTATTCCACTCCATCATTCTGGAAAGACGAAGTAGGATCGAAAACGAAGAGGATCAAGTTTTGTATACAGAAGCGTGGATGAATAGCTGACCACGATGACAGGGACAGGCCAGTCCTAGCACTATCCTTCATCCAAACACCACCAACACCCAACCCTCACCCCAACCGCAAGACTCCCGAATTCACGTATATCCATCTCCTTCTTCTCCGCCTCAAGGAGCAAGGTACTGATGTAAGTATAGAACTACATCACTACTATCTAATGTTCATCTCTTTGTTGGCTAACACACATCGCAGGTCATGGTATCAGTCAACATTCCACACTACCCAGGCGAATACACGCCAGCAGAACAGCAGGGTGGGGAAACGCAGTTGATGAAGGATAGCAAGACGGTCAAGGAGCAGGTTTTGGAGAGCTTCGAAGTGAAGGAGTGGGGGCTGTTTGAGGGTTAGATGGGAAGAGGAAGAGGTCATATGAAGATGTTTGATTGCGAGCGAAAGGAACGAAATGGAGGGAAAAATTAGGTCGAGATATGTAAGAGGGGAACTTACGGAACAAAAACAGTGAGAGGGGCAAGATGTGAGCCGGCGATTTTGATGGGAGAGCCATAAACATGTAGCTATTAGCTTAAATACTGTCAAATAGCAATAAATGCCAAATCAAGCACACAAAATCACAAGTATGATTCAAATCAACCAGAATTTTGCAATGATTTCATCGTTGTGCTACTTGCATCATCGGAGACACCGCTGTATCCTGGGTATGATCCTCCACGTATTCTCCTGAGGCTTCTTCATACACATTTCCCATCGCCTACATGTCTGGTATCACTGGTTTACTCACCTTCGCCATACGCTGGTGAGTTCAACACTTCACTCAACAACACTACATCTACTCACTCATACTGACTCACACGGTTCAACCTCCTACGCATCTCCTCCCCTGCAGTGGGTGCCCGCTCATCTAAGCTTGGATCAAGACTCATGCGCTGATGATCAAGCTCCCCCGGATGAGGTACACCATTCGCCTGAGCTGCAAGGAACGGCGATGGCGGAAGATCGGCAAGGTTGGTATTAGGCTGTAGCTCATGCATGAGTGCGGGATCGACTGGCAGGTCGTAGCCGTTATCTTGGGTGTACTGTGGATAGATTGCGCTCTGGTGCTGTGCAGCTTCGAGCTGTAGCTGGCCACCAGGTGAGTCTGAACGAGGCGGTGGTTGTGTTGGTGAGAACAAACTCGGCGGTGTTGGTGTCAGAGTTGGCTGGGTAGTGGTTGATGACAGGAAACTGGATCCTGATCTCGCCTCTGCCCGTGCTTGATTCTGACCCTGGCGCATAGCCGACAGTCCCTTGTTCATCTCGCTACATTCTGGACAGTTGCGTATGACCTGGCTGACAGTCTCCTTTATGCGGACCCAATGGTAGAGCTCCGCAATTGCTGCCGTAGTCTTGTTGATGCCCCCATGTGACTTATGATGTATCTCGCGAGCGATCTCATACTGCTGCTTGGGATCCGCAATAACCTCTTTGCCCTTGAGCCACAGCTTCTCAGGTCCATCGCCCTCTCCGGGTGTGAGCTTGTAGTGCGTCGCCGCGCTACGAAGACGGCTCTTTTCTGCTCGATCAGCACCGTTGGGGTATTTTCCGTTCTTGAGATAGAAGCGGATCTTGTCGAAGCGCTCCTCAGACACAAACTCGTCATCCTGACCCAGGTCCCTTCCGTATATGATGGCGTCGACAAGCTCGCCGGGATATGACTTCAGGTTACCGCAACCCTTCACGCGACCGATCCGCTTGAAGCCGAGGGCGTCCCATATGCGGCAGGAAGCGACATTGGTTTCGTACACGAGGTTGAAGACGGAGTAGGTATAGCCCTGAGCGTGTTAGCGCATGCGATGTAACTCTCGCGGCGGTCTCACAAGCTTCGGAGCCCAGTCCAGATAGGTCTCACCCATCAAGCGACCGACACCCCGATTGCGCGACGCATCCGTGACTAGGAACCCGCCGTTACAGACATGACTCGACCGTCCTGGGTAGTTGGGCTTGATGTAGAAGCTACCCAGACATTCCCTCTCCCAGTCACAACCCCTCCGCGCCATCTCGTGTAGTTCGCGACCGTCCTGGATCTCACCCAGCAACATGATCGCACCAAAAACACCGAACCAGTACGGACCGAATGCCTCCAGAGCGAGCGGATCAACCATGGGGTACGTATCTCCCTTTTCTATCTCGCGACCCAGTTGGTCGCATAGGTATGCCAGTAGTGTGAGGGGTACTTGATTCGGCGCAGAGAAAGGTATAATCGTTGCGGTAGTCACGCGATCGCGCAGGATGACTTGACATGGTGCAATGCCTACAGGTAGCGGGCCACCGGGAGGAGGGTACGGTACGTCGCCAGAGGTCCTATATATCACCGGCGCGGTGGGGTCATCTAGCATGGCGGGCATGGCGGGCGGACTGGTCTATGAGATATTAGCATGGCAATCATAAAATGTTAGCACCCGCATTGGGACCGGGAAGCTGTCGCGACTGCGCGGCTCAGCCGCCATGCTGAAGAAGCACAAGGTGTAGATGCGGTATGCAATGACGACGATGGTGTAGGACTTACGCAGGAATGCCTGAGGGACCCTAGGAATGGTCAAGCAGGATGAGAGATACTGCCGTGATGTGGTGCTCGCGGTGCGTGCCCAGAGACATCGGCCAAAGAGTCGCTAGCGCCTTTTGGTACCAGCGGGGCACAGCGCCATCGTCCACGCAAGCCGGAGCTCGTCATGCCTGCAGCTTGCCTTGGCTGAGCGATTCCTATGTGATGTCCGACATGTGTGCACAGTTGCGCATGTCGGCTTCATAAGAGACACAGCAGGCATTCGATATTTGGCAGGTCTCGCTTCATGAAACCACCCCAGCATTCATAATTTCATGTCATAAAGCAGCACATGCACGGCATCGGAACCGAAGTATGTTTATGGTCATATTGCAAAGCGCTATGGACGCCTACGCTATGGACAGGGACATCAAGGAGACGATGACGTTAGGAAAAACTATACGAGAACCACTGCTGGATATCAATTGACATTTTGTAAGGAAAAAAAAGCTCTCATGTCCAATGTACATCGAAAGGTATTATGTAAAGGTTCCTTCATACGCAAGCATACACATGCTTCTCCACCACATCGCTCTTCCTCTATAACCGAAATCTACCAGCTTACATCTCCGAGTACAAGAAGTTACCTTGCTCGTCAACGTACTCAATGGTCTGCTTGGTGATGCAGTAACCCTCCTCCTCCCAGGGCATGGATGGGTAAGGGAAGACACCGTTGCTGGGGCTCTGGGGCTTAGAGCCATCGCTGCTGGGCTCGAGGTATTCTGGGCCATCGGGCAGAGGAATGTCGATAGCAGTGGGAATGTACTTGAAGGGCTTTCCGGCGGGGAGGTGGGCAGTGACGCTCTCAAGGACCTCGTAAGGAGCGCTCAAGTCGGGAAGCTCGTCGTCAGAGGCAGCGGGCTTGGCCTTGTTGCACTTGACGCTGATGTGGAAGTCGGGGATGGTGTCAGCGTCGATCTCGCCCTTGACACCAACAACCTTGTAGTAGAGGTTCTCCTTGAGGTAGGGCTCAACGTGTTCAGGACGGAGCGACTCAAGCTCGCCAGCGGCTTCCTTACCCTGGAGGCAGGTGGTCAAGGGAAGAGCACCCTCAGTCATGAGAGCCTGGGAAGCGTTGGCACCACCTTGCATCATAGCACCAAGGATACCGTAGGAACCGACGTAGTTGGGGTCCTGGGTGTAGTCGGTGGATGGGTCGTAGGCGGCATCGGTCTCGTTGCTGGGAACCTCGGTGCTGGGAGCGGAGCCACCACCAATGGTGATGGAAAGAAGAGGAGTGGTGATGTTCAGAAGCGGGTAAGTCGACTCGGTTGCGGGCGCGGGCGCAGTGGAGTTCTTGGTGGAGTTGCTGCTAGGCTTTCCAACGAAGCAGTGAACAGTGTAGGATCCCTCAAGCGCGTACTTGTTGGCAATGACGGAAAGAACAGTGTGGTAGTCACCCTCCTTGATGGGACGTCCGAGGTACTGGCCAGTTGCGGATTCGTCGCCGTCACGCTTGGTAAGAGTCCTCTGGCCGGCACCGTAAAGCTGAGTAACAGCGCGAGCGACCTGCTGGTAAGAACGGTCGCTGGTCTCAGGGTAGTAGTATCCGAGAGTGCGGGTCTCCTTGACATCAACAGAGGTGAAGTAGTTGCCAGCGGTATCCTTGGTGAAGGGCTTGAGGGGAGAGTACTGGTTCTTGGGCTCACCCTGGTTCCACTGAGCCATAGGGCGGGGGATGTTACCGTTGGAGATGTAGGTGTTGGGGGTAATGAGCTGGTACATGGCGAGGAGACGGTCGACGTTGGTGTGGTGGAGCCAGAAGAGGGGGTCGAAAGCCGAGACATCGAGGTAGTACATGTGGCCACCAGACTCACCACCAGCAGTGTTGTGGATGGCATCGTGGACGGACTCGAAGCTGTCAACGCCACCGCCGCTCAGGTCAGTGCGGACACCAATGGCGGAAGTGCTGGCAGCGCCCCAGTTAGCCTTGCTGGAGAACAGGGCAAAGACACGGTCACGGAGAGAAACGCGGATGGAGTTGAAGCGGGCGTTCATCTCGTTGTTGTTGCTGCGGGTAGGGTTGGCGACCGGGCGACGGAGAGTCTCAGGGAAGCTGTTCCATGGGCCTCCACCCATCTCAGAGGGAAGCGAGCTGCCGAAGCTGTACTTGTACAGCGGATTGGGGATAGTGACGGTTCCCTGGGGCTTGGTGACAGTAACGGTCGAGTCGCGCATCTGAGTGGGAACAGTTGGGCCGCCGTTGGTGTCCATAGCCCAGTCCCAGTATGGCATACGGAGAGTGGACGCGGCGTTCCTCCATCGCTGCTGCTGGTTGGAGGGGAACTGAGCAATCACCTCCATGACGCTCTGGTACCATGCTTGCTGCGAACTGTTAGCGTACGATCAAACGCATTATCAAGATACACACCTCATAAATGGCAAGGTAAGGCCTGTGCCAGGAACCGAAGAGCGAGCCTCCGTGAGGGCAGAAACCTTGCTGGTTAAGCAGAGGCGCGGGGAAGTTGTTCCAGGTCTGGAAAGGACGACCGTGGACACCAGAGACCTGGTAGTACGAAAGCATGTCGTCCTTGTCCTTGCCCATGAACCTCTCCATACCGAGGAGGTACAGGTTCCACTGGTCGGCGTTGCGCGCCAAGGTACGGATCTCAAGACGGGGAGCAGAAGTCCTGCCGCCATTGCACTGGCCGTTGGAGGCAGTGCCAGAGCTGCAAACACCGGTGATGGCGATGGGTCCGCGCGACTGGCGCTTGGTGAGCTCGCCCTCGATCTCGTTGATGTGGGCCGCAATGGAAGCGTCGCTGGCGGCGCGAGCAGGGTGTGCGTGGTGGTGGGAGCCATGCTGGAAAGCAACGGTGAACTGGAGAAGCGACAACAGGCCGAAGACCATGGTCATCATGCTGGCGGGCTTGCTGAAGTTGGCCATGGTGAAGAAGGTAAGTGGGTGCTTTTTGTGTTTGGTTGAAGGACCGGGACGGCCAAGAGTCGAAAGTGAAGGTGACTCGAGAACCTAAAGAAGGAAGGACTATTAAAACCGATGCTAAAGAGCGTAACGACCTTTGGAGCAAGCCTGAAGGTCTGGAAAGAAAAGGTGTGCGGTAGAGACCTCGACGTCAAAGAACGAGGAATCAGAGTTGCGGCGTAAACGGAGCAGGGGCGGGTCAGCAGCAGGGTCATATATCGAGGCATGCTATTCCCAGTCCATGCTCAACTCGGCCTACGGCGGTGCGGTTGGTCGCCATTTTGGACACGAGGCGGTTGAGCCTGGACCGGGGGTGTAGTCGTATTCGTGGCGGCATCGGTAGTGACGGGCGACGATTGGTCCCCTGGTGGTCCCGAAACGTCTAAAGACGAGTGATCCGCGCCGCCTTCCCCTGACTTGGCTCGATGCGGGCAAGACGTCGCACGCCGGGGCCGTTGCAGGCTGGTGATTTGGGAGCCCTCTGCCGCCGGCGTGCGCCTCGCTGCCTGCCCACGCTGTCGTCGCGACGTGATGTATCGCTACCGTGGGAGATGGCACGACGGACTGCGCTCCCTATCATCGTGCGACCTGTCCGCCTGAACGTGGGCCCGAGCAGCGAGTCGTTCATCCATGGCAAAAGGAAAAAGACGCACATCGGCTGCA
Source organism: Alternaria novae-zelandiae (assembly GCF_023758075.1). NCBI lineage: Eukaryota > Fungi > Ascomycota > Dothideomycetes > Pleosporales > Pleosporaceae > Alternaria > Alternaria novae-zelandiae. The sequence goes on along the minus strand of NW_026056962.1, from coordinate 1,759,852 downwards.
AACCCTCCATGCGGGCCCAGCACAGCCACGCAGACGCCTCAGGCACGCTCCGGCTGCAGAACCATTCGCGGTCCACAAGAGGACCGGTACTTTCGCCTTCTGCATCCACTTCTCGCATCTTTTGATTGCGGCGTGTCCTGCGCATGCTGCTTACCGTTACGCCCACGCCCCCATGCAAGCTCACGCACCCGGACGGTGTAGCAGAACTCACCACGGCCTTATCAATGCACATCCTCATCTTGCAGCACTGCTCCCCGTCCGCATGGGGATGGCCTCTACTATGCACGCTATGCGCACCTGGCCCGGCAAAAGCGCATCCTCAGGCATCTTGCTGACTGCCTTCCTCGGCAGCTCGCTTGTTGGCCGATCTTATGCAGGAACACGCCAGGCCCTGTTTCACCAGTCATGGATCACCGTCCACATGTCAAGGCCGTCCACATCGCTGTTTCAACCCTCCTATTTTCCGCATATTGCAGTGCTTGAATCGGATCAAGCTTTTGCTCTGTGGAGATGTTTTATCGATATCGCCGCTCAACGAGTGCTTTTGCCGTGGAGTGACGTCCGCGAACCCAGACGGCGGATCTTCCAAAATCTAGAAGTATCGTTAGCTGGCGTCGTTGTTCGGTTCGGTCGGTGCGCTGCATGCCCAGCACCTGCGGCGGCGCGGCAATAACGCCTGTGTTCAGACCCACGGCACTCCGAGTAAGATGCGAGGATGGGTCCTCTCCACAGGCGAGTGTCAGATCCGCCACGAGGGTCGCCGAGAGTAAGCGGCTGAAGGTAACGCGCAACTCAGTCCACTTTGTCTTTATGACATCGTTTCCCTTGTTCAGTTCACAAAATCGCCTTCTATTTTCAGTTCCCGTCCGTATACTCGCACACTAAGAAACAACTGCCGCCTTCGATTGATTGCAGTACTATCGCGAAACGTTTCACTCGCCTTGGACTGATACCTCACATCATCTGACTTTGGGGCTGTCATCTTTCCTCGCCGTATACAAGCATGATGTCCGTATGTTTCCCAATGTCTCGGACCGTGACTTACGTTGCGAGGGACGAAGTAGAAGTACGGCGCGGCTCGCGTTGCGAAATGGGGCAGTGTCTCGTCAGTGATGAATGCGCAACCAGAGCGAACGGCTCAGCAGTGCAGCAATGTCTCTGACCTTACCAGAAACTTGATGAAACCCTGTCTTCACGGTGGTACAACAGCAGAAGAAGAAGAGGTGACGACCCCAATAAACTATTGAACCGACGAGACACCAGTATGTGCTCGGCTGAAGCTACCCTATTGAGTACCAAGAAAGCGCCGAAAGGACGTACAGCATCTAAGTTTCGGCAGTCGGGACATACCGCCGCCCCAATCCGAAGTAGCTCAAAAGGTTGATCGCCATCATAAGCTGACGAAGGGGATGGGATTCCTGCCCGTTGAACACGCAATCGCTGACGGCAGATAATGGCGAACCCTGTATATATCATCCCACGCTGATCCAGTCGCCTTGTGCGCGATCGAAGATGGATAAAGAAGACATATTGTGCGATCTATCTAGAGCGTGTCATAGATTGAACCGTAACTGGATAGGTAATGCAGTACGATCAATGCTTCTCTTACGTGGGCTTCCCTGCAGTCATTGTCCGCAACACCATTATCTTCGTATACCCAAACCTGAAGCTTCGGAGACACTCAATTGCCACCAGTTTCCAAGAAGGTATTGTAACAGCGAGACGCGTCACGAGTATGTTCGAAAAAGAGTACTGAGTACACCAGGTATCGTATTTCAATCCGCGCAGTTCGCTACAAAGACGTCATCGTCCTCAGAAAACAAACGAAAAGTGGGTATATAAAACCAATATACACTGTGACCATTCCAATACATTCGTCGTCGTCATCGCCCACCTAAATTGAATTTGTCGCAAATATGTCAACAACTACTGAAAAGCTCCCCGGATCTTAGCATAGAGCTCCGTGTCCAGGAAATTGTAATTTGGATCGCTAAAGCAAAATGGCGCTCGTAGCAATGTCTCGGCTGTAGGTCGTTCCATGGGGTCAATGGTGAAGCAGTCGTACATGAAGCTCAGGCCCTCTACGCCAATCACCCTGGAGACGTCTTCGGGGATGGGAGGGGCCTGGTTTAAGCTACCAAGCTTGTAAATGGCACCGATGGCCTCTTCCTTGGACCAAGGACGTTTACCCGCAAACATCTCAAGGACTACGCAACCCAGAGACCAGATGTCGACTTTAGCTGAGTAGCCCTGGCCTTGGGAGCGGATGACTTCGGGCGCCATCCAGAAGACGGAACCTTGCATGCTGTTTGTTACATCGTTGCCATAGATGTTGTCGCTCTTCTTTGAGATACCAAAGTCGGAGATCTTGCACGTGCCGTCGAGGTCGAGCAGGATGTTGTCGGCTTTGAGATCGCGATGGAGGATGCCTTCGCGGTGGAGATAAGAGAGACCGAGCAGCGTCTGTCTTGTGAGCGAAGAGACGACAGACTCTTCAAACTTCCCGTGCTTGCGGATGCAGGATCCTACACTGCCACCGGAAATATATTCAAGGAAGATGGAAATGCTGTACTCTTTGCGCTCGCATCCGAGGTACTGCACAATGTTGGGGTGGTCGAGATGCTGCATGGTGTCGATTTCCTGATCTAGACTCTTGACGAGTTCCTTGATCTTGTCTTTGTCTGAACCAGCTGCTTTGGCGTTGACTTCGACTTGCTTGACTGCGATAAGCTCTCCGGTGGTGATGTTCATACCGAGGTAGACGCGACCAAATGTACCTTTGCCGATGAGCTGACCCTTCATCCACTTGAATGTTGGCTGTCGCGATGGAACACTTGGTAGATGATCTTGAGGTATTGTCTCCATAACGAGGCGCGAGCCTCGCTGAGGTCGCACTTGCTCAGTCCTGGCGTTGAACATCTTCGTCGACTTTCGCCTGACAATGTCACCACCATTGCGTAACGTAGCAACACGCGATGGACCGGCACCAGCATGTGCCTGGCCTGGGAGTGGCCTCTTATCGAGTGGCTGGTATTGCGACTTCACTACTTCACGGATAGACTTTGTGCGGCCCAAACCAGCGCCTGATTTCCTCATGTTGCGTTGCGCGATACTCTGCAGTCCTGCACCACCACGGGTGAGAGGCTGAGGAGTGGGCTCGGCGGGTATAGGCGGGGGATCGTTGGCTGACTCTGCAGCACCATCCGCTTCATCTTCCTCAAGCATCGGCTGATCGAGATTGACGTTCGGGAAGAGCTCGTCAAGATGTTCCACGAGGGCTTCAGCTGGTGGACGATTTGCCCAGACATCGCTGGCGAATGATTCGCGACGGGAAAACTTGTTCGTATCATTTGGCGAGTCGGTCCATGTTGCAGACGCAGCCGACTCGGGGTGGAAGTCGCTTGGCTGCGAGTCGCGGTCACCAGCTGCGCTTTGCTCAGATTTTTCCGTGACCTGCGCTAGCGAGTTCTTTGACCGTTGTGTCTTGAGTGTAAGGTTTGGCCGTTGGCTGCGGGAGTTGGTCCGAGTGATGGGAGTGCTCTGGGCAGGTGTGGGTGGACCAGCTCGTCCTGCGAGCGGCGCAGCGAACAAGCCGTCGTCAGAATCATCGTCGTCAGAATCCATAGGCTCCAGATTTGGAGACTTCGTAATGAACGACACTCGCGCTTCTTCGAAGTCGTGAGTGGGGCCGTACACTGACACCCGTGATGGTTCTCTGCTCAAGGTAGACTCTGGAGCGTGCGCTGTATGGGGACTTCGAGTTGGCGAACGAGACCGCTCGTCTCTCGATCGCGGTGCTGTCGGATCGGGCATTTCAAGGCTGAGGTCTGGCCTCTCGTTGGACGCGTCGTCTCCGAAAGCTTCCTCATAGTCAGGTATTCTGAAAGGTATATTTCCCTTGCTCATTGTGAGCTCGCCGGGGCTGCGAGGCGACCCACCTGGACTATTTCTTCCGGAGCCAGATCTAGCTGCGAATCCATTATCCTGCAATACCTGTTGTGAAGGTCGAATGCTTTCAGGCGAGCCTTCGCTGTTTGCTGGTTGAGGACCCTTTGGCGGCGCCCTGTTCGCTGCTCCTATGCCTGCCCCAAGATTACCAGCGCCGATGATAGCAGCAGCGATGCCTCCCAGCCCGCTTGCAGCCTGAGGAATGGCTTTGCGCTTTTCTGACTGCGACTCTGTTGATCTCCGCTTATCTTTGCCATCATCACTCTCGGGCCATGAGCCGCGGTTTTTGGCCCTCGACAGCGAATTGGCTTTCAACAGTGTGCTCGTATCGGCTGGCACTGGTGGCGGCTCTCGCAGTGGGACAAGCTGCTTGGGTTTAGCATCGAATGGTTTCTTTACGTCCTCATAGGGAGAAGCGCGGGGTTCATCAAAGTCAACAATACGCTGACTGCGGTAGCTGAGGTTGTCGCCTGAAGTGGGGTTCAGGTCAGGACTGTGTCCATTGGCCCTCTGGAATCGACTCCTCAGATATTCTTCCTGCTTCCGCTTTGTTTCTTTGCGGTGCTCTTCAGCAGCGGCTTCGAGCAGCTTTCTTCGTTCCTCCTCGGCCAAGTCATCACGCGGTTCCCAAGCCGATTCTGGAGGCCTGTCACCTGCATTGTTCGGCATGGGTTCGGCTTTCTCTGCCATCTTGCGAAGAGCTGCACTCTTATCTGCGACTAGCGTGGACTCTCCTGACTTTCCTCCTGGAGAATCTAGTTGAGAGTCGGCGTTCAGCCGAGAGTATGCGTCCTCATCGATAGACCTAGCAGCTGTATGGGGTAGCGACACTCCTAGCCCGGCAGATGGAGGTACGGTTCCCTCTTGCGGTATCTTGACAAAAATCTTGAGCTCGCCGACTCGATTCCCATATTGCGACCGCGCCTTCAACAACTTTGAGTCGGACAGCGGGTGATCGTGGTCTTGTTGCCCAGGATTCGTGAGATGCAACTCTACACCAGATATCTGGCTCAGACCCTGACTCAGCTCCTCACAACACACAGCTCGTAGAGCTGCTGGTGAATCTACGTTGGTGATGTCGATGAGCCGGTAGTTCCAGCCATCTGGTGTCACAAAAGCGTATTTGCGGTCTTCCCTTCCGGATGTGCGAGTGCGACCTGTTGCTCGATTGTCGGAGTCTGTCTGAGCTGATCGTCTCGAAGGGGGTCGCTCGTTCAAGGAAGTCTCGCTTGAGTTCATGCCAGATTTCCCAAACAGAGACCCGCTTGGATGCGTACGATGACTTGCCGGACTGGTGGGTGAATCCAGGCTCGTGTCATCGGGAGATGGGTGGTTCTCCTTCTTCCGCCCGCCCATGATTTTCTTGAAGAAGCCCTTCTCATGATCTTTAGCACTGGTGGGCGCTTCCAAGTCATATCTAGCTAATCCAGTGCCCGGTCGTGAGCCTTCGTAACCGTTCTTCCGGTTCTCGTTGCGACTATCGGAACGATTATCGAATGATCTGCTTGATGGGGGACCCGAGCCAGTGTTTGCAAAGGTGGAGTTGATGGATTCGGTACTGTTGACGCGATTATGCGGGGAATAGTACCGCGATCCGTTGTTGCTCAGACCCGCACTGAGCTGACCGCCATTGGTCGCAAGACGGGCTGAAGGGAGCGCTGGGCTTTGCTGCGGACTTGCTTGGCGATAGTTCGACGCACCCAATGAAGATGGCGCAAACTCTGAGGATGCATTCGGGCTATGGCGTACAGGCTTTGGATCTAGGCCTTGCAGAACCTCCCTCGAATAGGGACTGCGTGCAGGTCCTTCTGAGAAATCTGGAGTAGGGCCGAGACCAGGCACAGTGAAATTGCGTTGCTGTGTAGAGATGCGCCTGGGTGGGTTCGTACTACCGCCAGGCGAGTGCAAGAGCAGCTGACGGCCCGGACTCTCTTCCCCATTGCCAGCAGTGGTTGGCGTTGATCCAAAGTCCATGCCTCTGGTGCCGATGTACGGTGAGTTCTCCACAGTACCCTCTGTTCCGGCGCTCGTCATGCCAGTGTCGGATCGTTGCGGTGCTGCGCGGGGGTTGGCGATATGGCCAGTCTCCACGATGGAGCGCACAAGTCTGCGCAGCTTGCGACCCTCGTCTCGCTCTCTGTTCTGATCCCATCCGGTCCCGCTTGCGGTGCATTGCTTGGCCAATTGGGGAAAGATGACCTGGTGCATCATGGCTACATTGCCTTTGCTGCCATGGCCGCGGCCAATGTCCAGAAACTTTGAGCCTTCCAGACCCAGTGTCCTGAACGTCTCTTGCCAGTCTCGTGAGAAGTTGTTGCTCGCTAGCCAGTGTTGGACGCGTTCGGCTGGCCAGTGCATCGAAGAGTCATGTGGGGATATGGGGGTCGTGCCATTGCTTTCGGACCGGTGATAGACACTGCCGTGATTCTGGACCATGGGGTTCTGCAGCGTTGCGGTTGGCGGCCCAGACGAGTCGTAGACCTGGGCTCTCTCGGTCGGTATGTTGAGGTGGTTGCGACTGCTGGGCGTCGGGGGCGCGTTGAAGCCGTTGTTGGAGCCATACTGCACGCTCTGGACGCTCTCGAGGAGGCTGCTGGAGAAGCCCTGGGCGGACGTGTCGGCGTTGGCGGAGTAGTTGTCGTCGCGGTAGTAGGGCTCGGGGTAGCCTCTCGAGGTGTGCAGCGGAGGGATGCCTACACCAGGCCCGAATGACTCGCCGCCGGGGATGTAGGTGGCTGACGTCAGTGGAGGTTCGCGCTCGTGCTGGATCTGCTGCGGCGGGGGCCCTGGCGGAGGGGGGATGCTGTGAGGGTAGCTGCGATACTGGCTCGGGTCGTAGCCCTGCTGCTGGTACTGGGGCCGCGGGGGACCCCAATTGTTGGCATGGGGCGGCGGCGGGATGGAGATGCCGCCCAGGTTGCCGTAGCCCGTCGGTCGTGGAGGCGGCGGGGGCAGGGCGATGTGGCCGGCGGGCGTGCTCGAGGGCTGGGGCGGCGGAGGGGGGATGTATTGATGCATCGCTGGACCCTGGACGGTATGCGCCCGTCCGCGTGGGCTCGAGGCAGGCGCGCTGGGTCCGCCGGGGGAGAAGGAGGGATATGGCGAGCCGAGGTTGCTCAGGCCCAGCGGCTGCAGCGACGACGAGGGCGACGAGGTGACGCTGGGGATCTCGGGCAGCGGGAGGCTGGTGGGCGGGTTGCGATTCGGGCGCGGTGCGCGACGGGCTGAGCGGTCGGAGGGCGTCGATATGTTGGACGCGGAGCGCTGGCGGGACTCGTGGGTCATGTCCTCGTATCAAATCAGCAGAGCGGCCGTCCCATCACGACATGACGCTGCCGCGGAAACGTCGTCCAGAGGCTCCTTGGGCTCCTTTGAGGAACCTGTGGGTCCCAGAGCCTAGCGGACAGTGCAATACGAGCTACGAAGCGCGGAGCCGTTGGCACGAACGGGGGGTGAACGCTGGAGCAGTGAATCGAGGGCAGAAACGCGGCGCCTGCGCTTGCGTCGACGTGGGCGCTTCGAGGATGGCGGATGCGCTTGGCCGGCGTCGCAACAAAGATGGGCACTCCAGCGCCGGCAGATGCAGGTCCTGGCGGGAGATTGCAGCGTCAGAAGACACGGCGGCACGACAACAGCGGCGACGAGGGGCACGCAGCGACTGAGCGACCGAACGCGCCGCCGTCGACAGCTGCCTGAGGGCTGGCCGTCGTGAGAGGCACGGGCCACAGGTGAAGCGTGCAAGGTGATTTGTTGGAGGCGCCCAGCACTCTGACGCTGTCAGCCGTTGCGCGCTCTCGACCCGCCTTCCACGCTGCAGTAACTTTCAATGCGCATGGTTCATTACGTAGCGTTCCGGAGAGACACCGTCGACCGTGTTTCATGTCACACGAGCACGTGGCGGTGCACTCGTGACAGCCACACCAACAGAACGAACCACGGCTACCGTCTCGCAGTGAGCACCAGCCGAGGCCGGGGCTGCGGTGCGGTGCGTCAGGGCTGAAGCTATCGTCTACCGTTAGTCAGGAACTGAGCGGAACATGCCACCTGCATCGGCGCATCCGTACGACCATCCACGTAGCCATTCTAATACCCAGGTAGCCACCTTTCCTCGTATCAACAATTTCAGACTCAGCTCCTTCTGCGATCTCCGCCAAACCTACCCGTCGAGTACACCGCTTCAACGGTGTAGACACATTTCTCTGGTCTCCATGTGTCCTTCTACTAATCCGTGGTGGGGCAGCGGCTACCTGCCTAGGTAGGTAGCAAGCACCTGGGCAGGGTCAGCCTCCTCACGTAGGCCGTAAAGCGCGACATGTACACCCACCAGGAGCACCATCATCAAGAGCAGGAACTGTTCTCCTGAACATCTCCAATTCTTGACGTGGGTCAAGATGGCAATCTGTCAGCGTCTCAACTCTGCCATAGGAGTGCCTCGAGCGGGGCGTGTTCTTCATTCCCGGCATCGTGAAGCTTGCCATTCCCTCGCAGGCACCTTCAGAAGCTGGGGGTCGGCGTCCGAGGAGCCCGCACACCATCGCAGCATTTCAAGCACTAGAGCCTCCCCGCGCATCCATGTCCTGGGCCTGGGAAGTGTAGGCACTTTCACAGCTCACTCGCTTGCCGAGATACCCGCAAGGCCAGTAGTAAACCTGCTGCTACATCGTCCTTCTCTCATGAACGAGTACCTAAGAAACGGGAAGAGACTTCTACTGCAGACTTGCGAGGGCCAACAGATTGCCCGAACGGGTTATGACGTGGAAATATTGTACGGAAAAGAATGGCACACGGTGCAAGAGCTGTGCATAGCTGGGAATGCTGAGGTACTACAGCTACCAGGACCCCCAACTGACGAAACTATCAACGATCTTGTCGTATGCGTCAAGTCTACGCAGACTGTGGCAGCCCTCCGACCTCTTCTACCCCGACTCTCGCGCACGTCAAATGTCACATTCCTGCAGAACGGAGCAGGCATGATAGAAGACGCAAATATGTTCTTGTGGCCTGATCCACACACGCGACCAAATTATATTACGGGTGTCATCTCCCATGGTATCACTCTGAACGGGCCCTTTGATGTCACCCACACAGGGCCAGCAGCAACATCGGTAGGCCCCGTCCCGCGAGAAGATGGCGATATATCACAAGCACCTTCGCCTCTCCTGGAACTCCTACCTCTTGCACCTCGCCTGAACTGTCGGTCTTACCCATGGCCCACCATACTCCAGATACAACTAGAAAAGCTTGCCTGTAACGCTCTCAGCAACCCTATCTGCGCGCTCGAAGATGCCGTAACCGCATACATATTAAGCATCCCAGAAACCAATACGAGGCTCATGCAAGAGATCTCGTCTGTCATCCTCGCTTTACCAGAACTACAGGGCGTAGAGGGAGTAAAGGAAAGGTTTTCAGCGAAAGCCTTGCATGCTACTGTTATGGATATAATCGAGAAGAACAGAGCGACGACCGTTAGCATGGTATGGGATATGAGGCATAGAAGAGAGACTGAAATCAGATACATCAATGGATACTGGGCAAGGCGAGGACGAGAAGTGGGTGTGAGAACGCCGCTAAACGACGAGTTGGTAGAGAAGGTACAGGCGATGACGAAAGACAGACTGCAAGAGACAAAGTCGTGATATGAACATTCGATTGCATGCTTAGAAAAGCTTTGACATTGACCAGTTTTCGCGTTTGCTGCCACGCAGGTGATGATGCATAGTTACTAAGAACATGCTGGCAAAGTGGTTCCGCTACCATGGAATTCCCACGAAGCTAAGGATGCGCCCCACTTCCAGATGTCTCGACTTCTTCACCCATATCGATTGCGTGTTTGATGCGACACAGTTCCATTGTGGATTAGTCTTGTTGCGAAGAATGTCGTCGTCAAGGACACTTCGAGCTGCGAGTGCACGCATCCGGTAGCAATACTATGCCGCAGACTTGGTAGCTCACGCCACCTGGGCTGACAAACGGCGTGGTATGCTGCGCGTCGCGTTACTATGGTGCAGCATCCCACATGCACCCGATGCACTCGCACGAGACAGGCCCAACAATGGCGCTGGCCGGTAAAGACCGGACATGACCTCATTGCTGTAAACTTCGCGGACCCTTAAAGGTAGCTGCGCCCAACAGCCTGCCATCACCACATCAAACAAACTACTTTCTTAGCATCCAAAGCTTCATCTCTCTGACAGCTTGGCAACATGGCGCAAGATCTACGATCGCAGGATATCAAAAACCCAATCGACGTCGCAGAGGTAAGTCATGGGTTGTACACGCGTGTGAAAGTGCGCTAGCTCACAAGAACCCCAGTACCTGTTCCGTCGACTTCAGCAAGTCGGCGTTGAGTCCGTCCATGGCGTTCCAGGAGACTACAACCTCGTCGCACTCGACTACATCCCCAAAGTCGGCCTGAAATGGGTGGGCAACTGCAATGAGCTGAATGCTGGTACGTAGAGCCTGTTCTTGCGTTCTGGCTATCAGCGGCTCGCTTGCGGGAGCGACCGAAGTCGATCCGTCTGTCTCATGCGATAGATGCTGACGATCATTACAGGTTACGCCGCAGACGGCTACGCACGAGTCAAGGGCATTTCTGCATTGGTAACCACCTTCGGCGTGGGTGAATTGTCTGCTGTCAATGCCATCGCCGGAGCCTACTCGGAATATGTCCCAATCGTCCACATCGTCGGCTACCCATCGACGGTATCTCAGAGGAACGGAGCGCTGCTACATCACACTCTTGGAAATGGCGACTTTACGGTCTTCTCGCGCATGTCCAAGGAGATCTCGTGTGCTGTCTCGATGCTCAACAGCCAGCATGAAGCGGCCATGCTGATCGACAACGCCATTCGGGAATGCTACCTGAAGTCAAGGCCTGTCTACATCTCCTTGCCTAGCGACATGGTAACGAAGAAGGTCGACGGCGATCGCCTCAATACTCCGCTTGATCTGGATTACCCGCAAAACGACCAAGAAGCCGAAGACTACGTCGTTGACGTGGTACTGAAGTATCTGCACGCGGCAAAGAACCCCGTCATTCTTGTAGATGCATGCGCTATCCGCCACCGAGCATTGAAGGAGACTCACGAGCTCATCAAGAAATCTGGAATACCCACATTCGTCGCCCCAATGGGAAAGGGTGCGGTAGACGAGACTCTGCCGAACTATGGTGGTGTTTACGCCGGAGATGGTTCAAACGCTGGTGTGCGTGAACGCGTCGAGTCGTCCGACCTCGTGCTCAGCATTGGTGCTATCAAATCCGATTTCAACACTGCAGGCTTCACCATCCGCATGTCACAGCTTACGACTATCGACCTACACAGCTACGGATGCAAAGTACGATACTCGGAATATCCTGGTGTTAGAATGAACGGTGTTCTTTCCAAAGTCACAGCCAAGCTTGGAAAGCTGAACATCGAATCTGGACCCAACCCGAACAACAACGTCCCGGACAAGGAGACTTCATCGACAGAACCAACCATCAAACACGCCTGGTTCTGGCCAAAGCTTGGTCAGTGGTTGAAGAAGGATGATGTCCTCATCACCGAGACTGGCACCTCCAACTTCGGCATCTGGGAGACTCGCTTCCCAGCAGGCGTCAACGCCATCTCGCAAGTCCTCTGGGGCTCCATCGGTTACGCAACCGGTTCTTGTCAAGGCGCTGCCCTCGCCGCAAAAGAGTCAAACATCAAGCGCACCATCCTATTTACAGGTGACGGTTCCTTCCAACTTACCGCTCAAGAAGTCTCTACTATGATTCGAAACAAGCTGGCTCCCATCATCTTCGTCATCTGCAACAAGGGCTACACAATCGAGCGACTCATCCACGGATGGGAAGATTCCTACAATGACGTCCAGGAATGGAAGTACAAGGACATTCCCCGCGTCTTCGGCGCTGAAGAAGGCAGTGTACTCACATATAGAGTGGAGACGAAGGAGGAGGTTGAGAAGTTGTTCCAAGACGAAGAGTTCAGCAGTGGCGAGACGCAGAAGATGCGGTTTGTTGAGTTGGTCATGCCGTGGGACGATGCCCCGGCGGCTTTGAAGGCAGTTGCTGCTGCGGCGGCTAAGACGAATGCTAGTGCGGAGTAGACAATGGATCGAGGGAACGACAGGTAGTTGACGATGTATTAGCAAGGCGAAGACAATAGGGTATGGCATTGCGTAGGATTCTCTTCTCTTATACGAATGATGACAACATGACTCTCTTCATGTACAAAATTCCCATTGATACTTGCATGTCGTCTTCATAATATCAGCCTTTTATTGCTGTTGCCCCCTACGAGCACGTCGTCGCCGTCCACATCCACGGCAAACGTCAGAGAGGGAGTTTTATTGATTCCTACAGTTGTATACAGCGAATACAAGGTGTTGGAAATACACCTGCATTGAGATCACTATATAGAGTTACCGACTGCGTTTTGTTGCCCTGCTCTACATCAACACTTCACCGTAATAACATGAGCCTTTATGGCCACAGAACCAGACAGCAGCTATCGAGCTAAACTTCCATACTCATGACGCTGGCGTCGCCTCTACGTCTTAGGGGTCGTCATTATCCACATCCTTGTCCCCATCCTGACCTTTATCCGTAGCCTCGTTCTTATACTCATCTGTAAATGGGTTCTGGTTCCGACCTTGGTCCTGGTCATGGGCATTCGCCGCGTTCTGGCCGTAGAAGCTCCATACCACATTATCCCAGTGGTCTGCAGTAATCGTCTTACCAGCAAACATCTTGAGCATGTATGAGAACTCGTCGTCGGAAAGATTACCCTGAGAGGGCACATAGGAGGACCCATCAACTGCAGGGGCGTGCGAATCTGCAGATGGCGCACCGGGTGTCTGTGGGCGAACTCGCTGCAGTGTGTTTTGATACTCCAAATGGTTGACGGACTCTCTAAGACGGATGTAGAGTTGGTTCATGGCGTCGACCATGTCGCGGGTGTCGGTCTGTTGATCTTCTAGCGCTTTGATGCGGGCTTCCATATCGCTGTTCGCTGCAGTCCCGGTAGTAAGAGGTCCAACACCTGTATCATGATCTTTTGAAGTGGAACGAGAGGGGTTCAGGCCATGTCCCTTCTGATTTTCCATCTTTCCCGTAGCTGAGATAGGCTGGAAGGCGACTACCTCACCGTCTGTGTTCTTGATTTGGATAGCACGTACAGAGCGGGCAGGCTTTGGAGTCGCTGTCATGTGGTTCAATTGACCAGCCTGGTTCTGAGCCGCGTGACGAAACGGATCCCTAGAGGAAGAAATTGATGGGGAAGAGCGGGTGGGCAGAGACATCCTCGAAGCCTCATCCCCCGCGCGACCAGCTTGTCGATCGGCCCCCAGACCAGGGAACTCGTCTATTGCTTGGTCGGCGTCACGCTGAGAGCGTTCGTCTTGGGCTATGCTAAGGCCTGGTGGGAATACGGCGCTTGGTCGGGGTTGATTGGTTGTGTTTCCATGTACACCGGCTGTCAACCTGCCGTTGAAGTCCTCGCCAGATGGCTGTCTGCCAATCGCACTGTTGAGTCCCATCCTGCCAAACGGAGACAAGCCGTCATTGATGGAAGGGCTGCGATCTGGCGCAGGTCCTGCAGCGCCACTGTTGTGCCCACCGCGGTTGTTGGTGCGCTCAGTTCTGTTCGAGCCTCTGCCTCTTCCCTGTCTTCCCCTTCCAGACTCATTGCGACGGTCACGCGACTGTGTATCGCGAGGACCCGTAGGCGCATTTGCTGGTGGGGCGGGGGGATCTGGTTCATTCTCGCTATTCGCGCCGCCAGGAGCCCACTTTGAGCTGTTCATAGTCCTTCTGTTGTGATTCCGCGTGGAGTCGTGCTTGTGTGTCAAAGAGGGTGACTGATCCGAGTTGGAATGCGGGATGAGAGCCCGAGCTGGTGCTTAATGTAGGAAAGAGCAATCGCGTCAAGGAGAGCAAGCAGATTTGCTCAAGCAAGCAGTGCGAAAGGAGTGGGAAATGAAGCACGGGACTGGAAGTAGAGCTCGCAGTGCGTAGAAACAGTCAGTAGGCTCGCGCTTCGAGTTAGCGCAGGGAAACGATACGTCAGCTCAGCTCGCGTTTGCTGTGTCGTGTGCGCACTCTCAGTTCGCCATCTGGAGCTAATGGGTCGAGTTTGGATGGACACACACGAAGCCTTGGATCGACTCTCGACCTCTGTAAGTCAGTCTGATCTATCCGATTCGTTGTCATATGCGTTGTTTCTTGCATGCGAATGCAATCCATATGTATTCATCTATCGTTCCCTCGTATTATGTTCATGTACCAGCCACCTCTTTTTGTCCTTTTCTCAACATGTCCTTATTATACTCATCTTCTAATCCTAGACTCTTCCTTTACAAAGCGATAGCAAAACCCACGGCTACGACCGCAGTGCTAATCGCGGTCCACAATGTCCTGCCACCAATCATGGCGCCACTGGCGTCACCCGAAGCAGGGCCGCTCGAGCCCTCGCCATCTCCCGTTGGGCTCGGCCTCGGGGGTGGGAAGCTTGTGTTGGACGGCACGTCGGTAAGGTTCTGCACGGTAATCCAGGTCGCCGCCAGAGCAGTCGTCAGGTTCGCGTCTGCTGCAAACTTGCTGACGTTGAAGCCCACTCGGTTGTTCGCCAAGTCCGCGTACATGGAGGGTATGCTGAAGTTGCGCGGCTGCTGCATGAGGATGAATGTGTAGCTGTGGGGGCTGTCACCCACTGGAGGTGAGGGCTGGAGGTATGGGACGGGGTTGTCCGACGGAATGTCGAGGGCTGAGCCAGTTGTGTTCGCGGAGATGGGAACAGAGCGTGTGACGTTGGTAGCGATCCAGTGGACTAATTGGACGCGCGAGTTGTTACGGGGCACGTCGAGGTCGACCATGAGGAGGACGCATTGGCCGGGGCCTCGCTCGTCGGAAAACCATACTGGCGACGAGACGGTTGGGGGTGCTGCGGTTTCTGGTGGTGATGAGTGTTAGTTGGTGTTTGGCAGTACTCGGTTCGACTGCGCCGCGACGACAGCGGATGGAACGTACCGGGACGAGGAATGCGCTCTCCACCGGGCGACACGGTATTGTTGCCGTACGTCACGGTCAAGTTCTGAGTGACGTCGATGGGAAAGCCAGGCGCCGATCCCGCTGTCGCAACACCTGCAAGTAGCGCAGTCGCGCTGAGAACGGTCTTGGTGAACATGGTTGGTGTCTTGGCTGGTGTTGTAGTCGGCGTTGTTGTGGAGCGGGTCGTACTGTTGTGATGCAGTGGGTGCTTGATGGTCGAAGAGCAACGGGCGCAAGCAGCTTCTTTAGTATTCTGGCGTGAACCTACGTCGGCTGCAGGAGCTTAGGGCTTGATGCGCAGCTAAAGGCCTATTTCCGTGTAGCCGGCGTGACAGCAGAGGTTCATGACGTTTACCAAGACTCGGTCCCTTGCTCGGGGTATCGCACGGCCAGCGGACGGAATCCCGGCACAGCTCAAGAAAAGGCTGGGGCTGGCCGCCTGAGGGGCCTTGTTCATGCCGCAGCCAGAATTGTTCCAAGCATCGCGCTGGTCGCCTCGGCCTCAGGAACTTCGCTAATGGAATTTACCATGTTGTCCGCGAGTGTATGTAAGCACGCGTCGTGATCTGGTTGCGGTTGCGACGCATGCTCGCCTAGTTGGGGCCAAAGAGACGGGAGCCGGCTGAACACCCAGCTAAGGCCGCCCTCATCGCACGCTACCAGCAATTAAGCCACGCATGAATCAAGTATGCCTGAGATTTGTCTATATGGTTTCGAGGCCTTGCATCCTCGCATGGACTTATCGGCAGCAGCCCTATCACCTCTCGCTCGGGATGCAGACGTCGTGTCCGCACAAGCGCAATGGCATCAGAAGCCGCGCCTCATCAGCAATCCTCCAGGGCTATTATAAGGTGATCATGTGGTCTCGCGCAGGGCCGACACCAATCCATTTGACCTTGACTCCGACGAACTTTTCAATGTACTCAATGTAACTCCTCGCTTGGCTGGGCAGGTCGTAGTAGCTTGTCACGCCAGTCGTCGGCTTCTTCCAACCTGGCAGTGTATCGTATTGTACTTCGACTTGGGCAAGGATCTCGGGGTTCGCGGGGAAGCCTTCAAGCACCTCGCCCTTGTACGAGTAGGATGTCGCAACCTTGAGCTCGTCAAATTCATCCAGGACGTCGAGCTTGGTGAGGTTGATGGCGGTGTAGTCGTTGCACGCGTGTGAGTGCTTGACAACGACCAGGTCGAGCCAGCCGCAGCGGCGCTTGCGACCGGTTGTAACGCCGACTTCATGGCCGACTGACTGAAGCTTCTCGCCCACCTCATTGAGCTGCTCGGTAGGGAAGGGTCCGCTACTACTTGTTAGCCTCTGAGTTTGTCTTTCGGGGCGATGCAACTCACGATCCGACACGGGTAGTGTATGCCTTGACCACGCCAATGACCTCCTTCAGTGATCGCCATCCCAAGTTGAGACCTGTGATGACACCTCCAAGACCAGTGTTTGACGATGTGACGAAGGGGTATGTGCCGTAGTCGATGTCCAGCATCAGCGCGTTCGCACCCTCGACGAGGATTTTGGCGTTCTTCTCCTTTGCCGATGCGAGGAGCGGGATCTGGTCGACGACGTAGGGAGCAAGCTTCTCGCGCAGAGTCTTTGGCATTGTCAGTCTTTGCCCCGTATATTCCAACCCCATTGTGACTCACCTTGTACTTCGTAATCTCCTCTTCCACATCGTACTTGAGTAGATCACCGTATCGCTTCTGGAACGAGTTGGCTAACCTCCTGAGCTTCGTCTCGAAGATCTGCTCGTCGAAGAGGTCGCACATGCGGAGGCCGCTCCTGGTCATCTTGGTGCTGTAGGTTGGGCCGATACCCTTCTTGGTCGTGCCTGCATCCCGCCATCAGCACGTCAGTCCCGCAGCAGGCGCGTGTGCTCCTCACCAATCATGCCACCACCCAATTCCACCTCCTCCAGGCCATCCACCATCTGGTGCACATCAAACACGACATGGGCGCGGTCCGAGATGAATATTCTTCCGTCCGTCTTCAATCCGTGTTTCTCCAGCGCTTCCAGCTCCTTGAAGAAACTAGGTACGTGGACGACGCAGCCACTTCCGATGACATTGATGCAGCCGGGGTTTACGAGACCGCTCGGGAGGATATGGAAATCGTATGTCACTCCGTTCGCGACAATGGTGTGTCCGGCGTTGTTGCCGCCCTGGGCGCGGGCGCAGATTTGCGACTCATGGGCTAGGATATCGGCCAATTTTCCTTTTCCTTCATCTCCCCACTGTGCTCCGAGCACCACAGTAGTCGACATCGTGAGGGCGAGAGACAAGAAGGAAAGAGTGGACGGGGCGGCAGGTGGGTTTTCAATTCCGCGTTGACTCGATCTAACAAATTCGTGCCCCACCCATCACCCCGCGATGCCGCAATTTTCCGCACGAGCCACCAGTGACGCATGTGAATGAGCCGCAATCCATATGTCTGGGCTGATCTGCAATCTTCGCAATCACAGCCTCTACATTGCTGTACAGCTACGTCGTTATCGTGGTAAACGCATCAAGAAATTGAGAAATCTCATTTCTAACATCTACAAACACTCCCATTGGAAATTTAATCACATCCACACCTATCCTTCTATCCGCGCCAAACACCCGGACCCGGTGGCTGATACGTTTCTGGTGCCGCTGTATACTTGTTCAGGTCAACAAGAATTCCCGGGTCATTACTTCTGCGGCCTCATGTTAGCATGTTCTTGGTGCTCATCAGTCTGACTTACTTGTAAGCACCTGGAAACGCAACTAACGGGCTCGGCAGCCCATTCCCTCCCTCAATTATCTTGATCTGCGAGCAAGCCAGGTAGAACTGCGCTTTGTTCGCTTGCATAGCCATATGCAGTGCGATGTGCTCAACGCGGAGCAGGTAATCGCCCGATGGCGTGGCAGCAGGGATTGTTGTGTTGGGTGTGAGATACTCGTCTGCGAAACGTCATTAGTAAGCGCGAAGTGAAGAGAAGGGACAGCTTACTCTGTCCTGGCCAGCTCATCTGTTTCTGCGCGTTTACGGTCGGCATCGTGGTACTAATCTTGAACCACACTGCACCACTCCCGTCCCAGTTCTTCACATCCTTGCCATCAGGAACTCTCGCAAGGTAGTATTGCGTTGGTCCCGGGTGATTGACTTGTTGCGTGGATATGTAGTGAATGATTGATCCGGCCGGCACGCTTGCGACGTTTGGCGCGGTTTTGGAGGTGTAGCAGCGGATGTCTGCGACCGTGGGGTTCTGGACAAAGTAAGAATCATAGACACATCATGAGCCAGTGGTGAATCGAATGCTATCTCACCTCGATGCCTTGCTTGGTGTTCGCATTCTTGGTCTCGCGGGTTGAGGCCCAGTCTTTATCTTCTGGCTTGCCGTCTACGACAAGACGTGGGAAGGTGTCTATACGTATGAGACTCATATCACCGGGAATCATGTAACGTTAACTCACAATGTGCCTTCACCGCCGTGGCGGCTACCAGGAGTGCAATCAGTATCTGCATGATGAGTGATCAGATCTTTGCGCCTGAAGAGCAGTCAGCTCTCGCTTGACATCTTATGTATGCTTCATGACCCCAGTTCCAAATCGGACATGTGAGCTGAGTTGGGAACTATCGATAGATTAGCTTGGCGGTTTGGCATACACCGAAGTAGTCAACTGCAGACCATACACACATCACAATATACCATCATCGACAAAAGATCCAATAGATATCAGCCTTCTTATGAATCATGTGCCACGGTCCAGAATCTGCCGAAACAAAGTAGGCCAATGACTAGACCGCATGCTGCCGGTAGCTCATCAGATCAATCGTAAAGTTCACCATCACAACGAATAAACGGAGAGTTTAGATGCCCATGTTTATTGGGCAAGCTGTAAGGGAAAAGTTGAATTCCCAAATGCCCTACGCTAACATCGAGCAAACTAAAAACGAACGAAGTGTTGAGGTCGTATCGAATCGTAAACACACACACATCTAGTGCATGTAGCGGAACTCGGGGTGTCTATATCCGAGATCCTTAATTTGAGCAGCAGTCTTGCCGACCAAGCGGTGGTCTCGCCTGCCCATATCACGCTGCTTGTTCTCCCACTTGCAGTAGCAGATACCGAATATGGCGAGAATGCAGACGCAACACTGACCAACCAAGTTGATGGTGTGGCCGATTGGGTATCGTGGCGCGTCAGCACTTGTGTAGGTCCTGTAATGTATTAGCCTAGGATCTGATTCAATCCTCCACATGATTTGACGTACCAAGTCGCGAGAATACCTCCAGCGGTACCCAGTGTGACAACGTAAGCAGTTGAGACGGAGCGGACAGCAGGGCCGGCCGCATTATTCGCCGCCCACGCAAGGAAGCCAGGACCTCCGGGAAATGCACCAATGGTGATCAAGAAGATACCGCCGTATCGGACGTTAGGGTCGGTCGCCCATCGCATGATCGAGAAGCCCGCAATAGCCGGGAGCGTAAAGACAGCGAGGTAGACACCACGGCGGTTCGTCTTGTCGGATGCGAAAGCTATTGCGATAGCGATCAAGCAAGCACATACATAGGGAGGTACTGAGTAGAGTTGTGCCTTGGTGGCCGTCCATCCGAGATCCCTGAGGATAGTGGGCTAGTAATGCATGTTAGTAAACCATAGGTTCTGGGGAGGATATCGCCTTACCATGAATAGTGAGATACCCTGTACAGTGATGTTGATGAAGAAGAAACCAAAGGCACAGAAGTAGTTTGTGATGTTCATCACGGCCCGCTTGACGTGATGTACTTCAGTCTTTTCGTTCTCATCGGCTCCTCCCTTCAACACAAGTCTCTGTGTGGCAATCATTCGTTCGCGCTCGTTCAAGAACCAGCATTCTTCTGGGCTACGAGGCATAAGAAAGGGAGCAGCAAGGCCGACAATGACGGTAAAAAGTCCCTCAAAGAAGAAAATGTTACGCCAGGTATGGAGAATCATAGTCGAAGCTCCCCATGGTGGAATACGAGCGAGACTGTAGTGTAATTAGTCTTTCATGTAATCTCAAGAATGTGACAGGACTTACGCAGTAGCGAGCAGTCCACCAAAAGCTCCAGCCATTGAGGCCGCGGATACGTAGATACCGATGCGGAACAAAAGTTCGTTGCGCTTGTAGAAACATGTGATGAAGAATGCCAATCCCCTATAGACGGATGGTTAGTATGCACTACAAATAACGATAGAAGGTACTTACGGCATCACACCACCTTCAAACACACCTAAGAAGGCCCTTGCAACCAACAGCCCTGCGAAGCTGCTCACAAAGGCGCTGCATAGTGAGACGAAACCAAAGCCACAGACGAGAAGTGGCAAGTAGTATTTCGGGCCAAGTCTCTTAAGAAGGATGTTGCTCGGTACTTCGACGAACATGTAGACAATGTAGAAGATCGAGGTAACCCAGTTGAAACGGACACCTGTGTTGAGACCCAATTCCTCCCCCATACCCTGGATACGCGCGTTTCCAACATTAACACTTTCAAGGTGGTTAGCGAACAGTTTTGCGCAGAGTGAAATGATACGTACCGATCGAGGAAACAGAGCAGGTAAAGAAAGGTCGTGAGTGGCACAATCACGCGGTCCAGTTTACGTCGAACCTTCTTCTCTTCCTCAGCTGTCCAGGTAAACTCGCCGTCTGTAGATCGGTCGCTTCCGTTGGCCTCCTCAACTAGCAAATCCGTTAGCACATGTTCGCGACAAGATTAGTAAACAACGTACAAAGCACATTGTCTCCCTTCTCCAGCTCAGCAGGGGTTGGGTGGTTTGGGTGTGTCCCCGTTGATACCATCCCGATTTGTGCCATCTTGTCCAAGTAGGATGCCGAATTCGAGATCTAAAGGATGCGAAGCGAAATCTCTTCGTTGTGTCGTGGCCCCACAAGTTCCGAAAGTCTGGGGAAAGGAATCTGGGGAAGAGCACAGCCCATATAAGAACGTACGATGCGTCCCGGTATCCGAACAAGCTTACTCGTCGCACGTCTGTGTCTTGGGTCGCAAGTCGAAAGCCAGGAAGAGGGAATCGGCAGTTACTTCGCAGCCCTTCAGAGGATGGCAATACGGCACCATGTTTAGCTTGATGTCCGCTCCACCGCGCGCTCTTGTCCCGTTCCAGCTGGCGGCTTGATTGAACAGGGAGCGAAGTCGGTGCGGAAATTTTACCGAGTCGACACAGAACCCTACATAACGCCGCATAATTATCAACGGCCTCCTCCTTGGTTGGCGTGTTGCGGGGCCGTTCTCTTGGCTGACATGGGTTGACTCGTGGAGCCCGCGAGGGTGACGGGCGGATGCTTTCATTGTGGTCATTTTGAAACGCCACGCTTGGCGAAGCGGGACGAGAACTTTCGTGTTGCTAGCAGCTCGCGATGCGCTTCGGCAGTTCTGTTCATCTTCTCAATGCTTCCTGATGGTGTTAACAAACTGAAGTTATGGAGTTCTTCTCCTCATAGATTGAACTGGGGTAGGGCGGATGATTGCGGTCAGATTACGGGCGTAATGTGTGACAGAAGATTTATCCACCGTGGACGAGTTTTGCTGCCGCACCAACAATGTGGGTGATTGACTGCTGCATATCAGCGCGGCAGGATTGCATACGGTCTACAGTATTCCAGACAACTGGATATCCTTGCCGCCGAGGTCTAAAGTGATGCAACTGGCAGCCTTCACAGATCATGATGTACCTTTGCTGCTCGTGCAAACAATAACATCCCCGCAATTTAGCCGGAATCCTTCGTCGTCCGGTGGATTTTCTTGGTTTCTTTGTGCCTTTCCGAGCAACAAAATGCAAGAAATCCACCGACGCGTACTCGCAAGTAGAGCCCCTAAGCTTCTCAGTGAGTAGAGTGTGTGATAGGGTCCATCAAAGTGGGCGGGTCTCGTAGCTGGACTGTTCCGCTCGGTCTAGCCGTATAGTGGCTGCAGGCTTATGGCTCGCACAAACACAGAATGCAAAAGCTTTGGGAAGTCGAAAGACGCGACTCGGTGGCCGAAGATGGCTGTCAGTGCTGCGAAGTAGGACGGGCGCCGGCGTCGGGGAACAGGGCGCTCTTGCCAAGCTGTCGCGCCACGTGGCTGAGATACTGAGCTTCACAACATTGTGAGTTCCATAAATGCATACTGACCTACAGAAGATCAAACAATTTCAATTCGACAAGGATTCGCAATTGCAGTATTCAAAGCGCCGATCATCTCCAGAGCCTCATCCTCAGAGCTTCAACTTCTCGAGGCGCTGTATCAACGACCCACGACTCCACAAATCATCTCGTCAAGGGCCACTTCCCCTCACAAAAACATGAACCTCCACAGCCGCACACGGGAACGGATGTCCTTTCTCGGCAACGCTACCTCTGGCGTCTCGCCTTCGTCTCCACCAACTCCTTCATCACGTCTCTAATCTCATGAGGTCTTACCGGCGCGTCATCCAGATCCACCTTGAAGCTGATGATACTATAGATGCGTGGGCTTTGGCGGCTTGGGTGGCTTCTCCGGCTTTCCTTTCGGTAGCTGATCGAACGTGGCAGTCGTCTTAAGGGCGGGTTTGTTCCCGCGATCATCCTCGGTTTCGGCTATTCGATCATGTGACCACTCTTGGACATCGCCTTCAGCAACTTAAACTCCGGAAAGATCAGCTTCGTGGTGATCAAATACACGCCGAGAGTTCTGCGCACCGTTCTCAGAGAGAGCTGTTTGCAACTCTTCTCGAAGCTCCAAAATTGCGATTTCCAATGCCATATTCTGGTCGTCCATTTGTCGGACGAACACAGCTTGCTCTACCGCCAAGATGTCAAGCTCAGCATTTACTTCTTCAGTATGGCGCCGGCCATCTGACAGTAGCTCTTCCAGAGTTGCTTTGACCTCATCTTCAACCAATTCCAAGCTATCTGCAAGCTCATCTCTCTCTTCTTCCAGCGCGTCCATCTGTTCCCTCAACGCATGCACTGTGTCTGTCTCAGCAGCGTGAGATCTAGTTAATCGCGCGAACGCTTCATCGCGATTAGCTTCTTCTTGCTCTAGACATTCTCCGCAGTCTTCGTCCCTGTCGTTCTCGAGCTTTCTCCAAACAGATTGGTGATTGGCAGTTTCTGCGGTTTTGGCAGTGGCACAGGACCATGTCGTTAGATCTTGATGCCCGCAAGCGAATGTTGTCTCGAGATCGACGTGAACACAGATGTCTGCTGTTGCTACCTTTAAGTCCTGTTCACGCTCGGCTTTCCGTTGCTGGAGCATCCTAGCTGATACATTCCCAGCATCTCGAGCCTTCTGTTTCTCTTCGTTACGTTCGCGACGGAGGCGATTTATGAGTTCCGTTACACAGGGTCTGCATTCGTACTGCCTTGTCCTACTATGTTCTGCAGTCTTCTTGCAACTCCTCTCCCCACAGGGGAGGTTGATCTTGCTCTCGTGGCCACAGTCGTACGTAATTACGAGATTGGTACACATGACGGAAAATATGATTTTTGGGTAGCGGTATCCGGCGATCTCAGTCTGCGATTAAGATATGGGTGATAGACACGACTCTCGTAAAGATTCCGAGCATCTACGCTACAACCTTGGAATGATCAACGACGTATCACTCAGAGAGTCTTCAACAGCTTCAACCTTGCCATGTGAACCAAATCGTCACATTGGGCAAAACGTGTCACATTGGTACATGCTTCACAAAGGCAACTAATTACAAAACCATTACATTCGGCACACGGTTTCTGTTTTCCACAGAAAACGCCGTCCACTATCTGCATCCTGTCATCGCCAAACACACAATCTACTTGTCTGCTTCCCTTTATCACACGAGCCCAGGATGTGCACAACATATCGCGTTTACTTCTACTGCGGACACCTAAAGTCTACGACCACTCACGAGCACTCTGGCATCGAGTGCACAATCAACAAGGCGAAGAGTATCACAATCGACGAAAAGTGCAAGCGCTGCGTCCAACGAACATCTCGAAAGAACGTCCGACTCGACGATACCATGAACAGTGCGGAAGTACCGTCGATAGTAAAAGGCGAGGAGAGTGGCGCCCATAGTGGCGACAGCGAGCGATGATGGGAGGTGAAGAAGACTGGGTGTTTTCAATAGTTAACTTCACTATCATCGAACCGTCATGAACAACCCAGAGAGCAAGAAAACACATATGTCGGGTTCTGGATTGGAATCAGACTAGATACGCATACGATGAGGTAGCCCTCTATGCGGTGGTCTACGCTCACAGGTTCATTATGGAAGTCGTAGCATCGATAAAATACGACGTACTCAAATCTCGCGTTGCGTCCGATGCATGCAAACGTAATGACCTGGTGAAGCGCTTTTACGTTCATGGGAGTAGCCTATTGTCCAAATTATAGTCATATAAGCCCAGCGTGCAGTTCTCCATGGTCTCTTCAGCTCATTCCAAGCATCACAGCACCCTATATGGCAGACATCACTGTACCTGCCAGTCAAATTTACGCCACCTACCGCTCCCTTGGAAGATATCTGGAGAATCCCACTACCAGGCTGTGAGAAGAATGTCTAGACCCATCGCCTTATAGATTGCACGCGGCATTACTCGTGCCCGGCGAAGGCTCCATAGACAGCACCCCTCTTCTGGTGCTAGCCTTGTCGACGATGGACATAGAGCTCCCGCAATAACGCTCCTTATCATCATAAGTGCTGCGACCGATATTTCGACTTGTGACTATCCGTTGTTCGAGGGCTCGACGAGATCGCGGCCACTAACTGGCGATGGGTTGTCGGCACCCGAGGCGTGGACTTGAGATCGGCCTCTGCGCGAGGTGCTGGAGCGATTCCTGTATGCGAGATATGTGCGACGGGGGCGCTATGCGTGACATAGTCTTCGGCGAAGTCTGATGAGTGGTGTCGATGCGAAGAGAACGGGGCGGAGAGGAAGCTGTTGGACGCGTTCAGAACAGCTGACCCGAAGACGCGGTTGAATGAATATGGTCGGGGGAGCATGTGAACATATGGCATGTCTGCTCCATGTCTTGAGACGTGTCGTGAGCTACATCAGTGTAGACGACCTGCGGGTTGTGTAGGAAGCGTCGCAACCTTGGAAGCTTCCAAGGTTGGTTTCCCAGCCGCGTTCCGATGCGCGGGTGTTGCCGGCTATAATCGATAAGTTCCGACGGAGATTCCGATCAACTCACCACGCCACCTCCACAAACCCTTGACTTCGAGACTTCACACCCCAGATCACATTCCACTCAAATCACGACGCGTCTTACTTGATAACCAACATGGCCAAAGTCGAAGGTGCCCCTGCTCATGGCGCTGTAGCCCACCTCCTACCACAAACATACAAGCGATTAGTCTCGGAATGGCTGGAAGAGGACACACCAAGTTTCGATTATGGTGGTTTCGTAGTGGGCGAGGAGCTTTCGGAAGCGAAGCTGCTCGGAAAGAGTGAAGTGAGTGTTTTCGACTACTGTAAGTGCCGACTAACATTGACAGGGCATAGTAGCAGGCGTCCCGTTCTTCGATGAAGTGTTCCGACAACTAGGTTGCACGTGCGTTCATCTCACCAGATTACATGATCAAGCTCAATATTGACAACTACTAGCGTGGAGTGGCACGTCAAAGAAGGTGCTTCATTCCAACCCATCACCCACTGCGCTACTGTGCGCGGCCCAGTCCGTCACCTCCTTCTCGGCGAGCGCGTGGCTCTCAACACCCTCGCCCGCTGCTCCGGCATCGCGACCAAGTCAAATCGCCTACTTACTCTTTTACGAGGAGCTGGTTACCCAAACATTCTTGCTGGTACCAGGAAGACCACACCAGGTTTTCGACTTGTAGAGAAGTACGGCATGCTGGTTGGGGGCGTGGACGCGCATCGAGTTGATCTTAGTGCAATGACGATGCTGAAGGACAATCATATCGTTGCCGCAGGAAGCATCACCAATGCAGTGAGAGCCGCCAAAGCAGCTGGCGGCTTTGCAATCAAAGTCGAAGTGGAATGCCAATCGTTTGATGAAGCAGACGAGGCGATTGCCGCTGGTGCTGACATCGTCATGTTAGACAACTTCACCCCAGAAGGTGTCCAAGTTGCTGCTAAGGATCTGAAGGATAAGTGGGGACGGGGTACTGGAGACAGGAAGCAATTCCTCGTTGAAGTGAGCGGTGGGCTTACAGAGTACAACGTGGAGAAGTACGTCTGCGGCGATATTGATATCGTGAGCACGAGTAGCATACACCAAGGAGTACCACACGTGGACTTCAGTCTGAAAATCGTACCGAAGAGTAAAAAGGATGGAGGGGAGAGTTTAGCGGTATAACCTGACGGTGGGCGAAGGGGACTTGTGGGTATCCCTCATGTATCGACAGACATAGCTAACTAATTCAGTATAGTTATTTACGATATTTGTCACCTTTCGGTGGCATGACTTTCACTATGATACCGATTCCCAAAACTGTCAAGCGTCCATTTCATGACCTCAGACACCTCAGACTCTTACTCTTCTAGCAAGCATGGCAAGGGGCTCGAGCAACCGCTATCCGCGCTGATCTACGACACGGCAACATCACTAATCAAAGCGCTTTTGTAGTCACTGTCTTCTGAAAATCGTCCCACAATGCCAATATCGACTGCAATACGTGGCCCTCTATTCCTTCGGCTCTGGCGTCATCTAGCCGCTTTGCATCGCCTCCGCGGTCTGCGTCAAGCCTTTCCGACCAATCTTTCTCGTGGCTCTCGCACACAAGTCCTTTGATCTTCGGCAGCCGGCTGGCCTGATCACCGGTAAGAGGGTCTAGGTCCGCTTCCCTGCATTCCAAGGTTATATGGCCGTCGTCCCGGTCATGTCTGCTAGAACAACTCGCGCGTCCGCCGAACCTAAGCGATGGTCTCCACATACGCCTTGCTGCACCTTCAAACGCTTTCACTGTCTGTTGCGCGTTCGAAAGCTTCTCCTCGATCGTGCCGGGCTGGTGTACACCATGGAAAGGCCGACCACGCTGGCTGGCAATGCCCTTTGCGCCCGGATATTCAACAAGCCAAGGTCATACGTTAGGATCACTCAAGTCCCTAATTTTATCCAGCAGTGGGTATGCAAAGCCGAGTAAAACATCGTTACTCTCTTGGGTTGCGTTGGCAAGCGCTGGCGACAAGTATAAAGTTACGCCCGACGCTGTCTTCAACTAGACCCCATAACGGTGGGTCTGGTTGTGGACCTGACAAGGCCGTGCCCAATGAGCGCCTTCCGCTTTCGCAGAAGGCTTCCGCGAGAGTTCAAGCATCAAAGCTCCCGGCCCTAAGCGAACTACGTTTGCTTCGCTCACCTTCCGTGTGCGCCGTAGCCTAGGCACGAAGGAACGACGTCCTATCGCCTCAAGCTCGTGTTGTGAATTGTTTTGCTTGTATCGCATGGAGCCAAACCGCTTTCTTTTTACCGCCAGGTAGAGCTTCGCATCCTACATCGGGTACACCGAGTGACAGAGCACGCATGTGCCCCCTCTCGCACACCCATGGATGTCGAGGCGTAGAAAAGACAGGTATAAAAGGGTGAGCTGTAGGTATGCTCTTCGCATCACCATTCTCTCGTCCACAAACTTCAGGTTCATCAAGCCCTACAACATCATTGCTCTCCTCGCTTTTTCAATATGCAATACCTCAACACCATCCTCGCTTTCGCTGCTGCAGTGGCAGCTGTCGACATCAAGTCGCACGGCGAGTCACACTGCAAAGGTACCGAGAGGGTATATGTGAACGCCAAAACCAACCAATGCTATGCCGGTGGCGGTATATCCTACGCTTGGTCGTTCAATGCCATTCCCACAAACTGGAACCTGCAGACTCGATCTCACAAAGATGGAAACTGCAAAACGCTAGTTCACGCCTGGAACTCGAATGGTGCACGCACGGTCTGCCATGGCGCAGCCGTCAACAACTTGTTGTACACAGGTGCTGGATACAGCTTCGCCAGCAAGAAGAGGTCGGAAGACACAGTTTTCAACAGCGAAGACTGCATCTGGAAGCCAGACCTTATGACTCTGGGAGACGGCACAACATACAAGCTTACAGATGTTGAGGACGAAACCGCGAAGATCATGTAAGAGCAACCCTAAGCACCAGACAAGGCCCTGGATATGATGTACTAATTCACCTTCTCATAGACTCGCATATGGTGATAACACCACGATTGCCGAGAACATGCCAAGCCTATTCGACGAGTACATTACACAAGAGCGTCGCTGAGTGTGCCATCAAGATTGGTTATTGGTGATCTTTACTGCGATGCCGTGGCTCAATACATTCCATCCACTTCCTCCATTGCTACTGCGACAGCGCAGAGCAGACGCATTCACGACTTCTAAAGCTCACATCACACCCACTCAAGCAGGACTCCCGAAACGAGAAAGCGAGCAAATGATGTACTCCGGGAGAGACTAGTCTCGCTATATATTGTTGGAATATCACACACAAAATGAACTAAATCGATGGCCGGCCTACTCCGTTTCCACTACTTCTATGACCTCCACCTCTTATCTTTTGTGACACTTTGAGGATGACGATGGTATTGCTGATGATTCTCCCTGTATTTGAGTCGTATCAGAGTGAAGATGGCAAACCCATCGAAATGCAATTCTCTTACCTTATACTATGGAATGCTCTCCCAACACCACGCCAACCGTCATTCTCGTGGCACATTCACTTTCGCAACACCGTGCTATTGTTGGCTTACAGCGCAATAAAGAAGCATCAATAGTTTGGATAAGCGCTAGGTTATAGTGCAGCCGTGAACTCAATAGCAACAGCGTGGCATTGTGCTGGCGCACCTTCCGCCTTCCGACTTGGTATAACCATTCCTTTCCGGATTACGCCAACCTTCCTACAATGTCGCATCACTGTGTTATGGTCAATAGAATTAACCTATAGAACAAAGTCATTTTTTCTCTCTCTCACTTTTCATCGTTACCACAAACCTTTGCCGAACAAACACAGGTACAAATATGCGCACGAAATTATCGTTTGCTACGGCCCTGGCGGCTCTCGCCATCCTAGGAGACGCGCACGGAGACCATGCTAATGACAGCAGGCAGTACACTCTAACAGACGATCTTAGTTACAAGAACTTCTTCACTGCCTTTGACTTCTTCAACGAAACCGATCCGACCAAAGGCTTTGTCAATTATCAGAATCAGGAAGATGCGACCAAGCAGGGCCTAATAGGCTACCTTGAGGACACAAAGTCCGTGTTCATGGGTGTAGACTATACCAGTAAAGACCCTACTGGCCGCGCTTCTGTTCGCCTTGAAAGCAAAAAGAACTGGAATCATGGACTACTCATCGCAGACATCCGCCATATGCCTTCGTCGGAATGTGGCACTTGGCCAGCATTTTGGCTTTTATCGTCTTCAGTGCAATGGCCGAATGGCGGGGAGGTCGATATCCTCGAGGGTGTTAACGACTACGAAAGCAACTCTGTTACTTTACACACAACCAAGGGCTGTGTTGTTGATAACTCGACTGCGGCTGGAGGAGGATTGGGTGCTGTGGGTGGTGATAACAATGCGCCATTTACTGGTCTTATGAGTACCGACGACTGCGACGTCGCCGCACCTGGCCAAGAGAAGAACGTCGGATGCTCTATCCACGCTCCTGACACCATGCCTGGTATCCAAAGTAGCGGCGGTAGCGGTAGTTCCGACAATACTGGCGCCGCGCCTCTCCCATCTTATGGTACCGAATTCAACAAAGCGCAGGGTGGTGTCTATGCCATTGAATGGGCCGCCACCAGCATCTCAGTTTGGTTCTTCCCCCGCGACTCCCCGGGCTTCACGGATAACTTCTCTTCGAATATCACAGCTCCCGATCCATCAAACTGGGGCACTCCTATAGCGCACTTCGGCGGTGCTGGCTGCGACTTCTCTGAGCGCTTCAAAGATCTTCAGATAATCTTTAACACCGCCTTTTGCGGCGAATGGGCTGGCGCCGAGTGGGATAAGTCTTGTGCCAAAAAGACCGGTGTTGCTACGTGCAATGAGTATGTGCGCGATAATCCCCAGGCCTTCGTGGAGGCGTATTGGGAAGTGGCGGGATTGAAGTGGTTTCAGAAGGGCGCTGCGTAGAGGTGGAATACCGTTGCAGTTTTGCCGAAACGCGAGGAAGTTGCCCATTTCCCCGTGAAAGGTGCCAAGAAAAAGGGTATGCTTGGTAGCTATCACATCGGTATTTGTCGCGTAAGCTACTTCTGGGCTACGAAATTGTTTCGCTTTCCAATGTCTTTAAGCTTAGCTTCGCGGATGTCAAATTCGATGCTTCCTGGTTCAATCGTGTCTATTCAAGCCAAAGCTGACCTCGATATGGGAATATGCAAACTATCTCTTGTTCGATGTGGAACTGTGGAATCGTTCACTTTGAAGTGATACTCTGGTTATGATTGTGGCTACTTCGATGTTCGAAGGTATGTCATTTGGTCAGTTGCCCAATTCGAGGCCGAAGATGTCTGGGGCCGACTTCCTCAGTATATATGTGCGCATAATAATCAAAGCCTCGTAGAGCAGCAAAAGGAAGGAAAAGGAAGGAAAAGGGGTTTAGTGGCAGGGGTTCGAAGTTCAGTATCAGTATATGCACAAGCGCGTCGCAAACGCGTCAGATGTCTAGCCAGGTCGGGTTAGCGCAAAAACGCGTCCAGCCATTTCCAGGGCTTCCGCGCTTTCTGACCTCCGGACATCGTTTCGAGCCTCACACCCACCGACATCTGTACTGCCCTCGGCTTCCAAGAGTAGTGTACCACTGCCGCCAAGACAGGGTTCTCGACAAGTCTGATCTTTACCTATCCAGTGAGATGGCTCCCCAAGAAAAGCGCCCTAGGCTCCCGAAGAGCGCGTTTACTATAAGCAAATTACCAGAGTACGAGTCTACAGATCTTGTATTTACATGTTGCTAACGAATGAACGTAGTTTAAGCAGCGAGCTTATCGCAGTCAGACTCGGTAGAGACAACTTCAATTACGACGAGCCAGGCGAGCAGGGGCCAACCCAGGCAAAGATCGATCCACGACAAAGAAGAATCGAAGATTTCTTCAATATCACAGTAAAGAGGGGGGACGAACATGTGTTTCATGTGCATAGAGATGTTTTGTGCCAAACTTCCGCTTTCTTCCAGGCTGCTACAAAGCAGGTTTGGCGGGGCTATCCTCACAAGCCTGTTGATCTTACCACAGAACACAATGGTATCTTCAAACAATACATGCAGTGGCTATACAGTGGCAGGATCACGGTGCTTTGGAGCTCAGAACCGACCAACGAGGTCGACTCTTCGTACAATCCGACCGACGATTTGATAGAACAGTATCTCTTTGGCGGGAGGATGATGGATCCAACTTTCCAGAATGCTGCTATCAAAGCCCTCATGGATTGCTTGAGTAACGGGTATAGTTTTCCGAGGGCTGGACTAGTCCGTGATGTGTACAAAGGCACTATGGCCGACTCTCCAATACGAAAGCTGCTTCTGGATATCGTGGTCAACGGTGCAGATCAGAGCTGGGACTTTTCTGCCCTTTTGGAGAGGGCCGGAGAGGAGTTCACCAAGGACCTTATAGTTGCATTCGCGGCGAAACGGCCAAAGCCAGACTGTAGGTGCAAATGCAATCACACGAGTGTATGGGCTTGCCCTCAAAACCAGGCGAAATATTACGCTGCGGTTGCGAATAACAAGAAAAGGAAAGGTGCTCCTGCATGAAGCATTCATATAGTATAGAGCTCAACAAGGGAACCATCATACAGCAGCCTCTAGGCCTTTGTTGTCTTAAGACACCGTTTTTGCCTCGAATCTTGCCTCATACCATCAGGGTTGTCTAATGTTATAACGAAACCCCCGGATCGAAAGCGGTCGAAAGCGCACGCTCTGTGAGCAGCCAAAGCACGGTCGTTCACTGCGTGTAACCGTGTAGCGCTACCCCTGGAACCAGGTTAGTAAAGGTACGCTAGACTGTCGCTCGCTGCAAGGGCAGATACCCAGGAACACACACGCACTCTAAGTGACCTCAACCGACTGTCAACATACCAATTCCTCGGTCATGGCGCCCATAAACGATCAACCAGCGAAGCGCCGAAAGCCTCTGCCTCAGGGCAGTGCTGATTCTCGTGATCTCCTTGAGTAGGTTCAACATACAAATGATTTTTGGAGCAATTCTAATGCGGTATAGTGTAGGTAGCGAGATACTCATGGTCAAGGTTGGGGGTGGCGACGACCCTGTCGAACCGAACGTAGCAGGCGAAAATTGCGACAAGCCCGAGCACAACAACGAAAGTAACGACAGCGATACCGACACGGACAGCGATACCGACTCAGACGTTTCCGAGGAGCGCATCTTTCACATCCACAAAAGCGTTCTCTGCAAGACATCCGCCTTCTTCCAAAATGCAACGAAGCCAGAATGGACTGCTCCAACACCGCGCCCTATAGATCTTTCTGACGAGCTTCCAGAAATCTTCCATTTGTATGTGCAATGGTTGTACAGTGGAAAGATCGCCGTCGAGATCATGTCCTCCAGTGACTCGGATACGGAAGTTCGCAAACACGAGAACGTGGATTATCATTCACTAATTCAGTCGTACATACTTGGAGAGAAGCTCATGGATACCACATTTCAGAACGCAGTACTGCAATGTTTGATTGAGTGCGTAGAGCAAGCAGACTGTTTTCCCGGTGACCGGACCATCAAGACGGCCTATAAGCGCACGATAAAGCACTCGCCTCTTCGTAAATTGCTGGTCGACTTCTGGGTGTGGCACGGCGACTCTGAGGGGGCGGCTGATGACATGAATTTGAGCCTGGGGACCGACTTCACGAACGACTTACTTAAGGCCATGCTTGAAGCGCGTCCTAGTCCGGACACGAGTGCAGAGAAGGTCCAGCCTCCTTGGCTGACACATCCGGAGATCTACAGCATAAAGGGTAACAAGAAGACCGCCAAAGACACCAGCAACAGCGGAGATGTCGCCAAGGAGTAGCGTGGAGTGTGTCTGCAAATGTTGCTGAGATTTGTGAGAGGAAGTGTTGTACGAGGCCCTTCACGATACACTGAGATGGTAGATTACTACACAGGAAAGGAGGAATCTTGTAGAGTCCTGCAACTCGAAGCTTTTACTGGATACCTGCATGCAAGTCGCAGCTAGGCCAAGAGCTTGGTAATGACAACCAAAGACGAGTATTAACGATGAAGGCTAGCATGTGTCCGTAAACTCAGTACTATATTTCCCTAAATCGTGTATCTGAATCGTGGGCTGTCATCGCCCATCTCTGCAATATCCTCATCGCTCATCCCTTCAACCAGATGCTCTTCCTCACCCTTCTCACGTCTCGAGTTGATGCGCCCAAGATGGAACCACATGACAGCGTAGCATATACAAGCAAAAGCCACCATAGCCATAGTGATACCGTGGCCCTTGACGAAGCGGGGGCGATCAGCCGTGGGATAGATCTAGCGATCCGTTAGCAGTGTTTCCACGTGGAGCCTAGTGATTACGAATAAACTTACAAAAGCACTCATGATACCCGCACAATTACCGATGCTCAACTGCAACCCTGTCGCAGTGGTCCTCTTTCCATATCGCGGCAAGTTTGTAGGCAGCCAAGCTAATGGCAGACCAACACATACATACAAGCCCATTGCAACAAGGAAGCAGCCAGCGTAATGCACGCCAGAGCTGGCGTCGCTGATCAGCATGGCGTATCCGACGATACTCACCACACCGAGCAAGATGCTGTAAAACCCACGCTTTTGCTGTTTATCGGAGAAACGCGCAACAACCAAGTAGGTAATTGCACCTAGTGCATAACACGGGATCGTAAGGACCTGCACCATCGCGCTGCTGGCGGTAGTGTTGATCGACCTGATAATCGTCGGCAGGAAGGTAGAGTAGCCGTAAAGCATGGTATCGCTTCCGAATTGCGCAAAGCAGAATACCCAAACTTTCCAGTCCTTGACGCACTTCCTTACATCCTCCCAGTGGAATTCTGCTGCTTTCTTGGTGTACCCTGTCTGGCGCTTGAGGCGAGCGGCGGCGAAAGCCTTCTCTTCGGCCGTGAAGAAGTAGGCAGTTTCCGGGGTGTCCGGCAGGATGAACCAGGTCGCGATACCCAGGACGAAGGTAGGAATACCTTCGATGATCATGATCCAGCGCCATCCGCGCAGGCCAGCCGTACCATCCATATGTCCAATAGCGTACGCAAGTAGTCCGCCGCAGGCTCCAGCCAGGGCAGCAGAGACGAAGAGGTATCCGATGCGTAGAGCAAGTTCGCGCTTGGTGTAGAAGAATGTCAAGTAAATGGCCATTCCGGGGAACAGCCCTCCTTCCA
Source organism: Alternaria novae-zelandiae (assembly GCF_023758075.1). NCBI lineage: Eukaryota > Fungi > Ascomycota > Dothideomycetes > Pleosporales > Pleosporaceae > Alternaria > Alternaria novae-zelandiae. The sequence goes on along the minus strand of NW_026056962.1, from coordinate 1,725,572 downwards.
CGGCGCCAAGAAGAAGACGGCATGCAATTAGACCGCCGTAGCTCTGCACGATACCGGTCAAGGTCGCGATGATACCCCATGCGACAGTGATAAAGGCTATCCATCGCGAGGGCGTAAGTTTCTTCAGCACCAGATTTGATGGTACTTCAGACAGGATGTACGTGACGAACAGTATAGAGACGGCTGTCTGAAATTGAGAATCTCCCATATTCAGATCTTCCTGTAGACCATATAGACGGGCATTACCGATGTTGACTCTGCAATCGCGTAAGCAAATTTCTCGTACAAGCTGCTGCAGACTCCCAGTTGCATCCAGCCCGGATAGACGGCGCATTAATTAGAAAGCTCCAAACTCACCTGTCCAGAAAACTGAGCAAGTACAACAGCATTACCACCGGAATGACGAAAAGATCAAGCTTGCGCACAATCTTCGCTTCCAGAACGGGGTCGATGCCTTCTAGCTGCCTGCCAATCTCATCGCTCTCCTTCGCGGCATCAGGCACAGCCGGATCGTACTGTTTCTCGATGTCGCTCATGGTGTCGTCAGGCGTCCTCGCCTAATAGTGGCTCGGAGAATTAAGCAACAATGATGATCGATGACTCCACGTGAGGAAAAACGGTTGTCGCGTTAAAAACGCAAGATTGCGGCAAATGCGTCAGGAAGGGATGGTGAAGAAAAGAGCAGCGAGCGTCGCGTTATCAATGCATCCGGCCGAAATTCTGATCCGTCATCACGTAGCAACTCCACGACTTTGCCACGGAAGGGAAATGCTCATGCTTTAAATTCGTCGACGGCCTACGGCTTCGACATCGGACGAGTCTGCAAGGGGCCCACTCTGAACATGTCGCCCGCGGGCAGATCCATGGCGGGGGGCTGGAGCCAATGGAGCACCGAGCTAACGGTTTGTGGTATGACGTTGACGGCTACCCTGCCGGTAACACAGATACGACTGCTGGGCAACTGATAACGAACCACACGCGTCGCTGTGGCCTATTGTCCGCCAATGTTCCAAGGTTGGGGGAGATATCAGACAAAGGATGGGGGTGCTCGCGTGCCCTTTTGAGAGAAGTGGTGGGGACAGGCATCCGGTGTGGTTTGACATGTTCGTCGCGTTAGTCCGCTGTCATGCATCGCTTAGGCAATGCGATTAGTCCTGTCTGACCAAACAATTGCTCCAACAGGACTTGGAGACGCGATTGCATCACATCACACTTTGTTGTGCAGATCAGCGCTGATCCTGAACGCGTTCCACAACACGAGCTAATCACTAATTGATACCATTTGAGTGGGGATTGCCATTCTCAAGCAGACAGACGCCCTCATACCAACTCAGACGATGTCAGCGACGGATAACTAAAGGGCGTCGTATCCCAATCGATAGGCAGTACGATGCCAGAGTATATGTCGATCTGCGCTGAGGGATCAACAGGCCACCCCAAGTCGTCGCGCGGAAAGTCGATCTCAGCCACTGCAGGTTCCATATCCACGCTCACGGTATGCTGGACGCAGGTACCGGCAAGATTTGACCGTGCGATCGCACGAACCTCCTTCGCCATTTTCATTCCAAGTGGCCATATAGTTCCCATTGTGTTCAGAAAGCCGATGCTGAGACGCACACGATCCCGCGCTATCGACAGCGCGTGCCCATCCAATAGATAGGTACATACAGACACTTGTGCTGCCGCGAGTTGCGCGGTTAGGCACATAATAAAAACATTGTGCTTTTCGAGAGCGCATGGCATTGCGAGGAGTTTGGTATGCATTTCGGTCGCCTTGAGCACACGTGCGGTATGTGTGTTTCGCCCAGTTTTTGGTGTCAGCGTAAAGGGAGAAGGAGGCAGAAAAGACTGCGTGGTCATCTCTTCAGGAAGGTGAGGTAGTGACGAGAAGGGCCTATGCAGTGTTGAGATGACTCTGTCTTTGTTAGCGTAACAGTAGCAGTGCATGAAGGAACGAATTACATTGCAGCACACATATGTGCCATGTACCTGTTGTACGTATCGTTAGCGATCATGTTTTCGTCCGGCTGACGGTGTGGCATACATCACCTCATCTACTTGACCATCTGGTCGAAGCGGGTCTTTCTTACAAGCCGGCAGCATCGCCGACCAAATCGCCAATTTCATGTCGCAGTTCTCGGTCATCGTTTCGCTAAATATAGCAGTGTCGATAAAAGACTTCATGGCTGGAACTGTTAGGCATCATACGAAGTAGATAACGGCTTTCATTGGGTACGTCCACCTGTGGTCTGTACTTACTGCCAGCGATGACCATTCCGATGTCGTAAAGATATACGATTGAGGAATAAACAATCTCAATTTCTGCGAACTCACGGGTCTGGTACTCCGCCCACGTCATCACAGGCGGGATGTTCTGCTCATGTCAGCTCTCACCTCTATCTGGGCAGCATCTCGACATACCCCTGACTCAAAGTATTCATCATCGCATGGCAAATCAACGTTGTTCGATGTGAGAAGTAGTGTGTAGAAGGGCGTGTTGGTGACAAGGGCGAAGTTTTGATCCACAATATAGAGTACGTAAAACGTTCGCCTCCAACACTCTTCCAGTACACCGCTACCTTCCCCATACGCTCGAGCAAAGTCTCTTTCGTTCATACGCAATTCCAATGCAATTGTGATAGCTTTATCCATATGCTTACGAGCCTCGGCTCTGGAAATGCTGTGGAACTCAGCGAGAGCAAATAGCAGCAGCGCTTGAACATTGAATGGTGTATGCGCCAGGTCGGGCGACGTGACAGCTTCTAATGCTGTCATGTGGTAGGGTTTCGATGGAGTCCAAGGGGCGTAGATTGATCCGATCCATTCCAAGACGGATATTAGTGTGGTCATTCCATGGTTCCCGTGCAGGCGCCTGGCTTGCAGATAGTGGAGAGGCAGTACAACTGGCCATGAAGACCAGAAATATTCGAAGTACAAATCGATGAGTCGTTCATTGTCGACTTGGAAAATCATTCGACTTTGCTGGGTAACGTTCCGTTCACGAAAAGGTATGGAAGAACCTGATGAACCGCTCTCAAAGGATCCCAGGCTAGACTGGTCGGATGGGGATGGCGCTGGTAACTGAACTTTTCCGCTGGTCAAGTTTTTGGGTTCTTGTTGCAGTCGTAGACGTCGCTCCGCGAGTGCAGCTTTGCTGAGACCTCCTCTTCTAGATTTTTGATAGATGCATTCTTTCCCGTCGCGCCTGCATCGGTTGCAGGCGGGTTGTGTGGAGTCACACTTTACGTGTCTATTGCGGCACTGGATACAGGCCAGCACTACTCGTTCAATTCGTTTCGGATCCGACGATAGCTCCATGGTTGAAGGAAAACAAGAGGAAGAGCGTAGGTTGCGATGTGATCACGGCCGTAATTGGGGACACCGCCAAAGGAGATCTTGCGCGCCAACCATGGAAGGTCAAAGTCAAGATTATCCAAAAATAATCATACATTCCGGTGAGTGGAAGACGAGCACGACGCGTAGGGCTGATCTGACTGGTTACACAGCGTGTCAAGTTGGGCGCCTGCCGAGTCGGCAAGAGTCGGATGAGCATCAGCATTGGGGGCCGCTCCCTCTTCATTAAGATGTTACGTTGAAAACCACAAATTCTCAACACGGTTTAGGCATGAACAGAAAGCACTCGGGTGCGACACATTCAAGAGTTCAACTGACACACATAGTGTCACTATTAATCCCGTACATTCGCAAGCCTTTCTACCCTACTACAATAAACTAGAAATAATCGCACTATAAACCCACAATCAGCCTTCGTGATACGACAGGCCAACGTAGCAACATCCAAGTCTCTGGTCTCAATGCACAAAACATGTAATCATATGCGTTCCAGACCTGACGGCCAATAAACCGTACCAGCTGGGGTTGTCGCTTTTCGGTCGTATATCTATAATCGAAGGCGATGAAGCAGAATGAAGAAGCCGCGAGCTTAACGCAGCTTGCCGTGATCTTGAGCCTCTTTGACCTGTTCAAAGACCTGCAATACAATGTTAGTTATCGGGTTCCGTACATTAGAAGAATGGCGTTGCATACCTTGAGCATCTTCCTACGTGCACCAAGAGCATTGACTCCACGCTTCTCCAAGCCTTCGTCATCGAGCTCGATAAGCTCCTGCCACTTGAGATCCTTCAGGTTGTCTGTGTACTTGTGCAGACGGAGACTCCGAAGCCAGTTGGGAATGTCCGAAAGCAGACCAGGGTCGGTAGGATCCTCCGGGGGCTTGGAGCTGCCGCGACGGCCTCGGGGAGATCGACCGCGATCAATGTTGTCGCCGAGGAAGCCATGACCTTCATTACTGCCGCCGGCAAGACCAAACTGAGCAAGGTTGAGAGCGCCCATACCGTTGTTCATCATGCCGCCGCCGTAGTCAGCAGCCAAGAACCCGTTAGCTTGAGGCGATGTGAAGTTGCCCATGGCACCCATGCCCTGACCCTGCATTGCGAAGCCGGGGGAGCTGGGGCGAGATCGGCGGCCTTGCATAGCAGCCAATTGCTGGGCCTGAAGAGCAGCCGCTTGCTGTGGTGTCAATACTTGGCCAAGCTCGTTTGTCATCAGGATGTTTCCGTTGCCCATCTGAGGCATGCCGGGGGACATGGGTCCGTTGTCAGAAGATCGGGCGCGGCGGAATTTGCGTACATCGTCCAGCTGGATGCGGTTGTTGACTGTAGACAACGCGGCCAGTTTCATAGCAGTAGCGTTCGCGACCATATCGGCCTGGTTGTTCGACTGTTGGAAATTGGCGACCATGGGAGTGCTCAACTGGGAAGCCCAGCTTCCACCTGGGTTGTAAGAAGGCGAAAGGAGCGGCATGTTGGAGGAGTTGGCCTCGAGAGCGTTCAAAGTGGTGGTCTGGACATTGTTGCTATCGTTCTGGAGAGGAAGACGTGGAGATCGAAGACCGGCGGATGGAGGTGGCTGAGTGAATTGGCCCATCGGTGGCTGCTGGTGCTGCTGCTGGCCCGAAGACTTGGGACGGTTCGCGCCCTCGTTCCAGGGTGATGCTGGCGGAGCATTGTTCTCTCTCTTGCTGTCCTCAGGGGCGGAGATGGTGGGAGCCGCTAGAGAAGTACGATCTCCAACGGTGCTATTGCGGTTGGACGCCGGCGCAACACCGACAACGTCGGTGAACTCAGCCTTCTGCTTGGCGATGGCAGCCGCGGCGTCCGGGAACATGCGGTTGATCTGGGATGTCTCCAAGCCCGAGTTGCGTTTTCCAGCACCCGGGGATGGCGGCGGACGGCCGAGGCCCATGGAATGGCGGTTTTCGCCAGTGCCGAGCTTGCTCATGGCGTCGCTCAGTTTCTGCGTCATGGGATCTAGCGCTCGTCAGCATGGAAAGTAGCCTGTGAGTGTTGTCAAGCTCACCTTTCTCTCCAAAGTTGGCAGGGGACAGAACTCCAGACATGGGCACGTTCTTGGACATCTGCTGCAGGACTTGGATGAAGAAGCGAATCTGCACCTGTGTCGTCTGCTGGAGGAGAGCGTAGAGGGCTGCAGTTCTCTCGGCCTCACTAAGGACGCGGAACCACTGCTCAATAGCGCTCAGCTCGTCCTTGAAGTCCTGATCAAGAGTGGCTGTCGCCATCTCTTCGAGCGTGTTCTCATATTGATCGATATCGGCGAGCCACTGCTGAGCAGCGCGCTCCATCTCATCCGGGTTGCCCGACTGCGTGTTGTTGCGCCCGAAGTAGATTTCGGACGCGGGACGAATGCCACGGTTGGCAAGCGGGGAGGGGAAGCCGCCTAGATCAGCTGAGGCACGAAGGTGGTGGTTGGCGCCGAGGGAGGTTCGGGCTTGCGGGGGACGCAGCGAGCTGGAACCCTCGGGGGTGCTGTTCCTGTTGGCGGCAATGTGGCTGGCAGACATGGCGGCGGTGAAAGTGGTCGACGGCGGGTTGAAGTGTAGAGGGTGAAATTCTGGCAACTTGTCAGTACGGCCGGCCCAAGTGCTCGCAGACCGGATGCTGGCACACGTACAGTGTAGACTGGGCGGGAGCACGAAGGAAGGTATTGATGCTTGCACACGAGTCTTCTCCTGCAGTCCCAGCTGCCTCAAGTCAGTATAACGTCGGACGCTCGTGGGAGCGCGAACTTGCCTGTGCCTCAAAGGAGAGCTCGATGAGTTTCGCGGGAGGCTGACACTTGTGCAGGGATGCGGTCTGCTGCGATGCACAGGCAGGCCGGGCAATAAGAAGAGACAGCGTAATATATCAAGGTACAAAGAAGGGAAGCTCAGCGACAGGAGGTCGAGTGTGAAGACGGCCAGAGGAGTGTTCGCTGCCAGGAGTCCGTCGAAAAGCCCGCGGCGTTGGGTTAGCGCGCCCAATCACGGAACCCTGCGCAAGGCTGAAGCAACGGCTCGCCAGATCTAGCCTGGTCCTCAGCTGTTACAGATAGTCGCGGCATACGTGACTACAAGCCTTCTGTTTGGATGGCTTGCATGGCTATCTCCGATTGTGTCAAGGGCGGTCACGGCTGCAGCTGCCTGTGAATCCCTCGCCTCTCCCCATGGTACACCTCCACACGCCCACCCACCAGTTGACCGACTGTGGCACTGTGGCCGTTTCGAGTCGAGCAAACGCGTCGACAGCGTGCTAGCCACACGATAGCATAGACGGTCAGAAGCGCACCGTTTCTGTAACAGCTTCTGCGGTGCCGTGCTTCTTATTGGCGAGCCGCGCCGTCAAACGCTCCGAGAAACAAAAGGAATTCTTCCCGAGACGTGTTCATGCACTGCCCGCTACTAACACTAGTCGTTCGGGTCCACGGCTACAAAAGTTGTGTCTCTCCAGGTCGTGTTCTATCATTGCAGGAGCGTCTGAGACGACCCACTGTTGCCTGATCCGACATCTGATGCCCGCAGGTGCATGCGCTAACCTTAAATGGTTAGCTACGTGTCGTCAAACGTGCATTGATAGCGCTCCAACGCTCCGCGAACAGGTGAATGTGAATGTAAGAACGATCCATTCTGAAGTGAATGAGGGTGAGTGACAAACATGGCGGCGATTGGTTGCGTGAAGATGAGGCGCGACTAACTATAGACAACGTGGTCGACATCGATCTGTTTAATCTGCAGTTCATACGGCTCTAGCAAATCCTCGCCAACTATAGGTTCTTTGGAATAATGAGTGATACACAAAGTCAAGTTCCTCTACCCCCTTGTAGGCTACAGGCATGTCGCTATCAATAATGATAAGCAGCTTTTGTTTCCGCGAATTACCAGTATCTGAAAAAGCTAAGAAGGCTACAGTGCCTGAACAACCTACAAACTGAACATCTTCAGGCAATGTCGACTTCGGGGCACCTGTCTGGTTGTCTCTTGAATGGGGTGATCGATATGTCGGAAAATAGCGATGAGGTGGATGAAGATAGTCCTTGAGAAGTGTTGTAAGGTTAGAGTTTCAAAGTGTTGGAATGCTGGGCTGGGCTGCGGCTGGCTACTCTCGCTCTTGCCACTAGTAGCGAGGTCTAGCCACGCACAGGGAAGTTCCTTCGTATACCTTCCAGTCAAGATTGTCCAGACGTTCTGGTATTGGATGCCATCCTCCTTAAATTACTGAGTGTAAGAATAGGCGGCAGCGTGGCCGACAATAGTGCCACACGCCAGTCACCACGGAGCAGAAGAGAGCCTCACTGTAGAAGAATTTTGGACGTAGATGAAAGTGTTTCTCGGTGGAACTGGGTATCTTGTTGTTTTACATCTGCCGTGCTCAAAGTTTCATGATGATGCCGCTGCTTGCTGTGATTGCTGTGCTGCCGACTGGATTTGTATAATCTGATTTGGGAATTAGCAATCCGCGTAACGAGACACGTTCGAAAAACATACCTCGCCCTTGATCTTCTCACTCTTGTCTTGTATACCCTGTATCTGTTTCTCGATATCCTTGCTGCATCCAGTCAGAAGAGACTTGTCACGCCAACTGACCCACTCACATCTGTTTGTCGATGAACTCGAGGCGACCGTTGACCGACATGACTGCCTCCGTCTTGTCCTGCTTCAGCAGTACTGGACCAATTTGTTTATAGATGTTTGCATCGTCGTCGAGGATGTCAAATTCCTGGAATGACCACTTTCAGTATGTGATCCGAGACCAATCGCAATCTCCGCATACCTTTTTGACGGTACTGTTCTCCTGTTGTTGCGATTCGAGCTTCTGGCGAGCCTCTACTGCAGTTCCGAGCTCTGTTCCGAGATTAGCTAGGGATTGGCCATCTTTGGGCGCGGCTTACCAGCCTGGAGGCCTTGATAGCTGTCAGACAGCGCCTGCAGCTTCTTTTGCACGTCTGCCATGGCTTTGGTGATGCTGAGTGACGCGTGCTGCAAAGTTTGGTGCAGTCTCGTTCGGAAGTCGCGAGTGGGATGCTGAACTCCCTCAATCCGGTTAGAAGCAACGCGGGGCTAGGTGCCTTGGCCGTACCTGGAGCGACGGGCACCTCTCGTGTACGACCGCAAAGCCCGTTCACGCGAAACAATCTCGAGCGCACCCTCGTCTGAACATCGTCGATCCAAGCTGCGAATCCCTCCCTTGCCTCACATAGTCGCCCTGGCCCCGCGAACCACAGGCAGCCTGCACGCGATTGCCCCACTCAGATCGCCCTCCGCCGCCCATACATCGATCAACCAACACACCAGCCGACGCGCGCTCCGGGAATCACGCTCGCTGAAGCCTCCACCGACCTCCGGCCTTCACAATGAGCAACGCCGACTTCCTCGGCCGGGCCATCGAGACGGTCAAAAAGGCAATTGAGACGGACACGGCGGGCGAATATGAGAAGGCGTATCAGCTGTACTACAGTGCTCGTCAGTACCACAAGATATAGACCATGTAAATTTGGATGCTAACTTCATGCGCAGTCGAACTGTTCATGCTCGCTCTCAAATGTACGTTGGCCGGATTTTGTAGATTGGCAAACATGCTGACGCTCAGTAGGGGAGAAGAACCAGAAGTCCAAGGATATGATCCGCGGCAAGGTAGCCGAATACATGGAGCGCGCCGAGAAGCTCAAACAACACCTGAACCAAAATGACGCCTCGAATCGCAAGAAGCCAGCAGCTATGGGCTCAAACGGCAAAGCAGCAGGTGGAAGTGGAAAGGGCGGAGGGTACATATCAAGTCTACGCCTGCCGAGAGTTCGCAACTAACCTCTAACAGCGACGAGGACGAAGGCGAACAAGACGCCGACTCGAAAAAGCTCCGCGGTGCGCTCGCTGGCGCCATCCTATCCGAGAAGCCCAACATTCGATGGGAAGACGTAGCAGGTCTGGAGATGGCAAAAGAAGCACTCAAGGAGGCCGTTATATTACCCATCAAGTTTCCTCACTTGTTTACGGGAAAGCGACAACCATGGAAGGGTATTCTTCTCTACGGGCCACCTGGTACCGGTAAGAGTTACCTGGCAAAGGCGGTCGCTACCGAGGCGAATAGCACATTCTTCAGTGTCTCCAGTTCCGATTTGGTCAGCAAGTGGATGGGCGAGTCAGAACGGTAGGTGAAACAGTCCACTTCGGCGCGACGCGGCAACTGACATGATGTTAGACTCGTAAAACAGCTCTTCGGCATGGCTCGCGAAAACAAACCCTCGATTATCTTCATCGACGAGATCGACGCGCTCTGCGGACCTCGAGGTGAGGGCGAGTCGGAAGCATCACGACGTATCAAGACAGAACTGCTAGTGCAGATGGACGGTGTCGGTAAAGATTCGAAGGGCGTACTCATTCTTGGTGCGACGAACATCCCATGGCAACTCGACTCTGCCATCCGACGACGATTCCAGCGGAGAGTCCACATTAGTCTGCCAGATCAGCCCTCCAGGATGAGGATGTTCGAGCTTGCGGTTGGCAACACACCTTGCGAGCTGAGCCAGGCCGACTACAAGAAGCTAGCCGAGCTTAGTGAGGGATACTCTGGGTCTGATATTTCGATTGCGGTACAAGACGCGCTCATGCAGCCCGTGCGACTTATTCAGACAGCAACACACTACAAGCCCGTGGAGGTAGACGGCCAAACAAAGTGGACGCCGTGCTCACCTGGTGATCCACAAGCAGAGGAGAAGTCATGGACAGACCTAGACGGCGATCAGTTGCTCGAGCCACCTCTAAAGGTCAAGGACTTCGTCAAGGCGATCAAGGCTTCAAGACCGACTGTGAGTAGAGAGGATTTGGACCGCAGCGCCGAGTGGACAAAGGAGTTTGGTAGTGAGGGCGCGTAGACGAACCGTTTGTTGTCGTTTGAGGCGGTGCTGTATATCTTCGAGGCGCTTTTGGTGTTTATATCCCCTTCTAGCATAGCGAATCCAGGCCGTACATGGACCGGCCGGCGTTGATGCTTCGAATACATAAGCAATTTGAGGCTTTTTCGTTCCATGATGCTACAAAGGCGATACTGCATATACATTCATATCTCGCTTTGAGATTCTCAGGATTGAGGTAAAGATGTCATTGCGACTCGTGGCGCTTGCAGAGTGAAGGTTCTTGAATAATGGTGGCTCATTTCTCTACACTAAACTGGTCCAGCGTAGTCCATTCCATGGCACGATCGAAGTGGGTGAGGGGACGAAGGGGAACCTTGGGGGGAATATGTGTAAAACCGGACCGGACCTGACCTAACCGCCTAACCTAACCTGTCCTAACCAAAACAAGCACTCCGGCGTGATAAAGATGCTTCTCTATACTTCGCCAGCCTTGCTACCAATGACGAGGCCCAGAGACCCTCACGTCATGCTCTTTCATCGTGTCTTCGTGCTGATGTCATGTCACAATTCCGAATCGAACGCCGCTCATGCATCGTGTCCCATGTGGATTTCCTTCCACAAGTCCATAAAGTTGACCATTTACGAACGGCCTAGTCAGCCTCTAGCTGAAGTAGGCTTGCGCAGTACGCTGCTGCTCTGGTGTCAAAGTCGCGGCAGCCTGGCCAAGATCGGTGCTGGTCGCCTGGATCAGAGCCTTCACGGATGCGACAACGCGGTTCGCGGTCTGTCCTTGCAAAGTTTCGGCCTCCAGGGCTTGCACAACGTAGTTGAAGACCTTTGCGGGTTGAGAGAACACAGCTTGGTTTTGTCTGAAAGATGTTAGTGTGGATCTCATGCATTCGCGATGTGGCGCTAAATTAACTTACTGTTCAATCAGCTGAGCTAGGAAGGCATAGGCGTATGGTGTAGCCTCCTCGTCGTTGGTGATGGGAAGCGTATCCATCCAGGCAGCGGCGACACTGTCCCAGTTTGCGACCTTGCTCGCATTGTAGTGTAGGATCTTGGCAATTGCAGCCGAAGCATTCTCTGTCGCGAAAATGTCGTCGTCCGCGCGAGCGTTTGGTCTCTGTGTAACCTGGAAGAGCGTCTCCAGGGACGCCGCAACAAATTCGGACCAGTTCTCTCCACCCTTGTGAGCTGCAACACCAATTCCGTATACTGCTGCCTGGCGATTGGCAGGGACGTCATCTTGCATACCATCGATGAGAGGTTGGATAATCTGGTCCTTGTATTGCCACGACTCTGGACCACAGAACTCGAGCACATCGTCGTAGATGCAAATCGCCCACTGGCGTTGAGTGGGGTCTGGGTTAGCAGCGGACAAGCTATAGAATTGGGTTAGTTCAGCCCAGTAAGGCAAGAACGCTGTGCCCATGGTCTTGAAAATGCTGTGGAACGCCTTGTTCATGTCTGAGAGGAGCGTCTGGTCGTCTTCTATGGCAAACAACAGATCTTCCGAAGCTTCCTCGCCATCATCATTCTCGGCCTGCTCCTCTAGACGTTCCTTTACGCGTACGTGGTAGTCTTGAAGCACGCTTCTAGCGGACTCAATGAAGGTCGTCATGTGTGCGTTGGTGAGGCAGTTGCGGCCAATGCACTCTAGACACTCGTAGAAGCATTGGTACATCTCGGCGAGGGTATCAATGGCGGGCTCAGTGCTGAGCACTTCGAGGACACGCTCGACGGTGCGGCCCCACAGCTCGCTCAGTTGTGTAGATTCCGGACCGTGGGCCTTCTTGTACGCATTGAGCAGCGCTGGAACACACTTGGCTGATGCCACTCGCACGGGGTCGTGGAAGAAGAAAGCTAGGCCTGGGAGCGCAATCTTCTCCATGATGTCGTTGACGTAGGGCTCGAAAGCGTCCTCTAGAACTTGCGCGTAGATGACAATGAGCTCAATAGCCATGTGTTTGTCGTCAAGGATGCTGGTCTTGATTCCAATAACCTTGCCCTTGAGCGGGACCAACTCCCAGCCTTCTTCATCTTGGATCTGGGCAACTTGTTCCTCGTCGTCAAGAAGTTGGATATCAGCCTTGGCTCCAGCAAGCTCGGTCAGTGGTGGGATGACACCAGCAAGGAAAGGAACAAACTCCCGTCCTAGAACACGGCACATGCGGCCCCAGCAGTGGAGGAGATAGGATGCTTGCGGGTCATCGGCCTCGGAAACGCTGTTCTGGATCCGTCCGAGCAGCTGTACAAGGTTGAGTGCGTCTTGGCCCATCCGGTCCTTGCCGACAGCGAGAGCGATAAGCGTCGCGCACTCCATGGCCTTGGCACGGAGAAGTCGGTATTCTTTGGATTGCTCCTCTTGTAGGACATTGAAGAGAAGAGGCATAAGCGTGTCGTAATACTTGGAGAAGGCAGCCTCTGCGGAGTCCGCAACGGTGGCAATAGTAGACAGGGCCTGTTCCTGTACGAAACGCTTGGGGCTCTGCAGAAGCATGAGCAAGTGGTTAAGCAACTGGTCCAGGTATGGCTCCAGGATGTTCTTCTCAGCCTCCTCGCAGAAGTTGACTAGAGCAGCAGCAGCGTGCGCCTGCACGCGAGGCTCCGAAGACTCCAAGACGGGGATGATGTTGGGGAGAACGACCTGGTGGTACGTCTCTTGCATGGTACCGGCAAAGTCAGTCGACATCTGTCCGACAGCATTGCAAGCGGCCCATCGCACTCGTGGATGGGGGTCTCGGAGCGCAGGCAAGACGAGGTCCAGGACTTTGTCAAGCTCGCCAACCATCAGCTCGCGACAACCCTCGGAGATGGCTGATATCGCCATGAGAGCAGCGTGCCTGTCGCGCCACGCCGAAGAAGTCATCATGCGCGGAAGCCAGTTGAACGTTGGGGGCAGAATGGCTTGTCCACCGAGCTTGTTTGCCAGGCGATCCATACACTGCTCACCAGCCACATGGTTCGAGTCGCTTTCTTCATCCAAGTCTTCTGACACGTTCCACTCCTCGGCATCGTCATCGTCAGCTCCAACGTCGGTCATCAAAGACAGACATTGAGTAACCATATCATTGGTGAAGTTGGCATCCTTCTTGCACATCAGAGGTGCGTTATCCGCGAAGGTCGCCATGAGTTCCAACGCGTTCTGCCGAGCCGTCTCTCCTAGATCCTTGTCCTGGATAACGGAAATGCTGAACTGAACGAGGTCGTTGAACGGAGGCTTGAACATCTTGGGCGCAACTTCGGCAAGGTCGATGAGCGAGATGAGGGCCTTTGTGAGGAGCTCTGCATCGCCAGACTCCTTGATCGGGGGTAGAATACTGAGGATCTCGCCGACGAGAGAATAGTATTTGGACTGGGCCTTCTTGGTGATTGAGCGGAAGAAGGACGCGAAGGCTTCGACGGATGCGATTTTGACCTGTGAGATGTAAGTCGAGGGCTTCCAGGTGCATGCGAAAGACGAACCGATGTCTCGCTGTCGGCAAAACCGCCCTTGAAGGCAGTCAAGACTACGTCCTCATGCTGCTTCTCGATGATCTGCGGGGTTGTCGAGAATATCCTGAAGGCGTTCTCGCGCTGCGCGGGGTCTGCGGACTGGCTTGCCTGGAACAACGCGCCCAGAAGCTCCGGCCATGCAACGCCTAGATGAATTTAGACATGTTTCTGTAGCGTGTCCCGTTTCCTCGTACCTTCATCTGTGTGCTGGCGTGCGAGTTCGGCAACAGCATCTCCAACCTTGGTGCGCACTGAATTGTCGGTCTCGTTGGCGAGGCAATGGAGCAGCTTCGCGCGTATGGCCTCGCGCTCGGGGGCGTTGAGGGTCAAGAAGAGGTCGGCGGTCTGGCCTGAGGGCGCCTTTCGCGGTTTCGACGACTGTCGCCTGAAGATGACGGCGGCGAACGTCCGTGTCTAACACAGCCTGTAAGCTAGAACCCAGGGTTTCTACCGAGCGGGACCCTTACTGAGGTATCCTGCGCCAGCTCGATCTGCTCCGAGAGGCCCATCAAGAGCACCTCGGGCCTCTGAGCAACCCACTCGTCATTCAACTGCTGCTCGGCAGCAGTGCGCTGAATGTTATCCGGCGACTGGAGGCCCTGCAGTAGGGTCGCCAGCGCCGTGTGAACCTCGGCGGGGAGGACAGACATATCGTATACGTAGATTGGTAGTGGAGGGCAGCGGCCCAGGAAGCGTGGTGTTGTTCACAGGCAACAAGGGAATACGGTCGCTTGGTCCCTGGTGGTGCTGCTTGCGGAGCGCGTGTGACGTGTTGGAGCGCCTCTGCTGCAGTGGAACTATGCAGGACGAGGCAGCGTATATCTCGGTGCAGACACGATCTTTCGGCGGCAGAGACTGGTGCTTTGTGTGGTTTCGCCTCAAGTCATTGATCGATGTTTTGGTGGGGGAGAGTGTTGGCCCAAAAAAGTGTGTCACTCCACTCATTGGCCAGCTAGCGTATCCTTGAAGGCTACGGAGCCCTGGAGTACACCGACTCACGGAGCATTCACTGTATGGACCCTGTTGAAACCACCCAGCTGGCTCATATATACTTGAAAACACGATCGACACTGCAAATTCGGCGTAATATCGTGTATACTCTTAGTGAAAGGAAAGATGAATCAATACACGGCTGGGTGCATCGCCAGCCATCCTGTTCATGAGAGATACCATGCGCGTGACCTGCCACGATAGGAGTAGGAAAACCTTGATCTAGCTTCAAGTACGGAGCCCCGAAACCTACAGCAATGCTAGATCCTTGAATCTGTTTACTTTGTTGTAGTAGGCTGTATAGGCGCTGTCTAAGTACAGCCGTCTTCAGAGTAAGCTCCTCCGAGGTTAGAAACACAGGCCATGCAGTAGGACAGACCAGATGGAGCCAGCGCGCGAGCTAAAATTCTGGTCTTTTGCAGGCAGTCGCCCGTAGGCCGAGCAGGCGCATGTGCAATGGCAGCAGGCCAGGGGAAGAGCGGTCTAGCTAGCCTCGTCGCTTGCGCCTTCTGCGTCTACCCTGGCAACCACGACTTTGCTTCTATTGACCCCTCACCAACAACCCGACTTCCACGTCTCGGTCAAAAGCAACATGTCGCATACGGGGACTATGCGCGGTACGCCCAAGCCCAAGAACCAGCACCCGCCCCAGCAATTCCCCCACAGCCCCTCGGGGATCCCGCGACCAGCAGCTCTCGAGACGCATGCTTCTCATGTTGCCCAGAGCGATGCGGGCGGCTCTTCGCTCAGCGCCAGTCGTGCGAAAATGTCGAAGCGCGACGACGTAAGCTGCCCTGCTCGCCATGGACTGCCACATACTCATGATGCCTAGGCCATCCGCCGCAAGATCGAAACCGACCTGAACAAAAAGAAGAACCCCAGCGGCCGCGTGCGACCCTCCAAGAAAGCCCCGCCTGGCACCGTCCTCGCCCTGAAGCCCTCCCCCGCGCTCCAGATCAAGCCCTCCACCTCAGTCGCCGAGGCTGCGCAGTTGATGGCAGCTAAGCGCGAGGATTGTGTCCTAGTTACCGACGACGATGACCGTATTGCGGGTATCTTCACGGCCAAGGATCTGGCCTTCCGCGTCGTTGGCGCCGGCATCAAGGCTCGCGATGTCACCATCGAAGAGATCATGACCAAGAACCCCCTCTGCGCAAAGACCGACACAAGTGCGACCGATGCTTTGGATCTCATGGTCAGGAAGGGCTTCCGCCACCTTCCCGTCATGGTATGTTGGGTTATAAATATGCGTCGCGGGTGAACTGACGTGGGATAGGACGAAAACCACGACATTTCCGGTATCTTGGACATCACCAAATGTTTCTACGACGCCATGGAGAAGTTGGAGCGCGCCTACGCTTCCTCGCGCAAGCTGTATGATGCTCTGGAGGGTGTGCAGGCCGAGATGGGCTCCAGCCAGCCGCAACAGATCATTCAGTATGTCGAGGCTATTCGTCAGAAGATGTCTGGTCCTACTCTCGAGTCTGTCTTGACTGGCCTGCCCCCAACAACCGTATCCGTGCGCACTTCTGTCAAGGAAGCTGCGTCACTCATGAAGGAGAACCACACAACCGCTGTTCTGGTGCAGGACAATGGCTCCATTACCGGTATCTTCACCAGCAAGGACGTCGTCTTGCGTGTGATTGCCGCGGGGCTCGACCCGATGACTTGCAGTGTCGTACGAGTGATGACTCCGCATCCCGACTTTGCGCCTATGGACATGAGCATCCAGTCCGCTCTGCGCAAGATGCATGGCAAGTGGTCCAAATCTACAGCTCTTCGAACAATTGCTGACTATTGCAGATGGTCACTACCTCAACTTGCCTGTCATGAGCGACGCAGGGGAGATTGTTGGAATGGTCGATGTTCTCAAGCTGACTTATGCCACTCTTGATCAGGTAGGCCCACTTCTGCTTGTCAAAGTATCATTGCTAACTCCTTCAAGATCAACAACATCAGCACGACCGACAGCGAAGGTCCCGCGTGGAACAAGTTCTGGCTGTCTCTAGACAATGAGACCGAGTCGATGATGTCAGGCGAGGGTGGGAGTCGCGTCCACGACCATCGCTCCTACGTCTCCCACCACGATCGCCCTGGCCTAATGGATCGTGGCGATAGCGTACTACCCAACGAGTCTGCCTCTCATCACGGGGACTCACCAGACGCATCTGCTGTCGCCAGTATTCCTCCCTCTCATATGGAGGACATGCCGTTCCCATTCAAGTTCAAAGCCCCAAGTGGTCGCGTTCACCGTCTGCAGGTCGTTGTATCCGCTGGTATTGAAGAGCTCATCCACAATGTAGCGAACAAACTTGGTGGAGAGGTTGAGGCCATAGGAGGCGTACCGAGCTTTGATGACGGCAAGGTTTCCCGAGGTGGCTTCGCTTTGAGCTATCTCGACAACGAGGGAGACACAATCTCCATCACCACCAACGACGATCTTGTTGAGGCTGTCAGTCTATCCCGCATGGCACATCGCGAGAAGGTAGATCTCTTTGTGCACCATCCTGAAAAGGCACCAATGTCTGCCGAGGTCAACCCACAACCTGCGCTGCCCAAGCCTGTCACACCGCCTGAGTCGTCTCTTCGCGAACGTAGACAGTACTTTGATGAAGAGGAAGAGAAGCCTAGATCACGAGGCCGTAATCAGCCAGTACCTATATCGCAACAGCCAGAGATCATTGCTGGTGTACCAAACGACCTTCTCCTTCCTGGAGCTATCGGTGTACTAGCTGTTGTCATCGTCGGTGTGTTTGTGCTTGGCCGCGCCAGTCGGTAAGACTTGGGTGGACGTTAGGTAATTTGTGTTGGAGTATGAGCGAGAATGCATTGTTTCCTTTGTAATAACCTGATATCCCATAGATCCCTGGGTGTTTCCTAGCAGTTTGGCAGTCAAGATTGAATACATTTTACTTCCACCTCCTACAAGGAAAATTCTGAACAGGTCTACAGCCTACATTAAGGTGAAAACATGCAAAGTAGGCAACCTAACGATAACGTAGGCCTTGGGGTATGCCAAGTTTAACTTTAAGTAGTCACACGTCCCACGGAAATACGCTGTCGTTGTGCTTCCTTTCGGGAACACTATTCAAGTCGTCGAAGAAAGAAAGAACATTCACATCATTCTCATGATGTCCTCGAAGCTTTTATGACGGCGGGGGAAGAACTTCGGGTAATCAGTATAGTTGGTAGCGTAACATACTGGTCCTTGCATGATTGCCAAAGCGCCCTTTCAACAGTGAACGCGTATTCTTACTTTCCAACAATAGAGACAATAGTGAAATTTAGAATCCCTTCAGATTTTGTTTTCACTTTTACGGTGAAGTTGCGAAGGGTGCTTGGGTCGTTGCGGCTAGCGCGGTACGCCAAGAGATAAGATTAGATCCGCTTAAGCGAATTTCGTCGACACAGTGCGCGACGTCAGGAAGGAACGACTCTCACGACAACACCCCCACCGCTGACTTCTAGATACATCTTCAGTACGCTCCCCGTGTTCCCTCAACCCACAACTCCGCTCACACAACTCGATAGAATCAGCAGCCATGGTTAAGAAGCGAGCGTCCAACGGCCGAAACAAGAAGGGTCGCGGCCACGTCAAGCCCATCCGTTGCTCCAACTGCTCGCGATGCACACCCAAGGACAAGGCAATCAAGAGATTCACCATCCGCAACATGGTTGAGTCCGCTGCCATCCGTACGTCTCCCGGGCACGCTCGCACCGCGTCACACTACACAACAGAAGGGGCGGCATTGGGGAATTGAAGACTAACGCCACGCAGGTGATATCTCCGATGCCTCCGTATTCCCCGAGTACACCGTCCCCAAGATGTACCTGAAGCTCCAGTACTGCGTCTCCTGCGCCATCCACGGCAAGATCGTCCGGTACGTTGAGCCCGCACGAGGATTCGGCTGAGCCCATGTCTAACACACTCGCAGTGTCCGCTCGCGCGAAGGCCGCCGCAACAGGGCCCCTCCCCCAAGGGTCAGGTACAACAAGGACGGAAAGAAGATCAACCCCAACCAGGCCGCTGCTAAGACTACCACTGCTTAAGTGGAGTGTGGTTCGAAAACGGAATGATCATGGCGCTTGGTGTGGGGTCTTAGGGTTCTTTCGGAATGTCATACTGGAAAATGCATGATTCCAGAAGGAAGGGCAGACTAAATGACGAATCATGGTTAATGCTCGCTCGGATTGCCTGCCTAAGCAGCACCGAGAGCTAGCTATGAACTTGTAAACGAATATCCAAGTCGACTTGCACCAACCCTACGTTTGCTGCGGTGATGTTACGTTGGGAACTGACTACGCATAAGGTCCTGATGATCGAGCTCACTCTGCGTTCACAGTGGGTATGCAACCTAGATGGCATTCCAAACATGATGAGGAACTGCAATATCCCATGCTCCATTTCGCCAATTCTAGCCAATTCGTTGTCCCAAACATCGTAGAATGCCGTCATTTTAGTCGTTCCGCTTCTTGCCCTCGCCCAAATCACCCCCATCTTCGAGACTCTTTCCATTCGACGGCTCGGGTTCGGTTGTTTCCCAGTCTTCCGCGTTCTCGTCCCATCTTTCAAGCTCCTCGTCCACTGTAGTCCTGACAACACCAGGTTCCTGACCTTCGGGGTTCTCGCCCAACTCAATATCCCGCTCCTCGTCACCCGCGACGGCTGTATATCCGCGCGCAGCCCGTTTGCGCTCGAGCATGCGCTTGTGGTACCAATTGCATAGGCCGAGAGCGAGGAGCGAACCGAGAACGTTGGCTACGATGTCGTAGTAATCGAAGTCGCGATGTATCTTGATATGTGTCAGCTTCTTGTACAATTGTTCCTCCCATGTATTGACTCACAGGCAACAGCCCCTGTACGACCTCACTTGCGACTCCCAGACCAATCGTGCACACGGTAAAGGTGAGCTGCAAGACCTTCCTCCTACTCGTTTCTAGTATCCAGTAAAAGCATAGTGTGAGTAGGAAGAAGGCGATGAAGTGTAGTGCTTTATCCGATTGCTTGTATGAGGGGATCTTGTAATCGGGTGGGGAGAAGCCGGCGCCGGCGCTGATGAAGATGAGGGCTACGAAGGCACCTGTATAGACATTAGCTTGGTATGATACGGAAGCAGAGCGCAAGTTCGAGGAACACGTCCATTCCCAGGTTGATTGCTTGAGCGCTGTGCCTCGAGCTCTCTGACGTATGAAACAGCAAGTGCGACCTACCAGCAAATGGCTTCCGGATGCGCATGGTGACTTTGTACAGCAGCGGCTATAAGCACTCGAGGAGCATTTCCAGCCCTAAAGATCGGAGAGTTGCAGTCAGCGGGCGGCAAGAGCTACCAAGCGTCGTTATGCGGCCACAAGCTGGCATTCTGGCGGAACTGGCTTGCAGAAAGCGACTAACGGCTTTTGGCATTCCCGCTGTCGATCACGTGTGGAACCTGTGAAAATCGACAACCTAGGAAGCTGCGGGTAGGGGCGGGTACAGTAGTTTGATTGACCCCAGGTCTGTGATCTGTGTACCTGGCGCTATTTCTGCTTTTGAGGTTAGGTTTGGGATGGAGAGTCTCGGCTGCCAGGGCAGATGCGTGAGAAGCCTTCCTCGATGGTGCTGCATTACTGGTACGGTAGGTGTATATCTGGAAACCTAATCGCTCTGAATGATAACTCGATGATACACGGTGTGCGACTATCATGTAGCATAGGTAGGGCTGTAGGTTTTCTGAGCTGCATATATGATGTACCCCAGAGGTACTCGGGTGTCGTACCGACGGCAAGCATACCTATGTAGCATCATGTCTAGCGAATACCTTCGGGCCACTCTTTAAGGACTTGCAAGGACAAGAACAACAAAAGTCATCGAAGTAGTTCCCTGTGCTGGCCCACAAGGCGTGCGATACTTCAAAGTTGGCAAGTAAACATAACCTAGGTACCCCCTAGGGACACGGTCGGAGCCAAGTCAGTGCGCGCAAGACGATCGAGGATAAACCGAAGACATTGACGTGATTGTAATTGATTCTGATGATAGAAACACTGCGACGCGTACATACAGCAGTCACAGCATTTTGATATTGGGAAGTAGGTAGGTGACGCGGGCCCTGGACTGCGCAGAACGCTAAGGCGGCTGGACGAGGAATAGCCCCCATCCACCTACAACCCTAACACCACGTTCGTTCATCAAAGGCCGTATCTGTGGCCATCAAGACGCGAGCCCCAATACCCTCTTCCATCTCGCAGTCATCGGCAAACCTTTCGCTCGACCGGTAGCTCCTTCCATGCTTGATTTTATCGCGTTGCGACACCTGGACCAGTTGGGACGTCGCCCTCTGGTTGCGCCTTCCCCGTAGGTCGCGAACCGCCAAGACCCCCCACAGCCGACGACGACGATGTCCTTCAGCGCTTCCCCATATCCTCCATCATCGCGAGAACGCCCAAGCCATGCCCGCTACCTGCACCAACCGCCCAACGCGACTCGATTACGCACCCCCAATGCGACGCTGAATGATGAGGCGGCCATGTCAAACGCCTCCAACGCGATCAACATGGGGGACGGAGACATGGTGGGAGAGGAAGACCCCCGCGCGGCGCGATGGCGCGAACAGTTTCTACGCACAGAAGCGCGTCTCTCTGCAGTGATCGGTGGCACGTACGAGGGTGATGCTGTTGATGCCCTGGACAACGAGCCGCGCCCGTCATCCGGGGATGCGGCGGCGCATGACGCGCGACCGGCCGTCACCCCGAAGAAGTTAACCCGCACAATCGACGAAGACGACTATGGCGACGATGAAGACGACGAAGACGAAGACGATACCCGCACCTCGCCGCTACACTCAAAAGGCGCTGCCAATGGCGCTGCTGCTGCCGCTCCCAGCACGCCAAGCCTCCTCCGCGTTCCTTCCATATCGAACAAGTCAGGTCACGACCGGACCGGGACACCTTCGTCGGACCACACAAAGACATCAGACGATGTGCGCAAGAAGCTACAACAGGATAAGATTGCGACCGAGGATGCGGCCAGGCGGAGCTTCCAGACAATGTTCTACTCGTTGGAAAGTGATCGTGACGCCATGCTAGAGCAGCAGAAGCTTGACGAACTCGACCGTCAAGTAGAGATAGAAACGTCTGGAACGCCTGCGAATGCACCTCCCAACAGCGTCGTCGTCGCCCCCCAGCAAGGCACTCTCAGCACCACTAACCTTGGCGCGTCCAGTCTCACACTCAAGCACCTCATCTCCCGTATCGACGCACAAAGAGACAAAGTCCATGCGACCGATGCGCAGCTCCGAAGCCTTATTAGCGAAGTCCGTAAGAACAGGAGTAAATGGGCAAACGAAGAACGTGTTGGACAGGAGGAACTATACGAGAGTACAGAGAAGGTCCTCATGGAACTCAAGGCTAACGAGCATGCCCACCCCTTCCTTCAACGCGTCAACAAACGAGAGGCACCGGACTACTACAACGTGATTAAGCAGCCCATGGATATTGGTACGATGATGAAGAAGCTCAAGCAGCTCCAATACAAGTCCAAGAAGGAATTCGTCGACGACCTTATGCTCATATGGTCGAACTGCTTAAAGTACAACGCGGACCCAAGTCACTTTCTCCGGAAAAAGGCACTACACATGAAGAAGGAAACCGAGAAGCTCGTACCCCTTATCCCGGACATCACTGTTCGCGATCGTGCAGAAGTCGAGGCAGAAGAACGGAGAATGCGTCATGGCGATGCAGATGCCGACGGCGCCGACGACAGTGAAGACGAGGAACCTATCATGGCTTCACGAGGACGAAAGGCACCAAGCAAGGGAGGCAAAGGCTCAAGTACAGCAAGAAAGGCCCCTCCAGCAGGTCTGGAGGACACACCGGGACCGGAAACAAAACCATCAGCTCCATCTCTCAATAACGCCGTGTCCAATCTTAAGAACGAGTTTCTTCGAGCAGACTCCGAAATGGAAGGCAGCGTCAACGGCTTTTCGACACCTCCCCCACCCGGTACATTGACACCGTTGGGACCGAACAGCATTTCGCGAAACGGCGTGAATGGTAGCCAAGCCGACGTTTCGGAGGCTGACGGCACTGGTATCTCGGTCAGTGATGTTCTGGAAGAGGATGCTGATCTGGATGATCTGGAATACAAAACATGGAAACAAGTGACGAAAAGAGATCGAGCAATCATCGCGTCAGAAAGGCATAGACTGTTCCGTGACGACCACCTACAGCCAGATGAACCTGCTATTCTACGCACAAAAGCTGGCATGAGAAGATGGCTACGACACCGAAAGCAAGCTATCGAGGAAGAAACTGCAAGCGGGGCCGTCTCCGCTCCGGACGGAAAAGACGGCGTTCAGGCCACTGCTGGTGAGTCACTCGCCGAGGGCATCGAAGGGGAAGAGGAGCGCCAGATTCCGGATTACTACGACCCTGTGTGCGCCATTCCTGACCTTTCTGAACGCCTGCAATGGGTTGAAGACGCCGAGGGCTATGTCATTCCTCAGGCTGAGGAGTACATGCGTATTCTGCCAAAGGGGCAGTTCGTATCGCCAGACAGTGCTTTGGTTCACAAGTTCGATGACAACAACCACATACTGCAAGAAACCAGGAAGATATGCGCAAAGATCGGCATCGTCAAACAGATGCAGATCCAATCGCAGGTAAGTTTTTATCCGAAATTCGAAGGAATATACCGACCGCTAATTCATATAGCTATACCAAAACCAGTTTCAACGATATGAACCGCAACCTTTCCACGAGGCAGACATCGAGCCAACAGTCACATCCGAGGATGGGCCGATCATGGCCCCCTATGTCTGTCGCGCCGCCTTACAACGCAGCGTTGGCAAAGTCTTTTATCATGCTGGTTTCGAAGAGTTCCAGCCATCAGCTCTTGATGCCGTTACTGACATTGCGGCGAAATTCTTCCAGAATCTTGTTGCAAGTCTCGGGGTATATCGCGAAACACCGAAGATGAAGTCAGATGTCCCCATCACTCTTCCTAACGGACAGGCTACAAGCTGGACACCACGCTTTACTCAAGAAGAAGCTGTCCTTCACTCTTTGCACGCGAATGGTGTCGATCTTGAGTCTCTCGAGACTTATGTCAAGGACGATGTTGAGAGGCTTGGTACCAAGCTCGGTGGCATGCATGATAGGATGCGGTCATACTACGCTGAACTCCTGCGACCAGCTATGGACAACGCCGGTGCTGACGGGGCCGGTGCCTTCAACGACGGTAGCGAGCAATTCGTGGGTGGAGACTTCGCAGAAGACATTGGCGAAGACTTCTTCGGTTTCAAAGAGCTCGGTCTTGACATCGAGTTCGGACTTACTTCCAGCGTCCCGTTGCATCTACTACAGAACAGGGTGCACAATGCATATGCCAGGCAGGACAATAGGTGTGTTTCGCGATATGCTTTGATGAGGTTCTTACTAATATTCACAGCAATATTACTACTACTGGTGTCATTATGCCTGAGCCACCGAAGTTCGAGCCTGTCACCGTCCAGACCGCTGAGAACCAGATTGGTCTTCTCCAAAGTTGGCTCTTGGGTAAACTCCATGACAACAACAGCCAGCCGCTTGTCGAGGATGATGATCTTCCTCCGAAGCAGCGATTCCCTAAGCCACGCTTGCCACCTACAGGCAAGATCTCCAGTCCTCGGAAACGCCCTCTCAGAGAGCAGCAACAAATGGCTCGTAAAAAGCGTAAGCTGGACGAGGAGAAGGATGACAATGGCAACGATCAGGGTGGCTTCATGAAGGGCATTGGTAAACCCATCGGTAAGCTGAAGCTTGAACCGGTGCAAAGAGAGAATCATAGCGTTCAAGAGCCAGAGAAAGAGGATGGTAGCGCGCATGGCATGCCGAGCCCACCCGAATCTTTCTAGGAGCATTGCTTTGGAGGGTTGAACCGGCGGATCCTCTACCGCTATGATCTCCAGTAATTTCGACTTTGCGGCACTCATTCTGGGTTTTGAGAAGCAGTCGTTCGCATTCATTGTTTCATTTATCGACATATCTCTATCCTGTCCGCTTTTTCGACGACTGCTTTCGGCCAACTCTGCGCCATTGGTATTCATTTCCGCAGATCGGACAAGTCCTTATGGCGTTTGTAAATTTTCCTTTACCTTGCTCATCATATCCCGGTGGGCGCAAATTTGTCTTATTACACGGGGAAGGCGGTAGGGCTCGTCCTTGTATACCCATCCTGCATTATGCGCAGTGGCCTTTTATGCATTTTTCCTGCTCGCGCGTTTGCGACGCCAGTTTGGTCTCATGATGGACTAGCTTTGGGCTTCGTTTTTTTGCTCTTTGTATATACCAGGCCGACGAGATTGGGGATGGCACCACGGCATTCATGAGGCTTAAGATATCTCAATGCTACTCTTGTGGCATGATCACGTTATCTGTTTGGTGTGTGACTTGGATGACTTGTCGCTGACGAGGTGATGCAGTAGACGTAGAGTATAAATGCAATAACTAATATGATATGCAACGACGCAGCTCGAATCGCATTCAATCGCTATCGTACCCGCTGTGGTGTGTGATCGCCAACATGCTGAGATCGTACTACAGAATGGGACTGCGCAGACAATATAGGCGGCTGTCACATCATGAACAAGAAAAACCAAATGCATACGGGGAGCGAGCCAGCGGGTCTCGAAGCATGCGCTTGGACATGACTTCCTTTTACCACTGCTGTACCTATCGCGGAACTCGGCCGCAGTGTGACCCCCAAGCTTACAGCAGTAAGTACATAGTTCCTTCGAGATTTCATAGCAGGTACTCAGATCATGATAAAAGTTCCGGTAGCGACGCTTACCTTCTTAAAACAAGTAGCAAGACAGATCACAACATCAGTAATCTCGTTAGAGCACTCCCAAGGAGCACGCAAGTGCTAAAAATGATGTAGGTGAACGTGAAAGGTCGTATGCACCAATGATGCGCAGCCAAGCCTCCAATTTTCACGATGAATGCTGAGAAGGGAAACTGGTGTTGGTGATACACCTCGATTCCATCAGTGGTCGAGCTCAAATTTGAGGTCCGCGCGCTAATAACAAGCCCATCCCACTGTCCACACCTCCCTCCACTTTGAGCGACATCAGCATCATAATTCGACCCAGACTTCAATAACAGTCAGTTGCTTATCTTCGGTAAGTAGTTGCCGCGGGCCGCTTTATCGCCTGGCGACTTTGAGAATTCTAAGCTAAGGTGGCACCAGTTGACCAGACGTGGATCATCTCGGACTTGGATCTCTTCTGTAACTTAACTTCCTCACAACAACCATCAACCTCGCGCGCATCTTCCCGCGCCACTTCATTCCATACTTCTAGTCAACCCAATCTTTTATTGCGCATTTTTGCGTCCGCATCTTCAACCGCGTCAATTTCTGCAACCTGTTCTTGCGCTTGTCACGGCCGCCGCTCAACCTTGGCTGCCATTGTGTCTTTTTCTCGGTTCACCATGGCTCCCAACGGCCACGCGGCATCTGGAAGGAAGAGTACCCACAAGTCTAGCGACAGCTCTCCCGTTTTCTGGGAAGACAAGCATGGTCACCGGGAGTTCATGGATTGGAAAGAAGCAAATCAGAACGGTCCTTCCCCATCATACGAGGAATGGGTCGAGTCTCAAAAAATGACTGGTGGTCTCTCGCTATACTACACAGCGCTGAGCATGTTTGAGGAGTCTGATTCAACTGTAGGTCATTGTCATAATGAGCTAATTATACCGTATGCTAAAAGTTCCAGGACGAAGAGGCCCCACCTGTCAAGGCCAAACCTCAAGCCACCAAGGCTCGTGGCCAGGTCGGCCGGCCAAAGAAGACTGCGGCTGCCAACGGCAACGGAGCGTCACGGGCGGCAGAGTCTGCGACACCGTCGGCCGTGGCCAACTCGGAAGACCAGAGTCCGTCTGGCAAAAAGAAGCGCAAGGCGAGGAAGAAGCCACTCGTGAGTACTGTTCGCATACTCTCGTCCAGCTACTGACAAATCTAGTCCGATGAAGTCATCGCCTCGGCGAGCGACGAAGGTGAAACCAGCAAGGACTTGGGGGCGTCGGTGCCCGGGGCAGAGACCGCGACGCCAACAGTACCAGCCATCGCCGTCAATGGCCAGCGCAAGTCTTCTACTCGAAAGGCCAGGAAGAAGCCTATTGTGAGTTTCATTGTCTATTCGCTACCCAGTATGCACTAACCTGCCCATAGTCGGAAGAAACCATCTCGCCCGAAGATGAGCTAGAGGACCCGATGGAGACTACAATCGATGAGGTCGCCGCATCTGCAATCGTGTCTCCTCTTCCTGTTCGATCTGGTATGTGAATTTTGGACCCATTTTTGAATGTTAATTACCCCACCTGTGTAGTTTTTTCATATCTACCACATACTGGCCGTGCCGAACCTCTTTGTGCTTTGACATTTCACGCGAAACATTGCTAGCTAGTCTGTTGTGTTTTTGCTAAAACATGTCACAGCTCCGAAATCGTCAACCGCAGCAACAGCGTCAGAGACACCGAAGAAGAGCCACATCCTCAAATTGAGCACCAGAAAGACACCGAAGACGAAGACTGCCGTAAGTACTCGTCTTTAGGTTCACGGTTAATATGCTAACCTGTTCAAGTCTGAAGATTCTGCTATTGAAGGCGGAGCCGCCGAGGCAGGTGCTCACACCGAAGTCACGCCCACCAATGTCGCAGAGGCAATCGAGTTGAATGCCACCTTCAACAGAACCGTCACACCCAGCGCTAGTAGTAAGATGGCTCAAGATGTTGACTCTGCTGCGGCTTCTCCAGATCCGACCACTGCGTCAGCAGGCTCCACTCGACGCGGACTGCGGACACGAAAGCCAGCACAGCAGAGGCCATACTACCACGACTCGCAGCTGTTTGAGGATGTAGAGCCCACAAACGGGGACGCCCAGGAATCAAATAACACATCACCGACTGCAGAGGGCAGGAGAGCGTCGGTGGCGTCGATCAGTAGGAATATAGATGACGCCCTTCTGGCTTCGCTAGATGAAGAAGCCATGGCTTTGCTTCAAGAGGAAACAGAGCCGGAGCCTGCAAAGCCCAAGCACTTCAAGGGCAAAGGTCGGGCGTGGAAGAAAGAAGGGTCCGACGAGGACGAGGAGTTCTCTTTGGCTGCCAAGAAGAAGGCTGCTAAAGCAGCGAAATTGAAGGCCAAAGGACAAATCCCAAAGAAGCGGGGCAGACCTAGGAAGAGCGGTCGGTCTGAGGAGCTCATCGATGAGGAGGACGAGGACAAGGAAGCGGTCAAGCGGAAGCGACCACCACCGCGCAAGAGCGCGTTGTCTGAGGAAGTCATCATCGAGAGTTCCGAAGACGAGGAAGTGAAGGAGATGGAGGTTGAGGAGTCTACAACACCCAAGTACACTCCAAACAAGTCCTACACCCCACAGGGCTTGCCGAATTCCATGTCCAAGGACGACATTGGCACCAACGGCGACGCAGAGCTCGGCGCTGATGACGAGCCGGAACCCGTCAGTCCTTCCAAGAAAACCGCTTGAGGTAGATTTGAGGAGTTCAGTAAGCTACAACATCCTGATCAGCGGGTTCTCAGAAGCAAGCTAATGCGTTGATAGCAGACAGGCTTTACGATTGAGAGTCGAGATGGTTCCCACATTTCATTGTCTCTTCCCTGTGTAGCATATTCAGATGGGGTGTATCACGGTGTTTGGGTAGAGCTATGGGACTATCAGAATTGCATATGTGATAGGGAGAGGGGTATGATAATTGGGCCTGTGTAATGCCCGCCTAGAGCGGGTGATAGATCGTGGTATCCAGAGGTTACATACATATTATGTAGTCTGATAATCGTATCACAAGATCCGGAAGCATGCTCTGCACTATCCACTTGCCAACCAACTGACATTAAAATAGCTTAGCAGCACACGGAACCTGATCAGGAAGTCCTTTACTTCTACAGAACATATTGAGAACACCCCGGCTGTACTGTTACCCTCAGAACCTAAGACGATGCAACCTGGTGAAGTAGTACACGAGCCCAAACGCCAATCCTCCTAGATGCCCGGCATGACTTATTCGCGAGTTCGAGTCGTTGAGATAAAATCCATCGTAGACGGCATAAGCGGCAGTCATAGCCCAAAGTGGCATCGGTACGATGCCATAGATCAGCACTCTCGCGTGCGGGTTCATGCACGCTGCCACAGCGCCGATGCCCATGACGGCTCCGGAGAATCCAAGAGTCCTTGAATAGTCTCTGGCGTTAGGGCCTTCAGAACGCAACTTGTAATACCGATTGAACAAAGCGCCCACTCCTCCCGCAATCCCAGAGCCCAGAGCGATAGTCAGGTATCGCATTGGCGTTATCACAGGCGCTGCCGCTAAGAAAGAGCCCAAGAAATAAACGCTGACCATGTTCGACAATATGTGGAAGAGATCCACGTGCGTGAATGCCGCAGTGAGCAGCGACGTGTAGTTTCCGTCTCGAAATTTGTCGAGGTTCAATGTCATCGTGTCCATGAACTTTTGGTATGGCATCTGGAAGCCCTGTATAGCTTGGCTCTTAAGAAAGGCCGCGTACCCGAAGATGGCAATATTGGTACCCATGAGTCCATACAGAACAAGCTTGTTGGACTTTACTTGAGCGCTGTAGGCGTCGTATGCGCGGGAGGAGAAGAGGCGTGGTCGTGGTAGACTGAGGTGTCGGGGTGTGTGGGAAGGAGAGAAGAAGTGGGAGGTCATTTTTCTGGTAGTCTGGGGTGTCCTGAGCGTACGAAGGGCCCTTGAGAGGCCGAGCAAAGACGACATGGTGAGTTATGGGCTTTGAGTACGTGTTTCGGCGGCTGTTTACGCAAGTGTCGAAAGACAAAATCGACACGTATGACTGATGTGGAGAGATTCAGTTATTGAATCAATAGTGTGGCCGATATGTTTCTGGCTGAAATATGCTACATTCGTCGTCAATACTCATGTTGTCATGCAGCATTACACATGAAACGTACAGCTAGAGCGGACCTGGCGCGTGGTATCAAGACCGAAAGCGGCAAACAGAGAAGGTGCAATGAGAACACGCCGCTATCATTGCACAGAAATCCTCAAGTTGGATAGTCGAGAATTGGATGTCGCAGACGGGGACTGAGATAGTCGCCCTGGCACCGACGTCAGAAGGGCCAATGACAAGCACGCACGGACCCTTGCCCTCCACCAGCTTCAAGTTCCTTCTGCATAAAGCGGCCCGCCCAGCTACCACAACACCACACAGACCGACCTCACTGCACAAAATTACACCATCTTCTCTGCGCTTACCCTCTCGAGGCATCTACTAACTCCTACTGTCCTCAGTAACCCCCGCGCGAACCTCCACTCGCAGACGACTCCACAAGGCGAAACCACTACATTACGACTCTTCCGAGCCTCAATCAGCCTCTTCACAACGCACACCACCACGAGAAGCCGACACCCGAGTTGCTGCTAAACAGTCAGCACTCCCATCCCGCGCTTACCTGACCCCACTTTCTTCGGCATACACTACACGAGCCTCCACACCCAAACCCCTCACTTGCATCTGCTCTGCTCTGCCGCAAGCGTTGCACACACACCAATCGCGCCTCTATCCACACTACTAGACCTTGACGTTCCGACCAACAACCCCACCTTCGGTGGACCCACATACACAATGACTTCAGAAATCACCAACCAACTAGCGGCAACGCAGCTAAGGTGAGTCCATGTCCAACGAAGCAAGAACTACGCGCTGACATATTCCCAGCGATGCTACACCATCAGGAGAGGCAAACTGGAAAGCCGGTTTGAATGCGCCAGCGAAGGATGCGCGACCGCAGACAGAGGTAGGCTATGGACTTGGGCATCATATATATTGGACGTGAGCTAATGCTAGGGTAGGATGTTACAGCGACCAAGGGCCTCGAGTTTGAAGACTTCTTCATCAAGCGCGAGCTCATGATGGGCATTTTCGAGGCTGGATTCGAGAAGCCGTCACCAATTCAAGAAGAGACGATCCCAGTAGCCCTCACCGGCCGAGACATCCTCGCGCGAGCGAAGAACGGTACCGGAAAGACAGCCGCCTTTGTTATCCCTACCCTCGAGCGCATAAACCCGAAGAGCCCCAAGACGCAAGCTCTGATCCTCGTTCCCACCCGAGAACTCGCACTACAAACATCCCAGGTGTGCAAGCAATTGGGACAGCACCTCGGTGTTAACGTCATGGTCTCGACTGGTGGTACAGGATTGAAGGACGATATTATACGGTTGAGCGACCCCGTTCACATCATCGTTGGAACACCTGGTAGGATCCTGGATCTGGCTGGAAAGGGCGTAGCAGATCTGTCCGCCTGCCAAACATTTGTCATGGACGAGGCTGACAAGCTCTTGTCACCTGAGTTTACCCCCGTTGTAGAGCAGCTTCTTGGCTTCCACCCCAAGGACAGGCAAGTCATGCTGTTCAGCGCTACCTTTCCTATCGTAGTCAAGAGCTTCAAGGTACGTTTGACCAGCGTCTCTACGACGACAAGTTTGCTAATACAGTGCAGGACAAACACATGAACTCTCCGTACGAAATCAACCTGATGGACGAGCTGACCCTTCGCGGTATCACACAGTACTACGCCTTCGTTGAGGAGAAGCAGAAGGTCCACTGTTTGAACACCCTCTTCAACAAGCTGCAGATTAATCAGTCCATCATCTTCTGCAACTCCACAAACCGTGTAGAGCTTCTTGCGAAGAAGATCACCGAACTCGGATACTCCTGCTTTTACTCGCATGCGCGCATGCTCCAGCATAACCGTAACCGCGTCTTCCACGACTTCCGCAATGGCGTTTGCCGAAACCTTGTCTGTTCGGATTTGCTCACCCGTGGTATCGATATCCAGGCCGTCAACGTCGTCATCAACTTTGATTTCCCGAAGAACGCCGAGACATATCTGCATAGGATCGGTCGATCTGGTCGTTTCGGACATCTGGGTCTAGCTATCAACCTAATCAACTGGGAAGATCGCTTCAACCTTTACAGGATCGAACAGGAGCTTGGTACCGAAATCCAGCCCATCCCGCAAGTCATCGAGAAGAACCTATACGTTTACGAATCCCCCGAATCAATCCCTCGCCCTATGTCCAGCGCCCAACGTGTTCCTGGTCAAGGTCAAGGTCAGCAACAAGAACAAGATGGTGCTGCGCGCGGTAACCCCAACGCGCGAGGCGGCTTCCGTGGCGGTCGTGGTGGCGGCGGCCAGTTCCAGGGACAGCGCCGAGGTCCTCCACAAAACCAACAGAACCGTCAGCCAAACGGTCAGAACCCTCAGCGAAATCCTAGGCCACAGCCTACAGGTCCACCTCCTGCCTCGTAGAAAAGTCTGGTGGTCCCGATCTCTGCAGTGTCTTGAACCTGACATCTAGATTACGTCTTGATGTCACGACAATTCTCTGTCAAGAGGCTGCGATATCATTTGGTTGCCTTGCATCCATATGTGTTCATTACATTTCTTTCTTTTTTCATGACTATGCGATCAGTCGCGCCGACGACGCGGTACGGAATATCTGGACTTCTGCTATCAGGTTTAACGAATCGAATCATCGGCGCAATACGGTTCTAACGATCTCGACCTTTCTACATGTACTATATATCAAGGTCTACCAGGGTCGCGTCTAGTTTTTGCTTTGCGTCGGTTGGCTGGTTTCGCCGACTTGCGTTGCTGGAGCCTTTTGCCTCTGCAGCAGAGTGCACTGTCTCCAGTTCTGCGCGCTCTTAGTCTTCAGTTCTCACTTCCATCCTCTTTTCAACAGCATTTGGCGGTTAGGTATAGTCTTTTCAAAAGCCCAGTCCTCCTTGTATAGAGGATTGCGATTGGGTACGATCTTCTTCGGTACGACTATACCCTGTTCACGACGCTACTGGATATGTGTAGCTCCATCGAGCTATTCTACGTCTCCATTGACGGCACGTTATCACTTCCATGTCTGGTTCTTGACAGCAATTACTGTCTATGGCCATACAACTACATTCTCACCCTACTCGATGCGATGCTACACCTTGTCGCATGTCATTACGCTATGGGCTCTAGCGGCCCTCCTCCCTCCCCTAGGGTACCGCACCTACTCGGCGCTACGATTTAGCTCCCTTCAAGCCTAGTCATCTTGTGCTTTGTACAGCAAGCCCAAGGCCAGATCAGACTGGATCTATACTTCCGATGCAGTCACACGAATACCTTAGGACATGCAACTTCTCGTCCATGTTTGCGACGATTTGCTGTCGACTCTGCGGGTCTCGTGTGGTGGAAGTATTCCCAATAAGAAGAGATAACAAGACACGTTATCAAAACAAGAAAAGAAGAAAAAGCCTTTGAGGACATAATTGAAGGACTCATGGATTACGGTCGCGGTTCGCGATGAGTAGAGGATTTGTTGCTCTCTCGTTGCCGCGACTACCGTTACTGATTACGCGATACTGTTCTGACATCGTGTTGAAGTTGCGTTAAGATAGCCCCAGATCCTCTCAATGCAAATTGACTCTCCTCAAGCCTGAATTCCCTGATGTGTTGTAGCTTGTCTCCTTCCAGGTAGCAAGCTTGTTTGTTGTAAAATGAATTCGAGCTATGTGACATACATTGGCTAGGCATATCGGCTTGACAGCAAGCAAATCCGATGGCTGGACTAGATGAAGATCTGGGGTCTCCGTGATACGAGCTCAATCATAACTTCCGCTGACCACCCATTCCTGACTCAACATGGATCGCGAGAAGATTGACACGATTAATCTTATCAAAGGTAACCAACACTCTATACATCTGTCACATGTCTCCCCATGGCTAACATCAATAGCAAATGCCCGTCTGCTCTATGGTCGTGACAGCACCTACGAAGTGGTCACTTACCAAGCTGCGGATTATCATAAAGATCCGAAGGATAAATCAGGCGAAGCAGACCAGGTCGGGGCTACAACAGCATTACTTGTCGCCTATGATCTGCCCGCAGAGAGAGACGGCTTCGTACTCATGACGCACACCGTAGGCCAGAAGGACACTCCCATCACCGTTCCTAAGGCCGTCAATGCGTTGGCAAAAGAGCTGAGGCACGAAGTTGCGCGCTACGATCAACGTCTGAAGAAGGGAGTGACATTCACTGGGATGATAATAAAGCCTCCCAGCTAGAAGACCATCGCTTGTCTATAGGCGGCCTGATTCGGTCACTTGAAGATTTGCCGACGGGAACTCGCTAATTGATACATTGTTTCTGGTGCTCAAACTATTCTGCTCTCGTTCCTGACTCCGTGGTGTCCGTATGCTTTGCGTGATCCGATCCCATACCACTATACGATGTACAGTTGACTACCCTTCTGGTTCATGTTTTGTCCAACGCGACTTCCAAAGGGTGTGGTATCTTCCCATCGCAGCTGTCTCTTTGCGTCTCGACCTATCATCAAGGGAAACATCAGCATCGCCAAGGTGAGACTGCATGTACTTGAGCGTACAAAAGGTATCTCGAGGAGGGGGGAAAACATCCATTGACTTGTTTCTTCGGACTTACCTACCCCATATATGCCCATGTCATGTATTTTACGATCCACGAATAGTTTGCTGAACATCAAACGCCGTCTTCTGCTTGTCGGCAGAACGCATATATGGCTGGTTCTTAGACCAACCTAGAACTGTTCTCGATAGACTCCACGATGGTCAGCCACTTTGAACGCTACCACCTACTTTCCCTCATCAAAGACAATGCACGCCTACTCTACGGCCCTGGATATACTTACTACATTACTACCTCCAGCGACAGCACTAACACTGCTCAGGCAAAGCTGTTTGGATATAACGTTAACGGAATTGGTGGACAAGTGCTACGTGTCGGGAATGCTGCGAATAGAGATATGGAACAAGCACTGGTGAATCTGCACGTGCAGTTGATGACACAAGTCTCTGTGCTGACTGGTAAGTCGACGAAATTTTGAACCGTCGGAACAGGAAGCTAACGCCATTTCTCTTAGAGCGCTATCCCGAGGGAAGGACGTTCAAGGTTGAGCTCTATGAGCCTCAACTCAAGAAGCCTCCAAGTGCTGGGGAACGATAATTAGGCATGGCAATGATTCGGAAGTGCGACATGATCAGGAGATCGTCAAATGAACGGCTTGTAGATATTGTCTCCAACTTAGTCCGATACCAAGAGAACAGTCTGGGATAGCTCGTTACTCATGATACTACCTATCCTCTAGAAACCCACAGCCACACCAGGCCTTCTCTTCTCGATCCCCAGAACCATATCCACATACTTCCTGTTCAGAACTTCCTTCTTCCTCGCAGCAAGCAGTGACGCACTCTTCAGTACGTTCTTGATTTGACGACCGTTGAGCTCCACACTTGCCATTTCGTCCAGATCCAGATCCTTCCATCCCTCCAAGCCACCCAAGCTCTTCAAGAAGTTCTGCCAAATGCTCTTCCGCGAGGTAGACGTGAGATCAGGGTATGCCATGCTGATGTGAATACGAGACTGGAAGGCAGCATCGATGTTATCAACACGATTGGTGGTCAAGAACAGCATGCCTTCGTAGTACTCCAACACACGCAGGAAGATGGACACGAGCTTGTTTCGCTCTAGGTCGTGCGTGCTGCGCGCCTCAAGGAAGACGTCGCATTCATCGAGCAGAAGGACGGCGTTCCATTTGGATATCATCTCGAGGATGTTGGTGAGCTTGCTCTCGACTTGGTCGGGGTCGATACCCAAGTCGCCGGCGGACATCATAAACAAGGGAGCGCGCATGTGCTCGGCTACAGACTCTGCTGTAAGGGTCTAGAAGGTGTCAGTACCTTGGAACCATTGTGTTTCGTTCAAAAAGCGGGGAGATTTGTAGGGCGACTTACCTTGCCAACTCCGGGAGGGCCGCTGAGCAGAGTAATATGGCCACGGCCTTTTCCGCTGATAATGTCGTCGAATTTGCACTGGCTCATGGCTTGCGATTCGGCAAATGCAAGAATGAGCTCCTTCTGGTCTTGAGGGAGAACGAGCGAAGCAAAGGCATTGTCATTGAACTTGATGTTTTCGATGAGATCAAGGTAAAAAAACAGCCACTGCTTCTTCTTGAGCGAATAGCCCCGGACCCTAGGCAAGCATAGAAGATGGTGGTCCTCGGTGAGGCGTAGACGTTCTTCCTTGTCTTGCTTGCCAAACACGTACTTCATCTCGGTCGGGTCTTGGATTTCGAGCTTCTCAGCGACGGCTTCAGGACCAGAGGCGCATTCTTTTGCGCTGAGAGGATCGACTCGGTTGATGGAACGAGGAGAGAAGCGCTGGAAGCTGTCCGAGTCGATGATGATACGGCCAGTGCACATGTACGGTGCCTCGTTGCCCTCCCTGTCCCATCCAATCGCGAAGCCATCGTATGCCATGTAGTGGCTGCCAGCAAGTGCTTCAAACTTCTTACCACGGCTGATCAGCGCTTCTCTAACTTTGGCTTCATGAGGATGGAATGACAGTGGGAAGGCTGTCAAGCCCAGTATAGGAGCAGTGCCATGAAATTCTCGAACTCGAATAGTCTGGGCAGTACGACCGAAAGTGCTGCCGTTCCAGTCGATGGCCTCAAGGTTGATCTGGTATATCCTACCGCACTGGGTGTTGGCGTAGGAGCCTGACTTCAATTTGTAGACCCCATACGCTCCGTTGTGAGAGTTGGAGTAGATGAGGGCGCCGGGCTGATACATGATCCAGATATGATCGAATGTTACGATACCATGGCTGATGTAGTCCTCGAATGTCTTGATGACGTCCTTGAGCTCAGAGGAAAGAACTTCGTAGAGTAGCTCAACGTGTTCAGCAGTTGTGGCATCGAGATCTTTTCTGCTTTTGTACTCAAGTAGCTGAGCCCATCGATGAACGAAAGGAGTGAATGGCGCCTCGAACTCCAGGCGTTTCAATTCACAATGGATGGCTGGGTAATCCTTCAGAACTTCAGCAAGAGCAGTCTTGAGCCAAGGCGACTGGATGATGATTGAGTGGATCTTGTATTTCCTGCGGGAGTCGTCTGACTTGAGCAGACGAGTGATGAGAGCGTGTTGGGCCGTCTCTTCATTCTCAGCAGGGTCTGCGACATCCTCAGGTTCCTGCTCAGTCCAGCTCCACTGTTTGTTCTTGTCCCGCGGGCCTTGATAGAAGTTCTTGAAGGATGCAAGAGAACCTTCTGGCGCGAATTCCGTAGTGCCATTCGTGTCCTTGACACCGTTGGTGGGAGTCTCGCCGGGCATAATGGCGGTCTTCAATGAAGACAAGATAAAGCGCGTAGATGAAGTGACAAGAAGTATGAGTTACGAGACTGAAAATATTGCTTCTGTACTCGACATACCAACAGACATGGTGAGAAGTACCTTTACTTTATACACCAAACCGGCCTGCAGGCACCAGCTTTACCTGCAAGAATCATGCTATTCACCCTTTTCAGGCGTTCCAATTCAACTTGAATACAGCAGCGGTTACAGCCTTGACTGTGCAACCCAATGGACGATGGACAATTCTGAGTGGCCATGATAGCGATACTAGGTAACCATGAGGGAGGTGGCGCAAGGCGTACAATGGCTGGACCCCAGCAGCGATGCCTAGGTGTGGCAAAGTGCTGATATCCGGTGAAGTCGCGAGGCTTGTCTCAGATGGAGTCATAGGTGACTCAGGCAGTGCAGTCCTCAAGTCATACCTGCAGCGGATGGGATGCTTGGCGCGGAGAAGATGCGGAGGTGCAAGGACGCGCTAGGACAGCGAGCATTGCGCAAGTGCGCCAGGCCATGATTCGAGCAACCTCCCACCATGTCCAAAGAAGATGAGCCTTCATACATCGACTATGAGGCCTTCCTCGATCCAGACTTCTCGGCGACGTCATTCGCCAACACGCTCGTCCTCTCGACCAACAACCCCTCCGACACCCCGCTAGATCTGTCAACACCGCTGTCGCGCGTCCTCTTCGATGTCCAGGAAGTCGACACACATATCGATACCCTGACCACCAAGTCGGCACTGCCGCTGCTGGAACACACGCGAGACCATGCCGAATCGAGCGGACGCATACTGCACGAGGTGGAAGGACAGGTTGCCAGCTTGACCGAGTCGTACAAGACACTAGAGAAGGAGGTCATTGAGCGCTACGAGGTCGCTGAGCAGGTGCGACTGACAGCAGAGAGGCTCTGCGAGACTGTCAAGCTTGGCAGGGCCGTCGCGCGATGTCTCATGCTAGGTAGACAGCTCGAAGTGCGCATGTCGGAGCTGGGCGGCGTCGGCAGCGCAAAGAGGGAGGATCACAGAGCCATGGTGCGCTCGGCAGATACCATACTGTCATTGCGCCAGCTCCTTGCAGCTTCCAAGCCAGGCGAGGAGGGTGAGGGCCTGGACAGGGTCAACGTGGTGAACACGCTCAAGAGCGAGCTCGTCAACCCAGGCGAGCGCAGCATATCGTCGCGCGCTCAGCAGGTAGTCAAGGAGTTCTCCATGTCCTCGCTACTATCCTCATCAGGTCAAACATCGGCATCCACCTTTTCGCAAACCGAAGACACCAAGTCGAGAACCACGTCCGCGCTGCTCACCCTCTACCTCCTGTCGCCGGTATCGACCAAAACCACGACCGAGACCTTCGAACCGACCCTCATGCTCAATGCACTACAAGACTACCTCCAGACCCAGCTGAAGTCATCCCTCGCATCGCTCGCGCGCGCCTTGGGTCAGCTTCCCACATTAGACCGCACACTCCTCGAGATATCCGCGCGGTGCCAAAACATCGTCGCACTCCAATCCCTCCTCGAAAGCATCAAGCCACCCGCACACCCCCTTCTCGACGCCTCGCGCACCCCGAACTTTTCCAACTTCCTACAACCCCTCCTCCAAGCTCTCGATACTTCGTCACTACCCAGCTACTTCTGGAGGACGCTCGCCTCTAACATGGCGCCGAGAGTGCAGGAGCTCATGAACAAGGGCGGTGTGTCTGCAAGGACGCTGAGGAGTAACAAGACTGCTGTTGGGGACTCGGTGAAGGAATGCGTGAGTCGTGGTAGTCAGTTACCCGGGGCGTTATCGAACAAGGGTGTCGCTGTGACTTGGGAGAGGGAGGCTGCTGTCATGGTTAGGAGTGTGACGGGGCCGATTAAATGAATAGACACATGAATGCTATGAGAAACTACCTATGCGTAGTATTTGGAGGCATTGACCCATGGGACTCAAAGGACATGTTCATGTTATTAACATCACATGTTGTTCTAATCAGTTCACATCACATACGATCGAAAGTAGACTCAACAATGATGATGAAGATAAAACCGGAACTCCATTAGCTAACGCTACCCATGGTCCCAAGTAAGAAAACGAGAACCGTGTCATTCCCCCATGTAATCATAACCATTTTGTACGCATATACCTCAGCATGTATGAAAAGTGATCAAATGCTGAAAGGGGTACTGGTACACGTGAAAGCGCCGACATAACCAAAGAAACTCAAGAAGCGAGTCATTTACAACTCGTCCTTGACGCTTGAGGCGGAGGCCGAAGCCTCAGATGCCGCCGATGAGACGGAGTCGGTGACCTCAGAGGCAGCAGACTTGACAGACTTGGTAGCCTCAGAGGCGGCTGAGGAGGCTGAGTCGGAAGCGACAGAGGCGCCAGACTTGACGGTCTCGGTACCCTCTGAAGCGGCGGAAGCAGCGGAGTCGGTGGCGGAAGAGGCACTGGCCTTGGCGGATTCGGTAGCATCTGCGGCGGACTTAGCGGCAACTTCGGAGGCGGCCATGGCCTGTTCAGCGAGCTTTTCAGTCGTACCTTCGACGGCCTCGCCAATGCTGGCCTCAGCCTTGTGTGATCCGTTCTCCTGGATGAACTGGACGAGGTCCTCGACCGTGCGGGAACCAGAGTAGTCAACTGGGGAGTCCTTCTTGCCAGCGGGGAAGAGCTTGATAGTGGGGAAACCCTGGATCTCATCGGGAACGTCGTTGGCGGTGGCGTCAACCTTGGCGATGGTCACAAGCTTGGAGAGCTCATCGGAAGCGTAGAGCTGGCCGAGCTCCTCGTACTTGGGAGCAAGAGCCTTGCAGTGACCGCACCAGGGAGCGTAGAACTCAACGAGAACGTCCTTGTCGTTGTTGAGGACGACATCCTTGTAGTTGTGGGCGACGATGGTGGTGACGGGGCCGTCGTTGGACTCGGGAATGGGCTCAGACTTGATGCTGGGCTCGACCTTGCCAGCGAGGAAGTCGTCGACGAACTTGCCAATCTCCTTCTCGGTGATCTTGGCATCCTGGTCGTAGGGGAACTTCTCGTTCTTCTCGGTGCGCTGGATAGCGAAAGCGGGCCAGGTGCCAACCTTCAGGTTGAGGTTACCAGCGTGCTGGCCGAAGGACTTGGCGTCGATGGTGGCGAAGTTGATCTCGCCCTTGTGTTTGAGAGCGAGGGGCTTCAGCTCCTTAGCGAACTCCTCGCGCTCCTCGGGAGTCTCAGCGAAGATGTATGCGAGGGGAAGGCCAGCGGCCATGTATCCGGCGTAGGTCTCGGGGCCGACCTCACCAATGAGAGGGGTAGAGGCGACCTTGGCGAAGTCGCGGATAGCGTCGGCGTCGAAGGTCTCGGTGAAGACGTCCTTGCCGTCGTCGAAGGACTTGTAGAGGACGAGGCCGGGCTGCTTGACACCCTCAGCCTTGGCAAGGGCGGCGTCGTTGGTGGCTCCGAAGAGGAAGTTGTCGCGGAGACCGTTGGCGACCGAGGTGAAGGTCTCGTTGGAGGCCTTGTCGTCGGCGGCGAAGTAGGCGACGAGGACGACCTTGTCGGCGGTCTTGAACTCCTCGAGAGTGTCCTTTGTGACGTCGGAGACGGCGGGGAGAGCCTGCTTGGTCATGTACGAGATCAAGCTGTCGGCCTTGCGCTGTCCACCGTAGGGCGAGACATTCTCGGGGCCGCGGAAGACCTTGAGGGTGGGGTAGCCCTCAACGCCGTACTCCTGGCACAGATCCTGCTCCTCTGTGCAGTCGACCTTGACGAGGGCGATATCCTTCTCCTTAAGTGTGGTAGCCGCCGTCTCGTACTCGGGAGCAAGTGCTTTGCAGTGGCCGCACCATGGCGCGAAGACTGTAGGAATTGTTAGTTCTGCAATTATTTCTTTGAGTCTTGAGTAACTCAGGAAAGCTTACACTCTGCAAGGACGAGGTCGTTCTCCTCGATGAAGCTCTTGAAGTTGTCGGTCTTCAGTTGCTTGACATCAGATGCGGCGGCGACGGCCGCAAAGAACGCAGCGCAGACAGTCGTGTACTTCATTTTGCTGTGCTTGTATGTGGTTGAAGTTGGGTAGGCACGACGAATTGGGGTAGGAGTAAGAGAGGACAGCGGTAGAGGAGCGCTTTATATTCCAAGTGGATGGCTGTGACTTTCGAGCAACTGTGTTCACACCAGCTTAGCGCTAGAGCGGCATGGTCCCTGCGCCTCCACCTATTTTCACCGCATTGAGAGACCACGTTGAACTTACCACCCACTGCACTTACCCGCCGCATGCCTGTACCCACCTTTGTCCAGCATTTCCCTAGCACTTTCGCCGCCGCCCCTCTACATCTCACTCACATCGCTTGGTCTCCCGACCGCTTGCAGTTAGCTTGCAGTTCCTGCCGATCCCAGTGCATATTATTAATCTGTGTTCACTTTCTACTTGCCATTCCCAACTGCGGCGAGTGTCAGCTTCTGAGGACAGGTGTTCCTTCACTCGGGTCATTCCAAACTGATTCACTCGGTGTGGCTCGTATTATTTCAATCGGCCCTCAACTAGTGGTGTACCCAGGTAGTCCTGGTAAATGCCGACCGACCCGTGGGCAATCGCTTCCCTACTTGGCAAAAGTTCTAAAACGGGTTCACTGGGTACTCACCAAATGCTTAAAGTCTGAATGGCTCGCCTTTTATTAATTCTGTTGCATGGGGTACTCGCAATGTGTGTCGAGAGGAAACGTGGTCGTGTGAGATCTTACCGCGGAACACTTCCGTTCTTATCTTATCTAAAAAAGCACATCGCCATCACTCAACGCGAGATGTGTTCTTAGAACCGTGATCAACAACGATATCAAAGTCAATTGATGATTACAAACCTACGCAGCAGTAGCGACCGTCTGACTTGCATCCTTCGCTTCATCTATCCCCGCTCCTTCCTTCAACTTGCGCATCCTCTCCTCCTCCTTCCTCTTCATCTCTTCTTGAATTCGCAATCGCTCGGGGATAACTGGTTGCCTCTTTCCAGTAATCTTGAACCCCTCAATCCGGTCCTTGCCCAACGCCTTCATGGTCTTGCGCTCCACCGCGCTGTAGTTTCCATCGACACGATCAAACACAAAAGGCTCCTTGACGGACACCGGTGGGTTGGTAATGACGCGGACTTGACGAAGTTGGTTGTTGGACGCTGAGTGCAGCATCAGCGGATGCAAAAGGTAGACGTCGCCAACTACACCGGTGGCTTCCACGAAAGCCTCATCGGGCATACTGGCAGCTAGGTCGTTGAACCACTTCAGTCCTTGCTCTTGTACAAACTCCGGGTTTTGCGCTCTTGGCGTCATCCTTGGGCTGACTCCGTCAGGATTCTCGTATAGATGTTTCGCCACAGTGGGAATGGCGGCAGGACAAATGTAGGTTCCACCACCGCCTGGAGCGATGTCTGACCATAGCGGGATGACCAGAAGCGCTTGCTCAGGTGAATCGAGGTAGTGAACAAAGAAGTCTCCGTCGACGTGCCAGCCAGGTAGCTCTTGAGGGCGTACCACTTTGTTGTGACCCTCTGGCGTTCCGAGGTTTACGATGAAGCCATCTTTCCAAGTCGATGCGTTAGAATCAACGCGGTCGCTGCCACCCACAAGGTTGCAAATTCCAGCCCAGGCTTTTGGTGCAAACTCTTCGACAGAGAATTCGTTGAAGAAGGGCATGTTTGTTCGCTCGGTGTGCCTGTATCCGTCATGTCAATGTCTGTTGATGGCTGCACGTAAGAGACTTATAATTGAAGAAGAAAAGCGTACCATGTCGACTTGTCTTTGGGATCCATACCCAATCGTGTCCAGA
This sequence comes from Alternaria novae-zelandiae, assembly GCF_023758075.1. Taxonomy (NCBI): domain Eukaryota; kingdom Fungi; phylum Ascomycota; class Dothideomycetes; order Pleosporales; family Pleosporaceae; genus Alternaria; species Alternaria novae-zelandiae. The sequence continues at coordinate 1,682,873 of NW_026056962.1, read as the reverse complement.
GCGTTTCCTGCAGTCCTTCTGCTTGCTCTCTTGTGAAGCAGTTGCTCAACTTCAACCATCCGTTCTCCAGAAAGAAGTCGATTTGCTCTTGCGAGAGCTTGTATTGCTCCTCTGCGTTGGCCATTGTGTCGTATAATAGTTTATTCGAGTATCGTATGTACTGCGATGTTGTTTTCGTTTGGTCGATACGGGAGACAAAGTCAAGCTTATATGTCGTAAGTGAACATTCAAGAACGTATTTATGCACCTGGGAATGGATATCCTATTACCGCCCTCATGCGATTCTTAACGCCACCGACGGTAGGCGTAATGCTGCTAACGGCAGTAATGCCAATTTATCCGGTGGACGATTAGCCATGTGCCCGTTCAGGGTGCTACACGTGCCGTCCCCAGAAGTGCAAGCCCTGGAGATATCCTGCGGGGCAAGCTGTTTGGGGAAGCCGGCGGGGAATCCTCTCGTACTAACGAGAACATCGGAAATCCTAAGGCCCGCTGTTACCACGACCTAGACCGAGTAGGAGAAAAGGCCAGGGCGCTGCGAAGACTAGGTTATTTCCGGGTATTTCAACTGTCCGAGAGCCACCAGCAACGGCCCCGTGTTTCTCTTCCGCGGACGCGCACCTTTGGTTTATTGGCGACAAAGATCGCGGCAAGATCTTGACAACGGGTAACGCGCTGCACTACGGCACGACGGATATTCTCCTTCGATGGGAGATGACTAATTCATGGGACTTGGAAGATGATTGCGATGATTGGTATGCATATTATTACATTCTACATACAATATTTACCCTTATATCCGCATCGTCCGTCGCGGAATAGAGCGCCGTTATTCATGTCATTACTGCGTCGCGCGCATTCAGGTCGCAGTCCCCCTAGTTTCCAGGCCACCAAATGTAGTTGTTGGTCTCCTCTGGCGTATCGAATACAAGCTCACTGCTCGAGTTTACTGGCCTAGCTGGGAAGGCGTTTGTCTCAATGTTCCAGACCTTCATGTCGGAAGCCTTGACAGTAGAGTTGTTGCCAGCCCAGATGCCGAATCCAGTGCTGTCGGTACGAGCAGGGTAGATACGAGTCGTAAGCCAGAAGCGGTCGTTGACAAGGACTTCTACGAGAGATCCGTCAACGAAGATGTCCATGTGAAGAGACTCGGTGGTACCGTTGGAGAATGTGTATGGGTAGAAAAATCCCAGCATGGTGTAGTTGGCAAACTCAACGATGGAAGATGAGTGCGAGCGGTCAACGTTGATGGTGTAGTTCTCTGGAGAATACCAAACTATAGTCTGTTCCTCGTGTCCGGGTGATTGGGCAATGACAACACCGGCAGGTCCAGTGAAGTCAGAAAGCGAAACCTGGAGGTGCATGTGGCTGCTCCCATTGCCGGAGATCGCGCCGGAGACACAGGCATTGTCGCCAGTCTCGATGACATGGGGCTCAGCTCCAGCGTGGAAGCCTTCCACAACCTCAGGTAGGGGACGAGCTCCTAGGGTGTATCCAGTGAAGGTACCATCACTGTGTTCTTCAACACGAGTGTTGCCCTTTGTAGTCAGACCGCCATTGGTGTTGACCAGGTCCTTGGTCTTGATGACGTACATCTCTCGAGGGATAGCCATGGCACCTTGGTAACCCATCTGGTTGATCGCAAAGTTGTTGCTCTCCTCGTTGGCCCAACCCCACTGGACGCGACGGTCGTTCTTTGAATCCCAGAAGCTGGTAACCGCGTAGAGAAGACCGGAGTCGATGGCGCCGCCCGACAGAGGGGTGAACTCAACAGAGCCGTTGTCCCTTCTGTTGACCTGGCCTTCATTCCACAGGCCCCATTGTGCACGTGGATGCCAGGTAAGGTTGCCGCCTTCAGTACCCTGTAGGAAGCACGAAGTCAGTACATGTGTCACATGTAGCCGCCACGGCCGGAACTTACCATTAGAACGTAGTAATGAACGTCGTCATCTTCATCGGTCAAAGAGAAAAAGTTCGATCTGTAAAATCAGTACACGAGCGATTGCAGCGAACGGATACTGGCTTACACTTCGAAATTGAAGCCATAGGTTCCGGTCTCAAGCAAAGAGCCAAGAGTCTCGTTCCTCTCGGGCTCCCACAGAGCGCCAAGGAAAGTCCAGTCTGTCAAGTTGCTGGCGGGAGCGCTGTAGAAGGGAATACGGCCACCGCCACCCTCGCCCTTGATGCCAGAACCAAGAACCATATACCAGTGGGGCTCCTCTTGTCCTAGAAGAGCATCCATCTCCGGCCAAGGCTCGACGAAAGGATCGCGCCATCCGGTAATATTCCATCCGCTGGGTGGCTCGGTCATAATAGGGTTGCCAGCATACTGCTCCCAGGTTTCGCCGCCATCGTTAGAGATGACGATGCTCTGGCTCTCAGTTCCCTTGATATAAGGTAAGGCCCAGTTTGTGGGGAGATACTGGACGGAGGTGTAGAAGGCGATGAGAGTACCGTCCTGCTGTCCTTGGAGATTGTAGGGCTGTGCCGAGCCTGAGAAGATGCCAAGACCATAGTAACTGCTGTTGTCGGAATCAGGAAAAGGACCGGTGCCAACAGACTGAGCCTGATCATCTTCCCAGCCTCCAACATCTGTCCAAGTAATCATGTCTTTGGAGGTTGCATGACCCCAAGAGATGTTACCCCAGTTGACATGGTTGGGATGCCACTGGTAATGGAGGTGATATCTCTCCGTGGCAGGATCGTACATCATTCCACATGCTACAGAGATAGAGGTACGAAGTCAGTATTTGTCTCACATGCACTTCGTACAGCCAAAACTTACGATCGTTGAGCCATCCTGCCGGTGCGGAGAAGTGGTACGTAGGGCGCCATCTTGTGAAGAGAGTGTTGTTGCCCAAGCCTTCGATGATATCGGCAGTCAGTACAGCTGGCACCTCCTGTGCGCCGACGGCGGAGAGGCTGCCAAGCGCAATGCTCAGGAGAGGAAGAGATCGAAACATGATGAGCTTGCAGATCGATACTCAAATCTAACAGCAGCCATGGGAGGTTTATGTACTTTTCCGCAGTAAACAAGCAGGGTCCACCAAGATCATTTGTGATCAAGATATTTGAGTCCAAGAGCTTGCGCCCCGAGCCTATGGTCTGGGCTGGCGCAATCCCGAAGCTGGGTGCAGTAGCTTGATGACGATCCCCGCAAATTCGGCACCAGCTCTCCATGTTCCCCACAATCGGTACTGGAAAGAAGAAAGTGTCGTTCTCGAACATGCATGGAGAGGCTGGTATGCGCCACTCGGTCATCTCTTGCACGTTTGCTAACGTGATGTGACATAGCAGCGAGTCTCGAAGTCCGGGAGACTCTCCGATGAAGCTCGTGATACCTGCGCCTGGTCCAAGTCGAAGAAGACTTTTCTTGTATACACGACGTGGCTTGGCTGGAAATTACCGACAACGGTCCTTAGTAAGTCAATGGGTTGTTGTGCTACCGAGTATTCTCCCGAGATCCAAGTATTACTGCGGGGATACTCAAGGGCTTGACTATGGAGAATCCGGACGACATCGGACTCTTTGGGGTAGCTTCGGAGCGTGCAGCCCACCCCATTCAAGGGAAAAACCGAGCACCCAAGAGCCTACATCAAGATAAAAGCTTGCGAAGTTGGTGGCCTAACGGCGACGTAGGCTCCTAGGTGTTCAGTTTTTCCCTTGTACAAGGTGCAGCCCTTGCGCAGGAACGCTCGTGCGGAGGAACAAGCAGTCCCATGGAAAGGCGGCATGGAATGGGGTACCATAGATGTCGAACGCATACGCGCTATTGCGTGCCACGATACGTGGGCATGGTGCATGCACTCCCCAGCATTTTGTATCTTCTGGATGTAGTAGTGCAGAGTAGTATCATCTGAGATATAATGATGAGCGATGCATGTCAAGGGCATTATACGCGAGTGTATGGGTGAATGAGGTGGAAGTCGCGATCTCGGGAGACCGTGGCGGGCCCGCGAGACGTCATTGCTGGCGGGCGAATCAGGAAGCTCCCCTCGGAGCCTCCACGTTTCCTTTCTCCCAGCACCGCCGCATCACGCGAACGCGACTCTTCCCCGGTTGTGTTCGCTCTCATCACCCTCAGATGGGGACACGCATTCCTTTCTAGTCGCCTTGCACCTTCACCACCGCACCATGAGTCGACTCAAGCTCTACGTCGCGGGCTCGGCCGCCATGGCCAACATTGTGCTGATGCGCGCATACTACGAGCGCCCCAACTTCTACTCGGCCGCCGTCTACATCTCCCAGAGCACCGGCTCGCTCATGTTCCTCGTCAATCTGATGCTCATCGTCGCCGCGAGCTTCGGCTATGGACTCCAACGCCTCTTCTACGGCCCCCTCCGCCCCATCGAGACCGAGCAGCTGTACGACAAGGCCTGGTTCGCTGTGAGCGAGACACTGCTGGCTATGACCATATTCAGGGATGATCTCGGCATGTGGTTCTTCGCAATGTTCCTCTGCTTGCTTGCAGGCAAGGTCTGGCAGTGGATCGGAGAGGGGAGAGTCGAATTCCTCGAGCAACAGCCTCCGGCAAACCCAAAGCTCTTCCACACGCGCCTCATGAGCTCCTTGCTATTGTCCGTTGCCTTCGACATCTTCATGATGCAGTACTGCATTGATTCAATCCTGTCAGAGGCACGGCCGGGTGTCATGGTCATGTTTGGCTTCGAATACGTCCTCCTGGCCACCGCATCGATATCGACCCTACTACGATACGCACTGTCGCTCGTCGAACTATACATTACACACCGCCAAGAGAAAGCACGAGAGGAGGCTCGTCGTATCGCAAGGGAACAAGCACGCCAGCAGGCTACAGCAGAAGGAATTGAAGCGCCTGCTGAGGCAGACGACGATGAAGACGAGGGCGACGTGCCCGGATGGGAAGAGAAGGGTCGCTGGGTATTCTACTTGGATCTCGCGACCGACTTTGTCAAGTCCTTCGTCTACCTGGGCTTCTTCGTCATTTTGATGACTTTCTACGGCATACCAATCCACATCATGAGAGACTTGTTCATGACCATCCGATCCCTCCTCAAGCGTATCCACGACTTCATCCAGTACCGAAACGCGACCCGCGACATGAACACACGCTATCCAGATGCGACGGCAGAAGAACTCGAGCGGGAGAACACATGTATCGTCTGTCGCGAAGAGATGCGGCCGTGGACACAACCAGGCGCAGACGGTGCACAGCCAGGTCGAAGAATGGACGAGCGACAACGGCCGAAGAAGCTCCCCTGCGGACACATCCTACATTTCGGATGTCTTCGTAGTTGGCTTGAGAGACAACAGGTGTGTCCCACGTGCCGAAGGCCAGTACTCTCATCAGCGACGACACAAACTACGCAACGCAACAATCAAGCCAACCCGGGGGAGCAAAACCTTCAGAACCGAGAGGCACTGCGAGCAATGTTTGGAGGAAATGCGCAGCAAGGTGCTGTCGGAGGGCAACAAGGACAAGGCCAGGGCCAGGGTCAGCAGCCTGCACCACAGGGTGGACAAGCAAATCCTCCAGCAGGCAACATGCGCGTGTTCAACTTCGGGCCATTTCGGATCGCTCTCGGGAACATTCGCGTACCACCAGGACAACAGGACAATGTCGCCGTGCAGAACGCGATTCAGCGATTGCGCGAGCAAGCCAACGGAAACAACGCGGCGCAGAATCAAGATCATCAAAACCAAGCACAGGGCCACACGGGCTTCACGCCATGGGCTACTCCCAACCTTCCCACCGGCCCCATCCCCGGAGCCGTCGCGCTGCATCCGTCAGATATTCAGTCCGACATATTGCGCATACAACAGAACATTATTGAGTCGATGCGGCATCTCAACGCACAACACGAGCAACTTGAGGTTGTCCATAGACTTCTTGCTGAGCTCAACAGGCTTCAGCAGGCTTCAGGCGTGGCTGCCGCGACAGGGCAAGAGCTACCACCTATTGCCCCATTGAACCCACCTAACATGAACTCGTTCGTACCGCAAGCCTACTTCGCCAGAGGGTCCGTTCTGCGACAGGGCGATCCCGGTGTGCCTGAAGGCTTGACGCTACCGGAAGGGTGGACATTGAGGCCGATGGCCCTAGCGCCACGGAACAGCCAAGAAAGCGCGACACGTCCATCCTCGCAACCTGGACATCCGGCGCCAGAGAGTGGCTCGATACCGCCTCAACTTCAGACAACACCGCCAGTAGCGGAACCTGACGCAGGGCCTTCGACGTCCGCTCCCGCGGCCTCACAAAACCAGCCAGCTTCGTCGACTCCTAACCCGACTACTTCCGATGAGCCCTCCAATCGTTCGCCGAAGCCTGCAGAGCCTAGCTCTCTCGAGTCAAGCTGGAGCTTTGGTAACGTAGGAGAGAGGACTGAGGCCGAAGGCTCAAGCTCTGCGGTCGCTGGAAGCAGCTCTGAGGGCCAGACTGCAACAAGACGGACTGTTACTGTTGAAGATGTCGAAGACGGTGAGCAGTAGCTGGACGATGGGCGATGACACTGTTACGGTTCTGTATTGCATAGCGAGGCGTTCGGGTTTGTTGATTATTCTGGAGCGACAGGGAGTCGCATGTGTCAATGGAGCACGACAGGGAATCCCTGCGAATGCCAATTCATCACACCGGTCGGTGCTCCACCGCGTTTCTCGAGTGTGTATTTGATTGTATCACCATCATTGAACAAAATAATGAAGCATGCCGTGTTAACCATTCATCTTGTATGCACCCCGCACGCACATGCTCTTCAACTCGCAGGAATCCAGCCCCCGAGACGACACTGGACGATGGTTTGATGCACATTCGAATGCACATGTACATGCACGCACTCGGCCCTCCACTACCAGACCCACAAAGCTTATCGATGCCGGCCTAGCCTGCCCCATCCCGTCTTCGCTTGCCGCTAGCGCGAAACACGTGTCCAGTCAAACCTCGACTGCCTCCCAAGACACCATATTGAGGCGGCTACGTGCAGGTCGTGAACAGCACCAGGTTGAAACGGCGGCCTAGGCGGTGCGAGGACGGTGGGTAGCACCCAGTAACAGCTGCAGGAACGCAAGCCCTGCGACACACTTGTAAGCCCTCGAGGGCGTGTGCAGACCAGGGTCGGGCTGCCAACGGAATAAGTGTAAGGGCCCCCGTCTTGGGCGAGCGTGTTAACGGCGACTTGACTCGACTTAACACGACTGAGGTTAACGTTGTGATTTGGCTTTTTGGATGACTCTTCATTCACTCTCGCTAATGGATGCTTAGACCGCACTTTGTTTATTGCAATTTTGTATACCTATCGTCCTTTTCTCTTCCCTTCTCTTCAGTTCCATTTTGCTTTGCATCTTTTCCTTGTTCGTTGTCTTGCGTTTTAGCGATGGCGGTCAAGTTAGACCATGCGCATGTTGCGCGTAGGCCTGAAGAGGCCGAGGTATCTACATGCGTCTCAGGCATCATAGAAGCTTTTCAAAATGGACTGGATATTTTCAAAAGCTTGCGCGAAAGAAGAAGAAAGCGCAGATCAAAGAGAGATACCGACACGCCTGATTCAACAAGTACTGCCGAGCACCAACTCTCAAAAAGCTTGCGCAGAGGGCCAGAGGAGGTGGCCGGAAAGTATACTGAATGCTACTACAGCGGCATCGGGCCGCGATTCGCAAAGGGCGATGGTAAGTACAAAGTCCACTTAACACATAAGCCGTACTAACGTAATGCAGCTATCGCGCACCAGTCACTCGCAGAGACATTGATCAAATTAAACACAGGCCTCGTTGCCATCATCGCAGCGTTCCTGAACCATGACGCGCAAAAAAGCGGAAAGGGTCACCTAGACATAGACTACAAGTCGTTGACCCACCTGTCCGACGCATCGCGGCGTGAAGCAATACAAAGCCTTACCCAGTTATATCAGCGACTAAGCCAATCTCAACTCCAGCTGCATAACATTGGCGCTCCACCATGCCCGCGATGTGGCACAAGCAAACACCACGACTGCTCCTCTCGCAGCACTAGCCCTGAGAAGGAGAAGAAGAAGTCGAGCTCCACTCGCCAACGTTCCTCGGGCCATGTAGTCACACGCATGCCCATGAAGAACCGAAGCTCGAATGAACCCCGGCTCGTCGTCATGCGACCTAAGACCACCCGCAAGGGCAGCTCGTCGAGTAAGGAATCTTCTTCAGTGAAATCGCCGTCAAGTTCATCTCGCAGCTCTTCACCGCTGGCATCCCCTCAGCCAAAGAAGATCCAGATGGCTCCACAGCTACCCTTGTACGTACCTGTCGACCCGTTCGAGCTCGAGACATCTGGCGTCATCAGAGGCACGCTAGGTGGCGCAGCACCAAAGGCCAGTAGTGGTGGTGTCAAAAAGCGCGTTGATTCCTTCGACGACCCGCGCGAACCATGGCCTCAAGAGAACGCCCACACAACTACCAAATCGCCCTCCCCAAAGCACCATAACGAGCCCACCCCCAAGCTCCCCACCTTTACCCCTACATCCCGCCGCTCCCCATCTCCTGCTCACTCCAAACCCGCAGTCTCTTCCAAGCCTCCCCCAGTCCCGGAGAAACCCTCCTACCTATCCCCTCCACCACTCCTCGACCAGGCCCCAGCAACCCTCCACTTCCGCCGCCGCCTGGACAAAGCCACACCATCGAGCTATACATTTGCTTCCGGTAGCACGAGACTGGGAGAGATACCCGAGAGACGCTGGAACATGCCCTTTGATTACCAGGAAGCTGAACGTCTCAACACTGAGGCTGCTTTGAATGGATACCCCAATGCGCCTACGGCAGATGCCAAGGACGCGAAGAAAAAGAAGCGCTTTGGCTTCATGCGACGAGGTGATTAGAGAATCATCCCGTCGGTGTTTGTTTTATGTTTGTACAACTGTTGTTCCTCTCTTTTCACGTTTTGTCTCTTGCGGGTCCGCTTCTTGTTTTTGCTGACAGATGTTGGCGTTCCTGCCGGTTGACTTTTCTCTCTACTCTGTTGTGTTCTTGGCGTTGGTCGGCATCTCTTTTCCTCTCTCTCTCTCCACTCTTGGCATCCGGCCCTGGGGGCCCGGTAATCACGGCTACGATTACGATTCTTTACGCTTTAACGACTTTGACGAGGATATACCCCTTTCTTTATTGGTTATACCCTTTTCTTTATTTGGTTGTTAACGGCGGCATCTATATACCCATATCTTGTTTTTGCTAGCGATGTCTGCATATAGCAGATGCTTTTTGGATTACTTGGTAGTATGATTAATTTGGATATGGTTTTCGGCTTCTACAATTGAATTTTGTTTGGATTGACTATGATGTACGACTTCTGATGGTGATGTTGAAGTAAAGTTCGATCTTCAAAAGGGCGTATGTGGTTTCATTCACTATATCGCCACCCTCCTCTACCCCTGCCTCTGCCCCTGCTACTAGACGCTACGTGTACTGGCGGAGGTTTTTTCCGCACGAGTCCGTCCTCTCCGAAAATCCAGCTATGTGAGTCGTTCACGATGTCTACCATGGTCTTACCCTCAGTATTCCTTGCGGTTCTCTCCGCACCTTTCTCTAACAGCAGATTGCATACTGCAGGACTAAATCCCACTGGGCGGTTAATTTCTGAAACGGACATGAGCAATGGGGTTTCCCCCTCCTGATTCAGTGCGTTCAGTTCAACACCGTGTTCAAGGAGTACATCGATGATTGATGTAATCCTGACTTCATCTCCTGGTTCGATGGATTTACTTGCGCAGTGTAAGGTGTTCATGCCAGACGTTGTTTTGGCGCACGCATCGGCGCCAGAGTCGATCAGATAGCGGACAAGCTTCTCGTTGCCGAACTGAGCGGCGCCATGCAGCGCTGTCGAGCCATCTGCAGCAGTGGTGTGCAGATATTCACCATGGTTATGAAGCAGTTGTACTAGCTGTAAGCGCTCTTCATTACTGTTGGAATAGTGAGAGAAGAATTCGACTGCGAAGCGAAGCGGTGTCCACCCAATCTCGGTACGATCAGTCTTTCCCGAAGTGACATCATGAACATTCGCGCCGTTATCAAGTAGCAACTTTACTATTGATATGTTGCCAGACTCGCATGCTGTGTGAAGTGGTGTCTCTCCTTGAAGCGCCCGAGCAGAAACATCCGCGCCGTTCGCGATGAGAACTTTTGCGAATGAGGCATTTGCTACCAAATGCAATGGGGTGTAGCCGTCCTCGTCCGTACCGGATACGCTTGCTCCCGCCTTGATGAGATCCTCAACAAGACTCGGGTCATCGTCCGCGTCTCGAATGATGCCGCAAAGCGGCGAAGTCTCATCAGGCGCAACGTGATCGACGCGCAGGCCGTTGGCCAGAAGAAATCGTACAACATCTCGCGGCACGTGCGACATGTGCAGGCAAGCCCAAAAAGCTGTAGAGTGTCGACCTTGATCGTCACGCGTATTGACATCAGCACCAGCTTTGACAAGACTATCCATGATGCTAGAAACGCTTTTGTCCAGAGGGCAGCATAAGACTGGTGGTCGGCATCGGTCGTCACAGTCGTAGTCGTAAAGGGCGCAAATGAGGGCTTTTCCTAGGGCTGTCCCATTTCCATTGAGGCGTACGGGATCTGAAAACCTTGCCTGGTAGTAGTGGAGAAGTAGCTCAAAAGCCTCCACATGCCAACACAAGGCCGCTCTTTCTATGGCTAGCCGTACAGCCTCTAGCCTGGACATATCAGAGAAGTCGCGAGTTCCCCGCTTCTCTAGAATCAAGGCAAGGCAGTCCACGTGATTCTTGGATGCGGCGAAAAATAGCGCGGATGGCGATATACTGATATCGTGGTCGAGGAGCGCGGCTAATGCATTTGATTGTCCCAGCCAAGCTGCAAGGTCAAGTGCAGACAGCGAAACTTGGTAGGCTGGCTCGATGTCGTCTTTGAGTGTAGGATCTGCACCAGCTTCCAAGAGAAGCTGTACAACCGATCCGTGATCGGCGCGTATAGCGAGGTGTAAAGGGGTACAATCGTTCCCGTTACGAGCGTCGATGTTCGTGGTGGCGGTTGTGTTGTTCTCTAGTATAGATGTGACCAGAGCAACATCGCCTTTGTAAGCCGCCGTATGGATTTCGCAATCGCTATCGTGAAGTGGATATTGCTCCATCCACTTCCGGTTCTCCTCAAGTATAAGGGCATATACTTCGGCATCTTCGTTCGGCATGCTGACTGATGACGAAGAGGTACGTGATGGAAGGAAGCAAAGTGAGATGTCGTATCCGAAGATGAACCCATGAGAGAAAGTCATATATCAAGAATCCATAAATGAACAGTTTGTCGCCCTTTATCGCAAAAGGGCGCGAACATCTCGAATTCTGCATCTTTCAGGGCGTTCCACTGCGCAAATGGTTAGTGAAGGATTTCGGTAGATTACGTAGCGGAGCCCATGGCCTGAGCGCGGTCGTTGCATGTCCTTCCATCAGAAGAATTCGCACATCTGCAGATGGATTTGTGCCGTGGTTCTTTCCATGCTGAAGGTTCCTTCGTCATCCGAGTGCGTGCGTTGTGGCTCGTGCGGGGCTCTGACTCGGGGTGTCTCACAGTCTTGCGGCAACAACCTCACTGCAACTCATCACTTTATCCAACCGAGCACTCACGTCACTGGCTCTGAACATACCACCAACCTCTTGGGACTTCCCACAAGCAGGTACTGTGCAACAATGTGTTGGTGTCGCGTCAACTGATACCAGCGCCTTACGCCCTTGGTTCCGGCTGGTGGGTTCTGTACGAGATTGCGAACTTTCTCGCGACGAACATCAAGGCCGGATACATGATGAAGCACTTCATTTCAGAGCGCATGCGATCTTTGTCGCCCATATTCGCGATCCGATGGCTGCAAGGTACCCTCATGTACCCGTTCATGCACGTGAAAAGCCGCAGGAAACTGCGTTTCAGATCTCCTAAGCCCCTTCAGGTCTGTATTGTGTTGACCCGACACGAACATCCCCTGCGGCAGAGTTGAAAACTAGATCTCGCTTGCAGCCTGCATTCAGGGCGAATATGCGCGTTTCATCCATGGCAACGGCCAATGTATCCTCCACTCACACACATGCCTCGGATATCCCCTCAATGCTTCGAAAGGTCAACCGGCTGCTACGAAGTGATGGCCCATCCAACACCAACAACAAAAGGTAATCAGCACTGCTGACGACGAATCAAGAACAGTTCTGCTTTGTCGTAATCGGTTCTATCGAGTTAGTGATCGCAAAGCTATGCGTTCGTCCAACGTCATACCAACGACAGGCCCATAAGCTTATTTACATATACCCCAGAAACTCGGAAGAAAACCCATCTGCCAACTTGGGATTGCAGGTACCAACATGCGACCTGTCACAATGCATCAGCCTATGTAGTCTTCCCAAACACGTCTGATATCCCCATTATCCATTATGGTGCGTTCCCCAGAGCTATCTCAATGGTTCAGATCTCCTCGACCAAGGTACATGCCTCGAGGTTAGCACAGACACGCTAGGTGCTTCTGCATCTCTGATACACTGGCCAGCCAGATCCCATGAACACATACCGCGCCGCAAAGATGACTTGTGGCGATAGTATTTGATGCTTGCCCCACCCACAGGATATGCGCTCGGTCGGCTCGTGGCCGTTCTTTCTACTTTCAGATTGCCGAATACGTGACTCTGGTAGTCATTTTGGCAGCTGAAGGTTCTCTAGTTTTGTTATGAGTCTATCGCAATATACCTCGCCAGAGTTTCTGGCCGAGGATCGAGGCCCAACTATCAAAGCGACAGCCTGCCTGCTGATCTTTTTCTGCACATCTTTTGTTGCCTTACGTTACTACTCACGCTATCTCACGAGTACCGCGTTGAACATCGAAGATGTTCTCGTTCCTTTTGCATGGCTAGCTGAGGTGGGCCTTTGCATTGTTGGTATCGGTAAGCATGCAACGCCTTGAAGACTGCTTGCGCCAGCTAACATATCAATCAGTCATGGTCGAAAAAGCCAGCACTGGACGACATATGGCCTACATTGCGTCCACAGATCCGGCAAAGATATCCGAGCACTTCAAAGGCATTATGATACAAGAGGTCCTGCATCCAGCAGCTGTCGCATTCCCAAAGCTCACCGTTGTACTGCTCTACTTGCATATCCTTACCAACAAGTACGAGCGCCTGGCTGCTAAGACGCTACTCGTTCTCATTCTTTCTACGTGGATCTCTTTCACCGTAGCTGTCGGGTTCCAGTGCATGCCTTTCAGGTTCAATTGGGACAAGAACATTCCGAACGGAAGATGCTTCAACGTTCAAGTCTTCGCGAACAGCTCTAGCGTACCTAACATCGCAACCGATTTGGCCGTCTTGATACTACCTCTAAGAACAGTGTGGTGTCTGAAGATCAGTGTTGGAAGAAGGATTGGGCTGTTACTCATTTTCCTGACCGGAAGCGTGTAAGTTGCCAGTTGTACTTCCCAGGCCTTATTCGTAGCTGACCGATATATAGTGGTATCGTCGCATCCATAATCCGCACCGTCGTATTCGCCCAGACCCTCGCAGAAGCCGGTCCTCTTACAGATGTAACATGGAACCATGTTGCGCTCATAAACTGGACAATGATAGAGCCCGGCATGTATCTTCTCAGCGCTTGTGCCCTCTCATTCAAACCTCTTCTTCGGATGTTTGCCAAGGCCCTCCATCTACAGGGCTTCGTTACACATACAAAGTCTACTGTCGGTGTGACAAGAAGTCATGTCAAAAGAACATTCACATCGACCCACACGCAGCCTGAAGTCTTCGAGCTCGGGAACGTCTCCGAGTTTGGCAAGTTTCACCGATTGAGCGACGATAATGCGAGCAGTAGTACTGGTGGGGTTGACGAGGGAAGGATCGAAATGACCGCAACGAAGACCATTGAACTGAATACAGAGAGAAGACTCGACGATGAGCGTTGGGACCGCAGTGATGTCGCGAGCGACCACTTTGGGAGGGCGGTTTGATGTGTTAGCCAGACACTCTATCTATGAATAGATGCTTAGATGAATGGATGTACGTTACGCCTCCTACTTATCAAGATGAAGCGACATCTTGGACGTGTTAGCCTTCCTTTCGGACATGCGTAGTCGCTGCAGTGCGGAACAGGACCGCTACCAATGCTGAGACCCACCCACCCTTTCGTACCTTGCAAGGAACGAATACCATCGCGCCCTTCGGCGAGACGGCATCTTCTCACATGAGATGCGTGTATACGAGCGCCTTTCGGACTCTGTGCACACCGGCCCCGAAGGCAGCTACCGGAGAGATCGATCGGGCGCGTCTTAGCGTGCCGCGCACCTAACGCGAATTAACAACATCGTCATGCATATGTCTAGAATGCCTCCACCTCCACCCAGTGTGCCCCAGCCCACCGAACGCGCTCCATCACGACGTCATGCTGCTTATGAGGCGCCCCTCGACCAGCCACATGGGCTCGCGTCGGCGTGGAATATCCGCTGTTACTTGACCCTCTGATCTCACCGTTACGTCCACGTACATATCACGAGCAGCCTATACCAAGATGTCTGCTGGTCCTCGACTACTTGTACGCTCCGCACGAACAGCTCTACCCAGAATTCAACTTGCAACTCGCATTTCAACACCCATTAAAACAACTACTCCTCGATACTTCTCTACTACACACATCTCCAGAATGCCGGACCAACTCAAGGCTAGCGAGGTCAACTCCAAGACCGACCCCTCTGTCGCGAAGCAGTACGACGATGAGACCCCCAAGGACCAGCAGATCAAGCAGTTCTTTGAGATGGTAGACGGCAAGAAGATTTGCATGCTCAACACATACCGCAATGGTGTCGGTATGTTCACCTCTACATTCTGCACTTTCAAGCTCTCCCCTCAGTTCCATCCCACGTAGCTCTAGACTAACCATTGTTAGGTCCTGTCGGTCGCTCCATGGCCCTCGCCCGCCGCGACGGTCCCGACTTCCTCTTCCTCGCCAACAACCACTCGCAAAAGTTCAACGACTTGAACCAAAACAAAGAAGTCCAGATCTCGTTCCAGGACTTGAAGACACAAGAGTGGGCCTCCATCACAGGAATTGCTACAACAACAGACAACAGCGACCCCCGCATCAAGGAGGTATGGAGCCGTGGCGCTGCAGCATGGTTCGGTGATCTCGGTGATGGCAAGCACACTGGTGGCCCCGAGGACCCCCGCATGACTTTGATTGAGATCAAGAGCAAGTACGTCTCGTACTACGTGACAGATGTCGGCCTCTTGGGTTACGCCAAGGAGATCATCAGCGCGAATGTCACAGGTGGCGTTGCCAATACCGGCAAGCTGAGGGAACTCAAGGAGGCGGATTTGGAGAAGGCCAGGTCGATGTAAGTGCACATAAGCACTGTTAATGCAATGGGAATATGTTGAGATCTTGGTAGATCCTCATCGAAGCTATGAAGGCTTGCAGATTTACAATAATAACCATATTCAATGACACACGCGCGATGCAATGCACTTCGAAAATGTATATATAAAAGGCGTGATGTGCAAAACAGTGCACACATTGAAAAGCATGGAAGCAATCACCGTCCATACATGCATGTGCGCTTGACGGGATGTGTAAACGAGCTTCCGAAGGTGGATAGCTGCGATTGGAGGCTACCCCACTTTCGTCATGGCCACGACGTTTGACGATGATGTGATCGATCCATGTATATGGCGTCGAAGTTCATAAAGATGGCGATCGCTGCTATATAGCCTTTGAGGGGTCGCCATATGCCTAAGAGCATACTTTTTGTCAACAGCTACATTATACTTGCACAACTCCGGTTACTACCATCACCACTACCATGGGCAAAGATCATCCTGACGCGGACCTTCATCCTGAAGCGACAGGACTTGCAGCAGCGACGGTCAAAGTAAGCAAACGCACACCTACAGTATCTTCTTCGTTGCTAATATTCGAAGGCTCACTCAGCCGAGTGCCCCCTGAAACTGTACTCGGGATGGTTCTGTCCCTTTGTGCAGCGCGTATGGATAGCGCTAGAGGAGAAGGGTATACAGTACCAGTATATTGAGGTCAACCCGTACCACAAGCCACAGTCTCTGTTGGATCTCAACCCCCGTGGTCTAGTCCCAACGCTGCAATACCAGAACAAGCCACTTTATGAGAGTACTGTTCTCTGCGAGTTCCTGGAAGAGGCATTCCCTCAGCACACACCGCACCTGATGCCGACGGAACCCTATCAGAGAGCTAGGACGAGGATCTGGACCGACTATGTAGGCAGTCGCATCATCCCTGCCTACCACCGTTTTCTGCAACATCAGGGCGATGGCTTGGAGGAGAAGCAGAAGGAATTCTTGAACCATCTCAAAGAGTTCACACGTGAGATGGATGCTGAGGGGCCGTACTTCTCAGGCAAGGACTTTGGACTTATTGACATTGTTCTGGCCCCATGGGGAAACAGGCTGTGGGTGTTCGACCACTTCAAGGGTGGGTCGGGCATTCCTGATGAAGGGAAAGGTGGGGACGACGAAGAGGTCTGGAAGCGGTTCAGGAAATGGCTATCTGCTGTGGAGAGCAGGAAGAGCGTCAAAGAAACGCTGAGCGAGAGGGAGCATTACTTGCCGATCTATCAGCGGTATGCAGAGGACAGAGCACAGTCGGAAGCGGCCAAAGCCATCAGAGCGGGTCGGGGCATTCCTTAGATGCACTGTATTGTATGGTATGCTATGGTAGCGCGTCATGCCTAGTGACGTCAAGTTAGTGATAGTCGTTCGGATGTTTGGCAGGGCTGCTGTTGCCCGGTCGACACTGTTGATAGTGTTGATAAACGGGACCCGCTTGCCGCGCCACAACGGGCTAAGCGTGCGCCCACGCAACTGATCCTGAACGCTCTTGGACGAGGATCCCTCACAACCTATATGCGCCGGCGCGACAACACATTGCCAGCAGACCGACTCAACTACCCGCCACCATGTACGGATACACGGCAGGCACTCCCTGCCCGGCGCCCTATTCCTCCACGGGCAGCTATTACAGCGGCTATGGCAGCCACTACGCGCCTTCCTACTTCGACGACAACAACACGACAGCAAACCTCGAATACACAACCGAACTGAAGCCCCGCCAGGCCAAGCCGCGACGACCGATGCGTGCCACACACAAGCCTGCCTTCAACCCCTCGCTGGACATCTTCGAGGATGTCGCGCAGGAGGAAGAGCAGCAGCAAGCCGAGTTTGCGGTCAAGAGGAGGAGCCGCGCCAGCGTTGTTCCCGCCGCTGCGAGGACAAAGAAGAGCACCATACTTGCGCACCCCGCGCAGAGAATACCCAAGGCAGTCGCGCCTGCCCAGGAACCACAAGTGGAGAAGCCGCATCGAAGACGTGTCTCGCACGCACCTAGCGACAGGCATGCGACGGATGTCAATGCGACTGTTCGGCTACAAGAGGACGTTCTGGAGAGGAAGGAGCTCAAGAAGCAGGCCCCTAAGAAAGACGTGCGACGGAGGACCATCTACATACCGTCTGATGACACGTCAGTCTTCACCATCCATCCGGGACAGCCTACACACGCGTCGCGCAACGTTCGGGAGCCGTCACCAGATATCGGACTTGATCTGGTCACACTTTCCGAGGAGGAAGGGAACAACCTCATGCCAGCGTTGAAGAGGGAGAAGAAGCTACCGCGCAAGTCTCTGGCTGCACCACCGAAGCGAGGTCCTCTGAGTACCGCATCGCGCTCGTCACAGGGTTCATCCTTCTCGAGTGACGTCGTGGGCTCAGGAGGAGGAAAAGAGAACCTTCCACCGGGAATGGAGGCTACTGAGAAGAAGAAGAACGGAGTACACATCGAGATCAACTTCACCAAGGCCGATGCAAAGAAGCCCGACGCAAAAGCACCCAAAGTACATTTCAACGCCCCGAAAGAGCCCGAACGGATACTACACACCAAGAAGAGGCCGGAGGGATCCCAGAAACGACCACGGTCACACGTGGCTCAAGACGATGCACCAGCAAAGGCGCTCAAGGCAAGAGCAGACGGCACCGCCTCTGCCGCAACAAGCAGGGCATCTTTGAGGACGACGATCAAGACCGAACGAGCGAAATTGGCGAAGGCGAAGCGCGCACCACTGTCTTCCTCGCCCTTCCACACCGACAAGTCTCCACCCACAGCTCTGCGTCGTCAGAAGACCGGAAGTGTCGCGAGCAGTATCACCATGCTGCACGAAGTGGGCCAGCGACCGCAATCAAGAGACAAGTACCCAGTACTGCAAGAGGATCTGGCTCAGCCGGAATTGTACGAGGACAACTGGCTCACCTATCAGGAAGTCGCCATCACGCAGCTTCTCAACTCCGTGTTTGACTCGGCGGCCAAGGACCCGAACGCGGAACAGAGTCCGGAGGAGATGCGCAAGAAGATGCTTGCCATCTACCACGATCCTGCAATGCCATCACTTCACAAGCGACTACAGGCTTCGCTTCAGTTCGGCGCACTGAGCATACCGAAGGACCTCCTCGCTCAGACACTTAGACTCAAGGACGACGTCGGACTGCGCAAGAAGTTCCTCAACCTGTGGACGAAGTCATACGATCTCACCGCACTACGTGCCGCGGCTGAGACTATTGTCGGTCGCCAAATCACAACGCCCTGCCGACTGTCCACAGGCTCAACATGCTCAGATGATGGCTCTCGCCAGTATCGCGCAGAGCGTCGGGCGATCGAAAGCTTCCTGTCCGCTTTTCTCATCAAGAACGAGGACGCTGTCAGGGTCAAATCTGGGGGCGGCAGCATTGCAAGCCTTACACGTGGTGATGATGACTTCGGCTCCCAAGGCTGGTCGTGGCGGCGTACTGCACTGCGAAGTCTGATGCTGGTTCTCATCCTCGACCAAGCGAAGACAACGGACGCTTTGCCAGGCTGCCTTTTCCAGACAACGTCATCATACAAGACGTCTGTGGAGGTCCTCCATCAGCTATCGAAGATGCTGCTACCTTCGCACGGCGACATTACTCGGCCCCTAAACCACCTCAACTACAAGGTCGAACATGTTCAGTATCCACTACAGGAGTACACCTATCAGATCGACAACATCGCCATCGACCTCCGGGATGGCATCGTACTCACTCGTCTTGTAGAGCTACTACTTTACCCGTCTATCACCCCTGGAATACAGCATGACGACACCGTCACTCTTAGCCTACCCAGCGGTGAGCTTCTCAGCAGCTCCCTCGACCCTTCGCAGAAGGACACCTGGGTCCTTTCCCAACACCTCAAATACCCGGCCATTGGCCGTCCCCAGAAGGTCTACAACGTCCAGGTCGCCCTGGCTGCATTGAGCAATGTGTCAGGCATGCCTAGCGCAGCGGTCAGCGGCATTCGAGCCGAAGATATCGTTGACGGACATCGCGAGAAGACGCTTTCGCTTCTTTGGTCCCTTGTCGGCAAGTGTGGCCTTGGAAGTCTTGTCGACTGGCCGCAGCTGGTCAAGGAGACGGAGCGCTTCCGCAACCAGTGGTACAGAGCCCGAGACAGCTACGAGGGACGAGTCCTCGATTCTGAGAACGAAGAGGAAGAGACTTCTGAGCTGGACGGCATGGCATACCACAAGCGTCTTCTTCTTTCTTGGTCCCGCTCCATTGCTCGTCTCCATGGCTTGCGCGTCGCAAACTTGACAACGAGCTTCGCGGATCCAAAGGTCCTAGAGGTCATTGTCGACACTTACTTGCCCTCAAACCTGACCATCTCCACTGAAGGAACCGGACGTCTTGGTTTGGCAGCAAAGCTCAAGGCTGTCGGCTGCTCAACCTCATTCATTGCGCTCTTCACGCCGCAGCACAACACCGCTCGTTCCATCCCAAGCCGAGACTTCACCCTCCTCACACTGTCCTTCCTGGCTAGTCGCTTATTGCCACTTGCTCGTACACACCGCGCCGCGTCTACTATCCAGGCAGCTGTCCGTCGTTTCCTCCTCCGTCGCCAGATCAGCACTCGCATCCAAGCCATGAAGATAGCGCACGACTGCGCTGTAGTAGCACAGGCTCGACAGAAGATGGTCGATGCCGCCACAATCATTCAGCGACGTTGGAAGGGAATCCAAGATGCCCGTCGTCAACAACTGGAAAGCGACGTCCTGGCTTTCCAGGCCTTGGCCAGAGGCTGGGCTATCAGGCGATGGGTCCGTCGCATCACCGCTGGTCGCGTTGGTGGCAAGGAGAAGGTTAGGAGGGTTAGGGGTGGATGGTAGTCTGCAGGATGCTGTATACTGATGTTCACACGCTCTCAAGGGGATGAGCAGAGGAGATGACAAAGTTGGATACGAATCTGATTACGATGGAGTTGACGAGTTGCTGTATTGTTTTGCGCGAGGCGTTCTCATTATACCTATGCACGGCGTTGCAAGCATGCTTTCCATCATTCGTCGCGCTCGCTAGATACCACTTACAGATTGTCTGTTTCGTTTGAATCTTGATACTTGTATTGTCTTAGCACTTCACTTTTGATGTTCATTTGCACGTGTCACAGTGAACATAGCTATATGCGCCGGGTTCTGAGTCGTTGCTAAATGAGACGTGATCTTCTCAGTTATCCACAATAGTCGTTTTGATAAACCACGGCATCTGACTCACTCGAGACACTGAGCATAGCAGGCAACAGTCATCGCTCAAACGTACTTCATTCGAGATCTATCATGCGATGATATAGCTGTGGTCAACTTCTGGTCCATATTGTAACCGACACTGAAGGTCCATAAGCACTCCACTACCTTTTTCCACCTTCATCAAATCGTATCTTCATACCTCGTACGCCTTCCCATGCATCTTGCTGATATATCTTACCACCTAGAATTTAGACCTTGTTCTCGATGTTGCGCTCATCCCTCAACTTGACCAGCTTCTCTATCGCCTCATCGAGAGGCACGATGACACCACGCTGCTGTGTCTCTTGGTCGTCGCGGTTTCTCCAGTTCACAGCCCTTGCTTGTTGTTCCTCGGCACCAACGACCATGATGAAGTTGTAGAGTGCGAGTTGCGCTGTGCGGATCTTCTTTTGCATGGTGTTGCCGCTGATGTCAATGTCGGCGTGGAGGTGGTGTTTGCGGAGCGCTGTCTGTACTTCCTTGACGTAGTCGTTCGCGCCAGGCATGACGGGAATGACCATGACCTGACGAGGTGAGAGCCAGAAAGGCCATCGTCCGGCAAAGTGCTCTGTGAGGATACTACTCTTGTCAGTGAACATGTTCGAGCAATTCGTAGGGACTGAAGCTTACGCGATGAATCGCTCGAAGGATCCGTAGATAGCACGGTGAATCATAACAGGGCGAGCGTAACCTGGTTGCGGCTCCTTGATCTTCTTGGGGATTGTGACGTCGGCGCCTTCCAGCTTCTCCTTCTTCTGCTCAATGTGTCCGCCTTCCTGAGCCTGAGGCTGGTCCTTGGACTTTGTGGGAATGACTTCGGACGTCATGTATTCGAGCTCAAACTGGTTGGGCAGTTGGAAGTCGAGCTGAATGGTAGCACACTGGAACTCTCGCTTCAAAGCATCAGAGATGGTGATGTCGATCTTGGGACCGTAGAAGGCACCATCTCCAGGGTTCAGCTCCCAAGCGCCACCACCGGCAGCTGTGAACTCGTTCAAGGCGTCCGTCAGCTTGGCCTCTGCCTTGTTCCAGGTATCGATGTCACCAAGGAAACCCTCCGGGCGTGTACTTAGCTTCAGCTTGAATGTGAAGCCGAACTTTCCGTATACCGCCTTGAGGAAGTCGAAAAGTGCAAAGATTTCCTCTGTGATTTGGTCTTGGGTACAGAATACGTGAGTGTCGTCCTGCTGGAAACGACGGACTCGCGTGAGACCTGTGAGCGCACCGCTAGCCTCGTTTCGATGTAAGATACCAAAGTCGGCCATGCGAATGGGCAGTTCCCTGTAACTTCGCTCGCGGTGCTTGAATATCAGGCAATGTCCAGGGCAGTTCATGGGCTTCAGCGCCCATTTCTCTTTCTCAACATCAAAGGTGAACATGTCTTCCGCATAATGCTGCCAGTGACCAGAGATCTTCCACAGCGCTGAGTTGTACATGTTTGGTGATGCCACCTCTTGGTACCCACGGTTCCAGTACTCCTCACGCAGGAAGGCCTGTAGTGTGTTGTAGATAATTTGACCGTGCGGGAGGAAGAAGCATGAACCCGGGCTGTATTCGTGGAAGAAGAAGAGTTCCTGTTCCTTTCCAATCTTGCGATGATCTCGCTTTGCGGCCTCTTCGAGGAACTTGAGATGGGCCTGCATTGCGTCTTTATCGGGGAATGAGACACCATAGATACGTTGTAAGCTGTCGTTCTTGGCGTCACCCAAGAAGTATGACGCGGAGTTCTTCATGACCTTGAACTGCTTTATCCGCCCTGTGTGTGGTACGTGTGGTCCTCGGCACAGATCGATCAGCGGTCCGTTTCGGTACACGGTGGTGAAGGTGCCGTCGGCGATCTTGTCCTTGATGATGTGCTGCTTGTACTTGTTCGACTTGAACATCTCGAGTCTGGAAACTTTTAGCATTCTTCTTATGCGTGGGATGACAATCTTACAGGTCGTCCTTGGAGAGGGTCAAGCGCTGGAATGGCTGCTTCTCCTTGACAATAGTGTTGACGATGGTCTCGAGAGGCTTGTGGTCGGCAGGATCCACTGCAGCGTTGTCTGGAAGAGCCATCTCGTAGTAGAAGCCGTCCTCAATTGGAGGACCGATGCAGAGGTCGCAGCCAAATCTACGTTCCGATGCTTCTCCTAGGATATGTGCGCTCGAGTGCCAGAAGACCTTCTTGCCCTCGGGGTCGTCGAATGGTAGGAGTTCAAGCTTGCAGCTCTTCTCCAAAGGTCGCTCGAGATCCCACAAGGTCTCATCCGGTGTGCCCTTGTCCAGACGCGCAACGACGGTGCGCTCGAATAAGCTCTTCGCGATGTTTCGCGCAATGTCGGCGGGACTGGTAACCCATGACTCTCCTTCGATGTTCTTGCCGTCTTCGAGGGTAATGGTGATCTTCTCTGCAAGGCGTGATGTGTCAGTACTGGGAATCGGCGGCATTATGGGAGGAGCGTACCGCGGGGCTTTTGGGCTATCTCTTCGTCGTATTTCGCCTTGAGCTTCTCGAAGATCTGGATGCGGTGGTCGATGAAGGCCGGCGCAGGGTCGAGCATCAATGGACGACCATCACCAGCATCGCCCTTGGCCTTCTTCTCTTTCTTGGGCTTTGGGGCCTTGTTTTCCTTCTGCTCGACCTTCTTCTCGGCATCTACGGCCAAGTTCTTGACGCCCTCGACAGCCGAGTTGACTGCATCCTTGACTGCGTCCGCCATGTTGTTGGTGTTGTCGAGTCTCGGGCGCGTTGGGCGGGGTTGTATGAGCTGTGACTCAGGCGTATGCGAGGTGCTGCAACTCGGGGGTGTGCTGGGAGTGCAGTAGATCTATAATAGATACGGGCGCTATGATGACTCCTGCTCGGTGTGCAGAGTCCGGTCCGAAAGCAAAGCAACGTCAGACTCAGTCACAATGCCAAAAAGATGCGCGCGCACGACAGCCCACTTAGCCCTTTAGGAGGCGCATTTGGTGGGGTTGCATGCGGCGGAAGGAGCCACCGGCGAAACGTGGTACCGATTGGCCGCGCTATCTGCAACTTCATTTTCAGTCGAACTTTTCGCGAAGCTCTAGACCAAGCTCACCTTTCGCGCACCGATCCACATTCAACATCACCAACAACATGGCATTTCGCGGAACTCCTCGTGGCGGTCGCGGCGGCGGCTTCGGCGGACGTGGTGGATTTACTCCTCGTGGAGGTGTGTAGCATGTCTGGAGCTCTACACGACTTTTAGCTAATGCGCGACAGGACGCGGCGGTGGTTTTGGAGGAGGCTCTTTCGGACCCCCAGACACTGTCATCGGTACGTGGCGCGATCACACGGTCAAGCAAAGCGCTAATGACCATGCTAGAAATGGGCAAATTCGTTCACGACTGCGAAAACGAGATGTTCTGCGAATCCATAAACACAAAGATCCCCTACTTCAACGCGCCCATCTACCTGGAGAACAAGGTACATATACCGCGACGGGAAAAGACAAGGATGACCGGCTGACCCAGCTACAGACACCCATCGGCAAAGTCGACGAAATCCTCGGCCCGTTGAACCAGGTCTACTTCACCATCAAGCCTCAAGAGGGCATACAAGCCAAGTCTTTCAAGGCTGGCGACAAATTCTACATTGGAGGCGACAAGCTGCTCCCTCTTGACAGGTGAGCCGGTTCAGATGCATTTGGGATTTTTGCGCTAATTCCCTTAGATTCCTTCCCAAGCCTAAGCCCGTCGGTGGTGTTACGAAACCCAAGAGGGCCGCCGGTGCCGGTCGTGGAGCTCCTCGTGGCGCAGCTCGTGGCTTCGGAGGTCGTGGTCGTGGAGCACCCCGGGGACGTGGTGGACCTCCTGGACGTGGCGGCGGTTTCGGTGGCCGTGGAGGAAGTGGATTCGGCGGTCGCGGCGGCGGTGGTGGTGGTTTCTCAAGAGGTGGACGCGGCGGTGGTGGTTTTGGTGGACGTGGCCGAGGAGGATACTAAGTGCCTCGATCCGGGACGGTCACCACTTCATTCGGAACACGCTGGCAATGCGCAACCGTTTGCGCTGCCGTTTCGGCTCGATCCTACGATTACCTACCGATACCATGATCATTTGAGGCGTTTTGGAGTTGATGGGGCCAATGTATCATGTCTAGACATGGCGCCATGCTATGGACATCTTGTAAAGGATGTGCGCGTTATATTTTCTAGTCAAATTACTCTGAAGTCCAACCTGCCCGATGCATTTGGGCGACTGAAACATTTCCTAGAGCAGAGTTCGACGCCAGCGACCGTGCGGGAAACGCTCGCAAGACGCCGCAAGCCAGGCTTATCGATTACACGGCAAAGATCACAGGAATGCACTCGGTGCGCTACGCTAGTATGAGCTGTTGTTTTGGAAATCGCTAGACTACGGTCTGTTCGTCAGACTGGTAGTTGTTCACTGCAGCCATGAAAGAGCGCTTCCAAAAGTGTTGCACATCTGGAAGGTCTGCCAAACGCGAACTTGCTATATACAGCTGTATGGATGTATACCATGAGTGATCCGTACCTAGATGCCTGTTTGCATTGGGTGGCTCTGTAGTATAGTTTACGCGCTGCTGCAGTGAGCCGCATGGCTTATTATCAACATGAAAAACATCCGCAGACCAGTCAATGCTAATTTCGAAGAAACTAACAGTAGACAATAAATCAGACGTCACAACTGTCAAACACTGGAGCCATGTCAACATGCCAGGTTTGTAGCAAAGGGATGTTTGCGCCGGTCCAATAGTCTCGTTCCCAGCCCCATCCCAGCTTGGGAGGCTGGGCTGCCATGAAGGTTCCTCGGACCACAACAACAGGGGCTTTGGCAATTTCAGCATCGTGCATTCGCAATTTCCATCATTCTATTCCCCGCGTCTCCGCAAACATCTTTCCTGATTCTCCCGTCCACGATAACATCACGCTGAAGGAAGTGTTCACTGTTGAGGCACCTCCGAGACCTCCGCATCCGCCCCGCAACACCCTCGCACGTTGCTGAGGTTACCTGTAACGTCATCCATCATCGCACGCACTACACGACCGCGAGCGCAAAGACTCGTGATACTTTCGCGACAAAAGCAATTGAGAACGGGAGCGAAAAAGCACCCCGATTTTCGCGGTATAGGAGAAGGGAAACGTTGCGACAGCGCCAAGTCCCAAGCCTAATCTGCGGATAGGCGGCATAGCAAATCAACGACACGAGGCTCTGTAGCTCAAAGCGCAAGAACTCTGGACTCGAAGAACCGTTGCACCGGCGAACTACCACCGTTGCGCATATCGAACGCCACAGCAAGAACACTCTAGCGCAAGCCTGCCCGCAATCGCATTCACCAGAACCCTCCCGACTTAGCCGCCGAGGCGCGACAGAAAGATACAATGGCTCGCGCAGGACATTCAGGCACAGTTGTGGGCTCAGCGGTAGTAGTACGGGAGAAGTACTACTGGCCCGACCTACAGCTGAACATCTGGACGATTGTCATGCTTGCAACAGCCGGAACAATATTGGGAGTGAATGCGCAGTTTATGGCGATACAAGATCGGATGGGACTGGGGACGCCATGGTATGTACACTCTACAACCTCCTATGCGGCCAGCATAGTGAGCGAGGTATACATATGAATGCTTTGCTAATTCCTTTAACAGGATAATGCCCTACGGCGTCACAGTTGGCACTCTGGCCATAATCTTCATCATTATCGAGATCGTCTTCATCGCGCAACGGAAACTCCTCCCAGGCACTATGATGCTCCTCTCCTTCATCCTCCTCGTCCTTTTCATCGCCGGAATCATCGGAACCGCGATACAACTTTTCGCCGGACCCAACATCAACAACCAGTGCAATACATACGTCTTCAACAACGACGTGGATGGGCCGAACATGGATACATTGGCATTCCTGCAGCAGAGGAATATCTGTAAGTATTCTTGGTGTTTGAAACCACTCGGACAAGTGAAGAGACATATGGCTAACAGTAGACAGGCCAATGCTGGCAAGCCGAGTTCGCTTTCTGGATCATCGGAAGCATATTCCTCGTGTGGATGATGGTCATGGCGAGCCAAGTCAACTCAAACACATATGCCAGGTAATCTAATGGCTCAGACCCACCAACTTCCTGCTCTTCTTAGGACTCTTGTCCATCTTCTTTGTGTCTTATTCTCTGCTTTCTGACAACGGCCATGTGTATATGAAAGAAGCGCGTATTGCGTGATTTCTAGCAAGAGCGGCGGCGTTAGGGCAATGTTCTTTTTCTTCATTACGAGATACCGATGGGACGCATAGTATGGAAAGATGGGTGAATGTAAGGAAACGTAGCAGGAATGACGGATCTTCCGGCTATCAGATCTGTATGATGAATAATAGCAAGATGCATTTTCCACAATAATCGATTGAAACAGAAGAAGTTACTCATGCCCTGATAACTGCCAACATGCTGTCAGGCTACCATGGGACGATTGCAGGCTGCTAGCCATCTGCAGGGCATACACCCATTTCTTCCCATGGGAATCGTAATCTTTCAGGCACGAAGAGCCTCATCCACCATGGAACTCGCGGTGTGATTACGACTGGTACCGCGACTCGACCTGCATTTCACATTTCGCCCTGCATCTGATTCCCAATCTGACCCTCTCTCTCCGCGGAAGCTAGGAACGCCATCATAAGCACCAATCCTAATTCCCTCATAGCCAGGATGAAATACGAACACAGACAATGCACCACCGAAAGCAGGTTTGGTAGAACCCCCATTTCGCACTGACAAAAGATTCCCGGGTCTTGGTCTTACCCGGAGATGGAGCCGCGGGTCCTCTGGGTTCGAGGCTAATACGTGGACCTGGGCAAAAGAAGTACGAAGGGCGAGAAAAGGAACTCCAATCTTTAGCCCTGGAAATGGAATAGCAGTGATCAATGCCTTTGCTTCTTTAAGATCAACATTAAGTGGTCATCTTGACAATGCATGCGTGACCCGTCCCGTCCTTCGCCGTCACCCAGCCGACGCATTTATCAGAAGTGAGGTGTATTAATCCCGTTCGTTACCCAAGCCGCCCGCGCCCATGCACCACCAGCCACGGGCCTAACATCCACTAAATCGGCGATCATCCCGTCACGAATCCACACCGTATAGATAGATTTCCCAGCCGCGCATTCTTACATCATCACGTTTCAATACCAGCCACGCTTCCAGATTGGGGCTTAATGGTTACCCTTGGCGACAAGGGCTGGCCTCGCCTTTTACCAGCGCCGTGACCAATCAAGACGCTGCGACTCGGACACGAAGTTGGCACGAAACGCGTCGGCGACTTCTGGAGCGCGTCGGTTTTGGCAGACTTCATTGGCTGTGAGGATATGCGGAGGTTAGGAGGAGGGGTGTGTGGCTGGCTGCTCCTTGTAGAGCTTTATGACTCTTACCTGGGGTGCAGTGGTTCGAGATCTTTTGAATTGATGTGTTGTTCTGTGTATGTAGGGTACATGCAGGTAAAACGTGATGGTGTGATGGGAAGGGCGGCGTGGTCGTTGTAATACCCAGGTGTTGCCGCTCGTGAAGGGTGCATAGGATCTTTAGTGTACTTCATTCTGCTGCAAACCGTTGATCATGTTCGCATTTGCCGCACAGCTTTCAGACAAGTGGTGGTAGTGGTTGGAAATGCAGACGTGTGGCGTAGCGATGATTCGCTGTCGTACACAGCCTTCCCACAGTGCATTAGCGAGGCCAGGAAACAAGTATGTACGGCACTTTATCATTCAATGCATCTTATTATTCGCCTACATGACCAAACCCCAAAATGCAGTTGCATTTCGGAGGTGCCTGGCTAGGCCGTCGGTCCCATTCTACCGCTCGCGTAATGTGATACTGCTATACTATGCTGTGCTGAGCTGATAGCAAACAAATGAACAGAAAATTGCTTAGAGTACAGTCGCTGGAAAAAGTGTTCAAACGGGGATATGCGTGAAGGGTGATACAAAGCGCTTGCGTTGTTGCTAGCTCGATTTTGCCGCCAAGGGGCGGTTGGGCGGTACTTGCGAAAGATAACGTAGGAAACGTATGCAGTTATGCATGGGTTGTGTTGATGATGCCTTCCATAACCAAAGAGGTCTTGCCTCTGTAAACGCCATGCTTATCAAGGAATCAAAAGTAAGTGAAGAAAGGAGACGCCATTCGATAGCGGCATTGGGTGGATTGGTGGCGGGGCGATGCACTGCGCATGCTTGATGTCGCCCTGGTGTCGTTGCGTCGTGCCCACATGAGTGCTGGGCTGTGTGTGAAAGATAATGTGAGGATCACGAGATGAGCTCTCCGCCAAGGTCCATTGGACCGTCTATTCTTCCAACATGAGCGTTCATATGGGAAGCGTCACCAGGAGGACCAATGTTATCGAAGTTGAGGTGACGGCGTGCTTCTCGGACGGCAGCAGGTGTTCGTGTGGCCACAGGGGTGCGGTTCCATGACGATGCATTGGCCTGCGCAGGACTCGGCGACATGTTGAGGAATTCGGCAAAATTGAGGTTTGTTGACGGTGTCGCAAGCCCGAAACCCATGTAGTGAGAGCCGCCACCGCCGGGCGTGGACATCATCGACGAGGGAAGAGGTGTCGCTTTGGGTGGTGGAGTCGATGGCGCAAGCATCTGCGGCTTCTGGTGACCTGGACGGACTGGTGTCGGTGATGTAGCCAGGTACATCAAGAGGTTTGCATCGTCATCTCCTTGCTTTCCTTCCCGAGCTGCGCCGGCAGCATTGAATCCACGTTGTCGAAGACGTGCTGAGCGAGCGACATCAGGGGGCGGCGTGCGTGGGGCCCTCTGCGGCGGCGGCGATGACTGGAAGTGCGATCGGTCGAGGGAGAAGTGCGATCTGTTGATAGAGAAGGATGTGATGGGTAGGTCTTCGTCGTCGTCTTCGGAGAGTAGGGGCGAGTGTGGATCGGGAACGGTCGAGGTTTCGGAGACGAAAGACAGGCTAGGGACATGTTGACGACCAAAACGTGCGTGCCGGCGATGGTATACAGGCGAAGACTCGGGCAGTTGGAAGCTGTTCTTCCATGAGGTAGCAGCGCTGGTGGCTGTCCTCACCTTGACACGGGCGTGGTTGCTCGATGCTGGGTACATTGTCCGGTCTTGACGGGGCCGCTTGTTTTGGAGGTAACTGCCTGTGCTGACGGACCGGCTGACGGATCGTCGGACATCGTCGGAGAATATGGGGGCTTGGAGTGGGGAGGAGTCGAGGACGCTGGGTTGATAGAAGCGCTCGGAGACGCTCGAAACATCCGACATGGCTTCGTTGCTGGAGCCGGGGCGCTTACGTTTGCGCTCAGCGCCGTCGAGGACGGGTTCAATGGCATCCAGGCTGAGGCTCTCCCAGCCGTTCTTCATCTTGACGTTGGCCAGGGCGAGGCGGTTCTGCAGCGTTCGGGTCATCTGTAGTGCACCTGATTAGCAAACAAAGGGCGAGGGGCTGCAGACGGAGAGATGGACCTTTGAGACTTGGGCCCTTCGCAGGACCTTGCTCGCGACTTCATCCTGTTCAGCCATGGCAGAGCAATTGGGTTGGACGACGGGGTAGGGAGATCCAGCAGTGATATGGCCCGCTGAACGTCTCGATAGGGCTGCTACAGACGAAACGTGGGCGGAGCTGAGGTGACGGTCCGGCAAGGAATGTGAGGAGCTGGCGATGCAAGCGGACTAGCCTCAAAGTCTGCGGCAGCACAGGCCTCGTACTTGCCAGGGCGTTGTAGGAGTGATGATGAAGTCAAGGTGCTAGGAGTCGCAAGCGGCACGAAAGCCTTAGTGACCCCATAGCGGGCTCCTATCCGGCGCTGGAGCCTTGTCCGAGTGCGCCTGCAACAAAGAAAACCTATGCTGCTGAGGGTTTGGCGAGCGGCAGGGGTCGCGCATCTGGTGGCTGCGGTAACGTGCTGAGTAAGACAGGAGAGGTACCGTATGGTATCGGTAACGCTGGACCGTGGGAATGTTTCAGACACGCCTTGCCTTATCGCTGCAGGCCATCCTCGGGGAACGGGCGAGGTCCGTTGCTTCTCGAGCTACACCACATGGATGCGCGGATGACGACGCGCAGAATCGGTGACGGGGCCGGCCACCACATATGCCTCGACGCCGCATGCGCATCACATGCGTGTGTCAATGGCGGACAGCCTGCCATGCCATTGTCGCTCACGGCGCTGATGGACATGACACTGGATGGCATACACATGTCAGATCACGACCTGCCGTCCCAAAGCGGCTAGAGGACGTTGCGCACCAACGTCATTCGTTGAGTCGCTAGGAAGTCGCGAACGCCTGCTCACCATGCGCTCGCGCTCGACTCCACAGTCGCAACTCTTACTAGTTGTCCTCCCGCAGTTGCGCAACAAGGCCAATTCCTGCCAACTGGCCTGCTTTGGCGCTAGAGCCTTCCCAATTGAACAACTACCTGTTCGGTCCTGCTAGCTTGGATCGACGGAGCTGCAGCACTTCACGTCGGCTGCCTCTCCACCTCGACAGCGCTGCCACTTTCTTCACCACCAGCTTTCTTTGCCCTCTCCCGTCATACTGCATATCCTGCTTTCACTCGCTTCCCGCATAGTACATAGCTATTGCCAGTACACTCTCCCGCTCGCTTGTTCCCACCCTATCAGTGATTATCACGCTCGCCGTATTACGCGTCCTCACAGCTCCACAACCGCGCCCTCCTTGTCGCTCGTTACCTACCTGCGCTGTACCTCACTGAGACGACACTGAACATATCCACTTTGGACCTTGGACGATACCTACGCCTATGATTTCATAATTCGACCCGTATACCAGCGCCGTAGTTGTCACCATGCCGTCTTTCCTCAGAAGCCTTGGTAGGAAGAGCAGCCGCATGTCCAAGAATGGCGACAAGCAAGCAAATGGTGCCGATGCCCAGAACGGCAAAGGCTTAGCCCATCGCGTATCCGCCTCTACCTTGAACTCCTCTCAGGTTGGCTCGTCGACGCCCTCTACTACGCCAGCCACCTCTACCACCGACGAAGTCAACACTCAAACCAAAGACCTCACCAATGGCCCTACACCTGCGCCTGCGCGACCTCAGCGACCGACTGTCGACCCCGTGAAGCGTTATAGCATGAATGTAAGAAACCGTAGCCATCTTCACAAGACGTTGCTCTAACAGCACCTCCAGGGTTTAGCATCGCCTACCTCGACCGGCTCCAACAGCTCGTTTAATAGATCTTCGCTACTCGCGCCGCGCATCCTATCGGTCTCGGATAACTCCTGGGTACACCAGCAAGTGCTGCTCATATTCGGGCAGATCGGTGAAGCACAAAGCAAACCGCTGGACGGCACACTTACGGTTAATCACCATCAGGGCCGCTTCCCATCTACTTGCTGGCCAGTACATGACTCCTACTTCAAGGCCTTGGTGCACCTGGAGCCTGGCTGGAACAGGATCCGACTTGACTTTGCCTCGCCGAAGGTTTCCTCACCAAACACCTCCGTCCCTTCACATGCCTCCTTCATCAATATTAATTACCTCCCATTGTCGCACTCGCCACCTCTCCAGCTTGCGATCATACTAGGTCATGATTCCCCTGGCACTTACGACGCCCCACCAGAGCGCATCGAGCGAGAAGGTAACGGCCTCGAACTTGCGACCAAGAAATTCCGTATGGCTGCGTATCTTTGGCAAGCCTTTACTGGCGAGCAAATGAAACGTTACGGATTCGGTCGACGCTGCTTCCGATTTGAAGATGCCTGGGAACCTGGAACGCTAAGCTACCAGGATTGGGAGCACAACCAATACCGAACGCAAGCCAAAATCCACGTTATACGCTCAAGAAGGTCTGTCGCTGAAATACGCGACCTAGAACGCGCACAGCAGTACGGGCCAGGAACCAAGAAGAACGAACTTTTCGACATCGCGATAGAAGCATGTAGAGACTACTTCCCCATGGTACCAGGCCAGAAACACTACGTCTCTTGTCTGTTCCTCGACACACGTTGGGACACGCAAGAGAACACAGTTCGAGGACATGCGGCTCTAGGCGGGGGTACTGGAGATCTACAGCTAGCCATCTTTGGCTCGCATGCGCTCCACAGCTATCCGTCGAGCATCGAAGAGGTTTTCCAGGCTTTCCAAGACTGTACGCAAACTAACACTGCCTTCGTCGCCAATGATTGCAACGAATCTGGAAGCAACTGGGAAGCTGCCAACATAGGCATCGGTGCCCATCTGCATGAAACGGGTCATCTCTTTGGTTGTCCTCATCAGGAGTCGGGTGTAATGTTACGCGACTACGTTACATTGAACCGAACCTTCACATGCCGAGAACCCTACTCAACCCGCACCAAGTCAACCGGTCAGCGACTAGTCCTGCCAAACGACGAGTGCAGATGGCACAAGCTCGATGTCCTCCGTTTCCGTTTTCACCCCTGTTTCCGCATACCTATCGATAGCCCAAACATCAACGGGGATGGCAGTGTCCAAGTGTGGACAGTCGATGTTAGCCAAGGCGGTGTCATCGCAACCTCGAAATCAGGCATCGCATGGGTGGAGCTGTACACCGAAGGAGAGGAGGTTTGTCACTACTGGAAAGAGTTTCCTGAACAGGACAACCAGTATCCACGACAGGTTGCACTGGAAGAAAACTCGCTTCGTTCTTTGTTACCCAAAGAGAAGCAAAAGATGCGCCTGAAGCTCGAAGTCTACTCTGCCGGTGGAGGCAAGCACGTGGTGGAGGATTTCAGTCAGCTTTCCAACCAGAAGAACTCCCGTGTCAAGATACCGGACGGGCGATGGGGCTACCGCGGTGGCAAGCTTGGCTACTCACAGATGCAGGGTTCACAGCCTCATGAAGTCATCTTCGATTACGTCCACATTCAAACCAAGCTTTTGCTTAGCATCAAAGTGTACCATGGTTCCGCGGTGGATGGATTGGAATTTGTGTATGAAGACACACACACCCAACTTTTCGGCAAGCGAGGAGGTAGCATGACTGAGTTCGCCTTGGATACCCGGAAAGGAGAGCTGCTGCTGGGCTTTTCTCTGCGCGCTGGCCTTTGGATCGATGGTCTACAAATACTAACAAGCCTGGGGAGGAAGAGCGAGTGGTATGGAAACGCGAATGGTGGCAGCGGGTATGTACGAGATCCATGGCTTGACAAATACTAGCTAACCCTAATATGCAGACACACGCTCATCCCTCCTCGTGGCTACACCATCGGCGGCATATCAGGCTCCTGCGCACAATGGCTCGACGGTTTCTCTTTGATCATCACGCGGTGATTGTATCACTGCACAACTTGACATACTTTCCTTGTTCCCGTTGGCGACAATGTCGTCGCCTACACCAAAATAGACGTCCTGATCGTCGCACAGTTGCCACAAGACACGATCATCCTGCGTTACCATCGCCCTGGTGGAGGTTCCAGACAAGCTATCTTGTACCTTTCCGGCATGTTTGCATACTCCATCTCTGGAGAGCTTGGCTCCTTGCAGCATTTAGGTCGGCATCAGGTGTACCGGGTTAGAAACTGTTTTGGCCCTGTTTGATGGAACTCTCCTCTTCCTGTTGTTGGTTCAGGAAGGCTTGGATTGCAGATTTAGAACCATGATACCACAGTCATTGAACTTGACTTTCTCTGTAATAGTAACAATTCGAATAGACTTCTTAATTCACGGGGACTTGCAGTGACATGGTAATTACCTTTCAAATGCTGTCTCATATAGACATGGTGCAGTTTCAGTCGAGTCTCTTTTAGATGATTTTGATAATAGGGTATCATTGTATTTTGTACGCCCGCTAATCGATCATAGCATCGTCATGCGTCTCACTAACAGGACAAAAGCAGCCGATTATCCTCTCTATAGGCCAAAGATCCATTACTTCCATCGTCCCAATCGCAGCGGCTCACATACAAAATGCTGAGCTTCTCACCTCTGCTCCATCGATCTAGGGCTTGGGAATGTGAACGCTCTTGCTAACCATCAAACATCCGTGGAGAATGAACATGGCAACAACAGGGTGGAACTCAAACGCCGTGCCTTCAAGCCAAAGACCCATGGGAATCTGCTCCAGCGTCCAGCCCTTGTACACCCAGTATGCCATGACCTGCACGATACCCAGCGACATGGGAATCGGCGTGCCCTCGAAGTACTTGCTCTTGCCCGTCGCATCCTTTGGCACCATAGCAACCGTAACATTGAACCTCGCGAGACGCGTAAGACCGCAGAGCACGAAGAAGCTCAGGAGCAGGTGGTCGACGGGAGTGCGCAGACCGAGGCAGAAGGCAGCGGCGGCGGGGCTAACACCGAAGGAGACGAGGTCGGCCAAGGAATCGAGTTCCTGACCCATGAGCGACGCCTTCTTGCGCCAGCGGGCGACTTTGCCGTCCATGAAGTCGAAGAGGAGGCCGAGGGGGATGAAGCCGAGGGCCCAGTACAGGTTCGTGTAGTTGAAGGGGTCTGACTGCGTGCAGTAGCGGAGGGAGGACATGATGGACATTACGCCGCAGAAGCCTGGGCATCTGGTTAGTACAGGTTCTCGTTCTTTCGCGTCGTAATTGGCGGAAATGTGTGTCGGAATGGATATCGAGAAACGTACCATTGAGCTCGGTAATGTAGTCAGCGGCGTGCAGAGCTCTCACGAGAGAGAAATGTCCAGCATCCTGCGAGAGGAGCCTTTTTTGCTTGTCCTGCACTGTTCTCCCTGTTAGCCCCTTCATGTCCATATATCGCGTTGGGTTCTTTCGCCAACATACCCTCACCCTTCGCCGGGGGCATCTCGTCCTTGGGCTGCGGCTCTCCGCCGTTCCGTCGTTGCGACATGGTTTTGATGTTGTTGCGGGTGTGTGTGTACTGTGCAATGTGCCGCTTCCGCTTGCTTCAAAGCAAGAATCAAGACAGAGATATCGGGGTATATTGTGTTGCGCAAAGGCAGAAACTAGAGGGGGGAGCCGGGAAGTTAAGGGTCTGGGTAGGGTTGTTGCGTGGAGAAAGCTTGTTGTTGGTGTGCGCAGGTAGGCAGTGACGTGCCCTGGGCAATTTGGGCCTAGATCAAGGCGGCTGGGGACCAACGTCATTTTCGTCCTACGCAAACTTCCGTGCTGCTGCACTGCCCGGCTCAGCCATGTGATTCGCACGTGCCTGCGGCAATTGTTTCTCTACATCGGCAGTTCTTTGTTCAGCATGTCCAAGTCTGTGGCTGTGTCTTGAACAGAGGGGCTAAGATCTGTCTACTCAGCACTGTGCGCCGAAATTGAGGGATGTCTTGCCTCAGCGCGTTGCACAATTAGCACAAAAGCCCTTCTACTATTGCAGTCGCTCTAAACAAGATATTATCTATTACGAGATATACATGGCAAGGAAATTATACAAGAAGTATATCGTACATATACACAGGCCATAAGCAAATGCTCGAAGCCTAAACGCCGCCTTCATGCTGACAATGCCCAAAACCCAATACCCGCCAGCTACATGATTTACTTCCGTCGGCTAACAATCTTGGTGACGGCATGCCTTATGATTGTACCAGCCTTCTCTGTCTCCTTCTTTGTCAGACCGCTCGTCACGCACACCTTCAGTGCGGGTGTAGGTTGCCAGCCCGCATCGCGGGGGTTCAGTCCAAGACCGAGTGGGAAAGACTTGAGTCGTGTGATGAGGACGCCGTTTGCGAGACACTGTGGTTATTAGCAACTTGCCTAAAGATAAAATTGGGAACGCAACGGAGAGAACGTACCTCGTCAACAACTTCCCTGAAGATCTGGTTCTGATCGTCGATGCTCAGTTTCTTGTTTTCAATAACCTCATCTTTGAGAACAAGGAGCATGATGGGGTTATCTCCTGAGCTACTGCACTTAACCCAATCACTCCTAGGGTCCAGCTGTCCCCGCATCGCCTTGACATTGTCCCTGAGTCCCGCGAGGATATCCGGTTGCTGTTGCAACAGACTGATTGTTTCACTCGCTGTTGTACTCAACAAAGCAGGAAGCGCAGCGGAGTAAGTGTATGACGCAGACGAGATGCGCTGATGCTCAACAACTTCCTCGTTACCGGCACAGAATCCTCCTGCCGCACAGAGAGGGCCAGAAAGCGAGCCGATGATCATGTCTACTTCTGCAGCGTCAACGTTCTGCGCTTCGGTGACGCCGCCGCCGGTGCGACCGAGGACGCCGTAGGACCAGGTTTCGTCGAGGATGAGACGGAATTTATACTTGAGTTTGAGTTCAACCTACACAAGCTGTTAGCCAATTCGTCACTTTGATAATTAGCATGGACACGCGATCGACGTACGATCTTTGGCAGGTTCACCACATCCCCAATGTTCTCAAACAGGCCCTCGGTGATGATGAAGCGTCTGGTGAGCGGCTTCTTGGCCTGCTCCTTGACAACCTTCTTGAGGACGTTCTCCAAATCCTCCATATCATTGTGTTCGAACCACCTGACAGTACTGCGACTGATTTGAATGCCCTTGCGCGCAGCGAAGTTGAGCGCCTTGTCCGCTACGATAATATCTCCTCTCTTGCTGAAACTGGGAATCACACTGCTTATAGTCGAGAAGGATTGCGCGTAGATGATGCAGGCGGGGACACCGAGGTGTGCAGCGACGTCGGCTTCGGTCTTCATGTGAACGTCCTGTGTGCCGTAGAAACCAGGGGGGCCACAGGGGCCGACACCGTAGGTGCGCAGGGTCTGAATGGCCTTGTCTTTGAGGACATCGTTGGAGAGGAAGTTGTAGAAGTTGTACGAGGCAAGGTTCGTGACGGTGCGGCCATTGGAGAGCTTCGACTTGGGGCCCGTAGGTCTGCGCAGTGCTCATTAGCATTGGGTTCGGAACACTGGGGAGGGCATTTGCTATACCCAACAATGATGGGTCGCTTCTCGTTGTCCAATTCCTCGAGGGCAGTAGTGGGCGCGACAAGCGGTTCTGGCGTCCAGTCTTCGACCAATTCGTCGATCTCCTATTTCCTCGTCAGCCCGCCATGTCGGTCAGTCTGTCTGCAAGGCGCAAAACATACTTCATCCGTGAGTTGAACCTTCTTCTTGGTGCTATACTTGGGTGCAAGTAGGTAGCGCACTGCGAAGAGGAACAAGAACAGCTCTACCGCGCTGCGAACGGGGTCATTCTGGTAACTCGACTTGATGTAGCGAACAGCGATGGCGGAGCCGGGTATGCGATTGAACTGCGTATTGGCGTCGGCGATGAAGCGCGCAGTTACATTCTGTATCTCATGCAGGTCCATAGTTGCTGTTAGTTTTGTAGGTGGCGGCTATGGTACCTCGATGATGTTTGGGGGTTCACCTGGGCAATGTTGCGGCGACGCCGGGAATGCCGTCCCAAAGCGGTTAGTTCCGTGTGTACAGCGCGTGTGTCTGTTGACCAAACTTCCAGGTAGCCCTCGAGACCTTTCTATAGCCTCCCAGTAGTAACATTTTGTACGCAATTGGGGCAAGTCGAGTTCAGAAGCAGTTGGACAGATGCTCCACCAACCAGTCACCAGTCTCGCATACTTTCTCGTCCACCGACACTACTCTAGACTTGATTAATCCTTCGTCCCTCTAGTACTTTAAACCCTTGCAGGGCGTCAGGCAACCAGTTGAGCCTTTTTCTCGCACCGGCCGAGGCCACGACGCATACTCATCCTACCTGTCCAAGGCTCCGGATCCTACCTAGGCGGGGCGTAATACTCGGTAAGAGAAATGGTTACATAACAGGCCGGAGACTTCGTCTCGGTTGATGGTCTCTTGTGTAATGCTTTTAATGTAATTCAGTGCCACTTCTACGGTGCAGAAGGAGTAGTGTATAAAGACTTGTCCGTTGCCTCGCAAAATAAAGTATCTCCTCTCATCATCACTTCTCAGTCCAAATATCTTCCACTACCTCCAAGGCTCTCACCTGTTAGCCTATTCTGCTTGTGTCATGCAGTTAGCTATTGTTCTCATTACCCCATTAACCTCTATAGCTTCAGCAGGCAACAAGGACCGACCCTTCACCTTGCATGACGACGCAAACTATCGAGGCGCAACGCATGAGGACTCGCGATGGAACGACCGAGTATGCTGTACGTGATATCAATGTCTGAGCCTGGCCTATGGTAAGTGACTGGATTAGGGAATCTTAATGACAAAGGTGATAAAGCCAGCTCTGTTTCGAAGCCTGGTGACCATTGCACTATCTTCTACCGGTAAGTTAGCATCATCTTCTCTTGCTAGGCATGGAGAACTTATATCAAATACAGGGAACGCGATTGCAAAGGTGCTAGCTGGCTTAGTCGAGGTGACGCTCTCACAGTCCCGGATTTCCTCAATGACCATATCTGGTCGTACCGCAACCCTTACAGCTGCGAATACCCCTAGTGGCTCAATAGGAAGGCAAAACTCCTTAGGATATCTAGGTAGTCCATATCAGATGAGGGAGCTTAGTGGTACTATGAGTCGGAGGCTGAGGTCACAGCTTGGGCAGCGTCTTATACAAAAAATAGTAGATGTGCGATTGAACCACCGCCCACAGGCAACTTAGTCAGTCATCTTTCTTCACTGAGCTGAATAAAAAACAGTGTCATCCAAACGCAAGAGCAACGCCAACGTGACTTCACGCAGGTAAGGCATGTCCCGTCAATGATTCCGAACTTGTCGATGAGCCTGAACTCAGCCTACCATGCCCTCTATGACTGATCGCTAACAAACACGGTGTCTACCCGAGAAGAGCAACTTCTTACGTAGATGTAACGATGAAATGTAAGGTTCATTCAAAGGACGAAGTTGGACCTGTGCAAAGTGGAAGAGGCCCTGTACTTCGCTTGGCCAGAGTAGCGACGGTAAAAAACAGTGACCAAGGCGGTTACCTTGAGCAACGTGGATTTGGCCTACGATACGGGAACGACGACATTGAGGGATGCACGAGAGCATAAAGTCACAGGAAAGAAGGTCGTAGTTGTTAAGACATCAATATATCTATGTAATGAATTCACTTTCTAACATATTCGCCTTCCATGATGAACCAAAACAGCCCCTTCGTGTGTATGTGCAGTCAAGTCCGCGCCATAGGCGGACACCAATGTGTTCAGAAAGAGAGAAAGCAGGTCGATGTAGCCCGCCGTAGAACGCCTAAAACGAAGGAAATGCTGTAGTGGATATTACAATCATTATGGGACCAAGCCATGTCGCCACGCTCATGATTTGCCAATATTGTACAATGCAGGCTGCGAAAGCAGTAAACAACGATTCGCGCTATGTGCTTTTAGTATGCCATGTACCGACGGAATCGGCGAGCGGCATCGTCGGTCGCAGCGGCACCACCGGCATCACCTCCACCTGTGGCAGCACCATCGTTCCATAATGGACACTTCATGCCGTTGACACATGATCCGGTAGGGGTGTTTGTGGTGTCGTTGTTGCTGTATCCAGTAGGCTGCAAGATTGACAGAGGCAGGCCGACGTCCAGCTTGATGTACTTGCCGGCGACGATTGGGCCAACGATCAAGCACAAGAAGACGACTAGGAGGACAAAGTACAGGATAGCGTAGCGGATGACACGACGCTTGCGAAGCTTGGTCTGCTTGAGCGAGTAGATCGGAGGACGAATTTGACGACTGTTACGTGTTAGCGGATGTCAATTGAACGAGTAATGAGGGAACATACCTAGGTCGCAGCCAGAACAGCATGACAGAGTGACCCTTGTCGGCGTATGGGATCAACAAGATCGGAAGCATGAAGAAGAGGAGCACGTGGCCGAGAATGAAGTCGGCGGCGAACATGCCCAACTCTGTGATCTTGCAGAGGAATTCACGACCAGGCTGAGAGATTGTGTGCCATCCCATAGTGTACCACTTTCCGGTCCACCAGGCAATGTTGGCGGTGTCGGCCTTGAACTCACGAGTGAGAGCAAGCGTGATGATCAGCTTGAAGAAGAATCGCTGGATAGCGACGACGGCGATCATACCAGACAAAGCTCTGGGGAAGCTGAAGCCCTCAAGGAACATGAGAACAACAAAGAAGATGAGGAGGACGAGAACAGCAATGGCGTGCGCAATAGCAGCCAGAACGGCACCGAATTTCTTGCAGCACATGCTGAGCAGAGGACCCGCGCAACAAGCCAAAGCGAAGAAGCCCAGAAGAGCACCAGCGTTGATGGCGATGGGACCGAATGCAATGAGTCCGATACGGACCAGAGCACCGGACGCCTCGGGATCCTTCAGGTCTGTCTTTTCATCTTCCTTGTGGCGGTTGTCATTGACACCAGTCTGAGCGTTGATGAACAAGTAGGGGATGATGGTAATGGCGACCAAGACAAGGGGTCCGAATACCTCGCTCATGAAGATGTTCGTGAAGTGAGCACGAGGGACATCACCGGAAAGTTTGGCGGACGGGTCACCGAGAGCCTTGCGCTTGAAACCAGTGATACGCGTACGCGAGAGACGGCAGTATCCGATCCAGGAGGCACTGTGCGAGCGGGTGTTTCCGCGAGACAGCCAGCGAAGGTACTCCCTGTAGTCGATGAAGAAGTCGTCCCATGAGAATTGATGGGGGTTGAAGAGGAACGGTGCCAAGCACAGGGACAACAGGGATGCCCAGAAGTAGATGAGCCATGGACCCCAAACTGTGATGGTGGCAAACAGCAGCATCATCAACGAACGGGCTCCAATGTAGATGGAAGGACCGGCGAATCGTGAGAACAAGATACCGAAGGGGATACGAGCTGTCGCGAAACCACGTCCGGTACCAATGTAACGAGCACCACCATAGGACAAGTTGGTGTGGAGAGCGTTGGCATAGATCTGAGTGACGAAAACCTCGAAGAAGGGCGATCCGGAGGAGAAGTGCTTTGCGAGACGAGTCGCGGCACGCCAGAAACCACGCTCAGTCAACTCTTGGACCACAAGGGGAACGAAAGAGATGAAGAACACGATGAAGATGGAAACGATACAACGCGAGACCCAGTCGAATACGGGTACCAAGTTGGCGCAACCGTTGGGCCACTGAGGATCGGTGATGGGAAGGTCCTTGTTGAAGTGGCAGAGAATCGTCTCGTGGTTGAGCGCGCCGAGGTGGATGAGTACGAACATGAAGCACTGGACCGACAACATAATGAACATGTTGTTGATGTGGAAACCGGGATGGGCGTAGTAGAAGGACAGGAATCGGTCGAGAGGAAGTTGAGTACCCATGTAGTAGTACTCGCGAGACAACATCTGCTCTCCCATACCTGTACCAATCTTGGTGGTGAAGTTGAGGACGGAACCAAAACCAAGATCACGACCCTTACCACACTGGTAGTACTCGCAGTGCTTTATGCGACCACCGCGGAGAAGAGCGTTCATACCAGCGTAAATATCCTCGTTGAGATGGAGACCCTTCTGCGCTTTGGAGACACCACCACGTGTTGTCATGAAGATACCGTTGAGGAAATCAGGATGACCGTAATGGAGCTTACCACCGATCTGGGCCAAAGTACGAGCAAACATAGTACCGAACGTCTGCTCCTTTCCGGCAGCGATGTCACCAAGGATACCAATGTTCTCGGAGAAAATGTATTCACGGGCTCCGAGAATGGCGACAGGGTTGAAGTTGGAGCTGGGAAGGCCAGGAGTGTAAGGTGAGACATTGTCAGTGGTCATCTCTTCGAACTCAGCGAGGACGCTGCGAATCTTCAGGCACTCTTCAAGGTAGTTGTCTTGGTTGGCGTCGATGAGCTGGATGTACTCTCCTCGGTAGAAGATGATGGAGTGGTTCTGGTTGTCGGACTTGCCATCACCAAGAATTGGGTTGCCGGAGAGTTGAATGCGGAACTTGGGACGACGCATGCCGTTGTCCATGAGCTCAGAGTGACCATCGATGAGAGCAGAGTAGATACGCGGTTCCTCGCCCTCGTTCATAGGAGGCTCCTCATCCAGATAGGCAATTTGAAGGTCGGGGTATGCACGGAGGAGGAACTCGGTGTTCTCGCGTTCTTCCTTGCTGAACTTGGCGTAACGTTGCATAGATACACAGATCTTGTACTTGCGCCTAGCCATACGCTCGAGTTCACGCTCAAGCTTGTCAGAGTTGCCACCGAACATTTGGACGACTTCAGGGTTCTCTACGCGGTAGAGAAGCTTGATAGCGCGGCTGTAGTTCATGAAACCAGAGATGGTACGGTAAAGAGTCTGCGAACGAAGAGAAGCCCAGATACGAGTGCGGAGGGTGTATTCAGGCGCGGCGGACTTGAAACCAATGCAGTAGAAAGGAAGATCGTCAATCTTGCTCTTAGCGGTGTCCTTCTCGCCCTTTTCGTCGTCACCATTGAATTGAGAGGTCTCATCGGCAAGAATCTTGGTGTCCTTGACAAAGCAGTCCCACTCGTGAGGGTGAAGCTGCTTGAGGTACTCAAGAAGAGTGACACGAGAGTAAGGCTCGTCCTCGCGAATGATCTCACGGAGAGACAATAGAATCTTTTCACCGTAGTGGGGAATCAAGACTGTGAATGTGGGCATGTTGTCGACTGGTAGAGGCTCGGGAATGGGAGTCGACAGCGACTGAGCGAAGAAAGAGATACGGCGTTCGGCTTCGCTCTGAGCAGGGAAAAACTCAGTCTTGAAGGAGTGATCTTCCTGGGACACGAAGAAGGTAGGAGCACGCAGAGTGCGCTTGCCCTCTTGCTCGGAAGGAACCTGGTGGTAAAGCAACTTCTGGACGTGGTCGATCGCAAGGAGATGCTCGCGGTACATGGAGATGACCACAGCGTTCCAAATCTGAGAAATGAGGACCTTGGGCTTGTACTTGATCTCCATGTCGGTGGTGGCGAGAACCTTTGAGTAGATACGCTTGGGCAGACGAGAGAAGATGTTCCTCCATGGTGTCCAGATCGAGACACCCAAGTAGAAAGACCGAGAGACGGAAAACAACATGTTCGCAATGATGTACCACAGGTAAGAGTCCAAGAAGAACAAGATCAAGTCCATGAAGTACATGAGACCGAGCAAGATTCGAGGCTGGTACTTGCAGAGGATGTTACCAATGATGGCGTCTCCAAGGCAAGAGGGCTTCTTCATGTGTGACAGGATGCGAATAGGGTCCTTGATCGACAGAGTCAGGAAGAAGTACGACTCAGCAAGCTTGGCAGCGAAGACCAAGACCCAGAGGCCATAAGACATCCACATGTCGTTGCCGGCGAGGCGAGGGTAGCTGGCAGTGAACGTTTGACTTGCAACATACTTGCGAGAGTTGCGTGTCAGGTAGCTGCCGAACAAACCTCCGATAGGCATGAGCGAGAAGAACACGAAGGTGGCCAAAGCGATAGCGAACTGAACACCACCGAGAACGTTGGCGATAGTACCGGTGCGCTTGTCCATACCAAGAATGTAGACACTAGGGGCAATGTTGACGACGAAGCACAGGATAAGGAACAAGAGACGCTTCGTAAGATGCTGAGCACCAGCCCATCGTCGAGGAACGTAGCACCACTCGCAGATAGTAGCGAAGATCTGGATGAAGCAGGCAATGGTACCACCGAGAGCAACTACGGACAAGGTAGCGGCCTTCTCGGGCTTCTGGTCTCGTTGTTGTTCGTAACCCTTGGTGTAGAGAGGTTGCGAGTTGAAAGCCGTGTAGAACCAGAAGGAAGTCAGATGAATGACCCAGATACGGTTGAAGTTGATAACCATGTGGAACCACGAACGGCGCTCGTAGTATGTCTTGAAGAAGACCTTCTTCCAGAGGACATCCTTCAACTTTGCGTAGCGCTCAGCCGGTGGGATGTCGACAAGACGAGACTTGTCCTCAAATACGATGCGCTCGAGACCCTCTGGGTACCAGAACAGTTGGTTCATGTCATCGTATCCAATGATGGCTGCGTGATCGCGTTCGCGACGGACGTACTTGCC
The DNA here is from genome assembly GCF_023758075.1 of Alternaria novae-zelandiae. NCBI lineage: Eukaryota > Fungi > Ascomycota > Dothideomycetes > Pleosporales > Pleosporaceae > Alternaria > Alternaria novae-zelandiae. The sequence continues at coordinate 1,638,499 of NW_026056962.1, read as the reverse complement.
ATCTTGGATCTCGTAACCTTGATCACGGCAGTACTGGTATAGCGGAGTGATGACATTGTTGAGGTAGGTGAACTCCTCGATTGGCTCTGTCTGAGCTTGTCCAGCAGGCGAGTTTAGCCAGTCGTCGGCGCACTTGAAGATGAAGCACATCAACTCAGGCATGAAACGGACCTGGTTGGCCTCTCCCCAACAGAGAAGGTATAGGGCGACTTGACGAACACGGTCGTGTTGCGACATGCGGTTCATGCGGGTCTTCCAGCGGTATTCAGCCGCCTCCAGACTGTTGTCGCCCTCGTAAGCGTCGAGAGTCTCTTGCTCGTTGCCTGGGTTCTCGCTGGCCTTCTTCTTGGCGGCCTTGCGAGCCTTGCGGGTGCGGCGGTTGGCCTTTCCGAGGTTCATGTTGGCGAAGCCAACGGCATCATCCAGATCGAGATGAGCCGCGAAGTACCATCGACGGTAGTTGGCGTTCTCTCCACCGATGTAATCGGCGTGCAGCGACAGAAGCGCTTGGTTGGGCGACATGCGGGACGCACGCGAATCGAGCAGGGTCATGAAGTGGTCGTACATGTTGCGCATGCTGTCACGCTGGAAACCGAACTTAGCGGTCAAGTCGAGAAAGATGTCCTCAATCTCCTCCTTGGTGCAGGGAATCTGGGCTTCAGCAGTCCACGCCGGGTAAGGCTCGCGAGAGCGCTGTCCAGCGGGAAGGGCATTGGAGTAGTCCATGCCGTAGATTGGCGTCGAAGCACCAGACGAGCGGTTGCCACCATATGAGACTTGAGACGAAGGAGGGCGGTAGCCGCGGTTACCCTCGGCGTAGCTGTTGTACCTCTCGTCCCCGCGACCGTAGTAGTCCATGTCGGTGGCACGAGCCATGTCGGAACGCATGGTGAAGTCGCTGAAAGTTTCAGAGTCTTCCTCGGAGTCGTGCTGACGGCGACGGGGCTGCTGGCCGTTGGCTGCGTAGCCGTCTTGGGCACCACCCTGGTCGTAGTACTGGTCGTTGTAGTACTCGTCTTGGTAGCCCTGCTGGCCGCGCTCGTCGTAGTAGCCGTTTTGTTGGTATTGACCGCCCTGCTGGCCGTCATAGTAACCTCTGCATGGCTGTTAGCAATCGATCGAGCACATCGCTAAAGGTCTATACGCACTGCTCGTCATAGTAGGAATCGGTGTGCTGGCCCTGCTGCGGGTACTGGGCGCCGTGGGCGTCGTCGTGATACTGGCCGTACTGGTCGTCGTGGTAGTAGGCGTCCTGGCCCTGAGGCTGGCCCTGGGCGTGGCCTTGAGTCTGGCCGTAGCCGTCGTCGTAGTGGCCTCCCTGTGGATGTCCGGACATCGTGGGAAGCTATTAGAGTGGGATGTAAATCTGCGAGGCGAGCTGTCAATATCTGTCGCGCGAGGGGCCGCCAATGCTGAAACGGCGGGCGTCAGAGGGGCGGTCGTACCTCAAACAATGGGCATTAGGAGCGGCAGAGTCGAATTGCTCGTAGTCGTGCTGCCGCGAGATACGGTTGACGTCGATGCACTAGGTGCAAATGGGGTGGTTGAACGAGTGTGTTGTTGTGGAAGTGGCTCGCTGTTTATCGCGGGGGCGGCAATGTCTCAGTAGCACAGCGGGCTGCTCGTGCCTGCTGCAGTGCAAGAGCGTCTGGTGTTGTGGTCGGGCGTAGCGAGTGGAAAGCTGAGTATGCAGCCGGTCGTGGTTGCCAGGAGAGACGCGCGGCGAATCGGCGCTTGTCTGCTGCTGGGGCGAAAGTGGGAATTAGGCTGGGTGGAAGTGGCGGGTAGCGGCTCTCCTCCTCAAGGCGGGTGAGGGAGCAGTCGGGGCGGGTCGTCCAAGCTACACAACCTCAACGCAATGAAACGAGAGGCAATGTAGAAGAAAACGGACACGTGAAGAAGAAGGTGGTGAGTGAGCGACAGTGTGGAATGCGGAAGGGCAGGCAAAGAGGTTTTTAGCAGCTTCCCCTGAAAATGAAAGGCACGACCGCCAAGCTAGCCTAACGCCGTCAGAGACGCTGCGCATGGGTCCCCTTCGCTAGCATTCACGTCCCGATATTGAGTCGCCCCTCTAAAAAAGGCACCGGAGATCATGGACGTATGCACACTACAAAGCTGCTCCGCTGCGCTCACTCGAGCAAGAGGAGCTGCGATCTGCTGCGCGCCCTCTGCGCGCTGCTCTGGCCGAGGCCGCACGGCGCTGGCCAGGAAACCAGCTACCATGGAATCTCCGATCTGCTTGCATATCGATACTACCGGTTCCCGAATACACCAACAACAAAGACGACACCACCGCCCTGCTTGCCGTCACCCGGCGCCGACGCAGCGCGCTCTGGGTGACTCGGCTGACAGCTCGAGACTGCAGTACCGCTTTTTGCCTCTGCTCCCCCGCTGCTGTCGCCCTCGCTCACGTCACGACTGCTCGCAGCCATGGGCCAACAAAGACTGCTCTGCACGGTTGCGAGGCCCGCGCTGATCAAACCACGACTAGCGACCCGGCAGACCAAGGCAGTCCCGCCTGCTTCGCCCGCTGCTCGACCGGCCGCGATAGCGACGATAAGTTTCTTATCTGACGGCCAATCGCGACGTGGCGCGCTTCCGCAACGCCCTAGCCCTAGCTCATCAAAGGCCAACGGTGCTTGGTGTCGCAATCCAAAGGGGGCTGACGGCCGCCAGTCGCTGCTAGTGCTTCTGTTGAGCCTGATCACACCCGAACACACCGCACCTCAACATGCCCCAGTCCTTTTGCCGCCTGCATGTTTACTTCCCTCCCAAAAGCCGCTGTCTCGTTGCGCGTGAATCTCCTGAGTCGTGCATGAATCAAAAGCGATCGCATGATGACGGAATCCCTCACCGCACCCCAATTCAACCGACCAGGGCCCCAGCTGGTGAGCTATATTAGGCCGCCCGGTTCCCAACGTCGACACTATGGCAAATGAGCCGGCTACTGAGCGTCTATGTCGTCCTGACACCAGTGTAGCAAGTCTGATCATGATTACGTCTGTATGCAAACTCTACATGCTCTTCTCTTAGCCCGTAACCGCTTCATCAATACATAATTACGCACACTCCTTGACCAGCTATCTTTGTATGCAAGCATTACTCTCAAACGCTCTCGGGCATGCCAGCTCCCGGCCTGAAGCCTCGCCATGCCCCTCCCGTGTGATGACCAATGGCTGTCTGGAGCCGAGTCGCAGACGTGCGAACACCAGCGTCAGCGGCATCTGCCTGTGAACGCATCATGATCCATTGGCCGCCTCACGGCGCGAGCGACTTCGCCACACCAACCACTCGGTTTCAGCTGCACAAACTGCGTGTCGTGTGCCTCCGAACCTAAAGTGCCGCGGTCACCCCGGGGCTTCACGAGGCTGCACGAGGCTGTGCACTCCAGCGTCGACGACCATCGCAATCGCCGACATCCATCCCCAAGATCCACAGTCTCGACTTCCCGCCTTCTCTCGTATAATCCAACACGGCGCACCGGGACTGCTCGGGACACATACCGTGACATCTGCAGAGACGCCATTCAATTTAGCAACATGATCCGCAGTGGGGCTCAGGCGGCTCTTAGTGGGGTGCGAAATTGGGTGTACGTACGCGTCGAGATCGCGACTCTTGACTACGAGCCGCGCTGACAGTCTCAAAATGCGACAATAACATTGGTAATATCTTGGTGAAAGAAGCTGACTACCATACCGCGAAGCTGGACGTGTAGTCTCCAACATCCAACATTCATATTACCTGCGGTGTTGGTGCAATAGAAGAATAGATGATGGTCTCGAAGGCGCTCGGGTCATGAATGCGAAACAAGCCTAGTATCAGGGGCACAGGTGAACCCTCGCTGATCCCTCTTGGAATGCTTGATTGACCCTACATTTCTTCACTCGTTGTGCCTCAGAGTCGTTTCTACACTCACTTTTCTGTTTTACCAGTCCGTCTTTACGTCCTTGAATAATTCATTTTTCGCATACAGCCTCATTCGCTGTTGCGCCACACTCCTTCATCTCATTGTTCCTTCCTAAACACATTCTCTACACCCTTTAAACACAACTCTCGGCGATTCAACCCAAGCTCTCGCCAACACCACCACTACTCTTGGAACTCGTCTTATACTATTACTACCAAGATGCGCGGAGTCTTCGCTACTGCGGCCCTACTCGCGGGCGTTCAAGCCGCCGTTGACCCCATTGTCATCAAGGTATGATGTCGTGCGACAGGTGCGACTGGCGTGTCTAACAATGCCTAGGGCCAGAAGTTTTTCCAAAAGAACAGTGGTGAACAATTGTAAGAGACCCAAGAACTCAAGAAAAGTCAAGCAAAGCCAAGCTAACAATCGCTCAGTTTCATGAAGGGTGTCGCATACCAGCAAGAAATCAACTCCAACTCCACAGCTGCCTCGACCGACGACCTTGACATCACCGACCCTCTTGCCGACTCGTCAGCATGCAAGCGTGACATTGAGCAGCTCAAGAAGCTCCAGACCAACACTATCCGTGTGTACGCCATTGATCCCAAGAAGGACCATGAGGACTGCATGACCCAGCTTGCCGATGCCGGCATCTACGTGGTAGCCGATCTGTCCGAGCCAGGCTTGTCGATCAACCGTGACGACCCCGGCTGGACTGTCGAGCTATACGAGCGCTACACCAGCGTCGTTGACGAGATGATGAAGTACGACAACACTCTCGGTTTCTTCGCCGGAAACGAGGTCAGCAACCAGCCCAACAACACCGTTGCTAGCGCTTTCGTCAAGGCAGCTGTCCGTGACACCAAGGCCTACATCAAGAGCAAGAACTACCGTGAGATTGGTGTCGGATACGCCACCAACGACGATGCCGACATCCGTGAGAACATGGCCAACTACTTCGACTGCGGCGACGCCGACAGCGCTATTGACTTCTGGGGTTACAACATCTACTCGTGGTGCGGTGACTCCTCCTTCACCGAGTCCGGTTTCGATGTCCAGACCAAGAACTTTGAGAAGTACAACGTTCCCGTCTTCTTCGCTGAGTACGGTTGCAACACTCCCCGCCCCCGCAAGTTCACTGAAGTCGGTGCTCTCTACGGCAAGCAAATGACTGGTGTCTGGTCTGGAGGTATCGTCTACATGTACTTCGAGGAGGAGAACAAGTTCGGTAAGTTTCCCATATTTCGACCCTTGGAATCGCCTCTAACATTTCCCAGGTCTCGCTTCCATCAAGGGCGGCAAGGTCGAGACCAACGACGACTTTGACAACCTGTCCAAGCAGATCGCCAAGGCCACCCCCGTCGGTGTCAAGATGTCCGAGTACAAGCCCAGCAACACCGCCGCTGCCTCGTGCCCCAAGGTCACTTCTGGCAAGTGGGAGGCCGAGTCTGACCCCCTCCCACCGGTCGCCAACGCCAACCTCTGCTCGTGCATGATGGAGACTCTCAGCTGCCAAGTCGCCGATGACACCGAGGAGGACGACTTCGGCAAGATGTTCGGCTTCATCTGCGGTGAGAAGGACGGCGAGTACTGCCAGGGTATCAACAAGAACGCCACTGCCGGCCCCTACGGTGTCTACGGCATGTGCTCCAGCCGCGAGCAGCTCTCTTTCGCTCTCAACGCCTACGCTAAGAAGGTCAGCGATGGCTGCGACTTCAAGGGTCAGGCTACTTCCAAGAAGGCTGTTGCCAGCCCGACCGCTTCCGGCTGCTCTTCCCTTCTCAAGGACGCTGGTGTTGACGGCACTGGCTCTGTCAAGGGCGCTGCTGCCAAGGCTACCGGTGCTTCCAGCTCTGGTGACGCATCTGGCTCCGGCAGTGCTGCCGCCGGTCTGTCCGCTCCTCAATTCACCAACGGTGCTTTCGGCATGGGTCTGTACGTTGTTGCTGCCGTTGCCTCAGGCATGGCTATGATCCTGTTGTAAGATATCGGTCAACTTTGTATTTATCCTGCATAGTTTGCGTGGGTTTGCGCTTATTCCCCTTGGGTTTACCGGCACGGTCTTGGACGCGTGGCCTGGAAGAGTAGTGTGGTTTTCTTTGGCTTAGGTGAAATTCTAATAGTTTTGCTATACTGTTGTATGTATGGTGCGCAATGAAACGAGACCTTGAATTGTCTAAGTATGCTAAGTCTTCAATTGTGAATGCATGTAATGTTGTGCAATAAGGGCGCCTTGTGTAACCTAGGTGGTAGCAGAGAAGTAGTCCTCCACAAAGTTCGACGAATCTGCATCTCCGAAATGCCAACGTGAATACTTGAGCATCGACACGCAATGCAGCATAGAGTCATCTTACTCTGTCTCAACCATAAAACTTAAACTATTCCAAGACACCCTTACTCAATCTTCTTCGAAACTCACTTGTGTAGCTTATAGCCTGCCATGGCGACTAAATTGATAAATTGCCCAAGTAAGATAAAGTGAAGCAACAATGTGTTTGACAAAAGTTCATATCGCGGTAGGACATCTTCTAACATTAACCATTCACTCGCACCGTTCAAGCCCGAGGCTAACGTTTTGAACTGGTCTAGGACGCCACAACATACAAAGCAAAGAACATCAATTGCATATCAAACACACGTGGTCAACTACGAACTAGCCATCAATATCTCTCCACCAGAAACGCCCTCCGCTCAATCTCCCCCATCTCCCCCAACATCTTCGCTTCCTCACGCTTCATCTCCAGATACGCCCTCACAAACTTCTGATCCAACGCCTCATTAAGCGGGCCGTCTTCTCTCAGTGCCTCCACAGCCTCCTTCATGCTTCTAGGCATTTTCTTCGTCATACCAACCGCAGCGCGCATCTGCTCATCCATAGTCGCAGGATTGGCCTGAATGTCCTGTTCCGGGAAGATGAGGTCGTTTGCAGCGAGACCGAGGAGGCCGGCGGCGAGAACGGCAGAAAGGGCGAAGTACATGTTTGCGAGACCGTCGACACAGCGGAGTTCCCAGCGGCCGGGGGAGATGCGCCGGAGTGGTGTTTCGCGGTTTTGGGTGCCCCATGCTACCTGTGTACGCATGTTAGTATGTGTGTATGTAGTTTTGAGAGTGAGAAAAGGTGATTTACCCATGATCCGCCTGTCCAAGAGTTGTCTGCTACACGTCCATAGCTAACTTCTTCCGGCATGGTGAACGCACAAATAGCAGGGAGATGCTTCAACACGCCTCCGACGAAGAACTGCATGTCCCTCTCTGGCGGATGCAAACTAACATGCGCGTGGGCAGCCGTGCCCATACCCTCGAAAGGCTTAGGGTGCAACGTGGCGCGCAGTCCATGCAGACTAGCTATCTGAGCAATGACCTGTCTGGCCTGGATAAGCGTGTCGATAGCGAGTAGAGGAGGATGAGGCGGAAGTACGAATTCGTACTGTCCCGGTCCGGATTCAGCATGGAATTGTTGCACTTCGATGCCCATTTCCTCGAGTGCAAGGACGATTTCGCTGAGGAAGGGGAGTTGCAGCCATTGTTCCGGTGTAAGGGTTCCCCACGCATGGGTCTTGGTCAAGGGTGAGTAGGGCTCAGTTTGGAAAGGGTTGGTGGAAGTGGAAGGGGGGTTTCGCGAGAGGAATGTGACTTCTATTTCGAAGCCGATGAGAAGGGATGTCGCGTAGTTGTATTGGAGATCGTTGATTAGCGTTTCCAGGTTGTTTCGTGGGTCTTCTGGAAGGGCAGATCCGTCTTCTGTGCGCCAGTAGCTGAGTACTGTTGCAGCGGGAAGGGGGTCTTTGTTGTGGGTTACACGGAGGGAACGTAGATCGGGTTCGACGTAGACTTGGCCCGTGGTGTTTACAACTGGGGTAAGGCGATCGTTCTGAAGAGTTCCCATGTTTCCCTGTGATATGCCAATGCGTTCTCCTTCGATTATCATGCGTGTAAATTCCTTGACGGGAACAATACGACTACGGATCGTAGCCATGTAATCAAGCCATTGCACGTAGATGAACTTTACTGCAGGGTTTCTTTCTCTAAAGTCTTCGAACAGCTGAACGTCGTATACGTGCGGCACCTTTGGCGGTGGAGGGAACGCCGGCTGCGTGTACGGAGAGACTGACCGACTGGCTGGTGTGTTGGAAGCTGAGAATCGGTTGGGGATACTCATAGCAGGGGCTGGTGTCACTGCTGGAGACTGATAAGGTGAAGCCGCAGCAGGCTTTGGGTTGTAGGTAAGTTGTTTTGGATCCGCTTGTACTGTCTCATCGAATATAGCCTCGTAGCGCAGATCATACAGTACGTTGGAGTTGTTGAACATGATATCTTTCGTCATGCCAATAGCTTGGTGTGGGGTTATGTCGCCTTTTTGGATATACTCGCTGAGTAGCTGCAATTGTTAGCCTACAGGAATAGGCGTTTCGTCATCCCAGCGAACTCACCTGGAACCAAACTTCGCGAAACTGCAGATTGGCAAGCCAAAATGTCTCAGGGAACCAATGGCCATCAGATGAATATAACAGCTTGCTGCCAGGGACAAGCTCCATGGCTTGACGCAAGATCGCGGTCTGACCATCTCTACTGACCATTGGAAAGACCTCGCCGATGTCCAGGTACACATGTCGATATACGGTTGCGAGGTAGCCCGCTTCGCGCGTATATGGATACGCTGAATGAAGGAGTACGAACGGCACCTGGGGGTAGTTCTCGATCAATGGCTGCAGGAAGGCTGGGTTTGACTCAAGGAGGCTAATATCATTGTCTCCCAGGCCAGTATGTAGCTGAAATGGCTTCGCAAGAGAATCACCATGTGGCAACTGCTCGGACAGGATCTCCAGTGTGCGCAACACAAGATAGTCGTTCAGGTGCTTCTTTTCGATACGGTAGTTGCGTTTGCGAATGCAACTCTTGACGTAGCGCTCGAAAGGGTGTCCAACTGTCTTCGCAGCTTCTTCATACTCCGGTTCGATATCAAGACCCGTTCGGTAACAGATGACAGATTTGAATCCAGCAACGTTGTCATCTTCAACCGCGTCTTGAATCTCGCGCTCGAAGTCTTCAGTAAAATTCGTCCAGACCTGCGGTAGAAACTTGGTCTTTCCCAGATCGTCTTCTGATGCATCTCGTACAAGATTCTCCATCAAGCGCTCAGCGACCGTCTCGATGCGCACAATGCGCTTACTGGGTGCCTGGGTCCAACGATCATGGTCGTCGTAAGGGAAGACTTTCTCCGGCCCAGCGAGTCCATCATCGATGAGGAGTGCGTGCACATTTTCGAAGCATCGTTGATGCAATCGTTCGGAGTTGCTCCGGATCCACTCAACCCTCTGTTCCAGAATGTCCTCCCAGTCCGCGTCCTCACCACATTCGTAAAGTCGGCGTAGCTGTTTGGCGGCTCGTAAATGGGGCAGTGATTTGAAGGTGTCTCGCAAAGCTCTTCCTTGAGCTTCCGTGGTTATGGTTTCAAAGGGAATTGTATCGGCTTGGTGAGGTAAGATGAGGTTGTGGGCGTGATTGTCGATGATGGGGTAGTTGTTGACGACATGTCGTAGTTGTTCAATAGTAGGCCTAGGTGGGGATATAGTTCGGTTCATATCGACACAGGGCGCTAGCCGATCGCTTCAACTGTGAGAGTCGCTGTCTAAATGCTGTAAATTGGGCACTCTGATGCAGTTGATGTCGCGTTTGCGTGGGGGAAAGACTGCTATGTATCGAGCGATGACGACAATCCGATGACGATCAATATAATATCACCAGAAAGAAGTCCCGAAAGTTGATGTCTTCGTGCTTTTGCGCATTACAGGCATGATCCAAGTCGAATGCGTTGTTCGTGAGGATGTGTTCCAAGGCCAGTCAGATGACGTCGGTGCAAGCGGAAATACGAAACCTCTGACTTCAAAGATTAGTACTCAGCGCATCGCATGATATCTGCATAGGATGTTGTCGTACTCAGCGTTGATCAGCGCGACAATGAAGGATGGGAGGAGGGGAGAATAGTGGCCCAATGAAAGTCATGACGAAGTGGGGCATATTTCCAAGGTTTTGATCTCGTGAGCATCAGCAGCCAACCTCCAACGATGTGCTTCCTACACTAACTAAATGGCTACTTTCATTATCTAAGCCGAAGTCTGATCTTCGTCAAATCCAAGTGCACAGGACATAACTGTGTAGTTTCGCGTTGGATGCCGCCAGAAGCACCAAGCGCATCTCCGTCGTCTGTAACAACGTGCTTTCTACGGGGTATATGTAATCAACTAGGCTTTTATTCCACAACAGGTTCTAATCCTCTTTGGATCCCAATAGATTCAACTGTTTTAACCTTCCCACATTGGCCTTCGCACCCCGATCACCACCAGCAGCATCATGAACCTCCTTAGCATGCTTGATCAGGTCACCTCTCCAGCGATGAAAAGCACCTTCAATCTGCCTTGCTACTTTTTCACCTTCAACCCTGGCAACGACATGGCACACCCAAATCAATCTCCTTGCACTGACGAACCTGTGCTCCATCATGGGCCGGATAATAGCAGCTCGGACTACAGCTTTGGTAAACAGAGGACCAATTGGCAGGGAATGCGACTCAAGATAGTTGTATAGTTGGTAGATGGAGCGCATGGTTGCGTTATGTGAACGGGTAGTAGCGATAGAGTAATGATGAGCTAATTGATGGACAAGCGCCGTGCGCTGAGAGAACGGTATGTCAGCAGTGAGGTTGGCGTAGGCTGGCGGCAGCGCATGGTAGTCCGAGGCGCGGTCCAGAATTGCGACAAATTCCCGACGGGCCTGTAGAGTTTCCATCTCTTCTTGATCGCTGACAAGCGTAGTCGAGATCGCTGGTCCGGCGAATTTGTTAAGAGAATCGGAGATGTATTGGCATGCACGTAATGTGGAGGCGTGCTGTTCGCGCTCCTGGACTGTCTGCAGGTTTGGTTGCTGTCGGAGAGTGGGCAACTCAGCGGCGAGACGGGTTTGTATGGCCTCTATGTTATGTAGTGGAAATCGATACTTTTGTACAAGGTATTGAAATCGGCGCAGAGACCGAAGGCTGGCGTGGGATGTGAACGTATGGACAGCCATACTCATCATCGGCCCATATTGAATGGAAGCCTTCCGCATGCGCTTAAAGACCTTTATCACTTCGTCTTCCATTCTCAGTATGCCTTGCTGCTCCAGTGCAGAGGCCGCGTAGGCGTGTACGCACTGTAACCAACTGTCCTTGTACACACCATAGCCTGGCTGCTGTGCCGTACGGAACGCGAGAGCATAGAGTAATAGAAGTGGCCGCTTAGTACCCGTACGTTCGCTCTTGAATACATCCGCAGCCACCTCGGTGAAGGCGATTTGTGTGTAGGTGCTATTGGAACGGGTTGCATCGAATCGGGCGTCAAGGTTTCCAAGGACTGTCATCCACGCACGCGCACGGTGCCAGTACGTCTCAGCCGACAATCGTGTCTTCCTGACGCCTTGTATGAGGGACAGAGTCACCGATGAAACTAGCGACTGGAGTCGTTCTTCAGGCAGGAAGAAAAGTATTTCCTCGACAGCGTGGAGATAATTGTGAGAAGCGCGTGCAATCATCGACACGATGACTTGTTCTGCGTTGTCGAAATCGGCCAGCAGAGAACGTATCGCGTTTCGCAAGTTCGAAGCCTCGATCTTGTCCGCAAGTAAGCAAAGATCGCCTACAGCACTTTGGCCGGCTTCAGTAACGTAGGAACAGCTGCGAAGGGCTGACCGGATCAGTGTGAGTAGTTGGGTATCCTGTAATGAGCTTGTTGAATCTGCAGCTGATGTAGCGGCTTCTATCATCTTGGAATATACGCGGCGGTGGACACGGGAGGCATGCGGTAGATACGCGCCAGACGTTTCCAGACACTTGAGGAGGTCGAGACTCTCGGGTGTGTACGTGGGAGGTAGATTGAAAAACTTAAGGCCGGAAAGGATGCGCGTGTGATCCCAGCGGTTTTCGGTCAGATGCTTGACTACCATGACGTTGTAGACCCAATCGATATTGGTGGCTGGGCGACATGATATCCAGCTCTGATGTAGTAATCGGCCGCGTTCGGTACTGGACATAGTTCCAGCGTTTGCGATCTTTGTCTTGAAGTCGTCAAAATGCGCCTCAGGATCCAGCGCATCGACTGTGCATTCCCCTGGTCTGCTCAGATGTTTCTGCGGTTTATCTTGCGAAGTGTTCTGCGAGAAAGGGTATGGGGCACCGAATGCAGAAGCGGTAGTCGTCGAAGCTGCGTGCTCCGTGGATGTACGGTCGGGTTGCGTTATTGGCAAACTTGGAACATGCTGAGCTGCTGTCGATATTAGCTGAGTGTATGTGGAGAATGCGCTGCGCAACGTACGCGAAGTCAATGGCTCTGCATGGGGTTGTAAAGATGGTGCTTCGTATCTCCAAGTGGGCGGGTCATCTTTGCGGAAGCCAAAAAGCGCACCGAGATTGAACAGTGGCGCAAAGTTTCCCTGAGGGTAGAAGCCCGCTGAGACAGTCATTCGGCGCTTTGCTGCCCTCCTCCTGGCCTCCAATGGCCCCGGAACGTGGCTGCCATGGCGCTTCTGTTGCGGGCACGAACTGGGGAAAAATCGATTGAGGGCGCCGGTGAGGAGGTCGTCAGAGATCCATATGTGCTGGGAGGAAGAAGACTGGAGCGATTGCACTGCTCGGCGACAGGCAACGGGCGGACGGCGCATTAAGCGTGGCTGGTCATCGGAGGCCCTGGTGAAGCTTGGTTCGATGCTGAGCACGCGTCCCGATCGGGAAGTGGGAGATGCACGTGACACGGGTGACTAAGCGCATTATCACGAAATCGGAGGGGCCTTGGAATCCGGTAGCACTGCAGTCCGGCGGCGACTTGGCGCGACTTGCTACAAACCTGGGGAATCTTGACACGAGCATGAATCTTAGGACGAGCTTGCACGATGCGGCTGCGTCCCGCTCGTGTCTCAGGTCACCCAAGCATTTTGACATGTGTCTAACTCAGCCGTTGGAGGTTCTGTGTATGTGGCGCTGTATGGAGAGGCACAACGGTCACTGTTGAGATACTGGCCGCTTAATCACGATGCAGATGTCGTGCATGTTGCTTTTTCTCGGGCCAGAGTGGTTGCAACCTCCGCTATGCTCACCTCACATTTTTAAACTTTCATCGCGATTGTGTCGGGCCGCGCATGTCTAGACTGTGGTGTTCGCATTTCGGATAGAGCGGACAACGGCTTCCATGCTCCAGATTCCGGATGTTAGTTAAATGAGATTCCACATGGGAGACGCGACTCGACCGTGGCCGCGTCCCACTCCCGCCTTCCACGATGGTAGGCAGTCCCAACAGCGCAGTAGTGGAGCGCGAGAACGTTCTCGACCTGGCATCCATCGCAAAAAAGCATCGTGCGCGTCCTGAGTATCGCAACGTCAGCGACACCCTCTGGCCGAGCGCTTGAGTCGCTTTAGTGCCTGACCGCGCGGTCCTGGGTTAGCCTGCGACCACCCCTGCCGCCCCCCGGCAAGCATGAAACGCCGTGCGGCCAATGGCGGCGCTGTTCCTGGCACTAGTGGGCCGGCGCCTTGCCCAGCTGGGCCGACGTCGTGACAGGCTGTCGCGCACACGAGGCCCGGTATGCATGCCGTGAAGGCAGGTGTGAAGACCGCGACGATAGACTTTGGCGCAGGAGATGCGAGGGGAGCTGGAGGGCGCGCTGCAATTTAGACGCATGCGCTGTCCAAAGTTACAGGGCGGGTGGGCTAAAGATGGCGGCAGTCAGACGCAGGCACAGGCTAATTGCCAAGGCTGGCTCCTGCTCCTGGCTGCATGCCTGCCTGTCCTAACTGGGGCGCACTCTCCTGTCCTCTCTTCACTGCGATCCACTCTCAGGGCCCGAGCCTCCTCTCGTTTGTCTGCTTCACGTTGTCAATCGTCGACACCCACAATCGTTTTATCGCATCACTACACTCTCTTTACCCAGAACCCATCTCCCGTCGATTCATTCCTTTTGCGTCACTCACCGGGGGTTCTCTCCAAGGGGCAGCCGACAAGTTTCATCGCCTCGACTTCTGCCACGACGCCCCCCGTTTCAACACCACCAGACGGCCCTGGGCATCGTTGATCGAGCCTCCAGTCCCAGTCCATCGCGCCTGTCGACGACTCCATCTCCGCCGCCATCCCCATATCCACTCAGCCTTACATCCACGCCGAACCCCAACAGCTCGCTCTCTCACCACCATCACCACCGCCGCCGACTCGGACCGCCCGACCCATCCACGCCCACAGGGCCTTGCATGTGTCGACGCCTCTGCATATAGCCCTCCGTGCGACACGCTGTCACCGCCGACCGACGCGCACCACTAACTAACCAAGCACATCACCACAATGGTCTACATCAGACTCGCCTCCGCCCTGGCCGCGGCCTCGATGGTCATGATGGCCGCCGCGGAAGAGAAGCCGACGCCAACATGGGCGACCGTCACGGACCCTATCACCACACCAACAAAGACCCTAGGAGCAAGTGCCATGGTGAGCATCGGTTGCTTCGAGACCGGAATCCCACTCGAGAACCACGGCTCTTTCAACTTCCAGTCGCCTGGTAACTGTCAACTCGTTTGCATTGAGCAGAACAAGCCCGTTATGGGTCTGTCGAACGGCGAGGAATGCTGGTGTGGTGACGAGATTCCCGCCAAAGAGTGGCAGATCAAGAACGAGACATGTGGCACCACGTGTAGCGGCGACAAGACATGGACCTGTAAGCTGACAACCTTCCCTTATTTCGCTCCCGACTGACAGCGCTTAGGTGGTGGAAAGGACAAATTATGGGTCGTTCTCACCGGAACAACTAGGAACCCAGTCGACTTTTACGAGCCCGAAGTAGAGAGCAGCAGCTCAGTAGCACCAAAGCCGTCGTCTGCTGCTCCGACATCAACCGGTGCCGCCCAGGCTTCGGCCACTCCATCTGCGGCGCCCGAAGAAGACAGCAAACCAAACACAATCGCCATCGCAGTGGGCGTAGTCGTCGGCATACTAGCCCTTGCCTCGATCATGTTCGGTGTATGGTTCTTGCTCCGCCGGAGACGTCAGCACCAAGCAGAAGAAGACTACCGTCGCAATGCCGCGAACGTGAATGCTTTCGTCAACGGCGGCAAGCTACACACCAGCAACTCGTCCATGAACGACTCGCGTCTGGACCCGAGCTTCGTCGACCGGAGGCAGAGCAACGGCAGTATTGCAGACAACGAGGACTACTCGAGGCGGATATTGAAGGTATGCGATCCACGATGCCGCCTGACGAAACGCCACTCACTGACACTCCACTAGGTTACCAACGTATAAGTGCCTCAAACAGGGCAATTGGCGCAACACGTGCGCTCTTCACGTCGACCCTTTCTCACGACTGGCGTCGCTGACGAACACCTCCATACCCTGACTACGCAACTACCTAATCTCCTTCACTACCATGTCTCGCACCACGGTGCGCGCAATCACGCTTTGACGACGAGAGTAAGAATCATCTTGCGATTTAGCCCGTTACTATTCAGTACACGACGGAACCACCATACCGTTGTGCAGACCAGCATTTGACGAGGATAAAGAAAGATTTGTGGCGGCTGCACCGAAGAATCTTTTCACCTCTCTTGTGTTATATCCAACCTTTTCTTGTTTCCTCAACTGGGCGTTTGTGGGGTGTTAGATACCGGGCAATTGAATGGGTCACTTATAACTCCATCCGGCGCACAAGAGCACCACGGTCGCTCTCTTGTCTTTGTTCTTTGTTTACGGACGGTAATTTCGTCCAAGCCATTCCTTTACCTGAGGGCATTAGTTCCTGTCCTGCCGCTCCCTATCCCCATGTGTGCTCCTCTTGCCTGTCGCCATGTAGCCACCCTGCCAACAAGCACCCCCCATTTTCTAGCTACTCTATCTACCACCTCCGCCAATCAAAATCAGTCACATTACATGATATGTTTGCTGTGACACTCGAAGCAGACTTGCAACTACTCCTACAAACTTGGTGACTAACCGCCAACACGAGCATTATCCCCACAGCCACAGCACCAACGTCATCAATATACCATGCTATTCAAGCTCTGTGCACCAGTTATTGCACATGGTTGTGTGTCACGCGAGCCCTCGCGATGCCCCAGCCTCCCCTAGCCACACTAGCCCAACATTTTCAGCCTCAGCCTTGCACATCACCATTAAAGCGCTGTACAACTACCACCAATGAAGAACCATCTCCCTCCCCCTCCCCATACTTTTACGTCGATCACCCAGTTAATCACCACCCTTTTCGAGAAAGGCTCGAGGTCACGCGAATTGGGATTGAAACGCACCTACAACGCAGCGCAATGTTACCCAAGGCAAGATTGAAACCAAAGTGACCCAGACGAACTTGACCGCCTTTTTTCTCCGCACTTTGATGCGTGAAATTGCCTCATGAAAGAGCCGACTCCGAGGTGCCCGTAGTCCAAGTGGCTGGGTACGGCAAAAGGTGGGGAAAGACTTCGGCGATTTCGGCCTCCCTTCTTGTTTCACCACCCCTCCTCCGTCCTTGCTCGTTTCCCTTTCGCTGTCGCCGTGAGGCTGAGAGTGCGGACCCGTGATCTCCCCGAGGGTATCGACAAATTTCCCGACCAGAGAGGGAAAGAAGGGTCGGTTTGTCTTGATGTTTTGACATGCGTGCTTTTTTGTTCTCGCACTTGCTTTGGCCTTGCAACGGGGATTATGTGCGTCGGTGCGTTTGTTACATGTTCTGGGAAATGAAGGGCTTCGGCATTTGGAGAGCATGTGCGAAGGTCATGGCATCTGGGCGTTTGTGGGCTGAGAGTGAGGGTTCGTTATGCCGTTGATGCCGTTGCGGTTGATACTGACTCTCTCGTGCATATTGTGGCTCTCTTGTAAAGCCGAGGTGAGGATTCGGTGGGTTTTCTTTTTCTTTCGCTGCTTTGATGTGTCCTGGGGTCTGAAACGAAACTGAAGGCGCGGCGTTATGTGGTAGGCATTTTGGGAATTGGAAACGCGAATCCGAGCTTTCTAGATGTTTGGTATTGTTCGCTACCAGAGAGTTCGCTGGGTCGAAGCTAGGCCTGAAGTTGTACCCTGGAGGTGTTCGCTGGGTTTACGGTGACGGATTAGTACGGCAGACTATACTGTATGCTCCAAGGCTTGGTGTGGCTAAGAGTTGGAGAAGGAAAGCGTTGTTGTAGTCACCAGCGGCAGTGCCGACAGCTAAACCAGAGATGAAGGTCCGCAACAACGGCACCATGTATTGATGCCAGTCTATTGCAGATAAAGGGTTGTTTAGTGAGCTACCATTCGATGAGGTGAGTACAATCATAGAGCGTATACATCTAGTGTTGTCCAGTCAGGAAAGCTTTCATGTAGAGATTCGCTCATACGCAGAGCTTTGTTCGCTCTTCCTCATCTTATCCTAGGGCAGACAGCTAATTACCTAACCTTCTTTCGATGATTATGAAACAAACAGACTTTGCCATATGGTTGTGCAAGGAGAACAGGATGTTGAACTCCTCGCCGGTATCGACATGCCCTCCAGACTCGACATGCTGGTGAAAACGCTCGTCGAGTTTGCAGTAAGCGACAAGGACAATTTACTGATCGTTTCCTCACACCCCACTGCACCCCCGATCAACACTGTTCGTCACGGGAGTATAGCACCACGCTCACTCTCCGTAACATCGGCCACTACATCTTGACGTCATACTAAGACGACTTGGTCGTAAGCTGGTAATAGGTGACGAGGGCTTAAGGTCGGTCTTACTATCGGACACGCAGGGGTTGATGTCTATATAAAGCACCTACCTAGGAAGAGAAGCACCACCTACCCTACCGGGCTATATGACCGCACACCTCCGAGTACTATCAAGCGGAGGTGCGCACGAGGTGGATTGAATGTACAACAATAGAGCAGAGAGACCATATGACGCGCGTCTCTTTCTCCGTCGCGCATCCCCAGTACTTCGACCGAATCAGAGGATCAGTTATCGCTGTCTGGGTAACGAGATGCGTGGCACCACTATCGAGAAGCGCCTGGTTCACTACCTCGATATATCGCTCCATCAAACGCTTGACCTTTCCTTTGCTTCGGCTCTCGCTCTACTCATGCCTGCTATCTTGACCATCGCCCCTGATACAATGAGAACCCAAACAGGTCTGCAGCCTACATTAAGATAACAATGTGCAAAGTAGGTATTCTGACGCTGATGTGCCTCTTACCAACATATTCGGGATGCATGAGAGGCCCAATCAGACATTCTGATTATGACACCTGTTGCACAACTACTACTTACAACTCGTCTTTGGCGTTCTCCTTGTCCTCACCCTCCATTTCAGCTGCTCGCCTCTTCTTCTCTCGTGCGCAGGCTTTCTGTTTGTTCGACTCTACTAATGCTTTCTTGTCGTCTTCTGGTAGACTAGCAAACTTGTCATTGGTCTTGGCCCTTGACTTCTTCTTGCTGTCTTGGTAGCGCTTCGCCATCAACTTGAATGTGAATGCGTGAGGACCGTATTTCGAAATGACGTCCGCTCGGTCCCACCATAAGTGAGATTCCGCCACCTTGATATTGACTTCGTTTCTCATCTTCTTGATACTCTTGATCTGTTCTTCGTTCATGCTTTTGCTGCGGGACATGAAGTTATCAATGGTAGAGTTGTTTAACGTCGGGAAACTCAGAATCTTGCGAAGTGTGTTGTTGTCTGCGCCGTACTCCTCGATATCTTGAACTCGCACTATCAGCCCATTGGCGATCTGGAAAAGGTATTTCGCTGAGCTAAGAAAACCTTGCAGGTGTGCCGTTCCCCAGACCTTCACCATCGCGTAATCGATTAAACGCTCTTTAAGCGCATTGGCTCTCACCTTGTGGGTGACTACCCTGCCGCGGATACGGTTGAAATACTCAGGGTGCGGAACTGAGAACGCGATGCGTTTGATATTGTTGTCCTTGTTGAATTCGATCCAACACGGTGGCTTCTTGCTTGATTGGTACTCCTGTAGAAGTACGAAGTCAGTATGTGTCTCATGTGCAGTTCATACAGTTATAGCTTACATTGTTGCCACCAGCAAACCATATTTGTTGGTGTTGAACATGGTCCGCGTCTAGATATGACAGATAGGTGTTGACCGCAGCTGCTCCGACAAGTAGGGCGATCTTTGCCTGCGATCTTGCCAGCCATTCCTGGGCGACACACTGCCAGAACAATCTCAGGTTGGTGGGGATCTCGTCGACAACGTTGCCTAGCCCGTCGATGTTGTCTCGGTTGATGCGACGCGGGAATACGTCGACATGGAGGGCGCCGGTCGGTCGGACGGACTTGAGGTGCAGCCCCAACTTTGAATAAAGCATATTCATACACTGATTGGATAGGTCCATCGTCGTGCCGTAGGAGGCGTGTACCGTACTGCCATCTTTCGCTGTCGGATAGGATGACACTACGACCAGGCTGTCTTGGATGCTCCCTGTGTACTTGACTGCAAGGGCACAGTTGGTTCAGCCGCCTTTTAGATCCCAAGTACCAAAGAAAACTTACCTAGCTGATCCTCTGACATGTCTAACCACTTCGGCATATTGGTTCCGACAGGCAGCTTGATTGCTCGCTCAGCCTTGGCTCCCTCTTCCCACAACAGGTCCGACTCTTCGTACGTCGAGGGCCAACTCTTAGGCTCGCGCTGGTGGCGTGGTATGGTAAAGGGCGGCGAATTGTGTGTAGTAATCTGGGCTAAGAAGTCTTGGACATCTGCAAGCATAAAGTCAGTATGCCGGAGTACATCACATCTTGTACGAGTACGTGTAGCTTACCTTGCTGGCAAATGCCAGGGAGAAGCCGCTGGACGAGCGCCTCGATGTCGGTAGGGCTCAGGTCATCAAGTAGATCGTTGTCGCTAACGGCACACCCCTTGAGTATACTAGGCACATGCTTCTCTTCTATGCCTGCGGTGATGTCGTCTTCTATAAGACTGGCATAGACGTTGATGCTAAAGTCGTTCTCTTCCTCGTCGTAAACTTCGGTAGGCGTCAATGTGTTGCTCTGCTGACGCGGTGTTCGAGCAGGTGTCCGAGCAGATGTCCGAGCAGGTGTCCGAGCGGGTGTTTGGGCAGGTGTTTGAGCAGGTGTTTGAGCGGGTGTTTGAGCAAGCTTCTTCTTTGGTGCCATTTTTGGACATGTGATCGAGAGAGCGATGGAGCGGGGGCGTCAATGGGAAATGAGAGCTTGGTGATGCTTCACTGTCGGACGTGTGCTCGAGGGAGCGAGGGAGCGGGGGCGTCAATGGGAAATAAGAGCTTGGTGATGCTTAACTGTCGGACGTGTGATCGAGGGAGCGAGGGAGCGGGGGCGTTGAAAGGAAGTGAGACGCTCTCTTTGATAAGTGGGAGCTTGGTGAGGCTTGGTTGGTCAGACCCATGAGGCATGAGGAAGGAGCGCCGTCATCGAGCCCAACCATTTACCTCAGCATCCCAAGGTCCGGTTAGCCAGAACCGTGAGGCATGAGAACGAATAGATTGCGCCTTTGACTCAGACTGCGGTCTGGTCCTGGTTCGTGCTGGTCATTAAGATAGTACTTTGGTATACGGTATGATTGCGAAAGCTTTGATGTTGTTCGCTGGAGTGCTGTGCATGAGGAAGGAGCGCTGTTATCGTAGCCTAACTATTTACCCCAGCATCTAGTTAGTAAGTAGTATAATACACGAGGAAGGAGCGGTGTTATCGTAGCCCGACTATGTACTCTAGCAGTACAATTCGAATTTGTAAATGTTCCCGCGCTAGCCTCGCTACTTGTATTAGTAAGTTCGAGGCTAGCAGTAGCCGCGCTTCAAATTTGTTCTATTCTATTTCCAAAAAGTGTACCTCTGTCCATTGATAAAAGACAAGACACTGTGCCAGAGTGGTTTAGTGGGTGTGACTCGAAAGAGCTTGTCTCCATAAGATATCACAAATTGCAAATGCGCGCAGCACGGTTGCCACAAACGTAGTAATATAAGGAAGGAGAGACGAACGCTGCAGCAATAAGAGACTGTGGTAGTGAGTGGCTGTAGGCCTGCCAGACAGACGAAGGCTGCGGAGGCTATGCACTAAAAGCGAGAAGTGCGGAGGTGAGACACTGAAGACGGTAGAAGGAGGATGTGACGTTGGTGAGGTGTGGTTGGAGTGCGCTTGTTGATGGTATCCAATCTGTGGTTGTGGTAAGAGGCAGGAGGTAGGAGCGATGGCCCCACCATGGGTGGCTAGGATTTGTCTCGCGTTTGCTGCATACAGACTCGTGAAAGTTAACAACTAGGTAGTTCTCAAGTTGATGTATACGTCCACCTGAAGTATTCTCAATAGTAATTTGGGCTTTTTGTCGTAATGCGGCACGAATTGTAGCTACTCCCAGTGCTCCATTGTTCGTTTTTGGATCTGTTCCTAATAAGCAATGAAATCACGGCCGGGCAATGTTGACGAAGATTTTTGACAAGTCAAGGCGCTAGGAAGAGGTGCCGTGATGCGACAGAGGTGATTGGCTAGTAATCCGAGTGAGGGCTTATTTATTCGGTCATATCCATATCTTAGAGTCAGCCGATCTGACAGGGCGTATGGGTCAAGCATCTCGCTAGGCGGCTAAGCATGTTGGCGAACCAGCTTGTCTATACCTTCTCTCGTCAGCTCGCAATTGAATGATGCTTGGGCGCCGCTCGTGGAGCAATATACGCTTCGAGCGATGGGCGAAGATCGCCTGGAGACTGGATCATCTGGCTGGATGACGCCCATGTCGACACTAGGTATGGCGTGTCTCTCCTGCACGACCTCGTTCACCGACTGGCCCAACAAGATCACTGCTGTGAAGCCATACGTCCGTAAGGAATTCCAGAGGATCATATATCAGGCGACAGTTGATGCGGTGAGTCTTGCAAACTACCTTCCCACTTCTCAAGAACTTTCATCTTCATACTATCCATACATCTGAATTCGCTTTCCAGACTTTCAATCCTGTAAGAGCACATCGTTCTTTGGGAAATAGTCGACAACCAGACGCGACGCAAACAGCATGAAGCTCGCCGCTACTGGGGCCATTGTGCTCTTCATTCGTTCGATCATGGGCGCAGGCTGTCCAGACGGCCAAGTTGGTGTTGGTACCGTACAGAGCTGTTTGATCGTCAAGTTCGTTCTTATCCATCCCAATCGCCAGGGTGCCTGGGCGAGACTACGAACTGACTTGTATCTCTAGCAACATGTCGACTGAGTGCGGGGCGACACAGGGTGTCGTCTTTGGAGAAGGCAACTGCGACCAAGCCGATATCGAGAACATGTTCCAGGATGACGGATATTGTCAGCCTAGAACTTTCCTTCATGGCGCCAAGGTTTTCTGCGAAGACGATGACATGACCGTCACGTCTGTTGCATACAATCTAGCGACTTGGGGGAATTGCAAGAAGCAACATGTCGATTGTTCTGCTGGACCACTTCAGTACTTATATATTGATTACTGTTGCGAGAAAATGTAGGGCTGAATACCTCACTCAACTGTTGCCGCGGCCAAGGTACGGAAATTATGTACGCTAGCAAAGTGGCATCTGCCCACACAAGAAAATTGTACGAAGCTGACCTCGGGATGGTTTCTGTGGGTGTCGTCTGCTTGTTCATTCCCTTGGTCTTGTTAGCATAATGCAATCATATTCCCTTCATACAAAATTACCGAGATGTTTGATGATGCACCGGCTGTAACTAGCAATGGCGGTACATCACCCAAAACGAGGGTCGTGGTAAGTCTGTCGGGTACAGGGTGTTCTATGTCTTAGGCCCCCGCTATGAGCAGCTTACTGTAGGTAAGAGGCTTCGCCGTTGGCAAAGTTTGCGACAGTTGCACTCTCCCCGTAGGTCGCAAGCCTGTGCTAAGATCACCTGCCTCGCTCAACACGCGCGTATGTCTCCTCAAGCGTGTTGCAATGACTTCGTCAGCGAGCGATCCAAGCAGGCCTACTGTACCACTCGTGCGTCGCGTCGTCCTCCCTTTCGATAAAGATCAAAGCATGCGTTGTTGTGTTGACGCACCCGGCGAGGAGCTCGTGAGTAGCATGTGAATGCCGATCGCCCTCGCAAGGGACCAGGCTTACACCCCCGGAGTCTGGAAATCAGCATGCGATGACCCGAGGCAAAGAGAAGACGATGCGCATCAAAATCCTAGAGCATTAGCGGTGTGAAGAGATGGATGGTTGTGTTTGAACGCTGTGGAAGGATTGAAGTTGCGCACTGCGTGCGACGGCCGAAGTGGGGTCTGTGAGCCCTCCAAGTCTCACCTGACCAAAAATTGTGTTTTACCCCCACACCTAGGTATGAGCATTTATTTGTGCTGGAATGAATGTATTCGTATTGTAGAAGTGTTTGCAAGTCTCAGATTCGAAATCGGTCAAGAAATGGTGGTTTTGTGCGCAAAAAATCCCAATTCTCCCCTTTATCTCCACCACAACTATTCCTATTCTTCAGGAAACCTTACAGGATATTATAAAAGGGCAAAAAGAAGCGAAGCCGGCAGGATTCGAACTGTTCCATTTTGTTAGTTGCTTGTCTTGTGGGTATGTAGTTGTGGAGAAGTGATTTCTTACCCTGCGCGCCCGAAGGCATATGATATCTATTCAAGCTGCTCTAAACGAACAGCTTATTCGAGTCATACCCATTAACCACTCTGGCACGACTCCTGTGGTTGTGATGATTGATGAAAGATGGTTCAGCAGTAAGATTTATATCCCTGTTCAAAAGTTGGTCACTGGGGACTTACTTGGGCAAATGGGACCACAGCGGGGCAAATACAACCTTACCTGGACTTGTCTAGACCACCAGACACGTCCGAATGAACGACTTCATTCATTGGCTAAGTGGTTCTTCAAACGCAGAATTTTGTTGGGTGGTGGGGCCGGCGCCCACCACGACCATGTCCGCTAACCGCCCATCTACCGGTGGAATGCGGCACAAGAAACCATCGTCACAATCATACATTGGCTTATGTTCATAGACTACCGCGAATGCAACGCTGCTCACAATGCTGCTCGAAGCGCAAGACTTTTAGATGCATACTGCTTAGACATAGTTATAACCGTTTCAAACTTCTACCTAGGTATTAACTCTATCTCTTTGTGCTTTTGCATTTTCCTTCGTGGACGCGCCTGAAGCGGGGTACCTGCAAGGCTCGCTCACCGTTCACCGTTGTGCGACGAGCCTGTACATTGCACAGCCCAGGCACGAGCGCATGACTGTAACGACATGTCACATCACCATCGCATACCAATTTTGTTCTCGGCGACACATTGGTTGGATATTGCTACTCGGCCACCAGCATTTCATCGCCCAATTTTACCCTTACAGTATGTACATAGAAGGTCGTAAAGATGCTCGCGAAAAAAAGTCCCAAAGCCCTCGAATTACCTCCGACTGCGCACGCCCATCCAAATCACTCAGCGTCTCCTATCACCTCGTACAAAAAGCTCGAATAGGCCTGCAGACTACATCAGGGTAAAATGAGCAAACTAGAAAACTTTGTGGCAATGTAGGCTCCAGGGTGTTCAGTTTTTTTCCGGGTTGACGTGCTATTACTCTAGCATTGGAGCTTCGCCGGACCAGGAATCTTGTAAGGCGTTCCGTTGCCCTTAGGCTGACCCTGGGCGTTGTAGATGCTGAGCTTGATGCCCGCATCGTCCGCCCTGTAGGCACCAGGGAAGCTAACGGTACTGCCAATCTTCGATCCAGATCCCGAGACGTTGATCTGCGCGCAGCCCATGTAGAATTGCGCGCCGCCGGTCGAGCTCGCGCTATGCAGGGCGATGAGTTCAGCCCTGAGAAGATATTGGCCCGGGGCGACACAAGATGGCATCGTCATCTCCGTCCATCCACCATTGTTGATCATGCGGTCGACACCCCAGTTTCCAGAGCTATCGAGACCGTCCTCGGCGACTTTGAACCACTGGAGACCAGAAGGAGACGCCTTGACGGCATCGGAAACCTTCGCCATGTAGAAGATGGCAGGTCCCTTATGAGACTTCGCAATCGGGTGGTCGGGGTCGTTTGAGCCTCTTGGAAGAGTTAGCAAAGTGCTGGTAAGAGGACTGAGAAGGAGAGAACGTACTGTGCTCCGCCGACAATGTGGCCCCAGTTCACGCCGACTTTGTCTCCAGGCTTGACATCGATGACTTTGCCGGTAGAGGAAGCACCAGAGTTACAAGCGATATTGCCGTCGTTGACATTGGTGATGGGGTTGTTGGAAGGGGCGACGCGGATACCGTTGCCTTGGCCCAAGTCCTGGCCGTTGATACGGACGCGCTGAGCGATAGTGTGCGCTGACCCAAGAGCAGGTAGCAGGGCAACAGCAGCGGCGAAGAACTTCATGTTGAACGAAAGACTGATAGTGTAGATGTAATGGTCGAGTATCAAGGTGTAGATGCGGATGAGGTGCTGTCACTGGGTATCGTGCCTCTCCTTATATATCCCATCCTACTCCCACGCCCATTCCCGCGCGACCCTGGAGTATCAGCAGCATGACGCTTCTACCTGTCTATCGTCCATCTCAATCGCTGGGCTGCAATATAACAACGCCACACGCAAGCCTTCGCTAAAGAGCCTCCAAGATTTCTCCGTGCGCCCCAGACTTGTTTTCCAGCACGGCAGAGGTGGCTGCTGTCGGTAGTCATGCAATAAGACCAATGAGACCAGAGAGTTTTCCATTTACTCTACCGGTCATATATGTTGTTTCGCAATAGATGGTTTTGTGCAACCACGTAACCGAAATCAGTCCTTGGCAGTAGGTGTTTGTGTGTGGCCGGTTAATATACTCTTCGCGATTGAGGCCCGTGAGTAAAAAGACACATGACCGGTTCCTGGAAGCGAGATATCCGCTAGCGATGATCGTATCGAGCTTTGCGTTGGAGGTGTAGTAGAGCGTAGTTGCGCGTAGAGCTTTCCTGTGGTGAATGTACAATCAGATCATAGATTGAAAATTTCACTCTGCTACTCACATAGAAGCAGGGTAGAAAAAAATACCGAGAACATCGACAGCCTTCCTCAAGTCCTCAAATTAGGGCTCTGGCTATCAATGCTTCCATAGCGCACCGGACTGTTGCTGTGCCTGACGCCCCGTCGTGGCATGCAAATGATCTTGTGACACCTCGCTACTGCTTTCAATTCATTCATTTCATGCCTACTCAATGCAGCGTATTGGCCACGCCCATATCTTACCTCTTTAACCCTTCTCTTTGCAAGACTAGGTGCTTCCGCCTTTTATAAGGAAGAAACTAAACAGCTGCACTGTACAATACATGAGTATAAAAAACGAAAGTTGAGAATATTCTGAAGTAATGTAGGCTTCTGGACTATGTACCAAGATGGGTGTTCCATTTCCCTATGAGAACATGGTTGATGTCTGGCATGCGTCTCTTCTTGTAGTTGTCGATCGACTGGAGTAAGATAAAGAGCTGCGCACCCCTCAGCAATGAAAGAGTGCGGCGCCGGGCTGGATATCTCTCTCTCGGTATCGCATTGTCCTGGTCTTGATTGGGCTGGCCATTGAATTTGTACCTGAGCACGCGGAACGACTGTGATCCATCAACACAGACATTCTGCATCTTACTCGCCCTTCAGAGAATACTGGAGGTAACTAATGACGGCAAAGGGGCAGTGCAGCCCACAATGCTTCCCGCTGGGTTACTTCGTGGTAGGCTAGTGATGCTACGGGGTCCAGCTAGTGTTAGAGGGTTGGATACGAGAGGACCCCTGGAAAAATTGGGATAGGTCCCACGAGAGACGCGCAGCTCGCAGCAAGACGGAGGGAGAAAGGATTTCGGCATTGCCGCCGTGCTGCATTGATCTGCGGAAGGATGAATGCAAATCGCTGGGCAGACTTGGGTCGGCACGTTCGGCTGTGCTCTCCCCACATTGAATCTCCACGTGTTTGGCCAGCGGCGATGGAAGTGGCGACGGACGATGCGGCTGCAAAGTCACCGAGAGGCTTTATCGAGACCAAGATTGTCAAAGTGAAGAAGTTGGCAGACCACGAAGCCCCTCTTGTGTCGCCTACGTGTTCCGCGAGCCTGCATGTGACAGCTGCTAGGACAATCGATGTGACGGGCGCAGGTAACGGCGCAATGGATGGAAATGCAAGCAAGTCATGATAGGCCGAAGTGTAACAGCCGCGCCACAGGCTAAGACGATTCAAGGGTCGGGCACTGCTGCACGATGACGATCATGTCCGGATGGTGTTGAGGGCGTAGCATTGAAGGGAACATGACATCACCTAAGCATCTTTGTGAGCCTCTTCAGTGCCGCGAAGCCGCCGTGGATGGCCATGGTTTTATTCTTCACATCCGGCATCTGCCTCTCGACAGTACAAGCACCCTCAGGCTCACACTAAATCCATCAAATTGAGCAGTTTGCGACACAATTGCACTCCGAGCAGTAAGTATTGATTGATCTGCGGCGCCAGGTCGGTTCGGGCTCTCGCAATCTGCGCCTCGACCCCTCCGAGGCATCTCACCCCTTAGCGCGACTCCACACGTCATCGCCAGCCACAGCGAACGCGGTTCAGGGTTGCAGTTGTTTGCGAACGTCTTCTTACATATATTCGTCAGGGTCTACCTTACCGTCGCCGCAGCCAATATCCACGACCAGGCAGCTCCCACCATGGCGACCCAGCGCCCAGTCACCCCGTCGGCCTCCTACGACCCCGTACCGCACATCGACGACCCAGCCCATCTCAGCCGCGGCTACGGCACCTCCGCTGTGAATGACTTTGGAAACTCACCACTAAGCGCGCCAAATGAGCGCTCGCGCCTGGGGCGGTTCGAGGAGGACTTCGATGCGCGCACACGTGGTTCATCCGTCCTCGAGGGTGATATGCACCAGCGCTCGTCCTCGCGCTCGTCCACCTTGAACCAGGGCGCAACCCCTTCGCGAAGTGGCACGCTCAAGAAGAAGAACTCTGTCAAGAGGGCAAGCAGCATGAAGCGTAGTGGAAGCAGGAGATCCATGCACGCGGGCTCGATACGTGGCGTGACCATTGACGACCAGGAGCATGGCTATGACCGCGAGGACAGTGTCTTCTATACTCCTGTACCGACCAAGGGCACCCCCACTGAGATACTAGCAGAACGCTTCCAGAGTATGTTAGGCACGTGACAAATCCGTGAAACCTACTGACACCGGACAGCTTGGCGAAAGTTTCTCAAGGACCTCATCACCTACTTCCGCGAGGTCGCATCCTCATACGAGCACCGCGCCAAGTCGCTGTTGAAAGTCTCGAACGTTATCAACAACACCAATGCCCCCGCGGCCCTCCTCATAGAAGGAGGTCTGAACGACGCCAACCGCATCCTCCGCGATTTCCACAAGCAAGCCATCCTCGAGGCCAACAAGGCGCGGGACGTTGAGGCCGACGTCATCAACCAGCTCAGCGGCCTCCGGGCTGATCTTGCGCAGAAGATCAAGGAGATCAAGTCGCTGTCTGGCGACTTCAAGAACAACGTCGAGAAGGAGAAGGAGACCACAAGGAAGTGTGTAACAGCACTTGAGGAGGCGCTGGCTTTGGCCGACTCCGACCCCACGGCAGTTGCAGGCAAAGGAGATCCATATGTCGTGCGTCTGGGTGTCGAGCGCCAGGTGGAGAGGCAGATCGATGAGGAGAACTACCTCCACAGGGTCAGTTATCGCACGTGTAGGGGCGACTCAGCTAACGTATACAGGCTTACCTCAACCTTGAAAACTCCGGCCGCGAACTCGAGTCGATCGTCGTTGGCGAAGTCCAGAAAGCCTACAATGCTCTTGCTACCATCTTGAAGCGCGATGCCGATGAGCAGTACAACACGGTAGAGCGGTTGCGCAATGGCCCGATCGCCATGCCGCGCGATCTCGAGTGGAGCAGGTTCGTGCG
Organism: Alternaria novae-zelandiae; assembly: GCF_023758075.1. Lineage (NCBI taxonomy): Eukaryota > Fungi > Ascomycota > Dothideomycetes > Pleosporales > Pleosporaceae > Alternaria > Alternaria novae-zelandiae. Next base: position 1,609,713 of record NW_026056962.1, on the reverse strand, counting down.
AAGCGACCCTCACTTCGTCAACCCAGACATGCCGTTGCGCAGACTGGAAGATATTCAGTACCCTGGCAAGCACCACCCTGCTACCACCGAGGTCAGAGCGGGTATGCTCGAGCGGAAGAGCAAGTATCTCAAGTCCTACACACCAGGATGGTAAGTAACTTAGTCTTGACAACCTTCCCAGTCTAACACTTTCTAGGTACGTCTTGTCGCCAACGCATCTCCACGAGTTCAAATCGGCCGACCGCATCTACACTCAGCCTCCAGTCATGTCCCTCTATCTGCCAGACCAGAAGCTTGGTTCTCGCTCCCAGCCCGGAAGTTCTTCCCACAAGTTCGTTATCAAAGGCCGTCAGGCTGGATCCATGCATCGTGGCCATACTTGGGTGTTCCGGGCGGAGACGTACGATACCATGGTCGCATGGTTCGAAGATATCAAGGCCTTGACTGAGAAGAGCGGAGAAGAGCGCAACGCTTTTGTCCGTCGCCATGCAAGCGTCAGGAGTACCAGCGCCGGCAGCGCCCGTTCAGCCAGCTCGGATGGCGGACTAGAGGAAGACGAGGCAGACGCGGTTCCTTTCTCAGCCAACCAGTCCATGAAGGAACAGGCCTACCGGGATCAGTCTGAGCGACCTTCCCGACCTTCTCCAGGTGGGCGATTCCCGTCTGATTTGATGGTCAACCGTAACTTACAAGCGCCTTTATCGCCTTCTAGCGGAAGTTCAGAGGTCGGCAATGATCTAAACACCATGTCTGGAGGTCCGACACAGGATGTGCACCCGATGTATCTTGCCCAAACCTCAGCCTACCAGCCCGAACCTGCTCAGCCCGTCCAGCCAGTCCAGTATACCCAGCCCGCTCAATATCAACCGCAGACCAGTTTCGTAAACCCATACCCACCCGCCCAGCAGGCATACGCGCCTCAGACTGCCGACGCCCCTTCATACGCGCCCGTTTCTCAGGCTTACCCTGTCCAGCCAACTTCGGTCGACCAGTACAACCAGCCATCCCTGGAACATGCTGAGCCTATCCAACGCAAAGATAGTACTCATTACGGCAACTGGTTGGCGCCTGCTGTTGGGGGTGCAGCCACCGGAGCCCTTGCAAACGAAGCATTGCGGAAAAAACAATTGGCGCAACAACACTACGAGGCCCAGCAGCTCAACCAAGAGCAGCAATATCCAGTCGAACAGTCTCGCGCGGTAGACTTCCCAGATGCCACCCCTACGCAAGTCCCCGAGCGGCATCCTGACCATATACTCCCCGACCAAATCGACGACACAGGCTACGTTGCCCCTGCTGTGCAGCCAACCCCTGCTCCGATCGTTGCGCCTGTCTTTGATAGCCACACTCAATCCCAGCAAGTAAGCGGGTTGGATACACCAGGAGCTACTTCGTCTTTTTTAGGCGAGTCTGAGGTAGGGGCACCTGTCTTTGGCGAGACTGTCAACGGCGGGCCCGTCCCAGTGGGCCTCGTGGATACTGCAGAGGATATGGCGCACCCTGGCATGGGCAAGCGGATGAACACCGACATCAGCGTCAGCGACCTGCATGTCCCGGGTGAATATCCCAAGACAACCGTTGGTGACGCCAGGATTCCTGCTGCAGCCGCCAGATCGCAGGAGCCCACGACTTTCCTGAAGTACAACTGATTGTCTCACGGCAACGACTGAACGACCTGGGTTATGGGAGCTCTACGATGACGACTCGGACGACTGGATTATGGATTCACGACAAACAGCTTGGTTAGGGCTGGCTACGGGCTGGGGGTTTCTGGCGAAGAGCAAGGTTTACATATGCGTCGCCTTTCTGTGAGGATCTCCTTGATGGATCTGTCAACATTTTTTCCTTTACAGTTCTTTCTCTCGTTATAACGTCTGAGCATACGTGCTCAAGCGTCTCATTACCCCCCTTGATACCCGGCGTGATACACCCAATAGTACATAGATGGTAATTTGCTTTAATTGATCGTTACACTTCATTCGCTAGTCTGGTTCACTGATCAGATCCGATGGGATCATCAATCCTACGCAACATCAACAACAATCTTCCCCCTAACTCTTCCTTCGACCATGTACCCCTTGACCTGCTCCCACCCCTCTTTACATCTTTCCTCTGTCAAGATCCCCTTAACGACATCCTGCACCACAACCTTTACCTCGCCCTTCTCCGCCAACTCCCTGACCTGATCCAGTAACTCACTCTTCTGATACAAGATAACATTCGCATACCTCGGCCCAAAGAAGTATCCCCAAACATGTCTCATCACCTGCGACGGATACGTAAAATACGTCAACGGCCCACCCATCGCTGTCCTCGAAGTCTTATCCCCCACAATAGTAATATACGCGCCCGCCGGATGAAGTAACTCGTTCCAATGCGCAAACATCTCCGTGCCGCCCACACAGTCAATGTACAAATCGTATTTCGTGCCGCCGGGCCGTTTGGAAAGAAGCGAGTTGGGCACGTCTTGGGTGCGGTAATCGATGACTTCGTCTGCTCCCAGGGATTGCACGAATTCGACGTTGGAGCCGGAGCAGATGCCGGTTACGTGGCAGGAATACAGCTTTTTGGCGAGTTGGACGCACCACATTCCTACGCCGCCGCTTGCGCCTGAGACGATGACGCGGCGTTGCGAGGGGGATGGGGAGCTGGATGGGGAGGGGAGCCAGTCGAGGCAGGCGAAGGCTGTTAGGACTACGAGAGGGATGGCGGCGGCTTCGTGGTGGGAAAGGGTAGTAGGTTTCTTTGCGATGGGCTCGGAGGTTGGGTTGATGGAGAGATATTGTGTGAATGTCCCTTCTGCCATCTAATTTACGTTAGTCCCAACGTATTTCTTCTCGATCCGAAAGCCGTGCCAGGCGAAAGATTGACTTACAGGTCGATTACACAATCCAAAGACTTGGTCGCCAACCTCCCATTTTCCGCTCTTACTTGCTTCTTCGCCCATTGACACGATTTCGCCAGAGTAGTCGCGTCCTATTCCTTTCTCCTTCTTGCCTGCTAGCCAGCCGATCACGGGGTTCCCCCATAGTTGGATGTCGACGGGGTTGATAGCTGCGGCTTTAATCTTCACTAGAACTTCTTGGGGACCTGGTTTCGGTATGGGTGTATGTGTAAGACGTGGTTGAGATGAAGGTTGCGTATATGTGAGAGATGTGTTGGACTCTGGTAGTGAGGATGCCATGGTGAAGTAGCTCTTTCTTTCCGTGAGCGGCGGAGCGAGTCGCGTGTTGATGTAGGAGACTAAGGTTCAATCAGAGCGATTGATAGTACACTTGCGGAACCAATGTTTACTTCCGGGTTTCTACTTATGGCAAGACGCGGCCAGGGTTCTATTGACGTCGTATTTCCAATGTTGCTCAGCAAGACCTTGGGTGGGGCTTCGGAGTACACACCGAGGCTGCATATAGCCTATACGAGTCAGGTAGCGGGAGTCGTGGATCATGACCGAATCGCAGCCCTTTGTCAAGACCAAGGCATAGGATTTGGTTTGTTATTGTATATGGGTCTATCTAAGTCTACAGTTTATAGCATGTGTTCATAGTTTAACTGTACTTCTAGCGCGTATGTTCTCTCCGTACCTGATGAACAAGAATGGTATCGGGATCAGTAACGTAGCGATGAACCCCAGCATAGTGTTACCCCAACCGTAGCCCATTTGCGCATACATCGTCTGACTACTCAGTGGGATAAAGGCTGCTGCAACACTACGCAACACTGTACTCGCCGCCATGGCGCTGGCCGCATGGACAGTAAACACGTCGACTAAGTACGTAGTCGCAGGCATGAACGTCATCAGCAGACCGAAACCAATAATACCTGTTGCAACAATGGGTACCATGAAGTGCGTCTGGTATTGCACGCTCCAGCCGTAGATAAAGAGACCGCAAGGAATGAAGAAGCCGCCGATGCACATCATTTTCAGCCGGTGTTCAGGTCGGAAGTCGCCGCGCGCCATGTGCTTGTGTACCACTTTGTTGCCATAGTGGATGTAGGTGAATTGTCCGATGAGGGAGCCAATGCCGAGACCGAGGAATGAGAGACCAGTGATGCCGCCATGCCAACCATATTGTCCCTTGAACACAGCAGTGAAGGTGGTGAATAGAATGTAGAGATAGGCGTATGTGATCGCAATGTAGAGCGAGATGGCGAAGCAGATAGTTGAGCGGAACAACATCTTGGCTGGTCGAATGATCGAAAATTTGAAGAGCTGACGTGGGGTAAGGCCACTATCAAGCTTAGATCGTAGTTTCGTGTTCCCGGTCTCGGCTTTGAGACGATTGACTTTCCGTTGTAGAATGATGATGCCAGATGTCTCGCTCATCAGAATGAGTGACATGATGAAGAATGCACCGCCCACTATAGCGACGAACCAGAAGTTCCATCGCCAGCCTTTTGCTACTGTCAAAAAGCCGCCGATGATTGGACCGACACAAGGCCCTACCGTTGGTCCCATCATCCACACAGCCATGGCAGTACCACGCTGTTCTCGTGGTATCAAGTCCGCAATAGTCCCTCCACCAAGTACCATGGGCGCTCCTCCAAAGCAGCCCATGAGAAATCGGAACACAACAAACTGCGCCATATTGTTCGCCACTGCAGCCGCAATCGTGAACACAATGAACAGCAAATTGCAGCTATGGTACAGTGGCAGTCGACCATACATCTCCGAAAGTGGTGCAATGATCAATGGCCCAAACGCAAAGCCAAGAACGTACACGCTGACCATGAAGCCTTCAAGCAGATCACTCGTCGAGTTGAAGTCGCGCATAACCTCCGGCACACCGGGTGCGAATTGCGAACTCGCAAGAGGCGTTAGGAACGTAATCGCCGATATGAGCGCGACCATGCCCCATTTCTTTGAAGCTTTCCAGTTCATTGGGTTCTCTGCGTCGTTAGGACCGTCAAAGTCGACGACATTCGGATCGCTTTCGGGTTCCTCTTCTGCATCAGGTTGGTCTGCACTGGAGATTGAGCCTGAGCCGTTTCCCTTTTCGACATCTCTTTCGCCAGTTGTGTATTCGCCCTTCTTCTCATCTAGCGAGTGCCGTCTTTCCGATGTATGACTCGGCACTTGGTGTATCGAGCCGAGGTTGCTTGGGATATCTGCATCGTGGCCTTCTGCTGCGGCGAGGTCGATAATCTCGCTTCTTGTGGGATGGCGATACAATCCTGGTGGTTCCGGTTGCGGCATGTTGGTGGCTCGTAGAGATTGTATGAGCTCAGAGGGTAACGAATTCGCTATATGTTATGCGTCACCGCTGAGTCGTGCGTCACTCGGTTGTACAAAGCAATTATAACGTATTTGCTGGAAACAGCGAAGCGAATGCTGTCAAGCTAATAATGTTGGCATGTGGAGATCTCGTCCGCATGAGTGTCCGGGGATAACGGGCTGCCTCGAATGGCTTGAATCCGGGGGAGGGTAGAATATAACAGCGCCATGGATGGCAGCTACGGAGGCCAACGTTAAGTAAGAACAAGTGAAATGCAGCTAGCCCTAGTGAGAGGTGTCATCGGTTGCGGCTACCTGCTTGCCGCATGTTCTGTGGCTTGCTCGGTGAAGATCTTGAGCGTTAATTCCGTTGGGTGCAACGCAGCAAGGGTCCAACACAGGTGCAGCGCTTCGAATAAACTCTGTCATACCAAGAAAGATATGATTTTATTGAGTATTGTCCGCTTACTCCACTGCAGTATGACTGTGAACAGTGCCGTTCATGAGCACAGTAATGGGGCACCCAGACGCGGAAGACTACCGTGAGGCCTAACCGAGATAGTGCGTCGTCCCCACTCACAACTTTGCACCTTGCTTCTTGGAGGGTATCACTGAGAAGAACAACAGAGGCATCAGAACATGATGTTGTCACAACAATCATGCTTCTATTATTTCAGCTCAAATTCAGCAGTCTCAAATCGATATTCTTGCCAAATTCCGTCCCTCTCCATCTTCCCCGCGTTTGCTTAGCAACAAATCGAGTGGCCTCGGCCGAGCCCCATGGTCTAGTGTAGATTGTACGCCACAACTCGGGATGTGATACCCCTCTGGTGGGTCTAGCATGGCCAAGGTCATGCTACTGCCCTGACTGGCGGATTCGTGACCTCAGTCCCTGCTCACTATACGGTGGAGAGCTTGTGCAACGAAGTTCGTCATGCTCTCGCATTCGTGAAAACTAAACCATTCCGACCAGCTTGTGTGCTGAGAACGTCGTACAAGCGTTGCGCATACCAACGGTTATTGCACTAAGTCTGGTATTGTAGGCGACGTTCTTTTTCGCGTTGCGGTAGCGTTGGTAATCAGATCGTGGTGCTGTATGCGAAGCAGATGTTGCAAGACCAGGAGTCGTGTGCCAAAAGTGCCGTCGTTTGGCAAAGTCTGGTATTCTTCGACCGAAGGCCAACAATCTTCCTTTCATGAGACAAAATACCCCTATGAAGCCTTCACCTCATATCATGGCACCATGCCGATAACAAGGCTGAGGCAAAGGCTCTGTGACTTCGTAGTTGCCGAAAAAGTCAACGCTACTCTTTCTCCTCTCCTCCATCGCATCTTCCAGATCACGGCTGATGCAAATTTCCATGCCTCCACTCTGTTCCGTGCCCTTCTTCTCCGTCGACATCTTGTAGCCCACACCCGCCGAAGAGTTCGTCGTTGCCGAAGTCGGGCTAAGGTAGGTAGAAGTAGTCGTCTTCTTCTTTCCAGGCACGTCATTTTCGCCGAGTAAACCAAGCCAGGGCAGCTCTGCGCAGCGCTTGAACACGTCTTCGAGGTCAAAGAGGTCCTGCATGGAAAGACTGTACATTTTCCCGCTCCGGAATTTCCAGAAGAAGAGTACTGATAGCTCGATCGTCTCGATGCACTGGAGCGACAGGGCGATCTTGTCCATGGAGGCAAGGAGATTCTTCGTCATACGTGTCTGGTCTTTCATCATCCGATCTCTCCCTCCGTTTTTCAGCGTCGTGTAGTTCCATTCAACGTAGAAGCGTATATGTGTTACATGCTTCAACATCGGCAGTTGCAGGATGTGCTGCGAGAACTCGAAATAGTCGTTGTTCGTCCGCGTATTCCGTAGTTCAGCATGTAGAGTGATCTTGCTGCGGCGAAAGTAGTTGTGCAGCAGCTCGTCCCGGATTTGTTTGTTGATCAAGAGAAGCTCAGGCCGTAGTCGTGATGCTTTGGCTACGGAGGATCCATATCCAAAGATGTCGTGTCTCCAGGGTTCTCCGTTGGACATCTCAGCACCCCAGAGGCAAGTGTGAAGTTCCGGACGAATCCTTGTGGGATCAGGTAACACATAGTTGAATATTTGGTCGCGGATCTCTCTTGGAAGGGCCAAAAGTGGTGAGCTGAAGGTGCTCGGTGTGAGTTCGAGCAGAATTTCCAGTTCTCGGAAGAGCATGCTTTGACGATGCTTGTAGAGACCATCGGAGCTTCTGTTCGAAGAGACTGAAAGCTTATTGCTCGATCGCTGCTGTATGGTCGCCATGGCGTATGCAGGGTCCGTTAGTTCCAAGTGGAAGGAACGCTGTCGTTTAGTTCCCGAAGATGTGATAGTGGTTGCAGGTTGGTATCCCGGAGTATTAGAAGGTTCAATATACGGGGTTCGCCGCAGGCTTTCCAGAGCTCGAAGACGGGCAATGTCCCTGTGTGAGCATGGGAAGTTGATCGGCTAGGTACAAAACGTCGCCGCGAGTGATCTTATGGAACGTTTCGAGAGAAAGGAGAGTATCTGCGACGCCATGGCTGTGCAATGCGGCCGAGTCATGTGTGAGTGGTAGCTCGCCTGTGCGCAAGGATCGATTGCGGCACCCGTGCGAGCATTGAAAGTGGGGTGTCTGTATCACGTGTCAAACGGGAACGCGAGATCTGGCCGGCACAGAGTGTTTCAGCTTGGCGCTTCGAACCTCCTGCATTCGCAGCCCTTGGATGCATGAAGACCTCAAACGCTTTGGGATGACATTTTCTGCGTGCCATGGTCGTCCGCGGGCTCCACGGCCATGCTGTTCCGCTCGGCAGGAAAAAGCATGCTCGCGTGTATGGCATTCTGACGGGAATCATGATCGTTCCCAGGTTGTGCGCACTGAATCCGAGGAAACTATTATTATTCCGCCTTATTGCGCGTCATCTATATTTAACAACAAGCGACCGAAATTCGCGTCATCGCGTTGCGCCTTTCGACGTCTAGGGGTATCACAACAAACAAACAAAAAATGCTCAGACGCTACGCATGCTTCTCCACCTACTCAGCCGATTCTGAATCAAAGCACTGGCAGTCGGCAATGCTACCACCAGGTCTCCACCCGCTCAACAGAGTCGGGCATCGCCATGCAACATCCATGTCTGAGCACTGAAACAGCACATTCCATATCCTCTCCATTGTGTATCCGAACCAGGGTTGGCTCATCGAATCGGGTCGTTCTTGAAGGTAGGGTTCTTGGTGTGCCCAGCTGTGCTCGTCGACAAAGAGCTGCCACAAGTCGTCGTAGATGGACTTGTTGATACCGCGAATGCGCGCAGCAGTGACAACGAACTGGCCTTTGTAGCTGAGCAGCACGTTCTCACGAGTGGATCCGTCGATGCGGGATTGTACGTCCGCGAACAGCGATGTCTCATCACGCCAGCCGCGCTTGTCCCCACAGTCGTCGCCATTGCATAATATCCCCGCCCAACCCAGGTTAAGGAAGCCTGTCTGGTTCGCCCGGAAATATCGCTCGAAGAATGGGTAGAATTCTCGTGGGTTGTGAACGTCGGCTTGGAGGAAAATCGTTCGTTCCGCAAGGCTGTCCCAGCGGTTGACGATGTGGTTCAGGTAAGTCTCGGCTTCGCGTCCTATGTTTGGTAGCTTGATGACTTCGTGCGCGTTCGTTTCCGCTTTGATCTTTCTTTCGTCTGCTTCGCCGTCCTTCAAGTAAATCGTAACAAGAGCCTCGGTCATTTGTGGCATGCTCTCCAACTTCTTGATGAGCGCAGCAACATCCTCAGTGCGCTCTTTGTACATGCTGATCACAACTTCCAAAGGCCCAATGGGTTCGTATTGTAGATCCAGGCGCGGCTCCTCCCGAGGGTATTGTCGTTGTCCAAAGTTCAAGCTCACGAATGCTGTCCACAGCACGATCAAGACCAAGCTGACCAAGGAAGAGCGAGCACTGCTGCCCTGCGATTTTGGCCGTGATGCTCGTTGTGCTTTGGTACCAAAATCCTCCTCGTCATCGATCGGTGCATTCGGGGAGCGTGAGACGAGATCGTAACTTCCGCGGGAGCCATCGTGACGACCGGACTGTTTCCAAACTGTGTCGTAGATGTCTTTTCCGCAGGCGCACATGATGGCGAGGAAAAAGCATGATAGTTGGTAAAAGCTGGTGTAGGATCGGCGCGTTGATAGAACGGTGAACGAGCCGGTGATAGCTGCCATGGCTAGAATTGTCGTGGCGCTGCGGACGCGTTGTGTTGCGGCAAAGCTGCTTCCGGGTAGTTGGCCTCCTGACTGCATGTCCATTGGGAAGAGTATCGAGCCCCCACTCAGCAATGCCGCTGCTGTTGAGAAGGCATTCAGACTGCGGAGAGGCAGGCTGCTTGTGTCGAATGAGTCCCAGTGCTCGCCCGGGAAGTTGCTGACAAGACAGAACAATGCAAGCAGACCGCCCATAACAACGAGCAACATTGCGTTCATGCTTCGGGTAGCATATTCTCCTGGATAGTGTCTAGCAGCAAGCTTCTTCAACGCACTTGCTGCACCAACGAGGAGCATTGCCAAGATCGATGCGATCAAGCTTGGTACCATTAGTCGGTATTCCATGAACAGAACACCAGCACAAGCTGTGGCAAGCAAGCTCAAAGACAGGGTTTCTGCGTTTGAGCGAGGTGTGTAGTTGAACACATAGAGAACTACACCTTCAGCGAAGAAGGCTATGGTCTGATATGGTCAGCGGAGCGCATGTCAAGCTTGCTCTAGAGAACATACCGTGATCATACATAGCAGCGGTAGATTCGAAGTATGCAGGACTGCTTGCACTATGCAGAATGCAGATACCGCTTGCAGGAGATTCGAAGCGGCCAATAACAGTCCACCTTGAACAGGTCGTTTCCTACGTTGGTCTTGCTCGCTGGCATGTTGAGCGCTCGGTCTCCATGGATGGAAAAGGAAAGCGACTAGGGCCGTAGCCGCGATCTGGGTAATGTACAGTTGCAAGGGATAGTGCAGATTTCTTTCAATCAACAGATGCCGTGTGGTGAGCAGCGAGGTCGTAGCGCATGCCAGCCAGCCAAGCTGGCGATAGTCCTGGAGTCGGTCGCATACGGTCCGGCGTTGGAAGGGAGACTCCTGGTCTTCATCGATGCGTTCGAGACGGCCACGCGCGGTCATAGTGGCGTTGATTCGAAACCGGGTGTGGTGTGAAGGAAGTGCAGAGGGAGACCGAGTTCGATCGTGATTTGCACCAAAACCTTGCTCGGACGCCTGATCGACGTGCAGGCCATGGGTGGAAGCGAGTCTATAAAGAGTTGTATGCTGCGGGCAAGACGTGTGATAACGGGGGTGTGGGCCAGCTTAAACGGGCCTGGTGGACCTGAGTAAAAGGTAGAAGGCTGTGGAGTACCGACAGGCAGGGACAGTAAGGTTAGTCTGCGGTCATGGCCTGACAAGATCAACGTTAAAAGTCTTTCAGAGACAAAAGGATCCTTTTCATGTCAGAATTGGCATCGACAACAGGCCCAGGTCCAGACCCGAGCAGCGGTTGGAACGCTTGTATGTATTTCAGCCACATGGGCTCACCGACGCATCAATTTCAGAATGCGCATCTAGTCACAGTGGGGGGATGGAGAGGCGCAGCCTGTACAGTACACGCATCGCGCGCCATGAGGCATACCGCCCTTGTCGACGGGTGCGTGACAGCTTTAGGCCCCCGTGTGCCAAGGGGAGGCCTTATGTAGATCGTCTCATCCCCTGTAAACTCCATGGTAAATTTCTTGTAGGAAGTCGACAGCTGTTGACTCTGACGTACGCCGCACATTTCTCAGATTCCGCTCTATTTGACTCTTGATCTCAATATATTGCTTCCGTTCATGTCGTGTCAATCGCACCTCAAGAGCCCTGAGAAAAGGGGCGCTGTGGATGAGACCCGCTTGGAGCCAAGCCGGGATGGGGCGAGCGAGAAAACGTCAGCCTTGGTCCAATCAGCCTCAGCATGGCTAATTGCGAAACTCGGGTCCGCCTAGTATGGAACATTGGGGCTTGAGCTTGGTGGAAACGCGTGCGACGGCGTGGACTTGTGAGAGGAAGACGAGAGGTTTCCAGGGTCTATCGTGGGGAAAGACAAGACGTTGCTCAAGTTCCACGAGGCGTGTCGTCGCACCTGCCACGCGACGAATTGGTACCTAGGTAACCACCAGCAACCCAGAGTCAGCCTCGCACTTTGTGTTGAGCAGTCCCACATGCGGATTTTACTTTGCTAAACACTTCGAGCTGCAAAGCCGTGTTGCGAGCCTCGCCTGCAATCCTTCTGTCGTATCCTCCTTCCTTTAGCGGAGCAGGGAGAGGGGCCTGCTGGGTCTCGCCAAGACGGGTGCTTTCCGATGTATCGGGGTCTAGAAAGCCCTCCCCAGCAGCCGCAAGTCGACATCTTAATCTTCGAGATGCGATTTCATCGAGAGAGTATGCCCTGCAAGGATGCGGATTTCCCCAGAAGCGTGTCCTGCGCAATCACCACACCGCAGTGTCGCCGAGAGCAACGTCGCCGACCACAAGTCGACCACGTCTACTATGTATTGCTGATGCATTCCACGATCTCATCAGCACGACCCGACTCCAAGGTTGCCAACCCTTCGCATGACTCTTTCCGCATCAGCGACAACACCAGTTTCATCGTCAGAGAACCCTACAGATTCTGAGCCCAGTTTCAGGATCAGTCCTCGGGATCACGTGTTTTCTTTTCGACCCAAGGCGCGACCTCTGGAAATGCGATTGGTTCATCACCATAGTGGAGAGAACTTCCTGAAGTGGGACGATCACTGTTAATGTGTTTACATTAGGATTAACTACGGAAGCTACCAAGGTATCATGATGGCCTTCCGATTGATTATTTGTTCGTTATTCTAGTTTCCGATAATGCCCTCTACCATGTCCACGACACCAGAGAGTACGCTCTGAATGACAGGATACTTTGGAAGATACGGGTTGTATACCTTTTGACATCTGCCATTGTAATCGGCTGTGTTGCCAATTTCAACAGTAAGCTCGTCTCCAGGCACACCAAGCTTCGCAATCGGGCCGCTGCGAGGAGTGGCCTTTTCCCATCCAGGACCAGCGGCGGGGTTCTTGATGAACTCGACGAACCAGTCGTTCTGGAAGTCAGCAAGCGCCTGTTCCTCGGCAGTCACTCCCTCAACACCAGCAAAGGCACCGTTGCCTCCGAAGAAGAAGGGAATCTCAGCGCCGTGCGTTGGGTAGTCGACAGGCAGAGGCAAGAGGTTGGAGTAGTTGCCGAGGAAGCGGTATGACCAAGTGTCTTGGGTCTCGCTGCGCAAGTCGATGAAGTGGTCGACAGGGCAGAAGAAGCGTGCATCACCGTACTGGGCGCCGCTCATTTCCGAGACACTGGAATAGTCGGCGATGTCGTACGCGGCCTCGATGATGTTGTTTGGGATCTCGGCGACGTCAGCATCGAAGGTCTTGAGCCACGCCGAAAAGTCTGTGTTCTCGCTGCCGTACACCAAACCGAAAAGGGCGCCCTCTTTGTCGGAGTTACCCGTCAGGAGGGGTACGTGGGAAGCGTAGTTACCGGCAGCGAACCGCGCAGCATAGTCCTGGTAGCGTGTCTTCTCGTCGACGACAGGCGTGAAGTACGTGTTCAAGGTGGCGTTGAAGGCCTCGGTTTGGAAGGCGTACATGTCCACCTTGCGCAGGCACTCGAGCTGTCCTGCACCAGTTGCGCAGCCAACCTCTTTGGCAACGAGGTCGAGCGCTTCGTTGGTGGGACCGACGGCAGGGCCAGACTTTGCGTTGGCAGCCATCTGAACGGCCCCGACGAGTGGTGTGTTGGGGTGGTTCCAGAGGTAGTGGTCGACCTGAACAGAGCCAGAAGAATGACCTCCGAACACGACACGGTTGGGGTCACCGCCAAACTGGGCGATGTTGTCGAAGACCCATTTCAAAGCCTTGTCGACATCGAGAATGCCAAAGTTCTGCGACTCCTCGCCATCGACAAGTTCGGCAGAGTTGGGGTATGCCCAAAGACTCTCACGAGTGTTGAAGCTAACGAAGACAACTCCCTTGCGAGCGAAATTCTCTCCGACGTAGGCTGGATTGCTGCTTGAGCCCGTTACCTAAAGATGGGTGTACGAAGTCAGTTTTTGTCTCACATGCAGTTCGTACATTGGCAATTACTCACCATCGCGCCGCCATACCTAAGAAATTCTCGTCAGCATTGGCTCCACATACAGTTCGTACAGGGAAATCACGTACATGTAGACGAATACCGGAAGACCACCGGGTGCGTCTAAGCCTGGTGGAGAACCCGGTGGACCTGGTGGGCCTGACGGAGGGCCTGGTGGATGGTGAGGTCCATTCGGTTTATGAGGCATCGGCGGCGCCCGTGGCAGCTTACTGTTCGAAGATGGCGCCCAGATGTTGAGGTTCAAGCAATCTTCATCTTGCTGGGAGTATGTTGTACCGGTAATGGCCTGTGGACATGTCGCACCATACTTTGTGGCATCGAGCACTTCGCCCTTCTTCAGCTTCTTGACGTCCTTGGGAGCCTTCCATCTACGCAATGATCAGTAAACCGGAGGCGATGCAGGACCGCCATTACATACCGGTTCTGTCCCCCAGTTGTCTGCGCAAATGGAATGCCGAGGAAAACAGAGTTTCCATAATCATCAGTGAAACCCTTCACAGTTCCCTGATCGAGGGCCGCCGTTCCATCCGCGACGGTTGCTCTTGAAGGTTTCGGAGGTAGCGGCGTGGCAGCCACCTGTCCGAGGAAAACGCCTAGCGAGAGGCTTTGCAAGCCAATCAGAGCCGAGGGAACCTTCATGACGCAGGACAGGGAAACACGATGTTGGGTAAGAGATAGAGTTTGGCGGGAGGCTGTAGATCGTGTTTGGGCTTACACATGGCTATATAGGGCACCACTTTGGCGGGCTGCCACCAGCTGGAACGAGTTCTCGCCGCCAACAGCACAGCAACACCATGTAACGTCCAACTGCCGAAGATTGCCCGGCGTGGAGCCTGAAGGAGCCGCGAGGGAAAATAGGGCATTTTCATCTCCGTCTCTGCAGATTCCGCAGGATCCGAGGTCCGATCAGATTCAGGGACCGCAAAATTGGAAAGCTAAGCGAGTCGAACCAATCGCAGCTACCGTGCGGCATCCATGCTAGAAGCCCGGCTGAGACACCAAAAGCGCTAGAAGGTGACGGTACCAAGGTAGAACCTGTCGGCCTCGTGCGCCATGTGTCTAGTTCTCGCCTTCCAGACCGGTGCTCCCTGTCGTTCATCGCCATGCGAGCTAGGATGCTTGCATCCTCATCGGACCGAACCATGGAACCTCGATACGGATCTGAGCACAACCCTTCTCATCCTCGCACCCATGACCCCGAGGCCAACGACGATTTTTTGCCATCCATTACTCGGTAGTCTCTTCACATGCGAGCAGTGGCGTATGGTTTCCCACTGCCCCGTTCGGCGGACACGATGCTATACATGTAGTTTTGTCGTCTCGAGTCAGATTCTTCCAACCAGCGTAGCTGAACCTGCTCTAACGCATGAAAACGTTGCCACTCAGTAGCGGCCGTAGAAGGGTTTCGCAGCTCAATTTTGGCTACCGACTCTAGCGGCCGAGACCTCTCAGATGCTTGCCAGCTTACGGTTGGTTGGGCTTTGGGAGGTCCCCTGATGCTATCATGCCACAACGCTACGGGACGGCATGCTAGTTGCACAACCCGCAACATCCTGTAAAGTTACTTTAGGGGGTCGTTTGCCCGTGGAGTAGAGAAAAATGGTACTTGTTGCGGCAGCCCCGCTGTCAATCGACGTTCTACTCACCCTCGTCACACTCTCCACACACTGTTCTTGGATCTCCAACTAGAGTGGAGCGAGCAGGCTCGAACTCCTCACGGCCTTTTTCTCGGTGACAGCCACACAAGCAAAGCAACATGGTGGACAGTGAGCTCGGGCAGGTGGTAAGTCCTCCTCTTCCTGCATGCTTCGTATATTGTATGCAGTGCTGATTCAGTTGACAGGTGTCATGGTATATCTGTACCGTAGCCACGGTGCCTTTTGTCGCGCTACGCATGTATGCGCGATGGTCGAGACTGGGCAACCTCGGAATTGACGACTATCTGATCCTACTCTCTCTGACATGTCTGATCGGAGACCTCATCATCCAGCAGCACATGTGGAACCTAGGGCTGGGCGACATGGCGTCAATAACCCCAGAAAACTTCAAGGGCATAATGCAGATGATCATCCCCGGATCGACGCTCTACGTTTCCTCACTATGGGCGATCAAGTTTGCCCTGGTCTTCTTTTACAAAAGCCTGGCTGCTCCCGGCTCCCGTCTGGTCCTTGTGTATAACTTCACGCTTGCCGGATTAGCTGTCACCTACCTCGTCATTTTTTTCGACATCATCTTTCAGTGCTTCCCCCACGACAAGCGATGGTCGAATAACCCAGCCTGTGAGCAAAAGCAAACCCTGACCCACATGTATGCGAACGGTGGAGACTGACCATGCGCAGATCAATGCAGTCCCAAAGCCGCCGAGATCAACTATTGGATCACCATTTGCTTCAACATCGCAACCGACGTGTTCATCATCTGCCTGCCCATAACCATGGTCTCCCGGCTGCAGATGAAGCTGAAGCAAAAGCTCGGTGTAGCCGGAATCTTCGCCTTGGGTTTCTTCGTGGTTATTGCCAGCAGTACGTTCCCATCAGATTCGAGATGAACTGGAACCAGACTAACATATCGCCAGTCGTCCGAGCCTACTACTCGCACAGGAACGAAACGATGCTAACGTGCACCGTCTCCATGATCGAAACAGCCATCGCCATAATCGCCACCTGTCTCCCCGCGCTCCGCTCCATGATCCTCGGCACAAACAACACTACCAAAGACTCCGCCAACAGCTACGGCCGCCACTACGAACTCTCGTCCGCGCGGCGAAAAGCCAGCGGAAACCGTCTGACGGCCTCGAATCAGATCTCCGGTGGTCTGCACTCCACGCACGATACCCGGAATCGAGCAAACGGATCAGAAGACTCGCTCTTCACAGATCCGCCGTCGGATCAAATAGGTGGCGTCGAGCAGTTTGTGAGCGGGAAGGGGATAACGGTTAATACCCAGATCGAAACCATGTTTGAGGATTCCAGCTCACGAAGCAATATTTCTTCGAGTTCGACAAAGGCGAAATCGCCGTTCAATTAGTACACGAAGTGAAAAATAATAAACTCAAATGGTAGCTTTGGAGGCAGCGATACCTTAATATATGTAGTCAACGAAGTACTGAATCATTGAACGATAGCAGATATATTGCATGAGTGGGGTGGCTGCTGCAAGAGGCTGTGATGAGCGGTGTAAAGCCACCGGCTGTGCCTGCTTGCGGTGAAAATAGCTACTGCTCAGATCGCTTTTTGCCCTACGAAGTGTGCGTTGAAACGGCGCGTTTGTGTGTGTGCGGCGGTATTGGCCGCGGCAAAGTTTCCCGAGTGGAGAGGTTGTGATAGCATGAATCGGGCGGACGGCCTGTTTAGGAATGGGGATGATGAACACCAAAGCGTTCGAAGAAAGTCAGGGCGATTTACTGTGTAGTGACGCTGATGGAAGTTTGTTGAAGAAGAATTGTAATGTATTGAGAAAGTGATAACGTTGAAGCCCGTATGCCAGATAATACCAAGAGAAAGAGGGCGTCTCAACTGCCCTCACAAACGCCGGAGTGCCCTCTAAACGCCAATCATGCAGCTCATGGGCCTGTAACATGCCCGAGCAGAGATACTGTACACCAAACTGCCGGAACTCCACCTTCTTTCAAGGAGGCTCTTACACCTCTAGTCCGCCAACCATGTAGAATAGCAGATAGGCCTCTGCAGCAAGGACCTCTGCCTCGCTGACCAGCACCACCTTGCTGTCGTCGAACATGAACCAGTCGTTACCCTCCCTGCTGTAACTGACGTAGTGTCCAGAGTCGATTTTGCCCTTGTGCACGATGACACTGCTTAGTTCGTATACGAGGGCGTTCGCCGGGCTGTTGACGTTGTGGTTCGAGAGCGGTGCGCCGGAGGTCTTCACGGCGCGCATGGCGGCTTTGTGGGAGGTCGTGTAGGGATATATGTCTAGCTTGACAGGGAAGCGAACGGGGGTTTCGATCTTGGAGGACGTGGATTTGGTGTGCTCGAAGCGCTGAGTAATTGTCAGTATAGAGACGCTGCGGACGGCTCTTGGTACTTACCTTGAGGTGGATGGAGAGAACCGGTGGTAACCTCTTGATGCTCAGCTGCTTGGTCGCATTCTGCGGACTGTCGCAATTTCGACATGTGTACTCTGCTGAGCCCAGCTTCTCCTTCACCGTGAAGCGTTCGAGACAGTCCCTCAAATCCAAAGGTGTCTCTTCACCCTTTTCTTCCTTGATCTTCCGTTTCTTGCCTTGTATCCGCACGTCCAAACTAAGGTCCATATACGGGTCTTGCGCCGTGGTCACATTGCGACAATTGTCGCATGTCACCGTACTTGAGAGCTTCCCGCAGAAGGCCTGATGTACCACGCACTTGCAATCCTCCGAGTCGTCTGTCGATCCGCCGTTCGCCTGGTGCAGCGTGTTGAGTATGAACTGCATGTACTCGTGCGCATCCTGCTGCTGGTATCCTGCGAGAGCTTCCCCCGCCAGCCAGCTGCCCATGAGCATGCTGACGGCGCCAAAGCCCTCTGTCTTCTCAGCTGAGTGGAATTCGACAAACATCTCGTCCAGCGCACAGCTCACACATGAGTCCCTCTCGCACTCTGTCTGCTTATGACCTTCGGAAAGATAGAAGTTTCGTATGAACGGGTTGTGGACGAGGGTTTGTAGGATGACGCTCATGAAGCATGTCTGGCCCATATTATAGAGCCCACGCAGGCCTATCGCGCGGCAGGGGAGGAAGGTCGAGTTGCTGATTACGAGCTTGTGGTCTTCGGTCGTGGTGTTGTCTTCGTACTTTCGCTTCTTGCCTGTATTGTAGTCAGCCAATCTGATTCTTTCAAGCATGAGAATACCGCCACACACCCTTCTGTACTCTCAGCACGTCCAACGTCTCGTCGTAGATGAAGTCCTGGCAATTGCCACAGTATATGTTGCCGTCTCGTGACTCGACAGCTGCTTCCTGTTAGCCCTTTGTATTCCTAGGGCATTGTCTAACCCACAGAAACAGTGCGACTTGGTCTCGAAGTGCAAATCGCGATCCACCTCGGTCATGATGCTCGGGCACTGCAGGCACAGGTACAGCGGCCTCAGCGACACAACGTTGCGCGCATCCGCCGGCGCAGTGTACGTCTGCGCTATTATGCTCGGTTTCTCGTGGATATTCTGGAGGATGGCCCGGTAGTGCTGGAGCGTCTGCTTGCGCGCCTTCTCGAACATCTCGCCCATGTGCTCTGCCATGTGTTAGCAGCCTCCTCTGACAGTCTGAATGGCAGAGCGCTTACCGCATCCATACGCGATATGCGCCATCTGGCTGCTCGGCACAATGTTGCCCTTTGCATTCTTAACAATCTTGGGCGACGCCAGCGCCGACGCCTTGGGGGCCACTGCGATCGTGTCCATGGTGCCGGAGGTTTCGAGCCTTGGTATAATAGACGTGCTCGCGCTCTACATAGTGCAGGATTAGAAGGTTATCGGAAGCGCTCGCCAGCAGCACGGGCGCAACACTTTGGTGGCAGCGGCGCTCACGATGCGCGGCTTGGGGAGTTATTTCTGGGGTTGAAGCGGACCTGCATGAAACCAATCAGCAGTGCGCCGCTAGCGGATCTCCCGCCCACGCATCGTGCCGAGCCCGATGAGAAGACATTACCATCACACTGCAACTTTGATGTAATCCTCCCAAGTCCCACTTCTTGTATTCAACCCGTGTATCCTTCGATTGTGATTACAGGCCTACCCTCTACAGTATATCTCGCGATTTCAAAACTTACTCACTCCTCCCTTTTTCGTTATTTCCTCCGCTTCAGGGCCTTTCCCTTGCTCTTTGGGGTCTGCATCTTCAACTTGTAGAACAAGAAAAAGCTTAGTCAGGGTTGATGACAGCGAAAGTGGAGGCGAAGGCGGAGGAGGTGTGAAGGGCAGAGAGGGTCGCAATAGCGGGAGTGGGGGTGTAAGAGGGCGCACGGGAGCGACAAACTTGGGCGGGAAAGGAACGTTGTCTGTATTCTCGTTGGCGAACTTAGGGAGCTTCAGCGGGATGCGGCTGCTCGCGCAGGTCAGACACATTTCGATGCTACACGCAAATGAGTTTCACTATACCTACCTATTGCGCTCCAAAATGACACGAACTGGCTGATAATTACTTCATCTCAAAGGTACCTACGTATTACGGTGAGATGTTAATGCAGAGCAGAGCAACAGAGCGCGGTCAGGGAACTGTTGCCCAGGTATGCGAAGTTGTATTGAGCTCTATGGAAAAGAAAGAAGATCCCGCTCAAGGTTGTATGCGCGTAACACGACTGCACTGTTATATGAAGAGAAATGTGACTGGTAAGTGCAACACGTGGGAGAAACCCTTACCAACAAGCTGCCGTCTGAACACTTCGACGCGTCTCTCTAGACCCTGCTCTACGTTTTCCGCGACATAAGAGAACACCGAATCACAAAGTGCAGCAACACGAAATGGCGATTGTTCTGATGAAGTGCTACAAGTGAGGGCGCCGAAATTGTAGTTTGCAGAATACACGTGCCAAAATACAGCCAATGTGCTATGCTACAAGAATACGTAGGCGCCAGACAGCTGTATCAACAGACCGCAGCCGGATTTTCTGCTACCTCTTTACCTCTCTCTGAATGCTGCCGCGTGACATACCTTATGGATCAAACAACCTTAGTTGATAGTATAGGCACTTGGGAATAGATACTCGTCGCAGTCCTAGGTACAACGGATGTAGCTTACTGTAGGCTCTTCGGCATTCTGCCATCCTTTCGCCGTTTTGGAGCCTCACCTTCAATCTTCTTTTGCGCTTCTCTCTCCATCTGCAACCTGTTCTACTCCATGATGAATCTCTTTCTGGTAGCCTTGCACGCTTCTGTTCGATGGCAATATCTGATGGCGGATGTTCTTTTGTTTGAGATAGTCGACGTACGTGGCGACGCCTGCGGATCCGACGAGGAGAGCAAGCTTGGAATGCGACAACTCAATGAGCTGACGGACCACGAGTTTCCAATACATACCTAGATTGGTCGGGACCTGGTCGACGATATTCCCTAGACCGAGCGCAAGGTTTCGGTTAACTCGCCTGGGGAATACGTCCAAGTGGAGGGCGCCGTGGTTTCTGATCGAGGATACGTTGTGGCCAAGCTTGGCGTATAGCATAAACATCGACTCGTTTGAAATGTCTAGGGTGGTACCATACGATCGATGCACGGTGCTATCCTCCTTGGCAGTGGGGTATGAACTGACAATGAGAAGGGTATCGCGGAGGCTTCCAGTAGGTTTAACTGCGTGAGCGTAATTAGCTTGGAGGCTATCTAACTTCACGTTAACAACTTACCCAAATTGCTCTCGCTCATGTCAATCCAGTTGTCCATTGTCTCCGGGAGCTCAATAGCATGTTCGCCCTCCACTGCCTGTCCCCATGCGAAGTCCATGTCCGGATACGTAAGCGGCCAGGTGGACGGATGTCGCTCTCGGCGGGGTATAACGAAAGGCGGCGATGTGCATGCGTGGTCATAGACTGTCGCAAGGAACTCTTGAACTCCTGGTAAAGTTAGTACACATGCGCTTTACGTGCTGTAGAGTAGAGCTTACCATCTTCTTGGAGGTCTGGCAACAATCGTTCTACCAATTTGCGGATTTCGTCGGCGGTTAGCTCACTGAACAGGTCGTCATCTGTTAGGGAGCATCAGTCAACGATGTCAGGTATCGTGCATTCGTCAATGATGCTAGTTGTGGGATCCGCGTCGTCAAGTATCTGCTCTGTCGCTCCGGTGTTGTTGGTGAATACCGTAAACGCAGGGGGTCGTTTTGCTTTCGTTGTTGATGATCGAGTCCGCGCTGTCTGGTGTCCTGGTGGCGGTTCAGGTAGTTGGGACGGTAATTCCGACAGTGCTCCAGTCAAAGGCGCGTTGCGAGCTCTTGAGGCTGCTGCCGACAGTACTGTATTCTTGGGTCTCTTCGCAGGTGGGGAGTTTTCTTTGTTGGATGAGCGCGGTGGCGGCAAGGTAATCGAGGTCTTGAGGATGCAATGCGTTTACTGGCACACGTAAAGGACAGATGGAAAACGTAAAGGACAGATAGAAAACGCTCAAAGCACGAGAGATTTGAATATCACATACCCTGAGTGCTGTGTGCCAGAAGCGAGTGAAATGAGGCAGTCGTGAGAGGCATGAGGCAGTTGGTAAGGGACCCACATCCAGCGCATCATCGATGGCCAACCATCTTCCCCGCGTCTCCTGGGTGAGTCGCATGAGGCAGTCACGAAAGAACCTATACCCAGCGCATCATTGATGGCCAACTATCTTCCCCGCGTCTCCTGGGTGACTGGCATGAGGCAGTCACGAAAGCACCCACACCCAGCGCATTATCAATAGCCAACTATCCTCCCCGCGTCTTCTTAGTAAGTGGCATAAGACAGTCGCGACATAGCTCTAATCCAGCGTATCAGGGGTTAGGTATCTTCTCTAGGATACTTTTAATAAGTGGCATAGAGTAGTTATAATAGAACCTTTATCCGGCTCATTGGGGTTAAGCTATCTTCCCCAGGATCCTCTCATTCAGTGGCATGAGGCGGGGACTACAGAATTTTAGATCTGAAAGTTATCCGATTGTCTAGATGATCACACACTAGCCCTACTCGTTATGAACATCCCTGAATCTCATCTAGTTAGCATAGTAGCTACACATATCCCGCTCTACCTAGATAATTTTGAATAATTTATTGTACTTTATTAATACCAGCATACGACACTGTGCCAGAGTGGTTTAATGAGTGTGATTTGAAAGAGCTTGTCTCCATCAGATCCTGGTATCAGATTCTGGCCGAGGCATCAAGCCATGATGTCAATGTGCATAACCCCATGAGATCGTATGTCCGCGACGTGGAATCCGAATTTTGCATATAGCATCCACATAAAAACGTTACTCATATCATCAACAGTGCCGTAGCGGTTGTGCACACTCCCTTCGTCTGATGCTGTCGGGTAGCTGGATATCAGTAGTAGCGTGTCGGTGAACGATCTAACTGGCTTTACAAGACCGTCTTCTGACATGTTAAGCCATTTAGGTAATAGACTTGCGTCACCGAGGTCTAGAGCCCGCTCGCCGTCGACCGCGTGTTTCCATAGTAAATCGAAGTCAGGGTTAACTAACGACCAGGTTGTAGGGTGTCGAGAGCGCGCCGGGATCCTAAATGGAGGAGACTTCTCAAGATGGCCGGCGATAGTCCTGTAGAAATTCTTCATCTTTCTTGATGACAGTGCAGGTAACACTTTCTCCACCATAGATGTAACCTCATTGGAGGTAACATCAATGTTGAACAGGTCCTTGTCGCGCAGTGGAATGTTGAGGGAGTACTGTGCCTCCCTCATGTCATCATCGTCCGCGTGGTGGATGTCGGCATCGTCGTCGGTCTGGTCGACATCGTCAAACTGGCTGTCCTCGTCCTCGTTGTCTTCGTCAGGCTGGTCGGCATCGTCCTCGTTGTCTTCATCAGGCTGGTTGGCCTCTTCCTCGTTGTCTTCATCAGGCTGGTTGGCCTCTTCCTCGTTGTCTTCGTCAGGCTGGCTGGCCTCATCCTCGTTGTCGTCTGAACTCATGAACATATCCTCTTCGTCGCCCTCGGGATCGCTGTAGTTCTCTGACTCAAAAACACTACCTGTGTCATCGTCTGTTGCTCCTGCTATGTAGGACTCGTGCAGGCTAGCATCATCTTCATCTGCGTGTCGACTGGTTGACCCTGCATGTAGTCGCTTTTTTGGCGCTTCTCGTAAGCCTGGTGTCCTGTGCGGGGGGCCGCGCCGCATCCGTGTCCTCGTCGTCTTCTCGTCGCCGTTTCCGCTGAGTCTTGATGGGCTTGGGTGGTTGGGCGGGGACGCCTTCCTTACTCTTTGGTGTAGTCTAAGTAAGACTGGGCTGGGTGTTGCGCAAGACGTAGCTGTCTATACTTTTTTACTTGTATGGGTCACGTTGGATCTTTCTTTTGGCCACAGTAGACACTCCTAACCTGGCAGAGTATGGGGGTGTAGCGGCGCGTGGACCTTTGGCAGCCTGAGTGTTGACAGTACGCAGCCACACTGAAGCGACGCTGCAAGTGAGGGAGTAAAGCAGGAGCGTGTAACGGCGCGTGAACCTTTGGCAGCCTGAGCGTTGACAGTATGTAGCCACACCGAGGTGATGTTACAAGTGAGGGGGTAAAACAGGGTAATGTAGCGGCGCGAGGACGTTTGACAGAGGTAAGGAGGGACGAATAGTGTTGAAGAAAAGTGGCTTCGCCGCCTAGCAAGCATAGCAGGAGCGAGCTTGACGTAGCTAGGCGGCGGGTGTAAGACGTCTTTCTGGGGAAGAGCGAGCGCGCTGGAGTTGGTTGTAGCCACTGCAGTGCGCGAAGTAGGAGCGACATACTAGTTGGTATGAGTAGTAGAAGGGAGGCCAACATCGCGAGATGGTTAAGATAATAGATTGCGATGTCAAAAAGTGAGCGCGCTAGGGGTATGCGCGCTGGAGGGAAGTGTAACAGGTGCAGTGCGCGAAGCAGAACCGAAGCACTAGTTAGCAAGAGTAGTAGGAGAGAGGCCGATATAGAGAGATAATAGAAACAATCGATTGCCATGATGACATCTTAACAACATTCCTTATTTGTTTTTTCTTCTTCCTCCTCTGGACTAACAGAATCCCATCACTTCCCCGTACTCCAAACCCCGTCCTTGCATACGGCTTGGTATTGTGGCTTTACTAGACTCCGGTTTGGTTGTCTTGGTGGCTCCCATACCCCAGCGCTCGAGTTCTTCTTGACTTTCCGTCCACTCATCCTCACTTGCCCGTGGGGTAAAGATGATGGGTTTCGGCCTCTGCTGTAGCAACGTAGGTGTACCAAGGTCGGTATGTGAATAGAGTGCCTGTCGTTGCGCGCGACAATGACCGATGGTGAGGTTGTGTCGGTCCGGTGTCAGGATGGTAGCGGCGGTTGTGCTGGGTGCAGCCATTGGATGGTAGTATGCTGATGACTAGAGTGGTTGCTGGCCAACGCCGAAGAGGCTTAAGCTGCGATGGTGACTTATAGGTCGAAGTGATGATTTGAATGATGATGATGTGCGCGTATCCTCGTAGGGAAACTTCGACTTTATATCACACTGCAAATGATCAGCGGAACGTGATGATCAAGGTATCACGCAGCAACCAGGGTAGATGAGAATCTTCGATGTAGTTCTCTGTATTGTGCTACGTATCCAGCGCTATCATACTGTATTGTCGAAGCTTAATATGATGATGGTGGTGAGACCAAAAAGTGGCGCCACCTGTTTGGGCAACCTCCGAGTAGAAGCCGATGGAAATGCTTGGCCGCAACGAACCAAGTGCAATCTGAGTTGCGAATACATTAGATACATAGAGCTTCGATGGGAGCGAGAAACAAATAGAGTATGGTTTAGTTAAGGATAGAAAGAAAAGCGTGCCGATTGAGCCAATGGATGGGTATTCTAGAAACAAGCAAAATGCGTCGCTGATAGTCATCGTCGGTCCAAAGGAAAGAAAGGCTCCCTACACATGGTTTAGTCAATGCGCGAAGATTCCGAGACAGGTGGTGAAGGAGGAGGCTGCGAGGTGTCTAGGTACCGGCGCTTCGCTTCCGGAAGATCATCTGCATCTTCGTTTGTGCGCTTCTGTGACGCACCCACCGAACCAGTCTTCGGAACAAGCGGAGAACCTCTCATCCTTTTGTTCTTCTCAACAACTCTCCTCCACTGTGCTATGGCGCGATAGGTGAACGTTACACGCTCAAAGTCCGTCGTGGGTGGAGCAAGCTCGATGTCTACCCAATCGACCCTTCTGAGACCTACCAGTGCCTTGTTGCCGAAGGCTTTGGCGAGATTCTTGGTCATGAAGTCGATCTGCTCTGGGCTCAGTGTCGAGTCCCGTAAACCGAATCGCAGCGTCAAATAGCCTTTTGGCTTGGGCCGCCAGTTAGACGTGTTGACCGTTCCTAGCTTGAGCGGAGCCAAGACGATATGTTGGTCACTGTGCTGTGTGCTTTTGCCGCGAGACCATATTTGCGAGGGTGTATCTTTGCGTCGTTCGTCCATGTTGATGCGCTGATGTAGACGAAAGGTCGATATTGCTCCCTCCGTGTCTGTCGTGTGGAGTTCTTTCAAAGCGTCAATGAGCGCACGGGTATATGACTTGTCACCAGGGGGCTCGGCCAATTGATCAATTGCGCAAGCGCTGAGGAGCTCAAACTTCTTTTGGCCTTCTCTGCCAGACTTGGCAAAGTTGCTCGCATAGCAGGTGTCTAGGATGGTCAAGACATCGCTCTCCACATCTTCGCTGCGTAGCCGGTCCTCTGCTTTGGTCCAGTTCGCACGGGCGTTCTTCCGGAATCCTCTGCCGAGCAGTACATTGTTGGGCCTGAGGCTGCCCGTGAGCTCCAAGCACTTTCTCTCCTCGCTGTAATCGCCGTGCCCTGTGTAGTATACGATGAGCAGATTTTCCGGTCCATCGTTGTCGCGTATGAAGTTGATAACGGAGCTTTCGAGCTGATGTTGAGGTTTTGTTTGGACGTCGAGCTCGACGATGTTTGACTTGTAGTGATAGCGTTCGCGGAAGAGGGTGTTGAGTTCTCGAGCCTAGTTCTGGTCAGACGAGGTGCGCCCAACGCGTTTTCTGGGTACAACATACCTCTACTCCGGTCTTAAGGTCGTCCAGCGCATCTGCCCACCTGATTATCAACACGGCAGCGCTGGAGTAGCCCTCGGGCAGGTCCATGTTCTTGGCGATAGCTTTGGACCAGCATTCCCGCATATCAGCGGCCTTTTCCTGGTAGACGACATCTGCTATGCTTGGTTTGCTCTCCCCTATGCGCTCGTCGCTCTGAATAGCTGGGCCGCTCGGTCCCGACTCGTCGTCAATCGATTGTATCCGTATGTCGGCATGGATGACTTTGTTTGGGTAGGGATTCGCAACGTGCGAGGTTATTTCAGTCGCCATCGCGTCCATGGCATGCGCCGTTGCGCTTGAGGAAAGAGCCATTGGGTAGAAGAGCTGTGAACCTGCGGGGCTCGACGTTCGCGGCGACGGGCCATAATGAGTGCCATAGTTCGCTGCAGCTTTCAGCCCCCATATTGGTGGGACATGCACCACGGCTCGACGAGTGCGGAGATGGCAGATGCAGCCTCGCCCCGCCAATCAGCGCTCCGCCAACTTCATCACCGAGCGTTGGGGTCCAAAGCTGAGCCTCCACCACCCCCAATTACAAAGAACCACCCTGCCAGGATTGACTGCCTGCATTTACCGCTTATGGCCAGAGGTCTGGCGCGATGACATGAGCTCACCACAGCTGTACCCGCAGAGTGCACTGTCATGCGATGTATACCGATGCAATCATCTGCATGCAACATGGCTAAGCCGCGGCTGTGCAGGCAATATGGGCCCCCAACCATAATCTGTACCGGTCACAACCCTCTGTTGCCTGGGGCTGCAGTAGGCAAACTGTCGAGAGGCCAGCAACAAGGACTTCTATAATAGCAGACGCTGCTACCATACTTCAGGGCATCATCCACAAGGCTCCCTGCCTCACTTCCCAACTACTCAATCACCATGGCTACCACATTTGATGAACAGCCTCTTCAGGCAGTCGAGGTTAGATCCCACGCTGCGTGGTTCCCGCTCCACGGCTGACTGTTAGCCACAGAACGAATACGTGGACGCCGCACCGGAAGATGCAGCTCCCCAGACCAAAGCGAGTGTAAACCCTGACCCGAACGCTGCTGAAGTAAGTCTTTCTCCAAAGGTTCAGGCGGTACACTCTAACTTTGTCTCAGCCAGTCGCGCGCTTCAGCAAGGGCGAAGTTGTGCGCAAACCAGTGTTTGCAAATGGCGAACGAACGACAGGCGTCTTCACCGTTTACGACCGCAAATTCAACCGTGCCAAGGGATACCATGAGTATCAACTCCGGGAGGTCTATTCCCTGGAGATGGCAAGTGGCTGGACCCGCGAGAAGGATCTGAAGCCTCGCAGCTGAGCTGTGCTACATTGCCTGAGGCTGAGCTCACCGGAAATCACCAGGCAGCTGTGATTCAGATGCGCACAGCCAATTGTGCAAGGGGAGTCTAAGGCGTTGGGGCTGAGTCTTACGGATACGGCGATCGCGCCCCTCAATTTCATGTCTTCAATACTACATACACTGCGTTCTTGCCACAGTTTGTTGAGCCACAGACAGCTAACTTTTAATGTTCACCTGATCGATCATTGCTGGTATTCGAAGGTTCCCGTCTTCTTCTTCACGCTTCTTCGCTTGTGTGCGGGCCGCGCCTTCCTTCTTGCATCACCATGGCCCCTCTTCGTACCATGACCGGGGATACTTTCACCGATAAGACACCTCAATCGCCAGTATCGCCAGTGTCTCCCACAAATACCGACGCGACCTTAACGGGGGACTTTATTGAGGGTGCTGAAGATAGCCATTCTACCATTCAGCCCCCAACGCGGAGAGACTCAGTTGACGTTGAGAGCGCACAGCCTGGTAAGCGATCCCACAAGATCCTTTTTGGCCCCCAAAACAAACTGACCCCGCTATGTATGGGGCCAGAAAGGTAAGGTCAGCGACGCAAAGCTCCTGCCTGAAGGAGCTTGCCACCGTCAGCTTACGCGTGCCCGATACGGTGGCCATGAGATGCCATATCAAGTTGATTGCATCGGCAGCTGGAAACTTACTGTGAGTCATCAAAGACTAACAAATCTCCAGAGAACGAAAAGAAGCGACCGAATTTCTTGCGACGAATCACAGTCCCTTTTCGCTCCGAGCCTGAGGCCGAATATGTGACTGAGAACGTCACGCGAACTTGTGAGTTATTATCACAACTGAGTCCGACTAAGCACTCATGAAAGTCAGTGGAAAAAACTCCCAATGGCTTCCCAAAACTTGCAGCATTCCAATCGAGTGAACAAAACTTCTCACTTTATCGCGCCTTCTCATATCTTCACTCACGTATCCTCCTTGATTTGCAGGATGAGATCACATCACTAGAACAGGAGCTGGACGAGATTGACTGGGATGACCACGACGAAGACCGCACTCGTTTGATGTCGAGGGATTTCGACAAAACCCAGCCTGATGGCGAGGGGGCGCCTCGCAGCCGACGAGTTGTACTGCGAGAAATCAAAGCCAAGCTAATGGAATATGGTATGCATTCCTATAGTAGCTCATCGTAGATGTAAGCCCATCAGTCAACGACTAACTGCTGCATAGATGATGTCCTCATCAAGGCAAGGACAGTGGGTTCCTTCCAGAAGCCATCAGATCGAAATTACCGTAGTGTGCGACGCTACTGTTACAACAGAAAGCCGCTCATGGACGCTGAGATGGAAGCCATTCGCAGCAAAGAAGACATTGTATCCTTGCACAATGGTCGTGAGTGGGCGACCTTCGACGGCGGTGTCGAGAGTCTTATCGGCCAAACCGACATACTCCTGCAAAAGGTCTTTCGAACCAATAAACTTCCACTACAAGTAAGTAGAAGAGAGAGTGATACTATGGGCAGTCATACTAACGAGCCATTAGAAGTACTTCCGTACCCCAGAAGCTCAGGAGAAGACAACAGACCCTTACGTCTCCCTCTACAGCAGCTCCCGCATCGACAAAGTTGTCAACATGCTCATCACATTCGTCATATTCTGTCTCCTTGTCGTTCCCGTCATCACCATGTACCAGTTGACCAACACTGCTGCACATGTGGTAACGGATGCATCAGGCAACACGTCCACTACCAGCCAAGTGGATATTGACAGTAGAGACACGTTCAACGCTGTGGGAGTGTTGATCGTATTCACACTACTTTTCAGCGCTGCAATGAGTCTGCTGACAAAAGCGGCGAGACACGAACTGTTTGCGGCATCGGCAGCCTATTGTGCTATCTTGGTGGTGTTCATTGGCAATTTCACAGGGCCTGGCAATTGATGCCGCTCTATCAACGATACTTACGAAATTATGATGATCATGATGACCCCTTGATATTTTATATTGCCGGTGCTTTTCGTTCTCAAACTATAACAAGGCTGCAGGCGACGGCGACTGTCGCACCGTGAGGCGGTTTCTGGAAGTTCTCGGACTTCTTTAATCCGCCACGACCTTCGTATCTTCGTATATTTCTACTTGCCGACAATTCGGGGATTGGACTCTCCCGAGATCCCGCTGACCGGTATGCGAAGCTTGGCGTATAGTCAGCCTTAATGCGAAGCTACCCAGTAGGCTTCTTAATCCAAGCCCTTTACTACACCAAGGCACATATGATTGGCATCCCTACTGCTAGTAGGCACACATCTGAACGCCGTTTAGTGCAGATGTAAGGTCTACAAGCCCTGGGCAATCGACTATCCGATACCTCTCACGTGAGATACCGCCCGGGCGTACCCAAGTATCGCTTGTGGCACATGCATTTGGTTTCGCGTCGCTTAGACGCAAGACACATATTTGAAGTGTCTGCCCGCGCCAAAGTTGATACGACATCGGTAAATCACCTTCTCCTTCTTCTTTGAGGCACCCGGTGATAGCTTTCGCTTTCTTAAACATGTCCTTCCTATCGAACTACTTCACTGGGCAGCGAGTCGCTCCTCCTCGCATACCCACGGATACCGTCATACCCCTCCACAGCCGCGACGACACGCATCAAAACAGAAACGTTTCAGTCGAATTCACCATGTGTTTTGACGAAGTTCTTGACGAGCGGAAGCTTGTCGAAGCATTATGGAGGCTGCTTGAGAAACCGGGTTGGAGGAAGTTGGGAGCGAGACTGCGCCTCAATACCAGCAACGATAAACTTGAATACCACATACCAGCACAGTACACCAAAGAACGCCCGCCAGTCAACTTCACGCATGGGATTTATGACTGCAAATTGAAGGACCATCCTCTTGGTTGCCAGATTCCTACTGCAAACGAGCGTAACGACAGTGTCCAGGTCTTCGGCGTTCTAGAGTCGCAACGTGGGGTTATAAGTGCGAAGGGCAATACTTCAGTCCTTGATGACTGGCTTTTTTCAGACGAAGCGCAGTTAGGCTTACATGTAGCGAGCTTCAAGGATGCGACACTCGTCACCCTGACTTGGCTACATACGCTTCTTGATGCGATGGGACGACAAACTCTACTAAGAGCCTGGACGGCAGTGTTGGAAGGAAGAGACGAAGATGTACCGGAGTTCTGGGGTTACGATTTCGACCCATTGATGCGGCTTGGAGCTTCTCCCGATGAGGGCGACCGGGATGCAGAGGGTATGAGTGCCGGCACTACGCAGGTGCAAGAGAAAGCGCAATCTCAGATCTGGATGGTGGTTTCAAACTTCAGGACTTGGCTTCCAAGCTTGCGAGACCCCAGAACGACGCTCGCATACCTCTACTCTCGGTTCTTTACACCGACGACAACGCAGAACGGCCGTATGCTCTACATGCCCGCGGCCTACATGGCTCGCTTGCGAACTGAAGCAATGCACGATCTTAAATCTCTCGACGCCTCACAGATAACCTACAATACCTCAACCTCTTCCGCACCAAAGCCCTTCCTCTCAGACGGCGACATCTTCTCAGCTTGGTTAATCCGCCATCTCGTTTCCTCCGACACCTCTCTGCTCAACTCACCACCTGCTCGACCCATCATAATCCTCAATGTCTTGGGCATGCGAGACGTACTGTCCACCTCGTCATCCAAATACGGGGTCTTGATTCCAAAAGGAAAAGCATATGTTGCAAACTGTACAGGTGGAATCATTTCGGCGTTCAGTGTACAGCAGTTTGTCGGTATGCCGTTGGGTCACGTTGCGGCTCGTATTCGCAAAGATCTTGTTGAGCAGGCGAATAGAGAGGCGGTGGAAGCTTCGCAGCGTGCCAGCCGCAACGGACAGCAAAACCTTACGCCTCCGTCGGATCCGCAGATGGGGCCGGCAGCCTACGTGTTCTCAAACTGGGCAAAGGCAACGTTGTTTGATACAGATTTCAGCGCTGCTGTCGTTTCTGATGATGGTGATGAGGGTGGGTTGACTAGTAGGCCGACCAGAGGAAAGCCTATGTATATCAGTGTTAACGGTCACGATAGACGGGTGGACGGTTGGGGCAAAAGCTCAGGGGGCATTGGTATGTGTGTTGGTAAGGATGCTAGGGGTGGGTATTGGCTTGGAGCAATCACCCCAGCAAAAGAGTATGCGGAGGAGTTTGAGAAGACTGTGTTGAGCGATTTCTAGGCCGGTGGGCGGGTCACCGAGATGGGCAGCGTCACTAGCCTTGTTACTTCGGAATTGGCACCACAATCTGATAGACGTCTTCGAGTAGGATATACGGTAGGTGTTGCATTAGTTGAACGCAGAATTATTGCGCTCAATGACTACAGAAACTCCGGCCCAGTTGCGCCATTCGCTAAAGTGAAAACTCGTGAGAATATAATGCATCAAGGGCTGGGCTGATGCACTATGGGTATACGTGTATGTTGTTCGTGGGACTTGGTAGATATGTGTGGGCACACCTTTGTGCTTCACAACCCCCATGCCTTTTTTCTAACGGAACATCGAGCGGTTTGAGAACCTAGTAGCGGACGCCATCAGCGGCAGCCTCGGTGTGTGGCTGAACGGCCTTCTCGTGTTCGAGCCTGGCCTTTCGGCGGTGGTCCCTAATCTCGTGGAAGGAGGCGGTGATGGCATGGAGGAGTCTGGTAGCCAGTTAGCAGATGATTCAGGGATTTGGGCAGCGGAGAACGTACGTGCTGATAATTGCCAAGATGAAGGTACCCCACGGCAGGTTACAGCTGTCATCACGGCTCGCAGTCGCGCCGGTAACAACACCAGTATTGCCGTTAGCAATACGCTCCGGGCTGTAGCAGTGACGAGCACCAGCAAGACCTCCGTTCGGTCGCGTAAGCACAGCCACTGCGATGAATGCTCCAACAAATGCAAGGTCGAGAAGTACCCAAATCCATCGGAGTACTCGACCGCCGGGGTTCGCTGACTTCTTGATGCAAGAAAGTAGGATCGTGATCAAGGTATACAGCACGGCGGCGGCAAGAATGCCCTCAACTGCACCATAGCTGCCGTTGATGCCGCGATAGGTCTTGACGCTGTTGACAAGGCGATACACCTTATATAAGCGTTGAGAAAAGATGCCGAGTGAGACCACAGAGCTGATGAATTGTAGGAGGCGTGTGAAACGTAAGAACCAACGGTAGAAGGAAGTGTTCTTGAGCTTGTCCGGCACAAAGCCTAAAGATGGGTGTACGCAGTCAGTATTTGTCTCACATCCAGTTCATGGGTAGTTACTGACGCGTAAGGAGACCTGTTTGCTCGCGCTTGTCGGTGACTGGGTAGTCGACCGGACCGTCAATGGGCTCCTGGGCGTGCACCATGTTGATATGCTGGGTGTCGACGTGGATGGTATTGATGGATTGGTGAATTCTGCTGAATGCTGAAGATGAGGGCAGCGCGAAGATCTACTATCTTATAGCTCTGAAGATGGGGTGACAGCGATGTGACACAAAGACCAGGCCCCTCTTGCCCGTTTGACACGGTCGTCACTCACCGTCACCGTCAGCTTCGGTACCAGTCCCCCGCATCCAAATTAAACCTGGAACCGCGGAGATTTTGCTTAGGCTTGATGCACGGCAGTGGCATGTTGCCTTTGCGCTTTCTCGGCGCGTCATGAGATTGGATGGCTTTGAACGACAAGCCACGATACAGGCGTGATTGGTGGCTGAGAACCAACGCACGTGACACCGCTAACGCAGTGCTAACCCGTAGCAGGCAAGTACGTCACTGAAAATCCCCATGCTTTTTCTTGAACATGACTTGGAAATCCCATGCATGCGAAACCAGTTCCCATGCGCGTCACAGCCACGTAGATCTCCAATAGCATATCCGTCGTGGCTGCCGAATCGCTCGATTCCTGAGCTGATCATCGTAGAATCACGAGCCACATTCGCGGGCGCTTGCTTTTTAGAGGCGATCGCGGTGAAGCTTGTTTCTGTGGCTTCAAGCTATAGGCAAGCTAAGGTTCCGTTAACCGATTGTCTCACGAAAACCAGATTGCGAGAGCATAGGGTGAACAGAATACGCTCCTTGATCCATACGCAATGCGTCCAGAAGCGGTTGTGCGACGAACTGCTGCATGCTCGCCCTGCCAAACTTGTTGAGCGCTACTCGCATTCGGATCCAAATGCCAGCACTGCACTACTTGGTGCTGTCTCGATGGCGAGTCAAGCCTTCTTCTTGTCATGTTTGTCGTTGGTGACTTCAGATCCAACTCTTCCCAAGGCCTCCACGATCCCCTCCTCGTATTCTCTGGTTCTGAATTGACGTTCGAATTGATGCAGTGAATGCTGTTTCCGCGTCATATAAGGAACAAAGTGAACAGGTACGCTAAAGTCTCCCATGCTTCAGAAACACGATTTTGTGAAACGTTGAGGCAATGTAGCCTTATTAGCTTTTTCGAATATACTCTGTGGAGGTAGATGCCCAGCTCTTGCCCTGGATCGAGTGTTCTATACGCAATCTGCGCTGCCTCAACGCGGCTTTGTATGCCGAGTAATAGTTATGTGTCGGGTGAAGAGGCCGTAACCACGATGTCGAAGATAAGCTAGTTGGGTTGATTTGATAGGCTGGGCATTGCTGGTGTTTGCGTTCAGGAAGGGTTGTGAGTTCCACATAGCGTCGCCTCGCGGTACAGCTTGGCCGTTATGTCATACCACTGTGTTCAATTCTCTTGACAACTTTCCATCAAGGTAAAATTGTATCTTTCCGATCTTTTTCGCTACTTTCCCCGTACCATACAGTCGCTCATCGATGTATTTGATCAATTCGCGAAGGTAGGTTTCTGACTTTGCGAAGTCCACTGGGTACAGCTCCTTAAAGTCCAGATGTGCCAGACCTTCAATCTTACGGAAAGGTATTTCTGCAAGACCGATCTCTTTGTTGCCGTTTCCATACCTCCACGTATCAATATTGATAGTCACAGTATCAATCCGAGTAACAGGTATGGTGTTCCGGCCATCGTCTAAGTGCTCGTCCAACAGTGGGTCGACCCATGTTTCCAAACCCCGGAAAACTTGTGATCGATGTCTTTTCGAACTATCATCGAGTAAGAAGCGAGCCAAAGGGAACGACAGTCCTCCGGCAAGAAGCAGCCAATAGGTGGACAAGTCAGCTGGATGCCGGTCTTCGTGATCCCAGTCCGTCTGCAGATGCCGTCCATCCGTGGTACAGCACGGGATTATGTTGATGTCTAATCTCTCGATGGTTCCTTCAAGCTCGCGCGCGGGAACAACGCGCCGTGTCGGCCACAACCAGTGGTCGTCAATAACTGCGATATCGACCTCGAAGTTCCGCGGCGCTTTTGAAAGATATTCTTTGGTCTCGCGATACATTCGTTGACTAGTTAGTAGAAGGCTTGGAACTCCTGAATCCTTCAAATAATCCAGGCTCGGTACACAGTAAAGACTGCGTACGTCGGTTGGATATCTGGGCCGACGACGCGTGCCATTCTTCGGTAGAACAGTAGGTGACGAGAGCACAAGGTCGATGATGTTGAAGACCAGTTCGCTCGGTAGATCTAGAAAGCCGACCATAGCTGCTTGCTGGTAGAGGCCGCAACAAGGTTGGGTGAGGGAAGGTTGCATGGGTTGTTCGGGATGCCTGCGCAGGCAGGTACTGCAGCCCTGAGGCGCAGGCGCGGTTGACCCCACTTCAGCCTCGGGCCGATGGGAGCTCTCCCACACAGCCATCAACTCGCCATTGCATGAGAACAGGCCCGACTTTGTTTGAGTCACTTTGCGGTGCGCTCAATGCTGTTACACATACCATCGCATTACAGGTTCGACTGCACGCGTTCTCGCAGCATCGCACCCAGCCCTGAAGCCAGAGACCGCTTCGTTTTGGTTAGCGCGAATGACTCACTTTTGCTCACTCTGCCTGCGCCTCTTGCATGAGGCTCAACAGCCCCCGGAGTCATATGTATCGCCTGATTGGGAAGCATGCTGATTCACGGAGTGGAGTAAAGTGTTTGAGCGTGTCTCTTGTACAAGACATAAAGATCGCTGTACACTTACAAGAGATCAGATTCATGAGACACCAGAGTCCTTTCTGACGCACTCGACATACCCCTTTCATTCGTCTTCTCTGCATCTCGTTCTGCTATTAGACATGGCGGCCACCGACCATACTTCTCTTCCAGCGCGGATATCAACGACTTCATACGATACAGCGTTGTGCATCATCCCACCCGCTTCTCAATGCGGTCACGTAGATCAGCTGCGGGAACTTTACGACAAGGCCTATGGGAAGGTGAGTGAGATACGTTCTGGATTCAGAGAAAGCACACATTGACTAAAGTTTTAAACTTTCTAGTGGCCACCTCACATCAACCTTGTGTACCCTTTCGTTGCACCAGAGCAGCTTCCAAAAGCACAGGAGCAGATTGAAGGGTACTTGGCACAGCATTTAACCCAAAAGGCGCCCATCGATGCAGAACTGGCTCAAGCCGGTGGTTTCGTGCAAAAGAACAACTTCACCGTATTTCTGGGTACCGGTGACCGTGGTGAGGAAGACTCGCCTCTCGTCTCGCTGCGTACGACTGTACTGCAAGCATTAGGCCAAGGTCCTTCTCGATTTACTCCCCACCTCACTATCGGTCAAACACAGGGTAATCCTCTACTCTCGCAGTCATACCTCCTACGCAAGGCTCAAAGATTACCAAACATACACTTCCGCGTCGGCACGCTTGCTATCCTTATTCGTGAGAGAACGACTGGCTCGCTGTCGACTGACTATATGCGGTTGTATGGAACTATCCATATTGGGGCTTCAGGCGATATTTGGAGACCTCACATTCCAGACTACTGGGTGAAGCTGCCCAACTCGAATCCGGCTGCACCCCGACTGGATGGTGATGAGCCTCAGCAAGAATCTTTACTTGAGGATTACGAGGTGCGCAACGAACCAGCTCTCTGCTTCGATCCCAATGAATCCAGATGGTCGCCGCACACATGCGAGAACACGAACGAGGCTGAAGTGATGGAAATCACTGTTTCGAGTTACAATGTCTTGGTAGACACCGAATATCCGCCGGACCATGACCGCGACCCGTTGATTGTAGACACAATCCTATCCAAACAAGCGACAGCCGACGTATTGGTGTTGCAAGAGGTCTCCGACGATTTTCTCGACTATCTCCTCTTCACTCGTCAGGACATTGCACACATATACCCATTTGTTTCGCATGGCCCGCCATGCCAAAACGATCTAGGTCCTCTCCCCAGTCTACGGAACGTCGTCATTCTGAGCCGCTATCCTTTTAGCTGGCATTCGGTACCCTTCCATCACAAACACAAGAGTGCTCTCGTTGCGCGATTGAGAGGCGTTACGGCATCTGGCACTAGAAGCTTGGGGAGCTTAGTTGTCGCTGGAGTTCATTTGACTGCTGGTCTTACTGATGGCTCAGTCGCTACTAAGAAAGCTCAGATGGGAACTCTGACACGATACCTAGAACGTCACTACGAAAGCGAGCCATGGGTCATCGCAGGAGATTTCAACCTAGTCACGTCGACTTACACCATTGAGACCTCCGTCAAGGACCAATCCATATCCAGCGAGACTGTATCCCTGTTAGCAACAGTTGAGGCCGAGATTCGGGAAGCTGGGTTATCTGATGCTTGGTCTGTTGCCCGTGTTGAAGGAGTGGACGAAACGAGTACAACTGCATCTGGAGATTTGTTCGAGGGCGAAGAGGGTGCGACATTCGATCCCCAGAACAACCGACTTGCCGCAGGAACGACTACGACTTCTCACGATCGGCCACAGCGTTACGATAGAATACTATTTCGGTCGCAGGATTCACTCCGCATAGACCGCTTCAACCATTTCGGCGTTCCGGAGATGATCGACGGTGCACAGGTTGCAGCCAGTGACCATTATGGAGTGAGAGCGAAGATTAAAGTGAACGAAGCGATGGCGAGCACCGGAAACGAAACAGCCTCCTCAAATCAGCCTGCCGTGGAATACAAGCGAGTGGATGGAACTTTGGTAGAGACCACGAGCCTCGTTTCAGTGCTCGAGACCCACGGCATGTTCCCGAACGAAGATCAAGCGAACAATCGGCGTGACGCACTTGCAAGCCTCCAGCACATACTACTGGGTACATCAGACGATGGAGATCCAGCGCAACCTGATATACCATTGGTTATAGTGCCAGTTGGCTCGTACGCCCTGGGTGTATGGACTGCAGACTCGGACATTGACTGCCTTTGTATCGGCACCATTAGCTCTAAGACCTTCTTCCGGCTCGCTCGACAACGACTTGCCAAAGCAGAAGTCAAAGGTGTCAGGATCTTGCGGAAGGTTGAGGCCAGCACCGGCACCATGCTCGAACTGTCCGTCAACGGCATATTCATGGATCTGCAGTATTGTCCTGCGCCACAGGTCGTCGAGAGGTGAGTCTTATGTAACGATTGTGATTTAGCAGCGCTAACATTCAGCTACTAGGTGGCATGAATTCCGGAGTATCCCAGCATCTGATCCCATCTTCAACCTTTCTATTCTCTCGCTCCGCAAGCTCAAGCCTTACCGCGATTTGCTATACATTCAACGTACACTGCCGTCGCTCTCTGCATTCCGCCTAGCTTATCGTTCCATCAAGCTATGGGCTGTCCAGCGCGGCATGTATAGTGCGAAGTTCGGGTTCCTTGGAGGCGTACACATCACGCTCATGCTCTCCTGGGTCTGCAAAAGTCTTGGGCATGACGCCGGCCCAGTCACGGCTGCAGACATTATTGCGTGTTTCTTCCATCACTACGCTCAGTTCGATTGGACGAACGACATCGTCTACGATGCCATCTTCCACAAGAAGATGCCACGTTATTATCGCAGCGCAAGAGAGCCGATGGTGGTGTTGGGTTACCACGCACCCAATTCGAATATCGCTCATACGGCTACGGTTCCCGGTCTGCAGCTGCTCGTTAAGGCATTCAAGACCGCCGAAAAGCAGCTTTGCGAGCCAGGAATGACGTGGAAGGCATTCTTCGGTGCACCATCTGCTCCAGAACCAGAGTCGCAACTTCCTCATGGAGCTGCAGAGTTCCTTCGCAACTACAACAACTTCGTCAAAGTCGACATCCAGTTTTGGGGCCGTACATTGGCTAAGGGCAAGAGCCTGGTCGGTTGGGTTGAGTCTCGATGCATCTCGCTCGTCATAGGTAAGCCGCCTATTGGAAATATCTGTTGCGTAATCATCTTATTAACCTTGACAGACATCTACAAAGCCATACCCAAGTCGGAAGTACAAATCTGGCCAGCTCGCTTCGTCGACAGCAATTCCTTCGACGTGGGCGAAGGCAAAGAGTACCACGGCTGTTACCTGATCGGCCTCTCGAAATCCGAGAAAGCCGTCTCAGCACATAGCGCGGACGACAAGCAACTCGCCAAACAAGCTCTCGAAAAGGTACTGGATCGTTTCTTGACGCAGCTGCGAACCGATGAGAAGAACTTCGATGCAAGCACTTCATGGATCGACGCTTCGCTAGTGAGGTCTAGCGATGTCAGAGGCTTGCGACTGGACGATCGAGAATGGGGTATCTACGCCATGGACATAGATTCAGACTCCGACGACGAGGAAGACGTTGATGAAGACGTTGAAGACGCCGATGAGACCAAGCCTCAGCGTACCATACCACAGCGCCCCAAACCCACCTCAGCACCTTTGTCGAGAACAAAACTACGTCCTGCTTCCGATGTGCTCAACCGTTTACGCTGGGACCCAAGTCTTGATCCGAGCGATTATATCATCGGATATGAAGACCGCTTTTTGGGCGCGAAGGAAACAGGTCTCGAGAAGTGGAAGACAGAGCAGACGGATGAGGAGTTCATTCCCCAGCATCGCATACTGTATTTCAAGAAGAAGGGCGGAGAAGATGGAAAGGGAGAGGTGGTATGGGAGAGAGCGACGAGGATAGACAAGATCTTCGGGAGTGGACTGGGTAGTGGTGAGTAGGTACGGGTCATGATCCCGAGAATGAGATTAGGTCTCCATACACCTATACACACAAAATGTGCTTGCACTTCCTCTTGCGCTTCATGGGGATGCGGTGTACTTGTGGGCGACCTTGCATTCGTGACTTAAACATGAGGAAGATGACACATCTGGTTCACCTCAGGTTATAGGCCTCTTTGTGCCTTGTCTCTGTAGCACGCATGTTCCCTTCCCAACGGCGCTCGGCCCGGCCCGCTCAGAACAAATCCGGTCTACTCTGGTTTTGCCTTCGCGAAAGCCTCGATAACTGTCTCTTCAAATTGAAGTGTATCCTCATGTCTGAAGATCGTTTGGAACGCCGTCTTTGCACGACCTTTGCACTTTAGCGATGCGAACCTCCTTCTTCTCCCCGGGCAGTCAGACTTCTAGAAGCGGTAGGCTGTCAATGTCTCGGCGCTTGGCGCCGCTTCAGACACACGAAGCGCGGATAGGCGTGGTTTCAGACGAGTCGTGCGAGCCCAGATCGCACAGTTAGCACTATGTGATTAATGAACCCTCAACTCAGCGGAGCTTATGTGGTGAAATGCGCAGGGAAGTCTACATCTCCAAACCTCCATGTCTAGGGCTTACCGCCGGTCTCTCCTCGGATATTAGATCTTGATCTCGACGAGGTTGCAGCGGCTCAAGATGCGGCCCCATGGGGAAGTCTAATCGCGGCTTAGTTCCCACCGCGGTATCAACTCCCCTCTCTGATTGCGATCTTCCAATCTCCCAAAGGTATCCTTCGGTCAACCGTTTCCAGCGGATCCGCAGAACCACATTATCAACAACACCGGCTGCATAGCATTATTCGGGTCAAATGCTTAGAATCTCGGGTTGATTGCGAGGCTGGATCTTGTAACGCGCACGGAGTTCGGCGCCGAAACGTTAGCTGCCCGGGCATGGTGGGCGCAGGATGTGAGGCGCTGGTGGGAGGCTTGCGACAAGGCTTGCTAGGGCTTGGAAGTTTTGCATGGGGCGGAGCGGACTCGTGTTCGCATAATGACATGTGTCTTTGTTTGTCTTGGGGGTTGTTCGCGATGGAAAGATGTTGGTTACGCAAAGTGACACTGTGAGAGTGGCGCGGCTGGGAGAGCCAGACGCTAGATCGCATTCAGACAAGTCTCCATCTGACATCAGCGTCGCCCGCAGGCACGGCAGTTCGACAGCTCGGCGTTTCTAAGGAAAGCACAACCACACCACGAGCAACCTACGCCGCTTTCAAGAACACGTATCGTCAAGGAGAAAATAAGGATGAATTGGCTGAACGTGATATCTATAATGTCGGAGTAAAGCTCCAAACGCCGCTCATCCTGCTGCCGAAGCAGATGCTATTTATACATTCCAAAGAACACTTCGCTGATCTTTGGCATTGACCCAGACGTACTCCGTACATCTCGGGTTCGCCTTGCTCTTACCCAGAGTAACAGCAAAGAGGTTGATCTCCATCCACACGGGTCGCATACCCATACGCTCGAGCCTCTCCCACCATGACCTGAAGCGGCCAAAGTCTATGCTGCCACCGCCGCCCGCGTTATCGAGGTTGATGCCGTCGCCGAGATGTAGTTCGATCATGACCTGGCCGATGGGCAGGACAGACTTTCCAGATGCAGTTTTCATGTTGTCGAAAGCGTTCATCATCGTGTCCAGGGCGTCGTATTCGCTGCCTTCGATATCAATTTTCAGAATATCGATGTAGGTGTGGTTGTTCTGCTTCATCAAGGCGGGCAGGGTCCAGAATGGTGGGTCGGACTCATGCTTGTCCTCCTTGCCCAGGCCTACCTTCTTGAAGAAGGTGCGATGGCGGTGCTTCTCGGCAATTTGGGGACCCCAGGAGTCGACGGAGAAGTCGTAGCCCCAGATGCGGGCGCTGGGGACGCGTTCGAGCATCTCAGCTTCGAAAGAGGACTCGCCGTTGATACCGAAACTGTACATGACCAGGCCATCTTGTGCGTCCACGAGGGGTTCTTGCGATCCGATGGTAGCAGAAGCGGACTTGGGTGCGGGCAGACTCTCGTAGATGTTCATTCCGCATACCCATTTTCCTCCGTCGCCGAGCCTACCGACGCGCTGGATGTCGTGGGGGCATGTCCATGTTGGTGGAAAGAAGTCCCAGATTGTGAAGGGGTATTTGAGGAAGTCCATTGGAAAGAATGGGATCTTCGGGTTGTCCGGATGCGACTTGGCCATCTGGTCTCGGAGCTCAACGCTCTTCTTCCACGACTTTTCCGAAAGCGCAGATCGGTCTTTTATCCATGCTTGTAGGATGGAGGAGGGTTGAGAAGACCCTGTCGATGGGAGGACGGGGAGGTAAGGAAGTAGTGCCGTGCCAGCGG
Organism: Alternaria novae-zelandiae; assembly: GCF_023758075.1. Lineage (NCBI taxonomy): Eukaryota > Fungi > Ascomycota > Dothideomycetes > Pleosporales > Pleosporaceae > Alternaria > Alternaria novae-zelandiae. The sequence continues at coordinate 1,567,978 of NW_026056962.1, read as the reverse complement.
ATTCTTCGTTATGGAAAATGACGATTAGGAAAACGACGACGAATATTCCAGCGAATATGCGGGCTGTACGATGTGTTAGTACGTGTTGAAAGGACAACGAGGGAGTTGAACCTACCACCGAAAGACCTGAACATCTTCGCAAGCGGAAAAGAGTGACGTGGGATTGGTGGGGAGAGTTGAGTCGAAGGAACGACCGTGATGTATGACCTCCGAGTTGAATCGGTGGAGGTAACAATCGCGTCAAGCGTACACAAAGAGAGAAAGAAGAGAGAAAGAAGGAGTAGACAATAGCGAAGCCAAGGGTTTGAAGATGCACGACAAGTAGGCCCCAGACAACTTGACTCCTAGTCTGGCGGCATGGTGGACATCGGTCCTTTAGATATGCCAAGGATACGCGAAACAAGAACAGCGGAAAGGCCAACAGTGTTACGTGTACATCTGCCGAGCGCTTATCACAACCAAACATCAGGTAGACCCCCGTTACAGATTTAGCATTGATCGAACAAGAACATCCAAGACCCGTACGGGCTAGATGTTACGAAACCCCGCTCAAGCCGCACGCCGCTATCTTCGCACCAGTCAGGATACCACCGCGACTAGTGGACGACGGGGAGGATGACTAGCCGCACGGCGGAAGATGAGGCGGCGGGGCAGATGTGGGTCGATTGATCATCATGAGCGGTTGTTTCGTCCGTGTCTTTGTCTTGCTGCTCCTGCAGCTGAGGCACGGCGCACGCGTTTCAAGACGCACACTCCAGACGCGTCGCAAGCATGATGTCATAGGATCGATTGTATCTATCAATGGAATTGTGGGTATAATACATGTAAATCGCTATTTCGCGATGCGACTATCTTGGATGTTGCTCCGCTTCGCGCGAGGCTTTCTGATGATGATGCGTGATCCCGAGGTTATGTTTAGTTTTAGTGCCATGCAGGGGAGACGGAAAAGGAAAGTGGAAACTGTAATGAGATCATGTGAGGGTCTTGTGAACGACAATGGCGGCCGCCACCAAGAGCACGCTGCACGTGGTGAATACGGTGTCGCGATGCGCTTCGCCTGGACTCATTGTTAGTATTAGGCCTTTCGTCCCAAACAAAGCGGCGATGCTTACCTTCTTTCGTAGTGCTCAAAGCAAGCACAACGAAAACGTTGAGCGGAATGCGAAGAATGCCGTAAATGCTGGCTCTTGAGCCGTCTTCGACAAGCTTGCTCTTCAAAGAGCCCATTGCGGGGTAGTAAACTCCGCAGCACAGCTCGAATATGCAGAAGCACCACAACGTGACGCGCTCGTCCCGGAAATGTCCAGGAACAAAGAAGCAGGCAGATGAGACTGCGAGGATGCCTGTCAGCATCTTTTGTGCTGGCACAGGTGAGGCAGATGTGGAGAGATGTTTGTAAAGGAGCGAACCAAACATCATCGAACACATCAAGATGGCGAAGATGAGACCAAATGGCAGTTCTGGTTGGTGTTAGCCTGGTTGTGCTTGCATAGAGTGGGTAGAAGGCTGCTCACCATCTGTTGAGCCCGCCAACTTGTGACTAAGCTTCAGCGCCGGGAACTTGAAGAAGATGAATAGGAAAAGAGACCCTTCGAAGAATCCTGAGACCAACGCAAGCATCATTATGTTGCGATCTAAACGTCAATTAGTAAAGCAATCTCAGGTAACGAGGCTTCAACGTACCACGTAGAATAGTCCGGAGAGCAGAAGTAGCTGGAGGAGCTGGGGTGGCCTCTTCCTGCTGGAGCAGCCCCTCAGTCTCTGATGCTCTCCGACTGCTTGAACCGTAGTTCTCTCCCCAGAAGTTCGAGATGGCAAGGAAGGACAGGCTCAAGCACGCAATGGAGGCCATGAACGGCGCCTTTGCGGTGCCTGCCATCCTGACTGCCCACTCAGCGAAGATACCCGCACCAATAGCTACACATGTGTTGGACGTGGTCATTGTGCTGAATATCGCGCTGAGGTGGGGTTCGCCGTCGGGCAACATGAGATGATTGAACTCAGCAACTAGCCAGCTTTCGAAGACGCTCCAAAGAACAGTCCCGCAAACACCACCGAGGATGCGACCGAAGAAGAGGACGTAGATGTTGTTGGTAAGGAGAGTGGCGCACGACAGAGAGTAAAGGGCACAGTAACCCAAGCATGCGGTCTTGCGGCCATATCGGTCTGCGAGTGCGCCTACGAAAGATGCGGAGATGCCGGCGGCGATGAAGCCCGTAAGGAACAGGAATGCGACTGTTTCTTCTGAGAGTCCTTTCTCATCTATATATGCGTTAGCATAGACTGGAGAATAGTGGTTGTCCGAACATACCCTTGTAAATAGGGTATATATATGGTCCTTGGAGCCAGTCTGCGGCATTGACGAGCAAGTAAATAGGGAAGAAGCGCTTCTTCAGCTTGCTCAAGCCCTCTAGATCAGGCTCTACATGTTGATGCTCGTCTTTCTTTTCCGTGGTCGCAGTCTCTACGACGGCCGCCTTGCGTGAGCGGTGCGACTGGTAGAAAGCAAGTGCATTGAGCACTAGCGATCCAGCGAATGTAGCTCGATAAAGGTCCATGTTGAATGTGGACTTGTATTGTTGAAATGAGCGAAGGGCGACGGTCGGTTGTGGATGAGTGTATGTCCAGCAAAACACAAAGGAATGTAGAAGGTCAAGGTCTCGATTCGTCAAGATGTTGTAAACAGCACTAGCTCTGAAATGGCCCAGTGAATCGAAGGGATTAGTATAGAATGAATTAGTGTCCTTGTCCCGTGCCACTGCTCACGTTCTTAGGACAAGGAGATACGAACACGGTATGCTAACTTGATGGTGTCCCGAATAGAATAGCCGCTTTGTGCACTCGGCCAAGCTGATCCCAATCATGGAGCGCGGAGCAGCACAGCGCCGGGCGTCATACATGGAGGTCCCCTCCCGGTACGGGCTGACGATAGGCTTGGGGGGCTTGCGCGTCAATAAGTGGAGTGACACACCACGGCGTTTCTAAAATGTGGGACGGCTGGGCGCGTCAATGATGCAAGGTCTTGGTTTGTGCGGGGTCAATGCGCCGTCAGGGGCGGCAGGAACAACCGACCGCGGCTTCGCGAGCAGCTGCCGCGTGAAACCAAGGGGGCTGGTTTCAGATATGACGGCACCCCATCGTGGATACATCCATCTTCACACCTCATTCAAAGAAAACATCCAACACCCTGGAGCCTACATTGACGTTAGGCCACCCACTTTGCACGTTTCTACATCGATGTAGGCGGCAAATCTGTTCAGTTTTCTTTTGTGTGAGATGTTCTCGCGAACGTGCTCTGGGTATCTGTGGGTGTAAACTGAGGGCGGTATTCACGATGAAGAGAAGCTTGGGAGTGCACATTGGTACATGAATATCTATTCCTTGGTAATTTGGAGCCTATTCAACCATCCTTGAACATCTTCCACCATGCCTCTCACAATTCTACCTCTTGTTCAACCACCAGAGGAGCAGTACTGGGCCTTGGATCTCATACCCTCGAAGGGGCTTCGCTCCAGCGCGCGAATCTTCTCCACACACGCCTTGCAGGCCAAGGCCTCACAACCAGGACATCTCATGCCGCCGGTGTGAACGGCCATGCAGAAGACGCAATAGTCATCACCGCCAACTTGAAGACGCCATGCCGTGCTCTTGTAGATGCACGTCTGTTGGCCGCAGGGGTGAGACATCTGCACGACCATGCCATGTGCCTTCGCGCCAGGCTTGGGAGTTGGAGGCCCGCCTTCGAACGGACTGAAAACAATATTAGCAAAGATCAAGTTTGGAGATGATGGGCCACATACCTCTCATAGGCCTCAGGGTGCCTCATGCGGTAGGCGGCGTCTCTCTCCTGCCATGCGGTATACTCCTTGCCCAAGTAGTACTGCCAGCTTGCCTCATATGGCTTGCGGAACGGCTTCTGAGGCGGCGGGCTTGCTCTACCGGACTTGTATGCTCCACCAGCCTCGTAGTTGGCGGGGCCTTTGCCACCGAAGTTCTCGTTACCGGCATCATGGTTCGTCTGCTCAGTGGGAGCGCCAGTCTGGTACTTGTTACGCATGTAGGTGCGGTCGTATTCGGTGCGGTACTCGGTGTTGGTGAGCTGCTCGAAAGCCTCACGAACGCGGCGGAAGACATCGGCATCTGCTACACCGGACTTGTCGGGGTGATGCGTCTTAGCGAGTTCACGGAATGCCTTCTTGATGGCATCAGTGGAAGCGCCAAGCTGGAGACCGAGGTCCGCGTAGTAGTCTTTGAAAGTGTTAGTGGCCATCGCGAAAGGTATTAGCAAAGAAAAGAGGTTCAGCGAAGACGTTCAGCAAAACGATGAGGCTCAGCGAAGCAGTGAGGTATCAAGAGCTTGGTCAAAGTGGAGAGACGAGGCTGAGGATCGATCGAGAGTGACCCGGATATCTGGTCTATCTCCCGCTGCGATGGTCCTTTTGGTCCGCTTGCCTCAATACGGATAGTTGCCTGTCAGGCACCTACGATTACAAACAGTCACGTCTCTATTTCCGGCAGGTGCGCCATCTCTAGGTGACTGAGAATACCATGAAGGAGAATCTGAGGCTCTCATTGGCTGCGCGACCGGAAATACAGGCTACGATGGTTGTACAGACGACGAGATTTGAGCAGAATGGCGCGGTTTTGAACCGGAGAGAAGCTCCGTGTAGGCGCTATTGACTCAAGTGGGATAATGGTATTGTGGGTATACAAACGGTCGTGATGCCGAGGCACTAACCGAAGGGTTCATGCCATACTGGCATACCTCAACATATGGAGCTCATCTACTCCAACGTGGACGTCGCGCTGTCGCTACCCCTTTCTACTTCTGATCAGACTACGTAGGTAGGTACCGGATCGCTCGCAGTCGACGCACCATCCCAAGGCCTTCAGTGTGAAGTCTCTATCAGCTCCCAAGCTATCTAGATAGCCAGGTTATCTCGGACTGCGCTGCTCAAACTCCGCATCCAGCATCACACGCCAGGCGACCCTTCCATCTGCGCGTTGAACATTTGTACTCGCGTTTGCTCGGCTCACATTACTTTGCGTCCTTCAGCTTCATGCACCGCTCCCTGTCGTTCGAACTACTAGCACAAAAGATGTCGGACTCGTGTTTGGCTGTTGTAGGCTGGACGCGATCAGGTCAGGGCTGCACAATATCATGGTCTTTCTTCATTTTTAGACCAGAGGACTCCGCGCTCTGCAAAACCCCCATGATCTCCCCGGACCGATCGAAGAATTAAGCACAGTCCTCGAACATTGGGTAGTCCTGTCCATTCCTTACGCCGAAGTCGCAATAGATAATAACATTAGCGCGGCAATAGGTGGGTAGGCTTGCATTGGCGTCCTGTGTGAGCCACATCTGCTTTGCTCAATCTGACGTCTTGCTCGTGGTCGACTTGGTATCTCGCATTCACGAATAGCATGAGAAGTGTGGCTATGGGTGATTGCGTCTTTGGCCTGGGCAGCGGAGATAAGATCTCGAGACATTCTTATGGGCCGACGTATTTCATACCGCGATAAGCAGCGACGACGATCACACAAGACGATGTATACTTTGGATTTGATCACTCGGCGTACAGTAAGAAGATTCCTTAGGGGCACAAGCCTTCTTTTGCGGCAATGAAGGTGCTCGTAGAAGATTCTAGATGTACGTTGAGTAGGTCAGTCTTTACGTGAGAGTGATGCGGCGCGTAAGTAGGTATGTTTGTCGGTCTACGAACAGGTGATTTACGTCACACTATTGTCTCTCGTGACTCTCATCAAACTTATTGGGCTTTATCAGTGGCGCTCTTAATCCTCCTGCACAATGTGTACCCATCGCTCGACTTTCCCATCTGATTTCCGCTAAGTGGTCTTCTCCATGTCTTCACCTACTTCATTGACAAATGGTCGCTCCATGTCTGCACCTACTTTATTGACGAATGGTCACTGCATGCCTCTCGCAGTGCAACCATTGCCCGAGCCGGCGGTACAAAAATGGGTCGTGTGTCGCCGCATACCCCCGTATCACTTTACTCTGGGTTTCACCGGCATACGATGCATCGATCAGCATGCCTTGATACATCAAAGTACGTTTACGGAATGTGTCTGCAACGATCTTGACACAGCGATAAACGAAGCGAATCGAAGGGCGGCAAATTACATCGCAAGTCAAAATGTGGGCTGGGTCAATGAAATCTCTCTAGATGGAACGCATTACTGGATATGGAATCACGCTCAGCTAAGGAACTTTGATAACTTCATAGCGGTATACTACGTGGAGGGCCCGGTCGATGAATTGTGACCGAAGGTGCTGTTATGGGAATATCACACTCACTGGTAATCTTGTACTCAGGCGTCTGAGACAAAGATCATTCCGGAGACCACGATTGCGATCTAGAATTTCGCTGGATACGGAAAGGAAGGATATAGCAGTACTCTATCAGTAAAGCGAAAATGTCATCTGGTGAGGTTCCCGCACACGGGTACTAGACTCAGACTCATGCGTTGCAGTCTGTGGTTTTTGTCCTCGTTTCGCTTTGCGCATGTATCCTAGGTACCGTCATGACTTGGAAACTGCCAAGCGAACATGTACTCAAGCCGCTCGCCGCTAATAGAGACGACGAATTACAGCACATCGACCCTGTAGCTCACAGCACCTGGAGCGCGGTGATTACTGAAAGAGCGTAATTGTAGCGAATGACGTACTGGAAGAAAGGGAAAGAAAAGGTTCCGTGCGCCACAACGTGACTAAACCGGGCAAACGATTTTGAAGTTATTCCCAAGATATTCCGCCCGTCCTCCTTGATCGCACACAGAACCCTTTCGATCAAACAGGACCAAACAAGTATCTCCTTCGCCATGGCCGACAAGCGACTCCTCTTAGAATTCCTCAAGGCGCAGGATGCGTTGAGAGAGTAAAAGCCCCACTATCAAATTCTTCGTCTTCATCTAACACATATCCAACAGGCCACCTGCTATGGTCACTTTCCTCCACCGCCTGCCAAACAGTGGAGATGTCGCACAAGCAAAACTATGTCGAGATCTCGTTTTCGAACGCTCAGCAAAGATTGCCCAGCAGTGCAAGAAGATCCGCGAGGACAAGGTGGACATGAGAAGCCGGCCGCCAGGTCTCATCAGTGACTACATCGTCCTCCTTCGCGACAACAAGCCTCCCCGACGACAGTTTCCGACTGCCGGCGACCAGACCATGGAAGCTGTCGCCAGGATTCGCTACATCACTTTGAGCAGTCTTTACCTCTTCTCCGTGGAAATGGAAGACTCTACCTCCGCTCAGATCGTGTTTCGCGCTATTGTAGACAACTTCCACTTTATCTGGCCGAATGGCTTCCGATACCACCCTGGACCTGACGTGATCAACCATGTCTATTACTACACTCGGGCTTGGGACCCCTTGCGCTATTTCCTAGCAGACTGCTACGTTGACTTCGCCAACATCAAGTGGTATATCCCCCACCGGAACTTCCACAAGGACTTCATGGCCAACGTCTCATTGGGCCATTCGAGGCGTCGTAGCCTTGCACATGGCCCTTCCAGAACTGCTGCCCCGCGGAACTACATCTTCCCCCAGCAGCTCATCCAGACCGCATCCAACTCCGCTAGGAAGTCTACAAGGTAAGCACTTGTGAGGCTTATAGAACGAATAGAGAGCTAACAAGACGACTAGGCACGGTAAGAAGGGTCTTGGACGGCGCAGGGTGTCGATGTAATTGTCGCAGAAGCATGTCGGTCCGATTGAGGAACCTCAGCAGACCAGAGGTGGGTATCATGGGGTCTTGAGACTGACGGCTTGGGTCGGGAAATAGATGTAGCGGTCAACAGAGGTACAGCATGTAGCCAGATATGCATACCCAAAGACACTGCTCCAGTGTACAATTGACTAGCGTCCGTGTCTCTTTCCCAGGATACCCGGGTAGCAAGCTACGAGCTCCAGTTCCCCTATAGCAAACAACGAAATCGCCTCATTTCTGTCGTACTCATCCCCATTGGTCGTATTGCGGAATCGTTGGAATGTAGCTCGCCGTGTCGATATGGAAGCTTCTCGTGCACAGCGTGGCTCACGTGCGCGAAGGCGACCTCGGGAGGTAGTAGCTCTCCATTTCACACTTGGACGAGGTCACACCTTTCGTGAAAGTGAGGCAAGAACCCGGGAATGATAGTTGATAGATGGAGATGATGGCTGTACACGCGCTGTTGCGATAACCGACAGCTTCGCGATGTTGTCACTGGGTGACGTCGCGGATGATCAGGGAGATCTCGCCCGATCACGTTAGCGTGAAACTTCACTTGCGGACCCTTCAACCGGCGCAGCGCCATGCTTTCTTTTCTCACCTTATCGGCAGCCACGCAAAACCCTCAATCGTGACGAGACTACCTGCCCGAAAACATTGAGCGACTTTGAATCCTTTTGTCGCGACGCGCGAAGCGCATTGAAGTTCGACAGACGGCAGCACCCTCCGCCAGTCACGCTCCAGACGTGAGGCTTATCTACTTCTGTCGCGCTGCCGCAACCCCCGGAAGGACCCGCTCTTTTTTGTGCAGCTTGAGGAAACCTCACTACCGCTATTACTTAAGTCTCATATGTCAGGCCCAACATCAAACCCAGACTGGAACAGAAGCGGCAGTCCTGCCTACGGCACGTTCACTCGGCCACCGTTCAATCCGAATCCCACCAAAAGCCACGACAGTAATGACAGTGCTGTTGCACCCTCCAGCAATGGTGGTGAGGAGGTCTCACCGAAGCGTCGGCCTTCGCCTCAGCGGAAGCCATCAAAACACATCGAATTCAGAAAGTACTTGAAGCGCCCTCATATGATGGAGACGCAGAGGACGCTGAGCGATGCATTACGATCGGCGAAGAACAGGGAGGAACAGGAGACATTACTCCCCGAGGAGGACTACGCTGGATCTGATGGGTGCTTCAATGGGCAGGGTGAGCCTATGATTCCTAGGACAGCCAGTACGCCTGGTCCGAGCAACCACACAAGGACGTATTTCAATATCCACAGGTAGGTCAACGTAGTTGATGTGAGTCGCACCGCGGACATTGACCATGTTCTAGGATACGACGTCTCGTCTTGGCTGTCATCGAAGATCCGTACACGGTGGATCAGCTGCGAGAGCCTCGTATGAACGTTCTCATTGTAAAACCACTGGTTGACCGTCTTTACGATGAAGATGACATATCCATCGTGTACTGTCTACTCGTCAATCGCATGCAGTTTCTTCGGGAACAGCAATTCCAGCAACATCATCAAACTGTCGATTTGACGCGTGCCAATCTTTGCGAGCTGGTCGCCATGAAGGTGCTGCGACGGCACGACGAAGAGTCTACGGGAAAAGCTGGCCTACTACTCTTAGCACAGATCATGGTCGCTCCTTTCCAGCCGTTCCAAGGCGCGCCCGAAGAGCGTTGTCCACCGCGACACATATCAGAGTACCAGGGCCAGGGTGACAATGAGGGTAAATTGACGGCGCTGGAAGTGGCTATCGTCTCCGAAAGTAAGGTACTACTAGCTGGCTCCGCGAGCCAAAAGGTCATTGACGCTATCTATCGGGGACGGATCGTATACACTCCGACCGTCTATATGGATATCATACCGGATCACTACAAGTATAAGCCCATCTCGCTTTACGATCCACGCAAGGCACCGACACTCAATCAGTATCGGCTCATGGTACCGAGAACGCGCAACATCATCGAAGTTGTACAGTTCTTCATACTGCTCGCACTCTATTGCTGGTGTATGACCATGCGACAAGATCATTACCTGACTATCGCCGAGATCACGTTCTTACTCTACGGCAGCGGCTGGGTTCTAGACGAACTCATATCATGCCTTGAGCATGGCTGGGAGGTACACACACAAGAACTTTGGGCTTTTCTGGACGTTACATTCGCCGGCATATTTCTCATCTATCTCGGCATGCGGTGCCATGGGTGGATGACGAATCAAGACGAAACGGGTAGACAAGCCCTTGACGTTCTTGCTGTCGCGTCCCCAATATTGTTCCCACGTATCGCATTCAACCTTATGCCCGAGAACATGCTGTTCATTGCTCTGAGGGCGATGGTCAAGGAGTTCACAGCACTGAGTCTGATCGCTGTATGGTGCTTTGGCGGCTTCCTCTTGGCGCTCAAATGGCTGAGCATCAGCAACCCCGAAGTCGGCTACGAAGATTCACCAAACTCCATCACTATCTCCAAGTGGATGCTCTGGATTTGGTTCGGTCTGGATGGCCAAGGCATCGATGAAGCTCCTGGGTTCCATGAGATTCTCGGTCCTACCCTGATGGTGATCTATGCTTTCCTGGGTAACACGCTATTCTTGACAGTCCTTGTCTCGATTCTGTCCAACACGTTCAGCAAGATCGCAGCAGATGCGACGGCCGAAATCCAATTCCGCCGCGCCGTGCTCACTTTCGAAGGTGTCAAGTCCGATTCGCTATTCGCCTACCGCCCACCCCTTAACCTATTGGCGTTCATTATTCTACTCCCTCTCAAGTTCATACTTTCGCCCCGCTGGTTTCACAAGATCAACGTCTCAGCGATACGTATATCGAACTTCCCTATTCTCCTCGCCATCAACTACTATGAGCGTAGGTATCTGTGGAAGCCCCGTCGCCACCTCAGCATCAACGGCCCTGGACCCTCCAAACGCACAACATGGCTGCAAGACATCGGTTTCTGGAGGAGCTGGAAGCAATTGAGTCCGCACGCTGATTTGCAGGCCGTGTTTGAGGAGGAGCCACCGGAGGACGTAGTGCATAGAATCGAAGAGGAGGATGACCTTGAAGACGCTATCCTCGAAAACAGTTTCGCAGCGAATGCCATGGGTACTCGTAGTGTGAGTCCAGGAAGTGCCATGACGGGAAGAAGGAGGAGGTTGAGTAGTGTGTGGCCAGGGCCGGGCGCTTAGGAAGGGTTTCGGCGGTCTACACGCTAGATCGTACCTTGGGGGTTTGCGGCTATCATGTTCCACAGACTATAGTGAATTTCGGTGTCTCGTATTACCCCATCAATTCAAATCATACATCTTGATCCATGAACGTGTGTGTTGTCGCATATCAGTCGCTTGTCGATTAGGCCCATCGCGATGCAGCACCCCACTCCGTACTAACGCCGAGATCCGCACCCAACGTCGAGCTATTACCCCCAGCTTATTGCGCATCGAACCCGTTCGAGATAGTATCGCGACGATAGTATATCTTATTACCCCCAGGATACTACTCAATTGACCCTCTGACCATCCGCGGCCTTGCAAAACCGTGCTCTTGTTCGACGAAGCTGCGCGGCCGATCCGCACCGCACATTCTTTCTCCGGCGGCTAACGCCTGCGGCCGATAAGCATCACCACAACAAACTCTGGTAAAGATTCCATCTGGTCTTGCGCCCAGAAGAAAGAGAGTGACTCACGACTGGGTGCCTGATCTGGAAAATATATGCGACGGTGTTGATTGAGGATATATAAAGCGCGTCGACAGCTTAATCAAAAGAGTAGCAACATCAACACCGACAACCTCGACATCACAACTAAACGCTGAACACCACCTCAAGTCTAAAGATGGCGGACATCAACCCGCTCCCCTTCTACCCGCTCCCTTCACGGGCCTCTCTACTATCACAATTTTTGGGCCAAAAGCTCGAAGACCTGCCCACACCAGCCATCGTGCTCGACCGCGCCATCGTACGGCGAAACTGCGATGCGATGCTCAACATCTGTGCAGAGCTCAAAGTCGGGTTCCGCGCCCACGTCAAGAGCCACAAGACGCTTGAGCTTTCTCAGATGCAAGTAGGCGCAGAGCAGAGCCAACCAGCGAATTTCATCGTTAGTACAATTGCGGAGGCGGAGAACTTGTTGCCGTACTTGTGCTATGCGCAGGGGGTGGGAAGGGAAGCCAGTGTATGTCCCAAATATCACCATCAAAAAAGTATTACTGACGTTTGCTCTCAAGGTACTTTACGGCGTACCGGTCCCTCAATCTGGAATTCCACGCCTCATTTCTCTGGCCTCAAAATTGCAGCCGAGATCGGTCAGTGTCATCATCGACAACGAGGCGGCTTTTCTCAAGTTCCACGAGCGACTCGCTGCCTCTGATACGGAGCTGGAGATAGGAGTTTTCATCAAAATCGACACGGGCTACGAGCGTGCTGGCATCAAGACTTCATCTCCGGGTTTCCCATCACTTGTCAAGACGGTAGTAGAGAAGAGCCAAGAGCCAACATCTGGATGCTTCTTGCAAGGCTTCTACTCGCACTTCGGACACTCGTACGGTGGATCTTCAGAAGACGATGCCGCGAACGGTCTCATCGAGGAACTGGTCGGTCTAGAAACAGCAATCAAGGCTGTTCCCGAGAGCTTTGACGGAAAGTTGGTACTGAGTGTAGGCGCAACACCCACAGCGACAGCAGCACAGAATATGTTGTCCAGCTCCAGCCCCAAGGTCCAGGAGTTCCAAGACGTACTCCAACGTCTGCAGAAAGATCACGTTGTTGAGCTGCATGCAGGGGTATACCCGTTGCTAGATTGCCAACAAGTCGCGACACATGCTAGGCCATCGACTTCATCTAGTGGAGCCACGTCATCCTTCCAGCCTCTCTCCAAATCTAACATTGGTATCCGGATGTTGCTCGAAGTAACAAGTGTATACAATGAGCGATCGAAGCCTGAAGCTCTAGTATCCGCGGGCTCTCTAGCGATGGGTCGCGAACCTTGCAAGTCCTACCCCGGATGGGGTATTGTTACGCCTGCACTAGGCAATGCTTCCGCTAAGCACATATACGACGAGCGAGAGGGCAAGACGGGATGGATCGTTGGACGCATCAGCCAAGAGCATGGTATCTTGACATGGGAGGGCGATAGGAGCGAATGCAACGAGTTGACGATCGGGGATAAGGTTATGGTCTGGCCAAACCATGCTTGTGTGGCTGGCGCTGGGTTCGGGTGGTATCTTGTGGTCGACTCGGACGCGGGTGGAGATACGGTCGTGGATGTCTGGGCCCGATGGAGGGGCTGGTAATCGGACACAGGTGTAGGTTGAGGCGTTATGATCGCTCGATATTACTCGGCTTCCGATGCTATAACCCATGTCAATATAGTTGTAAGAGAACCCCATTCATACATCCAAAGCGATGCTGGGTGATGGGACTCGTATGCCCTCGTATTGTTGGACCTCAACCGGCGTCGTCTCGACTCTGCGCTGCCAGTATCGCGCGTGGATGGCAACAACTCAAAAAGTAACGAGTCTGGCGTCTCCAATTGCCCAATCTGCGCGTGTAGTTTGATGACTTTGACTTTGCTCACACTCCGAGTTGACATTCCTGCAGGCTTGTACGACTCGCGCAGCATCTGGTCCTGGCGCTGTCGGCAAGAAAAGCCGCTGACGACTTCCGCCAGTATTGTCCTGCCCATCGCGTATGTGTGCGCGGATCGTTCTGCAGTCTTCAAACCCGTCTGATCCGATCCGGGACGAGTCGCATTTCGCGGCGTAGAATGTCCGGCACAGCTACATCTCGTTCGTCGGGTTCGGGTTGCGGCGACGGGATGGAAGGACACGAGTTTCGTGGTTTGCTACTGTAGCGTCGCGAGAGGGTAGTTCGCGCCGTTGTTTCTTGTAACGTTGGTCTGCATCTTGATCAAACTTTCTATTGTTGGTGCCTGCCAGCCGCTCTCTAGCCCAGCGCCAGAAGCATGTTACACGGGCTGGTAGATGGAAGAAGTGATGGTCGCTGGGTGAAGCTTGCCGATCGCGTGCCCTGTGATTGGATGCTCGTGACCCGTAATATGCTTGCCAGGCACAAGCACAAGTTTGTAGTTATGCGCGTGCATCCCAAAGCTTGGGATCCATAGCTTCCCGCGGAGATCGGCCAGGAACCGTGGCGCTTGGTAAACTCACGTTGGAGCCCATTCATGACGTCTGCTATGGGTTGCGCCATTTGGCAGCTAAAACATCAATCGGGATATGATAAGCCTCGGCACTTGACCTGACCGAGTTGGAAAACGGCGACATGGCGGGATCGTCGCTCAGGGCAGCCATAGGAAAGCTTGGGGGCGTTCCTGGGTGTGTTGCTGGCGGCTGCAATGCGTCTTCTAGCGCACACAGTGAGGATGCCACGGCCAAAATGCCAAACCGCCAAATCACCTGCTCGACACGTTGCAGCCAGCTAAAGGCCGCGGGCGGTCTAGAAAACGGATATCTGTAGTAAAGGGCGCCGCTGGGGATAGGCACTGCCAAAGTTTATTCTTGTTTGAGGCTTGCCCGTCTGCTCCTAGTCGTGAAGGCTGTATGGTGGAGAGTAGCCATGGCTTCCCCGCCCTGCCTCTGGATACCAACCGTCTCGGGCACTAAGGCATCCGCCAGCCTGCTTGCGGGCAAGCCTCCTGCACTACCTGCAGACCTCCTGGCGACCAGAAACCCCCCGTCTCTGTGCCAGATCCCAGGCTGATCTGTGACCTGTGACCTGATGACTGACGAACCGAAGGGGTCCTTGAACCTTAGGACCGTGTCCAGTCTTCCTTCCGCCATCTCCGGCACCTTCAACATTTCCATCCCCTGCGGCGTAGACTCTGCACACACAATGCCATCCTGCACCATGCGTCTTTAAGAAGGCCCGACGACGATACACCCTCCAGCGCCCCGGCCTCGACAACCCAGTGTTTCGTGCTTATGCACAGCCCATATCCTTGAACTGCGAGTTTGGGCTTGCATTGGCTTTGGCTTCTGTAGCACCATAATCCGAGCTGGAGTAGCATCCACTCGCTACTCGCCATGGTTCCTTTTCGACGCTTATCGCAGAGGGGCCGTCGCAGCTTCGACAACCGCGACTCCTACGAATGGCAAGACGAGCGAGACAAACGCATCATGACGGCCACCTTCCCCATACACCCCCTCTCCTCCATGCAGGCGCCCTTTGAGGAGTCGATGCTCGACGCCACTGGCGAAACGGGGCACGTTCCCTTCGCCATTCCCAAGAAGAGCGTTAAGACGCGACAGCAAATGCTGTGCAGAGAGGAGAATGCCTCTGAGCCCTCGTGGAACTTCACATACAACTGCCACTGGAGGAGCAACGCAAAGGGCAAATTTCATCCCCTAACAAAGACGGTCGCGCAGATCATCTTTGGTGTCCACCTGCTGCATCAGCATC
Organism: Alternaria novae-zelandiae; assembly: GCF_023758075.1. Taxonomy (NCBI): domain Eukaryota; kingdom Fungi; phylum Ascomycota; class Dothideomycetes; order Pleosporales; family Pleosporaceae; genus Alternaria; species Alternaria novae-zelandiae. Next base: position 1,552,830 of record NW_026056962.1, on the reverse strand, counting down.
TGGAAAAGTCCGTCGCCGATGTCGCCGACATATTGCTCAAGCATGTCAATGAGCTCGACAGTTTCCTGCAGCGGGCGAATGAAGACCTCGAAAGCAGCATGAAGGACATGCTGTTCCGGCATAAATGTCTAAAGGTGCCCATGGAACACGTAAACGAATTCGATCGCCTCCTCGAAGACCGCTCATACCGCGCCCAACTCCTCGACGGCAACATCGTAATCGAACGCACCATTGGGCGCATGTCGCAACTGCTCAACGACTACCTGATCGACATCAACGTATTTCGCGAAGCCAACCAGGAGCTCGATCTATACCTAGGCGATGTGGGAGACGAATGGACATACCGCAATGAGGATATCGGGCGCATATATTCAGCCATGTGTGGCAACACCGGAGGCTGGTCGCAATTCTTGCAAAGCCTCGTAGCAAAGGCTGAAAGGCTGGGCGTTGTGCTCGTACAGGTCAGCAGTTATTGCAATGAGATCGAGAAGCGGTGTGGCGCTGCAAGTCGCAGAAGTTTGGTATGTTCGCTGCCGGAATCCGCTTCGAACCCGCTTCGTGGGCTATGTTCTCAGCTGGAGCTTCGCTAACAGCCCTAGATTGCGACACGTACATCTTCACGAAATTCGTCCAATTCGCGCGAGGCACGCCCATTTCGAAACTTTGCCAACAACAAACCTCTTCCAACCCCCCCACCCGAACGTCCGCCATTCATGAGCGCATCATCATCCGGTAGGGAGACGCCTGCCAGCTTTGGCACACCCCAGCGACATTCGACTTTGCGAGCGAGGCCGCAGCAGCAACAGTACCAACAACAGCAGCAGCAGCCCGAGATCACAAACGCATCCGATTCCACCACAGAGACGCCCAAACGGAGCGAAGACTCGTCTTCTGCGTCTGCCGTTTCCAACACAGACGTCGATGTACGACGTCAGGCAAATCAGTCCGGGTACTACCGTGATGCCTGGCGCAACGACGAGCAACGTGACGGAGCGACACCGCATGCAGAGTCTAGTGGTGCAACACATGTTCCGGGGCACCAGCATAAAGTGTCTTCGCCATCTAACCTATCTGCAGAGGAAAGCGCATCAGCAACGAAACGCATGTCGGCGAAACCACAAAACGGAGAATACAGTCCGCCTTTGACCGGCAAAGATTCGGCATATTGTTCTGTGTCAGGCGCCTCAGCCGTGTCACCGGGCTACGCATCGCCACGCTCCGTGTCCTCCATGTCGTCGCGACAAACTGCCCAATTTGGTCTTTTCCCTAGTCGAAACTTGAGTACGCCGAAAGGTTCCATGTCGAGTCGATTAGGTGCCAGCTCTCCTACGTTCAATCGTCCTGAGCAAACCCCAAAGGCTGCAGACATGCCAAGCCGACCACCAACCTCTCTGTCCACGTTCTCAGATGCTTCGAACAAGCGACTTTCCAAGCGAAGTAGCTTCTCATCTCTCAAACGGCTATTCACCAAGAAGAAATCTGGCGATATAGGTCCTATCGCCGAGTGATACCCTCTAGTTTGATCTTTGTTATCCCTTGTCCCGTCCTTGGTCCTCTTGTCTGGCGTTGCAAGGCTATATACCCCTTTGACTTTGCGTTTCTGTGTATTACGCAATCCAAATCTCATAGTCTTTGCCGTGGTTCTGCCCAGCGTTCTCGATGGCTTCGTGGGGCTTTCGCATGTATATATTTTCGCCCCGGTAGATGTAACGCGGTAACGAGCAACGTGTAATGTCTTTAACTTCGTGTGCGGACGTCATCGCGGCAGAAGGCGGCGCCGTGCGGAGGACGTCGGTGATGCGGTGGTCTGGTGTGCTTGCTGGGGGCAGTTTCGGAACGGGTTGCTGTTGGATGCTGCGCTATCCTGCGCATGGTGGGCAGCTGGGGTGCGAGAAGGAGAAGCGAAGAGCTGCTGGCTGCTGGCTGCCGGTTTGGCGCCACGGGTGGTAGGCCCGCCGTAGGGGTAGGTATGGGAAAGCTGTACGCACAAGTAGGTAGGGACCATTCTCATATGCATCTCTGCTACTGACCCTTTCTGTATCGTCTCTGTATTCCTTCTGTGTCTGATGTCTCTGCCTTCCTCTGCGAGATGCTGGCGGGGTAGGGGTAGCCTTTGCCGTAATGGACGTGAAGGAGGCGCGAGTCTCGCTATCAAAACAACGTCTCCGCCGAGCTCCCTCCGTCTCCTCTACCTTGCCCCCACCCACAACAGCACCACACTCGACAGCTTTCTCCTTTTGGCGGAGATGTTGGCGAGGGTTGTGTAAAGGTCACCCGCTTTTGTCTTTCTTGGATACTCGCCGCCTTGTGCAGTATCGCTTCTTCTTTTTGGTTATACCAATAACTACCACATCTTTTGGCAGCGCCGCAATCAGGAGAGCCACCACTGCAGCAGCTTCGCTCACGCCCTGCGTGCAACCTTTGCTTGCTCTCCTCGCAGCGACTTTCGCAGCCGACGGCAGTATGCCGCTTTTCGATCAGGATCCCAACGGCGGCGGCCGCAACTCGCGAGCCTCCAACGTCTCTGCCATGAGCCGAGCATCAGGTAAACCCGTATCGCGGGCACCCAGTGCAGACCTTCAACCTCTGAACCGCGGCGTCACGTCCATGCTCCGCACCGAGACCGAGATAGGCGACGTTAGCATCGGCCGTCCTAAGTTCGACGACTTGTCTGCCATGAGCAACGCACCACGTCCGCTGCGTTCGCGCGCGACCAGCAGGATGTCGCAAGTTTCTTCCACGTCCAACACTTCCAGTCGGGGCAGTAAGCAGCACTTCCGTTCCTACCCCTCCTCGTCTTCTGCACCGCGCCAGCCAATGCAACACCATGGGCCCGTGTATAATGCCGACACGCTGTCTCCAACGATGATGAACGCCACCGGATCATCGCCTTTCAACAACCGAAGAGACAACCGCGACAGGGACGCGCATCGCTCGCACTCGATGACGAATACCATACAACCCCCAGCGTACGGTCTCTCCAGCAACAGGTCTATTCCCAGCTTGCGCCCTCGGCCAGCGTCCCGATCTTCGAACCCAAGCCCATACTATGCACACCCCGCCGGGGGTGGTTCCAGGCAGCCTGTTCCATACTCGCGATCGGTCCAGTCCGCCATGAGCGACGACAGCGGAGTACACTTCCAAGGGCCGCGGGGCTACGACGGTCAGCGACTGCCCTATGCTGGCCACGCACAAGGCTACGGCAACCCAGGATACACAAATCATACGTATCGGCAGCAGCATGCTGGACAAGGACAAGACCAACGAGGCTTCCACAACGGACAGGGCCCCGGGCAGATGAGGACCAAGAATCCATCCTCTCGGTCTACGATGAGCCTTGAAGATCCTCCCGTGGAAGACGACGACTTTCCTCCCTACCACGCGGCTTTCGGACAACTCGTGTCTCGCAGGATGACAGGCAACTCCGCCCGCGAGCCTCGTTCAGAAGATCGAAGAGAGCGCAGGCGTCAGGATGAACATCAGCCACCTTTACCAGCCGATCACCGCCAACGGATCGCTGCTGAACAAGCTCGTCTCAAGAGGTCTGCGCCTGCTTCCATGTCCAGTTTTAACACAAACTTGCGTACCGAATCAGAGCCGCCATCGTCCGACATGACGATGCCACCAACTCCGAAAGATGGTAGCTCCATGGAAGTGCACCGAAACCTCGATAGAATCAAGGTCTTCAAAGCCGCCAACCCGAACCGCCTTGTTATTCAGGAAGAGTATCCTTCAGTACCATACTACGACACGGGTGATCAGCTCGGACCTGTGGAGTCTGCTGACCCAGGGACGGAGGCTAATCCAGTCGGCTTCATAGACCGGAAGATAACCACTGTCGAGCAGTCTCGTCAGGCTGGGGCGACATTGAAGAGTGATTCTTTTTTAGGACAAGAGGCACGACCAATGTCGATGGAGGTCGTGTCTCCCCACCTAGACAACATCGCTACCATTACCGTGAGGGATTGCGAAAAGACCTCGATCTCGATCTCGAACGCGAACGCGAGGCCGAGCGCAAAGCCCGGAAGCATTCGCGAAAGCGAAATTGCGGAGCTCCCAGCGTCCCCAGTAGCTCACCGCATCACAAGGAATTTGATCCTAAGAGGTCTGGAGGCTTCAACGACGGGCGATATCCAGTCTTCGATGGAGTTAGTAACCTCTTCGGGGCCATCTCCCTCGCTCCCGAGCAAGCCTCCATCTCCGTCAAGAAAGTCCCCCGTTCCAAGGTCTCCGACACAACCCTCAAGGCCAAAGTCTCCGATACCACTATCAAGGCCAAAGTCCCCGACACCGCAATCACTGACGACGTCTCCGACACCGCAGTCGCCGACAAAGTCGCTGACAACACGGTCGCTGACACGAAGGTCGCTGACTCCGGGGCCTCTGCCGCTGTCGAAGACCAATGAGGTCACCCATTCGTGTGATATACCTGTTAAGAAGTACTTTGTATCTGATATACCTCGTGGGGCCGTATTGCATTCGGCAGACCGCGGAGAAAACCGCCACAGTATCTTATCGCAGACTGGATCCAGCATCCTCGACTCGTCCACTCTTGAATTCGCGATCCAGCATTCCATACCAACGGCCAATAGCGGTGGCTTCCAGAACGAGCCCGGTGTCAAAATTCATGCTACCACGAACATGTCTCTCAGTCCTGGTAATAGTACCGGCGATGGCATGTCGGATGTTCTTGCAGGATATCAGGGATCTGATTATAAGAACGAGACCGACGCTTTGGTACGAATCGAGACGGCCAACGAGAGCACGTATGAGGAGCACACAGATGCTTCAACAGAAAATGACATGAAGCCGCTGCCTCTTGCCCTTCGATCCAGAAGTAGCCACGCACAAGGGTCGTCCGATGAGCTGTCCTTCAAGTCTTGTACCGATCTGCCAGATGTCTCTTCAGGCTTGATACCATCCGAGCCAGGGAAAGAAGACATCAAAGCGTCTTCCACATCCGCCATTGACTTTGCGCCGCAGCGAGATACGGTATCGAAGGAAGCAGACACTCATTCTTTTGCGACTGGTGTGCACCCTATCCGTGCTAGTTTCGCAGCTCCGCCTCGACTCCAAACGTCCAACCTAGGAACGGTGGTCTTGAATCAGGGCAGGACGATTGTGGAGGCACCCTTGTCCAAGCCCTCTTCTGCTATGCTTCGCAAACAGCCTCCTATACCGCGTCGGGAATCCAGCTTTTCTATCGTAGCGAGCAAATTGCGGACTAGCTCCAAGCAGAGCATGAAGCAAGGCTCGATATCGGTATCTGGTTCGTCATCCACGCTGGGCACTACGCACCAGGGGCCAGCGGTACCGCCCCGAGAGTCAAGCACTTCCAAGGAGGCCCAACGTGTGCACGCCGCAGTCTCGTTCTTGATGCGTCCACTACCGTTGCGCTTTGCCAGGTCTCGGAAGTATACTGACCAAGAGGAGCTACCGAAGTCAGATGAGACGGTCCCATCTGCTTCCAGTTCGAGTCAAGACACGGACGGCGTCATCAGTCTCAATGAGATGACCAGCTCACCGCCGCCCGCCATGGAGGTAAAGAAGACGCCGCAAGCACCGTCGACCAGGCCAAAAGGTGTACCTGTTGCGAAGACGCGAGCTATCAGCTTCGACACTCCGAAAGCTTGCAACCCATCCAAGATGCCCGGTAGTAGCCCGGCTCCTGTTGCGCAACCAATCGACAGCCCGGTTCCTGCGATTTTGGAGCCCTCCTCTGTGTACTCGATCCATGACACCTCCTCAGGCTCATGTGTAGACTCCGCGGATGGACTTCCGGTAGCCCAAGAGCCTGGCCATCGTGACAGCCAGACTACGACACACCTCGATTGGAATGGATATAGGCCTTCCTCCCACGGTGGTGGCCTCCAGCAGGTGTCGCTACGCCCTCTGAGCGGTGTTGGAAATGTTTTGAATTCTTTGGGATCGGGTCCTTTGTCCAACATCCAAGAGAATACTACGACGGACCTCAGATTATCCGGATATAGGTATCCTGGCCCTGCGCGTTATCTGCCTGACCTGAAGGAGGAGTCGCATGAGGACTCGAGCCTCAACACGAGTGCCAGCAATCTGAAGAGCTCGAGTTACCGCTTTCCGTTCGGCGCGCCCTCGGGGGTCAGGGCTTCGGGAGAGGAACCGATCAACTTCTCGGGAAGGTCGTCTACAGCGTCGCATCGTCGGAGTGCTGTTGGCAGCAACGTGGGTAGCGCGCTCGGACAGGCACACGGTTTGCCTTCGATGCGGTTTAGTCGGATGAATCTGTTCGATGGTCTGACCGAGGACCTTGGCCTTCGCTACTCAAGGTCAATGGAAGAGGTGCCCAATGCGTCGCAGAGGGTGAGCAGAGGTAGTCCGCGGCCTGCATCAGCCGGTGATGTCACGGACCTGCGCCTTTCTCTCGCCGAATTGAATGAAGCGGAGCGCTCAGGGTTGTCAATGCAGCCTACCGCCATGATCAACTTGTTCGCGATGCACCGTGCTCGTTCACCGGAGCTCATGGCAGAGATTGAGCGGCTGACCATACCTTCTGTCGGAGGGCTTACCCAGCGCCTCTCAGAGATCTTCCCGTCGTTGAGGGAATACTACAAGTGCGGTGAGCCAGCCGAGTTTCCGATTGAGGAGGAGATGGAGAAGCACGCATTGGAGGAGATCCATGAGATCCATCCGACGCAGAAGCGCTCGTCTGCTCGACTTCGCCCCATGCGTGGCGTCTCGCACATGGTTGTTATCGAGGACGATCTGTATGATGAGATCACAAGCAAGGAGAGGGGGTGTGGCAGTCCAGGCCGTCCCGACGATGGAGTTGGTGTAAACGGCGCTAGCGAGGCAGACTCAAATACAGGCAGCTCCCCCAAGGACGACGACGCACCGAGCACACCAACAAACAACAAGACGACTCCGCTCCCAGAGCTGCGAGTCCCATCACCAGCTGTTCTCCGTCCGCGCTCACATACCGTCGGCCCTCAAGAGCTTCGCATCTCAGGGGAGTCCGCTCTTTCCGTAAGAAGGTCTCTGAGGTCGTTTGTTTCTACGCCCACAGTAACCGAGACGCGTCCCTGGAATTCAGACAAGAATTATCCCTGGGCGACGTCAACAAACCCCGCTATTGACATATCCCTTCCTCGTCCCGCTGCTGCGAGACACTCTCCTCACCCAGGCCCTTCCCACCTCCGCAACAGACTCTCTGACGCGTCTACCACAAGCTCCTTCTCGACAGCGCAGACAGCCACAGCTTCCCCGTTCGGATCACCGGCCGATAGCACCGCACACGCGCGTCATCACCGCTTCAGCACCTTTGGCCGCAACAGCGACCAGCCACACGCAGTCGGTGAACGCTACCCCACCTCTGCCCTGTCACCTCCTACAGCTATCTTCCGCGACCACCTGTCAGCCTCTGACACTTCTGACGACGAGCACTACGATACCACACGCAAGACTAGGCTCTCGCTCCGCAAGCGCTTTTCGTCAACTCGCAAAGCTACGCTTGACAGCCAATCAAACACTCGAGCTGGTCGAAGCAAGACCAACGCACAAGACCTCGCCTCGCCCGAGTCGACCAAGCAGTCAACCACCTCACTCCTCCAAGATCGTGCCGGTGAAGCTCAAGCTTTCACGTCATCTACCACCGCCAACCGCCATACCTTCCGTGACGCGGAGGGCATGAGAGCAGTTGACTACCGCAAACACCGCATCATCGACCGCCTCAAGACCTGGTGGCACAAGGGCTCGCACCTGATCCGTCAACTTTCAAACCGAAAACACTAAACTAGTACAAGTCTCTCGACTGTCTAGCCATCATGTCTGACACCCCTCCTCAACCCCTCTTCGCCCTCGGACCGAACAACACTTTCCGCTATATCGAGCGTCGCGTGTTCCCCTCGGTTCCTCCCGCAAACCCCCCTACCTCTCCCCCTGCCCCCACCAACACCCCTGTCAACACCAACGGCAACGGCAACACCAACGGCAACGGCAATGGCACCGGTTAAGAGAAGTTGGTAGTTCTTCATGGTTTCTCTTCACTTTTCACTCTTTTCATGATGCATGTACTATAATATGGGAATGATTCACGGAGATATGACAAACGGTCATCAAAGTTCATAGCTAGCTGAGTAGCACACGATAGTAAAACTGGTTCTATAATTACTGCTTACTTTTGAGATGTGATGTTCGCGAGGTCCTGGTAGTTGTCTGGATACCTCAACGTCTTGCTGTCTGTACGTGGTGATGATGCTGAAGTCTGCAAACCTGTTTATATCGTCGAGACTTACTAATGTATAACGACGCGACATCCTCCTGGCTCTACTATGACACCTGCGATAGGCAGGTACGCAGGATGATGTAGGCCTCTAGGCATCTTATGCCGTCGTGATAAGCCAACACCTAAGACCTTGAAGTTTGACAGGCTACCATTTGGAAATTCCTCTGAACATCGAGAGTGCGCTGTGGTCTGCAAGGTGAAGTTGCCGTAAGGAGATGAGGACAGACGTGCGCAGCGGGATGACGACAGGTCCGTGGATAATGAGGACTTATGTGCCACCCACCGTCATGTCATAGTCCTTCAACGCATCATCACTGGCATAAGAGTCACCAGAAAAGGTTATAAAAGAAGTCGTTTCGCTGTTCTCTTCAGCTTCTTTCTTTACCACACTCGGAAAGATAAAGCTACGGGTCAATCTCTTCCAATTCTTTACCAAAGCCCACTACTACCGAAACAACTTCAAACCAACACCAAGCTATGAATGAACGTCTCAAAGCACAATGCGTCGAAATAATGGCAGATAACAACTTTAACGGCTTCTTTCCGATTGGCGACTCGTCGGAAGTATGGGCCCCTAAGAACCCAAATAATATACTGCAGCTTGCCACTCCACACTCAGACAACAAACGCAACGTGTGTCTCATGGCGGCTCACTATCCCCACCCAGACGACCCAGACAAAGAAGGCCGCACCGGGATATCGTATGATCTGCGCGCCCATGACAACCTCGATGCGCTGAGGACATTGGCCAGCAACAAGGGTGTCTTTCAGGGAGTCGAGGACTGTGTGCGCGACAACGGTGCGAGAGTCGTCATGTGGTTCGCAATACGCAAGTGTTACCCAGCAATTCCTGTAATTCTGAATTTGCATTTCTGACTTTGCGATAATAGTGACAAGCGGCAAAGCTGATGTCACCAACGAGGACACGATGATTCCTCTATCGGTCATTTGGGCTTGGGATAAGGCCGATAAGAAGTATGAGCCTACGTCCCTGGTACAAGCAGGTTAGGGTCTTGTTACGAGACGAGCATGTCACTGACGAGGTCACTGGTCGGAATGCTCTCGAGGTTATAGAGACAGTGGTTGGAGACACACTCCTTTGTAGATAGTACACTTAAGATGCATTCAGAGATATACGGGAAAGAAGTCTTGAGTACCTTCTGGAGTGATGTGACATCCAGGTACATGAACGCCTTCTGGAAAACCCATCACCTCGTTTACTCATTCACGATGACTGATTCTTGATCGCTGAACACTGAACACTTGCATCAAATCGTTTGGCAGTGTGAGAAGCTGCTGTCCGGAAGATGGCAGGTGCATGTGGGCCGGTGACACATGCAGGTGCGACACGAATACACCTGGAAAAAGCGTTATCACGGCTGGCGCTTCCCTGGAATGGGGGAGAACTGCACAGACTACAGGAACTGAGAAGAATGTTTGTCTACCTAGTCATGAGTCCATCTCACGCTGTGCTATCGTGAACTTATAGACAACTATATATCTCGCACTTGTTGTGTCCCACTTCTTACGTGTCTACCCAAGTTCAAAATGTCCGTGACCGACCATAGCCTAAAAGAATCGTGCCAAAGTCTCATGCGCGACTGGGACATATGGTTCTACGAAGGTTGCGACCCAGCTTTTGTAGAAGCCAGGCCCACTTATCTCGCATCCTCGGAAGACCGCCAGGTCGCCTTGCTAGCCATGTATAAGCCAGACGCCTTTCCTCAAGGCGACGGAGTACATGTTAACATGAGAAGTCCGAAACTGAAGGACGCTTTAGATGACCTGGCAAGAGAGCATGGTTTAGTAGGTTGTTTAAGACATCCACGGCACCAAATCGCGTTTTGGTTTTGCAGATGTGAGTCTGATATGTGCAATTTGAGCGCGAATGACCCAAGCAGAGCTCTAATCTTTTGTTATCCATAGTGGCAGACTACGAAGCGGGCGATAGGATGGGATGGGACGACTTACCACTCGGCGTTATTCTCCTTGATGGTCTAATTCTACTCGGCCCTCCTGAGAGTGCTGGCTTGTGAAAGGCACAGATGAAGGTTGGGATATCGTGGTTGAGCTAAAGAGTGGCGGGTACACGTTTTATACGTAAATGATTTGTGGAACATGCAGACGATAAGACTCCCGTCCGAGAAGACTGCAACTCTTGTCGGTGGTTTCTTGTCAGTTGGCACGTATTGATCGACCGTACGGGCGCCTTCTGGCTCTATAGCTTATGCTTTCTTTGTTCCGTGGACTGCAAACAGTGACAGCTGTTATTCATAGCCCAGGGTAGCCTCTCACGGTTGAAATCACATCCCAATGCAATGCGCAATCATGTCTGAATCATTTCATTTCGTGTATGTCCAGCTTCGAGAGCTGTTTCATAGCCACACGTCTGTTCAGACCGTTGACACTCCTTTGTAATCCTTGTGCGGACCAAGCCCTTATGCGGCGATGGTAACCTCAACCTCGACACCGGCCTCGATGTTGATGATGATCTGCTTGACAACCTCGGTGGGAGCGTGGAGGTCGATGAGGCCTAAGTCCGCAGTTAGCTGCTGTCCGGCCGACTGTCTGGAGTTGTGTGCACTTACGCTTGTGGATGCGCATCTCGTAAGTGTCCCAGGTCTTGGAACCCTCACCGCAAGGAGTCTTACGGGTGGTGATCTTCAAGTGCTTGGTGGGCAGACGGACGGGGCCCTTGACGCGGAGCTCCTTGTTCTTGGCACGGTCGATGAGCTCCTGGCAGACCTTCTCGAGGCTCTTGACGTTGCGGGAGGTGAGGGTGATGCGGATCTGAACGTGCAGTCAGTATACAGCCTCGTGCGCATCGAATACACGGCGACGTACCTTGTGGATCTTGGGGCCCTCGCCGAAGTCCTTCTCGCCCTTGTTGTAAGACATCTTGTCGGATTGAAGTGTGGTGTTGTTGTAGGTTCTGAGTTAGATTCCAGTCACGACCTGGATCCTTGATCGCGGTAATGTGATGACTGGGGTGGCGTTAGAATTTGCGACGGCGTTCGGAGTCGTTGAGTTCTTCGCGATGCGCATTTTCGATCTGTGGGCGATGCGCGCCAAGATTGCGGACGCTAGTGCCGTAACTGGTATCGCTCCCTTTTGATCGCTCGGCAGGCGGGCCCATGAGCCATCATGACTGCATGACTGCAGACAAACAACAGAAATTGAACCTTCCAAAGACTTCTCGCGTTCCTTACACAGTGCATCGTCCTTCTGAGCTCGGCCCTGGATTTCGTCTTATAATATCGTCAACAGAGATGTCGTTACCCCACTTCGCGCCATTCCCAGACGCAAAAGTCAGAAAGAGCATACTGCCCGACGAATGGCAGCTGTACCTGGATTCGTGGGCTTCGCTAGCTGAGCTCTATCTGAGATTAGAGGACCAAAAGTTCTCGGACGCGACCAAAGAGGAGAGCTCTCTCACGCAATTTCTCCTGTCTTTCTATCATGAATTGGCCGTGGACGATGAGCTAGCATTTAAAGTTGCGTCATTGCGGAAGAAGACTTTCTTTTTATTACACAGAATTCTTTCCAAAGAAGAGATACCCACTCCATTGTTCAGCTGGTCAGCCCTATCTGACATCTGTCATGCGTATCCCAAGAGCGAGCAGTTCCGTACGCTCTTGCAAGGGTCATGGAAGCGAAAGGGTGCGGCAATCGAGAAGTCGTTGCAGACAGCGAAAACGTCCCTGATCCGGAACTTGGAATCAAAGCGACCGGAAGAGGCCGAAAAGACACTTGATCGGATTGCACCTCTTCTCAGAGCCTCGTCAGATGCCAGCATGTTCATGCTCACAGGGTCCGACTTCCTCGACTCTCTCCTTTCCGCATACCCACAAGTTCCTCAATCGATGCAGAAGAAGCTAGTCACGACTGCATACCTTGGTCTAACAGCCGCGCTAGAAGGCCCAAAACCGAATTATTCGCTGCTCTCTGATCATCTGTACAGCCTGAAGTCTAGTGAGGAGCAAGATCAGAAGAAGGAGCCTGGTAAGAAGACGCTGGTTGCTGATCTTGTCACCAACACACCGCTACTGGAGAAGATAAGAGAAAAAGCTACTACTCCGGAAGCAACAAGAGTAAAGAACACTGCAGCATCATTGAGCGCATTTCGGCAGTCTAGTCTAGCTCGGCCGAAGAGGTTGATTCGACGAAAGGTAGACAAAGGCAAAGCAGCAGTGGATCAAGATAGCTATGGTCACGGAGCATTCACAGGCGAGATACACGTTCACCGGATGAGTATGATTAGCCAGATCCAGGATCTTTTTCCAGACCTGGGTGCAGGCTTCATTGTCAAGTGCTTGGATGAGTACAACGACGACATCGAGCAGGTTACCGCACATCTTTTGGAAGATTCGCTACCGCCACACCTGATCGAGGCCGATCGGAGCGAGAAACTGTAAGCACTTCCACTTGAGCTTCTGCCATCATAGCTTCAATCACACATACTAACGCATGCTAGACCCACACCGACAACAGCCTCACAGCCAATGCCACCACCAAGATCAAGCCAACACCTCCCAGAACGGCGCAACGTATTTGACGACGACGAATTTGACAGGCTTGCAGTTGACACATCGCGATTCCACATTGGTCGCAGGGGTCAGGATTCGACCGCCGATAAGATCTTGTCCGACCGCAGTAAAGCACCCGCCAAATCAGCAATCATGGCTGCGCTGGCTGCCTTCGATTCAGATGACGACGAGCGAGATGACACGTACGATGCAGAAGACGTCGGCGCATCTGTCGATACTGCTGCGCACGGACCTGGAGAAGATGCCGACTTGGGTGATAAGAATGAAGAAGCCCTATTCCGCGCTTACACCATGACGCCTGAGCTGTTCGGTCGTGAGTCGGAGACAAGGCGGGGTAAAGCCCGAACAGCCCTCAAGAGCGAGACTGGTATGACCGACGAAGCAATCGAAGGCTGGGCCATCGTGATGGGGCGCAATCCTCGCGCACTGCGGCGGCTCGAAGCGAAGTTTTCCAATTTCCAGGGTCAGCAGCGAGAGCTTCAGTCAACAGCATGGCGGGACAGCCCTGCGGGATCTGGCGACGAAGCGAATGGTGATGGGCAAGGAGGTCGCGGTGGAAGAGGCGGCGGCGGCGGTAGAGGAAGAGGTAGAGGGCGCGGACGTGGTGGCCCAGGTGGTGGAAGAGGTGGTGCCAGCGTCGCAGGTCCTGCTGACGACAAAGGTACGCAAATATCACGGCAACGCAAGGAAGCCAATAAGGGTTCAAGTGCGAACCATAATCGGAAGGCTCAACGAGGAAAGAAGATGGCCCGAGCAGGTTTCCCAGCAAGCTGAGCGGACATTTTGTTCACTCCGATTAGGAAACAAGACTTTATTCTTGTCGTCTTCACTGCATTTGCATTCAGGTCGAACGTCTACAAGTTTTAGACGAGGTTGCAGTCGTACCTTCAATGCAAAAAGCGTAGTAGCACCACCACAACCTAACGATATCAGGATCAACCACCCTATCGCCCAACCCCGCATCTTTACCCAAAAAGTTACCCAAGCCACGCACCCCCATCCCCTATCATTCCATCCCCCCTCTCCAAAAAAAAAGGCGCGTAGCTAATAAGCTCTCCGACGGGGAATCGACTGTTTGCACGGTTAGACAAAGCCCAAAACATCACTCAAGAATACGTAGTACATACACCCCGGTCTCCCGCGCTTGTAAACACTTCGTGAACATTTGACAAGCGGAAATCATGACCACTAGACCATCGAAGATGTTGCTGTTACCGTCACATGACGTAAGCAGATGGGTATGTGTGTTTGATGAAAGAAAGGTCAAATTATGCATCTATATTTCCTGAAATCATGGTTTTGAGGGGGGTTTGGCTTGGGTGGCAAGTATCACGCGGCCAACACCAATGGTTGGCATGCGGGGTAGGCTCGTGGTGCCATGTGGTGATGGCACCCGGGCTTACCGGATATCAGTCAGCCAGTTGGGGGGCGCAGGGTCGTGGATGAAATGGCATGGCTGGGTTTTGTGGCTGGGAATTTTAGTTGGCTGATGCCCAGGTGTGGGAAACTTCAAAAACGCGTGCGCGACTGCGCGGCATGCTGGAACGAGACGCGACGACGACATACAAACGTCCGGGAATCATAGAAAGCATCGTAGAGCGCTCAAGCGTGTTCTGTGATTTCTCTAACGCGAGAGGCAAACATTTGCCCCTTTAACCGCTTCTGTGCGTGCCAAAACGCTGATTCGCTTAGGTCTTTGGGCGTAGTTTGCGCGCAAGGGGCCTGCGCAGTACTCCCGTGCTCCCTAAAGGCGTCCTCACAAACTCCACCCATGCATCGCATCACATCGCATCACATCACATCACACGTTGGACTCATCAAATTAATGGTACCACCATATATTCAGCGCATATTTTTGCGCGGTATCTTCATGAAGTCGTGATAACTGAGCACCTCTCCGCTGGAAGGCCGGTACAAGACGTAGCACTACGCCACTACTCAAAGTCGGCGCAAATACCCGTTGTTGTACTTCCACAACTGCTCCAAGCACACCGCAGCAGCAACGTACTTCCAGCTCCTCAATGTGCGGTAGTTCTCCCAACCATCCGTCTCTAGCGCGACCATGAAGCACGCAATGGAGCGCGGCAACGCCTCAGAATCCGCATCGCCGTCCCAGTCTCCATCACCCATTACTATATTCTTGATCATGTCGCTGACATCGCGATTGAAGCGTTCTTGAACCTCGAGGTTGGCTTCGCGGACGTAGCGGGATGGTGCACGATCTTTCTTGCCAAGGATGTTACCGCTAAACACCTCGAGCTCAGTAAGACGAGAGCCTCGAGACGGACGATGTGTGTCCATGATTTCGAACATGTTCTCTTCGTACGCTTCACGGAGTTGTTCTGCGAAATCCCAATGATGTTCCCATTGTACTCCACGGGTCTCTCGGATCACATATCGCTTGAGTTTCTGCACCAGCGTCTCATCACCCCGGCGATGGTGAGATGTTCGGTAGGCGTTCTTCATCTTATCGAAGAACGTCTTTTCGTCGATACGCCGATACAGAACGCCTAGGATCTTTGTGCTTGTGTAGTATGAACTCCTTGGTTTCTCAGCATTTAGCACACTCACTTCATCGAGCTCGTCGCCCTCAAGCTCCTCGAGTTCAGCTGCGCCCAAGTCGTTGACGATAAGGTTCGATCCTGGCGCCATGAAGTCAGGGCGGATGTGATCAGAACCCGGCGGTATCTGAGTCATTTTGGCAGGAATCCCAGATTTGCCAAAGTCAACGGCATCGGATGCGAGCTTGGAAAGAAGCAGGCAGTCTGCATCTAGAGTGCCAAAAGGAGCCTTATCAGCGCGAATCTTGTGTTTGTTCGAAATCTGTCCCAATCGATCCATGTTCATGTATTCGATAAAGAAGTCAACGATATCGTCGGCAGTTACCGGCCGCCCCAAATCCTTTGCCGGCGTGGATGGATAGTCAGCGGGTTGATAAACGATTCTCGGAATCAATCGAGTGTCGTGGATGATGTGAAAAAGGTCTCCGTCAAGATCACCGCCACTTAGCTTCGAAGGTAGATCCCGCGGACCTTGCTGTGAGAACACGACGCAGTTGTGCAGTGCCCTGAGCGGCGAACCTTCTGGAACGTCGACTGCTTTAACGACCTGAATATCGCCTGGGTGTAGCGCAGGGGCTCTCGTGATGACTATTCGCTCGCCAACGAGTATGGTTCTCTTTAATTTGTCGTTCGTATCGTAATCTTGTAGCGGAATGTAGACCTCGCCCTCTTTCAGAACATTCCATTCGTCCATGATGCCATAAAGGAGGTAGCCGTTCTTGATCGGAATACGCGCGCGATATTTGATATCCCTCAGACTTGACATAGCTGCCACTTCCACAATGTCGGTGAGGAAGCTGTCCGCGTGGAATGATAGACCCATCTCATTCATTCGCCGAAACAGTGACGGGACTCTCGCGAGATCACCTGAGTGGGAGTATTCTAGCAGCCTTGTTAGCACATATAACCATACGTTCGGGAAGCAGTTCACGGCGATGCCGCCGGGTATGAGGAAACAAACATCCTTTCAGGCCGCACAGTGTGTACTAGAGATTCGGAACTTACCGAGAAGGCTGGCTGCGTTCAGAGGATGCTCCGTCATGAGTTTCAGTTCTGTGACAGCTTCATCTTGGACAGCCATGAAGTTTTCCGCAGGTATACGTAAATCCTCGAGAATCTTGATGAACTGGTGGTTCAGATACACTCTTAGAGGCTTGTAGGCAGCTCCACAGATTTCCAAATCCCTCCACTCTTCTTTGGCGACGTATTTGGTCATACTCTTTCGGGCGTGCAGTTGCTCACCTTGTAATGCAGTATCTAGTGATAGTACGCCCTTCGCACCTCTGAACCGGATCTGAAGCACCGTCGGCCTGAGTGATCTACGGTCCGGCTGGAAGGCGTTCCAAACTTTTTGGAAGAGGTCTAACGACAAGGTTCCGCAGCCGTCACTGAATGTGCGGTTGTTTCTCGTGACGTCGTCCTTCATTTCGTTTACATAGGCGGTTTTCGAGATTGGCACAGAGAATGTTGTATCTAGATGTCGACGAACAACGTCAGCATACACTTCACATACATTTTGTACCGGATTGCACCTTACCGGAGAACGCCTGCCCTATCCTGGCCGCGCACTTTGCGGCGCAATGAATCTGGGAAAAGTCACCCAAATCGCGAATGCTCAATGAAGTCAGTACATGTCCAACACGCAATTCGTGCGTACTTACACATCTCTTGCACAGACGATAATGCCATCTTTCTTGAAAGGAGCCATGAACCAAGCTTCATGAGTACGGAGTGACGCATGTGAAAAGCCGAGAAATTGGAATGTATGTCCGGCGACCGTGATACCGGTTCGAAGTACGCCTCGAAAGCGTTCGAAGACTCTCTCTTGCGATGCCCGTGGGTCATGGAATACCGGTAGCTCGTCCTCGTCTGCGAAGAACACGCGCATGAAGAACTGGGTGTGGGTCTTGTACTTCCTCAATATACGATTGGAGACGACCCAGTCAGGGCCGCGTAGCAGGATACCTAAAATATGACTTTAGTGTTGCAATCTGCAGTATTGGAAGTCTACATACCGGTAGGTGTGACCGTAGCCTTGTATGTTAAGGCGAGGTGATTTTGCTTCTTCTGTTTGACGTCCCAGGTCCGGGAAAGCTCTTCAAGACGTTGACAACATTCGATGCTTTCATCAAGAATGCGCTTAATGGTCTTGATCATAAAGCTTTTCGCTTCAACAGCTGGTGCAGGCGTTGGTATTCGCTTTCCTCTGCGACTGACTGCGTATGAAGTAAGATCTGCCGCCTTAACCCCCGGTGTAGGCGTTGGTATCCGCTTCCCAAGGAGACGAACTGCGTTTGCGGTGAGTTCTGCACCATGCTTCTCAGCAGCATTTTGTACTACTGGTATCAGTTCCTTCATCTTCCACGGGGCGATTGTACCCTCTAGCATGAGCGCTGTCAGTTGGTAACGGATATTGAACGTGAAGGTCTGCGGAAAGGATGGTCCATAGTCGCTAAGCATCTTATTGACGACTGCATACTCGTGTTCAATACTGCCCGTCATAGCGGTGGGCTCCATGGTCTTCATCCATTTTGTGTTAGGTCCCGCGAAGAAGGGCTTAACAAAGGTCCAAGCAAGATCAACGCTTCGGGTGTCGGAGAAGGCGATCTTGTAGACCATACACAAAGCGGAGTTCATGTCGTGGGATTTACTCAACTTGCATAATCTTTGTAGCCGAAGAACTGGTTTTGGCGGCTTGATGCCGAGTCTCGACAATGCGGCAGAGATGTCGTTCGGTGCTTGCTCACCGGCATACAAGTGTAGATCATTGGTCGATTGAATGTCGTAGAACTTCGGTGGAGACTTGAGCGTGAATGTTATCGTTCCGTGTTGGCCATTGCCGCGAGACGGAACGATGTGCTCTATAGTAGCATAATCAATATCAATTCTGCAATGCCAGTTGAAGGCTTCGGCGATTTCTGCCCGGAGGTAAATCTGTGTGGGTCAGCAGCCGTACTAACATTGACATGTTCGATGTAGAAGAATATACCTACCACTAAAGCATTCTTGCCGAACGTAATGTAACCTTGCCTTTTGTCCTTGAGCTTCTGATCAAAGACGAGCTTGCCAAGGTGATCGTAATCCCAAACGCCTGTCATCAGGGTACGGAAAGACAACGTCGACCCTCCCGGACGCTGAAGTTTCGCGATAGGCGTCGGACTTTTGAATCTTTTGGCCTCTTCTATCTCTTGCTTCTCTCTGAGTGACTTGAGTTGGAGCGGATCTTCCCGACGCTTGTTACTTTGGCGAAAGTCGAGCGGCTGATTTCCAAAATAAAGAGGTTGCAGCGCCTGGCGTCGGCCCTGACTACCGCGTATATCCAGAAATCGATTCCCACTGCTAACGCTCGGTACAGTGAGAATGGCGAAATCATTGTGTTGACTGGAAAACTTTCGAACGTCGAATGCGAACACGTCGACGCTGTGGAGAGCGTCCTGAAGGGTGTAACGTAAGAGGACGTGATTGGCGTCTTTGGGAACCTAATGTTACGGCATCTGGTTAGCGACTGCTTTCCTATTCGCGCCCAGCGGTTACTAGCTCAGGTATTGCTGTGAGCTTACTTTCGGAATATAGATGTCCATCTTGAACGACGGTGTTACCTCGAAAGGCTGGCTCACCAGACGTGTGAGTGATAAGCTTTATTGGCACTCCGCAGTCGCGCGAATTGAGGCAAAAGAGTAGACAATGTGAGGCAGGAAGCTACAGGTCGCTGCGAGCTCGCTGACTGGGGAAGTGGGGATGGCGCTAAGGGATTGGGCAAGAACAACCCGTCGACGCGTTCTCACGTGCGCGTTGCGGGGTTACCTTTCACCTTTGAATCTGAACCACAGCAGACCGCTGATAACAGGCACGTAATTGTACTGTGCTGCTTAGTCAAAACTGCAACCATTGTGGATGTGAGAGAATTCGGCTCTGCTGCCTAGTCCTGTACGACAGTCGCGTTAAAAGGCCCGCATGCGGCGTGTCACCATGCGACAGGTCGCTCTGGAGGAGGGTTTACCAAGACGCATCTCTCCCACAAAAGGCAGCGATCATCCCACGCTATTCACGACTCATACAACGCAGCCATCCGCATCTGTACGTATCCCCACGCGGTTACAGGCTCGTACTTCTTCGGCTTCTCTTCATCCCAACAACCTGGCAACGCATCGATAACTGTATCCATATTCGGTGTCGCGAACACGGGGATTGAGTAGCGATCTGGTACTACTATCTCCCTGTCGTTCCGTTTGCCGTCTTCAGTGACATTTTGAAGGACCGGAGGTAGACCAACACGATGCACACTGCTTGTCCAACGATCGTTGCTCCATCTCGCCATGAGATCTCCGATGTTGACCAACACAGTGTCCTCGATGGGCTCTGCAGCACGGAAAGTACCTGGGTTCGCAGGTTCCTGTACTTCAAGTCCTCCAACGTTGTCCTGGAATAGTAAAGTGAGCGTGCCAAAGTCGGAATGCGCGTTGATCCTGCTGCGCTCATTGTTGCGTAGCTGTTCGGCGTCGATAGAGGGGTAGTGAAGAAGCCGGAGTTGAAAGAGCGACTGCGAATGGGTCGGAGAGAGGCCTGGTGCTGGAACGTTGAGGGCAATGGAGAGAGCGTCGAGGATGCTGTGGACTAGACTGGCGCACTCGACAAAGTACTTCTCCATGAATGCGCGAAAGCCCAGAAGCTTATCTTCTGGAAGCCAGATATTTGGCTGAGCCTCATCTTTCACGTTTCCAGACTCGAAGGACTCTTTATAATCAGGCGTCTGCCTCTCATTAGCTTAGACCATGGAGAGCGAAGATGAATGCAACTAACCTCCCTCAGCTTGTTCAGCTCATTAATATCATAAACCCCTTGACTAACCTTCTCCACTCCGGGCGCCGAGTATCCACGATGATGACTGCCACCCGGCGGATGCGGAGCCAGCATCTTGGTCTCAAGCGGTAGATCGAAGAACTTCTTTGACCAAGCAAAGCACTCCTCCACCAGATCCTTCCTCACGCCATGGTTCTTTAGGTAGACAAAGCCCATACTACGGAATGCATCGTCGATCTCCTTGGCGATCTTCTCCTGATCCCCTGCTTTACCGTGCAGGAACGCGCCGAAGTCGACGATAGGTATGCCGCTCATCTCGTCGATGGCAAGGATTAGAAAGTGAGGTGTGGTTGTGATGGAGAAATGAACAGAGGAAGAGGCAGGCGCTGACTCGCGGGTTGCTTCTATTTTGGGTAGATAGGTAGGAACGGCAAGCACGCAGTAGTACAGCGGCGGGGTCAGGTCATCGACAATGCGGGGTACGTTCAGTTGTCGCGAGATGCAGTAACGGATCAGCGTGCGTCAGCGCAATGCGTCTGAATTGTGAGGTGTTTCTCGATACATGCTTCTCCTATAGGATGCATAGAGTAAAACTGCGGCGAAGACTGTTGCCAAGCACGTGATGCTTCCTCGAAGCTATCATCGAGAACAGGCCAACACCAACCTTAGAATGCTATGCATACCAGATGTCCCATGTCCTACCCTTCGTCCTAGAATGCTTTGGTGATCCACCCGCCCCATGACCATGCTACCATACCCAATGCCCTGTGGTTCCACCGCAAGTCCTTTTGCCATCAAGAATCATACACGCCCGCTTCCCATGGAAGCTTACGACTCTCCGAACATGTCTGCCACGCCTGCCAATCCGGGGCTAGTACCTCGGACTATAGTCGGCTGTTGGTCCACACTCATGTACTGCTCCATCATGACAGTCCTGGCCTTGGTCTTCGTCGATCTCTGTATTTTGCCTTGCTCGTGAATACTGACACCCTTGATGCTACTCATGAGATCTAGTACGATGCTGCGCTGCATACGTTCGTCCGACCTGTTCGCTCCACGGAGCTTTGCAAGACGGCGGTCGACGCGATACTGGTCACCCATGCCGGGTAGAGACAAGATGATCGAGCGCGGTATCTCCTCGTCCAGGTGAATGATGCCGGCGATGAGTGAGGCGAGCTCTTTCTGGCAGTCCACAAAGTATGGCTCATGGAGGGACGTAATGGCCGATTTGAGGATGTCATTGCAGAAGTAGTCCCGAATGGGTGACTTCTCCTTGAACCGTGGGAGCAGGGTGCGCAATACGCGGACCATGGTGACAACGGACCTAGTATCGCGATAACGTATTGTTGAGTTGCAGAAGAGGAGGATAGGCTCGAGGACGGCAGGCGTTGAGAGAATGAAGTCGCACATGGGCGGTGCGTTGGCTTCTTTTCGACTGTGTTCATCGTGACGGGCAAATTCTGTGATCAGGTCAGCTTTTAGTCATCAAACACGATTAGGAGACTCGGTACTAGAACCGATACCCGCACGCAGATAGAAGTCGCGAAAGGAACACCACCAAGCACGATAAATAATAGACGACTTACCCTGTCTCGAATCGAGCAGGACAGCCACAAGCGAAACCGCAGCATATGTGAGCTGTCGTAATATGCTCTCAGTCTTCATCTCGTCCGTCAAGTTGTCGTTCTGCCCCGAATCCGCCACCTGTCGGGCGACCTCGTTCCATTCTCCGGAGATTTTTCGATCCAGCTCTCTGAATAGCCCCTGTATCATGGGTGGCAGGAAATGTGGTCGTAGACGCGCTGGGCAACCTTCAATGAGATGGGTGGATACGGTTAGTAAGACAGATAGATGATGCGCAGTCAGAGCGCCTGCGTGGCCAAACAGGGCTTGACTCAACGGGCCTGGCAGATCTTCTATCCCATAGAAGAAGTCTCGAAATCGCGTTAACGAGTAGAGGATGTAGTACGAGCTCTCCCTGATCTGCCTTACAGTGCCTCGTACCGTCGATGCAAACCCCTCAAACGTCGACTTGGAGCCACTAACTCTTGCAAAGAAATCGTCTCGGCTCTCTGTCGATATGCCCGCTTGCCAAAACCGATCAGTCAGTACTCTCCGAATAACCTGCTGTAGTTCTACTGGCAAGTGTGACCAGTTGGCGTCGATATCGTTGAATGCTTGTGCATGGCTCACGAGCTGGAGAAGGTTTGGGAGCAGCACTGGTATGGCCTCTGCCCAGAGTAGCGCAGCAGTCTCGTACGCAGCAGTGCCATCGCGAAGCTTTTCCGTCGATGCTGCCAGTAATGTCTTAGTAAGTCGTAGTGGCAGTTGTTGAGAACGGTCAAGAATTGAGGCCTGCAACGCCTGGCCATCACTAGGCAATTGTTGGTCAGACCAGTCCTGAATGCCGCGGAAGTTGTTCGCAGACAGAAACTCGGGTAATTGGCCCATTCCCAATACGCCACAGAAGGACTGGAATGAAGAGATGGCTTGGGTGAACTCATCGTTGCGCCAAGCATCCTTGACACGGTTGAGCATCTGTCTCATGCGCTCCTCTTGCGTGGCGCGCTCTAATGTTGTACATCTATGTATGATGATGAAAAGGAAAGCGGAGTACGCCATACGTTGGCGTTCGTCAGTCGTAGGATCATTAATCATCTCATTGACCTTGGCCTCTAGTTGCTCGTAGACGTTCATAAAGTCGTCAGCGAATTTCATCGCTAGTTTCTGCATCTCAAGACTGCATATGCGCTCGAGGTCTTTCACAGCATCGGAGTACTGTGGATAATTCGTGTCATCGGCTAGCCGTACTGTAAGCATATACTCCAAGAAGGTAAGAGCGAATCCTGGACGGTCGCCAAGGGCTTTTGTTGAGAGAGTTGCCATCAAAGATATTATCTTTCTCGCAACTTCAGGATCTTCGAAATGCGCTTGCAGGATTTGCCTGCCCCACTGCTCGAGCGAGTCTTCCAGGGTATTCCGCGTCCGCTCATCATCTTGCGCGTTTTCGCCTTGCCCTTGCTGCCACTTCATGTACCCCTTGAGTGCAGCTTCGATGACAGTGACCTGCGCATCGACCTGAAGGACTTGTGGAGAGTTCTTTGTGAAGTTTTGGCGCTGGAAAGCAGGCTGATCATGGTACAGGTTCTGGAGCATGTTTGTCGCCTGAGCAAGGATATGCGCCATTGCCTCTACTGGTGTCTTGCGAACCAGGACTTCGATCACGTCTGCGCAGAAGCGCCGATAGTTGCCTAGAAAAGCATGACGTTCCGGTACTGTATCAATGTCTTCGTTGAGAAATTGTAACGTAACGTCTTCGATATCTTCGGGTAACGATTCGTATCGAATGAGTCGGGCGCAGCACGTCTCAAGTAGCCCGCCAACCATGGAATTGACGACATCAGAGTCTCGCACGATGCTAGATCGTAACAGCTTGGTCCAACAATGGAGAACGGGTATGGAGACGACGAGACTCGGGTTGCGCATGATATCGTATAGGAAACCGAATATGCCGGTTAGGTCGCTGCCATCTGGTATCGATTGGGGCTTTTGCTCGATGAATAGTCCGAGGCTGTTGGCCAACTGTCATCATTAGCACGGTGCGACAAGCCTGAAGGATAAGAAAGGGCCTTACTTCTGAGAGTCTCTTGCAGAGCATGTATTTCTGATCATCTATGTCATTCACATCCATATCCGTGAGCGTCCAGTTGTATACTTCTCGCAGGAGTGAAACACTGCCAGGTGTGAACATGGGGCATACAAGCTCCACAAACTCGTCGTCGTGCAGGTGGGTTCGGTTGTAGATCGCTTGGAGGGTCTCGACGGCGGCCTGTTCGTGTTAGCAGCTGTCCATGTGAGTGGATGTAAAGAGTCGACATACAATCTGCATCTCTACGGCTGGGGTAGCCAGCGCCTTGCAGACGGCCTCGATGACCTGTGTTGCAGCGATAGCCTTGGGCATAATCCACGGCATGGCCGCCTTGAGGGCCTGCATAGACTTGATAGCGCTTGTCTTCACAGCTTCCTGGTTCTGGTAGTCCTGCCCCAAACACCAGCCCAAGTTGTCGCATAGCCTCTTCAGCCATCCTTCGTCTCCACACCGCACATCCAGACTCTTCTCGCGTGTAGGGAGCTGGTCTTGTATGACGGCAAGCGGTGTGAAAATCTCGACACAGGCGCGACCCAGGTCGCTACCTCGGAGGCCTGCCGTAGGGTCTTCGCGATTGAAGACTTCCTCAGAAAGCGTTTCCAGGACGTATAGCACGACAGCCTGGTGGTGCAGAGAACTTGTCCAGAGCGAGACCAGCAGTTCGTCCATATCCAGCCACTCGGCGCCCCAACTGCGCTTCGCGATTTCCGTCCATAGCTGCGCAACCTTGTTCCTGAGGAATGCGGCATCGTCTTCGGACACGTTTTGGGCGAGCTCGATCGCATAGCCTCGTAACGCTGTGCCTTGGTCCTCTGTGAAGTCCTCCCAGCTGTATTTTATCGAGTGCTCCAGCATAGTGAGGCCATAGTAGCGGAGGGGCGCGGGTTGCGAGCGGTCGAGTGCGAGCGTGTGACCATGTGAAGGCGCTTCCGGGTGCCGTTTCGCTTGCTCGAGGTATTCGGTTGCCTGTCGGCGGGTATCATTCGTTGACGAGGTTGCGTATATGGCCTGCAGCGCTTCTAATATCTGTGAGAGGTCTGAGTCGCCGCTGCCGTTGGACTGTCGGTGTTGCGCTCCACCGCCGCCATTCGTTTGCGGGGCCTGGTCTGCCCCAACGTTCATCGTGCAGAGGGCGTCTCTAGCCTCGGTATATAAAGACGTGAGGTCAGGTGAGTCTGGCGCGAACTGCACGGGGATATTGTAGCAATGTCGTGTGCGTCGTGTTCTGGATTTCGAAGATTCGGGCGGAAGTTGCTGAAAGCGGAAGACGTAGAGGGCAAGGATCGTGGGTAAGGAAGCTTTGGCGCCCGGTGTCTGGGACTGACCAGAGAAGATGGCGGTGTAGCGAGCAAGCCCAGATTCATTGACTCACAGGCCGGGACGTGGTACGCTTTATTTCGAGGGTCCAGCAAGGCAGTCGAGGCCTCTATTCACGTCGCACGTTCCACAGACGCGTTTTGCAGGCTGCAGTCCCAAAGGCACGTCACGTCGACGCGATGTCAGCTGCTTTGCCGCCAGAACTAGGCTCGTCGCTTCCGAACTAGTCTATATCCAATACATGTATCGCTATATACAAAATCATAAGTCTATCGTAAATGCTCCCCGAACACCTTGACGAGTACATAAAGTCGTCCAACGCTCATGTTTGCCCAAATGAATCATATGCACAAGAACTGCTGACTGCGTGACCTGAGCATCGCATGATATTGCATCACCGTGCATCGATTGGTCAAACCCCACCACACCAAACCCCGACATCATCAACTTTGCGACATTACATGACAGCGCAAGTCTGCTTTTGGCATTGCTGGAGGTATCCCTCATCTTCTTCCGTGCCTAGCGCGCTTCCCGGCTTTCGCACGACGCCTTTGACAGTCATGACCTGGTCACCTTCCGCGTGCCACCACCGCAGCGTCTGCTGCAGCGCGCCGTCGGTCTCCTCGGATGTGATGGTCCACTTGCCACCGCTGACCTCGACATTGGTTTGTCCTGACGGAAAGTGGAACTCAGGCAGGTAGCAGACCGTAGGGAAATCTTCCGATGTCGAGCTTGGCGCAGAGAGGGCAAGCTTGAAAGTGCAGTTCTTGAGGTCGAACCCGTACGACGAAATGTCCCCATGGACGGCAACGGGGGTGGGGCGGATGAAGGCCTCTGCTGCTCGCAGACCCCGAACGTCGTCGTCATCTTTCTTTGAGCTCATTCGTTCTGCGGTAATGGTCTTCTGCAGGTTGGAAGGGTTAATGCCAAGGGTATCGGTCGACTGTGCTCTCGAGAACGTGGGCGAATTCTTATCTAGCGACGCGCGGGAGTCGGCTGGCGAGAAGGGGCCTGCAGGAACCGCCTTGTCGTCTACTGAGTAGATGGAGAGATCCTCTCCGTTCCAAAGGTCGCCCCAGTAATGGCAGTTCTGGTCTTTGTCAGCCGTGTCCAATCCTAGACAGAATGCAAACATACATTTGCAACATAGGTCCACAGGGCGAAGCCGTTAGCTTTGCTATCTTCAAGCGCGAAGTGATTGGCATCCAAGGCAGCTATCTGACTGCTGTAGTTACCTGTCTTGTACGCATACTTGTCGTCCATATCATATGGGATACCGATCTCGGTGAAGATACAGGGGTGGACACCCGTGTACTCTGTACCTTCGTCTCGGATCGCCTTGAGCTGGTGGGAGAAGCAGTTTCTGATGGCATTCTCGCCAATCTTTATGGCGAATGCTGGCGTCAAATACTTTCCTCGCAATACACCAAATACGTCAACGTTCCATACGCGGTTCCTGTGTGATATTAGATGAGATGAGGTGAGAGCAGTGTTCTGGAACATACCACTTCTTTGTGATAAGAGTGATGCCATCGTAGAAATGGGGCGAGAAGATCATATTGGGATCATCGTCTTCTGTTCCCTTGACCTTTGGCGGTATCTCCAACACTGGCGGCTGGAAGAACATCAAGGAGTCCGGGAATATGGACTTGACCATCTTGCTGTACGCCCTGTAGTGCGGCAGCCAGTAGTGGTTTGTGAAGTACTCGTAGTCAATCTTGGCCCCATTTTTGGGATCAATTCCGAAGTAGTCCTTCTTCAAGACCGTGTCAGTCGCCGGGTCCCAGACACCGTGTTGCGCCCACAAGCATTCGCCCAACTTCCACCCTGGGTCGCGTTTCCAGCCGTATTTGGTGTCGTCGTAATCTTTCGATAGCCATGCCATAGTGCCCTCGGGGTCCACTAATGCCGAGCCACTCTTGTATGGTCCCAATCCGCCAAATTCCCAAGTCGAGATCTCGCAAGCTCTACCCGATCCGGTAAGTATCGCCTGCCAAGCCGTCGGTGAGGTGCCCTTCTGGAGTTTCTGTTCGCTCGGGATCTGGGTGATATCCTGGTAGCTGATGAGGCCTCTGTTGGGCTCGTTCATGCTTTCCCACCCAACGATCGGGTCGTGCCACAAGTCGCCTGCTTTGTGTATCCGCTTCGCAAGATGCTCGCATGCCCCGATGTAGTGATCTTCCAGATAGTCCTGGATGTTCTTTCCATCTATGATGGCCTTGGGCGCGAAGTCCCTACCACCAAAGAACAGCGTCCACATAACCTGACATACTAATCGTGTGTAGTTGGTGGTCCAGATCATCTTAGGGAAGGTTGCAGGGTCGGGGTATGTGTTGTGCACGAGGGCGGCTTCGGTGACGGCGAAGTTCTCGGGGTCCAGCCCACAAGCATAGAGAGTCCACATGGGCGCGCCAGAACCTCCAGAGAATCGTGACCACTATGCGATGCATTAGAGAAGGAGTAACTGAATCTATTGGAATGCTACCTACGACATCCTGGTGAGGATCCATGAAGATGTAGAACCCATATTCTTTCGCCTTTCGTAGGAGAGCAATGGTGTGGTCTATCCACTCCTCGTCGTACTTGCCCGGACCCGCGTGCTCTATGGCTTCCCACGTGAAGACATAGCGGATGGTGTTGTAGCCCCAACTACGTAATCGCGAGAAGTGTGTCGCGGAGTCTTCTAGCGAAAAGGGTCTGTTTACAAAGGAGACACTGTCGCCGTCGAAGAAGTTGTCTGGAATGTGTGACGGCTGATCTGGCTTCGCAGGAAACTTGGCGTCGGCCGCACAGTTGATACCGTGCAGGGTGACTTCGCGGTTCTGGGGGTCTCGGAATATGCGTCCGTCGATACGCAGCCGAATGGGAGACATTACTGGTGGCAGGCGTGTGGAGGGTTACGAGGAGAGTGAATGAGAGGAACAGGAAAAGGTCCGCAAGGCGGGTGCGAAGAGGAGCTATGAGGTATGCGCCTGTCTAGTCCTGATGGCGTAGCGGCGGCGTTCACGGGCATGCATCTGGGCATGTCGTAATCCATGCCTGCCCGCATTAGCGTCCTGGGGGTCGCGGGGGTCAGTGCGTCCCGGCTATCATGCGGCTGGTCGCTGAGGACAAGTTGCAATTGCTCGACAGTGAAAGGCCAAATAAAGGCACGACCCGCTCTTTCCATGAACTGACCGTCGCACCTGCCGTTGCTTCTCTGCGCGGACTATACTCCTGCTTGCTCAACATCCAACCTACCGTCACTCATTCATAGCACTCTCGACCGCATCCCGCCATGATACTCCGACTATCCTCCATTGCCCTCGGGCTCCTCCCGCTCGCCAGCGCACTCTCCGCTTCGGACATACCCACGGATACTCCCGTGTCGCAGCTCATCAAGGACGCCAGCGTCCAACTCGCTACCGGCAACACCCAAGACGCCCTTCTCTACTTCGACATCGCCATCACCCGCGACCCGCGCAACTACCTCACCTACTTCAGGCGCGGCGCCGCTTACCTGCAAATCGGCCGAACGGCGCAGGCCCAGCATGACTTCGACAAGGTGCTGGAACTGAAGCCTGGCTTCGAGGGCGCATTAGTGCAGAGGGCCAAGATCCGCGCCAGGAAGGCCGACTGGGCGGCAGCGCGCAAAGACTACGAGGCTGCCGGCAAGACCGATGCCATCGCGGAGCTGGAAGAAGCGCAGGGCGCTGCCATCATGGCGCAGGAGGCGGCAGAGAAGCGCGACTGGGACGCGTGTATCTCGAATGCTGGAACTGCCATCTTAGTCGCGGGAGGAGCATACGACGTCCGCAAGACAAGAGCGAGGTGTCGCTTTGAGAAGGGCGAGGTCGCCGAGGGCATCAGCGACCTGCAGCATCTCCTCCAGATCAACAAAGGCGATATCCAACCCCATCTCCAGAGCTCCGCAATGGCCTTCTACTCCCTAGGCGAAACCGACAAGGGACTCAAGCACATCGCGCAATGTCTTCAGTCAGACCCAGACTCCAAGGTCTGCATGAAGCTACGGAGGAGGGAAAAGAACCTCGACAAGGACATTCAAAAGGTGCGCAAGTTCTTCGAGAAGCGCCAGTTCGCCACCGCCTCGAAACTCCTCATCGACCGCGGCGAGGAGGAACCGGGTCTGTTGAAGGAGGTCAAGCAAGACTTCAAGGACTACACCGAACAAGGCTACATCTACGCCAACTCACCTCAAGGTCTCTACCAAACCCTCGTGGAGATGACCTGCGAAGCCTACGTCGAGATGAACAACCTAAAGAAGGGCACACCGTACTGTACCGAAGCCCTACAACTCAACCCCGACTCGTTGCACGCCCTCCTTCACAAGGCTCAATTCCAGCTCGACGCCGACGAATTCGAAGACTGCGTCCGGACCCTAGAGCACGCGAAAGAGCACCACCAGAACCAGAAGCTCGACGAGTTACACCACAAAGCGCAGACACTGCTCAAGCGCTCAAAGACAAAGGACTACTACAAGGTGCTCGGCGTAACGCGCGACGCAGACGAGCGCGAGATCAAGAAGGCATACCGCAAGCTCACCAAGATGTACCACCCCGACAAGGCCTCGGCCAACAACATGACACCCGAGGATGCGCAGAAGAAGATGTCCCAAGTCAACGAAGCCTACGAAGTCCTCTCCGACCCCGAACTCAAGGAACGTTTCGACCGCGGTGACGACCCCAACAGCAACGAGCAGCAACAAGGTAATCCCTTCCAAGGCTCACCCTTCGGCGGTCAGCAGTTCATGTTCAGACAAGGTGGAGGTGGTGGCTTCCCTGGTGGTGGCGGTAGCTTCAAGTTCCAGCAGGGCGGCGGCGGCTTTCCGGGTGGTTTCCCCGGTGGCTTTGGCTTCTAGACTATTGCTATTGCTTACTTATATGACTTGGAGTTTGGGAGCATACACAGTGGGTCAGTCATTCACATGGGTAGAAGATTCTGGCGTTTTCCACTGTATGATATCGTTGCTTCGGCTGTATTGAGAAATGAATTATGGTAGCTAGTAAGTGAGAAGATAACTCTTTCCCGCTATTTTTTTGCCCTTCTCGTCCTTGAGTCATTTCGAGCAGTCTTCTCTTTTTCACTGCCGTTTCTGTTCAATCTCCATACCGTGGCCACTACGAACAGGCTCATTTCCTTTGAGTTGTCCTCAAACAGACTGTACCGTGGAGGTATTCGATACGCTGTACGTTGTCGGAAGTTAACGTATCGCTCAGCGAATACCTCCAGGCTGTAATGTAAGGCCACTTCACTTGCTCTCGTATGACTTAGGATCCGCAATCCATGGCCTTGGGACGGAGCTGTCGGCTGCGCCTCGCTGCTCAATGAACTTGCGAATTAGGTCGTTGGCGAAATCAGCGCACGTATGCTTGGTCAAGTCTTCAAGTCCTTTCCATGATGGTAGCGCATTGAAGACCCAAAAGTCTACAAACAAGCGTCGGGCAGGTGATCCGGCAGGGGTACCAGCGTAGATGATCTGTATCGCTGGATTTCCAGGTAATTTTTTGGAAGTTTGGCTGCGTCGGATTATAGCGGCGACGACGCTGTTCTGGAAGGTAACGTCCATAATCCGTTCTCCCAAGACATAAAGACTCGCGAGGTGCCTATAAGATTGATCGTTATCAAGATGCATGACCCTTCCCGTGTACAACCACCCGCAGTATCCTTCGAAAATGGCAGGATCCACGTCAGACATGTCGATGGGCTTTGTAGGATCTGTGCGCCATGCTGATTTCAGTGCGTTTTTGAAGAACTCGGAGCTCTTGCCCAAGGCTGTGGCGTGAACATGCAGCAGAGTCTCCGGGTTGTTGCCGACGTGGATGGGTACGATGTCGCCTCTCAAGTTGGGTGTCTCAATGTCGTCTCCAGCCTCTGTCAGGGCAATCATGGCGGTGTCTGGAGTGGGGGCGGGAATCTTCACTTCGGGCGTTTTCGATTTGTCTACTCATGGTATCAGCTATTAGAGACATAGGTCGCTTCGAACTTACTTACAGCTACGACTTGAGCCGATGTCGAAAAGAAGAGTTAACGGACGAACGAGAAATTGTTGAAGGTGTACACTTTTAGAACTAAGTGAGAGAACATGTCTTCGACTTCGCGCTAACGATCTCTCACTCACCAATGTGCAGCTACATGCTGTTAGTGCCAGGTGAACGAGACCCCGGTATTCCAATTCGATCCATTTTTGACAGAACAGGCGGCTATGTATGTGTAAAACCTCGCTTCTCGCACAAACCGCACTCAGTTTAGCTTCCCAGGTGAGGATGTTACACATTACCCTGGAGGTATTCACACTTGTCTTTGTTGATTTTTACTAGACCAAAGGACTATGTATACTTTATAGTACATCATCACTTGTAGCGTGTTCTGGATGCAAGGGATGTAGTCTCCTACATACCCCAGAATGCATCAAGCACGTCCACCTCCTCCTGGACTGAAGGGTCAGTCTTGTTGGAAAGCTCATCCTCGCTGGGTGATCCATCCTCGTCGGAGGAAGAGTCATCTTCGCTGGAAGATGCTTCCTCGCTGGAAAGCTCTTCCCCGCTAGAAGGCTCCTCCTTGATGAAGGGCTCATCTATCATAGAAGGCTCTTCCTTGATGTGAGCTTCATCCCCAACGTAAGGCTCGTTCCTAACGAAAGGTTCCTCCTCAGCGGGCTCATCCTTGATGAAAGGCTCAAAGATCGCCTCGTCGCCCCTGTCTTCCGGTATCTCGCTCTTGATCACGACACCCTTGTTGTAATAGGAACTTCGTTGCGAGATCCATGGCCTAGCCTGAGAAGCATCCGGGAGCCCCCGCCTGTCTAACAGTGCCGGTAAGAGGTCATCCAGAAAAGGTTTGTTCTCTGGCGCTCGAAGTCTCGTCTTCGTTACCCAAGAGGATTCCATGTTGAAAGCCCACAGATCCACCAGGAGACGTATCACCGGGGCTTTCCTCGGAGC
Organism: Alternaria novae-zelandiae; assembly: GCF_023758075.1. NCBI lineage: Eukaryota > Fungi > Ascomycota > Dothideomycetes > Pleosporales > Pleosporaceae > Alternaria > Alternaria novae-zelandiae. Next base: position 1,520,755 of record NW_026056962.1, on the reverse strand, counting down.
GCCCTCGTAGATGATTCCGATAGCTTGCAGATCAGGTACTTTGTAGCGCAGGGGCTTTTGACTCAGTCGCGCAGTGATATGGCGGTAGATTATGGCGTCGACGACATCGTTCTGGAATGTGCGGTCGATCAACTTTTCTCCCAAGACGTACATCCGAGCAAGGTAACTGAATCCATTGTGATTGTCTAGTTTCGCGTCAAGGACTCGAGTATATAGCCATTGACAGTATATTTCGAAATCATGAGGCTTTTCGTCGGACAGATCGATGAACCTGCAGAGGTACACGTACGGAGTCAGTGAATGTCTCATATGTATGTATTTCGTGAAGCGAGATCTTACCTGTGAGATAAAATCGACTCGTGACTAATGGCTTTTCTGAAGTATTCGGAGCTGCTACTGATGAGATCCTTGTGTACGTCGACGATTTGGAGGCCGACTTTGACTGCGATAGTCTCGCCCGAGACACTAAAGACGTTAGATGCCTGTTTTTTTGAGAAGACATAGGCGTCGATTCACTTCGGTAGCTTGATGGTAAATGCAGCTGGTTCACATGAGTCTGGGAAAGCCATTTTGCTGTAGGCTTCCCGCTCCTTGTTAGTAGGCGTAAGTACCCGAGGCACGCAACAGCAATGAAGTGGTTAGTCAAGGAGGTCAGTGGTTTGCAAGTATTGGTTCGAAAGTGAACCCAAATTGCGACAGAACAGGCATAAAGCACGGACGCTGCAGCCTCAGCCAATCCTCAACGGTACGTAGTGAAAGTGAGTGTGAATTTGTCTCAATGAGGAAAGCGCGCCTTTCTCTCATATTACCCACGAATTCTTCCGCCCTCGGCACCATATAAGTCCAGTATCCCGCCCTCTTCCATCCCGAGGTCGATACGCTTCTTCAGCCCTCTCAATATCTCGACCCTTTAGGATGTCCGTTCCAGTCTCTCCACCGTCTCCACTTCTGCGTCTTCCTCGCGAACTGCGCGATCAGATATACACTTACACTTTCGACGATGCGGAGCCCTTTGTGAAAAATCGAGCTGCAATCACGACATCAAGCAAAATCGCGCTCTTCCACGACCTCCCAGCCTTGTGTCAAGCCAACCGCCAACTATTCAACGAGGCCACGCCAATTTTCCTGGCTCAAAACCTGTTTTCATGGAACACTCAAGAGTCGAAGCAGCTCCTAGACCTGTTTTCTCATCTGCCTAAAGATGCAGCATCCAAGCGCGTCAAGCATATCTCAATATATAACTGGACCGAGCAAGGCACTCCCGCGCACCTGGAATTGATTTCCAAATTCACCCAGCTCGAATTCGTCGAAATCATCTTCAGTTTCCCCAGCATTGAAGACGGCGTGCGCATGGAGAGATTCGACTACACCAACGAGCAAGAGTGTTATCTGGAAACCGGCTTGCACTACGATCTCCCCGAAGGACGCAGCCTCGAAGAAGAAAAGGCAAGTCTTGCGCAAGACGTGGAGACGTTTGTCGCGCAGTATGGTCTCGATCGCATCATCGATATGCCCAAGCTCGACGGCATGCAGTTCCAATTTGCAACGAATCAGGGTGAAGAGGATGCTTTTGGCGGCAACCAAGAGTATAGACATCGCTTGTGCAATCCATTGTGGAGGTGGGCGACGAAAAAGATGGAGGAGAAATGGGGAGCTGATAAGTTTTTCGTCACAACTACGATGCCGGAGGACTATCATCATGTGAACAGGCCGTATGTTGGGTGGTGAGCTTACTTGGACCCCAAGGTCTGCGAAACTAATCGCACTCCGCGTCGTAAAAGTATCGGATATCTCGCCACTCTTCACGAACTCAAACTTTTTGCAGCTGATTGTCATACCCGTCTGAGTTGGGCTCGACGGCTGCATTCCACTCGGCGCCTTCAAGGACCTATGTATCTGAAGATAAAGTGGCGATTGCTAGGGTCAAATTTTGAAAACAATGTATGATCGTATTCTTTGAGTTATTGACAGCGGCCTGCTCCAAGACCTATCATAAGCGCTCATAGAAGCCCTGGCCCTGAGATCGAGGTATCTTCCCGACTATAAAGTATCTATAAACCTCTCCGGCGTTGTTGTAATAATAGCTCTTAGTCGGAAGTGTCCATCAATTCATCCTTCGCATTCCCAACCTCTTTCCCGTTGTTCTGTTCCGCCCTCAAACGGTACTGTTCAGGAGCCACCACCCACGGACTAAGTTTCCGATTGATAGGATATTTCGTACAAGAACGAATGAAGCCTCTCACCAAGTCGTCCACGAACTCCACGCTGGTTTCCTCTACAAGACTTCCCGTAATATTCCAGTCTTCATCGCAACCGTATACAAACATATCAACCATAAGTCGGCGTGCTGGAGAGCTTGCACTACTGGTACCCGAATAGATGATGTTGATAGCGTATTCTGGAGGAAAGGAGTCCCTTTCTATTGCATGGTCGATCATAGCGGAAAGAACAGCGTTCTGGAAGGTCTCGTCAACGAGTCTTCCGCCTAAAACGTACAAACGAGCAAGTTGGATGTGTCCGCCCACAAGAGGCCGAGTGACAGTGACCTTTCTGCTGTAGAGCCAATTGACGTAAGATTCAAAATCTTCTGGTTCTTCGTCCGCCAGGTCAATTTGTTTCTTTGCGTTGGCGCGCCATCTTCGCTTCATGGCGTTTTTGAAGAAATCAGATGTCGCCGTCAGTGTACCGATGTGGATGTGGAACTTCTTTCTGCCCACTTTGATAGGCATTGGCACGCCTGAGACACTAGGAGAAGTCAGTAGGGCTCAATTCATTATAAGTAATAGTTGCTCACTCTGGAGATGGCGCAGTTGTGTCGTCGTTAACATGGCTCCGGGTTCTCGCGCGTAGTGACATACTGTACACAGGCGAAGTATGGTTGAATAGCTTGATAAGGTCGGTTCGATGGTGATGAGAGTGGGGTTGAGAGTGTGGAACGGGTCTTCCGGGTCGTTAATAAGGAGCTTCCATACACAGGGTGAATTTCAGGGTAGCATTTGCTGGCAAAGTGACAACCTGAGCGCGGCGCTTGCCCAAAGAGAATACTGCGTGAAATGAAAAATCAATTCCCCGAATGTTTTGGTCTCAATACCATTGAAAACTACGAAACTCCCCCTGTTTGGTTACATGTGCTTCCACAGATCGTCTTCACTTTTCGGTGTGAATTACAAACGAGATTTCGGGTTTTCGCCGTACCTCATAGTGACCAACAGCGCTCCGAAAGAGACTGCAATCAGTGTAATTCTTACTATTACAGAGAAGGTAAATACAATGTTGACATGGCTAATGGTACACAACATACCAAAGGCGTCCACGGGTATCAAGAAATCAATCAGTCTGCCTCTCCGAAGTCGCTATGTCCCGTTTCGGCTGCGTGCTGCATCGCGCCCCGTTCTCCTGCCCCTTTCCAACCGCATGTGTTGCACTTGAGATCAAATTTCTGCGTATCGGTGTAATAGTGGGCTTTCTTCAGCTGCCCGCAGAGTTCCCTCGCAGCTTCAAGAATCACATCGTCCGCCGCATCGAATATCTTAACATCTTGCGAAGGATCTTGCGTGGACGCACCCTGGGGCACGAAGGCGATCGTATCGTAATGGATACCAGAATACACCACGATACAGCGCCGCGGTCTGCCCTCGTTGAATCGGTCCACCCGGTTGTCCTGAACATTGACACTGGCGATCTCAATGTCAAACTCTTGGGAAAGGATGCTGAGTTCGATGCCACCACCCCACGAGTCGGCGTATGATATCCATTTGCAGTACTCATCTGGTGAGCGTTGTAGGATCGCCTCGTTGTACTGTTCCGGGTCTCTTTGAATAGCTTGCGCAACCATCGATCGAAGCTCGGTCATGGAATCGAGAGAATCGGTCAGAACAGCGCTACCAACAGCTCGAAACATGCAGGAGTTGTCGTCAGGCATAACTCGAAGGACCATGGTGCCACCGCGGTCAGGCACGAGAACTTCGGGCGTTTCCTTGAGCGCTGAGTTCTGCTTCCGTTGAAGGGATAGTGGCGCCGCCTGTGATGTGTTTGCCTGTAGTTCTTGCTCCTGCTTCCGTTCGCTCGGGTCGCCAGTGGCTTGTGCAATGACTATGATGGATGCGCCGTTCAGCTTGAGATCGATATCCTTCAGCAACGTCGACATGCCGTATAGGGAAGGGTCGAGCGGTTGAGGCGGGTGGTTCCATTTCAGCTCGAAGAGTGGTAGTTCTGTCTTCTCGCTGATAGAGGAGAGAAGGTCCGAGACGGCGGCGTTGTCGTTGAGTGATAGTGTGTGGGTGCCATTCGGCGCGCGTAACCGGATGCGAATCGGCATGGTTTGATGGGTCGGCTGGAGAGATGGAGGGATATACGTGTACGGAGGGATACAGGTGAGGGAGCTTCGAAGGCGTGGCGCGTGATGACAGTTGACTGGTGGGGCGACTTAGCGGTGGAGAGCTGCGCTGGTATTAGGGAAGCTGCGATGAGTGAGTTGGTATGAAGAGAGGTAAATCTTCACGAATGCGCAAACATGAGGAGAGCTTTGTTAGGAAGAAAGGATCGTTTGTCAGCTACGGGAGAACGCTACAAAGACGACAGATTGCACGGATCGGGTGACATGGCTGGCGTACGTGAAGGTTCCCGAATCATGGAGGAGGCCGGCCGTCCCCGGGGATCGGCGAATCTTACCTCCGTCCGGCGTCGCGACTTCCAGCATCCAGGACGCGACACGCCAACACCTAGCGCAAGAAGGATACCGGAACACGACAGCATCGAGTCGACTATCGCAAACATGGCGACCGGACGCGCCCCAAGCTCGACACCGGTGCCCACGACCGAGACGGCTGAGTCCGCCGGCGCAACGTCTACCGTCACGGCGCCAGAATGGGAGGCCATGGCCAACCTCCTCAAGAATGTATACGACTACAGGATTGACGAGTAAGTTTCGATTCTACATGCGCCATGCCGTCCCCAGCTGATCAACGTGCAGTGGAACATACGACCCTACCAAGCTCTTCCAGCGCAAAGTGAACAAGCGCGCCGTGCCCGACTACTACGATATCATCAAGGAGCCCATGGCCCTGAGTACGATAAAGGCCAAGATTGCGCAGCGAGAATACAAGAACTTTTCCGAGTTCGTACGCGACCTGGCGCTCATTCCCCACAATGCGCAGGTGTACAACAGGCAGGACTCGCAGGCATATGTCGATGCGCTCGAAGTAAAGAAGGTCATCGAACGCGAGCTGAAGAGGCTAGTCGACGACAAGATCGTTCCTGAGACAGTCGCCACCCTGCCGTTCTTGGGAGAGATTCCCGAACAAGACCCGCTGTTACCAGAGGAGGAAGAAGAGGAAGAGGAAGATGACGATGAGGAAGAACTCGAAGTGGACGAGGAAGAGGATGAGGACGAAGAAGATGAGGGCAAGCGCAAGAGGCGCCGCGGACCGCGTTCCACAGCAGCTATCACCAAGCGTGAAGGCGGTTCAAGAGCAGCAAAGGAAGACGCCAAGGCAGACGATCCAGAATCGCGGAAGAAGCGCGGACGACCGCCGCGGGTCGACACTCCTATGGAAGCGCGAATCAAGACCATTATGAAAGCAATCAGGAAACCGCGGAACCAACTCAACAAGCTCATGGTGAGCGCATTCGAGCGCGTCCCGGACAAGACAGTCATGCCCGAGTATCACTCTGAGATCAAGAATCCAATGGCCATGGACATCCTCAAGCGCAAGCTCAAGCGAAAGAAGTACAACTCCGTCGATCACTTCATGGTGGATGTAGAGCTCATGTTCGAAAACGCGAAGCAGTACAACGAAGAGGACAGCCAGATCTACAAGGACGCCGTGCATCTCCAAAAGGAATCGCGCAAGGTTGCAAAGGCCGAGAAGGAGAAGCCAGATACTGAATACGTCATGGAAGAAGGTCGCATCCCTATGCCCAGCGGCATCGTTCACAACGGAGAGCTGTGGAAGGTCGGCGATTGGGTGCACATTCAGAACGCGAACGACCTTACAAAGCCGATTGTTGCCCAGATCTACCGCACTTGGCAAGACGCGAACGGTGGACAATGGGTGAACGCCTGCTGGTACTACCGCCCGGAGCAGACCGTGCACCGTTTTGACCGACACTTTTTCGAGAACGAAGTTGTCAAGACTGGCCAATATCGAGATCACCGCATCGACGAGGTCGTGGACCGATGTTTCGTTATGTTCATCACCCGTTACAACAAGGGCCGTCCCCGCGACTTTCCTTCTGATAAAGAGATCTATGTCTGCGAGGCTCGATACAACGAAGAGAACCACAAGCTCAACAAGATCAAGACATGGGCCAGTTGCTTACCCGACGAAGTGCGAGACAAGGACTACGTAATGGATCTCTTCGATGCGCCTCGAAAGTTGAAGAAGGTGCCCAGTCCGATCGCGTACCTGCTCAAGGACGAGCAAAAGGAGGACGACGATCTTCCAAAGCCAGAGTGGGGAGCTGAGAATGCTCCCCCAAAGATTGGCGCCGTGCATCGTCGTCCGCGTGACCCCAAGGCAAGTGAAACTGCTTTAGGCCACCATGAGACCCAAAGCTAACAGTTCTTGTAGGATTCACCACCTCCCGAGCCCACCCCACCGCCGCCTCCGACACCTCCACCAGCACCCGCTATGCCTACTCCAAGCTTACCAACGGCTTCGTCACATGGCTACGACTCCTCGAGGAACTATCCGATTGCGCAAGCGCCGACTCTGACGCCAATGCCTGCCCCTACACCGCAACAGCACCATGTCGCGCCAGCGTACACACCAACCCATGCGACACACTACCATACGCACTCTCAGTCGCCCGCCCCTCATATGCACCCGCAGGCACCGCAAGCACCTGCCTATCAACCTATCACACCACATGTGCCCTTTACACCCCAGCCAGCTGCGCCCATGCAGGGTTTCCAGACACCGCGGGCCGCGCCAGGCTACCAACAACCGTATCCACAGCAACTGCCGCTTAACTACAAGGCCCCGCAGCCGGTGGAGGTCTACGTCATGGCCGACCATGCAAACGCCAGTATACCGCTTGAGATCCGCGAGCAATTCCAGCGCGACGAAAAGGGCCGTATCTTGTTCTTCACCGCGCCGCCGCTCAACGTGGAACAGCCGCTGACTAAGGATGGGCGCGCATTGGGACACTCGGCTCGTTATCTCGCTGCCAAGGCAAAGAAGGAAGCTCTGAAGGCCTCAAAGCGCAAAGCTGGCGAGGCGAATGTCGATGAGCGTGACCAGGCAGCGAAAAAGGCCAAGGCTGATGAGGAGGCAAAGTTCAAGAAAGCTGTCTCGGAGCTCGGTACGAAAGCACTGAAGGCATTGGAGGACCAGCTCGCCATCGCTACGAAGACGGACTTGGAGGGTCTTTTCAACGGCCAGACTGAACAAGGCATCTCCGCGGTTCTGGATCAGCTCACCACCGCGCAGAAGATGGCTGTGCAGCGCGAATTGGAGCGTGAGATACACATCAAGGAGCGCGAGGAAAGCAGGATGACAGCAGTCACCGGTATGACGGCGAGATTGGAGGAGAAGTACTAAGGTACTGTGTACGATCCATTGTATTTGTGATATCCAGTGTGTAAGGTTACAAAGAGACCACGGCGTTTTGATGCTTGATCTTGGTTCCAGCTCTACACGAGTCTAGGTATGCTTTGCTAGACTCAATTGGAACTTTTTTCTGTCTGGGCCATCACCAACTGGACAACTGTGAGCCCTTATAGCTCCCGTCCGTGTAATTTCTTCACCCACTTCCGTAATAACACAGGGACCTGAATCTTTGAAGAGCGCTATTGCTTTTATGTCAAGGCTCGACTATTTGAGAAATCTCGGGAATTGCGAGTGCTCACTCCTTGTAGCACCCAAAACCAACTCACCAAGTAAGTCGGTATTCTACCTCCTTGAGTCTGGATACCTTGCTTACCCATGGCGCATCATCTCTCTCAATACATGCTGGTTCTTCCAAGTCCAAAATCATCTTCACCTCATGCCCGACGTCGCTGCTTTGTCAGCCCGAGAGTCTTCTACATCAACGAAACCAATACCGCAAGCCGGTCTAGTTCTCGTCGCTCAGATTCCTCCTTCCTCTGATCTATGGATTGCCTAAGCAAGAAACGACACTTGCCATATTGTCCTGATTCCGCAGCCGCTAGTGCGGATTTGCCGTCCTTTCCAACAGAATTGGGGTCTGCGCCGTGATCAAGTAGGAACTCGACGTCTTTCGCGAAGCCATCCTTCGCCGCCTGCCATAAGACATTACTTCCATCGGGTGTGATAGTGTCGACGACTGCACCACTCTTGATAAGAATGCGCGCAATGTCGTATCGCCTTCTCTTTAGAGCGTGCTGGAGTGGGGTTTTGTCCGAGCAAAGTTCGTTTGGTCCGACGACGCCATCTTTCAGCAACATTCCCCAGAATACCATCCCACCTCTTCTGTACAGTATTTCCATAGAGACAGAATCAATACGGTAGTGTGTCTTGCTTCCTTCCTTGACATGCGCTACAACCCCAGGGTTGTCGACTCCCAGGACGCGGTACAATACGGCCGTGTTCGTGCTATCAATAGCACAGTGGAGGAGCCGGTCGCCAAAGAACCAAGACATAGATCTAGCAAAGGGCTCGTTCGCATCGCGGAAGTCGAACAGCGTGTTTGCTGCGACGTTCTTATGCAAACGCACAGCCATGCACAAAGCTTCGCCAATCTGCCGAGCAGCACTTCGCATATCCTTCCACGTCTTAGCGTCGGGTTTGCCCTTGACGTTGTCAACGACATACTTGAGGATCTTTCGAAGCATAGCATCCTGATCCGCCACGATGGCCGCTTTGAGCGCACTTGGCAAAAGATTATGACGCTGTTCGAGAAGCAGTGCTGGTGTGAGAGTGGGCAATTCGAAGAGCTTCATATTTCCTCTTGCAGCAGCGATAAAGGGTCGCATGTCTGCGAGGTTATCTGGCCGTCCTCCTTTGTTGGCATTCACGGTACCCTTGATGTAACCGTGCAGGGCTTTCGATTCGAGGGCCATCATGCTAGTGCAGACGAGCATGATCCGCGCTGAATGAAGTCTGGGATCTGGCTTGGAAGCTTTGACCATGGCCCGTATGAAGTGTATGACTTGGTTTGGTGCTGTTTGGCGTCGCATAGTAGCCTTGTAGAGAATTTCAACCCGATATGTGTCGAAAAGACGGGCGGAGAAGGGGTTTTCCAGGAATTTGGCGAGGTTCCTGGCAGCAGCGACTGTAACGATATGATCCTTGATTATGTTTGCGAACGTTTCTGTTTTTTCTCAGTATACTCGTGCATGATGCCTCTTATTTGCACTTACTGCAGACGAGTCGATAGCGTACGACATTCCTCCGGTCGACCTTGTTTGCCAGCGCCGCTATGACTTCCTCAAAAATCTCCATGGGTAGATTCAATAGCGGCATGTTGAGGTTCCCTCTCAGGGTTGCCGATCGTGATGTGTGATAATCTGATTGGTGTTGGTCTGGTGCAGGATACTTCTTGTGGTGTCAAAGAAGACAATAGCTTTAGCAAGACGGGGGCCTGGACAGTGGGTCAAAATCCGCCTTCACCTTGGGGTCGGCCTCTCACTTGATGAGTCGGCTAGCAACCACACAAATGCGGCAGATGCATGAGTGATTGAGCGTGGCTTTCTCGATCGAGTCGGCGTAGTATACGATTCAACCCGCTCTGTTTCACAGGCTTAGCAAACCTAGAGAGACGTCTAGGTACAAATTGTGCTGCGCGCACGATCATGTCATGACGATGGTTTGTAGTCTCCTCGACATCGTGTGATGTCATGGTAAAAACCGACAGCGCGTCAGCTGCTTATAGGCTCAACCTATTAATATGAGCGTATTCTTGTCAATGTGCATGCACGACGACCCGTATCACTTGCGAGATTCTTGAAACGCCACCACCTGCTTATTACCATTTTCTCCTTGCCAATCTGTTGGCCGGAGATAGTCCAGACCTCATGTTTACACCTTCCAGGGAGGGTAACCAGCCATACAACCCAGAGTGAGTTGAGCAGAACTAGCTCGCATCGTCTACTGACCATCAATAGCCCCACCAGCGATACCATTACTGTGAAAGTGGGGATGCCGAATTTCAACGGTGGAAAGGACATCTTTACTGTTCAGAAATCCGTCCTTTACAACGATGATCAGTTACGTGGTGGGTGTTGGATCAATAGCGACAGGACGGTACATCTCAGAGCAAAACCCGAAGACTTCAAGACCTACATGACATGGCTGTACACCCGCCGGTTGCCGGAGCATATTGCGGACCCAAAGCTGGGTACTGAGTCGAACCTGGACTGGCTGCCGACTTTATATGGTCTCGCGCGTAAAGTTGGTGATCCACGTTACCAAGACGTTCTGATTAGTCGGATGATCGAGTGCGCGCGAAGGATTGAAAGCTTCCTAAATATATCGTTCGTCGCAAGCTTATATGACGTGACAGAGGGTCTTGCGCATGCGCCGGACATCCTTGGTCGAGATTTGATGATAGATATCTGGACGTGGAAATGCCGACCTGAATGGCAGGGCCTAGACTTTTTCGCTGAGACAGATTACAATTACATGGAGTTCGCGGGGGATCTGATTTCAGCGTTAATTGCTCATCGCAATGCATCACCAGAGGAGTTGGTGGAGCCATGGGCGAGCTCCCAGGCTGATTGGTATCTAGTTGGAGCAACTGAAGACGAATGATGGTGAGAAGGCATTTTGTTAGAATAGGCTGCAACTTGGGGCAATTCTTTACACGACCAGCGCGATAATAAAAATGCAGCAGCTTAGATCCTATCCTTCGCAGGCGGTTGCTTCAGTTGGAGAGCACTATGACGTACAGCAGCGGCTTGGCAAACGCGTGAAGACGTGTCATCCCGCGATTACCCATCCCGGGCTTCCATTCACCCACTTCAACGCGTATGGTTCCGCGCATGAAGAGTCATATTACAAAACTTGATGCTTCCGCAAATGTTGCGATGTGAAATCTCTAAACCGCTATGACCTTAGTGTTCACATGGCGCAATCACAACGCCGACATCGCTATTCCCCGTTCGAGGACCCTGCCGAACTCACGATACATGCGCCGGCCACTCCTTCGATCTTTCGGATGGCAGGATGCCGCCGAATCGTTCGGACCTGTCGGCGTTCTACCAATCTACTGCGTCAAGCCTAGCAATGCTGGCTCGCGAAGTTAGACAAGGGATGTGCAGTACTTCTAGCCTACGGCGGAGTTGCTGAAGTGGTGTTGTAATACGAAACGGATACTGGCTCGCAGCGACCATGGTACGCTTGCGCAACATCATGTCCACAATTCTGTCACCTGGAAACCGTGTTGTGAACACCCCAGGCAAGAACTTACTGTACTCGTTCCCGGGTAGGATGGCTTCCCCTGTAAAGCGCCCAAAAAGAGCTAATGTTCATAGTGGTACTGAGTGAGTCTATAAAACTCTGGTAATGGCGTAAACTTACAAAACATTAGCTTCACGGGCACAACAATCGCCGTCCGAGTCGAGGACGAGATTTTCCAGATTCACCAGAAGCTGGCGTGTGCGAGCTCAGATTTCTTCAAAAACGATGCCGGTATCGTCGCGATCGACGTCGAACAGAAACCCATCCGCATCGACGGTCATACCGCGGCCACGTTCAGAACATACCTCACTTGGCTGTACACGAAGCAGATGGAACATGTAACGGACATAAAGCATGTGTGGCAAACCTTAGTGAGGGCCTTCCTCATAGGGATCACGTTGCTCGATACCACGTTTCGAAATGCAGTCATAGCAAGCATGACGCAGCGCGCGTGTGCCGGGAGATATCCAAGTCTCAGCCTGGTGAAGGAGGTCTATCTTGGAACATCCAAGGGGGCTTTGATAAGGAATCTCCTGGTTGACATATGGGTTATAGCACGGCCAACTCTGTCGGACGGGCTACGCGACCCGGCAGCCGAAATGCACGGAGACTTCGTGAACGACCTACTATGGGCATTCTTCACGTCGCCACTATCCCGTTCGGCAGACGAGAAGCCGTGGCTCACTGATCCACAGCGCTATCTTGAAGCTGTCGGTCAGACTGTGGTAGCTATACCGTCCAATTCTTAGAGGAGGATGACCGCCTATGGCACATCTTCCATTCCATGACGTATGCGTCGGTTATAGTAGGCAAACGCGGTATTTTATCACGTAGTTGATTTTACCATTTGGAACCTGCTGTGACGGCAGCGTCAGTGTCAATGTTACGGTAAACATCGTAGTTCGACTCGGCAAAGGATACCCAGGCACGTATCAAACACTATCAGCCATCGTATGCAATTATGTAGGAACATGGCTACTGGTATAGGATAAGCTATCATTCATCGATTGCAACGCTCGATCAGAAACGTGTGAACCAAGCACACATGGTGATGCTGCTGACAATGTGTTGAGTTATTGCGCCGCTCGATCGGCCTCTTCCAAAGCCTTGCCCGCGCTCATCTTGCCTAATATCTCAACTTCCGGCATGAGCGGTGGGCTCGCATTTTCGACGCCATCGGTGTTTCCATCCCACTTCAAACGAACAAGAGCCATGCCCTCAGGATCATCAGCATCCTCTTTCTCTGCGACCAGGATGATGTTTCGATGGACGGTAGGTCTGAAAGCACATTGTCGTGGATGTGCTCTGCGAATATCGGCCCAGGGATCGCTTGAAGAATGCCAGTTCCCGAGCATCTGTAAGCGAGACTCTTCTGTCTTCTTCATCTTGGCCCATGATGGCTCGAGCATGGAGCTGATGGGTACGGCTATGCAGAGTTAGCTAACGTGCAAAGTCTTGTACATGAGCACATGCGTTAGGTACCTTTTTTTACCAAGCTATACCACCCGTACACTTTCTTGGGCGACGCATCCGAAGTGGCAGGCCCCTGCGTTGCCTTGTCATCTTTGTCGTCATCATCCGCATACGGGTCATCCCCACCCCACTCCTCAGCCTCCCGTTCCTTCAGATCGAACCAATCTTGGTTACCGATATCGATATTGGAACCCCATGAGTCCGCCTCGACATTGTCGCAACGTCCAACGCCTGGAACGTCTTCCTCGTCTTGGCTCGAGTTGAGCAGAACGACCAAGATTCCTTTGTTGTCGAAGTCCTTTTGGTCGGCTACAATGAAGTAGAGCGGATGAATGGTATCGTCTTGGTCGCGTAGCTCGATGAAGTAGTCATAAACGTCTCGCAACGAGCGACCGCTGAAATCTGGCTGTGGAGCGAGTTTAGACCTTCCCGTACTGAGCTCGCCCGTGTTGATACTTTCTTCAAGCCGTTGGCTGTCTGCTGTGTCTAGAGCAGCTGTGTAGAAGATTGCAAACTTGAAACGATTTAGACCATTCAGTGTGGCGCGGTGGTATTCTGTATTGGGCGCTTTCTTAGGAAGTGTTTTCGCGAGGTCTTTTGTGGAAGACATGTTGTGTCAAGTGGTCTGATTGAAGGCAAAGAGTTGGTTTAGATGAGGTAGATGGGTAGGTAGAAACCACGTCTCAGCCGTAGTCCCCAGGTGGGTCAGTTCAGGCAACCGCGGATGCGTAACGAGGAGCGCTATAGTGGGGCGAGCCTTGTGATCAGAGATGGCCCTGCGTACACTATTGTTGCTCAAATTTTAGCGTCGCAGCCGGGCGTAAGGCGATGATGCGAGGTACGATGAGAAGTCACAAGTGGGGCAGAGTCGCACGAAGCTTATGTGTGGTCCACGGGTGCTGCACACTACCCAGGTATGATGTCACAGATTTGATCATTGGAGGGCTCACTGGCGGGCCGAGCCTTCCCGTTCATGTACAGCCTCTACTTCCTGCACGTCTTGACGGTAATGTACGACACTTTCGCTTTTTCTCGGCTTGCCCGGTGAGAATGTCTCAGTATGCTGACGACTTAGTCCTATAGTCGAAGGTTGTACCATTTGTAGACATGGTTTAGTAAACTACTGCTGATCTTTTAAGTTTATCAGCTCTACTAAATACCATGGAATGAAGGGCATTGGCCGATTCCAGTCATGATCTCGACGACAAGGCAGATATATGCCGAAGCCCAGCTTATTCACAGCAACGATCCGGGGAATCGGCTTTCGCTTTGCCATACCGGTGAGATTAGGCGCGCCCTCTTCGACCATCGTATACGGCAACTACAAGCAGATCAGTTCGCGCCTCATCCTTTTAGCTTCTACCCGGGGCGGCTCCAACTGCGGTTCTGCAGATCATTGGCAAGGTTTTGAAACTAGTTCAAGAATTCGATCATACGATTGCATTGACTATGTTCAGCTGTGAGTACAGAAGAGGCCTCCCAATACTTGGGCAGGGTTGACATGGGCATGTAAACGGGGGCCACGACGAGTATATAGAAGGCAGCCTCGATATCATGTATTCTACACAACAGCGGTCTTCAAACACTTGCGAACCATACTACACAAGCCATCATGTTCAAGACTCTCCTAGTTTCCGGTCTGATAGCCTCCGGGCTCGCCGCACCCGGCATGATCTTCAACTGTGGCGACAACCTCCAAGGTAAACGTCACTGGATTCTTGAAAGCGATTTATACTCAACTTAGCTCAGATATCTGCAACAACATGTGCTGGGGCGCTTACTGCACTCGCCCATCGTTCGGAGTAACACTGAACTATGACCGCTATGGTGGTACTGGAAATCGTGACAGTGCTATCGGAAGAGCCCGTCAAAGATCAGCTGGCTGTCTTCCTAGGCCCAACCGTTGCAGCGTAAGTCTCCCTCCACTTCGTTCAAAAGAAGGACTGAACACCCTGACGTCTACGTTGATGTTGGATCATCTACTATGCATTTTTTTTCATCTTGATGTAGACTCCAGGGTGTTCAGTATTTTCCTTGAATGAGGTGCATCAACTTTCCAAAGGATTCGCTGACCCACTTATAGACGCGCGGTGGTAATCCACGTGCTGGCGAGAACTGCGACGAATATCCATTCGCCAGTACCTCTGATGCCGATGCGCGTGGTCAAGTCAGCAAGTGTGTCATCAACAGGCACAACGATCGTCAGGGTCGTATCATCCAACAATACACCACCGGCACATGCAACAGCCAACCCTGCCAGTTTATCGTCGGCTTTGGCAATCCGGCCGCAAATGGCGTGCAATACTGTCAAGCGTACAATGACCCTCATGGTCAATGTATCAATAACCAGACTGCGCAAATCTACAAGAACGGCGGCCCAGACGTGCGTCCAGCGACGAAAAAGCGCTCTGAGCTTGAGCCTATTGCACAGGCTGCGCTATTCCGAATGGCTAGTGGTATGGAAGTGTTGTTGCGTAAGTCTTGTCTTTTTACTCCTTCATGTGGATATGTGTCCCCGTCAACTAGTGCTAACATTCCTCTAGCGATCGACACTGTACTCAACAGCACCTGGGTCCACCCAACTCCTCGCAACATGACTATGAAAGCGTGGGTCGAAGAAAACGACGAGGACGAAGACCACATTGCCTGGGACTTTGTCGAGGATTTTGTCGCTACCAGGCTTGACTAAAGCCGCTTTGACACTTTCCCACTGCTCAGCCTCGCAGATTTCTCCCTGTTTCCCGAAACACTGACTTTCATTGAAGCTTGTTCCTGCGTCAAATCTTCATCACCTATTCGATCCCTCGACACGACTGCATATTAAAACTCAGCATCATGGCTAGGAAAATCCTTTCTATCGTCTTCTATCTACCTAGGTATAGATCATTAGTTTGTAGCAAGCAATCTACTATACCCAGTTCGCGCCTGACATGTCATCATCCTTATCATCCTCTTTATCCTCTTCATCATCACTCTCAACACGGCCCTCCCCAGACGATTCAATCGAAAGTGACCTTTTGATGGTACGGAATTTGACGACACGTTCTCTTTTGGGCGATAGCGTCTTCTTCTTCTCTTTCGTCGTAGTAGCTTTGGCCTTGGTAGTCTTGTTTCCCTTAGCCTTAGTAGCCTGCTTTCTCTTTGTAGCCCGCACAGCAGGTTCTGCTGTCGTGATACTCTCGGCGCTTTCCATCTCACTGTCGTCCGAATCGTGAGCAGCCACATCCGTCTCCTTCTTGACTTTTCTACCCTTGTTTCCGCTATCTTTTGCTACTCTGCCACCCTTTGTCTTCTTTACGTTGTTCTTTTGCTGTTGCTTGGCCCCGGTCTTACTCTTGCCAGTAGTTCTAGGCTTCTTCACAAGAACACACAGAGCCCTAGTGCGTATCCCCCCCTTAGATCCAGGCTTAGACCTTGGTTTAGGTGAAGGTGACTTTGAATTTCGCAGCGCTGCCTCCTCGGCGGCCCTCTTTCTAGCCGCAGCCTCTTGGGCTTTCCGCAAAGCATCCTCGTTAAGACTTTCGCGAACTGCTTCTCGTCTCTCTCGGGTAGAAGCCGCGGTGGCAATGATTTTTGGAGGCATAGCGTGGATTGTTTAATGACTGAGACCGGGATCGAGGTAGCGGCTTGGTCTTGAGTTCAATTGGGTGTCACACAGTAATTGTGTTCCGAAGATTGGCGAATGACTTCGTAATTTTGAACCGTAGACGGGATACTAGGCGCGAACTAAATAGCCCTGTCTTGTGTCGACCACCGCATGCGGCCGATATGGTCGCGAACAAAGCCATGCCAAAGAACCACAGAGGTTGAAGTATATCCACTAAGTGATTAAGGCGAAGATGCTTTGTTCCGAGACGTCAAAGATCGAGGACACTGTTGCGAATTAGAAGTCAAGTACCGTGAGGGCCGACCGATTTGCCTTTGTCTGTGAGCTAGAGGGTCTTGGGCACATCCAACTGTTACACATAGACGCGCAAAGTCAACCCAGCTACCATTAAAACAGATAGGTATTGAGGGTATACTACCAAATGAAGATACATGTTCTGACACTTCGTGTGCCTTCGCCTGCCATGGTCGTGATCGTAACAACCTTGCAAGCACCAAAAACGCGCTTAGCCGCAACAAACTCCAACAATACCGCAAGTCGTACGCTCATGTAATGATATGCTAAGTACTCGCAATGCAAAGCGAGACTAACCAGCAAATGCAAATCGCTTAAGGTTAAACAACGGTTTTCGGGGTGAGCACTCGCTCTCGGCTTCGCTATCCGGAACAAGGAGGTCTTCGCTCCCCTTCAGTGATGATCTCCTCCTCTTCGCAGGCGTCATAGGAGGCGGTGAGCTCGCGGCTATGACTACCTCGGCCTCTACAGCCGCCCAAGCAGAGACTGCAAGTTTCACGTCTATATCTTTCTTGGACGGTGTTCCGGGGATGATGGGTTCCTCATCGGGCGCCGAAAAGACTGTAAGAGCAGAAGCTTGAGATGGTGGTGTAGGTTGCCATGCCTCAGTGGGCCGACGGTTCAGACGACTCTTACCAGCTCTTGGTATACTCGGTGCTGGCGAGGGAGACTTGTATGTGAACTTTGATCGCAGCTCACTCATTGTGGATGAGATTGCAGCGCTGAAGACGGTCTCGGGCTCGGGGGAGGATGCCGGCGTGAGAGTGCCGATAGTATCTTGTGATTGCGCAGTGCTGCCCCTGGAGAAGACCGTCGACTGTGATTCGCTCCTAAAGCTGGACTGTGTATCACTGAAGACCCGTAGCTTCTTCTTGGGGGCAGATGCCGCTTGCTCTAGATCAGCCACTTCGGCCATAACCTCCTGTATTGAGTCATCCGAATAGAGCTCGAAGTCCTGGTCGGTCTTCCTCCTCCTACTCTTCTCTCGGTGCAAGGTTGGGCTTGGTTCTGGTATAGAAGGTGCGAAAAATTGGCTCCGCACAACACCATCGTCGCCAGCGGCGAGTGTCTCGGAGACAGAATCGGAGCACAGTCGTTGTCTCTTAGAAGGATGCGGAACCGAACGTCTACCCGCAGTTGGATCAGTCATGGTGCGTCGTGGTGGTTGAGGCGCCGTACTAGGCGTCGGAGGATTCGGTCGTAAACGGGAGATTGGAGCGGGTACTGCGGCCCATCCATTTGACTCTCTCTGTTGTTCCAGCAATACTTGCTGACTAGGTGATGGTGTAAAAACATTTGGCGACAATTCGGCCAACGGCGTACGCTTAGGCTTGAAGAACGAATCAATCGGCTTTGAGCCTTTCGCGTCGGGTGTCTGAACAATTGTCGAGGCTCTTCGAGAGGGACCAAACGAATTCCTGCCAGGCCTACTGTTGCTCGTGATGCTCATCGGGAGTTTTGTGCGTGGGTATAGGTCACCACTTGCAACACCGGTGGCGAGGTGCGCTGGTACCTCCTCTCCGATATAGGGCATATCGGCGAGATCAACCCCTTCTTCGAGTGGCGTAAGATTGACCAGCTGCTTGGCGACCGGACAGTAGACCCATTGGTAAAGGAAGGTTTTCTCAGCCTGGTCAAACAACTCCAAGAAGCCAGCGGGCACCTTGAGCTTGCCGTCGTATTGCGCAGCTTTGACTAGACGGTCGACAGTCTTGTGCTTCCGCAACATTCGATGGGCAGTCTTCAGGCCAAGTCCACCAATACCTGAGAGATAATCACAACCGCTCAGGATACACATTCTTCGGAAGTCGGCGTCAGACCATCCCACGAAGCTGACCTCCCTGCAGGCAGTGAAATGATTCCGGTTGACCTCGATGCATTCTCCGTATTTGTCCAGCTTTGTTATCAGGCACTTGACGCCAAAGACGAGTAGGTCGGAGTCTTCGGACAAGACCCCATGAATGATGCCCTTCCGCTCCAGGTATGCGAGCTGCGAATCAGCTTCGTAAGGCGCGACGACGTACTCGATGTTGTGCTGCTTCAGTTCTTCGATGACCATCCGCGCCATTTCCGGTGTCACGTCCACGCTCTTCTGCAATTCCTGTTGCGCCTGTGCCGTCTTTCCGACCTTGAGGAGTTCCAGCCCGAGCCTCTTGCCCTCCTTTCTTCGTTCCCTTCGGTCTTTCTCTGTGCCAGCTTTGCTCGGTAGGTTGTCTCCGTCGAATACAAGGTAGGGGGTGACGCCGAAGTGGATGAGCATGCGGACGCGGTGCATGACGAAGTCGACATATCTAGGGATCAAGGTTAGCAAACACTTGTCGTCCATGGACGCATCAACGCATACTTGGTCGTCGGCTTTTCGAGCGCCAGGTCAATCGCACAGGTCGCGGTAGCGCGGTGGAGCCAGCCATAGGTGTCGACGCCTATCGTCTTGCCGGCGTATTTCTTGAGAGTACATGGTTGCTGAACCGACTTGAGTAGCGGAAGGAGGCCTGTTCGGCCGTTAGTATTGTAGACGGGATGATTGGGTGTACCCACCTGAGATGCCCATCTTGTACCCTTTGCCGCTCACGCGTCCGTCCTATACAACGGGCAGAGAAGCAACAACTACCGCAACATGGTGGTTTCGCAGTCTGGTGACGAGAGGAGAAACGCCCTTATGCACTGCGAATCAAGCGAAAAAGAAAAGGGAGCGCGTTCACATCGATAGTGTGGAGCAGTCATTGATCGCGGGTACACGAGATGACAGGAACGCGCCCCGCTAATATACGCACTAGTCCGCGTCCGACTGCTAGCGTGGTCGCGATCGCCGAGCGCCGATGGATATCCAAAATTTCTTGCGCGAACACCAGCACCAAACAAAACGTCAAACTTTCAAAATGGTCAGCAATCGTCTCGACAAGGTGCACAAGAAGATTACGAAGAAGAAGGGAAAGAATCCCAACCTGCACGAGGGCAGCCGAGATACCAAGCGGCTACAAAGCGCAGCGCAGAGAGACGAAAAGCTCAATCGCGTTTTCAGACAACGAAAAGATCAAAATCGAACATACGGTATGCGTTATGTTTGCAATCGATTGACTGTATTATCGCTAACTAGTGATAGTTAATAGAGTGAAATCATTCCAATCATATACCGCAGAGCATGTTGCACCACTCAGCGTACCGGAGATCCAGGCCATGATTGAGGATTACTTAGGTCGCGATGACGAAGAGCTGGCCCAACTGAAGGCAGCTCGTCGTCCGGGACGACCAGCAAGCACGCGTCAAAATTTGTTGGAGATCCACCAGAACACCGAGCGAGACGAGTATGCCGCTGGCTTCTGGGTACCGGACCTTGAGGACGAGCTCAACTTGAAGAAGCTGAAAGAGTGGAACGGCGAGTGGGCTCAGCTGGCCACTCTCAAGTTTTCCAGAATCTCAAAGGAGGGTTTCAAGAAGGAGTCTAGCTTCCCGCCCAAGGGCATGTCATGAGCGAATGAGAAATGCATGGATCGGAGTAATTGAAGGATTCGGGCGTTTGGGAGCAAATGACCACAGAATCGACGTGGACTTGGCGCTACGTCGTAGATATACCCAGAAAAGTTTAATTCACCACACGACGGCTTACAACATACGCAACATTCTCTTAGCCACTTGTTCAGGGTCGAATTTGAAGTATCAGGAAAGCGAGGGTGGTTATCTACTTGTACTGTTGAAACGCAACATGCCAAACCTTCATTCCCTTCGGCCCGCCCCTCAGATGCGGGATAAGCTTCCCGAAATCCTCAGTCTTGCGGAATTCCATATGCGCCTCTACACTCGGCCATCCAATGAACGCCGCAAACAACTTCCCATCAACCCCCTCGCCCAGACTCTCATGCTTCTGCGGTTCAACGCTCCATCCACCAATCACCCCTTTGGCCTCGACATTAGGTATCTCGGTTGCCAAGGTGCGGAAAGTAGAGAACTGGGAGCTGTATTCCTCCTGTGAGTAGTCGGGGGCGAAGAAGGCGTTTATGCACTCGGTGACGGGCATGGCGAACGGGTTCTCGCCTCCAGAGTGCGAAGCGGGAAAGTTGACGTGGAAGATCGTTGGGTCATCGCCAGATGCAAGTTTTTCCATGATGGTTGCCTGAAAAGGTTGGTAGCCGGGAGTCTTTTCGAATGTTCTATGATCCTCGATAGATTCCCATTCTACATTCGGTCAGCAAACGTGCAAGGTGACACCACTTGCGCAGCGATCTATCGAATAAGACATGAAGGGTTACGTACCCACGGCCATTTGCACGGTATCTGGGTTCTCGATCTGTCGGCCCCAGTATAATGCTTTGGCACCGGGCTGTTTGGCAATAGTGCTGAGGGTTGACTCCCAAGTTTCTTTCGCTTCGCCCGTTGAGAGATCGAGGCCGGCTTTCATGGGAATGTACACAATCTCGGTAGCGTTTTCCGACATTTTGGGTATGTATTTTGTATGGATGTTGTGGTTAGTGGTTTGAGTGGTGGGGATTGAAATAGAGGAGGTGGGACAATAGTAAGAAGTCAGACAATGAGGCAATGAAGAAGTAGAGCTATGGTGTTGTTCTGTCGCATCTTGCTACATGCATACGATGAGCTGTTTGCCCCACACCAAGCTTGACGTAGGGAAGGGCCGAAAGTGGGGTAACAAAGTGGACCTGGCACGATCGAGGCCCTTCCAACATCCCACACAACCCTTCCGCGTCCTGAGATTTATATACAACTGGCATCGTAGCAACCCAAAAGCTTGCAGCAGCATTTGGAGAGCGAGCCTAGGTATCGCAACTTGCCCATCATCTTTATCCACGCCCAAGTACTTTCCATGCCACATACAGAATAGAATGCCTCTCAGTTCCAACCATGCCTGTCATAACATCCTCCCAAGGTATCAACACTACCATCCCACCAGAAGAAGAGCTCGTCTCAACCCTGCGCAGTCCCGTCATCGTGGTACACACGTGTTGCCTCCACTTCTCAAGATTTGTCCGCATGATACACACGCGTTGGTACCGCAACCGAAACACTGCATTGCGAATGCGTCAAGTGTTCGGATACAGAGTGCACAAGTATGTTGGCCTTCAACTCTGACCCACAACGTATTGTGGTTACAGCCGGTCTCGTGCCTCCTCGATTCCTCTTGTCTTGCACGCCCTGCTTCTTGTCTTGCACGCTGCTCTGCTTCTTGTCTTGCGCGCTGCTCTGCTTCTTGTCTTGCATGCTGCTCTGCTTCTTGTCTTGCACGCTGCTCTGCCGCTTGTCTTGCGTAATGCTCTGCCGCTTGTCTTGCGTGATGCTCTGCCGCTTGTCTCGCCCAATACTCTGCTCCTTGCCTCGCCCAGTAGTCTGCTTCTTGCCTTGCACGATGCTCTGCTCCTTGTCTCGCCCAGTAGTCTGCTTCTTGTCTTGCACGATGCTCTGCTTCTTGCCTCGCCCGATGCTCTGCTTCCTGTTTCGCTCGAAGCTCTGCTTCTCGCATCTCTTTCTTGTGCTGTCTTCGAGAATTCCCTTGCTCTCTTTTCGCACGTTGTTCAGCTTCTTCTTTCGCAAGTCGTTCTTTCCTGACCTGCTCAGCCAGCTCAGCCACAAGCCTTTCGCCTTCTTGATTTTTTCGTTCCGTGAGGTCATCGTTCAGCTGTTCGAGCCGTACCCTTGCTTCGTCTAGGTGTGTCTGCTTGATCCGAATGGCATTTTCTGCGTTGATCGTGGCTAGTCTGATCTCGCTCTTCTCTTGTCCACTCAGTCCGTCGCTCAAGAAGGCAGATATGCCCAGTTTGGACAGTCTATCGCTTGCCAGCTTTATTCGATTGTCGTTGACCTTCTCGTTGAGGACTTCAAGTTCGGTCTCAAGAGACTTGACTGTGTTACGACATTGACGAATCTGTTCTTTCTGAGATCTCTCATAGTTGAGCCACTCTTGTCGTATCCGATTGCTCTCTGCCTGTGCGCGCGCTTCTCTTTGCGCTGGTGTTTCGCGTTGCGGGTGCCACGGAGGGTTCGGCTGTGGTGCGGCTGGAGGTGGAGCGTAAGGTTGGCTGCCTGAGTACGAAGCAGTTCGTTGTAGACGGCTTCGATCGTATTCGCTCCTCGTGGACGCATCTTTGAGTACTTCCCATGCTGCGTTGATCTGTGCCCAACGTTAGTACGGCACGCTCGTCCAAGCACGGTGGCTTCTCCACACAAGCTGAGTCGTTGCGGTGGCGTGTTGAGAACCGTTGTTCTTGTCTGGGTGATGCAACAGTGCGAGGCGGCGGTACGCCGCTTTAATCTCGCCGTACAGCGCGGAAGGTCGCACTCCCAAGGTGACGTAGTAGTCTTGCGTAGGAAGTGCGGGAGCCATCTTCGCGCGGACGACCTAGGCAGGTGCTGCTAGGGACGTTGCGTGACCTATTTTTGCTGCATTCGAACGGAGGAACGTTCGAATGTACAAGCGCTATTAGCAAGATGCAGGAGTTTGTGCTGTCACAATTTCAACAGTTTGAGAGGACAGCAGTTGCAGCAACAAAACTGTCAGTTCCAATTTTGGACGCGCGGTGGGTTCGCGACGCGTTTGCAGACCGCCAAGGAAAGTGAGAGCAAGAGTGAAAGTGAGAAGTAGTCACCGTCAGTCAGTGAGCGAATTAAGGCCAATCAATATTCACGCTTCCCCATGCTCTATCTATGCAAGATGTATTACATTTTCCTTTTCGATCCCCCATGCATGCAATCGCTATCCAAACGTCCCAAATAACAAGTACGCTTAATCATACACAATCATAATCCAACACCGATATCGACAGAATGTACTACTCAATTGACCTTTGTGACCTTGATCCCACGGTCGAGAAGGGCATTCTTAAGACCCTTAGCGACCTGCTTCCTTGTCCTGGCGGTCTGTCGCAAGCTATCAATATTGTCGTCAACCAGGTCGCTCAAACGCGCGATCTCCTTGCCCGATGTCGGACTGCCTTCGGGTGTGTAAAACAGGCCATAGCCCTTGCTGGGCGTAGGCGTACTCTCAACTTCGGGAGTTAGAGCACGACGGCTTAGATCGGTCAGGGTCATCTTGTTGCGGTTGGTAGGCGGGGTGGCGTAAGGCGTATCGGCAATGCTGCGGCGGAGATCCGTACCGCGTGACCGTCGGGGCGTACCAGCGTTGCGTGATGAAGATGAGGAAGGACGACTGGAGTCTGCGAGGCCGATCTTGCGCAATTGGGCCTCTAGGACGAGGATGTCGTTGTTCTTCTGCTCAGCAAGATTGGCCAACCTGAGGACTGTCTTCTTGACAGCCTCCATGGAAGGCACTGACTTTGTGCTGCCGTTCTGTGCGTTGTGGGACACCAGACGCGAGCGTAGGACTGCGACTGCATCTTCAGCCTTGCGTAGCGACGTCAAAAGCTGAGCATAGTCGTTGCGCAGAGCCTTCTGTCCATCGGCAAGCTCCTTTGGCAATGGTGCCTTTCGGAGAGCTTCTGTCTTTTCGGGGTCCTTGCGATTGATGATTTGGCGGCGTATGTCATTAAGACGAGTCATGAGCTTGGCCTTGTCGTGAAGAAGACGAGCGAGCTGTGTGAGCTTGAGGAGCACATCCTGTACCCGCCCTGCATCCAGCTCTTGTTCAAGCTGATCTTCAAGAGATCGCAAGGCTTGAATCTCGCACAAAGTGAAGTTCTCGAACCATGAGCCGTGAGGTCCCTGGTCTTGGACATCATCCAGCATACGTCGATCGATTTGGTGACCAGTCTGGGGCTGTAGGTGGTATTGTGTAAACGACTTGATAGATCGAGCGTTCCAGCCAAGTGCATCCACCATACCGTTGATGTCTTTGTAAATCAACTCGATCTGAGCGGCGTGACCCGTCTTGCTAGGTGATTTGCCACCAGTGTAGTTCTGGTATGCGACAAACTCCTCCAGGTTCCGGCTCGGCTCGATCGGCTGCGCAAGCTGTGCGCGTATCCGCTCGTCCTCCTCATCTTCAAGATCGGAGACCTGTGGCTTTGGCGTGGGCGGCTTGGACCCCTGCATGGATGAGCTCAATGAAGCACCCGGTGCGACCAAAGGTTCTCGTCGGAGACGAGAAGCTGAGCTCGAACGAGCTGGACTAGGCGAGCGAAGGTCTTGGGCGCGGTTCGTCGGAGGCGGGAAGTTCGGTTTCGCAGGCATCGATGACTGATCGGGTTTACCAGAGAAGGGGCCTTTGTTCGGTTGCTGACCGAACAGCGATGAGCCTGAGAACGATGGTTGGTTGGCGGCAGGTTTCGAGGCCTGAGCGAACAAAGAAGGCTGGGCTGGTGAAGCGCTGCTTCCGGACTGTGATGTGGCGCCGGACTTCACTGTGGGAGGAGTCGGTGCAGGGGGGAAGAACTGCCGCGACTGGTTGACACTGTCCTGGAAGCTCCAGGTACCCGCCTTCGCGGCTTGCGGCTTTGTTGTCTTGTTTGGCGGGTATGTGTCGTCGACTTCTTCAACCTCCTCATCGTCCTCCTCATCAGAGAAACCTTCCTCATCATCATCCTCTTCGCTCTCGTCGTCATGGTCGTGATCATGTTCTTCCTCGTCTTCGTTGTCAATGGGAGATACATCTCCAGACGAACTAGGTGCTTCCACCTCGACGCCAGGACTACCAGCGAGCGGAGGCAAATCGTCGCTAGTCGAATTCGGCAACTTTGTGTTGATGAAATCTGGAGGTAGAGGTGCGTCCTCAGTTTTCGCCGGCTTAGCCTTGGTGAAGTCTGGTGGCAAAGGTGCGTCGTCCACCGGAGTAGCGGGCTCTTGCACAGGTGGTGCAGCCTTGGGGGTTGCGCTCTCCCTTGCAGGAGTGTCACTGGGGAATAACGACTTCTGCTTTGGCGGGGATGCTGGTGTCGTGGAGACCCAACTTGGGGGGTTTTCGCTCGCTGGGGTTGCGGGCGGCTTCATCCCTGTCTTTCCTAGCATGTTGGAGAAGTCACTGCCGAAGAAGGAACCGTTGGCAGGAGCCGCAGGCTTCGCTGGATCGTCCTTAGCTGTACCGTCACTTGCAAAAGTAGTGCCGAGCTTGAAGCCACCTGCAAGGCCGAACAAGCCTTGGGACGGCTGAGCTTGTGGTGTAGGTGTAGCTTCGTCCCTCTTTCGGTCGTTTGCCTCGCTCGCATCGGAGTCCTTCGACTCGAACGAGGCCGTGTTGAACGATGACTTGTCTTGCTGTCCAAAGATCGAGCTGCTTTGCTGAGCGGGCGTAGTCGCCCAGGAGGGTAGCGAAGATCCAGTCCCAGAGCCAACGGTGACAGTAGAACCAAAGCTTGGCTCTGTCTTCAGACCTCCAAAGCCAGATTTCTGCTGCCCTTGCCCGAGTGCTCCGAACCCGGAGCCTGCTTGTGCAGAGTTGTTGCTTCCAAAGCTCGAAAAGGAGTTTGATCCTCCAGCACTTTTGAATTGGGCGAATCCTGACGAACCACCAGCAGCGGCCGAGAATGGGTTGGATTTTGACTCTGAAGTTTGAGATGTCGCTCCCCATGGAGATGCTTTGCCGCCCATTCCACCTACTGCGCCGAATCCGGAGCCGGCACCTACTGCAGAAGGAGCGCCAAAGGCAGGTTTGGCGGGAGTGCCGATTGCAGAGGGAGCACCAAAAGCTGGCTGAGGAGGCTTACCGATTGTAGATGGAGCACCAAATGAAGGCTGTGCAGGTTTACCGAAAGTTGGAGCAGGCAAATTGGTAGCAGCAGTACCGAATCCGGGTGTTCCAAAGCCGGGCGGTTGGGGTTTCATCAGAGCGGGAGTTGGTGTACCGAATCCGTTTCCAGCGTTGCCAAAGTGGGGGATGCCAGCTGTTCCTGGGGTGCCGGGTGTGCCCATGGACTTGCTGAAAGGGGTAGATGTAGCAACCGGGAGTTTGGACGCAGGCGTGGATGCCCTCGGAGTAGAAGAAGGCGCATGCTGTGTGGCTTCGCTCTTGAAGATGAGACCGGGGTAGCGTTCTCCAGCCTCGATAGATTTGTTCCACATCACCCACCAGGCCGCAAGAAGACCTTCGTGGGTCAGAGCCATGTATGCAGGGAGCGGCCACGGCGCCTCGTTGATCTCTTCCAGGGCGGGAATGGGGCGCAGTATCTTCTCCTTGCTCGAAAGATCAAGCGCCTCGCCAATGAAGACGCTGTCCATTTCCTCGTCTCCATAAGCGGTTCGCGGCACCTGAGCCTTCTTCGTATCGTCCACGTTGACCATCATGAGCTCGTTGCAGGTTTCTTGATCCGGGGAGATCTTGTTGCTTGTGGAGGCAAGTATCGCGATGGAGTCTGCATGGGAGGAAGTGATAATAAGCA
Organism: Alternaria novae-zelandiae; assembly: GCF_023758075.1. Classification (NCBI taxonomy): domain Eukaryota; kingdom Fungi; phylum Ascomycota; class Dothideomycetes; order Pleosporales; family Pleosporaceae; genus Alternaria; species Alternaria novae-zelandiae. The sequence continues at coordinate 1,493,744 of NW_026056962.1, read as the reverse complement.
TGTCGTCGAGATCGGGCTTCCAGTTTTGTAGGCGTGTGGACGAAATCCGTGCAGGTAGTTGGCGACGTGGAGCTTCGAATGCCTCGGGAAGAGGATCCCAGACAAAGGAATGGTACGTGAAGGATCCCCAGCCCTTGGCCGATTTGATGACGCTGTACTTCTTTTGCTCCGGGTTGTCCTGGTCTTGGTCCTTCAGAGAGTAGACAGCAAGGAATTCTTCAGTTTTCAGCCACGACACGCCGGTCACCTCGTAGTTTTCATCGACGTCTGGAGGTCGAGGAACGATACCTCTTAGATCTCCAGCGGTCATGTGTATAGCGCAGGTGCCATCAATAGAGCCAGAGACTACAGCCTTTCCACGCGCACTCCAAGCGGCGCAGTTGACGTGTGCCTCTCGAATCGTCTTCTTGACGCCCTTCTCCACATCGCATATCTCGAGCTTGCCGTTATCGAGGACTATGGCGAAGTATTGTTCGAATTCGGGGGAGGGGTTTGGGAGGAGAGCGCGAACGGGTGCGTCGGTCGCCAGTTTCGTGTCCGCGTCTTTCTTGCCTTGGCTAACGACACTCGCAACATTGTACGCAGCGACGCCGCCGTCGGCCTCATCAGATGTAACCAAGAAATCTCCATCGGCGGAGAAAGCGACATGGCGGAGGTTGGGAGTAGAGATGGTGATATCGGGCGTGAAGTCTGCTACGACGTCAATGTCGCGCTCTTCGAGACGCGGGTCATCGGCGTTTGCGATGTCATCGGCTATGGTCTTGTTCTGGAAGGCGCTGCGCACGGAGTCTGTGGACGCGATGACGAGGATGTTGGGGCCGGCAGCAGCGAGAAGGGCGGGCTTGGAGGCGACGGAGAGGAGGTTTGCGCACGCAGGTGGCAGATTATCGGCGGGCCATGGCCGGGGCAGGATCTTGACCTTCTTGGGGCCCTGTTTGCCCTGGTTGAGGACCTTGAAGCCGAGATGCTGTGAATTTGTTAGTACCGTCGCATGGCGGTCTGGTGCGAGCTGTAGCTACCTCAGTCTCAACTTCGGGCACCTCAGGCCCAGCCTCGACAGCCGGCGCGGGAATCTTAGACATTCTGCAGGACTTGCAGGCCGAACAGGTTCTGGCGCGTAGGAGGCTCGGCTTGGTGTCGCGCGTCGGAGTTCTCAGCTTATTCATATATGCATCGGAGGACGAGCGCGGGAGCGCGTGCTAGCCTTGGTGTGTTTTGGGAAAGAGCAAACAGGCCGTTCTAGGCTAGGCGGGAGCAGGTGAAGGTGATTGAAACGGCGGAGATGCAAGGAGATGGTGCCTGGCGCTCTGGATAGTCGAGCGACAAGCATGCGACCATTAGCTCGACGCTCTGAAGCGACGCGCTTTGTTGTTCTGAGAAAGTTCCCGAGCTAGTGGAGCTCATCGCTGCGCCAAGGCTGCCTCCAAGCTCCAGGCACGACAGCTACGCAACCTCGCCCTCGCCGCCGACCGCCTACACAACCCGAAGAGACGCGCGACACCACACACTCACCACGATACACGCCGTCTCCGCAGCAAACACCCCACACCTCCACCGACACCTCACGCCATCACCATGGGCGGCTTCGACTTCTCCAACCACAACCGCAATGCGGCTCTCCACGCCCAGGGCATCCCGCTGCCCAAGGCGACAAGCACAGGAACAACCATTGTGGGCTGTCTCTTCAACGGCGGCGTAGTCATCGCAGCAGACACACGAGCTACCAGCGGTCCCATTGTAGCAGACAAGGTAGGCTCGTCCCCGCCATAGACACAACCACCACCATGGACACTGGTCTGACATGCACCGCAGAACTGCGAGAAACTCCACTACATCTCCCCTCACATCTGGTGCGCGGGTGCCGGTACCGCCGCCGACACCGAGTTCACCACCGCCATCATCTCCTCGAACCTCGAACTGCACGCCCTCTCCACCGGCCGCAAGCCCCGCGTCGTTACCTGCATGACCATGTTGAAGCAGCACCTGTTCCGCCACCAGGGTCACATTGGCGCCTACCTCGTCATTGCGGGTGTTGACCCCACCGGCGCACATCTCTTCACCGTCCACGCCCACGGTTCCACCGACAAGCTGCCGTACGTCACCATGGGCTCCGGTTCATTGGCCGCCATGTCCGTTTTCGAGACACAGTGGAAGTCCGACCTGTCGCGGGAGGATGCCGTCACACTATGCGCAAACGCCATCGAGGCAGGTATTTGGAACGATCTGGGTTCCGGTAGCAACGTGGACGTGGCGGTCATCACAGAGGACAAGACCACTCTGATGAGGAACTACAAGACACCAAACACCAGGCAGCCCAAGCAGAGGAACTACAGGTTCCAGCGGGGAACTACTGCGGTGCTGAACGAGAAGATCATCACAAAGGAAGAGATCAGCAAGTACGTGACCGTACACGAGCTCAAGGATGGCGATGTAGCCGGTACAGCAGAGACGATGGATATAGACTCATAGGTTTTGCTCTAGCTCCGGGGCGATGCAAGATGGCGTTACGAACATGAACGTGTATTATACACCGAAACGGGGTTCCAGACGAACCAGCCGGATAGCTACAAGGCAATATGATGACGATCAATGAACCACCTCACCAGATATTCAAAGCAAGCATTCGATGTGAACGGCATTTAGTCATGGAATCTTTTGTGCATTACACTACCTAACAGAACAATAGAAGTCTAGTGACCCTCAGTAAAACATGGACTCCGCATCGCATCCATCACGCCGTGCCTAACGACATCTCTTCTCGACAATACCAGCACCATGCTCCTCGTACTCCTTCCTTGAGATCCACAGCTGGTGGAAACTGCCCAGACTAGCCAGTATACTGCCGCCAATCCAGGCTGCGTATTTCCTCTCCACCACGCTACCGGGTGCGATGAGCTTGTTCCTAGTGCTGGGGTAGATGGCGTTGATTTCGTAGTTGAGGCGCTCGTTGAACTTGTAGAGCAGCGTCGAGCCACCTGTTACGACGATGTTGGAGAGGAGGAGAGGACGTTGGTCGGCGTCGACTTGTTGGACTGCTGCTTGTACGAGTCGGGGGATTGTCTGTTCAGGCTTCGGCGCAGGCATGGTTTCGCTGGCGAGCGCGGCGTTGTGGTCGAAGAGGCCCTCTGCGGCGCGGAACCTCTCGATGCCGAAGACTTGGTTCCAGCCGTCGGGCATTTCGAAGGGTCGGCCTGGCATGCTCTTTGCCAGCTCTTCGTTGGTGCTGAAGCGGCCGGGGCCGGGCCAGACTTCTACGACGGATTCCTTGAAGGACGTGAGAATGCGCTCCTCTTCGTTCAGACGGAAGGAGTCGGTCGGTGGTGTCTCGAATGTCTTGTAGGTTGCTTGGGCGGGTGCGCCAGCGTCGACTGGTGTCTTGCTCTTGACCATGTAGTGCGGTGTCAATGGCACTTCAGGCTGGGCTTGCTTGAACGACGTCCGTATCTGGTCGGAGACAAAGTTACCTGCTAAAGGCGATTTCTGGACACCCTTTCGCAGCACCATGCCGTCGAGCACAGGCGTGACAGATGTATGCGACGCGCCGACGTCAATGATGATGCCTGACGCCTTTCCTGATGCAAAGGCAGCCAATACACCAGTTTTCTGCAAGAAGAAAGCTGGCGTGCCCCAGTCCTCCATGGCGATCTCAATGTACTTTTCCCGCGCCTTTGCGCTGTTCCAGCCTGGTTCCGTGACCAACAGCGGGCTGTCCTCCAGAGGCTTCTCGTTGTTTTCTAACGCGTCCATATCCACGTCCATGGCCTCCCCATTCTCGTTCTCGCCATTGCCATCGTTCAGCCCGTTCTTGGTAGGGTCGGTTGGTTTTGCGCCCGTGAGTCGGCTCGTGATCGCATACTCCCACAGCTTGGTCGCCGTATCCCAGTCCTCTACAATGCCGTCTGAGCCCCAATAGTTCTTAATATCGAGACCGCCGACCGGCGCATGTATCGCATTCTCGCCAAAGAGGTGTTCGCCTGAGGATGTTTGGCCGTAGAAGGAAGGGCAGACGGACTTGGGCACGTCCTCGCCAGCGAATCCAGCGCGAACGGTCGAGTAGCCGGGGTCGAGAACGATCGCAGAGACCTCATCTATGGTTCTCAATTAGCATGCGCTGCGTGTAAAGCTCCGTCGAGCTTCGCGTACCTCCGGCGTACTCTCCCGCAGCTGGTGCGGTCGATGCGTTGGGAATGTTCATCGCGCGCGACTACCGCAATGCGCCAAGCTTAACAAAAGTTCGTTGATATATGTATGGCCTGATTGACGCGTGATAATGGGTATTCGAGGTGCTTTGGGCGCTGTCCTTGCAGGATGGGCGTTGGTGTTGGAGCGAAGTTGTTGCCGGACGCGAACTCCAAAAGCTGAGGTTGCGGACCTGGCCTCCATCACCGCACTTGTCCCCCGCGCCTCCCCTCCGCATACTTCAGGGGCACATACACAGGGTCCCTTGAACACTGGAAGATGAGGAGATAGTTTAGGCAATACAATGGCGCTCAAATTCATTCGCCAGCTCTACTCGCTGGATACCCTCGATACACGCTTCGTTGTACCGGCCACCGCACCCCCGAAAGAGGCGCTCGAAGAGGCCAAACTTGATCCCGCTGGACCAGCACCAGTCAAAGATGGACGAAACGGAGACAAGAGTCTAGAGAATAGAAGTCATGCACCACTATGGTCAACGCCGGAGTTCTACTTCTACTACGTGTCCATTGCAGCCAGCGTGTTTTTTATGTTCAAGTTGGTACTAGATGTTTCTCAAGGTTCGTCCAAATGGGCCCGCAGACGATGAGGGAAGCTGATCGTTATGCAGAATCTCATCCAAACTATCCGAAGTTCGAACATCTTCTGTCAGATGGCTGGATACCTGGTCGCAAAGTAGTACGTTGCAACATCGACTGTCACATGCCATTGTCTAACTCCTCAGGACAATACCGATGCTCAGTACAGCGGGTTCCGCCAGAACATTCCCTACCTCTTCATCGTTGTTCTGCTTCATCCTATTCTGCGTAAGGCCTACGATTCGTTCTGGAGGGCGGGTACGTATACTCAAGTTCGGCCCTCTGCCGGCAATGGCCTTACTATGGGCTTAACCCCAGGTGCTGCAGCGGATGCCCGTATGAACCAGCGCATCTCATTCGACCTTCTATTTGCCGCTATATTTCTTGCCGCTCTTCATGGCTTCTCTGCATTCAAGATTGTCGCTATTCTCTATGCCAATTACTGCATCGGCACGAAGCTTCCCCGACAATATGTACCGGCTGCTACATGGATCTTCAACGTCGGGACTCTATTTGCAAACGAGTTCTCAGACGGCTACTCGTATGCGAACATACTCGGCACTTTCCTTCCATCCACATTGTCGGAGAAAGGTCAACCAGCATCCAACTTCGGTCACACTCTAGATAGCTATGGTGGTCTGATACCTCGATGGGAGGTTCTTTTCAACTTCACCATACTTCGGTTGATCAGCTTCAATCTCGATTACTATTGGAGTCTCAACTCTCGGACGGGTAGTTCCATTGAAGTACTTTACCCACCCACCCTTAGTTCGATATAGCTAATAACATCAAGAAGAAACAACTCGACGCCTCCAACCTCTCAGAGCGGGACCGTGTCACGATACCCGCCAAGCCTACTGACTACACTTTCCGCAATTACTTCGCGTATGCCATGTACTCGCCACTCTACCTCGCTGGGCCCATCATCACGTTCAACGATTACATCGCTCAATGTCGGTATCGATCCCACAGCATCACCACCAAGCGAACAACACTCTACCTCGTCCGCTTCATTGTCGTCTTGTTGACCATGGAGATTATGATCCACTACATGTACATGGTTGCCATCTTCCACGAGAGACCCGACTGGTCGCAGTACACGCCAGCCCAGCTCAGCATGCTAGGTTTCTTCAACCTAAAGCACATCTGGCTAAAGCTGCTCATCCCGTGGCGTTTCTTTCGTCTCTGGTCACTTTTGGACGGCATCGATCCACCCGAGAACATGGTGAGGTGTATGTCTGACAATTACTCCGTCATGCACTTCTGGCGCGGTTGGCATCGTAGCTTCAACAAATGGAGTTTGAGATACCTCTACATTCCGCTGGGTGGCAACAGAGGAGATGGTCTCTGGGGCAAGGCAAGATCGGTTGGAAACTACCTCGCCGTGTTTACCTTTATCGCGATCTGGCACGATATCCAGCTTCGGTTGCTGATGTGGGGTTGGCTGGTCACGCTCTTCGTTCTCCCCGAGATTATTGCTTCGTACATCTTCCCGGCGAGGAAATGGAAGGACAGCCCGGATGCGTATCGTTGGTTATGCGGAGTCGGCGCCGTTTTCGAGATCCTTATGCTCATGACAGCTAATCTTGTTGGTTTCGCCCTGGGTGTCGATGGTCTTAAGGACTTGGTGCGTGGTATCGTAGGAAGTTGGTCCGGCTGGATGTTCCTTGCTACGGCTTGTGGCGCACTGTTCACCGGTGTACAGTTCATGTTTGAATGGAGAGAGAATGAGAAGAGGAGGGGAATCAAGATGAAGTGTTAGACTTGGGGGGTCCACTTGATTGGTCGTGTGAGTAGATGCTATTCGCATCGCCTTTGTATTACTACTCTTAGCCCGCGACTATCGCCGAGTAAATATCACTTCAGATTGACCTTGGAGATAGGTATTATGACCGTCCTCCTCCATCGACTCCTCCTGCTTACATGACGACACAGCACCTTCTCTTGTCTTCATCTTCGAACTTCTTTGCATCATTCCACTCCTTCTCAGAAGCATCCCACTCCTTCTCAGGAGCATCCAACTGCTTCGCAGCATCTTTCAACTGCTTATCAATCTTTTTGTTATGTCTTTCGACCTCCCTTTTCTGACTCTCGTACTCTAGCCTCTCACGCTCTTTCTCACAGCACGTAGCATCGCTTCCGTTCGAAGGAGTCGCACCACAGGCTGGAACTGTTCTCTTGATATCCCCAGTCTTGATAGTCTTCTTCGACCTTGTTCCGTCGGGATGTTTGACACGAATGGTAGTGCGACCGTTCTTGTACTTGGTGACAAAGGTATCGCCGTCTTTGAGTCCAGCCGAATCTACATAATGTTAGCATTTGCAAGTTCGCTGCGCCATGACACGTATACCTGAAAGACTTACGACTAAGATATCCAACGAGCGACATAAGTCGGTGGCTCAGTGCGACTACCGCTCCTCGCTTACTTGCACGTCGCAAACCTCCAACGACGGTATCGCCATGGAACACAGCGCCATCATTGACAGCAATAACTACTTGACCAGCCTCACTGGACTTAGCGATGAGGAGAGCCCTAAATCCCTTTTCGCATGTGCATGTTGGAAGAATGATCACCTGGTACTGCTGCTCATGACCGTAGAGGAAAGAAGCGTTTTCTGTTGGTAGAGCTCTATTAGCTGAATACACAGAGATGTGGGCATAAGCAACTGACCGCTTATAATCTGCGCTGCGTCCATGACTGCGGTTAGTGAGGATGCGGATGTGTGCTTCACGCAAAATACGATGCATGGTTTATTGTGCGATATCCTGTCAAGCGTACCAAACCAAACGTGCTCACGTGTCATGATAGGAGGGGTCATGATGTTGATATTATGTGTATAGAGACTGGGAGTACCAGATTTCTGGGTGGGTTCATGATACCTACATTTGATGTCTACAGCGAATTGCAAGACTGCTGCAGCATCCCGGCCATATTGAGATGCTCGAGACGTGCAAAAAGATGAAGACAGGGTATTGGTGTCCAGAAGATAGTTGTGACGTTGTCGGAGTAGAGTGAATGCTTGTGTGGGTTGGGCAAAAAGCCAAAAAAAAAAAGTGCAAAAACAGAGTTTCGAACCCACGAAGGGTGAGGTGTTTCCAAAGATTGAGTAAGTGCAGTGTTGTGCGGGACTCGCGGTCACTTCTGGTAAAAGGCAAGAAATGAGTTCGTACAAATCCTCGCACTGCACATTGATATTTCGTAAATATTAGCTATATATACTGAGCAAAAGTTACTGCTGATGCTGATAGAGCCAGTGCAGGTGCTAGACGAAGCGAGGGCCAGTGCGGGAGGCGAAACCCACGGTCGGCAACAGAGAGGGAAGCGCTGGCCGTGCGCTGTTGCCTGTGCGCCTTGTGTCCGACTCATGCTTTCTTTCGCGCTCGGGTTGCGATGCATCGTCCGGCTTCTGTACGTCTCGCTTCTGTAGGAGGTCAGAAGGTAAGAATGCAAGTGCAGTAGGTGAGTGAGCGAGAGCCCCGCGCTTGAGGTCAAAGGGGTTCGCCGGGCTTGTGGCACACGTGCCCCGCATCAGGGCGACGGCCTGCAGGCTGCGGGCCTCCTTTTTGTCTTCAGCCAAGTTCACTTCATCTACAATACTATTACCTGTAAAGTCCCATGACATTTGCGACGCTTCTTTGAAGCTGTATGCGTAGCTTGCTATGCGCACATTTTTGTAGTCTTCGCTCAGTTCGTGAGAGACGTCGTCGAAGGCCGTCGTCTCCAGCTGGTTTCAAGTGAGTAGCATCCTCTAGGCTAAAGACCTGTTGACCCTTCGTTTCTTCTTGGAGTCGCATCTCTCTTTTGAAAGTCCCGGCATACTTAGCACGTCGGGCGCGCCTTGTGGACGCTTGATCCGAACTGCCATGCGTTCGTCTCACTCTGTGTTTCTACTCACACACGAACATTATGCGTACCCAGGTATGTTTCCCCTCTCAGTGTTATCGTTCGAGTCATCATGCATTTCGTCGTGTCCCTTTCTTTCGCTTCGGTTTCCTTTCTTCACTTTCAAACTGCTATCATTCCAAATTTGCGCTCCTTGATCTTCTACAAAACTTTGCAGCGCTGGGGCTGGTGTCAACTTAGTTGCCTCGCAAAATATGGACAACATTTATCACACGCTATATGTCAATAGATGCTGCCTTCGATCAAACATATTGCACCTGTTGCATTGAGACTAAAGCTATTGTAATTGCATCCGTACACCGGCCTGCAAACGATCGGCCAATATGGTGACTTGGATTGACCTATCTTTCTCAAGAACCAGCGGTGGGTTTCTGGCAAGAGCTTTCCAATCCACTCATACAGTCATGAGCTTGTGCAGGTCTACAGATCACTTGGCTTCTCCGCGTTTACAGTCCTCAGTACTCTTGGTCTTGAGAAGCTATGTGCCTAGCCAACGAACTCCTAGTTGTGTTGTCTGCTCCTACCTACATTGTTTCCTTCTCCACTTCGTTCTAGTCGTCCAAATGTTTGTGGCCCAGCGCCTGGGGCAGGTTGAGGTTTCAGTTCATGCTCCTTATCATAACCTGGGGTTGGCGTTTCATCCCTCATCGTGTCTCTTAAGGCAGTCGCGACCACGATATCTGGACCCTGCAGGACGATCCATGAATACCTTCGCCGTTCGTCGCGATTGCCCAAACGGCGTCGCCTAAGGCCCAGAAGGTGCTAGCGCAGGCAAAGGTACCACAACAGCGCAACAATACCTAGTCGTCAACACCGAATGCGCTTCCTCTTCAACGCCGATTACAGTCTCTACAGTTTCTGTTGGTTCCCAGCTTCCCTAGATTGACCCAGTCGGTCTTTCCTTCTTTTCAGCTGCAGGCAGTCATTCACTCATTCCTCGCACCTATACATCCGCTGCGCTGCACGGCTTCACCCAAACAACCCACAACATTCCCACACCCAGCACCTTTACGTTGTATACCCAGCTTAAACATCCCATAACACTCGCTTCATCATCACCATGAAGTCCATCGTTTTCGCGAGCGCTCTTGCCGCCGCCGGCTTTCTAGTAAGCTCTGCGAGCGGACGTCCACTCAGTGAGTTACCGGAATTCTCTTCACTTGCAGCATACTGTGACGATAGTCTCGCCTGCTGCGCTGAGGCTGCAGTCACATCGCTGCCTGTATATGACACATCGTCCACTAACAAGGTACAGATCATAAGCGCAAGGTTGTCACTGAGGTAGTCTTCGTCACCGAAGTCATGGCTGAAGTTGCTGTCTTCGTCAATGACGCAGGCGCACCCTATTCAACTGCGACTTCGACAATCCTCACTTCACCTGTCACTGTGCCCTCGATCACAGCTGAGACGACGTCGTCAACTGTCGAGCCTCCGCAGACTTCATCAGCCGTGCCAGAGCCAGCTCCCTTACCAACGTCTTCCACATCTGCTTCTCTGCTAGCAGAGCCTACTGCTGTCGACGTTCAGGGTGCGACCACGACACCGTCACCGTCACCGTCACCGTCACCGTCACCTGCGCCGCCAGCTCCTACTCAAGAGCCTGAGCCCCCGCAACTAGCGTCCCCGCCCGAGGACATCCCTGTCGACAAGGCTGCTGCTGGAACTCTACCTCTGGGTATAACTTGGGATGCGTATAGCAGCTCCGCCAACTGCAAGACCCCGGATGAAGTTGCTAGCGAATTCAGTAGCATGAAGGACTACAAAGTCATCCGCATCTATGGCATGGACTGCAATCAGATCCCACTTGCAATTCAGAACGCCCAGAAGAACGGCCAAAAGCTCATGGGCGGCGCGTATCTAGATCCCAGTGGCGGTGGTGAAGATCTCAGCCAGGTCATCAAAGCCTACAAGAGCGCCATTGACCAGTATGCCGGCGGCAATTGGGATGTTATCCAACTCTTCGCTGTCGAGAACGAGCGCGTCAACGAACGGAGAATGACATCTTCACAAGTTGTCGACGCAATCGGTCAAGCCCGCACCCAGCTACGAAGCGTCGGTTACAACGGACCTGTGGGCGCAGTCGAGACCGCTCCTGCTACGCTTGACAACCCTGCCATCTGCGGCGCTTCAGATGTGGTCATGGTCAATATCCACGCCTTCTTCGACCGGAACACCCAAGCTCAGGATGCTGGTACATTTGTCAAGAGTCAAGTCGAGCGTGTAAAAGCCGCATGCAGTAACAAGCGCCTTATTGTCACTGAGTCCGGCTGGCCTCGCCAGGGTAATGCAAATGGTGCGGCCGTCCCCTCGCCTGAGAACCAACGAATCGCCCTCGATTCCCTCCGCGCGAGTTTCAATGGCGATCTGTTCTTCTTCAGTGCCTATGACTCGGAATGGAAAGCTGACTCTGCGTCAACCTTCAACGCGGAGCGCTACTGGGGTGTACTCGACTAGCTATCCTGAAGGAAGCTACCACATCGTTGGAATGATATCGCAGACTGCGTCTTGCGACATGCATCTTTCTTATTGCATCTCTCAACAAGCAGCTGTATACATCCATCACTTCTGCCATTTTTCTTGCTGACGCACCCGTGGCCTAGTGCTGCGTAAGTGTGCGTGGAAGATCATTTCTGGTGTTACCATGCTATGGGTATGATTACGAGATACGAGCATCATGTAACATAGATATCCAATTCTCAAATGAATGAATGTTTTTCAATACGATGACTTGACCCTAATCGCTTGTGTGACTTTTGCCATCTCCTCTTCCTCATCTTAACATGTTCAGTATCCCAAGTCCGCAGCCGTCTCCTCCAGCGCTTTGACAAGCCCATCCAGCGTCCCCTTGATCAACCCTCCATTCACGACAACCCTGAAGAACTTGCCCTTCTCACCCGGCGCAAAGTCAATCATGAAGCCCCTGCTAATAAGCCTATTAGCAATATCTGTCGTCGCCTTACTATTCGCGTCCGCATCCTCCTTCAACTGCCCTCCCTTTGCATAATAAAAGCACACCTGCAGACACGGCAGGGGCTCCGGGCTAATCGTCTTGAAATTGCCATTCTCCTTCAGTTTGCTCAAAAGGTACTCCCCGTTCTCGTATCCACGAGCGACCAAATCGCTAAAGTGCTGCGGGCCGTAATATTGCAGCGCAAGGAACATCTTCAAGCTATCAGCGCGACGACCGCACTGAGGCGTCAGATCAGCGAGGTCGTAGATATCCGCTGCGTCGGTGCCAGGCGCGTTGTGGAAGAGGTAGCCCGCTGGCAGCGTGAGTGCGCGATAGAACGTGTTCATATCGCGAGCAAGGAGGAAGGAACAAGTCATTGGTACACCGAGCATCTTGTGCGGGTTGATAGCGATACTGTCCGCGAGTTCAGCGCCCTTGAGTCGCGACTCTCGGTACTTCTCGTTGAAGACCACGCTGCCGCCCCATGAGCCGTCGATGTGGAACCAGAGATTCTGTTCCTTGCATATCTTGCTGAGAGCAGGGAAAGGATCGAAAGAGCCCTGAACGGTCGTCCCGGCTGTTGCGTTGAGGAAAAAGGGTGTTTCGCCGCGGTCTTTACTTTCTTTTACGCAGCGTTCGAATTCGGCGGGGATCATGCAGCCGCGGTCGTCGACGGGGACGGCGATGACGTTCTTGGAGCCGAGGCCGAAGAGGTTGGCGGCTTTTTCGACGGAGTAGTGGCCGTGGGCTGAGGTGAAGATGGTGAATTTGTGGGAGCCGTTGCCGTCGGTTTTGGTCTCGGGGTAGAGCGTGTTTCGCGCGATTACTATGGCGGAGCTGTTTGAGGCGCTGCCGCCGGGTTGCGAGATGCCTCCTGAGGTGGAAGTAGGGAGGCCGAATAGTGTTGCTAGATACTTTGTCGTTCGCTTTTCGACAAGGGTCAGGACGGGAGAGACTTGGTAGACGTGTGACTAATACGTGTTAGCAATACCATGAGAGTACATTATGAGAGATAGACGTACGTTGGTGTTCAGTACGGCCAATACCAATTCGCTGACCACTCCCACAGCATTCGTGCTCGCATACAACTTGTCTAGAAATCCTTGATCCCATGTGTTGACAGAGTACTTCAAGATACTCTCCACGAGCTTGATAAGGCCATCTTTACCGGTCTTACCATCATTGATCTCCAACTCTTCCTTCAGAATGGATTCTAGCTTCTTGGGCGGGTGGTGCTCTACTAACGCGGTTCTCGGCCCGCCACCTTCAATTTTCAGTCCATGGCCTGTGTGTTTTGTAGCTGCATCTTCGTCGGCTGAGCGGATGAATGGTATTATCAGCTCTTGAATAGAGTCGAGAAGCTGATTCTGCCGTTAGCGGATGTCTTTACTGCTTATGTAGATCCCTGTCTGGATCTGATGAATGAGAGGCGCGATGGGAGTTCAGGGACATGTCGGAACAATCGGAATGCCCTTCCGAGCCACTTACGTCTTTGACTTCCTCAGCACGACGGAGGGTTTCTCCCTGTTCTGGGGATGACATTGCGAGATGCGTATGCACGGATTGTATTATGGTAATATAGGAAGAGTTGTGGACTTTTTGTGTGCTCGTACTTCAAGGAGTGATGAGTGTAGAAGAAGTCACAAACACAAACAAAGGTGGCCGAGTAGTCGGCGTTAGCGCCGAACAATTAGCAATGACGAACATGGAGTCATCGATTCTTTCTGCTCGGGGTACAAGCCACATTCCTAAAGCAAAACTGTTCTCATGCAAGTATGCCACTAAAAGGTATCTAGAGTCGTCGAATCAGAAAAATGCGTGACAGGCCCACCTAAGCCCTAAGCCCAGCTCGGAAAACGCCGTTAAACGATGCCTCATTCTCAGCGAACCGTGCTGACAAAAGAAATTCCTGTACATGATGTATAATGTGACTATTATTGCGCAACAAGGCTCTTGGCCTTGCTGCTGCTTCCGCTGCTGACACTGCTGTTTGTCGTGTGACTCCCCTTCTTCGGCTTTTTACCGTCCTTGGCTTGTGAGGCTTTCGCAGCGGCATGCTTCTGCCTTGCCAACTCGATAGCTGTCAGATGTCTTCCCGCCCGATGGTTTTGCGGGGGTGTTGCGTCGCCGTTGGACTCGGGGAAGCTTTGGAATCCGTCATTGCCGGCGGTGTAGCGGGATTGTGTGACCCAGTCGCCGCGTTTGCGTTTGTAGAGATCCATGCGCCAATTTCGCCAGACCGCACGCCCGACGAAGGATTCGCGAAGCGAGTTCTCGTTCTCGGCCAACTCTTCCGCGATGCGCTCGCGGATGAAAGCGAGGCCGGCTGTACCGTGCCAGATGGCATCGATGACGTGGGATGCAGCAGGATCGAGTGCAAGTTCACCAATCTTGCCATAGAACTGTTGTATCATTTTTCGGCGAAAGATGACAGAAGCGTTCTTGGACATTAGGGCCGCTTGAAGCGTCCGTGAAGCTGTAGAGTCGCGAGCGAGCTGAACGGCGAGTTCAGGGGACAGGTTGGCCAAAGAGTCGAAGACAAGTTGGCCGAGGGGCCCATCCACGGTCATCATGGTTTGTGCCAGGAGTGACCCGTGAACCTTCTCGGGTGAGTGTTCGTGCTTAGCACGAGGCTTGCCGTCTTCCTCACTGAGCTTGAGAATGCGTGTGACTTCGAAGCCGTTGGAGCCGGCATATGCAGTCTCCAGCTGAGCCTTGATAGGCGAGCAGTCGATGTCACGCGCGACGCATCGCTCGATGAGTGTCTTGATAACTCCCGTCCGGCCACGTTCTACCAAGCTGGGGATCTGGTCCACTATTTGACGCATGGCTTCTTCTAGATCGTCCTTGCCGAGTCTTTCCATGATCTTTCCAACCACATAGGCCGCGATCTCATTGCGAGCTAGCGTACCCATACGTTCCTTGAAGAACTCTCCGTAAATGGACTTGAATACCTTTCCGGGCGCATTCTCGATGATGACTTCCAGTAGCCGGGAGCCAATGGTGTCGTACACAAGCCCGTTGATCAGGATGGCGCTTTCTGTTCCTTCCGCGATAGGATTATCTGGGAGAAGTCGGTGGATGATGGACTTTTCGTCCTTGGCGCGCGACTTGCCGAAGTGGGAGAGCTCCAGCTTGAGCAGCAGTTGTAGAGTGGGGCTGCCGAGTGGGTGTGTGGTTAGGGTACGGAGGTAGTGCGACTCAATGCCCGAAACACTCTCGCTGATGACCTTCTCCAGGGCCTCGGAAAAGCTTTCGGGGACGGCCCTTTCTTCGAGTAGACGTTCCTGCTCCTTCTCTGCACCTGAGACGGTGACCTTTTCCTTCTTCTTGCTCTGCATAGCCGACTTGTTCTGTTTTTCCAGCGGGGCGCCCGATAGAATGACGAGGAGTACTCTCAGTACGTGCGATGCATACTTGTCGGTCATTAGGAAACCCATGTAGCCCTCCAGCTCGCCCAGCGTGTACAGGAACAAATTCTCCATGGAGACGAGGACTTGGTCGGGGTCTGACGACGGGGGTGTTGCAAGCTTCTCAGGTTTGGTGGCAGTCTCTTGGGTGACGACAGGCGCAGCTTGTATGAAGAGGGCTTCGCAGCAGTGGGACGCAAATCGGTTCTGGACCAGGTTGAGGAAGCTGCGACGGGTTAGCAAGTTGAGTGGGGAAGGAGCGATTCAGTACGTACTTTCCGCTGAACTTCTGGAACAGGCCCTTGAGCTGGTCGGGAGAGGAAAGAAGGATCAGGCGTTCGAGCAGGCGCGACGTCTGGCTGTTGGCGATTTTCAGTTCCTTCCCGTCGGCCTCCTTCCAGACGCTGGCGAGGAAGATGTCGCGGTCCTCGGAGCTCTCGAACTGGTTCAGCTCGAGCATCTCGTCGGCTTTCTTGAAGTACTCCTGCTCCTGCTCGTCGAGCATTCCGTAGAAGGGCGTCGCATCCGGGCGGGCGACGTCATGCTCGGGGACATGCTGCGCAGGGTTTTCGGCTTCGAGCTGGTCGAGGTCCTCTTTCTTGAAGCGCTTTGCACTCGCATCGTCGTCCTGGTCCCGCTTGCGCTTCTTCTGGTCGTCGCGGCGGCCGCGCTTCTTGTGTTCCTTGGGCATGGCGGCTGGCGATGACGGCAGCGGCGCAACACAAAAAGTTTCGCAACTTCGGCTATTGGGCGGGGAGAGGTCTGCAGTGCGCACGCAGCAGTGCAGGGCAGGACAGGCAGTAAATAGACAGCGGCGGAACAGAACCGCCTGGGCCTTCTTTGCAGCGGTACAGAGGTTTGCAGGGCGTGGGTCACGGCAGTAGGTGGATTAAGGACGTTCTCCAATAGTGGCCTGACGCACGGTTGGATCTTGCTGGATCTGAGAATCGGCTGGGATGATCGATCGGTGGCGCAGGACGAGAATCGTGGGAGGGCGCACAGGCCGGCCACCGAGGCTCCAGCTGCCAGGGCGGGCGTCGGTCGCCACACGTAGGCAGCCCGTACCGACGCGACGTGCCTAGGCGCACTCCAACGCCCACCACCGCCCGTTGATCGTACGAGATGGACGACAACCAGACTCGCGTCGCCGACTACCTCGACGACAAGCTCCAGAATGCCGCTGACCTCGACGGCCTCGACGCCCTATTGGCCACGCTGAACTCGCAGCATGGGCTCCTCCGCCAGCAGCTCGACGACGCACAGCGCGACCTGCACACGGCCAAGGAAGCCTCGCATTCGCACCATGGCGACCTCACGCGCGCCGCCGACCGCTTCACCCACGAGCAGGCCGACATTGACCGCCGCCTGCTGGTCATCACCGCCTCCGAGACGAGCGACGAGGCCGTGCCCCGCTTCGAGCAGGTCCTCGACACGCTGCACCGCCTGGACGTCGCCAACGGATACGTGCAACTGCTGGCGGACGTCGACGTTCTGAGGTAGGACAGCCCCCGTGTCCGATACGGCCTCAGTCAGCTGATTCCGCGCAGCAAGCAAGCCCAGGCGCAGCTCCAGACGTCCAATGAAGCCGCCCTCGCGCCCTACAAGCAGCTGCGCGCACTGCACACCCGCCTCGTCAACCTGCAAGACGACGCCGAGGGCGCCGCGCCCCAGCTGCTCCACCACGTCAACACCATCGCCCAAGCCCTGCGCACCAAGATCCTCGACGCCTTCGCCGCCGACCTCGATCGCACCCTCAAGAAGATACACTGGCCCACCCCCAAGGCCACCATACCCAGCCCGCTGCAGGAGGAATGGGAGACGGCCATCGTGAAGCTGCTCGATCTGCAGCTGCCCGAGCTGCAGGGCATGAGCTATGCCAGCGGGCCGGGCGACAAGGTCAAGCTCCCGCCCGTCCTCTTCCCCATCGAGGTGCTCGTGCAGCCGCTCGAGATGCGCTTCCGCTACCACTTCGACGGCGACAAGCCCACGAACCGCATTGATAGGCCCGAGTACTTTCTCTCGCACATTACCACGCTTTTGAACGACTACAGCGCATTCGTCAGTGACCATGTGCAACCTGTCCTGCTGCGTCACTTCCGCGGCACCGATCTTGCGCTTAACCCCGTCTACATCGATGCCATGTCCGCCTTCATAACCGCCCTACTGCCCATGCTGCGCTCCAAGATTGGCTCGCTACTGCCCCAGGTCGCGGGCCAGCCCCAGCTGCTCAGCCACCTCATGCACGAGATAATGAGCTTTGACACGACCATCAGAGACACCTGGGGATATGACGGCGGCTATGGCGTCGACGGGTGGAAGGGCTTATCATGGGAATTCCTTGTTCAGGGCGACTGGTTTGGCCGATGGCTGCAGGTCGAAAAAGACTGTACGTTGGCCCGTTACCCAACGGAGATATGTCGGGTCGCTAACATCCGCAGTCGCTCTGTCTCGCTATCAGAACATCGTCGAGGCTCCAGACTTTGGTGATCTCGACTACGAGAGCGTCGATCCCAAAGCCACCAAGCCTACCAAGGGAGCGATCCGCGTGAACGACCTGCTCGAAACCATAACCGGCATGTCCTCGCCTACCCCTCCTTTCCAGATGCGTCGCTAATCAGCAATGCATTGCAGATCGATACAGACCCTTGACATCCTTCAGCCAGAAGCTCACCTTCCTGATAGACATACAGATTGCCATTTTCGACAAACTCCACGAAAGGCTGCAGAGCAATCTGGAAGCGTATCTGTCCATGACCACGTCACTGGGTCGCGCTATGGGCGGTGTGACCAAGGAGGAACAGGAGAAGCTGCTTGGCGTCGAGGGACTGGAGCGCCTTTGCAAGACGTATGGCAGTGCTGACTATCTCGAACGGGCCATGCGTGACTGGAGCGACGACGTGGTAGGCTCTCACTTGCATGATTTCTGTGTGACCCGAACTTCAGCTAACCCCTTTGTTCTGTAGTTCTTCCTCGATATCTGGGAAGGTCTACAAGATCGTGCTCGTGGCCAGACTAGCAATATTGGTACCATGAGCGTGGCCGACGTCGCGGAACGCACATCCAAGAACGTTGAAAGTGACGACGTCGATGGCGGTTCCCTCTTTGACGAGACGGCGTCGTGGTACGCGCGCCTCCGTGAACGCAGTGAGAAGATTATCATCGACACACTCAACAGCAATGTGCGTGAGGCGCTGCGTCCATATCGGCACATGTACGTATCCAGATCTGGACCCCTGCCCTGTGGATCCAGATCCAAAACCCTATACTTCCTAATCCCACTTACTAATATTTGCTTTTAGCAACCCGTGGGCAACTCTTAGCGGACCCTCCGCTTCAGCCTCGACCGCCACAGAACTGTCACCAACTGCAGAAATCGACCCATTACTTACCTACCTACGTAGCACGCTAGCATTCCTTTCGCGAGCTCTAGCATCTGCGCCATTGCGCCGCATCACTCGGGTCGTCTTGACCACCATCTCGACGACGCTGTGGGAGAATGTGCTCAGCCGGTATCGATTCTCTACTCAGGGAGCTGCCCAGCTACACGCTGACCTCGCGGCTGTTTGCCGAGTCGTGGACAAGCACGTTGGCCCAGGGGTGGCCGAAGCGGGCTTAGCCAAATGTCTCGAAGGCGTCAAAATCGTCGGATTACCCGTAAAAGGCACTTCAGCCTCGCAGGTTGATACTGCAACGGGTCGGGATGACGACGGTGGCGAAGAAGACGAAGACTGGGACACGGGAGCTTGGGCCGCAGAAGACGGTGATGAGATGCATGATGCTCCGCAAAAAGCAAATTCCACCCGTGACACAGCGTCTGGGGTTGAGGGAGGAGGGGAACTTGGGCTGTGGGAGGTGGAGAGGCGGCTTTTTGCGGATAATCAATCTGCGAGGGATGTGCTGGAGGACTTGGGATTGGAGCTTCTGAGTGAGACGGAGGCGCGGGCGTTGTTGAGAAGGAGGGTTGAGCTGGCTGGATAGGCCTGTGGGTTTGCGATTGAAGGTTTGAGGCGGCGGTACTATCGAGACGGTTGCGCACGCTGTGCGGGTACCCAATAGTTAAGTCTCGGTCCGTCACGATGGCATTTGTGGTGTTGAGCATGGCGATGCATGTGTCCGGTGTAGGAATCTAAGACACTTCACACTTCACATTTACCCGACAGCGCAGACCTGTCTCACTTGACAACGCATGCTCATCTTACAATAAGCCTTGAATTTCATTCCTGGGTATCATATCCATCATATCTGTTCTGATCAATTTTCCCACATCCATGCCTGCCCGCAATCATTACTCAGCCCGCCGTGCTGACCCGGAAAACCATCATCTCCCCGCACTGCTCAAGCGGACCCGAGCAGTCGCAGAACCATCGCAAGAGTAATCCCGCCTAGTTGGAGTACTTGGGATTAACCTTCTTGCCAGTGACCTTCTCGTACGCCTTGCGCATGCCGTCGGTCTAGTTTTCACCTCGTTAGCTCTCACCCTCAACAAACTGCAACCAACACCTCGCGCACTACTGCTAATCACGAAGCAAATACAGTGGAGTGTCTGAACTTACAATCTTCTCGCTCATACCACGGTTCGCAGCAATCTTCTGACCCTGCGCGCCGCCGAACTTCTTGGCTCCGGCGTTGAAGGCCTTGTCGAGGTAATCCTGACCTCCGGCACCGGCACCACCGCCATGGTTGGGGTTGTTCATGTTTGCGGGTTGTGGAGGGTGTGGTAGACTTGTTGTGTATATGTGCGATGACGGTTGTGAGATGGAGTAGTATTGCGCGATGGACAGTTGATGTTGTAGTGGAGGATGAAGCAGAACGGTGAGGTGAGTAAACAGTCGAGTCGATTGCAAGGAAAAGGGCCGTGAGTCAATGCTCTTTTTATGCGCTTGTCCACGCTTCCCTCACCTGGACCCTTGTTCTGTGAAACCTTAACTCGCTATCACGCTCTTGCTGGGTACGCGGCCAATGAGGCGCGTAGGCTAATCACTCATATCGCACCGCCACGATTTGCAAGCTGAGGATAGAGCATCTAGACCTTTGGCTTCATGACCGCGTGGTCTACTGCGCCTCTAGTGACGTTTGCTTTTCGCTATGTCAGCTCACATTGCGGTTTGCAGGTGTCGTAATGGGCTGGCTCAATAGGCGGTGTTGCGGCCATTCAATATTGTACCGGAGTAGGTTGCAGGAGAATATGCATCGTGGTGCATCGCGTGCATTCTTAGCTTGATCGTGCAAAAAACTTGGCTTTTCGGGCCGCTGAAGCTTGGCTACGTAGAGCGTTCTATGGAGAAGGGTAAAGCTTGTGGACAGATGGACGGGAGAGAGTAACCCGGTAGACAGACGGTTGAGAGAACGTATGTGATGGCACGCAGAAGGCGCGAGGGGCAGCGTGGGAGCGGTGTGACATGACGTCATGCATGTCAACCAAACTATGCTGCGCATGTGAAGGCATGTCCAAGTTGTAATTCAAATCGTAAAGCTTCATTCAGGGTCGTAAATATATGTACAAAGTATGTTCAGTGCGCCGTTGCGACAGGCTGTTGCTGCACTCTCTGCTGCTCAAACGTCCTCTGATGTTCAAGTTCATGCTCCTGTGCCTGGTCGTCCAAACTGCGCGACCTCAACGGGACAATCGTTCCATTGATCCTCTCAATGTACGGCCGACACTTGTTCCACTTGTCATCCAGCTTGTGCATCGTCTCTTTGAGTGTCGAGGTGCGTTTAGTTGGAGACTTTGTCGGGGACGTCCTTGCCGGTTGCTTTTTCGAACATGTTACGAGCGCCATCGGTCTGCGTGAACGTTAGTATATTGAGTTCATGCAACTTGAAAGCTAGTAAGACCAAACTCACAATCTTCTCATTAACACCCCGATTCTTCTCAGTATCCTGACCCGCGGCGCCGCCGAACTTCTTCTCTGCGGCGTCGAGACCCTTGTCGAGGTAGTCTTCGCGCTGCGCTTGGTTCTGCTGAACACCCGTCGTCGATGTGTCCTGGCTGGTGGGTCCTTGGGAGGCATTTCCTGGGATGGAGTTCATCTTGTCTTAAGCTTGTGAGGTGCGGGAAGGCTAGATGTCTAGATGACGAGTGTAAGCGGGAGACTGGTGCGATCCAAATTGGTAGTCTCACAACTGCGGCTGGTACGGATCGTGGCGTAGACTTAGTGAATTAAGAACTGTAGTGAATACTGTAGCGTATTGAGGCTTGTAAAGGTGACGACGCCACGACCTTGGAAGGTAGGCAAGCCTTAAGTAGGTTCTCAGGATTCACAAAGGAAGCCGCGGGGCATGATTATGGGAGTCGTCATGGAGAACCACAAGTCACACCATATCTGCATATCTGCCCTATCAGCAACTGAGCATCTTGAACGAGCATTATCAAACGATGCTGCATCCCAAACGGGTTGCCAAACTTCCAAAAACTTGGCTTTCGGGCACTTAAACTTGGCTTTGGCCCTGCTGCCGCGTGGGCTGCGGAAATAAAAGCCTTAATTGATCAAGAAAGTTAATGCGTCCCATCAAACGATGCGGAGCCGTTGCTTCTCCTACCATTTATTCACTGGCCGTGGAAGCGCGTTGTTCAAGCGCTGTTTGACGATCCACCACACCTATGACATCACACATCGTTGACTTCCAAGGGGATTTTACCCGGTATGACGCATCACTAGGTAGTTTGATCTGCGAATCTCGATGCTTCTGGATAATCTTTTTCCAAGCTTGGGACCGGAAAGCGGAACGTGAAATGTGGACCAGTTTTGCGTGTCGTGCATAATGCGGAGACGGTGGTGGAGCGAGCAGGCATAAGCGATTTATCGTGGAATTCTTTTCGTGGCAAGTAAGCCGCGATGCTCGTATGAGAGTGATGAAATTTTGCATCTGCCATAAGAGCACACCACATAGGTATAGTCATTGCGACTGGGTGGATATGGTAGAGAGCATTCAATGTTGTCGCTCGCGGCTTCCACATGTTCAGCCTCATGCGTGCCTGCGCTAACCAGAAAAGCGCACACCACGTTTGCTCGTCTGCCTCGTCTGCTTTGGGACGCGTCTGCCTTGAGGGCATCTCTTGTGATGAGCTGGTACCTAGGTGTGACTCTCTCCAAACGTCAGGCGTTCAGTTCGCGTGCTTGGAACTCACCTTTACCTTTGACCTTTACTTGATAGCACCGTGATGGTGTCACGTATATTCACATACTCCCTCTTTGACTTGAAGCGGTACCACACTAGCAAACAACAGAACACGCCAAGGACAATAGGTAAACGGTATTGTGCAGTTTCGTTCTACAAACAGGCTAGACTACCATCACCTAATCCATCGCGGCCATCACGCCATCAACATCATGGTCATATCCTAGCAACGACCGTACCATCGTAAACACCTCCTCTCGTCCCCGATTACTCACCCCGAAACGCCATTGTAAAGATGAGTCCACGTCTAATGTGTACTACTCGATCCCAACGACAGAAAGAGAAGCCTGGGGTATCTCAAAAGGGTATAAAGCTACTTGAGCTCTGACGACTCGAAGGTCTTGTAAAGGAATCACACCTGCCCAACGCCTGTGCTTAAACGCACTGTATAATGGACGAAGACGCTGTAACGCACGACAAAAGACAACAGAAAAGACATACAAGGAAGGAAAAGACGTATGAACGAAGCAAAGCGACGTGGAAGGGACGCATCAACCGAACTGCTTGATGAGAGAGTGCAGAAGATGGCAGAAGAGTCCGTGGAGGTCGACAAAGAAGTTCTCTTGACCGACGATCTCGACGAGGCTCTTTGCCTTCATCACATCGCGGGACACACGGGGAAAGCCATCTGGGTCGACCTTCTTTGCGGACAGGAAAGAGGACACAGGTGTGATGTTGCGGAAGTTGGGGGTGCTCGTCGTGGAGAAGGTCCGTTCTTTGTGCGGTGCAGAGAAGTTGGGTGGCATTGAAGAGGCGGAGGTTCCAAGAGGAGGTGTGTTTCCAGATATGGCGGTGGTGGGACGTGACAGGACCTGCGAAGCTGCACTCTCACGCTCAAGGACTCTATCAGCCAGGGAAATGATCCGGTTGGCGATGCCCTCAAAGGCTTCGATGATCTTCACCATGGCTTTTGTGGCTCTCCGGTAATCGCGACCGGCCATGGCGATGAAGGCGTAGGTGCGCTTAGCTCCTCGCGACCGCGGATCCTGCAGACGAAACACGTACGCGATGGTGTAGCCAGCGACTGAGTCTCCGAACATGATGGGCCCGGACGGCTTGCTGAGGGGAAGGACCTCGGTGGACAATGTGCGGATGCAGGTGCGTCGCAAGAGCGAATAGGTGCTGGGCGACTGCGGCTGGCTGGTGGAGATGTAGTTCAATGTGTGGGTGTGTATGCCTCTCGACACGAGCATTGGTGAGGGAGGTATTGAGTCTGGGAACGAGCCCGAGGCGCCGCTCTGGTAGGAAGTCGACTGCTCTGTGTCTGAGACATCGGACGAATCCGTGCTACTGAGGTCGTCCCGGGACACTGGTCGTCGCACGGGGTAGTTCTGGGAGCTACGCAGTACCGGGCTGCCGTTTCTTCCTCGCCCGTCTTTCGTGGGACTACCAGGAGCGCCGTTGGGGATCTTGTCGCTGTACTTCTGGGGCACTACCATCTGGCAGTTCTCGCAGGCGTCCGAGTCGGAGTCGATGGTGCTGCTGGTTCTCCGTCCGCCAAAACTACTGCCGGAAGAGGAGGGAAAGCTCGGAAAGTATGGGTTGTGCGTGGGGGAGCGCGGGCTGTTGGGCGGCGACTCGAAGGGCGAGGTGAGCTGTGGCAGGCGCGCGTTAAGCTTGAGGGTGGTGGGCTGATCGTACAGGCCGTTGTAGGAGTAGGCCGAGTGCGGCTCTTCGGAGGGCGGCGTCACACATGGGTTGCAGGAGCCGCAGGGCGAGGTCGAGGCCTGGGTGCAGATGATGGATGTCGGACCGTGGGTCTCGCAGAAGTGTGCGAGTGAGATCTGAGGTCGCGTTAGCCGGGCTCGTGACATGGCCGACGAGTGTAAGCGCGCGGGAACTTACCGTAAAGTCCATGGTTCCTGCTCTCTGTCTTATCTCTACCGTCTCATGGTGGTCGCTCTGGGTGGTGGTGGGTCGGGGTTGTGGCTCAGCTGACAATCGATAGCCCAGAGGGGAGTAGTTGCCGCGCTCGTCGGGACCGGGCTGCTCTGGTGTGGTGGTGGATGGGCTGTGAGTGGCAGGAGACAGCTATCGCCAGGCACCGGTGCACAGGTTTCAGAAGACAAAGGGTGGCGAGGTCGCGTGTGAAGATGGCGCGGGTGGAGTGGCACTCGGATGGGGATCGTGGTGTTGGTCGCAAACGTTGGGCCGGGCTCGTAGGATTATATGGAACGGGCTTACAGCACAGCGCTAGGACTCGACTGGCACTCTGCACGGCATCGAAGGGGCATACTTAGGCCCTGGAGACACGCACGGCGCCGAGGACCTGGCGGATTTAGCTCACATCATGGCGAGGATTCCTGGGAGCAATTACGGGGGCAGCGGAGCATCTTTGCAAGAGCCGACGCTACTGCGGCCGGGGTGAATGCGGCCTGTTGTTGCGGTCAGTATCAGCAGCGCGCCATTGGCCGCCCAGCCACAGGCTCGTTACAGCACACACTTGACAGTTAGACGGCCTGCACGCCTGTGTGACACGGCCTGGGGGCAGCCGACGGCAGCGCGCACCCAGCACTGCTTCCAGCGGGCGTGCCTGGACGAGTGCGCCGTGTGTGATGGAAGGATGCCGCCGTGTTACAGGCACACGAGCGGACGGCCCATGCATGCAGAGCGTCGCTCGAGTTGCATCGGCCACCAATGACGCAGCCCGCGCCCCGTGCATCGCCCTCCGGTCGCGCCTGCACGCTGAACCATGCGCCACTTCCCGATCCAGAGGGGATGCGACTGCCTCTTCCACTACCGATCAGCGCCCCCAACGTTCACCTTGTGCGCGTCGCGTTGCTTTTGTCGCTGCCCGTTGCACGTCATTCCCAATCTGCCACGGACGCAGCGCGCCCATGGACGCCCGCCAATCACACGTCGCCTGAAACACGTACGGTACCTCTGTCATGCCCGCCTCAGACTCTGCGCCCTCCTGGCCCCGTCAATGGTGGGATGAGGTGGAGCGATACTTGCAGAATAATTGTCCGCCTCTCTATTGACGCGGGCGGCAAAGTCCGTCGAGTACCCCATTGGCCCTGGCCTCGCCTCTCAATCGGCCGACGCCAGACCAGACGAGCGCTCGTCGCTTTCCAGAAGACACGCACGGGCGCCTATGGAAGCCATGGAAGCTGCCAAGTGGGCCTCTCCAACGACGACCTGCCTGCTCGGCCTTTGCGCCAACCACTACAGGGTCTCGAGCCTCTGTCGTCTGATTCTGGCCCTCTTAACCGCCACTTACCCGGACGCTGGAAAATTGCAATGGAAAAAATCCGGGGACTGCAATATACACGTCTGCCGATGACGGCGCTCTGCCGACCCAAATAGGCATCCTATATGGCAGAATGCACTTCGACCGAGTGCTGAGCTGTACAGAGTCCAGAGCAGAGTGGGTATGCTTAACACCCTCCTGTTATGGTCAAGCACAATATACCGCCATGTCAAGCTTTTAGCTAGAGCATACAGAAACTGGCCGCATGCAACACCTGCTCGCTCGGCTAGGTGACAGCTGCAGGGTCCGTAGTTGCCGTCGGCCTTCATGATCAGCTAGAAATCATAGCGCGCTACGCGACCGGACCAGTACGTAATATTTGCGGGCTCGTCGCCGTTGGTGGCATCGTGAAGCAGAAACTAAGCCAAGCCAGCAGGTACAAGCCTCAACAACCGCTGCAAAGCGGAAATTGCACGGCAACCGACATATGTCAATTCTTACAGAGGAAGGTGCAGAGTTTGGCCGCTACAATGTCTTCTCTTGGTACTGTACATGCTAACTCGCTATCATGGCTCGTGCTCATCATCCAACTCTCCTCCGTCAGCTGCCCGACCTCGCAGGATGTCATACCCCATTACTTCGTTGATGAACTTCTTCGACATCTTCAGCTCCTCGTAGCGTATCCTTTCCTGTTCTGTAAAGTCTCTCGCCCCCGTCTCCATCATCTGGGCTATCAGTGGAGCCCAGACCTGATCAAGCTGTGTTATGCCAATCTGTGTACAAGGAATATCGTCTAGTAACGCAGGTGAAACCACACCAGCATCCTTCCAGTGCTTTCTCCAGCATTTACTCGTGTGCGGCGACATGTGAGCTCTGTACGTTAGGAGATATCTTCGCCGCTCGCTATATACCGGGCAAGCGAGCAGCTTCGCAACTTGCCCAATGCCACCAAGTATGAGGAAGAAGGCCACATCCTCTGAACAGGCTGGCTGGTTTGAAAATCCCCGCAGGAACTTTTCCACTGCTCCAGCACGACTGCAAGGTCTCAGCTTTCGAAGCAGCACCTGCACAATGAAACAGTACATGTAGAAGTACTGAAGTCGAAGTGGTGCATCCAGGTTCTTCAAGATCTTCCTTTCTTGGCTACTGATACCACCCGTCGTACGGACGTGATAGCCAATACGGGAGCGTGGTCGAATGTGGCCGAGATCTCTTTCCAGAAGTAGTCGTCGATGTTCATCTAGAAAGTAGCCTACCCCAAAGACCAGGGGCAGCATCCTCTCGTACACCGATGTCCACAGCTGCCTCTGTTCGGTTGGCTCCCCTACGAGGTGATTGGCAAGCTGACGTGTCAACCTGATGGACGCTATGTGTCGCCGTCTCATAGTGAGTAAGAACGGGAAGTCGATCGCGTCCGGTCTTGGAGCCGGATAAAGTTGTAGATGAAGATTGCCGAGCCGGTTCTTCACCCAGTAGCGCACAATCGCAGGTGCGTTCTCTGTCACAAGCATGTTGAGCACGCGGGACGTTCTCCTCAAAGCAAGCAGATCCGAGACGCACAGCTCGCGCAGCATGTAAATGTGGAGTTCATCTGGCAACCGAAACAATGCATCCAGAAACGGGCTGTGTTGCGATGATCAGTGGTGTTCCCCAGTGTGTGAAGTGGACACGGTACGTACCTCGAGGGGCTCGGCTCTAGCTCCTCGTCTGCACCACTCTTCCTCTTACTCCGTAGCGACGCAAGAAATCTACTCTGAAAGCCACCTGCCGCCCTGCCCAAACTCGATCTCTTCTTCGCGATCGCCTTGTCCCCCGTCACAGTCCCAGATCCCGATCGGTTCCTCACCCGCTCGGGCGCTGGGTGGCCTCTCTGAAACTTCTCCATGGCCATATCGCGATCGGCCAATCCAGGCTAAACACAGCCTCGTGGAAGCGGCAGCGCTCAGCGCGCGTTTTCGTTGCGTTACGTCAACGTCTGAAACCTCATTATCGCAATAAAGACTGCAGCATCCTTTGGTAGCACAAAAAGTGTAGGCGAGAGACGTTGGGTAGGGAGGTGGAGTTGTCAGGAGCGAAACTGGACGGCCATGCGCATGATGAGATGCAGAACAGATTGGCCTTAGCTTTCCAGCGTTCGGGCATCGGTAAACACGACAGGCATGGTACGAGGCCCGGTCCAAGCCACATGGCCACGAGGGATAAACTCTGAAACGCGGCGGATTTGCCGGACCGCTGATAAAGAAGCCAGTCAGAAAGGGCTGATTCTGGAAGGGCGACTCGCAGGCTAGCCATGATGACAGCTGCTTGACTCGCAACCACGATCATGGTTTGTGGGTGTATACTCAAGATTCGATCGTGCAACCACTGCGCGATATTCAATGTCGTAGCGCTTGTGTTGCCGCTATGAATAAGTAGTCTACGATATAGTCTGCGCCATGCCGTCAGTGTGCATTCGCGACAGACCCGTGGACCGCATCAACGTGGACAGCAACCGTGCACAGCGCCCATCAAAACACCAGGCGAACCCTGCGACATCGACGAGTTGACACACTGACAGCTATGCGAACCATGTCGCATAGTCGGATGACTTTGGCTGCCTCGGGCATCAACGACTAGCTGCGTCTCTGCCTGAACCCTACATGGCAGCCGATGTAGGCAAATCGTAATAACGGCCGTAAGCAGCGAGACCACGGCGGCCTCTTATCTCACGATAACCATGACCATCCTCATAAAAGTTAGGAGTCTATACAATGGGTATACCTTGGTGTCAGCGATCTGACCTGGAGATGTGGTAGGCGGAATACGATAGTACCTGGGTACGTTAGGATGTCACTCTCATGCCTACCACATCATCAACGATGTGACCTACCCTCGACAGCAGTATAACAATATACAGATATGCCAGCTCGGGTAATACCGACGCAAACGACCTGATCCAGACTCTAATTTTGCTTCGGCGGTGACTTTCTGCGTCCCTTGTTTGCGTTGATCAATACTTTTCTAGGTAGGTATTCATGGGTATTCATGACGACAAACCGCAACCCTATGTTCTTTCAATAAATTCTATCAACCCCCAGCATATCCCGAAATGCTCTGCATGCGTCTAAGGAGAGTCAGGCTCAACGGCAGTCGCTACGACAGATGCCATGTGGCCTGACAGCAGAAAATGCGGTAGCACAACAGCAGCCGCCGGGCCGTCGCCAAACTATCACGACAGCCCGAAGCGGGCACGAAACGATCGAACTTCTCATACGCCCTTGACGACGCGAACTAGGCAAGACTTAGAACTTCAATCCCGAGTGTGGCTCCCAAGCTACCCCTCTAACCCCACATGACCTATGTCAAGAAGACGTAGCAGCAAGAAATGCCTTCCTCCGATGATGCAAGACTTGAAAGGTAACGAGGCGGCAGTACATGCATATGCATATGTAAACCCCCTCCAACCCGCACATCCGCCATGTCGTACGCCCATCTCCGACTCCCATCGTCCAAACGTACCTTGCATGCATCCGCGCCGCACGTGCAGTCTACCGCTCTCCCCGCATAGCACCTCCCCTGCCAAAGCAACAGTCGCACTTCATCAACAGTCACACAGCATAAATCACCATGCGTTCCACAACCTCGAACCGACCTGTCAAACCCTTAGTCTTGCATGCCGCACAAATAGCCAAAATGGCACCCGAAGGCTTCCCCGATCCCAGCACAGGAGGCAATGTGACGTGGAAAACGCTGGTTTCGAATGAGAAGACTGAGACGGATACGTTCACGGTGGGCGTTGCGACATGTCCGCCTGGAAGGGTTGTGGCTTGCCCCGCGTCTTCTTCTACGAGCGATTCTGGGATCCCAAGTCCATCTCTGCAGAATCCGGAGTCTTTGGGCGATGTGGGGTTTCTGAAGTTGCATCGCCATACGCACGCAGAGATATATCACGTTGTGTCTGGTACTGGGATGGTTTGTATTGAGGGGCAGGAGTATGAGGTTGAGAAGGGGTCGGTGGTATTCATACCGGGGGATGCGGAGCATGGTATCTTCAATACCGGAAAAGAGGACTTGGTGTGGCTGTATGTATTTGCCGCGGATGGGTTTGAGGATATCGTCTATCGGTTTAGTGAGCAGGGTGGGAGTGGGAAAGGTGGTAAGGTCTTGAAGGCGAAGCTATAAAGAGATGAACATAGTGGCTATGCAAGACTGGAGGATGGTCATCATTCTATTTGGACACAGGCACTTTTGCAAACTGCGTAATAAGCCAGCGCTATATCGCCCGTCAAACAACCACTGGTTCATCCACTCTGCGCGTCACCCAAGGGTGACGAAGAGACTGAGACTACTTCTCAGTGGTCGGCGGAAGCTTCAACTCGGTCGGAATCACGACGGGTTCTACAGGGCCCTTCTTCTCTTCTTTGGTAGGCGGGTCATCTTTCTCGCCAACAAAGACACGCTGCTCCTCGTCGTTCTTCATGCTTTTCTTTCGGTCCTTCTCTTCATCCGCGGCTGACTTACGTTTCCGAATTGGCATGGTGGTGTCGCTTGCAGCCTCTGCTTGGTCGCCAGCAGTGGAGTCTTCTGGCTGTTTCGGAACCTCCTTATCTTCGCCTTTGTCGCCGGTGCCAGTACCGTCACCGATATCGCCAGCAGCAGTATCTGTCGGTTCAGAGCTGTCCTCCGCAGTTTCCACATCCTCCATGTGGTCCTCGCCCGCATTAGACTTTCTCTCATTGCCTGACAGTTCGTCCTTAGACTTCTTCTTTGTTCCGGCCCACTTCTCGCCTTCGTCCACCTTGTCAAACACAGCCCTCATTTTCTCTTCAAGCCAGGACTTGATCTCAAACGCCGTATCTTCTACGGCAGGCCAGGAGTGGCTCTTATACAGCATCACCCAGTCGTTTGACTTCGGATCAGGATATACAATCAGCCCGCCCCTGTACTCTTTGCTATCTCGGCTGTCGGTCGGCGGGATGGATGAGGTGATGAAGTCGTAGCGTTGCGCTTCAGGGAAGCGATGCGCGTAATATGCACGTGCGTTGGAGAGAATGCGCTTTTTGATATCGTTGAAGTCGAAGGTGTATTGGGCATTATAGCCCCTGGGCATTTCAGGGATGTCGCGCCTACTCATACGACGCTCGTTTCTGTTATTTGATGGTTCCTGAAGCCTTAGAAACTTACTCACTTTCATGTCTCGATAAGGGTGAGGTTCGGAGTTCATGTTGTGTTGAATGTGTAGCTGACTGTGAGTAATCAAGAACGTCGTTAGCCCATGGGGTAGGGAGAGCTGATCTGATAAGAGCTGATTGCAGCAGAGGTTTGCGTGTACGTCGGAGCGCGGAAGGTTCAGGAAAAGGCAGGTGCATCCGGGTGTTTGATCCATCACGCGCGTCGCGAGTTACGTGGAAAACCCAAATATGGCGAGAACCTTTCTTTCACTTTCACTAAGATACTTACTTACTAGAGTGAGGATAAGAGAGGAGTAGCATTCCTTTGCGCGGCTTATACGGTACTATCCCGAGATTGAGCGAATACCGCAACGCCGCCCACACATAATCCCGCTCCCACTCCGTTGACAACGCGTCTTCCATGTTGTTGCATCGAGTTCTTTTGGATGTTTACTCGCACTGTGAACCAGATTACGCCCCCAGCCTGTGAGTGGTTCTCCGCATACGATTACGTCACCAATTATCTGTTCGAGTAGCCACGATGGATGGTGAAGTAGCTCGGGGAGCGACTGAAGGTGGCTGGTAGAGGGTGATGTTAGAAATGTCGCATGAAAGCTCGCCGTGGTGGTTGGATCGAATGTTTTATAGGCGGCCAATGCGGGTCGGAAATCTTCTCAGGTGTCGAGATTGCAATATGGTTCATTGTTTGCCATGTATAACATGGCGATACACACTCTATGGGCTCGTAAGAGCAGTCCGAGAGTGAAAGAATGACTAATCGTTGACATACTTTGAGCAGGAACTGGAAAGCATCTTCACGACAACAGCATGAACGACAACATAATCTCAGTCATTCGGTTAGCTTTTCCAATTGAAATCTTCAGGTACATTCGAAAGGCTTGGCTACCCAGAATCTGACAGCGTAGCAGCATCTAAAATACAATTCTGGGCTCTTCGACCGCGTGGTCGTTGCATGAAACGGACGTCAGTCGATCAGGACCTCATCAGCGACACCGTCCACTTTTGAGACATCATCAGCAGCTCAAGGCCAAAGGCTATATACCTAGGTAGGCTGTCGTGTGAGTAATAAGGAACTGAAGATAGCCTGGGTGCTAGCTGAGCGCAAGCCAGCACCAGAGCCCTGGGGCCGCCGGTGCACTGACCACCACCTGCTCACATCGCGAGCGCTGGGCGTCATCTCAGCTCACCTTCCTAATTTTATGCACTAGTATCTACGAATGGCCGTGACGAAAACTGTTGTCGTCTCGATGCTACGCTTATTGGCATGCTATGTCAAACAACAGCTCAGCTACACCAGTATGTATGCACCCATGGCTGCATGGGTATCCCGTGTCGCTAGGTGGACTCGAGGAAGGGTGAACCCCTACATGTAGGGTACACGTACGGATCGCGACTACCTATGCATGCGATCACGTTGAATCGTGAACAAAACAATGGTACCCCTAGCGACGAAGCGATACGGTGGATACTTGATGGATCTCTGTTGCGGTTAGAGAACCTACGACGGCTAGAATTTCGTCCGTACGCCATTATGGTACGTACCCCGCGGACTGCGCGCATTCTTTCACATCAGCCTTACCAGGCCATCCGAAGGCATCGCATAGCCAGTCGAGATGCCTCGGCAAGATACCCTGCCAGCATTGCTTCCTTTTTGCGGGGAATATCCTCGTCGGACCGGCTTCCCAGTTACAGCCGAGATGACATTCCCGCTCCCATCTCACCGGGACACCGAACGACGTTTCAAAAAGTTTAATTCTACCTGTCAGACGTAAAAAATGTCTACAACTGTGTGCATACAAAATCCGCGAGATTCCCAGCGCCTCAGGCATGTGGATGAGTCCCAGCAGCTGTGCCACAGCTAGCCACGTATCGACCGTATCTCGCGCCAGGCCTCAGCGAGCGAATCAGTGACACCGCTAGTCGCCGAATGTTCCACCGCGATGACGCACTTGTGTATTGCCTGGCGAAGCCACCGGCACGGCAGGCGAGCTTGACTCCGTTGACGATTACTACGCGGTGTACGTGGAGACGTTTGCGTTAGGCTGAGGCGGGACGTGTCTGCGGCTTATGCGTGATCGCGACAGCATTACGAGATGCTGGCCGGGCTGGACTAGGGCAAATGACAGGAGTATATATGGATGCTCTACCCGTGCCCGATGGATGGGCGTTCCTTGCACGTTTGTACGCGGCTGTATCTCCTCTACCGTCGTGAGTCCCGAGCAATTGGAATATACACCTGGGTAGCCCTCGTCGTTACTTCTCTATTCATACTTTCATCCCGTCCGCCGATATGTTGCAACTTGCTGCAGCAGCAGCAGCCTTAATAGGTGCTGCATATGCACAGAACTCCTCATTACCTACAGTCGACCTGGGCTACGAGATTTACCAGGCTTCAGGGTTCAATGTTCGTATACCATCATCAAATCCTCGATGTCACTTTGTTGATTGACCCAATTAGGACACCGGCAACTTCTACAACTTTTCCAACATACGGTATGCTGCACCGCCTGTCGGTGACTTGAGGTTTGCACCACCTCAGGCTCCAGCAGAAAACAGGTCATCTATCAACACCGGCGAGACTTCGAGGTAAGCACCACAGGAAACCGAAGTTCATACAATCATACTAACATGTACAGAATATGCCCTCAGGCAAATCCCGCTTGGTCTGCAGCCGCAGCACAGTCGTTGGCCAGATATGCGCTCGGTCTTCCTGCTTCGAACACAACTTATTCAGTGATGCCAGCAAATGCTACCAGTCCGGTCCCACAACCGGATCCCCGCGAGTCTGAAGATTGCTTATTTTTGGATGTTTTTGTTCCCGAGGATGTGCTTAGCAAAGCTGGGCAAGGCTACGGAGCTCCTGTTCTCGTATGGATCTACGGAGGTGGCTACACAGGAGGCGAGAAAAACAACAACCCTGCGGGTCTGCTCGCGGCCTCCGGCAACTCGTCCAATGGCGATGTTATCTACGTTGCGATGAATTATCGCCTTGGTGCTTTGGGCTGGACGGGTGGCCCTTCATACCAAGCAGAAGGAGGTGTATCCAACCTAGGTTTGTACGATCAGCGATTTGCGCTTGAGTGGGTCCAGGAGAATATTCATCTCTTTGGAGGTGATAAGAACCGAGTAAGTCAGAACTGGTCCATGCATCTATGATTTGTGCTGATTTGTGTCTACAGGTCACTGTATTTGGTGAGAGCGCTGGAGGTGGCTCGATCATGCATCAGATTACTGCATACGGTGGTGCTAATGGATCTGCTCCTTTCCAGCAAGCCGTACCCCAGAGCCCTGGATGGCAACCTACAACTTCTGTTGTCACTCAGGAAGATGTCTACCAGAGGCTCCTCACTCTTACCAACACCACTTCCCTCGCAGAATTGCGGGCTCTTTCATCTGAAGAGGTAATGCTTGCGAATGCTCAGCAGATCACCTATGATTCCCCATACGGTACATTCACTTACGGGCCGGTCGTGGATGGTCTTTTCGCTCCTCTTCAGCCAGCTCAGCTTTTGGCACAAGGTCGATTTGACAAGGACGTGCGCGTAATGGTCGGCCACAATGCGAATGAAGGAGCCCTCTTCACGCCCTTCTTCATTCCAAACGAGGCTGCATTGGAAGACCAAATCTCGTCCGCATTCGCCAACGCTCCAAAGTCTTCCCTCGATTATGTTACTAAGACTCTCTACCCCCCGGTGTTCGACGGGTCTCTACCATACACCAACAACTTCGAGCGCGGTAGCCTCATTGTCAGCGAGGGAGTCTTCACGTGCAACACCAACTACCTCTCCAGGGCTTACGGAAACAAGACATACTCCTATCTCTTCGCAGTTCCCCCGGCTATTCATGGTCAGGATATCCCGTACACGTACTTTGAGGGCGGTGCAGGTTCCACCGGGCTCCAAGGAGTTGCCAACACCACCATTGCCATCGCTCTGCAGGAGTTCATCACCAGCTTCGCTGAGAATGGTGTGCCAGATGCTACAGGCGTGAAGCAGTTCAACATGTACGGTCCGGATGCGACCGTATTGGAGCTTAACGTTACGGGCATCGAGGATGTACGCGACAGCAACGCGAACGCTAGGTGTGCATGGTGGCAGAAGGCGCTGTACTAAGCCTGAGCTCATGCAGTATAATACCAATTAGTACGGCAAAAGTAATCGTAATGAATCAACATCGCGCACAATAGCATAACGCATATGTAAAAATTTGTGATGCCCCGGCATGCGAATTCCGTAAACGCGACGTTCCTCGCGCATGCATGGCAACACGCGGACCCACATCCGCGATTGGCTGATCATAACTACGTCATAGCACAGCAGCTCAGTCCACGTCCACACATCCTTTAAAGCTGTCTTCCGCACACACTCAAAGGAACCTCATCTAACAAACCATCGAACAACTCAATTGCCACCTCTCTCACCTCTACCAACAACTCCACCTCGAAACTCCAACACCACACACATACCATCAACATGTTCCGTCAACAGATCGCCCGCCAGGCCCGCCTCTTCAGCACCACACCCGTCGCGCGCAAGAGCCCCGTAGAAGCTATCAAGGATGCCGCCAAGGCTGTCGACAGGACAATCTCCGGTGCCGCTGTAAAGGGCATTGAGAAGGGAGGTACGTACACACTCCATCCCCTACACATCCTACCTGCGTTACACTGCCTGATGTTCTCTGTTCTCAACAGCCGAGAATATGACGACATCGTACAGTGCGCACACCAGCTACACTAGCACTATGAAGCAACAAACGCTAACACCCTTTGAACAGAGGAAGTCGCTGGCGCCGTTAAGGAAGCCACCCCCGACACCACCGG
Source organism: Alternaria novae-zelandiae (assembly GCF_023758075.1). Lineage (NCBI taxonomy): Eukaryota > Fungi > Ascomycota > Dothideomycetes > Pleosporales > Pleosporaceae > Alternaria > Alternaria novae-zelandiae. Next base: position 1,458,346 of record NW_026056962.1, on the reverse strand, counting down.
CGAGGCCAAGGGCCAGGCAAAGGAGATGGCCGGCGAGGCTAAGGGCAAGGCTCAAGAGCTTAAGGGCGAGGCCAAGGGCAAGACCCAAGAGCTCAAGGGCGAGGCTAAGAGCAAGATGTAAAGACGTCGACGGATATCAGGGACGACACATAATGACATCGAGGAGGCATGCTTCGTTGCTATAGCTGCACCGAGTAAGAAGACGCCTAATCGTCACGGCAGAATGAATGAAATAATGTTTCAATGACGACATCATGGCTCTCATGGATGGTGATACGATATGTTTGTTCAGTTGAGATTACGTTGCTGACGCTGCTGGATGAAGGACTGTCTTCGCCAACGTCGATCTCGATACCTGTACTGCGCTTCACTACTCCGCTGCCTTCCTCATCTTTCGGCTCGATTGCTTTTCGATAACGACTCTGGTCTACACACAATATGCCACCGCCCATGTACCACCGCCTTGACGACCTCAGCGCATGTTCAGATAGAACTCCTAGCAAGACTTGACACAACACTGGGTGCTCATCTTCGGTACGAGGCTATAACATGGCGCATCGGAGGCAAAGCTCGCCCGTTGAGCTCTTGGAGGCACGGGAGATATCGAAGTCATTGTGCAGTATTCTGGAGGCTCATTCGATTTGTATCACAACACGTCATGATCGCCGATGTCGGATAGTCATTAAGTCAATTGGCGGCGAGATACGTCTAAAGAAAAACATGTTGTATTGAACTATGACCCAAGATCTTGCAGCCATGATGATTAAATACCCAGCCCAGACATCATTGACACAGCGGGAAGGTGGTGAGGGAGAGAAGTGAAGAGAATTAACAACAAGGAAAAGGTATGTCTACACCAGTAAAGGACAGTAGAGAATGTGAATGTGGTTTGTTTGGTAAAGACGCAATGACATGTCGTAGCTTCACCAATCGGCCTCACAACGGGCTTACATCGCCCAACCGCGTGAGTGTCGTGCAGTATAGATTACATGAACCACATGCCCATCTACCAACAGTTAGTACTCATCCTTTTGGACATCAGGCAGCAATGGAAAACTCACCATGCCTCGCTTCACTTTGTCATTCTGCGCCTCGTATGTCACCTCAGGTGGCATCGCGTACCCACTCTTGGTGGAGCTGGCACTCGTCTCAAAGGTCGTGAGTGTGAGGCTGCTCGTCGCGCTGGTGAGGTAGGTGCTAGAATCTACAGGCCAGGAGGAGGCGGTAGCATCCGTGTTGGTTACCGAGCTGACCGGAGGGGTCCAGTAGGAATAACCCGACGTGGAGCTGCTGGGGTAAGCGGTCGAGGACTCGACCGGGAAGGAAGTAGCGGTGGCGTCGGTATAGGTTGAGCTTAGAGAGCTCTCAGAGGCTGTAAGGATAGAGGAAGTCTCGACCTCAGAGCTGGACTCGCTACTGGAAGATGCTGAGGCGGTGGAGGAAGAGGGGAAGGTGGTGTACTCTGTTTCGCTGTACATGGATGAGCTAGGTACTTCGGGGGTCTCAGAGCTGGTCGAGCTGACAGACGTGATAGGAGAGTCGGAAGAGGATGTGTCAGAGGGTGTTACTGTCGGGACGGGCGTCTCGATAGTACCAGAATCACTGGTCAACGACTCCGATGGCGTCTCGGAAGGCAAGACGAAGCTGCTAGTGCCTGAAGTTACCGACTCAGTGTACGAAACAAGTTCAGAGTCCGTAGATGATTCGCTGAATGAGGAGGACCAGTACGAATAGCTCTCCGTGGTTGGCGAGGGTGTAGGCAAAGTTATGACTGCAGACGACGTGGGTGTGGAAGAGTCTGAAGTCGTCTCAATCGAGCTGAAAGAGATGCTGAACGAGTACGGCAACGAGGATGTTGCAGAATCAGTCTCTGAAGCACTAGGCACACTGCTGGTATCGTATGTAGAAGATGCCGTGTACGAAGGTGTGTATGAGGCCAACGAAGAAGAATCTGAAGAGGTTTCAGTTTCAGTAGCTGACGACGACTCTTCTGAACTAGTGGGTGTATATGAGGAGCCGTCCGTGGTCGAAGATCTGGACATGGTGAGTGTTCTAGACCAGGTACGTGTGGAAGAACGACTCCGGGAAACTCTGGATTTCCTAGACCACGTTGAAGTCGAGGTTGAAGATGACGTGTAATAATCAGTGGTTGGCGTCGGAGTCTCCGACTGGCTATAAGAAACTTCGGAAGTATAGGTGATCCAGGAGATTGTGGAGATGTCGATCGACGATGAAGACACAGTATCGGTTTCAGAGGGACTACCGCTGCTGGTGGCGTTACCAGGTGGACCGTAGTAGCCAGACGACGACGGAGTCTGAGAAATAGTTCCGTTTCCACTGGATGTTGCCGTGGGCCCAGTGTTCGTCTCCGTGATCGTACCATTGGAAGGGTATGGAACGGATGTGGTGATGGCAATGGTGGAGGTGATGACGGACGTAATGACAGTTACATTGGTGCTCGGGCTTTCTGTAGTTGTCGACGGGCGTGGAATGTATGAGCTTCTGGGTCCAGTGGAGTTGCTACTGGCAGTGGAGGTCAAAGATGGCATTGAAGATCCTGGCGCGGTACCCGTACCCCAAGTAGATGAAGCTGTACCTGTACTGTTGCCATAAGGTGCGGAAGACTCATGTGGCGGCAAAGTTGGGTAGTACCCTGTTCCGGAAGACTGAGGTCCAGTCGAAAGAGGGATGCTTATGGAAGAAGAGCTGCTGCCCCAGCTGCTCGCTGTAGCTTCGGTCGACGTATCTCCAGAGACAGTTTCACTGAGCAATGGATTAGTTGAACGAGCAAATATCACCAGGATCGATCATGACTCACGATGTCGAGGGGACAATAACCGATGTGATAACCACGACACTAGTGTAGACGACTGTAGAGGGCCCTGGCGTTGTAGAGTTTGCAGTTGACGAAGACGTTGGAACGGGAGGCGTCCAAGTAGACAGCGAGACGCCGGTGCCGCTGGAGAAGGTGGACGACGCACTTCCGCCAGTGCTGCTTGAACTTGGGTAAGGAGGAGAGTATGGCGGTGGCGGTGCATACTGCCGAGGCCGTACATGCTGTGGGAAGTTTACTATTCCAGAATATTAACTCACGTGCCTATATTTTAGAGAGCGTGATGCTTGGTACGTTGACGAGGGAGTGTGTAGATCCAACAGCAGATCCTATGGAGAGACTTACATGGCACCCGCTCAGCTGCAGTGAGCGTCAGGAAAGCCGCGAACGGAGTGAAGGTACTGAGCTTCATGGTTGTTATGTGAGTCGCAAGACACACCTGTTCCAAGAGGTGAAGGAAGAAACGAGTGTTGAGGGGAAATAACGAGAGGATGTGTCGAACAGACAACTACAGCTGGACGGCTTGAGCCTCGATTGACTGGAGACAATGACCTTATATGTGATGATCTACGTTCCACCGCGACAATATCATGACACGATACTGCTACAGCCGTACGGCCGCAGTGAAATACTCGGTTAGCTCCACTAAGGGCATGCAGCACGGCATCATGCTTGTATCGATGGTATCCGATTCTTCGAACCATGATAATGTCTACGATGAAGACGGCTAGTTTGAAACCCATGACTTCTATGCGCTTGCTGCTGAAAATGTTGGGCTCCATCTCTTGACTGCGGAAGTTGGGAGTAGCGGCTGCCTCTGAGAAAGACATGCCCCGCTTCGATAGGCCATAATGGCTTCGGTCGATGTATAGCAGCCCGCATACGAGGTAGCTGGTGTATGCATTTAGATTGCCAGTGCAACAATCCGCTGATATCTTGAATTTAAGCCAAGAAAGGAATCACGGGAGGGTAGACAACGGACGGATAGCAACATGACACTGCAGCGCAGCGATCACCGCTAGTAGTACAGAAGGCGAAGGAAGAAATTCGCGAATGACGAAGTGACCCAGCCTACTGTTGTTGAGACTGAATGAATTGATACAGCCACTTCTCTAGGCATGGTGTTGTTGCGAGCCAATGGACTGGAGTAACTCGACACTGAAGAAGCGTACCCAGTGTCGCAACGCTCGACCGACCTCGTATTCCCGGGCATCCAGTGGGTAATACAAAGGTTTGCAGTGCCACACCGCCTTAGTAATTCCTTATGATGTCGTTTGCCAATCATAAGGTTGCGTGCACTTTTGGAGGGATGCATGACCTCCGGGGCTATGTGCGGTCGGCAATATGTCTGAACAATCGGTCTTTAGCCATCTTCATCTGGCTCGATGCATGAGCCATATGCGAATCCTACTGTCTCTCCAAAATGTCGGACGCGATCGGACTGCGATACCGGCCTCGAGTCTGGGCACAGTCCCTGACGTTTTCGGGTTCAGCCAGCCGCATGTACCAGGGTACAATACAAGAGCCTGCTCGGGGAACGCGACAAATGGACCATGGATGACTCGACATCAGGGATCGGACTATGTTATTCGTATGGCCGGCAGATGGAGGGTTCCATCACTAGCTAGATGCACAGATGCAGGAACCAGACTCACGCTCAGGGTGCTGCGTTTCACAAGCAACCGCAGTAGGACGACGCGACTGATGCAGAAAGCCGTTAGAACGTCCCGACGGCACAGGGATCTCGATGCAGAGGAAACAGGAACCGAACATAGACAGCGATGCAGACCAGCTAGGCTGGGTATGTCGTGGAAGCGGTATGGATCTGTTGGAAGATCGGAGGACGGCAGTGTCCATTGGTCCTGTTCACGACGCTAGCGCGGCTGCAGTAGCATCACGTGAGCCAGCCCAGCAGGGCCACCTCCATCATCCACGGATGAGTTTGATAAGTCTAGACGCACCCATGTGAACTCATCGCTCACAAGAAGGTGATTTGTTACGTAGCAGAAGAGGTGCGCGCAACCGCACTCCGGAACTAGTGCATGCTACGCTCCCTACGACGGGCCCAGCCGCTTACTACCGAGTAGGAAGTACAAGTTGGAAGGCCTAACCCTCCCTGGTTGTGTATCATCCCCAGTTCGGGGTACTGAACCCTGAAGACCTGATGAAGCAACGGTCCGCGAGCGGGGACACCATTGCGCTCTCGTGATAGCAGTTTGGGCCGCGAGTGGCAGTATAGATGTTGTGATGAGCTTCACTTGCACATGAGGTTACCGGAGATCGGAAGGACTATTGCATACGGAAAATGACCGTTGCAATTATATATTATACAGGAACACTTCAAATCGAAGGATTACTGGGAGAGGAGATCGCTATAGGGGCAACAGCACCCTCAAGCGCCTGAAGAAGGATGGTTGCATCCTATATGTGGGTCTTCTCTTCACCGACAGGAAGACTCCTTGCAACGCCTTCAGTCGTAACCTCGTAAACGACACTGTACAAAAGGTATCATGTGCGTGTGAAACCAGAACCGTTACCCAAAGACGTAGCAAAGTATCGAAGAGCTTAGACGGACAGGATCCTAAAAGGATCGTACAAAGGACCTTAGTCCACAAAGACGAAAAAACAAGATAAAAATGGCGAACATGATACCTAATCCCAGTTGACGAGGCTATTACCATTGTCGTGGTCATTGGCGGATTGGTCGTCAAACGACTGTTGGAAGTCGCCGCCCGGGAAATCGAAAAAGGCACTGTATTCACCAGTACCAGGCGTCAAAAACGAATCGTTGGAATAAAAGCCATCAGAAATGGCACTGGGTACCGACGGCGACGTGGTACCAGAAACAGGCTCAGCCTTCAAGTTTAGACCAGATGACAATGTTTGAGCCGAGCCACTAGCATGCTCAGACATGCTACTGGCGTTAGCTGTCCGACCAACCTTGTTGGGGTTGTAGGTGTAGGTCGGAGCAAAAGGCTGAGGAAGGTTGTCGCTGCCTGCCATGAAGATTGCGGTGCGTGGGTCGTTCTGATCCAGGACAGATCCAAGGAACTGCTGTGACTCGGGTGGCATAGACAGAGTCAGAGGGTTGGTGTTGAGCGCCTGCGAGCTGTATGGGTAGTTCGTAGGGCTGTAAGAATAGGAGGAAGGCGAATTAGGATCACTCTGCACAGGTGCAGCCTCATGCACGGAAGCTGCGTTGGGCGAAGCGCTCTGTGGCGAAGATGACTGACGGTGCTGGAGCGAATGGGTAGTAGGCGAACGCGATAAAGAAGGACGCGTTTGTCGCTCTACTGTCTGGTTTTGTTGTTGAAAAGCTTGCGGCGGTAAAGACAGTCTTCGGTTGAGCTCAGTCTGTGGCGTCGTGAGACCTGCACTCGCCGGCTGAGCTGATGGGTCAAAGTGCGATGCGCCCTGGGGCAGTTGAATAGAAAGAGCGCGCTGGTGAGAGTGAGTGCGTTGAGGAATCTGGTACGGTGACTGTCTGTATCCCTGTTGCGGCTGAGCGGTGGTCGGGCTGAAGGATTGCGCTTGCTGGAAACCCTGTGGAGATGCGGGGGCGAACTGCTGAGGCGGGAGCATTGAAGGGTTCAGCCAGTTGTTCGGCTGTGCAAATTGGGCGCCATTGGCCGGATACTGCGGACCATACTGCTGGAACGCCGCGCCTTGGTTCTGGTACTGGGACATGAACATGTTTCTGACGCCGTGCTGGGTCGCAATGTAGTCATGCAGCTTCTTGTTGAACATGACCGAAGTGGTCTGAAGATGAGCGTTGAGGCGCTGGTACTGGGTAGGCAGATCATCATCCTCCTCTTCGTACATCTCTTCATTGATAACATCCTGCTCGGTCACGCGAAGAGCACGACCCGTGCGCTTCTTGTGAATCTCAGAAGCTCTACGAGCAGACTCAATGCGAGCCTCCAGGCTGCGGTCACTGCGGCGCGAGGCAGCAATGTAGGCACTGTTGGGCATCAGAATTGGTGGCATGCGGATTAAGTAGAGACGACTAACCGCTCCTGGTTCTCTTCATGAGTGCGCTCGGTCTTGACCGGTCTGGCCGAGGTGAAAGTTCGACGTTCGGCAGGCATGGCGAGGTCCAAGCAGCAGATGGTAGGCAACGTGCGGTGTGGCGAAGTGTGTGTGTGGGCGAGGGTGGGGTAGCTGACAGATAGCGATGTCAGCACAACAACAGAAGGCTGATTGGTACAGTTCGAGGGGTACGTCTAGCAACGACTTCGACTGTGAAGAATAATGGAAGAAGGAGAAAGTGCGAGGAGCGGGCGGGCAAAGTATGTAAACGGAGAGGGGAAAAGTGGCGACTGTCCACGCGGGTGCGGATGTGCTGGGCGGAGCAGGCCTAAAGATGGGCCGAAAAACAACGGAGCTAGAAAGGCGCTCACGTACCGCGACGACAGGGTTCGGACAGCACCCAGCTAGATTCAGATACGCGACAAGTGACGTGAGGCACAGAAGCAACGGCCAAAGTTGGCCGCGTGTCCCAAAGCGGCAGAAGATGGGAGTGCAAGTGGGAACTGGCGCTGGGGGTGGCAGCGATCGAGGACTGAGGGGCGTGTGAGTGGCTGCAATGCGCACAAATCTCTGTTGCGGGCCGGGGGAGGGCAGGCCAGGATGCTCAAGTGGCGGAGCCTAGCGGACGAAGACTGGGTATTTCGATGCTGGTAAACCGTTTGTGCATCGACGCTTGCACACGAGATCGATCGTCGCGACGTGGCTTGGGGGGTGAAGCAGCAGGCAGCGGATTGGGAGCAGGACGGGTGCGTTACGTCGAGGGCTTGCCTAGCATATGTTATAGCCACAAGGGAAGAAGCAATTGCGGTCTTCTGGAATTTGACCACACAATTAATCACAGGCAGCGGCAGGGTAGCACGCCAGAAGCCAGCAGTTCCCAGCAGTCCCCGCAGCGCCTGTGAGCGACATGCAGCCAATGGCACCACTGGGCCGCAGCGGCAGCATGTCCGGCGTGCTCTGACGGCCAGTCGGCGACGTGTGTGGAGTAGGGGAGAAGGTTCGGCTTAGCTCTGTGCCAGGCTCAATAGCTGCATATTACCCTCGGCACCCGCAAGCCAGCCCAGCATCAGGACAACACCACGCCCGCGGCTTGGCCAACTGGCGATCGAGGGCGCTAGCATCTCTGTGGCACTTCCCGCCGATAAACGAGACGCGTGTGTGTGGTCGACGACGGGGAGGAGCCCACCTGCATCGCATCAACATCATACCACAGCTGTGCCAGCATCTAGCTGCCCCGGATTAGGCCTCGTTGTTGCTGGGCTGACTAACGTGGCCGTTCTGGCTCAATGGCTCCTACGTTTGCGACGTTTACAGCGTACCTGACTACTGCTGCCAATTCCCAATTACTAACAGCCTGCTATTTTGGCTGAACCGGGGACGCTCAGCCAGACGTGCGCCGGCTATTGTGCGTAAATCAATCGCGATCGCGGCAGCGCAGCGGCTTCTGCATACTGCTCAACCAAACGCGAACGCACATGCTCTCGTTAGGTGGTCGGCGCTATGGAGACGCAGCCGTCGGGCTACCGTTGGCTTGTTCCCGTCTCCTGCCCAGACGGTGCTGGAGCGAGCCTAATCCTGCGCTTACACTCGAACGGAAAACTTCGCGACGAATAACCGTCAACTACCCAACGCCATGGCTGTCCCCCAAACAACAAGACTGAGCTCCACACAGCCCTATCTCCCGCCATGCGACAAGGTCAAAACCGCTGGTTTCACCGCGCTGCACACATCTCATGGCAGCCGATCGCTTGGGCTCAGGAACAAGGAAGCCCTGTTCAAGCAAAGAAAACCTGAGATACGCGAAGGCCATATCGGGAATAGCTCCGATCTGATCGCATCTCCCACGCAAACTCGGAGCCCTGAAGCGCCCTGAGGGCTTCGCTGGCCGCGTCCAGGACGTGCGCGCCGATCTCTCGATACAAACATGTCGCCGACTCGCTGGTCCACGACTTATACCTCTGCTGACATCTCCTTACTACGGCTTTTGTACCAGCGGGAAGCCATGCGCCAGAGGAAGGGACGGTGCTCTGTCAATACCACGGCCAGTGCAGCTCCATCGTTGTCCAGAGGTCGATGCCACTATTGGCAACATGGGAAATTGACCCTTATTGTTTGTGTTTCGAGTATTTGTCACTATGGCATTGTCCTAAGCTCCGGCCGTCCGCCGACGTCACACGGCATTGGTTCTTCCTTCTATCGCTCCTGCCCCGCCGCAAGTGCCCACTGCCAGATCGCCGGGGTCTCTAGTGCCGGCCTGTCAAAGTATCAGCCAGTCAGAGCCCGATGATCCCTGCGTCCTTGCTAGGCTTCAGATTCAGATCTGAGATGAAATATCTCCGTCTGCCGTGCATCCACACGGCTTTCCGTGCAACAAGGGAGCCAACAGGCAGGCCGAAAAGCGTACAGCGGCCACATTCAGGTGCATGAGGTCTGCTTCCCTTCCAGCTGAGCTCCGCGCGCTCTGAGCCGAATGGTGTTTGACATCATTAGAATTCACGACGTGTACTGCAGGGCTGTGGGTTGACCATGGTAATGGTACCCCGCTACGTGTGCTCACATCACACGGTTGACCAACTCCTTTTCTGACCAGACCAGGTGCACCTTATCCTTTGAGGAGCAACCCAATACTTTGAGATCGCTGTGAAGTGTGTCGGGCTCCACATTGCTACACCTACTAGTACAACGCTGCGCGTCAAACTCAGGTCACAGTGACGTTGCGTACATTCCGCTCTATGCCTACCCATAACTACATGGATAGGAATCCTGAGTGGGTGCACACGGCTTGAGATCAGCGCGTACCTAGCTGCATGATCTTGCATCCGAGCCGGCTACGGTATCCTTTGCGGTATCCTGAACACGCTTCGTCTCACAGCGGCGCTGTGTTCCCGCAAGTCAGTAGCTTACTGACCACTCAAACTTCCGCAGCCTCTTCAACTATCCTGCATGCCTTCCATTGACATCATTGGGCAAGGCGAGTTGAACCGAACATGGTGTTCGATGTCCCACCCCACTCCAATGCGGCAAGTGGAGCGCATACGTCGTCCGACAGCCCCATGTCAGATTGCCCTTCAATCTCCTTGCCTGTTTGCCGTTTGGCAGCTCTATCGTCATTCACCAAGTCTACATGAAACGCAGACGCCACCGCATGTACCAAGGTGGCCCTAAGACTGAGTACTTCTAGTTCCAGAATGTTCAACTTCATTCCACAGAGAAGCAATTCGAGTGTTTCGCATGCGCGCTGTAGCCGTGGCGCGCACGCCAATCTGCTCCGGCTCACAATGCTGCCTGGTGTCATGAACCAGACAATCTTTCCATCCTTAATTTAGAAGGTCTAAGCAATTTAACCCTAGAAGTCGCTAAGGTTATTATTAGCTCTCTTTACTAAAAACTAGTACACTACTTAAAGCAACTATTAGTTATATTATTATTACTACTTAGCTAAAATAAAGTATAAGTAGCTAAAATTTTTACTTATAAATTTTTACTTATATAAACTACTATAAATATAATAGCTATAGTATATTAAAATTAGCTTCTTTATATAGACTTAAACTAACTTAAGTAAAACTTACTTTATAATAGCTATATAATAGCGTAAATTATATAAGCTAAAGCTAAGCTTTAATATACTTACTATAATAATATAGTTTACTAGTACTACTATATAAGCTAAGAACTTAATTTTAAGTAATTTAATAAAACTTAAATAAAATACTTTTATACTACTAGCTTTACTTTTAATTACTTTATATAGCTTCTTTATATAAACTTAATTATATACTATTTACTAGTACTATTATTTACGCTAAAAAATACTTAAAAAGTATTATAAGTATAAAAGTAAAATAAAAGTATAATTATATTTATTTAAAAAATAAAATTTTATAAAAAAGCTTATAAGTAAGTTAGAAGTAATAAAGAGAGACTATTAGAGGCTTATAAGTAGATTTAATTAATAACCTTAGCCCTAGCTTTGCTTAAAATACAAATATAACTACTAAATTACACAACACTTAGGTATAGAGCTTCTGTATGACGCCCCGCGGGCCCTAATGCACGGTCGCCGGTTGAACTCGCTTGCATGCAGGTCTCGGCGATACTCCGCCAGGCCAATCAGATGTCCTCATTCCCAAACCCCCTCCTCAAAGCGCTCGTTCCTTCTTGTCCGTATCCTACACGGTGCTGGGATTCTACTTGAGGTCAAGTTGACGCGGGTGCGCTCGATCTGCCGCATTAGCATGTCATGTATACGGTGGGCTGGCGTGTAGCAAGCCTCTTCGAAACAACTGGCTGATAGCACATCGGAGAGAACTCTCTCGAGATCTTCGGTTCAAAATCAGAAAATGCGCAATAGATCCGTCTAGGCCCATCACACCCGCATTTCATACCGATACCAACATACGCTCTCCTGCGAGCGCCTGAACCGTCGTTCAAGCGCGGGTTCGCAACGTCGCGAGATATTCTCTGGCGTGGAGCTCGCGATCAATTTTATGTTAAGATCGGCAGCACAGCCCCAATTTCGGGGTTAAGCATGCTGCATCTCCATTTCATCAGCAGCTGCCTCTGGGCCTTCTAGGAATGCGTTCGCTTGCACGAGCGGTCTGCACTGCGCTGTGCGTTATGTGAGCAGTGGCTAGCTAAAGGCAGATGCGGTGAGGAGTATTCAACGTTGCACACCCACTTTATCTCGATCCATGTTTTGTGTGGCTCGGATTGCGGTATTCTTTAATAGACCATTTCAAACCGTTCCAAGGTTGTTTTTTGTCGCAATACTCTCGTCCCGCACATTGCCGCTGTCTGCAGTGCCATCCCTTCTGGCAGCAATGCAAGGGCACCATATGCAGGTGAGCAGACTGCTCCAGGCGTGCGGATAATTTGGGTAAATAGCGTCAGGCTTAAAAGGGTCCAGCGGAACATTGCTTCTTACCTCCTATGAGCAGCACCGCATACATAGGCGAGTGTAAACATCTGGGCCTTACAGCTCACTACACGCTACGACACCGCCCGTCCAAGCTACTAACCTCGCTTCCTACGAAGCCAATGACCATTGCGAACATTCTCAAAGCACAGCATAAGCAAGTAAGCAGCATCGTATGCACCTCGTATCGGGCCGCGCAGTAAGCTCGGATTCCGACGTCCGACGTAACAGCAACAACGTGGCGACAGTTTGCTCTCTGGCGTTCTACTCCTACGCCCGCAGGATAGGATGCAGGATGGAAAAGACGGCACGCATCTGGATTTCACAAGAAGCTGGGTAATGCCCGAACAGGGCTACACGAGGTGCAGCCACGTTTAGCGTTGGCCCATCATATCGAAGCGGAGGAAACTTACTGTGTAGGCACTGCTAGCATCGGCCGTCTTCCGTAGAGATCCAGTCGAACCACGGCTCTGTACGTTTGCGACTGCATTGAGTTTCCAGGAACATCCAATAGGCAGAAAACATCGGCCATTTCTCCGCTCATGGGAATGTAATCCAGCATGCGGCACAGCGATAAAGTTGCAGCAGCCTCGCGACAATAACTGCCACTCGGAGGTTACTCTTGCGCGACGAGTGGCGACGGAGTACGGATCCCCACGCGTCTTTGTCCAACGTAGCCAGCTAGCTGGATTATTCTCCCGTTTACAGCAAAATCATCTTCCAAAGAGCACTCGACCAAATGTCTTGATGCCCGGATGTGGATGGAAGGATGAAAACTAGGTTGATCGTAATGAAGCTTAGTCCATTTCATTCCGCAACAATCATGTCCCAGACGTTACAAGACAGTCAAGTTCGAGCGAACCTTGACTTCGCTACCACAGTTACAAACTCTCGCGCGCAAGGTAAGATCGGAAGAGTAGGAACTCGCGTTGGGCCTGCCATCTTTTTTATTCTTGATGCTTGCATTGCTTTCCAAAGTCGCAGCTTTTTTCCATTGTCGCCCATTTGGTCTTCCAATCATCATTTATTTCCTCTTTCCAATCACTCTGTGGTCAGAAAGTCACGTGCGTTACCTATGGCATCAGACAACATCGTAGGTGAAGGCATTCGATCATTGATCGAGTATCATACCCAAGCGCAGCGCACACCATCAGCAGCGTTCATGTCGCGTCGGAAGTCAGCAGTCAATGTGATATCCGGGGTCGCTGCCAATCCGCATCCAGACTGAAGTTTGGAAGTTGACGGGAAGGTACCTTCCAGATTCTCGAGTTCACATCCTCCAGCATGCAGATGATACATTAACTGATTGGATCGAAGTTTACGTCTGCAAACCTCTGCTCGTTCTCTGTTTCCTGTATGTCTCCCTTTAATACACCCTTTGAAGAGATATCGTTAGTACGTTACACCTAAGTATCGTTCTTGACCTCGCGCATACTTTCAATTCCCAATGTGCGCGAATAGTTCCTCCCTTGGCGACGCGAGCCACAACAAAAGTCGTCCGGGTTGCCAATCGCAACCTCTGCTGGGTCGTCGATGCCGTCCCAAAGGAGAAAGAGCAAACACACCCCATCCTGCAACCTCATTGTCGGCCACCTGCCTACGTCACCATCCTGTGCTTGTCTATAGTCACATTTCTAGCATCTTTCCGTCGTACATGATCAAAATCGCTGAGAAGGCTAGTCGCATCTGCGCCACGGCACCCATGGTCTGTATGGGCGAGGTGGTGCCACGAAGGTGCCTTCCTGGGCACGCGCAGAGCACAACAACGACGCACGCTCTCGCCCCACAATCGCGCCTTCACCTTCACTTTCGCTCCTGCCAATCCGTCCTCTGCTTGTCGCCTGCCGCCGGAGCTAATTTCCGCCGTGCCTGCAAACGCTGCTCGCACGTCATATAAACAACTTTTCTGTGTCCACCTCCGTGTCTTCTGCTTCTCTCACGACACTCACCCCAAAGCTTCATCATCTCTGCAGCTGCATCAATCCAACACGAACATACTTCAATTCATCCCCACCACCAATCAGATTACCGCTATCAACATGTTCGGCTACAAGATCTTCGCTGTTGTCGCTGCGCTTGCGCTGGCTGTCGTCGCCACTGACCGTGAGTACATGCTTCAGGCTTAGCTGCAAAGCTGCTTGGATACCTCTACATGGCATCGGGCACACGATCTAACAACTTGCAGCTGTCTGCGCTCCCGCTGCCACCGTGACTGTCACTGTCACCCAGTGCGTCCCCGAGCCCGGCAAGCCGTCGTCTGAGCCAGTCCCCGCTCTGTCAGATGTCTCCTCTACCCCCGCTATGTCGGCTGTCTCCTCGACTCCCGCTTTGTCGGCTGTATCCTCTACTCAGGACGGCGGAGCGCCTGTACCTACCACTACTAGCGTTATCCTGCCTCCCCCAGGACGACCAGTTCCCACCACCAATGTCCCCGATGACGAGCCTTCCAGTGCTACTACTACGCCTGTCGTGACTCCCTCATCCTCTGGTCGCCCTGGTGAGCCCACAACCACTGCCGTCGAAACCGCTGGCGCCGCTCTCGCAACGCCTGTCGTCGGTATGGGCTCGCTCGTCGCCATGGGTGCTGCAGCCCTGGCTATCATGGCCTAGGCCCGTTCACACAAGGTCAACGTGCTATATTGAGCAGGGGTGTCGCGCTACACGTCGCGTTCTCAGTCGAAGCCGTTAGTGCAAGGTCTGGTATCCATGGGGCTCTCTCTTATTGTCTTGATCATTCTCTCAAGACCCAGATACCCCCATTCATGATTTGGTATTAATGTATTGGCGGCTTATCATCGGCATGGGGTGTCATCCTTCGTCGAAAAGCTGCCCCATGGTATTGCATGTTCATAGCCTTCCACGAGTCTAATAAAAATACTGACATTGCCATTACTCTTGCTTCCGTACCCTGCTTGCTTTGATGACTATGCCTTGTGAAGTAGCTTTCACACTGCGCCTGGCTTCCACTCCTCGAGCTACCACGGATGACTGAGTTGGTACCTTGTTGCTCGAAAGTCAGTGACGCCCTGCTTGCCTATCAGAGTGCTCCTTGTGGTTGATTTCGGGCACAGGGAAGGGCAGTGATGAATATCCTATCGGAGACGAATAGTACGTTCATGTGGATCGTTAATACTGGCTAGAATGAAGGCATGATGAGACCAAGTACGGTTCTGATGGAGTGCACATGATTATCAGTGGAAAGACATATCAAGGGCGGGGAGAGCGAAAACAGTGAACAAGCATAAATATGGGCTGCGATATCTTCTAATGATAGTAAGAATCCCCCAATTAGAGAGTGCATCATGCTAATATATATCGCTCGTTCCTCCCACTGGATGACCACTCAAACGAAGTACTATCCCGTTTGTTTATACTTCGTCCTCAACTCGTCGATCTCGCGTTGGAACTTTTCCATATCGTCGAGGATGTTACTTGAGTCGCTCCTTCCCTCGCCCTCCTTCCCACCAGTCAGATTTTCATCGAGACCCAGCTTCTTCTCGCTCTCTTCCATTGGCGAGTATAAAGCATATTCGTTCCCACCTTTCTCGTCTGCAGGTGCGTATTCCCTTCTCAATGAGCTTTCGCTGGCTACGCTCGTCCGTCTGTGCTCTGTGCTTGTACGGCGGTACTCCGTGCTCGTCCGTCGGCTTTCTGTGGGGGACGAAGAGGGTATCTGAGGTCTTTGCTGATCAAGGCTTGAGCGATTTGATCGGCGTCTTGGTGGAGGCGGAGGTGGCGGCATGTTGCTTCCAGTGCTTTCTCCAGATACATTTCGCTGGGTATTGCGATTGGACGATATGGATGAGGCGCGGTGCACACTCGGCGCGGGTGACGAAGGTTGGGATTCTAGAGTGCTCCGGCGGGATGAAGGGGGTTCTGGAACAGATCTCGGCGTTCGACCCGAACTTGAACGCTGTGGCAGTTCGGTGCTAGAAGAGTTCGCGCTTGAGTTGCCTATGTTTGCGAGTCGTGCGCCGTGTCGTGAAGGTGGAGGACGTGGTGGTGACTTTGCTCCAAACGGGTCGACGTTACTTGGAACTGGGCTTTGTATGGGGTCAACCGAGTGCTGAGATGATATCGTAAGGTTTGAACTGCTCCGCGATCTATTGCCTGTTGTCGTCGTCGTCTTGAGCTGACTCTGCCTACGGGCCAATGGCACGGGCGGAGGTGCCTTCTTTTGTCTATTTGTGCCTTCCGAAGGCGGTGAAGGCAGGTCTTGTGCTGGTGGGGTTGGTTGGGATTGTAGCGGGGTGGTATCTTGCGTGCTGATATGGGATGACTGCGGCGCAGCAACGGGAGTTGGGGGGAGCGGCTTGTTTGTATCCGAACTGTCTGTCCGTCTGATAGCCGGCGGTGGTGTTGGCTCTGTGGCTGCAAAGCTCTCGAAGGACACTGTCTGTGGCTGTCTCTGCGTAACGAGCTTTCCGTGTCGATGCTTGGGGGCAGGTGGGGGCTTCTTTTTGCCCTTCTTCACCTCGGAGACTAGCCCCATGCTCTCGTCCTCTTCCGAGTCAGCCATATCGACCGATGTACGTGGCGAGTCAGCGTGGGATTCTTGTATGGGCTCGAATAGCGATTGCCGGGAGACTGAGGAGGTATCCGTGCTACTACTGGTCTCGAATTGCGCGCCTGCGACGGGTTGTGATGCGCTCGTAGACTGCTGAGGCGGACCGGATGGTCGCGGAGTAGCCTTTCCGGTCAGGAGTAGGTTCTTGAAGCTCTCCACATCCAAGGAAGCTCTGCTGTTGCCTAGCATCGGTCTTCCCGTGTTCGTCCGCTCCTCCTCGCTCTCTTTGTCTTGGGGTTCTAACGAGGCCAGTGTTCTCGAGAATGGATTCGCTGGTACGTTACCCGGCGATTGCATCGCCAGCGGCTCGCCAAAGGTTGATCTCGGGTTTGGGGACGCGTCCGCTATTGCCATGGCGTCTTTCCCGACAACTTGGGCATTGGCTTCGCCCGCTGTGACAGAGTTGTTGACAAAGCCGGCGGGTGTTACGGGAGGCGGTGGGCTTGCAGGCCGACCTTGGCTCGATCGCCGGGCCATAAGCTCGTTCAAGGTCGCATCTGAGTCGTCAAAGATGGGCGGTGGAATCGTAGTAGTGGGCGAGAGAATGCGGACAGACTTCTTGGTCTTGCCAGTCGAGGGCGGGGCGGCATCTTCGAGCACTGTAAGACAATTACTCCTTGAATGCCAGCAGACGCAGAAAGGCAAGGCGAGGGAATACCATGGTCGCTGTCCTCCCTGCGCGCTTCAAGCACACTGCTATCCGTGTTGATGAAGGAAGTCTGCGGGACGGGCGCGGGCTGACGGGGAGCTTGAGAAAGGCGGAAGGGGTTTCCGGACGACATGGTGGGTGCTAAAAACAATGCATTATTCTATGTACATGGAAGGGGCGCGAGAGAAGCGGTGAGATGGTGCCGCGCAAGAAATGCTGTTGCTGATAGTCGGCTCTGCGACGTGATCATCGCCGATATGCAGGTGCTGGCGATCCGGCGCGGGACAGCGAACAGCCCCCACCATCGTACCTCGTACACCATGACGGCCCAATGAACCTCTGCTATCCATAAGGCACAATTTCGCCACCAAATTCTGTGGCCCTGTGTGTTCTAGAGCTCACGTTTCAATATTCGCTTTCTGCTACAGGGTTTGGACACTTCTTTACATTGTTTAGTAAACGCGTGGGCATCTTGCAGCGGCGTACCGCGGCTATCTATGTAAGGGTCTATCTCCACGGTACGCTAATCGACATACACATGCCACCCTGCCTGGCAGTCAAACCATTTGCGCGCCAAGTTCCCTCCACTCTCTGTCGGTTGGCTGAAAGCAACTCGAGCTTTCTCAATGTGCAGCCCATAGATGAAGTCGGACCGTGCGATATCCAGCAGCCTAGTCGCGATGCCTTTCTTTCTATGTTGATTCGATGTCCATATACGCGATATGCCCAAGGCCACCGGATCTGAATCGGTGCTGATAGAAATAGAAGAGCTATGGGGCGCGACAGCATCTCCGTGCTCCTGGTCGGGCGAACCAGTGGGGTCCAACACCTTATAGGCTTCCCAGATTCGCTCTGCCAAACATGCTCCTACACACTTATTCCCTCGAATGTATAGATATATCTTGAATCGATCGACGAGTGCCACGTTGGCTGGGTTCTTCGCCGAGGGCCGTGGTTTCGGTACAGGCGTAGTCCGTTCTGATTCGTCTGCCTGGGCTGTCCGACTCGTCTGTCCCCAAAGCTCGTCGTCTGATATGGGAACAGCAGCTAGCTCTGTGTTTACAACCTTCAAAACATCACTCGCCCGGTTGCGCATCGCCAATGTATCCTTGCGTCCAACCACAGCGATGAAGCTCCCATCACCACTCCATATCTGGTTCTTCCTAAAGCGCTCCACGATTGGCTTGGTGAAGTCGACACCCCCAAGGTTCATCGCATGAAACTTCTTGTGTAGCACCGCGTCTTCGGCATTCGACGGTATGTACTGCATTCCACATATCTTGCATGTTTTGCGCGTCTCTGAAGCCAGGTCTAACTGCATCTGTACCATCTGCTTCTTTTTCGGTGCTAGCTTCGGTGGGCTTTGCGCATTGTGACTCCGTTCTGTAAGGGGTTCTTTGGCGAGCGTGCCCGGCTTGAGTTGCTTCTTGAATATGGAAAAGACTGGTCGCCGTTTTTGAACGGGTGGAGGGGAGCTGCGCGGTGCTGGCGACGATGGTGGACTAGACCGAGGCGGTTCGTCTGAGAAGACTGCGGGCGAGTCTTTGGGGCTGGACGGAGGAGCGGTGGAGCTTTCACGCTCGCATTCGAGAGATGAAATGACAATCGTAGGAGCAGTATCCAAAGAGGTCAAGGTCGTCGTTTCGGTACTTTCGATTGTGGTCTCGACGCGTCTTCGTTTGGTAGGCGGTTCTTCATCGTAGAGTTGACGCTTCGTGTGTCGCGAATAGGTTCTGACAACCTTTCTGCAACTATGTTAGACATGCGACATATCTTCAATTTGATCGGCTTACTTTGCTCCGAAGGACGACATTACGGCGCTGTTGGCAAGCGTCGTAGGAACTGCGAGTGCTGGACCGCCCACGCGACAGACGCGTGTTAGCGCGCTGCGCTAGTGCCCGCCCATATGCACGACGTCACGCCTCGTCCTCTCACATGTCACCTGGTCAGTCCCAAACATCGTGTTCAAGGATATACTTCACAGTCATCAAGTCTTTGCGCGTCCTTTAAATACGGCGATACACTTGCATTGTTCTGGACTCATCAAATGGGCGAGTGTCGCTAGATCAGGCCACCGGTCGATATCCCAGCAGGGAAGGTGCGTTTGCTTCGTGCTGACTAGCCTTATCATGGTCACTCAAAGGGCATCTATGAGTCAACGGCCGTGAAGCAATCAAGCACTAAAAGTACACAAATATCGGACTCTCTCTACTGGCCCATCTTGATTCCTTTCTCCCGTATGCGCACATCTCGCCGCAGTATCTATCTCCACAATGGCGGAACAAACAACACTAGCACAGACGGGCACATCAGTTCCATCATCCATAGTGACTACCAAGCGTCTAATAATCCGTCCAATGTGCCTCGAAGATGCCCCTTCGACTTCCCTGCACGCCAACGACCCCCTCATCGCCAAGTATATGCGAGGAACTTTTCCCAGTCCATATACACAGTCTAGCGCCGAGACATGGATCAACACGAACCTCGCACTCCCATATCAACACCATTTCGTCATCTGTGAGAGATCAGCGCCAGGACTCGCAATAGGAGGTATCGGGTTGAAACTAGGCTCGGATGTGTACGCACATGCAGCAGAAGTTGGTTTCTGGGTTGGAAAGACGTATTGGGGAAAAGGTTATATCACGGAGGCACTGGAAGCCTTCACAACATGGAGTTTTGAGAGTTACGAGAACAACGGCCAACGATTGACCAAACTCTACGCTGGGGTGTTCTCTGGCAACGGGGCGAGCATGCGGTGCTTTGAAAAGAATGGGTACGTACTCGAAGGTGTACTGAGGGACAATGTTTACAAGAATGGTGAGATGAAGGATGAGCACATGTTCGGTATGAGAAAGGCAGACTGGGAGAGAAGATTGCGTGAGGGTGTCAACAAGTAGTGGAGTGAGGGGTAGCACCTGAAGTGGATCAGAGGTCTCTCAGATTTGGTAGTCTTTGGAAAGGTGATCACAGTAGTGGCCAAGACAGGTTGAGAAGTTTTTGATTCAAAAGCCAAAGTGCGCTTGAGGTAACTCAAGGACCTGGTTGGGCTATGTATGCTTGGAGTTGCATGAGCAGTATCTCAACCGGCACATTGTGTCTTGCTCTCTTCATCACGACACATTTCTCACCAGCGTACTTGCTGCCTTTTATCAGTTCTTGCGCCTTGTCCTCTCCAAGTAGATCCACCAAACTGTAGACCGCAACCTTTCTGCCTCGCCAAGTGGTGGTATGAAACTCGAGCTCCGGAAACATCAGGCGAGGTTGCAGACATGCGATGACAGGACCAGTATACCAGTGTGGTGAAGAGTGAGTGACTTCTGGGGTAGCATGTGGATCCAGCTTCGCCTCAAAGCTCTTGGTAAAGTAGGCTGACCACTTTTCCAGCTCAGCCATGTTCAGATCTGCCAGCTTTTGCATGTCATCCCCACGGTTATGAAGCGATCGGAATATGAGGACAGAAGACACGTCTTCGACGCACTCAATGTCTTCAGTCCGGGGACTCGCGACTGGAATCAATCGACCTCTGAATCCAAAGTTCCAGCTGAGCTTACTCTCTACTGTCTTGCGCATCACGTCCAGTATGAAGTCTGGCATGTCCTCCCTCCAGACCATCTTCTTCAAGCCTAGCCCGCCAAACTTTTCGGCCATGCGCGAGTTCAGAGCCTTTTCCCAGGCTTTCTTCTTGCCCAGTTGTACAGTAACCCGACGAGTCCCAAGGAAACGGTGTGGGGGTCCGAGGTGCTTCTTGTCCGTCGTGAGAGAGACAGGCAGGAGCCACGGGTCGTTAGTCGTTGGATGCGGGCGTGCGTGGAGAGAGGTCAGGAAAGCGCTGGGAAGGGAGATCATTGTTGCGCGACATTGACGGACTGGCGATGCCAACGCATGGGCTGAGAAATTAGTCTTGCATTGCCATCAAGGGACAGCATTATGCATACCGAAAGGATTCTCCCATAGTTTCTTCTGGAAAGGCGTGAATTCAGCAAAATTCCGTCGCTCTTTCGTCTGTTCATAGCGAGACCTTTCTTCTAAGGCTACCGGATCGAGTAATGGCGAAAGTGGAAGTTCTTTGGCTGTCTCGTCTTTGCGGAGGCGGAACGTTTGGTGGGCATCTTCGCGCGTAGGACCAAGGTCACCACTGCCTTTCAAGAGACGACCGGGAATATGGGCGGAGGATTGGCGGCATTGAGCCCGCGCCGGGAGTCTAGTGGGGCTCAAGCATGACGTCGGGCGACAGATCCATCTGCCTGGCATCAGGCGGGACAGGGAGCGACTGCGTGGTTCGTGCGGGTTGGAAGTATTGCGCAGGAAGAGCCAAACGATCGCATCGGACCCCCGGCTTGGCGCGCCGGAGCTGCGTTCACGCGGGGAGGCAGGAGCTCCCCGACATCACCATCATGGCTTCTCTATTACGGCGGGCTGCAAGGCCATCAACACTACAAAGCTTTACCAGACATGGCACGCGGGCGATATCAAGCCAATTCGGCTTCCAGCCACAACGGAGTCCACAGCAGCAGGACCAACAGACACCGCGCGCCATCTCGCTGCCGATACCCTACGTGACGGAGACTACTGTGAGCTCAGCAGCGCTACTATTCAAGAGCTAGCTGACTTTATAGGGTGGAGGCTGGAAAACTTCCGACATCTTCTCGCGTCTCCTGCAAGAGCGCATCATCTGCCTGAACGGCGAGGTTGACGACTACATGTCCGCCAACGCTGTCGCCCAGCTCCTCTTCCTCGAAGCCGACAACCCCGAGAAACCCATATCCATGTACATCAACTCCCCTGGTGGCAGCGTGAGCGCCGGTCTTGCCATCTACGATACCATGAACTACATCCGCTGCCCGGTCAGCACAATATGCATGGGCATTGCAGCCTCCATGGGATCATTGTTGCTTGCAGGTGGCGCCGAGGGGCAGCGATACATATTACCACATGCGCGAGTCATGATACACCAGCCGAGTGGCGGATACCGTGGCAAGGCAAGCGATATCGCGGACCATGCCAAAGAGATTCTCAGGATACGGGACAAGCTGAACAAGATATACCAGTCGCACGTTACGAAGAAGAGGACGCTGGAGGAGATTGAGAAGTACATGGAGCGCGACTACTTTATGGACGCGCAAGAGGCAGTGGACTTTGGTATCGTCGACAAGATACTGGAGAAGAGAGAGGCGCCGGCCAAGGAAGAGGAGAAGAAATAGGAGCACGAAATACCGAATAGTACAAGTAAGCTCATGACCAATTGTCATCGAAGTGTGTCTGCTATCGATACTGCGCCTGTATAGTAGCTTCATACCGTCTTTGGGGGCCAAGGTTTGTGTACCTTCTACGGACCATCGTTGCTTATTATAGATCACCGGAACCGGAACAGCTCTATCACACAATCGTCAAATACGTTTGCAGGTGCTGCACTCGAAGTTTCGTTACAATGGCATGTACATGTGCTGCAGTGGCTTCAAGTGGCTCAGATTGCTACGCCTCACCCCTGCCTAACCGCTACCAGGCACATTTCGGTCACGTTTCCAGGCTTTCCACACAACTCTGTTTTGTTTCTGCAACGAAGTCTTGTTTTCCAAATAAGCAGTCGTGATGTTAATACGCGCGCGCATTGTCGATACGTAAGTGAGACAATCCTGATCCTGGCGAGGCGCTGTTCGTTTCCTATGATCCTTCAACAACAGCTTTTATAATGCTCGAGAAGATGCGATTCCAAAGTAAAGCAGACGGAAGCACACAGCAGCTTTTGTTAGGTCATCATGTCAGAATTCAGGTTTGAATTTAGTGAACCACCGACCCGATCCTCGTCACCGGCATCATCAGTAAGCACGCAGCTTGGTGACGCAGATGCCAAACCGATGGATATACGCGCTTGCGATAGTCAAATTCTAGCGTGAGTATACAAGTCTTGAGATGACTCGCGTTGCTGACATACCGTAGCTTTGACAGTCCGATACTGAAAGTTTGTGTGGGGACAGGCCAGGACGCAGCAACCTTTTTCGTCCATGAAACGCTATTCACCTCCAGATCCGAACTCTTCAAGTGCGCCACTAGTCAGGAGTTTCGAGGAACTGAAGCGCATGTGGTAGCACTACCGGACGATGACCCGGATACCTTCCGCCTATACCTCAACCTGGTTTACACACATCAGCTAGTCACAAGAGGTACTGGCCAGTGGCTGAAGCTATGTCGACTATACGTCCTAGCGGAGAAACTACAAGACATTACATCCAAGAACCAAATCATCGACGGAATGTACGCATTCTTCAGTGAGATCGCCTGCCAACCTACCCTGAGCGTCAACATCTCGCGTATGCTTCCGGCTGCAGCAACGACAGAACTATATGAAGGCACATCCAAACAAAGCCAGGCCCGGGAGCTTGTTCTCGACTTTTACGCGGACTCTGGTAACGTATCCTGGCTTCTCAGCGAGCAGGCGAGGTTACCGACCGAGTTCATTTGCGATGTTGCTGTCCGCTTGTTGCAAAGGCGTGGCTATGTCTTTTCTGGCTTCCGGATTCGTCGTCCATCTGACGGCTATCATGAAGCCAACACATCCTCCCCAGGGATGGCCTGTGCTGTAGCCAGGCAAGCGAAGGAAGTCTCGGCAGATGAGCAGAATGTTATGGTCAGAGCTGTCACAGGAGCCAAGAAGAAATCTTGTGAGAACCTCCCAGAGCTCAATGGCGATGCGAAGGAACTGGAACTCGAGCTCTCTGACGTTGTAGTTGCGGATGTGGCTGAATCAGCAACCGGCCATACACTCCCGCCACTCAAAGGAATTGTGACAGAAGTGAGATGGGAGCTTGACAGATGGTAGGGGAGATTCTGGGGCTTCAGGTTTCCATGTTATCAGCGTTGATTCGTTTTCAGGGGGCAACAACGGGAGTGGTAACTTCCCCAGAAACGAGTGTTCCTACGTCAGCTTGTACAGCCCCCGCAGCAGGGGTGGCTAGAACATATAATCGCATTCTACAGAAATATTCGAGTAGAAGTATACGTTGTGTTGCGTAATACCTACTTGCTAAGATATAACGGTGTGTATGCAGCAAACCTCGTAAATGTGACGTGATATTTGTCCACCCCTTGCGACTGTCGTTGCTCAGTCACCAAATAGGCGTCACGACTCATAGGAAAAATGTTACGCATATATGTCACATTGTATTTGAAAATGTTGTCGCTAATCATAATGGGTTCTATCAATGACATGGTGGCGTAGAGATGTTCATATCACATGCCTGTAAGGTAGCCTTATTCCTGTTCAAGCGCTTTGAACACACTCAGCCAAGCCACTCCAGTTGTCGGCGACCCAAGGCGCAAGTACAACTGCCCTCTGAGCATCTCCTACATCGCCAGTACCACCCATCGCGCCTGCCAACGCAACAGCACCAAGCGTACCATTCGGCGGTGCGTTGCGCATCGCAGTTTCCTTTGCAAGCGTACTGGCGAACGCATCACCTCCAGCAGCGTCGGCGAGCTCTGTCCAGCCAGTATGTTTCCAAGGGGTAAGCATGACACTGCGACGAGCTTCATCTAACTCTTGCTCCTCACCACCTAGACTGACTGAGATGGCTTCAATAACCTTCTCCACGCGTGCCAACTGTTCGTCGCCGAGCTCCTTGTTCGTACGCAGTCGGTCCAGGTCATCTTTGATGGCTTCCATAGTTTCCAAGTCATCGTCGAGCACCGTCATGGCACCGATAAGTGTCAACAGACCGACGTGACCTTCGTGCTTCTCGATGGCGGTAAAGAGTTGGTCACGAGCCACTTGCTTCTCGTTCTCTCCGCCCTTGGCCCAAAGTACTTCGGCGAGAATGCAGATGATGTCTGGGTTGGCACTAGT
The DNA here is from genome assembly GCF_023758075.1 of Alternaria novae-zelandiae. Classification (NCBI taxonomy): domain Eukaryota; kingdom Fungi; phylum Ascomycota; class Dothideomycetes; order Pleosporales; family Pleosporaceae; genus Alternaria; species Alternaria novae-zelandiae. Next base: position 1,433,510 of record NW_026056962.1, on the reverse strand, counting down.
TGCCTCGAGCGATGTTCGGAAGTACGGTATCGCGGCGTCGAATGAGCCACTAAAGTAGTGTGCTAGACCAGCTGTGAGACGAGCTGATAGCTTAGTCTTCGAGATCTGGTCCCCGGATAATGCGGACTGTTTGGTATCGCTGTCCAGTTCAGAGAGCAGATCAAGTGCTGTCTCAGCTTCTTCAACAGCCGATTTGAAGGACTCGATGGCGAGAAGGTTGCGGGCCAGGTCTGTCTTGGCTTGTGCAACCCGAGCCAGGGACGCCAGCGACTCTGACTTCTCATACTCTTGCTCAACTGTCTCGTTCACAGCTTGCAGAGCTACTACGGCAGCGTCGTAGTTGCCAATACGCTCTAGGAACAACGCCGCTAGATGCTTGTGCGGAATGTCGTAAGGTGCTTGTATGTTGAGCTGTTGGAGCGCGAACAGAGGTTGTATGAGGTTCGTGATGTTGCTGGATGACGAAGGCGAAGACACAAGGAAGTCGAAAGCCGAGACGGCGTACTGACGTTTAGTCAAAAGCAGTGACGACTCTGAAAGCTCGAATGCGTGAGTGAAGTGAGAGAGCGCCTCGTTGGAATCTCCGGTGAGCAATGCGATGATGCCTTCGCCGACCCATGCTAATGAGTAGTCGGGGTCTTGCGATTGTGCCCTTGAGAAGGCGGTGTGCGCAAGTTCGTGATCATTTTGTAACAAGTAAAGCGCTCCTAGGTTCGTCCAGGTGTGCACACTTCGTTCGTTGAGATGTAGGGAACGAACAAAGGCATGCTGAGCGACCTTAGGACTTAGTGTAGTCGTGATGACACCAAGCGAGTTCCAGAACTCCGAGTTACCGGCTTCTAGTTCGATAGCACGCTTGAAACACTTCATGGCTGCTCGAAGGTATGTTGTGAGTTTCGAACCCTCAATGCCTTCCTGCTCTAAGCAGACGTGTGCTCTGTACTCTGTCCAGCCTAGGTTGTACCACGCTACAGCCTGTGCGTGTATGTCATGCGCACAACTGGAAACTGCTCGTTTTTGTGCAAGTATTGAGGCTTTAAGCACCTTGGTAAGGGTATCGTCTTTGTCTGCGGAAAGTGCAGCCAGCGTATCCTGTCCAAGCCCATCGATATCCTTGTGTTCATCAAAATCGATGTTCATATCCGACTCGCTGCGCAGCACCTTCTCGATCAGCTCCACGGGAAACTGCTTGAGTTTATCTTGGACCCAAGTGAACAAACTGCATGCATCGCCAACAGCTTTCCATAGATTGAAAGCATCCGGCTTGTACTCGGTAATCGACATCGCAACTTCGATACCGCGGGTCGCGCTATCAGCAGCCTCGCCGAAGAAACCGGTCTCAACGCAATGCCACCCCTTCTCTACGAGAGTCTGCAGGAGTGCTATCGAGACACCAAACTCTTTCGGCCGAGACGCTAGTACAGCTTCGTAACCTGCAAGAGCTTCATTGAACTCACTCAACTCGCGGTTGACGTTGGCGAGCATGTACTTGGTGAACCACCCCTCTTGGTCAGACCTCTTCAAAACAACACCATCCGTCGGATTTTCTGCGTAATTGAACGCGCGTGATGCTGAGTTATATCGACCAGAGTTGTGGTAGCTCTCTCCGAGACCAACGTAGGAGTAGTAGTCATCCGGACTAATGCGTAGTGCGGATAAGAAGGACACGATACTCTTTTGATACTCTTGCTTGTTCATTTGGACGACACCAAGTGCAGAGAACGGCCAGCTGACGCCTTTCCGTTTCGATCCTGGTGTCTGTCGGGCTTTCCCTGAGTCTACCACTCGCTGGGACACGACCTCGACAATGTCCCACTCGCCTTGATTGGCGAAAAGGCGAGCAAGGCGCTCGGCTGCGACGACTTCAGAGGGCGATAGCTCGAAGGCTTTTTGGAAGCACTGCCGTGCTCGTCTGCGGTCCTTATTGTAATCTTCGTAGAAGATGCCAAGCAGAGTATACGCGGGCGCATAGTTCGGGTTTGCTTTGATCGCTGCGAGCAGCTTCGCATACGTTCCTTGGCGGTCCTTCCTCGCTTGCTTTGACGGATCGAGCTCCCATATACATACACCTATTCTATAAAGTGTCTGTGCGCGGAGCTCGCGGCCACGTTGCTTGGAGGCATCGAGCTGCGGGTAATCGAGGTACTCTTGGAGCCTTTCCAAACCGGTCTTGTAGTCGCCGGCAAGTGCTTGACACCAAGCTGATTCTGCACCTATGCGACCATTTGAGGGATCTTGCTTTAGCGCCTTCTCAAGGAATTGGAAGGCTTGCTCATATTCCTCTTCTTCTTCCAGGACCAACCCGATGCCGATGAGAGCAGAGGTGAACTGTGACTTGCGTTTCAAGATGGATTCGAAGATACCCTTAGCTTCCAGATGATTCCTCGGGGCCTGATAGTAGACTAAAGCAGTAGCAAGCGTACTACTCAATGCGTCGCGGGTTCTCTGAAGTGATAAGTCGGTCTTCTTTGCCTCCGCAGCCGCATATTTCAAGCCTTTCCTTGTGCTCTCGACCGCGCTTTCGTACTCCTCCAAGGACAGGTAGTAGTCTCCGAGCAAGCAATGTGCAAGTGGCGATCTTCCAGCCTCGGTAATTCCTTCAGTCATCAACACCAGACAGTCCTCCTGTGAGACTGGAACATCTTGAGTAAGAGCTACCCCACCCTCGCTCAGGTCAGGTCCTTCTCTTGAGTCGCCTTCTTCCACAAGCGGGTATCTTGATATACCGCTACTCAACCAGCCTGTGATGACTTTTGATAGGCCCTCGTTGGGAAATAGCTCAACGAACTGCCGCAATGTCGATATGTCGAGATCCAGCAGGTCGTGCGCACTGTCCGCGTGTGACGCCATGACAGCAATCCGAATTTTGGAACCCAGCCAATGCAATGCAGAACGCCGACAGATACTGTAACGAGAGGAATCCGAAGTACCAGAGTTACCCGAACGGGTTTATTGTGAAGAGTAGCGGCAAGGATATTGCAGAGTGGTTGACGTTGATGTTCGTGTTTTGGTAAGGCTGAAGCCCAGGATCGACGCTAGCATGCCGTGCGTCATTGCCTGCTCTTTCGACGCTGCGAGCCCCACACCAAAGCTCCAATTCACTCCCCATGGCACCTTCATAACACAAATAGCGCCGTACGGACGGCAACTTCCCAAACTATCGCTACCCAAATCAACGACATGTCTACGAAAACAGCGCTGAAGGCGGCGAAGGCGGCGATTGGTGCAAAGGATTGGGAGGAAGCGAAGAACCAAGCGACAGCAGTGCTGGAGAAGGAGCCCCCAAACTACTTCGCCTACCTGTTTCTCGGACGCGCCAACGACGGCCTGAGCAGATTCGACGAAGCGGCGAAAGCCTACTATGACGCGACCAAGCTCAAGCCTGAAGATCCACAGGCATGGCTCGGGCTAAGGGGCATGTACGAAGGTCTCAAGGGCGCGAAGGTTGACGAGAACATTGACGTCGGACTGGAACTGGCGCAGATATACATGAATTTGTATGTTTTGTCTATACAGGTGGAGAGGCAACAATGCTAACAAGAACAGGGACGACGCGCACAAGTCCCAATCCGCCATCGATAAGCTCGTAGACCACGCCCGCGCCCATGGTACCAAGACACAATATGCACGCGCGCTCAGCACCCAACTGCCGTCCTCACCCGTATACTCGTACCTTGAAGGTCGTCTACCCGACCCGTCAAAAACGTACACGCGCATCGCCGAGATCCACGAGACACAGGAAGCTTCCACAATCAAGCGGCTCATCGAGGAGAGACGACTTCGTATCGGCGCGACACTGGAGGGTACCACCGCCTCTGTTAAGAACGAGATATACGCTACTAGCCCGCTAGAAGGGATATACGAGGAGATCATCGACTGGACGGGCGATGACGAGCTGAGACGGGAATACGAGGAGAAGCTGCTGGCTAGAGCGTACGATACCTTGATGGTGCTGCCATCAGGAGAAAAGGCGGAGAAGAGGGAGAAAGTCATGAAGCTGGCCCATGACATGGTTGTGATCAAGCACCCGAACCTTCTGGCTTGGACAATCGAGCTGGAGTGGCGAAGCGGTATGGAGGTCGAGGCATACTAGACGATTTCACGAGATTCTGCATAGCAAGGCGTTTGGCTGTTCGATGACCGTTTTGGGGGGAATTGGCACATGAATGGGACCGAGTTCGGACCCCCTTCTGAAATATACGAACGTTTGCATTATGATAATCTTTGCGCAAAAATGTTTCCATACGCCAAACGCCACCCATGCTACCCTTGCTCTCTACGCGTTCGCCGCGCCTACGACCCTCTTTCTCTCCTCTACACTGTAAAGACTTTCGCCTTGTTTGAGCGCATGAATGAGCATCGGCACACTGCTCGCCTTGAAGTCTGGTGCTTCACGCACTTTGTCGAGATCGTCAGCGAACTCAGCCGCGATTTTGCGCAGATAGAGGGCGCCGAAATCGTCTTGCGCCTGTTGACTAGCCTTTGACGCTGCCTGTTTTGGTGGCGGAGAAGCTGGTACATCCATCATAGCGACATCTTCATCTGGCTGAGCCTCTGGAGCACTGCCTGTCTTGGACTTCTTCTTCTTCTTCTCCTTCTTAGCGGGTGCTGGTGCTGGCGCTGGCGAAACATCCTTTTTCGAGTCAGATCAGATCAGACCTGTTCAACGCGACACTCATACCTTAGTTCCTTCTTCTACCGCGGCCACCTTTTGACTCTTTACACTTGAGACATCGCTGTCACTTTCGCTCGATGATGAGACTGTCCAGTTGTCAGCGTATCTCTTGCGAACTATTGAACAGCACTGCTTGTACCCTCAGTTCTCGTCCTTCTCTTCTTCGACCGCTTCTTCTTTTCGATACCGCTTGCTCCTCTTTGCGCCGCCATTATGTCGTGTTTGGTGGATTAGGAAAAAGTTCGAGATGTGAATGTTGGTTATCGATAAGGCACGTGCGCCGCTAAATCAAGGGTCTGCACTTTTACTAGCCGTGTAGCCCTTGAGTCCTCATCTCTCTCGGCTCATAGCTTCACGGGTGGAACCAGAATATTGTCGAAAAGGGATGCCTGTCCATCATATGTTCGAAGTTACAAGTTTGACGATATGTATGCTACGCTTGCCATACCGCGAGATGCAAGTACCAGGGCTCTATCTGAACTAACTCCGAAACCCTATCCTCCAGCCTCTTCTACAAGATGCTCTCTATCGTAGCAAGCTCTTCCATGGCACTCTTTACGCTCGTCTTGATCGCGTCGCTAACTGGAAAGTATGGACGCCTGGGGTTGAGCTTTCCCTCTGCGCCCTCAATACCAGCAGCTTTCGCACTGTATTGACTAACAGCGTGCTTTGTTGGAGCGATTCCAGCCTTGATCGGGCTCTCCGCAAGCGCCGCCTTCCGGTGAAGCTCCAAGGCTTCTTGAATCTTCCCAGTAGTATACCACTCGTAGACCTTTGAGCAGACCTTCGGGAAAACGTTGCTAAATGCCGACACGCACCCTGCACTTCCGACCGCAAGGCCAGCAACCAACCAATCCGCTTGGCCCGCATACGTAGAGAAAGTATCGCTTGGCAGCTCAGCACATAGCCTGGTTATCTTCGCGACGCTGCCACACGTCAACTTTACGCCAACAATCTTGCCAGGGTTCCGTTTTGCGAGCGCGGCGATCGTGACAGAATCAAGGTCCACCCCATTGCAGATACCCGGGAAGTTGTAGATGACGATAGGCAACTCGGATTTCTGCGCAACCTCATCGTAGAAAGCCATGACAACTTCTTTAGAAGCTGCTGGCCCATAGTACGCCGCTGGTAGCAAAAGTCCATAATTGGCTCCAGCCTCAATTGCGTCGCTAATGTTCTCCATGACTTGAGGTACAGAGAAGCCTGAGATGCCGACCATCAGAGGGTAGTCGGGGCCGACGGCCTCACGAGCACATTTCATCAACGCTCTCTTCTCATCGCGAGTGAGGAGAAATGCCTCAGCGTTAGAGCCAAGAACGACTAAACCAGTAAGACCCGATTTGGAGAGATATTGGAAATACTGTTTCTGTGCGGCGAGATCCAAGGTCGCCGTGTCGCTTTCGGGAGTGTAGAAGGTTACTGCGGGGCACCATACGCCCGGAGCTGGAGGAGGAGCCATAGCGACTGTAATTGTTGATAATAGCTTCCGGGGAGGGTATGCTTTCTGGGTCGACCTTGGTGATCAAAGCGGGGAGGCGGGGTGCAGGTGGGGTAGTAAATCCGGCAATGGAAACCTGCGAGCGTTTCTGTAATCAATACTTATTTCAATGTTCAGCAGCACATAGGTAGTAATATATGAGATCTGAGTTGAGAGGATACGAGGTGGCCATGCACCATCGGAGTCATGCCATGGGCCTTCAATAGCCGCTGCGCGGAACGTTCCGACTATCCCGATACTCGCATTTGTTGAGCCTCATCTTCTGCCAATCTCCACTCTTCCAATAACGGCCTTCAGATAGCGACCTTTCTCGTGAAGACCACCGAATACATTTGGAGATGTACCACTATAAGAACGCCTTGGGAGTGGCCGGTCCACCCATCACCTCCCCTTCCTAGGTTGGCCCCACTGCTTTCAGTGGTAGACTGGGCCGCTGCTGCCAATCGGAGACCTATGAAACAACAGCATGTTTCTCGGCTCGATCACCGTCATGAATACAGCCATCTTCGATAACGATGAGAAGAAATTTCTGTCGGCATGTTCGACTATTCAGGGCAGCATTACGACCGATCTTCTTGCTCTACTTGACTCAACCCTAGCATAGGCAGATCCCAGTGTCCAGGCTGATTGCATATGTCTATTCCAATGAAAGAATCTCTTATCAAGCGGGCAAGATGTCGTCTACGAAAAGTCATTAATGTCCCCCGCCCCCGCGAAACCCATATCAGCAGAAAAGGACTCATGCGACACGATCAACAAGCTCCTGACTTGGCGCATGCAACGACAGTCACGATTACCAACCCTAAGAACAGGCTCCAGAAAATACTCATGGCCGTATCGAAGAAGCACAGAGGACGATTACACGACGAACTCGCACAAAGGCTTCATCAGGATGTTCGCAACGCCCGAAGCATCGACATATCACGTACTATGGATGTTCCTACCCCTGTTCTCGTACCTACACAAGGGCAGAGTTCATCGTTCTTATTGATGCCTGCAGAGATTCGAAACGAAGTCTATCAGTATCTCCTGCCGGATGTTACCAGCCTGCGAGACGTTACCGGTCTTCTTAGCGCTTGCAAGCAGATCCGTCAAGAGTTTTCCAGCATGATAGTCGCCGAGAGCCAGTTAGTCATGAACGGCGCAGTACAGAAGAGCATCGATATGGTTCAAGTCGCTTTTTCCACTACTGAGATAAATACGGTCATCGGCACGCCCCAGATTCAGACGCACTCCCACCTTCATAACGTGAAAGTCCGTCTCGGAATGCGCGATACACGCTCGCTACCTGCCGACGCAAATGAACCACGCATATACTTCGACGACGTCTTCGCCTCGTTCCGCGAATTACTGGGCCTACATCTACCTTACGTTACCGTCAATGTCCCTGCCGCAATCGCCAAAGACGCCAGTATAGCCGATCCCGAACTTCGACATCGCCTGCTAGACGCATGCATCTTTACCTTCAGGGGATTGGAAGAGACTCCAGGGGTCACATTGAACGTGCAGCACGTTATATTCAAGATTCAGACTCACAAGTGGGATACCGCGGCTCTTATACATGAACCTGTTGTAGTCTTTGTAAGACGTATCAACGAACAGAAAGAGATTAAGTTTGATCTGCTTTGGAAGGACCCAAGGACGGAGAGCCAGCAAAACTCCACAGATATGGCAATGATGGCACAGTTGAAAGATATCGTAAGGAAGAGTCGAGAAGCTACTTTAAGTGATCATTAGAGACGCCACACAGAGCTGCATACTACTGGCAAGCAACGTTGGAGATGCGAACCTGTGGCTGATAACTCCTAATCGCTAGGATATTTCTGAGAATTTAGTTCATGGGAAGCGACGCATATTCCGTAATAATTACAAACAAATTGACTTACCTTGGGTCGCCTAATGATATCCCCACAACAAGTACGAAACTGGTCTGGGCTCCTTCGACATGTGGATTAAAGAGTTTTCTCGTTGCCATCTGACCAAGTCTAAACGTATGGGTTCCAAGGCTGCCCTTTCGCATGGGTATAATTGTATTCTTTGCCGCCAAAACACCATCACCTACCACTGCCCCTCCTGCCCGCCTAAACTCTGAAACTAGGGAATATATCGAGATAGGTCGCGCGGTTAGCAGAATCGCGCGAGGAGACTCCGACTCGATGACCAGTGGGTACAGCAAGTCAGCTCCTACCCAGGACGGCACCAATCGCCTCCTCCAATTGCCAGGCGAGATACGCAACACGATCTACGAATACGCACTCACCGCCAACCATCACGAGCTCTTCTATCGCGATTCGATCGACTTCGACACCATACCCCAGGCAGTGACCGAAGAGGTCAACAGTATAGACGATATCTGGCACGCAACACCCCAAGAATGTGTGGATGCGTATTACGAACATGAGTCCGCGCAGGGCGTAAAGCTGTGTTCTACCGCAGAATCTACATCCGAGTTCAACCAGCTGAAGTACGTGTGCAAGCAACTCTACAAAGAGACCAAGCACTTGTCACTGTTATACAACGATATCGTATTCGCCCAAGACAACGTATGCGCTCAAAACGCTACCCATCAGTTCATCCGCTTCGTGCGCCAATGCGACAAGTCTTGGACTTCTCAAGTCAAAACTGTGGAAATTCGACCATTAGTTCGCTCCAAAGATGAACGAGTGGATGTCGGAGGCCTCATCGTGAAAGGGCACTTCGATGAGTTGCGCATTACGTTAGCCGACCCCTGCCATAAGCTAAATCTCCTGGCCGACTACTGCATCGAAAATCCCAGGGTGCATGTCCGATTCCGTTTATTGGCATATGGACCATTGTGTCTTATGTATCATGAGGCAGCGCTTTTTCAACGTCGACTTCCCTCAGTCTTCTATGGAAATGGGACCTGCGTACCTTTTGGCAACCATCTGCGTGTTGTCAACGACCATTGCAAGACTCTAGCTGTTCGGCTGAGCCAATGTCGCAATTTTCGGTTGTTCCTTACCAAAGAGGAAGCGTTTGATGAGCAAAAACTTAGGAGGTGTATGGTAGAACATAAGTTCTTTCGCAGACACATCTTACCGCTACGTGATGGGGGATTGGAGGAATGCATCGAGGGTAGGAGGAGTATCTTTCTTGAGGGGGTGTGATTACAGGTAGTCTTGGAGAGGGCGGATGCGATGTATTAGTAATAGAAGGACATCTGCGCTTAGCACAAGGCATCTGCTCGCTCAAACATGATTCCTTCATTCGACGATTACCAAACTACATCCTTAGATCTTGATACCTTCCAAAATCGGCTTCGCCTCCTCACTCTGCCACCACCCATCCTTGCCACCAGGGAAGCTAAACCGATCCATACTCTCAGGCTTCATCTCAACCGAGTAACCAGGATCCATAGGAGTAACATAGTAACCGTTCTCAATCCTGGACGGGTGGAAAAAGTGCTCATGCAGATGGTCAACGTACTCCAACACCGACTTCTTCCCCGACACGACAACGTAGTCGATGGTGGAAAGATGCTGTGTGTACTCTGGTAGACCGACACCACCCGAGTGCGGGACAATGGGGATGTTGAACTTGGCGGCCATGAGGAGCACGGCAATGACCTCGTTGACACCGCCGAGGCGGCAGGCGTCGATTTGGCAAATGTCGATGGCGCCGGAGGCGAGGAATTGCTTGAACATGACGCGGTTTTGGCACATTTCTCCTGTTGCGACGCCGATGTTGTATGGCTTTAGGGCTTCACGAATTGCTTTGTGGCCGAGGACTATTGGAGTCAGTATTTGGTTCTCTGTAGCATGGGTGATTGGAAGGGGTACGTACCGTCATCAGGGCTGGTGGGCTCCTCGATAAACCACGGCTTGAACTCCTTCAACGCCTTCATGTACTCAATTGCCTCCGGTACACTCCAGACTTGGTTCGCATCGACCATGAGCACATTACCCTTGTCGAAACCAATGATCTCTCGTGCGATGCTTAGACGCTGCTTGTCTTGCGCGATATCGCTTCCTACCTTGAGCTTGAAGTGCTTGTAGCCCTTTGACAGTGTCTCCTTCAGAAGACCACGCATCTTGTCTTCACCGTAACCGAGCCATCCCGCAGAAGTAGTGTATGCGGGAACAGCGCGGCTATCAAGGGCTTCTTGGAGTCGCTCCTTCTTACCGGCTTCGGCTTTGGTCAAGATCTCCAGCGCCTCCTCGGGGGTGATGGCATCGGTGATGTAGCGGAAATCGATCAAGTCGACTATTTGCTGGGGTGTCATGTCTGCAACGATGCGCCATACAGGTTGGCCGAGTGATTTGGCCCAGAGATCCCAGATGGCGTTTACGACGGCACCGAGAGCGAGATGAATAACTCCCTTCTCTGGTCCAATCCATCGAAGTTGAGAGTCGTTTACCAGGTGACGCCATGTCTTTCCCCAGTTCGCGACGAGTGAGTCGAGTGTGTGGCCCTTGATGCGGTCGGCAAGGTAGGCGATGGCGGTGCATACAATCTCGTTACCGCGGCCAATTGTGAAGGTCTGGAAATTGTAAGCAATCAAGAAACGAATGGATTCAGTGTTAAGTGGTCACAAGTTGGCCGGTTCAGGGGTACCCATGAGTTGGGGGAAGAGATGAGATGACCAGGGCGGAGTCGCCATAGTAGCTCATCTCTTCTACTCATAGCCAACATCGAATGAGATTAGACTTACCATACCATGACCCTTGAACTCAGAGTCTGTGTGTAGGATACAGTAAGCTGAAGAGTAGTCTCCCGCTGCGTTCATAGCATCGGAACCAGTCTTGTCAAGGGATGTCTATTGCAAACGCGTTAGATTCCTCTTTCTCTATTGTATAGCTTGAATGACTAGGGAACATACCGGAAACCGCACATCCCTCGTCTCCGCACCTGTGATTGTAATGGCCATTGTGATGTTTTCGTTGTGTTGCTACCGATGTTCGGAATGATCGGAATACCCCGCAAAGCTACCAGAAGTTGAGATTCTTTTCAAGCAAAACTTGAACACCAGGAAAGACGAAGATGAATGAAGAGGTCAAGGTGAAAAGGTTGAGCGAGATACTTATTCCGTCCGGAGGCAGGATCTAGACGGTCTATTTAACTGGCAAGGCATCCGGTACAACACTCCACGCATCTCCACGCCAAATAGTGCCAACCGCCCGCGCCATCGTGAATTCCACCCCACTTGCCCCTCATCATTCGTGGAAGATCTCGGCGCGCCACTTTCTGGGGCTGGAAAAATCGGGGCATTTGGCAACGTTGCCGTCATTTTATTTACCTCACACGTGAGCTGTACAGTGCTACACCCCACGAACTATAGGGGTCCCTTGCCCAGAACGCGGCTCCAGGTGCTTCGCGGCTAGGCGAGAAGCTTGGGCTTGACGACGCGTGACAACGCTTAGCAGCGTGCGAGGAGGAACTACGTGGAAAGCCGCCGTGATGACACGGGCAAGTAGTTCAATATGAAGCTTGTTCCTGACCTACTCCAACGACTTCTTTACGATCGTGAAGTGTGATCAAACACCGCGGCAAACAAGGCTTACCGGCCGCGGGGTGGCATAAGTGGGTTTAAGGAGTAGTCCAACCCGAGGATCATGAGTACCATCAAGGTAGACTCTCAATGCTGAACATCAGCAAAGCAGAAAGAGCACGCATGATACTTACGCCGCATAAGACTACAGCGAAGCATCATCCAAATTTGAACAACGGTAAAGGAAGAACGGCTGTGTATTAGTGGTGTGACAATCGAAAGTAAAAGGACGGACCTGGTATGACTCTCCATTCCAACCATACACCCATTATCTACACGTCGTTTCGTGATGCAAGATCCGAGGACCCTACAGCGCGTCAATACTACCCAAACAAGACCAAGACCTCCCAAATACTCACTCGCCCGGTTCGGAAGGAATGCAAGAGCCGTATCGGTGATGAACCCGAAAGGCACTGTCGAAGATGGATTGCTGTTCCACATGAGCAAAAAGCAACGTCCTCACTTGATACCCCTCTTCTCGGTCTCACTGTAGTAGATGACCATGCGCCAGAGCTTCTTCACGAGGGACTCAGCTTCGTCATCGAGAGCCACTTCCAAGTTCTCCACCAGGGGCTGCGGTGCGCCCTTGCTCTTCAAATGGTCCACGATAGCGTCGACAAGCATCTCTTCTTGTACACCAGTGAGCTCAAGAACCTTGTTGGCAGCCCACTGCTTGATATCCTTGTCGATGTTTTTCTGAGGCAAATGCTCCCAAGCGACGGGCCATTTCCACAGGCCTTCCTTGTCGTTGGGAATGTCGCGCGCCAACTGTCGCTGGGCTTCTTCGATTTCTTCTTGCGTAAGGTTGGCACGTACAGCCGCATCGAAGTTGATGGGCACGAGAGTTCGCTTTTTGGCACCGGATTGATCTGTGAGGTCCTCGTCCTCGAGCAGATTCTCGACATCGGCGGCGGTTCGACGGGGAGCGGCAGTCTTTTCGAGCTTCTTGGCGGCAGCCCCGAGCGAGATCTTGAAATGAGCTGGCTCGCGCTGTTCCTCCCTGCGCATAAGCTCTTCGCCTTGCTCCTCCAAGAAAGCATCGGCCTGGCCGCGGGCATGGTCCTTCTGCTTCCTCTGCGAGGCCAACTCGCGCCGTTCTTGTTCGCGATCGATCGCGTCTTCCTTTGCCTCCTGACCACGGACTGACTCGCGGTCGCGGATCCAGTCGCTGTGATCGCGGTAGTAGAGATCGCGTCTCGAAGCTGCCTCTTGATCATCGTCAAATTCTCGAAGTTGCTTCGCTTGTGCTGCACGAGCTTTCTCGCGCTCCGCGTCCATGTTCTTGAAGTAGTCGTTTGTACGCTCGACGGAAGCGAAAGTACGACGCTCGGTCTGAAGCCAGCGGGAGAGTTGCTTCTTGTATGCCTCATCAGCTTCTTCTGCTCGCTTCTTCTTGCGACGACGCTCAAGTTCCGAGTCGCTGGCGGAGTCATCGTCGTCCTCGCGGTTGATGTATGCGCCGTTATGTACGGCACCGCCATTGACAAAGTTGACACCACCTTGGTAGTCTCGGGGAAACTGTGAGCCCTTGGGCCCACTGGGTGCACCTTGAACACCCCGTTCTGCTCTGGGGCCCAGCGGTACACCATTGGCACCTCCGGGTCCAGTAGGGGCGGATGGTGGTGGGGATGCACGTCTACCACTACGCCTGCGCTCCTCGGCTTCAAGCTCCTCTTCTTTCAGGAGTCGTTCGCGATCGCGTTGGTTGGAACGGTCGCGGAAGGCAGCAATTTCTGCGGCGACAATTTCGCGCATCTCTGCAGGGATGTCCGCAAGCTCATCCTCGCCATTTGCAAGGTTGACGAATGCAACTTCCACGTCTTCGCCGTCTTGTGCCTGTGCATCTTGCATCATTGTGTCTCCTGCGTAGTCGACGTTGGGTGCGTTCGGCGGGTTGAAAAAGCTCGCGAGGACCGAGGAAAGCGCTTCTTTGGCACTGTCGAGCCTAAATTGAACCGTGGCCTCGTCTTCGTTTCGGGTCTTGCTCCATTCCTCTGCGTACTTGATCGAAGCATCATCCACCATGACGTGCAACTTGGTCGTCTCCACCTCGTCTTGTTCGCCGTCGTCGGTTTTGGGCTTGCCGGCCTTTTGACGCTTTGTAGGCACACGCACGTCTTTGAATATCTCGGCGGCTGTCTCCAAGCTCTGGGCGTCTCCAAATTCGGCGAACCCAAACGTCTGGGGCTTGTTGTTGGCGTCGGTAGCTCGCGTCCAGCGTACAAGTTTTCCTGCCGTCTCGAGGATGCGCTCCATGCCCTCATCGCCTCCAACGCCATCGGGAATGTTGCCGACGAAGATGGTTCGCGCGATATCTTCGCGCGACGGGGGATTAACGGGCTGGACGGCGTCCCTGCGATCGCCATCTCTGTCCATGCCAAGGCCACGGCGACCGGGTGGTGCGGCGTTGTCTCTTCGGCCGCCTACAGGGCTGTCGACGGCGCCAGCTCGTCCGCCCTGTGTTCCCAGACGGATGACGGGCGCATTGAAGTTGAAGGTTGGCATGTTGGTGGGCGGTTGCCATCCGGATGGCAGAGCGCGTGGTGCATTCATGGCTGGCGGGCCTTGGGCGTTCGCGACACCGGGGGGAACTGCTACGCCGGGGGGAGCTGCTGCGCCTGGAGGACCTGCGCAATGTCAGCGTTGCTGTTGTCAGTTACTACTGTCACATACCCATTCCAGGCGGCGCCATGCCTGCCATGCCTGGCGGAGTGCCTGCGAAGCCCGGAGGGCGGTTGTAGCCCGGAGCACCTGCGCATGTTAGCTGAGATCGCGTCGCAAAGGATCACTTGACATACCAGGATAGCCGTACATCTTGCGCAGATATACAGTCGCCGAACTTGGTGGGATTATGTAAAGAGAGAGGTTGGATAGATTGTCGAGGTCGCTGTCGCGTGTTGCAGTGAGAGAAGAAGTCACAGTTGAGATTTGGAGCTCGAGGAACGCTCGGACCACTATATCGCCGACAAATTTGGGAACCGCGACGTGCATGGCCTCCATCATTCACCGGAGCCATCCCGCAATTGCCCGCCGCCAGCACGTCTAATCACCCCGCCCATGTCAATACTGTAGCAGCAGAGATTCAGAATGGCCTCACGATCGTTGGGCGAGCTTCTGCTCCGCCCTTCCAACTTCACACGGATACCGCACACCTCGAGCCGGACAACACCGTCATGGACATGTCAACGAGCGATTTCGCACACACCGAGATGCCTTGCGCAACAACCACTGCCGAAGAACGACGACGAGCACTACGTACCCGAACGGGAAGCTCAACGACCGCAAGCCCGTTACATGCCTGAGCGGGAGGCCGCAGCACCACAACCTCGGCCACAGCCCACCACCCAAAGAAATACTACACAGACGATGGACGCTCTCCTCGGCAGCATGCCTCGGAACGCAGGGTCTAACCCACCAACCAGCCGCGTCTTCGGCGAGGAGTTTGCGGGCTCCGGCAGCAGACGACCTGGTAGGAGGCCAGGCCTGGATTTCAGCCAAATGGCGACGACCGATGGAATGCTAAATCCCACCCTCGCCAACAAACCCTCCGAGGCGTCACCACTCGCTGTACAACAAGAAGAGACATTTGCCCAGTTCCCGCGCTTGAACCCCGCGTATGGACGCACTGTAGAGTTGGATGTCAACCGCGGACGTGATATTGTGAGGGGTATCGGCATGTTGGGAAGTTTGATGGCAAGGAACAAGGTTAAGAGCGACTTCAACAAGCAAAAGTTCCACGAAAGAGGCGGACTGAAGCGGAAGCGGTTGGCATCTGAGCGGTGGAGGGCGAGGTTCCGAAAGGGGTTCCAGGACGTCACAAACCGAGTGACGGAATTAACAAGGAAGGGATGGTAGATCTGTATGCTCTTCTTCTGGGACTTTGGGATGGTTTGGAGGGGCATGTGTAAATCGGATGTGTACATATTGTACTATAACAGCATTTGCATAGGAAGCAATGACTGCTTCTCGATTTGATAGATACAAAGAGATCACGATTGTCTCCGTAAGCTAAAGGTGTAGCAATACTTTACCACTGCACGATACTGTGAGGGTCACCCTGAATACACATGCATCCACCCATCATATGGTCAAGTCCAGGACGTGGCTTTATACAGCTTGACTTCAATTGGCCCTTCTGAAGCACGAACAGAACACACTCCGCGGTAAGTAAAGCAAATCTGCATCTTTTTCGTCTTGACAACCATGTCGCGCAGGTGAAGCTTGGATTGCGGAGTTGCACCGGGAGTGTCTTTGCCGCGGGCGGGCACAGGCCAGGGACCTCGATCCGTACTCAACAATGTCCAAGTTGACACATGCACCTCGACCGTCGCAGCTGCCTTACGCGCAGCACCAACTACATATGCGCTTAGCGACTCCTTGAGCCTCCTCTATATCATAATCGCCATGATATCGCAACGAAAGTCACCATCATGGCTCCTTGTCGTCGCGTTGTTCTCGTCCTTCGCAGCAGCGTTGAGCGGCCAGGAGCCCATGAAGAGCGCTGAAGAGGCACGAGGATACAACCCGGGGGAAATGATACCAGTCAGTTGTTTGAACAGGACCATGTAAGTTACAGCACCTACACAAAAAGACGCGAGTGCAATTGCTAACCCCAACCAGAGAAACCGGTGAACACGTACGTCTACGATCTCCTACCCAAGCCACCCGCGCAAATCCCTCCAAGCCCACGCCTCAGCCCTACTAACACACCCTCTCCCAGATCACCGACGCCGCCGGCCACCTCCAATATATACCCTTCCCCACCTGCAACGAGACCGGCCAACCCCTCCACCTAAACTTCGGCGTAGAAAAAGACGTAAACTGCACCATAGACTTTGTCACGGACGAATTCTTCCACCTGCTCGAATTCTACATCCACAACGACGCGCCCCTTTCCTGCCGCATCCCGTCCAAACCCCTCCCACCCAGCGTCCTAGAAACCGAATACCGGGTCAGCGATGAAAGCACACAGGAGGGTGCGTTGGGGACGCAGAGTACAATGTACACGCCGCTCATTATTGCGCTGGCGGGGACGCTGCAGTTGAGCCATTTGCATGTGGGGAACTATTTGAATCTGCTGGTTCATGCTAGTCCTAAGAGTGTGGCGCCCGGGACGGTGGATGCGGCGACTGCGTATTCCGTGTCGAGTCATACGCGCAATACCAAGATTACGATTGGGGATCCGTTGAGTTTGGCATTCAGTGTGCGGTGGTATCCCAGCACGACGCTGCCTCCAGGTTGGAGTGGATATGGAGGACACATTTATACTAGTACGTTGGTGTACTGTTTCTTGAGTGCCGTGGCGAGTGCGGCAATCTGCGTTGTTTACTTCAGGGGTGTTGAGTTGCCCAGACGGCTGAAGAGGTATGCCACGGATAGGATGAATGGTGGAGGTGGAAGAGGATTTGGAAATGGAGGCAGTGGATACGGGCTCCCCGTCGCCAACGGACGAGGAGGCGGCATGGGCAGTGGTTATGGGTTGGGAGGATATGGCTACGGAGGCGGAGGCAAGAGAGTCGATTGAGCTTGACATATGGCACGTGTATATATAGAGGCGCGACAATATACTTCAATGTGTCCATTCGTATTCAATGATCCCAGTATCATCTATAGATACTTAAGATGCTTGCTATATAATTTATCCTCCAGTCATCAAGTCGTTCAGCCATTACAGCCTCGTCACACATCATCCGTTTACAAAGTAGACTTCTTCTTGAAGGCGTTGATGAGACCACTTGTGCTAGCATCGTGAGAAGAAGACTCCTTGGACTCGTCAAGCTCAGACAGAATCTTCTTGGCCAACGACTTGCCGAGCTCGACACCCCACTGGTCAAAGCTGTTGATGTTCCAGATGGCGCCCTCGGTGAAGGTGAGGTGCTCGTAGTAGACAATCAAAGCACCAAGAGTGGCAGGTGTGATCTTGTCGGCCAAGATGGATGTGGTGGGTCGGTTACCCAGGAAGGTCTTGTGAGCGACAAGGTCCTCGGGCGCACCCTCAGCCTTGACCTCATCGGGGGTCTTGCCGACCATAAGGGCCTCAGCTTGGGCAAAGAAGTTGGACGCAAGCATCTTCTGGTGCTTGTTGCCCTCAACGGGGTTGTGGCTCTGGGCGGCAAGGATGAAGTCGGTGGGGATGAGCTTGGTGCCCTGGTGAAGGAGCTGGTAGAAGGAGTGCTGGGCATTGGTAGCCGGCTCACCGAACAGGATGGGACCGGTGGTGTACTTGACGTAGTCACCGCTGCGGGTGATGGCCTTGCCGTTCGACTCCATGGACAATTGCTGGAGGTAGGCAGGGAACCTGTGCATGTACTGGTCGAAGCTGGAAAGAGTTAGACTAAGCCTTTACGCCAGGTAGCAAACTTACGGAGAGACAAGGTGGGTCTGGGCACCGAAGAAGTCGGAGTACCAGACACTCAGAAGACCGCCGATGACGGGAATGTTCTGCTCGAGAGGGGTCTCCTTGAAGTGCTTGTCCATGGCATGGGCACCAGCGAGGAGCTGGTGGAAGTTGTCGAAGCCAATGTAGAGAGCAACGCTCAGACCAATGGCACTCCAGACACTGTAACGTCCACCAACCCAGTCAGAGAAGCCGAACATGTTCTTCTTGTCAATACCGAACTTGGTAACCTCCTCCTCGTTGGTGGAGAGGGCAACGAAGTGCTTAGCAATGTCCTCCTGCTTTGCGCTCTTCAAGAACCATGACTTTGCGGTGTTGGCGTTTGTGACGGTCTCGGCGGTGGTGAAGGTCTTGGAGGCGATGAGGAAGAGAGAGGTCTCCGGGTTAGAGTCCTTGAGGGCCTCTGCGATGTGGGTACCGTCGATGTTGGAGACGAAGTGGATCTTGAGATCACGCTGGGAGTAAGCCTTGAGAGCTTCTGAGACCATGACGGGGCCACTAAAAAGAGTTAGCACGTTTTTGAAGCGTATTCAAGTTGCGTGGAATTGCATACAGGTCGGAACCACCAATACCGATGTTGATGATGGTGTCGATCTTCTTGCCAGTGTATCCCTTCCACTCGCCACTGCGGACTTGCTCGCTGAACTCCTTCATGTGGTCGAGAACAGAGTTGACGTCCTCAACGACGCTCTGGCCATCGACCTTCATCTCCTGGTTGGAGGTGTTGCGAAGGGCGACATGGTAGACGGCGCGGTTCTCAGTGAAGTTGATCTTCTCGCCAGCGAACATGTCATCGCGGAGCTTCTCGAGGCCAGCCTCTTTTGCGAGCTCGATGAGGAGCTTCAGTGTCTCTTCGGTGACGAAGTTCTTGGAAAAGTCGAACAGGATCTCGGAGTTCTCGGCATCGTTCTTGAAGGTACGGCTGAACTTCTCGAATCGCTACGACGTTTTAGCAAACGTACTAGGATAGCTTCTTCTGGACTTACCTGAGGATCCTTCTTGAAGTACTCTTTCAGGACGATGTCCTTGCCAAGCTTCTGGTGGTGGTCCTGGAGCGCCGACCAGGCGTTGAGGTCAGAGGCCTGTGCGAAGCCGGGCATGTTGTGTTACGGGATTAGGTGTTGGGGTATAAAGGTTTGAACTTGGACAATTGGAGAGGGGTAGGATCAATTGCAAGTGTGAGATGATGAAGAAGGTGTGAGTAAGGTGAAGGTTGTTGTTTTGGCCGATGTCATTAGAAATGTCGCGGCCGAGACCTGGCCCCGCTTGCGTCAGAGCTTCGTTGAGGGAAGGAGGGGCACCACTTTTCCCACGCGCTTGCTGTCACGACATCCCGTTGGTCCCACCCCGACAGCCCTACAGCATTTGCAAGCACCACAAAGCCGATCACTAAGATTCGTGCATGTCAAACTCAAAGGGGATATCGTCTTGATTTGCTTGCCTGAATTTAGGCTTCTCTCACACAAATGCTGCCTCAAGCGCCATGCCATTGCACCTGAACCCAAAAAAGCATCAAAGAGCGCTGAGATCCCACCAATCACCACGGCTTCTATCTGTGGATCCAAAGCCGGTGGGTGTTGTGCCTGGTGTCGGCTCCATCGCCGTGACAAGCCACACGCATACTCAACGGAGATTTCCCGAATCCTAATTTGTTACGCCCAGGAATGCACTATCTTTCTGTCACACCCTCGAATGATGGATCCTTCACCGAGCCACCAGCGTCGCCAAGGCCAGCAACAGGGCGGTTGTATGACCATCCCGCGAACTGCTGCTGCATGGTCTGCGAAAGCATGGGACCATCGACATATGAATCTGTTGGAGCCTCGGAAGTGAACTCGCGGTCGAAGTTGGCAGTGTCCTTTGCGTCAACCTGAGGGCATGTTAGATTTCACTCCTCGAACAATGATGACATTACGTACCACATTAGGCTTGAAGCTGGGCTCATACTTCCTCTCAAGAAGCTTTCGCCAGTCGATGCTGTGGAAGAAGTAGTGCGCCTTGATCTCAGCTGCGCCCTTAGCACCCAGTCGCTTCTCAGCGTTGCGGTCCAGCAGGCGGGTCAAGAGATCGCGTGCAGCCGGTGGCACGATCTCAGGGCCAGGAAAGTGTAGAGGCTCAGTGAGAATCTTGCGGTACATGTCGTTGGTGTTCTCATCATAGAACGGAGGCAGTCCGGTCAACATCTCGTATAGGAGAACACCCAGTGTCCACCAATCGACAGACTTGGTGTAGCCGGCGCCAGTAAGGAGTTCCGGAGCGAGGTATTCTGGTGTTCCACAGAACGCTAGGAGGTGTTAGTAGGCTGACACGAATTCATTCGGACTCAACTTACTGTTTGTCCGGTCCTCATCCTTCATGTCCAGCTTGCAGAGACCGAAATCGCACAGGGCAATGTGGCCAGTGTAATCGAGAAGAATGTTCTCGGGTTTCAAATCACGGTAAATGACGTTGAAACCGTGCAAGCACTCCAGAGCGCACAGCAGTTCAGCGGCATAGAACCGAGCTCGGTTGATGTCGAACCGTTGTTCCTTCTGCAGATGGTGGAAGAGCTCTCCACCGTTGACAAAGGCCAAAACAAGATACAGCTTCTCTGGCGACTGGAAAGAGAACTTCAACGGAACGATGAAGGGGTTGTTGATTTGGGCCAAAACAGACCGTTCGGCGAGAGTATGCGCGACTTCGGATCGGGAAATGATGTGTGCTTTGCGAATGGTCTTGAGGGCGTAGATTCGGTGCGTGTCCTTCTTCCTGCGCGGTGTGAGTAGTTGTAAATTTAATAGAACGTAGAAGCACGTACTGCACCTGCATGACCTTTCCGAAACTGCCCTTGCCGACTACTTTGAGGAGTTCAAAGTCGTCAATCGCGAGACGGTCTTGCCTGTTCTCGACAAAGTTGACGCCGACCTTCATCTGGCCGCTGCCGAACTGCACTGGTATCCAGTCGGCACCGGCCTGGCCAGCGCCACCCTCTCCATTTCCGGCCTTGCTGTCCTGCCGCGACTCCTCGAATCTGGGGTGGACCTTCAGTGTTCCGATGAAGATGTCTTCGTTGCGACCAGCGTTGGGCGAGGCGGAGGGGTTTCGGATGTAAAGCGAGACGGTGAGGTCGGTGACACGGGACACATCGAACTTGTACTGGGTGTTGCTGCCCGCCCAGAGTGGGTTCTCGGGGGTACCGGAAACTGCGTTGATGAAGACCTGCTGCTTGTCGAAATCGACGAGGGCATAGGGCAGGTGTTTTGAGGAGTAGCGACCGTGGATCGTGGGCGCGGCATTGATGCTGCCAGCAGCAGACTGCGGGCGGTGCGAGGACGAGCCGGGGCGCATTGAGCCAGCGACCGAGAGGCCGCCGCCCTGGGACATGGAGCCCTGGTGGTGGCTGCCGCCGCTGAACTGCTGCTCGGCGCCGGCGGGCAGGGAGAACTTCTGGCCCTCATGGAGCGTGACTATGAGGATACCGGGGCGCAGGGGCTGTGCCGGCGCGGAGGCGTTGGCTTCTGAGGCGGCTGTTGGGGTCGGTCAGCAGGCGGTGAGTGCGGGCAGAGGGTCCCAAGTACCAATGCCATTGTCCTTGGAGTTGCCGAGCGTCGTCGCGCTGGCGGCGGAACTCGAGGCTTTCGGCGTCGGCTGGTCATCGACTATGGTCGACGTCGACGACGAGCGACTGAATGTGTTGGCGAGGGGCGCCAGATGCGTCTCCTTGAGCTCTGCAGCACGTGTTAGGGGGGCGTCTTTGGTAGTAGGAGAGCGGGATACGCACTCTTGGTGAGCTTCCAAGACATGGTTGCGGCAGCGCAGCGGGTGGGCAGATGCAGGAAGAACAGACGGACAGCTGGGAGTGGAGACAGGCGGGAAGGCGACGAGGGGCACACCAAGGGCGGAGAGGGCGCGCAGGAGGCAGAGGAGGATGTCTACAGAGCAGAAGCAGCGGCAGGAGGCAGGTATAGGGCGCGGCTGGTGGCGATGCTGCTAACGTCCGAGTGCCCCAGGCCTTCGTCAATGCTGCGATGCTCAGGATAGGGTCCTCGTTTGAAGTTGGGTCATTGGGTCTGAAACTAGCCTTCATTTCGGAGGCACCACGCACTGACACGCCAATCCTCCCTCATTCCTTTGCGTGTTTCGCGTGTTGCAGGACGGGCGAGTGAGTCTTGCTTTCTATTTTAATCTGCCTGGCTGCTGCGGCGCCATCGCGATCCTCTCTCTGCGACATCTGGCCTGTCAGTCCTGCCTCGGCTGCAGCTGCCGTGGCCGCGAACGTTGACCCTCTCCCGCCCGCGTACGTCAACACCGCGACCTTGGAGCCCAACACGACTCCCTCGACGCGCTATTCACTCCCAGGCGCCCGTCCCCGTCCAGCATTGCGACCTGCGGCATTATCCTGCATTTCATTAGGCCATTAGTCAGCGCCCCCGCCGACCCCGACACGCGCCCCTGCCGTGCACAGCCACAGATACCGTCACTGCGTCACCCCGTCACCCCCAATCACCAAACCCGCCTTCACCTGCGCGCGCAATAGCGGGGCACCATGGGTGTCATCAAGAAGAAGACAGGCACGCGGGGCACGGAGGGCGGGACCAAGTATGTTTGCGATGTTTGTTCGTCCGATATCACGTCGACCGTCCGCATACGCTGCGCGGAAGATGTCTGCAACGAGTACGACCTCTGCGTGCCCTGCTTCTCCGACGGCAAGGCTTCGCGAGACCACCAGCCTGCCAAGCACAAATTCAAAGTTATAGAACAACACTCAATACCTATATACACCGAAGACTGGGGAGCGGACGAGGAACTGGCCCTGCTGGAAGGCGCTGAAACATATGGTCTGGGATCATGGGCAGACATTGCGGACCACATAGGCGGCTACCGCGAGAAGGACGAGGTCCGTGACCACTACATCAACACATACCTAGACAGCCCCAGCTTCCCTCTGCCTGAGCACTGCAGTAAGGATGACACCGAGCTCAGCACCCGCATACCACGCCATGAGTTCCAGGCGAGGAAGAAGCGGAGGATAGAGAAGAAGAAGGAGGAAGCTGCAGGCCGCGAGCCCGATGCGCCGAAGCAGAAGCCCACGGCGAGTGTTCCCGCCTGCCACGAGGTCCAAGGATACATGCCCGGTCGTCTAGAATTCGAAACGGAATACTTCAACGAAGCAGAAGAGGCTGTGCAGCACATGCAGTTCGACCCCGGTGATGGCTTGAACCCAAGGACGGGCGAGCTCGAGCCCGAGATGGACCTCAAGATGACTATCATGGAGATCTACAACCACCGTCTGGATGCTCGAGTCGAGCGCAAGAAAATAATATTTGAGCATCAGCTGCTAGAGTACCGCAAGAACCAGTTGGCCGACAAGAAGCGGACGAAGGAAGAGAAAGACCTGATGAACAAGGCCAAGCCCTTTGCCAGGATGATGCAGCACGCCGACTTTGAGCAGTTCTGCAAGGACCTCGAATACGAGCACAACCTTAGACAGGCCATCTCGCAACTTCAAGAGTGGAGGAACATGCAAATCACCAGCCTCAAGGCCGGCGAGAAGTATGAACAGGAGAAGCAGCAACGGCAAACCAGGCCGCCTCCCATTGGGCAGTTCGATCGTCTTGCGTCCAGTAGGATGACCAAGCCGCAACCGCCCTTTGAACAACCCTCTGCAGCCACAGCATTGCTTGCACAGGAGCTGCCTTTGCACGTCAAGCAGAACAGCGGTCTCACAACGCCACCTCCTGATCGCGCACAGAACGGTATTAACGGTGCAAATGGCGTCCTGACACCTCAGCACTCCAAGACAAAGTTCGTGCCTAAGTCGCTACCGAACACTGTACCCTTGAAGTTCGGCAAGGAGTCAAAGGCGGATCTTCAGCTGCTCAATCCCGAGGAGGTGGAAATATGCAGCACATTACGCATCATGCCCAAGCCCTATCTCGCGCTCAAGGAAACCATTATTCGAGCGGCTCTAAACAACGGCGGCGCGCTTAAGAAGAAGACGGCCCGTGAGATTTGTAAGATTGACACAAACAAGTCGTCGCAACTGTTTGAATACTTTGTACACAGCGGATGGATAGCGAGGGCATAAAGGCACCTGAGCCATGGCGTTGGCGTTTGGTAGGGAAACATTACTCATTGCGACGGCGTTCGGGCAGATATACCCTCATGGTAGGCGTTGTCGTATATATAGATAGGCTCACTGCTCTCTGTTGAATCCCATATATCAGCCTTGCTCCTGAAATCAAACGATGTTGCGCATACTCCTTACTGCGGTGGTCCGTCCATAGCGCTACCACAGCGACGGCTGCACATAAACAATAGCTCACCTCCGCACTTCCCCACTCAACCCGACCACGATACGCTGCACGCAACATGCACTTTACTTTTTGATCATCCAGGCCAGCGGGCCAAGGAAGCTTTTGACGGGTAGCGATAATTCGTGCAGCAAGCCTGACATCATTCGCTCGCTAGCGGTGCCTGGCCAGCCTTGAATCCCAGAGGCAGCCGCCTCCGTATCCACCTCCCTGCATGGCAACCTCGCGCTACTCCCACGAAATGCCCGGGCTATTTACTCCCTCGCCCTCGAATGCGCGCGCAAAGTCACAGAGGAGCTACTTCGATGCGACGTACGCGCCTGAGACCTCCGACCATCAGGTGACCGATCCAGATGTCCACGCGACCCGCAAGCGCTCCCGGTATGGCTCCACGGCGCATGAGCCCACGGCAAGCCCTTGGGGTAGACATGCCCTGAACAACGACCGCTTTGGCGACAACAAAAGTCCACCTCCGCTTGCGAACGACCGCTACCAGCTCGCAGGGGGCATGGATGGCACGAACAACTACACAAGACGAGACGGCGACTACGACGACTACTTCAACCTCCAGAAGTCGCGCGGCAACTGGTCAGTTCCGCCTACACCACAGGTTGGCATTGCGACACAGGTCGCAGTTGGCGAAATGCATACAACACCCAGCGAGAGCAAACCTTGGTCGTTAATGGGCTTAGTCGGAGGCGTAGCCGGCAAGCTCTTCCAGTTCTGTACTGTGCCTTTCAGGGGCTTCCAGGCAGGAGGAGGAGCGAGGTACAATATCGACGCGCAGGAGAAGGTTGCGGAGAAACTTGGTCTTCAGGACGACCCCTTTGAGGCCGGTCCAGTACAACGGTTACCTGCTGAATACCCAAGCGACAACTATGGAGTTGAGTCAATCGAGTCAATCACTCCCGAGCGACCTAGGATGGCCAAGCGACTTCGGACGGCAGATAACTGGGTGGTGGTTGGAACAAATCTGGAGACAGAGTCGAGACCCTCAACACCGCGATTATCCGAACGAAGATTGCCCGACCGATCGCCCTCACTCATCCCACGGCCTGTATCACGAGCGAACACAGGAACACCATCCCACAAGCGGCCGTCCCTGATCCCAGTATCCCGACGTTCGACAATGGACAGGCGATCCTTCTACGGTAGTCCACAAGCCACCCCTGGCTCACACGAACGCCCGCGCTCCTATCATCGACAAAGCTTCGGCTCACCGGCCATGCTTGAGGATAATGCAAGCAAGGTCGCCAGCCCTCTGCCGCAGGAAAGCCAGCGTCTGATTGACAAAGTGCGAAGGGAGGAGATGGAGGAAGACGAGCGGATGCGCAGGATGAGCATGCAGATGAGTGCTATGCTCAGAGAAGCGAACGAGGCTCTAGGCTCCAACTTTAAGGTGGAAGAGTACGACGACGATAATATGGGCGACAACCGGGGGCACGAGCAGCAACCGGCCTGGTTTTCATGAGCATATACTGTCACTGCAATTTCAGCGTGCGATTCGGCGCTTCGTCGCCATCTGTTTTGACTCTATAACGGCCTCTTGGGATATTCGGCGTTCACAGATAGGATAGGCGTATATCTGATCACCATTTGTTGGTATCTGCGGCGGCTCCATATGAGTCCTGTTTTTCGACATCCACTGGTCAACACAATATGACGGCTTTTAGAATTAGACCTCTACGTTTGGTCCGTGTAAATAATTCAACACCATTCTGCAGTCAACTTACATGCGCCACTTGAATCCTGCGCTCATGCGCCAGAAGATGACAGGATCGACGGATCATGGCCACACCAAGCAACCCCGGCACGCGCGTGCAACGATTTGACTTGCTCAGCTTCCGACAGCTACTAGAGAAGTCCTAACACGAAGGGGCCCCGTCTTGGACAGTTGAGATATATTTTAGCGATAGCTCTTACCTATGTGCAGCGATCGTTCCTTCCTTGGTAGAGTGGTGCCTGAATCTTGTGGGTACCTGGGGCGAAACCACGTTAACGCCAGGGTCTCTGTGGCTTCCCTCGTACAATAGTCAACTTCGTGCCGCCCCCGCCCGCAATGCTTCCTGCATCTTGGTCACACAGTGCCGCCGAGCTAGTCCCTATACCCAATGACAGGTGGGGTGAAGAGTTGGAGATGGGGCGAAGCGCTTGGATTTAGGACGTACCCTGTCGGGGCCAGGGATCTGCTGGCGTTTCTACAATACACACGAACATGAAGGAGCGTAACACATAGGTATCAGAAGACACGGTACTGAGCTGCGCTGGTCGTAACAGTCCCTGGGACTACAAGAATTATCTTCAGAACACTGGTCGCTGCTCGTCGCAGTAGTCCTATCTAATGGCGTCGCCGGACAATTTGACCCTGGTCATTATGGGTGCAGCTCGCTAGTACGCGCTGCAGGGCCGTTGCAACGCAGGACGCCTTATTTACGCCCTGCCATGCCGCTTGGTACTTTGATGCGAAGAAAGCATATAGCATGGGGACACTGCAAACGTAGACGGTGCTCATCATCGCTTTTCCTTTCAGCATGGATCCCGCAGGGCCACTACCATCGAGCCCGCTACTTCAACAGCGCAAAGGGCCGGCGACCAACACAGTCGAGGATTCTGACCAGAGTCAGTCAGAGAAAAGAAGCACTGCAGGTTCGCGAGGATGCTTCGCGGGTTTCCTGGGTGCTCTAATGGTGATTCCGCGGGGTATCGCTCGAGGCTGGACGGCGTTCACTAATGCTATACTGCGAATATGGAGGAAGGGTTGGACAGCAGAGACATGCAGTTGCATATTTGCCTTGCTATCACTGATCGGACTCATCGTTACTCTCATGGCGCACCAAAATCGTCCTCTACCGGATTGGCCGCAGATCGTTAGCATAAACTCCATTGTTTCTCTTTTCTCGATGATGATCAGAGCTGGAGTTTCCATGGTACTTGCGGAAGGTACGTCTTGATGCTCCTATATGTTCGCAGAACATTTTGGAACGGCCGCTAACAGACACAGGAATCAGTCAATCGAAATGGCAATGGTTCCGCAAATCACGCAAGCTGGAAGACATGGCAAGGTTCGATTCCGCAAGTCGTGGTGCATGGGGCTCTGTCCTGTTCATCTTCGGTCTTCGTGTCAAGAAGCCATACTTCATAGCAGCGATGGGTGCCTTCATCACCGTGATGTCCGCGTTCACAGGGTTCGCCGCTCAGCAACTCATTGTCTTCAATGACTGTCTCCGTCCTGATGAAAGTGCCGCAGTCGGAATACTCAGATCTAATGCTTTCAACAAAAGTGGGGAAAGGAAATCTCCAACAACAGCAGACGAGTACCTTCCTTTGACGGTGGCTATGGATGTCGGAATCTTGCAACCGCTCGAGGACACAACTACACTTCTTTCTTACGGATGCAAGACCGGCAATTGCACGTTCCCGGATGCGAATGGAGCGGCCTTTTCAACTCTGGGTGTGGGCTACTGGTGTCAGAATGCCACTTCCCAAGTGGTAGAGACGCCGCTCGACTATGACAGTGAGCTCGATGACTATCTCCCATCCGCCTACTTAAATGGAGAGACAACCGGATCCGAGACTCCTCCCGAGACGATTACCAACTCTAACAGCACCAACACGACGATTCCGCTCGGATACGACTTCGGACTCACCCTGAAGAATGGTACCAAGGCGAGGAACATTGGACTCTCTCTGAGCATTTCCGACACCGTTTTTGATCCCATCGTAAGGTTCCCACTCGCAGGCTGGCCGGGAAAGCTCGTGACCGACGTCTCGGACCCAAAGTACAACGGTACCATAGCTACGATCGGCATGATATACGTCCCTTACGACTCCGTTGAATACCAGGCAATGACATGCGGCATATACCCTACCGTCAACACGATCAAGGCAACCTACCACAACGGCGTCCTCAAAGAAGAGATGGTGGAAAGCGTAAGAATCGGCGAGGACTTAGCCTTTGGTGGCACCACTTCCTTCCGTCTAGCTACCAAGCAAACCATTCGCAACGGCACAGAAACCACGTGTGACGTGAAGACTTCAGAAACACCTGGCTACCTAGCTGTCGCCAGAGGCAACATCGACGCTGCTCCCATCAACACAACTAGCCTGGACTCAGAAGGCCCGGGTGCAGAGCTTGTGTGGTACCCCGAAGACTGCGTCTGGTCTCTATTCACTGGGTCCATGACGGGTATACAAACTCATCTCCAAGCTGTCTATGGCCAGCAATTTCTCATGGATATTATGTCTGCTCGCTATGGCAACGCCTATATGCGTGTCTTGTGGAACAGCGGACAGTTGCCTGATGCGCCGCTAGAGCATGTCAGCAGCATCATGACAAACTTGACTAATGCGATGAACACCGTTCTTCGTACCCACGGTATGGAAGAACATAGCAAACCCGCTGAAGGGACAATGTGGTACACGACAACCTGTATTGAGATCAACTGGGCTTGGATTGCGTTTCCGGCTGTGATGATCGCTTTGTCGGCCATCTTCCTGCTACTAGTGCATATCGAGAGTAGGGGCGTGGAGAGTGGAAGGCTGTGGAAGAGTTCGATACTGGCAATGTTGTTTTGCGAGATGGACGAGGTGGTTACGGAACAAGCTCAGCCAATGGGGAGACAGCGACTGGAAGAGGTGGCTGCAAGTAGTAGTGTGAGTTTGGGCAAAGATAATGGCAGTTTGAGGCTGGTCGCTAGACAAGCTTGATGGCAATCAGTCGATCTATCCTAGAATTTAGATTTCATACCGTCTACTTCAACCGCCTTCGCCTGTACGCGATTTCAGATCTTCTATCAACACGCTCATGAGTTTGAACATTTCGCCTGCAAGCTTCTTCCCCGTCTCCCTCCATTCTTCCTCGCATAGGCGCGCAAATCGGTCTGGATGCCATCGTAACCGCTCTTGCCTCAACCATTCGTAGCTATACAGGCCGCTTGCTCGAAGTAGCTTTTCCACGTCGTGCTGGCAGGCGTGTATACTCTCTGGCTCAGACTTGAGTATCGTACACGCCGTAAGATTGCAAGTTGTGACTGTACTGGGCAGATAGGGAAACATCGAAAGCAGCTTGGGTGATGCGGATGGCATGCGCTGTAGCGGTGGTCGAGCAACGTCTGAACTGCTTGACTGGGAGCGGACTTGTAGTTTCCGTGGGGCTTTCGGCTTGGCGCCTCCGGCTGCTGCTGAGGCGGCCGCGAACATTACTGCCGCCTCTGTAGACCATTTTTCGTAGAGTACTTGCGTCGCGGCGTCCGGTTTTGCTTCCGTGGAGTTGGTTGTACCATTCGGCATTTGCCCGCCAGACTGGGATGTGCTGGGTTTCGTCTTCTTCTTTGCCCGAGCAAAGAAATTGAGTGCAAAGGTCTCCAATGCTTCTTCGTTGATATCGTCGATAGAGCCAGCCCACGTCCCGTCGTTTCGGATCGCGATGAATTGATCGACGCTTGTAGGGTCCAGAGTGATGAAAGCGAGATCGGTCCAAACGAAGCCCTTCTCCGCTTTCCATTCCTCTACCGTCTCTTTATAAATTTCCCAAGCGTTCGCATCTCCTAGACGATACACAACGTCGCCGTACTCGCTCATGGCGAAGAACGCGCCTTCAGGGCCCCAGGTCACAATGCGCGGTGGCCCGCATCGCCATCCTGAAGGTGTCAACCAAGACTGTAATGCATCCTCCAGGGGTGTCGGTAAATTTGCCCAACGGATGAGCTCAGGATGCCATATGATGAAGGAGTCGTCCGGTCCTAGGAAGGCACGCAGGTGGGGAGAATGCCATGTTTTGGTCAAGATACTCTGCAGTCGCGTGGGTATAGCAGGGCCCCAACGTAGACTGTCCTTTCCTGATGAGTCTTTCGAGCTGAGAATCCAGGAGTCGGGCGCTGGCCCTAGAGCTGCCCAATGAACATCGGATACTGTCCTGCCGAGAAGGAGATCTTGGAGGCTGGCAGGGAGATTGCGGCTTTGTTTTGTCAGTAATTGCGCGTAGGGAAGATAATGGGTAGCATACTAGTTGAGACCCGCAAAGCTCTTGGATATGAAGCTGTCGTCAAGCCCGAACGAGAAGAACGAGGTGTTGGTACCGCTCATGCCTAGCTGCGCGTGATTGGGCTGGGGTGAAAGCCACCTATGACGTCACGTATCGGGGGGCTGGAGACTCGCGCTCAACTGATGTCAGCGACGCGCTCGAACTTTTGAGTCGACTTATAATATACACGCGAACGCGTAATTTACAGCCCCGGGATAACTGTCCGCCACTGTGACGTCTTCCCAAACTTTCGCGCGCACTGCCAGACAACGGTTTCAGATGGTTGCTATCCGGTTTGCACCCTTGAAGCGATCGAGCCTTGGCAAGGCGAGTGTCAACACTATCAGTCGTGCGTTGTCTGCTTCTTCACAACATTGCGGCTTTATAGCGACACTCTGGTTTCTGCATCCCACACCGCTTCCACCGATCTAGACCGAGCGTTTCCCTTTTAGCGAGTCCGAGATTTCGGCGGCACATGTGCGATTCCACGTTCTCGTTTGGCCAACGCGGCAGCCACTTCTTCCAATGTCCGTCAAGACGAGAAATGTATGCTTGCACGGAATAATCTGATCAAATCACGCTGACAATGGTGTAGCGCACGTCTCCCAAGAAAGTTGGCAAGATTTCTCACTTCTTCGCAATTGAAGAAGATCCATCATGTGACCCTAGGTTTTGAGGATGCGTTTCTCCTTACCTGGCGTGATACCGATGGAACAGATCGCGTTGAAAGCTCAGGACTCCCGGCCGAGTTAGTTGAGTTTGTGCACACTCGAAACCGCAACATCTCCAATATCCGGTGTACGCTAGGGCCGTACAACTCATCTTTCTTCGTCCACGACAATACTTCGTATCTTTGGAAAAACCTTCCAGGACCTCTACTCGTTGCCCTGCAGAACAACATCCAGGATGGGAGTTGGACTGATAGACCCCGCCTCGTAGCACTAGGCTCCGGAGATAACTTTCTACTGGTAACCGAGAAGAACGCGACTGTTTGGGATCTGCGACACTACAAGTCTGCTGTTACATTCCTCCAGAAGAACGCCATAACAGACATTCAGAACTTCGTCTTACATTCCTACCGGTATCAAAGCTTCCTCGCCCAGACTCGGAGCGGCAGACTTGTTTCCGAAAATATACCACCACATCAGGTTGTGGGCGTCCAAGCCATGATGGGACCAATTTTGCAAGACACAATGAACATGCAACGAAGAATTCTCGCACGCGTAGAGAGCGAAAAGAGAGCGACGACCTTACCAAGGAAACTCGGCGCCCTACAGCAACGTGCGCAAATCCGGAGAGAATGGAGTCACCACAGTCAGGAGTTTACTGCCCAAGCCAAGGGCGTGAAGTTGAGCTTTAGTCTAAATGTGAGCTTGGGCGGCCTGGCGAGAATGTTGGGATGAGCATTTGATCAAGACGTTCGCGTCACCTTTATTCAAGAGCTGAGGAATGCAAAAGAGATGCGACATTGGTGTTACGGGAACAGCGTTGTTTGCTCTCTCAGCGACAAAACGGCAGTACTATCCTTCACTTGCCGCTGGGCAACTACGGTTTTCGCAACACTATGGCCAATTCATCACGAGGCACACGCTGAGTGCAGCCTCTTCAGTTTATTCGCCACAGCCGGAGGTTCATTCAATCGCATGACCTGAGACCGAAGGAAATTTCACTGGCATACAGTGCGAAGATTCCCAAGAGAAGGTACCAGACGCCATGAAGGCGCACGTACGTTCACTGAAGTTGTGGCTGCCCTTCTGAGCGACCTCGAGTATTTTCGATCGCTTATAATCAACTGGCTCCCTCAACCCATAGAGCGCGAATTCACGATGTCCGACTTCCATCACTCACCCTACCTCATCGATCAGCCAGACATGTCCACAGCCGACTCGGGTCCGTTTCCTTTTCTTCGTCTACCAGGAGAAGTACGGAACAAAGTGTATGATTTCGCCATCGAAGATAAGCATGACATATTCGAAAACATGTTCCGTACACATATGGTGCACGTACCAAGTCTTCCGCCTGACGAGCAGGGTGACACAGCCCGCGAATCTTCCATTGGTCTGATCTCAACATGCCAGCAGTTGCGTACGGAGTTTCGGCCGCTGTTCTATAAGGCTTGGGATGCCTTCATCGACTTTCCCAATGTCCTTCGCTTTCTCGATACATTCGCACCAAACAACACTTTCTTCCCACCACTAGCTCACGTTACGGTGCATCTGAAAGAAGAAGACTGGGATATACAGGAATGGAACTTGCTGCCCTTACTACGTGCCATAAAGCGTATCCCGAAAACTACTTGGGCTTTCGAACATGCTTCGCATCATCTGTCAGCCGTGAGCTGTATATGCGATTTTCTTGATTACCTCCGAATTCTTCACAAACTTGGGTTTCTGGATAAACTTCGGCTCGATACATATGAGGCACTTTACTTTGTTCGTTCGGCCGAGGACCGACACGTAGATATGATGCCCGTGGATTGGCCAGCGTTATACGATGGCGAGTGGAAGATCGTGCTCCAGAATGAAGCAGGCATTTTGACTATTAGTGAGAAGGAGCAGGTCGCTGGACATTGCAAAGTCCTTTCGGGCTTATTGTTGTGCGATCTTGAAATTGGAAAAGCCAGACAAGGGCTAAATGTAGTTAATGTACAGGTGTGCGCTACGACAGGAACAGCCAGCTCCACATACGTACTGGAAGCTGGAGGAGGAGCTTTGGTCGAAGTCGCTCACGGGGTTTCTGAACAAAAGACTCTAGTGCGGACAAGCGTTTAAGGTGCGGTGTTGCAAGTCATCAAGTCATCTCCCTTTGTCGTGCGGTGGATTAAGAGTCTTCTTTGAGAATAGATAATAGGTAATGAATGATAGCTTACGATAGTCTATGAAAAAAGTGGCAGATGTTCAGTAGCTAAACGTTCGGTTTGATCTTTCTTCGCTATACGGCGGTGTGTATAAATTAATGGGGTAACGGTAGTGCCGCTGCTGTACGCGCCCATAGCTGCTTTCTCTGCTATTCCGATAAACCGAACACCGGTGCCGGAGTACGAGTCGCGCCCATGTGGATAACTCTGATTGTAGTAGTTGATCGGGTATCACAGGATAAACATTGACGCGACATGTGACGAAGAATCGACGTACATGGTTGCGGGCAGGAGCTACGCGCTTTGACCCAGAGAATAGTACCTGTTGTGCCTTCATCGTCCTGACCGTATATAGTCATGCTTGACTGCATCTTTCTCTCGTTATCTCATCGGATCAGACACGAGTGACAGCTTTGAGGTAATGTCAGAATCGCGGTGAGCAGAATCTGCCATGCCGTCCATGTGTTGTGTTCCGTGGTTCGGACCGGGGCTGACGGCGATGACATCACGCTAAGACATTTTCGACAGCCGCACTCGCGGGGAATGCTTGACTTCCCCACAATTTATCACCAGCTGCACGCTTCTGATACGCCGTTTGCTGATGCCGAAGAACGACTTGGGTACTTTTGGGAACATTGCCAAGGATGACGATGCGCGTTCGTCGTGCTCTGGCCAGCCACGTACGTGTGCGAACCGGTCAAAGTACCCGAGCTACTCGGTGAATGGCAGGTTTCCTTGCGTACTAGGCTCGTAGGGCCGAGTACTTAAGTAGGCAGTACCGTTTACCCATGCATCGGTTCAGCTTCATCACTTTCTTTGCTGACAAGAGCTGATCCTCAACCATGGTGTCAATGCGCTCGTTGGCTGCTGCCCTCATTACAAGCGCGCCATTGGCGAACGCGCTGTTCATCAATGGCAGCGTAATCGCACCCTGCGACTCTCCTATCTACTGCTACGGCGACCTACTTCGCGAGATTGAACTCGCAAGGCCGTTTGCGGATTCGAAGACGTTCGTCGACTTGTAAGTACTGTAGATAAGAAGTCGAATTGGATCACGGCTCATTGATGGCAGGCCAACAACGCGCCCACTCGACGAAGTCCTGGCAGCATTCGCCAATCTCTCAAGGCCAATCCAGAACAACACCGCGCTGAACGATTTTCTCTCCGAATACTTTGGCGAAGCCGGCTCAGAGCTCGAAGAAGTACCCACCGATGAGCTGGAAACTCAGCCGGACTTCCTCGAGAATGTAAACAGCTCTGTCGTTCGAGACTTCACACGTCAGGTCATCGACATATGGCCGGACTTGACGCGCCGTTATGTTGGGGCTGGAAACTGCTCCGAATGCGTCAACTCTTTCCTTCCTGTCAACCGTACCTTTGTAGTAGCTGGTGGTCGGTTTAGAGAACCATACTACTGGGACTCATTCTGGATTATCGAAGGTCTACTCCGTACTCAGGGATCCTTTACTCAGATTGCGGAGAACATCATCGAAAACTTCCTGGATCTTGTCGAAGACATTGGTTTCGTACCCAATGGCGCCCGGCGATACTACGAGAATCGATCACAGCCACCACTACTTACCCAGATGGTTCGGGTATACGTCGAATACACCCAGAACTATACTCTTCTTGAACGAGCGCTACCTATTCTGGAGAAAGAGTATGACTTCTGGGTGAACAACCGTACTGTAACGCTCGAGCGCGCTGGTATGAACTACTCTCTGAACCACTATGCCGTGTCGAACACCCAGCCACGACCTGAGTCTTACTACGAGGATTACGTGACTGCGAACAATGCGACCTATTTCAACGAAGAGGGCGAAGAGTTCAACGTAACAAAGTCGCTCAATGAGACTGAAATGGCGACACTATACTCTAACCTGGCCTCGGGCGCAGAGAGTGGATGGGATTATTCGGCACGCTGGATAGCCAACCCATCTGACGCCGTCACGGATACGTTCTTCCCTCTTCGCTCGCTCAACACTATTGAGATTATTCCAGTGGAGCTCAACTCGATTCTTTACTACAATGAGATCACCATTGCTGAGTTCCATCGCCATCAAGGCAACTACACTGCTGCGCGCGAGTGGGCCGGTCGGGCCGCAGACCGTAGCGAGGCGATGACTACGTTCCTTTGGTCACCTGAGCACTACAGCTACTTCGACTATAATTTGACATCTAGCAGTCAGAACGTATATACCCTGGCCGATAATACGAGCACGCCCCTGTCAACTCAAGGTGCGCCGGCCGGAAAACAAATCTGGTTCCAGATCTCCCAGTTCTATCCTTTCTGGACCGGCGCTGCTCCTGAAAGCATCAAGAATGACCCCAAGGCAATGAGACGCGTATACGGACGCGTTGAAGAGCTTCTCGAGTCTCGAGACGGCGCGATTGCGGCGACGAACCTTCAGACTGGTCAACAGTGGGATGAACCAAACGTTTGGCCACCGCTCCAATACATCCTTATGCAAGGCTTGCTCAACACCCCTCTCGAGGTCAGCGAAGAAGATGATGAGCAATCAACAGAAGACTACATTTGGACGCAAGACCTATCACTCCGCCTCGCACAACGCTATCTTGACTCGTTGTACTGCACATGGCGTGTCACTGGTGGCGCGACTGACGAAGTACCGCAACTTCCCGACTCTCAAGGCAATGGAACGATCTTCGAGAAGTATGCCGACGAGAGCACCAACGCTGCCGGTGGAGGCGGAGAGTATGAGGTCGTGGAAGGTTTCGGGTGGTCGAACGGTGTTCTCATCTGGGCCGCGGATCAGTTTGGCCAAAGCTTGACAACACCCGAGTGTGGAAATATCACTGCTGCTAACATTGGTGGCGGTGATGCGAAGAGGAAGAGGAGTGCAGTGGAACTGAGTAAGAGAGATGCCAAGTGGATCAAGAAGACTAGATCAACAAGGAAGTTGAGGTATTGATGTTGAGGTCTGCGTATACTTAGTGGCAGAGACTTTCATCCATCACAGCTATCCTTAATGTCAATTCATAATACTTGCCTAATGTCAGCCCGCGTTCAGATATCTGTCTCGTTCTTCTTGCTCTCGGGTGTACGACCCAGCTGCAGAGTCCGCGGACATGGACAGCCCCCACATTGATTCGTCCTGGGTAACGATACTTCAAAGCCACCTGCTATCGTAGAAACCGTCCCTCGTTTGGATGTCATCAGCAACCGTGCCACGCTCGTTACTCAATTCACGTCTACGGCTAAACAGGCCGACGGATGTGGTGCTTGCTTTTTATTTGGTTAATTTGCCGGTTGATGTCCTTATCGTCGCCTCCAACGTGAAGATGCCACTTTCTTGGACGTTTGTGGCTGCGAGATATCTTACGATGTCTGACTGTTACTCATCTACCACCACCCGTCCTACCACCCGCCATATCGCGCCACAATATAGTACACTCTTGGCATTCTTGCCATTGCTTATCAGCATCCACATCCACGCGTTTTCCAATCCGGACTAGTCACCAAGCGATAAGTCGCCCGTACGTTGAATAAGAGTTCTTGCATTGACAGCATCGAGATTATTTATTGCTGCCTGTCAAGAAATAAGTATGCTTTACTACTGAATCAATCGCATAGTTGTTGATGTGCGCAAAAACAGCAGCGTGTAAAGGA
This sequence comes from Alternaria novae-zelandiae, assembly GCF_023758075.1. Lineage (NCBI taxonomy): Eukaryota > Fungi > Ascomycota > Dothideomycetes > Pleosporales > Pleosporaceae > Alternaria > Alternaria novae-zelandiae. The sequence goes on along the minus strand of NW_026056962.1, from coordinate 1,396,628 downwards.
GTTCGCCGGTTCCTCCCGCGCCGACTGAAGTACAAGACCGTCACAGGTTAAAGACCCGAAGCTACAGGAAACGCGCAGCTTGGACCGGCAACCTCATTGACTGCCAAGCACGCCATCTCGATATGTACATCATGTCGTGAGGGGTTATCAGTAGCGATTGGAGAGATCCAAGAGCCAATGATGATCTGCACGGGACATGGGTGGCCAGTGGAGACCGCTGTGTTCGTGCGGGCGCTAGTACAGTGGCTTGCCATCCATGACAGGCTTCCAACATTCTTGTCCTCTCGAGCCGAGGCCCGAATCCTTTCTAGATCTTCTGAACGGAAAGAACCACAGCTCCTCTGACGATGGGATCGTGATTTCGACCAGCCTTCCACATACCCGAGCCGTCCAGCCCGGGCTGACTTCCTTGGGCACCTACCCTGATCCGCTAGACGACTGTTCCTCGTGCTGGTCTTTGCACCCACTCCACAGCTTTAGGGTGACTGCCCGTGGAGCCTTTGATCCCTTCGCTTTCTACACTCTTAGTCCTGAGGTCGCTCATGGTATCCGCACGTCATACAGATGATATGGCCGCGGAGCGTTCCTTATTGTGAAAAGAGAAACTGTACCTGCGGCTGTAAGGCACTGACTCGTAGATGGACCCGCAAATATAGCCTAACACTCTGCAGCCACTGCCAAATGCGTGCCCTTCGGAAAGGTCATACGTGGGGGATGCATGTAGAAATATGGGAATGCTAGAGCGCGAACTCACTGATCCAATGACCATCAATGCTGCGTTGTTGCTTCCGAGGATGCCATGGCTTAGAGAAGGCTGATCCATGGCCGAGTATCCGCGCCCATCTTCAGGAAGAAGATAAATATGTGGAAGATGTCCGCTCTTCTGAACAGCACGCTCGCATCTCAGCACCACAACCAATTGACTCCTTCCTCTTTTTACAAGTGACCCAGTTTCGACAGGACCTCAACATGAAGTACTTCACGCTATCAATGATGACTGCCTTAGCGGCGGCTTCGCCCATTTCCTCGGCAGCTCAATTCTCAGAGAACGAGATACAGGCGCGTCAGTTCGGTTTCGGCACAACCACTCGGAATGAACTCGAGGATGGCCGAGCTGGGGCATGCCCAGAGGCAATCTTCATTTTTGCCAGGGCTTCCACTGAGAGTGGTAATATGGTATGTCACATACCACATGTAACTGTGTGCGTAAGACTAACACGTTGACAGGGCGCTTCTACCGGCCCTGCAGTAGCCAGTGCTCTTGAGCGCAACTACGGTGCCAGTAGTGTGTGGGTCCAAGGTGTTGGCGGTCCATACTCGGCTGATCTAGGCTCGAACGCACTGCCCGGCGGCACTTCTCAGGCTGCGATTAATGAAGCTGTGAGCCTGTTTGAACAAGCAAATCAGAAGTGTCCTGACACCCCCATCGTTGCTGGCGGCTACAGGTACGTACTTGTTCATTACGCCTTCCCAACTTGAGGACACATCTAACATCTCAACAGTCAGGGTACGGCCGTGATCGCAGGTGCCATTCCCAAGCTCTCTACTACTATTCGCGATCAGGTCAAGGGTGTGGTGCTCTTCGGCTACACGCGAAATCTCCAGAACCGTGGTGGCATCTCGGACTACCCTAGCGAAGACCTGGAGGTATACTGTGCTACCGGTGATCTTGTATGCGTTGGTACGCTTACTATCACTGCCGCTCACTTCTCTTACTCGGATGAGGCCGCTGGACCTGCGCCAAGGTTCTTGATCGGCAAGATTGATGCGAACTGAGTCAATCGTGAGGCGAAACTGGAGGTGTTGGGTCGGCGCGTTCCTATCGGTCTTTAACGAAGTTTTCGGTTAATAGTTGATATGTGAAGCACTTCATGATATTTTCAAGTGTTGTTACGCATCCGTGAGACGACACCCTAGATAGGTGCAAGTGGTAAGCTGAGCGAAGGAGGCAGCGGCAACTGCGGAGCGGAAGATCGCCAAGAATGGGACCCACCTAATCTTGCGATACTGGCTCGTGATTGGTAATCCTACTAAGTGCTTATCGATAAGGAAGCTTGTGCTTGCCCTGACCCTCCAGCATTAGCACACTCCCCCAATGACATACCTTTCGGTCACGAGCATATGTATATCGCTGTTGCGTTGAGATAGTTGTGGTCAGCGAGAAGGCGGAGCAACACATTTCAGGCCCTTGCAGCTACGGTACAGTAGCGAGCCACTACCGATTGAAGACTGCCCAGGTGCTATTACTGCAAACCTTGTAGCATTCGCACGGCCACACACTACGGTCTGAGCTGGAAACTCTCGATGAATAGTGGATACGTGTTTCGACGCTGCTGGTATCTCCCTCGAGAGGTATCTCAGTAATCGAAGCAAAGATGTTGCTGCGTTGACGAGGACCTGGGAAGTGATCGTATTTGCCGAAGACTATCCTTTACTGCGACTGTAAGATCACACTACCTGGTCATTTGACAGAGGCAGGCATTCACTCGATGTCCTACGATTTTAGGCTGCCTAGGTACCCACTGCCACTAGTGTCGGACTCTAACTTTCCACCGCGTTACTAAATCCTGGCCTTTAATCCCCTCTGTTGGCCTAATCTTTTACTATTGCAATCTTTCGAATTCAGCGGTCGTCAGATCCTCGATTCTTTCTTCTATCGATGAACTCCGGTTTACATAAGACGGCCTAGATCCACGTATCTCCATTCGCTGTTGCAAAGACGCAAGATCACAAACGCTCTCAGCCATGCTTCTTCTCGGGCTACCCTCTGAAATACTCACCAGTGTTTTAGAGCATTACTCTGAAGCTATTCTTCTAGATGAAGTTTTTCGTACGCGTCTCGTCTGCAGTAAGTCTCCAAGGTGCCAGTTCGCCTATCACCACTAATGATACTAGGGTCTTTTGCCGCAGTCTTAAACCACCAATTGCTCGCCAAGACTCCAATCAATAAGTATCTAGCTTACATGAAATTGGTCGGCCTACAGCTTCATCAAGCGAAGTCTCCGTTTCAGTTCGTGGTCGATCATGCGGAGACCTACCTATTGAACCGCATTCGGAGTCAAGATGGCTACTTGCACCTTTACCCAGCATTCATCAACAAGCTCGTTGGTATCCTTATGCGCTTCAACCTACCTGACGACAACGACATTGAGCTTCGGGAACAGTACATTTTGGATCTCGTCCGAGCCGTCGTAGCCACTACCCCGCGTGACCGACTAAGAGAAGGTCTTGCTATCTGGCTTAAAAAAGATCTAGTAGCGGCTTCTCCCCGGATTGTCGATCCAGAAATTTCTCTTTGGGAAGCTCTAGCTGGCGCAGCAGCAGTCGGTAACTTCAAAGCTGTCGCACACTTCTTGAACCACACCACGGACTTCCTCGAGCACCGCTTCGACTATCACGTTCATGACCTCCCTAGCGTAGTTGTGGCCGCAGCTAGTACAGGCAAGAGTGTAATGATCGAGTATCTGCTTGCCAAAGTGAAAGTGGGGTTGGAGACGAACAACGAAAGCTGCAAACATTACGCCCATGTCCATGGTTCCTCCAAGACTACAACGGAGTGCAAGTGTGAAAACAAATTCTATTTCATCATAGAAGCCATCAAGGCAGCCATGAGAGGGTGTCACCTGCGAGCAGCAAACAAGTTGATCGAATTCTTACGAACACGCTTCGTTCGTCTCGCGCAACGAGATCGACCTGATTTCCTCCGTCTTGCTATGGAGAGCTATAACTTGAAGTGCATCAAGCACTTCCTCAAGGAAGACCAGCGCCCGAACCACGTGCTCAAAAGGGACCCGGAAGTCATCGCCGCATATCACGAGATTCTCCGCAATGGCAATATCGAAATCATACGCTTTCTCCTGGAACAGGGTATCGTGAGTGTCGCAGAAGCTCCTATGGGCACCAATGTCTGGCTGCCTCGATTTGACCCTTTAGACATTGCAATCCAACGCAATCATCAAGAAGTCGTAAAGATCTTGCTCGAGTTCGGAGCTATTCCTAACGTATACCATGTACTTCAAGTACTCAATACCGGTATAACGTCCTTTCCGCACGCTTATATGTTCCCGCTTCTGCAAACTCTTGTCGACAATCACCATCTCTCCGCAAGCCAGCTTCAGGGGAGTACCATCAATACTAAGCTTTTGTGGATGCAAGAACTGAATATAAGCCGTTCGGATTTTAAAGAGCAAGATCCCGGCTGTCTCGAGCTATTGCATGGTCGTTGGCGTTGGGTGGACTGTGACCACAAGACGGAGTGGATCGACGCTTCTATGATGGTTAAGTGCGATCATATTGCGCAACGACTATTTGTAGCTGGACGGGTGTCTCACATCGACGCATACAAGTCTATCGTACTCGTTACTCGGGAGATTGTTCGGTCTCGACAATACAAAGGGGGTATTGGACTACCGCCGCTGCCCTCGTTGCTGGCTGTTCTGGGGAAGATAGCTACGGATCAGATTGCTCTGGGGGACAGCAAAATCGAATGGAGAAAGGAGGCGTGGGAGGCTCTACGGTGGTTCGATGGATTATCGTTGTTAGCTTGCAGACCTGCGGTAGGTTACTCGACGATGACATTGAGCAGGTTTCAAGAAGCACAGATGCAGCAAATGAGGCAGGCCATGTTACAGGCTGCTCGTTTTTCGGGAAGGTGGTAGCATACGTCCGTGTTACTTGAACCGACAACTATATGTATATATAGATACGTATGTTCACCTTGCATTCATCTGAACCGCCACCTAAACTTCGGCTTTGCTGAGCGCCAACATGATCCAACACTCGTTGATCGCCTTATAGCATCTCGTCTGTCTGCTGTAAACAACTGTACGTAAATACTGGATCAGGTGGCATCCATTTCACCATGGACGCAGATTTGTACTTGTCATTTAAATTTTCATACTTGCATACGTAATGCACTTCGATGCCGCTCGTACACCAAATTCCGTTTCCAGCGATGATATCACATGTGCATCGTAGATGCCCTGGGGTTCATCCAATCCCCACGAGGTTTAGTAGGCTTCCCTTCACATGCAAGTTTGGTAGTGCTGTACCTATTTTAATTTGGGGCCTGAATAGATCTTACATGCAGCAACAACTATCCTGTAGACCCTATCACTTCTGTTTTGCCACTTGGCAGCCTGGTACGAGGTGTGGCACTCTTGATGTGTTGTTCGCTGGGTCATGCAGGTGGTGGCTGAGCCGATCGAGATTTGACGGCCGAACATAAGCTTTGGGTTGGCCTTGACAAAACGATCTCAGGCTGTGCGGATACTATGACGACAGCTGACTGCAGACAGGCACATATTGCAGTATCATGCGACCAGGGGGCCACGAACACGGCAGCTCACAGCGAGTTCTTTGGAGCCTCCGGGCTGACGATGGCTCGCAAAGAGGCCTTTGGGTATCAGTGAGCAGCGAAGCCATCGGCGTACCGATGTTATGCCTGCAGCATGATTATTGAATCTGAAAGACACGCCAAGGAACAAGTTGTTGTTGTTGCTGTGAGGTGCAGCCACGCAGCGTCAGGCTGAAAGCCACTTCCACGCTAGATCTTACGCTAGGCAATTCCGGCCGCGATAGTCACTAGCGGTAACGGCCCAGTGACCCGGTTGATGGTGTACCACCTCAATGTCTTATCGATCTGCATTTTAACAAATCCTTCAACGATAACCGTAGAAGTCCCGGACGCCCAGGTGTGTGCAGATTCAGAGGACTAGCTGAACACTGGAAGTCGCGCTGAGTTGATGATCGACACAAGAGTATGACAAAGAAAACGTTTTCTTCAATGGCAGTCCGCCATATGCGGTGTTTAGTGTGGCTTTAAAAGGGATAGCAGAAGTAGTGCATGAGAGGCGGTTCATTGCAACGGGCTCGTCTCATAAGACAAAGAAATTAGATTTGTGGAATAGTATTGGAACCAGGTCGGAGCGATCAGCGAGTTGATTCCCCATTCACCACAATACAACTCAACAGGAAATGCGTTGAAAACCGCCGTTGCTCCACCTCTGTTTGGAGAAGTCCGGAAATTTTGGCAGATCGAGCACCAGAAATTCTGCGTCGGAGAACTTTGCATACACGTTATCCTTCTCCATGATTTGTGCGTCTTGCCATGTCGCGAAAACAGCATCCCAGTACCGTCTCGGCTCTTCTTTCGCATGTCCGACATGCCCACTTTTCTCGAACAGCACTTCAGTGACAGGCATACCAGCGCATGCTGACTCTTCCAGATGCTCGTAGACATCCTGCCAAGCGATAAGCGTATCGCTTTTTGAGTAAAGATAGCAACGTGGTGCTGTGGGGTCGAAATAGATAGGATCATTGATACGCTTTCGAGTTCGACTGATGACGTTGTTCTCGTATCCTTTGATACCGGTGTACAATATCCATATACAGCCCAACACTACACTGACGAATAGTATAGCAATGTGACGCACAACCGGTATCTGAGGAAGTGATTTGTTGAGGGCCTCGCATAAGCGTAGATAGCGTGGGTGGCCTGGTGTGCTGTCAAGACACAAGGCTGAGACCGGAAGCCGTCTCTCGGTGAACCTGTAGTGCGCCTCTGCTAGCTCGCAGGCTTTGTTGCTTCCTCCTTCAGAGAAAACGTGTAGCAGTATCCCAGTATTGAACTCTTGAGCAGCCAGGTACCGGTAGCTGGATATGCGTTCGATGGCGGGTCTCATGCGCCACTGTTTGCGTGCGGAGTTTCTGAAGCAGAGATCTTTCGCGGAAGTCGTGATAACCATGATACGTGATGAAGGGAAAAGATTTCTGTATTCTGCTGTGTACTTGGCGATATAACGGTTCTGGGCTCCTGTCCATGTGCATAGCAGAATAAGTGACGGTGCCACACTATTTTGCGACGAGAAAGGTGTAGCACGGAATGGTAGCCGTGGATCATAAACCCATATGGAGGGAGCGATGAGCTCAAAGTCGGGGATTGTGTCGTTGGTAGTCTTATGGTTTGGCATGATACTCGTCGAATAGGTGGTTCCCGATGCGGAGATAAAGAAGTCCGAAGAGGCTGGTGACGATAGTGTGGCGGTTCTGAATACAATGCCACCTTCTTTGGTTGTTGATATGTCCAATGTAAAGAGATTGAAAGACTCTGTGTATTGTCACTGTGGCAAGAATTCTGAACAAAGCAACGAGATGAGAACTTGCAGGATCCAGCATGAACACATCGGGATACCGGAAGCCAACCGATACGCCATCAGAGACTTGTTGATGTCAATTGCGTACGCGTAGGGCGTTGGAAGTCGGACGGAAATTTCCATAGGATTGATCGGCCTTGCAGTGGACTTTCTTTAGCTCGCTTCATGTTTCCTATTCGGTTACTAGTCAGCGAGAGGGTACGGCGACCGACCATGGTCTGAAAGGAGAAAGGCTGTGCACGTTCTATCCTGCGAAACATACTGAAGCGCACACGGGTCTTGTCCCGGTACCGTTATTCAGTTGGGACGGTTCTCAATAGCAAAAAGCCCCTAGGCGAGGATCTCGGAAACGCTTGGTGTCCGTGAGGCTTATGCGCCCCTTCGAGTACGGCCCCCCCACATTCTTTTGGCAGGCCAGCCACATGTTGGACTGTGCAGCACAGCGGGAGTGCAGTGGTAGATGCGCTTCCCCGCTGCGCAAAGTCAAGGCCAACACTAGTTGCCGTGCTGACAATGAGCGACATGATTCGTCGAGCTGGTATAAGGCTTGGCTGAGGATACTATCTGACAGCATAGAAGTGGGTGCCAGATAGCCCCAGACACATCAGCTGCGCCTTGGGTCCTTCAAGTTGCCTTAGTGTGCGATTCAACGAAGTCGGGCCTCGACTGGCTCAGAGCACGTGTCAACGTAGAAGCCGGATCGCGCTGGCCGTTTGCAGCGATCATCAAAACAACCACCCGTGTCAAGATACGCCACGGCTGTTACCCTAAGGGGACCAAGTTGTTTTTTTCCCGTAGGTTTGGGAGAGCTCGTTCAGACATGCGGTCGGCCTGGGCGCGAAGGAAAAACAACGACATCGTGAATTAGTGCCACAATGTTCAATGCCTACTACGCAACTACAATCCGGGAGCTGCATATGTGTTTAGGTGAGCCTCGACCATAGAAGCGGGCGCTCGCTGTAAACCAATCTCCCAACCAGAGTTCGACTTCTGAAGCTAGATCGGCACCGGTCTTTACTGCCCAATCGACTCCGAGGCCACCCTATCACTTACTCTGTCTCCAAGAGAAGTGGCCTTTTGCCCAATCCTCGTTCCTCCTATTTCGCCCCCAATGACGGCCGGCAGTCATCCGAACGAGACGACCTTTGACAAGTGGGACTCTTCCTGCAGTACGCCCACCGATGAATACAGCGAGCCTGGTGGTGCGTGGAAACACGACCACATCAGGCTTAACACAGGTAAGCATATCGCACAGCAGAGCTGTACATCCGAACTCTTATATCACCGTACAGTAGTGTGCATGGCGCCTCGTAGTGCTATGGTGTCGATGGCTGAGTCCACAGCCCATAAAGTTCGCTTGTGTCCAATGCTGGGGGACTTTGGCACACCTCAGCATGAGTTCAGGCTTCCGAGGACTTTCCACTGACTGTTTTAGAACTAAAAGATTGGCAAGAATTCTCGAGAGACATTACAGCCTCGTCTGCCAAAGATCCAGCATCTCCTCACTCGCTGTGGATGACCGACAATATGTCCTTGGAGAACTTTGGAGGGAGAGGCGAGACTCAGATGCCCGATGTATGGAAGCCACAAAAGAAGGAGCTGGTAATCATGATCAGTCTAAGCTTCATATCATTGATGGTGGCGCTGGATGCCACGATCCTAGTCACGGTACTACCGGTCAGTCATCCTCTTGCTCAGTGCCGTAAGGAAGTTCTGACATACTCCACAGGTAATAGCACAAAAGCTTGATGGCACTTCGGCTGAAGCGTTCTGGACGGGGACATCGTACCTCCTCACCTCTGCCATCTTCCAGCCGGTCATCGCATCGATATCCGCTGTCTTCGGCCGGCAACAGCTCCTCATCACCTCGCTCCTCTTCTTCACAGTCGGTAAGTCTGAATGCCATTCTGTGTCGTGGATTGTCGCTAACCATGCCTCTACAATCCAGGTACGATACTATGCTCGGTCGCAGACAATTTCACTGAGCTGCTCGGAGGAAGATGCATCCAAGGAATTGGTGGTGGTGGGATTATAACGTTAACACAAGTCATCTTTTGCGACATCGTGCCGCTGAGACAACGCCCGAAATACTTCGCGATGGTTCTCGGATGCTGGAGCATAGGGTCCATCATCGGACCCGTAGTTGGTGGTAAGCTTGTGGAAAGCGCATCTTGGCGATGGGCATTCCACATCAACTATCCATTCTGCGCTATCGGCTTCGCTGTTGCGATCTTGTTCGTGCGCCTTGACGCGGTGGCGAAACTCACGTTCCAGGAGAAGCTCAAGCGGGTGGATTGGCTGGGCGCAGTACTCTTCATTGGCAGCATGACCAGCCTGTTGATTGGAATCTCTTGGGGCGGCATCCAGCATCCCTGGGACTCAGTTGCGACTCTTGCACCTATCATCGCGGGGATGACAGGAATCGTCGCGTTCTTCCTGTGGCAATGGTACAGGAAAGAGCACACCCTATTGCCTTTGGCAGTGTTCGAAAGCTGGAGCGCAATCGCCGCTTTTTACAACGCGCTGATCAATGGCCTACTCGTAAGTTCCTATCCAGTTGTCACCCGTATACAAGCTCACATATCAAGCTCTTCACGACCCTGTACTACTGGCCATTCTACGATATGAGTGTTCGCGGGAGATATCCTACCCAGGCGGGTATTGACATGCTACCGGTCGTCCTCCTCACGGTTCCCAGTTCCGTTATTGTTTCGATATTGACGACGCGTCTTGGACGATTCCGATGGGCGATTTGGGGTGGCTGGATGGTTACGACACTTGCATGCGGGTTGCAGGTTATGCTCGACGTAGATTCAACAACTGTTGTCACGTCAGCGCTTCTTGCCGTACTTGGTATTGGCATGGGAATGGTACTGACAAGTCTCAACGTCGGTATTCAGGCCATTTCCAAGCCAGAAGATGCAGCAATGGCCGCGAGCATGTACGGCTTTCTCCGAAGCCTGGGTATGCCCATCGGTGTCGCCGTAAGTTGAGCCTTCATCCGACCTCCTTTCCCAATGCTGACTCCTTCAAGCTCGCAGGGTCGGTCTTCTCCAACTCCATGTCCGACAAGCTTTCAGAGCTAGGACTGACCACATCGATCGCTCACGACTCTGAGCAATACATCTTCGCCTTGCGCAAAATGGCGGACTCTCCGCAGAAAAGTGCCATTCTTTCTTCGTACATGAGAGGGTTCGATTCGGTCTTCGTCATGGTCACAGGTCTCTCAGCTACTGCGCTCATCGTCAGCTTTATGATCAGAAAGTTCAGCATGGACAAAATACTGGTTGCGCAATTCTCCGCGAAGTGAGTCGCGTTTGCCTAGGCGGTCACGCGATTCTCCCCGGGATTGGACGAGCTTCGTCTTTTCATGTACATACACAGTAGGGTATTCAGACGATACCATCAGAAGACAGGTTGACAAAGGTTGACGCGTACGCTTCCAAACTGGAGCTTGTGTGTCGTGGTTGAGTCAACGATGCAGCGCGGTGTCCAGCGCGTCATCTGAGGGGCTAGGCCCACGTAATCGCGCTGCCTCTGGAACGCGCCAACGCGGCGTAACCGTTCCTCAGCATGCATCACCACCACTACAACCAACACCGTTGCTTCAAACACGTCTGCCAAATGCACCCTCTATCAGGATAATGCTAATCAGACGCGTGTCGTGACATACACTGTCCCTCTCTTTACCCTGCCAATAGATTTGACACTTATGAAGCCGACGAGCTTCGCAAGCGAGGAAGAATGCAGCACCTGCATGGTACGTCCATAGGGTCAAACACGAAGATGACATGCCAATGTACTAAGCTTTGCAGCCAAGAGATCCGGATCACCACTTCAGAAAGCTCATTGACATTCTTCTATTCACTATGATACGGAAATGACTGTAAGGTTACCGAGTCCATCGAACCAATCGCACTGAGACTCTTGGAACCTGGAAAACACTCTATGGAGCCTAGCAATAGTCGCCAATGTTGTAACTGGGGAAGACGTGGCTGGTTCGGCAGGCCGGGCTGGCACCTTTGACGTACAGTTTGGTCGCTGATATTGCATGTCAGCCTCTTCGCAGAGCCTCGTTATGGCTCGCGACTTACTGTCCACTGGGAGATTCTGGCTCGGCTGTCTCACGATAGTCTGGCTCCTCTCTGCTGGCGTAAGATCGTTCTCGCACTGGATTTGTTCCTGGCCACCATTCACAGTGGTACTGCCAGTCCAGAGATCGATATGGTTGATGCGCGGGCTAGCCTTCCAGTCGGTGTCGCACTGAGCGCAGAAGTCCTCGAAGCGCAAGTACTTTTTCGTGTACGGATCGTATATGATCTCACACTGGTTGAACTCGCCAGGAGCAGAGGCAAAGGTCAGAGGGTCGGCATAGGTGCCCGTACCGCCAGCCTTGAAACCACGGCCGCAGTCGTAGGCAGTCGCCGGACCTGGAGGGTCATTATCGGGGTACCTGAGCGCTGTTAGTTGGGAATACTTAGCCAGGGCTTTCTCCTATCAACATGCCCGTAGTAAGTATGGGTGACCTTGGTCACTTTGGTGCAGCCGAAAGCCGCAAGGCTAAAGGACGATAGTGCAACGAGTACTGAAGCGCGCATGATGATGGCTATTCTTGATATGATTCTTTCCGTGAGCCTTGGATTGATCTGAGGACTTTCTCGAGCTGATCGGACAGACTTTATACTCCTCCTCACACCAAATGTCGGTGGAGACCTGACGAAAAGGCTGTATAGCCATTTCTCTCCTCGACATTAGTTCTGACAACCAAATTCCATTTTTGGACGAGGCTCTGAATAAAATGAGGGCGCATTTGCTACAATTAGAAAACGACGATCCGATGCCAGACAAGAGTGGCGGGTCGGGGGTCCAAGATCGCTCTTCCGCTCGTATTCTACGGCCTTGGTTGTAAGTTGCCTGCTTCGTCACGATGTGTTTGCTCACATCATGCATAAGGCTGACGAAGCTGAACAGATGACATGACATTAATTACTGCGAACCGTCTCCGCGGGGGAAAGGCTACGTCGACTAAAGCCGGGAGCGTGCCGTGTCGGGGCCAACCGCTGCGGGAGCCAATGAACACGCATCTCATGGGGTTGGTGGCGCATTAGTTCGGTATCACGGCATCCTGATTGAGCGCCGGATGCAGCGTCGTCTCTACAGAACTGCCTTGTACGGCTCGAGTTCAGCTCTCGGGCTGAATCCTCGCCTACGTATGTGTGCTTCCCCGGACTACGATAGGCTGTCAGCAACAGGGGTGATCAGGCTGGCTTATTTCTTTGCAGCGATCATTTCTTATCGCATACTGGACCTGTGAAGATGGAGCAACTTTCTGGATTCAGACAAGTGAGCCGCATTTACGAGCAATATGCTTCCACCCACCTCTCGATTCTCCTGCTGCAACGCTTCCGGACTCAAGCAAGCCATCAGCGGCACTCGTGTCAAGCAAGCCCTTTTCACTTCGCACCATCATGGCGTATTCGAGCTTCAAGTCTTTGATGACCTTCAGCCTTGTGCCTATCGCTTTTCTTCTTCAAGTTGGTTCTAGCTCGAGAATTGCGACGTTCACAGACAGCCAGTGCAAAAACGCCTTCCAGAGCCTCGACGCGGAGAATGGCTATGTAAGTTTCACTATACGAGCTGCATGAGACATACTGAACGTTTGCAACCAGCCCAATGGTACTTGCACGAGGCTTGCGGACCAAGGCAAATACGGAAGCTTCCAAGTCGTCGGACTGGACCCAGGCTGCAGTGGTAAGAGCGAAGTCCTGAACTTTGCGAGGAGTTCCAGTCGTTGACCATATCAGCTACGATTTACGGAGCCGATAGCGAAGAATTTGTGCCATGCTCATCGACAGTCCTTCAATTCACGAGCATAGGGGATTGCCACAATTCGTCCTTCGTCTACTACAGCATCGACTCGTGTACACCACCTAGCGAAATATCGTCATCGTCCCGCTCTGCAACGCCATCTGCGACACCATCGACGTCTCCGTCTTCGACGCCGTCGCCTAGTGTAGCAAGCAAGCCTCGCAAGAGCAACACTGGTGCTATAGCTGGTGGTGTAGTCGGCGGCGTATGCGGGCTCGCTCTCATCGCTGCCGCCGTCTTTCTACTTCTACGACGGAACAAAAAGCCTGGCCAACCACCTGAAGCTCCCGCCGATGAGCGACGAGAGGTTGATGGAAGGAGCGCAATGGTCGAAATGCCACACCAAGGCCCCAAACATGAGATGGACGCGAAGAACATAGCCCCACAGGAGCTCGGTGACAAGAAGAGTGTGGATCTACCCCCGGTCGAGCTTCCAGGCGACGATGCTGCTCGACATTCCCAACATATAATCGACTCTCAGCTTACTGCCAGTGAGAAGCGCTGAGATATCGGGAGACAACTCTACAAGAGCCGGTAGTATGAGTCGAGAGAGGATGCGGAGGTAGGAAGAATTTGGTAGCCCGTTTGTCTACTCTCATTACGCTAGGGCTGGCCCTATGTACTGTCTAGATACGATTTCGGAACCTGGCCTCTTAGTTTCATTCTTCTATTGTACCTGCTACTCCGAAGTGTAAGATAGAATGCGTGTCAGTATGCCGTCCAGGAATCTACAATGTCATTTGAATTGCCCTTGGTCCTTATTTGGGGGTGCTGTATAGTAGCAACGTTACTGCACTCGGCTCACAAGTTTTGTTGCGAGACTTGAAGATACTGTATGTTGATGAAGACTGTCCATTGCAGTCACGATGATACCAACTCCTCAAACTCCATACAGAAACATTGGATAGTTATCCAAACCCACTCGTATCATCTATGTAGGTCTTTTGAAAGGATGTGCCTCGGTATTCAATACCCACTCATCCAAGCTAATCACATCTTCCTCTGCAAACAGCAGGTAGAAGTACTTCAGTGTCTCCGCTAACCAGAAACTCTCCATCTCGTCGCTGAGTTCGGGCACTAGCTTGGTAACGTCGTCAATGGCCGAGTTACCGTACTCAGTGGTCGTGTGTTGCTCAATGGCAAGGAACATGCGCCAACCTGCGTCGCGCCAGTGACGATCGCCGGTTATGCGGTACATGTACCAGACGGACTCTATCGCTTCGGGGCTAGAAAGATGTTAGATATCAAGCTCAGATACATTATGGGAGTCAAAGACTTACCGGAGAATGTAACTCTTTGACCCGATCGTTGTAACGCCGGGCGGTAGACGACCCTCTTGAATCCTGTTCTGGACGAAGTCTTTGTGGTCCAGGACTGGCTGCGGCGAGTAGACGTATGGGAAGTTTGGCAAAGTCAGATCAGGCTGCGGCGCAAGTTCCGCAATGTTCAGTGCAGGTTGAACTTTGGTTGGCGGACCCTCGCCTTCCTCAGACTCCCCACCCATAACCGATTCGTGATCTTGCAGGGCGCTCGCAGAAGCAGACGGCATGTGTGCAATTTCCACATCATCCACGAGCCCGGCGAGTTGACGCTTATCTAGCGTATCAGCGAATACCATGGTAGACGTGGCCTTGGCTTCAACTGCAGCAGCTGGGGTAGGTGTAGGTAGTGCGGTCATAGCAGCCAGCTGCGCTTCGTACCACGATGAAGCAGAGTGAATCTGCGACTCGTATACTTTGCGCTGCTCTTTGTAGCTCTCCATTCGAGACTCGTACCGTGGGTCGATGTATTCCCAATAAGCAGTCTCGTTCCACGCACAGTCCTTCCTGTCCTCACAAGGGGCAACCTGGAACGACTCCGGCATGATGCCGGTTGGTGTCATGCTGTAACTCCAGACGCAGCCCTCCGTCAGCTTCTTCGCGATCTCGAGATCATCAGGGCGATCAAATAGCTTTGCGCCCATGCCAAACATGCCACCGGCAAAACAGGTGAGATGCGCGTTTTCAGCGGTAAGGTCACCGATTTTAGCATCGTCAATACCAGACGGGACATTCAATTTGCCGGAGAACAGAACGTCTTCCCCTTTCGGAAGCATCGGTCGGAAAAGCAAGTGCTTCTTGACAACGTCCATCGACTGTTCGTACATGGACCGGTACTTCTCGATCTGACCACCTAGGAGCAAGTACTGTTTTGGTAGATATTCGTATGTAGAGTCTGACATGCCGCCAAGCGTGAACTCTTCGCGGCCATAGCTGGAGCTCGATGTGAATCCTTGGGGTATGCACTCTGGGGGTGTCGGCCTGGTGCTGGAGGCAGATGAGGTCGAAGTGGGCCCCTGGGCATTGAGCGCCCCCTTTGGTGGCTCAGATCCATCGACATCAAGCTGTCGCCTTTCCACCGGACTACTGTCCCAGTTCTTGATTTGCGCCTTCCCGGCCGTTCCAGGGACTATAGACTCTTCCTTTGCGCCCGAGTCGACTGGGGAATCGTCTGACGCAAGCATGACTGGCTCTGGCAAATCCAAAGGCACGTACTTCTTGCCGTCCGGAGATAGTTCCTCGGTGGGAGAAGGCGTAGCCGGATCGGCCTGGGTCGATAGCTGATCATGTAGGTAATCTGCTGGAGCTTTGAGAGGCTCTTGAGGAGGCAAATCGATGTATTGTCTCCCACACCCGGAAGCGTCCAGGTATGTAGGCCACATCCCGGGGAGTTGAGTTTTGCCTTGGAATTCTTCGAGATGATCCGTGATGCGCGCAATAGCATCGTAGTATTTGTGCTCACCCGTAAGCTGCGCAAGTCGGGTGAATTCCATAGAGAGGGAGCCTATCTCGGCAAGAACAACGTGTGAACTGGCGCGGTGCTGTTGGGATGCAAAATCGGGTCTCCAATAATAGTATGTCTCTGGCATGCGGTTCGGTGTGTCAAAGGCGCTGATGAGAATTTCGGCAAGCTCCACTGCCTTGCTTAGCAGGTTCTTGTACTTCTTTTCGCTCAAGTCGTAGGCAGCCAGCAGCCCACCGAGATAGCGAATTGTCGTCTCGAACAAGGGAATATCTGCGCGTGGGGTGGTGGTGAAATCGATCTTGTCCACCGCTTTGACTGCCTCTTCGAACTCGTCTTTCAGTCCCATGATCCACAGAGTATCCAAGGCGTCGACCAGCGTTGCGCCCCAGTGTGCGAAAGGATCTCTGAAAGTGCCCGACTGTGGCCGTAGCTCATCGTGGAGCCAGGCGTTCGCCTTGTATCCTTCCCATGACTTCTTTGCCACACTTCTGATCTTATCCAGCTTTGCAATCCTGTCAACCTTGGTTATGTCATCTTCCTCCTTGAATTTGGCTTGTATCTTTGGTATGGTTTTGGGCGTGCCCGATGGCAGCTTGATGAGCGATTCGGGGGCTACGGGGAAATGCTCCGGAAGCTTCGTCCAGTGGATCGCATCGATGATCGATGATGGTTCTAATGCAGGGTTCGCGATAGCGGGCTGGCCGTGAGGCTGCGGTCGGATGGGTGTAGGGATAGAGGGCTTCTGCTGCTGCTCTGTGACAGCAGGGCTCAATGTCGACGATGCAGCCGGAGTCTTCACGGGAGGTGGCGTCTGAAGCGAATGCGACGTGCTGGCAGCGGGCACATCCAGCTTCAGACTCCTCGTCTCGTGCGCCACAGCAGGGCGCGGCTTCGTGTCCGCCTGCGGAGCCTCCTCAGCGTCGCCCTTCAGGCCGGCTGCCCCAACCGCATTGGATGCGGCTTCTCTCCATGCTGCGGTCGAGCCCCCAAATTTGTATAGCGCTAGTACAGCAATGACAGCGAAGACTAAAAAGGCGCGGTAACGTCGATATCGAAACATGGCCCGAGGGAGTGTGTGGAATCGAAATGCGGGTATCGGTTGCGCTGCGTCGCCGGATAGGGAATGAGTGTGGAAGGAGCGTATGGTATGACTACGTTGTCACTGCCATCGGAGCGCGAACGAGGGGGAAGGAAGCAAGAGTTCGAGCTACCAGCCAGCGAGTGAACGACAGTGGCTGTTTTGGCCGTCTTGTTTCCAACAGGCTTGGCATGCACGCCCTGGAGATCTATTGATGGGTCTGTTGTAGATCTCTCGCACGCCAAGTGCATCGCTGATTCAGAATATGTAGACATGCAAGTACAGTACAAGGAGTCTTGAGACCTGTCTTCCCACAAGACACGTATTCATTGCTGTCGCTACACATTCAGCACTCTCCCAACTTCACGATGCCCTGCGCTACCGAGGCCATGCCCCCGCACCAGAGCAGCATCCGTCCTAGCCGAACGCTAAATTTAAGCTTAAATCACCCTGGTCGGCATGGGAGGATAGGGGTCCAGTATTGCCCAGGTGGGAATCTTTGCACGTGTTTCAGCGTGCAGAACCCATCCCTCCCTCGTGAACGAAGTCTCTTTACGCGACGACTTGACAAGTAGCATGTCTTGACTCTGAAGAAGAAAGCAGAAAATAAAACACATTCACTCTCCACAGAGCTAGTTTGGCCATGTGACGTGGTCGTATTATTTTAATCTATTTAGACAGTCGGCATGCAACACCCGCGCGGATCAAGTTGTGACCCACGATGTAGCCTTTCCTCCAGCTGTCCGCTTGTTCTGAGCTTCTATGTGGCTAGAACGGTGCGCCGGCAAGAATGCTGCGGTGGCGTATCTGATCGTCCAGAGATAATGCGACGTGATTATTGATCCTCGCCGCCAGGTCCAGGTTGTCGTCCCTGTTCATCAATTAGCTTCAGCCATCGCATAGCACGTGCTTCTACTCACCATTTGTCGTGCCTTCAGCATCTCGTCGCATAGCAGCAAGTTTGATGCGATACCGGTGGCAGACGCTATGGCGTTACGCAGAACTCGGAATGAATCGAAGACACCTTCTTGGGTCGGGTCCATAGCCTCTCCGGTTGCAAGGTTCAGACCAACAACATTACCCTCGGCATGCTCGTCTTGCAGTGCAGCCACTGTCACCTAGTAAGTACAGTTCGACGAAGGGAGGCAACGCGATACTTACGTGAGTCTTGGATATCATGACCTGAGTTGGCTGCCAGGGTCTTGGGAATGACGAGCAGAGCGTCCGCAAAAGCTGAGACACCCCACTTTGCTTTACCCTTGACCGTCTTCTTGAACTGTTCGCTCTCAAGATGAGCCGCGCATGCAACTTGGAAAGCACCTCCGCCTGGTACGACGCTTCCGTCGACGATCATGTTGTACACACTCCTCAAACCGTCGCGAACGGCGTCCTTGATCTGAGCGATAGTGTGCGTATTTGGGCCCTTGATGAGTAAAGTGACGGACTTTGGCTCCTTGACATCTTCCTGTTCGCTGTAAGTAGATGCCTCTTCTGACATTACCAGATCCACTTACGATGAATGTGTACTTCTCCTCACCCAGCTGGTGCTCGTAAACCAGACCTGCCCATCCGAGGACGTCGGGTGTCATGTCGTCTACGCTGTTTTGTGACGTACCGCCGCAAACTAACTGGAGACGCTCCATGTTCCTCCTCTTCGCCCTCCTCAGTGCGAAGATTCCGTTCTTGACAAGGACGTCCAAGCTGAGCGGATCAATACCCTTCTGGTTTATTATCACGAAGCCCTTCTTAGGGTCGTCTCCGCAGACTTCCTTCTTGAGCTCAACAATCTTCCTCAGCTTCTCGTCCACGAAGCGTCGCTCACTCTCGACGAGCTTCTCCCGCTGTTCTGCGCTCGAGTAGTAGAAGCCAGAGTTGATTTCAGACTTCTCGTACTCTAAGCTGACGTTGAGAGTCAGGATGTATGCGTTCTCTACCCTCTTGGCCATGTCCGGATGCCTTGCGCCGTGATCCAGAGCAAGACCTCGGATGAGCTGTGTGTCTGCGGCGGTGCGATGTTGCATGGTCATGATCTCAACCATGTGCAGATCGGGCTTCGCGGGCGCTTGGTAGATGGCCAGGACGGCGTCGACGATATCGGGAGTCAATTGTTCGGCGAGCGAGCTGTTGATCTTGGTGGATAGCGACGTTCTCGCGACAGAGAGGAGAAGTTCGCGGTCGACTTCTTTGGTGAGCTTGAACTCATCAAGGAACTGTACGTGGTCAGCTAATCTTCACTGAGCCAGCTTTCCAATGTCTGTACCTTCAGTGACTCCGTCTTCGCGATGTCGTAACCATCTGCTATCACTCGTGGGTGGAGACCCTCGGCGATGTAGCGATCAGCCTGCTTCAGCAGCTCTCCAACCAACAGTACCACCGATGTTGTTCCATCGCCTGTGATCTCATCCTGCGCTGTTGCTGCTCGTGCAATCATAACCTGGCTTGTTTGAGTCGCGATCCGAGAAGGAATGGGGTAGAACGTACGGCAGTGGGATTTTGGATTTGCTGGAATGCGGTTAGCTTTTGCAGATACTGTTACAGGGCGGTCTCATACCATTTCTTTGAGCAGAACGCTTCCATCTTTTGTGAGCTTGATCTAGAGAGATGGTCAGACGTGCCATATGTATTGTTCGGGTGGTCGTACTCCTCCGGCGCCATCTACGAGCCTGTACTGATTAGCCTCCTGCCTGAAAGACTGATTGTTGATGCTCACATCTTCAGTGTGCCGCGGGGTCCCAGGTTGGATGCAAGCACCTAATACCAGAGTCAGACGGGCTCATATCTTTACTCAGGACATTCCATACCTGCTGCAGGCCCTCACCAGCCGAGATGTTTACACGGAGAGCTTCCCCGCGCCTCTGTGCCTTGTTAGCGGTGTCTCTGCGCTGCGAAGAAGCGGCGTACCCTCGACTCGGCCTTGGGGTTGAGTAGTTGTGCGGCCGACATGGTGAACAGAGTCTATACGGGTATCGAACAGTGCAGTAATCAAGCAAAGTGTGTGGCGGGGCAAGATGCAGTTTCCGCGTGCCTGTCGCGTCCCTCTTCTCTGAACATTGAATTCTGAGCGGGCGGCCTGCTAGCGTCGTTGGAGCTCGGACCCCGAACGCAAAAAAGTTCAATTGGAAGCTGCGACCTTCCATCGCGACCGACCACCTCCCACAGCCGAACATTCCAGCCCGTCGCGCACGAAAATCGCAATATCTGCGCGCCACCAGCTAACGCCACGATGAGTGTAGATTATCTGCTACACGAAAGCCCCGTCGGCTATGCCGTCTTCAAGGTCATCCTCCAGCCCGACACCATTGGCAGCCGCCTCGCCGAAGTGCAGAAGGCCGTGCAAGACCTCGATAAATTTGGAAAGACGGTAGAGCTCGTCGGCCTTGCGCCGTTCCAGGGAACCCAGGATGCGCTCTCCGAGATCAACGATGTCTCAGAAGGCATCATGTCCGACTTCCTGCGGGCCACACTCGAGACGAACCTCCCCAAGGCTGGAAAGAAGAAGACCATCACTCTCGGAGTCAGCGAGAGGAACTTGGCGGGTAGCATCAAGTCTGCCTTCCCCCACCTCGCCTGCGAAACCAGCGACACCTCTGAAGTCGTCTCTGATCTGCTCCGTGGCCTGCGCCAGCACAGCGGCAAGCTGATCAAGAAGCTTCAGCCGGGTGACATTGACCGTTCCATTCTCGGTCTGGGACACGCCTACTCCCGTGGAAAGGTCAAGTTCAGGTATGTCTCAGGATGAAATGCGCGCGACCTGTATACTGACTCGCAGCGCAGCGTTCAGAAGCAGGACAACCACATTATCCAGGCGATCGCAACGCTCGACCAGATCGACAAGGATCTTAACACCTTCTGCATGAGGCTGAGGGAGAACTATGGTATTTTCCTCCATGTCTGAAGACTTGGAACAGCTGCTAATCTGGTAATTCTTCAGGCTGGCACTTCCCCGAGCTCGCCAAGATTGTCAACAGCAACGAACAATATGCCAAGGTCGTCTTGCAGATTGGCGACAAGTCGCGCTTGAGCGATGAGGACCTCCACGAGCTCGCTGCTGTCGTCGATGACGACGAGAGTGTTGCGCAAGCAATCATCAACGCTGCGAGAACCTCTATGGGTCGCGATCTGTCTGCAGCTGACATGGAGATTGTTATGGCTTTCGCAAAGAGAACTGCTTCTCTAGCTGCCTACCGCAAGCAGCTCAGCAACTACCTTGGAAGCCGCATGAACCAGGTTGCTCCTAACCTGGCTGCCCTGATCGGTGACACCGTCGGTGCGCGTCTTATCTCCAAGGCTGGTTCTTTGACCAACCTTTCGAAATACCCTGCCAGTACCGTTCAGATTCTCGGTGCCGAGAAGGCTCTTTTCAGAGCTCTCAAGACCAAGGGAAACACCCCCAAGTACGGTCTGATCTACCACAGTTCGTTCATCGGCCGCACTGGTCAAAAGTCAAAGGGAAGGATCTCGCGTTTTCTTGCCAACAAGTGCTCCATCGCCTCCAGAATCGACAACTTCTCTGAAACTCCAACATCCAAGTTCGGTGAAGCTCTCAAGCGCCAGGTCGATGAGCGCATTGAATTTTACGCGTCCGGTGCCCCTCCTGCTAAGAACGCGGCGGTCATGCAAGCTGCCATGAACTCGGTTCTGGCTGACATTGGCATTGAAGACCCCACCGCAACTGCTACCGAGGATGTTGAGATGGCTGATGGTGTCACCGCAGCTGCCACTGAGCAGGCTGTGCGCAAGGAGAAGAAGGACAAGAAGAAGTCCAAGAAGTCGGGTGACGACGAGGTTTCCGAGAAGAAGTCCAAGAAGGAGAAGAAGCGAAAGGCCGGGGACGAGGAGGATGGCGAAAAGAAGAAGAAGAAGAAGAGCAAGGCGTGATGATCTGCCCTTGCGCAGCTGTACTCATACCCTTCGCGCATTCTGTATCGGCGTTTTATGATGTGTCGGTGTTTCTGGAGTTGATTTCTGTACTAGTGGAGAGGATTGGATCTGGGCTATGAGTCTCCACACGCCGTTCACGAATGGTGGACGGCTCTGTATATCTCGAGCTGTCATGAAAGTTACAAAAGCATGTTCTACTATAATTTGAGCCTAACGTGATGCTGGCAGCGTTCGCGTATCTAGAGCCGACCAGGGTGAGGCGTTCCTGAGAGGCCGACCTATGAGGGACCCCTGCAAGAGATCGGCACATCAGCCACATGCAACCGAACTGCAGGACAGCCGTGTAGAACGACCATCTATAGAATACTACGTGGTGAACGACGGCATAAGCTGCAAATGTTTGCGCATCACTGCCAGAGAGCAGAAGTCGTCCCCAATAGACGCAGGTGCTCTTTGTGGCGATGCGCAGATACGCAGGGCAATCAACGTCAGGCAGCGGCTAATGCGCCTCTTTGTACGTCGCATGTTCACGGTGCAATGGAAGAGATGGACCACGATTTGTTTGCTTGTTACGAGGAGAAGAGAGGCAACTCGGCATCGCAGCAGCGTCGACGCAGGACGGTGCGGCAAAGGGGTTGTTGCTGCACGTACAGGCCGTGGCGGCGGCCATGGAAGTGTCAATATGTCATGTTTGATACGCCTCAGACCCGACACAGCAGCCGGCATAGACCCAGGGTTCATTCACAGTGGGCAGCCCCGGACTCGTCGCTGCTCTGGCGTAAACTGTTTTTCTGTTCTAGGGCTCGTCGTAACCCAAGCTTTGGCCCGCTGCTGTCCCAAATCGCTCGAATGCCTACTTGAAGCCCTGAACCCCCCGAGCACGACGGAGGCCGTCTTTCGCACTTTCTCTTCCTCTATTGTTCTCTCTCTTTCCTGTACAATTTTCTAACGCTGCAACTACCTTTCCATCGATACAGCTCTTGCGGCGGCGGCTGCCATCAAACTCTCGTTAGGGATCGAAACTTGGTGTTCCTTGCCGTGCATCAGACGCTCTTTAGACATCTCCCGCGCCGGCTCTCGGCTGCACCTCGACTTTGGTGTTCTCGCAAGCCATTGCAGTAGTCTGCTATCCACGCTTTTTCTGGTGTTGAGTCTACACACGCGCTCAGCCAGCACCAGCGCCCTGAATCTGCCTGCGCGCCTCCGCTGCTCACATCGGGGAATTATCTCGACCTTTTCTGTTGTCGTCTGCACTAGAAGCGCCCCGGTGCTCTTCTGGGGATTGTATCGACCTAGTGTTCGGCGCCATGGCCGACGATGCATCTTCGCCGGGCAGTCTAAGCTCGCCCCCGCACTCGCCTGAGGGCACTCCGACAGCAACTGTCCGCGCAGCTGCAGGTGGTGTTGGTGTTGGAACTAGCACGCCAACCCCTGCAAATGCATCGCCAGCTCCACGCGGCCTTACTGCGAACGGCCAGCCACGCAAGAAGCCTGGTCCGAAACCAAAGGCCAAAGACCCAAGTGCACCAGAGCCAGAAAAGAAGACAAGAAAGCCCCGTAAGTCGGAGCCCAAGGACCCAAATGCCGCGCCTGCGCCACGGAAGAGGAGGACAAAGGCATCGCTGGAGGCTCAGGCACAACCAGCTGCACAGATCGTCGACGAGAAACCGCCTGTGCAGCTATCACCCATACCACAGACTGGGCCCAGTGAATCCGTCCCTGCTTTGCAAGCCGAGCAACCGCCTGCAGTCGCGCAGCCAACCCGTGTGTTGAGCAATCCCGAGCCGACTCTCCACAGTAACCCAAACCTCTCCCATATCAGCGTTGCGCCATCCACACCACGGCCATCTAGTTCAGGCCAAAGATATGATCCTATCCGGGGCGACACCTTTGAGTCAAAACCGCAGCCTCCAGCAAGCGCCCCTCCGCCGCCTGTTTCACCCCCGATCAACCACCGTGCGAGTGCGTCACCTTCCATCACAAGTCTCATTGACCCGCCGTCTGCCAGCAACTCCTTCTATTCACATCCTGCCAAGCTTCAGCAACAGGCATCTATCACATCCGCACCCGTGTCACCTGCCGCCTTCTCCACGCGACCAGCGTCGGTCCTTCCTTCTCAAGACTACTCACCTCAACTCCAACAACAGCAACCGCAAACATCACTTCAAAACCAGCCTCAGCCGTATCCCACTGCATCATCAGGCCCAACTCCCATGGACATTGACACCGAGCCCAGTAAGCCAGCATCCGTCCCAATGGCAAAAGAAAATTCCACAAACTCCGGTACCCTCTCACAATCCAATGCTCCCACTCCACCCGCCAAAACCGTCCGCCAGAAAGAGGCCCCACCACCGCTGCCTTCCGGTAGCGGCCTCTTGTCAGGAACGCCCTTCGGTCCTGTTGCCAACGCCAACGGCACTTCTGAGACCCAAGGCACTAACATCTACCTTACTTTCGACCTGAAGGGACGCGAAAACGTCACCATTAACTTTGCGCAAGAGGTTGAGAGGAAGTACGGCTTCGCTGCTCTGCATCCTCGCATCGCCGCACGAAAAGAGCGCCAGCGTCAGATCACGGCAGCGGGTGCAGCACTCGAGCGGGCTGCAGGTGGGGGCTCAAACGACGATCAGTCTGTCGACTTATCGGAAAACGAAAGCAACGTCGAGATGGGCGGCATGGACGATGAGACTTCGGCCAAGGAGAACGGAGGCAAGAAGCGACGCAAGCGCAAGCAAGAGGATTACGACAAGGAGGACGACTTCATCGATGATACTGAGCTGGCTTGGGAACAACAAGCGCTCATGGCGAAAGACGGCTTCTTCGTCTACAGTGGCCCACTCGTTACCGAGGAGAAGCCAACTGTGGAGAGGTACGTGACCACCACAACTTCAGACCAGACTAAGCTAACATTGAGTAGGGCCGATGGCACCGTTCGACGTGGACGTGGACGTGGACGTGGCGGCACCGTACGAGGCGACGCGTCAGGTCGTGGTAGAGGGCGTGGAGGCGGTCCAGGTTCTCGTGGTGGTTCTACTGTCCGCAAGCCCCGCGTTACTAAGGCTGATCGTGCACAAATGGAACAGGAGAAGGCAGCTCGAGAGTCTATGGCTAAAACCCTGACCAACATGTCTACTCACGCCGGCCAGGCTAGCGCCATGTAGCACACCGGCCTTCGCCAAACGGTCAACCCTGAGTACGGTCGGGTGTGTCACTTTGACTATCATTCGCATCAGGAACCCCAGCATGGGCTTCCATTTCCTGTTCGATTTCCTGTATTGTTTAGTTATCTGTAAGATACCGTTGGCTAGGCAGATGGCTCGGTCGACACCGCAATAGCCACCCAGCCAGCAGGTCATCAAGTCGGAGGGCGTTCGTGTAGGCATTACTTTAGCCGGCGTTATTCTCACGACGGTTCATAGTCGTTTTCAAGACCATAGAACTATTACTCCAAAATCAGGATTACTTTCTATTGCTGTTTGTGAGGTTCTCTCTGTGGGATCGTTGTCAAGAGTGATTCGGGCATAAGACATGCGCGGACAGGAATCTAAAGCTCTAACCGCATCTCGGGCGCCGCACTCTCTCAGTGAGGGCTCGCTGCGTTTGTTTGACCTTAAGCGGTGAGTGCGGCTCCTGCCTTCTGTCCAGCTGCTCTTACCTCAAGCACTTCTAGGTCACGCTCGCGTATACCATCTTGCACACCACGCTCACAAAGATTACTACCTCCCCGTTCGTGGTCTCAACCAGTTCCGGTATCTCATCTCTATTGCACAACTGTTACTCAGTCTATACACTGAAGGCGTTCCGAGCAATACAATAGGTGATTAGTAAAGTATCATGGTCGGCCTGGCAGCTTACTACACCCCTCTACCCGTCGACGTAGCCCTCAGCGAGCACTCACGCAAGTTCTACGATGGGACGTACAAATGGGATTCAGAAGGCTTCACCGATGACGCCGGAGGTAAGTGCGATGTACAACCTCGCGAATGCTTCCACGACTGACTAGTCCAGTTTATCGCGAATTCGACTGCTACGACCCTGATGCTCGTGCTCCCACACCCTTGCCACGGCTGTGCTTGAGCGACGACGATGAAGAGACTGGTACTGTGGAAGAGAAGATCCACGATGGAGAATACGAAACCGAGAGAATGGAAGAGGACCCTGAAATCTTCACGTTCGCATCAAATGTCAAGAGCGCGGGTGGCGTTATCACTTTACGACGTGATGAGCTATTTCGTGGTCATGCTGATAGAGAGCATCTCATTGGCAAAATGGAGAGTGCTTTGATCGAAAGCAGGTACGTACCTTATTAAAGCACGTCAAACACCCGATCCACGCAGCTAGGAGCCTACACGAGGGACAAAACTCCACTGTCGCGCGTTTTGACACCATTACAGGCTCACAGCCAGCGCAGATAAGCTAACTTGAACAACAGATCAAAGAAGGTACACTTGACTCTGGAAGAGTGCTGCGGCGTGTGCGGTATACCCGAACACCTCAATCCCGTTGAAAAGTCGCCAACAAAACTGAAGATCAAATTCGTCACGCCTTTGAAAGCAACCAAACCGGACCCACGCATGTTCTTCTCACCTTCGGAGTTGTCGGACTGTCCTTCGGACATATCAGAGTGGGATGTCGGCAAACCCGTAAGTAGACAAGAGGCTTTCTGGGCCGAGAATCTCTATCATTACATGTCACTGGAACCGGGACTGACATAAGCTACAGGTGTTAAAGGCGAGAACTTTTGCGAACCTAGTTATCGACGAAAAGCTCGAACAAGGCACCGATGAGGAATCACCACAGAAGCCTACAACCCGCGGCGTCGCACAGAAAGTCAAGAGACAGAAGTCGGCGGCCAGGCCAATCAAGGCGTCGCCTTCGATTGAGTCACTACAAACTGGCAGCTATATTAGGGGCACTGGGGAGGCATCAAGGCGTCGGTCCACGAGACTTAGTAGCTCTCAAGGTGGCAAGTAGCTTGCTATCTTGACTTGAGGCGTTTGGCGATATTTTCGGTCATGAGGAGGTTTCAATCTTTTGTGATGTCCTCTGAGACAATATCAGGCCGAGAAGAAAGGAAAAGTGTTCAAGCGCTATTGGGAAGCATCTTGATTGGCATTGGAAAAAGAGCGAGGTCGATCAATGAAGTGCGAGATTGCGATATGATACCCCAATAACAACAGTCCCATCTATGTCCACCAAACCCGTCACCTTCCCAGAAATATATCGCCACACCTCTCCGTTTCAGCATGTTCATGATAAAGCGCACACCTCGCGCCCCTCCAAGGCTTACAAGCCTCCCACTTCTTCACCTTCTTCCCGCTATTCTCTTCTCCACTCGTCCCTTCCTCTTCCACAACCTCAAACCTCCCAACTTCCCACCGCGCCATCGCAACACCTCCCTGAACACAAGCCGTACAAAACGCCACACAGCAATCGTCACAAGCCACCGCTCCACACCTAGGCAGTAGCACAACTCCACAGTAGTCACATCCGCGAGTCGTGTGCCAGGACATGGGACACCACATGCGCAATCTATGCCGCTGCATAGCCTGCGCACACGGTCTTTTCAGATGCACAGTCAGATCGCGGAGGAACTCTGCATGCCACAGCCCCGCATGCAATTCCAGCAATCGATCTGTCTTTTTGAACGCAAAAAGATCCAGCACGAGAGTACGGATGGGCGCCGATTCGCGGATGTCTTCGTATAGGATACGTGTATCGGAGGGTGTTAGCACGCTGTTCGTTTCGTCGGCAAGATCGCTTATTGTGTCTATGATGGCGTTTCTCGCGCCTTCTAGTCCTAGTCGGTCGGCTAGGGCGTAGACGTGTAGGAGAGTGTAGTATGCTGGTTTTCGGTCTTTGTAGGGGATCGGTACTGCTTGCTCGTAGAGCCAGGTGACGAGGAGTTGGAAGTCGTCGACTGCGACATCGTCGAGTGTTATGCTGTTGTTGCTAGATTCTGCAAAGGGTCCGGTGAGCGCGACACGGAAGTAGGATGATTTTGATGTGAGGAGGCTGGTTTGGATCTGGAAAGGTATGAGTTGAGGGCCGACGAGGATTGTGCTGGTAGTGGTGAAGTCGGAAACGTTCGCTCTGGTCAGGTACGAACTTGAGTTGCCTCGTTGTGTAGGTCGACTGCCTTTGAATGTGTATGGCGGTGGGAGGTTTGGAAATGGAATGCGACTGGGGTCGTTACCAACACTGCGTGGGCTGGTATTGCGCGTCATGGCTTGTGAGTCAGTCGTGCAAGACCCTACTCCCTTGCAGGATTATCGATCGTGGTCCGTCAAACGCGCAAGCTAGTATCGATCGACTCTCTGTTTAAAGTTGGAGAAATTTGGCGGAGATTTGGTATGGGTTAGCAGTATCCTCGAGCTTTGAAGAGGGGGATACAGTCATCACAGGCAGACCGTCATTCAGAGTCACGAAACGTTGTTTCGAAATGTATCCTTGACCGCACCCACGGCAGTGACAACGAACAAACTTCTTTGCGGAACTTCATTGAGTGAACAATCACCTTGTGTGCATGCACGGATGACGAACGGTGGCTTTGTTGTTGGCCCAGCAAACGCCGCGCCGTAACCGGGTCTTTGTCTCGACACGGACCTTTGGAATGAAACAGAACGATCAAACGACACGACAAGCCATGGGGCTAGAAAAGATAGTTCGGACAGTGATGAGTGGAAAAGCGCTATATGCGTTTGTTTGGCATTCGATGATACCCAAGTCGTGTTCCTCGTAGATTAAGGCTAAGACAACCCATATGAGGCTGGTGCCTCGAGCTGCCTAGTACTCCGATCGTCCCTTTCGCGTTCTGATGATTGCTTGCAAGATAGTGTTGCACGTCAGAGAATGATGTATGAAGGGCAATCTCACCAACTATTTTACACTTCCGCTAACGCCCCCGAGTAGCTCAATTATTGAGATGCGTTATATGTTTATACATGAGACTTTTGTTACTTCGTGAAAGCTTCGGCAAAGCGTCGGTTTATATTGTCTGAGCCGGGTTTTAAACGTTGACGATGCTGCTCGATTCGGTTCGAGCTTAGGCAACGAAATTCTTGATGTCTGGTGGTTTGTTAGCTCTTGTCACTGAAACCGAGAAACGTAAGCGCGACTTACTGTTGAGCCACTGAATGTACTCCTTCTGCTCCTTGTGGTCAATGTAGTCGGGGATGAACAGGGCAAGACGGGTGTTGATGCCACGCTCCTCGAGGTACTTCTCAAGGAGAATCTGGAGGTCTTCGTCTAGGTTGTTGAAAGGAGGGCCCTGCTAAAAGTTAGACTCGTTACGATCTAGATGCAACATTTGCACTTACAGTGTAGAGAGCGCGTCTTGACCAGTCCTTCTCGGCAGTGGCGGGGTCGGCGAGATCGGCAGTAGGGAAGTAGTAGAGGTCCTCGATGAGGAAGTCGCCGTCCTGGGCGGTGGCCTCGATAGCGAGAGCACCCTTGCCGAGACGCTCGATGCGAATGCTAGCGTGAGCGGGGAAGCCCTGCTGTTGGCCATCATCCTCGTAGTCGTCCTCAAGTTCCTCGCGATCAGCGGGAGAAACACGGTCCTCGGGAGCTACGCGAATGTTTCCGTCTTGTGTGGTGCCTTGGTTGATGGCGCCCTTGGTGTTGGCGCCGCCAGACTGCACATCCATGTCGGCATCGTCGTACATGGCATTGTCCTCAGTAAGCTCATCGCTGGGCTGGTTGTTGTTGAGGTCGGCGGTGGTGAAGGTGATTCGGATCTTCTCGTCGTTGTATGTGCGGGTAAGGACGACTTCCTGGTTGCCTGCCTTGTCCTCAATCTAATGGCTGTTAGCATTCGGCCAGTAGCAATGGTGATGTAGGATCTTACCTCGAAAGGGCTGTTCTCAAGGTACTCCTTGATGTTGGCAGAGAGATCCTCGTCCTCCTTCATGCCCTCCTCCATGGAGATCTCGCTCTGGATCTTTGCGACAAGCTCTTCATTGACTAAATCGCGTTAGCCGTGTTCTCTCACTTAATGTATCCTATACGTACTACCGCTGTCTTGCCTCCGCGCCGCTGACATGTGGAAAGAAGCTGTGAGGCGGGGAATTGGGGCAGCCCATGCTGGCTGGAAAGCTGACGTCTGTCGCAGCGACGACTGCGGGCGGACGGCTTTGGTGGAGAAACGGGCAGCAGACCGCGGGGCGCTGCGGGCGAGGTTGCGTAGGGACATCATGGTGGACTAAACGTGTGACTGGAATGGAACTTCAAGATGGCGATGCGATAGATGGCTCTCGAAAGCGTAACTTTTCGATGGCCCAAGCGCAGGCGGGCTGATGTCAAGCGGGATGCTTGGCGCCGAAATGCGGGCCCGCTGCTCACCTCCGTCCTCGGCCGTCTTCAAGACGATGGAATCAGTATTTTGTGAACCTTAAGAAATCTAGTTCACGTTGGCGCGTCGAGATTCCTCCAACTGTGGTTCCTGTCGTTTTTCAAAGAATCTACATTGGTTTCGAGTGCAAGACCAATACTACGTCACTGCGCCGAATTCCTATTACCGCACGCGACGTAGACACGCCAAAACTTTCCCGCGTAATTGCTGCGCGTACAAACCTACTCCTAGCACCACCGGAGGCTGCTCGAATTGAAACGTCATGGCGACCGCAACGACCGAGAAGAAGAAGCCAAGCGCAATGCGCTCAATCCTGGCAGGTGCAACTGCAGGTGCCGTAGAGATTTGTAAAGCATGCGCCCAGGTCGTAATCTGATTCATGACTGACCCTGGACCAGCAATCACATACCCCGCTGAGTGTACGCACCGCATCGTATCCGCTTACATGACCAAGTCGAACCTGACCCCAACATAGTCGCAAAGACACGATCGCAACTCAACCGAAGATTACCTGATGGAAAGAAGCTGCCATGGCCGCCGTTCGGCAAGCAGTGGTACGCTGGATGCACAACCTTGATCATCGGCAACTCTCTGAAGGCGGGCATAAGTACGTCGTGGAGATAATGGGAAGGCGACTGTCTGACATTCTACGCAGGATTTGTCGCATTCGACATGTACAGGAATATGCTGGCAGACGCTGAGGGCAAAGTCTCCGGTCCAGCGACAGTCATAGCTGGTTTCGGTGCAGGAGCTACAGAGTCGCTATTAGCTGTGACTCCGTTCGAGAGTATCAAAACCCAACTGTAAGCAGCCTCGGTCGCATTTACATATCGTCACTGACTCATCCGCCTAGTATTGACGACCGCAAGTCGGCAAACCCACGCATGCGAGGCTTCCTGCACGGATCAAGAATAATTGCACAAGAAAAGGGCATTCGCGGCTTCTTCCAAGGTTTCCTCCCAACGACTGCACGTCAAGCAGCCAACTCGGCCGTTCGCTTCTCCAGTTACACATCGCTCAAGCAGCTAGCGCAGTCATATGTCACCCCAGGAGAGAAGCTCGGTGCCTTCAGCACATTCGGACTCGGAGGACTCGCAGGTATAATAACCGTCTACACTACGATGCCTATCGACACAGTCAAGACACGCATGCAGTCAATAGAAGCACGGAGCTCTTACAAGAACAGCTTCGACTGTGTAGCCAAGATCTTCAGAGACGAGGGGCTCTTCACCTTCTGGTCAGGAGCACTTCCAAGGTTGGGTCGGCTGATCCTCAGTGGTGGCATCGTCTTCACCATGTACGAAAAGTCCATGGAGCTCATGGACAAGTTTGATCCCCAGGGACGTTACATATAAATTTCGCGCATATATCTAGAGCCAGTAGCGAGTGCATTATCCGTTCGCCTGGTGTTCTACCTCCATTTGCGACTGTGTTACACTATTGGTCTGGATCCCATTGGCTTGTCTGCATTCCTCGCTTCCCCTCCTCCAGATTGCCCAAGCGCCACCACTTCAGGACATGTAATGCATTCAAATGAAAAGATAGGTTCTAACACAACATGAGTTGGCCTTCCCTGGTGACAACGGGTCAGAGGATCTTTTCCACAATGGGCTTCTGTCACTTGCATATCGACTGCCATGATCCAATGGAAAGTGGACCAAGGCTGAATCGATAAACATGAGACTTCCGTGTCGGTAGTTATTGGGTTTCGTGGCACCTTGTTTCGTTGAGATATGCAGGAACTTCACCGGTTTCTGCAAAGGCTAGCACCGCTTACACGACGGTATATCTTGTCGAACCACATTACAGAAGGCGTTTTCAGGCAATACTAGGTGCAGTCTGCGAATCGGAAAGTACGACCTGCTGCCTTCTTCATAAGTCTTTTATGGCGCGCACCTACTCGTCTCTTCTTCATCGGTATCGCTGTGTCCAGAATCATCAAACAACCACTCTCTGTCCGATATAGATGTACCGCATTCCTTGATGTTTTAACAACCACATACGGTACCAACAAATTATAACCATGCCTCCAGTTGTATTCATATCAACTCCAGAAGAGCTTTCTCTCATCCTAGCAACGCTCGACGACCTGCCAGTATCCCCACCAAGTCTGTACATCGATCTGGAGGGCGCGAAGCTCAGCAGGAATGGTTCTATCGCTCTACTAACACTGTATGTACTACCCAAGGAGACTGTGTATCTCATCGACATCCATACTCTGGGCGCTCGCGCATTCTCAACACCAGCCACTGCAGCAACAGCAAGCGTGACTGCGCCTCTTGATACTACGCCCAGCACAACAAACCTCACTGAAGACGCCGGAAAGTCTTCCACAACTCTGAAGTCTATCTTGGAATCACCAGCAATTCCCAAAGTCTTCTTCGATGTACGCAACGACTCCGACGCCCTCTTCTCCCACTACGCCATCTCCCTCTCCTGCATCCACGACATCCAACTCATGGAGCTAGCAACTACCACGCGCGGTTCCCGTGAACACCTCCTGGGCTTGGGCAAAGCCATCGACTACAACGCCTCACGCTTGAATATAACACCAATGCAGAGGCAAGTCTGCAGCGCCATCAAAGAGGCTGGTGTCAGGCTCTTCGCTCCGGAACGAGGTGGGAGATATGCGGTCTTTGAAGAGAGGCCGCTGAGCCAAGCGATCAAGGATTACTGTGTGCAAGATGTGGTGCATATGCCTGGACTATGGAAGCTTTATGGTAGTAGGATGGCAGAAGGGGGCTTTTGGTGGATCATGGCGCTGGAGGGTGCGGCGAGCAGGGTAGAGGAGACTCATCAGGCGGGATATCTACCACACGGAGATCACAAGAGGCACGGGCCCTGGACTGATAAGCAGATCAAAGAGGCGATGCGGCGCTGGAATGCTGGGCAGCGGAGCAATATGTGTGGATAAGTGAGAGATTTGAGACTGAGTGACGGTGGAAGGTGGGGGACTCAGTCAAACGATGGTTTGTAGATGCATCGTACTTGTTTGGCTGTAGATGAATGAGCAAACGAGAGCAAAGATAAGAGCTCTGTTATGGATTTCTTCCGTTCTCAAGGTGACTTACGATGCACACGTTGGTACCGTGATAATGTCTATCTCCGACATTCACCTCCACTTTGATTACTCGCCGTTGAGAACGCTCATCACTACGACTTCAATTTCAACACCAAACCAACAGAGACAACTCAAATTCCTCTACTCAATCCAACACACATTTCAACAGACAAAACAATGTCAACACACGCCGCACAACTGCTCGAGCAGCGACTGTTTACTGCCATCAAGACACAAATCATCAGTCTTGCAACGCCTCTTTACGGCACAAGATCAGAAGACGCATCAAAGGTCTACGATGTAGTCACCTACAGCATGACCACCAATGATGGTGGCAGTAGCAACGATAGCAGAAGCACCTTCAACACTGCCAGCACCAGCAGCAACAACGATGGTGAAGAGAGAATAGGGCCGACCTACGGCGTGGCTTTGATTCTCTACACTGGCCCTTCAAGTTCGCCATTCACATCATGGACACTCATCAGCCATGTGGAGGATCAGCCCGACATCATCACTGGGGCGAATTGCCTGTTGGAAGACTTGAGGAAGGGGATGGGTGGAGTTATTAGTAAGTTCATATCTTTTCTTACTTCTGTGCTACTTTATCTTCCTGTCTTCATTTTTGGATTTTATGGTTGGAGCAAGAAAAATGAAGGTATGGTTGACTGATGGCGTGGTCGGGAATAGGTGTCTGCATGCAGACAGGTAACTGGAAGACGAAACATGAAAGCATTCCCAACATTGCGGGTGTAAGCGAAAGAGGGCAGGAGGGTGAAGAAGAAGTCGAGCATGAGCATCGGGGTGACGGGGTGACAATATGGACGTCAGGCGTGGCGCTGAAGGAGCCGGCGGCAGACTGGACGATGCCAGCGAAGACCTGGAGCAGACCGGCCGGAGTCCAAGGTTGTCGACCATCATCGAGGAGGTGTAGACATCCAACGCGTCAACGCGCTTGAGGGGTGAGTTGGGGAGGTTTAGGGACTACAGCATGTTTGGGGGCGTTTTGTATGTCAGCATAAGGCAGCGGGATAGTCTTCGTGTACCTTCCACTGAGCAAATAAAGACCGTATCCTGCGGTGTAGTCGTTACTTACCTTTTCACGTCTTAGTACATACACCTGTGTCTCTACGTAGGTATCAAAGGTAGTTTATGATTCCTTACGATCCGTGAGCATCATGTCATGAAGTTGTTCATTCACACGCAAATCACTTCAATTGGAGCAAAGCGAGAACTATATTGAGAACACGAAAAGGACGCGAATATCACATTGGAACACTACCTAAAGATACGTAAAGATCAAGTCGTGTACGGTTTCATCTGCCAGTGCCAATCGGACTCATCAGACTGTTACCACTACCACTAGTAGGACTCCGCACCATCATCGGCTTAATACTCTGGACTGGGCTCAATGGGTCTCGTTGGCTCGAACTCTGACTGGAGGTTCCTGAGCTGAGGCTGCCACTACCGTGACTGCGATTGCGGCCATTGATCGGACCTGGAGTGCTGAAGGGGTTACCGAGGACATAAGTGCCTGAAGACGCGGGCTCGTCGAAAGCGTCGGTGAATCCGGATACGTTAGAGAGCATCGACGAGGAACGACCGCGACCTCCACGCATGGAACCGGGAGTGCCGTTCATGTGCGAGTGCATTGACGGGAACGTGAAGCTGGAGAAACCATTGCCGTGAGGCGACATGTTCGTGCCTGGGAGATTGCCTTCTGGTGTGGTGGGAACAGACATGTGCTGGTGCGCTTGCTGGAGGAGGAGCTCTTCGTACTGCTGAACAGTCTGCAGGATTTGGCTGGTTGACATGTTCTGCTCCTCAGTGCGTCTTTCGTAACCATTGATGTTGCTCCGATACTGGTGCTCGACTTCAGCGCGCTGTGCTCGTAATGCTGCGCGTTCTTGCTCCCTTCGTTGCTTGGCGGTGAAACCTTCAGCGTTGGCAGTAACGAGACGATCGTGCTGCTCGTTGAGCCTGGTTTGACGCTGCTGAAGGCGCTCCCTCTTCTGGAAGGCAGTAGAAATATCGGACTCCACACTTTGCACTTGTCGCTCGATCTCCTCCTTGGTCTTGTCGAATTCACAAGCAACAGCATTCTTGTTGTCACGCTCCTTCTTCCACTCTGCCTTCTTGGCTGCAGCCTCCTTCGCCTCATCTTCGGGAATGCTTCCCAGATTTTCTGCTTGAAGGGAAAACTCGGCAGCAGCATCGTCAGCTTGGCGGATGTTCTGCGTGAATTGAAGGACGCGCTGGCGTTGGCGCTCATCACTACCTCCGGCGTTGGCAAGGCGGTTGCCGAGCGTGTCTACCTCTTTCTTGATGTTGGTAATGGCTGTCTTGTGGTCTTTCTTGTTTCGCTTCAATCGATTGCGCTGTTCCTGTAGTTGCTGGTCGGCTGCGGCAATAGAGTTCTTCAACGTGGTTGTTGGCGAAGAAGGTCGTAGGGTCTGATGGGCTGGCGGGGAGGCAATAGAAGCTGAAGCTGTCACGCATTAGCAAGGTAAGGCTACACAAGATGTTCTGCTTACCAAGTTCGGTTACCGGGCTGGCCGAGGTAATAAGACTCGCTGAGTAGAAGACTTGGTTGTCGTTGGTCCGAACAAACTCGCAATAATAGTTCGAGAGAGCCGTTAGACCAAATATTTCTCCTACCCAGTAGCCCGTTCCCTCTTGTCCCTGGAATCCGATCGGCTCGCTCTGTCGGATGCGGGTTGAGCTCCAGTCCGCGCCGTTGACGCGGATGTAGAAGGGCTTCGACTTGTCTATCCCAGACCCGACGCTGGAATCTTCGTCGTCCTGCTCTTGAAGGCCAGCTCCACCAGATAAACTAACACGAAATGAAATGTCGGAAAAGCCGACTTCTGAAATCCAAACACGATCGTCCTCCGATCTCCAAACAGCGTTTCCAATGTGATTTGCGTCTTTTGCGTTAGCCTCGTCGGCATCGTTGGCCGCCCGGCTACTCTCCATCTCTTTTAAAACTGTAACTTTTGTACTGGCAAGTGCAGCCCAGAATGGCTGCTGACTACGAACATGAGTAGCTTGCTTCCTCTTCCTCCTCCCACTACTCGCTTTATCCTTGATTGCGTGTGCTGCAGGCGACGGCCCCGGGGGGCGGCCATCGGTGCTCGAGGAGTTGGGCACGTCGGCAGTGGGATCGAGGTTCGTGGAGTTGGAGCGTTGCAGCGTGCCAGACTCTGGATCTGTCTTCTTGCCGGTGGGTAAGGTTGATTGTTCTCGTCGAGAGAGAGAGCGTCGGATGATACGAACGACACCTTGGGCCAAAATATGAATGCCCAGGAGGCTACGAGGCCATCCATGGGGGGTCGAGAAGCTTTCCAAATAGGTCGGCGTACTCGGGGGGCTCGTCAAGAATTCAAGGCCTCCCCGGGCGAGCCCCGTCCACAGGAAGTGGACGATGTGTTGCCGGAGAGGCCTGAATCTGAAGACGTGGCTCGAAAGAATGATGACGAAGCATATGACAATGCTGTTGGTCGTGCCCTTCTTGCCGGCTGCGGCACCGCCGAGCGCTATGGCTATGACGGCCTGTGCGAGGTCGAGGAAGAAATTCTGGGCAGGCACCCACAGCAGCAGCCATACGAGCAGGATGACGGTGTCGGCGATGATTGTGGTGAAGAGCGAGGGCGTGCCGCCGGAGCCCTGGAAGATGTCGGTGAAGGAGGGGAAGGCGGAGAGGGCGGAGAGGGGCGTGCCGGCCTGGGGCGGGACAAAAGTAAGCGTTGCGAACAGGAACTGGACGACGGTGAGGACGGTGGGGGGCAGCTGGAGCAGGATGATGAGGATGGCGAGGACGTCCCGCAGCGGACAGGACGTGAGAATGGTGGCGGGCACGGCGAGCATGCTGGCCATGGAGATAGACGCCGACTTGGAGGCATTGGTGTCGGCGCGGCGGAGAGTCGAGGGCATG
Organism: Alternaria novae-zelandiae; assembly: GCF_023758075.1. Classification (NCBI taxonomy): domain Eukaryota; kingdom Fungi; phylum Ascomycota; class Dothideomycetes; order Pleosporales; family Pleosporaceae; genus Alternaria; species Alternaria novae-zelandiae. The sequence continues at coordinate 1,359,518 of NW_026056962.1, read as the reverse complement.
GGATCAAAGGGCCCGCCGGCGCTGCCATTGTCGTACGAGCGGCAGGCCTCGGGGGTGTTGTCGAGCGAGGCATCCGAGCCAGCGCGCGTGCGGTGCCCTGATCCCGCCGACGCAGCAGCGGCCATGGTGTTGGCGTGGGCGCTCGACCCCGGAGCTGGATCGTGGGCGCTGGCGTGCTGCGTCATCTCGGTCGTGTCTACATGGCTGGGCAGCGGCGGCGAGGGCTCGCTGGGCTTCCCGTTGGCGTGGCCATTGAGCTGCGGGATGCTCTTCTGCTTTGTGATTTTCTTGCCGGGGGCCGCAAGGCCATTCTCGTGTCGCTTGTCGTGCGCCGCGTTCCTCTTCGACTTCGCTACCATAGACGGCGGTGCGGGTGCGAGCGGGCAAACCTCTCCCTGGCGCGACTCGACTGCTGCACAGGACGAGCCAGGACTGGAAGATGTTGAGCCGCTGCTCGGTGGGGGAGTCTGGGGGGGTGTCGTGTGCTGGGCAGGACGTGTAGGGAGCGAGGAAGGTGCCCTGCGCCTGCTCAGTCGTGCCTTCCGCCGGATGGGCTCGTGCCAAGACTTGCAAGTGCTAAACGTCAAATGCAAAGTCAACCAAGAAAACCCGACCGCCCAAGCCTCTGCGCGAGTGGGCCACGCTGTGACCAGAGCACTGACAAGCCACGATGCACCTGACGGCTGATTTGCCTGTCGACTCCGAGGTTCCACGTCTCCAGCGCTGCCGACCCGTGGTTCACCACGACCGCCCTGCACATGCAACCACGACGCCCTCGACACGCTGCCTATCCGCGGCAAAATTCCATGTGTCCGGCTTGTACCGCCATCATCACAACCACGCGGGCAGCATATCTTGATGCTGCTGCCACGCAGATCAGCCGAGCTGTGTCCGATTCCAGTTCATGATGCCGATCTTGACCACGACAACAAGGCCGTCATTTCACTCTACCGGGGAAGCCAAGTATCGCCCGTCCCTCTCCGGCAGTCATCTTGCCTGTCTGGCACCTCATCTTGCCCTCCTCTACATAGTCCCCCCGTCTGCTGCCTCTGCCATATCGCACAGCTGCATCGCCAGACAAACACGTCTTCCAAGGCAGCCAATTAGCCTGCGCCGGCTTCTTTAGCTTACCTGCTCATTTGCGTGCACCAGGACCCCCCTGAGCCATAGCAAGCTCCAGGGCGAATGAACCCGCGCTTTGTCTGTTCACCGCATGCCTGAAGTCTCTGCAGCGGGCAAACCCCGCCGACGCTATTACTCACGCCGCCGTCACCCATTGTCTGCTTCCTAGGTACGCGGATAGAGCGTGCCTGCCCCTTCGATGCATGAATCTTTACAGCGGCTGCACAGCAATGCTCATGCGACGTGTTACGCCACACCTTACTGAGCATTGCTATACCGGGTCAAGCGGTGCACTGTCAGCATCCCAAATTGTTCGGAGCATTTTTATCTATCTGTGTTCCCTCGAGGCGAGCATAGCGCGCAAGCCTTCCGCCTGCACATCCATGACCCTCTTCCGCCCTCTGCAGTGTGCCGGCGTGAAGCTTAACCCAACCACGCCAATAGCAGCCCGTTCGACTTGCAAATAAGGCAAGCCGGAACATCACGCGCGCAACGGGCGTGCAGATCGCTGCAATAGGCATCAGAACATCCCACTTCATGTACATCATTGTGATGAGAATCACGCCATGCAGTGGGTTCATGCGGCAGTTTGCCATTTTCCCATCGCTTGCATCTATACAACTGGTTTGACTGCCATGCGCCGACCTCGGACACGCGATCAACCCCGCGTGCTGTCTGTCCATGCCGCTGCAGGGGTATATGATGACGGATATGACGATACCTATGTAACACCGCTAGTAAATCCTACTCTACCGCCGCTACAGACATGACTATTTGTTAGTCTTGTTCAAAGACGTCGCACTAGCGAAGCTTTCACGGGACAGGAGGAACCAGAAATCAAGGCACCGTTTGCGAATGCGAACCGCAGATATCAAGGGTCTGATGAGGCGTTTTCTCGCAAGTATCACCATGTTCTACGGAGCCGCGCTACCAAAGTCTTCTTTAGCATCCGGTCTATCCCAGCTACCCTTCTCTAATTCCCTAACTCGATCCAATAGCCCTCTGACCCTAATGCTGTTCTTGTCTTTCGCTTGTTCCTGTAGGTTGAATGTATCTTGGAACTTCTGGATCATAAAAGACGGCAGTGGGGACTTCTTCGCTGTTCGATAGTCGTACACGACAATGTCTTCGGTGCATCGCGCTGCTGGTCGACGCTGGGCCTCTGAGAGGATTAGTACGTCCAAGATGAAGTGATCGGTGTCTTGTGTCGGTTTGTCTCGAAGCTTGTGCAGTACGGTCACCCTGATAATGTATGTGTTAAAACATTGGGCCCTGCATCTTGTAGTTTGCGTTCGTGGTCGCACCTATCAGGCCATTTCATGGGCTAGTTCTCCGTCAGTGACGTTTCAAGAATTCGGCCAGCCTCCAGCTGGACCAGTAGCGCGCGCAACTTACAAACTTGTAGTCTGTTTTGATGCTTCGCAGTATCAAGCCAACGCTCTTCGGTGTCATGAGCTCCATCCACTCGGCTTTGTGTTGTGGGTCGCTCGCCGCAAAGTTCAGCGTCCAGTTAACTCTCGCCGACTCAGCATACCGATTGTACATGACGTTGTTGACATGACCTATCAGAGATTAGAATTAGATATCCAAGGCCCAGGTAGGGAAGTAAGTACCCTTCACATCCGTCAGCAGTTATCAGTATACACGTATTGGGGTCATCCTACCATGCTGTCCTGCACACGATCGCTCACATCAGCAATTGTACACAACTTCGTTAGACAGGATCCTAACCATTTCACCCCATACCACCTCTTGCCGGTAGAGACCCCGCCATTGCCTGCCTGTAAGAAAACCCTCGCTACCAGCTACAAGTTCTCGCCCTGTAAGACACATAAGAAGTTGGTTCTGCGTCATGACATGAACCACCTTTGTCATAACTCACAGTCTGCTGCAGTCTCCTGTAATATCAAACCAGCTTCCTCAATCTGTGCAGGGTTCATTCCAAAACTAATACACTTGCCGATGCGTGTTCGAACGTCCGAGAGCCATCTTGGGCTGAGCGCTGCAGTTGCCGGTGCTTCTGTGTCAGATGTGGGTCAGCTATTGGTATTCCGTGATGCTCCAGCTCTTCCCCTTATAAAGTACAATGATAGCTGTTTGGACAACTGTATAGTGACTGGCTTGAGATACTTTACAAGGTACAACGTGCCCATCAATCGATCACATAGATCCGTGCTGCGCGCACTAACAGCATCAAAGAATCGACACCCAATTTACGTACCGCTTGAAGTAGACTGATACCGCGTGCGAGAAACTCCCTGCACAACCGGAAGAGCTGGCCATGCAGGTCTAGAACGAAAAAGCGCTGAGCGCACCAAGGGTCGCATGGTATTCATTATTGTGAAATACGGAGTCCAATGGGAAGACAGCGCGGTGGTGTTCACGAACGATTGCAGCAAGAGCTAGGGCGTTCCTTCCGAGGATACGGAAGATAAGCCGAGGATCCGCTACCTCCACATCCAATTCCATCCACAAGTCCGCCAGCCGCTACGTCAGGACGCGGGCCCGAGCGTTTGCTACAACTACTCCGCACCCTGCTCGTACACACGCGATTGACGTTTGACAGCTTTCTAGCATCGACTTCTTCGAATCTAAACATCGTTTGCTTCCTTACTGAAAATGACACCCCCGAATCCCGCGCTTCGCCACCAGGTCATCCGGATCTACAAGGGTGCGTAGCATGGTCTTTTCCCTCGGCTCGTAGCAAACTCCATGGGCTAACGAAATGAATAGATTTGCTTTTCATGGGCCGGGAATATCCACAGGGCTATGATTACTTTAGGACACGCCTGCACAAGGCATTTGCGAGCCAGAAGGACCTGACAGACGAGGCCAAGATTAAGCAGGGCATCGAGAGGGCGGAGTACGTGAAGAAAGGCAAGTCACGCCATACCAGGCATCGAATGTGTCATGCTAACATCCTATAGAAATTGAAGCACTGTCCGTTTGCAGCAGCTGAAAAAGCAATATTGAAATCATTCCTAACTACATTCAGATACTATCTAAAGCGCTATCGCACCTTGCGCCAGCGCTACGACAAACTCGCCTAGCATGTATAACAAGATAACTGACATTTCGCCGACCATGGCCTTGCGTAGACCGGGATATCACAAATAACAAGGTACGCCACTTGAACTTTACGCCTTCTTGGCCCACCATATGCCGAGCTCGAGACACTCACCGCTCGAGGCACCTTTCTGCTCAAGCAGGTCGTTGATCATGGAGTTCCAATAACGCTGCCATTCCTCTTGGTTCTTTCCGCTGACTTCTTTGAGTAGAGGCTCGAGACTTTCAATCAGCTGTATGACGACGAGCAATGCCGTGTGTCTTAGCGCTGCCTGCTCCTTGGTCAGAATGGAGCTCTCCAGGGCTGCGCTTCCCTTCTTGAGTTTCCCCGCCTCGCTTCCACGCCGCTTTATCGTCTCGCCCGCAGCTTCGCGCTCCCACCGTGGTTCACCGAGAAGAATCGCTACCCGCCGGTTTTCCACCTCGCATAGAGTGTCCGGCTCTTGAAGCAGGATTTGCGATATACGAGAGCAAGGGGTTGCCGTGAGCTTGCGTCGGTCCAGCGCTTCTTGGATCCACGAGTTGGAGTCTTGGAGATATTTGTTCTGCACATCGGTAAAGGGTGTGGTGTGCGAAATGAGGAACGTCCCGGTGGAGACAGCGCAAGCGTACTCTTGAGGATTCTTGCCTGGTGGTGGTGGTGGATGCGGTAGGATCGATCGGATAATGTGGTCTGTGTCCCATATTTCCAACGTGCCCCCAGACTTTAGGATCCGAGTGCATTCATCGAGTGTCCTCTGCGAGGGCTGCCCATCAGGTATCACCATACTCAGGTCCTTCATCACTACGACATCGAACTCCTCATCATCGAACGGCAGTGGTAACTTGCGCAGATCATGCTGCACGAACTTCCAGTCGATGCCCTGGCGCTGTAAATCTCCTGCGAGATTGACAATGTCTAGACCAGTAAAGGAAACATCATCGTAGCCCTGTTCTGGTTACGGTCAGCCCTGAACCGTACAGAAGGTGCGGGGTATACCTACCACTTAGCCATTCATGGCACACAGCCGACCAGTATCCGGAGCCACACGCAACCTCGAGCACTTTCTTCGGGGGGTATGAGGGGGTGGAGCCCATGGCTTTGCCGAAGACGGCTGTCGCAAGGAGGGTATGCAGGTTCTGGCGGTGGAGTTCGGGCAGGTCGCATGGGAGGGGATAGCTCTGGGCACTTCGAATGTATCGGCGTCCATGGCGCAGGATGAAGGGTTCGGTAGAGGGGACGCCCGTGTCGTCTCTGGTACTCTGGGTGGAGCTGCTGGACATGGAGCCGCGCGTTATGTCCATGTTGTGGCCTGAGAGGGTGCGCGCGCCTGTTGAGGCAGAAGTCGAAGACGCAGAGATGGTTCTACCGAGAGCGTCCGTGGTGGTCAGATCCCATTGCTTTGCTTCGACGGTCTTGGGGCGTATGGGAGGGCTGGCGGTGGCGTTGGCGCCGTAGTAGCGGTACTGAGGAGGGGATTAGCCAGAGGGTTTCACACGTAGAGCAAGCACAGTGTTCTTGCCAACTGCCAATCGCCCATGGAGACGACCTGGAAACGTGCTCGAGGTTGTCCAGTCTACTCCTACCCTAGCCCCACTGTTTTAGCGGGAACGCGATATTGGGCCGGTCTTTAGTCGTCTGATAAGCACGTGTAGGCGAGTCAGCAATTAATGAGCGGGACGGCGGAGCGGATGCGACAAGGAAGCAGAGCTCGACTGGAGAGAGATCAGATCAGAGGATGGTGCCAGCACGCCATGTATGTGAATGCAAGTTTCGGCACAGCTCCGGGTGTGGGAGGCAGCTCAGGTGAGGAGCTGCGAGGCCAGCCGAGGACACATCTCCAATCAACGGCTGCGGCTGTGTGAATCCCCAGGTTCTCTATGGCGATACATCGCTGGGCAGTGCGAGCGCCGCGAACGAGCAGCTTCTGGCGATGTGGCGCCCGTCTGCAGGAGCGCGGCATGAGCCGAAGACGTGCTGCAGGTGATATTCCAGCGTGGGGAAAGCCCGAGTCTAGCAGCGACAAGCTCACGAGGGCATGCAGTGCACGGCGGAAACGAGGATCAAGGGCGAGGGTACTGCGTAATCTGTAGCCTTTCCATGGATGAAACACATACGTGAACAAGAGCACAAGTAGAGGAGGGATAAATGCACGTCGAATGCCCGCGGAGAGGGTGTGTACCTAGGTACCATGGCCAGTCCTATACACTTGTTGGATAGTTGCCATGCACGTCAAAAGGAAGAACACAAGGACTACTCTGATGAACACCCACCCAACGTGGGCACAGGCCCAGTCGCGAGAGAACAGATGGGCAGTTTCATGGCGCTCAGCTTGGATCGACGCTTCCATGTCACGTGGCCCGCTAAGCGGCGGACCCCAATGCATCGGGCAAGGTTCGACTGGGCTTCACGTATCGCATCACTACGCTCTCTATTCTTCACAGCGCCGCAGTTGGACCCGCTTACTGTCTGTCTGGCACGATTGAGCCCGATTGCCCTCCTGCGCGCCCTTTGACATCCTCAGCTGCCGTACGTGCGCCGCTTCCACACGCTTCTGCTGCCCGCTCGAGCTCCCCGTCCAACCTCTTCGATTCCCCGCCGCACCAACTGACTGCTCCATACCAGTAGCCCGCCAGGATATCAATACGAGCCCGCGCCCCAGCCCTCTATCTCCAGCACGTCTCGACGCCCGCAACCCCTCCGCCCTCGCTCGCTACCGAGTCCCCGCTCCAACACCACCTTCACTCGCGAACCGCCGGGATATCAATACATGGTATACTGGTGCCGCGTTTGCTGAACGCGTGCTCATGTCGAGGAGTCGCACGGGCGCCCATGTTAAAACGAAGAAGATCGCGTGCCCGAACCCTTCCTCCTACCTGACGCCCCGACTCGCCAGAGCATCCCGCGCCTTTCACCCCCAGCACAAAGGCCGCCTGCGCGACCCCAGATATCTTCCGCCGCGATTCCCTTAGATGGCCGAGTACTCGGTCTACCCCAGGGGAACCGGCAATACCTTCTATCCGCAACACACACAAAACATACGCAACCTCCCCAGCCGAGTGCGCTCACCCACGTCTACCGCCCGCATACCCTTCCCCAACCCCGACACCCCCTCGCCGTCACGGTCTCCTGGGCGCCAGTCGTCTCCCCAGCAGTTCGGCATGTTCAACCAGGCCCATGGGCACCAGGGCCACAACGTTATGATGAACGGGCGAGCAGGGCAGCAGAACTTCATGCAGCACATGAACCTGGGGAAGCCCTTTCAACACAACCAGCACCACCAGAACCAGCACCAACATCACCAACAGCACCAGGACATATCCGGAAACAATCATGTCGGCCAATTCAACCACCAGCACAACATCTCGAGTGGGGGTATGTCCAACGTGCAGCCCCACTTTACGCCGGGCCATCTCCAGAACGGCACACCAAACAGCGTTCATAGTGGACTCAGCAAACCACCAACCGAACACTGGCAAGAGCAATTGAAGCTGCACCAGACCGCGCGTGAGATGACGCAGGCCCACTCACACGCTCGCATCCACCCGAGCGTTAGTAAGAGCATTGTCGCGGGAACATCAAACGGGATGCAAAAAGAGACGGACAAGGAAGAGCGCAATAGGCCTGCTGCTCAGCGGGTGGAAGATGCCAAGGACCAGCACATTTGGACAATTCTCGATTTCGGCGGCCAGAATCTTAAAGTCATCACGCCAGCCTTGTTTGCCTACACTTTCCTGACCAAGCTCTACCTCAACTCCAACAAGCTCACCTACGTGCACCAGAAGATTGGACAGCTGCGGAACCTCACTCATCTCGATCTCTCCCTGAACAATCTGCAATATCTACCCCCGGAGATTGGCATGCTAGTGAACCTGAAGCAGCTGCTCCTGTTCGACAACCACATCGAGAATCTGCCATACGAACTAGGATCCTTGTATCAACTGGAAATGCTAGGTATCGAGGGCAACCCTATTCCGGACGACCTGAAACAGATCATAATGGAACAAGGCACCACGGAACTTATCAAGCACTTCCGCGAGAACGCACCGGGTCCAGAGGCGCCACCAGAGCGAGACTGGATTGTCCTCGATGAGGTTCAAGACACGGCACAAGAGACTGTGAGCGCGCTCAGCTACAACATTTTGTGCGACAAATACTGTACGCAATCACAGTACGGATACACACCGAGCTCAGCATTGGCCTGGGAGAGTCGCAGGGAGCTCATTCTTGCTGAACTGCGGGAGCGCGACGCGGACATAGTGTGTCTGCAAGAGATCGATCAAGATAGTTTCAACGAGTTCTTCCGAGCAGAGCTGGCGCACAACGACTACAAGGGAGTATTCTGGCCGAAATCACGAGCGCGTACTATGGCAGAAAGGGAAGCAAAGCTGGTCGATGGATGTGCCATCTTCTACAAGAACAGCAAGTAAGTTGTTATCCGTTTCGTCTTGCGGAACCCCACTAATCAGCCCAGGTACATCTTGCTGGACAAGCAGCTCATCGACTTTGCCAATACAGCCATCAACCGTCCGGATATGAAGGGCGAACACGATATATTCAATCGAGTCATGCCCAGAGACGATATTGGCGTTGTTGCTTTCCTCGAAAACCGTGCCACAGGTTCCAGATTCATCGTCGGAAACGTACACGTCTTCTGGAACCCTGCGTTCCAGGATGTCAAGCTTGTGCAAGTCGCCATCCTGATGGAGGGTATCACCAAGCTTGCAACTCAATGGACTAAGCACCCGGCCTGCAAGAACAAGGTGGTGTACCAGTTCACGAATGGCGATAGCGAAGAAGGAGCCGAACCCGACCCGACACAGGAGCCCGGACCTTCAAAGGAATACTCTGATCCTTCCGATATCCCCGTGTTGCTATGCGGTGACTTCAACTCGCTGCCATCCTCCGGTGTCTACGATCTCATCACACATGGCAATGTTTCGAACGCTCACGTGGATTTGGGAAGCCGCAAGTATGGTAACTTCACACGAGACGGTATATCCCATCCATTCAGTCTCAAGTCCAGCTACGCATCTATCGGCGAGTTGGCGTTCACGAACTACGTACCTCACTTCCAAGGAGTCCTAGACTACATCTGGTACTCGACAAACACACTGCAGGTGGTGGGTCTGCTTGGCGAGATTGACAAGAACTATCTCCAGCGGGTACCGGGCTTCCCCAACTACCACTTCCCCAGTGACCACGTGGCCCTGTACGCGCAATACATTGTCAAGAATCGCAAAGAGGCGAAGAAGGTGTCCGAAGTCGACTTTGGGCCAAGCCGGGATCGAAGGAATTGATCGGCTTGACGTGGTTTGGCCTCCGGGCATGTCAATACGCTTTCTGGTGCAGCAATCTCCGTCGTTTTCAGGCGTCATTTGCTCGGTGTTCGGTTGCTACGGTTCGCTCGCGTCCTTTGCGGGCTTCACGATGGAGATTTAGGTTTGGTAACGGGGTGAATCGCTCGATAGACGGTGCGCGGTCTGATCACTTGGGAGGTATGAGCAATGCCGGCGGTTAGTGCATGAATCTCACATCATGTTTGTTGTTAGTGTCTGGAACATGTTTTCCTTGGTAGCCTGACGATGGAAGGACCACTACTCTCTTTTTCAACGTGCGAAGCGTTTGGCTTTCTGTGGCTGGTGTTTGTCGGCATGGGATGTTTGATCTATTTTCTGGGTTCGTCTTGCGTTCATCTTTTCTGCAATGTATCAACTAGGTAGCTCCTTCAAAAAGGCCTCGTCGCCTGCACTCGAGCAGGTCTGACTACGGTTTTACCGTTCAACATGTCCTCGATGCACGTGTGGTGTAACGTGGTTGCGTGAGGAACGCTGCGTGAACATGGCTTTCGGACCATAGATGCGTCATGGGGCAGCGTCAACGGCCACAATTCGCTGGAATGAGCCGTCGAGGAGGATGAGGGGAAGGGGTCTCGCTTGACCGCCGCGGCAGGGACCCACTTAGTTGACATCGACGTGCGCTCCTCGACAACTTCGTCCAGGCCGCGCAACTCGCAATTACCTTCCTCCTCCCTGTACATCTCGAGCCACCTCTCTTCTCGTACACTCTAGACACAATGGCTGCTGCTGCGACGAGCGAGCTGAAGCTCGACCCCAAGTACGACCACTACGACTTTCCCACTGTCGCTCCCACCGCCCAACCAGGACACCCAGGCCACACAACTCCAGAGCAAGATGCCCAGGTCTTCCAGCTGAGAACCCAGCTGGAGCAGTCCGGCCACACCAAGAACCTCGACACCCTGACTCTGGTATGCTCACCGCTTCTCCTGCGAGTGCAAAGGCCTCATGCTAAACAATCTACAGCTGCGGTTCCTCCGCGCGCGAAAGTTCAATGTCGAGCTTGCGAAACAGATGTACGTTCATGCCGCATGGGGGTACTGTAGAAGAATGGCTGGAATGTATGCTGACAGTCACCAGGTTCGTTGACTGCGAGAAGTGGAGGGCCGAGTATGCTGGCGTCGGCGTTGAGGAGCTCGTCCGCACCTTTGACTACAAGGAGCGACCCGAGGTCTTCAAATTCTACCCCCAGTACTACCACAAGACGGACAAGGTACGTGGCTTCTACTTGGGCTGAGAGCTCAGCCCAGATCTGACCAACAAAACCTCTGACGCAACACTAGGATGGCCGCCCACTCTACATCGAGCAGCTCGGCAACGTCGACCTCACCGCGCTCGGAAAGATCACGTCCCAGGAGCGCATGATCCAGAACCTTGTCTGCGAATACGAAAAGATGGCCGACCCCCGTCTTCCTGCCTGCTCCCGCAAGTCGGGCTACCTCCTCGAGACATCTTGCACAATCATGGACCTGAAGGGCGTTGGTATTGGCAAGGCTACCTCCGTGTACGGCTACCTCGGCGCCGTCTCGCAGATCAGTCAAAACTACTACCCCGAGCGTCTGGGCAAGATGTACATCATCAACGCCCCCTGGGGTTTCTCGGGCGTCTTCAGCGTGGTCAAGAAGTTCCTCGACCCCGTCACAAGCGCCAAGATCCACGTTCTCGGCAGCGGATACCAGAAGGAGTTGCTGGCACAGGTCCCAGCCGAGAACCTGCCCAAGGCCTTCGGTGGATCGTGCGAGTGCGAGAAGGGCTGCCAATTGAGCGATGCGGGTCCCTGGTGGGATGCGCAGTGGGCAAAGGAGCCCAAGTGGGCCAAGAAGAGCGACGATGCGATTGACAACACGGCTCTTCCTGCACCTACCGAGGGCGTTGCGGGTACTGCACCAGCTGCGCCTGTCGGCACCGACCCTGCTACCGCACCTGCACCGGCCACTACCTAGGCGGAATGCGTCTTCGAGGCAGGAAGGGGTGTTTAGAATGTCAACGGTATGGCGTAGGGGCGTGATGTTCGAAAGGGGGTGCGCTGATTGCAGCATAGATAAGCGTGGTAGGTGTTCACGCGGCGGCATAGCAAGTGTAAAATGTCATCATACAGGTTTCAAGAGCAACTAGCTTACAACGCGCACACTGTTTTGCATGGAACTCATGTGTGACTACTAATGTAGAAGCAGCTTGATCTGGTCACGAATGTTGGTCATCTTCGACTCAAGAGCCTGGTGTTGTAGGCAATCCGTGCCTCTCAAGTCTAAAGCACAATTGTGTACAACATGTAGATGGAAATTGCGCTGACTATACTACAGAAGAGCACAGCGCTGGCGCTGAGATGTCGGAAGCACTAAATGAACTTCAACGCGGTAGTCATTCAGGTCGTCGAAGGTGCCTAGCCCCGCTGGCGATGCAGGGCGCCTCAGTGAAAACCGCAAGGAGCCAGAACTTCCCTTTTCCTTACTTCCATACTATCGGGTCTAGTGTAGCGACTGTGCGAGGGGGAACGTCCGTACAAATTGCCCTTTTCTTCTTTCTCCCAGTTCCACACTCCCCAAACGCTGCACCTCAAACCGCTCATTTCAGAACCTAACCTCCAAGTCAAACTTTTCTATCTCAACACTACAATGCGTCTGCGCGCTAGGTATGCTACTGAAAGAACCTGCTACGACTCCGCGTCCGACGAATGCGACGTCGACCCTGAGCCTGACGATGCTCTTCTCCAAAAGTCCTCAGAGTCGGATAATGACGCTCTTTCACAGTTTTCGGATGACGATACTGTCTGTGTCGTTGTCGGTCAAGGACCAAATCAAAAAAAGTTCTTCGTGGACCCGTACCGCATCTGTTATTGTAGCAAGTTCTTCCGGAATGCTTTAAGAGGGGGATGGAATTCAGCACAGACTCTCGAGGTCACTCTGAAAGAAGAGAACCCTAGGATATTCGCTTGGTATCTGGACACACTCTATGTACGTATTCTCATACAACCAGCGCATTCATAGTGTCGCTAACGAAGAGTATGTAGAACGGCACCAAGCTATCTTTCAGAGGTCAACCATGGTCTTTCCAGCCCATGAGCGAGCTCTACGTCCTCGCCGAGATGCTCATGGACGACTCCACTAAAAAGGTTATCCTGGCGGCCATTCAGAAACGATGCGAGAGCCCTCAATTCGGCCACTCCCTCCCGGAGCCATCTGCAGTCCGTACCATCTACGATGGTACACCCGAGTCGAGTCCTGCGCGTCGTTTGATGGTTGAGATCTTCTCCCAACGCGCAAGTAAAGAGCGCATTGAACACTGGACGACGGAGAACCTGCCGAAAGATTTCCTCCTCGATCTGTCGGTCAATCTCATCGCACAACGTCCCCTTTCAGATGACGATAATCGGGGTCAAGATGAGGGCAAGAATGCTAAGAAGCGTGCAGCCGAAGAATCTGACGAAGAATTAGCCCTCTATCTTGACTCGCTAGAATCGCCTCCAAAGGTGAAGAGGAAGAAGCTGAGGCTGAAGTTGCCTGCCGACGGCCGTGATCGAGGCGCCTTCCTTGATCGGTACTCTGTGGTGACCGATGCACATTCGGGAAATACAAAGACGAAGGTCACTCTTGGTTCTCAACACGACACCGCATACATCAGGTAAGCTCTTGACCGTAGAAAACCCAAGCGGACATTACACTGACTTCTGCAGGGCTGAGCGCACAGCCGAATGGCAGACAAATATTAGCAACCTTCTTCGAGGTGGTCCTCTTAAGCCGCAGATAATGACCGATGACGGTAGGAGTTGGTTCGAAACCACTTGAAATTGAACGAGTCGATTGAGGAATAGACGCTGTAGTAGGAGAAATATTGATGCTATTCACTCGTAGGACACGACTACGGATTTTTGGGAAAAGAACAGCGGGAGGAGGCTAGATGTCTTTGACAGTCCACTCGATAAGACGAGAATAACTCTGACACCCGGTTCTACATCTCACTCACCCCTTAGCAGTCCATGCTCATCGCCAAAAAAATATGCCTAACTCAACACACATGCGAAGTGATGAAGTCAAAAAGCTTTTGATAGATTACCAGGTATGTTACTATCATATAGATCGGCAGCGAAAGACCCGTGGAGTGACACATGCCACCTCAACCCTGTAATCGCCATGTTCCCTCAAAGCGATGCTCTTTCTCGCCGAGAGCAGTCGGGGAGAAAGCACGTAAAGTACACACCCAATAAACCATGAGACAACTAAATATACCGCTACGCCGTGCTCCAATGTAACATGCATCCCACAAAGACAGTAGACCGACTTACAGTGTTGTGTTCTTTGACTCAGACCGCCAGTAAACCATGTCGTCGCGATTTTGGATCGATAGCACCCTACGACTAGATACGGTGCTTCTCCGATTCTGCATAGATAGTCAGCATTGTGAGTGTTATGTGATGGAATGCACTACTAACCGAGTCGCGAGTACAGCATGTATAGTGCCATTTGGTTGCATTCTTGTGTACCCGTGATGGTAACAAGACGCTCGTTGCTGTTGTCGGTGGGCTCGTTGATCTTGATGACACTGCCGCTGAGCTGGCGGATTTCATTGATCTTCGCACCGCCCTTGCCAATGATGGCACCGACCATGTCGTTGGGAATGAAAATCTGCTGGGTAAGAGGCTGGCCAGGCATGCCACCAACAGCTGCATGTGGAGCGGCGCCGCCGTGCGCAACAGGCGCTGCAGCAGGGTGACCTCCGTAAGGAGTGGGCGCTGCAGGACCACCATAAGGACCACGGCTAGGCGAGCCAGCGCCGTAAGGCATGTTGGGGTGACCGTACGGCGACTGCTGCGGAGGCTGTCCATGCTGCATATGCGGAGCACCATATCCTCCGTGAGCGGGAGTTCGCTGGGGTGGTTCTTGGCGACGGAAGTTCTGTGGGTGAGAGTACTGACCTCCAGCGGGCTGGGGAACGTATGGTTGAACAGACATGCCGCCTGGGACGACGTTGGCAGCCATACCACTACGGGTTGCATATTGGGATGCAGCCGGTCCACCGAATCGCTCGGTCAGCTGCTCGACCAAAGTCTGAGCAACATAGTACACAGCAATGTGCACAGCGTCAGCAACACCCAGTACGATCAACGAACGTTCGCCAGAGTTGGGGAGGAGGGTGTCAGATGCGTTCAACTTAGCGTTAGAAGCCTCTTGGATCTCGCGGATGCGGACGCCAGCCTTTCCGATGATGGAACCGATAAGGATGTGAGGAATCAGAAGACGCATAGGATAGGCCTTGGAGGTGGATGTAGAAGGTGTCTCGAGGTCCTCCTGGTTGAGGGTGCGCACAATGAGGCCGAATGCCTTGGACACAGCATCAACTTGGCCGCTTACAGTAAGGATGCGTTCAACAGCGCCCCGAGAGTAGTCGCTAACGGTGCACTTGGCGCCGGACAAGCGACGAATCTGAGTCACATTTTCTCCGCCCTTGCCAATGATGGTAGCGGCCTCGCTGGTGCCAATGCAAGCGCGCACATGCAGCCAGTTGGTCTCGTCCACCTGCTGGTTGTGATTTACAGGCCGACCATTAGCACCTGATGTGGATTGGATAGGCTGAGTCTCAAGGATAGAGGGTGCGTCTGGGACAACAGTATCGGTATGGATCGGCTGGGCACCGTTCTCGACAGCAGCTTCAGCCACTTCGGGTACCGCCTTTACGTCCTCTTGTGTGATGCCTTCCGTGGCGATGTCGTCGGCCTGGACTGGTTGCGCGATATCGATGTTGTCTGGGTTGGGCGCATCCTCCTTGACCATCTTGTCGAGAGCAGGACGCTTGGCATCGGGTTGGTCATTGGGTCCGGCAGGCGATGAGGGTTCCTCGAGCGGTCGCTTGGCCGAGGAAGCCGCGATGGTGGGTGAGGCGGACATGTTTTCTGTTATGAGTTGTGGATCTTGAATTTGGAAACGGGTATGCACGCTCTTCACAGTCGAGGAGCGTTCAAACGGGAAGGTGAGATTTGTTCAATTGATCTCGATTATTTGCGACTTTATGTACAGCGGGGGCCGTGAAAGAAAGCGTGCTGTGAGGGCGGGCTGGAGGGAGTCGCGACAGTGCGGTGAAGGTGCGAGGAGGTAACGTCGCCGGGAGCTTGAAGGAGTTTGGAGCGTGCAGAGGGTGCAGTGGTCGGAGGAGAGAGGCCTCGGGAAGCGAGGAATCGGGTATGATGGTGCTTGTGATGGAGCGGGAGAGTCGGAAAGGGTGTGTGTTTCTTGGGACGAGGTGAGGTCGACAGAGGAAGAAACTGGCCCAAGTAAAGAAAGCTCGCTCGTCAAACCTTCTCGGCAACGGTCCGGCGTCTCAGGTGCGGAGAGCTCGAGGTTGCGCGCTTTCCTTCTCAAACGAGAAAGCAATGTTAGAAGAAGGGGTGGGCCGCGATGGAGAAGGAACTGTGGGCGATGGTTGATAACAGCAGGTCGTTTGTCGCGAGGGAGGAGGCGCAAACGACGCAAAATGGAGCTATCGCGGGGAGATCGGCGCTAAGTCTTGGCGCGTCACGTGTGGTACTACGACTTTGTCTGTAAATACAGGCAGCACGACGACTGAAAGACTGTGGAGTTCCTCGCGGTGCAGCGGGAGCCTTAGTGAGTACACAGTTGAAAGGGGTGAAGGTCTCCTCGCTCGCCAGGCACCACTGGCCTGTTAGCGACATCGGTGGACCACACTCGAACACACAGCCAGCCGGTCGGAGAAATGGCGCAACTACAGAGTGAGAGTCTCAGAAAGATACGCGAGTATGTCGAAGAAGCTCGGGGGCTGCAGGACGATGTCGTCGACTTTGACGCGTCCAGCACCGAGGCGCGTCTGGAGCAGACAGTGAAAGAGCTGCAGGCACGCGTGAAAGAACAACAAGCAGCGCTTGACAAGGTAACGCGATAAAGACGCGTCTAGGAAGGATAATACTGACCAACTAAAAGCTGCGATCTCAGTCACATGTTGATATAGAGACAGCCGCCTATGCATCGGACGATCCGCGTCAGAAGCTTCAGCAGCTCGCAGCCGTCAAAGACGCGTATAAACAGTTGAAGCCAACAGCAACGTACCTCCCCACCCAAGGATCAGTTCTGCCTGCACTGTTAGCAGCGCGTACGCTTCAACAGAATGTCCAAGGAACCAAGGAAGCAATCGCAAGCACTCAGAGCCAACTCAGCACAAAGGAGGCCACGCTTCGTCGTGAGGAAGCCAATTTACACGATGCCCACCTTCTCACTCAGGCAATGCAGGATCGCATCAGACGGCTACGCTCTCAGCATGAAGATCGCTCTCAGAAGACTCCTGCTCAACTTGCACGAGAACTCATCGCAGCAAAGCGCGCAAAGAAGGAGAACTACGACGCGGACATGCAGCGTCTGGGAGAAGCTATGAACAACTTCATCAATGACTACCTCTCTAGCATGCTTGCAGCAGAAGAGCTCGGTGGACCTGTCGTAGGCGACATGCTTGACATAGAGGACGACACTCTTGCTGCCGGTTTCACAAAGAAAGGACGCGCAAAGTCATCGAAGAAACCAGTCTCAGACAAGACGCGACAGCGCAGGATCGATGAGATTTGGGGCAAGAAGGGTACTCTTGATGCTGAAGAGGAGGAGGAAGAGCCGCCTTCTGAGGCTGAAGCTGCGGATGCAGAGATGCGACAGTTGATTGAGAATCTGTTTGCTACTCTGATGGGACCAGGAGGTGGAAAGGCATACTTTCAACTGGAGCGGGACTCTGCGGCTTCACGCTTCTTGATCAGGGCGAAGATTGCGCAGTTCCACCCGAAAGATGCAAGGAGGTTGAGATTGATTGACTTTGGACGAGAGCTGGATGACTGAGGCCGTTGCAAACTAATACTGCGGTCATCAACGCGCAAACCTGAGGAAACTGCATATGCTGAGCATGAATCGACCTTCACGCATGTTGAAGAGGTGTTGCCTCGTTACGAGACGCATGCCCCCCTTAGCCATACATTATCCAAAGCCTTGTCGGTCTCTCGTGTTTATTCAATCCTTCGGCCCATGTCTGCAAAGAGTCCCTCTCACCTGTGGCGGTGCACCTGTGTCCGGTATACACGCCGACATCGTACGTTACTTTTAGGATATGTCAATACCTTGGTTCCGCACAGCTCCGCTCCACACATGCACGCACGCCTCCTGCGGCCCACACATGCATCCCGCGCAACACATCATCCACAAGCCAGGTTTTGGGTCAGGATAACCCGGCTATCGCAAGGCGCGTCCGATCTCCTTTCGTCAGTGCAGCGTCCCAAATGGAATCTTGACCCGACACTCGGAGACACTGTTCCGAAGGGAGTAAATGTGGGATATTGGACATCGGAAAAGTACAAAGAAGGTCTTATCGGAGCAGTGGTATTGAAAGGCTGGGGGTTCGTGCACGTGCGCTTGAACGAAGGATTCCAGGGCAACGTTACCATGTACAATAATATGGCTCAATATGACAATGGGGATCTTCCCGTCCTGGCGCTTCCGCCGAGAGAATCTGACAGCAAAGCGATCATAGCAGTATCAGCACATGGGTGAGCATGTCTGTACGAGATTCATGGCCGCGAGGCCGCATCAGCTGAAGGTCACCGAAAAAGCACAACACCCGTATTCAACAACTAGCCCCCCATGGTCCTCTTCGGAGATCAAAGATAGAACCTTGGAAGAAGCAAAAAGCAGGTGCATGGAAGAATCGCCGTATGTATGCCAAAGTTCCGAAAGGGACTGCCGGATGGAGCACGCGTCCTGGCGCTGTCAAAACCAAGTACCGTGCAGGTGACTACCTTGAGGATAACCTTGCAGCAACGCACACCGTGGGATCGAAACATGAACAGCTGCACACGGGGCTAATGCAGAGATGCATCAACGTGGCTCCTGTAGGAACAGTCTCACTCCTTACATTGTCGCTTTTCTCCAATGCGCCCACTCGGCAGTCTTCCAGGCCTGCGTCAGTGGCTGATGCGCATGACAGCTTTGTCCAGGCCCTTGATTCGTTGCGAGTCGCAAACGAGATAACCACGATCCCAAACGCGTTGTTTTGATTCGAGGGATATTAGGTGCTTTGCTGCTACCATTTCAGCCGGAGGATGCGATCGCGATTGCGCGCGTAGCCTTGCCAATGCAGAGCGGCGGGTGGGAGATCTCGCGCTGGCTGACTGCTGCTTTACAGGTACCGGGCTGTGGGAAGCGAGCTGTGGAGACGGCGCCGAATTGTGCTGGCCAGATCTCCATCAAGTGCAAGCCTGGCCTGTCTATCCTGAAACACTTGTGGGTGATCAGGAGCTTTTTCTGACCGCATGTATGAAGTCATCGTGGAGCAAAGTGCAAACGTCTCTGTGACAGCGGGCATGAAGACGTTTCTTCGGCCTATGTTTTCCGCGGTAATTTGGGTGACAGGTGGGCGCCACCCATGCTCGAGCCACTCGTGCGCACCCTCGTGAACGAGAAGCGAACAGGGGCTAGGGAAATTGCTGATCCCGCTTTTTTTTTCACCCACGCAGAATCTCATCCGAAATCCGGTGACTTCATTATGCATGATCGATTCACATATGATCGCAATACGGGGCTTCCCTTCAGATTTGCATTGTTGACGGTCCGATAGTAAAGCCGACTTTTGTGAAGACATGGTACCATCTTAGTAGTTCTTGTTGCGCGGGATTTGGATCTGGGATCGGTAGTCCTCCCGATGCTCTAGCGTGTGGATGCGTACCAAACATGCACCATCTCGTTTTTGGCGCTCACGAGACCCGATCCTACCTTCCAGGAATGCATAAGTGTACCCATGTTGTGAAGCTAGACTGCTTCGCACAACCCCTCGATCTAGCACAAATCGCAATACCTAACCTCCACGTAACAGCATTGACAATCTTCCTAGTCTACTTGATGCCCAGATGGGACTTACCGTAATGCGCAGAGTGCGAACTACTAGCGACTCTCATAGGCCCATCCAGAGCGGCATTTCATCGCTGTTTCAGCACAGTGGCTGTGCGAGCTCACCATTGCTTCTGTGTCATCGGAGGCGTTCCGTCTGGCAATTGGGCTGCAGAGTCAGATTAAGCAAAAGTACACAGTAGCCAGCATACGCTAGGATCTGCAAACTACGGCTGATATGCTTACCCTACGGCAGAAGCGGGGTACCAACAATCTAGATTGCAGAGAAGATTGATATGTCGCCGAGTCTCCTGGAATTGGAATTGCGCTTGCTGCAGATGAAGCATGTTGGCATGTGAATTGATCAACGTCGTTGCGAGGGGCACGTAACACCTGTCTGTGGCGGTGCAAACTCCTTCGGATTGCGTCTCGGTACACTTGCGTCAAGATGCACCACTGTGGCATTGACTAACCTTTTTGATGCCTCATAAGACGGGGAAAGAAAAATGCTCCATACATCTGTCGGCCGTGAGTCACAGTTCATCCATGTGCGCATGACACCTGCGTCAGCTGGTCGGACGTGTTCCACCATGTGGCACATACCAGCGTTCCCGAAGCTGTGGCGAAGAAGGGTCCAGCCACAAGCACTCGCCACTTCCCGTCTCGCTTGAGTAGACAATATGTCGATCTCCGTGCAGATCCAGCATGCTCATTGGCTGTCACATAACGGTTTTCTCAGATAGCTTACACAGCCGCTATGATTAGAACGCCTCATTCCAACGTAGTAAAGTGGTCGATCGCTCGGATGCTTATGTAGTCGGTTCCGGTTCATGTTGCACCTTCGCTCCGTGACGCGCTTGGAAGGGAGGGTCTTCGGGGTCCGCGATAGGCTCTGCAGCGTTGCGAACGGTGGCGAACTTGTTGGAGCACGTCGGCTAGCTTTCCGTTGTGCTAGCGAGTTGTTTCTCCCGTTTGAGTACAGCTACGGGAGAAGCAACGGCAGTACCGGAACACTCTCCTTTGCAATCGTCCGGACGGCAAGCCCAGTTGCTTCCGAAAATACGCAAATATGTATCTTTTCCTTGTATCATCACGCCACACCTGCATGGCGCTTGCTCCGATACTGCAAATGCCCTAGACTATTTGTTGGAGCTGCAATCGGTACGATGGATTGGCGTTTCATAATTGCGATTGAGTGAGGCAGCTACTCAGCAATAGACCTGCGAGTAGATCCGTTCGGTCCGTTCTCATTTGACGCGTCCTCTGTAAGTGCCAACGCATCTTTTGGACCCTGTTCATTCGGTCTGACTTATCGTTTTCTTTGGGTGTACCATGGTCGTGATTCGCGAGTCCTTTCCTGCAGTATGACATCAAGGCTCGGCCGCACAATCCTTTGGGTCGGGTCCCTGTGCTATCGGTATCGGCTACCATACCCACACTTCCCGCCAGCCCCCTCAATTACTCGCGTGGCAGGGGCCCCCGCCCAATCGCTGACAGGTGTACCAAACACTGTGTCACCTTTGTCGAACTCTATGTTTTGCAAAGCGAAACCGATGGCAATCATCGCAATAGCCCTTTCGTAAATGTGTCAGTTGTTACTCGCGCAAGCCACCCATTTTCCAGAGCCCCTGTGTGGATAGCAGCGTGCGTAATCTCCGGAGACAATAGCGTGTCGGATGCTTGTTATACGCCAAGAGACTGAAATATCACTCGATGGGTCTGACATGGAGAAATCTGCCGTGATGGTGACGGTCGGAACAAGGTTTCTAACTTGGGAGGCGGACGGGGGGAATGTAACGATCATCGCTATGTCACAACGTCAGTGGAGATGGGCCGCGGCGAGCGGCCCTGCTTCGGTCGGCCAGGGTGAGAGCGTGGACCTGACGAAAATTGTACAGGGAAGAGATGTCGAAAGATC
This sequence comes from Alternaria novae-zelandiae, assembly GCF_023758075.1. Classification (NCBI taxonomy): domain Eukaryota; kingdom Fungi; phylum Ascomycota; class Dothideomycetes; order Pleosporales; family Pleosporaceae; genus Alternaria; species Alternaria novae-zelandiae. Next base: position 1,338,212 of record NW_026056962.1, on the reverse strand, counting down.
GCGAGCGAAAACTTCAGAGCGAAAAGGTTTGATTAGGCTCGCAGAGGATATTGGGCATGCGCACTGTAGTGGACGAGTTGCCATCCTCGATGTATGTAGTAAAGAAATTACAGTCCGAACACTCCCTCGTGTCGCGCGTGTATCTCGCTATGTCTTCATGATAGATCGTTGCTTTGCAATCTTAGCCGCTTGAAAGGTGAAATGGTAGTAGTATAATGGGTATCGTCGTCGCACCGGAAAGAAGAAGAGTAGAAGGTATCAACAAAGGAAATGCAGCAAACGCTCCCAATGGACGCGTGGTATCGAAAGGCGTTGAACGCCAGGCGTTGAAATCGAATCAAGTGATGCCAGTTCAGAAGCATCGGCAGCCCATGGAGACCAATGCAAAGCTCCAGGGTACGAATAGTAAAGGGTCGTGACAATCGGTGAAGTACCGAAACAGGGTATCAATGTTGAAGGAACGGCGTCTCGCAGGCGAGCAATAGGCATAAAAGCCTAGAAGAGAAGGCGAAGTTCGTAACCGGTCGAATGAACATTTTCCGTGACGCTGATGTCGCCATCAACTTGAATGTCGGTAGGACCCGCGTCCCATTCGCGCTTCATGGCATGCACCGGCGGCGTACCAATCTCGTGGAACTCGGCAGTCATATCCTGTTGCTCGGGTATTCTGTTGACGGCATCGTCGTCCATCAAAATTTGCAGACCCTTCTGGTTAACGCGGATAGTCCGTGTAACCTTCGTTGGCTCGATCTTGATCTTCATTGCGATGCTTGCCACAAGCTCCTTTACAGTACGCTCCATCAGGTAGACTGCGCGGAAGTAGTTGTCGTCGGGTTGCCGACCAGCGAGCCGCGGTTGAACGAAGAAGCAGGCGACGGGCTTCAGCATCGGCTCTGGAGGCGGTTGGTAGGTTTGATCAACCCCAAGGGCTTCAATCCAACCAGACAGTGCGTGGTCATCAGAATATGGCCGTTGAACCTTGGTTGGAACGTCTGCGCCGCCTTGGACGCCATGCATCCCTTTGAGATCACCTGTGGCCGTCTGTGGCATGCTGCGCCATTCATTGGAGGACATACGCGATGGTGGCTGGTAGGGCGCCGGGCGCTGGAAGGAGGTAGTCCGGCGCTTCTCGGAATGGAGAGACTGAGAGCTGGGGGTTGGCGACACAACAGACGATGCTGCTGTCTGCGACTCGGGAGCCTCCCACATAGGCGCGTCTACATTGGTGTCGAGCTTGGAGAGTTCTTGAGGAGTAGCGCCGAGGATCACTGGGTGGAGATCTGGATCGTCCTGGTCCTCGCCCTTGAGGTACAAGACACTGACAGGCCTGGTAGAGCTGAACATGTCTTGGAGCGAGGCGAGCTTGATGTGAAGGTCTTCTTCGGCGGGTGCGCGGCCTCCTTGGTTGTCGCTCGTCGAAGACATGGACCAGGTCCTCTTGTGTTTCGGTACCTTCCCGGGCCGTTGGCTCATACTGCCCTTAGAGATTGATCCACTGCGTTTCCGCTTGCCAAAGTCCTTCATGCCAGACTCAACCTGTGCGATCTGCTGCTTGAGCTTGTCGATGGTCTTCTTGACGTGGGCAACATCGTTGGAGAGCTTCCTCTCGGCACCGTGGTCGCGGAAGAGCTTGACTTTGCAGTAGCAGAGCTCACCATCTGGCTTTTGGGGCGACGATCCAGTGGCTTCTGTGACCATTTCGGTCTTCGCGCATAGCCGGACGGGAATGCCTTTGACGCCCTTGGAATGGCTGAAATCGGTGGAGAGAAAGTTGAAACGCACGGCCAAGGAGCACTCGGGTGAGGAGTTGTGGGTTGGTGTCCAGGTGACCACGAAGCCATCGAACGAGGAAGACTCGAGTTCAACCCTGGGTCGTCCTTGAATCTCACCGCCGCTGACTTGGCTGGGGTCCACAAACTCAACTGCTTGAAGCCGCCCACCACGCTGGTGGGCCTCGTTGGTTCCGCGGCCCTCCTTCCACAGTTGCCAGCAGGATGCTGGTCGCTGGCGCTGCTGTTCGTCTTCGAACGAAATGCGGATGAAAGTCCTGTACTTGGTCGATGGAGACGGTGCTTGCGTAGGCGCCGTGTCTACCAGGGAGATGGAATAGGCCTGTCCCTTGTTCAGGTAGGTCACAGGGACTTCGTCTGATTGCTTGATCATGGCCGTTGGAGCATTCAGAGTAACATGGTAGCGGAAACTGGAAGAGTCAGTATGATGATGGCGTGATGCAGATGGGGTGACCGACTTTTGATTGGGTGGAGGGGGTGCTGGTGCGACTGCAGCCGCCATGCCGTCGTAGGAATGGGGTGCGTAACCGATCAGAGGCGACTGCTCTTGCATCTCGACTTCGGGAACCATGTTGTCCATGGACGAGTCCTGGTGGGTTTGCGTCATGTTGCCCTGGTCGAATGCAGAAGGCTGGTGCGTGAACTGGTGCGGAGCAAATGATTGGGAATGCTGCGGCTGCATGCCAAACGGATTGACATTCTGGAAGTGATGCGACCCCAGAGCGTGGGGATTGAAGCCATGGAGATGGTTGGCAGGTGCGACCTGGCCAGCGTGCAGCGCACCTTCCGAAGTGGGAAGCGAGAGGGGAGTTCCTAGGCCAAAACTGAAGCCGGGCGTGTGGAGGTCGCCGGCCTGGCTGTGGTAGAGCGTGTTGGTGCCGCCGGGCGTCGGGGTGTAGTAGCCCGGCGGTTGGTTTGCGAAAGAGGTGAATGCGAAGCTGTTGGGGTCGAGCAGTGAAGGCGTGAACCTCCACGGCTCATTGTTCCCGCGCGGAGTGGGGTCCTGGTCCTTGATGTCCTCATGGTCGAGGTGGCTGGAAAACATGGAGTTAGCAAAATGTTGGGTGCAGGTGCAAATTGGGCGTCGGCGTTGTTGACGTTGGTGATGGTGCCGAGTGACATGGGATGGGGGGATCTCGGAAAGACGTACCGGGAGGGGTGCGCGACATCAAGCGCATCTGCGAGCGTGTGGCCGGGCGGCCCAGCAATCGAGTGCGAACGCTGCTGCAGATGGGGGAACGTGGCCTTGAAGTCCTCGAGGAGCTTTCCGTCGGGTTTCTGGCTGTTGAGTCTGCGCAAGTCAGTATGTACTTGATGACATGCAACGCGACGCGCGCAAATCACATGCGGGCTTGGGCGCGGGCGGGACGACGTACCTATTTCGAAACATGGCATCGGACGCACTCGCGGAGTTAGGTGATGAGCACTTGCGATTGCATCTGGCGGGTCGGTGGGAAATGGTCGGAGACTGAGCAGCAAGGCGTGCGGCGGCCCTGGGTTATGAGATACGGAGAGCAGCTGCCACGAGAAAGACGAGCCTTTGGGGTCAAGCCACACATGTCCAGGGCCGGTGGTCAGACGTCTTTTAGCTAGCAGCTAGCTCTCAGAGCATCCACAGGGCCTGACGGAATTGCAAGAGGGCCGCGCGTGGGCATGGGTGGAGCGTCGGGTCTAGGCACACGGTCCCTGCTGCTCTAACGCTACGGTTTTGCATGGCCCTAGGCGGCTTTGGTCCGCCGCCCTACTCTGTGCGCGACGTGCTGCCAGACTGATCACCCACCGCCCGGCCTGCACAGCCACAACCCTACGGCAGGCGCGAGCCGGCCAGAAGCCCTCACGGCCGCATGGGGAGCTGATAGTCGCTGCATCTGTCGCCATCCCGCACTCCAAGCGCACATCCGCCCATGGATGCTGGATCGCGCGGACCCAGCCCGATGTTTCTCGAATCCACTCCAGTTGCTACACCAGTGCGAGGCGCTCGTGCGCGGCTCCAGTGGCTTGATGAGTATTCCGTGCCCTGCCCGCAATTTGCTCGTCGCGACAGACGCTGCTCGCACACTATGCCCCCTTTGTCACCAGAGACTGTTGCGGCGCCTACGGTGTGCGTTGGCGCCTCAATGCGAAATGACATATGCCGGCCAGCTCCCGTTTCCACTTGTGTCCCGAGACTGCAAAGCCCTGGTCGCGCTCCTGTATTCCACGCGGCAGACGTCTCTGCCGCTGCTCGCCCTACCATTCCAGTCTACTGCCGGCCGCCTTCCCCTGCGTTCGAGCGCCGGATCAGAGACGAGGATGCCACCCCGCCAATTCGTCAAAGTCTATCGCCCAGGCCAATCCCACTGACGCCCGTTGGCCCTGTGTCGCTTGCGCTTACTCGGAAGACTTAATTCTTAACGTTATTTCACTACCTGTCAGGCCGAGATTAAGGAGTGGTTAGCGGGCGTTATCCCGAACGCGTTTCTATCCACCGACTGAACCATCAACGGCTTTCGTCATCGCCAGGCGCTTGGGCTTTGCATCTGGAGCCGTAAACGCATTGCAGCCACAAGAGCGAACGTCACTGCCTTATGCAGTTACACCAACCGCACTGCTGGCTGTTGCATGGAATGCTAGTCCGACACGGCCAATCGCACTGCTGGGGAAGCCTCGTCCGGTAGGTCCAACGGAGGATTCCACTGACGCAGCGATCCTTGTGTAAAAATAAGTGTGGCAACAGTTACAGACGGTGATCGACAACGGGAACTCTCGACGAATAACACGCCTCGCGCATTATCAGGTGGCAGATACCTTTCAGTCGACTCGGCAATGATCGCCCGACTGTGGCACATCTTCGCACTCGCCACACTCAACGCCACACCTTGCTGATCACGCCTCAGAACAGAGTAGATAGCGAACGACGCGTAGGCTTGCAGAATGGAAGGAGCTGGAAAGGCCTTGTTCATGACTAGATGTTGCGATTAGATTCGAACATGTTCAGAGTCCAGCCGAGTAGCGCAGTGCTCTGGCGTAGTGTCAATAGCCGTACCTCCTGAGCGATGCATTGGCCATAAACATTCTAGAGTGAGGTCACCTCCGTACAACCGCGTCCGGATAGGTTCACCTCTCGACGCCGCCTTGTCATTGTGACAGCGCTTTGCGGGAAGAGCAGCAGTTGCATCGTCTGATGTGAGCTGCCAGTTTAGCCATAGGCTGTCATCTCGCTAATTGACGCGACTAATTTTGGTTATTACCTGAAAAGCACTGCAATCTTAGACTGACACAAACTCCATCATCACAAAGCTGTGACGGACGCACTTGACAATAACCGTCGAATTATTCTCTTTCAAGCATACGGGATTTAGCATAACCCCACCATCTGTTGTAACGGTGTGAACGCTCCGGTCGGGACATTTCATAGTGAATCAATTATCCTTTCTGACGTTGGCGGTTAGAATGCGTGGTACCGCACCATGTCTGACAGTCGAATCAAACTCAAACCGACGCGCTGAGTAACCGGCATGAAACACCAATCGCTGCCCGATTTGCCCAACATAACTCTAAGATCTCGATCACGAGTATATCAGACCTCCATTCATCAAACCGATGACGTTTTCTTCAGAACATCATCGCCCGGCCTTACCGAACCTTGTGAATTGTTCACTCGCGGAAGCGAAAGCCTCGGACTACCTTGAGCTGACCAGTGACGATGATTGACTTGCATCACTTGCAGCCCTCGCTGCTGCAATAGCCGTGATCGTGTTACGCAGTCCTGTTCCACTATGTTGGTTCCTCAATGCCGACGGAGAGTCTGGCATACGCAGGCTGTTGATAGAACTGTTCCTGCTCTGAAGCTCCGGTCGCATGCTTCCGATCGAATTTTCGCGGAATGCCGTAATAACACTTGAGCTTGACCCACGGCGACTGTCCTGAGGCCTGGCATAGACCGACTGGATGCTCGAAGCGGAATCTGCTCGACGGCTACGACCCAAGGATTGGACAGGGCTGGGAATCTTTGAATGCTTGCCCAAGTCCGCACCCAGAGTTTGGGACGATGAAGTCGATCTGATTGATCGCGTATCAAGCGCCGGGCGCCCAGTACGCATGAGAAGGGGGGTGTCTGAATCATCAGAACCACTCTCATTGGCCTCTCCATCAAGCGCTTTCAATTCCTCCGTGAGTGCTTCAAGCTGGTCAGCCCCAGGCTCGAAAGAGAACTGTCGGCGATGCTTTTGGGTTGTGTTGAGTTGGGGCTGCGACTGGAATTTTCGGAGGGTATGCCGCGGCGCAAGGCCTTGGTCGAAATACTCGTACGTTCCATTGTCAGAGCTGGTTTTTTGACGTGGGGTCTGGGTATCATTCTCTTCGACATGTGCTGTCAACTTCTCTGCCGATCTAGTCTGCGAGAACAGCATCATGAGACCATGATTGAAGCTGTTCACCTCTAGACCTCGACGTCTTGCGACAAGTGTACCGAGTGCCCGAAGAGCGATAAGAGCTTCGCATTCGGTAGCTGGCTCCATGCCGGTGTGCTCCAGAATCGTCATCTCGTCAGGCAAAGGGTCGCCAGATCCTCCTGAGAAGCCAGAAGCGACAGAACTAGTGAAAGATCGAGAGGGCCTCGTCTTCTGAATGGCAACGAGATTGAGCTCGCTCTGGACTTTGCGCGACAATGTAAGATTCTTGGTGGTTTGCGGTGGGTTCCCCACAGGTAACTCTTCCATGTCGTTGGTGAACTGCGTGGACAGGACGGCCATCTTTCCAGAGGGTGACGACGGCCGGTTCAGAAGCGCTGTAAAAAGTTAGCTAACATACACACGACGTGTGAGTTGGTTTGGTTCTGAAAAATGCATAAAGCAAACGTATTCCGCCGCCACCACGACAGTATACCGAGAATGTCTTCGCGGTACTATCGGCGGTAGAGTGGTCACGCGAGAGAATTATATATGCGGCAACGAGAAGTACACAGTACGCCTAAAGACTCACCTCTCTGACTCATTAACTTGATCTCCTGGTCAAGTTGCGCGTGTGAGAAGAAGTCGTATTTCGGCGGGAAGCTGTCGTGCGAGATGGTCTTGCTATGACGCCGCACAATACTGTCTTGACGAGCCTGTATGAGTCTTCTTTCTGTTAGTAGAGGAAGAGCAAAAGATTGAACACTACCTAGGTACTCACCCAGTCATGCCACTGGCCCCACGAGCTATGAGTAACTCTAAGCGCCGTATCTCCGCCCCATAACGATCTCTTGAGCGTGTCCAGTGCTCTTCGGCCTTTCTCCAATCATTGAGTGTCTCCTCCAGCATTGTACTGAGACACTCCTTCTGCTCTCGTACCTTGCGATAGTCCTCAAACACACGGAAGAGGCCGCTGTTATGCTCCATCGGTATCGGCCAAGAAGCTGTTATCATATGCGATCGGACAGATGTTACGACGTCGAGCGGGTCTATGTAGGTCTGGAAGGGCGCTGGTGCATCTTCACCCCATGGCGCAGAAAACGCGAACTCGGGCTCTTTGGCTGTCTCTTTGAAATTGGCGAAGAGCGACGTGTAGCGAGCGAGCTTGGGCTTCGAGTCTCGACGTAGGGCTGGGGTATCTGAACGTTCGCTTGGTGCGTCATCTGCGTCTTCGGCGATAGGCGTGGTGTGCGCACCGCCTACAGGAGTCTGTGGTCTGCTGCTCTGCCGCGTCTTCCGCCAGGTAAGTTGAAGCCGATGGTCGCTCGAATCATCGGTGCCTACAGGAGTGTCGACGTCAATCTTGAGCGGGGTAGATGTTCTCGGAGGCTTCTTTGGCTGCTTGCTGTGTCCCAAGCGCCAGCTTTTGTTGTCGGGCATATTCTCGTCGTCGTCCTTTGCTAGCTCTCTCGATAGATGCGTAGCAACAGAGAGCCCCGGGAGCTGAGATACGAAAATATCCATAGTTTCTGTGGGTCGTGACTGCCAGTTAGGTGAGATTGTGCGGGGCGACTGTCGAACAGAAGGGTAGGAGTTGTCGACTGGGAAGGCGCGGTCGTCTACAATCAGCTCTCACCTTCACCTCCGCTTCCGGATTTCAGCATGACGCGCGCTCACCACTAATGACGGCTATGGACGGCTTCTTGCTGAGCTCCAGTGTCATCTTGATAGAAGGCAGGCGCGACCTCGCCCGCTTTCACTGCTCGGAGATGTGAGCTTTTCGCTCTCCGCCCCTTCCGCCCCTTCTTTCCACCTGCGAACACTTGAGTTTTCTGGAAGGTCATTCAGGTTTTGATCATGGTCAGTATACTCATCGGTTTCGCTAAAGAGATTCGTATCACGATAGCGCTGAGATGTCGCATCACGGAGACGGAAGGAGGGTGTCATGTTACCAGCGAAAGTTTTCGCTGTAGATCAAAAGTGCGTACAGCCGTAAAATATCGATATTGTAACACTCGGAACTTGATAGAACCCAGAGACGAGACGAGGAAACTGCGAAGAATAACAGTGATCAAATGTGCCGTCCACGAAGCGCCGGTAGTCAAAATGAGCGGTATTATATACCAACGATGGAGTCTCGTCTCTCTAAAAACGTGAAGTTCATAGTTGAAAGTCGCAGAACGTCATCTCATTGTCAGAGGGCAATCCTCATGATATGTCTGAAGTCCGCGGCGAAGCGAAGTGTCCACAAACGGCTAGCGCCAGCTGACCCGTTCAACACTCGCGACCTCGGGACAGTCACGGGCGAACGACCATCATTGCACCAACAACGACAAGTTCTGCCCCAGGCTTACGCGTATCGACGTTTTGGAAAGAGCGCAGGTCAAGAGATGGTACTTGGCGACTGCTGCATCGCATTGTGATCTGAGAGATCGTTGCCAAGGGAAGTGCTCTTCCGAGTTTCGGCTGAGTTTGAGTACCGTTTCACCTCACTCCAACCGCTCTGCATCACGGTGCTTATACGGTACTACACCACCTTAACGAGCCTAATCATCAAGGCAGCAAGGTGGACGTTGTTGCAGGCTGGATGCCCTCCTGGCTGATGCTGAAGTCTGCTTTTGTGGCCACGATGAAAGGCAACTTTACATGGTACGATTGAAGTCGATACTACATATTCCATTGCATCATCGTCATACCCCATAAGGATCTGGGTACAGAAGCCGCGCGTCTCCTGTTCTTTGGGAAAGCATCGACATCTCTCCGACATTTTTGACACACTTCAACACACCTCATCCCCGGCCGTGCCCTTCCCGCAGAACCAGACCGCTCCACTCCCCGCCGTTGCTATGGAGCAGATCGTACTCCTTTCGCTAATACAGTACCAAGAAACAGGCAGGAAAGTCTAGACTCCGGTTTCAGCCTTCTCAGCGCGAGGCACAAAGTAAGGTACCAGGATGACTTTGTGATTGACAACGGCGCCTGATGACGACGACGGCGGTGTGCCTGTATGTCAGATGCGCCGTGGCTGGCAGGCTATAAGTTGGAAGTATCCTCAGGCCAGTAGACGCTTTCCTTACTTCAAGCTCACCATCAAGTCAACTTCTTCAAGTCAATCTTCTTGTTTTCCACCCTTTCTATACATTCACTCTTTGTCGCCGGGCGACTTTACCACGTTTACAACTACCTTCTACGCTTCTTCTACATCTACTCTCCGAGTTCAATAATCACCTAAACACTATTTCAAAATGAAGTTCTCCGCTGTCATCGCTACCATCGTCTCCATGGCCGCTTTCGCCATGGCTGCACCCGTCGCCAACGAGGGTATGTTCTCTTGTCAAACCCAAACCCGATGTGGAGGAGCGATGACTAACAAGAAATAGCAGTTGCCGTCCGTCAGAACCATGGCATGTGTGTCAAGGGCACCACCGCCGGTGTTGAGCAGATCGAGGGCTGCTAGAAATTTTATACCCATGAGAGGACGTAGAAGACGGAGGAGCAAGATTACCACGAGTTGTGACTAGGGGAGAAGAAATTGGAGGATACAATGGTCATCGCAGAACGGCGGTGCCGAAACGATATAGAAGCGTCCGTTCTGGTTGCGTTCAAGTAATACAAGACAATTGACAAAGCATCACGGTGTGATGGGCTTGAATCATTCTCCACGTTCCATGTTTCTTTCTCACTCGTGAGAGGTAATACCACTCACCTTTGTGGTGTTACGGATTTCCTACTCCATGTAGCAATGGTATAAAACGAGTGGTCTAGAACCACTAGCTCATCGGTAGGTTCGCGTGGGCCTTGCAGACAACGTTTCTGCCTGAGCAGCGTTGATAGTAAACGCCACAACAGCAAAGGAACTCGGACATTGCCCCTCACTCCAAAAGTACAGACTGTGAAGAAGATGAAAAATGCGTAATTAGGTAAGTCCAACATGACCACATCGCTACATAGGTATATAAACGCTTGAACGCTTCCAAGAAAAAGAAAATGCAGGATGAAAATGCCAGCAACATGCTCGTCAGGCACTATGCAACACCATTACTCCCTTTCAAGGGTATGCACTCTCGCTCTGCTGCTTCTTCTCCTTTTCCTTCTCCGCATTCTTGCCCGGTCTGAAAGCATCCAGACTGATTCTCCTTCTTTCCCTGTCCCTGCCCTCATCTGCACCGCTAGATTCGGCCTCGCTTTCCTTCTCCTTCTCCTTTTGCTTCTTCTTCTCTACTTCTTTGATGGCTTCTCCAGTCAATTCTTGCCTGTTCATGCGTTCTACGACGTCCTTCTTCCTCGTCCTCTTGTCACCCAACCAGATCAATAGACCGGCTGTAGCATTGCAGGCGATAGAGCAACACAGGATGACAGTTGTGATGGCAAAGGGACGAACCTTGTAGTAGATACCCCAGGTGCAAGCGCCGAGGGAGATCTGGAGTAGAGAGTGGCAGTCTAGAAGTACGACGATGGCGACAAGGAAGCGGAGAGGGAAAGCGTAATGGGTCTCTGTCTCATGAGGCTTGTAGAAGGAATGTGATTTGCAGAATTTGGCTTGGTGGTGTTCGAGCTTCTCTTGCTGCTTTGGCGTCAACACGGTGAATTCCCACTGCTTCTCGGGGTCGGCTGGGTCAATAGCGCGTGGTCCAGATACGGGAGCGTGTTCGGCAGGGAGGTCATTGTGATCGGTGAGGTCAGGAAGCATGTCCTTCTTACGACGAGACCATGTGAAATGGTGGTAGTGAGCAATGTAGATCATGTGGTATGTGTCGACACAGCGGAAGGGTGCTAGGCCGTCTCCTACAACAGCGAAGAGGGCAACAAGGACACTGTCGATGACGTGGACGACGTAGATCTGCTGTCCACCGACATTGGCCCAGCCGATGAGGAAGAGCACCCAGGCCAAGCCGAATGCGGTGATGAGGAAGGCGTAGAGGGTGACTAGGAAGCCAAGTGCTGTGTATTGTCAGTAACAGTTGAGAAATATAGCGGTACAGATACTTACGTCTCCTGACATACATGCCGAATCCCTTGAGCGAGCGCTTCATCTTGGAGCGTCTCGAGTGAAGCATGTGCCGCACGTGGTCATTCACCTCCTTCTTGTCCTCGACGCTCCACCCAGACAAGTCAGTATCCTCAGGAAGAACAGCGAAGCGCGACTCAGTAAGCTGCGAATCTATCGTCATCATGGTGGCCGTCGTGGTCTCAGTCGCCGAGCGCTGGAATCTGGGAGCCGCCTGGGCCGCCTGAGCTTCTGCCTCTGCCTCCGCCTGAGCAGCACGAGCGGGTTCCAGTATGCGCTCGATCGCTTCCAGACTGTCGGTCTCGCTCTTCCGTCGCTTTAGGTTGTAAGTGGGCCGGCGGTTCAACCATGGCAGGTTCGGAATGAACAGCGAGTTTTGCATATTTGTCAAGGAAGTAAGTGTCGCGACTTCGGGGTCGATGGTGTCGAGGACATCGACCATGCCTGAGGTGTAGTTGGACGACATGCCGTCTTCCGCTGCAGGAGCAGGAGCATGAGCGCTTGTCGTCGGCGACTTCTCCTCTTCCTTCGTGCCCCAAAAGGGTATCCTAGTCTGTATCGCGCTCTTGACCTTCCGTAGTCGACTTCTGTCCGGCTCTGGGTTGTTGAGGGTACTCTGGCTCCCGTTGGCGGAGGAAAATTGTCCCAGCTCTGCCTCCTCGTCCAGCGCAGGCAAGGGAGTGCTCGCTCTTATTATAGAACCCTGTGGTTGCTGTGCGGATTGTCTTAGGGCGTTGGATGAGGGCATGCGCCGTATGCCGATACTGGCTTGACGGCCGACTTGCGGTCGTCGTGGGTATTGCTGGGGTTTGGTTGGCGCGGAGCTGCTTCTTGCTCGTTGCGCGGCAAGAGTGCTTGACAAAGGTCAGCATCGCACTCTCCTCTTTCTCGTGCCTAGAACATACCTGTACGTGACATGCGACGAGGGATCGGTTGCCCTGGTGGGCTTGGGGACATGTTGGCCAGCATCGATGGATGACTCTAACGAGGTGGGCGGCTCGATGACAGGTTGTTGTGTTGGTTGGTCCGCGGCTGCTCCAAAGTCCTGCGCATTCGTCCCAGGCTCGGCGCTCTGAATTCCTTCGTTGACGGCATGCGTGCTGGAGTTATCGTGGGGTGCCTGAGACGGGTGTGGAGCATGCAGCTCGCCCGTGCCGGAGCCTGAAGATGTCGCGCCGGCACCTCTGGCGCGCGCGATACGCGTCTTCAACCTCTGTAAATCCATAGCGACCACGGAATTGAGGATGGGGAACGCAAACCCCAGGGCAATTCCCGATAAACATGTCTTTATGACTTGGAAACGGCCGTGACCCAATGCAGTCTGGCGGCTGAGGATTGGCTTTTACAAGCCTGGAATTTTGTCTTGGGGGACGTCATATTGCGCCGCAACCACTACCACCCCCTTTCCCCCAAGACGACTCACTCGCATCGCACGCGCGAGTAACGCTCGCGGGGACGGTCCACTAACGCCAGTCAGTGTTTGGACTACAGAGGTTAACGAGCGATCGTAAGGATCTCACGAAACGTACAGCATGTAGGGCGAGGCCGTTAGGGAGACGTGCTCCAGGGAGCGACCTCGACTCCCCAGATCTGAAACTCCGGTTGGCACCCTTGCAATGATCGTTTTCGCTTACGGAAAACCGGATCCTGGGTGTCACATGCACACTGACGCTATGTCTCGCGAGTCGTGGATGCGTTCTGGCCGTAGCAACTACTAAATATTGAATGTTTTCGAGCATTGATACAGTTCTCATGCTCAACTGTGTTGACATAAAAGGCTGCGGGATGATGCAGGGTCCTTTTAGTCGCACTGGTAGCTAGCGGCGGCGGGTACCTGACTTAGCGTATCTTCACGTTCCGCCCAGTACCGCTGGTTTGACGCTTGTCGTCTCATCTCAAGTCGCTATGGTTGGTATACTGACATTCTGCTCAGAGCCTTTGAACACGCCTGCAGCATGAATGTGAAGATCATACTCTATCTGCCCTTGACGCGTCGAGAACTTTGGTTGAGGTATTGTTTTTTCACATTCCTTCTAACATCTATGACGACATCCATCCCTCCATGGACCTCAAAGACCGAGAGGGGTCGATCACTATCCTAAGCGCTTATGGATCGTCTTCGAGGTATGTATCCAGATGATACAACACCGGTCCATCTGGTCCAATTCTACGATCTCCCTCCAGCGCAGCCGTCGCTAGCTCACGCAAGAACCGTTTCGGCAAATCAACGCACTGGAGTAAATCATGGCCTTTGAGACCGTACCAACTATCAACAATTAGCTCCCTTATTAGATCCCCGCGTACTGTACCTTCATAGATAATCTTTATGCACTCTAGGCCAGGGCGTGAGTGAGCAACGTTTCTGTCACATCTACGGGTGCTGATTTGCTCATACAGTGCCTGAGTTGCCAGATTACGTGTGTGTAGATCGAGCAGCAATTCAGCTATCACGTATACGTGACATATACTTTGAAGACTTCTTGAGCCATCCTTGAGCGTGATGCGATCTGTATAGACGGCTTCCAAATAGTGCTCAACATCTTCTAATCTCAGCTCAGGGTCAACATCATAGAGATTGATAGTCTTCGCGTCAGAGTTGTTCCATCTGCCACTAAGCGCGTTGGCGAAAAATTTCGATCGCGATGTTATGACGGACTGGTGAACAAACAGTTCTGAACGCTGAGATTCGGGCCCAACGATAACTTTGATGAGAGGTGAGGAGATGAATCTGGTATGCTGTCAGTAGTGGTCTAAATTGATGGGTTGTTAGGACTAAGTACCCATCGACACCTAGTCTTAGTACTTTGACGGGTGTGTCAGAAGATGTGTTAGGAGATGTGTCAGAAGATGAGTCAGAATTTCTCCGTGGTTGCGTTGACATGGTGTTCGTAGAAAGGCAGCAAGGTTGTTAAGTCAAGTAGAGAGCTCTTTCGTAAGAAAAAGAGGAAGATGAGAACAATTATCGGAATTAGAGTTGGATAGCGTTTTCTTTGTGAGATCTAGCTTGACAAACTCTTCGATCCTGTCACTAATCACTCGGCGGCTTGATTACCTGAGGTACGATCTCAACCCAATAACCCTGATAGCCGTTAGTATGCCGTATGTCTCATGCATTTGCTTCCACTAGTTGGCGTTCACTTACATCCGGATCCTTCACGAAAGCGAGCTGTTTGAAGACATGCTTGTAGCCGTCTTGTACTGTTCCGTGTTTCCCTTCTACAGCCTCCGCAGGCAAACCCATCTGCTCTTCTTTCGCCTCATCCAGCGGCTTGATGACCTCGTAGCCAAAGCTTTTGATCCTTTCCAGTGCTTCAGGGACATCTGGTACTGTGAATCCAATGTGACCGAAGCCGATTCCCGCCGGATTAGAATAGTCATTGCCAGAAGTGTACGGCGTAGACGCGTCTGCGGGGATGTGGTACAGCTCTAGTAACCCCTTTGAAGTACCGAGGGTGGACATACCTGTAAACATTTTAGTATTCTGTCGAGTTACGGAGTAAATGTGTGTACCTACCACTATCTCGTGGTCCTAGGTAGTAAATGGTAAATGGACCAGCATTGAAGATGAACACAACGTGCATGCCCAAACAGTCACAATAGAACTTCAAACTCTTTTCTGGGTCTTTGATACGCGTCATGAGATGATTGAGGCGGTACTCGGCAGTTGATGGTGAGCTTGGCCGTGGAGGAGGAACGATGTGCTTGCCGACCTCGTATGGTCCTCGTGGATAGTTTTCGCTGGAAGACGCCATGACTGTGTTGTTAAACTATACCCTCGTCCACAGCTTGCGTCTCTTGAGCAACCTCTCCGACATTCATAACTACTTATATGTCATTATAGTTTACTAGTCTCAGTAGCCACATGTGGGGCATGTGGGGTAAGTTGGCGGCCTTAAAATCCTAAGAACAGGTGCTGGTTGGATACTGTGCTTCTTCTCTGGATGCTGCACACTTTACATGCAGCGCGCCTAGAGAAGATGTTGATTTGCTTATTGGGAAAAGGGTGGCGCTTTCAGCTACACCCAAAGTACGCGTCACACTAGATAGTGGCGTTGATAGAAAGGAAGAACGCACAGATGTGATTGGGAATACTTTCAGCTGAGGATCCTTCTCGACAAGCCCATCACCCCAGAATGATATCTCGGCGACTACCGGGAAAGCACAGGCGAGGATGTAGCTCAGTTCTTTCGCCGGAATTTACGCTGCGGACAGACATGACCCCTATGCGCTCCGTCATTCCGTCTCTAGTACGCGTAACCAGAACATAGTCTTTGCATATGACTATGCCCGTGAATAGGTGATTGCAGAGCGAGAAATGTAACTCATCGTCGACATCACCCGTGACATCCAGTAGCCATTCATGATCCTCAAAACTGCGCTCGCCAGAGCCGGATATCATCTCAATAGTACCGCGTGCTGCGTACATTGCGTCTTTATATGTGCTGGTTGGACGATCAAAGATGTGTGAATGCCGACGCCGTTTCGTTGGGATGTAGGCGAATCGAAGGTAGAGAACTTCAGCAACTATGCGCAACTGATAAGTGCAATCGAGCGCAAGATCACTGTCATTATCGAAAGCCATCTTCACCAATTCTTCCGTTAGAGGTTCGTCTGTTCCATCGAACTTCATTACATGGAGTTCCACTGGCAGAATATTGTCCCAGGTCAACGGAGATGTGCATGGCCACAGAACAGGGGCAATCCAGCCCGCCCAGGACCAGCTAGGAAAGCCTTCTCGCCGGGTAATTTTCGTGGATGTTTCCGGATTGACGACCCAGCATAGTTCCCGGCAAAACGCAGCATTGAGCTGATGTTTCACATCATCCAATTGAACCCCGTGAGCCCAAAGATGAGACCACATCCTAGACCTGGATTGGATCTCTGTACAGGCAGTCATGGTATACGGTATGCCCCAATACTGATAACACGGGTTGTCTTGCGTCGAGAACGACTGGAAGAGGCCACGCATTGCGTTTAAAACGTCCGATTGATAGCTCAATGCTCGTTTCGTATAGCGCACGATATGCTCGCGGAAAGGATCGTCCCAAGTGCTTCGTATATAGGCACTGCTCCCCCCGCTAAACAGCCCTGTTGAACCAGATGAATTCTCCGTGGTGACTGATTCGAAACAACTCATTGTGTTGCACTCGAAGATAACCTGCTCCTCAGTGAAGATGAGCTGCAGGCGTGAGTAAAAATCCTCTTGATACGTCCTGCACGGTAAAAGCTCATGGTCAGTACTGATGAACACGTATAGACAAGGTAACTCACCAAGCTCTTTGGGACCAAGGTGATTCGCGAATGGGTGTTTTGAAGTCGTCTAGCCCTGCTACCCATGTCGTGCCATTCAATTGAATGGAAGGAGGCGTAGTCCGACTTCGACCACCAACACCGGGTAGTCCATGATCAGAGTGATCACCAGCTGCAGCAACGATGGTCACTGCTGCCGCAGAATAGATCATAGACATCATAGATAGCTGGCTTTGTAGTTGATGCGGATCCGACTGCTGGTCGAAACAATATCTTAGCGGTCATCGTCAGCATATGTCCAACATGTTCTTCTGACGTGAATCCTACGCACTTATCGCACCACAGGTATCGGTAGCCAAGCTTAAGGGTGACTTTCATTGCATCCTTGATCGTTTCTGGCAGGTTCAACAAGCTCTCCGTGGCAGTGCCACAGCTAAGGACACTGTCGTGTTTATTGGAAGCTGAAGGTTTGCCCCAAACGTAGCTAAGTGCAACATACTCCGCACCTGGAAGTGCCACGATTATCTTGGATGACCTGCAGTCGATGACTTTGAGTGCAGTTCTTCCTGGAGTCCACAGCTGAGAAGTCTGGCCTTGGTGGAAACATACGTCTCCATGGTAGGTCTTGCAGTGCGTAATCCACTTTCGTAGCAAAGGATAGTCAATGAGGTTCTTCGGTAGTGTACGGAATCGCAGGTTCTCATGTCCGGACTCTGGAAGAATGAAGCGGGATACAGTGGAATCCTCTGATTGGACGTAGTAGTTCCGAAACGAGAGATCGCGAGGTCCTCCAACTGTTGACGGGCCTTGATAGTCGAAAAGCCGAAACAGTGCTGATTTCCTAACGGTAGATGACGAACACTTTCCGTGCAGTATAGCAGCAAAGAACAGACACAGCGGGCACTTGGAACCGTTCCTGACAACTAGCCTCTCATTGCACACCCCGACTGGAACAGTAAGGCGAGATGCCAAGTTTTTGCACTGCATGCAAAGAGGAAGGGTTCTCGACTCCCTTGGAAGGTCAATATCGCGTGCAGAGGCAATGGCGTTCATGATGTTGGTGTTTCGGCAGAGGCGGCGTAATATCTACGACGTCTGACACAGGGAGACTGGCCCTCATTATGTCGAAAGCCCATAGCGATTCTCATGCTATCTGCTGCATGTATGCGTGGCATTGCTGCTCGAAGTGTGGCGGGGTAGGAGGCTCAGTCCCGCGCGTGGACATCAAAGAAGCCGCGAGGCAAGGCCATCAGAACGCGCTAGCAGCCGCCCCGCGAACAAGGGTCCAGCGGCAGTCCAAAGTTTCGAGAAGGAACATTTGCGCCACCTCAACACCACCACATTAACGTCAACATGGAGTTCCAAAGAGGAGAGCGCGTAAACTTGAACTTCGATACCGGCGCAGTCGAGAAGCTGGATCAGGAAGAACAGCATGAGCTCCCCATGCCGTCATTTCCCACTTTCGTGGGCGACATCCAAGAGCGCGAATCATCACCAGCTAATCCCCCAGTTGCGCCCTCGTTCAAACCGAATGTGAATGGTTTCCCGGCGCACAAGAAACGCGTACCGAGAGTATCGGCCTTTAAACAGCAACGCGCCGCAAAGGAACAACAAGCTACCGCGCCACCGAAACCGCCGGCAACGACGCAGGATGTGCCTAAGCCGCGGAGCGCATTCGGTGTGGACAGGGACGAGGAGAGAAGGGCAATAGATGAGGAGAACAGGCAGACGCTGGCAGCCATGTCAGACGCGGAGATTGAGCAAGAGCGACAAGAGCTCATGTCAAGTCTCAATCCAGCATTGCTGCAGAAGCTGCTCATGCGGTCCGACATTGACCAAGGGAGCAACGAGCGGGACTTTGATACAGAGCCTCCAGCACCAGCAACCACTGCTACCCCGGCGACTGACGAACCCAAGCCAGAACCTCAGCCAAAGACCCCAAGCACGAAGAAAGTCTCCTTCGCGGCACCAGAATCCGAAAACGAAATGCCGTCACAGCCAGCATCGTCCTCGATACCCACCGCGCAACCCCCGTCAGACGACAACACCACATCGACAGCCATGCCCGATACGAACGACTCAATACACTTCCCACAACCCCCACAACCACCCGACCTCGACCCAAACGACCCCTCATTCCTGAAGAATCTACACGAGAAATACTTTCCCACGCTACCCTACGACCCCTCCTCGCTATCATGGATGTCACCCATCGACCCATCAGACACAAAGTCGCCCTACCACCCCTCGCAAACCGCCCTCAACCCCGCCGAACTCCGCTTCGACTTCTCGGGCAACTTGCTAGCACCCAGCGTCGCACGATCTATACCCACAGATCTGGGCCTCCACCACCATGCCGAAGCTCCCGAGGCAGCAGGCTACACAATTCCCGAACTCGCAGTTACGGCGCGGAGTAAAGTCGCGAGTCAACGGTGCATCGCATACCAAACCCTGGGTCGTATTCTATACAGATTAGGGAGAGGAGAATTCGGGGTTGAGAGCACGGAGCAAACGACCGATGGGCCGGCTAAGGTAGCCAAGAACCCAGAGGTGGAGGAAGACGAGGATGGAGAGGAGTGGGTGGAAGAGGATATTGGTAGTGCCATTGCAGGCGGACTGTGGCAGTGCGTTGAGGAAGGGCGGGTGATTGAGACGCTAACTGAAGAGGCGAATAAGGAGAGGGGGCATCTAACTGCACGCACATTTGCTCAGGAGGCGCTGTGGAATTGGCGGAGAGGTGGCGGGAGGAAGAGACAGGCTGTTTAGGCTTTATGCAAGGAGATGGAAGTACCACTTAGATGTATGATATCACGAGAATCCACCAGAAATGAGTTCGAACTCATCGTTATGCATTATCCGTATTCTATTCATACCCCATTGCCAATACCAAGATGCTTGTCAGCACGACTTGTACCTGTCATGTCCATCGGCATCACAGCATACGCTCAGCGTAGCTCAAGTCGGCTCGCACATCGCGGACCCACATCCGATTGATCGGCCTGTCCAAAGCCTTCATAGCTTCTGCCCCTCTTGGGCGGAGACTCCAATCGAACCCCCTTTCTCTTTGCCGGAGGAGTAATGCTAATAGAAGAGTCTAATCAGCAACCGGTAACTTGGAAAGAGGAAGATAGGAGCAGGGGCTCAGAATAGAAGAGAGCTTACTCCTTCTCCACTCCGTCGATGACAGGCACATCCTTCAAGTCTACCGGCTCCAACGCGGGCATCTCATCGTTAGAATCGTCGTCGAAAGTAACATCCTTCATCTCAATATCCTTCTGGGTATCCTCCTCGGTCTTCTCAGGCTGGCGGCACACGGCCTCGGTATAGTCGTCCACAAGATCGGCTCTTATGTACACGACACCTGTGCTGACCTTCGGGCGGTGTGCTTCCTCCTTGTCGAGCACTACGCTCTCTTGCTCAACTTGATCTACGTTTTCGTCATTGTAGACTCTCCACTCATCCTTGTGGAAGTCGTAGATGTAAATCCAGTAATGACCACTTCTGACGTCACCGCGGTGGGTAAAGACAGCATGGAGACGGTAGGGCACGGAGTTGCAGTCCTCGAAGACTGTGTCGATTTTGGATTCCAGCAATGTTATCT
Organism: Alternaria novae-zelandiae; assembly: GCF_023758075.1. NCBI lineage: Eukaryota > Fungi > Ascomycota > Dothideomycetes > Pleosporales > Pleosporaceae > Alternaria > Alternaria novae-zelandiae. The sequence continues at coordinate 1,318,193 of NW_026056962.1, read as the reverse complement.
GGTCGTCGATGCCTGACAGATCGGCAGCGAGGTCGGCGGCACGGGTGTGGAGCGTATCAGAGAGTTCTGGAGGTGGAGTCGGGAGGAAGTCCTGTGACGAACTCGGTTGTTCATGCTCTGACTTCTCTGTGGCCAGACTGTTGACAAAGTCGCTCGTTGCCTCTAGACATTCAGGGAGGTTCAAGCCCTCAATGCCTGTTGTCTGTAGCTTTGTCCTCTTAGCATCTAGCTCTCGCAACTCTTTCTGTTTTGCCCATTGCGCTTTGCGAAGCTCTAGCAGCTGCGCTTCGCTTAGTGTCGGTGTTCTCGCCAAGTAACGATCCATATACATCGTTTTCTCCAGGCCGATGTGCGAGTGGTCGTATACAGGCTTGCCCTCCTTGAACTGTAGCCGCTTCACGTTTATGATCTGGATGGGCGCAGCCTTTTCAACGTAATCGTATCGCATACCGCCACCATCCGCTATCTCACCCAAACCGAAGTCTTCGTCCAGGGTGGCATAGAGGGAGCGGTCTCGTTGTCCAGTGGCGACAAGAAAATGGTCTCGAAGCTCTTGAACCTTCTGCACGCCGTCTGACTTTTCCATTACTGTGGTGACGTCGCCGAAGAACAGGTTCTTGATGGCGTCTCCTTGCTCACCTTCGCGCAGAATGCTGTCACCTGTTATGGCACAGGAAATGAGATCAAATATGTTCGACATGACTTCTGCTGCATCCTGTTGTCGAGCGCTCTCCTCAATCCTACCAATTCTCGAAATCGATTGGACAGCAGGCTTGATGGCCGGTTTAGGGTCTGCCCGTGGTGGGATTGGCGGAGGCCGTGTTGGTGGGGCAGGCACATCGCCCTCGCTCTTGCCTGCTGCAACGTCGTCGTTCATGACAGAATCAGCAGGTGTAATCGGCGCCGCATCAGCATTCTCCATGACCGAGTCTGTAGGATTTGTGTTGTCGCCAGTCACGGCTGAGCCGGCTGGAGCTTCTGCAGGAGCGGACTGCATCACAGCAGGTGGAAGCATCGGTCCACTAACCGCAGCTCCATCAATCGTGCCCAAGCCTGCGCCGTCGGTAGTGTTTACTGGTGGTGACTCCACTGGATCCGCGGGATTGTCTGATTTGCATAGTGCGAGTGAAGCGAGGTCTATGGCAGGCTGTACCGTGTCTGTGGATGCGGTGATCATGCGCTCAAACAAAGTCCGCAACTCCCGGACGACTACGCGAGGTTAGCATCGATCTGAAGTAACGAAAGACATACTGACACTTCTGTGCCGTCAAAACCCTTTCGGCTGTGACCCACATGCGCCCAACTTTCTTGTTCTTCAAGCTTTCTGGAGAGAGATCTTGTAGGTATTTCTCGCAATTAAGAATGAGATCTCTCAAGGGCTTGATGGTGAACAGGAATTGGAGAACGCTGTTGAGATAGCAGGTATTACCGATATTGCGGAGCCCAACCGGCCATGAATCGAGGGGGTATTTGTTCCTTCTGGCTTCGGAGGGGTTGACGTGGTTGTCGCCAAACCTCTGTGACTGGTCGTTCTCGATAAGTTTATACGCTGTCTCCATGCGTGCTCGTTCGCTGGAGCCAATATCGTAGGTGCTGACTAGAGAGCCCAAAACTGCAAGTTCGAGCTTGACGGTTCTGTCTGGTTGTTGGAAAAGGGCGTAGGCTTCACCGAGGTCCATTTCAGGCTCGCTCATTGCCCCGAACTTGGCGAACTGTCGCAGTCGTTCGCTGTTGCGCGCATCTGCTATGATATCCAGGGCTTTTCTTGCAGATTCTATGCTTGCGGGGCTGTCCTGAGTCTATTTGAGTGTTAGCAATCGTCAGAACAGCAAACAAGTCATGTCGGGACCCGACGTGCACGGTACCTTTAGCGAATACATGGTCGGGATGAAATCGTCGGCTACACCAAGCTCAAGATCGAAGAACGCCATGGCCTGCTCGTACGTCTCGATAGACCCAGAAGCCTCTGACCGTATCCTGTCGCTGTCACGCACGTCTCCGAGAACTCGCAGTTGCTTTCGTGCCTCCTCAGCCTGTATAACGCTGACATCGGCTAGCCGCGACCGGAAACATCCTATGATATGATCGTCGCCTATCACGTTTGCGTGGGTTGGATCAATCCCAAAGTACTGGTAGGCACGCTCGGTATCGCGTTTGCTAGTGAGACCCTGTGAGGCCAACAAAGCAACCTGCATCTGAAGCATCTCACTTTGGCGACCGGCAGCGAGATCCTGCAAGCATTCGAAGTAGTAAGCCTTGTTCTCGATATCGACAGCGCCTTGTCGAGAGAAGGCGAACAGGATTAAAGCGTCGTCGAAGTCACCGACGGCGCCTAGACTAGCGTAGTAACTACATGTCGTCAGTAAGCAGGAACGCCGGTGAAGGTGAAAGCGGGGCACATACGGGTGATCTTCTTCGTGGTTTGTACTGCGTGTCTCCCGTCCCTTCGCCTTAGCGTCTGTGCAGCTTGTCAGTGTCCACATTGTGTAACAAGCGGGGCGTATATGGACATACAATCCGCGCATGCTAACGCTCTCTCCATATCGACTCGGGACGGTGTGGGATACATGGGCTGGTGTCTGCAGCCCACTCGTTCATTCTCCGGCATGCTAAGTATTAATGTATTCAGCTCGTAGCGAGCGTCCTCGATCTTGTTGCGCAGCGTCGATTCGAGAGGAGATGCCGCTTCATCGGGCCTAGGGAGATACCAGACTTCTACGATGGCATCCTCTTCCTCTTCCTGGCGGTTCTCGAAGCCCAGGCGCCGTAATATCGAGTCGCAGTCCCTACCGAAGGTCTTGAGAAACTTCTTGTTCAACAATGGGATGCGTGCCTTGCCCTTCGCGGGCTTCAACGAATCCTGTAGGTATGTATTCAGGTAATCGGGAGCATCGACCTTCCGCGCCATGTTTGCGTCTGCCCGGTCGCCGGCGATCTGTTTCGCTGCTTCCCATCGTCTCCTGAGTTGGGCCTGGTCGGTCAAAGTGACAATGTCCTGCTCCGAGAAGCATGGCGGCTTCATGCTAATCCGTACCCTGACTGAGCACTCGGGCGCAGTGCAGCGGAAAGTGTAGGTGCGCGGGCGCAGCTGAGCCTCGATTCCACCGGTGCCACTCGAGCTGTCTTCTCCTTCGTAGAGGAAGTGGTGCAAGGCATAGTCCTCATTTCCCTTCCCACACGACTTGATCTTGGTGGCATCGGTGCGGTGGTCGACACGCACATCGACATGCCAGCGACACTTGTTGCAGTATGAGGCGACCTTGTATGTGGTATTCGGGGTTGCGTCTTCGCCTGCAATCGGCAACAGCGACTGCTCAGGCTTGGTGAAGAAGATGTGGCGGCAGTTCCTGAAGGGTACGGCGGCGACTGCTGGGGCTTTGCTGTCGTGTTGCGGCGGGGCACTCGTCAACAAGTTCCGACCGGCCCGTTCTTCGTGTCGCGGATCGTATGTGAAGAGGTCCTGGAGTAGCCGCGGCGCCGTCTTGCCTGCGAGTCGTGGTTAGCACACGCTGGTGGGACGAGGGTGGACAAAGTACCAGGCGCCATAGCTGCTGTGCGCGGTGGGGAGCAATAGTGTGGCGTATACTATGGATGACAGAATGGAGGTTTACTGGCAGCACAACATGCACGGCGAGATGGGTGGAAGAGGGCGAAGACGGGAGTAGTCGCTACTGTATGATTGAAGCGTTTACGGACAGAGCATCGTGGGCGGCGACCGCCTAGTAGAAGCACTACAGTGCTAGATTCAGGAAGAACAAGACAGCTGGCCCACGTGAAAAGCCCTGACGCATGCAACTACGCACATGAAAACACAAGACCGCAACGGTACAAGCGGCGAGGCACACGGGCTCGCGGCATTCACTGCGACAGCTCGACGACGCGGCGCGCGATGATGCAGCCAGTGCCCGCCCGCCGCCGCTTGAGCCCTGAGCGCCAAGACGCTTATGGTCTGGCGCATCTTCCCGCTGCCGACTTCAACAACGTCGATAGAGCTCCCGAGACGACACCCACGCCCAATTCGCCCGCCATGGCCGACCAATACGTCACCTACCACCCGCGGGACGCTCTCTCGAATACTGCGAACACGACGCTGCAGACCACGGCCGCAGGCGCCATCATCGCCGGTGTCCAGAACACTCTCCGGAAGCAGAATGTCGGAGCCATGGGCATCCTCACCCGGTCGGGAGGCATAATCGCGCTATACGGTCCGTAGCAGGTCAATTGCAGGAAAATGCATCGGAACGAAGCTAATTGACGTGTAGCCGGTGTGGGAGCCGCCTATCAATTCACACTGGACGCGACCAGCAACCTGCGACAAAAGGATGACTGCTACAGCGAGGCAGTTGCCGGTTTCGTGGCTGGATGCGGTGTCGGTGTTGCCAGTACGTATGCTCAGAATGAATGTATACGCCCGTACTGACAAATCACAGGGCGAAGCCTTCCATTCATGCTCGGTGCCGGAGTATGCTTCTCCACGGTCCTCACTGCTTACCGTTACACTGCTGGAATGCGCGGTATTGGAGACATTCGCGACCAGGTCGACGACGATGGCGAGGTCGAGCGCAGGGAAGAGCTGAAGAAGGTGCGCAGGCGGCCAATGTCCGAGACTCTGCAGCAATTGGGCGAGGGACGAGGTATGTCAAACAACGGCCAGAGCATTCTTGCTGAAGCTGACTTTACCAGGAATCTACGGTCCTGGTTACGAGGAGAGGAGGCGGCAACGACTGTTGGAGAAGTACGGCGTCGATGTCAAGGCAGCGCAAGAAGCCGCCTAGAAGCATTACACATTTCCTTGGAGTCACAGCAGCAAACACCACAAAATCCTGAGCCGCCTCTGGCTCGTGTATATAACTCAACAATCGAAGACTTTATCAAGATTATTCTTCGCCCCTAGGCTCAATGCATGGTATCGGCCTTCCCATCCTAGTTTGCTTCAGACAGCATCGATGATTGGTTTCTACTAGCAGAGGATGAAGGTTGAGCTAAGGAAGGACTCTACTATGATTGCGCAGAAGGATAACATCCATGCCGTCGCTTCCGTTGCAGGCCGACTGGTATTGGGCATTAGACAAGGGTTCTGCGCGATGTGCGGAGAGCTTATGGTGATGCTTGAATTGTTCAGTTCAAGAAATGTATCTCGGATAATCGCCATGCCTCAAAGATCCATACATCTGACAATGCACGAGACGCTATTGGTGAAATGCGGGGTAGCGTGCATCCCACCAGTTCGATAATGTCGCGTCTTTCGACCCTCAATTGGAATCCACTCGTGATTGAGATCGGTGACACGAAGGACTTCTAAATTGTCGACCTGTTACATTGCCAGACTGTCACCTAAACTCGTAGTTTCTGTACTTCATTGGTCTTCACCATGTTACGGTTTTCGCGCGCTCCATGCGCGTCTCTTTCAACCCCACTAACCAACCCACCGACGCGTGAACATCTCACCGAAGAACTTCGAGGCTCAACGCATGCCAAAAGACAAGAATACGGCTGGCGAATATCAAACCTCAGTCCTCAACTACCTTAACGTCGCGACAACACCCGACGCGCAATGGCCGAGTCCAACCTCAAAGAGACCTTCTACCGCCAGTTCAACCAAGATGTCGCAAGTCCGTCTCCCACATATCCACCACAGCATGCGCCTTGACTAACACACTCAGCACTTCGCGCGCAAATCGAAAACCTCTCTTCCGTATCCACATCCGGCGGCGAGCGCAATGAAGCAATAGACAACTGCCTGGCCGGCATAAACCGAGTAGCCCTCGATGTCCAGGACGCCTCGAGCTATCTTCCGGCGTACGATCAACGGACGTACAGCGAGGTGTGTTATATACCGAATATAACGAAGCCTTAAGAAGAGCTGGAGGCTGACAAGAAAGTATAGACGATCAAGCGTTTGAGCGAGAAGCTGTCAGAAGTGAGGAATAGCTTCGATCCACCCAAGAAGTTCAGTTTCAAGAACAGGAGGAAGGATATCGCAAAACCAGACGCTGCACCCGATACATCGAGCACGAAACCGTCCTCCGCATCGGAACAAAAACCACCATCACAGCAACAACAGCAGCACGACACAACGCAACACGACTCTTCCCCGTCAGCGCTCTCCTGGAAATCCCACGCCCGTATAACCCTCCCTTCATCTCCCCACGAAACAAGTTCACCGACAGTGTCCCACCTCACCCACTGCATCGTCGATCTCAGCGCTCCAACGAAAGCCAACGCGCCCTTCGCTGCCCTCTACCTCCGCTCCATAAGCTCATCGCTCATAATAACCGGTCAAGTCGCAGGCGCAATACACATCACCGATGTCTCCAACAGCATCATAGTGACGGCGTGTCGGCAGTTTCGCATGCATGGGAGCAAGAACGTGGATGTATATCTACATAGTACGAGTCGGCCGATCTTTGAGGATTGTGAGGGCCTGAGGTTTGCGCCGTTGCCTAGTGTACATGTTAGTCTTCTCTTGGGTACCTGCAGTCTTTGCTGTGTAAATTTCGCTAACGACCGTATAGACGACACCGGAGATCGAACAATCGCCAAATCAGTGGGATCAAATCGACGACTTCAAGTGGTTGAAGGCCGAGCCAAGTCCGCACTTCAGTCTGCTACCTGAAGCCGGGCGCATATCTGAAGACGCGTGGAATGAGGGCATACCCGGGAACGAGAATGAGAGCCTGGATGATACCCTGAAGGCTTTCGGTGTACGGTGACGGAAATCGACCATCAACACAGCCATGTAACAGGTCTCTCAGCCTTGGCGTGCACTCTAGCCACTGCGGATTTCCGGCTTGTTTCAATCATGACATATTCCGAGAAGACATCACAGTGCAACGAAGATCTTTGTTAATGGCCGAAGTAAAAAGTGTTGTATATTACATGCATGCTGATCTGTTGCGGCCGTGTAACTGGTAGTACATGTGAGGAAAACCCTGTCTGGCTTAAAGAACACTCCCTAAAAAGATCATACCACTTCCCTTAACCTCTTTAGACCCACAGTGTCGGTATGTGGACAGAGTTGGAACGCTCCATGCTAAACGCTATACGCGATGCAAGAATGTCTCACCATGTCGACCTCCTTCAACAACAGCGCATCTCTTTCACGACAGAAAGAGACCGATGAGAGAACCACGCTTTGGCTTATGCAAAGTGAGCGAAGACGAGAGCGACGACAATAGCCGCGAGGGAACTCTTTCCGGCACCGACGATATGGCCGGTGTTGATGGGCACTTCGATGTAGCTGGGGTAGGGGGCAACAATCGTGCCGTTGATACCGCCAGATGGGTAGGGATAACTGCAAAGACCGGTCAGTGAATATAGAAAGTATCAAGAGTCAGTAAGACGTACCCAGATCCGGAGGGACCACCAGAGGCACCTGAAGGGACGCTGGTCGGGATAGCTTGCGTATTCGTGTTGGTGTTGGTGTCATTGCCAGGCACGTCTGAAGGTCCTGCCGTGATGTACGAAATGAGAGTCTGTGTCTGATAGCTCGTAATCCTAATAGTGCTATCGATGACCGTGGATCCAGGACCTGTTGTAGGCGAGGGGCTTGGGTAACCAGGAGTAGTAGACAATGACGCTGAGTACGTGCCAGGGGCGGTACCCGAGGACCCTGTGGCGGCAGAAGACGTAGACTCTCCGCCTGTGTATGTCGGAGCAGCTTCGATAGAGCTTCCAGGTGGGGCAAAGTAGTTGCTGGATGAAGGTCCGGCTGAAGGGCTTCCAGAGGGTATAGCAGAGCTGGCACCCGGGTAAGAAGCTGTAAGAGAAGTAGATACAGCATCCGTGTTGGACCTTGTCAGTGCAGTTGAACTACCTGATGGCACGAGGTATCCACTGGAAGATGGTCCAGCAGGGCGAGACGGGGCAGCCGAGTAGCTCGATGACACTGTTGGTACACTTGGGTATGAACTTGCGGGCGATGAGACTGTGATGGAAGTCGGTACGGCATCTGTGATAGAGCTTGATAATCCAGCTGAGCTAGCTGGCGGCACGACATAGCCACTCGACATTGAGCCGGTGGAGGCGGCTCCCGGAGACGTGGGCACATAATCCGTATTGCTGCTCGGTGGCGCGGATGAGCCGGACGGTACGTAGCCTGGTGTTGAAGGAGTGGCTGGGTTACCAGAGCTTGGCCCTGACAAGGTGGTACCTATGGACGTAGGAACTGCATCGGTGTTGCTGACGGGTGGAGTTGCTGAGCTGGCTGGGAAAGTAGAGCCGGTGTATGACATGCTTGAGACCGCTGAGCTACCAGGGTTCACGGGACCTGGGTTAGTGGGTGATGAGACCAGCGAGCTGCCCGGAGGTGTGACATATCCACTTGAAGAGCCAATGGAACTAGGCCCAGCTGATGAAGCGGGATATGAATTGCTAATGGCGTTGGTGTTGGTAGATGAAGGAACCACAACGACACTGCTTGCTCCAGTCGAAGGCAATACATCTGTGACGATGGTGACTCCAGTGCTTGGAGATCCTGATGGAAGCACCACACTCACGCTAGGAGGCGTAGCATATGCGCTGGATGGGGAAACACCTGTTGGCAGAGCACTCGTCTGGGGAGCAGACCCACTGGGATATTCAGAGCCACCTGGGAAGATTTGAGACCCTGAGATGAGGCTGACAGAGATGCCCACGGAACTGGTGGGGTAGGCGGAGCTAGCAACTGATGAAGGAGCAGCTGTGGTTGGAGGTGGCCCATACCCAGGAGGCGTCGAAGAAAGTAGACAGATCGTGGTTGTTGCAGTGACATAGACAACAGATGTCTCAGCAGTGGTGGTATAAGGAGGGCAGCTCGCAATATCGGTGCAGATCTCCTGGATCAGGTGGGTTGACGTAACCATAATGACCGTGGAGTGGGTATCAGTGAGGGCACGCTCGACACCTGTTGACGTGTCAGAGTTGTTCGAGCAGTCAAAGAGCGATTGAAGTGACAATGCTGCTGAAGGAACTGCGTGAAGTTGACTTACGAGGAGCTGCAAGAGGCTGGACTGCAAGAGCAGTACCCCCGAAGAGGGCGGCAAGCTGAGTGACCTTCATGTCAAGCGTCGAGCTGGCGGCTGTGGTGAGATGGGATTGAAGAGTGCACCAGATGGGCAGAGGTGAGCAAGATGACCAGAGGAACAGGCCAGTTGCTGACGGAGGGGCGAGAAGGAGTGTGGTAAACGAGTGTAGGAAGTTGAATGCAGAAGAGAGATGATAAACACCGGGCGATGGACTTTATCGGGGAGGCACGAGTGCCAAGGGATGGGTGACCGCCGTGAGAAGCTTCGGGGGTGAGATTGGGAAGGTGCCCCCAGGTCATGACAGATTGATTCGGACAGCATGGGCAACAACACCGGAAGCCACCGAAGCGGATGAGACTACAGCTACGTCATGACAGGTCTTTCGCAACTCAAATTACAAGAGCAATTGCGGATAGGGAAGCTGCACTGTTGCATATGAGCGGACCTTCACCCCGATGCTGGGTAGGACTGGTGGCGAACGACCAAGTGCTGTTCAAACTCACATGTAAAGACCAGAAGGATCAGATGGAAGATGTAATTAGAAGAATGAGATTCTACATACATGCGGGTATACTGTAGCTTGTCATCTTGATGCTTTTAACCCAAAACGCCCGGATGTGCCAATCCGTGTATGGACACCCAAAAACCTAGCTCGGTGCCAGACGCTACTGACGTGTCGGCAAATACGCACCACCAGCAAGTACCAGGTTCATTCTAGTGAACTGCACCTTGTACACTGGACTATCCTTGGTCGGAAATACGCTGATCTGGTCTGCTGAGACACCGGTCTCCTTGCTGGCTTTCTTTCCTGTCACTGTGGTTCCACTCGCGCCCTTGGTCGTCATAGCACCGTCCGCCTTCGCAGCCACGCCATCGGCAGCCTTGTCACTGGTCTCTTGAAGCACATCCCAGACACGGACTGTCTTGTCCGCTCCGGCTGAGACGAGAACGCTCGATTCCACACTCCAGGAAAGCGACCAAATACCACCCTTGCCGTGTCCTCGCATGCGCTTCCGCCTTCGTCCAGTCTCAAGAGTCCAGAGAATGATGTTACCTGCATCGTCGGCGGAGGCAAGCGTCCTGCCGTCGGGAGAACATGCTATGGCGGTCACGTTGCCTGTGTGGCCCGTGAAGAGGCGTAGACAGTTACCACCAGCGATGTGCCACATGCGTACCGTGCGGTCGCAAGAACCAGTGAAGATGTAAAGGTTGTTGGGATGAAAAGTAACGCAGTCAACGTCATTGTCGTGACCAACATAGATGCGTAGAGGTTCAATGTGATCTGTTGACCACAAGCGTGCGGTGCGATCATTTGAACCAGTAAGGAAGTAGTGTCCATAAGGTCCCCATTGCAAATCCCAGACTGGATTGTCGTGTCCGCGATAGGCTACAAGACATGTATATGTGTCAAGCGACCAAAGCCGGACTGTTTTGTCCTCTGAACATGAAAGAAGGCATTCTGAATTTGTTGGCGGTCCGGATGGGTACGGGTTTGCTGTGGAAGGCGAGAAGGCCACTGCAGTGACTGGACCCGAGTGACCGACGAGCCGTCTTGAAGACGACGGTTGTGCGTCTGGGGCATCGTTTGGAGAGGTGAGTGGACTGCCGTCCATGGACCAGACCCGTATGTAAGACTCGTTCATACCGGCCGCGACAAGCTGATTGTCACCAGAGAAGTCGATACAGTTGATACTATCATCGGGTCAGCTACATTTTCTGAGACAGAATGACGAGTGAACTTACCTGTCGTAGGTGTTATGGAAGGTGTACATGGTGACGCTGACAGCTGGGCCAACGCCGCCTGTTCTGCCTTCCATCTTGTAGCGATCTCGGTGCTCGATGATCTTTTGAACCTCCATAGAGACGTCGCGCGCAAGAGAGGGCGGCAGAGGAACGAACTCACGTGAGGGACCGTCTTCTGTTGGCTCCTGTTTTATGCGCTGCTCGAACTCCTCTACTAAGCTTGGCTGTCCCGGTCTTGGCGCGCTTTTAGCATCCTCGTCCTGTAAAGCTGCGCGGACGTCTTCCTGCAGATCTGCCTCTTGTGGGTATGCGCCTAGCTGCAGCCTTATACGGGCAGCCTCAGCTTCCGGGTCATGGCGCGCAGTGAGGGGATGGCCTGGGGCGTGTCCTGGGATACCTTCGTCTTCTGCTGGAAGCTCGTCTTCGCCATGTCCACTTGCAAGGATTGCTGCTATACTCTTCTCGGCCGTGGCCGTTCGGTCGACGGTCACGATGTTCAGGTGTTCCCGGATTACGTCTATGATTGTCGAACCGCCGTCAAAATGCTTCGACTCGAGGAACTGAATGAGATTGAAGAAGGGCATTGTCGTCAACGTGATGCGGTATTTGTTGTCGATGTATAGCTTTGCGATGCGGCTCTCCTGCAAATGTGCTTGTAACCGGACCTGGCGGAGTGTTTTGATATCTTCGTCGTGGTCGCGCTCGAAAAGACCCTGATACGTCGCGAAGAAGGTCTCTGCATCCTTGGTGTAGAAGTCGCGCACCATGTCGAGGTACGAGTAGACGAAAACAGGCCACAGCAGCTTTCGCAACTCTGGCCTGTACAAATCCAGGTTGTCTTCGGTGTATTTGCGAAGGAGCTCGAATGCTTTTGTGTATCTCGCGCCGCCCGCTTCGGTGCTTTGCGCTACGAGGGATTGGCCGTTAGTCTGCGGTTCAGACTCTTTTCGAAGCATCGCCTCGGTGCGAACATATCCCTTTTTAGAGAGGTACTCCAGTACCTGGATGAATGTCAGTAACGGCTTTTTAAATCACGATCATCTACATGATGTCAAGCAGCAATCAATGCTTCAAGTGCGCAGTACCGAGGTGTGGCCACCGTTGTTGGTCGCATAACTCTTCCCGTACGCCGATGCGTTCATATTTGGCTGACTTTACGTAGCTGGGAGGGTAGGAATTAGAGCGCGCGGAGAGTGGAACCGTCGCAGCAGGAGAGTTCTGTCGTGGTAGGCGTAGCGAAAAAAGTGCGCGCGACTTGAAAACGGGATCGCGCAAGGCAGACGTGAGTATAAGTCGAGAATACGGCCAAGGACAGCTTTCTTTCACGAAACGCGACGGCTAGAGCCCGCGCGGACAATGCGCCTTCACCCGCCGCAATTGTGCAAACCCTGACAATAGCAAACACGACGGCAGTGAGAGAGAATATGTTGTACCTACAATCTGATTCAAGTTTTGCTGCGATTGCGGCCCCGAGGCACCTGGCGGCGGAGGTCCCCCTTGTGGAGGCATGGCGTTGTGTGGTGGTAAACCTGCGCTGGGCGGTCCATTTCCCACACTCATTTGCCTCACAGGCCCGGGCCCTTGAGGGGGCCCTGACATGGTTGTGGTGTTGTTCCTTCTCTTCTACGTCGGCAGGGAGCAGCTCCTTCACCTCGAGGCTGGGTGGAGACGGGTCGCAAGGTGCATGGAGGGCCGGAAACGTCTTCGGATGGCCGCTCCTTGGTCGCAAGTGGTATTGGAGCTGTTTTGACGCGTGGCGACTTTGGGTAGATGGGGATATCGCGTCTGAAGCTTGCCAGGACGTCACCGAGGCTTGCCGTGATGCGGAGTGAAAGTCGGAGGTGAGGTTCGATGCGCGCGGCCTGCCAAGCATGCGCCGGTGCGCGCCTGCATTGCGGGCCCTGAGCTTCCCCAGCTTCGACTCCAAGACACCAGGCACGCAGCACGTAACTGTCGCATTACTTTCTGACGAATGTGCTGTTGTCGCATACACTTCGACTGCAAATCCGTACATCTACCGATTGCTCTACCTCACTAAATCACCCTCCTGTCCACAATCGCCAAACACCCCGCCATGTCTACCGAAGCCAACCAACAAATCGCAAACGAGACGGACCAGCAGCAAGCCGGAGACGCCAAAGCATCTGAAGAGCCGAAAACCTACCGGGAAGTCGCCGCCGAACACATCGATACCCTCAACGAAATCAACCACCAAATACCCAAACTGCTCAAGTACTTCGCAACTGCCCTGAGCCAGCTCACCAACGACCCGATCCCCTTCCAACATGACGCCATGCAATGTACACCGGGTACCCTCGAAGCGCGCAAAGAAGCCTTTCGCATCAACGCCCTCTTCTGCGGAGCATCCTGCGAGGTAATAAGATCAGAGTTGGTCAAGCAGATCAACGCTCTCGAACGCTACAAGGTCATACCGAAAAGCCATCCCAAGTTTACCGTCAATCAGAGACAGGGGCAGGGGCAGGCCCAGAAAGGCAAGGAAAACGAGATTGAGGTCGTGGACCCGGAGAAGGAGGTCAAGAACGGAGGTTATGGCGAGTTTGACGTGGGTGTATTGAATGCGAGGGCCAGCTCGGGACAGGTGGGGACAGAGGATGTGTTAGACCGTGCGAAAGCGATTCTAGAGGAACTACAGAAGCGGACCGGAGGTGCAGTGGAAGATGCAGAGGAAATGATGATCGATGGGTGAGGGGATCGCGGTATACTGATATGCGACCAATCGAACCAAACAACCACGCACCACGCACGCGATGCACCGCGTCCTAGACAAGCCCAGACGATATATCCGACCCCATACGACGCAGCATATAGATGGGGACTCTCGGGGTGTACCTGGAAAATGAACGGCAGTCACAAGGGGCTGCAAAGCCGGAATGGAGCGCATCTGAACCTGGACAAACTCCACGTCACCCCTGCAAACACTCTTGAGATACAGCAGAGCGAGGGAATTCATGATAGACGCGCGGAATTCTTCATACCTACAAGCGGGCAGATGAACAAATCAAGTAATATTCGATACTTTTACACATAAATCTCGCCGGCCCAACACCAGGGCCTCAGGCTTCGCTACAATACTTCCGCTAGACAATTTTTTATAACAATCAGTGCTCTTTCTCGAGTGCCTTTTTCATGATACCAATATCCTCAGGTGTTGTTCGACAGCAACCTCCAATAAGACCAGCCCCAGCGTCGTTCCACTCCCGCGTCTTCTCAGCCAACGTCGAACCTTCCGTCCTCTTGCCTTCCCACTCCCTCGCCTTCGCATTCCATTGCTCACCAGAGTTGGGATACACCATCAAGGTCCCCCTCTTCACCAACGGCTTCAAAGTTTTCAGAGCAGCCAGCCCCAAATCGTCCGGCACACAGTTGAAGCCCAGGGCAACCACCTGTTCCACATCATCGAACAGTGCCGCGATCTCAGAGATGGGTGTGCCGTCGCTGATGTGAGAGCCATCTCGTAATGTGAAGCCAAACCAAGCTTCCGTGCTGGGAAATTCTGTGGTGAGCAGGTCCAGGAGAGCTTCGGTTTCGCCTTTGGATGGTATCGTCTCGATGCCTAGGATGTCGGCACCGGCAGACACGAGGGCTTGGATACGGCCGCGGTGGAAGTCCTTCATTTCGTCTTGAGGAATGGAATAGTCGCCTCGGTATTCTGAGCCATCTGAAAGGAATGCGCCATACGGGCCTACGCTCCCCGCTATGAACAATTTACTTCGAACATCCTCATTTGTCTCGGCGACATATTCGTCTCTTGCTTGCCGGGCTAGTTCCACGCTTTTGCTTACGACTTTCCTGGCTTCTTCTTCACTCAAGCCCAGGTGCTTGACTAGTCCCGGAATGGAGGCTTGGTAGGATGCTGTGATTGCTACATTTGCGCCTGCGCGGTAGTAGTCGAGATGTGTTTGTTTTATGAGGGCGGGCTGATCAAGCAGTATGGATGCGGACCACAATGCGCCGCTTATGTCTGCTCCCAAGGTCTCCAGGTATGTTGCTAGCGCGCCGTCCAGGACTATGGGGGAGCCTTTAGCGATGTGGGCGGATAATGGGTTTGGTGCGGGTGACGATGCCATTGTGGTTGTTGTGGAATTCTTTGTGCGTATCCAAGAGGTGAGAAGATGAAGTCAATCTTAGTAAATGGGAAGTTACTGGTTAGTAGTGTTGAAGCTGTGTGCTGAGATTTAGTCATAATCCGATGTGCGGAGTTTCGAGCGCCGATGCTCAGTGGGCATTCGACATCAGAAGGCCGTTCTACTTGGACGGTGAATGGCTTTACATCGTTTACAATACGATCCAAGTCAAACGCTATCAGCCAACATGGAGCAATCCAAGGAACTATGCCGCTGCCTGACTTGGTCGTTGATTGTGTAGAAGAGGAGGGTTGGGGGAAGGAACGAATCAGAGATTAGCGCTAACCCTAAATGTGGGTTCCGAGGTGCCCCTGCCGTCGCGTCGCGTGCATCCCTTCCACACGCGACGTGCGCAACACAGCTACCGCAGTAGAGGAGGTAAGCGCCTCCAGCTCGCATCTGTCAGTCTGCAGGCAATCGCTTTACAACGTTTACAACGTATTGCTCATCAGGTGTTATTGACCCAGCTCACCGCCCCAATCAAGGAAAGAACTGATCATCCTGGAGCCTACATTGACGCCAGATTTTCTCATTCGCTCGTTTCATCCCAGCATAGTCTTCAGACCTGTTCGAATTTCTTCCTCGTATGAGGTGTCAGCGTACTCCGAGTCTCGGCCAACAGTCTAATCATACCCGCTCGCTTCACCAGTCAAGCAATCATGGAGAGCTTTGACCCGTCATCGGGACTCGTCTTTAGGGAAAGTACGACGGCTTCTGTCCGTTCAATGGTACCCACATGGACAAGCCATTCTCGTGGTAGAAGGGTGGACCCATCGAGATACCGCCGGCAAGCTGGAGGATGCGATACCCTGCAAGCAATGGCACTCCGTGCTTGCGTCTGGAATGTTGACAATATGGAAGTTGAAGCTCTGCAATGGCTCGGATGGTCATATGCTAGCCGCTTATACGAACACATCAAGTACAACGACACACTGTCCTTCCGTACATGGAGTCTCTTCCAGAAAGCTTTTCCGGAAGACATCGATCGTCACTCTAGGTTCAGAGTCCAGGACAACCCTGGAGGTCTCCTACCCTCTGTCGTCGACCGATTGGCCAAGCTCGATGCCCGCACGCTGACTTTTCTGTGTATCCGGGTGTCCGATATAACAATTGACCAACTTGTTGCCCTTAACAAGATCGAGACGCTCGCAGTTCTCACATTAGAGGTTGGAAGAAGCCGGCAGAACGCAGTACTGTCACTTCAAATGATGCGCGACTGGGGACGAAGTGTTGGCGAAAGTGGTGCAATGAGGAGTCTGCGGGTACTTGTCATCAACAACTACATCAGGCTTCCGAAAAAACCGCTCTTGGAGTTCATCTCGTCCTTTCCGGGTCTAAAGCTAGTTGGAATCCACAGTCCACAGTTACCTGATCCCGCAGAGTGTGGGGAAGGCTGGGGCATACATTCAGCTTCGGCCCTTCTTAGCGAATGGAGTAGTTCCGGTCTAAGGAGAAATACCATCGTGCAGCAACTGTACGAAGCATCTTTTGTATCCTCTTCCGAAACATCACGAGACGCTACTACTGATGGCTGCAAGGCATACCGATCCCTCTCCTTTCAGTATGCTCAAGGGAGCAAGAGTTTACGAGATGACGACGTCGCGTGGTTCATACGGAAGCAACAAGCCGAGCGACCAAACAAGCGTGCTGGTGAATACAAACCTCCACCAGATGGCGGCAAAAGGAGGGTACGTAACGACAAAAAGGTCGATATGGGTTCGCTGCTGGGTAGTTTTGGTTGATCAAGGTACAAGCTAGAAACAATATGGCTGTTATCGGAGTAAGAGAAGGTGTTATCATACAGCCAGAGGACACTCGGTGTCTTTTTGGGTGTTCACGTTTGTAGAGAACGACGTTGTATACCACCAGGCTACCTCATGTCACACACGATCTACCGCCTGAGCTCTGTCACGCTTTCCGCTGCTGTTGAACCTGTCCCACCTTCATGTGAGATGAAATCATACCGGCTTGTTTGCGTATATCAGTAACTTCTTCCCTCAGAGTTCATGCGATCAGGAGCGAGATCTCTCTACGTTGTCGCTCACTTAGACCTAGTGGGTCAGTAGCTGCGTTTGCGTCGTGAAAGGAAACAAAGATTATGTCATAGCCGCGATCAAACTGTCTGCCTAAAGTCCTGGCGATATTGTATTGAGTTTGTACGCTTCACTTACAAATCCTTCCGTAACGATCCGCCCTTCGCACCGGTCACAGATTTGCAACCACGCAGATTTTTTCACAACAGCTAACCAAAGCAACGAGACCAACACACCCTTTTGCACTATGGATAATACACCAGAGAATGTACCGAAGCGCTCGGAGACAAGCCCCTCTACCTTGTTCGCTCAGCTCGGAGGCATACCTAGCGAGACATCAATTCCAGGAGGGTCTAAAGTAATGAGTTCCGAGTATGGCTCTGGGATCAACGCGCCAGCAGTTCAGCAGGTTCCTGGCAGCTTGTTCGGGCAGCACAGTACTAGTGGCTTATTTGGCGGTAAGGCCGCTGCTCAAGTCGCTGCTGCTCAAGCAACTGGGCAGCCGATTCCTGGCGGGCTGTTTGGTGGTGTAAACAGGAACCTATTCGACAAATTTACCGAGCCGCCACCGCCGAGTAGCGCAAATACTCGTCCACTCTTTGGGTTCGGTAGCTCATCTCATTCCAAGCCTGACACCGGAGGTGGACTCTTTGGCAATATAGGTCAGGCTAGCAACTCGCGCAAGGGAAGTCTGTTCGGACATGTAGCGGCCGTGGATAGTGAATCTGCTCGCGCCGATCAGCAGATGTTGAGGATACCGGACATTCGCGTCGTGGAAGATCAGGCAGTCAAGTAGGTACCTCCCCCCTTAATTCCTCATGTATAGAACTGACAACAGTAGCTTCGGATGTGACCTCCTCACCATCCACGTCGGCAAGGACGAGCGTGCGCGAACCTTCAGTATCCACTCTGACCTCCTCACTGCCCGGTCAACCTACTTCAAGGACTTCATTTCCAACGACGCTGACCAAAAGACATTTGATCTGCCTGAAATCAACCCTCGCGCGTTTGCTCTATACTTCCAGCTCGTCTATACCGGTCGCATTCCAAGTAAACCTAACGGCGCATCCGATACTGAACACGACGAGTACGCCCTTCTGTGCAAACTCTACACCATTGCCCACCTCGTCAAAGACGTCAAGGCCAAAGATTCTGCCCTAGATGCTATTCTCGTCAAGGCTACAGAGAGCGCTGAGATACCATCAAGCGAGCATGTGTGGATCGTCTACGCCGGCACTGAAGGGCCCTGCAAAGCTCGGAAGATGATGGTAGACTTCTACACTTACAAGGCTACCGGAGAATGGATGAGAGCGCAGGGAGAGGATGCCCAGGGACTAGGGTTTCCGCCAGAGTTCTGGAGTGAGCTGGCAATGAGCTTGGTGGACAAGAGGAGCCTGCCAGATCGACGGATGGCTGGCATGGACGCAAATGAATACCACGGACAGTGAGAAGGGATGTTAGATAGGCGGACAGATACACTCGCGTTGTTACATGTCGGATGGATAGCCTAGATTTACGAATGGTATTGAAGGGCATGCGAAAGAGATGGACGAGTAACAGCATGCGCGTGGCTCTCTGGCCTGCTAATAGCGAATGAGGTTTTGAACACACTTGTGAACATCCTGCTTGTCGTCGCTTATTACTTGTCTCGGGCTTCCTGCGTTCCAATGTATTCAGCGGATGACATCGCGGTATTGATCCAGGTGAGTCCGATCTCGATCTGAAACCAATGGGTTCATCCACACGCCAGTGGAAGCTTCGCGAAAGTCAGCGAGCCACTCCCAACATGCTCATGAGTCGTGGATGAGCCTTCTGCACTTTGACTAGTAATGATGCCCAAAGCCTCTTGATGGACTATGCGCTTTTGTTGAGGCGAGTCACAGTGCGCGTGCGCGTGCGTGATGAGATAGTGACACAAGATAAGGGAAACGTCATGTCGCGAAGATAGTCATGTCTTTGACCAGTAACCAGAACGCGGGATTTGCGGCAACGCAGCTGAGCATTTCACACGTGGACAAGCGAATGCGAGGAGTGGTGAATGAAGGATGTCCCTAGGACACTCAGCAGCGCTGATGCTGTTTCGGGCCTTGTGCCTTGGCAGCGGGGCTTAGACCGCCTGCGGGCTCCCCCAGATGGTGGTCCCAGTCCCCTCGCCACCCTTCCCTTGGCCGATTAATACCCTCCACGCTCCACCCAACTGCTTGCGACCTTCCTCACACAACCGCACTCTCCACTTCCCCGCGACAAGACAACCGCCTGCCCTACCGCACCCTTTCAGCACCCGCAGAGCGCCACCAGTCGATTTCATGACCACGGACATCCAGAATCTCAAGTCCTTCGATCCGTTCGCGGAGGCTGATGATGCTGGAGGAGAAGTAAAGTCCACTCAGCAGAACTACATCCATATTCGTATTCAGCGTACGTATGCCCTCTGTCTTCTTTCTCCCCGAAATTCGCATGTGTGCGACATCGGCGCGCCGTCCCTTCCCCTCTTTCCCCATGTTTCAAGAAATCGCGCAAGGCTGACGTCAACCCCCAATAGAGCGTAATGGTCGTAAGACCCTGACCACCGTCCAAGGACTGCCCAAGAAGTTCGACCAGAAGAAGATTCTCAAAGTCATCAAGAAGAAGTTTGCCTGCAATGGCACCGTCGTCGCAGACACCGAGATGGGAGAGGTGATCCAGTTGCAGGGAGACCAGCGCAAGGATGTTCAAGACTTCTTGACCGACAAGAAGGAGGGCCTGGGCCTTGATGGCAAGACCATCAAGGTCCACGGTTTCTAAACCCACAAGCACGTGGATGCGATGCGCACCGCCGCTCCGACCGCCGAAGCCGAACGACCGCTCCAAGGTCGTGCCAACAACACGGCGGAGGAAGAGCAAGCCGGCATGTCGCACTTGTGTGGCTCACACGCGACAGTGCTGAGATGCGGTGCGCACGAGCAGATACCCCACGTTCGAGGAGGATAACGATTTTCCTATCTCCATCTCTTTGAAGGAATCGGATACGACGTTTGAAGTTTCGCAGGCTGAAGTATCAGCGCTGCAGGATACTGAGGGAGAGACCAAAGCGGTAGTTTCAGAAGATACATGCAATCAAAGATTTCTTTACTACGATCATTTCAAGTGACGACGTTATCTCCAGGGTATCCAACCATTACTGTGCCATGCCATCCCTTACTCCACATCTTCATCTTCAACCTCTCTGATAGTCTCATCTTTCTTAGGTGCCTTGGCCTCTTGTTTCCGGTACAAGCTGGCGAGCTCCTCCGCCTCAGTAGCCTCTTCGATGCTCTTATCTTCTCTGACTTTCAGGAACCTGGGAAACCTAGTGCTCAACCCCCTATCCTCATTGACCAGCCCAATCGCAGCCGTGTACGTCGGACTCAACGTCAGATCCGCAAAAGCTACCTCCCACACCTCTTGCGGCTCAAACCAAACAGCGGGCGTTCCCGCCCCACCATTGTACTCCACGTAATGGGGTTTCCCTGCTAGTATGGTTGTGGAATCAGGGTCGTCTGGATCGTACTTTGCACGGTTCGCTTTGTAAAACGCGTCCGTGAAGCCGGACATGCATTTTGTGACTGCTTCCAGTTGTCCGGTTTCCGCGTTGCGGATGGCGAGAAGAATAGGTGACCACCATGCTGCCTTGCGACCAGAGCCATGGAAGGCGGCAATGGGGATCAGGTCGAGGGTTTCGGAGGTGGTGCTGTAATCTTTCTTTACTTTGAGCCAGCTGTCTAGGCGTTTGTCTGGTTCGTAGGTTGAGAGGAGGGCTTTGCGGCGGCCGGATGTCTTTGGTTCGTCTTTCTCGGTCTCACTGGACTTTGCCTTTGTTTTCGACTTCGTGGGCTTTTTCTTCTTCGGTGTTGGTGGGAGGGAAGGCGTCTTTTCGATGGCTTCGTCGGTTTCCGCGAGGAGGTCGGGGTTGGGTAGATTGTCTAAGATCTTGACCATTATGCCTTCGCATTTGATGTCCAGGGCGCTTTGGAAGAAGGATTGGACTGCTTCTACATCGGCAGATGTAGCGTCTAGACTCTTGACCCAAGTGAAATGGTGCGGTATCTCAACAAACAGACTTTTCAGTAGCGATCGCCGCTCTCTGAAAGGCCTGTTGAGCAGCTCCTCGCCGTTCAAGTACATTAGGTCGAATGCAAAGAGACAAACGTCGATTGTCACCGCGCCGATAACCACATCTTTTCTCGCACGATTCGCAAGTGTCTGGAACGTCTTGAGATCTCCACTCTCGCGGTCAACAGCAACCACCTCGCCTTCGAGGATGAAACTTGAGACTCCCTCGCCACGTATCTTGGGCACCAGTGCTACTAAATCAGGATACTTGTCGGTCATCACTTCCAGATGGCGCGAGAAGATCGTGACTTTGCCCTTGTCGTCGCAATGCACCTGTGCTCTTTGGCCATCGTACTTGTACTCGCAGGCGAAGTCTCGTCCTTGTAGTTTGGTGAGCATCTCGCCCATGTCGCGCGTAATGCTTCCCAACATGGGCCTGAGTGGGATATGTAGCGACAGCCCACAGCGTACTAGTAGTTCGTCGCAGACACCGATCTCGAGAAGTACGGGTATAAGGTCATTATAGTTCGGTCGTCGAGCGAAACATGCCTTCACGATCTCCTCATTCCTGCTGTAGATCTCCGCGAGCTCCTCCTTCTTCAGTTTTGCCAGGTCCTTCCTATCACGGATCTCGAATTCGGCACCTGACGGTTTCGACAGCATAAAGGCCCGTGACAGCGCGATGAGCATTGTGGTTTTGACAGCTCCAATCCGCAGGTGTTGCACAAGCGTGCGTACGATGTATCGACTCTCCTCAGCACCTCGCGCATCTTGTACCAGTCTCTCAACAATCCTCTGCTTATTCTCTACGCTGCCATGGCCTTTGCTGTTCGCAATCTTGACTAGCGAGTCGAAGACGCTCCTGATCGTCAGAGGCTTCGGTTTACGCAGGGTAAAGCTCTGCTTCTTCTTTGCCTCGAATGCTACATCTCCAGCGTCGCCATATTTGGCGTTCAACACTTTCAAGCCTGCATTGTCCAGTCCGCAAACTTTCTTAAGCGCTTTCGAGATCGCGGAACCTCCCAACCCAAGTTCCAGATCGATGTACGGAGGCGATATTGCGTTCGTCGCGAGCCAGACAGCTGGAAGTAAGCTGCTAGGATCGCTTTCGATGATCGTCCGAATAAGGTTGACCAGAGTGTCAACAATCTTGATGCGACTCGTCGTACTGTTGACCAAGATGAAACATCTTGTCAACAGCGCGTATGTCGCGTGCCCTCCGTCGACCACCCAATGCTTTTGTAACTCTGGTATGTATTCCGAAGGCTCGAATTCGAGAGGGCTCTGGTCGAATGGTATGTTCGCTGTGATCACGTCTTCTTCGGATGCGGTCGACTGAAGAGACAGCGTATTCTTCTTCTGGGTAGGTTCTTCCGATGGCGTGTTTGCTAGAGCCGGTTCGCGCGTTGGCAATGTTGACACCCCGACCTGCCCATCTGCATCTTGCGCTGTATCCTTCGTGTTGGCCTTCTGGGGCTCTTCGTACAGCTCATTTGAGCTCACCGGTTCCTGATTTTGCGCCTGCTGTTGATCTTCCTTGTCCCATTGCTCCTGAAGTTTGCGCGCGAGCTCCTCGTCTGTTAGCCCTGTGTTGTCTTCCTCCACAGGCGGCTCGCTCGGGCCTGCGTTCGTCGGCGCATCTTTGGCTGTTGCTTTAGCCGTCTGCTTCGCGAAAAAGTAGTCTAAACTTCGTACCGGCTTTCCGGAGCCATCGTTCTTCTTCCGTCGTTTGGAAGGGCTGTTCATGACGTGGAGGCTGGTTTGAGCGACATAGCCATTAGCAAAGCGGGTGGCATAGGGGAGTGTGGTACGTCATGACGCGGGCGCTTGGACCCAGCCAAACTCCATCTCACGTGCACACGCGTCGATAGACAACTTGGAAGGCTTCCTCAAACATCCTCAGATTGATCTCATTTGTTCCGCCACACTCACATCGTACCACAAGGCTCTGACAAGCACACCATCCAGCGTAGACAAAATTTTGAGATCGTCGAAATGACCATGCGCTCCAAGCACATCAAAGACCGCCGACCATCTACGCTAGGAATAGGACCGCACCGGGACTCAAGCTCATCTCAGGTGAAGATGGATCGGCCTCTGAACCCTATCACGCCATGACCCTGACGACGAGGTCGAACTGGATCCAACTCACACTCTTCTCCTCTCGAACTTCCGATAACCAGCCATCCCCTCCAAGGTTCCATATTGTCCTAGTCATAGTAATCAAGGTCGACAATTTCCGTCTCAGGCATGAGCTTCTCCGGTCGCTCGACTGGACGCTCGACCGGTCGCATACGCTTGTTATTCCGGCTGTAGTAGCCATCGCCGCGAGGACCGGATGGAGGTCGACCTTCTGCGCCCGGTGCGTCGCTCCAGCTTCGCAGAAGTCCCTGGGTATCATCGTTAGGACCGCGGATGCGGTTGTCATGTGCCATGTCCCACAACACAAACTTTCCGGTTTCCACATCGGTATATCCCTGTTGGCCTCGTATCTGAGAACCTACAGCGTACTTCACTACACGCCCAAGTTAGTAACGCATCAGGGGTGTTGAGGTTGTCGACAGCGATGAGGATGAGGATGAGGATGTTGAGGTAGAAGGGGACGTACAGAAGAGCTTGGCCGTGTCCTTCTGAAGACCGTCTACGAGAGTACGGACAGCCACGACAGGACACGAGCTCAGTTCGGTGCGCAAAAGCTTCGTTTGGCAATCGTGGTTGCAGGTCAAGATAGCCGCGAACTTTTTAGTGTCCTCGTCCTCGCAGATCACGATGTCTAGTGTTGCGTTAGCCTCAGCGTCGAGAAATGAGACTGGACTCTATTCTTGCCATAGAACCTGCCTCTCTCGCTACCGTAAAGAAGGCGACAATTGCCGAGGCAAACTTCCTTGAGGTTTTGGACCTTGTCGAGCTGACGTTGTTAGCCAATTTGAATGCTGTGTCGAACAACTTAAATACCTTTTCGGTGCTCTCCAACCATGACTCTTCGGTGATGTTCATCGCTGATGTCTGACGTACTAGCTCGCCATCTTCTATATCATTGTGCGAATGCATGGGGACGGGCATGATGATCACTCCGATGTTGGCACCGGGATGATAGAGCTATTGTTGAAAAGATTTCGATAGGTTGAGGCCGAAGACTGTCGTAAAGGAGCGTCGACGGTTCGTCCAAGTCGAAGGTGGAAGGCCGAAGGTCAAATGCTGCGTGGGGTGTTGATAGGGAGTTGGTGATAGTGAGATGGTCAAGAGTGAGAGGAAGAAGCGAATTGAAGGTTTATATGGCCGACTGGTGTCAGCAGCTCATGCCCAATACACGCTGTCAAACAGGTAAAGGCGCTACTCTCCGCGGCATCTCAGGGTAAGAGAGCGGCATGAGGTCCAACGGCAAGACACCTGACCACAGTGAGTCCACGAGCTCGACCTTGGGCACGCGGTGGTAGATGCTTACCACAGACTTGGGTGTCCATACGGTAGAATGACGGCATCTATGGGGAACGGTGTTGAAGCGCTTCCAAAAGCGTCTTGTCAGGATAGATGGCGTTTGCAGAGGTGTCGAAGACCCATCGCTAATACGACCTGATGTAGCGCCGCAACAAGGTGCCGCCAATCAGCGAGAAGTCGTACAATCTCTCTGCTCATTGTTGGATCTTCCCCCCATGTCACTCGGAGAGTACTCGGTGGTGGCATGACTAATTGATGGTACCCATTCATAGATTGCAGTGATTGCAAGGCAAACGACTTGATCGTACTTTCATGCTTGAAACAATTGGCTTTGGGGTCAGAGGTTGATCCTATTCCCATACACTAGGAAGAAGCTTGCTCGTGAGCCCATACTCCTTCATCAAGCCCTTTAAATTCACCTCTTTAAAGCAAACTCATCTTCCTCAAGTACCTCGAAATTATCCACGGTGCCCATCTGTGCCCCCTCGAAGAACCATCCGTTGACTACACCCGCTCTTCTTGCTGCCTTACTGTTAGTTTCACAGAGATATTTCGTTATTAATTCACCCGATATCGTACAGGTTGAACACGACACCAATACTCCTAGCAGAGTTGACAATTTCTCGATCGCATCATTGACGTCCTGTCCACGACATGTTCTCAAGATCGTCCCCTTCTCGAGAACGCCGCCTATTCGGCGTTCATAGCGTACAAGACGAGCTTCTGCGGACGTATGATCGAAGTGTACCCCGGAATATAGGTAGCGATGGAATTTGTGGAGCCGCTGGTCTCTACGTCCAGGAACTATATTCGTAAGAACAGAGTAATAGGCATCGCCCCAGAGGTAGTGGGCACGTTCTTTGATCTGCTCGTACAACGGCATGACTGCGCTGGGACCAAGCTGAGAACCCGGTGTCGGCATGAGAGAAGAAGAGGTACTCTGCGCGGAACTTGTGTCAGGCTGAACTGGCTGCGAAAGTCTTGATGGTTGCGTGGTTGCAGGCTGAGCGAATTTACCCCTGGCGTCGTTATTACGGCCAGTGTTGGTAGGATTATCTGGATCTTATCAGCGGCAGTCAGAAGCCTTCACTACGCAGACCCCTAATCCGAAATTCATATATCCGCGGCTCCTAGATAGAGCCCGCACTCGGTTTAGGGACTTCTCTCAAGGATCTTTCGATTGTGTTTGTAGCACAAGCATTCGATCCGGATGGCTTGCTTACCTGGACGCCGTGGAGAACTCGTGTTTCTGTTGTTGCTGAACAGGTTTCTGACGACAACTTTGATCGAACGTGTGTTGTTTTGAGCCATCGTAGCCGTATGTACAGCTGTGTTTTAGATGCTGGTTCGGTAGGTATATTGGCCACGCAAGTGCGTCGATGAAAGTGTACTTATTAACGATGTGGACGATACTGACGAACGGATGTACACTTGATAGCGGTAATGACATGCGATGTTGACTGATCTGTGTACATTGTGAGTGATCGTGCCTTCGCACTAGCGCGCGATTCCGTCCTTGATAGAAGTGACGGTGCGAACACCTGGGTAGTCTTGCAAAGTCGGATAGGCGCGTGCGAGCATTTGGCAGTAACACTCTTATGAACGCCCAAGGATGGCATTGAAAAGAACGAGCTACCAACTGTGCGATGACCCATATTTTACGACCGTTCTTGTATAGCTTCCTCTTTCCACTATCGAGAGTGAAGGCTACCATTTGTTGGATCGTGGTCAATGCTCTCCACACAGCGGTGAACAGTACGAGACTGAACACCAGGCCCCTTGGTAAACACGAACTCTTATCTTCAGGGCAGTGTGTGAATTATCAGGTGAACACCGCACCTGTCAGCGAAGCAAGACACTGGGCTTGTTCAAACCATCCATGGATACATTTCATTTGCGTTGCATGCCTGTCAGGCTCAATGTAGATGTGACATGCCATCTGCCGCAAGGTCCATCGAACGAAACTCTGATGGACATTTGCGAGGAGCAAAGATCCGAAGAGATAGATATTGCAATGCGAGGTGGAAAGCCAAGAGGTTGTGCAGATGCGATTAGAAAGCGTTGCCAGCGCACGGACACAATTTCGCAGCCGGTGGAGCACCTGGGCATGCAGACTTGCTCACATACCGTCAGCCAGCAATTTCGGGCCACATACACTGCCTGCAATGCTATAGAGATATAACTTATTCTATACATCATCCATACGATCGCTACGCTCTATCCGCAAGACACGAGGCGCCGAACCGTCGAATCGTCCCCAACCCGCATAACCCCCGCGACGCGCTTTGCACGAGCAATGACGAACAGAGGCGCCCTTCGGACTGGAGTCGCACCGATAGCCGCTTTTAAAACACTCTGCGAAAGAAGATGAATCGGACAAGAATGCGCATGGCCACGTTCTCTGTCGCCTCAATATCCGGGGGCACTGTGTTGAAATGATGAAGGCCCTTCGACTTGTCTCTTCGGAACAGAGTTATGCATGTGTACCAGTGGACCCTCGGTGTTCTCAGTATACGATGCATCCGATTAGGCTTTTCGGCGTACCGGCGGCGTAGGTGCGGTTGAGTTGACCTGTGGTATTGGAGCACAAACAATCCGACCGTACTCCTCTCGAGGTAACACAACCTGCGAATCTGGGTAGGCAATACCAGTACAATCACATGCTAATGTGAGCTGGAAAATGTGCCAGGTGAAGCTGCGGACTTTGTCCTTTGCATATGTGACTGTGTCCTGTAAGGCACCCGGCGGAGTGTATTGGGCATATCCAGTCAGTGGTGGGGTACTTGGAGCTACTTCGCTCCGCGGCGCAGGTTTCATGTATCTGAACTGCAGATGAAATAAGGTGGTCTTTTGGTAAGTCGCATCTTGTGCGCTTCAAGTCAAGTCGTACCAACACTATCATTGCAATTGTTTCCGGCCTACGTTGCCATTTCCTTTCACCATCATCGCGGTCTTGAAGACAACGATCGACTATCAGTCTCAAAGGGCCCCAGGCTTGGATCCCCTCCAGTGTCCATATGCACCCACGGAGGTTCGTCTTGCCATTTCCTCTTGTATCCTGTCTCTATCCGGTGCTTGATTTCTTGAAATTTCTCGTACTGCTCGCGACTTTCGAAGCGTTCCGGGTAATTCCAATCTACTAGGCACCTATTGATGTCTATCAGAGCTGCATCAGCCTTTTTCATCTTCTCATTCAATAGCCTCCGTTGAAACACTGTGTTGTTTCTCTTTTCCCATATTTGAATGTCAAGCGCATATCGTTGCCTGATAAGGTCTCTAAGGGCTCGGATTTCTTCAGGAGTGACGCGTGGCTTTGGCGGTGCGGGTTTCGAGGGCCTTATTGTGGTCGGACGCTGTAACGCGGGTTTTGCTAGTGGCAACGGGGAAGATGCACCCTTTTCAATGGTCGGAGGTGCTGGTACATTGACTCGTGGTCTGGGTGCATTGACTGGCTCCCGTTTCGGTTTCACGACGGCTCTGAAGCTATCTCGTAACCCCATCTCCGAAGCCTTTGCTGTACTTGTCAAAAAATCTTTCGGCCAATCAACAGGCCTAGCCAATACGTACCACTTCCGTTGAAACAGCCCAAGCGCCTTCCTGATCTCTGATCTGATCACGTCCAACAAGTGGCTCTAGTCAAAATCAATGCTTCAAGCTTGAAAAGCTACGGTGTGAAGTGACGAGGACCAGTAAAGGGTAAGGGTGAGAGTGCCCACAGGAGCCCCACATCATGCTCATGATCTCAGCCTTGTTCACCAGAATTAGCCACCACTCATTTGGAATCGCATGTGCAAAATCTCATGAGCGCCACCTGAGCCTCTGACTAGGTGGCAGCCTGCATGTAGGCTTATATGCACTGGTTGATGCATGCGCTCACCGGAGAAGCAACGTATACACTAGCGCATATGCAAGGCTGAGTTTCAATATTCTTGTCCTATCGACCCCGCTTCGTGGCTTCTGCCAACGCACCTGTTATCATGCTGGATACGATACGGTAAGTCCTTTCCAGCCGGTGATCGTCTCGCCGCCGTGAAGCTGCTCGCCTTGAGAGCTGCCGTACCGCTTTAGTTCCGGACTGACAACCAGTGTCAGTGCCTGGGCTTCTTTGCGGGGCAGATTGAGAATATTGCCCTCGGCTATAGGCAGCTGCATGATGAGTCTGTATCTCTGAGAACAGCATTCCAGCCAAGTCCTCCCACTGAGGTTCACAAGAGCATCAAGTAACTTCAGGTCTCTCTCGTTCAGCGATGCAACCCTTTCGATAGCCTGTGAGATGATCGTAACCAATGTTGAGATTGTTTCGCTGTATGCAGTACGTAGCTCTTGGTGTTCCGTCGATCCTTGACCAGGTGCTTCAATGGCCGTAAGAAGTGAACGAGCAGTCTCGTACCGCTGTTTTTCAATTTCTGAGGATATCGTGGGCCACTCTAGTGAGGACACATCTGCAATAATTAGTCTCACATCATCTGAGCGATTATACCAGACTTACCCAAATCGTAGATACTGGTCCAGTCATTGTTCATCCTCACGCCTTCTTTCCCAAATACCTTGAATGGTAGACTGAAAATATGCTCATACAGAAGTACCCACATGGAGTGCTGAAGTATCTGCTGCTTCAGTCTTCTTGTATTTTTCGGATGAAGCCGCATAAGCTGTGCCTCTGAGAGGGGCCAGTTGGCTTCGCATCGAGTATTCCACTCCATGCTTGCAAAGTTTTCGATCTCAGTGGAGATTCGTTTGTATCGCGCAGTAAGCTCACGATCTTTCAAGCCCTTGAAATGGTCTCTCACAACAAGCGCCACTTTCAGCTCTTCGCGCTGAGATCGCAATCGTGCCATTTCCTCATCGTGCTTCTTATCAAGCTCCACCTTCTCACTCTGAGATCTTTCCTGCAGTTGCTGTAATTCTTGTGTATGCGCCTTGGTGAGATTGGTCTTTTGCATATGCAATTCCCTCCGGAGTTTTTTAACATCCTCGTCATGCATGAGTAGATCATGCTCATGCTCTGCTTTGAGCGTGGCCATCTGCACGCTCAGTTGCTCTTCCGCAGATTTCTTTGCGCGTGTAATTCCATCTGTCAGAAGATCGATCTGTTGTTTCAAGTCCGTAATCGTGGCATTCTTCTCGTTTCGTAAACGGAGATAGCGTTGGTCGTGTTCTCGCTGCGTTAGTGTTGTATGTTGATAGAGATCTTGTTTCTCTTTCTGCAGGTTCTGTATCTGTTGGCTATACGACATCATTAGCCCCTCATGATCGTCCAAGAGGGTTTTACGTTCAGATAGCCACTGTGCTTTGTCTTTAGACAGCTGCGTCCTCAACTGTCGTTCCAATTGTGCTGATCGTCCCTTCTGCTGAGTAGACTCTCTGTCATATCTACCTTTTTGCTTTTCCGCATCTTGTAATCTTCCTTTTGTCTCTCTTAACTCCATCTGTGTATCCCTGAGTTCCTTTTCGACATTTTGGTATACTTTCAGTTGATCTTTCGCTTGCTGTAGATTGTCCGAGTTCGAACTGTACCTCTGCAGCAATACGCGATACTCCCGGAGTATCTGGTCCACATAGTCCATGGTGGTCGTATCAGCAGGCATTTCTGTCAGGAAGTCATATGCCTGCATCAAGATCAACGCTCTGATTTGTTGCAACTGCTCTGATGTGTCGGAAATGCTGAATGTAGGTCTTGTTGTCGGCTCGACAGGCTGACGATGTATCAGCAGGGGTGGGTCGTGTGAGGAAATGGCAAAATTCGTTTCCTGGCTATCGCCCCCATCATCCAAAAACCTCGTTGACTGATCGAGATCGGCAACGAGCGAGATGATTGACACTTCGGATGAGGCATCGGGCAAATGTGTTGGTGAAACAGTGGTACTTAGCTCGGGAGCTTCTAAGTCAGCAGTGGGTTCATTGCTATTGCTAGTGGGTAACGCCTCCGCTAATGAAGACTCCGGCTGCGGCGTACTTGGAGTGTCAAGAGCAGTCGTCAATTCGGTGCTCTCATTTTGCTTTTCTAGAGATTCGATTTTCTCAGTCTTTGCCTTCCTTCCAGAGGTCATCTTGTTTTTGAGTTTGTGAAATTTACTCTCTTTCCATGATTCCTTGATAGCTTCGCGCTTTCCACCGTTAGGTTTTTCCAGATGGGAGCTGAACGATCCACGCCGTATCGGCTCATTGACGGATGCAAGGTTGCTGAGAACAGATTTTGGCGACGTTTGGACGTTCTCAGACTTTCGCACGGGCTTCCTCCGTGATACTAACATCTTGCCGCCTTTGGTCGAGGACATGACCGACATCTCTTCATGAGCTCGTTGGGCAACTACATAGTACCCAAATTACTGTTTTGTCATTTTCAACTAATTGTCTCAGTGCTTACCAATCTCAAGGAAGTATCAGCTTCTTCAGAATCCGGTACGATGCCGAGGTGTAACTAATTTGTCGAAATCAACCTGACGACCCATGCATACAACCCGTGATGAACTCGCAGATGCAGTGTTGAAGGTTTCGAAAGCTAGCGCTCACTAGTGGTGGTTGGTATCACCGGTACATGCGATTTGCAAGTAATTATGAGCAGAGTTGTTGACCCTCGGGTTGAGACGTTGCGACCCCCGCATCAAGTGTGGGAAAAGGTGGCTCAACCGTCATTCGCATTCTGCGCATGCCTATAGAGACTCCTAATGCCACGCATATCGCTTCTGCCTAGGAAAGCGTTTTGTCATACCGCATCTAACAGACCAGCCCCAACCTATCTCGAAAGATCAGACCCTAGTCTGAGTCTAAAACCGCACTCTATTCTCGCAGGCGCAGTAAGGTGGCGGTAAGCGTGCGAAGCTGTTGGTCCCACGCCTTGCCTCGCTTATGAGCTTCATGCATACGAACACGAGAACTCTTCAGCTCACTCGTCAATTACTTCCAAATCCGGCGCATACTTGAAATCGCTGTCACACCACATGAGCACGGACGCACACGGCTGTGTGCTATGGGTGTGGCAAAATCTGAACGACGTGCCAACCGTTGACTACCCAGTTATGATGCGTGCTTTCGGCTGGCGTCGTCTTCGCCCTACCGTTTACTCTATGCTCTAGTATGTCTAGAGTTCTACTTCACCATCCAAGACAGGAACCACTATCCAATGGGACAGTGAGGATCAGATCCAGATCTTCGAAGTCTCAACGAAGCCACGACCGCCTGAGAATACCATTGCATAACCTTTCCCAATGAACAAAATTTACCACTTCGAGAATGTATCTGCACTGGAGCAGACCGAGGAGGCGAAACTGGAAGCACCCATCAGTACAGGGTCTGGGAAAGGTCATGGGCCGATTGATGCCACTGTTCCAGCAGGCGAGGAGAAGATTTTACAGGAACCTCAGGAACTACGACTGGTTTTGGGAATAGACTATGGCACGACATTCAGTGGTGAGTGAACATTGTTTCGTCTCGTACGACGTGCTAGTCCTAAAATAAGGGATGCATATAGGCATTGCGTGGGCTACACCTTCAGGTGCAGAATGCTCTCTCGAGGAAATCGATGTAATTGAGCAATGGGGTCCGCAGATGGACAACGAGGAGAAGGTTCCAAGCGTGATCTCTTACTCGCGTTCAAGTCAGGCCGGGGAGCAGCAATGGGGTAAGAGTCTGAGCGCAGATGCAGTGACAATGATTCACACTAAGTTGGAGCTTGGCGTGGAAGATCTATTAGGGGAACTTGACATGACTTTACAGGTTCTGGACGGCATGAAGAATCTGAACTTTGACGAGATGATGTTGAGCAAAGGCCAGAACGACCTACCGCCGTATTCTCACAAGAGCCCGGAGGAGATTGTGACAGACTACCTCGAGAAATTGTTTGCTTACGTGCAAATGGAAGTGCGAGTAGACGAGGATAACGTGTTCGCCAAACACACAACGACGGATATTGTTGTGACAATACCCACAGTATGTCCACAGATCTCTCGGCGTGAAAAACTATTGACGAAGCTTTAGAAGTGGTCTTATATGGCTATGAACTCCACATACAGAGCTCTCACGAAAGCTGGGTTTAATAAGGACAACTTTCCAAAGCTGAGGCCGATCATGTTCGTGACAGAGCCCGAGGCAGCTGCGCTTTACACTGCGCGGTGGTATCGTGACGAAAAAGAAGAAGAATTCCTCCAAGTAAGCGTCAATTTCGATTGGAGGTATCCATGACTAACGGCGTCAAAAGTCTAAGGACTACTTTATTCTCTGCGACGCAGGTGGCGGTACTGTTGTAAGCCTTCTATGACACTTTTGTACCTGGCGCTGTTTCAATGGTCGGTTAATCTTGGATGTAGGATGTTGTTTCATATCGAGTTACGCAACGATCGCCAACTCTCGAATTGGAGCAGATTGGCAAGCCCACAGGTTTGTAAGACTGAGTCTGAGACCATGCAGAGCCTAATTACTATACCAGGCAGTCGCTGCGGATCCATTTTCATCAACCTTGAGTTCAAAAAGTGGCTGAGAATGCTGCTTGGAGAGGAGGAATATCTAAAGCTCGACCCAAATCTGGACATCGACAAAAACGCAAATCACGCCTCCGAAACTCCCGCCATGAGAGAACTCATGCAAGCGTTTGACGATGTCAAGAAGCAGTTTGCATTCTCAACACCTGATGTTCGATTCAGCCTACGAGGGGAGTTGGAGAACCTTGATATTTTTGGTAAAGTAAACAAGGGTCTAATTACCATTCCACAGTATGTTTAGTGCCTCCTGATATCATCACTGCTTATTATGATTTGTAGATCGACAATGCGAGGCTTTTTCGACTCCTGCATCAAACAGATAGTTGAGCTCATCTGGGAACATGTTGATCGCATCGAAGAAAGAGGCAGTCGTCCAAAGGTATCTGCCTAGCGATCCACCAGTGACTGATCTTCAATACTGACTCTTCGTGTAGCACTTGTTTCTTGTGGGTGGTTTTGGGGCGTCTGAGTACCTAAAACATCGCCTCAAGGAGACGATCACCGAGGAAGAGATGCAGATGAGCTACCGACAGCCGAAGGAGTCCTGGACAGCAGTGGTTCGAGGAGCAGTGGTGTGTGGTATCGAGAAAGATGCGATACCGAACTTGAGAAGGACCGATGTTTGCCGACACAACTACGCGGTTTGCTTCGACCAACTCTACTCAAATACGTTCCACGTAGAAAAGGATATGACCCAGATCCATGGAGCCACGTACGCGCAATCTCAACTCACATGGCTACTCAATAAGGGTGACCTAGTCCTGTCAGATCAGCCGCGTAAAGAGGAGGTGTCATTTCAGCTTACACTAAGGGATCTTAGTGCTGGCAAGACGCAATTGGAGATCTTCAGAAACTCCGATGATGAAGATCAGCGGCCTCGACGTTACCAGAATGCCAAGGAAGGTCGGTCGATCCGCTTAGACCTCCATGTCATTAGTCACTAACTTCTTCTCAGATTTGGACATCGCATGTGTGTTGGATATCCGCTATGATAAAGTCAGCTTCACAGTGGAAGAATGGCAGCAACAGCCCGTACGTTATAATGCTACGCTGAAGTTGGTCTTGGAGTTAATCGGCGGCTCTTTGGAGGCTTCTATTTGGTGGAAGCACCACAAACTATCGCGTGGCGCGGTAGTCTATCCATAACTGTATGCATGATAAATCATGATCATGCTGTTTGAATGAATTTATGTAACTGTTTTGCGCTTTGTTCTTCGGCTACCTAGGTACCCACAGCCTGACTTATCGCAGCGGAAGATCAGCCAAGTATTATCCACTAGGTGAATGCGCCATACAATGGTATCCTGTACCGGTAATCAGAAGCGAGAAAGAGACCGCAGCATGCTGCGGACGAGGCTGAGTCAAAATAGGCAACAAGGCAATATTGTGGCGGCTCCCGAATGCTTCCCGATGCACACCATGAGTTGGCGCTGAAAAAGAACCAGCCGCAGCTCTAATGGGATTATCAGGAAATAACCTCGGGTTTTACTCTTCATATATATTGATGTGCAGCCTTCTATACACCGCGATTGAAACTGTCCCTCTCGACACTAAGCCTTTCAAGGTTGCCACAATGGTTGACATCGATGTGTCTACTACGTTCATACTGCAGACTGAGTCGCTCGGCTGGTCTAGTGCACTTGCTTCTACCCCGGAAAATGCTTCGGTGATATTGGAGCCTGTCACCGGGCATGACAGTCAGCAGTGGTTTGCAACAAAGACCAGCTCTCAAGGATACTATTGGCTGCATACAGTGGGAAAGGGGGACGACTTCGCGCTAGGCGTCACCAATTATCAGATCATCGACCTACAATTTTTCGGAACCCAAGAAACAACTGGGCAGTTTTGGCGGCTGGATTCACAAGAAGACGGCAGCCTCAGAATAAGCAACATGTTCACCCCGTCCGGCGTATACATCAGCATCGATAACGAGACCCAGCGGCCTATATTATCAACGGAGAATTCCGAGGAATCGCGCTGGACTTCGAGTACATATGGCTTGCAGTCAACATCCGTAACAGCAGCCTCCCTTGCTTCGACGCAAAGCGCTCCTCCAACATCGCCTGCATCTTCCGAGACCCCGAGTTTGACTGGCGAGCCCTCAAGTACTGCCGTACCTACAGATGATAACAGCGGCGACCCTTCTGGCACTCGTAGGCTCTCGACCGGTGGCATAGCGGGCGTTTGTGTGGCGGCTGCTATTGTAGCAGTGGCTCTCGGTTATCTTATATATCGGAAAGTGCACACGCGCAAAGGTGGTAGACTACCTCCACAGGCTGATGAAGCAAACTTCAGCCAGTCTGAAACAGAACAGACTGCCCCAGCGGCGTCGCAGTCCTTGGGGTTAAAAAATGCTCTTCATGGATAACAAGAAGGTTGATGCGTACGATATCGGTGCTATTATTTGAAGTTCGTTACGACCCCTTAAACCTATACTATATGTCACCTTGCCGTTCTACATTGTTGTGTCTAGACTAAGACCAGTTAGAAATTATACCAATACAACATACGCCTATCAGGCGCAGGTATGCACTGTTTGCCGTGTTTTGCAGGGTGTTTTCTATAAGTCGAGCTTTGGCGTTTCCTGGCTCCCTAGTGCATGGAACGTGTGTTCCAGGGCCGCTTTCCCCACCACCGGAAGGACGGAGGCGTCCTCCAAGGCTTACTCGCAGGCCAGCACATGATGGTCGACCAATCAGATGTGACCACGACAACCTTGGAAGTCATGCTTTCTTTTGTCCAAGAGTACCTAAGGCTTTGAGGATGTCGCGAGGTTAGGAGCCAACGGCGACGATGCTCCCAATCTGTATGGCGAGCCTTTCCGAGATCTGCTTCATTCTAGGATTACCATGTTATGAGAGCTTGCAAAAGTGCCTAAGTAGGGAACGCGTTTACGAGGCATCACGGTGCGGAGTCGCCACTCGCACCAGGCAACGGGGCTTCCGGAAAGCTATCATGACGTTGCGAATATAGGAGACAGACCGATTACGAAGGCTCGCGTGGGGTAAGCCGAATTAGGAGTGCGGTAAGCCACCATAAGGTTACGTGACGCACAAGGCTCCAGCTTACCTGAGTATATTTCTTTACTCCGCAGACCCACTGTATCGCACTCAGTCTTGTGAAGTCTCGCCTCCAATAAATCAGAACTTGTTGCAGACGTTTGGAAATCTGCTCAAACGGTATACGTGACCAGGGTACGAACGATCCTGGAGGCGTACGACAGGCTCCTAGAAGCGAATTATCAAGCTAAGCAGAGTAAACATCGAGTCAAACTTTCGTGGATCCTCAAGCACTTGCGCCAAGCTTGAAGTAAAGGAGGCTTTACCGACGCACTTTCACCTGGCACGACGACAGGTGTATCACCAGCCAAGCACTCAGTCATGAATGTAATTCGGCAGGCTCGATGGGAAGACAGAAACGAACTACGAGTGTCACCTACACATCAGTCGGGTGAGCCAAGACAGTTGGGCCGTAGCATTAGCCTTGCCACCCCTGCCTCGGCCAAAGTCGAAACAGTTGCTACTTCACGAAAGAATCGCGTATCATCCGGCGGAACATCTGGCGGAACATCCAAGGAAGTTGATCCAAAAAAACCAACAAAAGCAGTCTTGCAGCGCGACAAAGGTCCGTTGGAGCCGCACGACGAGAATGTGAGTTCATCTAATGGTACATCATGAGAATTGAGACTGACAAAGTACTGACAGTTCTCATCCAACCCGCAGGATGTACCTCGATTTGAGGAACTCTTGCTTAGAGCTGGAGAGGAATTCCCAATGCTACAGTCACTGTTGGATGGACCAACAGAAGAAGAGGCTGCCAGGGCTTTGCATCGATATCGTGAGCTTTGTCATTCACTTGATGCGGCTCACCGGTCATTGGACAATTATCGAGCAGACGCGGGGCTCTTAGATAGTTTGAAGATCGAGGTTCATACGTTGAAAAGTACACTGCGAGCTAGTCGGACCGAGGTGGAGAGCCTGAGGACGGAGGTTAACAGCAAGCACCAAAAGATGCTGAAAGCTCAAGACATGCTGGGCGAGCAAGTTGTAATCCACGAACAAGAAAAGCGCTATCTCGAGGCCCGAATACACGATGGTTCACAGCAACAGGACAAAGAGAACAAGTCAACCAAGGCATCTTCCGAAGGACAATTAGGTGCGGCTCGTCAGGAGGATGAGCAAAAACGGTATGAGCAAGGGATTAGCAGTCTTAAAGAGCAGATGATCGAAGAACACTGGAAGTGGGATGCGCACTTGCGAGAAGTGAAAGACACCTACGAAACTCGCATAAAAGATCTAGAGGTCAGCTTTGCCGAGCGGATGAAGAACGAATACGAGAAACATTGCGAACAAACGCGGCAAGAGATGGGGAGCCATCAAATGACAGTGAATGAGTACGAGTCAAATGTCGGTCTATTGAAGCTCAATGCGGAACGAGAAGGACGGCTGTTGCGCGAAGATTTACAAACTCAGCAAGAAAAACTTCGAGAAGAACAAAAGCGACACGAGAAGGATCTCAAACGACAGGAAGCCGGACTGACCAAGAAGCACACGCAAGAAATCTTGCAGCTTCAGACCACCCTGGCGGAGCAGAGACAAGAACTTTCTCATCTCAGACATGTCAAGGCCAAAGCTGACGAAGAAAGACTGCGCATGCGCGATGAAGCACGGGCGAGAACCACTCAGTTCAGCGAGCAACAACAACGACTTCGAGAATTGCTCAAGAAACAAAACGCTGAGCTGGCAGAGAAACATGCCCTCGAAATTATGCAGCTTCGATTAGCAAACGAGGAGTTAAAGCAGGCTATCATCGACAAGGCCTACCCACAGCGCACGAAAGCTCGAAGTGTTAAGGTGATGCGATACCGTGACATCTCTACTCAATTCTTTTCAGTAGTGAGTCAGGTACAAGACTTCACGAATCTAGAATGGGACATACGCCGTGAAGTGGAATGGCCATTCTCCAACGACCAACTGTTACGCATCCACAAAGTCAATACAAGGGTGTTAAAGAAGGCTATCCTGCAGAACACTATGTGGAATCTACTATACACGCACGTGTTTTGTACTCCGTTCGCTATCTTGGGGTTGGAAGGAAAGAGTTGTGATGATGTATGGTTACCAATTTATACCAAAGGTGGGCCCTCGTTCGTCTGAATTAAAATATTTGACTAATGCATAAACCTAGATGTTGCACAGTGGCCTAGTATACCTGCGGCAATTGAAGCCCGTCGCTGCGAGGCGGCCAGGGCGGTTCTCGATCTAATGAACCCATCAAGTGAAACCGCGCCTGATGAGAAAAAGCTGAAAGCCAGCTATGAAGCTACCGTCACCTCGCTTTTGGGTGCAATACACCAGGTACTATCTAAGATAGCTGTTCTCGAACCGAAGGACGCCGAGGCGTTAGAGACTCTTATACGCCTCTGCGTGAAGACATGGATGGAACTGTGCTCGCAACCATACAGAGTGATGATGATCCTACCACCAGGAAGCGGCGACCTGCTGTCGTTACCAAACCCCGATGAAAGGCCACTCAAACTGATCGTTAGCCCGGAACTGAAGAGGTATGGAAATACGCAGGGCGAAGACTTGATGAAGGGTGAGGTTTTCACAAGGTGTCAGGCTGTTGTGCAGCAGTACCCGGTCGAGCCAACAGGTTCTTGATATAAAATTCGCGGACTGGGTCAACAAGCACGTCATGGTCATGCCTTTGCGGTGCACAAGAGTTTTCCAGCTTGAGCACAATAAACCTTTGATAGCATCTATGCATTTGGTATCTATATCGGTAGATCGCCAGCACCACATCTAGCCATGGCGTGATAGTGTTCATGTCTACCCTCGTCGCAAGTTCCCACCATGGTATAAAAAGAAGGATCATAC
The DNA here is from genome assembly GCF_023758075.1 of Alternaria novae-zelandiae. NCBI lineage: Eukaryota > Fungi > Ascomycota > Dothideomycetes > Pleosporales > Pleosporaceae > Alternaria > Alternaria novae-zelandiae. The sequence goes on along the minus strand of NW_026056962.1, from coordinate 1,279,402 downwards.
AAGCTACGAAGCAAAAGAAGAAAAAGCGCGGGCCCAAATCGTCCGCCGATAAAGCCGACCTCGCGTCCATGTCAGATAGAATACATAATCCGGTGGGAAATCCCACCGAGAACCGCAAGACAGCAGAACCTGTTGAAAGCGCAAATTATACCGTAGTCCCGCTAACCCAATGCTAGAAAAACGTGAAGAACGTGCAAAGAAAACATTGTACACAAATCGTGAATGGAATGAACGCAATTACAGCTGGTATGCTGGTCTCATCCCAAGGTTTTCTAATCAATGGTGATGACGTCGTTTTTGGACTGCCCCGGACGACCTCCTGGACCGCCTCTACCTTGCTGTTGTTGCTGGCGGCCGTTTGGCATCTGCTGCTGTGAGGGTCTGCCGTTCGGAGGTTGGCTTCTCGGATGTTGCTGCATGTTCGGGTGCTGCTTCCCAGCCTGGGCCTGAGCCTGTCTTTGCTGCTGCTGGCGCGCTTGCTGCTGCTGTTGTTGCATCCTAGCCTGCTGCTGCTGGCTTCCCTGCTGGTTCCCGTTCGCCTGTGCAGGCGCCTGGCTTGGACCAGATCCCTGATTCTGCGCTTGTTGCGGGGGCTTTTCAAGTGGTGGAGGTGCGACATAACCTCCTGCCATTTTACAACTCAAGACACACTCATCCAGCTTGAGTAGTGCTTCAGGGATCGCGTCCAAGTGCGCCACCATGCCGGTTCGGGTACCAAACCATCCTGGGCCCTTCCCACTGAAGAGTTCCTTCAGCTTGGCCTGTAAGTTGTCGAGACGCCTATGACCAGGTGCACGCTCGGGAGTTGGTAGATTTGTGGCTTGATTTGGAGGATCCTTCGGACGCAAGTTGTCTTCGATGAACCAGTACACCTGGTCATCTTTGGGCTGAAGGCGCACGTCAAAAGTGCAGACCGGATTGTCATATGTGAGTCGGTATTTGAGGACGGAGTGAACATGAATTGCGGGGTTACTGTAGTTGCCTGGCGATCGTTCCTCGACTTCGCGCAAGGCCTTGAAGAGGGGTCGGGTCGCGACGAGAGTCGTACAGAAGCGATCCAGGCCATCGACATCACTGACCTCCGTGGTTGGGAAGGAAGGCAACCGATCGTTGGCGATCTCAGTAAGCAGATGGAGAATCCGATGGTGCGGATTGTCATGTGACAGCTCAATGGTAAGCTCCTTTTCAGTGCCAAAGTTGACAGTCGCAGAGTATGGCGATGGACCATACTGGAACTGTACGCGCTGTAAGGAGGAAGACGAAAGCCGCATTTGACGCTTCTGAAGGGTACTGGCAAAGGTACGAAGACGGTTAACATCTCGCAGTCGTGCTCGCAGCTCTCCTAGGATATCTTGCCCAAAGGGCGTGGCAAGGAGAATCCTGAAGTTGCCGTCTTCTGAGAACTTGAAGGCGGTCTGTGGTGAAGCTGCCATAAGCTTATGCATATCTGCAGCAACAGACTTGACCATTTTACCGACAGCCATATGCCAGACGTCCTGAACCCCAACTTTCAAGCCTTCACATGTAATCTTGATGTCTGATTCAAGCCATGAGTCTTCGTCTGCTTGGGGCACAAGAAGATCCGGAGTTTGCACATGCAGCACCCATCGACGGGGAACACAGCCAGCTTCCACGAATGAGCCTGCTTGCCCTAACTCAGGTCGCAAACTGAAATTCTTCTTCTCCTTTTCTAGTTGGCGAGCTGTGACGCGGAACGACAGAAGCTGCACAGCGACCCTCTCCAGACTTGCCAAGGTGTTGCGGTTGATGGGCAAGGAGCTTCCATCAGGTCTGTCCAACTTGATCTGCTCGGCGTATTCGAGGCTGTTTCCACCAGATCCGATTTCGAAGATCCACCACGATTCGCCTGAAGAGTCGATTACCGCTGCCAATGCCCAGTTTGGTGTCCAGCCGCGAGGGCAATATAGCGTGGAAGAGATGACATCCAATTTGACAGCAGCCGACACTACCTGCTGCTTCAAAGCCTGTCTTGCGACCGATTGCCACCCGAGTTGTTGTGCGTTCTTCTGGATCAGACTGAGCAATGTGCCGGCTAGCACTTGCGTCATTACATGAGCAATCTGTGATGGCTCTCTGCCTTGGTTGAAAGCATTCTCGGCTCGCGCTGATAGTGCGCTAGCTGGTCGCAGAATGTAGTTACCAGTGACCGACTCTAGTGATAGGGCAATTGATGTAGATTTCGTACCCAGCGATGCGTTGAGTGTAGAGTCGGCAGGTTCGGTCTCGGAAAGATGTGCGTTCGCCGTCACTCCAGACTTGAAACTCTCCTTTGTGGATCGCAAGATATCACTCGTGTGGCGTGCGATGACTTGCTTGATAACGCGTTCCATGGAGAGATCCTTCCAGTCAAAATGGAACTTGACATCTTTCACTTCTTTGCCTTGGCGGAACCAGCGCGTAGTCAGCGACGGTATGGGAGGCCCTCTCCACGAAACCTTGCCGTTCTTTGGTTTGTTGTTCGATACGCCAATCTCAATCCAATTCTTTTTTCCAGGCTTATCAGTCCAATAAGACACGACGAGCAAGCGATGCACAGGCTCAACCTTGAGAGATCCTGCCCAGCCGCTGCGAACGAGATTAACGGCCTGCGATCGAAGCACTGAGATCTTGTGCGTTAGGACGAAGTTGTTCAGGAAGTCGAAAAGGCCGGTCAGACCCTTCTCCTTTAGAACTACGTCGGCCTGCAGCTTGAGTTGCATGAAGAAACGGCTACCGACGGTAATGGTAGGTGCAGGAGTGAACAACAACCGGAGATCGATGAGAAACCACTGTTCTGAAGCATCCTCTACAAAAGACATGACGTCGAATTCCAGTTCATTAGCAACAACAAAAGTTGCGCGTCCAGAGTGCACACGCCAGTCTTGGAGGTGTCGTGGGAGGCTTTCGTGTACGTTGAGGCGTATGGAGAGAGAGGTGTTCATGTACCGAAGGAGTTTGAGGGCCTGCTCGGCAGAGATAGGCTCAGGCGGTATGTAGCCCAAACTCGGCATCCATGACGCTTTCCCTGTCGATAGCACTTCCAGGGCGGTCGCAACGTCCGGGTTGTTTTCTCTGGCATTGTTGGACAGAATCTTAATCTTTTCCAGTTTGTAGTCAGCAGCGTCCATATGGGCTGCCTGTGTACTCGCGTGGGCCAGCAAATCAATGAGCTTTGAAATGTCAACGGAAGCTTTCTTTCCCCACTCGGTGAGGACTAGCAGCTTGATGAATTTAGCCCGTTGCTCCTGCGCGAATTGAAGCACAACCAGCTTTTTACGCTTGTTCGCCTCTGCATTCACTTGTGCATTCGCCGCGCCAAGGCCGTTGGGAAGAGCGCCGTTGGACACTGGCGCTATCTGAATGGCTGCCATGTTCTTCAGGACTTCCTCCAACTCATTGTAAGATTCCTGGGATATCCGTAACAAGAGTGTAGACAGGGACATGTACTGCTCGGGGCCAATATGAGCAATCTCCGGGGGCAGATCCGAGTATTGTTCCAGCGTGGGACCGGCCGTTGCTGTGACCGCCATGGATGCGCCGTTGGTGCTGATTTCGCGCGAAGGACCCCCATTGACAGCAGGTCCCCCTGCCGGTGTGTCACTTCGCGCGCCGTTGAGTCCGCCATTGGTCAGATCCCCGTTGTGGCTGCGCTTCCTGTTTTCTGCATCTCGTGAAGCCGTCGCTGAGTCGGACCCGGTGTGGTTCATGGTGAGAATGCCTGGCATACTACGTCGTCCTCCGTCCCGCGGCCTGGGGCGCCGTCTGCGCACCCGTTTTGCGCGCGTCTATAGCTTTCTTGAAGTGTGTGGTCGCGCTTTTTCCTTGGTGTTTTCGCGACAATGTCAACCGCGCGGTGTTTGGATCGGAATCGAGGCTGCGTGCAGAGGGCTGGCGGTGGAGTCGGCGGTGAAATGCGCAGGTTAGGAGTGAGGCGCGCTCATTAAAGCAGATGCTTTGGCGTAAGAATGGAAGCGCCGAGATAGCACGAGGCGCAGTGAGTGTTGAAAGGGCGCTGGTCGAATGCAGCAGGTGAAAGAAAGCGAGGTCGGGGCGCTGCCGACTAGCGCATCGTCGACTGTGAATGATGCAAAACGTCGTGATGGCAGTCGCGGCCGTAGAGCGGTGGGAATTAGTCCGGAGTGGCCGTGGATGGGGTGCGCGCGACGTGGGCGGGTGGAGTGGTTGCAGCGATGAGGTCGTTGAAACATCAGCAGCCTCTCGTACCGACGACGGGAGGGAGGGCGTGGATTGGGTTTAGCGCCTTGGCGTTTACTCCACCCATGCACGCTGATGATGGAGCCCTGCATCTCCAGCCAGACATTCTGAAGTCGCATCAGCAACCGAGTCAAGCCTGAGGGCCCAGCTTGTCTATAATATGCGTCAACGACACTGCATGTCTCGTCGAGCGGATGCGATGTAGCTAGCCACTTTAATCGCTAGTACGTTCAGTCATTCACCGCATTGCTGTCCGCGGCTCGGCGAGCTTGCGGCTGCGGCGGCCAGTAGTCTATCTAGATGCGAGCTTGAGCGCAAGCGCCTTGTCCAATGTCTTTCTCGGATAAGCCTCTACTGCAAGTAGACGCTTTATCAGATGTTCACAGGTCATGCCCATGGGATCATCCGCTGCCACCCCAACAACTCCACATCTCTCCCCAGCTTGGGCCTGACCTCAGCGTGCCCACTAGAAGTTGCCCTCCGACCTGAATAGCAGCCCGGTCAGCTGTCGCATTTATCCCTCGATCCTTCATCATGTCTCAGTTGCGGTGACGCATTTCCGTTGATTAGCGCAGGACCCTGTTTTGCGGACAACTGCTTCCAATCGCTCGATGTCACCTCGCGCGCCCGAGCTCCCGCCCTATGAGCGCCCGACCATTGCGCGCAATGCATCCTCACAGTCCAAAGTCTCGGTGCCGTCCATATCGCAGTCCAACGAGGCAGACGATGAGCAGAGCCTCTCTTCCGACCAGAGCCTCGACATGGAGTCCCACGACTCGCAGCCCCACTACGAGGGCGAAGACACCCGGTTGACCAGCGACAAGGAGCTCCGCGGCTTTTACATGTATGGATGGGCTGCCGAGGTACTTCATCCCTTCCTTCCTACTACCATCCCGTTTTGCTTCAGGCCTTTGCGAGCTTGCTGCAATATCGCAAAGCTGTGCGCGTGTCTCTCTCGTGATGCTACTTCGGACGCGCCTCGTCAAGCTTATAACCCACGCGAGCACCGACACTAACCACCCCAGGTCTTTGTTGTGTGCGGTATTGGGTCTTTCATACCTGTAACGCTCGAGCAACTCGCGCGCGAGAATGGCGTCTTATTATCCGATCCTTCCACACCGTGCAAAGCCACGAAGCCTACCGTCCATCCAGGCCCATCGTTCTCCACCAACGCCGTAGAAGCTCTGTTCAAACCGAATCCTGAAAAGGGACAATGCGTCGTTCATATCCTCGGTATCGAGATCAATACTGCGAGCTTCGCCATGTACACTTTCAGCATATCCGTCCTCATACAAGCTCTGCTGATCATTAGCATGAGCGGCGCAGCGGATCATGGGAGGTTCAGGAAGACCTTCCTCTTGTGGTTCGCATTTATTGGAAGCATCGCGACCATGCTTTTCCTACCAGTAGTACCCAAGGTGTATCTGCTAGGCGCAGTGCTGGCAATCATTTCAAACACATGCTTTGGTGCCAGTTTCGTACTATTGAACAGCTTCCTACCGCTAATGGTGCGCTTCCACCCAACAGTCAAGTACGCCGACTCCATCGCCGACGAATCGTACGCAGACGAGGAAGACGAGGCGGAGACAGAAGAAGACGACGAGAGAGGGGGTGAAACTCCGACGCAGGAGAATATTGTACGAGGAGCGCAATACGCAAACCAGCTTGGACAAAGAGAAGGCCTTCTTGACGAAGTCGCTGATGCGACAACCGCACTGTTGCCAAGTAATCTGTCAGCCGCCGACCTGACAATCCCAAGGGCGAGAAGCAGGTGCGCTCCTTCAGTGGAACTCGCTCTTGCAACCAAGATCTCATCCTACGGTATCGCGATCGGTTACATTGCTGCTTTGCTTGTGCAAACTATCGGTATCCTCATCGTCATCGCGTTCCAATCCTCCAACTTTGGCCTCCGCCTGGTCCTCTTCGTCATCGGCGCGTGGTGGTTTGTCTTCACACTACCGACAGCGCGCTGGCTGCGTCCCCGTCCAGGACCGCCTCTGTATATCGGTGCGCAAACCTCCAACTTTGGCACTGCCCTCGCGTACTTTGCATACTCGTGGAAATCCCTTGGTCGTACAGCGACCCACGCGCGACATCTCAAGGATGTACTACTCTTCCTCGCAGCATGGTTCCTACTTTCGGACAGCATTGCCACTGTATCCGGTACAGCAGTGCTCTTCGCAAAGACAACGCTAGGCATGTCGTACGCCATGCTCGCCCTGATAAACGTCATTGCAACAGTCTTCGGCGTTCTGGGCGCCTTCCTGTGGTCACGGCTATCTGCTTTCTTCCGCTTGTCACCAACCCAAACAATCCTACTCTGCATCATGCTCTTTGAAGTAATTCCAATATACGGCCTTTTGGGGTATATACCAGCAGTCCAGCGCTTAGGATACCTGGGTTTACAGCAGCAATGGGAGATGTACCCTCTAGGTGCAGTCTACGGCTTCGTCCTTGGCGGTCTCAGCAGTTACTGCCGTGCGCTATTCGGCGAACTCATCCCTCCTGGCTACGAAGCCGCCTTCTACGCTTTATACGCCATTACGGATAAAGGCAGCAGTGTCTTTGGCCCTGCTATCGTAGGCGCCATCACCGATGCTTATGGCGAAATCAGACCGGTAAGTCGGCTCAACACTTCGGAACTTCATCCCTCATACTAATTTCAACTACAGGCTTTCTGGTTCCTAGCTATCTTAGTCGGTCTCCCCTTCCCCATCATGATGCTCGTCAACGTAGACCGCGGCCGCACCGAAGGCGCTGCCCTCGCCAAAACCCTCGAAGAATTGGCGCGTGCCCAGGATCCCAGCCACATCGACGCCGACGATAATTTGTCGCAAGAGATCAGAGATGATCTCCGTAGCTCGTTTTCCTATCAGCGCTCTTGAGTCGTCGTATTACCTGCACCTTGATGCTGTTTGCGTTCTGTCACGTTGCATTGGGATGTTGTTTGCGCAGTCTTGGTAGCTTTGTAGGCTCGCCAGCTGGCCTGGCAGGCTATGTTTCGTGCTTCATGTATTGGTGTCTGCACTGCATTGTAAAGGCGCTTGTTTGCCATTGGGATCTAACCTCTCATCTCTTGTTCGCTTTTTGGTTCGCATCATTGCGGGTTTGCCAGAGTGGCGTTGGAGGCGTTTTAACTACGTTCAAAGCACGTTGTGAATGATATATACGCAAGTTTTATACACTTTTGTATGTCTTCAAGTAGTTCGTGTCTTGAGCCTGAACTATCTGGCTTCACTACATCGTCCTGGTATCCTCACATCTAACATCGTACAACATCGCCAGCACATGGTACCTAAGCATCGTTCACGTCACTCTGACAGCGCAGCAGACCCTCATCCATCGAGGTCGAACATCTCCCTCTGGTCCTCTCTCTCTTGCGGATCAGGAAAATTCTCCTTGATCTCTTTCCACATCTCCGTCACAATCTTCTGCCTCTTCTTTGCCACGCGAATGCTCTTCTTCCATTCCTTCTCAATCGCTTCTCGCTCTGATGTCGTGACCTTGCAGAGTTAGCACAAACACGCACAAGTCACTTTGAGTACAATGAACCTACCTTTTTCGCCTTTCCCTTCCTCAATCCATCAAGTCTAGACTCGATCTGCTCTTTCTCTGTCTCAAGAGTGTTGACATTGGCGACAAGATCTGCCGTGCTGAGCGTGGAGTTGAGACTGGACAGGGAGCCACGGAGATTCTTTGCGGCTGCGACAAGAGTGGTGGTTTGTGTGCGGAGATCGACAATGGTTTCGTCGAGAACGGCGAGTTGTTCAGTGGTGCATGCTTCGGCTGCGTTCTACATGTGGGTCAGATCTGAGCGAATGCTGGGTAAGAGAAAGGATTCAATCATACCTGCAAAGCGTGGTATACGATTTGCTTGCCTGAAGTTGTCAATTGATATGAATTGCAGATAGGCTCGACCCAGCTCACCAGCGGCACGCCCCTCAATTGCTTTCTGTTCGTGGAGGTCTTTCAGTATCTTTGCCGCAGACGCTGCCCTGAATCAGTCGTTGTCGGATAAGAGTGGAAGGTCAACGAACCTTTTGTGACCTTGTTGTGTAGATTCGCCGAAACATCGATAGCCGAGTATGGGCGGTTTTGCTTGCCTGCAACCAATTAGTCTTTGAATACACGGTGCGGTGCGAATATTGAGCTCTCAGATGTGAGGTGAAGTGAGTGACTCACGAAGATACTCCAACACCAGATCTGCGGCCTCGTTGGCTGTGGCCTTCTCTTCTGCCTTCTTGCGAGGTGCCATTTTCTGCTCCGGTAGCGATGGTAAGATAGATTGAAGGAAGAAAAACACGTTGCTGGATGTGAGATGCGCCTGTGTTGGGATGGCGCTAAGTCACGGGCACACTCCAGACGGAAGGAGCCATCCTCGACCCAGGCAGGTGGGGTGAGCATGCTAAGAGCAATTGAAGCAGATGAAGTTGATACTGTGATCATCCATATACTCATGTAAATACTTGATTCGTTATTGCAGGCGCATTGCCAGCCCGTTAATTAGTACTTCAGCCTCCACGTTCACCAAACTGTGTAGCCCAATCCTCAAATTCCTTCAGTCCTTGCTTGCTTACGGACGGCCTGATAGTCTGCAGACTAGCTACAAAGTCCTGATATTGTATCGGTCGTATTTGGTCCATCGTCATGGAAAGTAACTTCTCGCCCAGTGAGCGCAAAGGGCCCATTGCAGCGTCTTTCGCGAGCGCCGTTATATCGGAACCAGAGAAACCTGGAAAGAAATTAGTATTGCGATTCAGGTCCTCAATGATCATCACCTACCCTCAGTGAGCTTGACCAGACGATCCAGATCGCGGTCACTCAACTCATGTTTCTGGTGGCTCAATAGCGTCTGGACTTGTTGCTTCCGGACCCAATCTTCGGGCAGTGGGATATACTGCCTTCTTACAAATCTTCGTCTTGCCGCTTCATCGATCGCCCACGGCAGATTCGTTGCTGCGAGAACAAGAACTCTAGTTGCATCGCCCCTCTCTTTGTCCTTGTCAGTGACCGCACTCCCGGCAGCTGCCTTCTGCAGATCGGACCACTGGATAAGGAACTCGGTTTTGATGCGTCGCGATGCTTCGTGCTCGCCAGATCCCGAACGCGACGAGAGGAGTGAGTCGATCTCGTCGACGAAGATGATTGATGGCGCCAGCATCTTTGCAAGCTGGAAAAGGGCGCGAACAAGCTTTTCTGACTCGCCCAGAAACTTCGACGTCAGACTACTAGCTGAAATAGCGAAGAAAGTAGACTTTGACTCTGTAGCAACTGCCCTGGCCAACATCGTCTTTCCAGTTCCAGGGGGTCCGAACAAGAGCATGCCGCGAGCAGGTTCTCGCAGACCCATAAACAAGTCAGGCCTCAAGAATGGGTACACTACCGTCTCTTTCAGGGCGGATTTCGCAACTTCAAGTCCTGATACGTCGCTCCAGTGTACCTCATCTCCCTGTATCACGATCTCGTTTAATATCTGTTGTGCTGCTTGCTTATCGACGCCCCGTGGCAAATTCTTCATGATCTCATCCGTTTTGCGCTTCCATTCATCCGTCTCTTCTGGCTCCAGTTCCGCCTCAGAGCTATCCGCGCCTGGGGTATCCGGTAGTTCTGCACGCATCGAATTACCTCTAGCCCTGCCCTTCCGCACTGGAGGTGGCCTCTGCTTGAGCAAATCTCCGTCCTCTTCCAGCGATATAGACTCAGGTGAGTCCTCCTGCTCTGAACTGCTTCGCGCTTGTGTGTCATTGCTCTTGGGTTTTGGTACAAGTCTCCTTGTCGTCGGATCCCACATCACTCCACTTCGCTCGCCCCCACTGTCGCCGTACGAATGGGCTGCAGCATGCGCGGCAAGAGATCGAGGGTCCGGTGTGAGCTTGGGATACTCCTTTCGGTACGATGGTAATGCTGTACTGGGTCCTTGCGCGTTGTTCATTCGACTCAAACCCACAGACTTTCGGGGTATTGCTGGCGCTGTTCGCTCGTGTGTAGCAGGTTTGACCGGCCCCGGATCAGTCTCACCACCAGGTGGTGGAACCGCATATGCTGTTGATGCTGACCCCTCGCCAGCTCTAAAGTAGAACGGTGCTTGTGCAGGCGGCGGTTGTGCTTCGGACTTCGGAAAATAAGCATTCGGTCTCTCAGCAGCCGGCTTGTCGAGGGACGAGCGGGCGGAGGGTGTAAGAGAACTGGTAGATGGGTTCGGGGCCCCCAATGTTGGCCGAGTGGAGGACGCTGTGGCTTTGACACTCCACGCTTGGGTAGCTGCCTTTGAAGCATCCGGGCGGCTTCTCAATGTGTTGGGTAACTTCGCCGAAGATGGCTTGCTCTCTCTCCCGGGTCTCAGTGTTCGTAGCATTCTGCCACTCTTCTCCGGGGATGGTGTACGCGTCTTCTTCTCTCCCGCTGGTCCTGGAGATAGCGTCGATGCGCTCCGAGTCTGGGTCAAGCTGTTGTCACGTATGGAGCCAGTACCGGAGCTCTTGCGTGGCGCCATCGCCGGACGGTAGGGCAATGCTGGCGGTCTTGAGAGATCTGTGTACTCTATGGGTGGTATAGATCCAGCTCCGAGCCATGATGTAGATGCGCCTGGATCGTTTTGCGATAGGGGCACGCCGTGGGGTGGTGGTGTGGGTGCATCGTTGTCTGACGAGAGCGAGGCAAGGCTCTCTTTCGACTCCTTGCGACTCTTTTTCAGCGCCTCCAACAGATCCACGCGCTCTTTACATTGCAGCTCCAACTGGCGCAGCGATTCGATCAGTGCCCTCTCTGTCTCGGACGCGGGGCGGTAGGTCGAGGGGTTGCGACGGGCGTTGTGGTAGTAGATGTGGTCAAGGGCGGTTTTCCATGATCGCAGCGCTTCTTTCTCGTTGTTCTATATGCCTCTCTGTCAGTGATGCTGGCAACATGCGACACTTGGCGGGTGGTTGGGCACTGACCTGGCCCTCAAAGTAGACTGCAGTCGAGCAGGCTAGGAAAGCCTCGTCGTAGGCCTTCTGCGTCGTGTTGGCGCGCATAGCGGAAAACATGTATATGATGCGCCCAATTCACGCGGGGGGTGGCGTGGAGGACAGAATAGGTGTCTCGCGTCCAGTCTCGGGCTCGTGTTTGTAGATTCGTCGCCGGTCTTAGTTCGCGCGGGTGTGTGACGTAGGTAGCTGCGTTTCGCAACCGCGAAGGCTGAGCAGCGACGACCATGGAAGACGACTTTGTCCTCCAGCATCCATGCATCCTCTACGCAACGGGGCACGCTCTCTCTCGCGCTATTACATCAGATCACAAGGTAATACTGTCAACCCAGGATACGCGTGCTCACACAGCCACGAGGAAGGCGCATGTGCAAGTGGGGCTGCTCTTCGCGCCCGGCTGTTATCGATTACGCACCTTGTTTGGGCTGAAGAGCGAAAATGTTCTTGGGTCTTGAGTGACGCCGACACTGAATTTGCTATATGATACAAGAATGCGCATGCCGTCGTGTGCTCGCATAACCAAGCATCCAGTACGCCGCCAGATCGGCTTCCACAAAAGCCTCTATGACTATACAATGGCAGTGAAGAAGCGTCGCGACGCAGCCCTATGCTCCTCCAGCGCGCCATACAATGCTAGACCTTGCCTTGGATGCCCAATACTGCCATGGTCGCTACTCTCCGCGACACTGCGTGTATATCGTTCCGTGGGTAATGCGCATATCGCGGAATCAGAGGGCTCTCGTAATGGTTCAAAAAAAGATCAGTCAAATAGTCGTCTCTCTGTTATATGGCCGTGGATGAGTTGGTGCTCCTCCGAATGAAGAAAGCCTTGGCCATCTCGTATGCGGACCTATGCAATGTCAGATCAATAATGGTTGCGGTGTCCAAGCTCAAAACTTACCAGCAAATTGCCGTGCTTGGCATGGTGGTGATGATTCGAGGTTTCAGACCACGGAAGTATCCCCTGTATCCTTCCCTTTGATGGATGATCTTAGCTGCCTGGATTAGGCCGGAGACATTCTTCAATTCTGCGTCTCGAGCATTGCCGCGTGTTTGTAATAGCGTCTTGATGACATCGAGGGGAGTTGTGAGCCCCGCTGCAAATCCTCCGGCGATACCTCCGGCGAAGCAGTGCGTATAGGGGTCGTAGCGGCCGGTCGGGTTCATGACCTTGGACATCGATTCGTAGGCCATGAATTGGAGTGCGGTGAACGGCACCGTCATACACAGTGTAGTGGGGTATGAGACGTAGAATGCGCCCACGCCCTCAGTGCGGAGAACCTCTCGGGCGCATTGAGGGACGGACTTGTAGACGGAACCGTGCATTTGCATGCGTTGTTTTATGACTGCGAGATTCAGTAGGCGCGGAGCGAGGTCGTGGTGCGCGTCTTACCGTCAAAGGGATTCATCAGCGCATCACTGGAGATGGTGGCCGCAGCACCGCTAGCAGCTGTTGATGGTCAGTAGCTGCTCCCGCATTGGCGTGGTCGTGGTATTGCGCACCTGCCGCGAGGGGGTGGTGCTCGTGGCTTTCTCCCTCGTTGCCTCCGAGGGCGTGCTTCGTAGCTTCGTACGATGCAAAGTAGACAGCGTGCGCGGGACCTGCATGCTGTCAGTTCTCCTTGCCGGTCTTGCTCGCCTGACACTACCCACCTGCGCCCATTACCACGCTCGACAGTCCCCTCCACAGTGACCAGAAGCCCTCCGCTCTAGATATAGTGACCATGGCGTTCGAGATACCGCTGTACATGGCGCTCGGCGACGGGTTGACGATCTGCATGCGGGTCTGTCCGGAGTCAGCGCGCTGTCGGCAGTGCATGGAGAGCTTGGTGGGAAGCTACGTACCTTGAGCAAGTCGACGGGGTACATCACCGAGTGTTCCTATCGTCGGGTCAGTCGGGATATATACACGGCGGCGACCTCGGAGACGTACCGCAACACCTGCGAATGCGCCCGCAAGCATGTTGGCGGTGAGGGAGAAGTTGGGCGGGAGCGCTTCATAACTGGCGCGCAGGTCAGCGACGGGTGTCTCTCATGTGCGGCGGTGCAATGGAGCTGTACTCGTGTTCTTCTTCGATAGGAACTGATGGCCGATCATTGGGGGCCATAAGTCGGCCGGCTACTGGCGCCGCGGATTCCAGCTTTGCGACTTGAGAGGGTTTTTGTTTTTTGGGTGGACGTAGAGCCTCCGCGCGTCGATGCAGAGGGGCGACTGTGGTGAGTGGGCAATGGTCTGAAATTGAAGTTGTTACTTTTGTTTGCAACTAACGGAAGCGCGAGATGACTTCAGCCGAACGCCGAGACGTCAGACCTAAATTCCGCCCGCGACTAGGTACTCTCGCTGAGTCGCTGCTATCTGCCCTTTACGTACCCATGCCTCCACCAGCGATGCCGGAGCTTCCATGGCAAACCTGCGCATGCGCATGCCACTTGTTCTGCCAGCGAAGTTTTCATCCTGAGGCTGTTTGCCATGACGCACGGCACATTTTCGCGACGCCCTACCCAAATGCCCCGTAAATCGGTGACAGGTGCCCGCGGAGATCAAGTACATCATCAACGCGATAGCTAGACTCGGCCAAGGTGCCTCGGATGTGGGAGGGGGAAGGTGCTTGGTATATCTTATCTGATCATCTCCGCCCGCACCTCGAGCCCGCCACACACGTCTGGTCCGCTGCCACTCGTCTACACGTTGTTCGCAAAGCTTGAATTTGCTCACGATACCCCGCAAAGTCGGCAAGTCTTGATTAGCGCATCCAGACTCGCATGCTGAATAATGTCCGATCTTGGGATGGTTGCATAGTGCATGCCCGAGCTTCACCTGCAAAGCTCGCTAGGTGCACTGAGCACAGTGTTTGATAACAAATGGACAACCGGCGAACTTTCGTCTCCACGCCGCCTTGCAAGCTGAATAATAGGGCAAGTCTACACACGGAAGTTTGGACATCCGGAGCCATTTCTCGTAGATAGCTCACGGTGCCTTGGTCCGAGGCTATCCCATCCAGATTCGAGCAGAATGAGCAGCTATCGTACAGCCGGCAGCTGATCGTACAAGTACAATGAACGCGCGGTCTTCATGTGCTGCAACAAGCAATGCTATCCAGCCCCTCTGCCATGCCACGTTACGAGATGCCACGTCCGTGACCCGCTGGCGATGCCGTGATCCGGGATACCGGAGGTCCTTATATCTTGTTTGCGCATCAACACTCGCACCGCTTGTACCACCGGGGAAAGCTGACCACGTCCCTGATGTTAGATACACCAGCGAGGTAGCACAGGAGTCGATCGAACCCTAGACCAAAGCCTCCATGCGGTACACTGCCGTATCGGCGGAGATCCACATACCACTGCAGGGAGCCGTCTGATGCGTCGGTAGTGCTATCCGGTGCTTGTTGAAGACCGTGTTCGTCCATGGATTGCAAGAGTTCTGCTAGTCGATGTTCACGCATGGAGCCCCCAACCAGTTCACAGATCTCAGGTACAAGCAGATCGAAGCATGCGACGGTCGAGGTGGCCGGATTGTCAGCTGTCGGGTCATTTGACGGCGCCATGTAAAAAGGCTTGATGTTACGTGGGTAGTCAGTGATGAATACGGGTCCACCGCGTCCCAAGCTCTCAGCCAAGAATCGTTCGTGCTCGGTCTGGAGACCATCTTCATGACCAGGTGCATACTCGAAATCCGCCTTGCCCTGAGCCACTGCGTCTTTAAGGTGCTGTATTGCGGCCGCATAGGTGGTTCGAGGCCATGGCCCCGCTGCCAGCCCTTGCCACCGTTGTGCGAGGACAGTGTGCGACACGGATGTGCTCTCTTGGTCCTGGTCTCGTGCTCGTGCCTCGAGAAGCTCTTGACCTACAACCGACTCTTGTAGTTTCAACGCAACGGAACGCAGCATATTTTCCACAACATCCATGACGACATTCACATCCTCTGTGAAAGCTAATTCTGCTTCCAGCATGTAGAACTCGCTAAGATGACGGGCTGTATCACTCTTCTCGGCTCGGAATGTTGGAGACAAGGCCCAGACCTTGTTTACTGACTGGGCTAAAGCCTCTAGGTGAAGCTGACTGGAGACCGTCAAATACTTGGGGGAACCGAAAAACATGTCTTCTTGCTTTTTATCCTGATTTGAAGAGCTTTTGTCTGCTGAAGATGGTGCTCCAGGCGCCACAGTGAACACCTCTCCTGCGCCCTCGCAATCGGAGGAGGTGATGATTGGTGGATGGCACTGAATGAAGTCATGTTCCGCAAAGTAGTTGGTCACTTGTGCAGTGACTAGCGATCTCAGCCGCAGGAGAAGCGAGTTAACTGGTAGTCGACTTCGGAGATGTGGGAGTGTGCGCAAAAATTCGGGCGTTTGGTATTTCTTCTGAATTGGGTAGGTCTGGAATTAAGATTCAGATCAGACATCGGGCAAGACTCCGACGCTCACTCATATTGACTTACTGTGGCGTCGTTCTCCCCCAGTATCCGCACATGGTTGACTTGAAGTTCATGGGATTGGCCTTGGCCTGGTGAGGGTGTCCACTTTCCCGTGACTGTCACTGCAGTGCCCGTGGAGAGTCTGATAGCACAGCATGTCAGTACTTACAGATTATCATGAAGGAAGCTACTGACCCTTCTGCTAGTTGAGGAGGCAGGACGGCCTGGACTGTTTGCAAAGTCGAGCCGTCGCCTATAGCAGCGAATGCGATGCGTTTTTGCTTGCGCACCGTCCGTACATAGCCGTTTATCGTTAGTGCCTCGTTGTCCTGTGCACTCTGCTGAGACGAACTGGCCGATTGAGTTGGCCTTAGCAGCTCAGCAATAGTGTTTGGACAGAAGGTGGAACTGCAGCGGGGACGGCATAGTGAAAGTGCATGTGCGCAAGGTAGAGCGGTTCCCCGGTTTCGGAGTAAGTGCTGGGGACGGACAACGCTCCTCCGAACAGGCAGGAGCCAATTCATTTACGCGTCGGCAAATTTCGATCGGCCAGGAGCTGCGCGGTGTAGCGTAGAAACAGCACTCTCTATCACACGTGCGGGTTGATGTCTGCGAAACCTTGGAAAAAAACGAAGGACGCTTGGACCCCACGCTAGGATCGCGAAGGCCTCGCCCGTGCCGTTCCTGTGGCTCGTTGATCTCGACTGTAACACTTCAGCCATGGCTGAAACATCATGTGCTGCAAGGACCGACCATGTCCTTTCACGAGATTTGAGGCCCATGAGCATAGCGCCGATGGCCTTAGGAGCCTGTGGTCTTGGTGTTCTTCTTGGTCGTTCCCTTGACCATCATTGGGTGGGTCAGCTTCCTCCTCCCCTCCACCACCAGTAAGCACACCAAGACACAAACGCCACGCCCCACCAAGCTCGACGGCCGTTTGTACAACCTTTACCGTGTGCCAGGATACTTCCAGGCAAGGACCCGTCATCAAAGTGGCGGAAATGCTCGCTAGATGGACGTTTTCGTGCCACCTCCGCTGGCGGTGAGGAAGACGCCTCGTAGAACGCCATGCATTCCAGCAGAGTACCATTACCCTGCATCCGGATCTTAGTGCCGACGCTATTACTGCGACGCTATATCGTGCAGGATCTTGGTTAGCAGCTGTCATCATCGGCTTGCTCAACGCCGCCAGATCTTTCTAAACCGCTTTTAACGATATGCAGATCGCTTCAAGGCCTGGACGATCGATCCAGCCACACATCCCTGCTCCCTAGGAACCCGACACGGCACTTGGTGGCTTGAGGTGCCTGGCAGCTATGTGGGTGCACGGCATGGCCCCCAGGACCAGGATGAACTTTTGCAATCACAAGGCGCGGCTGCTACCGGCCATTCGACATCTGTGTCTTCCCTAGACTGCTCGGGCACACGACTCATGGCTCCATCTTTCCTGCAGGTCTGCGCTACGGCTGGTGTAGATGCTACCCGCGATGACTGCATGCACAGGGGAAGGCTTGATTCCCGCAGTGGACTACCGTTTTGGTAGCTGGCGCAGTGGAAATACGCCAGCTTAGTCTCCGGGGTCCATCTGGAACCATTATTTAGCTGCGTTATCACACGCCCTTGAGTAGCTGCTCAAGTGATATACTACCCTCTCGCCCGTTGGGTCACAGACTCGCTTTCGCTACTGTCAACCCTCGTTCCTCTCACGCTGTTCCACACTGCAGTCAACTACACCTTCATCATACGTCCATTCACACAAGCAGTCTACAGGAACCCCCTCACAGTACTTTACTACCATGCCGCCATCAAGACCAAAGCCGTCAGAAATAGCAGCCGAAGCAAAACGCGTATGGATGCCGCATATCTGGAAGCATTACATCCGAGACTCCAAAACCTCATACCTGTACCCAGACTCCTCGCAAATAAGGATCAACGTGGACAAGCGATCATCACAACGCACGAGAGTAGCAGTCATGGAAGGCGACCCCGTGAACTACGCTTTGGGCTGGTACCAAAGTGCTGTCAACGCAGACCCAGAGTGCAAGCGGATACCAGTGATCAACGTAGCAAACGAGAAGCGCGCTGGAGGTGACTGGGAATCTGGGCTCATGGCACCAGAGGAATGCTTCGCGCGGAGAAGCAACCTCGTGCATGCCCTGACAATGCCCTGGAACGCGCAATTGGGCCGAGAAGAAAACTATTACCCAATACCACAGACAGGCGGCATCTACTCCCCTGAAGTCTGTACGTTGGCATGCTAGTAACGATCGTCACGAGGCACAAGTCACTAACGGGCCGCAGTTGTTTTCCGAGCAGGCCCAGATCAAGACTATGCAACTTTCACAGACATAGCGTCCTTACCTGTGATATCCGTTGCACCCGTGCGGCGCCCCAAGCTTGACGAGAGCGGCTGCAAGTATTCGTTTGCACAAGAGAAGGAGCTCATGAAGGAGAAAATGCGGGCAGTACTGCGAATCGCTTCCTACTGCGGGCACAGGAACTTGGTATTGGGCGCTTTTGGACTAGGGCCTATATTCCGAAACCCGGCACAGGAGGTAGCCCGAATGTGGAGGAAACTACTCTTCGAAGAGGAGGAGTTCCATGGCGCATTCCAGGATGTCGTGTTTGCCATCGACAGTAGTATGGTTGGGTCGCCGAGCAAAGGGTGCGCGTCCGATGTGGAGATTTTTAGGCGCGAGTTCGACCCTGCGACTATTTGGCCGACAAAGTGGTGACCAACTGCCACTACGACGGCATCGAGGATGTAAGCAAACGGACCTCAGTAACAAAATCTTCGGATCAGCATTGGGTAGCTTTTGGGTAGCATGGGACATGATCACGAAGCCTACGAACAAAAGCACACGAACCGAAACGCACACACACACACACGCACACACGTACACACGGAGGCAGGATCCTTCGGCGACGCACCAACCCGATGGAGGGGTAAAATAAGCCACTTGACCCGGATGAAGTCATGGAAATGGTGGGGTGGGGGTCTTCTGTATGCATAGATAACCGAGAAAAAGCTCAGATCTCGCCGACCCGACGAGTCGAACCAGGTGGCGCGCTGCTGCTACTGCCGCTCGATTCTGCGGCTAAAACCTGCACGTCTTAGTAGCCAATCAGTATTAATCAACAATATTGGGTAACATGCTGTCCTGCGGCAAGACATTTGTCATGCTCCTTGCACTTTGCTGTTTTGGTGCGTGTAGGATTCCGGGCTCTGGAAGGTTGATTCCGATGCGCATGTTGATTCCGATGATTACTCTGATTAGGCTTTCGTGCTGATGAGGGGTTGCCAAACAGAGTTGAAGACTTCCATGTTCCCCCTCAACAGTAGAGTTACCGCTGTCAGGCTGTCAGCAACAAAGACTCGGGCAAAAGGAAACTGCCGACAGACAGCCACATGCCACATGCCCCTGGAGGTATGGTGACCAACAAAAGGTCACCGCCCTTGGCACCAGGGCCAAGACGCGGCCTGACCTACAGAACTCACGCTACGATGCTGCATGGAAACAACTCCCGCGCCTACTCCTAGGCCTGCATTGACAAGCTAAACACCGCTGATCCCCGATTCGTCCTTGCGTCTATGCGACGAACCCATCATGCAAGGAGTACACTTGACAGGCGCGGCTCGACACTCTATGGCTAGGCTACATCGGTGAGCGTTCCCAAGCTCCGGTGACGACATTATGCGAGTCTAGTCACAGTTCGAGTAAGGTAGTGTGTTGGATATTTGGGCCGGGCTACAGGACCGCGCGCTGAGGGTGGGAGGTTCATGCACTTCCATTTGATCTGAGGGTCTAAGGTAAACGCGATGCCTTGCATTTGAGTGCATAGAGAGTGTGTGGGTGCTATGCCCCATCGTGTGAGAAGTCTAGAACGGCAGGGAAGCCGAGCTGCGTGATAGCTGCAAACGCTTTTTGGGAGCGCTTTGAGAGTAGTATACATATTGTACATTGGTCATGAGCGGCATTATTAGGGCTGTTCAGCCATCCTCCATCTATCTGTTCTGGCCTGGCAGTGGTAGTTGCGGGGCAGTGATTTCTCCACCTTGCATCTCGATCTTCTTGATCGTCTGTTCTCTTTGGTAGTTTACGACTCGTTGCTTCTTGAAGTATTCGACCTAGAGAATGTTAGCCTAGTATTCGGGTATATTCCTTGTCCAATCTGTAGTCCAGGAAGCCTGTGTAGCGCCATAGTCGCCGTTTCTGTCACGGGCATGGAAGTACGCTGCTGGCAATTGCGAGATTTGACGTACCCAGCTGTGTGCACAGTTCTTCTCAAACTCTTGATCAAATGACGAGCAGAAGCTGGCCGCCTTGTCCCTACCAGACTTTGTATTTATGCTATCCAGGACGTTGTTCTTGTCGAGACATTCGAAGAAAGCGTCGCGTGCAGCGTAACATTGTTTCCGGTTGGATCGCGATGGCGACTCGAATGCACCGCCTTCTGTCTTCTTGACGCCCGAGTCGTCCTTGGAGCTTGAGCCGAACCAACCCATGGCGGCGATTTTCGAGCTTGCGGAGGAGATGCGGAGGTGGAGGCGACGGTCGAAACTGGCGCGGGTGTCAGTCGCAAGGTGGGCTATTCGCAGGTAGACCGAATCGGAGTAACAACGTACGTCGGTAGTGTAAGTCTGGAAGTCGGATTTGTAGAGTTGATAGGGTTGTCGTCGATAGACGTTGGAGAGCGCAACGATGTCGAATTCGTGCTTGGCAGACCCTAAGCTATGACATCGGCGCTGGCTGTCCACGTTTCGCCGAACCGTTAGGGAACCCATGAATCAACCCGCAACCTTGCAACTACAACCAGCCAAATCGACAACTCCCCTTATGCTCGGGTTATAGCGCATCGCCCGCGTATTGATGCCACGCCGACGCCGCCCTCCACGACCCGGCGCACTTGCGGATCTGTCCCCAACCCGCATCCTCACGCAGATTGTACTCCTACAGGCTGCCTACTATGCATGCGCCGGCGTCCTCATCCTCTTCACCGCGCTGGTAGCGGGCAAGGAGGTCAGCACCGATCTCCTATTCAGTTGGCAAAGTCTACGCGGCGATACGACAATCGGATGGACGCTGGGTCTGGTCTGGGTGCTGAATAGTCTCACTTGGTAAGCATTCCAACGCGCTGGATAATCAGTCATACCATGGTCTAACACGCGGCAGTGCCATCTTCATACTTCTCCTTATCGCGCGCTCAAAACTCGTTCTCGACTTCGCCCTGACTGTCCACTTTATCCACCTGATCGTCACCTCCCTATATACGCACGCGATACCCACCCACATGTTCTGGTGGGCCCTCCAGATATGCAGCGCGACCATCATGACTTCGCTGGGCGTGTGGGCATGCCAGTGGCGCGAACTGAAGCCAATCAATTTCGGTAGCAAGCCGCCTGCGCGATCACAACCAGCTACAGAGGACGAAGGTGGAGAATCTAGAGGGCGAGGGAGGGGCAGAGGGAGAGACGGAGCTGGTGAATACGAGATGGTGGGGATGAATGAGGGGGATAATAATGTCTGATCAGATTCCAGACCTGCATAATTGGCGTTTGGGTTGGGTTCACTTGGATACATGCATGTGAGTGGAAGGAGGCTGTTGAGAGCCATCACATTATACCCTTAGAAAGCATGGAGCATATTACATTAAGATTCGTCTTCTACTTTCCCATTTCTTTAATTTCGGACGCACCATAGTGTCATCGACACTCGTAACTTTCTATTTCTCTACCTGCGAGAAACCATCTGGAGCCACTGCTTTCGAACTCGACAACTCCATCTCTTACTGCAAACCATGGTAATGCCTTTGGTTCCATACTGACATCTAATGCTTCTCTTTCCTCGGTGCTGATATTCGGCGTGACTCTGCATATAATTCTTTCCAGTCTTGCGCGTGATACTGACCGGCCTTGTTCGGTGGCTTCCATCACTTGTACAACGCTTGGTCGATCCGGTAAGACTTTACCTAGTCAGGCTGTCAGCAACGGTCGGATTGAAGCCTGGTACATGTGACATACCTGGGTAGACCCTCGTTCGTAATGGTATTTTAACCTGATGCACCTCATTGCTTCCACTTTCCTTGAATGCTAAGACGACGTCGGTACTTTGCGATTGGTTAAGTTCGTGTTCTTGGAGGAGAGGTAGCTGAGTGTCATGCTTTGGTATGCTGAGAGCGGGAACGGTCAGGCACAGCGACAGATTGTAAAAGAAGTGTCTTAGTAACATGGTTCCTGCGAAGGAGGAAGAAGATGCGGTAAGGTGTATGGTGTTTTGGAGTAAATGCTTCAATATGAGTTGGCGCAGGTGCTGAACCCGTCCAAGAGGGTAATTACGGTAGCGAGTTCTGAAAGTGCACCGGCAGACCCTTCCTAGATTGAGAAGAATTGGATCCTGTTCTATATAAATACGGGAGCATATTGGCTGAAACGTTTATAAAGAACTGCCACCTACTAAGCTAGCTGCCGGGAGAACGGCTCGGGCTGCCCAAGCAGCAGGCTAGTAGCGTTGACACCGCCTAGTAATTTCCTCGCGCTGGGCCTAGATCGTTGACGTTCTCTGTCACCACACGATACCCTTATAGCTGGACTTGCGCGATAAGAAAACTACCATCAGGAGGTTCGTATGAGAGCTTAACAAGTTGTTTGGGTAGAGACACCAGTTCCTGGTGAGCCTCGAATCGGAACGCGCGAGACGCGTGAAGCTCTAGCGCGAAGCACGTGCACCAGCCTTTGCAACAGTCACAATCCCTGTCTCGAAGCTTTCGACATCACCACCATTTTCTCGGTGCATACACCACAATGATCACTCACTAACACGTATGGGCTAACGCAGGTACGATACGATCAAGCACACAATGAACCCCAATAATGGATACTACGGGCAGTGGCCGCCAGGACAGCCACCGGATAATAGACGCTTCTTACCCGTTGCAGGTACTTTTGGAGAGGCTGCGCCAAGCTTGATGCAACCACCTGCGCAGCATGGCAGACAACAATACCCCGTACATTTCCCACCAAACGCCGT
Source organism: Alternaria novae-zelandiae (assembly GCF_023758075.1). Lineage (NCBI taxonomy): Eukaryota > Fungi > Ascomycota > Dothideomycetes > Pleosporales > Pleosporaceae > Alternaria > Alternaria novae-zelandiae. The sequence goes on along the minus strand of NW_026056962.1, from coordinate 1,256,777 downwards.
ATTTCCTCCTCAAGAGGTATACCCACATCCGCCTCCATTCCAGCCTTCACTTCACCATCAGCCGCCAGCCCGGAGTCCTTTCATACCTCTCATCCCACTCAGCGCTGTAGAGGATTTGGAGGAAGAGGAGCCTCCGCCTTTCACTAGTGGAGGGTTCCAGGATCCGTTCAATAGAGCCTATGCTACCAGTGGACCTGCAGTCTTTGAAGGATTCATCCCAGCCAACCCGGGGCAAGAGGACGATGATGAGTATACCAACGCGACCAGATTTCGTGATTCGCGATATGACCGCGACTTTGATAGTTCGGATTCCGATCAAGATGACTTTCGGCTGACGATGGAGGAAGAGGAGGAACTACAACGGATCGAGAACAAAGATGATTCAGAAGTAGACGCAGACTACGAATCGGAAGATGCACAGGAAGATGAAGGCGATCCAGACGAAATGGAGCTAGGCGTCGAGTTTGAGGATACTGAAGAGCGGACAAAGTACAAGAGAGGAAAGGGTAGAGGCAGAGGCACACTCAAGACTCCAATCACCGCCAGTATCATACCAGCGTCTAGCACCAGAGGGCGAGGTAGTGGAAAACGAGGACGTCCTTCGACTAGGGGCCGTGGCGGCAGAGGGGGCAATAATGGTGCCAGACCGACGCCTCGGAAAAAGAAGCGAGGCAAGCCCGGAAGAGAAAAGGGACCCAGAGGCCCTCGAGCCGTTGCCGACCCGGGTGCAGAATGGAAAGCACTGCAGAAGCAGGCCAACGCCAAGTTCATCGAAAAGGACTACGAAGCTGCCCTTGCATTTGCCCAGCAAGCCATTCAACTCAATCCCGAGATCTTCGATGCGTACAACATTGCATCCGAGATCTACACCGAGATGGGTCGAGAGGAGGATTCATTGGCTGTACTCCTGGCTGGTGCGCCAACTAAACGTGATCCTGGTCTTTGGCAGTATATCATCGAGCGCATAGAACGATTGGATCCAGAGAAGCATCCCCAGTTTACAGACGAGAACAAATCGGCTGCCATTCTTCCGTGTCTGAATGAGATTATTCTGCTCAACAACGACTATGAAGCTCGAAGTCGCAAGCTTGAAATTGAGGCGCAGTTAGGCCGCTCATCAAAGTGCGTCGCACTCGGTCTCAAGATGCTCAAAACACTCAAGGAGCAAGGAGAGGATCCGGATGTCAGTGTATTGAAGATCATGGCAATGATGGGTACTGCCTCTCCGAAACAGACTAGGATACACCTTAATAAGCTGCTGAACAGCTTCGAGGAGGCCATTGACGTTTTTACACAGCCTGATCGGGATCCAGTCGAGAACGAACTCGATTGGGAGCTGATCAATATTTATCTCGATCTTTTAGATCGAGCTGGTAGCTATGGCGTTGGTGTCAAGCGACTCAAAGAGCTTGCCCGGTGGAAGCAGGGTAGGCGTTCCGAGACATTCTGGGACGATCTGAAAGACGATCGCGAGTTCGATGTCGAAGATGAGCCAAGACGCGTTACTGTGCCCCAATTCGTCCGAGCATCGCAGGATGCCGCCTATGGCTCAACCCTGCCATTGGAGATCAGGGTGAAGCTAGGCCTGTTTCGCTTACGCAGGAGCAAGGATGACTTTGAAGAAGCGATGGTAAGTCGAATGACTGCGTCGAAAGCTAGGCATTACTAACTACGATATAGCGTCACCTTGAGATGTTGGAGCCAGATAACCATGACGCTGATGCTCTGATTTGGGACTACGAAGACCTATTTCGTATCATTGGCGACGCTCTTCATGCCACCGGCCATGACGAACACGCGCTGCGATTTTACGAGCCCTTATTCGACAAAAATTCGAATGAGTTCAACCTACAAAGTTACATTGGCCTGCACACATGCTTCAAGAACCTAGAGAGGACCGAGAGGGCGGCAGAGGTGATTCCAATCCTGAAGAAATGGCCGGCTGAGAACTATGACGATCTCGCTGTCCTTGCGAAGTTTTTTGAAGATCAAGGCATGTGGCAAGAAGCTGGGCAGCGCGCTGAGACCATCTATCGCGACAAGTACGGCCACAAGCTCAAAGCGCTCGGGTTTGAGGCATACGATGAGCTCAGAGTGTACTACTACAACCAGCGAAGGCAAGCTCGTGGTCGATATGGAGTTCGGAAAAGCACGGTCAGAAGGAATAGGAAAAGGATGCAGAAAGCAACAGGTCAGACAGGTGAAGAGGAGGATTCTGCAAACGAGAACGGCAATGTGGAACTTCCCGCACTCATTGCCCCGACCGAACGCCCCAAGAAGGGTTTCTTCCGAACGAAGAGAGCCAAGGCACCCAAGGTTCAGGCGTTCCTTGATGTACGTGATGAAGACGCCGACACAGTTCCCGATACTGAACCGAAACGAACTACACTTGAAGGTACCGACGTGCCGTATCGAGCGATCAATAACAGACTGTTTCGCCATAAGCTCCAGAAACTGGCGACAGATCACGCCGAAGACCTCAAAGCCGCCCGAGCTCAGCACCGGGAGATCGTTTCCAGTTTCAAGCGACTGGAGGAGATATGGGAAATGGCAGAGGACGGGGACGAGGATGCTATACATGAAGTTCTGTCCATTACCCGGGAGCTCATCGAAGAGTTCTCCACATTCGATCTGTTCTACTCAAACCGGAAGGAAGATCTCATGACTTACTTCCGTCGCGTCACAGGTGGCGATCTCTGGAAAGAGTCTTCGCTGATGGTACTTGCCGTGGTAGCAAACAACGTTGAAGACGGAGAGACAGATCCTGAGCTACGCGAGCGACCAGATTCGGCTCCATCTGATTTCTGGGGCATTCATTTTGACAAATGGTGTGATGCATTTGGTCGCTATGCTATTCTGCTTGCCAGCGAAGGAGATGAAGAGCAATGTTTCGCTACGCTCGACATCGCCACTCAGGCCAATGTCTTCCATCGCAACCAAAAATACCACCAACAATTACAGCTATGTCGCCTCACATGCGCCCTCGCAGCGGACAACTCGCGCCAAGCGTCTGTAGCAACACGCTGGCTCCTCAAAGAATATCCATTCGGTACCGACCTCTTCCGCCTCTATGGCGCTGTCAACCGTCTATGTTCCTTCCCGGAGGGATTTGCAACAGGACCGGCGTACAAAGTGCTCATGCGCTACATCAAGACTATGGACTACGCGCTTCTGACCCCAGCACAGCGCGTTGCATATAACTTCCGCGACACAAAGGACAGCAAAGGAGGATTCAGGAACAACATCAACGTCGAAGACGTAGATAAGGTCAAAGACCACGATCCCGCGCTGTTTGCATTATATGGACATGTCTTGATGTGCGGTGGAAGCTACATGGCTGCACTCAACTACTACTTCCGCGCCTTTGCCATCACACCTGAAGATCCGGTATTGAATCTGAGTATTGGCGTGGCGTACATTCAACATGCGATGAAACGACTGTCTGAGAACCGACAGTACCAGATCCAACAGGGTCTGTCGTTCGTCTACAGATACTATGACATGCGCTCCAAAAGCTCTCATGCTATCCACCAGCAAGAGGCGGAGTTCAACGTCGGGAGGATGTGGCATGGGCTGGGTCTTGTCGCGCAGGCGCTTCCGGCGTATGAAAGGTGTTGCGCGCTTAGTGACAAGGTCAGACAGGAGGCAGAAGATCAGTGCCAGGATGAGAATTGGGGGTATGAGGACTTCGGCACGGATGCCGCCTTTGCGATGCAGAGCATCTATGCTATCACCGGTAACTTTGAAGGTGCTCTGGATGTTACGGAAAGGTTGCTCGTCATTGAGTAAACGGAAGCGTCCGTGCGGGCCTCAATGGTGGCCCTAAAACGTCCTTCATGCAAATGCCAATGATTCAAGTTGCTTTTACAAATACCCAAAATCTGAATTCAAACGCAGATCAACATGAGCGTGCCCCCCACATAATAGTTATTATCAATGCTCCTCCACATTCCGACTACGATTTCCTCCCTCCACCGACCGTGCATCAAACAGGGCCGAAGAATGTGATCCAACATGCATGTTCGATTCTGCAAGGGCGGCCAAAACGCGTAAAAACAACGACAAGAGAAAAGAACACCCAGACAGAAAGAAGCGCCTGCATCGCTTATCGACCCGAAGCCGCAGGCCGTGTATACAAGCTAATGCACCTTCCAAACTGCAAACTTCCACCGCAACCTGCATACATATACTGCGCCTCGTACCCGCATCCGCGTCGTCCCTCACACCATGTCATCTCATGCCATTCTCTATGGCGGAAGGCACGCGGCAAGCCCAAAGGCGTTTTTAGCCGGACACACCCCAGGTAGGAGTAGACAGGGGACCTTGCACCCGCAGCAGCAGCACCTTCCCCATTTTGTGGCACACGACACGTGGAATTGCCAGGGCTCCCAGAATCATCCGATCATGTCACAATCGTGCGTTTGCGTTGAGTAATCACAACATTTCATTATCACCTGGGCATCGTCATGGCCCGATTTGTTTCGGAGTGGCTGCACGGCGTACCGTACGATTTTCTGCGTCTGCGACGCCACGGGCGTTGCAAGAGGCGCAGATTACTGGTTTGGTTACACGACGACGCATCATGGCATGTTGGCAGACAAGACAGACACCGCTGGCATCTGTTTGTGTCATGGGCGGTGTGTGTGTGTGTGTGTGTGTGTGTAATGTGTAATTTGTGGTGAGTAGTGAGGATCGGAAGTCTGTGTAGCAGTCGTACAGTCTCATCTACGATTTTACCCGTAGATCTCTGTGATACTAGAGGGGTTTTCTTAGGCGGTCTGTTGGTTCCACGTTGTACGGGGAGATCTGCTGGGAAACGGAGATAGGCGGGTGGGGCGACGAAGGATGGGTTGTGCTACTTGTGGGCAACGTCAAGATTGTGTGTGATGTGAGATGGAGGGAGTAGTTGAGGCGGTGAGGCGGAAATTGTGCAATGACCGAACGACCGGCATTTGACGCTGAACAAGACGGCATGGGTAGGATTCTACGTAGATCTCTGTGAGGATGTCACAAGCGTACCGGAGATAGTCTATTTCCTGATACCCCAGACATCTCCGCCCATTGCCACGACCTTGCCATCTGCTTCCAAATCGCCTAATAGCTGCTTCACTTCTTCGGCTCCGAATGGGAATCCTCCTTGAACCATCATACGCATCATCATGGTGATGCGGCCCGCATTCATGTTACCCTGATTTGCCATCATGCCCAATATGAAAGCCGTGTAGACATCCTTCTTCTCATACAGCATCTCACTCTGAGACTTGACAGTGTTGTTGGTGGCGTTGGCTTGGATGGTAGCTAGTTCTTCTGCTGCAGCCGCTGCATCGGCATCGTGAGCACCAGTTGTAGAAGTCGGTTTGGGGAGAGACTCGATGATAGAGTAGGTAGATGGGGCATGGAAGCGGAGCACAGACTTTCCAACCCAGAAAGCGAGGGCTTGGGTGACGAGGCTCTCGTCCATTTCTAGCATCTCTTCTAGCTGAGATACAGTGCGTGTGATGCCTTCGCCGCCCTTGTCTGAGTGTTTTGCTTCCTCATCGGGTTGAGATTGGAAGGCGTAGATTACACTGACTTGCCAGGGTGTGAGGTGGTCGAAGTCCTCTGTGCGGTCATCGAAGGTGAGGGTTATAGAGCCGTCGCCCAAGGCATTCATCCATCGCAATTTACGCATGCCTTTGATACGCTCGAAACGCGACTCGTACTCTTTTTGCAACGCATCGATCTGTGCGGGTACGCGGAAAGTGTCGTCGCGAAGTTGTGGCCAGAAGAACGATGATAGGATCTGTGCGTTAAGCGTAGGGCCAGGAGGTGTTGCAGCGTTGGATGCAGAAGGAGTGATATTTCGAGTCGAACGTCCAGGTCTCCGAGGTTGTGGTGTGCGTGGCTGTCGGCCGTCTGGTGTCTGAGGCTCTCTGCTACGGTGGTCTGGCGTAACAAGTGATGTCGCTGCTGGTACGCTGATTGTTGTGCGGATGGTGCCGTTGATACGCTTCGATTCCAAGACATCTCGTAACATGACCTCGCAAGCTTGTAGCTTGTCGTCACCCAAGCGGACTTTGATGAGCTCCAACAGTCGAATCTCTTTCTCATATTCTGGATCTTGACATCTAAGCAAGTGATCACCATATATGTTCTTCAGCTCGTTGATAAAGTCCTCTCGCTCCCAGAGTGTTAAGAGGAACCATATCACGTCTTCAACTTTTGACTTTTTGTAGTCTGGTGAGGCGTCTTGTGGTAGAGGCTGCCAATTCATGTCGTTCCAGTTGAGTTCCTCATCAGTATCTTGCCCGTAGTTTGCAAACGGCTTCACCATCTCGCTGGCAATCTCGTACGAGAGCTCGCTGTTAGATGAGAATTTACTACCAGTTTCGTCGGTCAGGTCAGTGAGCAGACTTGATATTATGATGCGCGCTGTGTCTTCTCGCTCCTTCAGGTACCGTCTGATTGGTCTAGCTACACGCTCAAGCAGCACTCCCTTAGGCTCAAGCTCGTGGAAGGAGCGAATGATGGAGATGTAGACGTTCAGTATATAAGTCGTGGTAGCTCCAGGATGTAACAGGCGTCTCGCTATTTGCTGAGAAAAGCTCGAGGTGAGATGTTGCTTCGCGTTTGAAACCCGCAGATACTCTTTGATGTCCAGGATGGCGCCCATACTTTTATCCCAGTGTATGACAAAATCGAACAAGTTGTCAACTCTCGCCCGACCAAGCCTAGCTAGAGCCATCTCTTGCCATGAAGCCAATTCGGTCGGCAGAATGCTACTCTGCTCGCACCGCAGACATTCTAGTACCAATTCGACGAGTGGACAGAAGCCATCCTGAATCCACAGTCTCAACTGCGGCACAACTGACTTCTTGGAATACCAGTCTACCTTCAAGTAGTGGCTTGTGATGAAAGAGTCGAGCAGCTTGTTCATGGCGTGTGCGAAGGCCTCCTGCGCACTGCCACCACCGAGTCCAACGCGCTCTAGGCTTTGTAGCAAGGTGATCATTCGCTTTCTGCACTCCTGCGTCTTCTCGGGCGAAGCACTCGGCTGCATGCCATCGTGTCGGGTATAAATGCGGAACAAGCGACATCCAGCGTCGTACAAGACATAGCTCAACGTCTTCCCATATCGCTGCAGCGGCAGACAATGCGCAAAGACAGCCTGTATATTCCGGCGAAACTTCCAATCTGCTGCACTCGCAGTATCTGAGTCGGCGATCTGTGTAGGTCTGCTCGGTCGAAGGGTCGCGTTACTGGCGTTCTGCTGTAAGAGAGGCAGTAGGTGGTCGGTGAAGGGCTGGAGGTATACGTTCTGCACCTGCTCGAGGATACGCTGCGTTTCATCGAGAATCTCCCAGGCTCGCTGGAGCTCAACTTCATCCCCCCACAACTCTTCTAGACCGGGTCGGACATGGTTCGCAAAGTGCAGCCTGCACTCGTTTGTGTACCATTCGACCAGAGTCTCCTCCTTCTCATCGTCGCTCTTGCCTTCTCCATTCAAGAGAAAGTCGAGGGCTTCCTCAATCTCCCTGTTCTTCTGTGTCCTAGGCGCGAAGTTGATGTCTTTTGGCAAACTCAGGAATCGCGTCGCGCAACTCCATGCTATGTTGCGCTTGACTGCCCTGTGCTGTCCCTGCCCATGTGCTTGCGCTGGTGTTCGGCTCTCGGCGTTCCTCAGAGCGTACGGGCTACCGAACGAGGTCCCAGGCGCTGTATGCCCCAAATCTGGTGTCGCAATCGGCGTCGGTGTGCTGTGCGAGAAGGAGAGGACTGGAAAGACGGACGCGAAGACCAGGGTGGAATGGTCCATGGCGGACGGAGGTGCGACGGAGGCCCCACTATGCGATTGTTTGGGCTTGTGTTCGTGTACGTGGTAATATGAGAGACTTCATGGACGTGCGATCGATGTGCCATCTAACGACGGGTGTGCTGCTGCTACAAGTCTGCTCATCGTCGGGTCTTGGGGATTGTTGTCTGTTTGTTCGCGCAGCAGCGGTCGCGACCACCGCCCATCAAGCTCGGGCCAGCTCCAACGCGTATTCACGTGGGGTAGCCGCCATGTCAAAGTATGACGAAAAGCATTTGACCTTCACCGTTGTGCGCACATCTTGGTCAAATGATGATGTTTCTCAATGTCTAGTACTATATTGCCTGCAAATACATCGAGTCATGATTCGACATTGTGCAATACGAGAGCTTAGGTCTTGAGACTACATACCTGATGGAAAAAGTATCAAGGATATCTACCATGTACGCCTCCTGCACCGTCCCATTCCAAGCTCCGTCCCATGCGTACAGAAAATGCTGCAGTAATACTATAGAACACCATGCCCGTCGTATCAGTCACATTACATCAAGGCCTCAGCACGCCGTGCCGCCTCCTAAACGCCTCAACTCGTTCCTCGTAGAAGAGTATCTCTCGAACACGTAACTTTGGACCTTTTTGCGAGTCCTGCACAAACGATTCATCGTCGCTCTCAACGTCGACATCGTCACTTGCTTCGCTCTCGGTCTCATCACCACCGGGCGGCATAGCGCCATCGTCCATGTCATCGTCGTCTTCGTCTTCCGTAGCTTCGCTCTCGTCGTCGGATAACATCGGATCATGTGTAGCGTATGCAGATCCACTACCATCGGCATGCATGCCATCGTGTCGTAGGTCATAATTTGATGGTCGATTTTCCAGAATCTCAAAGCACTTGGTAGATAGGCCCATGTAGCAGAGCTCTATCTCCGGTCGCAAGTGCACAATATCGAGTATCTGGTATGCGAGTTCGCGTGGATCGATATTACTGCCATGGGCGTGATCGGCGATATAAGGGATATACAGGGAGCGAATATGAGGGATGTACGGGAGACGTTGGAGGAAGTGATGCTGTACAGACGTCAGTCACATTTCTTGAAATTGTAATGAGGCGCAACATACCCAGTCTTTGTAGTCGATGGACACTGCGAGTTCCCGCAAGCTGTTCATACGGCCGCTTGTTATGTATGTCAGGATCTCGCGGTTCAGCATCCACCGTCTCCACCTTGAACTATTGGTCGTGTGTCCGTCTGGGCTCTTCTCTCCACTGTCTATCATTAGCTTCTTCAAACTTCCTCGATGTCTCCGCAATGGCCCCTTGTAGATCGCATCTACTGTGACCGTAGACGAGTAAGAGCGGCCTTCTTGGAGAAAGAGCACTTCAAGACTATTCGGCGCCAGTGTCTCTTTGAGAAACGTGATCAGCGAAGGAGACACTGTATTAGTGTGTATTCGCTTGAGGTTGAGCTGGTATTCCGATCGAAGGGTGTAGGAGGCCTTGTACGCCTTGGATGAAGACGGTGAGCCAGGGTAGGGGGGACGAGGGGTGTATGTTCTCCGTAGTATTTTCCACAGTTGTTCGTGATTGCTGCAGTGAAGAAGAGTCAATGTCGATAGAATCGACCAATCGAAGGCTCTGCGAAGCACTGGGACGGCGAGAGGGACGCGTTCGAGCTCCAGTACTTCTAGTTTCAGTTTGCCAGTCAGCCGCGGCTCATCTTCTGAGCCAGAAGTCTCGTCACGAGATGGAGGTGTCTTTGCAGCGACTCTCTCCGTACCAGGAGCCTGCGCAGTCTGTCCAGCACTAAACGGCTGATTGTCATTGAAGAGACTAACGCCCTCTGTTATGGAGTTATCTTCCATCGGATTACCGAAATGATCCACATCCTGGTCCGGGTCGCGTTCTTGTAGTGAGAGCGAGGCTATGGAGGGCAGGGGCAAGGAGGCTGCCGATTTGGCGGGCGTTGCTTCTACTGATCGTTCTGTGACGCCGGTAGCGCCGGACTTCTGGGTTGGAGGTTCTTCCGAATGGCGCATGTTGTGTATGCGACCAACGAGAATGCCGAGAACGCCCCCTAGCCTTTTCTCTCCTATTGAACACGCGGCAGTCGATGTAGCGTTGTAGTCGACTTGTTGAAGACCTTCACCCTCCCAGACGGTCACCCAGTCCCGCTGTTGTGCATGGGCTGCGATACCGATCCGTAGTTCGCGTAGTTTCTTCTGGGATCTTGCGATCAAAATGCTCATCTCGTCGAGGTAAGGCAACTCGTCGATGTCCAAGACACTCAAACTCTTGAGCGCAGGTATGGCAGAAAAGGTAGGGTGTTCGACTCGATCTAGCGCAGACATGCTACTCGGTGCGTACGGGGGTACCACAACAACGGGGGCTTGGACGGTGCCAAGTCCACTCGGATGTGTAGCGTTCGGGGGTGGAGGGAGGTTTTGATTGTTGAGTATCATGGGTGGCGCGGGCGGCGGGATCGGCGCGTCGATTGTGTTGTCGTGCCATCGTATCCAGAGGCGGTCCAGACGGCATTCCTCACCGTCACTCCGGTGGGCGAGGCTCGACAGCGCAAGCCAGACATCGCGAAGCACACCCGTAGGCATATCCCACACGAACGTCTCCAGATTGATCATGCGCGCAATGGCAAGCGCCACCAAGGTCCCCAGCATCTTCCCGCCTTCCTTGGTGATCATGTATTCCTGAACCCATGCCTGCGGTCCATTGCCGAGAGAGAACTTCTTGGTAAACTGTCCGTAGTAGTTGCCAAACCGCCGCTGCGGAACAGGGTATGGGTTGGCGGCAGTCCTCAGCAGTGCGGTCGGCGTCTGTCCCTGCAGCCTCAGCCGGTTCTGGTGGGGGAAGCAGTCGTCGCCCATGACCAGCGTCGCGAGGCCATAGGTGAGAGCATCGACGCCAGCGCGAGGCTCGTTGTGGGTGCTCTCGTCAGGCCACACAATGTCGAAGCGCGAGTATATGCATGGGATCGTGAGTCGATGGAGGGCTGAGTGACAGAGGCACAGCGAGGTGAGGTCGTTGGTGTGTGGGAGCTGTTGAGGTGCACGTCAGCATCGAGCCATGGCCGTGCCGCATGACAGGGTGCAGCGCATAAGGCGCCCCTACTCACCTGGTGTATGATTTCCTTGAGGATGTCCATGGGCAAATCCAGCAGCTTCAGCGGCCCCTTGGTGGCCTTCTCTTTCCCTTTGGGTTCCATGGCCTGCTCAGCTGATCCCGTCGCATTCACCACACTCGGCGCCGGGGCACTCGTCCGCGCACCCTCGGCGTGTCCCTGCATGTCGCCCGTCTGCGCGTCGTCCTGCGCGGGCGAGAAAGATCGGGCGGCGTTTCTGTCGGAAGGTAGCGGCGAGGCAGTGGTTGGAGTGCCGGGTGTTGAGAGTGGGGAGTCGGCCATGGTGGTGCGTCGACGGCGAGTCGGTGGGGGGCATATAGGCTCCCGGAGGAGGGTAGGAAGCCAGGTGCAGAGACAGCACGGAAATCTGCTTCTCACATGGGCCCAAGGTTTGCCAGCAAGTCGAGAGGTGGGAGAGTTGTATCAGACCCGTCCATCGACGTGGTTGGCCAAGAGACCCTGGATCCCGGTGCGCATCCGCCTTACCTTTTGCATACCCACTCCGTTCCCTGTACAACCCGCTGCGGCCGCTTACGCCGCAACTCGCGACTACGCTTTGCGCGGCAAATGTCACGGCCACATTACGTGAGCTCTTCTCGAACACAACGCGAGGTAAATTTCTGATCATTTTGACAGACTAACATCCAGCCAGTATGCACGAGCGACCATGGCACTATGTGCATATGGCTACGAGACACATTTCCTTTGCCAGCGGGTATATCCATACTCAAACTCCGTGACCATCGGCCCACACGACGACAACAACACCGACAAATGCCAACACATTAACGCCATATTCCAGGGGTATTTCAAGTCCGCTGCACATTCAATGCTGTCTGTCCGCGCTCTGGGTCCGTCATTTTGATGATCTTGACATCGGACGTTTGCGTGACGTTACTCATCGACTGTGGAGTGATGAAGATGAACTGTCGCCCAATCGAGCGTCGAGCAGCCTGGATGATCATATGCATACTCCTTTCGCGGTTGACGCTGTCCATGAAGACGTCGAATTCGTCGAGACAGCGGATAGGCGAGCCCATTGCATCCCACAGGGAGAGGAGAAGACACACGGTAGAGTACGACTTCTCACCTCCCGAGAGGGTCTTTGTCTGTCTGCCGTCTCCGCTTCGCTCCATGATATCCGGTTGAACCTGATGGAATTAGCGCCTTGTGCGAGTCAAACTGATGTCCAGACTTACATGAATGTCAAGAAGAGCCTTCTTGTGGTCGATGCTCAGTGTACCTCTGAACTTGCGCTCGCTCAACAGATAGTTGAACGTGACTCGCGCCCGAACAGAGATGCCAGATCTGAATTGCTTCCACCGGTTGCGTCGGTTGTCAAGCGTAGTGATGAGTTGCTGCGCCGGATCAGTAAGAATCATTATGATACGTGTAACCAAACTTACGTTGCGTAGACTTCTGATGTCTTCAAACTCCTTCATTGCATCGTGGTGCTTCTGCTTCGCTTCAGTTGCCGCCCGCGTAAGGTCCAGCTGTGATCCACCGAGCTCCCGTTCAGCCTCTTCCCTGGTTTTCGCCATTTGAACCATTCTCCGCTGTAGGTCATCGGAAGTTGAATTAGGGGGGACAAACACACGCTCACATATGCTCGTCGCACCCTCAGTTACTTCGGCGAGGCTTTGTTGCGACTCCAAGAGCTCTTCTTGCCAGTTCTTCTTTACTTTTTCAGCTTCGGCAACCTGCTCGATGGCTTCGTTCTTTTTCTGGAGCTCTTCTTGTCGTGTGCCCTGAAGAGTTCGAACTGTCACGTGCGCCTTGTCGAGCCGGGACCGGAGATCAGCAACAAGCTTCTGTGCAGCTTCCATCTCCTGCTTGTTCGCCCTATTCTCGTCGTTGAGTCCGATCCTTTGCGTCACCGCATCTTCGTAGACATTCATGACGTTCTTCAACTCTTCTTGAGCTTCCGCAAGCTCTGACTCCCGCACTTGGATAGCTGCTTCGTCGGGAGTTGCTTTCTCCAGTTCGAACTCAAGTCTTTCCAATTCCTTGGAAGCAGTTTGGGAAGCAAGTCTCAGATGTTTCTTCTGGCGTTCGTGGTCCTGTAACTGAGCCTTGCATTTGTTGACCTCATCATGCCGCTCACTGGACTGCTGCTGCAAGGTCTCAAGTTGTCCCCTGGCCTGGGACAGATTCTTCTCTTCTAGTCTGTGTATGCTATTAGCGAATGATCTGATATTGAAGCGCTATACGCACTGGATTCGAGTATCTTTGTCCACCTGCATACGCAGAGCTCCGGTATACGGTGCGATCGGACTGTTGTTGATACCTCCGCCACTGTTGTAGACGAAGACACGACCTTTGGTTGTGTCGCCATCCGCAAAGGTAAAACACATCTTGACGTTCGTAGTAGGCGGCCCGCGGTTGAACATAAACTGAGCGCCTTCGTCCATGTTCTCAATGAGCACGGTTTGCTCGATTGACTGGTTGATGATGAGCTGATTTCGAACAAGATCGTCGTCAAACTACGTGCCAGTTAGTGAAATACTTCTGTGTCGTGGATGTAAAAGGCATGTCTACCGTAAGTGCCTTCATCCATGTGGTAAGATTTTCTGCGGGCTCATTGCCATCGGTGTTTATAGGCGTCCTCTTGCCAATGTATATCGGGGCAGACCTGACATCGTTAGCGTTGTTGATTAAGCAGAAAGATGGCGCGCACCAGCCAACCCTTTTCATAAGGGCTGATAGTATATTCTGGTCTGGCTTGCTAGTGACGACGAAGGCGTTCAGCGTTTGACCAAATTGCTTTTCAAGAATTCCACCCCAATCCTGCAAGCGCAGCTTCACATGACGGCCCATGGGTCCAACTGGTTTCTCCCGGAATCTGTGCTCGGACTCGATCGCGCGGAGTAGCTCGCTCAGCCTTTGGCGATTTTGATACCCATCGTCCCAATTACTCTGACCTCTTTGCATTCTTGCGATGGATTCCCGTATACGTGAAACTTCTTTTTGAGCGTCCTCTACTTTTCGATCTGCTTCGTTCTGCTCCTTTTGAGCTGTCGCCAGTTGGTCTTGTAGCGCTGCAAGCCCAGTATCATGGCCCTCGAATGCTAACCTGGCAGTCTCGTACTTGACCTTGGCGTCATCACGTTCTCGAATCTTTTCTGCGTGGCGGCCGTTGTCTGCTTCAGCCTGTCGTTGTCGGTACTGCGCAATCTCTGCTTCCAACTTGTGCACATTCTTTTCCCTTTCCTTCACTTCACCTTGTGCAATCCGTTCATCAGCTAGTAGCACCACGAGTCTTCCCTTGACTTCCTGGAACTTTGCTTTAGCATCAAGTGCCTTTTGCTCTGCTGGCTCCATCTCAGTCGTGAGATCGGTGACGTTTTGTTTGGCGGCTTCGTGGGCCTGATCCGCCAGCTCGTAGGCCTTTCCTGCATCTTCTACACGTTGTTGTAAGGTTTGTATGATTCTCTCGGTGTCTGCGAGTCCGTTCTCATTGTGCGCAACATCATCTTCGTGTTCACGAACCGTGGCCCATGCTGCTTGTCGAGCAAATTCCGTTTCCTTATCTCGCATCGTCTGTAAGCTTGCCGCTTTTCTGGCTTTCTTCTCCAGTGCTTCCATTTCGCGCCTTAGAGTCGCGAGGTCGACTTCTTTGACCTCGGCTTTCGTGTTCATGACTTCCAAAGATTGTTCGATCTGCTGATAGTCTCTGTTCAAGTTCTCCAGCTGCGTGCCCTGGAGAAAGAACTTGTACTTGTCTTTTGGCGTGGAGTGGTTCAGAAACTGTCTTGCCATGTCCTGTGTCAGGACGTTCATCGGGTTGTCAATTTGCATGGAGAAGGCGTCTAGGATGTCTTCGAGCTCCGCTTTCTTGTTGGTGACGAGTTTGTTGTTCACGTTCTTGAGCTTGAAGCCTGAAGTTCCGGATCTGCTGAAGTGTCGTTCCACGATGATCGAGTCGCCGTACTGCGCGGGCTTGTAAGCGAGTGGCCCTTGGTTCTTGATCTTGACAGTCACGGAGGCATGATCTTTGCCCTCCTTGATAAGGCTTTTGAGATTTTGGGCACGATTTGTGGCGGTAGCCTTTCCGCCCAGACAGATTGTGAGGGCAGTGAGCACGGCGCTCTTTCCGCTGCCGTTATGTCCGATGATGAAGTTGATCAGAGGCCCCAGGGTTACTGTCAAATGTTCATGGCACATGAAGTTGATGCACTGGATTTCTTCGATAATCCCAGAATCCGTCGCGACGTTTTCCCTGTCTGCAGTTGCCCGATGCTCTTTCTGCACCTGTTGTGTCGCCCGTATTTCTCGTTCGCGCATGTGTTCGCCTTCGTCATCGGAGGAATCGCTGCCGCTGGCTGCATTGGAACGCTCGTCGTCCGAAGACTGATCGCTGCCCTCGGATTCAGATTGACGGGGTCGCTTGTTCTGGGCGATGTTAGCATGCGTGCTGTTGGCTTCGGGGCGTTTGACATACGCGACTGTTACTGCCTGAGCCGTTGGGATCAAGCCCATCTGTGAGAGCGCGAGAGCGCTTTCCAGACATGACTGCGACCACAAGCCAGAGGATCGACAGGCGCGGGTAGGCTGGAGGTACGGTTGCAGGTGGAGTTTGCGAGTGAGGTAATTGTGAACGCGCTCCTTCCCCGCTGAGCCGTTCAGGAACCGCGCTAGCGTCCGTGCATGCCCAGGTGGCCAGCGGATTCACCCCCACGGTACCATCACGGCCAACAGCTCTCATTGATTTTGAGGGGAAGGAATCATCGAATTGAAAACCGAAAAGCGTGAGAGAAGACACAGGCGACGCTTTTGGATCGTTGTTTGATCATAGCCTGAGAAGACCTTTGACTTCACTGCGGATTTGTGCTGACACGTGACACCGCGTCGACGCGCGCGATCTAGGAACTGCCTCAGTGTCCACGGGTAGCTACTCTCGTCCCGACCAATTCCAGGCGATTTCGCATCGCCATGGTCTTGCGACAGTCCATATTATTCGCATGTAAGACTCAAGAAGAATTTGTGCAGTCGGATTGCACTACCACGGCCTGTTGGCAGCAGTGAAAATACGACCACGGTGCACGTTGGCTAGCATCCCCGCACACCACGATTTGATTTCCCTGCATGCCATTGATCACAGTTCTGTCTTGTCTGATTGTATTTCGTCTATACTTAAAAGTCGCCAATGCCGCTTCACGTGTTCCGAAGATGGGTATATCGAGTGTTAGTACTGCGACCGCTCACTACTATGCAAGATCAAAACTCCGCTATGCAAAACGTCATCCAAATCGCGCTGTTCCAGCGCTCCAAAATCTACATGACGACCTGTTGGAGGTTAGCAAACAATTCTTGGTGCATGCCGGACGTGCAACTTACACAATCGCCCTCCTTGGGTGCCTGCCCTATGCCCATTTCATCAAATGTCTTGGGACCCTTGCCTGCCGCCGAGGAAGCCGATGAGGCTGGCTTAGGCGGTGTAGGTGTGGCCGGCTTGTTCGCTTGTACTGGCGCAGGCTTCGGAGGTGGCTGCTGCTGTTGCAACGTCTGCACCCTGTTAGGCTTGGGCATGTTGTCGTATCCGCTGGGACGTCCTGATGAGCCCGGCCGTGAGGAGGGCCGAGAGCCTTGCCCTGGCGTAGTAGTCGAGGGCCTGTCCATTCTCGAAGAGGTTCTACTCTCTTGGCCCGGTTGAACGGTAGATGGACGGGTATGCTGGCGAGGCTCGAGAGGTGCAACGTACCCGATATCGGGCAGAGTGGGCGCTTTCTTAAGTGGCGCCCCCTGTTGTTTCTGCAGCTTGTTACGTCCATCTGGTGCACTGTATCCGATATCTGGAGGCTGCGTGGTTGATGGACGGGGTTGCGCTTCCGGGCGCTGAGCACTCGGCCCTCCAGGTTGTCTGTAGCTTGCAGGTCCTCCTTGTGGCAGCGGCGCGCCACGGCCACCACTTGAAGGACGGCCGCCACGCCCTGGGCCCATATTATCTACGCTCGTGTGAGGGCGCATTGGCATCGGCCCCATATCATAACCTGGCCCGGGGTTTGGGCGCGGGCTGCCGCGGCCGTAGGGATCGTTTGGAGGGTAGACGTTGGGATTGATGTTGAACGCTGAGGACACAGGTCGAGTACTAGAAGCTCTCACCTCTGGCGCAAATCCGCCCGCGATACCTGGCCGTTGGGGGCTCAGCCGAGGAGGCCCATTGTCCATAGGATATGGCGCTGCTGTGGAAGGACGATCATAGGGTGCCGCCATGGGCGCGTTTGAGATCATTGGAGGCTGGTCAGACATGGGGTATGGCGTTGTACTATCGCCCCTGGCTGGCAGTCGGCCACCTGGGGAGCTGTCACCGTAATCGGAAGGGCTGATGTCGTTGATCGACGGCATGGGAGCGTGTGACTTCTGCAGTCTCGCCGGTCGCTGACCTCGCATGGAGCCGTGCTTTGACTTGATCATGTTGATGGCAACGTTCTCATGGTCCTTCTTCGATAGTGTCCGCGACAACTTGGAGATGCTCTCTATACGCGCAGACGCGTCTTTGTTGCCGTTCTTCTCGGCCTTGTCGTACCATTCGAGCGCTTTGTCCAGGTTGACAGGTGTGTTCATGCCGATCTCATGGAAGTACCCCATGGCGAACTCGGCAGTCGCAAGGCCGGCTGCGGCGGCACGTTGTGCGTATTGGTATGCCAACTCTTCGTTCTTGTTGAACTCTCCCTCGTGTCCGCAGAGGAACCACTTGCTGATAGCCATATCTGCCTCAGGCTCACCCTGCCTAGATGCGAGCGCGTTGTAGTGCAGCGAAAGGGTAGGATTGAACTCACAGCCTAGACTGCAAAGCTCGTACGCAGAACCCATTTTCAGCTGAGCCTTTGCGAATCCGAGGTAGGCAGCTTTCTCGATGTTCTGTCTTGCACCCTTTTCGTCGTAGGGCAGAAACATTTCCGGTACGTTGATCTGAGGCAGCTCTCGCGCCTGCAGCATGCCCAGCACGTAGGCACCCTGCGGCGCATTCTCATCCGCAGTAGCCGCAGCCTGCTTGATGAGATGCACTCCCCTCGCAAAGTCCTGTGGTTGTCCGTGCTGTCCGAGTAGCGTCATCATACCAAGGCGGTAGTTGGAGGCCGAGTCGCCTTGTTCCGCGCCGGCTTTGTAGTTCTGCAGAGCCTTGATCGGATCGTTCGACTGCTCGAACTGCATGCCCATCCGGTATTCTGCCCGCGCATATCCCTTTGCAGCCGCGCGGGAGTAGCACCTGAAGGCCTCCTTCTTGTCTGCGCGCATGCCAAACTTGCCAAACTCCAGCCACATGCCCCGCATGAAGGTCGCCTTTGGATGGCCCTGGTCGGCCAGGAAGGTGACTACGTTCATGGCATCGAGCCGCAGCTGGTGCTCGACCTGTGGCGTTGCCGGCCTCGCGCCCTGGATCTCTGAAATGCGCTGCTCGTGCAGCTGCGCGGCGTCTACGTACTGCAGCGCGTCTTGGGCCCATGCCAGCTGCATCTCCGGGTCGTTGGAGTTGAGCACGGGCAGGCGCGCATTCTCCAAGACGGCCTCTTTCTCATCGTCGGACGGCGGCACGTTCGGGGGCTTGTTGGGGAGCTTGGGGAAGGGCGAGAAGTTGGGCGAGTCGTGGCTCTGGGCGAACTGGTTGTAGTCGTGCGACGGCTGCTGCTGGACCGACTGGGGCTGCACGTTGGGGGGCTGGCGGAAGGCAGAGGAGATGCTCGCTTGCCGGGCGGGCCATTGGTCGTTGTGGACGGGCAGCTCGTTCTGGTAGCTCGCCTGCCGCGGCGGGAAGTTGGGGTGCTGTGACTGATTGTAGCTCTGCATGGGGGACATGGCGCCGTTGGTACCACGAGGGCCGTTGGCTTCCAACTCCAGATGCGCGATGTTTTCCTGCATGTTCTCGGGCACTTCGGGCATGATCCTACCGCCAAACCTACGTCAGCCGCAATTTCAGGGCATGCACATGGCGATGGGCTAGAACGAACCGCTGAGGCGCAGGCGAGATGACTTCAGGCGAAGGAGCCGGCATATAGTAGTCATCGAAGCCTCCTGGCACAAAAGTAGCCCCCAGCTTGGGCTGGCCTTGGTGGTAGCTCATTGTCGTGGTGCGATAGGGTATGCGCTGCGGTGCTCAGATATAAGCGTCAGCCGTTGTCCAAGGGAAGCCGTCTTCGATGCACGTTGCCGCCTGGCCCCAGGGACCGTTCCGCGCAGCCCTCATCGAGGCCGCCATGCATGCCGAATGACGCGTGGAGCAGGAAATGAACGTACCTTAACTTGGTGGGGTATGGCCCTGAGTCGCCGTCGCTAAGTGCAGACTCGCCGGCAACCCTTGCGATCTGTCGGATATCGTATACGAGAGAGCGGGCGATCCTCGTAGTCGTATATGGTGCAACTATCTCGCCGGGCGCGGTTGTACAGACAGTCAGGAGTGGCGGCGGTGCAGGTTTGAGGGGGGAAAGAATAAGTCCAGGGAGAGATTCGAAACGACCGACGAGTCCGTTTGCTGAAACAGGCGCTGGAGAGTCGTGTAGTCCTAGGGTTCTGCCGTGTGTGAAAGGTGCGTTGTTTGACGTCAATGGCCGAGTGAGTTCCTCAGGCTTGCACACATGTGCACTCTAAGGGTCACAAGAACAGGAGCGAAGGATCCCGAAGGTGGTGACCGGCATCATTAACGATGTCGCCCCCCTTCCTGTCCTTCACAGTTACTATAAATGTTTCGACACACGTCTCGGAAATCAGCCTCCGAGTTCCCACCACTGCGCCATTCACTCAGAGGCTGTGCAGTGACGTTGGCGTTACTCGAACCACCACTTTCAGCCTGTGTAGACGGATCCGCGCAGGCCACATCCCGGATCTAGCGGCAGGGTAAGAAGACCGTTGCGGAGATGAATATCAAGAGGCCACGTACTCGGGCCCAAGAATGGCTTGCGCGGCTGCGTGCATTCTTGTGGACTATCTGAGCTTCAACCACATATCTACTATCACGGCACGCGGTTTCTCACGTAGTATGAATTGCTTTCTTGCTGGGTCATTCGTAATTCAACTTCTTCGTGACAAGGTGAAGACTAGATCGCGTGGACACAGTGGCGAGGCGACTGCTGTCTACATGACTGGAAGAAAACCACAAGGCGGTAAATATCGCTTCCTGCTCGAAGCACCCGCGATGGTGAAGTATGCAAGCAAGGAACCCGGCGCGACATCTAGTGAACCATGACATCCGCACCAGGCTGTTGCTGCTGCGGGGCACCTCCTGGCTGTTGTTGGGCTGGCTTGTCACCGCTGGCAGCGCCCGCCTCACCCTCGTCCATCTCCATGTCGTCATCTCCGCCCTCCTCACCCTCTTCCTCCTCATCGTCTTCTGAGTCCTCGATGTCGATCTCCTCGCTGCCGGCCTCGGACTCAGCGTCGTCGTCAGCGGCGGGGCCTGCAGTGTCCTCGGCACC
This sequence comes from Alternaria novae-zelandiae, assembly GCF_023758075.1. Taxonomy (NCBI): domain Eukaryota; kingdom Fungi; phylum Ascomycota; class Dothideomycetes; order Pleosporales; family Pleosporaceae; genus Alternaria; species Alternaria novae-zelandiae. The sequence continues at coordinate 1,236,444 of NW_026056962.1, read as the reverse complement.
TGCCATGGCGGCATCCTCACCCTCGGCGGCGACACCTTCACCCTCAGCCTCTTCGGCCTCCTCCTCTTCCTCTTCCTCGATACCGTATTGGTCGCCGTCGGCGTTGAGGTCGGCCTCTGGCTGCTCAGGGGGGAACTCGGGGGGTGCAGACTCGTCGGAGTCCCTGAATGGGTTAGCACTGCCAGAATAGCACCAGTGTCTGTAGCTGCGTACCACTTGATGGCGAAGCGCGTGACTCGCGGCTTCTCTGCCAGGATCTGCCTCTGCACCTTCTCAATGACGGGCTTGGTAGGCGGGTCCAGTGCCAGCGCCTCGTCTGTGTACTCGTTGTTTACGTAGTATCCAACACGCACAAACTCGCGCTCATCGTAGCTGCAGCTGAGCAGGATGACTGTGACACCGATGATCTCGCTGTTGGGGATGCGCGTGAGGTTGGGTGCATCGGCCTTGAACTGGAACTTGTTGACGCCAATGGGGAGGGGGCCGACGAGGACAGAGTCGAGTTCTTGATCATACTCGTTTCTGCGGGGCATTGATCAGACGTGTTCACGAGCAGGAGCGGCAGTGGACTTACGAGGTCGCAGAGCCAACGTAGGTCAATTTCCACTCGAGATCTGAATTGTCGTTAGTCACCGAGACTTTTCTTGATGTTGAGCGCACCTACCCTTCTGTAGTTGCTCGAGACACTCAAAGGTGATCTCAAACTCGTACGGCTCGTCGAAGCGCGCGGGGTTGTTCTTGACCTCCACACCGAGAAGCGACACGACAGACATTTTGAAAGCGGAAGTGATGAAGCGAGAATAAAGGCAGGTGAGACGGTCGGTATGGACAATGTGGTGGGATTGAGAATCGAGAGGCGTGCGTGGTGGGGACTCTGCAAAAGGCGGCAGGAAAAGGTGTTTGTTATGGAAGCGGTGAGGACGTGCGTTAGATAGATCGCGGCGGCAACGATCAGTGGATCTTTGTCCTAGGCTGTCGCGGGTCGCGTCCAACTAAAAGCGTGACCAGGCGTTACGCGTTCGCGTCAGAGCCGTGTCCTACATATCTTCCACGCCTGAAGAGAAACCGGAATTACCCACCAGGCATCGCATCGCTCCGTGCTTTGTTCCAGGCCTATCATGTACTGATGCTGCGATGATTCTCGCGTCTGAGTAGTCTTGATACGTACATAGGTAGCGAGACGGATCCAGTCGACTGCATTAGCTTCACCCCAGGGCTGCATCCAGGAACGTCGCAGCTACGGTCGAGGCTATCTTCAGCATTTGGAAAAGGGTCAGTCTCCCCCTGATTTAGTGAGCGGTTGCTCGCCAAGTATGAAGCCATGCTACCAGGCCACATGTCACAATCAGGCGTTGTGTTCAGGCCAGAGGCATTTGAAAGTGTCGCAATGTGCCGATATTAGTACTTGCTAGACTCCAAGGAACGAATTGTCGCGCAAAAGCCTCTGCTTCTTCTCTACACTCATGTAAGATAGGTTTGGCCAGACAATGACTAGGGTAATGACGCTGACAAAGACTGATCCGCCGTAGTCGATGCATCACGGAAGCGCTAAAGCGGGGCGGGCACCTGGGCAGTCCTGCTAGGTCGTAAGCAAGCAGCCACCACGTTTCCTTCCAAAAGTCGTGGAGACGTCTTGAGTTCATGCAAGCAGGGCATCAACTTCATGTGCACGTCCTCTGACGAAACTTGGCACGAAACGTAGCTTGGTATCTACGTGGCTGGCGTCTTACGCCTGAACCATCCTAAACTTCCGAAGCATACCTACCTAGGTAGGTACCATTCCGGAGTCCAGCATCCCTAAAATCCCAATAAAGTGGAGACCGGGGAAGTGAGTAACGTATTGCATGCCCTGTTCGATCCTTCATGTACCGTGTCGCTAATCGCTGCGCAGAGACACTGCATCGGATCTTACGTCCGTAAGGGTTCAGGCTTTCCACTACCAAGCTTCAACAGCATCTCAGTCATGTCGAGTCCATCATTGTCGAACCAGAACGGGTCTCAAGCTTCCCCACCAGTTGAAGCCGATAAGAGGACACAGCAGCCTGCACCGCGCGTTCGCCGCAGGAATCGACTCATTACTTCTTGTCTCGAATGTCGCCGGCGGAAGTTGAAGTGCGACAAAGGCCACCCATGTACACATTGCACCAAAAACACGCGACAATGCGTTTTCATTGCCTCCGGACTTGATGCAAATGCTCAGGCAAAGCTAGCCGAGGTTAAAGAGCAGATGGGTCGTTTGGAGAGGAGCCTTGAAGAAGATGTTGCGCGCAAGACAGAAATAAACTTGAGAAATACTGCAAGCTTTTCTAGGGTTGGTACACTCCCTGGTCAAGAACAGTCAAGCGACCAAGAAGACGACGAGGACACTAAGGATCTCCGGCCGACACATCTCGTTACTGAAGATGCAGCTTACTATGAGCCTGACGACGATGTCAACGACGACATGGTCGATCTGGGCTTTCGAATGGGCAGAGTTCGCATCACAGAACGCATTGGAGGACTTGTTCGTCCAAGATTGTCGGATGAGGTGAGTCTCCACGTGTTTAGCATGTCGGATCAAACTGACACCTTCCTCGTAGCTTGCTACAACGCTTAAAGAGTTACCAGATCGCGAAACTCCGTCTCTGTCTGCCATCGAGGAAGACGCCGTAAACTGGTTAGCACCCACACAAGACTATGTCGCTCCATCTTCAAACTTTATGTTGGCGTCCGGAATCGACCAAACCGCTCTTGAGTCCCATCTGCCTGCTCGGGTCGTGGTTGATAAACTACTCTCTCAGTATTGGGTCGCGGTGCATACCATAGCCCGGACCGTACACCGCCCTTCATTCGAGCGACAGTATCAGAACTTCTGGATCAGAGTCAACATGGGCATGGAGCCTCGCGCATCTTTCCAAGCAGTGCTCTTTGCGGCTTTGCTAAACTCAGTCGTTTCAATGACCGATGACATGGTGCAAGTCGAGTTTGGTGTTGAAAAGCAAACCATGATAGACAGCTTCAGGGAAGGGACGGAGGCAGCGCTTGCGCGAGCCAACTTCCTACGCACTACAAAACTGGAGACAATTCAGGCTTTCGTGATGTACCTCGTAAGTCTGCCGTCCTAAAGCGCGTACACGACAATTTACCCTAGTCGTGACCGTTGACTTCACCAGACTTTGCTAATAACTTCCTATAGATTCCGCTATGTCGCAACGAAGTATCTCGCGCCCACTCTGCACTAACTGGGTCACTTATTCGCTTGGCTGAATGTATGGGTTTGCACCGGGACCCGACGACCTACAGCTCCTCGCCGGTTGAGATCCAAGTACGGCGCCTCATATGGTACCAAATATGTTTCCTGGATCTACGTACTTGCGAAGCTGTTGGCCCACGTCCGCAAATCCGGCTCGACGACTATGACACTCGCTTTCCGCTGAACATTGACGATGTTGATCTCGACCGTGCTGAGCGTGGTGAGGGCGGGATAGACGTCAGTAAAGATCGCAATCACTTCACCGACATGACTATCAGCCTCATGCGATTTGAAGGATACGAGATGCATCGCTTCCTTTGGACCGAGCGTCCAAAATTGGATCGCAAACGCGCTGACGGGAAGAGCGAAGTCACAATCACTTCGCTTCTGTCGCGTGTTCAGTCATTCCAAGCGGCTATGGAAAAGAAGTATCTCCCCATGCTGTCCAAGACAGAGCTATTACACGTTCTAGCGTCGGAGCTATACGGCATCGTCTCGAACCGCTTGTATATTTCCATCTTACAGAAGTACATTACTTCTGCTCGCAGCCGAATGCCGGAGCGATTACGACAATTGACACTAAGCGCAGCGACCATGATTCTGGAACATGGCATGGCAATCGAGCAGCATCCAGTGCTATCCTCCTGGGCATGGATCGTCGGTGCTCTCCATCAACACCACTGCGCGCTTCTTCTCGTAAGCGAGATTTACGTAGCAAACCCGGAACCAGCAATGGAGCAGCGAATATGGAAATGTCTAGACTACTCGTTCAATCTGCCCACTGGACTATCCAACGTTGAGAAAACGAGAATGGTTTTGGAAGAGCTCGTCGGCAAGACGAAAGCCTACTCTGCCTTGAAAAGAGTTCGTGTTCCTGCCGACATGCCGCAAGCAGGCCTGGAGCCTCGACAACGCGTACAGAGGAAGGAGGGTGGACTTGATGGAAGCACGCAGTCGGAGCCGAGTACTTCTGGTCCACTTTCGCATTTACTGAACGGCAACGCAAACCTGCAAAATCTCGTACCGCCTTCGCCATCACCACCACGGACTTCTCGGGTTCAGTCCACGTTAGTACCCAGGCTCAACACGTTTCCTGGTGCTATGCCGACTGTAGACTGGGGTACCATCGACATGCCAGCGACAGTATCTGTTGCAACCTACGACGTCATTCCTGGGAATAGTCCAGGCAATCTGATGCCGACCACCGCACAGCAAGGTGAAAGTAGTAATAGTAGCCCGAACTCTACCATGTACGAGGGTGGAATGGCAGCTGGTTCTAACGGTAACACTGCGATGGACGCTATCAACGACATCGATTGGGTAAGTAACACTCTCGCCCCACCACACACTGGCATTGCTAACCATGATGTAGAATGATATCGAGGAGATGTTCGGTGATGCTGAGATGGGGGCGGGCAATATGCTTATCCCGCCTTTCGCATTTCCGTCTTTCTCAGCTTCGAATCTGCAGTGGCCGGCTTCGGGTCGAATGCAGTAACCTCATCTGGTACTATAAGCACCAATATCAACTCCGTTGTCGTATCACGCATTAGTCCATAAATCATTGGTGACAGCTCGTCATACCCGTTTCAGTGTTCAGTGGTGGTTTGCTGTTGCAGATAAGGGTTTAGTACGTTGTATTTAGCACCAACTATCTACTCTTTCACATACGACCACAAGCATTCCTCCATCCTTCCTTTCATTCCAATCGTAACTTCTCAGTCGCTTTTGATCCCACGAGCTGATATACTCAGCACCGGCCCGTGTTAGGGTCAGACCTACAATTAGACGTTGTTAGCTGTTTTCGTCCGTGCAAAGCTAACTGTGTGTATACAAAAACTTACCGGAAAATCCAGTCAGCAGTAACTTTCTCGCCGCCGGCTTGGCAGCCGTTAACCTCGTCGGTCAGTCGCTTAATGCAGTCTTCTTTGTTGAGGGTCAAGCCGCCTCGGCCTTGCCAACCCACAGCGAAATCAAACTTGATGCCCGCGGACGGGCAATTGGCGCAAGCGTACTTGGTGTCGCCCTGATTGAAATAGCCTGCGAGCCTACCGCTGTTACAAAGGTCCCTGATAGCACCCCTAGCCGCGTCTTTGCAGGCTTCAGTGGCCCATTTCTGGCCGCTGTCGGGAAAGCAGCGGGCTATAATGACGGTGGCCGAAGTCAAGATAACGAGGGGTATAGAGGTCTTCATTGTGAAAATCGTGATTGGAGAAGAGTCTGGATTGAATATTGTAGGGTGATGACTCGAGGCTTGACGGCGTTTGGAAGCTTGGCTCTTTTACGGGTCGATCGGTAACGACTACAACGAAAGTCGCTCTCTTTGGAAGTGACTGGCTAAAACGGTCTTGGAAATGTGTTCCGTGCAATTGCTATATAGACTAACCTTAAATTAGCACAGGGTGGACAAAGCGCAGAGTGACTCCACAATGTCGGAAAACTTGGTGTGTCATCTTGCAGGGAAGCGTCTTTCAGTGAGAGAAAATGATTCCATTGCATTGAATTCAAGATGCCTGTGATTTGTTTGATTACGGCGGTTGTTCCGTTACAAGTGGATGGGGATTACCTACTTAGTGAACTATCTAACTTAGGACGACTGATGATCCACTACTTCTAACCAGCTTCTCCAGAAGAAATGATTCTTTACAAAGGCCTTGTGCGCGAGTATTACATCAATCACAAGCACACCGCGCTCCCTGGATTCATCTGACAGTGCTGGCCCGGCTCTCCAACCTTACAAGTCCCACCGGACGGACAACTTTGTAGCGTCCACACTCCACAATCTGCTTTCACCTGTCCGCCGTTGAACGGACATGCCTCCCTAATCGCTTTGAATGGGTTGGTACAGGCATTCTGAACATCTGGCTGGGACTTCCCTTTCTCCGTATACAACAGGCTGCAAAGCTCTGGGGCGTTCGCGTCCATGGTGAACGTTGCGTCGTAACGATTGTTGTTTTTGGGATCGCCATTTCCCCCTGAGTCGGCCCCGACCTGCGTCCAATTCGGTTCAGTGCCGGCACAGAATGTGCTGATTCGATCATCAGTCATCACTATGGAGATGATTCGATCCGCATCGGTAGTCCCGTGGCTTGGGAAGCACTCTGGCGTTCCGACGTGAGGGTCGATAGGGGTTTGAGCGACTTTCGACGGTACTGGTGTGGGGGAGGGAGAAGATGATGCAGGAGCAGTGGGCGGGGGCGCGGTAGGGGCATCGGAAGAGGCTGAGGTGGTATCGGGAGAGGATTCCGATTTGGTATCGGGAGGGTCGTCTGGGAGTGGGCCGGAAGGTTCGATGCCCATGATCTGCTGGTAGTCAGGTAGTGGAGGGTCTCCAACGAGGGTCACCGTGGGCACAGGAGCGTCTGATGAAGACGAAGACGGAGATGACGATGTTGGAGTCGGACCATCAGTCGTATTTGGACCATCAGTCGTAGTCGGGCCATCAGTTGTAGTGACATCAGGGTTTCCACTTGACTGTTCAGGGTCACTATCGCTTCCAGGTGGTGTTGAAGGAGGTGTCGCTCCCGGTGGTAGAGGACCACCCCCGTTAGGCACTGTGTCCATTGTCAGCTTCGTTCGAGGCAAGTGTTTCAGCCATGCTTACCCCATATAATTCCACCAGCCCCGATGATTAGAGGAATGACAATGATTGCGCCACTAGAATCCGTTGTGGTTGTCGAGGCCGTCGTTGCTTTTGTTAAGGTCGCATATTCGGGAACAGTGGAGGGAACGAACTGTGTTGTTTAGTCAGAAGACGGATCAAACTGCTGCTCTCTGCAGTTGACTCACGGTTAAAGTCATTAGACTTCCAGCCGAATCCGTCTCTGTGAGCACAGTCGACGTTGAAGAAGGTGATGGGGTTGAAGATGGTGATGAAGCTGAAGATGGTGTTGGAGTTGAAGATGGTGTTGGAGTTGAAGATGGTGATGGGGTAGGAGACCCAGGGTCTTCTGGGCCTTGAATGCCATTCTCTGGAAAGACTATGTCGGCGATGGTGTAGATGAAGCCATTGAGTGACCAAACCCCGCCCCAATAGTTGTCGTTCTGGATGCATTGTTCGATGATGTTCGAGAAAGCTTCGTTGCAATTCTCAATGGGCTTGGTGGCGTCTTCTCGTGTAACATTGAAAAGCATCGATCGTGCATTGTAGGTAGCGATTTTGCTGTCCAGTGTGCTGTTCAGTGTATTGTTTAGTGGTGGGAATCCACCAGCACAGATGATGCCATTGGGGTCGTTCAGGGCACCAGAAAGAAAGCTGGCGATGTCTGCGCCTGAGGGGTCCCCTTCTTTGCGGGGCTGGTTCGAGTCGCAATCTGCTCCGTTGACGACGGAGATGTTTGAAACAAGGAAAGCACATATCAATATGGTTCGAAATGTCCACATAATAGAGACAGCGTTGGCGACGTAGTTTCCGTGCGACGACAGTTCAGTGGGTTTCTGGACAACCTCCAGTTAATTCATTAACATTACAACGCTAACTTAAGTACACTGTTATCGCATAAGATGTAATAGTAGCAGGTACAATGCGCTAACATAAAACAGCGATTTACTCCTTATCTATATTTATACCTGCAAGTCTAGCAGCCTCCTTTAACATCTCTCTACGCGTTCTATAGTTTATAATAACTTTCTTAAACCTTAACTCTTCTATATGTAGCTAGTATAAGTAGCACTCTAGTAGTTATTCTATACGTAATACTTTATAGCGCATTTACGCTTCTTCTAAAGAACTACTATAAGACTTAAAGCTAATAATTATATTTGCGTATTATAGATTAAGTTTTATTAATATTAGAAATTAGACTACTACAAGAATATAAGAGTAGATTACTTACTTAAAGTTACTATTTTAATCTTACTAGTCTATAAACTTCTTAATAATTCTAACTTTCTCTTTATTTAATAAAAGAGAGTAATATATTATAATCTCTATATTAGAATATACTTTTTAAAGAATATTATAGATAGTAAGTATAGTAAAAGTATTCTATATAGTAATAATACTCTTCTCTAAGTAATCTACTACTACGCCTAGAAATAACTAGAGATTCTTTTATTAGCTTACGTAAATCTCTTACTTGCGCGCTACGTTAGTAGTAAGTACTAAGTTAATTATTATATAGAGAGTAACTATTTTAGAGTCTTAGTTATAGCTATTATAAACTTTTTTATAAAGAGTATTCTAGGCTAAAGAAGTAGTAAGGTATACTTAATAGTCTATTATACTATTTATATTTACCTAAGTTAGACTTCTACTCTAACTCTTAAACTTAGATATTATCTTATATAATAATAAAAGACTAGCTATTATCTAGATAGTGTAACTTTGCTTAATAAGCTTGCGTTTAACTATTATAATCTTAGTAGATTTATTTCTATTTCTCTTAACTATACTCTAGAATAGGCTAATAAGTTACTTATTATATTTCTTAAGAAAGTTAGATAGATATATAACTCTTTTAACAATATTATATATTATAGGTAGTAGAACTAGAAGTATATTAAAGAGTTATTACTTAGAGATTTAGGTATTTTGCCTTCTGCGTATTATAATATCTACTAGAATCTTACTAATATTAGAGTCTATCTCTACCTTAGCCTATTAATCTAAGCTCTTAGCTAGTGTAGTGTAGATTAGTTTTACTATAGTAATATTATATTTCTTAATTCTATTATACTTTATACGCGTCTAGTCTAATTTAAATGTATTATTCTTAGCTACTTATATATCTTAGATAGTAGTAACTAGCTTTTAGATAATAGTATAATAAGGTATAAAGTGCTTAACTTTAGAGTATATTATACTACTTATAAAGATAAACTTAGTTAGCTAATTCTCTAGTGTAACTTAGCTATTATTGTTAAAGTTATCTAGGTTAAGAGATCTAGCTAGTAATACTAAGAGTAGTAATATTTTTATAAAGATTAATAAATCTCTACTAGCCTAGTAAGTTTTGTTAACTAAGATAACCTAGAAATATAGTAGCTACTTAGTTGCTTTTCTATTCTTATCTATATAGCCTAGTAGTTAGAGAACGTAGTTAATAAGTCTATTCTTTCTAGAGATTAGAATATAATTATAGATTATCTTTGCGTAGTAGCTATCTTAGTTATATACTAAATTAGTAACTTCTATAGTACTATTATATAAACTTCTAGCGCGTTAGCTATTATTATTAAGTATAGTAGTTTTGCCTCTAAAACTCTTTTCTAATCTATAGTAAATAATTAGAAGAAGTGTAAAAAAAGTAGTCTTAGAACAAAATATACTTAGCTCTTTTATCTAATCTCTAATAGTAGACTTAACTATATAGATAATAAGCAAGAGCCTATTAGTAGCCTTCTATCTACTTATTAGAGATTCTAGCTAGCACTTATATATAATTAGCTAGTAGTTTTATAAAGAATACTTTATACTAGGTAGCGTATTAATTAAGTAATAGCTAGAGGCTTTACGCGTTAGGTCTCTGCGCTAGTTATTAATAAACTTATCTATTAAGTGTATAATATTATGTATCTAGATAATAGCTACTCTCTCTTTAGTCTTACTAAGCTCTTATTTATTTGTAAGCTAATGCGTAGATAAATTCTTAAACTTTTCTATACTCTATACTATCTATATAAGCTAGTAGCACTATAGTATCTACTAGATCTATTATATCTAGACTAACTTAGACTTAAACTACCTAACTAGAGAAAGACTAAATACTACTTACGCTTAATTATATTCTTCTTTAGTAAAATAAGTATAGGTAGTTTCTATATTCTCTATAGAAGTTAGAGAAGATAGAAGTAGAACTCTATCTTTATTATTGCTATTAAATATTTAGTTTAGAAAGCTAGTAGGTTTATTATTAAACTTATAGTTATTAAAGATATTAGAAGAGATAGTTTAGGTAGATAGAGCTTAGTCTATAGGTTTAGAAGTATTAGTAGTATCTTCTACTAGAGCCTTAATAGAATCTAAAGCTTTAATTATATCTACTCTTAAAACTAACTTTATCTTAAATATTATATTATTTCTTGTAAATGCCTAGATTAGACCTATTAATACGTAATTAATATTATTATATAGCATGTTAATAATTTCTCTATATAGTAATAATAAGATAAGAAAATATATTCTTAGATTCTAACTAACGTCTAGATTAACTAACTAGTCTATAATATTAGCTAATTAAATATTACTATCTAATAGTAAAATTATATATAGTAAGGCTATAGTAGAGAAGTATATACTTAAGAGAGAGCTATTACTATTCTATAAAGCGTCTCTACTTACTATAAGACTAATTATATTTATTTTAATCTTGTTTTTATAGCCTACAAACTTAGAGTAGTTTAGTATTCTAACTAGAGCTAGTTATATAATATACTAAGAGAATAGATAACACTTAGTAGATAGAGCTAGCTAAATATATATGTTAGGTATAGTAGATATTACTATACTAATTAGTGTAGTAGAATAGGTAGGTAAAGGTAGTTAGAAACATATATTAAGCTTGCTAGATAGAGCTAAGTAGACGCCTAGGTTAGATATAGTTAATAGAGCTAAATTAGAAGATATATTACTTTATATATATAGAGTAATTACTATAATCTTAGATATAATAGTTAGTGTCTTATTTATTTTTAGCTTCTTTAAGTATAATTAACTATTAAGAGTATTAATGCTGTAGGTTACTTTCTTGCGCTATTACTTCTTATTACTAGATTACTTATCTACTTTTATTAGTAGGTAAGATAATTAAGTTAATCTCTTAAGCACGTCTTAGTAGTATTAATAAATATATTACTTAACTACTTTTTCTATAGTTTTATAGTCTAGTAAAGCGCTAGACGCTTTCTATATAGTCTAAATATACTTTACTATAACTAAGTTAATATTTTAGTATAGAATAGATTATATAGCTAAATCTTTTATTATTACTTTCTAGAAGCCTAGTCTCTATAGCTAGAGTACTACGTTATTAATATCTTACTTAATCTAATTATCTTTATTAGTAATAAGTCTAAGTTCTTATAACTTATTTAGTATAACCTTTACACTATCTTTAGTAACTTAGACTATACTTAGTATATTGCCTAGCTTAGTTTATCTTTTACTAATCTGCAAAAGGTAAGGTGTTGCTAGATCTAGCTAAACTAGAATACGTGCTAGTTACTTAATAAAGTTATTGCTAGTAATACTTATAGTAATATTAGTAGTAACGTAGAGCGCTTTTATATTTACTAAGTCTACTATAATAAATAGAAAGTAATACTACTATAGCTTTAGGTCTAGCGTAGCGTTATGTTAAGATTATTATAGATATTATTAGTAGTATAGTTACGTTTATAGGTATCTTAATTAGAGACTAGTAAGACGCTATAGATAGAATATACATTACTTAGAGTTTCTCTATTACTAATTACTAATAGTAAAAGCTTTTAACCTTTATAACTATATATATAAGTGTATAGTGCGCAAGACCTTATACTACTTAGAAGTAATTAGATAATTATATAGTATAATAATAAGATGCTATAGCGCCTATAATATAATATATATTAATATAATTATTATTTATTAGATTTACAGCTTATATAGTACTTATAGAGTATAACGTTTATCTATAAGTATAAAGTAGTAGTAAGTGTAAGTTAATAAAAGAGTATATAGATAGTGTTTAAACGTATATAGTATTTATAGTAGTTATAAGGTAATATAAAAAGATAGATAGAAGTATTAGTAAAGGTAAATATATAATAAAAGAATAGTTTATTTATAAACTAAGATACTAGTAAGAGAAGACTTAGAAGAGATTAAGTAGACGTAGATATTTACTAGAATATTTTATAAAAGTAGCTATATTAACTTTAATATTTAATATAGCATTAGCTATAGAGAAAGGTTTTAATATGTATAAGTAGAACGTAAAAATAAGTAAGCTACTAGAATATATTACCTATATACTAATACAGAAATATTATATTCTTCTAACACTATCTAGACGCGTAGGTATAATACTATAGTGCGCTAGTAAATAGCGCTAGTAAATAGCGTAACCTTAGAACTTTATATAGTTATAGGCTCTAATTATATATCTCTAAACTCTATTATATATAAGTTAGAGTTAGGTAGTATCTTCTTACTATAGTATAGACACCTAACAAAGTTAACTAACTTTAATACTAGTCTCTATATCTACGTTACTCTCTACGCGCTTTAAGATCTAAGTTATCTATCTACTATATCTATAAACGCTCTACTACCTCTAGAGTAACCTATTATATATAGTATTAAGAATAGAGCTAGTATTAATAATATATTACTAATTATTAGCTAAGATACTATATAGAATAGATAGAGCATTACTCTAAAGCTACGTTTTACTAAGCTAATCTGCAGCCTTACTACTCTCTTATAACCTAATAGCTCTAGATCTATTTATAACTAGCTATAGATATCTCTAGTCTTCTATAAGCTCTAAGAAGAAAATATTATAATACTATATCTAGGCTAGTTTTAGTAGGTAAGGCTCTATAATAGTAGTACTCTTCTTATAGCGCTAGTTAATAAGTACTAGTTTAATATAATAAGCTTTATATTAAAGATTATACTACACTAGCTTCTAGTTAAGTCTAAATAGCTTACGTAAGTTCTTTAAGTGTACATAAAAGTTATCTAACTACTTTACTCTACCTATATACTAAAAGCTAGCGCTCTAGCTAATATACTAAATAATCTAACTTAGAATATATACTAGTTCTTTACGTAAATAATACCTCTAGAATCTATTAAAAACGCTATTGCACTGCCTCTATTAGATAATAACTAGATTCTAGTAGAAGGCTACTTTCTTATCTACCTAGAAGATATTAAGAGCCTAGGTATAAGTATTCTAGTTACTAAAGTTATAGATAATATTAGTATCTAAAATACTATAGTATTAGCTTAAGAGGCTACTATACTATAGAATATTATAGTTAGTCTACTTAAATTAATAGATAAGGCGTAGAAGACTTACGTTATACTATTACTAATCTAGTAATATTATATTATAAATTATATAGCTATAAGTATCTCTTCTAGATAGCTAGAATCTAAGAAAGGCGCGCACTATAAGAAGAATAATCTATTAGGTACTAGATATAACTTTAATAAAGGTATTTTAATCTACTATCTATATAAGCTAGATCTGCTAGACTATATTTATACGCCTATTCTAGACTTAACACTTATCTTATACGCTAGTTATAATAATATATACGCCTATCTAGATACCTTACCTATTATCTTTACTTAGTCTACCTTAGAACGTATATATATTACTATTCTAGATTCTATAAAGAAGCGTTACTCTAGACTAGCTTATAGCATACTTATTATAAAGAATAGATATAAACTCTAGAGCTATAAGAATTAAGCTCTACTTACGTAGAACTACTAACTTATAATATTTACTACGCTTATAGATCTTCTAGCTATATATAATCTTAATATAGAACTTCTAGTTATTAATAAAACTACTAGTAAACTAGTTACAAAGAAAGAGTTTAAGAAGAAAGTTACTATATAGTATATTATTAATATTTCTAAGCTATAACTAGATAACCTAAACGCTACTTAGATAGAGAAATCTATATAAGTGCTGTTTATTAACTATAAAGACTAGAAGAATATTAGTAAGTTTACTCTATACTTTCTAGTTGCCTAGTACTAATAATATTATCTATAGTTGTATATCTAATAGAAATATTATAGTAGGTTTCTTAGGCTAGTATTAGTAAAGGTTACTAATACTCTATTAAGGCTATATCTAACTAATAAGAATAGTAAGAATATAGTTATTTTTATAATAGAGAAGTTAGGCCTATTCTAAGAGTTAGCGTATATACTTTTAATTAATAATAGGCGTGCTAAGTTAATTAACTTATAGACTAATATTAAAAATTACTTTCTATCTTTCTTAAATTTAGAGTTCTGTAATAAGCGTATTATATATCTAACTAAAAATATTAACGTATCTACTCTAGCTGTAAATTAGCTTAATAACTATATTTATAATTTAGTATAGTCTTAGATATAGAATAAGTAAGGTGTAATTAAGTATATTCTCTACTTAGTATAAGTAATAATAACCTTTCTAGAGATAGTACTATATATTAATATAACTACTTTTAATAGTTAGTGCATAGTAGTGTAATAGTCTTAGGCTTTGCCTAAGCCTAAGCTAGAATAGAGAAGGTATAGATAAGGTCTAGACTTGCTATATAAACCTCTAGATTCTATACGTAGCTTCTTAAGTTCTAAGCCTTATAATATTTTATTAATACTTAGTATATTCTAACTCTAAGGCTAGTTTATAACATTTATAAGGCTTTTTCTTTACGCACTATATATAAGTTTAGAGATAGACTAGCTAGGCTTAAGAAATAAAAATAGCTAAAGACGCAACTCTATAAGTAATTCTAAACTAACTATAATAACTAACCTAAGACTGCGTAGAAGACTACGCCTTATTCTAGACGCTCTAAGTCTAAAATAAACACTTTACCTAACGCTTTAAGGCCTTAAGTACGTAGTTTAATACTACGTCTCTCTTTAGTAATACTTTATAAAAGAGAAACGCTGCTTCTACTATAGAGGTGCTTATTAGTAGTTTTAGCGCTAGTGCAGACTTTCTATTTTCTTCTTCTCTTCTACCTATATGCGTAGATAAGCGTAGGCCTCTTTAGATAGAGGAGCGCTTTAGAGGTAATAAAGTATACTTCTAAGCCTAGAAGGTAATAATTAAGTATAAGCTAGCGATAGACTAAGAGTTTCTAGAGAATAGAAAGTTGTAGTTTATATTTATTAACGCTAAACTATTATCTATAGTCTAGTAGTAAGTTACTCTATACTTTAAGATAAGTAGGTATAGTACTTAGAATTTGCTAGAGTTTCTTAACTACTTATTATTCTACTATAGTAACGTTTATAGTAAGAAGCAAGCTCTAGTGCATCTAGACTACCTACGCTAAAGAAAGCGTTAGTTCTTTATAGAATTCTTTATTACCTTTAGCTAGACTCTAGCGTAGGTAGGTAGGCTCTACTAGGCTAATAAGTATAAGCTAGGCTAGCTTTACAACGCCTTAAATAATTATATAAGAGAGGTCTTTATAAACTAGAGCGTATTATATACTAACTATAACGCTATAGTTTTTGCGTATAAGGCTATTATAGTTAACCTTAAGATAGTAAAGATAAAGTCTACCTAAAGGTTTTAGCTCTATTACTCTATACTTATAGCGCCTTAGAGATAGAACTATAATAGTAACATTTATATAGTAAACGTAAAGGTAGTAAGTACTACGTTTAGAGACTCTTATAGAGGTCTAGCTTCTAACTAGAAGAACTAGATTTTTATAGATATATTTAGTAAGCGTAAGGTAGTAGGTATCTATACGTAGTATAGGCGCGTAGGCTACTATATAAGAGTATACCTAAACGCAGCTATAATACGCTCTATTATAATATAATTAGTTAGTTTAGATAAAAAGAGAGTACGTTTAGAAAACTAACTACTCTTAGAAAGAGTCTAGCTTAGAGGTAGACTATAGTTATATTAGTAGAGAAGTTACTAACACGTAGCCTTAATACTTACTTAGTTAGTATTAGCTAGTCTATAAATAAGAGCTTATTTTTAGTATTTTTATTTCTAAAGAGCGCTAAGTAGGTGTAGGTGTTAGTTAACTTAGAGTATAAATATTTCTATGTAATTAATAAAGTAGTTACTAGAAAGGTAAGTACTTAATTTCTTAAATTAACTCTATAGTTACTACGCTAAGTAGCAGGTCTCTTATAGAACTCTATTATCTTATAGTTAGCTATAGTAGAGTGTAATATTAATAGTTAGCTAACTTGCTTTATTACCTATATAGTTCTAAACTTATATTATAATATTATTCTAGGTAAGCTATAGATGCGCTAGAAGAGCGTTATTCTTAACATTCTATAGAGCCTTCTTACTATAGGTTACGCTAGAGAGATAGTAGTGTATAAGTGTAATTAGGCTCTAGAGTAGCTAGAGATTATAATAATTAGTATTAAGAAGGTAGCTAAGGTAGTAGGTTATAGAGCGCGCATTTCTAGGTATAAAGGCGTAGTTCTTATTATAAGTATCTATGCTCTTACTTATACTCTACATTAGTTCTACCTCTTATTAGAAGGTATTTAACTCTTTATAGAGCCTAAGCTAAGTAAATTACTATCTAAGTTAGCTATATTTTACAACCTCTTTAATAAAAATAAGGCTAGTAGACTACTCTCTTACTAGAGCTACTTTAATTATTATATTAACTTATCTATAAACGCGTATAGCTGCAAGTAGAACGCGCTATAGAGCTTCTTATATCTAATATTGCGTAATTAGCTACTAGAGCTACGCGCGCAGCTTATAGACCTACTTAATAAGAAGTAGATCTAGACTAGCTTCTTCTCTACTAAGTTACTAGTTCTTCTAGTAAAGAAGGCCTCTAGAGGTTAGCACCTCTACGTTAACTACTATAGCCTTAATAAAATTATAGTTATAAATTACTATCTACTACTCTTAATTAAAGAAACGCTGCGTATACTTTTAGAGGCTTATTAGTTTACTAAGATTAACGTTTATACTACGTTCTATAAGCTACGTATAGCTAATAGTAATAAAGTAAAAATAGTATTCTATACCTAATTTAGATTGTTTAAGTAGCTTATCTACTCTTTTAGTCTAACTAGTGTACCTACGTTCTTCTAGTAGTATATTAATAGTGCGCTAAAGAAAACACTAGGTAATTTTGCAACAGCGTACCTTAATAACGTTCTAATCTACTCTAGAGAAAGTAGAGCTAACTACTTTACTAAGGTAAAACAGGTTCTAACTCTACTGCGTAATATCTAACTTAACCTAGACCTTAAGAAAAGCGTATTTATAGTAAGAGAAGTCTACTATCTTAGTTATATTATTAAGGTAGAGCGCGCTATACGTCTAGACCTAGATAAGCTCTAGGTAGTCTAGAACTAGCAAGCGTCTATAATAGTAATAGGTATACGCAGTTTTCTTAGGTTTATAAACTTTTATTATAACTTTATCTCTAACTTCTCTAAGGTAGCTACTTCTCTCTACTAACTTATAGAAAAAGCTACCTAGTTTAAATAGAGACTAGAGAAGAATTAGGCTTTCTAAACGTTAAAGTCTACATTTATTATAGGCTCTATTCTTTATTAGTAGAACCTCTCTTACTAAATAATTATTAAAACAGACTACTTAGGCGTTACTTTAGAAGAATATCTTTTGTAGTATATTAGAGGCATTCTATACCTAGTTACTTACTATTTAGTAGCTCTTATAAGTAAGAAGTATAACTATACTATTTATAATAAGAAGTTACTTACTATAGTGCGCTGCCTTAAGGTATAGGTAGCTAAGCTTACTAGCGTGCACAAGCCTTTTAAAGTTCTTACTAACTATAAGAATCTAGAGTACTTTACTAGTATATAAGACTTTAGCAAGTAATAGTATTACTAGATAGAGTATCTCTCTAAATTCTAGTATATATTACGTTATTAGTCTAGGCGTCTTATAGCGCGCTTTAATGTATTAAGCTACTATAAGTAAGACTACGTAGAGAATTTCTGCTAGTTAACGCGCGTTATAATACCTATCTAAATCTTAGTAGGTATAGCCTAAGTCTAGGTAGAGAATATACTTCTACTAAGCTTTTTAGTATTTCTTAACCTCTATATGCAGAGCTTATAAAACGCTGCACTAGTAGAGAATTCTAGCTATATTAAAAGGTAGAGAGTAGTCTATCTAAGTATAAGAGCTTTTCTACCTAAGGCTAATATAACTTAGTAAATTAGAGACTACGCTATTAGCGTATATAGTATACTACTTTAGAGAGGCGTTTTATAGCTACTAAATTAGAAGCTACTTACTATAATAGTAATCTAGAGAGCCTATAAGTTAGGTCTAGTAAAGTATCTAGAGAAGAACGTTACTTTCTACTATATACGCTAAAACTATTACTAGAATAGTATATTAAGTAATATTGCGCATTATATTAGAAATTACTACTACTATGCTATCTACTTTTCTTAGAAGAAGCGCTAAGAGCTATTACAGCCTATTCTAGTAGTAGATAAGTACTAGTAGTAGATCTTAATAGACTTTATAATAGAACTACTAGCCTATAATAAAACTTTACTATAGTATCTTTTAGTTATTATAGATTACTTATTAAAATTTATCTAGTTAGAAGTAGTTTCTTCTATAGCCTTAGACTATATTGCGTAGGTATTCTATAACTACTAGTAGCGTTTCTATAGTTTTCTCTTAGCTTTTATTATAGACTATAGCTCTAACTAGTTAGAGGCTTTCTAGACTACCTTATGTAAGCTTATAAAGGTAGACTAGCTACTCTTAATATTACACTACTTCTAGACTAATAAAGGTATAAAGCGTATAAACTAGAAGGTATAAGTAGTACTATATATAATAGTAAACTTTAAATAGACTAACTAGTTTAATTACCTTCTAGCGTATTAACTTACCTTAAATAACTATAACTTAAGCGTTATAGAGGTTAGTCTAAACCTACTACTTAATAGATATATAGTAGAGACGCTATAGTAAGTTCTACTTTAGAAGAGGTCTACGTATACTTCTAAGAGCTACACTGTCTAGTTTATAGAGTACCTAAAGTCTAGACTTAATCTAGCCTAAGCTATAATTATTTTTACCTAGTAGTAGTAATAGAAGACTATAAACTAGTTGCGCTACTCTATAGAGTAATTCTAGATTAGTAATAAAGTATAGTTCTCTATACGTAATATTAAGACAAACTAGCCTAGTAAGAAATTAGACTAGCTCTAAGCAAAGTATACTATAATAGTAGTGCTATCTCTCTTTATAGTTATCTTAGACCTACTTAAAAATCTATATAAGACTATCTATATAGATCTAGTAGAGTAAGTAGTAGTAGATCTCTTACTAAGCTAGCTGCTAATAAACGTATAACTAGAGTCTATAGTAGACCTATATAAGAATAATAAGAATTTGCGTAAATAGATAGTAGAGAAAGTTTTATAGGTAAAAAACGCTTCTAGTTAGAGCTAGTAAAAGGTCTTAGTAAAGTAGGCTAGCTATATTACGCTAATATAGATTAACTTACTTAAACTCTCTAAGACTAAGGCGCTAGATTATTTTAAAGCTAAATATAGAAACGCGCGTTTTTATAATAGACTAGTGCGTTATAATAAGAAAAGAAAAGGTATATAATAAATTTAGCCTTAGGCCTATAATAAAGAAGTTAATTTAATAGCTTTTAGTCTACGCTATCTAGTGTACACTATAAATCTTAAGAATAGTAACTCTATAAGCACTATATAGACCTAGACTAGAGGTATATAGAGTCTACTTAGTTATTCTCTATTTTATAATAGATCTACTTATTAGAAAGACTACTACTTATATTAAACTACTTATTAGGCTCTAGAATCTTCTTCTTAATCTTAGAAAATTTCTACTCTAGCTACTATTGCAGGTTCTTCTTAGGCAGAATTAGATTTTTCTTAAGTAGAGAAGGCTTCTTCTTAGATAGAAGTAGCTTCTAGATATAGCTAAAGCTCTAGAAAGGTAGCTCTAGAATAAGTTAGTCTTTAATATAGTAGTATGTAGAATAGTTATTATATAGTAGTAGAGAGGTCTCTTACTTAATAGAGCCTTAGCGTAGAGTGTTACTACTAGAAGTTAATAATAGTAGAATCTAGAAAAGGTAAGCCTCTAATTTAGCTTTAGACTTAGAGTTAGACGTAGGCTAGCTAGATAATATTAAGATATAGCGCTAGAGTTAGTTAGAGGTAGAAGAGTTAGTAGATAGAGTAGAGTCTAGAGCTAGTCTAGAGTTACTAGGCTACTTAGCAAAATTCTCTATTAGCTTATTCTAGTTCTACTTAATATTTTTATAGGCTTTAGTACTATAGTAGACTATATCTATATAAGGCGCTAGAGAATTCTGCGTAGAGATAGGTACTAGAGTACTACGCCTAGAAGTGCTGCGCTACTTATATATAGTAGAGAAAGCTTACGCGCTTAAGTTTAGAAAAGAAATAGCGCTAGGCTAGATATTAACGTAATAGTAACTATAGTAGGTAGTATTTCTAGTAGTTTAAGAGTAGTTATAAGAGAGGTTAGTATAGTAGTTAGCGTAGCGCGTAGAGACTCTATACTTCTTATTATCTAAGTTATATTTATTCTTAGGCTAGTTATTAATCTAGTAGGCTTAGTAGTAGAAACTAGAGCTGCTTAGAGGTAGATAGTCTACTTAGTAGCAGTGCTTTAAGAGCGTGCTAGATAGAAGTTAGTCTTAACAAAAGTTAATATATAGATAGTGTAGAGAAAGTTAGAGCTTATACTATAATCTTACTAAATATATTCTTCTACTACTAAAACTAACTACTAATAACGTTTAGAGCGCTACTAACAAAACGTGTAAGATTATTTAAATTATTTAAGCTATAACTAGATACTATAGAAATAACTATATTTCTCTAAGAAGAATTAAATAGAGATATCTAGTTATTAGATAGGCGTAAAGCCTTGTACTAGCGTTAAGTAAAGAGTTTATAAGAAGTAGCTAAACTAGAGCCTTACTTAGCTATAGCAAGAGTTAATTTAAAGTAGTAGTAGAGAACGTAAAAGTATAGCGTAAACTTTAGTATAGTTTTAGTTATAGGCTATATAGTGCTGTACGTCTCTAGATTTATAATATAGGCGTTTCTGCGTCTAGTACTCTACTTAACGTAGTAGTTCTAATTATAGAATACATAGCGCAGCTTAGAGTTAATAGAGAACTTAAGTATATATAAAGCGCACTTTACCTTATAATAGCTATAGAAAGAATACAAAGAGCCTAGAAGAAGTTAGCTTATAGTCTAGACTCTTAAGAGAACCTAAATAGAATAAACTAGCACTAGGCTTGCACTTATACTTTCTAAACTAGAAGAGTAGCGTAATATATAGAATATATAGATAATTCTTAGAGTTAGCTTTAGTAAAGTTAGAGTTATTAAAGTTACTCTTAACTTTGTACTAGTCTATGCAGCGCTACTTACTCTATTATATATTAGTTAGAGTATAGTCTAAACTTAATTAGAGCTCTTACTTTAGAGTTATAAAAGAAGCTATATCTAGAGAGACTAGTTAGCTTTCTTAGATCTTAGCCGCTAGAGGCGCTAGTAGTAGTAACACTAGTGCTACTATTTTGCGCGTTAGAGAAACTAGCTAAAGTAAATAGTACTAGAGCTATAAGCTAGATAAGAATAATATAGAACTTTATAATAAGAGGTATAGACGTAGTCTAGAACTAATAGGTTTTTAAAAAAGGTAGGTGTAGAAGTTATAAAGTAAAGAATTTAAGGTAGGTTAGAATAAAGGTAAGTTGCGTTAGAGTGTAAGTAAGGCCTTAGATAAAAGCTATATTATAATTACAAAAAATTATAATATAACTCTAGTTTAGATATAGTTTAAAGTTGTTGTAACTTTATACGTAGGTGTAGTAGAGGTTATATAGGTAAAATTTTTATATAGTCTAAAAACTTTATACGCGTAGACCTACCTCTACGTATTATCTATTAAACCTATAACCTTAGTGTAAGAGTATTCTCTATAATACTACGCTACTTTTCTAACTAATATAATAAAGGTAAGTTTAGAGGTATATAATAGTCTTAGGCTTTACCTAAGCCTAGGCTAGAATAGAGAAGATATAGGTAAGGTCTAGACTTACTATATAAATCTTTAGATTCTGTACGTAGCCTCTTAAGTTCTAAGCCTTATAATATTCTATTAACACTTAGTATATTCTAACTCTAAGGCTAGTCTATAATAAGTAGATAACTCTAATACTACCTTGCCTATAGATATTATTAGCTATAATATTAATATAGGCTTAGATAATATATAAATATATAAGTTCTATTCTAGATAGAGAATATATTCTTAGTTCTTCTAGCTTCTTAAAGAGTTAGCGTAGATAGTATAGCTTTAATACGTAATGCTCTACTTAGCTACTTACTAAGACAGAATATTAGCTTATAATATATATTATATAGCTATATTAGTAGTTATAAGAGAAGAGTTTTTAGTAGCTATTATTACTAATATTCTATAAAAGGCTTAAGAGTTAAGTAGCTATTTAGTAAAATAGCTACTTATATACTATAGTAAAGAGAAGGCTACGTCTCTCTTTAACTAAGCTATTAAGAATAATCTAGTTATTAGTTTTAATAGTTCTAGTTAGAGTACTATAGCTTACCTACTTATAATTATAACTACTATACTAGCTGTTGTCTCTCTTAATATAGACCTATTAATCTTTTATAAATATATCTTTTATAAACCTATATATAAGCTAGAAAATAAGATAAAGTTAGTAATAAAGATAATATTATCTAGTAAGAGTTACTATATTTTCTTTTAGTCTTCTAATAAGAGTTAGGTTATAGAGAAAGCTATTAGACTTAGTAAAAAGAAATAGGTACTAAATATATTATTTAGAGTAAGATAGAGTACTATCTAAAATATACTACTACTAGCGAAGAGCTTATATACAAAGCTAGGTTAGAAGAGAATATTTTAGCTTATAAGTATATAACTAGAAATAGTTTTAATCTAGTAATTATATACCTTTAATTTACTTACTATATATTTATTATTATATATTATAATAAATATAAGTTTACCTTTAAATTTTTTCTATCTTACTAACTTATTATAACTCTCTATTCTCTTAAATAGACCTAAGTTAATAGATATAGAACTATAGTAATAATATACCTTAAGCTTCTAAGTAGTTTATATTTTCTTTTATATTCTTCTCTATCTCTATATTATTAATAGAATATATATAGTAGTGTATAGATATCTATATTATTAGATATATAGTTATAACTATCTACTTTACCTCTAAGATCTTAAGTAAAGAGAATATATAATTTACGCTTCTAGTGTTAGTTAGCTCTCTATACGCGTATAGTAGTAAACTCTAACTTACTTCTAGTAACTTACTATAAGCTAGCGCTTTATTAGTAGATACTATTCTTATAGTTTATATTAAATACGTTAAGTTACTTAGCTTAGACTAAGTAGTCTAATCTATCTCTAGAGTTATACAAAGCGCTTTTTAAGCAGCGTAGAATACTCTTTATATACTACGTTAAAGGTAGTTTAGCTAGAGATTATTAGTATAGTCTCTATATAGAGAAGACTCTAGTAGATTTAGCGTAGGTAGCATTTAACTTATCTAAGATTCTTCTAGATCTAAACTAGTCTTTTCTATTAGTAGAGGCTATTAGTAGAATATAGAAATATAGAGCTTCTAATCTTCTAGTAGTGTTCTATTAATATATTGTATAATATAGTTAAGAGTAGATAGAATAGTAGGTAAAAAGAGCGCTAGTAGCTAATAGTAATCTTTTACGTAGATAGGCGCTATATCTTATAAAGAGTTAGAACTTATATTAATAAGCGTATATAGCAACCTCTTAAGAGAAGCTAATTATAGTTATAATAATAATAGAATCTATTAATAAGGTAGCTAGGCTAATATAGAAATCTATCTAAGCTAGTCTTTTATTAGACTAGATTATATAGATTTATAGAGATTTATAATAATTAGCTTTTATTAGCTAAAGTATATAGAATTATACTATAAGCTTTATCTAATACTACTATAGCTACTACGTTTAGTGCGTAGACTTCTATTGCATAGAGCTTATATAGACGTTATTCTAGACTATATACTTTACTATCTCTTTATTATTTACTTACTATAGTAGTGTAGTTAAGTTAGTTATCTAGTAGTAACTTACCTTAGGTATATTATTGCATAGAATTTTTGCTTAGCTTATTAAACTTACTTAGATATACTAAGGTCTTAGTAACTCTTTCTAACTCTACTTTTTAGCTAATAGATTACTACTATAGAATTTAGGTAATTACGCGCTGCGTAGTAAAATAGATATAGTTTTCTATTTATTCTATATAATAGTAGTATTAAAATACTACTCTCTAAGTTATAATAGATAAGTGTAGAATTCTCTACTATCTATCTAGCTACTTTATCTAATATTATCTCTATTACGCATCTATAGCTTTGTTAATTAAAGCTTCTAGGCGTCTTTATATAGTCTAAGTATTTTTAGTAAGATAGACTACGCGCTAAATAAATAACCTAATACTCTAATCTATCTTATAAAAAATTCTAATTTCTATATTAAGCGCCTTAAAGAAGATATTAGCTGTCTCTAGCTTACTAAGCGCTGTAATATCTTAGATAGTGCGCGCGTTTACCTAGAAAGAGATTACTAGAGCTTAGATAGTAGATAGTGTAGTATAAGAGTTAGTTATAGTAGGCCTAAGTCTAAGAGAACTTATAATAACTAGAGTAATCTTAAAGTTTAGTTATTTACCTATACTATTATATAATACGTACGTTTGTAATCTCTCTTTATAACGCTCTACTTAGAACGTATAACTTCTAAAGTCTAGATTTACTATAGCTTAAGATATTTATATAACTAATAGTCTAGTTATATCTAGCTTAAAAAGCTAAGTTAGTATTAGTTAAGGCATATCTAGACTTAGAACTAGAATTATTATAGCTAAGCCTTAGTAGCCTCTTACGTTCTAGGTATCTAGGCTAATAGTAAATTAAATATATAATATAACAAAGATTAATTAACTATATACTAATAATATATAGAACTTAGCTTACTACGTGCTATAAGCTAGTTATACTAAACTAGATTCTTTCTAGTATAAAGGTAGAACACTAGATAGTATATCTATAAAGAAGATATTATATAGCAAAGAGAATTTTGTATAAGAGTTTAATCTTATACCTAGTAATTTCTATTATCTTCTTAATATACTCTAACTATATCTACTATATAATAGTCTATATAAGAAAGATAAGATAATACTAAAAGTAAAATAGAATTTATATAAGGTTTATACTATTCTATATAAAGATCTACTCTTATAGAGTTCTACTAATTCTAACTTTCTAATTCTAAAGTATTAGAAGACTAAGATAATCTACAAGTTTATCTAAGCTACGTTAGTGTTAATTAAGAAAAATACTAATTATATTAATAAAGAAGAGTCTAACTTCTTAAAAGATTTTAATAACTTTAAATAGAAGTAGAGTTCTAATAAGTATTATAAAACCTTTAAGAGTTAGTTCTAGTATTAGTATCTAAAGATAGAAGTTCTACTCTATCTAAAAAGCAAAGCCTTAAAAAACCTACTTAATATTATTAATATATATAGAATACTCTATATAATAGACTTTTTTAAAATTATTAGTAAAGAGTTCTAGTAGCCTTATTTGTATAAAGACGTTCTTATAGATAGAGTAAAATATAATCTACTAATAAAGGCTATAAAGAAGTAGTAGATATAGATAAGTAAATAGTCTATAGAAAAATTTAAGATATAATACCTAGACTCTTATAAAGAAGATAAGTAGTAGCCTATAAATAATAATAGTACTTTAGGTATAGCGCTACTACTTTTAAGAGAAAAGAAAAATAACACTATTAAGATATTTATTTTAACTATAAATAGTAAGCTAAAGTTAAAAACTAAGAAGCCTTGCTAGAGTTTACTATTATATAAAGGTAGTAAAGCTAGTTTATATAAATGTTAAAAGCGCTATTAGTATTACTAATAGTTAACTACTTAGATATAAAGCTATAGATATTAGAAGAGTATAACTCTAACGCTTATAAAGAATAGATCTATTATAAAGAAAAGAAATTAGAGGTAAAGAAGTAAGTAGAATAGAATTCTAAATATAAAGCTAATAAGAGTAGATTTTTAGAGAAAGATAATATATAAGATAATAAGAACGCTGCCTTAATAAATAATAAGATAAATAATTTTCTAGAGGTAGATATAGATAAGAGATAGAAGTAGATTAAGAAAGGCTAGATTAAGTATAACTAGATTATAGAAGAGATTAGAGACTATAATAGGTTTAAGAAAGCTTATAGAAAGTCTAACTATAAGCGTAAGAGCTAAGATAGCGTTTCTCTATAGGTAGAACTAAAGTGTCTATAGATTAGTATTAGTCTATTTCTAGAAGTAGAAGAAGAGGTAGAGACGTCTACTATTAGCATAGATAATATTATAAAACTTATTAATACCTAGCTCTAGTATATAAAGAATAACTTAGGTCTAAGTAAGCTTAGCGTATATAACTTAGAGCTAAGTAACTCTAGCGTATATAACTTAGATAAGAAGAAATAGATAAGTAGCTCTAATAACACTAGCCTATAAGCTAATAAGTAGCTAGAGTTAATAGTAGACGTAAAGATAGTATTAGAAAATAAACTAGTAGATACCTAAGCTTAGCTCTACCTTAATACTTTAAAAGTTGTAGTTATATTCTATAAAAGAAATAGCTCTTACTATACTAATATTAGCCTCTACATTATAGAGTATAATATTTATTATACCTAGTTATACCTTCTATAATATACTAATAAGCTTATGTAAATAGTCTACGTTACTCTTTTCTAATAAACTTTACTTCTAGATTATCTACTTTTATCTTAGAAATTCTAACTTTCTATTTCTATTCTTTATAAAGATAACTACTAGTAATTATAAATAAATAGTAAAGCTATTAAAATATTTCGCTATCTATAGATATAGTTGTCTATCTAGAGAGAGTCTCTATAACTCTCTGCGTTAGACTTTAGAAACTAAGAAAACTACTTATAGAGCGCGTAGAAGTAGAAGAGATAATTAGGTTAGAGCTACGTTGCTATACTATTAAAGATAATAAGAAATATAATACTAGCTAGTCTAAAAATAGATAGTTAGAAAAGAATAATTTTAAATATTATAGATCTTAGTAAGAGTATAAGAATTACTATCTAAACCTTTAGAATAGGTATAAGTGTAACTAGAGAGAGCTAAGTCTACTCTAATTATAACCTCTAGATATTATAGTTAGTAGAAACCTAGTAATATCTAAAACTTACTTATATAGATATAACTATATATATAATAGTGTCTTACACAGACTAAGAGTTCTAGAGAGTAGAATAGAGTAGTCTAGCCTAAGCTTAACGCACTTATAAAGGTATTAGATCTAGTATTATAACTAAAATAGCTAAAATAGCTACTTTTTCTAACGCTAGAATATATTTCTTAACTATTAACTTACTATAGTGTATGCAATTTAATATTCTAGTTTCTTTCTATTCTATCTATAGTAATATAATAATATAGAGTAAAATAAGCTACTTATAATTTCTAAATTATATAACTACTATATTTGTAAAGGTACTTCTTATTAAATAAGAGAGATTATAATTCTTAGAGTCTAACACTAGAATAAAAGCGCGTAAAAGTAAAGTAAAGAAAGAAGAAATTCTAAAAGTATAGTCTACACTAACTAAGATTAGCTTATATATTTACTACTCTTAAGCTTTTATACGCTAACAAACCTATATAAGCTTATAATTTACTAGAAACTCTCTACTATTATATAAAACTAGATATAGAATCTAAATAAACCTAGTTAGAGCTAATCTTTCTAATAGGTTTTTAAAACGTCTAAAACGTTAATAATAGAAAAGGTAAAAAGCTATTTCTAGAAGACGTAATATATATCTATAAGTACTAGAATAACTAAAGAAGTAAGAAAGTACTAAGCCTTTGCATTAGAAGTAAGAAAGTTAAATATTTACTTATTATTAATATAGTTCTTTCTAAAGTAGATATTAGATAGAGTAAAGAGCGTAAGAGCCTTTACAAGTTTATAGTATCTACTAGTAGCTTACTATACTATAAGAGATTCTATTATATATTAAATTATATATTAGTTAAACTAGATAATATTAAGTAGCTACTTAGCTTAGTTAGCTTGTAATTAGAGCTATTCTTAAGATAGAGCTCTACTAGCGAGTTTTACTACTATGCTACTAATAGGCTAACGTGCAAGAGGTATTTTACTATTATACTAAAAGATATTAGCTTAAGCTTTTACTCTATCTATTGCTATAAAGATAGTACTAAACAAGAGCTAATATAGCTAAGTAATATATTATCTAAGTAAGTTTAAGAGTATATAATTTATTATAGAATCTTTATAACTATAATTAAATAGAAAGCCTATTAGAAATATTATTAAAAGAAGAAGGTCTAGCTTATATATACTAATCTAGTTAAATGCTAATATTAATATACCTTTATATAAGTAGTACTAGTTAGATATTAGAATATTCTATTAGGTAGATAGCTAGGTCTATAGTAGCGGTAGCGTCTACTAACGTACTATACTACTTTCTACGTGCGCTATTCTTGTTAATAAGATAGTTCTATATAGTAGATAGATTTATACCTATCTTAGCCTCTTACTAATTAGTGTACTTCTAGAATAAATAATAGAGGTTAATAATCTTATAGTCTAAGTTAATCTTTTCTTTTATTTATATAATTTTATTGCGCTCTTATATAATATAACTAAGAGCCTTATAATCTAAAGGTATAGTGCTTTATTTAAGTACTAAGGTATTATATTCTCTAAAACTAGTATCTTATAGAAGTTATTTTCTTATCTCTAATAGCGTCTCTAGTAGCTGCAGAAGAATAGCGTAGTATACTTTCTTAATAGAAGTAGTAGTGTAGCGTGTAAAGCTGCTTATACTATACTAAATAATAGTAGTATAGACTTAATCTAGATTAACTATATTCTTATATCTAAACGTAGTATAAAACTTATACTTATAATTTTTATAGTTAATAATAGTAATCTTAAAGAGTATATTTACTCTATTACTAATACCTAGTATCTATTTCTTAGTATCTATAGCCTATATATAGGCTTTTCTATAAGTACGCAGCCTTAATAATATATTCTAGTACTTTATAGATTTTAGTAATTATATTCTTAGTCTTAGAATTATATAACTAGAAGTAAGCTATTTATTAGTAAGTTTACTTAACTTAAGAATATACTTAACCTAATACTTATACTTCTTACAGAATAGCAAGCTAAGCTAATAAGGCTTAATATATTTATAGTAGACTTTATAGCTTAATATATAGTCTACTATTTTATCTAGATTATTACTTATTTATATCTAGTCTTAGCGTAGTAGTAGAAAATTATCTAGATTAACTAGTGCAAAAGAGCTACGTAGTTTCTATCTAGAATTAAACTGCGCTTTCTTGCTAAGTGCTCTAACACGTTTAATAAGTAACTATAACAAAGTATAGCGCTCTTTACCTCTAGTATTAAAAACTACTAGTCTATATATAGTTCTATTGTAATTTACTATAGATAATATAGCTAATATATTCTCTTAACTAGGCTTAAGACACTACGTTAAATACTATAAGTTAGCTATTATGCGAGAGGCTAGAAACCTCTTATCTTTTCTATAGTTTAGATTTATATCTAAAATATTAGCTAATATATTACTATACTTTTATTCTAATAGTACTAGTAGAAGTAGTATTGCGTCTTAAATATATAATACTAGTAAGTTATTAAATATATTCTAAATAGGCTTTTCTAGCTTATTATTATAGAATGTCTATAGTACTATTTCTTAAGATTTATAATCTACGTTTAATATACTATATAAAGTAGTTAGTATACTAATTAGTAATATATCTAGAGGTAAGATAGTTTTAAAGCTATTAGCGTAAGTAAGATATAAACTAAAAGTTAATAGAATATAGGTAATAGATCTCTATTTACTCTTAGCTCTAGAGGTTTTATAGCTATTAGCAAAGAAGTATACTTTTATAAGGTTTAATTTTATTAAGAGCGCTTTTCTTAACTTTAAGAAGAATAAATATATTAGCTATTATTCTTTAATAATATAGCTTTATACACTAGAATACGTACCTCTTTATATAAGAGTAGTAGCTACCTTTTTATAAAAGCTACTATATTCTCTTATACTTATTCTATATAGTCTATTATTAAACTCTTGTTACTTTTAGGTATAGTATATAATCTAATATCTTCTAGTTAGGTTTAAGCGTAACTTAAGTAAATCTAATAACTTTTAGATAAAATTAAGTCTCTAAGTATCTAATATAGCATACGTAAGACGTTAAATACGCTTTAGTTAGATAGCTTAGTAGTTAATAGAGTCTAAATATATATTTCTATTCTTAGATACTTAAGTATAATAGCCTTTATTAGTAGAGGCTCTTACTTCTACACTATTCTCTTAATACGTATTACGTCTCTAAGCACTAGGCTATGCTTATAGAATATCTCTTCTATAAGGTTCTTTAGACTTTTACTAATAGTGTATACTATAGTAGAAGCTTAGCTTAGAGTACTTAATATTCTATACTCTAGAAAGAGGTTCTAGTTATCTTTTCTATTAATAATATCTATTTATAGAATAGAGCGCACTAAGAGGTTTCTTATCTTATAGTATTTAATAATATATTAACTAAGCTTATTATAAAAGGTATATATTTTAGTTACTATAGAAGTTTAGGTATAATAAGTAGAGGTTATATAGTACCTATATAGACCTTAGAATAGTAGATAATATTAAAAGGTAAATAAAAAGTAAGAAGTAAATAATAGATAAGTAAAAGCTATTATTATTATTACTCTATACAAAGTAGCTTATATTATATAGCTAATCTTAAGACGCCTACCTCTACTAAAGTCTAATTTTATATTTACTAATACTATACTTACGCTATAATATCTATACTTCTATAGTTTACGTACTCTACCTTACTATATCTATCTAGGTAATCTTAGAAGTTATAATAGAATATAGGCTGCTAGTATACTTTATATAAGTACTCTTTTATATTCTACTTCTCTATAAAAACCTTAATAAGCTACCTTTACCTACTATAGAACTTATCTTAATACTATAGATATAATTAGGTCTCTACTAGTAGATAGTACGTAGAATCTATTATACTAGAAGCTATAGGCTAGCTATCTACTACTAAGCGTATTCTTCTACTAATAGCGCGAAAAGCTAAAATACTTAAAAGTAGAGTATATTTAAGGCCTAGATATTATATACAGAGAATATCTACGCTAGTAAGAGTGTATAGCTATTAAGATCTTATAAATAGATATTCTTAATATATAATATAGCTTAGACTAGAAGTAGGTAAAAGAGAAACTATACTAATAGTATTATAGGCTTCTCTTTAGCTCTAATACTATAGAAAACTACACTAATATACCTAAGTTCTAGCGCGTTATTATACTATATAAGTTTATTAATTATTAGCTATATTAGACTTATAAGTATAACCTTTAGCTAACGCTAAATAGTAATAGTATACAGAACTTACTACTTAAGGCATTCTAGTATTAGAGCTCTAACTAAAAGCACCTTAACTTTAGAGGCTAGTATTAGCTCTAGTATATAATAGTTAAAATCTATATATCTAAGTAGTCTACCTAGATTAAAGTTAAAAACTTAGTTAAGTTAACTAGTACAGGTATAGCCTACGTACTAACACTAATAGATATTAACTACTCTTTAATTAGCTTTATAAAGCTAGAGAAGTAGCTTTATATAATTAATAATCTCTACTACTTATTATTAAGAGATAAGCTTATATATATATATCTAGGTAATAATTTCTACGTAGTATATATTACTAGTAATAATACTTTACTTAATATATTACTTAACTATTAAGCGCTAATAAAAGACACTATTATTATATATTACGTTTATTAGAGTAAGAGTAATTTAATCTTCTTTTCTACTACTAGTACTAGAGAGTTAGGCGTCTTACTAAGTACTTAGAATATTAGAAGAAAGAAGTAGTAATAATAGTAAACGTTACTAGTGTGTCTAGCTAGTAGACTAAATATCTACTAGTAAAAGTACCTTTTCTTTATAATATAGTAAGACTATTAGTAGCACTTAGTGTATATAGAATATAAACGTAGATATAGTTTAACTATAATAGGTCTAGAATTATTATTCTAGAAATATAGCCTTATAGGCTCTTACTAAATATATATAAGTATAGAGTATCTATAAAAATATAGAAAGAAGCTAAAGCTTTAGCTTAATAAACACTACTAAGAAAAAACTAATATAATAGCTATATATAACTACTACTATAGAAAATAGATATTACTCTAGAATATTAAGTATCTTTCTATACTTCTCTAACGCCTATAAAATAAAAGATAAATTATAACTTTATTAATATACTTATATAGAAGTGCTACTAGATCTAATTACGCTAGAGAAAGTAGACAGCGTCTCTTAGTAACTAAAAGAAATAAATTAATAGATATAATAAGTAAAAAGCTAGTAAAGCTAAAAGCTAAAATATTAAAGTATAAAAGTTATTCTAGTATAAGTAGAACTATATAGAGTAGTAATAAGCATTAGCTTAACTTAGCCTTTCTCTTTCTAGAACACTTAGAATAAGTAAAGACTTAGTTAGTAGGTGTAGTACGCGTATTATTAAATATATAGTCTTAAACTTTACTTATATTAAAGCTAGGTAGTAGCTCTATAACACTAAGTAGTGTATTAGTATTATAATTATAGGTCTTATTCTCTTTTACAGCTTTACGCTTCTTAATAGTAGTGTCTTTATTAAAATAGAACTTATAGAAAGCTAGCTAATATTTAATAAAATCTATCTTCTAGTCTTAGTTATAAAATGTGTTAAAGAGCTTCTTATTAGTAAGCTCTTTCTAATTCTAAAGCAAGGCTAGTAAGTGCTTATTCTTAACGTTAATAATATATTTTGTAAAGGTAGTAAGAGTAACTATAATATCTATACTAATATTAGTAATACTATAATATATAGCTACTTTTATAAACTTACTTTAAGCCTACTATTACGCTATATTAGTGCTAAGCTAAAGATTAATATAGTAGTAGGTAAAAGTAAAGACGTTCTTAAAATTCTTAATAGTATATTTCTATAGAAAGAACTAATGTAGAAGCTTAATATTAAAGATATTATCTTTTATAAACTTACTCTTATTAGATAAAACAAATATACGCGCTATATATTTCTAATAAAGTTAGTAGTAAGTTATAAAGAGAAAATAAAGACTTATATATAGATTCTTAATTATATTAGCCTTCTATTACGCTATATCTTATCTAACGCGCTTTAAGCCTAGCTTTAGAATCTACGCGTCTTCTAGTTACTTAGTATATTCTAGAAATACGTATTTAATAAGAGCTTAGTAAGTGTTAAAGTTAAGAGTATTTAAGAGGTAAATATAAGTAAGATTAAATAGTCTAGATAGACGTAGGTTAAACTTACGTACTATAGCGCTATATAAATTATAGTTATAGTTATAATAAGAATAAATACTAGGTACTTACTTCTATTATATAGTTAGTAGTATAATAGATAAATAGTTTAGGTTCTATACTATAACTCTCTCTTTAAGATTATAAAGCTTAACGCTATAAAAGCGCTCTTACTTATAATTAATATCTATTTTCTTCTCTATTACCTTAAATTTCTTCTTACCTAATTTATTCTTATTATTCTCTTCTACTTTCTTAAGCTTTTTTTTAAACTTATTAACTTTTTTATTAGCTTTATTCTCTTAATTCTTAACCTCTTTATTATTATTACCTTTAGCGTCTTTATTCTAAGTATACTTATATTTCTATCTTAACTTCTCTATAATAAAGAGCTTATTACTATAGCTCTTCTAGTTAGTATTAGACTTAAGAGAGTTATATAGAGTAGTAGGTAATAGTCTTCTAGACCTATAAAGAGCGTTAATATAGGTCTTCTTCTTAGAGTACCTAATAGAAGAAGTATTACTCTTATTAGCGCTATTCTTACTAGCTTTCTAAAATAGTGTTTCTAAGAGTGTTATTCTTCTTAGAGACCTAATACTAGTCTATTTAAAACTAGGTAGACTATTATAGTAGTAGAGATAGCGTTCTTAAAAATTATCTTTACTAATACTAGATTCTAATATATTACTAGTAGTGTAGTAGTTAGTTATAATAAAGGTAAAACGCGTATAGAAAGATAAGAAAAAAAAGAAAAAAGAAGTAGTAAAGATAGTAGCGCTAAAGAGAGAGATAAACTAAGTAGATAGTTATAATAGTAGTAATAAGATAAGAGAAGAAAAGGTTAAGAAGTAGAGAAAGTTTACGTTAGGCACTAGAAACGTAGCTTAGCATAACGCGAAAAGGCGCTAAGCGCCTTACTTTTACTACTACTTTAGTTAGATACGTTAACACTAGAATCTTAAAGTATTAGTATACCTATATTATTACTATACTACGTACTCTTTTTATAACTCTTATTTACGCAATAATATATACTCTCTAATTTTTCTCTTAACTATAAGCTATAAAATATTATAGCTTTCTTCTATATACTAGCTCTATTATTTATAGTTATAATTATAGCTAATATACACTACTAAAAGTATACCTTCTCTACTACTTGTATATAATAATAAGTAGATTCTAACTAGTGCGCTTACTACTTACTATAAGCTGCTATACAACTTCTATCTTATAGTAAGCGTTTTAGGCTTTTAATGCTACTTATCTCTACTAGAATTAAGCTTTTACTTAGGTATCTACGTTAAATTTAGACTCTTCTATATCTTTAACTAAGGTTATAATAATATCTTATTTTATAGAGCTACTTCTAATACTATATTATAGAATCTAAATCTTTATTTCTAACTATATAGCTAAATTATATACATTAGATTTATACTCTTAAAATACTAGACTCTAACTTCTTTATTCTGTATTTACTAGCTTAACCTAGTTAGCTCTCTAATTAGTCTAGTATTAACCTAGACAGTTCTACACAAAAGCAAGTAGATTTTCTACTTATTTAGTAGTAGAGGTAAATACACTAGATTTAGCAATTTAGATAGTATATCTAATTAGGTAATTCTATTTAGTAAAACCTACTTAGCTTCTAACGTAATATAAATTATATAAGAAGTAATTAGTATAACCTATATTAAAGATAGTATTAGTTTAGACTATAATATAATTAGTATAGAAGAGTATACTAAGAAGAATACTAATATTAGCGTAAGTAAACATATTAGCCTAGATACTAATAAGCTCTAAGAAAGTAGAAGAAGAAGATTATATATTTAGGTATTTTAATAATAATAATAATAATAATAATAATAAACTAGCTACCTCTAGATAGCTTTTTCTACTCTAATAACCTAATAAGAGAAGTTCTCTATTAGACTAAGTACTTTAAGATATTAAGGTCTAGACCTACTTAATAATAGATAAGCCTTTCTCTAAATAAGCTTTCTTAAACGTTAAGACTAGTATATAGTACTACTTTTTTTCTTTAATAATAGACTTGCGCTCTTACCTTTCTAGCTTAGTTACTTATAATCTAGTTACTATTACTATTATATACTAGAAAGTAGACCTAACCTACCTTAGCTATATAATCTATATATTCTAGACTGTTTTCTATTAAGAGATATAGGTAGCATAGTGTAGTAGTTAGTAATAAGCTTTATTAGACCTGTAGACTATTAAAACCTCTAATAACTATTATAATAAGAAGAAAGTATATTCTAAGGCCTCTATACGCGTATTCTATTTTTTTTTACCTTTATTATTATTATTATTACTAAAGCTAACTAAGAACCTAGGTTTAATCTCTTTCTATCTTATTTTCTACCTATCTTTTTACTAGCCTAATATTACCTTAACACTATAATATTATACCTAAGGTTAAGAAGAAAAGTAAGAAGAAAGGTAAAAATACTAAAGTTATATCTAAGAAGGCTGTAATACTCTACAATACTCTATAAGTAAAAGGTAAAGACTAATAATAGCACTAATACTAAAGTTACTTCTAAGAAAACTCTAATACTACGTAAGCGTAAGGCTATAGCTATAACTACGCCTAAGTCTAAGACTAATAATAGTATCTAGGTAGATACTAAACACACCTTATAAGCGTAAGGCTAAAGCTAGCTAGTTATCTTAGTTATATATAATATATAATGCCTCTATAAAGATTATGTTAGATAGTAACTTCTAAGTTACTAGTCTCTATATAGATATAATAATAGAAGTAAGATAATATCTCTAAAGAAGATAAAGATATTAATATAGAGAACACTATTAGAAAGGCGTAAAAAATAATAGAGGTAAGATAACACCTCTAAAGAAGATAAAGATATTAATATAAAGAACGCTATTAGAAAGGCGTAAGAAAGTAACTAATAAAAACTACGTCTATGCTTACGCCTACGCCTACGCCTAAATCTATAGCTAATAATAGTATCTAAGTAGATACTAGCTACACCTTGTAAGCGTAAGGCTAAAGCTAGCGCTAGTTATCTCTAAGAAGACTCTAACACTATATAAGGCTGCGTCTAAGTCTAAAGCTAATAACACTAGTAACACCTTATAAGTGTAAGGCTAAGATTAATAAAAAGAGTAATAACGCTAAGATTATCTCTAAGAGAGCTGTAATACCTTATAAGTAAAAGGTAAAAACTAATAAGAATAGTAGCTGCGCCTAAATCTAAAGCTAATAATAGCACTAATACTAAAGTTATACCTAAGAAGGCTGTAATACTCTGCAAAGCTACGCCTAAGTCTAAGGCAGACACTATTACAGTTACACTAAAGGTTATTAAGCTAGCGTAGTAGTTACTACTCTTCTTATTAGCTATAGCTATAGTCTTAGCCTTACGCTTATAAGGTGTTACTAGCGTTATTAGCCTTTAAATAGGTTTATTTAATACTTTGCTTCTAGCTCTATTATCTACTTAGAAGACTTATTCTCTTCTAGTGCTTCTTGTTATTTGCTTTCTTCTACTTCTCTGTCTTTTATAGAATTCTCGCAACAGCTCTCTCTCCTCTAAACAGCGCCGCAACTAACACACGCCTAGAGCTAAGAAGAAGCGCCTTAATCGCTAGCAGAAGTTTAGAGTGCTACCGCTGCCGCCTAGCCTTTTATTAAGTTTTAATAGAATCCTCTAGCTATTGTATGTTTTTAGAGTTTTTGTTAGAGTTTTTTTTTGTATGTAGGGCGGCTAGCGTTGTGCTAACTTAACACGATGTAGACCTAAGAACACAACAAAGACAATACGTGTACAAGTATGTAACTAACATGCAATGTCTTTATTTTGCTCAGCTTGGTACAAAGACTATGTAATGTTACTTTTAGAGACAGACAAAGTACTTAATCGCTGTAACACAGTTGTGACACTCCCCTTACTAAGCTAAACGCCCGAAGAACATATAGCTCAATTAACAGGGCAAAGAATCATAATCTAGAAAGCATCACACAGAGAAGCTGGGTGATATCATGCTGATGCGTTGTATCAGCTCTTGCGGCTCCGTCGATATTCTACCTACTCACACAGCAAAGACGGAACAAAGGAAATCTATCACCATTACTATCGAGAACTATAGAGTGACTTCGGCATCATTCTCACTGCATCTCTCATGTCTTGTTACAGCAAACTTGTATAACGTTATATGTACATAACTGACCACAGCGCTCTACTATGTATTCACCCCGTCACAATTCCGATCGCCTTACCTTAACAAACACCAGCAGATATGTTCCAAAATACAGCCGCAAAGCGTCTCTACCTCCGCAACTCAATCCTGGATCACCTTACGCTTCTGAACCCCTGGCCGGGAGGTAGACTGAGCTTAGTGACATACCCCAACATCGATGACACTTGGGACGTGCGCGCTATAGTAGTCACGTCGGACGAACCGTACGAAGCAAGGGTGATAGTTCATGTGAACGATAGCCGATGTGAGCTCACGGGGTTGCGGCAAATGCTACATTTGCTGCAAGAGGCTCAAAGACGAAATCTTCAAGAGACGGTGACAGGCGATATACTCATTGATTCGGGTGTTGGGAATGGACATACGGACGCGTCAAGGAGATGGTATAGGCGGAGGGGGGCTGCAAGACCGCTAAGAGAACAAGAGATGCCATTGAGTCACACGCCGCATGGGATGCGACAACCTCGCGCCGACTGGGTGGACGACGCTCATTATCGTGAGGGTAATCGGGACGAAGCTGTTCCGCCTCAGAGACACGATACGGATGAATGGACTGCTGCTTTTGAGTAGCATCAGCGCGAACTAGAAGACCAGGCTGCACAGCGCTACTAGGGGCTATGACAGCGTGTTGTTTCACTTGTAGCTTATGTTGACGGAGTGATGTATTTGGTCAAGATCCTCCATAGAAAGAAATCGTAATCCTACATGTGACTGATGATCGGGAGCATTGCCGGGATGCGATTGGACCATGAGTGGCACAGGGATGACGGAGCCGTTTTGACTTCATGTGTGAGCGTTAGAGTCACATGTAAATGACGGGAGTCATATTGACGCGGTGGCTTGGCGTGACATATCGTAAAGTTTGTTGAAACACCGCACAAAGGCTGTAGTATGCCAAAGTCTAGGCTTGGAAGCACTGGAATCATACAAAGAAGTTATGCTTTCTTTGCAGCCTGCTCGGTACTTGCGTAAGGTTCAGCTCCGTTCTAGGGCTTATGGATTGGCGGTACGGAACGAGTCCCGGCGGTAGTGGAAGGTTCAAGTGCGGCAATCGCACAAGAAGTCAGATCTAGATCCGCGTCAGACAAACCCCTGCTGGGTATTCTTGTCTCGCAGCCCGGAAGAGGTACGTTTGATGTTGCTCTTATCGCCACTGTGGGGAAGATAACGCGGGTAAAAGAGTTTCGAGATTGACCTCAAGATAGCGCATAGTGATGGCGCGTAGGACAAGAGGCTAAGATGGATGATTGTGGTTATTTCTGATACAAGTATTTGGAAGTGAGCGGCACTGTCAATCCCCCTTGCTGTTCGCACTATAAAGTGCCAAGTATAGGGTTCGCGCTGCGGCGGCGCAGGTGTGCCGCTAGACGAAGAAGCACTCGCAACTTGACATGTGAAAGCCGTGGGTATTTTGTGCCAGATTTGTTGATGGTGGCGCGTATACCAACGGGCGATCGTGGAGAGTATAGAGTTTCGGCTATCTAGGACGATGGCTTATCGTCGGGCCTTCCTCGAGTGTTTGAACACGGCGCGGCAAGGTTAGGTTGCGAAAAACAAGAGATCTGGTAGCAGGGGCTATTGAAAGTGAGTGATGATGCATGGCTGGGCAAGCGCGATAGGCGACTGAGGGGTGGCTCCGTATGCAGGTCCGGTCTTGGTATATTGGAACACTGCAGCGTGTATAGCCGGAGCGACAAAGGAAAGTGCGCGTCCCGGGTATGGTCACGCTACGTGGATAGAGTGCGCCTTTGACTCAGACTGCGGTCGCTGATTTCTGGATTACTCAAAATATGAATGACATGACATGTTATCGGAGCGGGTGCCCAAGATCAGAAGGTCGCGATGTCAAGATCTCAGGCGGTGGAAGGTTGTGGAGGGGTGTTCCCTGTGTACGGAAGATTTCTGGTGACGCATCTGCGGGCTCGGAGATATGAGCACTAAGCGAGAATTGCAGTACAACGTGTCCATGAGGCAGTTGCGATGGCGGGTCTGGCAGCGACGTGTTAATGCCAGCGTGGGCAGGAATAAGGTCGGGATGAGTTGGCGCTCGCGGATTCAGGGGGTGGTGACTGGTGCCGTTGGGCAAAAGCAAGTCCAGCAATGCATTTCTCCACCAGAGGGTGGTGGACGAAGAGGCAAGATATGCAGGAAAGCGGAGTTGTGGATTGCCCGCAGGAGGCGCGACCCGTGGTCTTACGCCGTGCAGCAGCCCCCGGGACTTGTACCTTTTTAATTGACGAGCCGAGCGTCCGTCTGCACAACTGCTGTTGGATAGTCACTGATAATTACTCCAGCCGCGTGCGGGCCTATCAACGCGCGCTGGAGCGACTTTGTGTCAGCTCGCTATGGGTATACCGAACGTTTTAAGAGGCAATGGGAACAGGAACAGGCCGGGGGTCACCCTATTGACGGAACCGCGTTAGTGAACAAGTGAACAGTGCTTGGGGTTCCTGATTTGCCGTGTGGCTGCAGGATGCCAATGGCTGGTGGTACACGGCAGCGTTTCATGGGCGCGACCAGGAGGCAGGCGCACACAGGGCTGGTCCGGGCGCGGGGACCAAGACGTGTTGACTCGCAGGCGCGACCGTGTTGGATGCTTCGGTCGTGGGCGTGCAGGGGTGCCACGACAAAGTTTGGGATGTCCTGCACCGGCATCTCAAAAGTTGCTAGCTGCCCTTCTCCTGCATTGGGGCTCGCAGCCAGCAACGCTTCTCTGCCCCGAACGCGTCGTGCGACCGCGACGGCGTCTGCTGCTCTCCCTCCTGCCCTCCTGTCCTCAGATCATTGCCTGGGGACTGAGGCCTGCCCCCATATCTGGTGGAGATCCGCACCTAGTGCTCGCGCGTGGCTCCTCTTGGCCTCGTCCTGCAACACGACCACCATCGTCGTTTGGAACCCCTGAAGCCCCGCAACCCTCTCGTAAACTGAGTTTAGAGCCACCGCCGCCCGCGCGTGTCATGCGAAAGCGACTGCGAGACGCCTTACCTCACCCCTAGCATCGTTCTGCCGCAAGCCGCTGGCTTCCCAGGCTGAGGAACGGCGCGCCCAAGCAGCATCGCGCCATTGACCACCTCCGTCACCTGTCCGTGCCGTCTGCAGTCACGGCACGCTGCTCAATTGCTCCTGCATAGCCCTCAGCGACCTGTCTGGGCTTTCCGGAGAATGCTCCTGCGCCCCAGTGTGGGAAGGTACTCGACGCTCACCCTCACACAGCGCCCATCACCATGGCGGATTACTCACTCCACGAGGGCCGTCCCTCCACGCCCACCGGCTCCTCGAGGACCTTCCGACCGAACGGGTCTATGCGAGCCCTCAACACCAACCCGCCCAAGCAGGAGACCTTCTTCGACGATGCCACGCCCGTAGACCGCTACAACGACTCCTCCAAGCACGATCCGCTGCGGGACTCGCACGACCTCTCCTTCGCCGAGGGGGGTAACGTGAGGGACTCTGTCGTCGACAACATGCTGCTCTCGCTCGACCAATTCTCCACGGGCAACCTGTTCGGCGGCAGCTCAGGGCCCCAGTACAACAACTACGCCGAAGACGACTTCTTCCTCAGGGACAACTCATACCGCCCGCCCGGCGCCCGCCATCGCGGCCACACCTACGCCTCGTCACGCTCCTCCGACTATGACCTCAACCCCGACGAGCACTCGCGATACACAGTCCACCACTCGCGCGCACGACGAAGCAACAGCAGCAACAACATCGGCTCGCCGATTCACAGGAAGGGAAGCACGCGGGACATGTACACGGGCCGGCAAGGCACCGGCCAATATGGCCAGCTCCCACAGGCGGGTCATTTGAGAGGCGGCAACAAGAAGGGCAGCATGGGTAGCGGCTCTTCGAGTATGGACTTTGGTCAGTCTGGCATTTTGGGCAACCAGCGTCTTGGATTTGGGAAGCGCTCAGCGAGTTTCGACCATAGCAATGCAAGCGACCGGGGTAGAGTCTCACCTCTCAGAGTTGAATCTGTCTTGGACCGTGGCAGGGTTGCCTATCAAAACTATCCCGATGAATACGATGCCGCTCCCGAGCCCACCATCCCGGCTGGCCCTCGAAGGGTTCAGGAACCACCCCAATCTCCCCTCGCTCTACCTCCCCAACCAGCCTTCGCCGCGCCACAAGGACCGAGACCTGGCCGGAGAGGCAGCGTGCGTTCCAACACAAGCTACAGAACGCTGCGCAAGAACAAGAGCCAGCCTGGACCAAGCATGAGAGCCCAGGCGCAGGAGTTTGTCAACGCCAGCACCTTGCGGGAGTTGCCTCCTGTGCCATCGTGGCATGACCCGTCCGCTCCCTCACCGTCTGTGGCCGCGAGAAGTCCCCTGTTCCCTGTGCAAACCCCAGCCGCGCCCAAGCCTGGCTTCTTCCGACGCGTCTTTGGCGGAGGCTCCTCCAAAGCTTCATCACCACTCCCAACCCCCACAGGCCTACCGACGTTGTCGCAAGAAGCTTCAACACCCGTCTCTACCAAGCCACAGACGGCTGATGTCAACTCCATGTACTCTGCTGCACGACCCCGCACTACCCCGAACAACAGCAGTCACATTGCTACGCAAATAAAATCGTTGCCAAAAGCCCCCCAAACCGCCAATTCTTCGCATGGAGATGGCCAGGCATTGCAGCCCCCCACATTGGGCAAGAAGCCATCATCATTCTTCCGCCGTCGGAAGAAGTCGATATCCGAAAACACAAAACCTCCAGTTGCCGCTCTCGAGATCCCACAACCAAACAGACCGGTTCTTCCGCCACAGCCCAGCCCCGGAGTTAGTAGTCTGCGCCAAGTGATGAACCCTTATTTGAACGATGCAGGGCGCGCCGTTGAGAGACCCGTCGACGCGCGAGATGAACAGTCGGGCGACGCTTCCACGAACGGATTCTCACCAAACTATAAACCACACAAGGATGCAACAGTCCGCACGATCAAGCCGACTTCGCGTGGGGATGACCAGACGCCGCCTGCTTCACGAGGAGGGAAACTGAAGGTTTCTGAGACGAACAACACAGGCAGTCCGAAGTTGAAGTTGAAATTGAAGCACGCAAAATCTGTTGCTCAAAATCAGCAAGAAGACACTTTCCTTGCGGATAGCAGCGGCAATGAGGACCGCAGTGGTCGTGCAACACCAACGGGAGAATACAGTGGTACCGAAGAAGCACGGAGGCCAAGCACAGGACCCACTCCCTCATCACTCAGACAATCTGATGGAAAAAGCAACCGCAAGCCATCTGGCGATCACCGGGCTGAGCTTCTGTCACCTCTCAACAACCCAACCTCTAGGAGCGGGTCAGTGTCACAATCTGCTTCGGAGGTCGAAGACGAAGGTTGGGTCATTACCGAATCAACCGACAAGGTACATCTTACCAACGGCAAGAGCCCGGCGGCGAAGCGTGTGTGGCTCGACACCACTCTACCAGACACGCTTGGCGACACTTCTGACGATCTCAAGCTACCCTTGGAAGGCGCGCGATCGTCCCAGCAGTCACTCGACAAGGTTTCGCCAGACGCCAACACTCCAACTTCACCTAATGACGTTTTCCACTCTGCTACGAGCCTGCCTATCGTGCAAGTTGAAAGTCGCGAATCTGATACCATGCCCGCCATTGTCGAGGACCGATCGATGCATAGCGAGCCTACCGATGCTGAGCGCGAACGCGCATTCCAGATCTACAGCGGTGATGATTCCTCCAGTCTGAAGGCTCAAGCAGCCGCCCTGCTGGGAGATGTCACCCTGTCCAGCACACGCATGCGAAAGGCCTTCATGGACCTCTTTGACTGGACAGGCATGAATATCCTCGCCGCCATGCGTGACCTTTGTGGCAAGATCATTCTCAAGGCCGAGACGCAGCAGGTTGATCGCATCCTCATGAGTCTTTCGGAGCGTTGGTGTGAATGTAACAGCAGCCATGGCTTCAAGGCAGTCGGTAAGTGTTCACTTCGACGAGACAATATAGTAAGCTAATCCACTGCAGATGTTGTGCATACGATTTGCTATTCCATCCTGCTCCTCAACACAGACCTTCACTTGGCCGA
The DNA here is from genome assembly GCF_023758075.1 of Alternaria novae-zelandiae. NCBI lineage: Eukaryota > Fungi > Ascomycota > Dothideomycetes > Pleosporales > Pleosporaceae > Alternaria > Alternaria novae-zelandiae. The sequence goes on along the minus strand of NW_026056962.1, from coordinate 1,192,596 downwards.
CATCGAGTCGAGAATGACACGCAGTCAGTTCGTCCGCAACACGCTCCCGACCGTCACCCGCGTATGTCAAGATTCGGTCAAGGCTGCAGGAGAGGAGACACTGAAGCCGCAACACGCCCACTTCCGAAGACCCTCTCTCCCGTGGAACGACAAATCAGAACCCAACTCTCCAGGCGCCGAAGCCACCACATTTCCAGCGGACGAGGAAGAGCCTGTGGAGGCTAGGAAAACCCGCAGTCGTCTCTCGATTCGCCCTCCTGCTAGGAGTGGCTCAGAAGGTCTGCTCTCTTTTGACTCTGCAGTGTCAGAGTCCAACACCCTCGTCAACTCACCATACAATGGCCCCATGCGGGGATGGGAGTTCCAGATCGAAACTGTGCTCAAAGAGTTCTACGATTCTATCCGCAAGCAACGCTTGCCTCTCCACGGATCTTCTGAGCCTGTTGTCCATCACCAGCCTTCATCTAACAATCTCTCCGTTAGCAACATGCTACGACGCACTCCCAGTGTGCTAAGCAAAGCACCTTCCGACAATACCAGCTACCGTGGTCGGTCACAGAACGACTTCCGAAACGTGGGCAGTCGTTGGGCCTCTAAGAACCGCTCAAAGCAAAGATTGTACCCTTCGTCTACTGTAGCATCAAGTCGTACTAGCCTGGACGACGGATCAGTGTGGAGCCCTGCTGGATCCAGCTCTTGGAGTCGCTACTCTTACGGCAAAACGGGCACATCAATGTCGGTCGACTCTCTTGGCTCGCACTTTGCAACTGGCGACTATCAACAGGCCATCGGCTTTGCCAATGCTCTCAGTCAAGCTATCATTCGCGAGGAAGGTATGACTATTGCCAGCGACGAAGAGTTTTCCCGCGTCGCCCCCCTGTTGGAAGACGAGACGCTCGAGCTTGTTGGAGCACCCTGGGCCAAGGAAGGTATTCTCAAGCACAAGCGACACCTTGATTCGGTGGATAGGAAAGCAAAGGATCGAGCCTGGAATGAGTGCTTCGCTGTTGTTGAGAAGGGCTGCATGCGTCTGTTCTCTTTCAGCATGAACTCCAAGTCGGTTCGACAGAAGAGCAAACTGCGGCCATCTGTGGGCGGTGTTGTAGGAGGCGGCAACTGGATGGACAATGCGGAAGCCCTGGACAGTTTCCCACTTCGACAGACAATCGCCAGCGCTCTACCTCCCCCAGGATACTCGAAGACAAGGCCCCACGTTTTCGCACTGTCGCTGCCTACAGGTGCTGTCCATCTCTTCCAGGTCGGTACACCAGACATTTGCCGAGAGTTCGTGTGCACCGTCAACTACTGGTCCGCTCGTCTCTCGAAAGAGCCTCTGATGGGTGGAGTCAGCAGCATGGAATATGGTTGGGGCGAGAATGTCATCAACCCAGCTCTGATCCGACAGGACAGCGCACCGTCTGTACAAGGCCACATGCCCCGTCCCAGTGTCACAAGCTCCCTTCGTAGTTCGATGGACCATGCCACCGGCACGCCCAAGGCCAGGCTTCCCGGTGACAAGGTGACCCTATCTGACTGGAGCCCACCGGCGTCCAGCATGATGGCTAGTACCCTGATGGAAGTGGACCAGCTTAGGGCTCTTACCGACTATGTTAAGAACATTGAGAACGAGCTCTCGCACCACAACGAACTGAGAGCGCCGTTACTCATTGCCGTAAGAATCACCTCTCGACCACACATGAACGTCACTAACATATTCTTAGTTCTCTCCTCGCCACCCTAATGCACAGAAGGCCATGGCAAACTGGGAGCGCAAGTCGCAGTACCTCCTTCGTGAGATTGTCAAGTTCCGCACCTATATCGACACTCTGGCAACTGCGCAAGCGCAGAAGCAAAAGATCTACGCTGAGCGCGAAGCTCGTGAACAGCAAGAGCTCGAGGAGGCAGAGAAGGAAGCAGAAGCCAGTGCGAAGAACACTGAAGATGATGGTGCGATCCAAGCTTCCGAGCCTGCTCCATCCAAGACCATCCCGAACCCTGCTCTACCAGCAGCTTTCCTTTTACATCCATGATCGCCAATTTTTTATTCTGGCGTACACTGACGATTGATTTCTTTGTTACGAATAGTTACCCCCTTAAAGCGCACGATACGGCGTTTGCGTCTGCTTCATTCGTCGAAACCGAGCCTAAGACAGCGTCCGCACTCGGTGGCTTGACGCACTGTTATACCTATTGTAATCTGTACGAAGTTCTCACGTTTGGCGTCTCCAGCAATTTCCTCGGTTTTTTCTTTCTCGTCCCTTCTTCTCTCGAACGAACACGTACGACCACCCCAAGAGTCTTTTGAATCGGACTTCACTCTGTACGATTATATTCGCATCTAGTCATTATCAAGCTCGGGAAGATTGATGATCTATATGGTTACTTTGGGACGGAGCTCGCTCTTCATTATTTCATCCTTAGACTGGGCGGAAGAGCACGATGAAGAAGCAATTGTTCGAATATTATACCCCATGTTCTCGAATAGCATACTTTGAACGCTATCTTCCCATGACACTCTTGACATCACCGCGCGCATCTATTTCTGGTGCATCGCCGTTACGTGCATGATAGCTGGGAGAAGACGCACACTTAGTTCATCGCACAGCTTGCATGAGCATGTCGTTACATCACCTTCAGCTGCATGCACACCGCAGCCCTAAACTACTCATAAGGCTACGATAGCTCGACTTACCACAGCCTACCAGTTAATGTAACCCCATAGCCACCACCAAGACCTCTATGATGCCATTCGAAGAAGCCCATTGCGCCCACTGCTCACCACCACTGCAGCTAGAAACTCCAGCGCGCTGTGAAACTCGAGCAGCGTTGCGCCCAACGCATACACCGGCCCTCCTCCCCTTCCAATCATCGTGGATCGTGGACCAATTACCATCGGCCCTCACTGTCGGCGTGCAGTGTCCTGCGCAAGCCACAGGAAGGGCTAGACTCTCTTAGCGCCAGCCTCTACAAGCAGCGCCGCTCTGATGTAAGGACCGAATTGGACAGAAGGATGCCAGAAAGGTTTCTTGCAGATGCGTACAGTGCATCAAGGTGGGATCGCGTAGAGGCGTATGGGTCGAATTGGGAAACGCTGAAGACAGGGTGTTAGGTATGTAGCCAAGTGATCTCGTACACCCTTCGCGTTGCACGCCCCATTCGGTAGGGTGCATGGTGCCGTTTTTTGATCTGGCCGGGGACGATACAGGGCTGAAAGAAAGACTTGGATGAATAGGGAATGGGAAAGGGCCGTTTGATCTCGGAGCGGGTTGGGGTTTTGGTCTCGATGGATGGGGGTCTACGTTTGATACGAAAGCTTTGTGTAAACATATTTGCGAACGTTAACCGGAACCGAAAAAAAGCAAAAGCAGCAGCACGTAAACCGCCGAAAGCATCGCAACCTCTCTCTCCAAAGCACACGTTGTAGAACAGCGTTAGACCAGTCCAGCTCTCAGGAAACAGATCTGCACCTAGTTGGACCCCGGTCCTGGGGATCGTCGGTGTTGCCGTCTCGCGTACGAGACCGGACGAGCTAACTAGCCTTGTACCTCGCCGGCATCGTGGCATCCCACACGCCCCCATGTCACAGATTGCGGAAAGCAGACGGGAAGACGGACAGATTGAGCGTGCCGGGCAGTTAGACGAATGAGAGGGCAGAAGCGACGGGAGACTCGGCACTGGGGTCTCCTCTTGCATAGGAGGAGACACGTAGGTAGTTGTGGAAATGAGGTGGACGAAATGTCTTGGAGGAGGCATGTAGCGTGTATTACCCAATTGATGTAGCAAACGTAGGATGGACCATGACGGACAAGCGTCTGCGTTGTAGTCGCCGTTGTACAGTGTTTCTAGCGCATGAGTAGCTCGACTGCGGACGCAATGCCGAAGGACGATGCATCTACACAGTAGGCTGCTACAGTAGGTTTGCATAGCGGCATGCAAGTCGCATCGTAGACCACGAGGAAACATGGGCACAAACCATGCGCCATGCGCCTTCGACCCGCCATCCAGACTCTCTTGACAGGCGTTTCCGTTTTCTCATTCCCATCCGGTAGCCCCCTGAATTGACTCGATTTCCTATTTCTCCAAGGGATCATCGCTCGTCTTGCCTGTTCTCGTGGTTTGCTCTTCTAGATTCAGACGTCTGGACTGTGAGGTTAGAAAGTTGGCCCACGAGTTCCGGAGCTTAGCACCCATAGCTTTGTCAGGGCTCAGCCCTAGCCATCCTTCCCAGACCCCGCGCTACTACCACATCTCTCGACGTTACCGACGCACCGTCAGCCGCACTCTATAACGGGACCGACTACAGCTTTCTTCGTGCACCCTACGACATTTTATTCCTTCACCTCGACACTTGCGCCACGATTCCCATTTGAAGCATTGAAGCGCGCGCTCGCAGACGGCTATCTGGGCATCATCATCCACGGCTATCCGGCATCTCTGCCAGTACGCGCGGACACTTGACGAAACCTCGACAGCAATCGCACATCGCAACTCGACATGTCCTACTATCCTGGCCAGCAATACCACGGTGGCGGTGGCTACGGCGCGCCGCCGCCGCCTCAGAACAACTATGGTGCTCCACCTCCCCAAGGTTACCCTCCTCCACAGCAACAATACGGCGCGCCGTGAGTAGACAATGACGTGCAAAGCTTGACCGGTGCTGACGAATACCAGACCTCCACAGCAATACGGGTACCAGAGTCCGCAACCACCCTTCAACAACAACTACGGCCAACCCACGCCGCCGCCTCAACAGTATGGATACAATCAGGTATGCACATGGCATGCTGAGAAGCAACCGCTCGCGGAATTGATGGCTGACATGCTTAGGGCCCGCCACCACCACAGCAGTACGGCAACTATGGACCGCCACCTCCGCAACAACCACAACAGCCTCCTCGTCCAGGCATGATGCCCACAGCTGGCAGCAACCAATGGACACACGGAAACCACAACGCTCCTCCACCCCCACCATCCGGCGCACAGAACTTCGGTCACGGCGCCCCCAATGGCTACTCGTTCCAATACTCAGCGTGTAACGGTCGGCGGAAAGCGCTGCTTATTGGGATCAACTACTTCGGCCAACGAGGTCAGCTCCGTGGTTGCATCAACGATGTGAAGAACATGAGCACCTACTTGAACGAGTTCTTTGGCTATAAGAGGGAGGACATGGTCACCTTGACCGACGACCAGCAGAACCCCATGAGCCAGCCGACCAAGGCTAATATTCTACGGGCGATGCACTGGCTGGTCAAGGACGCAAGACCAAACGACTCGCTGTTCTTCCACTACTCAGGTGCGTCTTCCCTCATGCACAAGCATACTGTCAGACAACTAACTTGAACCAGGGCACGGTGGCCAGACCAAAGACCTCGACGGAGACGAAGACGATGGCTACGACGAAGTAGTCTACCCAGTGGACTTCCGCACCGCCGGCCACATTGTCGACGACGAGATGCACCGTATCATGGTCGCACCCCTCCAGCCCGGTGTGCGATTAACCGCCATTTTCGATTCCTGCCACTCCGGCTCCGCCCTCGATCTGCCTTACATCTATTCCACCCAGGGCGTGCTCAAGGAACCCAACCTGGCGAAGGAGGCTGGCCAGGGTCTGTTGGGTATCGTGTCGAGTTACGCACGCGGCGATATCGGCAGCATGATTGGCGGTGCCACAAGTCTGTTTAAGAAGGCGATCAATGGCGACGAAGTGTACAAGAAGAACTTGCGAACAAAGACCAGTCCTGCCGACGTGATCATGTGGAGTGGATCCAAGGACACACAGACCTCGTAAGTTTTCTACCGACTGATTCTGGACTTGACATGGACAATACTGATATGGGGGAACAACAGGGCCGACGCAAGTATCGGTGGTGAAGCTACCGGAGCCATGTCGTGGGCTTTCATCTCTTCGCTGCGCAAGAACCCGAATCAGAGCTATGTACAACTACTCAACAGTATTCGTGATGAGCTGGAGGGCAAATATCAACAGAAGCCTCAGCTGAGCTGCAGCCATCCGTTGAGTAAGCCTTTTCTCTACCTTGCTGTCAGCACGAACGACAAGCTAACTGGAGTAGATACGGACCTGTTGTACGTTATGTAGACGTATAATTGTGGAACGAAGAAGAATTGTTGTAAGATGATAAAGGCTAGGATCAGGTATTTGCATACCAGGGCCTTTGGACTGAACGAATGGATGATACCATGACACATACATCCTTGGATAAGGAAAGCGTGGTTGCTACCAAAATGGATGACTGACGATTGTGTATACGAGTTCCTCTGTATATACTTGGGCACGCGACACGACGATTGTGTGTAAACCAGCACTTGATGTGGCTATTGGAGAGTCCGACTGGATTAAAAGAAGTCGTTATTCATTATCAAGGGGTATCGAACTTTGTTGTCTATCGCGTCCGTCGACGTATATCCCTGCTGTAGCACCACTGCTATCCACTATCATCGTCATTCATGATGAATCCTTCCATCCGTAGCTTTCTGTAATATAATCACGAAGAGCCAAAGCAATTCACCACCCACACCTAGACATCCGCAATCTCCTCATCAACCCAATCCCTCCAACTCCTCCACTCGCCCCAGCTCAACGCTACCTTCTTACCCTGATACCTCGTGACCTTCAACGCAACCTTATTCCAATCCGCCTTCTTACCACCCCACCCCGCCTTCCGCATCAAACTAACCAACGCCTCTTCCTTCGTCCACCCCTGTTCGCTCGCCACATCAGGCAGATACGTGCTCCCATAACGCCTACCCTTTTCCTGGAAGCTAATCCGCAAGCCATGTGTGCCAAGCTCCCAATCCATAACATCGTCCACGGGCTCAAAGTCTGTGAGGAGCGTGACGGCGCAGGAGAGCGTAGGTAGTTCGCGTGTGCTAATGGGCGAGAAACGCGTATCGTCGAAGGCGGCAGTGAGCGCGTAGGACGAGAGACCCGTGGTGAGGGGCTGGGCTGAAAAGGTTCCAATGCAGCCTCGAAGTCGCTTCTCACCGGAGCCCGACACAGTGTTCCATGTTACGAACAAGGGATGCTCTTCTGCCTCTTCCTCCTTATCGACCAGGTTTGTAGTGCTGCTGCTCTGGCTTGTGATGCTACTTGGTGTCTCGCTGCTTAGACCACTGGGCGTCGAATTCGCACTTTGCCGGCTTGACGAACTTGCGGACGAGGGTGGGGAAGCGAGGATACGCGATATCGCGGGTGTTTTGTGGGAGCCATCTACCTGTGCGGCGGCCTGGTCTGCTTCTTCCGCTTCGGTCTCGTCTTCGAGCTCAGAGGTTGTGGTAGGCTCAGTGTTGTATTTGGCCCAGAGATGTTCGACTTGGGCGAGCGTGAGGGCAGGGCGCTTCTCGAGGCTTGCGACGAGCGTTTCGAAGCAGAACGCGCAGTGCGCTTGGGTAGCCATGGTGGGATGGTGGGGGCGGTGACGTTCGACCGGAGCGAGTGGGTGGAAGCCGAGAGGCGTGGGCTGGGTTGGAGAGGACTACAAGGCGGGAAGAACTGAATGGCGGAGAAAGAAGGCTTGGGAACACAAGAGTCTTGCAGTAGAAGACGGGTAGATATGACGGATGAATCCGGGGTGTAGGGCTGCTAGCTAATCGGGCAACGACAGGGCTGTGCAGCAACGTCAGGAACGGGAACGCCTCGGCTGACTTACCTCCGCGGAGAGACGTGTGACAGTGTCAAGGAGCGTCTTATCGATGTCTGGCGACTGCAGACGCCTTCGCACCAGCTCAGGAGGTTTGGCATCGTGAGAGACTTGAGCGTCGCGGTCGCAGACTATGGAGGGAAGTGTCAAGGTTCCAGTAACAACCCCGTCGATCCTTTAAGTTGTATGTCTAGGAAGCGTCATGAAGTAACGGAATTCGCACAATCTGGATAGGATAATGTCATTGATTGAAATACATATATATGTATGCATGCAATCTCACGATGTACTGACTGCACAACTCTCTAGAAGATGCACCGAAAGTCCAAAGCACTGAATCAACAGTTGGTATGTAACCCCATCTTCATGCACACGTACCTTACGGGGTAGAAGGTCGTGTGTTTGGTAATGATGGGGGTGCTTGTTCTTGCCACGATAGATTTTCCTTCAGCAGGTCGAGCATGGAAGAGCTCTGTTGCTGTACACACTAATGGCTGGGTTGAGATTTGCACCTCGTTGGTCTCTGACTTACCTGGAATCGTTGCGAACGATCGAACAGCCTAACACATCACTTGGACAGTCGCGCGCTGGTGGAACCGACCTGACTTTTCGACTTGTTTCATTGCCGCATTTCATGCCTGCAGTAGGCGTGAAGCCGCGTGCTCCAATCCCTCGAGCTCGAAGCTGTCATAGAAAGTCCGAATGCCATTGACGCCGACCAGATGTCTCATAAAGGAATCGAAAACCGCCATCGTCGCTCGCTCGTGATCGTATCGTCCTTTATGCCGAGTCGCGCTTACCCTCCTTGACCTCCTTCTGTGTGTTTGTTAGCGGGCCGTGTTCCCGTGGGACGGTGAGGTGTTGGTACGCACCAGAGCGCGCATGGTGCCGTGAAGAGCATGCCTGTGGTTCCTCCTGAACTTGGGGTCGGTTCCCTTGAGCGAGGGGTAACGGTGGGTCTTGGGCTTCTTGATACTGTGTTGCCATTGCATCAGCTTTTGTTCTCATCTAGGTATCCACGATCCTTCGCGTTGTAGATGCTTCATCTGCGGGATGATGGCGCGTGCGATGGAGGAGGGTGATGCGTACCCGTTACGGTGGTTCTTCTTGGACTGGTTGTGCTGGGACGAGTTCTTGGATTCTGCGCAGCTCCGTTAGTATTCTGGCCATGTAACTCGTGAGCTACCGTCAACGTACTGGCCATGGCGACGGTTGTGGATGTCGATTTGGCTGTGTGGTATTGTCGAAGAGCTGATGTCGGGGAACGAATTTGCTGTGCCCAGGTGTGGTGCAGCTCGTAAGCGAGCGGGATTTCGCGCTAGTGGTAGCGTGACGAGGCTTGTGCACCGGCAACACCAGGTGGGCATCACAACATCACCATGTCTTCAGTCCTCTCAGGTGACATTCGAAAATCAATCACAGGATTCTAGAGAGTGGCTCGCAATATCGCTGTTTGCTCCATTGTTGCATCGTCCTCGCATGTATTGCCAACACCACTTTCTCGCGCACGACGGAGTTCATGACCAGCATTCCGGCTTCCCCTTGAGTAAGGGGATGTCGAGCAGTTGGGCTGCAGCCCACGTTAATACAAGACCAAAAGTCTACAACATCTTAAGGCGATGTAGACTTCGAACGTGCTTACTTCTAACACGTGTTTCATCTCTTTCCTAAGTTCGGTGGGACGATGTCGATATCTCCCGAGCTCGCACATACACTTTCTGGAGTTCCGGTCGTGCTTGCGTTTTTAAGTTTCAATGTCAACTTAATCCACACCGGATGGCGTCACTGTCACTTGGCACCGCCCTCATTCCTGACTACTTCTTCAAGATCGCTCATTACAAGTACCCTTCGACGTCGGCACTTTTCATTTGGAAAGGATGGCCTGTCATCTAAAGCGATGTACTCCCTCGTAATAGGCGTCGTTTGCGAAACCATTCTGTTCGTGGCAGATCTGGTATACGCAAATTTAGTTTCAACACGCAATTTAGTACGTCTCGGAATTTCAGGAAAGAGCAGTGCATGGTCATTGAGTGTAGAAGGCGGCGTTGCCGTATCGGGCCCTCTTACCTGATGTCTGCACTTTGTCGCTGCCTTGCTTTTTACCCAGCCTCACCTGGCTACCAACGTCTCAAGCCATGTAAGGCTAGTCACTACTGTCCCAAGCCGTCCCATCTCCTTTGTCGATCAGCGGAAGACGTGCGGCACTATTCCACTATCTCGCAGGCTTCCCCAGAACGCGGAACCGTGCCCGTCCACCGGGTGTGCACGCCGATGAATGACGATATCGTTTAATTGGCTACTGTTGATCACGCCTCGTCAACCCTTACTGAGGTAGTAATATGCTGCAGCGTCGGGGCGACTACACCCCAGAAATCGCCGTGCTCTATATATCCTGTTACCAGACTCCGATCAAGCGTCGTCGTCACTCTTACATCGACCATGGAGAATCCGACGATGAAACCATCGAGTGTGCCAGACGATAAGACCGTGGTGCTTAACGATACATACGGAACTCACATCGACCCGTACGCTGAGAAGAAACTCCTTCGGAAATGCGACCTTCGCGTTCTTCCGCCTCTCTTTGTTCTGTTTCTCCTAGCCTTTTTGGATCGTGTTAACATCGGTACGTTGCTGCCACTCTAGTAACATGTGTGCGAGCTAACAGAACGTAGGCAATGCGAAGATCCAAGGGTTGACCGAGGACTTGAACATGACAGGCCCGTTGGCCTATCGTTACAACCTCGCTTTGTCGATATTCTTCGTCCCCTATGTCCTCTTTGAGGTACCGTCCAATCTCATCCTGAAAAAGATGAAGCCCTCGACATGGCTTAGCCTGATCATGATATGCTGGGGTTAGTCGCGGAAATTGGCGTGTAAGTGCCATGCTAACGAGCCTTAGGCCTTTCGACAGTCGGAATGGGCCTTATCACCAACTTCGGCGGCCTATTAGCGATGCGCCTTCTGCTAGGTCTTTTTGAAGCTGGTTAGTATTGTCCATGTACGAATCGCAGGTGCAACATTTACTGACTTCACAAACCAACATTCAGGTTTGTTTCCTGGATGCCTGTACCTGATCTCGATGTACTACAAGCGTTACGAGCTTCAGTGGCGCATCACCCTCTTCTTCAGCGCGAGCATTATCGCTGGAGCATTTGGTGGCGTAAGTATGCATATTTCAATCGGTAGTTCGTATTAACCTCTCGTAGCTCCTTGCATTCGCTATTGCCAAGATGGACGGCATCGCAGGCTACGGAGGATGGTAAGTACACCTCACCATGAATGTACATGAAAGAAACACTGACTTGGTCGACCATTCAGGCGCTGGATTTTCATCATTGAGGGTGCCGTCACCGTTGCATTCGGTGTCATCATGTATTTCTGGATTCCTGGGTGGCCCGAGAAAGCAGGATTCTTGAACATGGAAGAGAAAACCCTTCTTCTAGCACGCCTCAACGCCGACACAGGTGATGCGGTCATGGACAGATTGGACAAGAAGGCTGCGAAGAGGATCTTTTCAGATCCCAAGATCTATCTGGGAACTCTTGCCTACTTTGGTGTGTATCCTCCTTACTATCCCGTCTTCCATATCTACAACAGGACATGTGCTGACCATGCGCTTCCACTTATTAGGAGTCGTCAATACTGGCACTGCTGGTTCCATCTTCACTCCAACTATCGTCAAAGGACTCGGTTACACATCTTCCGCCGCCCAAGTACGCTCGATACCTATATTCATCGTGGCAACCATTGCAGCCGTCGCAGCAGCCTGGCTGAGCGATCGCATGCGCCATCGCTATTGGTTTTGTATGTTCGGACTCGTCGTCGCATCAATTGGCTACATCATGCTTCTCGCCCAAGAGAATCTCCCAGCTGGCGTGAAGTACTTTGCCCTCTTTCTCGTCACACCTGGCGGTTTCATCACTCAGCCCATCGTGCTCGCCTGGATGTCCAATCTGGTGTCTGGACACTACAAGCGCTCTGTTAGCTCTGCGATGCAAGTCGGATTCGGTAACCTGGGAGGTGTCGTGGCCAGTAACATCTTTCTGGAGAGCGAACTGCCAGGGTTTCGGACGGGATATGGGACCAGTCTGGGTTTGTTGTGGATCTGTGCTGCGGCTTGCACCGGACTTTTGTTCTTGGTCAAATGGGAGAACGCGAAGAGGGAGAGGGGCGAGAGGGATGGAAGACTGCAAGAGGTGGACGCTGATAATCTGGGTGACGATCACCCGATGTTCAGGCTTACGTCTTGAGGCAAGGATGTGGGATGTCTTGTGAGACAAAAGTCAGAAGTCAATCAGAACACTCTGGTAGCAGTTCAAAATAGACGTCTGGCACTTTTTTTTTTGATGTTGGCTACCTCGTGTGTATTGTGTTTTTTTCTCGGTGCACTCGTAGTGGGCATTATACGTGCCTTCCCTGCGTCGCTGCTGCCTAAGCACCAAAGGTCAGGATGGAACTTGACCCGGCGTATTTCCCCTGCCGCGTCATGTCAACTAACGTGATACCCAAGAGTGTTATAGTATCTGCCAATCTTTTTCAGTTTCCATAGGACTCATAGCTGCGTCGGTCCAATCATCATCAGATCCAATCTCGTCTTCGGTGTCGGATTTGAGAATTGGTGAAGATCCGGACGTCTCTTTGGGCTCTCCGTCATTCCTTATCTCATCCTCTGCTGTGCCGAGTCCATCGGACAAATCTTCCTGAGCCTTGTCTTGCTCGTCCGGGCTATCCTCCCCATTGTCCTCGCCCATTATTTGATTGCTGAATGGCCGCGTATTCTTCGTGTGTGGTGGCGTAGTCATGGCCTCAAAGAATGCTCTAGCATTGCTGTATTCTCTTGTCTCACCACTCCACAGAATACACCCGACTATGATCTTTACATCATCTCTGTGTAGAAGGATGCTGAACTCGCTCGCCGCACCCCAGAGACTCATCTCATCATCCCATATGTTGAGACACAGTGTCTTGAATCCAGTCAAATGCTCCAGAATGTAGTTGGCTAGCTCGGCAAATGCTCTTTGGGTAGCCTGTGCTGAACAGTCTTCTTCGTAAGGTTGCACGAGAAGAGATAGGCTTGTAACGTGTTGGCGAGCAGATGGACCGATGCTTTCTAACCATTTTTGAGTCGCAAATGCTTGGTACCGTCCGCGCGGACACGGGCCAGTCAGTAAAAGGAAGTTGCGGCGTTCGTATACTGTCGGCTCGGCATCTTCATGGACTTGGTTGCGGCGCTCCTTTTCTTCTTTTGTTGCCGGTCGCAACATGTTGACTGGACCGTGGGCGGATTGGAGCACCCATAGCTCTTCTTTTCTCGTTTTGAAGCGGACTTCGGGGCCGATGCATTTGCTTCGAGTGTAGATGTGGCCCGGCTCTCTGCTGTCTTGCGAGGGAAGATCGGATCTTGGACATCGACAAATGTCGATTTGTGTTTGTCCGGCAAAGGTGGTGTTGCTGGGGTTCTCGAAATGAGGCCACTCTAGAGTATAGTTGATTGTCGTTACGTTGTCTGTCGTTGAGAGGTGTGGCATCGGTTGATTCGGACTTCGATACATAGCACCGGCGCCAGTGTGGAGTATTGGGGGAATCTGCTTGCGAGAGTGAGGTCCGATGGCTTTGACCAAATTGAGAACTCCTTTGCTGTAATACACCGTGCTGCCCAGACCGTACTGCGGAAGGCGCGTGATGCTCTCTGTTCTGGCTCACTTGGTTTACTTTTTCGTCAAGTCGCCCAAACACGAGGCTGATAATAGGTCATCATGCATACCGCTACTCTCACTACGCCTGAGATACCAACCACACTTTGTACGAGCCCTATGAGGAACCGGATGAGGAAATGCTGTACGCCTAGTTACGCTAAGAATAGTAAGCTATGCTGGCACAGCTGAGTACGAGACGAGGCGAGAATGCGTCAGCGCTCGATTGCGCGTGGCGAGAAACAGGATGGAAGTTGTGAAGTCTTGATGTTGTCGGTGAAGTAACCGTGAGTGTAGCGGAGGGTAGGTAGGTGAGACGGGCAGATGGGAGCTATTTGTGGGGTCCGGTGAGCAACGCGCACCAGTGTGAGGTGTCGGTATGCTAGGAATAGGATTCCTGCGCGCATGTCATGCCCATGTCTTTGCAGGAGCGAGACGGGGTCAGCGCGAGTCGATCATGCAGTGGTGCAGTGTCGATGATAGGGCAGCCACGTCATTGGCCCAAGCGTGTTGGATTACATGGACAAGCGTCACGATCACGGAGCTTCGCGACATGCACGCCTCTGTTGACGCGCCATGCCATAGTAAACACGACGCCGCTGTCTAGATGACCCTCGCCCGCTGTCTTGATGGCCGAGACTGGGAATGCTGAGCCCCAGACGCCGATCTCTGAGGGACCCAGCTCGCCCACCACACCCACGCAGGAGAGCAGCAATGCGTCGGCCAAGTCGATTACTGGGGAGCCGATTGAGCAGCAGGACTTTGCCAATCCGACCCTCAGCATAATACGGAACTTCTCGCGCAGCACGTCGGCAAGCTCGGTGGCGACCAAAGAAGAAACCCCTCCGCCGCTGCCACCCCGACCCGCCCTCGGTCTACTCTCACGACCCTCGACGTCGCACTCTACGGCCGCTGGGAGACCCCAACTCCTCTCCAAAGCCACCACGCAGCTGTCTGTCGCCCGGACACAGGCGTTCGCGACTGAGGCGAAAGATGAGTCGCCCACGTCCTCGGGACCCAAGACACGCGACGTCTTGGGCGCAAGCCTAGGCGCTCACAACCTCAGCGATGCCGACGACGGCGCGAGTATACGCAGCTATGCGCCGACAATAGAGGCGGCAGGCTATCAGGAGAGCCTCCTGGGCGAAGTCATGGGCCAGGCAGAGAAGTCCGAGCAAGAGAAGTCACTGCTCAGGACGCTGGGCCACAAGTTCGTCGATGCCGAAGCGCAAAGCATGTTCCCGCCGGACCCATACTTTGAAGAGGCTTTTCGTCGCGAGTTCGATGAGGTCGACGAGATGGCCATGGATGGGTCGAATGAAGGTCAGAAACACGGCATGTACCTAGAGGTAGCCCTCGCTGATGTAGTCAATAGAAGCCGTTATGCACCAGTGGCGCGCAAAACTGAAGCATTTCCTCATCCTCTCAAGTGCCGGCAAGCCCATCTACAGCCGACATGGCGACGACCAGCTCATCACGAACTACATTGGTGTCGTGCAGACCATCATATCCTTTTACCAGTCCACCAACGATATATTGAGAGGTTTCACAGCAGGCGACGTACGATTTGTCGTCATGTCCAAGGGCCCTCTCAACCTGGTAGCCATCACGCGCTTACCAGAGAGCGACTCCCAGCTCCGGTCACAGCTCGAGGCACTCTACATGCAGATCCTATCCACTCTCACGCTTCCTAGTATGGAGCGCATGTTTGCTGCGCGTGCGAACTACGATCTTCGCAGACCGCTGCAGGGAACAGAGACACTACTATCAGCGCTTGCAGATGGCTTCACAAGAGGCTCACCATCGACACTGCTCTCCGCTCTCGAGTGCCTCAAGCTCCGCAAGTCGCATCGTACCACCATCAACAACACACTTTTGAAGACCCGCTCCGAAAGTCTGCTCTACGGTCTTCTCGTCGCATCCGGGAAGCTCGTGTCCGTCGTCCGGCCCAAGAAGCATAGTCTGCACCCTGGTGACCTGCACCTGATCTTCAACATGCTCTTCGAAGCCGGTAGCGTCAAGGCTGGGGGTGGAGAAAACTGGATTCCACTATGCTTGCCAGGGTTCAACAACACCGGCTACTTGTACATGTACGTAAGCTTCCTCAATCTCGAACATCCAACGGAGCAAATGCAAGAGCGGCCTCGCACGAGCGATGGAGCCGACGACGAAGTCGCGGTCCTCCTGATCAGTGCGGAGAAGGAAAGCTTCTTCGAGCTTAGACGTATGAGGGATGATTTAGTCGAGGTAAGCTCACAGTTTCTTTACATTCCACTGCAAAGTCTCCTTAATACACGGGGGACCGGGATGAGACGTGAGGACGCGTGGAATGCTAGTCAAATGGCCTCTCTTTCCCGCCCCAGGACGTTGTCCCGTGCCTTAAGATTGAAGCGTCGAACGATGTGGGCTCGAACGGGCTCGGAGGCGAAATTGACTCATTCTCGGTGTTCTCCCATGGGTTCTCATGGGTTTATTGCCGGTAAGCGCGAATTGTATACCCGTACGAGGCCCACGGGGCAACTTTGCGATTCGGCTTCGGACGTCTGCATCTCCGATGGTCCTAGCCCATCCTCCCGGTCGGATTCCGCATTCCCTTCCCTTTGCCCCGGTCACCGCGTCCTTTCGGTCCTTCGATGGTCCCGTTCGTTTGGTTCCAACATGGCCAGGGTTATTTAACAAAATCGCAATGCTTTCGGTAGATGTTTCGTGGGCTAACGGGTGTTTCCGCAGAGCTTGCAACGCAATGGATCCATTGAGGCTATACGCACAGCTGTGCAGCAAGGCCGTCCCACTTGTACAGACATTGTGCCCGGCAGTCCGCTGAGGCACTTTCTGTATAAGTCGAGGGGTAATGTGCAGTTCACTATGCCGAGCTACACACCTTACTTCGAGGGTGATCTGGAGAAGAGACGGTCCGTATCCCCACCCTTGGCACGTGATTTCGCAATCAACTGCCCCACATGCATACCAAGAAGCCTTGCTGACACTATCGTCTCCTCTAGATTGATCGACCTGTACAATAAACTTCACAGTAATCTGCACAACAAGCCGTCGACGCTTAAGGTGCATCATGAAACCAACACGACGTGTATAGCGTTAGCGTGGAGTACACCGCTGTTTGAGCTTTATGCTGTTGCGCCGGCAAATACGTCGAGAGCAGCGCTTGCACAGAGTGCGAACAAGGTCATTCAGTGGGTGCGACGAGAAGAGGAGAGAGTGTTCATCATTGGAGGTGCTGTATTCTAGAATTTCAACCACGCAAGGTGTTACAATCGGTAGAGCTTATATACCCATTAAAGCAAGGCAAGGGGAAAATAATAGTATACCACAAACATCTTTATTGCGACTATCATCAGAGACACTATGCAGTGCATCTCCAACTAAGCCTTTGGCAAATAGCCAGCTCCCCTCATCTGCTCAAACACGTCTCTCAAACTTGCCCACGTATCTCTGTAGCCGGTCCAACCAAACTCTCTTGCCTTGCTCATGCTAATGACCAGATCAAAGTTGCGTCCCAGTGCGAACCCGGTGAAAGCCCACGTCGCCTTGTCAAAACTACTCTTGTCCAGACCTTCACGCTCAGCAAGACGTTCCCATGCAGCCTTGACATCGGCCCGCTGCGACCACTTGATCAAATCCACATGCTGCTCCACGGCATTCTTCTCCAGCGCCGGTGTGCCTTGAATCCCAATCTCATCTGCAACAACGCTGATGGGAGGCTGAGGCGCCATTTCCATAGTACTCGACATGTCCTCTTTGCCCACGACTTTCTTGATTAGGCTGGATCCCACACCGCCGCTTGTATACGCATCTTTGAATTGATCGGGCTTAACTCTCCCACCAAAGTACTCAACAACCTTGGGCCAGAGGTTCTGCCAGCTCTCTACATCGCCGTTGACGACGTTGAAAGCCTGATTGGCGGCCCGTGGCTCCAGAGCAGCCCAGGCACAGAACTCAGCGTGTAGCTTGGAAGAGGTAAAGGAGTCGAACTTGGTGTAGAAGGCGGGTGAGCCGGGGAACGTGACACCTTCGTTTCCGGAGAGCTCTTTAGATACGAGGGTGTAGAGAGCGATGGCGGAAGAGAGGTTCATGAAGTTTCCCAAGGCGAAGCCGATGACATCGTTGGGGTAGGTGGCTACCCACTCTTTGTTGTGTTTCTTGCAGAAATCGTGCAAGATGTTTTGCTGGTTGTAGTAGAAGTTTGGGGGCCATTTCGATGTGTCGGTTAGCCAGGGTAAGTCTTCGGTCATGGGTTGTTTCGGCATGCCTAGGTGCACACCGTATTGCTTGCAACCGCATACTAGGATGATTCTCTTGACATCTGAGACTGCGCCGGTTTTCTCGAGGGCGGAGAGGAAGTTGGAGAGCATGCGGCCGTTGACTTCCCAGGCGTCTTCTTCTTTGTCTTGGGCTAGGTAGGCGGCGAAGAAGATGTATTCGCCGCGCACGTTCTTGAGATCGTTGGCCATTTCATCGGGAGATGACTGTAAGTCGATGTGGTTGTGAATGACGTTGTCTGCATAGTCTTCCTTCTTGCTGCGCGAGAGCGCATGGATTGTGGGCCATTGTTGGCGGTGTTGGCTGAGTTCGGAGACAATCTCACGGCCAAGGATGCCTAGGCCAGGTGAGGATAGGACCGAATGGAGTGACTTTGGTACGTACCAGTTGCTCCGGTGACTATTGCAGAAGGCATGTTGTAATGTGTGAGTTGTGTGAGTCGATTGCTGTGTAAGTTGACGTTGGAGGAAGTGACGGTATAAGAAGCAAATGGCTGTGATTCATGCATGACGTAACAATGCCTTCATGAAGAGGTGTGTCACGAATAGACCTCATGATGCAACATCCACTTGGCAAGATAGTACATCTGAGGTGGCGATGCGCTCACGGCTATCGCATCCGGCGATTTGGGTCGATGCGGTAATGCATCGATCACAGATGTCTGCCAAGATCGCAGCACCCAGTGTGGGAGCGGTGTCTTCGTATGTGTTGCACACTTGAGTCGAGTGAGAATGCGTGGCATTGTAGAGAGAGTGCTACGAACAATCCTGGCTTCCATAGCCTCCAAAGAACATATGGTGGTAGTAGGCATAGAGCATATGGATCCAAAATTGGCACCAAATCGAGAGTTGAAAACTCGCATGCTCGTGTCCCAGCCACCATATGAAAGGGATCTCTGTCTCTTCGTGTCTTCTGAGCAAGCTTGTAGTCTCCTTCACCGAGCTAGGAGAAAGTGAATCCAGCATGGTCTGGTGGGGTGTGTGGTGAAGAACATGCTCGGCATAGAAAGATGCTTAGCGAAGCCGCACGTCAGACAGATTACGTCTTTCCGTTTTGCCCTCTAGCCCTAGAAGATGTATCTTCGTTCGCGTGACTCGTGTGGACTGCCTGCCGTGCGCTCTTCGACCATTGTACTTCCGCCTCATGCCGAATCAGATGCCAGGTGTCGCGTGTCGCGGGGTGCCCGATGTATTCGTAATGCGTTTCGAATAGAGTGAGAGGAGAGGAGCAGTCTTGAATTGAAGGCGTTCTCATTTAGGAGGGCGCTTTTGCCATGTGAGTTCGCGGAACTGGTTCTTCACTTCGTCTCTGAAGTGGTCGAGGGATGATGGGCCGGTTCCTGAAGAAGTCAGTACTTAGTCGTCTAGCCGGTGTTGATCAAGACATACTGCCTCCGCCATTCTTCTGTTCAAAGTCGGGCAGCCTGTTGATCTTGCGATAGGCCTTCTGGATGGCTCGGTTGAATGCCGGGGAGCGGATGAGCTTCGGAAAGTCAGTTACTAGAGCGGATTGGGACATGAGAGGATTGTCGACGTGCCTTTGCGACGGCCCAAGCCTTGCCCAGCTGTCAGCTTGATGTCTCTGTTTGGGTAGGGAACGGCACAAACCTCGAAGAGAGCGAACCAGGGAGCACCCATGGTTTGTTCAATCAAGCATTCACAAGCGCGGGTAGCTGCTACGGAAAGATAGCAGATGCGTGCAGGCGTTGCGTTGGGGAGGGGTGGTGGCAACGGTGTGGGAGAGATGGAGCATGGAGAAGCCTCGGAATGGCGAGCGAAAGCAACTAGACACAACCGGGACTGGGCCTGCCTCCGGGGCTGCACCTGTGACGCGACCGCGCCTGACGTTTGATGTGGACCCTCGCTTCATTGATTGTTTCTTCTGGTGACGTACAAATGTTTGGTTTCTGGACATCTCAAGTCTCCCATCTTCATTTCCGTGATTGCATCTTCTTACTATCGCTCTGGGATAACATCGGCCGCCTTGTCAGCCTGCTCGACAACGCCTTGACCTGCCTGCGCACCCCCGCCGGCTGCTCCACTACACGCTCGCGTACAGCCCCTCATCTAGAACACGCCTCGCTGGAACCTGGTTCTTGGGCGCTGCACGCCGTTGGCTGGATAATCTTACAGTCGCCTTCCTCGCGCGACAACAGCCCCGGAATCGCCTTGGACGTCAGTTTGTCAACTTCCCTCGGCCAGCCACTGCACAACTGCGCGTCGTCGCTCAGCGTATTGCTATACGCTCCACCATCGCTACACATCAATCTGGCAAGGCCCCGGACCCCCACGAGTCGCACACGTGTCAGTGGAGGCATATCATCTGCGGCACTCCACTATCAAGCCCGTTATTCCTTTCTTGGACGCGCCACGCCTGCACCTAACCGCCTCCCGTCACCATCCCCTCGTCAAACTTTCTTGCTCCTCCACTGCCAGGACCCGAATCGCTCCCGGAATCCCATCACAACTTCTTCAAGCTGCATAAACTCCGCGCCCTCCGGCGCAAGGCGAAGCTCAAGGGCGTCCTCATCAGGACCGACCCAGCCATGGCGACAGCCGGCGATGCCATCTCTCCTACCTCGTCCAAGCGCTCCCGTAGCAAGGACAGCACGCGATCAATCACCACCTCGTCCCTCAACACCCCAGCCGCCAACACTCCCTCTGTGAGCACGAATAGTCTCGTCATCTCCACTGCGCCCGTCACAAGCGAAGCAAATGGCGAAGATGCAGTTCCGTATCCCGCTTTCCTGAAGCCGAGCAACAACGTAAATACCAAATGGAATCGCTTAGAGATGGCGCAAATGGAGCGCCTAAGGGACACGGCCCAAGGGACTGGATCCGACGAACCCGGCAAGTGGGCAAGGTGCTTTGGGGAAGACTATGCCATCCGCAACCGATACATCAACGTCGACCCATACCAGTCCAACAGAGTGCATCTTGACGTACCAGAGGGCCACTTCGATTACATCAATGCCTCGCCAATACTGCTCGAAACCACCAAGTCTGGGACGGCGCTGAAGTACATTGCGACCCAAGGCCCCAAGTCCGACAGCTGGTCGCATATCTGGCGCATGATATGGAAGGAGAATCAGTCGCCTGCCGTCATAGTCATGCTGACCCAGACCCACGAAGCGAACCGAGAGAAATGCTACCCTTACTACCCGCAATCACCGTCGAGTCCAGATATGCGCATCAACGAGCACGACGAATTCGAAGACGGCTTCGTACACAACCTTCACCTCGCGTCGTACACAATAGATGAGGAGGCGAGGACGCAAGTGAGGGAAATCGATATGACAACGGATGACGGCAGCGAGTCGAGGAAGATCTGGCATTTGCTCTTCGCTGGCTGGCCGGACTTCTCGGTACCAGAGGGCGACGATCGCGCTGGCATGCTGAAGCTGGTGGACATCTCGCGATCCAAGAACACGGACAACTCGACCAACCCACGCATCGTTCACTGCAGCGCAGGCATCGGTCGCAGCGGCACCTTCATTGCGCTCGACTGGCTTATGCAGGAGCTTGACGAGGGTGCCTTGGACGATGTACCAGAGGACGAGGATCCTGTACTGAGAGTTGTGGAGATGCTCCGAGACCAGCGAGCTGGCATGGTTCAGTCAAAGATACAGTTCCAGTTCATATACGACGTGATGCGCGAGCGATGGCGCGAACGATGGATCTCTGAACATCCCGACGAAGCAAACCAGCTCGGCCTCGCAATCGCAGCGCCCACGTCCGATAGCGAACAACCTGCCCTCAAGCGCCAAAAGTCGTTACACAACAGCGAAGCCGCCAACGAAAGCCTTACGCTGCTGCCATCACGACCGGCGAGTTCGCGAGGTGCCTCCAGCTCGCCAGCGCCAGATGCAGAGGCACGCGCACAACTGGAAGCGGAGCTTCAGGATGCGGATATGGAGTATGAGAAGGGCAAGACATAGTCGTTTCTGCACTTACTGAAGCCTTCACGCCGACCACGCAGGAAGGCGAGACCATGGACTCCGCTTCGTCCACCCGTGCAGTCTTATCATACATTCGCGGACACTATCCCACCTCCTACGGATCCTGGTGCTCCACCTGCAATGGTGATTACCGGCGGTGTGCTCGAGAACGTGGGTGCAGATGGGGAGGTTGAGCAGCAGGACGGCGCTGTTGACCTCGAAGCGCAACCTGCTCCGCCACCACCACCACCCTCTCCTCGTCGCAATTCTTCCGACGACACGTTGCCGGGTTCGCGTCCTCCGTTGGGGGAAGTTTGTGGCCGTTATCACGTTGTTTTGATCATGATGGGTATTACTTCGGCCTTGGTTGTTGGCTTTATGTTTGTGTACTGGGATGCCGTAGATAGAGTTTAATTGTGTCCTGTTTTTAGTTGAGAAAGCATAGCGTTGCGAATACCCCTCGGATTGGGTTGGTTTGGTTTTCGGTCACGGCGGCGGTAAGCAAAGCACAGCGAAAGCAGCATCGTCTGCGATCGTACGTGCGCTTTATTGGTAATTTAGATCTATCCTTCTTCGCTGTTCATCTCGATCCCGTCTTGCGTCTTTAGTGCTATCATGCTAATCTTTCTGCTGTTGCTCGTTGTTATCGCGAAACACACTACGGCCGTACCTTTAGGGCTTATTCGCGCTCAGTCCGTGGACGTTGCTCCGCTTCCCGTGACAGTTCTAGACTCTTATATAAGCTTTCGCAACGGGTTTACTAAACACGACAGGTTTGCCCCCAGAACTCAGTCCGTGTACCAAGACCACCAAGATGCCCCGGATTTTCGCGGTCTTTACTGTGTTTTCTCTAGCGAAGACGGCGTCATGTCTCCGCGTCTTTACTGGGTACTTGCCCCAGCTTCACGGTGTACAGATAGATGAGGCTGTGTGAGGGAAGGGAAATCTGCCTGCCCAGGTGATATCTTGGCTCCTGGGCCTTCTGGACGAAATAAATTGTATCTGTCTGCCTTGTACATTGACTTTCACGCTGTCAAGAAACGTGACCAAACCCTCGCGAATACCCTCACGTCGCCTAACCTCAAGGACCACCGCGTCGTTCAAGCTGACCAAGGTAGCTACAGCTGCCTAACCAGCTAACTCACTCAACTCACGTACTTACCTGCATACTACTAAGCAGCCACAATAGTCCTGTTTCGCAACTCTAGTCCCGTTCGTTATCAATTCGACACAGCTTGCTTCGACTTGAAACAAAATGTCGCACCTTGGGACGTATCATCAAGCCACACCACCGGAGACTTTTTTTGCGAAAGTGAGGGGGCCTGGACCCGAGACTTGTTCATCGGTCTTCGCTTATCGTGAGTCTAGGTTGGACGATTGGTTTGTTGTTCTAAGGGTGGGAGGTACATCATCGGTGTAAGCTTACTTGAGCATGCCTTGGCCATTTCTTTTTCCTTTTCTTGGGTAGAGGTGGGGATCAGGAAAGAGGAGCTTGATATGATTGTTTGGAAAGCTATATGCTTAGAGGCTTTGTTCCGATATAGCATTGCGATGGGGGTCATTGTCGCTAATCGGATTGCGGTGTTGTATCTTTCGACAAGTGACAAACTTGTGGAAACGGTCAAATTGAAAAAGCACTCGACGTATGACGGAATCATCTTCCTGCTCTTCGTTCTTTGGCTATTGGTCGGGCGGCGCAATGAGAATCTGATCAGTGCCTACTGCATAGTTGCCCTCGCATTATGGCCCCGAAGCGAAATCCATCGCCGTTGCTCAACGTCTGCAATGCCCCGATCGGCGCGAATGACGCGATGACGCGATGACGCGACGGATATGCGCCATTCACGTTGCCTATCTGCCTTGCATCTTACTTCAGCAACGAAACAAACTTTTGGCTCCGTTTTGTTGGACCCAAGGTTGTTGAGGTGAACTGGAGGTATACTAGTTGGGCGGAACTTTCGTCCGAGATCATGCATTTTCCTCGGCACAGTCGAACGTACTGTTCTGCTCCCTTGACTGGTGGGGGAAGAGGTTTCCGTAGCGGTGAGCTCATTTGTTCATCTGTGACGTTTTGTTGAAAATGCGATGCGACGCATAAACAGTTGTAATTACCTCGCCGGTGCACGTCGCCGACTGACGAGTACTGTTGATGCGAAGATCCCGAGGTTCGTTACAGATCAACAGGAGATGGTAATATTGCGCATTACTCGAGTGCGGTGATGGTAACCGCAAATGATGATCGACCCCTGCGAAAAGGTGATGTCTGGGCATGTGGTGCGCCAGAAAAGCTACAGATCCATCATTGGAATGGTTTGCCGTACTGTCTGTAAATCTTGACGAGATGACGTGCCGAATTATCAGGTACAAGGCCGATGCGTATCGGACTGTGCCACTGATCGACATCTTAACGAGTCGTCCGTTCTCCATCTATCCCTGTAATTGCGCGATATCAAGGAATTCGACTCCACGGACGCAAGATTCAAGACTCAGCCGCAACCGCACGCCGATGTTCCACGATACCCGTTTTACCATACTACTGACCGTTGATTCGCTGTGGCCAAGGTGTCCGATTCAGAGTTTAGAGCAATGCGGGGCACCTCTTGCTTGGCTTCGCAACGCTGAGAAGGACGAACATGGGTACGAATGGGGTAATGTAGCCTTGCTGTCATTGCCCAAAAACACCAAGTGCGGCTGTAACCGAGCCCGTTTTCGGTCTGTCTTGAGAACACGGTGACGTCGTCGAAAATCCTGCTTGTGCAGAAATTCCACTTGCCGCCTGGTGTAACGAATGCATACGAGGCGATGTGATACAATCGAAAGCTGTATATCGCTGGGGAATTCTCTAAGCGAGGTTGTTCAGCCGTTCTTGTTCGCCTCTTTCGTGCATATCTTGTGTTGG
The DNA here is from genome assembly GCF_023758075.1 of Alternaria novae-zelandiae. Classification (NCBI taxonomy): domain Eukaryota; kingdom Fungi; phylum Ascomycota; class Dothideomycetes; order Pleosporales; family Pleosporaceae; genus Alternaria; species Alternaria novae-zelandiae. Next base: position 1,168,131 of record NW_026056962.1, on the reverse strand, counting down.
GACTGGGGTACCACATGGGTGCCGATCAGCCGACTGTGTAGCCGTCGTATGGCGGTCGTATAGAGATTGTTTGCAAGGCAATCTCTTGGCTGTCCAAGGCAATAAATTGCAAGTAGCTTGTCGCTCTACAGCCTGCTGTATGCTGGCGACAATGATTGTACCGGTCTGCTGCGACCAGAGGGGGTGATTGAGGAGTTACAATATCCCGCGCTCATATTGTTACCAGCATAAGATAGTCGAGTCACATCCCTCTCTCACGTGAGGACGCACGTGTCCCAGATGAAGTATCTTGACCCCACATGCCATTCCCAATCAATAGCTCTTTCTGACCAGGCAGGCTGGAGGACCTACAGGTTTTGGCGATCGCGTGAGCATAATCGCATCAGCACACCATCCACCATTACTCCCGACCTGTCCAGCACAGTAATGGTTTCGAAACAAGACAAAGTTGATTGAGTGATTGCAGCTTTGATGCGAAACCGCGGGCATCCAAAGGTATTTCGAAGGAAACATTGCGGACGTAAGGACATCAGTTGTCCCGTCCCGGACGTCGATCGCGGACGGTCATCGTGGTCAGTGATATCAATGCGTCGGAAGGGCCGATTGCTCCTGTACGAAAAGCCGAAAGCAAGTTATTTCGAACAACGTTCGTACGATCGCAAATTCTGGTATCGAAAGAAATCTCCATCCTTGGACCCGCTGGTCTCTCAGATCGTGACTACTTCGTGACTACTTTGTGGCCTACCACGGCAGGTCTACCGACAGCCTCTGCGAGAACAGCTTACGTGATAGTCAATCTGATAAAGGAGAAATGGCGGTACTCTAGACTAAAAGGTTGCACAAGAACGTCATAATTGATGCTCAAAACTTATCGCCGGTGGCTGACACGCAGACGCGCACTCATGAAACAAGTCTCGACCCTCGCTGTCATGGTCCAAGTGGGGATGCATTTTGCTCTCGGCGAAACCAGTGTGCTGGCGCTTGGAGCTGGGGTTCCCCATCCAGCAGTGGATATGCTGTTAACGGGTCGATCATTGATCACCAGGTCCTTCGCGTTGCGGATATTGCCGAGACGTGATAGCTGCAGCAATTCGCAATGCTGTCTCATGGGTGATGCATGCTATAATGTCGGTATGTTGATGCCGTCCAGTGCGTTGAGATGCGCCGTGCCATGAGAAGTGTCTGAGCACCGTCTGAACATGATTAGTATCTCAAAGCCTGACCAGCAGGCGAAGGTTTAGTCAATAGTGCTTCAGCTTGGTGTTTGGTGGTGTACGGCTTTCGCGTCAACCTTCCTCCTCAGGCTCTTCAGAGATCCACAAAGCACTGTTCCTTAGTGAGCATCCGTTGTTCGAGACCTCAACAACGTGGCTGTCTGCGATGTGACGTGGGTGGGCAGACCGTAGTAGTACACAAGCGTCGAAGCTTTCAGCCTTGAATTTTCCAGCGGGACCAAGTGGGAACGGAACGACCTTGGTGATTCGCCTCACTGCTATTCCCGTCTATGAGGCTCAACTCGGCTGCGACGTGCGGCTTGCCCGCACAGGAAGACCGGCCGATTTTTCGTCAGCCACATTTCATCGCGAAAATCGGCTTATCGATGACTGAGAAGCTGCAGCGAGCTAGCCATGTGAATGAAGTTGTGTTTTCAGGTTCATTGACATCATTCCGCGTTGGATAGCGAGCGCGAAGACGAGGGACCTGGGACCCTAGCCGCGAAGAGCTTTCAGGGCCAGGCTCGGTCGCGCGGTGTTCACAACGACCGTTTGACTCGGCTTCGGATGTTCCAAGCCGGAAGCCACTGCATTGCCGAGCATGATGGGTGCCGCGTATTTTCGTCCCTACCACAGTAGCGGAGAATGGACACCGCCAGATAAACCTTGGCGCCAGAAGACTCCTCATTGCGAGGTACACGTTGCTTCGAGGCTTGGAAGTCTGAGATGCCCAGGATGCGCGGCATGTGGCTCGATGCGCAAGTATTCTACACTTAGATCTCGAATCGAAATGAGGCCCCTATATGGCGCCGGGACCAGGTAGGGTTCCCGTGATCATTAGTCCTCATTGTTTAGGAAGCGATTTGTGGAGATCATGAGGCGGAGTTCAGGCTGACCTACCGACACCTGGGCGGAAGTCTTGGTCTCCCGACCCAGTATCGCCCGACCAGTAATCTGTCTCCGTGAATTAGTGAGGGTTGCCACGAGTTTACAATTTGCAGTGGTCGCTCGGTAAAAACGGATCGTTGTGCGCCCATCAGAGTACTGTTCCTTCGTGGGACCGTTGGCCACTCGGCACCCGGCTCATGTGCGATCCGTCAAAACAAGCGAGGCCTGAGGTCGCGCGTTGTGGCTGGCGCATGTGGCTAGTGACTCGACATGTGCGCTCCACCCATCCAAGACGCATCTGCCTCTTGGCTCCTTTTGGCACGATCGTGTGATCGACTTGGTGTTGAAACGTGCAATGAATAAACTCAACACGGCTCGCATTATCTGGGTTCTGCATAGATCAGCGGCGCGTTCGAAGACCTGCGATTGACAATGCCTTGCTGGCTGGCAGTGCAGGTGCTATTGTCGGGCTTGGCCTTGAGTAAGGCCGCTTATAGGACGCAGGCTGGGTCGACGAGGTCTTGATGCTATACCCCTGTCGTGACCAATATGAATAGGGCCATCTCATCAAGTTATGTAAGCCAGAGCCTGTCGATCTTGCCAATCATCATCGACGGAGTGCGGATGGTCTCACTGGAATTCATGCGTGGCCCATGTAAGCGCACGCAGACTCCTGACGGTGTGAAGATAACGGACCATCATTTCGCAGGTAGCGATAATGGGGAGATGTGCATCGCGATTCCCACAACAACCATGAAACTTTACCAAGATGGGGTTGGGCAGGATAGGTGCTCTTCGCCCAACGCGACAAGGAAGACCGCTGTATTTGACCTCAGAAAGAAGGCCGTACAGCTGCTGAACTTTGGACCTGATTACTTTCATTCCTGTAATGATACAGCTCTGGCACACGCTCGTTCCTGCGTGACGCTCTCTGTAACTTGTAGAAAGCTAGGAAGCTTCCATTAGAGCAAAGGCCTAATGACAGCGGGGTTGATCGACAAGAACCCTGAGGTGTTCGAGAACCGCCGAATTTACAAACAAGATCATGGGCTTACATGATCGCTCTTGCCAACTCCGCACTGGTCAGTTCGTAAGCCATTCAGCAAGGCGAGATAACTCGCCGAAGCCGCTCACTATTGAGATGGACAGCAGACGTGCCGTTACCGCTAACGAGCTATGGGCTCCGGGAGGACAGCGTGGGTGCTGAGGCGTATATACACGTTCAAGCGTCAGCGGGTTCCCTGAATTCAAGGGGCGAACCTCGTGAGAACCGTTGAACGCAATTATAGCTCATGTTTCTTGCCCATAGTTCCACGCATGCAGGTGTGATGAAGGCGCTTACACGTTTGCGGGCGTTGACATTCGTAGCACGTGAATTGTATGAGCGCCCCAGGACCACGTCCGCCAAGACATGGCAGGCCTTGTCAGCGTAGGCGTCGTATAGGCGTGTCGAACTTGTGATGAATACGGCGTTCGCAACAATGTACGAAAATGACCTCAGCCCCCCAACCTGACGACGCTTTGTGTGGGTCTTCCAACATCAAATCTCCCAAACCAAGGTAGTTGTATGCCTTGCCAATGGCACATGCAGCGGTGCTTGAGTGCGAAGGGCTACCAAAGTCGCAGATGAGTATAGATGAGTATGGATGAGTGAACAACCGGGGCCGATGTACGCGGTGGCTGAGGCATGGGTGATCGTGCCTACCCAAGACTCAGGAACGAAGTGGCTAACCAGGATCAACAAAAGAAATTCTGCATTGGGCATTCTCATGTTCGTGACTGGAACAAGACGCGGTCAGCAACTCTAAACGATGCAAACCGCTGAGAGTAGCTGCGCTTACATTGACAAGCGACGGTATCCATTAACAGCATGCAGCTCCTGAAGAAGGAATGCGTGCCCAGCTGTGCTTTGCCCGTCCACCGATTAATCAACTGCTGCTGGTCAGGCATTGACGGTACTTTGCGTGAGTTCGTACGCGAAACCCGCACCATCGTACAGCTTATCTCGCGCTCCAGTCCTCTTTCAGCTCGGACGGGTCACTTGCGACGTTCCGCGAGCGATTTTCTAACGTCCGAAAGAGCGAATTTTCAGCAAGCACGAGGAGGATCGCTCAGTCAGCCCGTCGTGCTTTTCTTCGGCCGAGGCCTGAGTCTGTACATGATACTTCGTCGACGAGCGGTCGAAATAACACAATTAGTGATAAAGCATAATGATGACCGGTGGACTGATTGCAGACCGCGCACATGGTGAGCCACATGGCCGACCTTGATGACGACTTCTGGAAAGCATCCAATGACTGGGAGTCGCAACTCGGGCAGCGTGTTTGTCCGCATGTTTTTGGTCGTGGATGTCGTGTTGCCGGTAGCCGAGGACAGCGAACAGCGATCTGGAGAGATTTTCGAGCGTACTTTACGCCCGCGTATTCGCCGAATTCACGTCACCTGTTCTGCTGCCACCACAGGTGCGGATTTTCTTCCATAGCAAGTTTCGTGGGCCACGGTCACGGTCCGCTGGTTGGCCGACTCCGCGCCCTCGCTTTCTCGTGTCGTCCGCCAACTGAGCCCAGTCCTTGTAAGGTTGGCGCCCTGCAACAGGCCAAGAATCCCTGCACATCGACTAATGTAATCCAACGTACGTGCGCCGATTGATGATGTGTAAGGAGACAGGGGTGCTTAGCTGCCCAGCGCCGGCGTATTTCATAATTACAGTTCCATTACAGGGCTTTTGCACCCAGGGCACAAGGTTAACGCCGAACGTCCGCCTTGACTGTTCGCTGACGTGAAAAGATATAATGCTTTGCTACCCACAGAGGGCTACGACCTTATTTAGGCCTTAATTTCCACTTCCACCTCTCGATAAAAGTACCCTTAGATACTCCACTCGGTCGACCAGATATCTCATCGACCACTACCACATTGACTTGAAGTCCAACTCAGCCACACCATTCTCACCAACACACCTTTGCTCCACTTTGTACCATACCAATCGACATGTCACCTCATAGGTCAGACTCGATGGAAGCCCAAGACAACATTAGGAAGCGAGTATGCAAGGCATGCGACCGATGCCGATTGAAGAAGTCAAAGGTATGTACGACCTCTTTTGTGCCTGTATGCCTTTCTAACCAGTGCAGTGCGACGGATCAAGCCCTTGCACTCGATGCAAAGCCGACAACGCCATCTGCGTATTTGGCGAGAGGAAGAAGTCGCAAGACAAAGTGTACCCGAAAGGGTATGTTACCATGCACCCTCGCAATAAGTTTCGATCTGACTGTTGTAGATATGTTGAGATGCTCGAACAGCAACAAACCCAATTGGTAGCCGGTCTTAGGGAACTGTACAGTCGCCTGCAACGAGGCGAGAGTTGGCCAGGACAGCCGTTGCAAGAATCCTCAGGCGGCCATCCTTTGACACACGACATCCTGGAACGTCTCGATCTTTTGCAATCACCTGGAGACGACAAGAGCCACTATGAGGGTTTCGAGGAAGATTGCAGCCGCATGCAACAAAAACTAGTTGAAGGAGGCGCCCCATACACCCGACGACGCGCATCCGTTAGCTCAGACTCTGAACATGGCCACGTTTCGCCAAACTCATCGTATAACGGTACACCGACGACCAAATCTTTCGCTTTTGACAGTCCGTTTGCGCGCCACAACGCGCCGCCAACACCGCCGATGAACAGCCCATTCCCTCGACAGTCTCAGGTAGTGTCGCCGCCGATCAAGCAAGAAACACAGATGGCACCAGCACCATACATGAACAACAGCGCTATGGATCCTTCCACTCTATCACGGGCGCCATGGATGAACGACTCCATTATGATGGACGATCCCGTAGACTTCAGCAAGCCCATGTATGGATTTGACAACTTCAGCGCATACGACCAGAACATGATGGTAGATCCCCTATCAATGAGCCAAAGCGATCCGATGATGCCAGACTGGAACATCCACAGCGACCTGGATTTCAGCAGTTTCATACAAAATCCAGTCGGCGCGTAATTGGTCCGGACTTAACTCCGCTTCTCTCCGTCTCTTCGTTTAGCGTTCAAGCGTTCTGGGATACTTTCCAATCCTATACGGCGTTCGTTTCGGTCATGGCAATCGGCGTTAATCGGCCGGCATTTGGTGGTTTTCTGGCGACTTTTCCTTATCTTCTGTGTCGAAAGTTCGACGGTTCACGATGACGTGAAATATCGCGCAAAGCATAGTTGCGACAACGCTCCGCGGATCGGCAAATTCGAATAGGGCCTCAGGTCGGGAGTACCGACCGGCAAGGCGATCGAAATGGTGGCGTTACTGTAAATCTCAACTGTATCATAGTCGAAGATGTTGTTCTCAATGCTCGCGGAATCCAGTGTGCGCGCCCTGCCCCTCGATTACTAATTGCAGCCTTCGCCCCACGCCCCCATCACGTTCATCCGCACTGCCACAGCTCCATGGGCACAGGCGAACCATGACCGCATACGGCATGCCGTCCGACGGGTCGTTTGGTACTCGCGAGCGAAGACTTCAGCCGTACTTCACGTGGTGACGACGGCAGAAAGGATGTCCAAGAGTGCTCCACATCCTCATTAGGCTAATCAATCACCGCATACGTACTCTATGTAAGGTCAATCGCGCGCACTCATCTCTCGCAGTCAAAAGCTCAAACATCCAAGCGGCCATCGAGGAAAATCGGTCACCTGTTCCAAAACAAACAAAACACTGAACGCAAGCTACCACTCGCTGAGGTGAGTGCCATCCTGTAGCTGCCCCGCTCTCACGCATTACCCCTCATCACACCACATCAGACCTCACGAAAGTGCGGCAATAGTGGCACCCGTTATAGCGTTTGAACATCACAACTAATGAGATCGACGCAGGTCATACGTACCAATTATCGCATCTGCGAGTCTATCACCAAACTAGAACAGTCACGTTGACAATCGTATCATGTCTTCGACCAAGGCTTTCACCTTTCTGCCACTGGGCGCTATCATTCAAAAGTTCGTTGTAAACGGAAAGAACATCGTCCAGGGTTTCCCAACTGCGGAGCTGTACAAGCAGCACAATGCCCCATTCTTTGGTGAGACTATTGGCCGCATCGCCAACCGCGTATCCAAAGCGAAGATCAACGACCTGAATGGAAAGTCGTACCAACTAGCGGTCAACAACGGCCCCAACTCTCTCCACGGCGGCGACCTTGGCTGGGGAAAGCGAGAATTCGAAGGACCAACTACAGTTGACCGTGATGGAAAAGAGGCTACATTATTCAAATACGTCAGCAAGGATGGCGAGGAAGGCTACCCCGGTACTGTAGAGGTGCGCGTGTGGTATATCCAAGCGAAGGAGGAAGTCGATGGCGCTCAACAGGAGGTCCTATACATCGAATACGAGGCTGAACTGATCGGTGATGAAGTCGAAGAGACCGCAATCAACATGACCAACCACAGGTTAGTTGTTTATCATCCTTTTCATTGACGTCTTACTGAGAGTGCATATAGCTACTTCAACCTGTCTGGAGGACCTACCATCACCGGAACTGAAGTCAACCTCATCACAAACAAGTACCAAGTCGTGGATGACGGAGGTATTCCCACTGGACCCATCGAGGAATACCCCGGTGTCAGCGCCAAGAAGACCTTCACCCTGGGCGAGAAAGAGCCCGATATTGACGACTGCTTTGTGGCCAACACAGACCCCAGCAGCATTCCCATCGACACTCGCTCTTCGCCCCTACAGAAGCTTGCGTCTTTCTACCACCCCGAGACCAAGATCCACCTCGAAATACACTCGACGGAACCGGCCTTCCAGTTTTACACTGGTAAATACATCGACGTACCTGCCGTTGGTGACCTTCCCGCCAGAGGCGCCCGCGCTGGCTTCTGCGTCGAACCCAGCCGCTACGTCAACGCCGTCAACGTTCCAGAATACAAGTCTATGATGGTTCTCAAGAAGGGTGAGAAGTACGGCACTAAGATCGTATACCGTGGTTGGCACGCGTAGATCTTCATTGCATTATCTCGATGGAATCCGTCTCCAACATTGGATAAGAATTAGCACCAAGTTGAAGATGTTGACTCAGCAGTGGACTCCTACAAATTAAATACATCAATGTCTCTCACGAAGTCCACATTATGCATGCACGCTGAAGTCATTTGACACTCGCTCCTCCAGTCCGTCACTGCACCTATTTGTAAAGTCACCAAAGTCTCAACGTCAACCCACGCATCATCTGTACGTCTGCGTCAACTCTAACTTAGCAATCAGTCTTCAACACTCCACTGTTTTCATCAATCACCTCTAGTAACCATGACTCGGACGGGAACGTCCGAAGATCGAGTTGTCCAGACCTCCAGCCACTGGCCCACAGCACGACGTCACACAACGTTGCTTGCGCGGCCGCCTAACATCTAGCTCCAGGTCCGGTGAGAGATAAAGGCTCTTCTGCCGCTTATCCGTGTTCCTTTACCCCAGCGAGAAAGGTTATCCAAACCTCATATTCTCGAAGCATACTAGGGCTATACGTACGCCACAAAGTGTGGAGCAGATGGTGCAATGGAACACGCCCAAGTAACATGGCACTTGGTGCTCTCCCGTATCGCTAGAACGTATTGAAGCAAAGCATGGGAAGCAAACTTTATCGGATCGTGCACTGTGGCTGCAGGTAATGCCTCGATGCGAATTAAACTCTTCAACGCACAACGGCGGTCACTGAACATACTACGATCGCAAATACCACCGCGTCTCCACACCAGAATTTGGGACGACGGTTATCTGAAGTATGCGACTTTTGACGTCAAACTGCAGTCGCCGATCCCGTTGAATATTCTGGAGCGTTCTCCGCATCCCACCAGGTCCCCACCGTTCCCGCATCTTGTCTCAACCACGTTGTAAGCATGTGTTCATCTGTACGCGCATGCGGCGTGCGCTTACACACCCGGATGAGGACCACAGCAGTTGCGGGGTTTAGTATTGGGGGATAGTCATTGGAGTAGCGTAAAATCGAATCGATCGCCTTGCTACACCGTACGTAGGCAACGGCGAAAGCGTTGCTGGTGATCATCAATCAATCCCATGGTCAAAGAGAGCCTCTTGACAGAATCTGGGCCAGTATGTGCGATGAGCCACCAATCAGAAATGTGGAGAAGGGCTTGGCCGAACCGCTCAAAGTGGTGTAGCTGTGCAGCCTCCCTTTCCCCGCCGCGCGCGAGCCTTTTCGGTACCGCGAATCTGGTAATCATCACCCCAGTCGTACGATGACATGAAGTTGCGCGAACATATCCAGTCGATCTCTCACCTCACTTCCACATGTTTCCAAACATCCCTCGGCAATTACGAGCTGTCCTCTTACGATACTGCGGTGGTCGGCACATTGCTGATACGGCGACTGGATGCGATGCATGCAGCTGACTTTTGCACTCCATCGCCGACTAGACCCGCGTAGGTATCGGATTCGGAATAAGACATACGCGTCGATACCAGCCATTGTCATCATCCCGCCGACGATAGCAGATAGCAGACAGCGGCACCTAATGTCGGGCTCGACAGACTTTCTCTGCTCGATCACGGCAAAGGTGCGAAGTTTTTCTTTTCTCCCTTTTCGATACACGCCCAACATGTGCTAAAACATCTAAGCTCCGGTGACTAGCCCAGTACAACGTAGAAGAAGCAAAGCCATGCGGCTAGCTTAGACATACCGAAAGCATATTCCGCCCTCTCTGGGGCTTGCCGATCTCAATGCCGGGCACGAGGAACCGCTCTTGGTGTTTGCCGTGTGGTTACTGAAATTATAGTGGCTGGCTGTTGTATCTTGGCAGAGCTTCGTGATGGACCAGCAGCTTCAATCCCGACACCAACCAGATGTATCTGAGTGTCTGAGGGATATTCTAGAAGAATTTGCTTATCAAATACCCACAGTACCCGCCTGCATGCACGACATGGCTCACAGTCACTCTTACCAAGTCCCATCCACAACCCCTTAGCCGCAAACCCTTCGGCTCAAGCCGAAATCACGACTTCGGACCCAACGTTCCCCAATCTAGAACGACACAAGGACAAGAAACCTGCCTTGGCTAACCCACACTCGACCCGAATCCCCCAAACCAATGGAACGCCTTATGACCCGACCATCCGCACACGTAGTGCTTCTAATACAATTGTCACGCTACCAAACCACCATAGTCGTGGAAGAAGACTAACTAGCCTCGTACGGGCCACTGATACGGCATTCGCATCGAGTGTCTTGCCTGACTTTGACTATGATCACAGTAGCGAAACAGGTTTCGAAGCACCACCTGCACTCTCAGGTCCGCTTTCGGCAACATGGCATATGCATATATGCACAACGACAGTCGCGAGTTGCGAAAAAGCAGACTAGACAGACATGCCAATTGTCGATTTGTCGATCTCCCGAAATGTTTCGGGCTGCTGTGTTATCGGTTGGGGGGAACTTCGGGTATCGGCACGGTTCCTTATCCGATGTATAGCCGCTGTAAGGGGTAAGTGTGGTGAGGGTGTTTGACATTGTATACGATGACGTCGACGATCGTGGAAATGTTTGTTGTTCGCGATGGGGGTATTGCGTTAGTGGAGAAATGTGGTTGGGTTGGGCTCGGTCGTGCGTGGGTTTAGATTGGGGTCATTCCCGAAGTGCTGGTAAGGCGTGAACAGGTTTTCCTTTTCCCACGTGGGTTGGGGAAATTTCACGTTGCATTTTCTCGTGTTGATCGGGAAACGTGCGGGACTTGCCGGTGCAATGCTTGATGTTGCTTCTTTGTATAAATTATGAACACTGGGAGGATCAGCACAATGCATGTGTAACGACGACGTACCTGCCATCGAAAGTACCAGCGATCGATGTAGAGTGACATCGACTCGTTCTTGTACAATCGGACGATGACTTGATCTGCGCGCGATACCAAGAATATGGCGTAGGCCACTAGCGTATGGAGAGAATGGAGAAGGTAGACAGCGACTGATCAGACCGAAAGAGGAGGTGGCAGTGATAAATGCGTGATATCTACAGGACACACCTAAGCTACTTCTAAATGTGCGTTTACTTATCGATCGACAAATATACACGACTGTATACCCTGTAAGCTACTCCGTAGAACACGGTGAGCAACATATACTCTTGAAATGCTCCAAACTCCTCGCTATGCAATGAACATGTTCCTTCATGTCGATGACCTGCATATAATGGGTATTCCTCGTGCAACCATATCATAGTTATGGTTTTAGGATGGCGGATTTAGAGGTTCTTCTTGGGCCTCATGTCCACGATTTCCAGGGGCGCGTCGGTCAGCTCGACCACATGACCCGGCTTGAGCGCTTCGGTGTAGATGTTATCGACGTCGTGAGGATGGAATATACCAGGTCGACTGCAGTTCAGAATGGCTTGTTTGCCTGGGGGATCAGTAAGGCGGAAACAACCCCAGCTATATCACTGTCAGTGTTTTGAACGAAACTAAGGGGAGGTTGGATGACATACCTAGGTTGTTTTGTTGGAGCGCAAACGATGGCGATGCTTTCTGGCATCATGACCTGATATCCGACATGGGTGTGCAAGTCTCTGCTGCTCATAAAGCAGGTCTGCGTCGGATGCGTGTGAATCCAACCGAGGACCATCAACTCTTCTTTGTCGCAGTAATCAAATAGCTCTTCTTCGTTCAACGTCTCGCAGGTGTCACTCGTGCTAGTTTGTTCGGGGATGATGAGTCGTGTGATGAAGAGGGCGTTGGACTTTAGTATTCCACCCAGCATACCGCATGTTTCAAGATTGAGACGTGTGTTGGAGGAAGCAACGGCAAGGAACTGATTGCGTAGTTGGGACGGGAGGAAAACGGGACGGAGGGGATCGCCATTCTCCAGGAAGGCAGAAGGCTTGAATGTAAATTCGTCGAGCTCGGTGGAGGGTGTCAACGGTCTCTGGTCCGGTATCTTGCTTGGCAAAGGTGGCGCGCTCTCTGAGATCTTGCCTGGGACAGGAGGAGGTCGTGAATGATCGTATCGCGCATCGTACGTAGAAGCTGGAGACTTGGGCGGCAACGGCGGTGGGGCTGCCGGTGTGCCAGAGGGCCTGTATATCTGCTCTTTTGGAGGTCGCGCAGGCGCCGTGTCGCGTGACTGGGAGTCGGACCATCTTTCTTGGGCGGTCTTGTAGGGTACGGTAGGGTAGTGGTATGGAGACGCGGACTGAGACGCGGGACGCTGGACTTGTCAGTAAAGAAGCCACATAACTGTCGCATGAAGCTTACCGAGGTGTAAGATGTTCTATGGCCATTTTGCTGAAGTCTGGCAACTTCTTGCAGTTGGTTTGAGATGTCGTCTCCTTCGGGCCCTTGCTGCCAGCTGTCCCAGGTGCCTCCACTGCGGCGCGCATGCTCTTCCTCTTCTGAGATGCCATGCTGTCGCACACCTCTTCTGACAGTATCTCTCCTCCGCACTTCTCTCTGCGCCAGTCTCGCGGCAAGCGACTGGTTCTCCAGAGAGCGCGCATCGATCGTGGGCCGCGAATCGAACGACCGTCTCTTGGGTCCCCGATCCTGAATCGCCAACCCGTCCAGCTCCTGCGGAAGAGCACCCAAGCCCTGCCCTTCCAACAATCGCAGGCTTTCCTTCTGTCTCCGTCTCCTCTCTTCGTATTCTTCGTGCCTCTTCTTGATGCGCGGCGCGATTTCCTCGAGCTTCTTCAGATCGCGACTGACGGCTGCTGTTGCAGCATTGAGCGCTTTTCGGTTCTCGGGCTTGTTCCTGTCAGGATGGCCCTGTAGTTTCTGGAGGACGAGGTCGGCATGCCGGTATAGGAGGAGGTATGTCTGCGCGTCGTTGCCCTCTGCTTCATAAACTTGGGCCTGGTGGGAGTGAGCATGCGCATCTCAGCCATGGCAAGTAAACACACCTCTTTCTGCATGGTACTGGCTGTGCGCAGCCAATTCGCCAGGGGAATGTGCGCATTGTATGTGTAGTTTCCGGCCTGTTCCGTCACCTCGGGCAGGCTCACGGGGGTGTTGATGGTCGCCATTGCGGAGGATGCGTGTTGCGGAGCGGCGGGGCGTACGAGGTATGTCTAGGTATTCGCGAATGACGGCCTCAAGGCAACAACTTTGCGACAAACAGGACCGCTACCGGTGCGGGTGGAGGTGACGCGTCCTCATCAGTGACATGGGAAATGGTGTGCGGCGCTGGCTGAAGAGAATCAAGTCTAGGGCACTGTGATGGGGGATGGGGGATGCTGGATACATGGCGGGGCAATCAGGGCCCTGCTGCGGCGCGTGGCAAGCACGACCAGATCGACTTGACGAGGTTGGGCATCAGACACATGCATCGCGAACAGGATGGGCACAAAGGCAGACGATGATCCAAGAGAGATTATGGTGGACTAGCAACGGCACTTGAATAGCAGCCATGTCTGATATGCAGGGCAACAGAGGCGGCCGCGCGTGTTCACGTGTAATGACATCGGTGTACAGGTCCACAGAATCTAATCGCGTCTAGTATCCAAACATACGAATAGTATCTAGCAAGATGCGCCTGACTTCACTTGTCCTCTGAGTCCTCCGATAGCTTGTCCCATTCGCTATCGGTAGATAGATCACCTGTTGATTCACCCATGCCCTTCCTTCTCTTCAGTGCTTCGTCTACCGGTGCCGCAAGACTCGTCGCCGCTCCTGTAGTACTCGCAGTAGTAGGACCTCCACTACCGACAGAAGCAGCAGCCTGTGTTGGGTTCTCTGTCTCACTTCCACCCGGTCTCTCCACAAACACCGTGCTTTGTGTCTCGGGGCGGGGCGCACGAGGCTGGCTCGACTTGGGCTTCATAGTTTGCGTTTGCTCGACCTCGGTATCCACCTCCGTATCGTCGCCTGTGTCCATGCCGTCTCCGTCGTCGCCTGCACCTCCCTTCTCTTTTCCGCCCCTTCTAGCTTCTCGGATACGCTTTGCTTCCTCCTCCTTGGCTTGCGCAGCCTTGAGCTCCGTCGCGAACCAGTTTATCGACCACCAGAGACCTCCGCATAACAGGGAGAGGATGACGAAGTGTATGCTGTACGTCGCAATGAGCATGACGAACAGAAGAACCTGGAGCGCAGCGAACGAGGCGTTTGTTGCGATAAGGAGCGTGGGCGTCGGCCCCGCGATGAAGATGGACTCCCATAGCTGTTCGAAGAAGGCTGCCATACTGTGCAGTTGTTTTTCCGCTCGTCGATTGAGTGTTAGGCGTGCGTTCGTCGGTGCTTGCAGATATCGTCGTTCGTATTCGAAGTACTTGTACGGCCCCACGATACGGCTGCCTAGCCAAGTGGACAGGTGCGGCGTTAGGCGATGCGACTTGGAAGTTGTGTAGGTAATTGATATGCGAAAGCGTTTTGGCCGTGTACCAACGCCAGAGTGGACTGACGGAGCGGCGTGCTGGAGTCGGGAGAGATGCTCGATTGCTGCTTGAGGTGTCGCGGGGCTGGCTTCGGCAGAGCTGTCCAAGCTAACCCCCGGTCATTACCCTACCGCGTCACGCGTCGTGACCACTATATTACTCCGCCGCTCCATAAGCCTTTAGACGCGGCAAACGTGCCTCGTGATCAGAATCACATGCATCATACCTGCTACCGTCCAAGCATCATCGAGTCTTCTCACAAGGATCTGCATCCATACGCCCTCGCCAGCCTCATAGCTATGCTTCAATAGGCAATTGCATTACTTATCGTCATTGTACGGATAGCTCAACATCCTCTTGTCCGGCTCCCCATACATGCGCTTTTGTAGCAGAAGCTTAACAAGGCAGTTACTCCACCTCCGCGCGTTGTGCACTGCCTGTCTTCTGGGCTTCTTCAACTTTCTTGATATTTTTGTGCTCGAACCCAAAGGACGCAACCAAGGCAAGCAAACTCGTCACCAGCAAGAAGAAAAAAACGTCCCGAATGGCATTCTGATACGCCAACTTGTTCGCTCCGTTGCTGTCCAGTCCTTCCACCGGCGAATTCGGAAGGCTGGACTTGACTACTGTCAAGCGACCCAAGAATATGGTTTGTGATATACAGAGGCTTACTGCACCGCCGAGTTGGAAGGCAAATTGTAACAATGCTGAAGAGAAAGTCAGGTTTCAGATAACACGACGTAAACAAGCCTTACCATTCCCGGTGACCATGTCTTCCTCCTTCAAGACAGCCGACACAGCTGTGTACGGCAAATTGATCGCGCAGCCAGTACCAACACCGCATATGATGAAGTATGCCGCCCACACACCATGATAGGTGCTGACGTTGAGTAACGTAATGAGCCCGGATCCGACCTTCATTCGAATGGTTAGTTGATCATGGCGATAAAGTTTCCAAGTGGAACTTACTACGCTCAGGCCAGTCCCAAGGATGATGAATGGCGTCTATCGAGACTCAGTCCAGAACAGCGAGATCGTTGTGCAAAAACTCACGTAATAACCTGATCTTGAAACTAGGGCCCCAACCACTACTACAGTCAAAATCTGCGTCAACGTCAAGAACAGAATCTCTACACCACTCCTTTGCGCGCCGAATCCCTTTACTGTTTGAAAGAACATGGGTACGTATACTCCGTACTATCTTCATATCAGTCTTATCGGGAACTTGTGTGCGGGGAGCAATTACATACCGAGAAATTTGGCATCGAAAAGAAGAATAGATACACTACTCCGAAAGCGATAGACCGTTGTTTGAGGACTCCAAACGGTACAGATGCGTCTTCCTCCATATTCCACTCCACCAAGAGGAACAGCACAAGTAAGACGCCGGAGACAGCGGAAAGGCCGATGATGATGGGAGAGTTCCAAGGAAGACGGTGGCCGCCCCATTGCATTGCCATGAAGAGACAACACATGGACGCGATCAGCAAGAGACTTCCTCCCAGATCCAGCTTGAAGAAAAAACGTCCGACTTCATGTCCGCTGCTGGCAGTCTTCACTTTCCCAAGTCGATATTCCTTCTCGAGTCTCAAAAACACTGCAACAAGTCCTAAGACCACGGCACCCAAGGGCAAATTGCTTGCAACTCGTAAGCACAGAACCATCGATCCGGCGCGTACTCACATCCAGAAACACCACCGCCATAGTCCTCGATCAGCCAACAAACCTCCCACCACTGGCCCGACCCCAATACTGACCCCAAACGCACTGACGAACAGCCCGAAGAAGAAGGGTCGCTGGGATAAAGGAACAGTCTTCGTTATCACGGCAAAAGAGCCTTGCATCAATCCCGCTGCTCCGCATCCCGCCACCGCTCTCCCTAGAATGAAGATTGCAGATGAAGGTGCGACCGCGCAGAGTACACTACCGACTAATGGTTACATCAGCTTATCGTTTTGTACACCCTACACTCATTAGACCAAGAAAGCATCCGACGTACCTTCGAACACCCCCACAGAGACAAGATACAACATCTTGACATCCCCCACTTTATACAGTTTCCCCAATGTGGGCTGCAGTGCTGTGAGCGCGAGAAGATACGCACTTCCATACCATGCGAGATGGTCGAGGACGTGGAAGGTTTTGGTTATGGTCAGCAGGATGGGGTTGAGGATTATGGTGTCGAGGGCTACGAGGAAGGTGCCGAGGTAGAGGGAGGTTACAACGAGGATGAGATGGGCTTTCGGTGTGGATTTTGATGTGACAGGAGGAGTAGGGCGAGGAGTAGTGGTAAGCTCGATGGATGGGGACATGGTAGGATGTGGTTGGCGTGTTGGAGGGGTTGAGTATGTCAAAAACGATGAAGTTGTTGACTTGAAGATGGGAGATGTTGAGGCTTCCGGCTTCTTGAACAAAAATTGTCTTTTCAGGCTTCCTCTCACGAATGTAACTACGACGGGGTCTACATGTCTGGCATCGGCCTGTCTGTCACAAAACAGCAACATCTTCAGCAGTTTCGAAACGAGTATGTTACTTGTAATACACGGAAGAGGGAAGGAAATATGAGAGGGTGTCGCAACTGAACAGCTGAGCAAGTAGCGCAGGTACCCGTAAGCCGCCATCCATGAAGCCGCCTGTACGACCCGAGCTTAACGACACTGAAAAGTTCCGGTCAACTGATTTTCACATACGCATGATAAGCTTCTGGTATGATTTCTGAACAGTACGGAAGGGTGGGGAGATAGGCAAGGTGTTATTTTGCTGTTACTCGCTACATCCGCAATGGTACCCACGATCGACCCGCCTCAACATCCACAGCCCCATCATGTTTCAAGAACCGTCCCCGAGCGATCTTCC
This sequence comes from Alternaria novae-zelandiae, assembly GCF_023758075.1. Lineage (NCBI taxonomy): Eukaryota > Fungi > Ascomycota > Dothideomycetes > Pleosporales > Pleosporaceae > Alternaria > Alternaria novae-zelandiae. The sequence goes on along the minus strand of NW_026056962.1, from coordinate 1,150,816 downwards.
TACCAGTTTCCACCACAAAACCTTCTCAGTCCCATCCTCCAGAACGACTTCGCAGGAGCTTTGGCGATAGTGCGAGTGAATTTCCGAATCTAGTAAATGTAGGGCTTGCCACACTGCTTGCGTCTCTGGGCGTTCCATGAGCTGACATTAGAGAATTTCCCGTCGGCGTTGCACTGTCCAGCAGTCGTGCTGTCCTTGGACGCCCTCAAGCACATTCTCGGGCAATCATCGACAAGGTTGTCCTGAAAAACATCACGATGGTGAGCAAGTCAATCTTGAGTGTGAAGTGATACATGACGACTTACGATAACGCAGCAATGGCTGCCGTCTGGGTAAAGGCACTGGCAGTACGAAGCAACAACGCTGCTTACGCTGGCAAGGAGCACGGTAACAACAGTAAGACGCATGTTGGGCGTTGATGATGAGTAAGATGCAGTTGGGTTGGGATGTGGGTAGATGTGATGAGTGGTGTGATGGTGCTGAGGAGTGGAAGAGAGACCACGATCTTTATAGAGTCCAACAGACTAAGAGACCGCATAATACGAGTCATAATCATATTTCGGCGGATTTACGAAGCACCCCACGGTGGGACGTGCATAGGTCACATTGGATCTGTTCAAGTAATCTCACGGAGTCTACCACAGTACGCTTGTTTTCGTTTGGAAAGGTTCATCATCGTATCAGTTACACACGGTGAGAAGGCACACCGTCATATCAATTATTACACGCGGCGATTACCGTATTTACAGAAAAGGGTTTAGATTGAATGGGAGCTTCCCAGCGATTGAGGTCCTAGGATCTCGAGAACTGAGGAAACTTAAGAGAAGGTACATTGTTACATTGACTGCCATAATACAAAGAGACGATTGCTTAAGAACTGCGCAAGGGCACCCTGACGAGCTCCTCCTCTACTTCGCGTTTCCAATGGTCCAATCCGTGCAAGAGCGGCGCCACGAAGCGTTCCATGAGCTAACGTCCGAGTACTTGCCACCAGCGTTGCACTTGTTGTCCGAGTTTCCGTTGTCGATGCATCGGGCCACGCAGTCCTTCCTGATGCCGTATTGCTAGTACATCGTTAGATTCGGTCGTTTGAATTTAACTGTTTGATTCCACTCGGGCTATCATTGGCTTACAGTAACGCAGCAGTGGGAGCCATCCGCGTAGAGGCATTGGCACCATCCATCAGCGGCGACGGAAGTGATGGCGGCGAAGAATACCGCGGCGATGGAGAGTCGGACCATTTTGTCGTGGATCGAGGTGAATGAGTAGTTGAGTGTGATGAGGAGGTGTGTAAAACTTGTGGGTAATGAAGATGCTGTGTCGGTATGCTAGGTATCGAGAAGACCACTGTTGCTTTATATAGATGGCAAGATCATGTTCGTCTATCACAACAGAGACGACCCGGAGACGACCCACCAACCACACCTGGGTACCTTCCCGCCAAGGCCCGCATTTCACAAGACCCATGCGCAAGGGGATGGTCTCGAATGGGAAGTATCTCAACTCCAAGGGCCTCGTCTATCACAATGAAACATTGTGGTCAGCTGAGTAGAAAAAAAGTCGTCGCGCCGATTCCATTGTGATGTTGAGGTCAGTGGAACGATACCTAGATACCTAGGTAGGGCCGAATGGTCCTTAGGTTCGGAGGTCAGTGCGGAAGTCGGAGAGCACCTGCAGACGGGATCTAAACGATGTTTGGATACCTAGATAGAACGACATCTACGACACACACTCCTTACATACACAGCAATGCAATCAATCGCATCAAGCACCTGTACAAATAGAGAAAACTACAGTCTCACCACCACACCATCACGATGATGCGCAAAAGATCTACACGGGCTTGAACAGCCGCAACGATCTTACATAACACGTTCCCACGCCTGTCTTCCTACGTCACCCTTCAACGTACACCGATCAGCTCTAAACAGCGCATATAATATGACCGAACAGTTGACCGAATTTGGAAGAACCTGCCAAACGTGGTCTACTGTGCTTACAGGAAAGTGCCGACTGCCGAATTCGGACCGTCACGAGTCAGTACTACCAGACGTTTCTGGAGTTGTGGCAGAGCCTCACTGGAACTGCCTGTTGTGGATCCCGTTGACCATGAGCGCCTCGGACCCAAATTTCCACTCTACGGCCAAACCATGTACATTCGATAGTAGTAAGGGGACTGTGTCAGCAGCCAACTAGTGAACTATCACCAAAACCGGCACGGGGGAAATACACGGCCAAAGATGCGCGCTGAATGTCCCGAAGCCAGTCGCTATCTGTGCAGACCGGGCCGGTATGCTCACTGTGGTATGTACTACCATGAAGTCTGCAGCCATGCTGCACTCTAGAAGATGGAAGCAAGATAATGAGTAGCACGAGGGGAGGATGAGAGGAAGTCCACCAAAACTGCCATCAGACAGTTGCGAGTAAAGCGCTTGCAGCCACGAGATACAACCCAATGTCTAGTAATTTTGGAAAGTCTACTTTGGCCAAGTCGGAATGATATCCTCAGTTCCAGATGTGCATCCCCAGGAAACCCACCGGTTCACGGGTACTTCCGACGTCGCCACCGCTGGTCTCCAGGAGAGCAACCTTGATGAGGGCCAGATCTGCGGTGGTGTCTTCGTTGAGGACTCCAGCAGCGTGTAGATGGAGCACATGCCTAGTGAGCTCGTGATGTTGGAATTAACGACCGAAAATGAAGCGTGGTTTCTCCATCCGTTATCGCCCCTGCGTTAGTACGTGATCCCTCAAACATGTAGGTGAGATGGTACCGTAGATACCGCTCCAAAATTGACCCCATCGATCCATTCAAGTCTTGGAAGTTGGGTTAGTGAGTTCGTGATCTTGGAAATATCCGCCGAGAAGGAAGCGTGGACCTGAGTGGTCTCTCGTATTAGTCATGACCCCTGCGTTGGCCTATGGTGACTTGCTCCTCTCCCTTGTAAATCACACGCAATAGTTTCCTGCACATAATCCTTTTGCCGGTAGCCGCAGCATGTCACGATTGCTGACACGGAGATACCCCTAGAACACACCGACACTCGTGAATATCCGGTGGTCGAAAACGACCGTACGAGGCTGGGCTAACTTGAATGCACTATCTTGAGCGATATGAGAGCATCACTCGGCCAAATATCAGTGCCGACTCATTTGTCTGTAGATATAAGCAAGAGCTTAAGCAAGCTTAAATATCAGAGCACCACCCTCTCTGGACAGCACCAAGACACTCAATCTAAATCCACTCTACTCCACACTCTTCTACTACCTCCTCGAGACTTCTCACAACCGCCAAAATGGTCCGCATTCTCTCCCTCGCCACTATCATCATCGCCAGCGCCATCAGCGCTCAGGCCGCCCAGTTCTGCCAGTGCCTCTTCGGTGATGGCTCGCACTGCTGCGTCTACTCTGTGAGCAACCCTTCATGAACGACACAAGATGAAATGCATCTTGGATGCTAATTTGAGATACTCTTTAGGACCCCAAGATTGGTGACCTCGACTGCCAGCGCTGGTGCACCAACGCCCACCGCGCCGATGGTGCCACCAACCCCAACAACCCTCTTGAAGTCGGCACCGCCTGCGCTGCTGGTGGAAAGTACAGCACTGTCAGTGGCTGGAACGCTCAGTTCCGCACCTCTTGCTACAAGCAGTAGATGGTCGTTAGCTCGATCTCGGGAGTCGGCAGTGGCTTTTGATGGGTGGATGGCTAATACGGGACTGTGGTGGACACGTGGTGAGAGCTATTTGTTGTAATGGGTTAAGCAAGACGTGCGATATGTAAACAGGCGACAATCACAATATTAAACCGGCCCACCAATTATCGTGCTCGCAAGAGTTGCTGTCGAACGTGCATATTGTGATGAGATATATTAAAGAAGCAGGGTGCACCCCCGCAAGACCTCGGGACCTAAGCCGTTGCTAGCGTACCCAAGCCCCACTCTAACAGCCGAGTTATCCTCCTTTGTACAGAACTACCCGCCTATCTTCTTTAAAGAAGCTTCGCTAAGGTGCTTAGGATTAGCTCTATTTTAGCTAAGAGCTAAAACCTAGTTATATAAAAGCACCTATAGTTATATACTCTTGCGCCTGCTCTTACTATTCTTCTATACTTAGTTCTATAGTTTCTAGATTTCTTTTAGTATATAATTTAAGTTAAGGTATTACTTCTTATAGTTAGTCTAATCTTTATTTTTCTTTAATAGCTTACTTAGCTTTATTAAGTAAGCTTAGAAAAAATTTTAGCTAAGACTATTATTTAAAGCTATACTTATTAACTTAGTTATATAGCTTTTAGAGTAGTGCTTACTATTTTAGAAGTTTTTCTACTTTTTAGTAATAAAAAGTATAAACTAGGCTCTAGCTTTTTAGATAAGATTAAAAGAAGTAAAGTTTAATTTTTTATAAAGAAAGATCTACTTCTTTTATAATATAGTTAAAGAATTAATTATAGCGCTTTTAGTAGCTTTACTATTAATAAATAAAATAATATAATTATTAAAAGTAGTTATAACTAAGTAATATAATAAATAAAGAGAAAGAGATTAGTCTAGCGTATTACTTTTATACTTACTACTACCTATATAACTATAATATAGCTAAAAGAGCTTTATAGTTTATAAAAATATACTTAAAGTACTATTAACTAAACTATAGTTTTACTTTATAGAAAAAGAATAGCCTATATACTTAAATATTAAGGTTAGAACAGGCTAGAATAGACCTAGTAGTAGTAGTAGTGCTTGGGATCGGCGGTGAGGCTCTTGAGGCTGGGGGATCGACTATGATGAACGCGCTCCCCCAACCGTGCCATGAGAGGATCAGCTGTGGTGCCGCGCTGGAAGGTAGCAGCCTTCTGCAGATGTGTAGTGGCTGTTAAGGTAGTCGTGACTTCCGAAGGAAGTAACGCATGCTCAGGCAGGTCCATCTGAAGTTCTGTTTGACGCCGCTTGGTCCAAATAAGGTCAGATTCTACTAAGGCAGTTCTCGTATATGAGTACCTTGATGTCGTGGCCCAGATCAGGACAGTGCAAGGCACGCAGCAATCTGAAATGCTCCATCCGTACCATAACCGGGTAGATGGTATACTACCCAGCTACATGGCTTTGGGCCGCTGACGGGTGTCTTCCCACAAGCGTCGGGACATTGTTTCAGGGGTGTCTATGGCTGCGTAGTATGGTGCCTGTAATGAGTCAGAATGGCGGCTTTATGGAGGTATATGTATGACTAGATCAACGTGAAAGATAATAACGAAATAACGCTCTCGTAGTAACAGGAAAATTGGTGTCCGATGAAGTTGCATCGAGTTGACATGGCGGTGCCTGCTGATTCTGTGCATGAGAGGAAACTCGGGCAACATAAAGGCCATTTGTGGTAGTTGCGACAGCCGACCCTGGTTGAGGGCGGCGCGCCTGCCACTACCAGCGCCCTTTTCGTGACTCAAGGAAAACAGCGAAAGCTTCCAAGATTGCTTCTCAATGAAGAGAAGAACTTCCGTGAATAAACGTCCTCATGAAAACATCAGACAAATACACTGAGTTTCGATTTGAATTTGATCGCATTGCAGCACCACTTTCACCCGCCTTCGACCGACAGTTCTAACTGCATCCGACAAGAAGATGGAAATCAAGCTGGCGCCTAAGAGATACCAGCGTATCGCACAGGACCTTGAGAAGCTTCCATGCGAGCTTCACGACGATATACTAGACGAACTGGAATACTCGCAACTAATTCGCCTTTCTTCTTGCGCCGGGCCACGTCTTACTTGGTCCCTCAAAAATAGCCGATCGCTCTGGGGTAAATACTTTCGCGGCGAAGACATGAGTAAATGGCAGACACTACTCTCCATTACAGACCGCGTAAAGTTCGCATGTTTCAAGAAACCGGAATCCAAGGAAGATCTACCAGACGTCTTCAAAGAGAAAGGCCGCCTTTACTTTCTCACCTATCGCAATCCAGACTGGAAGCATGAATTGGATAAGAACTGGACTCGTTTCAGACAGGAACGAGGGGAGCTGGGAACAAGGTGGCTCTCAGAGTTGAACGCGATCATCCTCACTGAGACGTGGACAACGTTGCACGAAGACTACTCCCGAATCGTCGCACCGATTCTCCCAAAATTACCGGCGCAAGCTTCAGCAATCTTCTCTAAGGTCCCCGAACTAGGTGAAAGGGATTACAAATACCAGCACCATGCAGACGGCGCTGTATTCTCCGCCGACAAACTAGCAGCTTTTGTCGACATGTATCAACAAGTCCGTCTAGTCAGAGCAGAAACGCTAGCAGCGGAACTCTACCGACTGGCGGATATCTACGAGGCCCATCCCGCCCGTCTAAAGCAGCCGTTTGATCCCCGAACCCAGGCTCCTGACGAGTTCAATGCGGAGCATATTCCCACTCAAATGCGACGTGAGGCGCGAAGGATGATTAAACGGGCGAAGACCGCTCGCTGGAACAGCAGGGAAGTGGAACCCTTCCGCTTCAAGTATCCTCCTCTTGTGCCGTATGAGAGCCAAATACAATACTTTTATGATGGTCTTGACGGGGCGCCATCCGCGCCGGTGGAGATTGTGGAAAAGTGCCAAGCAATTATGGAGAACGCACCGGATTGGGCGCGGGAGGATGCAGCAGAAGAGGTGGATGGGGTTACGGACCTATGCAAGGCATTGGAGAATCAGCACACAAGCGAGCGTAGGCTCACTCCGAAGCTCTGCATACGTGCCTCGCGGTTTCAATCAGCAGGCTTGCCCGTTCTTCCGCGCGGCGACGCGGAGTTGGATTGGCTAGAAGATTTCGCAGAGGCGACGGCATGGTTGGAGGAAAGGTCTCGCCACGGTCTCGAAAATATTGGTTGACGTTTAATTTTAGATTGCTATCCTCGGATATGCGCCAGTGGTCTACTTTTACAGTATATCAAGAGCAGTGAAAACATGGAATAGAAAGTGCTCGTATTCCACCGTCTTCTAGCGTCCTCCAACAACGGGTGGTGCGGACTTTAAATGGCCCTTGGCATACATGTCCACATATTCCTTGGCAGGCCAACCGCCCCACTGTTCAACACTCTCGATCTGTGTCTTGATGAGAAGTGCTATGTCTTCTGGTGCACTGGATGTGTGATCGTTGCCTGGTTCGAATCCGCCTCCATCGACAGCTAGGCGCAACGCCACGAGCGTCTTGAACAGAAGGTGCCTGCCTGAGCGTTGAGCTTCTGCACGCGCCGTCACCTCAGCATGATGTTTGGTGAACCAGGTGGTGAATGAGTAAAGACCCTCATAATCCCGGAGAATACCTAGCCCTCGTACATAGGCATGTAGCTCCGCGGGCCCCGGAATGTGTGGCGAAATGACGTTGGCTGCCTGATCACCCGTAGGCGACTGCACATCTGCACTAGCACCGACTAGGCCATTGAAGAGCGTACGAAGGCGAGAGGAGGCAGTGGAAAGAATATGTCGTGTATCTTCAAAAGAAGCGGAGCCTCGCTCGACGGCTTGAGCGGCGTACATAGTCGCAATACAGACCAGACGGAATATCTCGTCGTCGACGTCAAGATCAATCTCTTCCATATCTTCAACCATGGAACAAATGAGCTTATACCGAGCAACACTTAGAACATGCAAATGGCCTTTCTGAGACGCCAGCACCTTTATCATGCAAGCCCAGGCCGGTCGGTAGATCGGTCGATAGTATTTGAGAAGCATGTATGCGTATTCGACACAATATTGCCGGTTCGACCTGAGCTGACTAACGTGCCGTTCTGGAGGTAGGAAATCAACTTTGTGAAAAGATGACTGATCGATGCTTCCAAAGCGGCACAAGAAGTCAATGATCGCCTTGAAAAGAAAGCCTGGGATCGAGTTGCCTGAGGTGTACTGGTCGTGAATGCCGTCGAGCATTCGGCCTACCCTGCCGTGTTGAATGTCCCTAGCCATGTCTAGTAAACCTAGACCCGTGTCGAACTCTGGGCATGTCTCTAAGAGGAACGCAAGGAGGCGGCGTTTAGGTTTGACGTGTGCCATCTGCATTCGTCCAAGTAGCCCTCGGTAGCCAGGAACGGGTTCGCTAAGATATACATAGTGCAACGTAGATAGCGGGTCGGGGACTGCTTCCTTCATGTCTCCAGGTAACATATGAGTGGTGTCCTCTTCATGGGTGTTTTCTGCATCAGACGAGAACTCTGTGCGGGTCGATCGCTCTGCTTCAGCATGATACAACTTTTCGAACATTGCAAGATAGATATCTGGATGAGCAGGTTCTCCAGACAGCTCATGTGAGAGGAAGCATGCCCAGGCCTCCCTACGCGTGCGTGTCGTTCGTATACGCCCAGCCCAAAGCAGAGGGCGAAGGTGTTTAGCATCTCGATACTGGGAGGAGATGCGCGGTAAAGAGGTTCGAGTCTGTATCGTAGGACTAGAATCGGTATCCCAGCCAGCGTACACTTGCGCCACATCTTCCCAGAGGCGACCACTGTACCCAGCTTCATACATACGGTGCAAGAGCTGGGAAGCTCGCGAGGCACCAAACTCGTAGCCTTTATCCTCATCCATTGCTGTGCGATTCTCCTTCCACGGTGGCCAGGTAGGCCCTTTGAGCTCAGCCCATTCTCTCTCTTGAAGCGTTTTCGCATGTGCCAGCTGATTGCGCGCAACGGACCGAAAACCGAGGCGTGTCACCGTTATTGCAGGGGACCTACTCGCCATATATTGAAGGATCTGGAATTGAGCCTTTTCTTGTTGGGCAGCGAAGACTACAGGGCGGGCAGATGTGGGTAGCGATAGTAGCAACAGGAATGTGTTACAAAACTGCGTCAAGTCGGAAAGCATATCAAGGGATAGAGGATTGGATCCAGAAAAATCATCGCAGAGTCGGCTTGCTTCGGCAACGAAAAAGGACGCAGTCCATGGCATTGACTCGGGCCAGAGCTCGCGCCCATGGCGAAGTAAACGGGTCGTAATGATCTTGAGCTCCGACCAGCTTATCGATTCTGACTGCGCAATACGACCAACGTGCCTCATGACGATACCAAGAGCAGGTACTCTGATGTGCTTGCGACGTAGGAACAGTAGAAGCAGGAAAAGAGGTGGTATCTCGACCCCTTGTTCGAAGCATTTGACTGCTGCAGTCGATCGCGGTTCTGTGAGACAAGACGCCCATCGTCGAACACTTTCTACCGTGTAGCCTCGATTTTGTAGTATCTCCAGCTCCCGCGGTGTATATTGGAACGTCGACTCATCCATTGCCATTTCTGTAAGATGTTGGAGATATCGGGCAAGAATCGAGTAAAGGGAGACAGGTTCAGGAAGCAGCTCGGTGCTGACTGAGGGTATAGGCTTCGGCTTGCGTCCTCGCAACGCAGAGCGGGGCGCAGTGTAGGACAAATCAGTCGCAGTGGGCGGCGAAACGAAGTAGAGGTTTCTAGCCGAGCGATCCATTGATTCCAGGACTGTCGCAGGTCTGCTGGGACGCTTGGCCTTCCTCGTGGCGCGGGACCATTGCGGTCGAAATCTACCATCCTCCTCTGCATCCTCGAGCGTGTCTAGGAACGGCGAAGAGGCGTCCGATGGAGCATCGGTACCTAGATCGCTGGAAAAGGCATCTATAGAACTCTCAAAGAAGGCGTTATCATTAGGGGTCGGTGCGGAGTAGTGCCTCGAAAGTCGATGAGGCACCTCATGGTGAGGAGAGGCTATACCGCGGCGGGGTTTGCGCGTCGCGGGGCGATGGGAGAGCAGGGACGCTGAAGGAATCTCGAGATGACATGTCGAAAGGAGTGATATGTCCCGCCATGGAAGATGGGTTATGGGGCTACAAGAATACTTGCAAAACAGGTCAGCACAAAGTAAGCCTTGAACATGGCGTGCGGGCCTACCCAGTGCGGTAGGAGGCGCGTCACACGACGGCCGAAGCGGTACGGACTACCTGGGGCTACCAGGGAGAGTGCTAAGGGCATTCATCAGACGCAATAGACGTGGAGCGACGCGTGCGAAAATCAATTGCGGAGAGTTGTCGAGTGCAGTGAGAAAATCGTGGGTAGCTCATGCCCCATCGTCACTAGCGCAGCATGCTACAGTCGCAAACCACCCGTGGACGGCCTGGACATCGTCACCCAAAGGAGCGATAGGCGTGTGGAGAGCGAACACTCGTGAATTAGCAAACAGAATTAGAGAGACCATTGAAAGAGGGAAGAATCATCATCGTCGTCAGCAGTTGCCAGGTAGTATTTGCTGCGGCACTCTGCGGCGTGGTCTTGGCGCTGCCCTTTGCGCGTTCCATTCATCGCTGCACTTACTTCCACCAAGCCAAGTCAACTTTGGACAGCCGCCAACAGCACGCGCAACCCCTAGGCACCATTTGCGCGTCACCGGAAGCCGTCTTGGACCCCGTCACGCGCCTCTCCAAATTTCAGCATCGCGCCTGCCGGTATCGCGGACAGGGCATGCTGTGAAGGAAACCGCCTAAGCACGACTCCGGCCGCCCTGAGCGCGTTCCATCCCACGCCATCACTCGCGCATCGCCAACAGCACCCCAAAGTCACCATGGCCGCCGCCAACGGCACCCTCTCCCCGCCGTCGCTCCCCCAGGCGCCCAACTCGCCCGCTGCCGCCAAACGGAAACTCGCCGAGCGTCCTGCCATTGCCGTCAATGGCGCATCCACGCCTGCACCGCGAGAGAGCGACAATGCCGGCGCACGCTCTCTGCAGGCAGTGTTGGCAGACATACTGGCAGTTCTCAAGAGGTATGCCGCCTGCGAAGACTTTCCCGCTCCCGCGCGTTATCGCCGTCATGCCAGCAGCCCATGCACGGCATGCGCTGGCTGGGCTCGTCCGCACCTCTGAGTCGCATGTTGACACTGAATAGCTACGACACCACACCCTCCATCTTATCGCATCCCATCACCTCGTCGATAACGCGATCAGCCTCTGGAGAAGCCGACTCGAAGCGCACCAAGCTGACCCCACCCAACGGCCCGGCGACCATCAGCAACCTGATACAAGACGGCTTGTACGACTCTCTACACGCGCTAGAGAAGGATGTCGAGAGCGCTACCACAGAGATTTTGGCGTCCAGCGGCCCAAGCGATTCGTCGGCAGCCCAGGCGTCGCCCCAAGACACAGCGCTGCAGGGCAAAGTGCTCGCCTTCCAGACCGTCCTGAAAAACCTGGTGGCTAGAGAAGGGTCGCGCAAAGCACCTGGTTCAGCAAAGCAAGCCAACGGCGATGGCGACGCTCCAGCCTCAGGAGAGGAGGGCACTCCGGTGCCGATCAAGGAGGAAGAACAAGACGCAGAGATACCCCAGAGCCGGACTGTTCTCACGCTGTACGGGAGCGCGCCGCCGAAACAGCTATTCTCCAGTCTACAGCAACCCCAGAAAATACCCCCCGCCCATGGAATATCCACGCTCGACACCGCCGTCAAGGTGACTCTACCCTTGCGCGAGACGAACCTCCCCAACCTCATCTCAACGACAGAGGTATACCCCATCCCAGAATCAGATATCAAAAAGAAGGTTGCGACTATTGGGGAGGTCTTCCGTGCACCTGCCCACTTGCCACAGATCAGTCCCCCCAAGTCTGCCCGACCGACAACGAGCAAAGGCAACAGCACCATCACCTTTGCGCACCAGGAAGCGCCCAAGCTTCGTCGCAAGGGCTCCCAGTCGCACGCGCATCAGAGCTTGTCTTCTGGCTTTTGGCTTGGGTATGCTGGCGTAGATATGCCGAAAGATCAGACCTCGCCAACAGCGAAGCAAAAGAGCAGACAGCGGGCGTTGAGCATGGGCGAAGCGCAGCAACCACCGTCCGAGGCAATTCTTGTTGCAGTCCAACAAGCCAAGGAAGATGCCTTGTTTCGCAGTGCTTACTCTAGCTTTGCGCCAACTCGGGATGACAGCTTCGCTATTGTTCCAGAGGAGACTAAGAATATGGTTTGGTGGCAGAAGGTTGGTGAAAAACGCTTCAACGAAATGTTCCCGATCGACCCAGCTCTACTCGACCCTGAGCAGGCCAAGCAAGCACTTACTAACGGGACCACCGATGAGGATGAATTATTCAAAGAGGCGGTCGAGAACTTCACCCCGGTTCAAGGAGACGTGTTACCTGGGATGGAGGAAAAGACCGAGGAGGAGAAGGATACAGACGAGGTGCTCAAGGAGATATCGGAACTTCTCGAGACACTGGCCTCGTACCAAAGGATACGAAATCTCTCCCTCACAACCAACCCACGCACTCCTGTTGTACAAAATGCTTCACTCGCGACCCTGGCCGGCAGCCCGTCAACACCCTCGTCGGAAGAGTTCGACGTCTATCAGATACTAAAGTCACAGCTCACCTTGTTGATTTCGCAGCTTCCGCCGTATGCAGTCGCCAAACTCAATGGGGACCAGATGGACGAACTGAACATCAGTCGAACTATCCTGTTCGACACCAAAGAGTACAAAGGCGTCTTGGAGGAGGATCAGCTATCGAAACTTGCAAAGACACCAGGAATGGCTGCTGCAACGCCGGCTACGCTGGCGCGAACGAGTTCTGGAACCAACGCGCATTATCCCGCAGCTGGGCACCAGTACAGCCGTCCAGCGCCGTCGGTGCCTCAGTCAGGCGCTCGTCCAGTGTACTCGCAACCACAGTCCCTCCACCGATCATCGTCGATGCACCTCCAACGCTCGCCTTCGGGTGCGGCGCAGACATTCCAACCAGGTGGCGCGTCTTATGCTCCCAACGCTCGGCCGGGGTACTCTGCAACCCCGTCCTACAACCAACAAACGCCGCGACCAAGCTATGGAACCACTCCTTCTGGTCAATACTTCCCGCAACGCTCGGCACAGCCAAGCAGCTACACGGGTGCTCCTGGCTCACAGTACTATAATTCTACACCCGCACAGGGCCAGAACCGTTATGCATCACAGCAGAACCAAAGCAGCTTCTACCCTCGCTCACAAAATGCGGCACCCATGTACAACGGCGCACAAGCACCGCCGCCACGGAATGTGTCACCCATCAAGGGCGCGCCCACACCATCGGCTTATGGTACACGGCCAACATATGGCACGCCCGTGTCTGGAGGGCAGATGCGCAGCACATACTACGGCCCTTCCCAATACGCAACTCCTCAGGCGCCTGGTGCCGCTGCTCCCTACAATGGCGCAGGCAGCAATCCTCAGCAGATGATGCTTGAAAGACAGCAAGCGCAGCAAGCACAAGCCCGGCTTGCGGCACAAAATAGTTTCAGTAGCAGTAGGCAGGGATCAGGGACGCCGCAGCCTCCCAACGGCTCCATGTATGGCGCTAATGGGGCCTCCATGTCGACCTAGGGTGTTTTGATGAGCGGACATGGATTTGCATGGTGTTCTGGATACCATAGATCAGCTTCTGGCGTTTCGGGCAGTAGCAAGGAGCGGGAGAATTATCGTTTCTGGACATGTTCTTGTTTAGCAGAAGCACTGTTGTCTTTGTAGACGACGCATGTCACGTAGTTAATAGGGCCAGCGTGTCATAGTTGAGCGGGCTCTCTCTTCGAGCAGGTAACAGATTTATTAAAAAGGAGACCTGTCGAGCATTATCCATGACTGCTAGCTGTGGCTGTGACGTGGCGTGGACCCTGCATTGCGCTTAGAGTTGCCGAAATGACGTCGCGCAACGCGTTCCTTCCGGCGAGGCAGCTGGGCAGACGGTCGCTGATGGCAGTCCTCATCGCTGTCTCTGCGGACAAAACCATGAGACCCACACACCACCATGGCTCACCTCTTGCGTGGAAAGCAGGCCGGTGTCAGCAACGACCTCTCCCTGGGCCTGGGCCCTGATTCATTCGTGCTCGACCATGTACGCGCCCGCTGTCTTCTCGCCCCGCCGTTCCCCCAGCCCTCTACGCGCAAGCTAACAGCACGTGAAGATCCGCAACTACGGCATCAACTCCAAAGTCACCCAGGTCGCATACGACCCCGTCCAATCCCTCCTCGCCGTCGGCACGAGCGACAGCAAGTATGGTCCCGGCCAGATCTACATATTCGGACAGAAGAGGGTCGAAGTGGTGCTGTCGCTGCCCACGCGCAACGCCTCGATCAAGATCCTGCAGTTTTGCGCCGAGAAGCTGCTGTGCGTAGACTCAAAGAACGACCTGTCCGTCTTTTCGCTCGAGACGAAGAAGCTGCTCAACGCCCATTCCCCTCCCGCCCGCATTACGGCGCTGCACTGCGACCCTACCATCGATTACGCGCTGCTCGGTACACAGCACGGTGAGGTGTACGCCTATGATCTGGCTAGGGAGGCACTTACGCCCTTCAAAATACCCAACTTGTGGAGGGAAAAGTTCCCACGCTCACGCCTAACCTCCGTTGTTACGCTCTCGCTCCACCCCAGAGATATCGGCTCCCTCCTGATTGGGTACAACTCCGGCGCAGTCATCTATTCGTTCAAGCAAAACAAAGCCCTGCATTTCTTCAACTATGTGGTCCCCAAAGGAGCCCCTGGAGGCGACTCGGATCCAGTCTCCGTCTCCAAGGACCGCGAACCTCCGCTTACCCAGGCTGTCTGGCACCCAACCGGCACTTTTGTTCTGACTGGACACGAAGACAGCAGTATCGTTATATGGGATTCCAAGGATGGCCGCATCGTACAAGCGAGAACCTTGACCGATACAAACGTAGACAAGCCCGGTCCAGGTAGCTTCAGCCCAGGTGCCGTTGAAGGATCGTTTGCACTCAAGTCCCCCATCTTCAAGATTGCGTGGTGTGCGAACCAGGACCCTGACGATACCGCTATCCTCATCGCTGGTGGACAGCCATCCAACATCTCCGCCAAAAGTCTGACGCTTTTCGAGCTGGGTAGAACACCGGTTTACGCGACCGCATCCTGGCAAGTACTATCCGATCACTTCGAGAATCCCAAGAGGCAAAGGATACTTCCATGCCCGCCTGGGACTGAGGTGGTGGACCTGTTCCTCATTCCAAGGACGTCCCCTCATTACGCTGGCTGCCACGACCCCATTGCCATTCTCGCCTTACTTGCATCTGGGGAGTTGATCACTCTCTCTTTTCCAAGCGGAATGCCCATCACGCCAACTAATCAACTGCACCTCTCCATGACGCTTGTTCATCCGTATATCAACTATGCAAATCTCGCGCCTGTAGAGCGTACACGGTGGCTTGGCATGACCGAGAAGCGCCAACACGGTCCGCAATTCCTCATCGGTGGTGCCGAGGCTGTTCATCCGCTCAAGCGGTTTGAGAATCGAAACATCGTCCAGACAGCTCATGCAGATGGCACGATCAGACTATGGGATGCAGGTCACGCCGATGAGATTGAGAACCCTGCATTGCTACAGGTAGACGTAGCTCGAGCAGTCGGCCGCCCAGAGCACATACACGTGACACAAACCTCGTTTGCAGGAGCAGCATCCGAACTATCCGTAGGGCTGAAGACTGGTGAAGTAGTGGTATTCAGATGGGGTGTAAACAGGCATGCTGGACAGGAGTACCCACCGGGTGACAATAAACCGCAAGCGCTTACCAATATCTCGGAAAGAAGTGAAGCGGCTCTCAAAGAGGGACTGCTGCCTTTTACTTTGCTTGACGAGGGCAATGGACCAGTCACCGCCTTGAAACATTCTGATGTTGGCTTTGTTGCTGCGGGCTTTGAGGGTGGCAGTCTGGCCATCATTGATTTGCGAGGACCCGCTGTTATCTACAGAGCGTCGATACAGGAATTTGTCAAGCCGGACAAACGCGCCAGCTTCCGACGGAGTTCAACGCAGGCAGCACCCAAAGCGGAGTGGCCCACTTGCCTCGAGTTCAGTGTTATGACACTCGAAGATGACGACTATTCCAGCATTCTACTTCACGTCGGTACCAATCTTGGCCACCTGGCAACCTTCAAGCTACTGCCAGAACCAAGTGGCCAATACTCAGTAAAACCTGCGGGTGTGTGCTCGCTTGACGACAAGGTTATCAGCATCAGCCCCATGCACGCCGAAACTGGTCGCCCAGCATATGCTTCGCAGTCTGCCGTTGCTGGACTTCGGAATGGCTCGAAGATTAGCGGCGTCCTTTTAGCCACAACAGCCTCAGGCGCGAGGTTATTCCGTCCCGCCACAAGTAAAGGAGCGCACAAAACCTTTGATCAGTTCTTGTGCGATGCTGCGACTGTGGTGAGGTACGAAGACAAGGGCTACGCAATGCTTGGTTTGTATGGAGATGGATATGCGAGAGCGCATTCGCTACCTGCATTGAAGGAGATCGGGTCTGTCAACCTCAGTGATTTCTTAGACATCAGGCGCTTCTCTGAGGCAGTCATTACAAGTACTGGCGACATCTTTGGCTGGAAAGGGCCTGCGGAAATGGCTCTTGTCAACGTCTTTGGAACGGGACTGCAATAGTAGGTCGACTCATCTCCCCAGCCATGACACATGTACTGACCAAATCTAGTGAACGCGCGAAGGATGTCTTGCTTAACCCAGAACTTTTGATTCCGCCCCGACCCACTATCAGCAATATTCAATGGATCTCTGGCACCCAATATGTAACACCAGCCGACATGGATCTTCTCAGTAAGCTATTCTTACTTCTATTCCCAACAAATTACTGACTTCTCTTAGTTGGTGGTCCTGATAGGCCCTTATCAAATCGTCAAATGGCGCAGCAGCGAGCAGAGGCAGAGCAGGAACGACGCCGCGCCAATCCGACCGCAGCCAGCTCTTCTGCCGCTGGATATCAGTCCTATCCTACCCAAGTATCCCCGACTCAAGAAGGATGGGGTGCTTGGGCGAGTCGTCAGCTCAACGAGCGCACGGAGAAGCTCAACATTGTTGGGGATAGTATGGACAATCTTTCACAAAACAGTGCAGGTTGGGCAAATGACGTCAACAAGTTTGTCGGAAAGCAGAAGAGAGGACTAGTCATGGGTGCTATGAAGAGCAAATTCGGATTTTGAGTCGGAAACACCCCATGGAAACATGATACAGGATGGTACACGGCTATATAGCTACAACGAAGATTTTAAATGCGAGCTGGGCGTTCTATTGAGCGATTCCCGATTCCAAGACTCTTAATTTTACCTGCAGGGATAAGTCGCGGCCTACTTCTAGTACTTGTAATGCAATATTTGAATGTGATACCATCAATCTTGACTGATCACGCCCGTGGTACCCAAAACCGGTACCTAGGTATCATCTCGCCAGTTCCTGCCCTTCGTCAGCGGCCCCGGCTAGCGCAAGGCAACTTCCTCAACCGTGCGCTGTCCTGCTGCACATTGACACACCACCACTTCCTATAATCACATCGAAACGAGAAAGCAAACCTTCTTCACAACAATGAGTTTTTTCAGTGGCATCCGGCAATGGCTCCCAAGCATACATTGGCTGCTAGGCCCACCCGAACCAACTCGCCCTTTCACACCAACCTACGCCGACGTGTGTCGCGCCCGCGCCGTGCTCAAGACCCTCAAATTACCCACCGAGCTGGTCCTCAGCATACTAGAGCACGCGCAATACTGGCCCGTCGAAGGGATTTCCCGGTCAGGCGGAACCGTCCTCGCCCGCGCTGGAATGAATAACCCGTCGGCAGCAACTCTCTGTCTCGAAGCCAACCCCTACTCCACGCCCATTGTGAAAGAAGCCAGCCTAGGCGGCGAAACAGCAAAGATCAAGCGCATCGATTTTGACATCACGAGTAGAGACCAAGGCTGGACGAGCGAAAATACGCAGGGTACTTTTTCCACCTCTTCATGGCTTGAGGTGTCCATCTTGCGCGATGCATCGAACATCAATAGTCTGCTTCCTACTCCGCGGTTGGTGAATACTTGGATTAGCAGTCCGATGGATTATCATACTAATATGGTGGGGCGCGGTTGGTCGCTTTCCAAGAGGCCTGAGAGTGCGCTGCAAGGCCCGCAGGGTGGTGAGGGGCATTTTGCTTGGTACCTACAGGGTAATCGTGTAATGGCTGGTACTCAAGACTATCATGTTTCATGGGATGAAAGTGGTTTGTGTGAGATTGATGAGGGTAACGAGGGTGCGGGGAGTGGAGAAGGCTTCTTGGATGCGTTGGAGCCGGGTGATCGTGTGTTGGTTTGGGCGAGGGCCAAGGTATGTTTGAGATGCGAGATTCGGAGGCTTCGTTGCCATGCTAACATATTTTGACAGTATCCAGGGTGGCAATGCATTGTTGACGGTGTCAGCGTTACTGTTCACTACGGCTTCTAAGGCTCAAACTGTTAGGAACCTCCTCTACCTAATCTGGGTTTACGTCATTCTACTTGTACGAGGAGTCAGCCAATGGTCATTTTGTTCACGCTACAGCTGCTTCATGCTTAAGTTGTAGGACTGGCTCTATTTCAGGATAATGATCGCATTCATGTGAGTCTCTGGTTCCATCCACGCCGCCTCGCTGCCCGCGCAGAACTACCCCCAAAGACACGATCCGATGAGAATAACTCTACGCAAACCAGCCGACCCATGTGCATCTAAGCAATTGACTTTTCCTATCCCAGAAATGGCGCTCATCGCTGCGCAGCACAAACTCAATATCCGTAATGCATAAGGCCCTAGCTTCCGACTCGTCGTCAGAGCGATCTGTCGAAAAAGAAACGCTCCTTCATCGCACACGCTCCAGCTCCGGCTGCCATGCTATCCATAGGCTGATGAGCCGTCTTATTTGGCATCATCTTCATCCTTCTTGGCCTCTTCCTTCTTCTCTTTGCCCTTCTTGGCATCGCTGTCCATGACGGTCTTCATCTGCCTGAGGTACCTTCCGAACTCCCCGAAGCTAGTCAGATCCATGCCCTTGGTAGTGTTGGTGAGTTTCTCAGCGGCAGACTTGAGACGGCTGTTGCGCTCGTTGAGGTTGAGGTAATTCTTCCTGAGGTTCTCCGCTTTCTGCTGGTCGGTGAGTTCTCCGGGCGTATTGACTGAGGACGGGGCTGGAGAAGGGAGATAGACGGCTTGAGAGGCTTGAGAGGACTCCGGGGTGAAGATCGAGGGGTATGCCGGCGCCTGGGGTACCTGCGAAGACGTAAACGTGAACTTGCGCGCGGCGGAGGCTCGGAGGCTCTCGTTCTCTGCTTGAAGGCGTTGGTTTTCTTGGACGAGGTAGTTGTTAGCGGAACCCTTGGTGTTCATGACGTCTTCGAGTATGCGCTCATGTTCCGCCTTCTCATCTTTTCTCAGTTGTTTCTCGCTCTGAAGCTCTCCGATTAGCTGGTCTTTCCTTGCGGTGACGTTGTCGAGTTTGACGCCCAGCCTGTCTCTGTCCAGGTTCGCCTTTAGCAGGTTCTCTCGTTCGGTCTCGAGATCGCGGTGAAGGGTTTGGAGCTGTTGATCAGTTGCGTTGTTGGAGTGGAGTTGGGCCAAATCACGATCGCTCTGTGCCTTCTCGTGGAGTAGGTTCTGTCGGGCGAGCTCGGCCTTGACGGCGTCGACTTCAGGACGCGACTGTTCTTGCTCGTTAGCATGCTTCTCCTCCGAATCCGCCATGTTGTCTTGAGGTTTGTGCCGTAGACGTGGAGGTGCACTGTAGAGGTTGGCCGGGCTTGTGGGAGGAGAGATGCCGCCGAAGTCCCATCTAGGAAGTCGGTCGAAAATCGAAAGTCCTGGCCTTGATTCGAGGTGAATGGGTTCTGGAGTCACCATGGAATCAGAGATACTGGGCTTGGCGTCCTCGTCAATGTCGACTTTCGATCCATGCAATTCCGCGGTCACTTCCTCTTTACGAGTAATTATTCGTTGTCGCACGTGCTGATATCCGTCGTCTTCACTGTCGGATAGAGTGATGAGGTCGACTTCCTTGCCAGCCGTCGTCGACCACATAGTTGACATGGTGTTGCCCATGCTGCCCTTGTCGTCCAGCTTTCTCTTGCTGTTTGCCTCGGTCTTCTGACGTTTCGCTGCTCGTGGAGTCACACGCGCGGGTGTATTGCGCTTCTTTGATTTTTTTAGGGTAGCCTTTCCAGTGTTCTTAGTTTGTGTTTGCTTAGTCGGCTGTGCTCGTTTTCCACTCACTGTAGGTTTCTTCGGTACCATGGTGGGCTTCAAGTGGCCAGGATGTGCTTCTTTGAGATGATGCACATGAGTCCTGGAGGGTATCGGCGAGTTGTAATGAGAACGAGCTTCACTCTGTCGCGCAGTTGATCTAGTCTCTTTTGTGTCGACTGTCTGTGCTGTCCGAGGTATCGTGGAGTTAGGCGGTTTATGCTGGTATACCTTTTGGCGATCGAATAGTAAACTAGCAAACAGACCAGATACAGGCAGGGCTTGTGAGGGTGCTGGCGTCGTTGCTTTTGATGTTGGAGTCCCAACGGAAGGATTAGGTGAAGCTGCGGACTTGCGACTACTTCGGCTTTGGCTTATAGATAAGCGCTCGCGAGCGGTCTGGTAATCGCAGGTAAGATTAGTGTTGGATCCCATCTTTCAATCTTGAGAGATCTTTGTCTGTATCGTATCGTACGCAACAACGGTACAGGTGAGAGGGCAGCTTGAGCAGTAGAGAACGTACGTGTAGTAGTTGAAGTGTTGCACATGCAAACTTCGATGGATGCTGCCTTGCACTATGCCTCAACAACTAGGTAGCAGAGCGGTGAGAGAGTCGTCGGAGGCGAGTATGCTGTTTGCCGGCGTCTGTCACATGTCCCGGCAGTGCTTCGCGACGTCAGAGAAGATTGGAGGAACTTAAACTGGAGAAGAATGAGATCTATCTTTTAAAGACCCGAGAGGGTTGACAGTCATTACAAGGTAGCGGGTAGCGGGTAGCGGGTAAAGGTGACCTTCCGGCGAGCCGCGTTCGATAAGGCGTCCGATCGATTTAACTCACCTATGCCCAGATTGATCTGCTCCCACACTTAACATTGAATGGCTGCTTTACACGGGTGTCTCTTTGCCATTGAGGTGCTGTCCATAACATGTTAGTCGTGATTGGCATACTCAAATACTTGGAGGAACACCATGTACTACGGGTTGTAAGGAAACGCCTTCGATTACAAACATGCTATACGCCCACTCCTCTAATATATGGTATGCAACGACTACTCCGTGAAGTGTACCCATAATGCCTACATGCGCCGACCAAGCAACCTCGTCACTCGTTATGTCGTAAGAAAAGATAAGCGGAAAGTCGAACGCAAATCGCTAAAGCATCTATCAAGAAAGGAAGAAAAGGTTGGTACAAGAAGGGAAAAGCCACCGCATAGGAAATGTACTAATACATCTCCTCTTCTCTCTCTTTGCCACTGCCATTAGTGTGTCTCACGCTGCCAACCACACTGGCACGTCCACTTCCACCGATGCGACTGCCACTCGCAGACGCAGTCCTTTGGACATCATCTGGGCCATCTTCGTCTCGACGGTCCCTCTCCTTCTCAAGCGCAGCCCTGAGGTCCGCATTCTCTTCTACCTTCTGCTCTAATCTCTTACGGGCACCGCTTCGGTCAAGGAGTCGGGCTTCACGCTCAGCTTTCAAACGCCGTTCGAGTTCCTTAAGTCGATGTATCCACTTCTGTTCGCTTGGCTGAAGCGGTCCAGCGGCGGGATAGGGATGGCCTGGCGTCGGCGTCGACGAATTCGAAGTCGAAAAATGCTCCACGACAGAAGCGGAGTGAGCACGCAATAGTGTTTGCGCCATACTGGCACGTTTGGAGGAGGTCGGCGAGGCAGCACGTGATGGTGAGCGGCTGACAATAACATCGTTACCGGATTGCGTTGTGGCGGTAATGGCGCGGAGGGTCTGGACCTCGGATCGTAAGGTCTTGTTCTCAGTACGCAGTTTGTTGACTTCCGCGGTGTTGAGGTCGACGATACCGCCACGGACAGTGCTAGGTCTTCCAATCGATTGCCGTTGGGCCATTACAAGCTTCTCGAGCTGGTCAAGTCGCTTGGCGCGAGAGTCTAGACTATGCTCGAGAGTTTGGTAGTCGCGGATCAGATTGTTTTCTATGTTGCGAATTCTTTGCTTGAAGGCACCAATGACACCCTCCACGGTCCTCACCGCAAGAATGATGTTCTTGTGGAAGCCCGGGACGTTCCTAGAAATGAGCTCCATGGAAGTCAGTTCTCCGTTGATGAGAGCGTTATTGCGGGACCATTCTGCGCCGCAAAGAGTGGATAGTCGATTCCACAGAGCGTAGAGCAGGTTGTTTCGTTCTAGCAGCTGCTCCTTGTACTGTTTCTCCAGGCTGTGGAGTCTCTGCCGATCCTGACTACGAAGGGTTTCAAGTTCCAGAACCCTCGATTCGTGTTGCTGGATCGCCCTGGTAGTGGATTGATGACCACGCTTGGCGTTTTCGAATGCTGTTTGGTCTTGTCGACGGCCTTGACGTTCGCGCTCGAGCAGCTCTGAAAGACGGCGGCTCTCCATGCCAGTGCTCTCCAAGAGAGCATCGCGGTTGCGCAGCAAACGGTCTTTCTCCGCAAGATCGGTTTTGACGACATCGAGCTCTTGCATAGTCGCTTGGAGATCTCGTTGAAGCTTTGCGATATCCTGAACGATCAGTTAGTATGTTGTTAGACGATCGGGAGTAACATCACTTACCTTGAAGAGGCTCGACCTCGTGCCGTTAAGGTTGCCCAGTGACTCACGAAGCATTTGCTCCAACTCGTCATGCCGTTGCTTCCAAGTGGATGCCTCAACTTCCTTGCTTGAGAGATTCTTTCGTAGCTTCCTGCTCTCTTCCTTAAGCTTCGACAACTGACCATTGAGTTCGGTGATGATCTTCTCCACCTCTTGTTTCTCTTGGGTCTCCAAGGCATCGCGTTGCTGCCTCTCTTCGGCCATGCGCTCCTCAAGATCCCGAGATCGCTCTCTAGCCTCTTGTAATGTGACTTGAGTATGGTTCAGCGCCGATTCCAGCTCGCCAATCTTGATCTTGTCGCCCTCTTGCTCTTCTCTCAGGAAATCGATCTCACCCTGACAAGACTCAAGCTGGACATCAAGTCGTTCATTCTTCGACCTCTCCTCACTAAGGAGCTTATCTTGCCTGTTCAGTTCTTCGTTGGCGTCGCCAAGCTCTGATTCAAGGTTCTGGATCTTGCGAAGGCTTGCATCCCGATCGTCTTCGAGCTGCAAAAGACTCTCACTGACATTCTTCATTTCTTGTTGTAGAGCATGGAAGTCTTCAGTGGTGTTTTCCAGATCGTTGTAGAGACGGTCACGTTCCGCTTGCTTTTGCTCGAGGTCAATCTCCAACCTTTGCACCGTATCCAGGGCTTCTTGTCTGAGCTCTTCAGTTTCCTGCTCTTTGTCTTGTAGCAGCTCCAGAGCCTCGTCGCGCTCGCTTGCTAGTGCCTGTAGGTCTTCTGTCTGTGCTTCTATCTCCCTCTCCAGCTCCTTGACCTTGTTCTCGGTGGTCTCAAGCATATCGAGATGACCATTAAGCTGGTCATCAAGCTCCTTGTATGAAAGCTTCAGCTGCGATAGCTCGTCTCGCAATGCAGCATTCTTGCTTTCGAAGTCTTCTCGATCGGGATCGCTTTGCTGGGTCAAACGTGTTCCGCCGCTTGCTCTCGAAACAGATCTCATGTGGTTGCGGGAGATGGATCGTTCCAGAATGCTATCACCGGCTGTCGATCCAGCATCTCCTCTGCGAATTGTGAGTTTCAAGCCTTCGTTCTCTTCCCTCAGTCGAAGATTCTCTCGGTTCCTTGAAGTGAGCATGGAAGCTTGTGCGTGGAGATCTCGTTGCAGCTTCTCGTTGTCGCTTTGCAGATGTTCCACTAAAGTACTACTTGTGCCGCCGAGCGAGACTGGCGCAGTATTCTCATTCCCATCAGATCCAGAGTTCGAACGGGCAGCAAAGGATTGGTGCATGCGCCGTGAGTTGTTAAAGACCTTGTTCATGTGATGGTTCGTTGTCGAGTGCTGCATCTGTTGCATCTGCTGGTTTTGATCTTTCAGACGCTCAAGCTCCTCTCGAAGCCTCTCGGTCTCGGTCTCTGCTTGCTGACAGCGGGTTTCCACCTGCTCGCGCCTCGCACGCTCCTCTTCGAAGTCTTCTTTCCACATGTTGATAGCCTCGTCAACACCAGCAGAGTCTTCACCAGAGCTCTTCTCTCGCATGGTCTTGATGTAATCAGCCATGCGTCGATTATCAGCTTCCTTCTGAAGAGCCTCCTGTTGCCACTGGTCCACTGTAATCTCCGTAGACTCTAGGCGCTCCCGCAAGAACTCGATTTCTTCCTCCAGTTCGGCTTGCCTAGATGAATGGACACTTCGTCCGTCTTCTGAGCCACTGCCAACATCTCTAGCAGTGGCGTGTCCCTCTTCCTGAGCCTTGAGCCTTCGCTCCAGATCACGAATCTTCTTGCGCATCGACTGGCTTTCCTTCTTCTCCGTCGCGAGATCAGTTTGCAGTTGGACGTTCTTCGAGATCATCTCCTTGACTCCCTCATCAGACCGGTTCTGCAGCGCTTGGTCGAGGAAATGGATTTTGAGCTTAAGATCAAAGTTCTCTTTGCTGAGCTTGTCGATTTTGCTATTCTGCTCCTTTAGTGTAAGATTGTGTTTACTGCGAGTGAAGGGAGTAGCCATGTGTCGTTTGTCTGGCGATCGCGAGTGCTTAGCCCGGAAGTCGCGCGCAATAGAGTCTGGCACTTGTATGTCCTGGATATGTCTAGCAATAACGGTGTCGGTAGGGGCGGGCTGCACACTGGGAGCGCGTGGTGTTTCTGGTGGAGTCGCACTGTTAGGCACCTCCTCATCCAGACGACCTAGACTATTGTCCGGCTGAAGAAAAGCGGACAGTGAGTTCGTGCTAATACTCCGGCCTTTCTCCCAGGGGTTGGTATCGCTGTATCCTGACATAGACGAGGCGATGCTACCCAAGCTTGGCAGTCTTGACAGTCCTAGGCTCATCCCCCGTGGTCCGCTCGAACGAGGAATAGCACCACCAGTCTGCAAAGCATAGTCTGCGCCGAGACTTGCACTGCTTCCGCCATCTCCAGACGCGTCGGAACGGTTGGTGAAGGACGATACGGATGACCGCTGGCTCGAACCTCGGTGCTGTAGGTAGCTGGGTCGCTTGCTGATCTTCTGCGCGCTCGCGGGAACCAGTGGTGGAGGCATGGCTGAACTATCCACGCTAGAGTCGTTCTCGTTCGTAAGAGAAGAACCTTCTTCAATCTGCGAGAAATCGGGAGCTTTCACTGTCGAGGCACTGGATGTCGGCCGTCGCACGTCCACCTCTTTTAGCTGGGCAGCTGCTGCAGCTTGGTTCGCTTGATGCGCGCCTTCTCCTCCAGCTGCTTGTTCTGTAGACCTGCCTGCCGAGGCGCGTGATTGGCTTCGATGCGCGGCCTCTGCAGCGGGCGAGGAAGGTGCGACCTCTGATGTTGCGGTGCTCGCATCCATTGAGTCGTCTTCTCCTCCGAAGTCCAGACGTCTGGCGGCAGGCGTCTTGTAAGCGTCGGCAGGCGTCGCAGCCTCGGAAAAGGAGGAGGAGTTGCTGTGGTGGCTGTTCCTGGCTTGCGACTTGGTCGGTGTGTTCCCACTACGCACTTCGAGCTTCTTTGGCTTCTTCTTTGGCTTTGTCAGCTCCTCCAGATTGTCCATGACTCTTTGCATATCCGCATCGTCGTCCATGGGTCGAGCCGATTGCTGGGAATTTCCTGGCGAGCCCCCGAACAGGTAGGTATCGTCGACGCCGGACTGCCCTTGAGGTGCTTCGACGTGGACAGGCGCCTCGGGAATAAAGCTCGATTCAATGTCCATCAATTGGCGCTGCATTTCGCGATCCTCGAAGACGCTTTCGCCATGGTGCGCGTCTTCTTCCTCGATGACATGGTGTATGATGCTGTCGTCTTCTTCGGTCGGTAGCGGCGGCAGGTCCGAGTCGGGCTGGTCGAAAGCCCTGACGTCGTCGGCGTCTGAGATATCGTGCGCCATGTGGTTTTCGTGTGCGGGTGCCAGCGTGGGGGTGGAGGGTGTGGAGTCGGCTTCGTCTGTTTGCGAGCCCTCAGCACTCCGGGCAGGAGCGTTGTCTGCGGTAGCCATGGGGGTGGGTGCGCGCGCAATAAGCGTGGAAGTCGCGTGCAATGGTGTTTTTCCGAGGCCTGCTCACCAGCATAGTGCGACGGCCGAGGCTGCAGTGTCGTGAAAGTTGACGACAATTGCGGTGATTCCCTGCCCTCGCCTGAGTGACAACAGAGCGCGCGTTGTTTGCGCTAGTACGATTTCGTCAGCTTGGGCTACCGTGCGGCCGGTCCCTGCCCAGGTTCTTAGGGCCAACCGGATCCCCTGCCGGGCTGAAGTGACGATACCTTTACAACTTCACCCGTCTGATGCATGTGATAAACACGTAAAGCATCAAAACTCAAGTGACACTACTAACATGTGGTAGGAAAAAATTCAGAGTGCTGTCTCGTCTGAGACTAAGGAATAACGAGGCTCAAGAACACACGACACCGCGAAGGACAACTATCATCCATGATCATTCAGGTCTAAATTGACATTGCTAATTTCATATATACTAGAATCGAACTTCATCGACGACACTCCCGCTAAGCAAGATCCAAAGTGATAGAGTTAGGATCGGGCTTGCTTCCCTTCTTCGACACACCACCCTGCGCAAACGCCACCGTCTCCGCCGCATCATCAGCAGCAAAGAAGGCGGCAGTAGCAAATGGCGCACCAAACAGACAATCACCAGTGGAGAACGCAAGCGAGCAGATACCTGTAGACGGGTTGACACCCGAGCGAGCATAAGTGCGCAGCGGAATCTTGACGGTGACCTTCTTGCCCTCGACACCAGTGAACTCTAGATCAATAGTAGTGTCTTTGGGGATAGATTCGCATGTACCGTTCCAGCCAATGACACCATACTCGTCGACAACGAGACCAGCGGCAGCAGCGAACTGGTCATTTTGACTGTAGCTGACGGGTAGGTAATCGAGTGTGGTGCCGG
The DNA here is from genome assembly GCF_023758075.1 of Alternaria novae-zelandiae. NCBI lineage: Eukaryota > Fungi > Ascomycota > Dothideomycetes > Pleosporales > Pleosporaceae > Alternaria > Alternaria novae-zelandiae. Next base: position 1,123,950 of record NW_026056962.1, on the reverse strand, counting down.
AGTCGACGAGGCAGGTGTGAGAGATGATGTCTGAGTTCTCGAAAGCTGTTCCGTTGACTGAGACGACAGGCGGGTTGACGTAGTAGCCAAGTGTCACACCACCGAACGGAGCCTCAACCATGGGGACCTTGACGAGGTCGCCCGTGTATTTGGAGTGGTCGACGCCGCCGAAGACGACATGGCCGGTGAACGTATCTTCGATTCCTTCAGGCGCCTCGTCGAACCACAGACTCTGTACGGGCGCGGAGATGGCGCCAGCCTCGAGTAGGTTTTGGCGCACGTGCGGGCCGGTCGTGTTCCAGGTCGGCTTGCGGTAGTATGGGGAGATACCCAAGATGCCGTCGTCAAACGAAGACGTCGGAGTACACTTTCCGCTGCTGTCGCCGAGGCGCGATGTCATGTAGCTTGAAATCGCGACTTCCGTGTCCACGGTCGACGAAAGGCCCGCATCGGAAACGAATTGAAAGGTATCGTTCACCGCCACATCTCCAGTGATGAACTTGCTGTTTCCTCCATACGAGTAGGAGGATCGGAAGGGTACTGGTTTAGACGCGGACGGGCTGTTTGGGTAGTCGTAAAAAGGCTGCACCGTCTCGTTGCAAGGGCCTGCACAGCCGAGACGAGTGCATCCCCAGTTCCTGATGCTGTCGGGGCCGAACACCCAGAAGTTCTCGGAACCTTGGTCGACGACGATTTCGATGGTGCGGTTGGTCGAGGGATCGACGAGCTCCGTTGAGATCTTCTGGGCGCCGCCGTGCGCGAAGTTCAGTGGTATGTTGACCGTAGACACAGCACCCAGGACACTGCTGGCGAGCGCGGAGATGGTGAGGGCGTATCGAACCATTTTGACGAGCAGAGAGAAGAAGAGCGTCGGTGAGGTCGGTGACGATTGATCTGACTTTAGAGATAGCGAAGAGGTCTTAAGTCAAGCTTGATGCCAGACTAATTTGGCCGTATCCGTCGCTTCATGCCGACTGATCCCGCCAAATACGACGGCTAGCCGCAAAAAAATCTTATCGCTTCATGCCTTCGAGTGTCCCATACAGGGAGCGGAGTGGATTGCCTTGCGGTGAGATCCAGGAAAGGGGCGCACCGACAGTTTTCGGTCCGCGCTGCTTGCTGTCAGCGATTCGCATGACTTGGATACGATGCTACAAGGGCCATCCTGCCCTCTTGTCCAAGCGCAGAAGCACAAAGAAGGTCGTGAACGACAGTAAAGCTGGTGCAAAAGTGCTAATATTGGAACATGCGCGATGTTACCTAGGTAGTTTACTCGTCCAGTGGAGTCGCGGCAGCTACCCCGGCGTGCAGGTACGGGAATTTGCTAGTGTCAAACAGCGACCCACATTCGCGTTCGCTCTACCTAGGTACGAAGTACGCTACACCTGGGCAGGTACACAGCCAACCTTTCTCTAACCTTCTACATTGTTTTCCTCGCTCCTTGGACCTCGTCGGTGTACATTCTATCGTGTTTGCAGATCTAGCTGTCTAAAAATACGACCAGAGCTAGGCAAATACCTCTACATCCCATCTGGCACCCGCAATACCAGCGAGACTGACCGGGTGCTCGCAACCTCGAAATACGAGTATTATCCGCACCCATGTCGCAGCAATACCGCCCGCTCTTGGTCATTCGCGATGCTTGTTGTCAATGCTTAACATTATCCCTGCTGGGGTCGTAGAAAATTGCGATACGTCACACTAGGAAGGTCCTCAGATAGCACCGTATTGGAGGTGTTGACGGTCGAGGGTCGACGCTCGCCATGATTCATTGCATCATGCTGTCTTTGCAATTTTCATCTCCTCTCGCGCGCTCATAAGTCTGCGATGCTCTGCTGAATTGCTCTCGTATATACCCGAAACATCGACTCTTCTTCTTTCATTTCAATTCATCGTCGGCTGCATCATGAGATTGGGCTCAACTCTTGTCTCGAGCGCGACCTTTCTGGGCGCCTTTGCTCGATCGGCGGCAAAAGACAATGCTGCACATGAGAGTGTTGTAGAGCTTCCAGACGGTTGGAAGTCTGTCGGTGGAGCCGATGGTTCTCTACCCCTAACGCTGTCAGTCGCTCTAAAGCAGCCTCGCATGTCGGAGCTGGAAGCACATCTCCAAAAACTAAGCGATCCATCACACGCAAAGTATGGGGCACATTTATCTCAGGACGAAATAAGCAACTTTCAGCAGCCAGATCAAGACGGTCTTGTCGCTGTGCGTTCATGGCTCAATGCTAACGGAGTACAATTCTCAGTTGAAGGGTCGTGGCTACGAATCAACACTACCGTTGATACAGCGAGCCAACTCATTGACGCTGATTTCGGTCGCTACCAATACAACGATGATAGTCCTGTTCTACGCGCGACAAAGTACAGCCTCCCCAGTGCGGTAGCAGACTACGTTGACTTTGTCTACCCCGTCACCCAATTCATCCGCAAGCCTTCCAAGAAAGCACTGCCATCATCAGAATTACATTCCGAGAAGAGACAGGATTCATGTACGTAACAGCTGCGCTACTCTCACCCAACAAACCGGGCAAATCCAGCTGACCATCCTCCTAGCATCGCAAACCTGCCCTGGTGGAGACACAACACCCGACTGCATCATGTCCATGTACAACATCAACTACCAGATCCCCGACTCCGACTCCCCCGTGACTTTGGGCATCGCGGGCTTCCTGGAAGAATACCCTAACGAGCCCCTTCTACACTCCTTCCTGGAAAACTTCAGCCCCTACCGCAACACCACCGGCTACAACTCTCTCTACAACTTCACCGTCGCCTCGATCCAGAACGGCAACGATACCAAGCTCGGCTATGGTGGGGAAGCCCAACTTGACATCCAATACAGCATGCCCTTCGTCCAGCCCATGAACGTAACCTATCTCTCCACGGGCGGCAGAGGCCCGTATCTCGACGAAAACGGCACCGAAGTACCCCTCGCCACCAGCCCTAACGAGCCCTGGATCGAGTTCCTGGAAGCACTGCTCGAACGCGAAGAACTACCTACTGTGCTCTCAATCTCCTACACCGACGACGAAGCATGGATTCCACGCGCCTACGCCAAGCGCGCATGCGACCTATTCATGCAGCTCGGAGCACGGGGTACATCCGTCCTCGTAGCCAGCGGCGACGGCGGCTCCGCCGGCACCGGATCTTCAGAGTGTAAGAACAACAAGTTCCGCCCTACGTTCCCCGTCGACTGTCCGTACGTCACGAGTGTCGGTGCAACGGCTGCCTACTCCCCGCTTAGCGCAGAGTGGTTCAGTGCAGGTGGTTTCAGCGAGTACTTTGACCGCCCTGCGTGGCAGGACGCGGACGCGAGAAAGTATATCGCGCGACTAAACGGGTCGCATGATGGATGGTATGCGCCTGGTGGACGCGGTATACCCGATCTCTCAGCTATCGGAACGCGGTTTGTGATGGATGAGAGTGGTATCAAGCAGAAAGGGACGAGTGCGAGTACGCCTGTGATTGCGGCTATGATTGCGCTTGCAAATGACAAGAGGATGCGGGCTGGGAAGCCAGCGCTGGGCTTCTTGAACCCCTTGCTTTACTCGGATGAGCTGCGGCACGTGTTTGTGGATGTGACCGAAGGTCAGTCGGGTAGTTGTATTGTTAACCGTACTGCGGAGCCCGGGTGGGAGACGACTGTGGGATGGGATGCGGCGACTGGGCTGGGCACACTAGATTTTGCTAAGTTTGTTAAGGCTGTTGCTTAGATATTAGACATAAACGCAACAATTACACAAGCCAACTAGTTCGAGATAACGACAGCGACAGTGTTGACTGGGACTTGGAACCGTGCTCTTATCGACTGATTGAGTACTATCCTCCCCATGCCGGACGGCACTGATGCTATGATGAACTCGTGCTAAACGCTAATAACAATCCTCATTGTGACGGCTTCTCGTCAAATCCAATCCGCTTCATATGTACGCTCAGTAGTATGTAGACCAATTCGTGGAGGTAGCGAAGATATCGATCGCTCTGACCGAGTATGCTTTTTAGTATAAGAACGCTGTGTGAGGAAATGCCGTGCTATTTCAAGCGGTTGTGCGCCCTTCTCTCAGGCCGTAGCCGCTTCCTTTGCACGCTTCTTCTCTTTCCTTGCTTTCTTTTCCTCTTTCCTCTTGATCTCCTCAGGATCCCGTTGCTTTTTGGTCTTCTTCGCCGGCACTTCAGGTGCATCAACACCATTGACATCGGCGTGTTTCCTCTTCGGCTTTTTGGAGGGTAAATTGAGTCCGTTCGGCATCGCAAGCCCAGCAATCGCTTGCGGTACCTCAGTCTCGTCATCGGAATCACCGATAGTCCCAGCGTCGTTACCGCTGAAGCCGGTGGGAAGGAAGCGCATCTTCAGTCCTGTGACTTGTGGTCGTGGTGCACGAATGGTCGATCGCGTTATGGAGGCGGCCGCTTCTGAGCCCGTGTTTTGGTCTGCTTGCTTTGTGGTAAGGTGGGGAAGTCGTACAACCGATCGTAGGCGTAAAGTCTGAGATATCCGCGTAGGGGCTAGGCAGGTCAGTATAGTCGGTAGAGGCAGTAGTTGATGAACGAACCTGATTTCATGCCATTGTTCCGTGGTAATAGAACCTCCCGGGTGCCCTCATCACTCTCCGTCTGAGAGAAACCGTAGTCTGTACCCTTGTAGCTCAGTACGGCATCCCCTTTCATAGCTTTATCCATGGCGAGCTCGCTCAAGTCCTTCAGCGAGACACCTGCGGGAGCAGTGATGTGCCATATCTGCTTTCCTTCTAGATTATCGAACAAGCCCGTCGACTTGGAGATAGTCCTGTCGTTGACTGGGACTGGAGCAAATCCTTTGGGGGGTGCGTAAGCCTGGGTCGGTCGGAAATCAACGGCATGCGATTGTGGTTGCACTGGCGGTGCCGGCTGTGTTTGGGTCGACTTGCGGGTCGGTTGCGGGGCGTTGCCTGTGTCCGAGTCGTCGCTAGAGCTGTCTCCGCTGCTGGTGTCGTCGCTGTCGCTCGAAGCTTTCTTGCTCTGCGTGTTACCTGGGAGCTTCGTCTGTATGTCTCTCGTCGGCGCGTCGTCGCCGCTTATCTCTGAGCTTGACAATTCTTCGGCGTCCTCCTGTGTCGCGATTTGCTTGGGCGCAGGCTTCTTAGGCGTAACCTTCGACTTGGAGGCTGATTTGGGGGCAGGTACGTCTTTCTTGCTAGGCTTGGACTTCGCTTTGGGTACGCCGTTCACGTGAATGCCAATGGTGGCTTTCGGCTTCTCGGGCTTCTTGGACTGCGCGGCGGTCTCACTGGGAGAATCATCGTCGCTGTCGACAAATTCCTGGCTTAATTGCGCTTTCGACGGGGTGTTCTGATGTTTTGACTTGGGCTTGGAGCCCGGGAGCGGCACCTTGGTTTTCTGTATGGCACTCATAGTGTGGGTGGAGCCATGCTCTTTGCGACTAGAAGTCGAGGTTCGTAAGGAACTTTTTTGCGCCGCGAACTGTCGCGCTCGGGCACTGGGCGGAGAAGAGCCGCATCGTGACTAGTCCCGATTAGGACTTGGCGCGCCAAAAATCATTGGTTTGATCTTTGAAATGATGGGCACATGCAGAACACCAATGTCAACATCCAAAGTCAGCATGTCAGGGAAACGGAAGAGAGGGGAAGATGCGGCTGCTGCTGGTGCCTCCAGCGGAAAGCCACTCACTGCGATTGCGGCTGCTCGACTAAAAGCGGAAGCTGCCGCCCAAGTTGTGAATACACCTCAAGTTGCGCTGGAGCAGATTCCTGTGCCAACGAGCCCGTTGCTTGATGCTTCCAAATCCGAGCACGAAGGTTCAGATGAAGAGACTCATGCGCCCGTACATCGGAATGTCAAGCTTTGCAACTGGCGCAACGAACCCCAAAACATCCTCTCAGATACCGACACCGAACTTACCATCAACCTGAACAAACACGCGACTATAACACTGATAGGCACTTTTGATTTGACAGTTCTACGAGGCGCTGTCAACATCAATGGTGCCAACATTGGAACAGTCAGTCGTGATGGGCAGAAAAACCAGGTTCATCGAGCGTGCGTGCCGGCCACGCACCCTATGTCTAAGATTCGCGGACTAGATGGTACGAATCACATCAGGTTCAAGACTTGCAAGATATCCGCCCCGCTCGCAAACGTCAGTCCACTCTTTGACGGTATTTGGAGCGATTCAACCGATCGTTCGTTCCGAGTTGTAAGTGCCACATCCTTATACACCTATCCAGCATTGATCGCGACGGTACATGCGTGAGAAAGGTTGAGATCTCGACACATAACGGCCATCTAACCTCTCTGTTAGGTAACCAACTCAGACGCGGATACACTTTCTCGGCCATTACGTCCTGAAGTGACACCCGAAGACTGGCTCCGCGCAATCGAGGACTGTGCTAGCAACCCATCTATCACCGTAGTGACTGGATCACCTAGCTCAGGCAAATCAACATTCGCTCGGCGGCTCGTAAATCGCTCCCTTACAGGTCTAGGCAAGACCGCCCCCTCTGTACCAGCTGTATGCTGGATGGATCTCGACCCGCAAAAACAAGAGCATGTCCCCGCAGGTCAAGTCTCTCTTGCCATAGTGAGAGATCTGAACCTGGGCCCAAGTTTCACACACCCCTCTGTTGTACCAGGACCAAAAGAAGCGATGAGGAATGAGCTTATCCGCGCACATCCAATTCCGGCGAATTTCGCCAACTACGCAGACTACTATCAGTCTTGCGTTGAGGATCTCTTCCTGGCATACAGAACCCTTTCCTCGCGAGATTCCTCTCTCCCGCTAGTCGTCGACATACCCGACTTCCTCTACTCTTCACATTTCGACCTCCTAACAAAGCTACTGGCGAGAATTAAACCACACAATGTCATACATCTCGGGGATACGCGGGCCATCGACACCGAAACAGCGGCAAAGCTGCATTTGCTTCAGACATCAACGTCGCAATTTCACGGCACATTCCATGAGATCACCGCGCAACAGGCCCAGACGATACCTGTAAGATCGGATAATGAGTTAAGAGCTATGCAGATGCAATCCTACTTCCACCTCAAATCAAGCAGTACAGGCCCAAATCAGGCCCAAGTACTCAGCTGGATGTCAGAGACGCTTTCAAGTCTAGTACCATGGGAATTCTGCTACGAAGAAACGCCCGAGCGAACACAGGATCTAGTGGCTTTCGCAATGTATTCTGAGCCAGTCGAGCCATCTTCAATGCTACATGCACTGAATGGATCTGTCGTTCATATCATCCAATCCACATCTGCTGCAGTCCCAGGCTCGCTTCCACGGACCCAGAAATTTGGTATTCCATATCTCCCCGAGTCCGCGCGCACAGGAATAGTAGAGCCGCTGGATCCTCGAACGACGAGACTGGTCTGCACGGCGATGATTCGGGGCTTCAATCCGGAGAAGAAGATTGTAGAAGTGCTGGTACCAAAGACGCACGAGTCGCTACTATACAACTTGTCACCAGAGAGGACTATCTTTGTAGGCGGATGCTGCGACGTGCCGGAATGGGCCTACTTAGAGGACGCGTATGCGCAGGAAGAAGCAAGGAAAGCGACGACAGGTGTTGGTAATCTACCCGTTTGGGTCGAGAAGGATGACCTTGTAGATGGTATGGGATACCTCAGCACTGTACGGAGGGTGAGGAAGTTCCAGACGTGACCTCACGTTGGAGACATTGTTCATTAGCGCCCCAAGACGAAATACAGTCACGGGGTTGGTGCTTCGAGACCTTCACAGCAGCCTCTCAATGAACGGAAAAAATGGAGGTTTTGACTTCTTGTTGCGAATTACTGTTAAGTCGCACTATAGCTGTAATATGTACACGTGATACCATGCTTGTTCCAATGTCCCCGACTACAAAATCATCTTCGGTGGAGCTGTGTGCCGTCAGCAGATGGAGTGGAAATGTTTGATGCTGAACTCACGATCGATGATTGGGCAAGGCAGGTTGCGCTCGTACTTTGATCCTACAACACCCGTCAGTACATTCATATCCGCGGCCGGTGCGGAAATGTATCCGGGCATTAGCAACGAACCTCCAGGAGCCGTAGGTGGGCGGTAAGGGTCTGGGTGCTTCCACTTCTCGAGCAGGTTTTCCGTCTCCTTGATCAGTTCCTATGCGACTCATCAGCAGAGTCCTCTGTATAGCCGTAATATATGTGGAGTGTCTATGTAATCGCGGTGGTGGAATAGGGAGACGCACCCTCATCTGTCGCGGCTCGGTAACATTGCGCTTGGCCTCGAAGAGTTCGCGGATGTACAGGGCCTGTCCGCGCCAGAGGTAGCGGTGGACGCTCCAGTCGAGGGCGAGCTTGAGGGACCGCCTGTAGAGGCGTCTGCGGCTGGGTTAGTTTCTGCGCGTAAAGGGCGACGCCTGCGGGGGTTTGGCGTACAGGACGTGTATCTTGGAGCTCATGACGGCGATGGCCCTTCCAGTGGGAGTTGTTGCGGAAGGGAGAAACGTGGGTCGTGGCCGCAATGCCTCGGTGTTGTCGCAGACGGCTTGGTGAGGGCAGCGTGAGGTTGCGGGCTTGGCATTTGTGCCTGTGACGGAGGGTGGCTTCCGAGACGTCAGAAGTGTGGTGCCGTGTCTGCTTCAGTACCATACAACTGCCGCAAGGGGACTCATACACAAACCTTCGTTCGCTCGAAGTCGCCCATCGCTCTCACTCGCATCTTAATTTCCTTTTTCCCAGTCTTCGCCTGGCCGCCCATCATGTCCAGCCAGCAGTGTCTCCGCCGTCTACCAGCGGCTATGCGCTCTGTGCGAGCTTTGCGCGCAAGCCCACGAGCCATCCCAGCCGCGCGCAGCTATTCCGCCATCTCCAAGGCGAACTCCTCTGGTCTCCTCGCCCAAGCTTCAAGGTACTGCGAATGTCTACATCGAATAAAAATGCCCAACACTAACTGTTCATAGACGGCCTGGACAGCTTTCTTCACAACGCCTATGGACCCTCGAGCAGACAAGAAGCTATGCCGACACCATCGTCAAGGTGCCCGAGATGGCTGAGTCGATCACAGAGGGAACCCTGAAGCAGTGGTCAAAACGTGCGTTCACCATCTCCAATTGGTTATGCCAGTAGCTTACAATATGCAGAGGTTGGCGACTACGTTGAGCAGGATGAAGAAATCGCGACTATCGAGACCGACAAGATCGACGTCGCCGTCAATGCGCCCGAGGCTGGTACTATCAAGGAATTCCTCGTCAACGAGGAGGACACCGTCACCGTCGGACAGGACATCGTAAAGCTTGAGGCCGGCGGTGCCCCCGCTGGCGGAAAGAAGGAGGAGGCCAGTGAGCAGCCCAAGGAGCCTGCGTCCAAGGACCAGGAGACTTCGTCGCAACCCGAGGGCCAGCAAGAGCAGTCTCAGCCAGAAGCGCCAAAGGAGGAGTCGAAACCAGAGCCTCCCAAGCAGGAAGAGAAGCCCCAGCCGCCCAAGCAAGAATCCAAGCCTGCACCTCCCAAGAAGGATTCCAAGCCCGAGGAGACCAAGCCGGCTACACCTGGCAGCCGTGAGGAGCGCCGCGTATGTAACCTTACTGTATGCTCAAATATTGTGTACTCACAGCCTTGCAGGTCAAGATGAACCGCATGCGCCTCCGCATCGCCGAGCGCTTGAAGCAGTCGCAAAACACCGCCGCCTCCCTGACCACCTTCAACGAGGTCGACATGTCCTCCATCATGGAGTTCCGCAAGCTCTACAAGGATGAGATTCTCAAGAACAAGGGCGTCAAGCTCGGTTTCATGTCCGCCTTCTCGCGCGCCTGCATTCTCGCCGCACGCGACGTACCCGCTGTCAACGCCTCCATTGAGGGTCCTGACGGTGGCGACACCATCGTCTACCGCGACTACGTCGACATCTCCGTTGCCGTCGCTACCGAGAAGGGTCTCGTCACTCCCGTCGTCCGAAACGCTGAGAGCCTGGACATGGTCGGCATCGAGAAGGCCATTGCCGACCTCGGCAAGAAGGCGCGCGACAACAAGCTCACCATTGAGGACATGGCTGGCGGTACCTTCACCATCTCCAACGGCGGTGTCTTTGGCAGTCTGATGGGAACTCCCATTATCAACCTCCCCCAGACCGCCGTTCTCGGTCTGCACGCCATCAAGGAGAAGCCGGTCGCTATCAACGGAAAGGTCGAGATCAGGCCGATGATGTACCTTGCGCTCACATACGACCACCGACTGCTCGACGGAAGGGAAGCTGTCACTTTCCTCGTCAAGGTCAAGGAGTACATTGAGGACCCCAGGAAGATGCTCTTGTAAGCTTTGATGCTGTAATCGTGTCTTTGTGTATATGTAGGATGGCAGGTTTTTGCGCGAAAGCGCGGGAACTAGTAGCGGGGCAGAGAGAGGTGTGATTGAATGGATCAACGAGATATTTTTGCATGCATTGAATCATTCGTATTGCATACATGTGTTTTATTAGGCTTCAGCTGTGTGCATGAGTTATTTGGTGCAGGTTGGGCGTTGCTTGAGTGATATCGTGTGTGGATGTGTTCCCATGTCGCGTCTTTGCGCAGGCCAGACGGTACTTGACGCGTCGACGTTCATGTCTACATGACGAATATAATAGATATATTCGTCTCTATAGCCTCTGGTCGGTTTGTTGGAGTTATTTGCATGTACAAAAACGCGCGTATACGCGTCTAGTATGTGAAAGCGCGGTGGTCGCGTCTGTGGTTCGCACGCCGTGAAGGCTGTTATATGAAGTGTACACCACAACGTTGGAAATCGAAACCATAATTGGTTCCATGATGAAAAATGGGGTTCCATTAGTCGATACATGCAGTTTCGAAGGTTTTGAGTGTGGTGGTGGAACGTGATGATTTTTTGAACAAGTTGCTGCTAGTACTTTAATCCAAAAGTTCAAGGTGAACCTTCCAACATATCTCGAACAAACAACAGACGAGGAAAAGAACCAATCGACGCTACCAGCATGAAGCTATCATACCACGAGCTGCTCATGATGTATAACATACATTTCATGGCATAAAATACGTAGCATGCCTTTTACGTTCAGCACGCCGTCAACAATGCAGATGGGTACATGACCCGAGGAAGACATCCACCAACACACATCATGCGAAATGAACACCTTGGACCTAGAAAACCGAGTATAGCCAACAGTACAGATAAAAGGAGGATTAATTCGAATACGGAGGATATGTCAAGTCATGTTATCTGAGACGGTGCACCTGTGGACATGTGCACAGTGCATTCACGGTGAACCGCTAAGAACACTACCTAGGTAGTCACCTACGCATAGTATGCATATTTGCACCATAATCGTCCAAAGATACAGCTAAACTACCCAGAAGTGCTTATTCACTATTGTCCGAGCGCAGTGTAGTTCACGGTAGGTGGTACATCGTACCCCGGGTTACGTCACACAGCTCCGTCGACTACCACATGGGATGCGCTCAACGCAGCAAATATGACTATCTCTACCATGCACATATATGCCACCTATTGCCCAATTCGCTTGTTCTCGTCGCTGAATATCCAGAATCCCGATTGTCTCTATTCGAACGCGAAATGCTTGTCAAGACAGCATGGTCGAGGATGCGCGATGGTGTTATACGGGCGACGCAACGTTATCGCACGTGTAGGGGAAGTGGAGTCTGCGCGTTACTCAGATGAACAAGCGCGACAAGTGGCGGTGTAGCTAGCTGGTGGATAAGGTTACACGGCGCGCATGGCAAAGTCCAAATAGCGCGTATGCAAAGCTGGACGTTAGCAAGATGGAATTCACGGCAGAAGATGGTAGATGAAGTGATATGCTCTCGATTCAGCTCATGAGCTCGCGGTCGTCAATACAACCAGCTAATATACAGCTCTGGTATAAATCCCGTAAAAAGCCGAGAACCCAAACCCAGACCGACTCCCATTATCATTGCAGATGAAAAAGACCCATGAAGTAACCACGCCGTGAAGAAGAAACTCAAATGCAGGACGCGTTTAGAGCTCCTGCGAAGGACCCTTGCCAGGCTTGGCTGTCTTCTTGGGCAGAAGGTCTGAAAGTATGTTAGCAGCTGATGCGATGCGAGTGGACTGTGGAGCAACGTACTCTGGTGAATGTTGGGGAGGACACCACCCTGGGCGATGGTGACGTGTCCGAGAAGCTTGTTCAGCTCCTCGTCGTTCCTGATGGCGAGCTGGAGATGGCGGGGAATGATACGGGTCTTCTTGTTGTCGCGGGCAGCGTTACCGGCCAACTCGAGGATCTCAGCAGCGAGGTACTCAAGGACGGCAGCGAGGTAGACGGGGGCACCGGCACCGACACGCTGGGCGTAGTTGCCCTTGCGGAGAAGACGGTGGACACGACCGACGGGGAAAGCGAGACCGGCCTTGGATGAGCGGCTAAGGACGAGTTAGCTATGATGCAATGTTGGAGATGGAGTGCGCAATGCAATGCGAAAAGACGCGTCAATCAAGCAAAAGACGCGTCAAAAAGATGCAAAGTGATGCTAAAGAATGCGCAAGGCAAACTGGAGCTAGAGGCGCGATGCAGGAGATGGAGTACTCACGATTGGGCGCTGGACTTGGAGCCGCTGGCCTTGCCTCCGGACTTGCCTCCAGTCATTTTGAGAGAGTTGGTTTGGGGGTTGGTTTGGAAGTGGGAGAGGTTGGAGAGTTGAGTAGATTGAGCGGGATGAGCTGGTTGTGGGCGTGGAGTGTCGAGACGATGGATTGCTTGCTGCTGTCGGGGGGCGGGGCGGTCTTATAAGGACGGCGCTGGACTGTTGTGAGTGCGCGAGATCAACCTGCCCACGCTAGCGCGCGAAAAGGCAGCGACGCCGCCTAGCGCCTGCCGCCAGACTGCGCAAGATCAATGGCGGGCCTCGCTTAGCCACCAAACCGGCAAGAGCTGCTGCACGGGCCTCCCAGCCGCTGCTGGATCACAACATGAGAGCGCGCTCCCCATAAGTAGCGCACTCCCCGCCGTCGACGACCTTTCCCTTCATCCATCGCAAACTCCCACCACGACGCTCGACCAACTCCATCTCACTCCAAGCTTCTGCTTTTAACCCAAACCCACCTTTTTTACCACCACCTCTCAAATCCACCAAAATGCCCCCCAAGGCCCAGAAGACTCCCACCACCGGCGGCAAGGCCCCGGCTGGCAAGGCTCCCGCTGAGAAGAAGGAGGCTGGCAAGAAGACCGCCGCGCCCTCCGGTGACAAGAAGAAGCGCACCAAGACCAGGAAGGAGACCTACTCCTCCTACATCTACAAGGGTGAGTTTGCACTTTGCGCGTCCTGAGCGCGCCATCCAGCCTCTGAGGCCTTGCGCTTCATCGGCATCCATTGAGCAGAATTTGCTGACGCGTCTTTAGTCCTCAAGCAGGTCCACCCCGACACCGGTATCTCCAACCGTGCCATGAGCATCCTCAACTCTTTCGTCAACGACATCTTCGAGCGCGTCGCCACCGAGGCCAGCAAGCTCGCTGCCTACAACAAGAAGTCCACCATCTCATCGCGCGAGATCCAGACATCGTACGTTTTCCGCGCTTCTTCCGCATCCAGTCTCACATACTGACTTCATTCACAGAGTCCGTCTGATCCTGCCTGGTGAGCTTGCCAAGCACGCCGTCTCTGAGGGTACCAAGGCTGTCACCAAGTACTCTTCCTCCACCAAATAGAGTGCTTTCTTTTCGCCGGATGTTTTCTTTGGGTCTTTCTTGTCTATTTGACAAGTGGTTATGGGGTGCGGTGTTCACGGGTCCTTTGCTAATGTGATCATGGGTCGGTTTGTCTGTCATCGAATCATCTAGTCGTATTCGACTACGAGGTCCATCAGGGTCTGTACATTATACCACAGCAGACGGGAACGAATCAATTATTTCGAACTTCACACATGACTTCATTTCCTTTGACTTCCGCTTTCTCAACATCGTATCCTCTTCTCTGACTCACAGACTGCCTTTCCACACAGAACGCACTGCGCCATGCAGCCATGACGCGTAGATCTGGAAGCGCGCCTTTGTCGAGACGATACGCGATATCGACGCGTGGCTGGGGGTCACGCGCCGTGATCTACGAACACGCGCCGAACGCGTCTTTGACGATATCTCGACGAAACCGGCGGAACTGCGCGTTTCGCGTTTCGGGCTCAGATGACGTAGGCGCCCCGCGACAGCAACGAGTGAACTCCGGAACTGGAATGATAAGCACGAGTTTCCACATGGCAAGCGTCCGCACCTTAGCAAACATTACCAAGATTTATGGATTTACGGATTGCGCACCAAAACGCGGCATTTACGGATATACACGTACCAAACCCTCGAAGCCCATGACTCCAGACATGCATGTACCCGTATTGATATCATTGCGAGACCCAACAGAAAACGCCAGAGCAATCAAGATAGCTGTTGTCTATTGCAAGCCATCCTCGTCCCAACTCTCGACTTCGTCAATAGCCCCCTCTCTTTCTTGTCCTCGCGGCGCTGGCTCTTTGTCCTGCACGTGCACCACGCTCTTGCCTTGCACGCTGCGAACGCCTTCTTTCCAGTTGTCGTAGTCCTCTTGTGACGTTATGAGGAAAGCGAGAAGCATGGAGGGGTCCATCTCGCGGATTTGGAGACGGCGGATGCGGCGCGTATGGCAAGACGCGAGTTCTTCGGCGGAGTAAGATGAAGAGTTTGATGAAGGGACGATGGTTGTGGATGACGAGGTGGATGTTGCTGAAGCTTCTAGTGTAGAAGAAGTAGTTGTTTCCTGGTCTTCAGTGGATGACGAAGGAGACCGGTAGGGTAAGAGTGGGCGCGTGCTGTGGGGATCAAGGTAGAAGAAGTTATTCGCCTGCGTAGCTACGAAGTAATGTGATGCTGAAGGGCGGCCACTGTGAACAGTTAGTATAACTCGTCTCGAAGTATGACAGACACTTGTTGCGCCTCACCCTGCAATGCCGATGCTCTGCTTCATCTGCAGGCTCGCCTTCAGCGCCTCCCAATACACTGGAGTGATCTTGTCGATGCCCAACCTTGTGCCGACGAGGATCAGCGTAGGTCGCCATTCTCCGTCGTCGTCGTCCACAGCGATTTGCTTCAGCTTATCTTCATACACGTCGGCGCCGTCACCGGATACGTAGACTCTCAGTCCAGCTTCCTTGTACTTGTGCACTAGATCCTGTATGCATCGTGCTGCGGCTGAGGGACCGAACCACTCGCCAGGGTACTTTCCGCATACAGCAGCGCCGTGTTCGACGAAGCGGTGGATAGAGAAGGGCGCTTTCGGATCGTCGGCAAAGAGCGAAAGTATCTCATGATGCTCGGGCACATCAGGCTTCTCTTGGTATCTCCAGTCCCGTCCAAGACGTAGCATCTGCAGCGCGTTGGCGAGTATGCACTGCCCGCTCCTGATCATGCAGCCAAAGCCCGTATCCGATGTGAATCCAGGCGAGGCGAGGTTCTGCATGCGCACGCGGAAACTCATAGCGCTCGTTGCCTTTGGGTCCTGACTTTTCTGGATCGGGGCGAAGCCAGACCGATAGGTCATCCAGATGCGCGACTCGAAGTCATCGAGGAAGGCAGAGGGCCAGTTGCCGTATTGTGCTGGATCCTCGCCATTTGGAGCTTCCTTGCGTTCGGACTCTTCGATGCTGGTTCTTATCCAGCTTTCGTCTTCGTTGCGTTCGGACAAGGGCGTGGGTGCAGGCGTCCCGGTAGCTGGGGAATCAGTGGGTGTAGGCTTGGACGGCGGCGGCCGGGGGTCGTAACGCTGGCCTAGCAGCCATATGGGGTCGTTGGAGTCGTTGGTGGGCGGAGGGTCGTAGAAGGTGCGGACGATGTTGCGGCTGACGCGCTCGAAGTCATGCATGATGGCTGCAACAGAAGGTGTTGTGGCCAGGGCGACGATGGATGCGGAGGTGATGCGGAGGTGCCGAGATGAGGTTGCCTAGAGCTGACTGCACGCGTTCGTACTTGCCACGACTATTTGCACATACCCACGATACCAGACGGTGGGTTGATGTAAAGGAGCAACACGATGTGGAGCTTCGTGGGTTGGTGCAGCCAGCTGCAGAGGGTCAGATGCGGCTCTACGAACCCAGGTTCCGCGGGGGAGGGGCCTGCGGTGCTATCACCTGGCTGTGTCACTGCGTGGCAATCACGTTCCTGGAATGCGTTGGCTGGAGTATGCGCAACCCATGTATACATCACCGCGATTCAAGCGCATTTCATTCATTCACTCTACCATGACTTTCATGCTCAGAAGCTGCTGGTGCACTGTCCACGCATCTTCAGAGCTCACCGGGGAGCGATAACCAGCGGCTCCATCGTCATAAGCTCCGCTAAGCTAACCCTGCGCATCATTACTAGCCCCGCGCCACTCGCGACCCTTCGAGACATCGAAGAGCGCATCATCTCCAAACACTCGCCAACACCGTTCTTTTCTAATTTCCTTCGTTTTCACCGCACAAAGCTTGTCGCGCCGCTGTCGCTATGTCGAAGGGCAAAAAGGGCAAGAGCAAGGCCAAAGGCGGCTCGGCCAAGGGCACACCGCAGCGCGCACAGTCCAAACGCCACTCATACCAATCATGGCCAGTACATGAGGAGAGTACGTTTGCGCTCTTTCCCCAATCGCCACATTGAGATTGGGCTGTATTGACCGTCACAGCCGCGACCGCCTCCAAGTTCTCCCTCAAAGACGAGGCGAAATGGATGTCAAGTCACCGCACCGCTGCGTTTGAAGCTGGCAAGAAATTGCGACACATGCCCATCGAGTTCATAAGCGCCGGCCACCTCGAAGGCACGCTGAAGAAACTCACGCCCGACGCAGAGACGGCCCACGTCTCATCTGAATCCAGCGCTGAATCCATTACACCATCCTCGCCCTCCTCCACCCCCGACAACACGTCAGCAATGGCACACATGGCCATTCGCAGTCCCTCGCCCGCGCCTTCTGAGGCTTCGTCTTCGAGCGCCGACGAAGTGCTATTCAGAGGCCGTGGAAATCAGCCACCAGCTGCGCCTGCCGCCACCTCGTCCTCTCAACAGGCACCCAAAGCCACCTCTATTGCGAAGCCGCCACCCACATCATCCGCACACGCGACCGCGCGACCATCACAACCGACTCCTTTAACAGAGACCCCATCTGTTCAGACACCCGAGCTCACCGCTGCCTCTACTACCGACAATACATCCGTGGCAACGACAGCCAAGCTTCCAGTATCGGTTGAGCTCAGCATTCGAGGCAACGCTACATCTCAGCTGGAGGTAGAGGTGGACTCGGATGCCGATGACGTTGATCAAAACCAGTTCTCAAAGCGAAGAGGAGGCAGACCCGCGTGGGAAGGCACAACTACCGAGTGGCAACACCGGAGCAAACCAAATGTCGGATGGTTGCCTGGCAATGCCCGCCCTGACATGGACGCCTATCTGCGCGGCGAGGTAAACCCTCGCGACGCCGCGATAGATGACTACATGCAGAACATGGAGGAGTTTGGTCTTACCGAAGATATGATGGCTTCGTCTGGCTTCGCACGTCGTGAGATGGATCTGGATGCGGGCAGTCATAATGATTGGGAGTCAGCTTCTGGAAGCGAAGATGGTGGCAACGAAGATGCAGGCGATGGCACTGAGGAGTGGGACTCAGATATGCTGCAGGATTTCGACGACATGGACACCGCATCAGACGTCGCGGACAAAGTCGTTCGGATTCTATCAAAACGCATGCGCAAGAGTGGCCTCCAATATCTCTGCGTATACGAAGATTCGATAATAGACGAAGCTCGCTGGATCTCACCTACACACCTCAAGTCTGGTGACGAGAAGCTACTGATCAAAGCGTTTGAGGCAGAAGCTCACGAGCGTGAGCAGCAAATGCTCTCCAGCAGCGACTCCGAGGACGACTCCGAGGATGAGGACGATGAAGATGAAGAAGCTGAAGACTGGGATGATGAGACCATCGCAAAGGTCTTGCAGAAGCAAGAAGAGCTTGGTCTGGGTGGCGACGAAGTGATGCTCTATGGTGGCGATGAATATTTTGGTGGATCGGGCCCATCTAAGAACTACTCATATGGCGGTTACGGCAGGTCCAACAAAAAGGGAAAGGGACGCGGCCGGGGCAAGAGAGAACCTACTTTCCCCTCCGCTTCTGCCATGGTCGCGGCCCTTGAAATGGATCCATATGGCGGCTTTGACATCATGGACACTGAGCGCCCATCGCTTAAACCCAAGAAGAAGGGTCGTCGTGGTCAGCCACCGCCAGAATTGGATGACTCAGATCTGAACGAGCAGTTGCAAAGCGCGTGGGCGAACGACAGGGCCAAGAAGCGTGTGAAGAAGGCCGAGCGCGAAGAGTTGCGTCAACAAGGCTTGTTAGGTCGCAAGGGCAAGGGCCCCAACCTCAAGGTCAAGTACCAGGGTGGCCTCGATATGGAAGACATTGTCGAAGAGCTTCGTGAGTTCTTGCTAGGCGACATGCAGACACTGTCTCTCCCACCCATGGAGGCTTATCGCCGCGCCACCGTCCATCAAGCTGCTTCATTCTTCAACCTGAACTCGCGTTCTCGGGGAAGTGGTATGGACAGGTTCACCATCCTGTCCAAGACCAACCGTACCCGCACCTATACGGACGACGAGTTCGATATTGCGATTGCGAAGAAGGGTTTCCAGAAACGCCTTAAAGGTCCTCTTTACTCTGAGGGTGGTGGTGGCGGCCGTCCGGGCAAGTTTTCTACCGTCAAGCACAAGCAAGGTGGTACACGCACGCGTCCTCAACTGGGCTACAAAGATGGCGAGACTGTCGGTGCGAATGCCCCAGAGCTCGGTCCTGAGAGCAAGGGCCATGCCTTGATGATGAAAATGGGATGGTCCAACGGTGAAGCTCTGGGTGCTGGCGACAACAAGGGCATCCTAAAGCCTATTCCCCACACTGTCAAGACCAATAAGGCTGGTTTGCAGTGATCGCGCTGTTCGTATCACGACATCGCTTAATGACGTTGCTGTTCCCGGACGT
The DNA here is from genome assembly GCF_023758075.1 of Alternaria novae-zelandiae. Classification (NCBI taxonomy): domain Eukaryota; kingdom Fungi; phylum Ascomycota; class Dothideomycetes; order Pleosporales; family Pleosporaceae; genus Alternaria; species Alternaria novae-zelandiae. Next base: position 1,104,979 of record NW_026056962.1, on the reverse strand, counting down.
TTACGAAGTGGTGTTTTACGACATACCTGCTCAACCACACTCACATGCGCAGCACTGGTTGCGTTTGATATGGCATGTAGTACCTTGTGTGAATACTTGTTTGTATTAGTACTGGCGAATTCTGTGGCCTACGATGGGTTGCCGAGAACAGCACGGTTACGAAGGGCGATAGCGATGGCATTGCATAGCGTGGCGGAGAAGGCGGCATTGTCCATGTCTTCCATCGTCACCTCCAGATCCACCGCGGCGGCTTTTCATGCAGCTGTCATTTGGAGCTCGCGATACTTTTTTTTCAAGGCCGCTCAAGTATGTCTCTTCGACTCATGATCCTGTCGCGACATCGCTTGGGTAGGCATCAAAAACACATCAAAATCGTACAAAAAAATCCAATAAAATACTAGAATTTATGAGCTGAGCCACGTAATGTGACGAACCCAGTGACTGTTACGTAGGTTGCTTTGGTGATGTATATGGCCGATGTAAGTACTGACAAAAACCTCGGGTCCTTGGTGTTCAATTTCTTCACGATAAAGCATGTCACCAAACCGATCAAAAAATCATAACACAGCACAACGCGTACTTTTTGCCTTTCCATAACGCGTCACAGTCTCTTTTCGACATCATTCCTCGTTGGGACGTGAAAAATCGCAGAAAAAAACGCGCGCACATATGTTTATACGCGTGGTATGCATACGAGGTAACCATCTAGCCAGCTCGATGAACTTGACTACCTTGCAATGGAACCCCATCGATACAATGAAGCTGAAAGGTGGAATAAGCCATTGTCCGATTCTTTCTATGCAGCAAGGTAGAGGCCGATTGTCAACTCGTTTCTTATTAACTCAAGCTAAAACACCATTCTGGAGTCTACATCCAGACCTGACTATCCAAACAACAAGGGTTTAATGCACCTCGGAGACTACATGCACAGCCTCGCACGTGGGTCATACTCCACCTGCCATCTAGTCTCCTACATTCTCCTGAAACTGGTCGCGATAGCTTGCTCAAACTGTTGCGTGGGAATAAAGTAGGCGCATTTGGATAATCGTTCGATGAGTCAAAGTTCCCACTGAAGGGCGTCAACCGACAGAAAGCCTCTAACAAGGCAAGCAGTCTGAGAGATCTATTCGTAAGATAATCGTGACAGAAAAGACACAGACACCATATGTGTAAGTCCCCAAATGTTATGTACGGAACGCCGAACTAGCCATGCTCCCCTTCTTAACCAACAAAACGCGTGCCGAAGTTGTAAATGATGCCAAATGAGGGTGTCATGTTCCCCAAAGTGTCAAGATGTAATGGATATCGTAGTGAAGGTCCTATTGTACTGGTTCGTCCGGGTTCTGCAATCTCTTCCCAAGGTAAGTATGCGAAACGAGCGGATTCGATCAAAACGCGGCGTATTCCTCGTTTGGTGGCAGTTGATAGTTCTCTGCGTGCAGGCCCTTGAGCGCTTCCTCGCCGTCCTTGGTGAGGTCTGGCCTACCGACTGGTGTGACTGCGCCGGTGAAAAATCGTGGCTTCCACTCTTTCTCCGCCGCCTTTCGCTCTGCAGCCTTCTGCCGTTGCTTCTCTTCTATCTCGGTCTTGAGGTTCGTCGCCAGTCCATATTGCTTGCCTACTATGGCATTCGTGACGCCGTCCCAGAACTTAAGGGACTCGTTGGGAAGCTGCTGCTCGAGCGGTGGGACGATCTTGGCTACGGGGTCAAGCGGGTTGAGGTCGATGATGAGGTTCTTCTCCTGCTTGATGTTAGGCTGTGATCCAGACCGCCGCTCAGTGTACTTACAGCAACCTTAGCAAATGGCTTGCTGCCAAGGGTGTAGTAGACCTTGTCCTGCCAGTTGCCCTCTATCCGCGCGAGGACGTCCTTCTCCGCGACATCCTTGATCTTGGTAATCGAATCGTTGTTGGGGTCGTACTTGAAGATGACACCCAAGACCTTGTTTTGTGATCGACCGAGCCAGCCTTCCTCCTGGTATTCTAGGATGACCTTCAGTCCGGTCTTTGGGCAGGTAACGAAGCAGCTGTCCGCGACAGAGACGTTGAGGGAGCCTGTAGAAAAAGTCAGCACCTTTACGGTACTTATATGCTCTCATAGCTTACCTCGCAGAATGCCCCCAAGGTAGGCGGCTGGGTGAGTGAGTTGGTACTCCTCATTGCCTCGGTTCTTCAGGGTGATGAAGATACCCAGGTTGTGCGCTCCAGCCACCACTCGTACACTTGTACCTGTGAACTTGGCGCTCAGTTGATCATAACCGCGCGCACTGATGCCCTTCTCGGGACAGTCGACATAGAAGGCGGAGACGGGAGGGTGGTGGGAGGTTTGCTCGGTGAGGTAGGAGACGGTGACGGTCTTGCCATCGCCTTTGACGCTGTTGGAGGCGCTCGAGGGAGCCGAGTTGGGGGTCTTGAGGGTGGGGTGGGTGTCTTCGATCTTCCAGTTGCACTGCGAGAGTCAGTAACCAGCTCGTGTAATTTCCGACGGAAGCGTACCCTGAAGAACTCGCCCAAAGTAGAGTTGTAGGGCTTGCAAGGCTTGCCCTTGACGTATTTCTGTTCCAGCATTAGCTATGGCTTCCTCACCGGAGCGTGCCTCATACCAGGTCCTTGGTAAACCAGAAGCGCAAGCACCCCAGCATGCGCCCCAGATCATCATCCGAATCTCCGATACTGTGGAGGTCAGTGCCAACTTCTGCAGTGTGAATCGGCTTAAACTAACCTGATGAATGTGTCGGGCCTGTCCAAGTAGTGCCAGTACTCTGCTCTCTGTCAGACGATAGTCCGGCTACAGCGACTTGCGAGGCTAGCCATCGCAGTTCTATATTCATATAACGTACCCAAGTTTGGCCTTGGTTCGAGGAGTTGTGCGGGGAGGGAGAAGCGGACAGCAGCGAGGTCGGAGACGCCAATAAACCTGGAGAAGGACGGAGTTAGCTTTCGCGCGTCTGCTGTGACCGGATGGTGCTACGTTACCTCCTCAAAATGCCCAGGAAGGTCTTGAACTTGGAGCTGTCATCCGGAGCCTTCTCGACGGCAGCGCTTGACGGTGTGGCAGCCCGCGAATTGTCCCGCGAGTTGAGGGCGGACGTGGTTGCAGAGCCCGGTTGGGCCTTCTCTGGCGCAAGGTCCGCCATGGTTGCTGGGATATAGGTTTTACTCAAGAGAGTAATAGCAAGTGGAGATAGAGGCGCGAATCTATATCTAGGTAACGATCGATGATGTCGTCAGGTGTTGAGGCGGTGCGCTTTTCGGGTTCCCTTGGCACGCGCCGGAGCTCTGACGTAGCGCAGCCGATAGCCTTCAACCTGGTCGCAGCGGGGTAGTGGAGAGAGAAGGGGAACAGTAGCAGGTGGAAAACAGCATGCACATGCAAGTTGGGTGGTTATCTCAAGTTGCAGGGGCTGCTATTCTTCTGCTTAGCGTGCCGTTATCGTACCTCTAATCCCAACATGCGTCTGCTGCAAGGTCGAAACGCGCAATAGGGACATGCATAACAGATCGTGCATCGCTTGATTGGGTGCAGTCTCGCCACCCGACTCTCCCCCCTACCAGGTTTCACAACTACAAATAGCCTACTTCACACACGTGGAACCGCATGAGATGTGTAAGAGAACTCATGATCTATTTTGCTGAGACGCAAATTTATCAACTCAAGCGTGATGGTGCAGCCTGACGTTCTCGCTTCCAATAAATGCACACAACGACGCCAAAGCTCCAGTCGTGCAGGCTAATGCGTGATCGATTTGATCGACAGTGCAAATGACCGTCGGCCACCCCTAAACGCCGTCCATCGTACCCTGCGCTATCGTAAAGTCATCAATCATCCCATTCCCGCCATACGCCAATCTCGCAGGCCTTGGGCGTGTCGGTGTAGATTTCCACATCGTACCATTCCTCTACCGGTCCCCCAGAGCCTGACAGCCTATCAAGAACGAGCCATAGTTCGCCTTGCATCCCGAGCTTCGGGTCGATGTTGACGCTCTCGGACCGAACCGTAGCAGTGTCAGAGTACTCTCCTTGCTCACTGGCGATGATGAACTTGCGCTCCGGGCCTCGACCCATCTCAACACTCAACCGGAACGGACTGCGCGCTAGCTTGCCCAAATCGACGGCGCGAGGGCTCGTTGCTTTCGAGAATCTGGCGATGATAGTGTATGACGCCAAGCGCCTAGGCCACAATGGGGCAGCAACTTTGTGTATGCTGGCACCAAAGCACGCCGGAGCGAGCTTCATCGAGAGCAATCCCGCCCCGTCGCGCGGCACTTGCTTCAACAGTACCTCGCTTGTGCTGTCAACTCGGAGTTGGTAGTCACCAGTCAGACCAGCTTCAAACAAGGAGCAAATGATCGTGTAGGAGCCTGGTTGAAGGTCTTTGATCTCTGCGAGAACACATCCACTGCGGTGGTCACCCGAGTCTGCTAGCACATCGCGACTCTGCAATCGATATAACCTCTTTCCGTATCCCAGAGCAAGTTTGACGTGTAGGGGATGCTCATGGTTCGTGCTGGTGAGTAAGATGGCCAGCGAGCTACGCTCGCGGACAGTGAGCGAATACTGAGGATTGTCGAAATATTTTGATGAGTCTGTGCCACCGCCGGCCGTCTGCCTTGTCCATGCACCTTCCTCAGTCTTCTGCGACGGGTACCGCTGCGCCGCCTGTTCCAGTGTGATTGGGAAGTTGGCAAACGCAGACAAGGAGAAAGTGTACAGTGATGGAGGCAAGTCATCTTGATCGATCACCACTGTGTATGTCGAGTTGGCATCCGCGTCACTGCGAAGAAGACATTGCGGTGTAGTAACGTAGTCGCTCGATTCCAGGTATGTGTCCTTCATGTATAGGCGTTCTCCCTGGCCGTTGCAAATGTATATGCTCATGTATCCCTTCGGTGCATCCCCTTGGGTGTTGACTTGAGTGTCGGGACGAATGCTTCCGTCGTTGAACGCATCTGACTCCTCTTTGGTGACTGCTGGTACGTCCCGGAAATGGCGACTAAGAAGAAACCATACAGGTCCAGCACCTTTGGACGTAAAGGCGAATTGTGGATGCTTGACAATGCAAGCGCCTGGCGACGATGACTCTATGTTCCACTCGAAATGAATGTCTTGTCGATAGCGGAAAAGACCAGGGTTCCAATTCAGATACAGGCTCTCGAAGTGTTGTATGACCTGCTCCAATCCAATCCAGAATGTCGTCGGATGCGGCCGATCCTGAGTGGGGACACTATCCCTGTGATAACTCTCAAGGCTGTAATTAGAACCACGACTGGAGGTAGACGCAGGCGGATCCATGGCCGTCACAACCGAAGGGCGAGGACCGCGCCAGCCTTTGCCTTCGACCCATGGATTCTTGATAAGCAACAGACGATCATGCTCCGTCTCCCTCATGTCCAGCACGACGTAACTGTGTTGGCCCTCGAGACCAAGTTCACGCTCCTGCCTGGTCGACATCTTGCCAGTACCTGCTGTGACCAGAACATCGCCGTACAGGAAGGCGTTGTGTATGCGCTTCCATATCTGATCTGGAACCGTATCGGCCCTATAAAAGTTAGTATGGTCAGCTATGGGATTAGAGAAGAAACAACTTACTCTTGCAAGAAGACCTGTTCTGGTATCCAGCCCGTCAAGGTCCAGAGATCACTGCACGAGTTGCTCCCAGGGAAATCGTAACCGCCGCGAACTTTCAGGTATGCTTTCTCAAGTAGTGCTGGCCATAAGAGGGCTGGATTACGGCGGTCGAAGACATGAAGCAGACGATGTGTCTTTGAGACTGGTAGTCGATCATCGATAACCACCTTTCTCCAACAGCCGTTGAAGTTGAGTCGTACGATGTACTTGCCATTAGATGAGGTTAACGGCTTTCCAAGGTGCTTGTCATATGGATATATCTTGTTCGTGAGCATCTGCCACATTTAGTACCGAGACTGCAGAATTTCTGGGGATGGCAAACCTGATCGTGACCGCGTTCTGAGCGAGCAATACCAGCGCATAAGCTTGTGACCACCGAGCAATCTGAAGCTGCATCCTGTACAAGATCGAGAGGCCTCGTGCTAGACATCAAGGGCCCGATACCAGCCCTACCGTTAGGGAACTGCGAGGGTGGCGGCACAGCTTCTTTGGCACGCAGCCAACCGAGAAAGAACTGCTGTTGGTATGAAGACAGACTCAGATCTCGCGTATCCCTGTCACTGTCAGTATGTCTGAACAACCCCAGTATGACCATCAGGTAACGTACGTGTAGGCTGCCTCGCCCTCGGATACGAATTCATCCGCAGATGGAGTCTTGTCCCAAGGTGGGAACTTGAAGCCATTGACTGTCGAAGCCTTCAACAAAATGATGCTTTCTTTTGTGGGTAGTTTCCTGCTCGAAATCGGCTCTCGTAGCCTGTGTATCTGAGAATGAGGTGCGGTTGAGGGCGTTAGAGCTGCTGTTTGCGACTCGGGTACTCCAGGCTGGGACTCTGCGCTAGAGGGCTGTGGCACGGCAGATGAATTCAACACGGATTCGTGTCCGTTCTTCGGATGGTTGTCACGGTCAATGTTGGCGTTTGAGCTATCTTCGTGTGACGCATCAGTGACTGCACTTGGTACATCGATTGGAAAGGCGTCATCCGAAAGATCAATAAGCGGCATTAAATCTCGGCGCGCATCTTGCTGGAAAGAAGGCACGGCTGAAGAGAGATCTGACTGATGAACGAATGCTGAGAACGAAGAAGCTGATGATTTACCTGAAGCTGCTGGACCGTCGATAGGTCCTGTAGTCGAAGAAAGAGCCCAACGGGACGTGTTTGAACGCGTGGTCGAGTCTTCAAAGGTTGTACCTCGAGTTGCAGTCCCGGCGACCTCTTTGGCCCATTGACCTACTCGCTCATCTCTGGAGCTGGAGGACTGGGGTTTGACTAGAGGTGTCCATGTTTCATCGGCCTTGATGCGATCGGCACGAGTCAACATCTCGCTGCATTGCGCCTTGAGCTCCTTCCTTTCGTCTGGGTTTGACGATAGTTGGATCGCTTCCATGAGGTTCTCGGCCACGCTAATTGCGAGACTGAATGCTTCATCCTTGGTAGCGGCTTTGTCAACCCGCGAGCGATAGTCCTGGCAGCTTGATTAGTTGGAGCTACAACGCGGGACTTGATGTTGCAGCGAGAAGTTAGTTGTCTGTATCACATACGCTTGCGGCCGCCTTGTAAGCCTCAATCTCAGTAGCCCGGTCAGCCATCGTGAATGACTTGAGACAGGACACGGTAAGAGAAATTTGACCAATACTAGCAGCGACGACGAAGCTACTTGCGTTGTGCCATAGCGATGCGACTGACTATGGGTGAGTGGAGTCAAGGCGCACTAAGAAGCTGTGATGGTGCTTTGGTGTTGTGATGTTGTGATCTGGGGCGGAGTCTCTAGCGCGACGCACGTTCCTGCCAAACGGCCGTCGCGACTGCCAGTTCCAGCAGGAACAGCCAGTTCCAGCGCATAAGTGACGAATCTAGACGTCTCCTTCCACGTGTGAGGCATATCCGGCCAGGCACGGCTTGCTCACTTTCACCGAAGTGATCGACAGCGGCTGCGGTGAAGGAAGGTCCAAGGGAGCAGGGTGTGTCGTCATCCGAACCTGAACCTCGGCCTCTAGGACCTCGGGAGAGGTCAGCCATGCATGCGACAGCGCTATCGCGTTGCGGGCACCATGAACGTCCCCTGCCCGCTTTTTCTAACTTCCGATGCTGCTATCTCCAGTCTTCAGATTATTACTGTCATGATGAGATAGTCCGAATTAGTCGCTGATTCCACACCATATCCTCCGCCCGTCACACACTCCGCAGTCGCAACACTTCGCCAAGCCTTAGCAACTGTGCTCGACTACCACTATGGCCGGCCAGTCAAAGGTAGAAACTCTTCCACCATGGGGTAATGCTGTCGCAGGCGCCGCTGGTGCCGTCATCGCAAACACCCTTGTCTACCCCCTAGATTTGTACGTCGCAAATTCCCCGAGCCTTTCTGGGCAGAACGCAAAGATACTAACACAACCTCAGGATCAAGACGCGACTACAGGTCCAGGTTAAGCGCTCGCCTACGTCCAACGACCCCAATCCCGCCGACCACGAACACTACGATGGCGCCATCGACGCGTTGCAGAAGGTCTTTGCGCAGGAGGGTCTTTCTGGACTATACGCCGGCATAGGAGGCTCTCTGCTCGGCGTAGCATCGACCAACTTCGCTTATTTCTACTGGTATACCGTTGTACGCAGCCTCTACATGGCGAACCGCACGCTTCAAACGTCACCGAGCACGCCGGTCGAACTCTCCCTTGGAGCGCTCGCGGGAGCGCTCGCCCAGCTTTTCACAATCCCGGTCGCAGTCGTAACGACGAGGCAACAGACCATGAGCAAGGCGGAGCGCAAGGGCATGATCGCTACGGCTATGGACGTGGTCAACGGTGATGACGGCTGGACAGGGCTTTGGCGAGGACTCAGGGCGAGTCTGGTGCTCGTCATCAACCCATCAATCACATACGGAGCGTACCAGCGATTACGGGAAGTCATGTACCCAGGAAAGAAGACGCTGAAGCCCCTCGAGGCGTTCCGTAAGCCATGGCCATTACCATAACTCAAGGAAAGCTACTAACATCTGTCAGTCATCGGAGCCATGTCCAAGACGCTTGCCACAATCGCAACCCAGCCGCTCATCGTCGCGAAAGTCGGTCTTCAATCGAAACCTCCACCAGCCAGGAACGGAAAGCCTTTCAAGTCCTTCACCGAAGTCATGCAATACATCATACAACACGAAGGCCCGGCGGCGCTATTTAAGGGCATCGGGCCCCAGATCCTCAAGGGCCTGCTCGTCCAGGGTTTCCTCATGATGACCAAGGAGCGCATCGAGCTTTCCTTCATCTTGCTATTCCGATACTTCCGCCAAGTACGCGCCGAGAAGCTCCAGAAGCTGGCGAATATTGCGGCAGAAAAGGCCGGTAAGGCAGCACCGATACTGGCCAAGTAGGCCTTGGCTTGCTGGCATATCCTTACCTTCATCTCAAGTGTATATATTCGACTTTATACTTGGTTACGGAGGCGGATTGGCCGAGCGTTGTGTTGATTTCAATATGGCGTTTGGCATTGATTGTTACCGCGGTTATACACATAGTCTGTCTTGTAAGCATTCTTGAATTTCTACCATTGTGTACACTGTGCTGGTGATGTGTCATGACCATCGTTGCGGCCACGCTAGCGGAGGCGCCGTGCGGAGGCTGTGAAGAGATCCGAGCAACAATGTCCATTCACGCAAAGAAAACCTTAACTAGAACGCCACGCTAATTCTCCGCTACTGTGCCACTATATCACACCGGTCTTCGTTTTAGCGCTTCTTACTTCTCAGGTCCATCAACAATTAGGAACACTGCCCAGGTGATCACGCACATTTGACTCACAACTCATTGATATCGCTGTAGCTCCAATACTTTACTCCTACCACCTCTTGCAAATCCACAGCATCCGTGAATACAGATGTGCTATCTCCGACCTACAAAGTACGCATGCGGCCATATTTCTCCTATCCACAAACCAGGCCGCCAACGCCCAACTGCCAAAGAGGATGCTAATCAATCAGACCCATACGCTGAGGTAAGATCTGAGGTATACGAAATGCATACAAGACATACACTGACTTCGAAATAGTGGCCAACACATGAGGACACTACGTTGAATGGGTGCCAGGATTCTAATCGTAGAGGTGCGCGATGCCCGGACCTTTTAGAGAACCTGGAGGTGGTATATCAAGACGAAGAGGGCGGCGAGTGTGATGAGTGTAAGGCGAAGAAAAAGTGCACAGTATTGTAGGGGGAGATGGAGTGAGACGACTGTGGGTACGCAAAAAAGCTAACAATCACCTTGATAGGAGAGTAGGGTAGCCACGAGCATTGCAGTGTCATATAATCTATAAATATCCTTGTGCGAGTTGACAAGTATCTTCCGATCGACTACTAAGTAATGAAAAATGCACGTACAGTATGCCGATGAAAGCGATGGTACGTGAGCTAGTATAAATCATACATCCTAGAGCCTCCTTCCCACAGACCCAGTTGAAGAGCCTCATCCTTGATAGTGTAATACCTATCTCGCTCTTTACGCTAATCTATGTTAGACTTCTTTCGACTGTACAGAAGGACTTCACTCCCCCAGTACTCCATGGACTCACTACTCTCGCTCCAATTACTCTGGTGATCCCAGGCTTCGCTGCAAAAGTTGGTTGGTCGAGGAAACTTAAACAGCTTGGGGAACCCTTCTTTATCGTGTTCTCGTATTTCCAGCTCGTCGGATTGATGCCAGGATTTGTAGCCATCCCGTGGAGAGTAGACCGACTCAAGACTTCCTTTGCTTCCACGCGTTGGGTACCATGACCTGACACAGCCAGTGCGTACTAAACACAATGTTTCGAGCACAGGGCAATGTTCGAAGAACTTCATAGCGACGGAGCTTTGATCTTCATCAAGTTCATGTTCCCACATCATTTCCCCATAGATACTACCGTACCCTGACCCGTCATCAGAATATTCGCCCTCGAGATCTTCGTCGGTGACCTCTTGTATGGCAGTAATCGCGATTTTGGTCAGCTCTGGGAACAAGCCAAACACTTCAGCGAAGGTCTGTGTTCGAGTCAATATTGAAAGCGCTCTAAGAGAGACAGCACCTCTCGCGGTCGTACTTACACTCAGTTTTTCCTGGCCAAGAGTGCCTCGCAAGGCTAGACTCTGAATCTCTGGCAAAAACTGCAGCAAGCGTTTTATATCTTTCTTGCGCCACGTGTCGCGGCAGATCTCGAAGTCCGTAAGGTGCTTCAACGCCCCTGCGGCATGCATTATATTATCTTGGTCGAGGTTGTACTCCAGAGCTAGTATTTCGACATTTGGACAAGCCTCCACGAGGAATGACCAACTGCCACGTGACAGTATGCGCAGACGTACAATGCTAGAGAGAGTGATTTGATGGCGTTGGAACGTGGCTCTAAGACCGGATGTGTCGACGTCCTTTCGATGAGTGACAGAGAGCTCAGCGAGGGACTCCATCTTGGGAAGAGTTTTGGCAAGGCGAGTCCTGCAGAATGTCTTGTTGCCTGGCGATGTCGCGACGATGTCACAGGTCCTGTGTGCATGGTATTAGTATACTCACCGGAAGATGAATGATATCCGTAGGACCCCAATGCGCACGTACTTGATGGCCGAGAGAACCACGGGAAGTGATGGAATCAGCGGATTGCCTTCTATATCTCTCAACCGACGATTGAGGTCTCCCATAGAAGAAGCATCGCGGGAAACGTGTGTGAACAGTTTGGGGATCGCGATTGCCCGCATCCTTTTGCTTACGAGTGACAAGCAGAATAGGGAACTCCCTTCCATGCGATAGTCGAATCTCGTCTTTTGCAACCCATATCCTTCACTCCAGTACTTGACATCAGATGTTTGCGACTCCCACATGAAGTCAATGACGATGGCAAGGACATCATTATTTAGACCCTCGAGAGTCAATAGTTGAAATGGAGTTGCCTGAGGATAATGGGTTCCTTGCTCAGGTGCCGCCTTCGATTGCGGTTGAGTTGGCGCGTGAGATGGTATCCATTGTGAGGCCCCCCACTCTGAAAATTGCAGCGCTGGGGTAAGCACAGGTGCCTTTAGAGAACCGTGAGGGTCGAATTTGGCGAGATGTTTCAGCACTCGCTGATACCTTTGCGGATCTGGGTCAGGTAACGTAGATGAGTTAGTCATGATTAGTGTGAGTGATCAAGTTCCACTGAGTGGGTTCGTATGCCTAGAATAACCTCGCATGACCTGCTGCCGTGATCGCTTGCGTTGCGTTGCGAGATGAGGTGAGAGGAAAAGTGCTAAGGGAAGATGAGAAGGAGCTGGTAGACGCGCCTGATTGCTCGCGTCGCTAGCGCGTCATTTTAATCCGCATTCGGCAAGAGGCCCTTCCGCACCCTCCCAAGGTCGCACTTCTGTTACTCTGTGAGGGGAATGCCTAGGTGTAAAAGTTTCGGCATATAAGACGATACAATCTTCCGAAGAGCAAGACAAGTCGGCGCTCACGCGAGTTTGATTCGAACCCCACCACAAGATGGATGTGTGCGCGGGCGCCGACATGATCTCGAGATGCAGCAATCAAGCAGGATACTTTCGCATGTATGCTTACGAGATATAGGTTATAGCTTGCCACTCTCAAGCTTCAGCTGGAATCTGAGCGGGCTTGTACGCAATACACGGTACAATAGTGGAAATGGATTTGATTGACGTCATCGATACAAGGGCATGTCATGCTAAGGTCAGTAACTAAACAGACTCTTTGAACGTACCCATTTCAACAGCACGCTCCCATCCCGATAGCAATCCGTATCTAGCACAATCATGTCCGAGTCATCAAATCAATTACCATGGCATTCCATACCGTCATCCACCGCAACATGCAAAGTTCACCTCATTCAGGCCGGCGGCATCCACATCCCTACAGACATGGTCTTGCTTCCCGGTCCGGACAAGCCGCAAGACCCGAACGACTCTAAAGACGAGAACGGAAAACGCAAGTCGTTCTATGCTCCAGACTACGTGTTCCTCATCGAGCACACAGCCACCGGGAATAAGTACATTTTCGACCTAGGCATGCGAAAAGATCTGGAGAACCTTCCGCCACTTCTCGTCGAAGGCGCTCTACCAAACTTCAAGTGCGAACCGAAGTCTCCCGCAGAGATACTGCAAGAGCACGGATCACCTGATCAACAGCCCGAGAAAGTCAAGGCCGTTATCTTCTCGCACATGCACTTTGATCATGTTGGCGATGGAGCCAAAGCTGGATTTGAAGAGGCGGAGTTGTGGGTTGGGCCGACCTGCTGTACCTACGCGAGACCGGGTTATCCGGTTGATGAGAAGGCTCCTACGCTTAGCGAGACTTTGCCGGTTGATGGTAGCAGAAAGATTGTAGAGAGCTATGTGCCAGATGATATCTTGAGAGAAGCAGGAGATAAGAGGGCAGGTCAGGTCATGGAAGGCATGGTCAAGGGAAAGTATGCCGCTGTTGATCTAAAGAAGCCCGAATGGATGGGTCTCGGTGCATTTGATCGCGCCTACGACGTCTTCGGTGACGGCTCAGCATACATCGTGGATGCGCCAGGACACTCTCCGGGCCATCAAATGATGCTAGTGCGAACGACATCGGGCTCGACCGAGAACGAGAACACGTTTGTACTGCTGGCTGGTGACTGCTACCACCATCTCGACGTTCTCAAAGAGCCCAAACGCACTGCGAGACCACCATATGCGAAGTCAGGCATGCACGCCGACCCAGAACAGGCAGTGAATACAATGCTGCGCACAAGAAGTTTCGCGCGAAAAGACAACGTGTGGGTCATTGGAGCCCATGACACCAGTGTTGGCGAGGGTATCAAGCCCGGAGTGAGGGAGATAGAAGGGTTGGTAGAGATCAACGATTGGTCAGCGAAGGGATGGAAAAAAGGAATGTAGAACACACCGAAGTATCACGATGACCAATTCATCGTAAGCAAACTATAGGGTTCACCCTCCATCGATCGTCGTATTTGCAATCATTCACATGCTCCGACACCAAGCTCTTGGCTCCCGAGACACCAAAAGCTTGACCACCGTCTCCTCTCCCGAATTTGCGTCACACTGTCCGCGGCCCACCCATGGCCACCGCGTCCTGACAAGGACCACCCAACCCCATCGCTCGGTAACAAGCGTAGATCCCGCGGAGTCCGAGCATTGCCGTTACCCGTGGCGAGGAGCGGTTCATCTTGCGATGCGGCACGCAGGGTTTCGGAGTGTTTGAGTGGCTTGGATGCATGAACGACAGTGGCGTGATACTGGTACTTGGGATCAACGGCTGCCTGAAATCTGAGGGAACCAGGCTAATTAGGCTGATCTTGGAATTGGCAAGTCTGGACAGGTAGATCGACATGGGATGTTGCGGATGCTGACATTTGGTATTCGAATTGCATCATTAAGAATTCTATGGGATATCGTAGACGTTGAACATGTGTCTTTAGCCGCTTGCAGCTTTCAAGATTAACCAACAACAACAACCAAAAAGAGGAGCGAATTATATACAACCATGTAATAAGTGACAATTCGCTCAATATAGCAAATGGTATACTTCTCATCTTTTTCTCCGCGTTCCTTATCATAACTCCACGACTGCGTCTAGAAGTTCTCTTTGCCCCACACATAACTGAAGCCGGGCTCAGAATACATGTTGCACTTGACGTGGAGCGTTGAACCAAGACCCTTGGGTCCACAGAAGAAGACACCGGCTTCGGCGGGTGAGTGAATCTTGCGGATGGACTTGAAGATCATGTCCCAGTTAGGGCGACCGAAGTTTGTGGGCGCGCGGAGACCGGTGATGGCGTCTTGCTCTGCATTTGCGTCGTTGATCATGATGTTTGTCGCGTCGTCTGCCTTGATCTTTGCTGTGAGGTACTGTGAAGAAGGTTAGTAGATCGTCAAGAGCCAGTTATAGACATAAAACTTACGGTGTGGATCTCGATGTGATCATCGATATCTTGCGCCTCGATAGCCAGCAGCAACGATCTGAACCATTCGAAAGATCCGAAGTCTCTGCAGATCCAGAAGAAGTAGACCTTCCTCAGTCTCGTACGGGATCCTTGAGGGTAGTTCATGCGGTACCAGATACTCTTAAGAATGGACGCGAAAGGTGTGACACCGATACCGGCACCACAGAGAACGGCGACTTCGAACTTGAATACATCCTCAGAGGCCGAACCGAAAGGACCATCAATGTAGACTCGGGGAAGAATTTGACGCAAGGCGATCTCTTCGCTGGACCCACCCTTCTCACCCTTCTCGCCGGCTGGCTTCTTGTCTGTGTTGCAGCCAAGCGCCTGTCCGAAAGCCTTGGTGAAGTTACCGACCATACGAATGTGCACCGAGATGTAGTCTTCCTCGGGTGCGCTGGTAAGCGTGAAGGGATGGTATTGCCAGATGGAGATCTCAGGGCAGCACAAGAAGATGTACTGTCCAGCACGGGTCTTGGTGTGCTCCTTCTTGATCTGAACTTCGCAAACGTTGCTGGGGTGCTGGATGACCTTGGAGATATACGTCTTGTGTCGTCCTCGTACTTCACGGGCGATTCGCTCGGCCAGGTACGCAAATCCACCATACATCCAGTACTCCCAGAAGACACCGATACCGTCGCAGAAGGGCGCAAAGTCGGGCTGAATCATGCAGAAGGCTCCGTGAATGGACCAGAAGATGAAGAAGACGATGAACAGATGGTGCATGTACCAGAAACGTTCGAAGTTGGCGCGACGAGCCTTCTCCGCAGCCGTGACAGCGATCGCCATGAGCGCAGTCAGCATAACGTAACCACTCCATCCAGGTCCAGTTGCAAGGTTGGCAAGGATAAAGCCCATGAATCCCAGGTTATTGGAAGCCGAAAACTTGGCAAGGTTGTTCCAATGGGCGATAGTGTGGACCCACGAGAAGAAGACGATAGACCAGGCGACCAGCTTGTGGAAGGTGATGTTCTTGTCGAAAGGAATAACGTCGTTCAACGGCGTACGACGAGCCATGGAGATTAAGTTCCTGCATACCGGGAAAAGGATGAAGGCAACGTCGACGTGCAATACGAGAGCGGCTGAACGAGCAATGGGGAAGGTCAGACCAAAGGTTTGTCTTGAACCAATGGAGTTGTCCTAGGACGTGTGAGCGGTATTCGTCGTAATCTGAGCTATCCATTCATACCTTTAGCCCATAGTTCATCATACCAAAGACGAAGACCATGACGTGCAATATCGCAAATGTAAAAACAAAACTAGATACGTTAGTCGAGGCTCTTCACACACGGTGTAGTGCAACGTACAATCTTCGGTAACCCTCATTGACCATCCACACATCAAATTTCTCTTTCCGGGTCAACTCTCGCGCTTTTTGGTCCGACATCTCTCCGGACATGAGCATGCGCGTCAGCGGCGGCCATCGTGACCGCTCACGACCTGTGAGACTGGTGGTGTACGACATAGTTGACAGAAGAAGCGAACGTAGCAGCGATTGAGTGCGTGTTGTGGATGCCGATGATCTTCAGACCTGCTGAATGTGGCCGAAGTAGCAATGAGTTCAAAGAGTGTCTAAGTAATCTGTACAAAGGTTAGATCAAAGCCACCAGGGACGACGACGCCATGGTACAGGAAGCCACGTGAAAGAATGGATTGACTTACTAAAAGTGCCCGCACAAAAGAAGAGAAAAGGTACAGGAAGAGGCGTTCAGTCACCCGGCTAAAGAGGCACCGGCATGAAATCGGTCGAGTCTTGGGGTGAGTAGGGGAAACAAAAGCCTATAAGCCAACGTTGCAAGGCGGCGAACAGAGAGAAAAGCGGCTACGACGGGGGGCAGGACAAGTCAGGTCCGCTCTGCCATTAGCGAAGTGGATCAAGGGTATCAGTTCGTCAGATGGCTTGGAAGATGAGCAATCCAGGGCCCAAAGAGCGAAACGGTAGCAGAAGTCGAACCATCTTCCATGGCTTTGCACTGCGAGCTGCGACACAGCAAGCTCCGCCGTCTACCAGCGCGTATCGCAACGGGATCATGACCAATTAGGGACGCCAAATGGCGTGGCTAGGGCTAGACGCATGCCAAGATGGAGTCCTGAAACATGAATGGCCATGCGCTTTAGTCTTCGGCATGCGAAATGGCAGAGCGAGGCGTTTGAGAGGTGTTTGGGACGTGGGAGGCTAAAACCTAGTGCGTTAGAATGGGGCGCCTCCCTGGGCACCTCGCCCCTGCCTAGGTAGTCGGTGGGTTGAGCCTCAACTGCCGATGGTGGCCTTGACTCCATCGCCATGCTCCGACTTTCGACCGCCTTGCCATGTGGACCTGGTTACAAGCTTCGATGGTACACGATGCTCTCGCGGCATGGCTGAAAGTGACAGCTGTAAGGGGCGGATGCGCTTGGTGTTCGCACGCCTTGGCTGAAGCTTGGGATGGGTTCCACGACCGGTCACGTCCAGTCTCATGATTGCAATTTATTCGACTGCTCCCATATGACGATCGCTCTGCATACACGCACAGTTCTTCACATGTCGACGATCCAAAGGCTGTGGCGTCATCGACTTCTGATCGGAAATCGTACTCGGTCGGTGGTATTCTGCATAGCTGCATGTTTGAACGGTGCGTAGCTGCTAAATCCGATCTATTCCCGTCCAAACATCTCCGGTCTTGGAACCAAAACACCGTGGCCGAGCTCCACCTGACGCTTCCATATCAAACAAGAAGCTTTGGTGCTAAAACAATGACAGAATCCACTACAGCTTCAGGAAACCACCAGATGCGGATATCGCCTGACCCGAAACCCATTTCGCGTCGTCGCCACAAAGCCAGGCCACGATTCTCGCGATGTCGTCCACAGTCCCTACCCTGTTCTCAACAGCAGTTTGCTTCAACTGGGCCTCTACGATGTCCTTTGGCACATCGTCCAGCATCTCTGATTCGGTGGGGCCAGGTGCAACCGCGTTGACGGTGTGTCCTGCAGCGCCTAGCTCTTGTGCCAGACTCCGAGTTACGCCTTCTATCGCTGCCTTGGATGCGGTGTAGAGAGTTAGGTTCGCGAAACCTAGTCGGGCGCCTATGGACGACATGTTTATGATGCGGCCTGGTGCTCGTAGATGTGGAACAACTGCTTTGGTCAGCAGAAGAGGCGCGCGAACGTTGACGTCGAATATGGCGGCGTAGTCTTCTGCTGTTGTCTCCGTGATGGATCTGTTCATCAAAACACCAGCGTTGTTGATCAAGATGTCGATCTTGTCACCGAACGCCTCCCTGGTCGCTGACACAATCTTTTCAAGCGCATCGAGTTGTCTAAGGTCCGCCTGAACAATTCTCGATGCGCTACCATTGCCAAGTGATTCGATCTTCGATGCAACCTCTTCCGCTAGCTCTCCACTCTTTGGCGATGTGTAGACGAGAGTGACCTACTCCACATATGAGTGTCTTGATTGACTTGGTTCGAAGTCGTTGGACTGACCTTTGCTCCCCTTCGCGCCAGCTCTAACGCCAAGCCAGCCCCAATCCCTCGCGAAGCGCCTGTGACGATGGCGACTTTACCCTGTAGAGGAAACGTTGTTGGGTTCGATGGAGCAGACATGATGGCAACTTCTCAAGACGTGGTCTGTAGAGGAAGCTGGAGTGTGAGCTTTCCATCAGATCTTATAGCACACCGATGCACCCACATATCTAGTGACATAAGAAATGATGAGTCGATAAATTTGATGTGGCGAACTGTACTCTAAATTGCTACGTTATCGTAAACAGAGTGGATAAGACCATACGTCATCGGTTCGTTACTACCGATAAATCTCACGAGTGCCGATAAGCTTCGGAGGAGACTGTGCAGCCTGTAGCAAGCATTTGTGAAGACTTTGTAGCAGATGTTACATGGTTATCGCGGAAGCAAAATGATCTTTGGCGTACGATGAAAGAGGTCATGTGAAGGGTATGAATTATGTATTGAATATGAAAGTACAGCAAGTCGTTAGCTCCGCGACGAGAGCATCATGTACTTGTAGGTAATCTGTCTCCAGCCTATGCAACGAGGGGAATAGTTTGATACGCGCTCCAATGCTCCAGCAAGATTCGGGTCCAGGTGTCCTGTCGAAGAGAGGTTGGTGTAGGCCGAGGATGTTGATTTAGGCTCGACGGAGATTCGACTTGTCGATACAGTATGGGCGTAGTCATCATCCCAACAGCTGTAGAGTTTTACATGGCCATTTCCCGCCCGTTTTACGTCGAGCCCAGCATCCTTCTTCCGCTCTCTTTCCAAGATCACCGCTTGATGAAGCCAAGCAACGGGCCCTTCTTTGCATTCGGATCCTTCTTTTTCGGGTACATCTTAGATGTGACGAAGTGGACGTACCATATCAGGGTACCGAAGACTGATAGGCCGAAGATGACGAGGAAGAGGGTGATGACTGGCCGGCCGTCGTTTTGTACCGAGCGCAGGGCCGCAGGGGTGAGGATTGGTGCAAGCCATTCGAAAGCCATGGTGTATTTGTTGGTTGCGTCCGTTGAACTTTGGGAAGTCCCTGGGATAGTATTCGTTCTGTCGGGGTGAGGACGAGCTTGCTATGACGATCAAGGTTCAGACAGCCGGCTGCCACTAAAACGAATGTATAAAGATATCGCCAGCGATGATGAAGAATCGAAGTAAGGAAAGGAAACGCGATGTTCAATGGCAGCTACAGAAATGCGCAAAATGCGGCACTTAGCGTTCATGTATCTCCACCGCAGAGCCGCTCAAGCGGCAGCGCGACGGCCAAACCAGACTCGTTTCGCGCATGACCTGACCTCTTAGTATCCTTGGCAGATCGCATGATGTTTACAGAAAAGGCCATACACACGGCGTGTAGAGCCATGTTGGACGTAAGGCGACTGTATGATATGGTGATTGTTTCAAATGCAAGGCGGGCCAAGAGACCATGGTGAGACGCTTTCGTTGCAGAGGTTCCGGCGCCCGGCCTAGGAGCTCGCTCGGGCATGGAGCCCTGCAGGGCGTTTTGATGTAAGTTGCAGCTGGTGCCGGGTTGGGTGCGCATCCTCGGATACTCCTGCGTTCTCGGTCCTCGCTCTACTGGCTGTACACCGCATTCCCCCGAATGTCCCGAAGCATAGGTACCCAGGTATCCACCCACGACAGAAGTGACGGCGAGTCAAGCAGGGTGGCCACAATGGCCGACCACGTCGCAACTGCCGGACGACTCAGTAAGCTGACTGCTGCGTGCTACCAACACCGCGCCATGATATCTTGTTGTTGTACTGCGCGCAGTGCTGCGATGGCTCGTTGGTGGTGAGGACCAACTCATCTGATTGCTGGTGGTCTCACGTAATCGTGCCGCCCGCTCGGCTGTGATTGGACGCAGGAAAAACGCTCTTTTCACCGACAGTTCGCACAAATAGGCCGCATGGTTCCCAGCCATCTCTCGAGCTTACTGCATATCCACCCTTTTTCACCTGACCAAAATACTCATTGAAGTTGTTTTGTAAGTGCATTCGCTGCTGACCTTAGGTACCTGGAGAAGCGACATCTCATTCTCACTTTCCACGCCCAGAACCAATCTCGTTGCGCCAAAGGTCACACAGACATACACAAGCTCATTCCGCAGTGTTTGCGTATTCTCTCGTCACAATGGCTCCCCTCCTTAAACCCGAAGACTCCAACTCGCCCACCGAACGACCTGTCTCCCGAGACTCCGCCGAGCGGGGCAAGAAGCGCGCAAGTATGTCCGGTTGCTGCTTCCTCGATATTAACCACGGACAACGCTGACGCTACGCTACTGCGCACAGGAACACAGTCAATGCCTCCGCCAGAGCTGCCCAAGCTAGTGGCCGAGCAGCATGCCCCCATCCCGACCAACGACAAAGACACACAGCGCCTGATCGTCGTTCTGTGCAATGCGACGCTGGAGACGTACAAGGCGTCGCATGGCACTGGCCGCGGCCCCGGTGCGCGCGAGGACAAGTACAACCTGCTCAACAGTGACGACCACATTGGCGTAATGCGCAAGATGGGGCGCGACATAAGCGAAGCCAGGCCCGACATCACCCACCAAGTGCGTACAAGAGGAGGTTAGCCAGGTCCCTCAGCTAACGTGGCGCCACAGTGTCTGCTCACATTACTCGACTCGCCAATCAACAAGGCGGGCAAGCTCCAAATCTACATCCACACCTCCAAGAACGTGCTCATCAGGGTCAGCCCTACAGTGCGCATTCCCCGTACCTTCAAGCGCTTCGCCGGACTCATGGTCCAACTCCTGCACCGACACCAGATCCGGTCGACGTCGTCGCAAGAAAAGCTCATCGAGGTCATCAAGAACCCCATCACCGATCACCTCCCTCCCAACTGCCGCAAGGTCACGCTCAGCTTCGACTCCGAGGTCGTACGTGTCAGCGATTACATTGGCGATCTCAACAAGGGCGAGAGTATCGCAGTCTTCGTAGGTGCTATGGCCAAGGGCAACGACGACTTTGCCGATCACATCAAGGACGACAGCATCGCGATTAGCCAGTTTAACCTCAGTGCCAGCGTTGCATGCAGTAAGTTCTGCCATGCTGCCGAAGACGTTTGGAACATCTTCTAGTTCAGCCGACGATCAAGCGCTGGACCTATCTATATTGGACACGCCAACTAGCCCACAAGCAACAACTGACTCACCGCGGACGAGTCGGATCACGGACCGCACAAACGGAAGATAACGGGAACTTTTAGGCTGCAGGACACGCTCATGGCTTAGATCGCAACATCAACAGCCTGAGCGTTACTGCATCTGATTTTGGGCGTCTGCTTGAGGTTTTTTTACAACAAAACAACTACTCTGGCTCAACGCACAACAATCAATCTTCTTTTGAAGATAGCGGGGCAGCTCAACCTACCCCGCACCTGTTTTTCTTTCACCTTGTTCCATCGACACAGCCGCTAGTCTGTATGCGCGCTGTGTTTGGTGTCGTACCACTGGGTCTTGTCATGGCCTGTCATTCGACCTTGAAACGTGGTTGTCAGTAGTTAGCTTGTAGGATATCGCGGCTCTCCATCCACTCTAGGATTCACGAGTAGGAGGATCTTCAGTGTCAGGAATGACATGTCCGGCGAATGAAAAAGTATACTTCACGTCATCTTCGCAGTACGATCCCTTGAACCCCTCTTTCAGGCATACACCTTGTAATTCTCTCGCTCTATACCTTACAAGGTTAGAATGCATTCTGGGGGCTCATCGCATTTTGCGCGTGTGGCGGGAGGGAAACGGGTAGAACATCTATCCATGGAGCCGCATCGCCGATCTCCCATGATGATCTCGCGTAAACATAGAAAAAGCAACAGCATGGCAAGTCCTACCGACATTTGGGACAACTCCAAGAATCTCCGACGATGCCTGCAATCGTAGCCTCACTACAGCGTCATCTTGGTCCTTGGTTCTTGTGAGAACGATGCCCCATCATCGACGTCACACCATGTCCAATCGAGCGTTGCGACGACAAGTGGCGCGTCCAGACCGCAAATACTCTGTTGCACGCGACAAGCGACCGAAATGCTACGATTCCGTATCCAATGTAGCGTAGTGGGCAATGTGAGGCGTGCGACGACTTAAACCTCTCGCGGCTCCGGGCCGGCGCTCACAACCAATGTCACACACCGACACCTCGCTTACATTAACAAATTTGTTAGCTGCAGACGCAGGACATGTGGCAGCATCACAACATGTTGACAGCGACCTCCTTGATAGCTAACTGCAGCGGTGGGGCGTGCTAGTAGGGTCTGTCCCGCAACGGTATGGAACGCCCTGCTACTCGGTTCACGATGCATCGAGACGCTGCACCTGGACGGGGTTATGATATAAACCTCGAGGTCGTACCGATACTTCCCCCCTTACTCACACCATACATCTCCAACCGCTCCAACTCGATCACACCTCACTGTGTGCATATATCCGCCTCGTTCCCTTCTCAATTCTTCGTTTGGCGATTGTTCTAGCCGCGTCCTGTCGTTCTTGTTCTTCACCGCTGTTCAGCAATGCCCGTCTCCCACATCGGCCTCACGGTATCGCATCTTCCAACTTCGACATCGTTCTTTCTTTCAGCTCTGCAGCCACTGGGCTACCGCTACATCGGCCAATATGGCAACCAAATCGGCCTTGGAATAAATGATTCCGATTTCTTTCTCTGCCAAGAAACGCCTGGGTCAGTACCACAAGGGATCACCAGGCACACCGCAACTGACAGCTGAGTAGCGTAAAAGCCGGCGCTGCACACATTGCATTCACCGCACCTAGCACGACCGCAGTCCGGAATTTCTATACCGCTGCATTGACCGCCGGTGGTCGTCCTAACGGGGCCCCGGGTGCTCGTTGCGCAGAGGATGGCCACTTCAACGCCGCAGTAATCGACTTTGACGGCAACAGCATCGAGGTTGTCTACCGAAATGGACCTGATATGAGACATGACGGGACCATCATCACGCACAGCAGGGTCATTACATGGCAGAGGACCGTTTCGCAGAGCTTCCGTGAGAGCCCGAGTATCTTCAGCGCTCACACGTGTGCTTCGAGAACTGGCGCAATTCCAGTCGCACCGACAGCCGAATCAGCTGCTCCGAAGGCACCAAGCCCTGTACCCAGAAGCGCCTCTGCGCCCACAGTCGCTCCTGTTCCCGAAGCGACGACAAAATCAGATGCCGGCAGTGGGGCGGCCACGCACATTCTCGGAACATTACTTGGAGCTGCTGCAGGTGCAGCCGTCACATATGCATTCATGCGGAGCGAGCGAGATAGTGCGAAGAAAGAGGCGGACTTCAGCGCCTTCATGGACGCCAAAAACGCGGTCAACACTGCGGCTGGCTTCTTCGCTCAGGCCTCATCCCAACCCCCGACACCCCAGCAAGCCCCACAACCCGCGCAGCCACCTGTCCAGGCCATTGCACCGCCTACACCTGAGCCAGTACACCGCATTGAAGACGACGCGCGATCTTCCTATTCGCGAGCTTCTCAGATCCCTAGGAATTCCGTGCCGCGACAAATCGAGGCTGCGCCAGCCGACTACTACTCACCGTCTCAATTCGAGCGTCCTCGCTCAAGGGCTGCGGAGCCTCTCGCCATCGAATATGCTCCTGCATACTCTGTTGCCCCGTCGCAGACTCCATCGAGGCTCACACCTGCTCACCGCTCAAATACTAGCCCTGAGTTGTTGATGATCGAGAGGGCTAGGAGCACCGTCTCGACAGCCAAGCCCGAAAGTGTCGCAATGACTGCAAAGCCACCGCGACCATCGTCCAAGCCTCAAAGTGTCGTCTCAAAGGCGCAAAGTGTAGCTCACAGTGCTGCGCCTAGCTCCTTCATCTCATCGTTCGTAGCAGACCGCGAAGATGAGAAGAGTAGTTCGGGTAGGTCCAAGGCCAGGTCCTCTCATACCTCATCTTCAAAACATTCCTCGCACAAGGAACACGGTAGTAGTGGCAGCAGCCGAAAGGAGCGTGGCTCATCGCCTTCTCCACCAGCCCCTGCATCCAAGGCTCCGTCTGCAGCCCCCACTAAGGCTGCATCCAAGGCGGCGTCGATCGTCAGTAGCATCTTTAGCCGCGACAAAAAGAAGCACGACGATGATGACGACTTCATCGATGACCTCGACATTGAAGAGCTAAGTGAGGATGATCTTGACACTGTTGTTCCCAGCGACAGCATCTCCCAGATCGGCGACGCACCACGACGCAAACACCGTTCCCACCGGAGCGACAAGTCTAAGAAGGATGATGACGCTGAGACCTCCGTGAGTCACCGCAGGAAGAAGCACAGCGACGAGAAAGAGTCTTCCCGTAGCAAGAAGCATGACGATGAGAAAGAGTCTTCCCGAAGCAAGAAGCACGATGACGACAAAGAGTCTTCCCGCAGTAAGAAGCACGATGATGACAACGAGTCTATCATGAGCAAGTCATCAAAACGCTCTCACCGTTCGCACCGTTCCCGCAAGACGTCTGCCGATTCCGCCGACGACGAGGACTCCTCGCGCCCTCACCGTTCATCCCGCTCTTCCAAGTCCAAGCCTTCCATCATCTCGGAGCCAAGTGAGGTATCTACTGTCCGCCCCGTTAAGCCCTCCAAGTCATCAAGAAAGGATAGCCTGACCCAAGGCCAGTACGACAACCTCTTCGACGAAGTCCAGTATGGTACTGGCGCTGTACACGCCTCCAGAGGCGGCCCCACACCCAGCATGGTCAGTGCTGCACGCAAGAACCCTATTCGCAGCATGATCAACCACAACCATGCCACCAAGATGAGAAACTTTGAGGGTAGTCAGGCTGGTCGTGCAAGGGACAGTGATGACTAATTTGTCTTTCTTATTCCTCTCTCTGGGGTACTGTACCCCTGCATCGCATCGCGTTGCTTGATTGCTTTTGCTCCTTATGCTTTTGCATCCGCGTAATGTTCTCTCACGTTATTGCGTTATTGTTATTCCTGTCTATCGTTTGCTCCTTTTTAGCGGTCTGGCATTTTTACGGCGCGGCATTGGTATGGCGTCATGTTTTGCTTTGTACGACTATCATAGATTAGAATTAAACGAAACGCAATGAATACAAACGGTATATGGGCGGATTGGGGAAAAAATCTTCGTCAGACCAGATGCTTGTGATAGTGTGTGATGTTTCCTTGATGCACTTTACATCGACTTTCTGCACATCCTTGACATGATGTTTTCCTCCGATATATGAGCGAATACATAAAGTTCGATTGACACCACAGCAGTCCGCACTATGTCCGACGTTGGGATGCTCCGACCCGATCCACTCTGCACTCTTATACGCTCTATCATGCCCCAAGCATCTATACCTCGTCTTCAGTGCTTGGCTGCTGCCCATTGCAAAGATGCGTATCGCCTCCCTCGTTCTCATCCTCATCCTCGTCACTCGGCTGCCACCCTGGGCAAAGATGCGTATTGCATCCCTCTTCCTTGTGTATGTCGTGAAACTCTGCGTTAATGCAGGTCCCGCCCCTCTCGCTCGGATCACAAGCCGCATCTGGATGGACTATGAGGCTATGGTGCCCACATGCGTAAGTGGTGATGAAGAACTTGCACATGTTGCTGGCTGGTGTTATGTGTGCGTATGTTGATTGGTTCGAGAGGGTGTCGGTGGTAGGTTTGGTCGACGTACTTGTGGGCTTGGGCTGGTGTGTAGGTTGTGTGGTGGATAGGTATGAGGAGATCTGTGGGAGAGTAAATTTGTAGTCGAAGATATAGGGTACTTTCTTCTTCAATATATTGGGACGCGTGATCATGATATATGTGACAGGACGTTCATACTTCATGCATGAGGGCTTGCATTGGATTGACATTGATCACAGTAAGATTCTGGGCGTGGCAACACCACACTTCAAACACTCACAGGTCCCCCTTCTCTGACCTTACTCTTGACTCTGCGCCAGCTCACTTCGCGCGGGAAAAGCGCCTCAGGTGGTGCCTGCCCCGGATCGCACTCCCAACACTCACCACCTCTTTCCCGATAGACTTGTGTGAAGAAGGTGCACTCCGGATGACGTGTGCAGTTGCGTTTGACCCAGAACTCGTGTTGGCATGTACTGTGCTTGAGAATGACTTTTGTACACATCGTGTGGGTGCGGGGAGGGGGCGAAGTCTGGAGAGGGCCAGATGAAGCCGGCGTCAATCGGCTCTATTATGTCGTGGTTGGTAGGCTTGAATGGTGTTGTAGTGGTTCTGAACTGGCATTTTGTAGAATGAAAGAGTTGTGTGGCAGCGTCGAGCTGACCAAAAGTGCTGATGCACTTGGATGTATGACGGGTCAGACTGTGAGCTGTCTAGATGAGACCATGTGCCCTTTCGTTCGACGGTGTTGATGCGCTCGATAGGACTGATGGGTAATCTTCGTGTCTGACTCGTCTGATGGTGCTATGAATGCTTGACCGTCAGTGACGTTTGATGAGTAGATCAACGATCGGCTGGCATGGCCTTTCAAAGTGAACGAGCGAACACTACTTACTGCCCTCGTCTCTGTTGGCCAGATAGCTCTAATAAGTTACCGGTATTGCCCAAACAGGAAGTCCACGATAGACACCACACCAACAACAATGCAGGGGAGATCAGGGTCCAAACGACCCCGAGCACATCGTTCCTTCACGCACTTATACACCTCAAACTCTGCAATCACCCCGCCTTACTAAGCTCGTGCAGCTGAGGAATGTTGTAGTAACCCGCAATCAAGATTTACCCTAGGAGCCCAGCATGCGATCGCCGATTCACCTCCTTCGGGCGTTGCGTCCCACCCAGGTCACCGTTCAAACCGGACCGAAGGTGGTTACAGGAAGGACTAGGCTTGATGTGTGCTGGGAGGCAGTTGAAAAAAGTCTGGCGTGTTGTGTTGGCGGTGGGCTGACTGGCCCAATGTTCCTGGGGGTAGGTGTTGATGAAATGTCATCGCCGATTGCCAGCCTTGCCCTCGGCCATTTCGGAAGCTCGTGCCATGGCGATATAGGATGTTTGTAGAAACATGATCCTTTCTTGAGCTGATCGCCTTTATCATTGTTCCGAGTGCCGACCGATCGAGAGACCGTATAGAAATCGATATACAACCCTTCCGGGCGACATGTTCTGCACCGTAAGTGGTGAATACCAAATAAAATCGTTGAGCGCATCAGTTCGGAGACAGAAACAGTATACTTATGCATTATTGAGCATATCCTGATTCGAGACAACACTCTCGGTGTGAGCGTTGGCCCTTTATGCGATGCTTCGACCCAATCCCGGTTGCGCAGGACCCGCTTCCCCAACACCTCCTCATTTGCAAAACCTCAAGAAGAGAGCATAAAGACTCACAAAGAAATGGAAAAAGAGCGAGAAGGAGACATTACTAAAAAGCAACGTCCATGGCGAAGGAAGGTTGTGTGCGCCACATCTGTTTGCGAAGAAATCGGGTATCTTATTCACAAAACATACTACAGTAGCGGATCAAAACGGTGTGAAGTTCAGCTTAACAACAAAGAGTCAGATGGCGCCACCCGAAACGCCCGCGAAATGTAAACCTGTCGAGTTGGTTCTTGATGCTCTGTTCGGTTGGTGAGCCTGACAGCTTCAACAGACCCGCGAGACGCATGTCCGACAGCTTGGGTTTAGTAGAAAGCATCTGGGTTGTTGTCATGGCTTCGGTTTCCATAGCCGTTGTCGACATCATCCAAACTTCGATACTGTCCACCTCCACCACGGCCACGTCCCCGACCGCCGCCGCCACCGCCGCCGCCACCTCCACCTCCACCACGATCTCCACGATGGCCGCCGCGAGCACCTCCTCTTGATCCATAGTTGTTGTTTCTGTTGTTACCACGACCGCGATCTCGGTTGCCACCACGGTAACCGCCTTGCCGGTCATCTCTGTCCCTGCCTCCTCGGCCGTGGTTTGGCCGGTAATTGTCGTTGCGACCATTCTGGTCCTCCTTGCGATGAGATTTGTTGGTGAAGTAACTCTCATACTCGCTCTCGTTCGCTGTCTCTTCCTCGATACGCAACATCTGCTTCTCGCCTACAACACTGTCAAACTCGAATGCCTGATCCTGAGGTACGGGATGCCAGTTCACGATACGCGCAGCATCTGCTGGCCGGCCATTCTTGCGAATAGCCAGGACTACCGTCGGTACAGGGTTCTCACTGTAAAACTTTGTTCCCTTGGGTACGGCTTCCACTCTCGCAGCCCAGAGCTTGTTCTCAAAGCAGGAGATGGCTGTCACCTTCCACCTGACCCTGGCACCTATACCGCCAACCTTGTCCAGTATGCTCTTCGGGCACGGTTTCGGTGTGATGAGTATGCTGTTCGCGAGATATCGAATGTCGTCTCTCGGAGCGCCCTGAGGTAAGGAGACGAGGGAGGTCAACTTCTCGGTTACGTCGGAGGGAATCATGTAGCCGGTGTAGAAGACGGTCTTCTTGATCTGATAAGGCGGCGTGCCAGGCGGGGCGCTGCCCGACTTGACTTGTATGTTGTGCGCGTTGATCAACTTCTGTATTTCGGCGATTTCGGCGACGGGATCGAGTTGTGTGGCATTCTCTGGGACCTGTATGACTTCAGTAGTGATGGGTCGGCGCGACGCCTGGTTTTGCGCCCTGAGCAAGTCCTCGTTGAACTGGAAGAAGAAGTCGCGGAAGGCCTTGGTATGCTTCACGCGGTCCTCGTAGATGTTCAGCTTCTCGGCGTCCTTGTATGTGTAGACGATGTCCTTGAGCAGCTCTTGCTTGAAGTCCATGGTGTTCCTGAACTTCTGGCCTGCGGGACCTATCGCGGGCTTCAGGCAGACCATGTCGAAGTCTAATCGCTTGCTGCGGACCATGCGCTTGACGAGGTCGGCAAAGTCGGATTCTCCTCTGCCAGTAAGCAGCACACTGAGCGCATCCTTCTGGGCCATGGAAGATTCGACGAGCTCGACGATTTGCTCGTTCCACCAGCCTTGCCATGCGCGCGGCTCCTCCTTCTCAATGCCTTCGCCGGTCGCTGCCAGAATGCCCGAGTCGTGCCACCAGCCGCCGTTGAGAAATATGTCGGGCGAGCCCAGCTGGCCGATCGTCGCGCTGTTCCATAGCTGCTTGTTGGGTAGAGGGCTTGCGAATACTAGGAAAGTCAGCCTCGGATGTAGAGGAAGTCGCGATGGACCTACAGGTGTTGTCGAAGTCGTAGATGTGAATTGCCTTGACCTCGGATACGGCAGGCAGCTCTTTGTCGTCGCATGACCACCTTTTGAGCGCAGTGACGGTGTGGTATGTCGCCTTTCCGTTTGGCCCTGCGACGGCCGGCCTGGTTGAGGTTGCTAGCATGTCTGGTACGGAGCGTCGAACAGAGTGCGATGTGATGCGTCGGGTAGCGGCGAGGAGCATCCAGCGCGAAAACTACGCAGCAGTGGGCGCTAGGAGGTCCGCGATGAATTGCACACCTTTGGACACGTGCAGCGAGTGGAAGGGTGAATGTTGAGCGGACAGGCTGCGTTTGCGTCGAGTCGCGACACTTTTGGTTGGCCCAAGCTCACTTCGGACGCCATGAGCTCATCATCCAAGCCACTTGCTATTCCTCAACCCCCACGACACCAAGAAGCGCATGCCAGGAAGCACGGCCGGCTCGACCCAAGGCGACTCACACGATACGTGCGTAATATGTCTCTCTTCGGTAACAGAGAGGGCCATCACGTCCCCATGCAACCATTACACATTTGACTTTGTATGTCTGGTGTCGTGGTTGCAGCAACGGTCGACTTGCCCGCTATGTAAGTAGTCCCCTTTGATACTATAGAGCGTCTCTGATGATAAATGCAGGTAAAGCACGAGTCATCGCCGTGCAGTACGACTGGCGCTCTCCGACCGACTACAAAAGCTATGCTGTTCCTCGCAGCCAACCACCCGCCGACTCAAACGCACACCATAGCCGAACTGATCGGCCGGGCTCCCTCTTCGCGCCCTATGGGCTTCCTAGTAGACCCCGTGGTCCGCGTCGTCCATATTCACCACCTATCGAGGATGTTGCGCTGCGCAGACGCAGAGAAGTGTACAGAAGGCAGCTATACTCGCTACACATCGGCAGCAATCGCTACTCGGGATATCGCGACC
Organism: Alternaria novae-zelandiae; assembly: GCF_023758075.1. Taxonomy (NCBI): domain Eukaryota; kingdom Fungi; phylum Ascomycota; class Dothideomycetes; order Pleosporales; family Pleosporaceae; genus Alternaria; species Alternaria novae-zelandiae. Next base: position 1,074,845 of record NW_026056962.1, on the reverse strand, counting down.
TATCTCCCCAAGTGATCGCAAACTCTCCTGAGATGCAGTCAAAAGCACGCACTTGGATTCGTCGCGAACTCCGCGTCTTCACCTTTCTACGCGCTGATCCGGCGGGCTCGTCCTCTGCTGCGGCAACGACGAGCAGCAATGCTGAGTTTCTGTTATCGTACATCGTTTCCATCTTGAAGATGGTCGACATAAAGGCCAGTAATGGGCACGCGGAGAACCTGTTGGCGGAACACTTAGGCCGAGAGAACAGCAAACTGTTTCTCCATGAGTTGAATGATTGGCTCAGAAGCCCGTACACGAAAGTTGAAGCATGGGATCGGGAAGTCCAGTATCAGGACGATGCGGAGGCGGCCTAGGGCCTCAGATCTATATTCTATCTGGTGGCGCAGCATAGTCACACACAAGACGCAATACCTGGAAACATGGCTCGACCCCCATTGCCATCCAAATGGCCACAAGGATGTCTGCCCGAGGTATATGTGACTAATTCAGGGTGTTCGCAACGGAGTTCGCATTACAACACTCGAGACATTGTATGCTCAGGCTAGGCTGAGTCAGGCTTAGCACATCAGCTCGTTGATGTTTCGTGTTAGTTTCGCGTACCTGGCCCGTCCACCTCAACCACCATCGCCGCATACTCTGCATAACGAAGTCGTGCATCTTCCATGCGAGAATAATGGCCATAGACATTAACATAGTGCTCTGTCATTGAGAGTTCAAGTTCACTGTGGTTCCAGAACTTCGCTCTGGTATGCTGGTGCTGTAATTTTGTCAGGCATGGCAAAAGGCAGCGTTTCGACTTCCCCGACCATACTGCTTGGTAAGACCGAGACGTTTCGATAACGCGGCAATGCTGCTACGCCCTAGGCCAAATTTCCTTAGCATTGCCGTACGATATCAAATGCACCATGTGCCTCATATATGGGCATCTGGACATGGCTGCGATACGCGAGCTCCATCCTCCTTTCGTCGGTCCCGCCGTGGAGGCCTCGTTCTTCCTGTTTTCGTTTCTTGTTCCCAGCTTGACTTTACTACCAGCGCTGGATCGCTCTTTATAATACCTAATCGTATCAACGGCTAAGCTTCGGAGTTTCCTGTGAAGCGTAGAACCAGGCGCCTACAATTTACCATCACACTCGACGATCTTTCTCGTATCAGGATGCGCTCCTCTATTGCGCTCCTAGGCGCTCTTTGCGGCCTGTCTACTGCGAATCCACACCCATGGATGTATGGAGTTCCGGAGTACCCAGATCTCGATATGAACGAGGTCATGACACAGGCAGACGTGGACTTGATGATGGCAGCAGCTGAAAACAGTACCGTTACTGCAAGCTCTACAGAAGCCTCGAGTTCTTCTAGCTCAGCATCAGCTTCTTCTGGACAGGAACCTTGCGCGGTTGTCAGCATGGCCATCGCAGCATTACCCTCGGGAGCCCGACCCATCGTGCCCGCGGAATTAGGAGTGCAATGTCTGCAGTCCGTACCTCTCGACATGGAAGGCAATGTCAAATTGATCGACGACCTCAAGCTCATGGTCAAGTGGCAATCGAACATTGCATACCTCAAGAACCCACCAAAAGACTACACCGAAGAGCCTCTCGACATCATGGGCGAGCTGGACACTATGCAAAAGCAGGTAGCGGACGGCACCTTCAAAAACGAGTACGAATTCCAGTTGAAGATGCTCAACACGTTCACGAAGGCGTACGACAACCACTTCGCCTATCAACCTGACATCCTTGCTTCAGCGATGCAGTTTCAGAGACCTCCTGGGTCAGAACTGGTCTCTGTCTCTTCAGACGGTACAGCGCTCCCAGAGATATTCACTTACAGGGATGTCATCAAAGCCAACACCGATTCTTCCTTCAAACCATCGTCTATCAAGGTGATCAACGGCATGGGCGCTCAGGACTATCTCGCAAATGTATCTGCTAGTTCCGATTTTCACGACGCTGACACGCGATGGAACGCCCTCTTTCCTTCGCAGGCTCTGCTCGCATCTGGCACTACCTTTCTTGGAAGCTTCAGAAGTGGCCAGTATCAAGGCCCCAACACAACCCTTGAGTTTGCAAATGGCACTACCTGGTCCCAGATGAATGTCGCTGTTGTAGTTGGGAACTTTACTGGTGTTGATAGCGGCAAAGCTTTCTTCCAGAAGTTTTGCACTGGGCCGAAGCGGGCTGCTCCTGCTCCTGCTCCTTCTCCGACAAGCAATTCCACAAGAACTGCACCTCCCGTGGCCACACCGACTCCCTCACATATTGGATACCCTAAAGCTGAGCTGATCAACCGCAATCTCGCTGTTGGAGGATATTATCTCAATGGCTCAGGATACGAGGTAGGCCACACACACACTTTTACTTTTATTTATCTAACCAATACAGAATGTCGCCATTCTCAGTATCCCCTCTTACGAATCTCCTGATGCTCAAAGCTTTCAGAACACGATGCGAGATTTCATAAGGATGTCGCAGAAAGCGGGTAAAACGAAGATGATCTTCGATTTACGAGGCAACGGTGGAGGCAATGCGATTCTGGGTTACGATACTTTCAAGCAAGTATACCCACAGGCGGTCGCGGAGCCATTCGGAGGCACGCGCTTCCGCGCGAATGATGCTTTGAACTCTGCTGGAAAGATAACCCAAGACTTCCTCGCCAACAAAACCTTTGTCCAATCGAACCAAACCGCCTTCATGGAGGTGTTTGGTCGGGCCACCACACAAGCCGATATCTTTGCCCTCACAAGCGGATTCAACTATCAGCATATCCTCGATGTCAACAACAAGGCCATGAGTGGGTGGGACCAACTCTTTGGTCCCGAGCAGATCAATAACGATTCTTTCACCACGACGCTGCGGTACAACTTTTCGGACAGCGTCAGCACAACATACCAGGGCTTTTCAGTAATTGGCTACAACGACAATGCCAACGAAACCAGCACACCACAGCCCTTCCAAGCCCAAGACATGGTCATGCTACACGACGGCATGTGCTCCTCAACCTGCGCGATCATCTCCGAACTACTCAAGAACCAAGGCGCAGTACGCACGATCGCCGTTGGCGGACGACCAAGGCCCGGCCCGATGCAAGGAGTTGGTGGTACAAAAGGCGCCCAAGTTTTCGCCTGGGACGACATCCAAGTCCGTATGCAGTCCGTCTATTTTCTGGGCTCACCCGAGCAACGAAAAGCCTGGGACGAAACGGATCTTGGCAAAACCGCTTTCGCAACCCAACTCTTCAAGCGATCTGCATACAATGGCGGACAGATCGCCGGCGGCGTCAATCTCAAAGACAACCTGAGACAGAACGATGCGAGCGGTACGCCGTTAGAGTTCATGTATGAAGCCGCAGATTGCAGGATGTGGTTTACGGGCAAGATGATCTCCGATGTAACGGAGGTGTGGAAGGGTGTTGCTGACCGCATGTTTCGTGCCAACGGCACGATGGGGTGTGTGCAGGGCTCTTCAGGAGATCCATCGAGTATCAGTGGAGGAGGGCAATTGAGGGGTGGCGATGGCCAGTTAACGGAGAAGAGTGCAAGCACGATCGCTGTTGCAGGGCAAGGCATGAACGGCAATGGCAGTGCGCCGCAGCCGTTCACAGGCAATGCGCTCAAGACTACGATGGGAAGTCTGGGTTGGGCCGTTATGGCTGGTGTCATAGGCCTGGCTTCGTTCTTGTAGAAGTCAGCAGCCTCTTACCCTGATGCATATCAGGATCTTCGCTTTTCGATGTTAAAATTTCGTTGCAAATGTAAATGTTCATTCATATATACGCTTTGAGAACCAAAGTGTGTAAGTATGTACAGAAAGGTTGCAATTCCAGTCCCAAATAGACGCAACTGCTCCAGGCTTCCAGACGATCGCGCGTGTCTCGCACCACTACTATGATCGTTGCGAACGACAATTTACCAAGCGTTAGCGGACCACTGGTTCACGGTGAACGTAGCAGGTCCACCAGTGAAGGCCTCGGTACCGAATTGGTAAGCTACGATGGAGGTTAGCATACGCATTGCCATGGTAGTAGCACTGAGAAACTTACTAATGAGGTTCTGGCTGGAAGCAGGGTAGCCCTTGTTGTTGGTGAGGTAGGTGAAGAACTCCTTGAGGTCGGCCTTGAAGTTGTAGATGGGCTGGCCAACAGGGGGCACGAAGCTGTAGACCTTCATGGCGCCGTTGGGGCCGTAGAAGAGTTCCCAGGATCGGCCAGCAACAGTGACCATACCCTGCGAGGTACCGATGGGCCAGACGTCGTATCTGGCGAGCCAGACCATGAGCTCGTAGTCACCGCTGGACGTGTCGTGGTTGATGTCCGCAGCAGTGAACAGGTCGTATGCGACGTTGCTGCGCTGGTTGGTGGTGTCGTAGACCCAGTAGGCCTCCGTCGCCAGGTTGGTGTACTGGTTCACCTTCTTCTTGGTGATCTGTCGTCCGGAGTAGACGTAGGACTTGACGTTGTCCTTTCCGCCGGCCCATGTCCATTTGGTGTGCCATTTGGCGCCAGTGGCTGACACGCTATCGACGTAGGTGCACTGCGAGCCCGAGGTGGCGAAGCTGCGGCCCCAGATGTTGTTGTTAAGCTGGTAGCCGTTGCTGGAGAAGTATTCGTAGTCCTTGCAGAGCGTGGCTTGTTGCGCGAAGCCAACGGAGGCGAGGGCGCCAAGGATGAGAGAAACGACCTTCATGGTGGATGTTTGGCGGCTGGGCGTTGGTTTCGAAAGTTCCCTGCTGTTCTGGAATCCATCTCTTCGTGCGGACCGTTTGACCTTTTGTACTTGCCAAAATGCGTCCTCCTAACAGGTATCCCCCATGGCATTGTTACTCGACTTTAGACGGTGGTGATATTTGTAGTGGACCTTCATATATTATGAGCTTCGTCAAGCGCGATCCGTCCCTAGATTCCGAATGATCATCCACATGTTTCTATTGTAGTGGCAATCCTCTCGTGGCAAGTGGTGCTAACGCGAACACCTGACATGTGTAGGACCACTACGGAGAAATCAAATTACCTCACCAATGAGAAGAGCATGGGCTTACCTCTTCTAGTCGCGTGCATTGGCATTTCTCGTCTCCCCGCGTACTTCAGCCTCGGAAAATTTACTCGGTCAATCTTAATATTTGCCGTTATCATTTCCCGGGAACCTGGCCTGCTCGAAGTCTCCCAAGACCCCGGAACAATGCCCCAGACCGTAAGCTCTTCCGACTACACCCTCCTTAGACTGTAACAATCGGCTCACCTACTTTTCGGCGGGATTTCGATGATCCATGGGCAAGGTAGGTATGATGCAACACCATTGGTTAAGCTTGATAAGCCTTAGTTCCCATGTGTACAAGCTCCGTAGATGGATGTCAAGTCGACGGAAACGATGCCCGATGTTCCTGGCTGAACGTGCTGTGAGAGCATGGTACATGGAAGTATCATTGTGCGCTTGCTGCAACTGGAAATCTGTTTCTGCATGTAACCAGAAGAGATCGGCTTTCGCTGTTCAAGAAGCTCTTAGAAGCAAAGCACAGGTCTGTAAAGATGCTCAGGTTGAGCTGCTGCTGGCTGGAGAAAAGGAGTATTTGGGGAGACCTTCCGCCGAAGACAACACCTTGCGGTACTAGCCGTGCTTGAATTCTAGATATGAGGACTATGCCCTCGTGATGTCGGAGTGTCCCGTTCGTCTGGTGTCGGGGGAACCACGTTGGCTACAAGGTAGCATGGGCATTGTTTTCTCAGGTGTCACTTTTTGCCAAGGCGCGCAGCCGCATCTGGCCGCGCTCTCCCTCCCAACCTCCTGAGGTTATCTCTTCTCACAGCCGAAGATTCCTTCAAAGACGGCATTCGCGTCGCTCGCGCTTGCTTTCATTTTTGTTCCCCTATGTGTCGGAATGCGTTATGTCAGTTATCGCGGCTTTCGCCGTACCGCAATTCCATCTACAAAGCGCCGCGCTGCGTCCTTGCCCATACGTCAGGAGTTGCTTCTCGTCCTCGGACACATCGCATGGCTTACATTGCCCCATCACATTGATGTTTAGCGGTCCCCGTTTGCCGCTCAACGCTTCCCTGGAGTCAGAACCCCTGGCCTTCGAGCCTACTTGTACTGGGCCTGAAGTTGTTGAGTGATATCTCCACCAGAAGCTCGCTCGACAAGAAAGGAAGGAGAGCCAATTCATTGAAAGTGTATGGTCTGGTAAGCTGTGAAGAGCGGTTTGACGGTGGCTAAGATCTTGCTGGGCTGCTTCCGTGCAGAGCTCTCAGTGACCTGGCACAATCATGGCTAGATGTCATCCACGATATCTATCGCGACCCACGCAGTACACGGTGATAATTCGAACAATGAATAGTAACATCAACACCCCCTAACTAGTCGTGATGCCCCCTTCTCCATTTCTTGCACCATCTGGTGTGCATCAAGGTGCGCGTCGGATCTGAACGTCCAGGAAGAGGGAGCACATTCCTGCTCAGCCAGCGCTCATCTTGATTTGGCCCTGAGGCTTGCATGAAGTAGTTGTCATGAAACACACAACCTGCTGTATGTATTGGATACTTATGTTCTGGGCGGACCGATCAACCCGTCCTCGGGGTTGATTTGTGAACGCCAAGGCACTGAGCCGCGGGCTCGGAAAGTGCTGTTGGCTCGTGCAGCAACCAAGGATCAGCACAATCCCTCCAACTGATCATAACGACTCCAGTACAGCATCGTCACAACAGTCACTATGATCGTTCTGCACGACGGCTACTGATGCGTACACATTAGATTCACCGGCGAACTTCTGGTGCTTTCGTCTCTTGAAAAATTGGACATCCCTCGACAACGCGACGCGTGCTCCCTCGCTCATTTCCACTCTTCGTGGGCGCCTGCGGCATGACGGAACATCTTGACGCCGCTTTTCAGTACTGTTCTGGGCGGCCGGATATGGCGTTCTAGACACTGAACCGAGATGAGGGTCGCTGGAAATATTCCATGCTTGCTCCACGTGTTTCCAGGCCCGAGACGTGAAGTCACAGCGACTGCATGTCAAGTACATAACGCCGTATAGCGGCCTTTTCTCGTTGTCAGGAGCCTTCTCGCAAGACGATACCGAGGCTCTCGGGCTTCGATCGCTCTAGAAGGATTTTCGCTAGATCATCCGAAGGGATGTCCTCGCTCGTGTTTCATGTTTCTTGAATCAAGAACCCAAGATGCTGCACCTAGAACCGATCGTCACAGGGGAAGCACAGTGTCGCAACACCGCCTCTTGGATCCTGCATGCCCCATACGGTATAGCTATACGTTCACCTGTCACGTCAGCTTCCGCCCAACGGCCCCAGCTGCTTCTAACGGCGGCTCTAGCCCCTTCTAAGCACTGGTCTCCCGTAGAATACGATGGTATTGCATGTTTGCCTGCACGTCTAACCGCCGCCACGTTCCTGGTGGCTGTTTTAGGCGGAGAACTGAACTGACATGTAATCAGCAAGCGAGATGGCGATGTCTTGGGACAGTGATTCCGTGTATGGAAGGATTCAGCAAGTATAAAGCCCACAATGTCTGCCTTTGTTCAAGGGGTACGCTTGACGCTCAACACACTCGTTCTCTACACGTTCTTTTCCAGTCTTTGAATTCTTCGATCTTTACTTCGTCGTTCTCTTCAGACAGTCCCTCTTTACAAGAACAATTACTCCACTACCCACCCAACCAACACTTCAAAGTTCCTACTCCAAAATGAAGGCCTCAATCTTCGCTCTCGCTCTTGCTGGTGCTGCTAGCGCCCACACCACTGTTTACAGCATTTCTGTCAACGGAAAGACCCAGGGTCTCGGAAATGTTGCTGGTGGATACATTGACTCTCCTCCCAACAACAACCCCATCGTTGATGTCACCTCCAAGTCTATGGAGTGCAACGTAGCCGGCATCAAGGCTTCCAAGTCCGTTGCTGTCAACGGTGGTGATGAGATTGCTGTGAGTATCTCTATGATACCTTCTGAATATAACAAGCACTAACGAATTTCTCCAGGTTGAATGGCACCACAACAACGCTGACGCTAGCGACGACATCATCGACCCATCCCACATGGGACCCATCACTGTCTACATGTCCAAGGCTGGTTCTTCCATGTCATGGACAAAGATTGCCGAGGACGGCTACGATGGCAAATCATGGGCTGTTGACAAGCTTATCAAGGGCTCATACACTGGCAAGCCAGGACAGCACAAGTTCACTCTGCCCAAGGTTGCACCTGGCGAGTACATCATCCGCCCCGAGATCATTGCTCTCCACGAGGGTGATCGCATTGGTGGTGCGCAATTCTACCAGGAGTGCATTCACGTCAAGGTCGGTGGCTCTGGCACTACTGCTCTGCCCGCAGGTGTTGCTATCCCTGGTCACCTCAGCGCTCAGGACGCTGGTGTCCACTTCAACCTCTACGGCTCATACTCCAGCTACCCCATCCCGGGCCCGAAGCTCTGGAACGGTGCCGGTGCTGCTGCCCCTGCTGTTCCTGCTGCCCCTGCTAAGCCTACCACCACCAAGGTCGCCGCACCCGCTGCTACCACCACCAAGGCTGCTGCCCCTACTACTACCAAGGTCGCTGCCCCTACTACTACCAAGGTCGCTGCCCCCACTACCACAGCCAAGACCACTCTCGCCACTGTTGCTAAGCCTGCTCCTACTGCCGGCGGTGCTACCGCTCAGAAGTACGGCCAGTGCGGTGGCCAGGGCTACACTGGTGCTACCAGCTGCGCTTCAGGCTGCAAGTGCGTCAAGCAGAATGACTGGTACTCCCAGTGCTTGTAAGCGCTCGTCTGAGTTGCGGGCGTTATCAGGACACCAAAAACGTGATGCTGGTGTCTTTGTGTGTGGTTAATGATGGACTTCTTTTTGGTAGACTTTTGTTAGTGTTTAGTAGGCTTTGCCTCATGCAATAAGCGGCTTGAGCGTCGCTGCATTCGATTCTTATGTAAATACATAATCCTCACGACGAATTGGACTTGATGCCTTTTCGGCTTTACCGGTCTCGCTGCTCTCTTTGCCTACAGTTGCTCTATTCCTTGTTCCGGTGTCTCCACGTTTGTCAGAAGAGAATCTGAACAGCTCATATGTGACGGATCTGGTTCTGCCTAGGTGGCCCAAACACGTGATGTGAGAAACCTCGCGTACCTGGCTAGGTGGCTGCCTGAATTGCAATACTTCGCGACTGACACTTTAGACATTAACTCTACACGCGGACTTTTCGTACGCGCTGAGATAGTCCACCATGGATCAAGATTATCACATCAGCATGGGTCCCTCAGGTTTTGCTATTGAAGATACATGTCAAATTACAGTGCTGCGCGGCCACGCACGATTCGTCGTCAAAGCCGATGTCGCGCAAGTGAAGGACACAATTTTTGGTAAAAAGCTGCTACAAGAGATGGAGCTTCGGAAAGGGCGTTTGCGGAGCAAGACGAGAGACAAGCCACTTTTCGACCTGATGCATCAACACTGCCAGTCTCTTCTTGAGAGCTTGGCTCCGCGGACGTCACTCCAGGACCTTAGCCTTGAAGCCTTTCTCCACTCGCCTACTTATGATCTAGAGCTCATCGAAGGAGACAGTGACGAGGATGTACGGATCGTGGGAGAAGACCAGTGCGCGTACACGCCAGCTTTCTTCACCTCCCCTATGCGCACCGCGGACTTGCCTGGACCATGCAAAACACTACGTCACTTCGAGGCGCGCAACGTTTGGATAGCGCGCACAGCAAATGAGGGGAAGAATCTCGATGCGATTCAGGGCCGAGTAGTAACGGCAGAGGGTGTCCCGCTTTACTTCAAACCGCGAATGGAGCTCCGTGAGGCAGAATTCGAGCGTGAGCTCCGTGTACTCAGACGCATCGACGAAGTCGGTCTGGCAGCTCGGCTCAGAGTGCCTAGACTGCAGGGTGTGGTGGTGTCGGGCGAGGCTACCATCGGCATGTTGATGACACTGATCACTTCATCCAGCATGGGGACCCACTTGCGAAGTGCTGGCCTTCAGGACAGACGAGAGTCGCATAAACAGTGGGAAGAACAACTCACAGCCATCGTGCGGGAGCTCCACGCTCACGGCCTTGTGTGGGGCGATGTCCACCCGATGAATATTCTCATTGACGAAGAGATGAACGCTTGGGCCATTGATTTCGGTGGGATGAACAATGCGGAGTTCGTGGATGACGAGAAGCGCGAGACCATCGACGGTGACTGGCAGGGCCTCAGGAGAGTGTTTCAGGAGTGGCTTCCAGACGCAAAGAGACGGAGCCAGTGGTAGTGACGGTGACTGGCGCAGAGACGTCAGCTGTGCCACGTGTGTGATGGTCCGGTAACCCCAGTGCGCATGTCACGGCGTGTACCTGGCTGTGTTGGGACACCCGGGCCAGGTCAAATGCCATGGTTGACTAAGCCGGCTATTTGCGCAACAGGACCCTGAATCTCATCATTTCGCCGCCGACACTCGGACAACCGTGTCTGGGCCTCTGCGGAGATTGACAAGTCTTAAAACATCACAACATGCCTCACTTTCACCTGCCCCCTTAAGTTCTTCTCCAACCTCATGAGAGCTCACAAACCACCATCATGATCGCTCCTTCCTGCGCCTTTACCCGTGTCGGCTTGAGGCGCATTCCGAACGCCCCTTCCCCTCGGAACAGCAATCCCGGCACCTTCGAACGCGCACGCATCAACGTCCACCCCTCGAATGTCGTCCGCAGGCCACATGTCTCGGGGCCAAACACAGCAGGCAGGGTCGCGGAGAATGCGCAGACGATTCCTGGGCCAAGCTGGCTTTGGCTCCAGCCCATCGTCGGACCCTTCCGCGCATACGGTCGCGCACAACAAAGGAGGCCATACAGGACACAACTCATATCTTCGCTCGTCATATACTTTATCGGCGACCTCGTTGCGCAGACCATTGCGCCCGAGGAAACCCATAAAGTGGCAGAGGATGCGGACGATAAGGGCTGGGTTCAAGAATGGAGCGACGGCCGTGACTGGGCCCGAACAGGGCGAGCCCTGATAATTGGAGGAGTCAGCTCTATCCCATCGTTCAAGTGGTTCATGTGGCTGTCAAACAACTTCAACTACAGCTCCAAGATCCTGTCGCTCTCGACCAAGGTATGTGCCTCTACTGTATCCTCTTCGAACGCTTGCTCATTGTCCAACAGGTCTTCATAAACCAGGCGTTTTTCACACCATTATTCAACTCCTACTTCTTCGGCATGCAGTCGCTTCTATCTGGCGCTACGTTACCCGAAATCGTCGAACGCATCAAGAACACAGTGCCAACAAGCTGGATCAACAGTTGCAAAGTCTGGCCCATGGTCACGGCATTCAGCTTCACGTACATCCCGATAGAATACAGAAGCATATTTGGTGGTGTCATTGCCATTGGGTGGCAGACTTACCTTAGTCTGCTCAACACAAGAGCCGCGGCAAAGGAGGGGAAGGAGCATCTAGCGACACAAGACGCACCCGTAACCGTCCGAACAAACCACGCTAGAATCGAGCATGGCATGTTCGGGCAGAAGTGCGCTGCGTAAACCACAGCTACTGCGCAGCCAACTCGGAAGTCTTGTTACCTCGTTGCACAAGGCGGCCCGCCATACGACTATTGTCGAAACATTCGTTTGCTGAACTCACAGCTTCCTCTATTTCCTTTGTTTGATTACAATAATCACAAGACGGTACATTATGCATTAGACGGAGTAAAGGATTCGGTCGATACCACGGGCGCTGCATAAAGAAAGCGCGAACACATCAGTCATACCATTAGAATTTTATCTATTTTCGCATACCTCTCGCTTGCTTTTCTGGCCTTTCTCAAGCCCCTAACCCACGGCCCACTCAACAACAAAGACGCACGGCGGTTCTCGGCCCGAGGCTTTAGCAGTACCCACGCGGCACCCACGCGGCTCCCACTCTGCTATGCCAGACGCACGTCATTTACACGAAAGAAGGCCTCCTGGAACGATAAGATCCGCTACACTTGCGATAAATGCCTGAATTGGGAGTCAGGACCGTGGCAAGCGCCGTGTGATGTCATCATGTCGAGCGCTGTAAATATGAACATGAAAATAATTCAAAACAACCTGTACATACGCTTCGCTTCTAGACAGCACGTCTGTATACTTTTGAGGATATTCTCACCACCTTTCCCATATTCTGAAATACTGAATCTTCGTTATGTCTACTTCTGCAGGCCGGCGCATAGACGAGGAGGCGAATACATCATGGCGCCAACGCTCTGAACTCGAGAGGATGGCCGATCTACCACAAAGTCTGGACGATGAACTCGCACGGCTCGACAAACAGTTTTGGATCTCCGGTTCTAAACTGAAGGAAATCGTCAGCCGCTTCAGAGAAGAGTTGGAAGAAGGCCTTACCAAAGACAAGCAAGAGGGCATCCCTATGAACATCACCTGGGTGCATAATTTGCCTTCGGGAAAAGAGAAGGGTACGATATTGACTATTGATCTTGGTGGCACAAACTTGAGAGTGTGTAAAGTAGATTTGCATGGAGATGAAGGCGGGAAAGAAGGAGATGGAAAACACAGCATGGAGCAAGAGCAATACAAGCTACCGGAGGAGATGAAGACTGGCGATGCCGATAGTCTCTGGAACTTCGTTACGGAAAAAGTGGCGGCATTCATCCAGGACCACCAACTAGATCGACAATACACCGTGGAGAAGCCCATGCCATTGGGTTTCACATTCAGTTACCCAGCGACACAGAAACGTATCGACCATGCAGTCCTGCAGACATGGACCAAGGGTTTCGACATCAAGGGCGTAGAAGGTCAGGACGCCGCGAAGCAATTACGAGAGAAGCTGCAAGAAAGGAAGCTGCCGGTCGAATTGATTTGCGTCATCAACGATACCGTCGGTGCCATGGTGGCCTCCGCCTACAACGACCCCGAAACGATTGTTGGTGCTATCTTTGGTACTGGTTGCAATGCAGCCTTCATGGCCAGCCTCTCAAGAATTGGAAAACTGGACTCCAACGACGACAGAATCACAGATGCATCATCCCACAACGGTGCAACGAAGGGTGAAGAGAAAATGGCGATCAATTGCGAATATGGCGCCTTCGATCAAGCCAAGCGTGTGCTTCCCCTCACAAAGTACGACGAGCAGATCGACGCAGAGAGCCCGCGACCTGGAGAGCAGACTTTCGAGAAGCTCTCCGCTGGCCTGTACCTAGGCGAGATCTTTCGTCTCATACTGGTAGATCTCCTCGATCGCAGTCTCGTTTTCAGTCAAGCCTCAGACCAGGGACTACAAAAGCTGCGTGAGCCATACAGTATCGATACAGGCTTCCTATCTCAGATAGAAGACGACGAGTCGCCCAAGTTCACCAAAACACGCGAACTCTTCCACTCCACACTCTCGATCCAGCCCACAGACGTCGAGATCGAACTGTCGCGTAGACTAGCTGAGATGATCGCTGTGCGTGGTGCGCGATTGTGTGCTTGTGGTGTAGCGGCTATTTGCACCATGGAAAAAATCGAGAAGGGCCATGTAGCTGCCGACGGGAGTGTGGCAAACAAGCACCCAAAATTCAAGAGGAGATGGGCCAAGGCTTTGGGCGAAGTGCTTGGATGGAAAGAAGAAGATTGTGGAGGAGATGGTCCTATCACGATTACGAGCGCGGAAGACGGGAGCGGAGTTGGTTGCGCGATTATCGGCGCTATGGAGTTGGAGAGAAGGGCGAAGACGAACAGTCGCTGAGACAGGGGCTTTCAATTTTGATGAAGGGACACATGTCATAGATCAACACGGTGTTGACATAATAACTGCCGTGCTCGTTGCTTCTTGGTTGGCTTGAGCCTAGCTGTACCGCGCTCATCTACCGAGGTAGTTACGCAGTCAACACATTGAGGCAGAGTAGTAGTTCATCTTCAACCTCGTCAAGTACATGTATATCAAATTTTATGGGTAGAGTGCGTCACCAGACCTGCACTGCTGATCTAGAAGGTCGTCAACATCCGCGATGCTTTTTCGTGGTTCGCCCAAGGTACGACAAGTTGACCTCGGCACATGAAATTTTGAAGAAGGCACTATGCGTTCACGGAGTCACCCTGATGCGCTCGTCCGCTCAGCTCCATACACAGCCTCCTGAATACTAGCTCACAGCTATGTTCTGGCTGGGAGGCCACCCGGTACGGCTCGGCGAGAAGCGAGCTCAGATCTTGGTACCTGAGATGAAAGGATCAGCACGCGTCTCCTGCATCTCCGCTGTTTCTATAACAACTCTCAGTTCGCAAGTTGCTTTTGATGCTGTTCTCCGCGATGGTTCATGCTGCGCACTAAGGCGTTCAGATCTAGATGCGTTGAGATCTGTCATGGACCCTGGATCTCAATGCCAAACTTGACTAGTCGGCGATCTCGGTCTGCCGCCCACGGTTCACCCACAATCCGACGCCCATCTTACCCACGGGTGCCAAACGGCACGTCGCGCCCCCGCAACCAACCAGCGATCAACCTGACCAACAGCGCGCCGTCATCAAGCTAGTGTCGCAGAATTGCGTGGGACCTGGTCACGATGTGCGGTGTGCTGTTGGTTGTACCGCTGGCAGAGGGCGTGTGGGCCCGCAGGTACGGTGGCATGAGGTGTAAGAGTGATGTATGATGACAGGACCCGTGGGGAGGTTGTTTTTCTATCTTTTTGGAATATCCGGGTCTGTCAGTGTCGAGGCACGCAAATGCACAGGTTGAGGGGCGGTGCACGGGCAAGTGTACCGGCGCGGTGAGTCTTTTCATCGGCGAGCTCGTGCAGATGCCATGATGCAGAACAGGCGGTATATAACGTGGAGTCGACTTCAGCGGTCAAGAGCACACAAAATCGTTATCTCTGGCTACCGCGGCTACCTCCCAGGCGACGATCTTTAAACATAGCAGATAGTCCAGCACATTTCCTCACCGGACCTCGCTTGCCGAGACACCATCAAATCACCAACACATGGCTGGCGACTACCAGCTCCACACCGCAACTCCAATCCGCTATCGGGAAAACTTCGGAGTCACATCCGCGTGCTCGGCACGAGGCCACACCCACGCGATCACAGGTCAAATGTTCGCGCCAACACCATATGACTGCACCACGCCCCCATGGCCAGTACAAACCAGCCCTTTTCCGAATTTCCCCGTGCAGCAAACCTCGACCAACACATCGCCGGCATCGCCTTTCGCGGACCCACGTCTCCCACGACCAGCGCCTCGTGAACACTGCCTGCAAGATGACTTGTTTTATGCATTCACACGAGACGCCTACTTATCCAGTGAGACAACCGCCGCGAGCCAGGTAGCACGAAACTTGCAACTCTATCATCCTCCACAACAGAACATACATCGTACACTCCCATTACCGAGAGTCACCAAGCAAGGACCAAACAACAACCACAACAACAACTTGCACTTCACCAACCCGTTCCAACCCCTGACGCCACTCACACCTTCAACTCCAAACCATTTCAAGATGGCAGTCACAAGCAGACCACTCCCATCGTTGCTGCCTCACTCCGGCCCTATGGCATCGAAACCAGAGAGCGCTGCTCCATGGTCATTCCCAAACCTCAAGAAGAAGCGTCGTCGCCGGGCAAGTCAGATCTTCAATATGAACTTCAGCTTTGGCTTTGGGTCTCGGCGCAAGAGTCAAGATCGCTCCCCTGACGTCAGCCCACGCACATCCATATCATCGGCTTCTGGCTCTCCAAGGTCGGGAATAGAGGAAAGCTGCAAGAGACAAAGAGTCGATTCAAGAGCGACAGATGCTGAAGCTCTGTTCGCCCTCGAGAAGAACAGTACCGAGAAGACGTTGACAGCATTGGCGCCATCCACACGGTGTGACAGCACGGGTGAAGTGCATCCAGGTCAACTCGTCGACTTCAGCTCCACGCCTGTTCCCACCGCACCGGAACCCATAGTTGCTCCTGCGCCTGTTCCTGCTCCCACACACAGCAACCCAGCAAGCGAGTTCGAGCTTCGCTTAAGTAGCGACACATACCACGACTACCTCGCCACCACTCAACGACGAAGGTCCTTCCCTGCCGGCGAGTGGGCAGCACGACGAGTCCGCGAGGAGTTCCAGATGCTACACAAGCTCGAGAAGCTTGAGACCAAAGTCGAAGACCCCTTCAAGAAGTTCAGGGAGTCTGCAAAGAGACTTTGTATCGTGGACCGAAAGACAAAGACTTCAGCGACCACATCTTCCAACATCATCGCACCAGCACCCGTTGCGAATGCATCGAATATGCCTTGCGAACTCCACCGCACACCAAGCGACCCAAGCACTGAGGCCTTCCTCAAACACGTTCGTGCAAGTCTCGACGCGAGGAAGAAGGAAAACAAGATGACCGAGCGCGGGCGTTCGTATTCGATCTTTGAGGATGAGGTCGAGAAAGGATTTCTAGACGACGCGCCATTATAATCATCATCTCCGAGCTGGACTTGAGGGATTTGTATCAACGACTGCATGTTTGGATTAGGCATTGTCGCATATCGACACCGGCGTTTTGAGGGCTGGATACCCGTTGTATAGTCGCGTTTCAGTTAGTACTTTGGTATTAGGGTTCGTTAATTAACTACTCGTTCTAATTTTATTAAATTTCAGCAATTGTACCTATTCTAGCAATCCTTCTATACGCTATACGCCGCTGTAGCTATTATTCTTAGTATTAGTTAAGGTAACGCTATACTAAGGCTATTTATGCAATATTCTTATTACTAAATAAGAACTTTATAAACGCTGCCTTATTCTTATTTATAATAATAGGCTAACTAATCTTAACTATTAGCTTTGCTATTCTTTCTATCTACTACCTAAGGTAGTGTAGTAGAGAGATTAGAAGTATCTCTATTAGAATAGGTGCTTAATACAGTTAATTATATTATATATATATATAGTTGTTGTTCTTGTCTAAACGCTGTTTAGACCTAGCTTTCTCTAGCGTACTAACTCTTAAGCCTAATAGCTATTTAGCCTATTATTATATTACTAGTTTTACTACTACATCTCTTCTATACTTAAGAAGAAAGCTTTTTCTTCTTCTTAAGTATAAAAGAAAGAATAGCTCTTAGATATTCTCTTCTACCTATTACATTACTAGATTTTATCTACTTAATTTAAATATACTATATACTAAACTTCTGCCTAGAAATCTAAATACAAAATCTCTTTAGGCTATTTCTATTCTAGTACATCTTTCTCTATTACTCTTCTTATTTTAATTTAATCTCTTCTACTAGCCTATAGCCTCTTCCTCTATTTCTCTAGTATATTTTAAACCTTATCTTAATCTCTTTTAATATTAGTAGCTAATAATTTCTTAAGCTTAGATCTATATCTTTCTTAAGTTTAATTTTTACTTTTTTATAGCGCCTACCTATTTAGCGCTTAACTCTCTATAATATTAGCCTTTTCTCTAATAAATATTCTATTATCTTTAGTATATTACTAGTATATCTATAGAGACATTCTAAGAAGTTTATACGTACTATACTACTATTAGAACCTATGCGCTAGTTACTCTACTTTTTTACCTAAGAGCTCTTTAGCGCTTAGCAACTAGGCTATTAAAATAATAATATTATAACTTTTCTTCTTACGTATAGTAATTACTACTCTTAACTCTACCTTTACGCGCGTAGCCTTTTACTATTCTCTCTCTATCTCTTTCTCTTCTTCTACTTTACTCTACTTTAACTTTCTTTCTTTACTATAGCTTTATCTAAGCGCTCTAAAGGTAAGTTAGCTACTACAGACACTATACTAGTTACTATATCTACCTTTTATACTTAAAAGCTTACTGCTAAGCTAGCTATTATATCTAAAGCTAATAACAGCTTTACTACCTCTACTACTATACTTACTCTTAAGCCTACTATAGCTAAGTAAGCTACTACTATTACTACGCACGCGCTTACGCTTTCTAAGCTAACTTCTACTAATAAGATAACTATTAAGTCTAAGGCTATAGACAATTCTACTACTATTACTACTTAGCCTATAACTAAAAGTACTAGTAATAATACTACGCTGTTATTCTAACCTTTGCGTACGCCTAAATAGCTATTAGCTAAACTTACTCTACCTACTCTACCTAAGACTACGCTCTTAATTAAAGCTAAGACTAGCGCTAGTATTAGCTAAACTAATACTATTATAACTAACGTGCCTAATACTACTCTACTACTCTTCTCTATCTGTAACGTTAACCCCGCTAGCTATTCTTAGCCTAAGTTAGCTCTTAAGTCTCTAATAAAAGCTTCTTAGACACCTACGTCTTGTCTTTCTAAGAAGTAGAAGAACTAGAGTAAGTTTCTATACCTTTCTATCTTTACTCTAACTAAGGCTATTAAAGAGAGTAGGCGTAGTATATATATAGCAAAGTTATATAAGTATAAAACTTCTAACTCTAGTTACAACTAGTATATTACCTAGCGTAAGTCTTTTCTCTTCTTTAGAGCCTTTTAACTAAACATTATTCTAATATCTTCTACCTTATTAGTAACTAACTAGAGAGCCTATATTATTACTCTTAGCTTTACTATAGATATATAGAATTACTTGCATACCTTATAAAGTGTAAAACGCATACTTAGGCCTTCTCTATCTATTCTAGCTACTAATTAGAAAAGCTATTAGTCTAATATATAGATTAACGCTTATAGCAACTTCTACTTAGCTAATCTAGAGATAACTATTAGTAAATTCTTTTAGTTAGATAATAAGTCTACGCGCTAGCTATTTAACTCTAATATAGAGGCGCTTATACTATCTTATTACTTTAGCGCTAAGTTAGTTAGTATAATTAATTCTTTAGTTAAGAATTCTTCTATTAAGATTATTATCTATAGTTAGTATACGTTATTAAATTATAGAAAGATGTTTAGCTAGTGTATCTAGGTCTATATTAATAGCTAGCTAATAAAGAGTAGAGTTTACACTAATTACTTAAAGTATAGTAATTATTAGGTCTACTCTTTTTATAGTAAGTTGCTAACTATTCTTTAGACACTTACTTTCTTATTTCTAGTATCTTTACTAATATATTCTTCTAGAGACTTAAGTAGTAAGGCGTAGCCTTAAGTCTACTACAGCCGCTAAGTCTATAGTTACCTCTAATATAATTACTAGTTCTTCTAAGAGCGTTCTTACTTGTCTTAAGGCTAGTAAGAAGCTAACTACTACATCTAAAGAAGGTAACAAGGCCTTATTTACCTAGACTAGTAATAGTATAGCTACTTAGTATAGATACTATTTAAGTAATATTAACGCTAGTTACAACTTAGCTTTCTAACTAAGCCTAAAGAATCTTAGCTGCGATTTGCCTAAAAAGGCTTCTAATACTAAGGCTACTTCTACTTCTACTAGCGCAACTTATATTTAGTTATTATTACTACGCTTAAAGATTCTTAGTAAGAGTAATAATAAGTTTAGATTAACTATCTCTAAGAGTTAGAGCTAACCTAAGAAGTCTAATCTATCTACTAGCTAGTCTACTCTAGACGCTGCGCTTTCTATTAGGCCTAATAGTAGTTTAGCTACTAGTGTTCTTAAGCCTATTACGCTAACTAGAAAACCTTATTATTGCGCTCTTTATACTACTTCTTCTTCTATCTAGATTCTAGGTAGAGGTTATAGTTAACTTTACAAGCAGCCTAAGCCTAAGAAGACTATTACTAATAAAGCTAATACTATTAGTAATAATGTTGTTAAGTCTAAGGCTTCTACTATTACTACTTTTGTTACTACTTCTACTAGAACTACTAAGCCTATTTCTTCTTTAACTTCTACTAATTCTATAACTTCTAGCTTTACTAGCTCTTCTGTGCGTAGGTAGTTCTCTAGTTTCTTTTCTCTCTAATTAACTCTTAGGTCTATTCTTTCTACTCTATAGTTATAGTAAATAAAATTATAATATACTTCTAAGTCTTCTCTTATTACCTTATATTCTTACGTCTATAATATTATAATAGCTAAACCTACATTACTTCTCTTCTACACTTAAAAGAAAGAAAGTTCTTTCTTCTTTAGCCTTAGGTCTTAAATATTATTTAGACATAATCTTTCTATTACAATATTCTTAGGTTTCTAGTAGTTATTATAATAATACTAGATTCTAAGCTATAATCTAAAAGTACTAATAGTAATAGCCTTAGTAACCTTTATAATTATATAGAAAATCTTCTAATATCTTTCTAAACTAAAATAATTCTTCTATAAAGTTAAGATCTATTTCTAAGAGTCTTAAAGCTATTCTCTAGCTTATCTAAAAGCCTTTTCTTATTAGCAAATACTAATCTAAGCGCCTACTTAAGATATCTAGTTAGAGTTTTACTATAGCTCTAGCTAAGCAGCCTTTAGTTAAATTTCTAACTACTCTAAATGCATTACATTCTATATTACAGTATTATAATATTCTTCTTACATTACTAATGCATTCTAAGAGTATTATTATATGCTAGCTAGCTTTAAAATTCTAGTATTATAATCTAGTATTACGTAGTAGTTCTTATAAGAAAAGTAAGTCTATTACTATAGGCTTAATAGCTCTTTAGATAGTAAATATATTAAGCAAATTCTTTTACAACATCTCTATTACTACTTTCTACTCTTTCTACGCTTTAACTACCTTATACTCTTCTACGCGCTCTTCTACCTCTTCTTACTCTTTACTTTACTACTACTACTATTATTCTACGCGCATTCTTACTATAGCTTTTAGCTCTATTAACACTACGCCTAAAGGTAAGACTATTAAGTAGCCTCTTATTAAGAGCGCGTCTATTATCTTCTCTAACTTTAATAACGTCTACTCTACTACTCTATAAGCTCTTCTATACGCTACGCCTAAGTAAGCGTCTACTATTACTATACTAGAGGCTGCTACTTCTAAGCTAACTTCTACTAATAAGATAACTATTAAGCACGTAGCTAAGAACTATTTAGCTACTATTGCTACGTAGCCTATACCTATAAGTGCTAATAAGTTTACTAAGCTAGACGCGCAGCCTTTTAATAACTTTAACTTTTCTATCTCTAATAATAAGAGATCTTTTCTTAGCCTTTAAGAGTAGATTAATATTAAGATATTCTTAAGTATTACGCAAATAGATTTTAACCTTAATTACGCGCTAAGCGCCTCTTAGGCGCTTTAAAGTATTATAGATAAGAACACTTTACGCTCTACTATACTACCTAACTACTATAAAACTCTATCTAATATTAAGAAATTTAGCCCCTCTATTAAGAGCTCTAGCTCTTCTAAGTCTAAAGTTCTTTTTAAGTTACTTATAAAAAAGCGTCTAGTACCTAGAGCTCTTAGTAATTAGGTAGCAGAGTTGCACAAGCTACTAAAGCGTATTTCTGCCTCTAATACTATTATTAGCTAGAGTAAGTCTACTATCTTTCTTTCTTACTTTCTAAAAGATATTCTACTAATATTATATTTCTTTATAGTAATATATATATTACGTGTAGACTTTACTATTAACTAGATTAAAGACCTCTATAGATATATTATTAACCTTAACACTTTAGAGACTCTAGCTAGACTAGTTCTTATAGTAGTCTACTTTCTAACTTAGAGTAAAGAACCTTAGATTAAGCGCAAAATTAATTTAGCGCCTCTAGACGTATCTAAGAACTATTTATTCTTCTATAAGTTCTTCTCTCTTAGTATAAACTATAAGCGAATTGTCTTTAAGCCTCTTATTACTACTTTTATATACTATTATCTTATTAGCGCAATTAAGTATAAGTTAGCTTTAGGCAAGAATAAAGAGCTTAGTAGATATAATAAAATATATAGCTATTATAAACGTAGTTTAAAGCTTCTATTTAAGTTGTATTGCTTAGTTATATTAAACAGCTTTCTAATACTATAAAGAACTTGCACTAATTACTACGCAAAGAGCGTAGAATTTTAGTGTTCTTTTACTTATAAGTTTCTAACTACCTCTTAGATATCTACTTTCTTAGTATTAGTATAATAGCTAACTTATTCTTAGGTTAGCTTAACTTCTTTAGTAAGAAGGTTATATTTACTAAGCTAGTAGATCTTAATAAGCTTTCTATAGCATTCTACCTTCTTTATTAATTATTCTAGCTATTCTTTTCTCTTAACAGCTCTAATAGTCTAAGCACACTTTAGTTATATAAGAAGAGTTCTATAGTTTAGACTCTACGTGCTTCTAAGAAGCTAGTTAGTAATAGTAACTATAATTCTACTAAGAAGTTCTAGAACTTAGATATTAGTAACTATAGTAAGAGTATCTCTAAGAAAAATTACAAGCTAAGGCTTACTTAGCTAGAGAAGGCTATAGCTACTCTAAAGAGTCTTCTAGTTCTACTATCTTCTAAGCGTAAGCGCGTTCTTTTTAAAAGTACTATAAAGTCTACCTCTACTAAGAAGACAAAGAAACTAGTACTACTACCTACCTCTATACGTACTCTTTGCACTTACAAGCCTACTACGCCTTCTACTAAGGCTATAGATATTAATAATAATAAGAGTAATAAATTTCTTACTCTATCTAAGTCTAAAGGCTTATTAGTTTAGAAAACCTCTAGTAAGAAGAAGAAGAAAGGTAAAAAGTAGGTATATTGCTTAGTTATAGGCTAAAATAGTAGTAGCTATTCTCTACATATATTTATAGACGTAGTTTAGAGCTTAGTTATAGTGTTTAATATATACATGTCTAAAACTACTTAAAACTATACCTATAATATATATACCTAATACTTATTCTAGTTAAAATCTAGCTTCTTTATTAGAATAACTGCTAACAATCGCTAAGGTCTAGATAATACCTATTTTATATCTTATTTCTCTTCTATATTAACTAATAGATTATCTAGTTAAGCTCTTAGCTATAGGCTTCTTTAAACTTTAGTTAACTCTAGAGTATCTAGAATATCTTAGCTATACGTAGACTATTTAGGCGTTTTATTATTATTATTACTACTTACTTCTTAATCTATATTATTAGTTTTATTAGTAGAGAATACAGTTGCAGCGTAGTCTAGCCTATTAATCTTAGTAAGATCTACTACTATGCGCTAGTAAAAGGCCTTTAGGCAGTTTTCTAGCATATAACTTTAGAAAGAGGTACTATTAAGCTCTTCTAACTAATACTAACCTTTCTTATTAACGCTACTAATGCAAAATAGCCTCTTCTACTTAGGTAGAAACTTAGTAAGCGTAGATTAGTTATTTTTGTAGAAAAAGTCTCTTAATAGAATAAGATTATCTAGAGAAAGCTTACTTAGCTAAAGAACTCTTAACTAGTTAAAATAGTTCTTATTCTTATACTTAAGACGTATAGTACAGTTAATAGACTTCTTAAATTATTTATCTCTATAGTTAAACTAGCAGGCTTATATTATAAGAAGAGTAAGTGTATTTTAAATATTATTCTATAGAAGCGTCTACTAAGTTAGAATAGATAGCTTAATAGGTAAGATATACTACTAGCCTAAGACTAAGTATACTAGTGTCTTATTTATAGATTACTTAATAGTAGTGTAGTTAGTTTATAGAATATTAGGTAAGTTATCTACCTAGTTACTAGAAAGCTTCTTTAGAGTAGCTATAATAGGCGCGTACTCTTACTTAATAAGTTCTTACCTCTAAGAGTAGTAGGCACTTAAAATAACTTTATTAATTCTCTATTACTTCTAAAGTTTCTTAATAAGGCTCTTATTCTTAGAGCCTCTATTAGCTAATATCTTAAGTAGAATACTTTATTAATAAAAGATATTATGTAGTAGAAACTTCTAAACGCTCTTTAAGTTATTCTTAGCTAAAGCCTTAGCTTCTACCTATTACAAAAGGTAGTCTTAGGTAATAATAAGAAACTTCTTACTATTACAGCTAGGTAGTATATAAACAACGTTAATAGTAATCTATACAAATAGTATTATTAGTAGCTCTATAGGCTAAAGCTCTTCTTAAACTATTACTAATACATATAATTAGTACTTAGAGTAGAACTATATATAGTGTTTAACTTAATTATACTATTCTTTCTAATAGTAGCGCGCCTATACCTTGCGCTAGATACCTTTCTTATCTTAGTAGCTAGACTTATTATAGAGAGATCTAATAATCTTATACTACTTATCTATTAAGTTAACTACTCTTTATAGAGGCCGGCCTTCTAAGAGAATTATAAAGAGATATTATTCTCTAATAGTTATTTAGAGCGCCTTCTTCTTAAACTTATAAAACTTAGTAGTAGATATACACTTAAGCCTTCTATAGAACAGAAGCTAGCCTATAATTACTTATAACTTATTACTATAGCCGTTTACTAGTAGTTAATTATTAAAAGAAAGATCTACTTAGTATATTCTATACGCGTGCGCTAGAGCTTCGCTAAAGATAAGCTAAACTATATTTAGGTGCGCATTAATAAAGTCTTCTATATCTTTCTTAAGTTTATTAGATAGCTTCTAGCTATCTAGCTTAGGTATCTTTAAAAGAGCATTAGCTATAACGTTCTTCTTACTAGCTATATAGACAATATTAAACTTCTATATATTAAGAAGTATAAGCTACTAAGTAATTAAGGCTCTAGAGAGATCTATTACGCTTTATTAGAGTTACGCAATAAGCGTCTTTATGTCTATTTTAACTTAGAAGTTTACTCTATAAATATAAGACTAAAACTTCTTTAGAGAAAGTAGAAGAGCCTTATATTTATGCTTACTTAAATTCTAATTTCTCTTAGTAGTAGACTAAACTCTACTCTTAAAGCGTATAAAGTAATAATAGCTATTTAGGTTAAGCTACATAATAACTATACCTTAACTCTTCTTACTACTATTAACTATAAGAATAATCTTTTAGATAGGCTTAGTGTAATTAATAGAAACTAGCGCTAGAGTAGTTGTTAGAGCTGTCTTAAGATATTCTATTACCTACTTCTACTCTAGGCTCTATTTAAATAGTGCATTCTTATAGAAAAGCTTAAATAAAAAGGCTACAATAATAGTAAAACCTAGTACCTATACTCTATAGTAAACGTAGATTCTAAGAAATATTTAGACTTTCTTAGCGTTATAACAATCTAGCTAACGCGTAATCTTATTAACCTTTTTCTTATTAGAGTAGTAGCTATATTTATTAATTTAATAGCTAACAACAATTATAAAGAGGTAGTAGAAGTTAGACTTATAGCCTAATATTATTACGTCTACACGCTTAATATCTATAAGCACTTTATTAATATTTAAAAGGTATTTAGTAACAAACTACCTTATACCTAGTTCTACTTTATAGTTGCTATAGCGCTTCTTTAGCTT
The DNA here is from genome assembly GCF_023758075.1 of Alternaria novae-zelandiae. Taxonomy (NCBI): domain Eukaryota; kingdom Fungi; phylum Ascomycota; class Dothideomycetes; order Pleosporales; family Pleosporaceae; genus Alternaria; species Alternaria novae-zelandiae. Next base: position 1,049,561 of record NW_026056962.1, on the reverse strand, counting down.
CTTAATGCATACATTATTAAAGTATAGTATATACCTATTAGAGATATAGTCTTTGTAAATCTTTATTATAATACGTACAAACTCTACTAGAGAGTTTATTATACCTATTAAAAGTATACACTATTATATAAGTTCTAATAGCGTTAAAAAGGCTATTATGTTCTTTAAGTTCTTGTATAGTTCTACTTAGTTATACTCTAAGAAGAAGTCTAATAAGCTTATAATAACGTATTCTATAAATTCTTCTAAAAACTTATTAGAATTAGGTAGTAGGTTAGCGTCGCGAATTATAACTCTATTAAGTTTTTAAGCGTTATTAATTAGGTAATACCTTTTATCTTTCTTAGTAACTAAGAACTATAAGTTATAATACTAGCTCTTACATAACTCTAAAGTACTTCTATTAATATAGTTCTAAATTATATTAATTATAACCTACTAAAGCTTTCTTAGAATAGAGAACTAGTTAGCTCTCTAGGCTTAATATAGTACTATATTAATAATAACTAGAGAGATAACATCTTTACTAACTCTTCTAGATTCTCTAAAGTTCTAGGCTAGTGCTACTTCTTATTAGTAGAGAACCTCTAAGAGTATATCTTTCTCTACTAGTAATAACTCTAATAAGATTTTTATCTCTAAAATACGTTTAGGTATTATTTAAGTACCTTAGAGAAATGCAGCGTATTATAGCTTAAAATACTTAGTAAATAGAGCTAATTAGCTATTAGTATTAGGTATTTACTTTACTACTACCTTCTTCTTCTAGTCTAACTGCCTCTCTATAGGTCGCGTTAGTTAGCTAGAGTTATTAATAGGTTTAATCTTAACGCCTTTACGCTTATAAGCTCTATTAATCTAAGCATTATTTAGCTAACTTACTATATACTTAGTAGGCAAGCGCGTAAGTTTATATAACACTATAACTATATTAACCTTTAGTGTAAGGCCTTTATCTACCTTAGCTAGGTTCTTTACCTAGAAGAACACCTTACTCTATTTTATAGTGTCTTTATTACTAATACTCTCTATAATGTTACTTAGAAGTTAGACTAATAGCTCTTTAACGTCTTCTATCTTAAAAATACATAGGCTTTTATTATCTCTTATTAGTAGGCTTTTATTAGGCCTAAGGCCTATTAACTTACTATTTAATCTTAATAAGTACACTATTAGATCTTTTCTAAAGGCTCTGCGCTTCTTCTATAGAACTTATTTACTAATAGATTATATAAGTATCTAACTACTATTTAGTCTACTATCTCTAACCTTCTCTATTATTATACCTACTACCTCTACATACGCGCATACTACGCTACCTACTAGCTCTTTAGTTGCGTACTAGAGTATAGCGCTAGCTACTATACTTCTATACCTTTTTCTAACGTAGGTCTAGTATAAAGACTAGAAGCTATAAGCTTATTACTTCTAGTATATATAAATCTTGTATTAGCTTAGCTATCTGCGCTAAAGATACAATAGTATATTAATCTATTAGTTATATACTTAATACGCGCCTAAGCGTCTATTAGAAAAGAGTTACCTAGAATAATTAGATTAGTGTAGAATTCTATAATAAAGAAGTTTATTTAGACTTTAATCTACTCTATAATAATAGAGATACTCTAAATAATATCTATAAAGCTTACTATACTTCTATTTATAGTAACTATCTAAGCAGCCTTTATACTACCTAGTAGTAATATAATTAGTAATATAGCTCTCTTAGCTACTTCTCTCTTAATAGTATTTAGCTTAGCGCCTAAGTTTAAGAGGTAGAGAAAAGAGTTCCCGCTAATATTAATAGAGACCTTTAGGTAGTCTTAACGTAAGTACTTAATACCTATTAGTTAGTTATACGCTTAATTATCTCTTAGGTAGTTATAATCTACGTTTTTAGAGTTATACTCTTAGCCTTAATCTGCGATAATATGCTACTATATATAGCTAATCTTCTAGTTAGTCTAGTGTTCTACCTTTAGGCTGTAGTAGTTAACTACTCTACTAGCTTCTACTTCTACTAGTACGTAGTTAGAGAGAGTGCTAAGAGTAATTGCATTAACTGTAGCGCCTAAAAGCTTATTAAACTTCTATTCTTCTTTCTCTTCTTAAAGCTTCTTTTATCTAGCCTATTACCTTAACGTCTTAATAATATTAACTTTAAACTTATCTAGCTTCTTATTTATATAGTTAGAGTTAAACAGCGTCTTATAGACTTTAGATATATTACTAAGAAGAGTACTAATCTAAAGAGAAATTAAAGTGCCTAGAATACTATAGATTATAGCCTATATATTAGGCTTAAGCTTATTAACAATCTTACACTTTCTTAGTTACTTATTAGTTATCTTAGAATTTAGTTCTAATTATTCTTATAGTATTCTAGATACTCTATTGTCTAGTTGTATAAGATTATCTTCTTTACTAAATTAGATAACCTTCTTCTTATTTAGCGCCTAATAGCTTAAAGAGTATTCTATTCTATTCTTATAACCTTAGAGATAAGAAATATAATTGTTACTAGGTCTTTATAGTATTATCTTCTTCTAAACCTTAGAAGAATTGTAAGATACTACCTTCTTAGGTTCTAAGAATACTCTAGAAATAGTTGTAGCTATAATAGTATTATTACATTAATTTAGATTCGCTAGACGCAGGTAGTAGTCTAATTTATCTTTAGTAAAGATGCTTAAAAGCTTTTAGAATTATTCTATATTATCTACTTAGAGGCTTCTAGTAAAGTCTAGTATAAGCTAAACTAAAATAGCGTTATTCTCTACACTAATTAGAGCCTTTAGGTTACTAAACTAGGCGTTAACTATAAGAGAGTTAACGTTCTTCTTTAGAAATTGTTACTTAATCTTAGCTAAAATGCTCTTAGCCTATAGTCTCTAGCCTAGGTTATTAATATAACTCTAGAGGTTCTCTAGCGTACTCTACTAAAGCATATTCTATTTATCTATATAAAGCTAGCTCTTATCTATATACGCTTAAAGAGTTAGGTAGTTCTACTTATAATAATTACTCTTATTATATACCTAATAATTTATAGTTACTCTAAGAGCCTATCTATTTATAGTGCCTTAATTATATCTAGTTTCTAGATTCTAAAAGCCTTAGAAATTATTGCAAAAAGTCTAACTAGTATTCTATTAGTAACTACTATATTGCTGCTACTACTAAGGTTAATACTAGTTATTTAGCTAAAATTACCTCTAGCCTTAGAGTAGGTACGCTCTTAGGTAGTTCGCGCGTTTATTAGCTTAATAGTCTACTTTACTACGTATGTTAGAGTTATTTATAAGTTTAGTTTTACAGTAGGTCTACTAGATCTTCTATAGTTCTATCTCTAGGCTAGTATAATTAATCTTTAGATTAAGCATCTTATTAACTAAGTTATCTACCTTTATATTAGTAGGTACTTTTTCTAGAGAAGACTAGAAGGTATAGAGCCTAAGCAGCCTATCTTAGAGTAGAATATTAAGCTTAGGTAGCTAGAAAGCCTACGTATAGTTATCTTAGAGAGTTAGTGCTAGTTACTAAGGTTACTAACAGGCTATTAGCTGCGCTAGGTTAAATTTAACTTCTAGAACAATTTCTTTAACTACTTTAGAGAGGTTAAGTATATAAGCTTCTTTCTCTACCTCTAGATAAGTAGTAAGGTAGTTACTAATCTTAGTATAGTTAAATGCCTTTAAGTTGTTAGTCTTTAAACTAAACTTATTAAGTATCTTTATAGCATGCCTAAAGAGTAGTCTCTTAACTAAGTAGAAACCTTAGCAATCTTTATTAATAGTTAATACTTTAATACAGCGCTTACTATAAATCTAAAACTTCTATAAGTACTTCTTAATATTTAGATTAGACCTTACTTAGCACTAGAGAAGCTAGTACTTAAAGTACTTAGTCTAAGCTTTCTATTAGTCTTTGTTATTAGTACAAAAGAGCTTTCTAAGAGCTTCTCTAAACTTCTTCTAGAATTTAGTAACTAGAGTGTTAGAATATTTATTTAAGACTTAGATAATTACCTTTTACTTAAGTTTATAGTGCGCTAAAAGGTAATTAATCTTTATCTTGTCTATAAACTTATAGTACTTTAATATATTCTTAAAACACTTAAGAAACGTAGTAACGTTAGTTCTATTAAACACTAGAACTATCTCTAATAGGTATAGAGAAAGCTAGGTAGAATAGACTAGAGAGTAATTACCTAGCTACTAAAGAGACTAAGCTATTATCTAAAGAAGCTTTGCTATATTATTATTCTAGAGTTATACTAGAGGTTGTGCCTAAGACTACTAGCTAGTAGTGCCTAAAAACTCTAGAATATCTAGCATCTTAATATTCTTCTAGAATAACGTAGGTGTTACTTTAGATTTTATAGGCTTAGTTTAGAGAGGTAAAGATAGTTGTTTAGCAAACTAGGCTTTTAAAAGAGCTTTAGCAACTAACTTAGATTATTTATTAACTTTAGCTTTATTAGATTAACTCTTACTTATTTATATAAGGTAGTATATAAGTATTGTAAATAGTATAATAGCTAGTGTAAATATTAAACGTATAAGTGCTATTAATTAGGTTTAACTATTTACTTACTAATAAAGTTAGGTATTCTTTACTAGAAGAGCTATTACTGCCTTTTTTATATACTATAATAGCTTTCTACTACTATCTTATTATTTAGCCTCTTTCTTTTTAGCTGTGCTAGAATTAAGATCTACTATATTAGCTCTTCTAACTTTTTTTAAGTCTTGTTATTTATTCTTAGTAGAATAATATAGCTATATACTTTCTATTGTATTATTTTCTATCTATACAGCTGTCTAAGAGGCTATTAGCCTAGTCTAAACCTCTTATCTAGCTCTTTATATTACTTAGCGTAGCGCTACTATAGCTATATTATCTATTAGCCTAAGTAGTAGTTATTATTATCTAATTATTTATATTATTAGAGGTCTCTTAGTACACCTACTTCTTAAGTGTCTATACTATTAAGTTTCTACAGCTTATAGTTTGCTTCTACGCATTTCTTAGGTATACTATTCTACGTATTATCTTATTCTCTATTTTATATACTTACCTATTACTTATTCTATTATATTGCGTAATAATTATATCTTTTCTAAAGCCTAGTTAAACTATTATTCTAATAAGCCTTTAGTAAGTAAAATGCGTACTTAAAGGTAGCGCGTAGCCTTTTTAAGGTAGAAAGCTAAATAGGTTAAGTTTTAGTTAGTCGCTATATATAGTAGAGAGATTAGAAGTATCTCTATTAGAATAGGTACTTAATATAGTTAATTGTATTATATATATATATAGTTATTATTCTTGTCTAAACGCTGTTTAGACCTAGCTTTCTCTAGCGCACTAACTCTTAAGTCTAATAGCTATTTAGCCTATTATTATATTACTAGTTTTACTACTATAGTAGCACGCTACTATTATAGCGTTAACTTCTCTGCTAACTTATATAGTTCTTAAAATGCGTTTCTATCTCTCTATTATAAGTATATAGCCTTCTACTTCTATTACTACTACTATAGCTTTGCTATTAACGTTTTAGACTTTATAGTTATATTTAGTATTTTTAAAGGTAGCTACCTAAACGTTAGACATAGCTATATATATACGCAGGATTTTAATAGTCTTAATAGCCTATAGCTTTAGAGTATTAACGTCTAGTTGTTTAAGTATATTTAGTGTAGAATTTATAGGCTCTATTATAGTAGAAGCTATAAGAAAGACAGCGTAGTAGTTAAACGTAAAGAACATTTTGTAGCTTTTAAGTTAGCAAGAGTAGTAGTAATAATAAACTAATAGTACTTACTTAGTATTCTAGGCAATATAGTGTAAGAGAGAAAGAAGAGAAAAATTAGAGCTAGATTTTATGCGCTTAAGGCCTCTACTATTTGCTACTATAACTATACTTTATAACCTTAGTTATTCTTTAGGCCTAGAAAAGCTTATAGAGTTTTGTAGTACTTGTTAGAGACGTGTTTTTAATAATTTAATAAGATTTTTATTTATAGCTTGTCTCTAGGCTTAGCGCCTAAGACTCTTGTCTTTAGCTAATTGTTGCCGCAGGTAGGCAGAGGGCCTGTTTTCTTGTGAATTTACTCGTTTAGAAGTACTCTACATGCTTTATCACCCTAGTGTACCTACTCAATCATACCCGTTGTATATCCTTATTTTAGCGTGCATATGTGCTTTCCAGGGGTCGTCTGGTTGACTTGACCTCTGATGGATGAATCGATACTATTTTTACCACACCACAATCATATCTTCGCTTGCTTCTTTGCTCTTGTGACTTCTCTTCCCATTTACTGCTCCTTCTAACGGTCTACAGGGCGCCCGCGAGTACACCCCACAACGCCACACCGATATTTCCAATAGCGAAGTACTGAAGCGTGGTGTTCTTGAATGGGTCTATGGTGACGATGGCCGTTACGGTCGTGATGAGGGCAATGAAAATGGGGTAGACCGTGAGTCGGAAGACGGAGTAGACGAAGGGTGGCAGCATGGTCGCTTGACGTGAGATATCAGCTGTCGATACGCACGAAAAAGAGGACAGGAAGTGTGCGACGGAGACGTGAATATGAGATAGAACACGAAAGTGGTGGCAGAGTACAGAGAAGCGAGGTCTTCCGTCCCATGGTACTCGCAACCCAAAAAGTGTCGCGCATCCATCCAGGGACAATACGACAGGTAATCCAAAGCATTCGAGTACCAACCTCAGACCACCGCATCCAACACCCTTCCATCATACCACCTCCTACCGACTCCTCCACCTAACACCCCCAACCCACTTAACCCACCCCTCAACACTCTCCCTCTTCTCGACATCCTCCTCCACCCCACCCTCCTGTATCAACTCGACGGTATAAAAGCTCTTAGCCAACTCCTCGTTCCCCGCAAGTCGATGCACAAAGCTATGACAAGCCCGACACAACCACGCCACGCTATTCAGCCTATCCTCTGTATGCCACCCCCGCTTCCGCACGCGCGCATGTGCCGCTTTGGGGATGAGATGGTGGTATGTCAAGGGCACCCAGTCTCTGCTGCAGAGCTCGCAGGCGGTGGCGCGCGTGCTGCTCCAGATTGGGGGCGGGGCGGTGACGGCGGTGATGTACGTTGTGAGGAGCGGTGTGAGGAGGTTGTGCTGGTCGATGGTGTCGGAGGTGGGTGGGAGGAGGCCGTAGCTTTCTAGGCTGTCGATTGCGGTGGGTGGGATGGTGTGCAGGAGGGCGGTGGATGTTGAGGATGAGAGGGGCGTCGTGTAGAGGTCTTGGAGGGTCGGTGAGTCTTTGAAGATGGAGTGCGTGAGCGTGTGCAGTTCGGCGGGGAGGAAGGGGAAGATTAGGGTGCTTAGGTACTGGTTCTTTCGTTAGCGATATTCTAGGGTAGATGTGCTTATGTTCGTAGAGATGGTATACTTCTATGAATTCTCCTAGGTCTTCCGCATCCGTTTCTTGGGCTTCCACCGCCGTTGGTACGGGCTCCTGCTTCACGACTTCATCTTTCCCACTCTTCGACCCCTTCTTCGCATGTCTCTTCTTCTTCGGTTTCGGCTTCTCGATCGGTGCAGCCAGAGCTTTGAGGACGGGCTCACTCAAGCAGTCGCGGAAGGTTTCGAAGTTGGATTGCTCCTCAGCAGGTATCGGTTCAGCCATGGTCGACAGAATCGTGACGCGATGCGCAACGATACGAGAGGACCTGTACGTGTATGCGCATGATGAGAAGCATCAGTGGCTCCATTGCGATGTTCATATAGTGGAGGGAGTGATGACGAAGTCGTGAACCTTCGCGTTCGCGAGGCGAGACACTAACTCGCGGGGAAGCACAAGGGCGGCTTGAGGGCTCACGGCTTAGCATACGAACTCGTATGTGCTTTCGAAACTTCGAGAGGCCGTGCAGCATAAGGGCTACCTGAGTGGGATATATTGTGTATCAGTCACATGGCGTGCATGTTCTCAGTCTTGGTACATTTGTTCACGGCAAGCAAAACGATGTTCATGGTTCGTGAACTTGGATCACATTTGTTTCTTCTTTGGAACATCCAGCAGGCTACATGGTATACACCATGCCGCCGTCCTGTACTTGATTCTATCATCGCATCATGAGCATCGACCAGTAGCTCGAAGTGGCTACGCCGTGCGCGAACCGCGCAAACCGCAAGCGTGGAACGGAGTGCGTTCGCACACGTATACTGGCATCCGGGCGTCGCAGAGGTAACTGGTAACGTCGCGAAAGCTCCAAGCCTAACAATAACTGTCAGACTTAGGCCTTCTTCTTGCCGCCCTTAGCAAGACGGTCCGCCTTGCCCTTGGCCTGCTCCCGCCGCCTGTTCTCACGGTCCATGAGCTCCTTCTTCTCCTTCTCCAGCTCAGCACGCTCCTCGGCCTCAGCCTTCTTCCGCGCCGCCTCGGCATCCCTACGCTCGCGGACCAGCTTTAAGCGCTCCAGATCGGCACGAGCCTGCTCGGTCTTGCCTTCAGCGTGTAGTTTATCGTATCGGTCCTTGCTGGCTTGTGCCTGGAGAGCCTCACGCTCGCGGCGAGAGAGTTGAGACAGGTCTTGCTGCTTGCCTTTGCCCTTAGCAGCGGCAGCAGCGGGCTCAGCGTCTGGGTCGACAGGTGCCTTTGCGGCTTGTGTACGGGCTTTCGCAGTGTGGTTTGGGTTCGCGGGCATATCGTCGTCTTCCTCTTCGGAGGAGTCGGTGGGCATGTCGCCTGCCTCAGGGGTCTTCTGTGACTTCTTCGCGATCGCGGCCGCCTTGCGCTTCTTTGCGAGTTCGCGACGCTGCTCGCGCGTCAGTTCTTCTTGTGCGGGCTTGCCGTCCTCGTCGCCAGACTCTTCCTCGGAGGATTCTTCCTCTTCAGAGGACTCTTCGTCAACCTTGTCGGGTTGTTCCTGCGGTTATTTGTTAGAAAGTCTCTGCGACTTTGGTAAATCAGGTACTTACACCCCACATGCCAACGACCTCGCCATCTGCGTTCAGCGGTTGTAGGTCGCGTGAGAACTTCTTGCCGCCTCCGCGCTTGACCTTGTTGAACTTGCCGCCGCGGCCACGTCCTGCTGAAGACATGTTGTGTGTCTGAGTTGTTTGTAGAGAAGTGGAAAGTGTTCGGTGACTGCTTGCAGGTCGAGTCCGTATGCTGATCGAGGGACTTTGTCGGTATCGAAGGGTTTGGGGTTGCGGTTGAGTGTGTAGTTCTTCTCGCAGTAGTCCGAACCGTGGGAAGCTTTAGTGGAGAGTGGGTAAGGTGCGTTTGTGTAAGGATCTCCGTTCACAAGGGCGGGTGTGAGAGTGCAGGTCTATCAAACTACAGGTTGTTAGCTTCCCACCCCACGTTGTTCGCCGCCTACAAAGTCTTTATTCACCTGATACGCCCAGAACTTCAATTTGATCCTCAATATTGCAAAGAGTCACTCCCACAGGCCGACAACAAAACCCCGCGCCGCCGCCCAAAATCCCCTGCCCCACCATACTCGTCACACCCAACGCGCCAGCCTTGATTCGCTCACCTGACCCCTGCTTCGCTGCTAACCCCAACCATGCAAGCGCCCCTTAGTCATCCGAAATCTTCGCAGCCATCAAAATCAACGCGTCGCGCGATCCTCTTCTGTTCATTAAAACTGAACACCCCATTATTCACTCTGTGTCTTCCACTCAATGAAGATTTGGAGGGGAAAATGGAGGTTAGAATGATTATGCGTTCGCTTACCCCCTTCTCTTCTGCGCTTTGCGCTGGTGGAGCGAAGGTAAATATATTGGACGGTACATACCTCTCTGCCTGCATGTGATGTTGCGCTCGGGACTCGATCGAGTATGTAAATACCCTGACATCGTCGTTTCGCATTCGCTGAAGCTGTGATAGGAGGCTTATAATGGTCCTATCGTCGTCGTGAGCGTAAGGTCCTCTGGTATCGCGCTTCGTGATGCGCGGCGCGTCCAGCAAGCCAGAAGTGCCTCTGTCGTCTCCTGCCTGCCTTCAAAGTGCTTCTTCACTTTCGCACACGATTTCGCAATAAGAACAGGCAGCAATCTGTCTGTGTCGATCTACCCAGTGTCATTCAGGTATCTGCAATCGTTTCGAAGCCCGGATATACATACTACAGGCTTCCTTGTACTCCTACTCAGGCTCTCATCGTTCTATTATTCCATACAATACGCGAGTCCTCTCCATCAGCCCGGCGAGTACGACCTCCATTCTTCAGCGCAAAATTGCAAGCTCTGCGATCTTCGACTTCGTGGCCGCGTTTCCTCGTGAAATTAACAGCTTGTACCCGATCGCAACGAGAGGAAACGAAAATCTCCATGCGCATCGACTCTCCGGGGCTCGTGGCCACTTGATCGATACAACAGCTATTTAGGCTGATTGGAAGCTCGCCTCAGGGTCAGGCGCCGTTTTTGGATTGTCAAGGCCGTGGCTATACTTCTGCTAAGCACCCGGCAGTCTGAGCCTGCGGTAGTTTAGCCTTCGGATCGTGAAGAGCAAGGTAAAATCTAGGCTGAGCCTATGGACGGTCTCCTCTTAGACACTCAACTCAGTTCCGGCGATGGGCACTGTATCAAACTGATCTGGCCGATAGTTCGTGGGCATGTTAACAAATGCGAGAAGCTGAGCGCGTATGCGCAACATCACAACGTCGCAAAGCAGCAGGAGTTATTTCATACCATATTGATTCTGCGAGGCCGCTGACGGGCGAGGCATATTACCTGAGATCATGAGACGTCCTCGCTAGGACCATGAAATATGGATATCGCAAGGAAAGATTGAAGAGAATACCGAATCACCGACTTTTGATGCGCCGTGAACAGATTCACGCCATCGTCGCAACCGAGTCCTCCATCGTGTTTCGAACCAGTGAAGCCATCTCATCCAGCACTACCGACCGGCTTGACCTCTCTTCGTTCCTTAGATGTACCACATAACATCCTTGAGGCCGCGTGCGTTCTGCATCGGCATCAACGGAGCGATCTCGACGTTCTGCTTGGATGAACCAGTGGAAGACTGCTGGTCGGCCTTGGACTCCTTCTTGCCAGACGAGACCGGGTTGTCGTTGAGATGAGCACGGGAACGGTCGGCGGCCAAGTGGGCGTAGTAGACCGCAGGGTGCAGGGACACCGGAGTAGTAGAGCGGACATAGTGGTATGAGTGCTCGAAGATAAACTGCTGGAGCTCGGCCGACAGCCACTCACCCTCGTTGAGGATGCACTGGTAGTGGATGGGGCGAGCTGTACCCTTGATGGCAACGTGGGCGCAGAGATAGAAGTCGAACTCGAACGGATGGGTGCAGCCAGTCTCTACCAAAGTACCGGGAAGAGGGTTGCCGTTGCGGTCGCCTTTGCCAGCCTCAGGGAAGAAGCGGATATGGTGGCGCTTACCAGCAATGACGACGGTGAATTTGGGGATCTCCTTGCAGCCCAGCTTCTTGAAGCATTCTTTCATGTCATGGACTTCTTCCTCAAGGACAGCGGCGTACTGTCCCTCGCTCACGCCATCTCTAATATAGAGTACACGCTGAGGAGGCTTGCCCTGGCCGATCTTCTGCATCCAGTTCTTGGCCATGAACCCGAAGTGGTCGTTGATGTTGGAGGTTGTGACCATTTCCACGCGGTTACCATTGGTCTGAACCTCAGCCCAGTACTTGGCAAAGTGGACGTCGGCGGATACCGTAATGGCAGCGAAGGATGCAGCCTCACCTGAAGCGGCTCCGGGAGCAGGGTGAGAGACGTCGGCGCCAACGACCATGGTGGGAATAGATGCTGACTTCGGGGCAACCTTGGGAATGAGCTGAGACTTCGCAACCGAAGTAGCTCCGCCAAGCTTAGCGTTGACCTTCATGCAGACGTTGGAGATATACTGGGGCGAAGCAGACATGACATGCTTGGCCTGGAGAACCTGCGAAGCCACACCGAATCGAATATCGCAAGACTTCTTGATGCGACGGTAGACGTCGACATTGCGGTCGTTGACGACGAAGAAGAGCAGATTAGGTGGCATGGCGTACTTGTTGCCAGTCTGGTTCCAGACCTTCTGGATCATCTCACCACCATCAGCAAGGTTACCGGGACCCATCCATGGCTTCTTGCCATGCTGAGGGTGCGCGGCTACAAGTCCACCGTGGGCTTCGTAGATCTGGACGAACTTCTGGAAGAAGGCTTCAATGGCTTGAGGGGGAGGGCTGCCACGACCTTGGACACAGCAGACACCCCACGCCTTGATAGGACGCTCCTTGTTGTTCATGGCGAACTTGCGACCGTCCAGCCTCCAGCGACCGGCGATCATGTCAGCAGGCTTGATGGTGGCTTCCTTGGAACCGGCGCCGAAGTGGACGGTGGGCGAAGGGAGAATACGAGCTGTCACCTTGGCAGGCGCGGAGCTAACCTTCAGGCCGTAGTGGCGGAGGTAGGGGTCATTCTGCCAGTTGAGCAACTTTACTCCCTGCTGAACAGCGGCCCAACGCTCCTTGGGAAGGGTGACGGCGAACTTGATCATTTGGGACGTCTGGGTATCGCTGAGCTTGGTGGTGTAGCGCTGGTTGCCGTCGATCTTCAGGACGTCGACAGGCATATAGACAGGCTCCTTGCGGATCTTCTTGGTCATCTTGACTACCGGCAGACCAGCCATGACAGTGACGCCATACTTCTTCTTAAAGTACTGAGCAACCGAGATCTTCTTGGAGCGGTCATCGGGATCCGGGAAAGTCGCCTGGGAAGCGTCCAAGTTGACGAATTCATCGATCGTCCTGAGATCAAAAGTTAGTACACCACGCGTATGTAGTCGGCAAACCGAAAAGAACAACTCACCATTGCGTAGGCTCCTTAGTATGTGTCGTAGATACACCTACTTTCTTGAACTTGCGGAGGTCCCTCTTGAGCATGGAGCCCTTCCAGTCACGAGTGGCGTTCTTGTACATGGTGGCGAACTGAGGCGGGTTACAGTTGAAGACTTGGCCAATAGCGCGGGTGAGCTCTTGAGCACGCCAGAAGGTGCCGTTGGCGACATCGACGTTGACCGACAGTGACTTCTTGAACTTGTCGTCCAAAACGGGGCGAAGGGACGCGAAGACACCCTTGAAGGCTTCAACACCACCGCCAAGGTCGAAGCGGGTTTCTCCGCGCTGGAAGAAAGACTTCTTGATTTGAGTGTACTGCTGAGAAGGCCACTCGCGCATGACATGGTCAAGGAAGTTGATCGTGTCGATACACTCGTTAGACCAAGAAGCTTGGCCATCGAGGAAAGCGTTCAAGTTGATGAAGTCGACCTTACGAGTCCAGCGGACGTGGATGGTGTGCTTGTTGCCACGCGCTCCCGGCTTGGTAGGGCGGCCCTCCTCCTCATCGAGGTCGACAGTGATGCGGGTATCGTCACGGGGCAGACGCTTACCGGACCAAGCCAGCTTGTTGGTGTCCCAGACCCAGAGGTTGGCGGGCTCACCAAGCTCGGCCTTGATAGTAGGGGAGTTCCAGATCTTCTTCAGTAGGACACGCTTGGTGTAGTCGAGGGCGTCGCCGCTGTAGTTGAGCTTGTAGAAGTTAGTATTAAGTCAATTTGGGGGACAGGATAACTTACATCATACTGATGGACGACGGTGTCGGGGGCCTTGACGACGTTGAAGGTGTTGAGCACGATGTTGGCGGCCTTGCCGAACTGGTTGAAGTTCTTGGGACGTTGAGGAAGAGAGCCCGGGATGGTGAGCTGATGGTCGTTAGCAAAGAGAATATTGTTGTGCCTCGGAGTGTAGAGGCTGGTGTCCTGGTAGAAGCGATGGGGAGCGGCGTCCTGGTCAACCATGATGAAGATGGGAAATGAGGGAAATTGGGAGTATGAAGATAATGTGAATGGATTGTGGGAGTGGAAGATAACAGAATCCAAATGGTGTTTTGAATAAGAATGAGGGTAAAGATGAGAGAAGGGAAGCCACACGGAGATGTAGCTCTTATGCTCACAGCCTAGAGAGCGTAGCCATACCAATCTCGGTAGGATGCGAGCCCGAAGCTGTTTGCATTTGGGCAGTGCGGGGAGGTGTGTTTGCACGAAGGATACACGCAAGATGTTCATGCGGCCTGAGACAGAGGAGTGTTTGTACTTACACCACGAGCCTGGTACCAACCGGCAATACCAAGGAAATCGGAGATGTTCTTGAGGTCTCGGGGGTCGGTGTAGTCAACGCAAGCCCGGACGTTAGGATCGCGGTTGCCGTCGACACGGGGAATGGACTTCGGAGCGGAGCGCTGAGTAGGGTCGCGAGACTCAGAGGAGGAGCCATTGGACGAGCCGTTGGACTGCTTCTCGGCCTGCGCGCGCTTCTTGGCTGGACCTGCCATTGCGTACTCTAGAAGTCATATTAGCGGTGATCGAGAGCGAGGACGCGTTTGCCGGCGGTGTCAACGACGGCATAGAGCTTGCGCGATTAGATGCGACAGCGGAGGACACGTACCTTGATCTCAGATCTGAGTCGCGTGCGGGACTGGCGTTGAGGACGTGAGCGTTTGAACCGGATCGCTGATCGGGTCTGAGGCAAGTCAGCAAAGTTCAAAAGTAGAAGCTGCGAACTGATGTGCTCGCGACAGGGAAATGGAACAAAAAGCGATGTGCGCTAAAGCATGGGAGAGGGGCGGCATACGAAAGGAGTGTTGTTGGATATGATGTGTTGGGGTGGGAAACAAAAGGTGAGGCTGTTGAAGTTATGAGCTCCAAAGCTAGGCCAAGTCGGGGTCATGTGGTAGCGTCAAAACAAAGAGGGCAAGAACGATGAGATTGCTGTGGTGACCGTGCCGATAAGAGCGGTGACTGCGCGGCAGGTACCAGGACCTCGACGTGACACAGAGTACGCAGCGGCAGCAGTGCGATGATGATCACCATCATCGTCGTCATGGTGACTGAAAGAGGAATGCTTAATTATGAACTTACTGGAAGGTGCTGAGCGCGGAAGACTGCCTGCAGTGGTGTTGACTGAACTGCCTGCAGTGATGATTGTGAGACCGGCTCTTGTTGCGGTTGAGGAAGGTAGGCTTGATGTTGGTGAAGTAGCTGCGGCTTGTAGAGAATAGAAGGCTTGTCCCTTGTGAGGATTGTCAAGTTAGGAAGGGAGGGGAGAGTAGTTGTCGTTGTAGTGTGAGGAAGGAAAGAGGGTTTGAGGCCGTGGGTGAGCAAGCTTATATGGACAACTAGACTACGCTAGCTGCTGGCATGTGAGACCCTGGAGGCGTACCGGAGGTGTATACAGGTAAAAGATGAGGTTTAAGTGGGGCCGCGGTTTGTAGATGGGGTGATAATGGTGGTGTTGTGACTGCTGACGTAGCGCAGGGTACGTGATAACCGCCTTTCGAGACCTGGTGAGAGACTGGTCAAGAGTTGCGGGACACGAGACGGTGGCACAATCTGAGCAGATTATGGGAATGACAGGAGAACCAAGGCCGGGAATGTCTAGGGAACCACGAAACGTAATATGGTGATATGGCACAGCCATGGAAGACGTGAGGATATATATCAAGCGACAGTACAACGAGTATGACACGAGCACATGCCGGATCGATCCCAGCAGTGTAACGAATTGGAGACGAAGATGACCTTTGCTTCGAAAGTGAGCCCCTTGAAATTGACAATGATAATGAGGCCCTGACGAGTACATTCATATACTGAGCCCTTCAGAGAAGCGTAAAGCATTTCCCAAGTGACCAAAGGACACTGATGGATACCAACCCGTCCATAGGCCGGACCAACCTGAACAGTTTACAACCCTCGCCGACTGATGCAAGCATGTAATTGGTCACATTGACGTGCCGGGTGCATTTTCTCGAGCACGTTATTCGGCGTGAGTTCCGTTCTACATATCACATGGTCGGAACTCTGACAGCGATTCTGGAGAAACGTTTCTCCCGCCCCTAATACGAAGCAAATAGGCTTTATGAGCGGTGAGATCGAGGAATCCAGTCTGCATCCCCAAAGCATTGGTTCCTCGTGGATGCTGCGTCCCTTCCGTGCTAT
Organism: Alternaria novae-zelandiae; assembly: GCF_023758075.1. Taxonomy (NCBI): domain Eukaryota; kingdom Fungi; phylum Ascomycota; class Dothideomycetes; order Pleosporales; family Pleosporaceae; genus Alternaria; species Alternaria novae-zelandiae. Next base: position 1,033,563 of record NW_026056962.1, on the reverse strand, counting down.
TATGTCCCCCTAAATCGGAGATCACGTCCGGCAGACTTCGAAGACTGCGCCGCGAAGTAGTGGCATGTGACGGCGACAAATCAAGGTGCCGTGTACTTGACTAGGGGGCAACGATCAGATAACTAAGTGTGGTGGTTTCAGTATATATATACATGCGATGTGTGTAGCATGGGAGGAAGGAAGCACGTCGGACAGGAAGGCGCGACGTTGCTAGTTCGGTCGCTAGCCCAATGACACCGAGTGGAGCAGAGCCGTGACACCGATGCATGCGCTGTGTCGTGCCGTGCATTGTACGCGAGCTGCGGAGGGAGAGAATGAGAACATAGTACTAGAAGAAATGTTGATGTGTTAAGGTGGACATAGCATGTGTATCGTATGGGCATAATTTCAACTCAGATGACATTCGTTCCTCTCCTCTTCTATCCACAAGAGGCTCATGACCTGTCAGCACTCGAATAGCATCACATCACAACCAAAGGAGCGTAGATGAACCATCTTTTCCATTAAGGACATCTAAGAAAGAGACTACATGTCCTTCCACCAAGACTTCGATGAAAATGCCACCACTCAAAGGCGCAATCAAGAACCCAACGCCTCGCTCACACATATAGGCTGGCAAAAGCCAAGCCAAACCTCCATTATTCCATTAGTGATACCCCATGCGGTCCCCCTTCCCTACGCTCTCAGTATCCGGGTGTTTTGGTGATCGAGTCCGTACAAATGAGTAGAGAAGAATAAACGCCAATCCATGCAATGTTCTTGGTCTAGACAACCATTTTTCGAGTGAAGATAATCCGACTCTTTCTTGCTCAAACGCGGTAATGCCGGCGCACAAGCTCCAGTAAGATGAACGTTGGATACCTTTCCTAAGGCCCCCAAGCGTTTGCGCCCGCCATAGCTGGGTGCATGGGCATGTGTCCACCATTGCCGTATTTCTCTTGTATGCTCTGCAGCTGCTGCGCTGTTGTCGGGGTGGTGCCCCAGCGCTGTGGCTGCGGAGGACCCTGGCCTGGTGGAACTGGAATGGCATCAACGCTTCGCAGCAGAGCCACCAACCCATCAGCCTTGAAGCGCGTCTCCTTGTATGTGCTTGCAGGAGGAATGATGCCGAGGAGGAAGTTAACGCCACGAGGCAGAGGTGGCGGGCCGGGAGCCTGGCCAACGGGTGTCGCACCGGTGGTGGCTAGGTTGCGGCGTGCAGCATCGAGACGGCGACCTGCCGCACCCTTGAGCGGTGACTCGCCCCTAACAAGCTTGCGAGGCTGTCCACCGTCGTCCGCGTCATCGAGAGGGCGCTTTGGTGAGTTCGTGACAGGCATGAGGTTTCCGAGGTGTGGGGAGTTCGCAATGCCGGGAGACGCGAGGCGCTGTTGTTCGGCTACGATTTGGGGTGGTAGCGCAGGCATCGGTTGCTGCTGCTGCTGTTGCTGCTGCTCTTCGATGGAGGGCATAACCGATGGCATGGTCGCTGGCATGACGGGCTTCATCTGTGTGCGAGGCGAGATGATGTGACGGACGGAGATCGGGTCAAAGGTCTGGGTCGCGAAGCGCTGCGAGAAGCGGTGCAGCTGGGGATCTTCAGGGAAGAGAGTTGCCATGCGCTGCTCAAGCTTTGTGATCTGGGCCAGCTCGCCGAACTGGGCTTCGTAATCATGGAAGAAGGCGAAAAGCGATTTGGCCCTGTGAACGGTCTCAGGCTTAGCCGTGAGCTTTCCGACGACTGTCTCGAAGACGGCACGAGCATCTGAAGAATTAGCTGAAAATCTTCATACAAAGACCTTGTCACTTACTGGTAGAGTCATTGAGCTTGATGAGATGTTTAATGTATTCCAACGCAAACTGCTCATCCTCAGGGAACAGCTTCATACCGCGCTCAAAAATCTTCTGTGCGGCCGGTTCCTGGTAGCAGTGATGCTCAATGAGCGCACTGGCGACGTAGGCTTCACTCAGCAGCTTGCCCTTCTTGCGAGCCTCGGTGAAGATGCCACGGAAGCCACCAATCTCGCCCCTGGGATCTCCTTTGCCTTGAACACGGCGCATAGCCCGCATGAGAGCTATCCATGTGTACGTGAGTGTCTTCTTAAGGTTCTGTGTTTGCGCATTGTACCCGGCGGACATGGCCTGGAGTTGAAGGGCGAAAGCGTCCTCCTTCTCCTTCAAGCGACGCGCAGCAACAACTTCGTCCTCGTCGTCAGCATCCTCGTTCTGTTGTGCGATTGCGCGGGCAGCTTCGTCGGCAGCCTTCTGTGCCTCGAATTGCTCTTTCGCACGGGAAATTGAGTGTTCCTCTCGCTTCTTGACTTGTGCTGTGAGATCGTAGATGGTATCGAGAAGCCTTTGGTATGGCTCTCGTACAGCCTTGCCCTTAGCAACGATACCCGCTTGACCATCTTCAAAGTCGGTGCGTTGCTCGACCTGGTTGGCCTTCTTAAAAGCGAGGAGACAGCTCTCAGGGTTCGCATCGATGCCGTCGTTGAGGAATTTGTCGCCCTCAGCCTGGATATTGTTCTCGTAGCACCACTCAGCTGCTTCGTACCACAGTTCTGGCCAGAAGCGGAGGGCCATGAGCGCATTCTTGTACAGGTGGAGTACACGCTTATTGTACAACTCCCGGTTGTCTGTAGCGCACTCGAGCGGATCGCTCTTCTCCCACTGGATCCAGTTCTTCCATAGCTTCACTTGGTTCATGTACTCCTCGTAGCCATCGAAGCCGGCGGCGGGCGGCAGCTTGGGTAGTGTGGTTCGGTTGACGCCCCTTGTGATGTTGTTGTCGAGGACGTTGATGGCGCTGCGTGCAGTCATGTAGGCAGGCGAGGTTTCTTGCAGTTGCTTGCGGCCCTGTCATCGATGTTAGCCTCGTAAATACAAGGGACTGAATGCAATGAGGCTTACCGTGACCTTGTTCAGACTTGTCTCGAACCTGTCGTAGTCTCTCCAGATCTCTAGAGTCGCGTTGTGTGGTACTGAAACAGCGCGTTGGTATACCTTGCGCAGAGTATCCATCTTCTGCATGTCCTGCCAGCTGCTGCCACCGAGAACACCAGGCCCAGATTTGAGCATCTCGATGTAGTCAAGCCAAAGCTTTCCAGCATGAACATCCAGACCGACTGAAGTAAGGACGAACTCGTAAGCTTGTGTGACGGTCTGGCGGTTCTGTCCATTTTGGTCAGTGGTAAGGTTGAAGCGGCGACGGATGAAGTCGATGTAAGCAGAGTAGATGCCGAGCCATTGGGCTGAAGGAATAGAGCGACCGAAGAGGTGTTCGACCCTTGGCAGCTCGTCAAGCTCCGTCTCAAAGGCAATGTACTCGACCCATTGCTCGCCCTAGACATGTTAGTACATCACATGAGATATCGACAGTCCTGCTTACTGATGAAGGGAAGATCTTGAAGAAGCGCTCAAAGACAGCTCGTGCGTCGTCATGCTTGTGTCGCCTACGGTGCTCCTCAATTAGACTCAACCACGCTTCGATGTCACCACGCGGATCTTCAGCAATGCGATCTTCGAGAATACCCACTCGGTCCTGAGGAAGACGAGCCTTTGGTAAAGAAGCAGACATAGGAGCTGGAGTAGCTGGAGCTACAGACGGGCGTGCCGAAGCAGCAGTCATGACGTCGGGAGCACCTGGCTTAGTAGCGTCTGCAACAGGCGTACTGCCGTTAGGAAGAGAAGCAACAGAGGGAGCAGGCTCATTGACAGCGACAGAAGCAGAGATGGAAGCGGGAGCCTGATCTTGTGCACTATGTAACTGTACATCTGGGTTTGGGAGTGTATTGTTTGGAGAGTTTGTAAAAGATGGCTGGGGAGTCTCTGAAGCTCCAGTAGCACTCAGTGTAGCATTCGCCTCTTGCGGCTGCACAGCGGGCTCCTCTTCCTCGTCCTCACTCTCGTCGACAAAACCACCCACAGTGCGCGGTCGCTTCGACGGCGGCGCTGCGGAGCCTTCTGTGGAGGTCTGAGTAGGCTGAGGCTGCACCCCATTCTCGCCCTCGGCGTCGGCGGCCGGTGGTGAGTTTGCGCCGGATTCTGGCTGCATCGATGCCGACTGGTAGGACTGCGGCGAGTATGTGGCGGCGGGGTCGTACTCGTCCTGTCCAGCAGCAGCGTCGGGCATGGTGTAACCGGCTGAAGGGTCGTATTCGTCCTTTTGCGCCTCGAGGAAGGCGAGCTCAGCGTCGTCCGCCATAGCTGTGGGTGCGTGAGAGCTGTGGTGGGCTGTCAGAACTGATCGCGAAGTAATGTTGGGCGTTGTATTACGATATGCTCAGGCGCGGGAGTGTCGTGGACAATGGATGTCTTTGTCGCGTGGTTAGTGTCTAGAAGGAGCGTCGAGAGGTGCGCGCGGAAGCGGGAGGCGCGATGCAGGTCTCCACGGTGCGTCTGGCAGGTGCAAAGGTCGCGCCGATATCTTCCAAGATGCGCGCGGGGGTGGAGATGATGCGCCGTTCGCCGTGGTTGAGGTGGGTGGGCGCGTTGTCGTGAGAGGAGCAAAGGTTGCGAGTCGGCGTTGCGGGCTTGCTCTCGGCGGAGCCTGTCAGCCTCGTTCTTGGCGCTAGCTCAGTCGGCGGCGTCATCGCTCAGGTACCGAACACATAGCCACCATTCACCGAACCACCGGACGATTGACGCGTCCCTCCAACGATGGAAGTCTGGGACTCGCGGTGACACCAATACCTGACGCGCATTCGAATCTCTCCATTTCCGGCGTCGCGCCTTCACTCAGCAGCTGCCTATAGACGGCCACCAGCTCACAAAGCACGCCCAACATGAACCCGCACATATCACTCCCAAGGCCGACGGGCGGACCTTCAAACTTTGGCTCGACCCCATCGACACGGCGGAATGAGATCAAGATGCCGCGCTTCTTCAAGCGCATGTTCAAATTCCCCCAGATGGACTTTGAAATGGCCATATGGGAGATCATGAGCCTGATAATAGCACCCAAGAAGGTGTTTCGACAGATATACTACCATGTATGTATTCCTGGTCTCTGTGTGAAGATATGTGATTAACAGCGTGTAGAAACAAACTACCAAGACATACCACCGCCCCGATCCGTCGTTCACATACCTGCTTTCCTTCTTCCTGACCCTCACATCACTTGCATGGGGCTTCGCATACGCCGATGGCTTTACACAGACCCTACATATAACCATGGTCTTCATTTTCGGGCACTTCTTGCTGCTTTCGCTATTGATAGCGACGCTGTTCTTCTTCCTGGTCGGCCGATTATTAGGCCCGGACAACACACTGCTACCAGGACGAAGGAGGGGACTGTACAACCTAGGAGAAGACTCGGGTAAAGAAGAACTCGAGTTTGGGTACTGCTGGGATGTTGCCATCCGGGCCTTTGTGCCGGTTTGGGTGTTCCTCTACGTTGTGCAGTTCCTGTGCATGCCACTCATAGGCACACACCATTGGTATGTTCTTAACTTACAGTATCAGAATATGCGCTGACATGTCTAGGTTTTCGCTACTCCTTTCGAACACACTTTACCTCGCCGCATTGAACTACTACTTCATCATCACCTTCTTGGGCTACAAGGAACTGCCCTTCCTCCACCACACTGAGCTCCTCCTCGTCCCAGTCGCCGTTATGGCCATACTGTGGTTTGTGTCGCTGTTCAGCTTTAATATGTCGACACACTTTGCGCCGGTATTATGGACGGGGGCCAAGCTACGGAAACACGTTGGCGAGCATTAAGAGGGCAGAATATAAAAGGTTGCATGTCTGCAACAGGAAGTGGCAGGGTGTCATAGTACAATAAGGCATAGGATAATGACGAACGCATTAGAGTACCTTGAATACGGTTTCAGTGATGATATCCAAATCACAAGCGCGGGTGGCGGCAGACCGATTCCTGCACCATGATCATATCTTGCGTGATTGGGATAATTGATAGTTACATATCCATACATCTACATATATACACGAAGAAGGGTAGTTATCAAACCCTCAGCCCAAACCACTCAACGCTGCTCTATGTACATAGTATACACTATCTTACAAGTTCCTCTTCTCAAACTTTTCTTCATAACATTGGATGCGATCACCCACCTTGAAGTCTTCCCAGCCTTCAAACGAAATACCGCACTCGGTATCCTTGCGCATTTGCTCGACGTCTTTCTTCTGGTTTTTGAGCGACTCGATCACGCCTAACAATCTTCGTTAGCATATGCTTCATTTACACAACAACGTGGGGAATGACTTACCATCATGGACAATCTTGTCGCCACGGAGTACTCTAGCCTTGGAACCCCTATCGACAACACCGTTCCTGACTTTACTTCCCGCGACCTTCATCTTCTTCCTGCCACCAAGGCCAATCTCAAAAACGGCTGCGATTTCCACCTCACCCGTGACCTTCTGGATGACTTTTGGTGCAAGCTTCTCGGATAGCAAATCCTTGACGTTTTCGACTACGCGGTAGATGATGTTACTGTCAAGAATCCTGACGCCCTTCTCTTCTGCTAGTTTGGCAACGTGTCCAGGAATTGTGGTGTTGAAGTTGATAACATGTCCCTTTGCGTCGGCGGCGTGCGAGATGTCGAATTCGGAGGGTGCGCCAACACCGTGGCGGAGGATGCGCGTAGATACCTCTGCGTTTCCGAGTGCTGAGACAGAGTCAATGACTGCTTCAACAGAGCCAGATACGTCTCCCTTGATAATGAAGGAGACGACCTCCGGACCAGCCTCTTTCTCCTCAGCGACTTCAGCTTCCTCGCCATTCTCGAGAGCCTTGGCAGCTGCTTCTTCGGCCGCACGACGCTCGGCTTCTAGGCGGCGAGACTCGTTGATGGCTTCCATGTCACGCGCCATTTGCTCTCTGTCGACCTTCTCGCTGCGGAGATCGGTCACCGAGCTCGCATGCTGTTCATCTTCTGCTTGTAGCACTTCGTCGCCAGCGATGGGTTGATCACGCCAGCCGTCGATCTCGACAGCCATACCAGGCCCGACTTCCTTGACCACAGCGCCAGCCTCGTTGCGCAGAGTACGCACGCGTGTCCAGGTAGTTCCTGCGACAAGTGTTGTTCCTTGACGAAGGGTACCACTGCGGACCAGGACGGTAGCCACGCGTCCAGATTTCTTGGTGGTACCCTCAAGAACCCATCCTTCGACGGAGGTCGCAGGATCAGCGCGGTGGTCCAACATCTCCGACAATGTTGAAATGGCTTCTTCCAAGTCGGGTATGCCCTGTCCGGTCTTTCCACTAACGCAAACAGCCTGGATGTCACCTCCGAAGTCCTCAATCTCGATACCATGGCGGCCGAGATCAAGCTTGACGGCATCTGGGTCAGCTTGCGCCTTGTCAATCTTGTTGATGGCGACAATTATAGGCACATTCGCCGCTTGTGCGTGCTTGATCGCCTCGACGGTCTGAGGCATGACAGAATCATCCGCAGCAACGACCAAGACGACAATGTCGGTAACGTTGGCTCCACGAGCGCGCATCGTCTCGAATGCAGAATGACCGGGCGTGTCGAGGAACGTGATCTTCTTCCCGTTTGCCAGTGGCACACTGAACGCACCAATGTGCTGTGTGATGCCGCCAAACTCGGTAGCTGCCACACTAGTCGAACGCATATAGTCGAGGATAGTCGTCTTGCCGTGATCAACATGACCCATGATCGTGACAACAGGTGGTCGCACAGGAAGCTCAGCGTAAGCCTCAGGCTCAAGAGGTGCTGCGGGATAGAGGTCGCCATCGTCTTCTTGTGCTTGGAAGATCGGTTCAAAGTTATACTCCTGTGCAATAAGGCCAGCATGCTCCGAGTTCAGAATGTGATCATTCTGCACATCCTCAAACCCTAGCTCTTCCAACTTTCGCACAAAGTCCTCTACTCTCAACCTAAGGGCACCCGCAAGGTTGGCCACGCTGATGTACTCTGGTAATGAGATCGGTGTAGGACCGGCCTTTGCCGACTGCGCTGCCTTCTTCGCCTCAGCCCGTAACCGCTTGCGTTCTTGCTTGCTGACGTGTGGCCGGTCTTCATCGTCCTCCTCGTCCCGTTGTATGCGTCGGCTCCTGCCCTTGTTTCCGCCCTGCCTTCGCGCGGGCTCTTCGTATCGGTTCTTGGACTCATCCGGCTCGTCAAAGGCAAAGCGACTTCGCCTTCTCTCGCTGTCCACGTCGTTGCGTCGCCTGTTATCCTCTTCTATCTGCCATCTTGCCGACTGTTCAATGTCCAAATTGCCCTTCGATTTCTGCGCCCAGGCTTCTGCAGCATCCGATATCGATTCCTTGTAACGTTGTGGTGGTGTATACATGGCCGTTTTCTGTGCTGGTTGTTCCTGCCGTTGAGGCTCGCGGAGCACCGGCTTTGATGGGCACATATTGCTCGCGTGCTCCTTCGATCCACAGTGGAAACATGTCCTCTGTGCATTTATGTCCCTTGCAAGTGGTGTGTAGGGTTTCGGGGTTGAGTTCGACGCCGCATTCCCCAACAACTTTGATATCTCATCTTGATCCAGCATCTTTCTTTGTGGTGCAGGTCTAGGAGCCTGTGGTGATCTTCGGTCGTCTAATCCGAACGGGGAGCGTTCGGGCTGTGGGTCGTTTCGTCGTCTAAGGTGACCGGAGCCAAATGCCGGGGTGTTGACCTGTGGTCTCGAGTCCATATTGACGGTATAGCGATTCTGGGGCGGAGGTCGATAGTCACTGCCACGCTCGTTGCCGGTCGTCCTCCGTACACCAGGTGCAAATCGGTCTCTGCTCTGGTTCCGCCCCGGCCCATCGAAAGGACCGCCTCTGTTCATTGCGCGTCGCTCTGGTGGGAATTGCCGTGACGCTTGGGATTGATGCTGCGGAGGTGCTTGTGCTAATGATGCTCTCATCCTCTCTGCCGGCGACATGAAGCCTCCTTGTGATTGCGGCTGAGGGGCGCTGGCGGCCAGCGCCTGCCGCATGCGCTGTGCCTGCGACATTGGCTCCTTGCGCTCGTTGGCATCTTTGTATAGGATGGCCTCGGCCGATTGCGGGGCTCTACTAGATGAGTTGAGTTGCCGTCGTTGTGTAGCGTCCGATGATGATGTAGCGAGCGTATTCGAGATGGCCAATTGACGAGTGGCGCAGAAGATGCAAACGTCGCGGGTTGAAGAAGCCTGCCATTGTTAGTCAGAATGTGTTTGTTGATAATTGGCTTTGCTTTTCCTCACCCGAAGTCCACGCGCTCTCCGCATATTGGGCGATGTGGTGCGTGTTGGGTTCGAAGATGTTGGAGTGCATCAAAAGTTTGGAAATGTCCCGCCGACGGATCCTTGCCTCGCCCGTCGGTCCTAGCGCCGCGCCACAGTCTGGGGGATTGGCCACGCTCTTCAGTTGCACGCCTCGACTTAGAATTAGTATCACGGACGCGCTGCTTTTGACATCGGAGGATAAAATGATGAGGGTGGACACAGCGTTCAGCCGAACGAGCAATACACATGTTCAACTGCAGTATTGTCGAGATGCTTGGTACAATCTCGTCGCATCATTCAATAGAGGTATGGAAGGATAACATTTTCTAATCATAATCCACCAATCTATCTACAACCAGCTTACTCCTTGGCTTCCTTCAACCTTAACTTAACACCATCCGCGGGGCATGTCGTCAAGCTGAGCCCATTCCTGACATAACCCATACCACCCTTCTCCTTCGGTTCCCAAGTATTACCAACACCCTCAATCGCTTCAAACCTCTGCATCAACCTTACGACGACATATCCAGCTTCTGTCAGGGCAAACTGCTGCCCGATGCAGATTCTTGGGCCGCCGTTGAAAGGAAGATACTCCCATCCACTCTTCCTTCCATTCCAGCGCTCGGGTCGGAATTCCTCAGCGTCGGGACCCCAGAGATCAGCTCGACGGTGCATGATGTATACGCTGTAGTCTATTTGCATGCCCTTCTTGACGTAGAGAGGTGCTGTGCCATCTGGACCGCCGCCCATGGGCAGGGTAGAATCCTTGAGGGCACGGCGACCATCAACAGGGACGACAGGGTACAGACGCAGAGTCTCGTTCAAAACCCACTGCAAATAGTTGCATGACTTCAGCGACTCAAATGTTATGTTCTTGGGGTTCGAATAGGTGCCGAAAGTTTCCAACACGACACTGCGTAGGGCGTTGTAGACTTCCGGGTGCTCTGAAAGGAGCATGAAGACGTACGACAGTAGCGATGCCGTCGTGTCGCGACCGGCTAGTAGAATCGATATCAGGTGTTCGCGAAGCTCGATGGGGTTGCGGGTAGACTCTGCAAGTCCATCAAGGAAGACGTATTTTTGCTTGCCATGTGACTTCTCCTGGGTAGTACCCTTCTCCTTTGATAATGCCAGTTGGACGTAGTGATCAATGAAGTCGTGGCAGCGTTTACAGTGGTCTTTGAACGCCTTGTCGTATACGAGCCAGTAGGCCTCTCCGAGACGGCTAGCTTGGGCAATGGTGTTCTGCGCCTGGTCGAAGGACGTGGCAAAGTCTTGTTCGTTGACAGCCATTGGGGGCTTACTAGACTTGTAGTCGGGTAGGGATGCGAGCTGAGAGTCAACGCTCTCGCCAAAGAGGAACTCTGTGGCGCTGTCGAGCGTCAGGCGGAAGAAAAGCGGCTTCAGGTCCGTGACATCTGTCCAGCCGTCTGAGTTGGTAGGCAGTACGCGCATCATGTTCTTCATATGTTCTTCCTCAAGGTCCAAGTCGCTGACTTGGTCGCGAGCGAACTGTGGCCGAAGTAATGACCTCGCATGCGCCCATTGCTCGCCATCGCTGGAAAACTGCTTCATGTCAGCGTCTGACGTTCTTGTCGCATTCCTGAGAATAGTACTTACAATGCCATGGCCGAGTAGTGGAGCAAAGTTCCCGTTTCGCCTTTCTCCTAACCCGTAGTCCTTGAATTGCGTGGCCAGTATAGCCTGGATGTTCCTTGGTTCCACTGTGAAGTATCCCTCTGCGCCCATGATCTTTTGATGGAATGTGTTGACGATCTTGCCTTCCCTCGCGCACGCATCATCAACGCGACCTTTCAAATACTGCGGTATACGGGACTGTTTGTCCGCCTTCATTATTTTGGCAACATTCTGGAGTCCAAGGGGATCGAATGGAGACTGCTGAGTCTCAGGGGCAGGCAAACAGCCCAATTGACGTGCTCTAGCAGCATGGCGACGCGAGATGATGATCGAGGAGATGATCTTGTAGAGGACAAAAGAAATGCCAGCCCAAGCGGCTAAGAGGATGGAGTTGTGCATGTTGGTAACAGAACTATGTGAGGTGAACACGCAGCCGTGGCAGCTTTCGTCTGTTGGGGAGAAGTTCTCGAGAAGGATTGACCCTTTTAAGTATCTAGGTATAGAACTCAATCGCACTACCAACGCGCCAGGGTCCCTGTGGCGCTTCCGCTGCAACAGCCATTCACATGAACTGCCGCAAGGATAAAGAGGAGCCAGACCCACGAGGCGTACACATGTTCACAGGCGTTAGTTCCTCGGAACCGTATCGCGCCCTGTTCGCACACGGGAGCGGATAGTTATGACCTCCGAGTTCGTTTTTGACTACGGGTATTCTGCTTCCAGTCCACTGGGTCTGCTGTCCATGGAGATGCCACGCGTTCCCCGCATTTTGCATCGGACATCTTGGCTCTGGCGAAGTCGTACTTTTTACTCGGACGAATTCTGTCCATTTCTCGCGTGCAATACGCCTCGGTAATTATGGTTGTGCGACCGTTGCGTCGGAGGCTAAAGAGCTCAGGCGCAACTGAGGGTCGCTTAGGAGTAAAGTGCCATCTTTTACAATAGAATGGATCCACTTGCAACGTTTCTTGATTACTCGATAAGCCGTGTGTCTAGACGCCTGTCTCGTAGCGACTCGCAGCAGCAGCGCGTGTAATTGTGCAGAAGGATGAGGTTGCAGCCTGCAAACGTGCGAGTACTGCGCGCATCTGGCTGCCAAGGAGTCCGAAGCTGGTGAAACTTGCGAGATGCCACCAAGAAGACAGGCCATTCCCGACGCGCGTGGTCGCTTGTCCCCGATGAGGGGGATATTTGCTTCCGATAACACCTAGGCATCCATCGCAGGAATCTTCGATATACAGCGTTTACCCGCTTGATCTTGTTCCAGCAGTTCAGTCGTTGACTCTCCCCTTATCTGTTCGTACCCTGTAACCTCCTCCGCTTTGATGAGCGCCCAAATGGCGATGCAGGCTCTCCACTGTTCTCGGTCGCGCACACGTACCACGAAAAGATGTTCTGTTAGCGAAGTAGAAGACCACACCAGTGTCGCGGGCAGCTGAGTCATGATTTCTTACAGTCTGGTACGTTCGCGCAAAGTCCCAAACACGGCCTAGTGAGCCCGGAATGGTTCCGTGCTGCCCAGGTGGTGAGTCGCTCCAGTCGTGACTCCCTCACCCAAACCATGGAAAGAACGACCACTCTACCTGTTGAGACTGAAGCTGCGCGTCACACCAAGATCACCAGGCGCGATGTGAAAGCAGCCTGAAACCCATAAATAGCCGACTTTGGTGCCCACAGCACCACCTCGCGCACGCGCCCGGCATCATTGCGCATCGCACCACGCAAGTCAACCTTTGAAGAATCTACTTCAGCTACACGACTATGGACGCTGGTTGGGACGAATTGGAGCGCATGGCGCATGCAGCATCAGCCTCTGACGCGCAGATTGCTTCCCAATACCCGACATCGGAAACTATCGAGCGCTGGATGCGACTCTTTGGATATTCCCGAATCGAAGCTGTCCGTCTGATCAGTGATCAACGCGGTGATGGTCAGTGACACCGCCTGGTCCTGGTTATCAAATGTGGAACTGTCATGTACTGATGCATTTCTACAGTCACCCGGGAGCGAATTACCAACGATCATTGGGAACTTGTCCAGACCGAAAAAGAAGCTATAGGCTACGATCGCGAGGCTTATGAGCATAATCTTTCCCTCCTCAAAGTCTTCAAGAGCCAGAGCGCCTTCATACCAACCTCTGGTGCTGATGGGGAAATGATGCTTCTTTTCAGATTGGGAGGACTGTTGAACACTGCAGAGAAAGTGAAAGAGGTTGCCGACCTGGACCGTGTACCCGTCGAGCAAGAGGGAATGAGTGAGATGGGTACCATCAAGTTTTGTCTGGTGGACAAAGACGCACAGAAGAAACTTGAGGAATGGCTCACGCAGCAGTCCGTCCTCCAGCGATAGCTGCACCTCTGACGGGATTATGCGAGGGAGAACCAGTGCTATGCAATATTGCAATCATCTCAGCATGACGCTGGGAAAAGTTGTACCATGCGCTCATGGACAGGTCGCTGAATGCAACACAATCAAATCCATCTAAGACCGGCTGCGGCTTGAACAGCCACCCTGTTTGAAAAAGAGAATCTCAATAATTACCTCCCACACTGGACACCAAAAATTACGTCAGGGTCGCCATTATCTTAGAATTCTGGCAACTTCGTTTTCCGTGCTAATGTAGACTGCAGCGCACCTGTTCAATTACCTTCGTGTTCGAGGTGCAGCGACCCGCTAGTTCTCACATAAGAATAAAGCAGATCCAAGGAAATGCAGCGACTGATGGGCTGATGCTCTTTCCGATCTTGTGCTGCACTTGCCGGAAGGGGCGTAAAGCCATCTTACCGATGGACAGCCCAGCTCGAGCATGAAGTCCTCAAATGAACAGCGACATGCAACGTAAACATACCGACGGCAACCAATTCCCAGAATAGCGACATCATCACTAAGCACAGTCTGTGGGCAACTCGGCGAATCAGGATCAGCTCAGCCACGACCACGATACCGCTTACGGTCAACCGCAGCCACAAGCGGCACGTCATCAGCACTGCAGTTCAGCTGTGCTGATACATTACGGCGCGATCGGCGGAACTATCAATCGACTAATGTTTGGAGCTGGAGGAGCTGAGGCTGCTGATGTAACAACACGGAGATCACCACGAAGATCTCGGTACAAATTGGGAAACCCCCATGTCCAACTTGAAAGCCACCCCAACTATCTACATGACTTCCGACATGTTGTAAAAGGGACACACGAAATTCTTTGTTGCGTTCAACAAATATCCAATGACTGCGCATACATACTATGCCTCAACGCCCCTCGCAGGAGCAAGACCTACAACACTTGCTACCATCGACCATGACTTCTTCCAAGTTCTCTTATAATAGGCCAATACCTGCGATCACACTTCAATTGGCTACCGACGATCTTAGCGCACAGTACAGTCAACCGCTACCTCATGGCGATTTTGAGGAGCTCAAAGAAGCGGCAAACGAAGACAGGGTACGCCCCCAACAAAGAAGTCCTGCAAGCGAGCACCAGTGATACTAATATACACACCAGGACCTCAAGATACGTATCCGGAAGTTACGCGTTATATCGCGCTCCCTCGCCCTCTTCATCTCTATCGCAGTTCTCGTCCTCACGGCTCTTACCCTACACAAGTTTCTCAGCACGCGCAACATTCACCGCGTTGTCCGACTACCCAGTGGCGAGAATATCTTACGCACGCCCTGGGCGAAGAATACACGGGCATGGCCAACATACATGTACTTTGGCGTCTCGGCCGTCTCTGTACTACTCAACTTCGCAACGATCTTTTCGTACAAGTGTGGTATTGAACAGGCCAACGTAGCCGCTGTTGTCACGAGTACCTTTAGTTGGGTCAATATGCTGGGGAACTTCATTGTATGGTGTGTAGCCGCTACTGTGTATCGCACCGAGAAGGATAAAAATGGGAAGAGCGATGACCTTTGGGGCTGGACGTGTAGTTCTGGTGCGAGGGCAATTCAAAAAGAGTTCGTGGGTGACATTGACTTTGGTAATTATTGTAATGTGCAGGTAAGTGGATGATTTTTAGGGGTTTGAAAAGAGGGCTTGCTAACGCAGTGTGCAGAGTGCGAGTTGGTATGTTGGTATTGTGCAGGCCTGCGCTGCATTACTGACCGTGGTAATTTTCGTGCTGGTTTTCAGGAGGAGGAAGACGAAGAAGGCGGTGGAGCAGAGGCTGAAAATGCATGGCCTCGAGCCGAGTAGATGTTGACCGGGAAGACCTCCGCCGCACAGGAGGCGAACACATAATAACAACCGGTCTATCGCCAGGTACCAGCCTTGTGTACCGTTCAATACCCACCATGGGGGTCTAGGATATGATCCCGTCGCCCCAAACAACCGCACCCAGCCATCCTCGGCCCCAAACCCGTCTCCTAACTTCTGCGCATCATGGTGTATTCATACCCACCTCATCCACATCTCCCACAGTCCACGCTAGTCTCTATCACGTTGAGATAGCGTACCTGCATGCACCGACCTCGCAAACCACTCACTGAAGTCCCTGCTTACCAAAATAAGCGGGACCCTTTTCCGAGAACGGACAACAACATGCATGCGCAACGGTTACCACCCAAGGAACGAAAAGCCCCAAAGGTACTAAGACAGGTCGTAAATAACGCTTGAGACGCATGCGAGTATCGCAGATCCCACGAGGAAGTTCTGGATAAGAAAGGAGGAGGGTGGGAGCATGGGGCAACGACGCGCGAGAGGGCATGTTTTAAGAACGGAGAGGAACCCGCTGTAACTGGTATCCAGAAACAAAATACATAATACATTTGTTTACTACGACTGTTACTGAAGCGCAGTGATGCGAAACATGCTGGTATGTTCGAGAAGAACCGAAGAGACGTAGGGAAGACATTCACCAAAGACTGACGAAATAACCAGTGCACTCGGTCGTTGCCAACCTGGCTATGCGCCACCATCTTTCTCCTTACCGCTGTCGCTTCTTCCCAGGAAACGCAAGACGAGTGTGATCGAGAATGCTTGCTTCTCAGGGTTGAGACGCTTGAACGAGAGTATGCGAAGATAGAGCAAGCTCTGGTGAGTCAAGGCCAATCTCCTCTTGCGGTATCGATCATGCTGACCACGAAATAGTTTCCCGGTGGCGACTCTTATTCTTCGTATGCAGCTCAGCCGTACTTAACAACATCTGCCGTCTCCACCGCAACTCCAAGCTCGTCGAGCAAATACTACACCACCTTTGGCACATCCGGTCTGCCTTACAGCTCAGCCTACAGCTTCGTTGTCTCCTCATCATCCGCTCTAACATCTATCATCTCCACCGCAACGCCGAGCTCATCGAGCGAATACTATGCTAGCTTTAGCACATCCGGTGTGCCTCAAAGTTCAGCCTCCACCTGGGTTGTGCCCTCCTCGTCCATAGTCACCAGCTATGTGACTACGCAACCTTCAGTCTCAGCTACGCCTTCATACGCAACGACTCCACCCCAAAGTTCAGCCTCTACCTTTGTTGTTCCCTCCTCATCCATGGTTACAAGCTACGTGATCACGCAGCCCTCGTTATCAGCCACGCCTTCCTACGCCATACCCCCACCCGAGCCCACATCAAGCGACACACCACCCGAACCCACCAACCCCAACATCCCCACCCACCCCGGCTACCGCTCAGTAGCCTACTACGGAAACTGGGACATCTACGCACGCAACTTCCAACCCCAGCAAATACCCGCAGAGCGACTCACCCACCTCCTCTACTCCTTCGCCGACAACAAGCCCGACGGTACCGTCTTCCTCACCGACACATACGCCGACGCAGAAAAGCACTACCCGACTGATTCCTGGAACGACGTGGGCAGCAATCTTTACGGATCGTTGAAGCAACTTCAAATCCTCAAGGCCAAGAACAGGAACTTGAAGGTGTTGCTCAGTGTAGGTGGTTGGACGTATACAAACGTTGCCAAGCACATGGATGGACCCATGGCTACGGCTGCGGGTAGGCAACGCTTTGCGTCGTCTTGTGTGGAGTTGATTCGCGACTATGGCTTTGATGGGATTGATGTGGATTGGGAGTATCCTACCGATAAGGAGCAAGGCGGGCAGTTGCTTGCACTGTTGAAGGAGGTCAGAAGTCAGATGGATGAGTATGCTGATACGCTTGTGTACGAAGATGAGTCTGGACGCGAGCTGAAGCCCAAGTTCCTCTTGACTATTGCTTCACCGGCAGGAGAGAAGAACTACAAGCATCTGCCCTTGAAAGAGATCAGTGCAGTCACAGACTTTATCAATCTGATGGTAAGTATTGGCCTCTCCAAATGCAGTAACAAATAAACTAACGCGAAAATAGGCATACGACTACGCCGGCTCCTGGGATAACCAAACTGGCCATCAATCGAACCTTTACCCTTCGACCTCGACTCCCCTGAGCACGCCCTTCAATACAGCTTCCGTTCTGGCCGCCTACAGCGCCGCGGGCGTTCCTTCCTCCAAGCTCAATCTTGGCATGCCGCTCTACGGTCGCTCCTTCACCAACACTCAGGGTCTAGGAACGTCGTTTAGTGGCATCGGCACCGGATCGTTTGAGCGAGGCGTCTACGACTTCAAGGACTTGCCCCTTGCAGGTGCACAGGAGTACTACGATGAAGAGGCTGGCGCAACGTACAGCTACGACGAAGCGAGTGGCGAGTTCGTCAGCTATGATACTGTGGCCATGGCGCTCAAGAAGGTCGACTACATTGCAGAACAAGGGTTGGGTGGCGCAATGTGGTGGGAGATCAGCGGTGACAGGACAGATGACAGCGGGAGCATCGTGACAAACGTGAGTCGTGGGTGTCTGAGAGTGGAGACGAGTTTGCTAACGTATGAAGGTTGTCGAGAAGATGGGCGGCGGGAGTGGTGCAGGCATCGAGTCATCGCCCAATTGGCTACTGTATCCCGACTCCAAGTTCGACAACTTGAGGAATGGCGTGTCAACGACACCATAGGTCGCGGGGCGATTGCGCAGGGGCTGAGTCGTGGATGCAGGTGCAGCTGTTGGCGAGCATGTCAGGTGGTGGTGCAAACCTAGAATCGCGTAAGTTATTACTGATCGCCATCGGTAAACGTTGAGATGGAGCATTGGTGGCGCGAGCATTCATGCGTTCGCATACATGTAGTAATAAAACTTGTCATATACCCTACCCTTGAGATATCTCGCTTATTGCCAAGCTGGAACATCATCTAGGGGACTGGACCCGCGTGACACAGTTGCAGCACTGTTTGAGGCTCTGCTACCCTGGGTGTAGGCGGTAGCGCGGAAGCCATGCTGCTTCTGGCGTAGATCATCTTCGATATATTGCCAGTGTCGATATTCTACGCCGCCGTCATACTACGATCGACGGCCAGGGTGCTGGAAGAAGAAAAACGAGTACACGATCACAGGCACGGCGGGGGTGCTGTTGGTGATTGTCGTTGAATTTGCGTGGTGTCTGAGCGCATGAGGGCTAGGATATGCCCGCCGCGCGCATATGTGCCGCCTGCCGAATGATACATACAGAACCGAACGCCCTAGCTCCATTCATGCCGCGAAGTAATAACAGTCGTACGATATAGCACCAAAATGTGCTGGAGGGTATAGCAAATCTATCAGGCACCACAATGTGCTCATTTTACTGCCTCCTGATCTCATCAGGCGAGCAGGTGTCGGCGGGCGGGAGTAAGCGCTGGTAGGACTGCTCGCCGACTATAGTCGACTCCCTGTGATTAAGGAAGGTGCGTATGCGCTCGTCGCGATCTCCACTTGAGCTCAGCGTGGCATTCCTGCTCCGGCTGTACTCCATGCTCGCCTCGCGGTGGATCTGGTCGCGCCGCTCTATGACCGAGTTGTTGAAGGTGTTGAATCTAGTGCCCTGCACGACGCCGCCTATGCTGACGAAGGCAAAGATGAGGGCCATAAAGGTAAAGTTGGACATCTGAATCGTGCGGGCGTCCGAGTCCTTGGCGCCGCCGCCGTTCTCGTAGTGCCAGCGCTCCCAGTCCTCCCAGGTCGCATTGGTACGCGGATCCGTATTCCAGCGATGTGGATCATAGTGCCAGTCGTTATGACGGGGGCCCATGGGCATCTGGTGGTGACCGGCCCAGCCGTGGCCCCAGGCATCATACGCTTTGCGTTTCTGGACATCGGAGAGGATGTCGTGGGCGGCGACTAGCATTCGATAGCGCTCGAGACGCACGTGGAGGGGCAGCTGGGCGATGGCCGACTCGGCATGGCAGCGGTCGGGGTGGTAGAGCTTGACGAGGGCATAGAAGCGGTGCTTGGTGTAGGCGTCGCCCTTGCGGCACTTCAGGATCTGGTAGGGCGTGGGTGTCTTGTGCGGCTTCACGGCGTCTGGCCACCTGAGCAGCTCTGCGTCATCGCGGTAGGCGGGCGCGTCCTGGTGTTGGGCGTAGGAGCGGCGCTGTGTTGCGGCCTCAGGACGTGCGAATCTATGACGGCATGACTTGCCCGGCTGGGGACCTGCGCAGCTCCCCGCGTGGGAATAGTAGAGGGGACTGAGGTTAGTGTACGAGGGCAGGAGGATGGAGCACTTCTTGGGCAGCATTGTCGCGCACTGGCAGGCGTGGACGGGCGCGCATCTCCCAGCTCCAGGCAGGTGTCAGTGTGGGAGACGGCGTGCTGCGTGTGGGGTGCTGGCTGCTGGTGGCGTCGGCGCATGGGCGATCGCAGCAGCCCGCGGGCGAGATAGACGCGGCCGGCGCCATCGCTCACTCATCGGTACCTCACGCTAGGCCGCTTGCGTGCTGCATGCGACACTCTGGATGCGAACAGGAGTTGGCCGTGGTTGATAATTTTTCCACGGCCTCGCGCGCCCTCCAGTCGTGCCCGACGCGACTGCGACGGCGCCGGCGTCTCAGCCAGGCAGCCACCATGCAGGTGCGGTCTCTTCCGCTCCCCTCCAGTTGCTCAGACCCGATGCTGGTGGAGCCCTTTGCGCCGCGACTCAGCCTGTCTGTTTGACGTGAACTCCTTCGCCTCGCTTGCGCATGCCGTGCGAACCTCCCCCTGCAGCGACACAAACTCTCGGGTCACGACGCATGAAGTCGACCCTGCATCCAGCCAGCCGCCCAATGTCTTTGTCCTCCAGGGTGGGCTAACTGTGGGGTCTAGAGGGGGCATCCTTCTGCTATAACCCGTTTGCTATCACGCCTTGAGTGCTCTTCCTCCCTCAGCTCCCTCCAGCCTTTGCACAGTACAGTCCTTTCCGTCACTCACTTGCCTATATATCGCCCTACCTTCCATGTTGACCGCCTCCCGCCCCCTTCTCTCCACCTACAGCGCCCTGCATCAAGCCATGGCAAACACACACGACAGCAACGGACACCCCAGGGAAGGCTACCTGAACCTGACCCGGCGCATGGAGACTGAAGAGGAAGACCAATTCGACGTCGATCTCACCATCTTAGATTTCCTTGTCTACAAGGCCATTGACTTGGTCTTTGAGTGGAAATCGAGCAGTGATCCATACCATTCAGATCTGCCCAATGCGCTCGTCAACATGACTGCTGGTATGACTTGCGCCTGTTACGGCAATGCATCACGTGCTCACGACTATCAGATTGGAGGACATTCCTCGGGCACAGACACCATGGCCGACGCCTAGATGCCAAGGCGTCATTTCGATCGCGTTTGTTGCAGTTTGCCCTGATCTTCACACATCGGCTGCATCACGACGAGACCTGGACAACCGAAGAGTCACTGAACAGTCTGCGCGAGCAGAACAAATCCCGTGGCGAGTACTGGCGGCAACGCACTCAGCATCCTTCTGCGCTCCAGGAGCCTTTCGACCAGCAGAAGGACTTTCCTCTTTCCGATGGCGCTCTTTACGAAAACCGCTCTGCTCTTGCCTCCGCACTGAGAATGCCTGTCGATCAGCGGAGGTGGGTGACCGATGTAGCAGGCACGCCCTCGCTCCACTGTTTACTCCCTGTCTTCATCGAGCTTACCGCCGCACGTGTCAATCTGGATGACGACTGGCTGCCAACGGCTGAGTGGTTCGACTTGGCAGCACAGTTCATGCTACAGGCTATCATCGGCGAGTATCTTCGCAACGGTGCTTACGGTGACGAGGCTTTCAACACCATCTTCGCCTATGGCTGCCCTGGCGTCGAACGATGGGCCGAAGAACCAGCGGACGTGGCAGCGATGAGGAGACTCTTCTGTGCTGAAGGTAATCTTCGCGAAGAGAACTGCGAGTGGACCAGGATCAAGCGCCAATACATCAACGAACTACTACCAAACGGTCGGGCGCAATCAAGTCTACAGGCGATAGAAGCAGCCCAGGAACGCTATCCATATGCCGAATTCGAAGAGAAGCTACTATCCTTTCTCAAGTACCTCCACGAAGGCCTTGTCAAACCAGATCTCGCCCAAGTCGAAGAAGGTCGCATCAATATCGACGGCAACGAACTATCTGAAGCCGAATCACGAGCAATGATCCAGCGAATGGGGCTTTGATCGACTCTACGTCCCCAATTTCTTTAATCTCGGGCGAGCTCGGAGGAGTTTCTTCGGCGGCCTGGGTACGTGTTTTTCGGTCGTCTAATCTTGTCTTTCTGTACTAGCGTAGGCCGTTCTTGTTTATACGTTTTTTCTCCAATTTGCGAGCTATTCTTTTTTATTATTGTTATCATCTGTACCAAAAGTCATGTAGCTTCGCGCGTCTTGTACCATATACCCACATCAGCTAGTTAGGTCGCCGACACAGGCTTGTAGTCGGTGCAATCACACATATTCCAACATCTCGATGACTACTCTTTTCTCCCGCTACTCCCCATAAAAACTCCTCTTCGAATCCACTGCCACATCCCTAGTGTTCCTCCTCAATCCATCGCTTCGAATACGTCTTGTCATGGCCACATTCTGTAGGTAAGTGTCGTGGACCATCTTGTAGTCCTTTCTCTACCTCTTACAACACAGACGTCATCTTTACTCTCCGGTATGAGAATAATGCCACCAATCGCATCAGCGCGTATCGCAACTCCCTACAAATCTCAAATTGATTGAATAGTGGAGCATACGGACCCACGACACGCGCACGCCAACAGCCGTCCGGGCGACGCTTATACCTGACACTAGTCACACAGACACGCTAACAGATGTGGAAATTTTGTTATCATTGTAATGGTGTGATTCTGAAGATCAAACACTCTTGATTTGATTTGGGAGAGATATAGCCTATCCTTCAACCTACTCTTACATGTCATCAAACGTAGCGGTGCCCGCCCTAAAAGGCGGAGGTATATGTACAAGAAAAAACACAAACAGTAGCTGGTAGATCAGACAGCAGAGTAAACGGCAGTGCATCCCCGTCCACACTCCACCTTTTGTTCGAATTCGACTGTGCGGCCATTGACCTTGACCTTGTTCCGTGGTGTGATTTGGAAACGATGCATCTCTTTTTCTCTTAGTTGTTTTCCGAAGCCGCCCGCAGATGCTGCTCGCTCTTGCTCAGCGGCTTGGTCGAGTGGTTGGATGTATGTTGGTGTGGCTAGATTACTCCGCTTGCCACTGCCGATTTGGTAGTATTCGTTGTTACCCCAGAACAGGATGTCGCGACCCCAGTTTGTGTCGTTATCAGTAAGCTTCTTTGACCGGCCGGTCACAGCGACGCTGGCAACGTTGTCGAGGATGGCGGCGGCATGGGTCGATCCAACTGAGATGTTCAATAGACGTATCGGAATTGCAGTGTTCTTGGCTTCGTCCCACTCGAAAAGACCGGAGAAGGCGGGAACCTTGACGGGATCGGCTTGCGTGTGCACCCATCGACCAACACCAAGTTGACCTGTGAGACCGAATCCAAAAGCCCATGTGTCTGCAGTAGTCTTGTTGCCTTTGGTCGCTTCGACAGCAAGGAAAGATGTATTCCCGCCCGCGAAGACGTTTGTCACCTTGCCTAGCGAGCCAGAGTATAGCTTTTGTGTTGGGAGTAGAGATGGCGCATCTACGCTTTGCGCTTCAGCGTTGTACGGGAAACCAAGTTGACCGGAAGTGTTGTCGCCAAAAGTAAAAGCTCGTCCTTCGGAATCGCAAACTAAGCTATGGTAGTCACCAGTAGCGATCCTCTTGACGGGGAATCCTTTGAGGGTAGTGACCTCGTGGGGAATGTCGAACGCGCCAGTGGGACGGCTCTCGAATGATAGACCCGGTATACCTAGCTGACCTTTGCTAGGGAAGTCTTGTGAGCCTGACGCGAAAGAGAAGACGCGGCCAGAAGAGGTGAGCATGAGCGCATGCTCTAGCCCGGATGAGATGTCCGTGACGCGCTCGCTCCATCCGAGGTTCTCAGGTGTACGGTTGCGATATGAGATGTTGTTGGAGCCACCCCAAAAAGGGATCCAGGATGTAGATGGCGGCTTTGGGCCTTCCTTCTGCTCCGCCTGTGAAACGGGTATCGAGTATACGGAGCCGCTCTTGGAAAGGCCAATGATGCGATCGCGGGAGATGGCGAGGGAGGTCAGGTTATGGCCCGTCAGAGTCTTGGTAGGCTCCTTGATGTCGTTTGCGAAGGCGGTGCCCCATTGTAGAAGATCGCCCTTCTCGTCAATAGCCGCGCCGAAGTTTCTGTCGAGCTTGATGTCCCGCAATAGCTTTCCGTCGAAGAAGGTCAAGCGTCTTGGTGTCTTGATGTACTTTTCGTCAGAGTCGGGTGCCACGACCTTGCCTGAGTTGGAACCCCATGTGTAGACTCCAGGGTTCTCCCAGCTCTTGATGACTTGAAGATGCTGCGAGCTGATGATATTTCTATTGTCATCGGCAGTTTTGGCCTGCCGCCGTGGCGCTTCAAACTTCAGCTCCGGTTCCTCTTGTTCCTCCGCGTGCGCATCTCGTATGATCGAGTCTCCGTTGCACCATTGGTATGCCGTGGCGGTAGCCCAGAGAGCGCCGACGGTGGCTATGGATCGGACGAAGTGTTGCTGTCGTCGTTGTGCATAGGGATGGGATGCGGTCCGGACGTGTGATTGCGGGGGTCTGGTCGCTATGTTCCTACATACTCGCGGGGCATGCGGCGTTCGGAGGGTCGCGCGTGCTACACACTTTGTGCTGAGCATAGTGTGGTATATGGAGTGGTGTGCTCGTAGTGGCAGGTGTCGTCCCGTGGGCGTCTGGATAGATCAAGAGAGCAACATTTGCAGCACGATCGAAGGTCCGATTACGGTTGGAGCATTGGTAATTGGACAGTTTGGATAGTTTCTCTAGATCGTAGCTGCGTGATCAATGACGCTCTAGACTTGCTCCACACTGACAGATGAGTCTAGCGCGAACTGGGCCTAGCACCACACGCTGGACCCCCACGAGCATCACCGAGCTCCGACATGTGGAAGCTGCGTCGTGTTTGCTGTCTACACACAACAAACCCACCAACCCCCGAACTGTGCCAGAATGTACGAAGCAGACTCGTGGTACACTGCCTTTGTGCCGCGCACCGCCAAGCCCCAGGAGAAGGGCAAGCACCGCCGCAGAGAGAGCCTGCTTAAACAGGAGAACGTAAGCCCACCATCCGCTGCCTGGGTACGTCTGAGCACTTCTGATGATTGTACTTACAGGAGAGTCAGGCTGACTTCGAGCGCGCAGAGGCCATCGCGGAAACAGCAGAAGAAGATCGACCCGGCAAGCTCAATGGCCCTCCACCGGCCACCGTGGCCAGACGCGCCAAGTCGTACAGCGACTTCTACACCGTCGTGCGCGCACATCTGAAGAAGGAAAGGGCCCTCGAGAAGAAGAAGTCACGTGAAGACATCAGCACCGAGCTGGAGTTTGCCGACTGGTACGGCGGTGTCAGCGATGAGCTACTCGAGGCCAGCCACGAGGAGTACAGGCTCTACCAGAACCAACTACACATAACGCGAAACCACCTCGAGAACATCATCTCCGACACAACATCGACCCTCGATGTTCTCTCCTCCCTCTCCGAATCCTTCAAGATCGTCGAAGCCCAAACAAACGCCTTCCGTACACAATGCGAAGGCCTCATCGACGACCAGAAGCGCATCACCAAGCTCGCAGACGATATGGAGCAGAATCTGCGATACTACCTCTACCTCGAACCTACCACGAAACGGCTCAATGCTCCGGGAGCAGGCAAGATTGTGCGGGGTAAAGAATTCGTCGAGATGCTGGCCAACCTGGACAGCTGCCTCGAATATATGCAGGCGCATTCCAAGCATCGCGAAGCCGAAACGTACCGATCCAGATACCGACTGCTCCTTACCCGTGCTCTCACCCTCATCCGCGTCCACTTCACCGAAGCGCTTCGAGAAATCGCAGCCGATGTGTCGAAGCGGATAGCGGATAGACAACTGAACGACACCACCATGTCTGCGCTGTTGTATGCCAAATTCCGCGTCGGCGCGCCGGAGCTGAAGAGTATAGGCATCGAGATACAAAAGCGGGCAGTACTGCCGGCTGGAGCAGCGCCGGGCGGAGAAGCCGAATACCAAAGTCTGATGAACGAGCTGTACCAGAGTTACTCAGCCACTCGTGGCCGACTCATACTCCCCATCGTTACGAAGAAGATTGGCGAGATCGCACAAGCTCCAAGCACATCGACGGATCTCGTAGCCTTTGCGCGGAGCAGCATAAGCTACATACGTGGCATATGTTTCGACGAGTGCGACTTATGGCGAGAGTGGTTTGAGGGCGACGGCGGATTGTACGACTTCCTCGAAGCTGTATGCGAGCCTCTATACGACTACCTGCGACCGCGCACCATCCACGAGACACAGATACTCAAGCTATGCGAACTCTGCACGCTGATACAGACACGATACATGGAGGAAGAAGAGGAGGAGTCGCCGGTTGAGGCGAACAAGCTGGACTTTTCTGTCATTGTACATCCCGCCCTGCAAGATGCACAAAACAGATTGGTTTTCCTATCGCTTGCGATCCTGCGAGACGACATTGAGAGATACAAGCCTAAACCAGAAGATCTCGATTATCCAGCAAAGAACAAGAAGCACGCCACTTCTGGGACAAAGTCGAACCAACCCGTTCTGTCTGGCAAGAAGCAGCCCAAGTCCGAGGTCCCGCCCACCCCTTTGATGCCAAAGACGCCCACAATAGTCGAAGACGACGACCCAGATGCCCGGTGGAACTTCAATACCGAAGCGGCCTTCAAAGACTGGTACCCTACATTGCGCAAAGCGATTTGGTTGCTCAGCAAGATCTACAGGCTCGTTCATGTGAGTCCTTGAACGCTCGCATACCCTTCATCATGCTAACGTGCTCCTAGTCTTCTGTATTCGATGATCTGGCTCATCACATCGTCCACAGCACCACGCTTTCTCTCGCGCAAGCTAGCACGCTGCTTGCTAAATCCGCCTCACCCACCGATGCCGCCCTCTTCCTCGTCTCGCACCTCCTTCTCCTCAAACAACAAATCGTAGCTTTCGACATTGAGTTCGTCACGCCTGAGACTGAAGTCCAGTACAATTTCGCAAGCCTCACGAATACTTTCTGGGAGCTGCGTGCTCGGGGCGGCCTCTTCAACCCGCGTAATCTCGTTGGTCTTTTGATACCCAAGGTCGTAGAGAACATGTTGGATGCCAAAGCTGAAGTGGATGCACGCCTGCGCCAAGCGATTAATGACTTTACTGGTCAATTCGTCGCCAGAATGACGGCACCGATCGATACCAAGGGCAACAAAAAGGTGCCTGTGAGTGAAGCTCCTGCGCGCACGAGCAAGATCCGGCAGAACATTGAGCATGAGACGCCGTTCCTGAGATCGAAGCTGGAAGAATACATCACCGACGCTCGTACACGCGAGATGCTTGTAGCTGCTGTCATGGAATCTGTCACCCAAGCATACGAAGACTGGTACGACTCGTCATACTCGCCATCTCTTTCCAACCAAAACGGGGCGAGCAGAAGCACGAAGGGTAAGGGAAGGGAAGATGGAGTCTGGGATCCGGACGTGTTTAGTGAGTGGTGCGTCAACACGTTCAAAGTCGGCACGCTAGGACTGGGCAGCATGGATGATGAACAAGATGATTATCAAGATGATGATAGCGATGCAGACAGTATGGGTGCCACCAGCGGGAGATCAGGCACAGAAAGGACAGGAAACACGGGTCTGAGGATCAAGATGTGATAGCTCCCTGTAAGCCGGATAAAAATATGAAAATATTTATCATGCTGGTCTATGGTCGAAGCACCATCACCATGCTATCGGACAGAAATCTACTGTGACTTCCCTCCCACAGTCACTTTCCGTAAACACAGGCATCTTCTCTTCTTCCATCTTCTCAACAATATCCACTTCCGTTTCTGCATCGCTCTCCGACTCTAGCTCTTCCCTCTTCCACGCATTCCGCTTCTTCTGCCTTGCTTTCTGCCGTCGCAATGCGTTCTTCTCGCGGCGTTCAATCACATCGCTTTCTTCGCCTTCCTACTATAATTGATCAGCATCATCATTACTGTCATGGCAACAGTCAAATCAAAGCAAGAACTTACCGAGCTAGGTTCGCCAGAATCCGTCGTCGATGCGCGGAGCGAGTCGTAGATCGAGGTCGTACTCGATACGGAAAGCTGCTTGATTGGCGGGTATTTGGCTTCGTCGTCGGTGTCACTGGCTATTTCTGTTGCGATGTCGGAGGTAGTGGTTGAAGATGAACGCGAAAAGGAATGGGCGGATGAGTCTTCGTCTTCGCTCGGATCTCGTCTTGCCCTTTCTCTTCCCTTTCGCTCTTGCGCGAGTCTCTTCCTCGTCTGTTCATTCAGTTCCTGCTGTTTTCTCGGTAACACGTCGTCGTCTCTCTTTGCTCCTAGCTTCGCGACTTTGAACACTTGTCTCTCTTCTCCTCGCTTTTGTCTGTTCGGTGACTCTCGCTCCTCAGAATCCACACTGCTGCTACTGCTGAGGCTGTCGTGTGCCCTTGCAAGCGTTCCACCACACTGCTTCTCAAAGTTCTCTGCGACGTCAAGGACGGACTTCATCGATGCTTGTGCGGCGTTGTATGCTTTGCCCGAAAGACCGGAAATGGATAGTTGGAAGGCCATGTATGGGCGTAGTAGGTGAAGAGGCGAGTTGATGGAGCGCGTCTTGGTGCGTGCGTAGGTCTCGATATCATTCTCTGACTCACTATCAGACCGGGTACTACTCGCTTCTTTCCTGTAAGGCAAAGTCTTGGAGCGCGTGAGACGAGTGACGGAAGCAGGCGGAGAGGGTTTGTGTTTCTTCGCCACAGAAGTTTTTGGTGTGGCTTCTCCAGCCCGTCTCTTCGGAGATATCTTTCTGTCGTTTGTCTCTGTTGTATCTTCGTCTTCTTGCTTGATCTTCACGGTGCTGTCTTCTCTGCCAATATGGCGCAAGTAACCTCTCTTATCCTTATAATCTTCGACGGATGTTGTTGATGCACGGAGTGACTCTACTGTAGACCCGCGTCCCGAAGTCACTCTGGTGATGGTGTTGCGAGAAAGGAGTCTGGGCCGCGCTTTGCAGGCTCGGGTTCGTGCCATGATGGGACTTTGAGTGATCTATCGAGAAAACTTGGGGGTTGTTCAGATAAGTAGAAACGTGTTTTGCTTATAGTATTACATCTGAGCAAATGGCATCGACCAAGTGAGGTAATGAGCCCTGAATGTGAGCTTTAAAGCAATTGTTTGTCCAATTTGCAAATGTGCAACGCGGAACGAACGTCAAAGAAATGACGGGCACAACTCAACGACAATTTGAACATTCCCTTTTACCAAACTTTTGGTCTCAAATGTCATGTCTAGGTCAAGAATTCTACAAGAATGCATCGTCACTGATCCGAAACGGAAGAGTAATGAATGGTAATGCGATAGAAGTATAATTACTGTAGTAGTGTAGAATGCGCAGGGCATGTATAAAAGACTGAAACCCAAACACCAATGCCATGCAGAAAAGTAAGTCAAGTATGTAATGCGAAAACATCAACCGTGCAGAAAGGGACCTAGCATGAAATGCAATCGCCACGCTGGCCATGCCACATGCAGCGGGTTCCACCAAGTGCTCACAAAGGCACAATCGAGCCACCCTGAGAAGCAAGCGGGTCAACGGAAGGTTGTTTGGTAACGGTGTTGACTGCATTCTCTTTGTACTTTGCAAGCGTCTTGTCAGAGTTGAAGCTCTGGTTGATAACACCGCTCATGCCTTTCTGGCAGTGGTTCCCGTTGGTCTGCGAGCAGTAGTACCAGATAGGGTTCGTGTCCTGCACCGTAAAGGTGAAGACGTTTGGTGCTTCACCCGCAGTGGTGTTGAAGTTGAAGCCAGAGAAGATGGAGCTGTCGCCGCCGAGAGGCTCGCATGGCTTGTCGAACGAGGACTGCACGAAAGTGTGCGCCTTGGGGAGGAAGTGGAACTCCATGAGATCGCCAGGTTCTGCGACTACGTTTTCGGGCTCGAAATGTAGGCCGCCGTTAGCGGTTGTGGATCCGGCGAAGACGCGGTGGACTACTCCGGTAGGTCGGACTGGGTGTGCTGGCACGGCGACGGTGAGGCCGACGATGGCAGCGGCTGTCAAGGCGAGAGATGTGAAGGCAACCATGTTGACTGATGATTCTAGTTGTTGATGTTGTAGGAATGGTGACCTGGCAAGGAAGCGACTAAGACGATGATGACTGGGAAGCAGAGACGAGCTATGAAATGCTTTCGATGATAATAGGACTGTGGATGCTGTGAAGAGAGTATTTTGATGTGGAAGATGTGATGTAGCTGTAGTGATGAAGATGCTGTGAAGGAGATGGTGTATTGATGATGAGATGAACTTGACAGACAAGAGTTTCTCTAGATATATACTCGTCTGGCGAGAGTGCTCACAAATCAAAGGTTGCTGATGTTCTACACATAGCCCTCGGTTGGAGAAATTGCCGTTTGATGGTAAGCTGTATCTTTCGTCAGTGCAGTGTCGCATCAGGCCCTTCACACGACCAGAATGCGGAGAATAGTATGACAGGATGCCTAAGATAGACAGGTCACAACTCGCAAAGGCCATCTCGGATAGAAAACGTTCCAGCGTTTGCTAAACACAGCTCCAATAAGCGTCCGGCAGCCCTGCCACTGCGGCTGAAATAGCTGACCCAGGGCGTGGCTTAGCCCCAACGCGAGAAACAACGGACAGCGCAATCGTCAGCAATTTACTGCTAGGCCTCGACTAAGTCCATTGTAGAGGATATTCCGGGCGTAATCACAACATTCGCTGCAGCTCGTAGTGTTGGTTGATGCTCATTGAACATGTTCCGCATGCGCCTTTGCGATGGTGACCCACGTGTCGACGCCTAGCAGGAATGGACGATGGAAACACCACACAGGTCCAACAGCTGAGTACTGTGCCACAGTATGACATTCCTCCCGTCCTCTAGATGGTCTTGGTCTTGTTTGTAATTGTTGGCTATTTTCGGTTTTAAGTGAGCGCTTATAGATCTGGAAGGGGCCGCCCTTTCGAAAACCAAGTAGGTACATGCCGAGACGCCTCTTCGCCGCTCAAGACCTCATTCCAGGACCTGAAACAGTGTCGCTTGCGCGTTATTATTTCCAGCGCGTATTACGCGATGCCCCAAGGTTCGGGGCTGGTGATGTTACGACGGAAGTCCGGGTCGTGGTGGAATCGGCCACGCGGCGCGCACGCGAAGGTGGACCTTCTGGGAGCGATCTGGCTTTGCCTACCTGGGTAACGTCCGTGCACAAGGCTCATACCAAGAATACCACCATCAGTACTGATGTATCTGCATAGCTTCAATCTTTTGTTTCTTAGTCATCGGTCCTGTCCCGAACTCGCGTAAGGCACTTTTAGGATGCTAGAGCGAATGCCTAGTAGATGCGCTGATCCTGTCCCAATGGATGATCTGTGGAGGCCGCTAGCGAGCTGCCGTCAAGAAACACGGTGAAGTCTTAGTCGAACTCGTGAAGGCGGGGCATGTTTCGTCAACACGGTGGTGAATGGTGGTATATCTTTCCTCGGGCGCGAAAAAGGATATGAAGACAGCGGTGAAGTAGGAGATCTGGCGGTCAAGAGTCTTGTTAATACATCCTTGAGGCGACCTGGACCGAAAAAGCAGAAAAGCCGCGCTGCGAGGTTCCACACCACCACAACACTGTAGTGGTGTGCACAGAGAGAATTGCTTTGCCAGATCCTGCATCGCAGTAGTAACGAAAGACTCAAGCGAGAATGGAGGTGGTGTAAAATTTCATTATTTTCTTCTTTCAAGAAGAACGCCAATACATGCTAGCTCGTGACTGCGGAAAACATCCAAAGAAAACATGCTCTATCAAAGACAACACGCTTACATGCAAGCAGCGCCGTCAATGCCAATGACCTTTCCGTTGACCCAGTCACCGTCTTGAGAAGCAAGGAAGCAGACAACGCGGGCAATGTCTACTGGCTGACCAACACGGTTGTGAGGGGACCATGTGCAGGCGTACTCGTCGACTTGGTCGTCGCTGAGCTTGTCACCATCGGGAATGTACTCGCGGCAGACGGCGTGGTACATGTCGGTCTTGATGCCACCGGGTGCAACACAGTTGACGGTGATCCTCTTCTCGCCGGCATCTAGGTTGGGTCAGTAGATGAAGTGGAAGTGAGCATGATGTGACTTACCGATAGCCATGCACCTAGTGAATGTCTCAATGGCTCCCTTTGAGCCGGAGTAGACAGCGTGCTTGGGTACGCCCTTAGCCTGACCGGTGATGGATCCCATAAGGATGATGCGACCACCCATCTCCATCCTCTTGTAAGCCGCCTTAGCGACGAAGAACTGGCCACGGGTGTTGATGGTGAAGACACGGTCGAACTCCTCGGGTGTGACGTCCTTGAAGTGACCGAAAGAGACAACACCGGAGTTGGAGCAGCAGATGTCGAGCTTGCCGAAGTGGGCAACAACATCGTCCATCAGCTTCTCAGACTCCTCGACGTTGCCAACGTTGGCCTTGAAGGCAGCGGCGTCTGAGCCATTGCCGAGTGCCTTGATCTCCTTGACGACTGCCTCAGCACCCTCGACGGCGTTGGCGTAGTTGACGGCGACCTTTGCGCCACGCTTGGCGAGCTCAATAGCCATCGCCTTTCCGATACCACGGCCTACATGTTTGTTAGTATGGGAGGTGAAGCTTGGGTATGATGAAGCTTACCTGAGCCGGTAACAACGGCGACCTTGCCAGCAAGGCTCCATGTCTGCTCAATTGATGCCATTTTGATGTGTTGATGTGTTGAGATTTTGAGTTGAGGAGTGTGAAGGTGTTTGTAGTAGTGATGAGAGTGGTTGTGATGATGATAATTCCCTTCCACGGTCAAGACGAGTACATATATACCCTTTCGCTATTCGGAACGCCAGCGGAGACCGCGTTCAGTGAGTAGCTCTTTTCCATCTGCTCCACCACCGGTATCCCAACATCCATACCACTCCCCCAACTCGAAGCGTCCGGTTCGGCACTCAGCATCGCCCCCAGGAGTCGTGAGTCCTAGGGCTGAAACTGTGTACCTGCGCCGCATCTGTCCCGTAGCGTGGTCCCTGTCCCCGTAGGAGAGCCTGAGCCTCAGGGACAGACCGTCGGACAGAGGGGCCGAAGGGGGCAGGGGCGCTTGCGATTGGACAATTCCCACGAGCTGCGAGGGCCGACCGAGCAACACCAAACTTCCAGCGCCTCTCGTGCAGCACGCACCCGTTTCACGAGATCGAAACATCTTTTTTTGTCCACCGCGAGTAATGCTGGCATCTCATTGAGTTCTGCTGGTGAAGCACCAGGTATGACGCTGCGAAGACTCGCGTTTGACAGTGACAACGAATCGCGAGGCTGATGCGACACCGGCGGCATCGAAACATCTATTTTCGCATCCTCGCATGTCCACCATCAGCCGAGAGTCTTTGCTGGGAGCTCGTTGCTTCGTGATGTGACGCGAACAGATTCGAACGTCGCTGCGACGACTCGGTCCGTCGTGGGTAAGCCCAGGGCCGTAGGGTTCTGAAGATCCGACACGGTCATGTGACGTTCTGGGACAAACTTCGGACCCCTTGGAACGGTTTAGCCTGAACTCGCTCAGGGTTCGGCAGGACTCCGACGCTTCTCAGCACACCCGTGTACTGGAACCTCAATGGCTCCCCATACACCAACGGTCATCATGACTCCCTGAGTGCCGTAGAGTCCGGACTCGACCCGGTAAATGGAAGTGTGTTACAAGTCGGCCAAGCGTGGCTAGGTGTCGCAATCAGAAATGGGTGCTGCCGGCTTCCACAGCGGGGATCCGTCGACAAAACATCCGTGCGTTTTTCACTTCACTTCATCTTCCAACTGCTGTACCGTCGGGATAGATGGAGTGTTCCAAACGGTGGGCAACGAGCTGTGAGCGTTCTCATCTCGAGTACGAGCTGTTGAAGATAAGGGACCTGCGCACAGATTAATAAAGAGTCCATATACGAGCGACCATAACCGAGCACGTACACCGACGATGCATGCCAGTCTTTATCCAGATTACATACCTGTACCAAGAGCACAAAATAGCTGCGCGTCTACGTGCGAGGTTTTCAATCCTCTGAATCCCCTGTTCTGGAAACAGGGAGTCGTCTTCACCGGCCATGTTGTGTCTTATCGACGGCGTCCGTTGACCCAAAGTTGCAAACCAATGCGTCTCCACCACCACGCATCGGCCCTTTCGTCCCCAGAACGGCTTGCTTTCAAGCGATAGTATCCGATCGCGGTGCCTATACATCCAGCGCTGACGAATATTTCGGATGCTCTTCGTGTGGCGCTTCTGTTCTCGCAGTACTAGCCGCAGGGGTGACCCGATAAAGCCACACGAGGTGGAATGTCACTCTCTAGAAGACGACTGGGGATGCAAGGGGCTTAGAAGAGTTCTCTTGTTGGGAAGGCCACGCGTATAGACGCCCAGGGTGGATGCTTTCGCGTCATGGCATCAGCGTGGCAGAGCGTAGCGGATAACCCTATGTCAGAAATGCATCATCCGTCAAGGGCTATGCAATCGTGGGAGCTACCTACTCACCAACTAGAAGACTTGCACCCTGATTGCTCAGAGATATTGAAACTATCAATACCGCACGAATCACATACCTTCCCGGTCTCAGTACGGGGTGGTGTAGTCGTCTCAAGGAGCTCTTTTGTGGAGTTGTCAGAGCTATACCTGAATCGATTCATTTCCCCCTCATTCCGTTTCCCGTCAAACACATAGCGGTGAAAGGGGCTGTTGTTGGGCGCTTCACGCGACCTTCTGCCAGATCGCCCTATGCTAATGCATTCTTTCACGGGACAGCCATGGTTTCCATTATCGAACCTCGCATTCGCTTTTATATGTCTTCTAACGATGCTCATTTTTGTGCCTACTAATACAACAATGTTGCAACTAACCGAAAACATCTAGTGATGCACGATATGGATGATAGACATATATGGAGGTACTTGTACAGCAGTAGTGACACAACGAAGCCTCCGCTGACACAAACCGTTCGGATACTACCCGGTAAGTCCCCGATGCTTAACTCAAGCTCGGCTGGCATACGGAAGTGCATTGATCGGCACTGGGCGTGTCTTTGGTCAGGATAGCGCGTCCAGACCACCACATCCATCTCCACCTCTTGATAGGGTGAAAGCCGCAACGGCGACGAAAATCTCCGACATACCGACCGTTGGATGGAACTCACGAGGGGTCACTCGCATGTTCACCACCCTCTGGTGAGTGATATACATCAAAGCCCGATGGCACGGGCCAGCTACATCCTGACAGCTACGGCTGTCGTGCGGGCATCCGTAGGCTTGGCACGATCTTCGTATCAGCCATGCGGATTAGAGCAAGAGCCACTGCTCTGGGTACTTCAATGTTGGAAAGTGGTCCTTGATGTCGTAGATTATTGTGATGTGTAACAATGGCCGCTTGGAACCGAAGGATTCTAGCCGCTCCTGTGTGCTCGAACAGCCAGTCATCTTGATTAGGGCTGCATATGCTACCTCCATACGCAAGTAGCCACGCTGAACGCGTAAGCTTGTCAAGCAATGAGCCTGCAGGAAGACGTCTTGGTACCGGCTTTCTGTCACTGTGATACGGAAGCATACTGCATATACCCATCCTTCGACTTAACGGCCAGAAGGAATCTGGTTAGTAACTCCATCGGGTAGTGGTCTCCATTCTCCGGCCACATTGAGGGCTGGAGAAGTCCAAATAAGGCGGCGATCGTAAGACTGCGTTGCCGTTTGTTCGGAAGCGATGACGGGTTTCGATGCATCAGCACGGTTACTGGGGGTGAATGAGACATAGTACGATCTGGATAAAGCGGCACCATCATAGTGCGACGAAGTCCTTGCATAACGTCCGCGGAAAGAGGAGAGGCGAGGGGACTATGTGGGAGAGGTTAAGGTACGTGCCTCAATACACATGCTTGCATTCTCCACGGTGTTACCAATACTGTTGGAAGCATATTGCAGACACAGTACTACTCCAATCAACTTCAGAAGTCCAAACATGCCATCCTGGCTCATTTCACTTCCCTCGGCCATTGTTCACTTTGAACTCAAACCCTCTACTACCCTTGCATCGTTCGCATCTGACGAGTCCACATCCTCGTAGGGACACTCTGTTACATCCCACACGGTTCGAAGAAACCCCGCCGCCGTAGTGCCGCCCTTACACACACACCATTCGCACTCTTAGCCGACCCCGCCATCAAGCCTCCAATCTCGAAGACACCAATTATCTACGCAATCCGACCCATGCCCTGCTTACGCTTGAAACACATGCGCGGGTTAGGAGAAAAACGAAGCAATCAAGAACCCGCAGATAGTGATGACGGAGGGGCTACACGGTGGTAAGGGACATATGTGTTGCACATCAGCCGTTACGCATACACTCATGACACCTTCGACCATCGTGCCACGGAAGAGCCCCGCATCCACCATCACGACATGAAGAGATTTCATCCGAAGCTGAGAGCCTCCTGCGAATGAAGATGGTCAGTATACTTTCACTGGCAGGCTGGTCGAGGAGACACCCACCGTTGCTTGCGACCAGCTGGCCGAGGATCAGCTCGAAGCGCTTCACACTCATCGTCAACAACAGTCCGCTGAAGTGTATAGGTTTGCTATTCCCAAGTCGGTTGGTGCTATTTGATCATCATGTCTATGTACTATACATTATGGACTGCCTTGCAGTCGGTTCTGATGACCTCATTCCAGGCACGAAGCACCTCGGCGACCGAGACGGACATCACTCGACGCCGATGCTGTGTCTGTGCCCTTGAACGCCAATCAACGCTTGGAACCTCGCGCATATCCTTCCCAAGCATCCTAAGATGTCGATGCTGATGGAAAACACCCGAAAGAGATGGAACGAGATAAGAAACGATAAGACGGGAAACACCTAAACACCCGCTAATACATCATGAGCTCGTGGTGGTACGGTGGAAGACAGAGAGAAGAGAAGAGATGGAGGTGGGAGGTTATCCTCGCGCGAGTTTCTCGAGTTTACTACGAATGCCATCGGAGAACCTGGTGGCAACACCCTCATCAAGGACGTCGATACAATGCGACAGGATCGCGAAGCCGTTATCCAAGGGGACGTGTGCACCGTCGCGCTTGGTCAGAGTGGGTATGCCCTCCCTACGAGACATGTACCTCAGTATGGTAGGATGGTCAGCTGGAAGGCGATCCACAGAGAACGCGGAGTTCGATGGCTGATACGATCCTTGGTGGTTGGGACTCAAGGACTCGCCATGTGCCAGCGAATCAGTCCAGAAGACCAAACCCGCACGGTAGACGGCGCCAGCCCACCATGGCGGCCGGATACCTCTTGGCATCTCACGGATGAGTCGAAGGACCTGACCGGCGTGGGTGATGGCCTCCTGCACATCGGACAGACACTTCTTGTGCATCCACAGCATCTGCTGGTATGAGCCGTCCACACCCTCTCGACGCGCAAGGCGCTCTATCTCTGGAAAGTTGGACACAGCGTTCAAGCTGATAAGATGGAACATGACAAGGTTCGCCTGCATCATCGGACACACTGGGTTGGACTTCATGTACCGTTGCGCCAAATCGAACCAACGCCCTAGCAACGCCTGCACCTCCTCGAGACGCACGCGGGTCGACGCTGCTGTCAGTGCGCGATTCCGCGATCGTGAAGCGACGCTATCGGAAAAGCAGCTGAGAAGCTGGCAATACTGGCAGACCAGAGTCTGCAGGGGGTGGAGGAGCAGACGCAGGTGCATAGGTGTCAGATGAATCTCCTGTACATCCTGTACGACGATTTCGTCATCTAGGAAGTAACGGAACAGGTCTCTGAGACTGGGTGGTCTGGCCCCAGAGCCTACTGAAGAGTACCCGTTCGAGAACTCATGGACTTGGTTGAACATCTCAGACCACTCTGAGGCGGTCTGCGCTTGCCAAAGTCGATCCGAATCAGGCATCGGCGCGCCAAACTCTGTTACTGAGAACAGTGGAGCGGTATCGTGGAAGAGCGATAAGTCTTGGTCTACCATGACCCAGGAGTAGATGAGGCTGCGCCAATATTAGTAAGTGCGTTCACGTGACGGTACCGAAGTTTTCAACACTTACCGACTGCGGCTTTCTTGCTGAAGCCAGTCCTTCCACAACGCATCCGTCGAAATATTTCCGTTGATATGAGGCGTTGCCGGCGGTCGCACATCGAGAATACCGGAATGTCGCAACATGGAGAAATACATGCCACGCTGGCCCATAGCGATGTCCATCTGCCATTTGTCGCCACTCCACGCCGCCTGGACAGTGAAGAGGAGGGCTGCACGCAGAACGATAGGATCACCAGCCATGATGATGTTCTTCTCAATAAGGTCGAAGAGCGATATCCGGCAGGCTTCGGTGAAGCCACCAGTTAGCCACCTGGCCTCTATGGATGGAATGGTCATGGCGCCCTGCGCGATCATCATGAGAATGAGCAAGCTCGACGCTTTGTCGTTGTAGTTTTGCATTAGTTCATTCGTATCGAGCACACCTCTGGCGGAGGTGGGATAATAGCGTTCGAAAGAGTTGGCGTATGACTTGAGAAAGTACTCCAGGACGCGAGCAGGTGGAAGAAGAACGAAGTTGGAGTGAGAGGCCGTGGATCCTGGAGACTCGCCACTGCTGGACGAGCTGCTTCCGTCTTTGTGGATGTCCAAAGCCTTGTGGAGGAAACTTTGGGTGATGGCGAGAAGTTTGTCTCGCGTGGCTTCCTGCAACTTCGATACCGCGATTTGCCCGCCTTGTTGAAAGTCGGATTCATCCCACGATGGGGACCAGTTAGCCCAGCCCTCGTGATTCTTGAGGCTCAGCTCTAACCGCTCGAGGTTGAGTCTCGCTGTGCGTGGACACGAGCTTGAAGCAATAGAAGGAGTGCAACGGAAAACAGTCCAGCCATCTTGAGCCGCGATGATGGCACCAAGATCAGGTATGCCGGCATCTGCTATCGAAGAGTGCCTGTTGGAGGGGTAGAACATCGAAGCCGAACTACCAATTTGCAGGTCCGAAAAGGACTCGTCCATGCGAGGTGTCTGGACAGGCTGTCCAAATGTTTGAGCAGGCGACATTTCTGGTATCATGCCAAGGATGCCATCCTGAGGTGGTCCCATGCTCATGTCCATACTCATGCTCATCATCAACGCGGGGTCTATCCGCATGGGATCAAAGGTTGTATCCATGGGCATGCCGTTCCAAGGGTCCATCATGAATTGAGGGCTCTCATTATCGGATTGGTCCCGTACCGTTCTGACGAAGTCGTCATATCCTGACATAGGTGTGGAGGTGACGAATCCATTCATGCCGTTCACCGGGGTGGGGAGTGGCGAAAGAAGCGACGATGATTGAGCAAGTCCGTTGGAAGGGGACTGGTCGAAAAAGGGCGGCGTATCGGAGATCGGCATATGAAGATGCAACGACTTCTCCTCGGGATTTATGTGTGTCGGTGGCTGTACCGGTTGTGAGATGGAAGGGTTTCGTGAATGAGGGGCCGAGGGCGACTGCGATTGTCTTTGCGACGGTGGTTGGCTGTCCGGAATATGGGCAGTCTGGTTGATCTGAGCAGGAGAGGACTTCGACATCGCTTGTTTCGGTTGGCTATCGTGGTTTGGAGAGACATTGCCGGATGTATTGTGGTTATCCGCGTTGCTGCCACTCTCGCTCGAGTCCCCGCTCCCAGCCTCAGGAGGACCGCCAACCCGCTGGACACCTTTCGATGCCCGCCTTGTAGGACGCAATGTGCATTTCAAATTCCTCTGAGCGCACCTGGTGCACGGAAACTTCTTGTCACACTTGGTCTTTGTCTTGGCACAATTACTGCAGGCGATGGGTGTGCGGCCGGCGGACTTTGGTATTATGCCTTGTGGGGGGAGTCCCTCTTCGTTGTTCTGGTTGCGGCCGTGTACGGTGTAGTGTCTTTGCAAAAGATCTCTGAAGAGGCTGTCAGTACTTTGTTCCGAACGGTCGATGCCACAGGATGAGAAAGAGCAAGGAAGGGTGCCACATACCGTCGAGCAAAGCTCATATGACATGTGAAGCATTTGAAAGGCTTGACGTTGGTGTCTGCTCATCCACAGTGATTAGCAGATATCCCAGAAGAAAGATTGGATGGTAGCTGGTGTGAGGAAGATTGAAAGAGCGAAAGACGCGGGGTCAACATACGAGTCAAGATATGTCGTTCGAGATGCTCGTCTCTGGTGAACGACTGTCCACAGTATGTGCAAAAGACCATGTTGAAGGAGGAATTAAGCGTGTGATCCTGGTGGAAGTAGACTTGATATGTTGGTCGACACGGCGATGGCCGGCTGATGGGTGGTAGGAGGGGTCTGAGGATGATATTGTGTACCAAGGTTCAGAAAGAGATCAATGCCATAAACTCCAAGGCGGGGATATCGAGGCGAAAGTGAGGTTGGCGAGGCTCAAACGAGTGGGACGAGGATGGAGTAATGGGTCCGAAGTCCGGTAGTCCTGAGAGAGCTCTAAAACGGGGCGGGCATGGAAACCAGTCTGGAGCTAAGAGAAATAGCAGACGTCAAGTCGACAGCTAGACGTTTTCCGTTGGGACGTCAGACGGAAGCCGTGTGTTAAGAGTGCTGTGGCGCTGACTGCAGAACGAGTCGTCTAGCAGTGGTCTGAGAAGGACGAGGTCAAGATCAGGCCCCGTGGTACAGCGGCTGTCAAGTAGGCTGAGCACGTTGGAGTGGGTGACGAGAGATGGATAAAGATAGAAGATTATCACAGGGAGAACGTTGGCGTGGGGAGAGATATTTCTCAAGCGTATAGAGGTAGGAAATGTAAGAGCGGGTTTGACTAGCGGGCTTTCCCAACAGGGAGTGTTGATTATGCATCTGAGCGACGATGAATTCATCAATTGAGGAGGGATCCTGCTGCACGAGAGGATGAGCTAGTGCCTCGCAGTTACATGCAGCGCGCCAGGCTCTTGGGTGGGTCGAGCCTGACCCGGTTAGCCCGATGTTTGTTCGAGCGACCAGGGGCATCTGCACGGCGTTGATGATAAGACTCAGCGACAACAGGGATGCATCTTGGAGATCTGCACCGCGGACTAGATTGGTGGAGGGCAGGGTGGAGGTTCGTGCTGAGAGTGACGGGGGACGAGCGCCGAGCCCGCGTCAGCCACAAGTCCGCGAACCGAGCTGGCGCATGGCTCCCTGGGAAAAGAACAGCAAGACACCCGTACACCCGTAATGTATTCTGCAATACGGCAAAATTACTGCCACGATCGGCGCGCGCACATGCGTCAAATCAGCACCGGCGGGGGCCTTGGGCATGCCTGTAAGATACACCAATGTCTCTATATAGACGCCTTCGAGGAAACCACTAAGATTGCTGGCAGCGGTGAGTCCACCTCAGCTCTCGTTGCGAGCTATACGAAGCCTTTCGCGTCTTCCTACTCCCGCAGGTAGTGATGGGCGCGACATACGAGATAACAACTCAGGTATGTCAGCATCACGCGGCTGAGTCGTGGTTGACAGGTGCCGACTCACTGGAGATCTCTCGAGTCTGTCCACCCGTCTCGCAACGTAACACGAAGCTCTCTCTCGTCCCGCGGCCACTAAACGAGGGAGGATAAAAGTCCTCTGTACCCTCATCCCAGATTGATGTCGTCGAAAATATATCGATTTTCGGCAAGGTTCGCGCTTTGCAAGGCCACTGCGACAGTGGCTCACTACGCCAACCGAGAACCCCACTTCGATTCGACGCTTGCACGGCTCACTTGGATACTCCTGCTCTGTCCCCGTACTTCAGTGGGTCGTCAACTGTTTCGAACGGTGAGCCGAATGTGGCACTGGCTCTGGCGGGGCTATGATTATCGCGGGCGCCATCCATGGATGGCAGGTTCGAGTAGCGTGTTGCCTCGCGCGTACCAAAACTGCACGTGACCCCGGAACACGAAAGTGGTTCTATTACAGCTCCATGTTTAGTCAACGCAGGGCGGTTTTAGATGGCCAAGCGGTGCGCTTGACACGTCTGGATGCAGTATCCCGCCTGTAGCCACAAGCTGCTTGCTCACCGTCAAAAGTTTGTTGCAATTCAACAGTGAATTGCTTTATTTGGCGATCAGTTGCGGTCTACTCTGACAGCTCTCACTTCTGCTTTTTCCCTTGGTCGCAGAGGTTACCAAAGTTCGAGGGCGGTCACTGTACACGGTGTACCGCACGAATCAGTCGGTGAACCCGGCTGTATGTACCCAGAAGCTTGCGGTATGCCGCTGAGGCTAATGTCGCGATTGCACCATCCATTCAGGGTGTAATATACACGCCTGTTACCTCATTTTTCCATGATGCAGACGGTGTTGGAAGCGTTCCGCAACGCCTGACACGCCATGTATGTAGACATGCGCTCGTAGCACGACAGAGGCTACCTGAAAGCCGCAGTCGACTTTGCAAATGGCAAAGATCATCATCTCAGCCTGAGACCTCCAACTAGAAGCCAGCAGGTATCGCTTCTTCTCAAAGCATCCTACCAGATGCGGGAACCCCACGCCAGCCCTAAGGCCGATCTTGACGGAAACAGGGTGCTCGAGCCAAACGATCGGCCCAACGAGGTCGGTCCTACGATTCGCTTCCGCTTCGGTGCCATGTCCCACGCCACATCACTGACGGGTTCGTGAAGACACGAGCAAAAATAGCCACGACCGACGATTTCGCGATACGACTCAGACTCTCAGACCAATGTGACAACGATTGCTAAGAATGGTATTCGCAAAACCTAGGGCACTCGATAACTGAAACAAGCTTGGCCTCTAACGCTCTTGCAGTCGCGTCGTGCGTTCTCCAACGCCACTGATGTTTTACGCACGGCCGACCTCATTTCCAAACTATTGTTTCGTGTCAACCGCTGCCTCACTACTACGCACGCAAGCGAGATATCCACCTGGCCATATCGCAGACTGTAAACTCCTTTCTTAGAACGCGTTCGACCCGCCTTATCTCCATCCCCTCAACCAGAAGTCTGGGCATGGCGGACCGCGGTGGGTAAGATTCAATCAACCCCAATCAAGAACACGAGGCTTGTTTTGGGCCGCAACAGTGAACATATGCAGAGGCGAACGTGTTTCCCTGGCACGATGTACCAAGAGGAGTCTGCGTCTATGGCTGGCTGGACTGTACCAAATTGCGTGCAGCCCGCCATACAAGCGCGTCCAAAGACTCATTCGAAAGTCTCCCACGGTCACCTTCGAGCTCGTTGCCGGTTGAATCGCGGCACTTGAGGTGAGACCTGCTTCTGAAACTCCACAATGACGTAGGCTGAGACGTCAAGCACGCTGGAGTGGCTTGATGGCTTGAGTGTCTGTCCGTATTCTGACGATGTGTGGAGGTTCGCCAGCGGCAACACCGAGAGCGGGCGGCGCCCCGACAGCCAGCTCGTCCTCCAGCAGCCAGAACCTGACGCACCGTGCAGTGCGGCAACGCCATATCAAGAACGCTTTAACAGCGCTGCTTTCGATCCACCGTGGCTTC
Organism: Alternaria novae-zelandiae; assembly: GCF_023758075.1. Taxonomy (NCBI): domain Eukaryota; kingdom Fungi; phylum Ascomycota; class Dothideomycetes; order Pleosporales; family Pleosporaceae; genus Alternaria; species Alternaria novae-zelandiae. The sequence goes on along the minus strand of NW_026056962.1, from coordinate 990,852 downwards.
GAATTCTCAGCGGGACAATTCACGTTCGAGTCATGGGCGACTGCGATAGGGTAGCATACGATGCGGTCCGCGAAAAGGCTATGGATAAGGCCGCGCAAAGCTCTTCACAGTGATGCTGGACGCCTGTCGGAAATTGATAGCATCAAAGCATTGTTAGGTCGTGTCAGCTTTCTCAATTGAGTTTCGCACTCGCATGCGACATCTTTGAAGTTTGAACGAGAACGAACAGCTCATGATCGTCATGAAATCTCCGTGATCGCCCATTGGACGGAACTGCAATGCGGGAGCGGAGCTGCGATGGGCTGTCTGCCGAGAGATCCCGCTATGAAGAGATCGCGCGCCTGTCAGACACTGAGACACTATAGCAACGTGGATGGGTAGTATTTTCAGGTTCCGGTTCCCCGTCCGGCACACGGTGCTTACTACAGCCCGTCTGAAGACTGCTCACTCGTTCACCGTTTGCGACTCTTGACGATAAGAGCAACGCGACCACCGCGGCAGTTTCACACAAAAGATGACAGCATTTCCAGCAAACCATTCGCACTGATCATCGATGACGATCATGCAGGGCTTATGTACAGAAATATTGGTGGCCCAGCAGAAGCTCCCAATGGATGCTAGCGTTCTCAGCGGTTGCGCTAACAGACTGCAAACTCCCCTCATTCCAAGATTCTGGGGATCTACTCACCAGCAATCTCAAACGGCAAGCCGCAAGCCGCAGAAGGGCGACAATGAATACCAAGAAAGCAGCGCCAGAACGTTTACCAAGGAAGTCGAGGTGGCTTAAACCTTTAGCCTGCGGGTACAAGACGCGTTCGGTCAGACTGCTCCCATTGGGGCAACAGCAACAGGCTGTCGGGAATCACACCACTTGCTGCGCATCTGTCAGCTGTAATCGAGGAATGCTTTGGATGTATGCAATGCGACATTCAAATTGACTCTGGTAGGTCCGCCTTCGTACGAGACTCGCGCATCTCGCCACGTCTTGTTTGGCAAGGAATTTCTAGAGGATTACCTGCAGCTGGAGGAGCTCCGTGGGTCACGGAATACCGCAACGCTCTTCGGCATTATTCCCAACCAAACAACCTTGCACACTGTGCGGAAGCCCTATCGAATATGTTAGTACGATCTGCTATGCCTGTCTAGGAAATGGCCTCGCGCTTGCGTTACTTCCGCGAGTTTGCACTACTATACGGATGCACATCTAGTTGTAATGTGTTCCTTCGCTATCGGGCTCTAAGCATCACCAAATCTCACTAGTCTCCACAATCTCTCCGATGGCATTGCAAGGCAACATACGATGGCCATCAGCTTTGCGCTCAGCTTCTGGCTCATGATTGCGATTTCATAATGTCACCACGGCTCAGCTTCTTGCTTAGCACACCCAAACTTCGCAAGGAAGCTCCCGCTGCTAGGCGCTCACTAGTGCTCTTGACAGCGGATGCTTGTGTTCTTTGTGGCGTTCAGAGCGTGTTCTAGGCTTGCCCTAACCCACCAGTGTGTGTGTAGACGACGACATGATCTCAGTCTTCATGTTCACATGTTAAATGGAAGATGGATGTGAAGACTCGGCGTGCACACAACAAACGCGACAATCCATCCCACCCATATGGTTGCCATCTCAGCGAAGCAGGTCAGCTGCGAGCTGGATCTGGCACAACTGAGGTTGATCTTCTAGTCGCGAGCGCTCTCTAGCGCAGACGAAAAATCTTCTTGCCATATCCGTTGGAAAGAGCGAGTCTAGATCTGTGTTCAAAGGGAAGATTAGTATACAAGCTGCGGCCTATCGTGGGTAGATCATGCCTACTTAAACGCATGGTCGTAGACGATGGTAAGTGAGCTGGCCGTGATTCTCAAGGGAGCAAGATTACAGTACAGCCTCACGGTATCACGCCACGGTTTTATGCTAGATTAAGTACATGCCTTATCTCGGACGACGCATTATCCTCAACTCGCGGTTCTTACGCTGTCATGCAGTCGCTATCTTAGTCGCTTGAAGATATGGTATTCAGGTGCAGTAAGCGGTTTACATGATTGTGGCTGTTCGTGTCTGCTATACTTCTTTATCAGCAGGGACTGCACCAGTGCAGCGGAAGCGAAATCCTCGTATCACGCTTTTACCCTCAAACGCGGCTCCTGGAAAGCGGACCGAGAGGGCCTCGCCGGGTCGGTACTTGTCTCTGATGGCCGCGCAATCTAAATTCTCAATTTCTATCCATGATTTGTCGACGAGCCAACTTTGCCGACTGCGGCTCCAGTACGTATATTGTCTTACTTGCGTTCTCCCTTTCATTGCATTTATCCCGTAATGTGCGCGCATGAAAAATCCGGATCCCCAGGCAGTCACAATCTCGCAAGCGGCCTGCGAGGCGAATGTGCAATGTACTAAATCAGGGCTGCGAACGGGTTTACCGAGTCGCCTACATCCTTGCCCCGTTTGCTATATCAGGAGTGTACTCATCACTATAGTAACACGAACATCATGCCGAAGCCAAACTTGCCTATCCCAGAATCAAGAAGAACACGCGAAGTGCTGCGGTAGCATGCTCCATTGTCCATCGAGTCCAGAGCCCGGGGTCATATTGCTGGCGACAGGCAGTACCACGACATCTGATGTGGCTTCGCATGCAACGGAGCAGCGCTCCGGATGGTTGATTGTAGGATGATCGTGTCCGCGTTCACATTCCAAGCATACCGAGGCACCGAAAGTTACGCGGTATTGAAACCATTACACAGATTTGTGAAGCCAGAGCCGACCCTGCATCGTACCTATAGGTATCAAAACCATCGCTTGTTCCGCAGTCTGGCGGAGATGACGAGCCGCTGTCAAACGCCGCTACTTGCGCTCGCACGACCATGACTTCAAGTCGTGTAACGAGCTAGATTATGCACCACGAGATTTGATGCATAGCTTCAACGTGGCTCAGTGCTCACGCGCGTGGCTTCCCTTGAGTACACGGTGCTACGAACTGTCCACGGGTCTCAGAAGTCCATGGCACAGAAGGTCCGCCCGAGGGGTCGAAGGCGTCATGATGCAGTCGATGGATGCCGTACCGTGATACCAGATCGGGTAGTACAAGCATCGGACCTTGAAAGCGTTGCATGCAGCGTCGCTACGGCACGATAATGTCTGAAGACTCATGAAGACGATTTACACCAGAAATGAATAATACCTACAGTGCTACAAGCACGGTGATCACTCACTATTCGACTTGCCTCACGATACAGCGGTGAGATGGCTCATGCGTTCTCACGATGTACGGCCTGACGAAAATGCTGTGTACATGCGCTTTTCGTGACAAGCCTCCTTTTGGACACAACAAGGAAGTAGTGATGCTTGGAAAGGCTCGATTCAGTCCGCATCAACACTCTAGGAGCTGCTGACTGAACTACAGTAGGTCTATGACGGCGTCGTGTATATGTTACACCGTGATCTAAACGTGCTGTTCCCGTTGCTCTTGAACAACCAGATAGCCACCTAGATACCTAGCCACGTTGCAGCGCCTAAAAATATTCAAGCATGTGGAACTGGCAATCATCCTTCGCATTATGGCGTCGAATATTGACATACGGAGAGCAAAAGTACTGCTAACCCTGGAAAAGGTCTTACAAAAAGTTTGTAGTTGGATTCTTCGTCCCATTGTAACACCGAAATTCTACACCTTTGTTGGCATCTAGGTGCGGGAAATCTTTCGGTCGCCGATGAAACCCGGAAGGAACTCACAACTCCACTGTGCACCGGCTTGATGGTCTATATCGTCACTGAATATGCAATTACAACTACTTGCAGCCTCGGATTCTAGCACATAGCCTTCAGAACATGATGACCCACTCCGAACGCAACGCTTCTCCATTAAAGCTCTCCACCATTACCCATGTGACTTTGCCCAATCTTGTTATTATCATGACCGATAGTAACTCAATGGAAGGGGTCGGGCGTATGCCTACTTGTACAGCGGCCCCACCCTATGCTGGGATCGGTTCGGACTGTGATAGACGGCTATCAAAGCCGCTGTGGATGGAGAAGAGCTTTCATCATGGGATTCTCGGTCTCCGTGGAGGAAATTCGGTGTCTGATTTCGAGAGGTTTTGCTTTGAACTAATGCAAGATAGCACGTAACAATTGTCTCTTCACATGGATGCGACTCATATTCTGGCGATCTTTGGCACTGTGCAAGACTATGGTTATAGGCTGTCATGACGTGACGAAGTGGATTTAATTGTTGGACAGTCAACGAGTAAGTCTCAGTGACTTGCAGAATGACTTTGTGTGGGCATCGAGAACATCATTCATTCCCATTATCCATGCAATTGCAGGCAGTCCCTCCTTTGGACGTTTAGTGCATTAAGTGCTTGTGGGATACGTTATCCAGAGCTACCCGAGGTCGTTAGCGATGGTCGCAGACACGATCAGCCTCGCAGCAGTAAAATAATCTACAGCAAACCTTGGAAACCATGCCCTAACACCGTCCCTGCGTTTGAGGCAAAATTACTGATATCGGTGATTCTGGATCTTGCTATTGAAGCAACGGTCCGGCGCGAAGGTGCGCTAAGCCTCGTCGTCATTCGCCGCCACGCTATTGTTTCAAGATCCAACCAAGATCAAGCGGATCCTAAGCGATCGCTTTAGCCGCTGGCACTTGCTGCACTTGGATAAAAGGGGCGCTAACGATGCTGCAGCTCGTTCCCATGTCTTCTCGTGGGGTGTTCGCTGATCGCGGAAGAAAGCTCCGCGCGCTAGAACAAACTACGGAGTGTCGTTGTGCCAGATCTGACCTTCGAGACCTGGATTATGGAATCCTTCGACATTGATGATGCCTGTTGTCGTCAGATGCTTACGCTTCGTTGATTTGGACTGGTTTCTGGCTCCAAAACAGCCAGGCTGATAGATGCGTGTGTCGACTGTATGGGTTGCACACAAAATGCTCGCATCATCGATCTTGCCGTTGCCTTCGGCCCGCCCTTGTCACCTCTACGGCCCGTTAGTCGTCGAACTAGACGAATATTGCCTCGCTTGGGGAACTTGTTGCGTTGAGATAGCGAGGAAGCACTAAGTCTTCGATGATGCTCCCAGTGGTGGCGGGGTTAGCCAGCTACGGCAAGGATCTAACGCCTATCTGGAGTCGTCGTCGAACGGGCTTGAAGAGTGAGTCGGTTCCGGCACGGCTGGTCACGAGATGAAGATATCTTTGAGCACGAGACTTTCTAACCTCAAAGCGATGAGTTTTGCTTACTGGCACATGGACAAATACCGCAATGTACTGCCCCTTTCCGAGCTTCTTCCTAACTTCCGCCTTTACTTCCCGTGTGCATCAATATTGCTTCGGGATTTGCTGAGCTTGACATGAGGCCAGACGGAGCCCTGTACGTTTCCCGTTACGCTAACACAAACGTTCCGGACTGTCCCACCAATTGTCCATATGAGATGTCTAAGCTGGTCGCGATGTTCGAGATGATGATTGTATGAGGCCACGATTTGGCGAGCGCGTTGATCACTGTTGCGGCATTGAGTCGATGCCAGCTGTAAGCAAAGTCTGTCAAGCATATACCCACAAGCTGCATTGCAGGATCGGTTGATGGCAGTCCGTAGTCTGCTTTCACGACAAGGGCTGTGGTGGATACTGATCCCGCTACGCATAATCGGTGCAGCATCCGGCTGCTGCTGTGAGCATCATGCATCTTGAAGTAGTGGCGGTAGGGAAATTAACAGTCAAGACTAGTTCTACGGTGGAGAGATACGTGTAAAGTTGGGACCTTCTTCTCAACAATGTACCGCTGCATGTATCCGGACAAGAACTTTGGTCGACGTGGGGCCGGCGCTACAGCTGCAGCGTGCGTGGTGCATCTGTCGACGGTGCTAATGTGTAGAACAGCTGGCTGATAGCCTGCGAGCACACGGGCATCTATCACATGCTCGCCTGTAGTTGTTGAGAGAGCTGTTGACCAAGTCCATGCTCTGCAGGATACACCTGGCGACTCTTCGGTCGCTAGCAGAAGGGAATGTTCTCGGACTAGCAGCGCGCATCAAGAGTATGTAGCTGGGTTTGACACTTGATAGTATAGGTACCATTGGAAGTGGAACTGCATCACATGCACTGTACCCCTTTTTTCATGCTGTTGGTGTTTATACGCGGGTACGTGCCGTTCCTGAGTGCTGCTATCAATGCAGCGGGGGAAAAGTAACTCCAATGAAGAAAAGAGAAGGAGATGCGGTGGGTATGTGCTGAAAGGGGAAAAAGCGTCTTGTAGAAAAGGAAAAGTGACCTGAGCGCCTAGCACCACTCGATATAATCTGCGACATGGTGCCAAACAGAGTCGATGGTCCTTTTGGGGCGTCGAAGAGAGCGTGAAACGTGAGTCGAGAGGAACCATTTCAGGGCTTCTCGAAGCACCCAGGGCGATTTAACTTTGCGCCTCGCAATACATGCGATTGGCTACGCGATTCGCGACGCGAACGAACTCCACATACCGTCGCGTTTCGCAGAGTAGCAAAACGAGATCCACAAAGTGAGGTTCTATTCTCAGCGTCAAACATGAAGTCTCGCACGACGGTATGCATCTGGCTGCTGTCAGGGACAGGCGTGGCAGACGGTTGGCCAGGTGTGGCTGGGTAGCGGGCGACACGTGTGGGCGGCGGTGAGGGGTGGCAGAAAACGCACTGTCGATCGTTGGCGGATTTGCTTATTCGGTTCTCCGCTCTCCGTGATGAACGTCACCTCGTAATCACGAACACGCTCATCTCTAGCACGCTCGATAACGCTGTCGCGGGTGGCCCAGCCGCGCCACGAAGCTCATCAACAGCCTCCAGCCAGTCCCCATTGATGCTACAGGGGACGTCACGCCTCGCGACCGCGTTCTCACGACGTCCGTCCGAGCTTGCAGTCCGTTCGTTTCGACCACGACCCAACGCCAGGAGACGCACGGAAACAAGCGAGGACCGCCCGGATCTGCCGTGATGTGCTCAGAGATACCCTAGTAATCTCTAGACTGGGTGCTCTACCTTATACGCCCGGACTACCGCCTGTGGCGCCGATAACAGGGACACCGGAATCTGAGTTGAGCTGACTGTAGTACACGCAGCAAGAAGATCCCTCAGCCTACAGCGATCTGATTCCGCACTGGGAGAGCGCCATGCAGATACACCGAGCAGTTCGTCAACGGCGCTCACTGTGTGGCTGATGGCTTGGACGCCTAGACCCCACCATGGTCAAACATCCACTTTTCTCCCAAAGAATGGTTTTGCCCTATGTGTTTATTCGCAGACCAACCCGAATAGGCCAGCCCGATGAGCTGGCGCTCCGACGATCTCTGTGCGAGTATGCGACTTCCAGTTTCCGAGACGTGGGCCTTGCCTCCTGCTAGCCCTTACCAGCAAGCACCTCCACCTAGGTACGAGTCCGAGCGGGGACTCCAGAAGCTTGATTGACGTCTGCAACGCTGTGGAACCACTCTATTTGGCGCATGCTTGACGAGACGCTGACTGAGATTCGGTAGCTTCTGGTATCCGCAGCCGTATCATATTGCCTCCTGGCTTATCAACACCATGGTTTGGCCTAGCATCGCTTGGTATACTTCGGTTCAACGTGTCGACGACCCGAACAACACAATTAGCCACGAGGGCATGACACGGATACACCACGAGGAACCTGGTAGACTTACAGACCCAACAGTTGCTTGGTGCCTGTAGTACTAAGCATGGACATCGACAGGGTTTGCTGCGAACAGCTTCGACATGTCGACTTTACCATCATCAATTCATCCTGACTGCATACACCTAAGCCTGAACTCGCTTGGAAGATGCTGTAATTGATAGTAGAACCCACGGACGCCATGTCTATCGACCCCGGCTTATGGGAGGGGATCCGACACACTAACCCCGAATTTGAGACAGCGCCCCTACTATCCAGGTCCCCACGTCTCATGTTTGCTATCATCCGCGACGCATTGGCTCAATACCTCAGCCGCTGGTCTCCACACTTAGCATGCGCCATCTATCAATAGGTATGGAGGCACTCGGCGACATACCCGGCACCTGCACGCCATTAACCCTCGGAGCATGGCTGGACTATCCAAGACAGGAAGTGGTCCGCGGTCCACTCTCGCTCTCACGTCAATATGTTTCTGCAGTACTTCGTTCCGCAATACATGGATGTTACAGATCCGGCATCCACTGTGCTTGTCATCGCGCGATTCACGCCCTGACCACCTTCTTGACATCTTACGCCTATCATCCCCTCCTAGTCCTATACATATAGGAGCACCTCGAGACCCAAGAGACTTTCAATCCCATCCATTCTCATCCAGTTTCTTGGGCCACTACCCAGACACCAAGTACCATACTTCTCTACTGGATCAGAGTTCCATTCTCCATCGAATACCCTTGCCATACCTCAACCTTGAAGTCCATCCATCGACCACCACATCCTCCTTCAGTGAGGATCTTTTGCCTTATACGGCACTAACTTCTACTATTTTTCCAACTTTTTATTAATTCTTTTATACCCTTGCCATCATGAACGTCCTCATCTTCGGAGACCAAACCGCCGACCAGTACCCGCTCCTGCGGAAGGCCTGCACCTGGAAGAACAACTCGACCCTGACGAGCTTTCTCGACAGAGTCAGTCAAGTAGTCCGCGAAGAGGTGCAGAAGCTGCCACGAACACAGCGAGACCAAATTCCCAACTTTCTGACAACATGGGATCTTATCGAAGCATACTATGCTAAGGGACTGAAGGTTCCTCAGCTAGAGAGCTGCATGGTCACCATTGCGCAGCTGTCGCACTACATTGGGTCAGTACCTACCTGCGCATCATAGCCAACTATGCTAACTGTCTAGATACTATGCCGAGAATCCCTCAGACCTGAAGAACCCGGCAAACACACGAGTAGTCGGTCTTTGCACTGGTCTGCTCGCAGGATCTGTTGTTGCCTCCGCGCGATCCCTGAGCGAGCTTCTTCCCCTCGCCATTGAGGCCGTCCGCATCGCTTTCCGCACCGGCACCGTCGTTGGTGCCGCAAAGGAGGCGCTAGAGCAGACTCCTGTTCCCAAGGAGACATGGTCCACCATCGTGACTAGCATTTCCGAGAAGGCCGCCAAAGACGCAATTACTGCGTTCCACCAGGAGCAGCGGATACCGACCTTGGCGCAAGCCTACATTAGCGCCGTTAGCACCATGGCTCTGACCATCAGCGGCCCGCCCTCCACCACCAAGCGCCTGCTCCAGAGTGACGCCTTCAAGGGCTGCACTCGGGTATCCATCCCGGTTTACGCTCCCTACCATGCTGCCCACCTTTACACTGAGGCCGATATCGACCAGATTCTCGACAAGGATGCTACCAGGCATTTGCAGCAATTCCGTCCGCTTTCTCTGGTGCACTCCGCTTCTACCGGAGAGTGCCACACTGCCACCAGCACATTGGACCTCATCCGAACTGCGCTCAGCGAGATCCTTGTTGAGTCAGTTCGATGGGACAACTTGCTCTCTGAGGTTGTGTCTCAGGTCACTGCTACATCTAGCCAAGACTGCTCCGTATCCGCTATCGGTGTCACTTCCATCACGAACAGCCTTGTTTCCGCGCTGAAGAGTGGTGGACAGTCATCGGTCACAGCCCGCGATCACACTTCCTGGGTGGCCGCTGAGCATGACAGCCGCGGTCGCACCCAAAATGACAAGATCGCCATCGTTGGCATGTCGGGTCGTTTCCCCGGTGCTGCCAACCCTGATGCACTCTGGGACCTCCTCGAGAAGGGTCTCGACGTCCATCGCGAGGTGCCTTCGGATCGTTTCGACGCAAAGGCTCACTGCGATCCTACTGGCAAGGGCAAGAACAAGAGCCACACGCCCTTCGGTTGCTTCATCGATGAGCCTGGTCTATTCGACCCCCGCTTCTTCAACATGTCTCCTCGTGAGGCTGCCCAGACTGACCCTATGGGCCGTCTTGCCCTTACCACCGCATACGAGGCTCTCGAGATGTCTGGATACGTTCCCAACCGCACCCCGTCGACGAAGCTCGAGCGCATCGGTACCTTCTACGGTCAGACTTCCGACGATTGGCGTGAGATCAACGCAGCTGAGAACATTGACACCTACTTCATCACTGGTGGTGTGCGCGCCTTCGCGCCCGGTCGCATCAACTACTACTTCAAGTTCTCCGGCCCATCCTACAGCGTTGACACTGCCTGTTCGTCTTCGCTCGCTGCCATCCAGCTTGCCTGCACTTCGCTTTGGGCTGGTGACTGCGACACCGCTTGTGCTGGAGGTCTGAACGTCCTTACCAACCCCGACATTTTCTCCGGTCTCAGCAAGGGCCAGTTCTTGTCGAAGACTGGCAGCTGCAAGACTTATGACAACGACGCCGATGGTTACTGCCGTGGTGATGGTTGTGGTTCAGTGGTGCTCAAGCGCTACGAAGACGCCATTGCCGACAAGGACAACATCCTCGGATGTATTCTTGGCGCCGCTACCAACCACAGCGCTGAGGCTGTGTCCATCACCCATCCCCACGCCGGAGCGCAGGAGTACCTTTACAACAAGGTCCTCTCCAACGCCGGTGTCGATGCTCATGACATCAGCTACGTTGAGATGCACGGAACTGGTACTCAGGCCGGTGACGGTATCGAGATGACTTCCGTCACCAACGCCTTTGCACCCCGCCACCGCCAGCGTCGCCCTGAACAAACCCTCCATTTGGGTGCGATCAAGGCTAACATTGGTCACGGAGAAGCTGCCTCTGGTATCAACTCCTTGGTCAAGGTCTTGATGATGATGAAGAAGAACGCCATTCCTGCCAATGTTGGTATCAAGGGTGTCATGAACAAGACTTTCCCCAAGGATCTCGGCCAGCGCAATGTCCACATCTCGACCACCCAAGTTCCATGGCCCCGCAACGGTGCTGAGAAGCGCAAGATCTTCTTGAACAACTTCTCCGCTGCCGGTGGTAACACTGCCGTCATCCTTGAGGATGCGCCTCTTCCTGAGGCCCCCAAGGGTGTTGACCCCCGCACCATGCACATGGTGACTGTCAGCGCCAGGTCCATCTCCTCGCTCAAGAAGAACATCAACAACCTGATGCAATTCCTCGATGAGACTCCCTCTGTCACTCTCCCCAGCCTGGCATACACCACCACTGCTCGCCGCATTCAGCACAACTACCGCGTCGCATTCTGTGTGTCCGACATTTCCAAGGTCAAGGACGGTCTCCAGGCTCAGATTAAGGACACCTACAGCCCCCTTCCCATGGTTCCCACCAAGACTGCCTTCACCTTCACTGGTCAAGGATCCCAGTACACAGGTCTCGGTCAAAAGCTTTACGAAGATCTCGAGACCTTCAGGATCGACATCGATCAGCTCGACAAGGTTGCCCGCATGCATGACCTTCCATCCATCCTTCCTCTCTTGACAGGTACGGACGTCGCGACTCTTTCTCCGGTCGTCGTCCAGCTTGGTATGGCTTGCATTCAGGTTGCCCTCGCTCGCATGTGGGCCTCTTGGGGCGTCAAGCCAGTAGCTGTCATTGGTCACAGTCTCGGTGAATACGCTGCTCTTCACGTTGCCGGCGTCATCTCTGCCAGCGACATGGTTCTCCTCGTCGGTCGTCGTGCTCAACTCCTCGAACAGGAGTGCACTGCCAACACTCACGGCATGCTTGCCGTCAAGGGCAGCGTTGAAGCTATCACCGCCGCTCTCGGAGATAAGATGACTGAGATCGCCTGCATGAACGGTCCCGAAGAGACTGTTCTCTGTGGCACCGTTGATCTGGTAGACTCTACTAACGAGGCGCTCGCATCCAAGGGCTTCAAGGCCACGAAGCTGAACGTTCCTTTCGCGTTCCACTCAGCCCAGGTCGAGCCCATCCTCGAGAAGTTCAAGGCCGCAGCTGCATCTGTCACCTTCAACGCCCCCGTCGTTCCGGTCATGTCGCCTCTCACTGGCGAGATCATCCGCGAGGCTGGCATCATTGGTCCGGATTACCTGGCCCGCCACGCCCGTGAGACTGTCAACTTCTGGACCGCTCTCACGACTGGTCAGAATGACAAGCTCTTCGATGCTAAGACTGCCTGGCTCGAAGTCGGTGCTCATCCTGTCTGCAGTGGCATGGTGAAGTCTTCCCTTGGTGGAGCACCTGTCGCAGCTGGATCTCTCCGCCGCAACGAGGACCCGTGGAAGACTCTCTCCAACAGCATCACTACCCTCTACCTTGCTGGTGTCTACGTCGACTTCAACGAGTACCACAGGAAGTTCAATGATGCACATGAGATGTACACTCTTCCCACATACGCTTTCGACTCCAAGAAGTACTGGCTCGACTACCACAACAACTGGACCCTTACCAAGGGCGAGGTCCTTGAAGCTCCCACCGCCGTCAAGGCCATTGAGGCTGCGCCAGCTATGGATGCTCCATCCAAGTTGTCCACTACCTCCTGCCACAAGATCGTTCGGGAAGAGCTCCACGCCAACTCTGGTACTGTCGTCGTACAGTCAGATCTTTCTGACCCCAAGCTGAAGGCCACCATCACTGGTCATCAGGTCAATGGTACACCTCTTACGCCTTCTTCTCTCTACGCTGACCAGGCCATGACTGTCGCGGACTATCTCTACCAGCAGCTTCGTCCTGGCACCGCCACTCCTGGCCTCAACGTCTGCTCCATGGAGGTCACCAAGACCCTTATTCCTCAGTACCCTCCTCCAGCCAGTGGCCAGCACTTGCAGATTGAGGGTAACGCAGATCTAGAGACTGATCAAGTCCAGATTACCTTCCGCACTGTCTCTGCCGATGGCTCCAAGGTCCTTGCTGAGCATGCTGTCGGTATCGTCAAGTACGAGTCCATCGACGCCTGGAAGGAAGAGTGGGGTCGCATTCAGTACATGGTGCAAGCTCAGATCAACAGCCTCGAGCAGAAGCTCCAGACTGGTGCCGCCCACAAGGTTCTCCGTGGCATGGCTTACAAGCTCTTCAAGGCCCTTGTAACTTACGCCGACAACTACCGCGGCATGGAAGAAGTCATCCTTGACGGTAAGGAGACCGAAGCCACCGCTCAGGTCCAATTCCAGACCACTGCGGCCGACGGAGAGTTCTTGTGCTCACCATACTGGATCGACTCTCTGGCACATCTTTCGGGATTCATTGTCAATGCCTCCGACCATCTTGACTCTGAGAACTCCGTCTACATCTCGCACGGATGGGGATCGATCAAGATTGCAGGAAAGCTTTCGCCCCAGAAGAAGTACCGCTCCTACGTCCGCATGCAGCCTGCTCCTGGCAACATCTCCGTCGGTGATGTCTACATCATGGACGGCGCTGAGATCATCGGTATGGTCATGGGCCTCAAGTTCCAGAACATCCCCCGTCGCGCTCTCAACATCATGATGCCACCTTCTGGCAAGGCCGCTGCTGCCCCCGCCGGTAAGGCTGCCGCTAAGCCTGCCCCCAAGGCGCTTCCCGCTGCTGCACCAGTCAAGGCCACCAAGGCAGCCAAGCCTGTCGCTAAAGCCGCCGCTAAGCCTGCTAAGGCCGCGAAGGCTGTCAAGACTGCCGCCCCCGCTGGTGTCACCTCCAAGGTCATGAAGATCGTGGCTGAAGAGATCGATGTCGACATGTCTGAGCTGGTCGACGAGGCTGCATTCGAGAACCTCGGTGTCGATTCCCTCCTGTCTCTGACCATCTCCGCCAGGTTCCGCGAGGACCTTGACATGGACATTCCTTCTACTCTCTTCACTGACTGCTCCACGGTCGGAGAATTGAAGAAGCACTTCTCTCAATACGATGGCGCTGTCGTTGTTGAGGACGACTCCTCCGATACCTCCGATGAGCCTTCCGACTCCACCCCATTCGAGGCTGCCGAAGAGAATGACGACACACCCGCCAGCTCAGCAGGTAGCGAGGATGGCGAGGAAGAAGTCAAGACCTCCACCGAGGCTGGCGCCAGTCTCGCGCGCAAGCTTGTCGCCGAAGAGATGGGTGTTGATGTCTCTGAGATCACCGATGACCTCGACCTCACTGACATTGGCATGGACTCCCTCATGAGTCTCACCATTCTCGGCTCCATGCGCGAGGCTACCGGTCGTGATCTTCCTGCTGACTTTCTCACTGTCAATGTCACCATCAAAGACATCGAGACTGCTCTTGATATGCGCCCCAAGCCGCAGCAGCAGGCGAAGGTTGCCAAACCCGCTGCTAAGGTTTCGGCCCAACCCCCTCAACTCGCTGAGGTGAACAAGAAGCTCGCTTCCCTTCCTGATGTCTCCCACCTTCCCCCGGCCACCTCTGTCCTCCTTCAGGGCAACCCCAAGATCGCCACCAAGAAGTTCTTCTTGGTCCCTGATGGCTCCGGCAGCGCAACCAGTTACATCTCCATCCCCAACATCTCTACCGACATGGCTGTGTACGGACTTAACTGCCCGTTCATGAAGTGCCCCGAGAAGTGGAGCTGTGGTGTTGAAGGTGTCTCTCGCCTGTATCTCTCTGAGATCAAGCGTCGTCAGCCTCAGGGCCCGTACATCGTCGGTGGATGGTCCGCTGGTGGTGTCATGGCCTACGAGGTTGCTCAGCAACTCGTCAACTCCGGAGAGCAAGTTGAGAACCTCGTTCTCATCGATGCCCCATGCCCTGTCGCTCTTGACCCTCTCCCCGCTCGTCTCCACATCTTCTTCGATCAGATAGGCCTTCTCGGTACTGGCAAGCCCGGCGGTACTCCCTCTTGGCTTCTTCCTCACTTCGCGTCCGCTATCCAGAACCTCAAGGACTACGACCCGAAGCCCATGAACCCCAGAATCGCCCCTCCTGTCCTCGCCATCTGGTGCACCGACGGTGTCTGCCCCAACCCTGAGGACCCCCGCCCTCCCCCAGGTGAGGGAGAGGACCCAGCGCCCATGAAGTGGCTGCTCAACAACCGTACCGATTTCTCCGACAACGGTTGGGCACAGCTCCTCCCCAAGGAGAACTTCCAATACGCCGTCATGGGCGGTAACCACTTCACTATGATGAAGGGTGAGCACGTAAGTTACTCCACTCCTACCATCTCCTCAACGACATACTAACAGCATATCAGGGTGTCACACTAGGCAAGCTCATCCAGCAAGGTCTCAAGCTATAAGCTTTGACTCGCATTCATTCCCTCATAGACTTTGTGTATATCGCAAATTGCATGCATCTCCTTTGTTCAAGTGTTGAATATCGAGATGTTGGCGTTGGGCTCTCGGTTACTTGTCTTTGGCATGGCGCTGGCGAAGCTGTCATGACTTGATGGCGTTGGGATTTTACCTTCTTGTGGCTTCATTTGTCTTTTACTTTACGCACACGCTGCGCTTTTTCTCATGTTCACGCACGTTATGATTTTACACTGTACTTAATGCTTGGTTTACCCATAATGGCAAGGGTTTGTTCATAACATCTGGTCTTCATTGCATCGTGATATTGCCTCGTCTGCCCTTCATGACCCTCAGCCTCGCCTCACCACCATGGCAGTGCTGCTTTGCTCGCCTTGTCCTACTTCCTCAGTGCTACTTCCACACTCTGCCTTCTTTGCTCTCGCATAGGTGACTTGATTATAGCCCCAAGATTCGGCCACCCAGTCAAGACATTGACCCCTGAGAACTGCCTCCGGCTCCACAGTCCGACAACCATGGTCTCATGAAGAGCCTCAAGCCCAGGCTCATGGTCTCTGCATTTGTTGGGATTCCAAATATCACCCCCACGACCCTATATGTAATCGACATGTAATACCTCCAGTTACTTGCTTGCATGACAGCGCCATCTCCGAATCAACCCTGTACATGATCGTAGACCCGCGTAGACGTGAAACCACCCCAGGTCCCACCAACAACCCACATCCATGTCTTGCCACGCCTTTGACAGTTCTCTCCGCCGGGACCAAGGGTGTTCTGATCTATTTACCCAGGTGGCTGCAGGTACAACGAACCACCCGACTCGCGGATAAATCCGTGCATGTTCGATCCTCAAATCGCACATGTCGATAACCTACCCGTTATCCCGTCAACCACACAACCGCTCATGCGAGATAGATTAAGCTTTGTCTAGCACGATCCAGATGGCCCCAGTCCGCAGTGAAGGGTCTCTTCCCATGCGCAATGCAACAGCGGTCCGACGGGAACGCCGTTGGGCGGTTGCAAACATATCTTTGCATCTCCGGACGATCAGCCATCGTATAGCGGGCGTTCTACTGCACATGGTTTCTGGATATGAAGAAGTTCGGGACCGACGTGCGAGGCTCTGAATGACTGGCCGGTGGTTTGGTTGGCGACTCTGCATCAGGGGCCTGGTTCGTGGCGCCCTGCATAAATTGAGATGCAATATGGGTTCGCAAAAGATACTGAGCTTGATGATGCCTATGTTGTTGTTCAGCGTTCTTTCGGCCCGGTACCGAAACGGGAAAGTCGCGAACTGCAGTTCCATACTTTGACCACTATAGGGTACCGCATTACACATCTCGGATCGAGAAGCTAGCGAGTTGCTAACCCTTCGTGCATCGCCGCGGTGCAAAGTGAATGACGTCCGATAAATGCGTGCTTCGCACATGGTGACCTACGCATTGTTCTCAATGGATGCGGCGCATCCCTCCGTCTTCGCTTGGAGGTTTGTGGTGGGGATGTACTTCAAGCTGAGCAGAACAGGTTAATTCTCGGCATACTGAACCGTGCTGTGCGACGGATTGGGAACATTTCAGTGGTCCCTTCTTCCGATTCCCGTTGCCCGCAAACAGCCAAGCATCTACTCAGCTGTTCCGGTTCACGTGACTGCAACACTGTTATCACAAGTAAATGTATGCAGTCATAAACCCTGATCTCACGCGTCGCACAGCGTCCAAGGTGCATTTCCGGAAACATGGTATCTGGAGCGAAGTTGCCGGGCGCCTGCCACTCTCCAAACTCCGCAAGCAGGCTGGGTAAAACCCCGGAAGCGCTCAAGTTCGCTATCGCGGGGCAGCAGGATTTCCGCATCTCACCGTACGTTATTCATTACGGGGCTACCTGAGCCCTGCCACTGAGTCAAGCTTCAAGTGGAAAGTTGGCTGTCACATCGCTCCCGCGTTCCTCAGCTGGCAAGCGAGCGCCCGCCACGTCATGCCATCACAGTAACGTGCAGGGCGCCTCGCTGACCAGCTACTCAGCCATCTCACTGCAGATGTTCTTTTGCAACGGTACCAAGAGTGACGTGGGTACATGAAGTCAAGACACGCCCAGAGCAGGAATGTCGATCAGAGCCAATCCGACCTGCAGTCCCGAGAACCGGTCTGACAGCTGCATCGCCGCATGCGCCGCGGGCTGAATGATGATGATCACCACGATGATCAATATCGAATACCTTCTCTGATGCACAGTAGCTTTCCAGAAGCGGACGATCGAAACATATCTGCCGATCTATAATCACTTCTAGGATGTGACCCTGATGCATGAAGCATAAGTGCTATCCTTGGCCTTAACGAGACAGGACTAGATCTCATGCTGCGAAGACCCGAACGCTACTAGGCCGTGTGTCCTGAACGGATTTGCGTTGTTCAATCCGTATTTAGCTCGGGACGAAAGAAAGCAATGGTTAGCCAGTGTACAGTGTAGCAGTATTCGCTGACCAATGGATTGGACTCGGAGGCATGCATCGAGGATACGGGCAATGGTCCAATGCGCTGGCAGAAACGCTTGGTCGGCGAGGATACGCCAGAATGATATGCTCGGAGAATAGTGAGGAGGTCCGAACGCGCATCTGCAAGGCCGTAAGCAGCTATTCCTGAAGCGCACTCAACAGTGGCGGCTGCAACCGCTGGTCGCAGCCTTGAGCGTAATACAGCCCATATTTTCTTTACGATGATTAAGTTTGTGGCTTGTAACGATACGACAGCCTTATGGCGCGACGAGGAGTTGGCGGGACGGGGAGCGATTGGTTCGGTTTTGCCTGGCTGAGTAGTTCACAGGCATCGATGGTCGCATCTTACATGATGTTAGCCTTGCAGTAGTTTTCGATAGTCCTCGATGAGACGACCAGGGCTGCGGATTGCTGTCTCCATAGGGCAGAAAGTATGGCCGCCCGTTGCGCTAGACCTTTTGCTATCCGTGTATGCGATAGAGGCATGGGATACCAGTGGATGAGGTACGTACTGCATGAGCTCCAGCCACAGATGTGGCAGTTGGCTTGATTATGACCGAACCCGAGGCCGTCGAGCTGCCGTGCTGTATGTACAACGACCTCATTATCGTGGCGGCTAGCTGCGGATAGGGGGATCCGTGCTCTCCCATCGAATCCCAGGAGAATGGAGTCTTTTCGTAATCCTGATGCTGATGATAACGAGGTGCTACCCGTGTAGCGTTCAGTAGTGTACCAGGCGTACGGCAGGGGCGTGGCATGCAAGCGATGCTAGGTGGTGAGATCATATATTATTAGCCAGATCGGCCGGTATGCTTGCATAAGCCGGCTAGCCAGGTCGGGCGACGGGCGAGATGTGAAGAACGCTGGGGCGGGGCGGAGGGATTTGGGGTCTCAAGGGGCGGAGGGGCGGAGGGGGCAGCTGTCCCGCCAAGGAACGCGGGCATAGCGGGGCATTTTCTCCGAGACGCGAAACCTTGAACGCGAGCAGCGCGAACGACGCTGACGCATATAATTTCAATTCGCAATGGCTGATGTAGCCAAAGGTGGGAGGTGAGTACTGCAGCAACTCTTCAAACTATAGCTAATCATCTGGTAGTGGTCCCGAAAGTATGCCTCCCAACTTCGCCGATACGCTCACACATCTCTGACAGCCTCCCAGCGAACCCTCGCGGTATACCCGTTGCGCCCTTCATAGACCGGGTTCGAAGTCCCTCCGCCTTTGGAATGCGTGGATCTAACATCAGCAGGTTGAGGACTATGTCACCGACCGCGCAGATGTGGAGAAGACCATCAACAACTTCAAAGAGATGATCTCGTACGCCCAACCCAGCCAGACACCTCCTTATAGATAGCGATACCTAATACGCCGCCCCAGAAAGTACCAATTCATGCAGCAAAACACCCAACGGCGAGCCGCAGGTCTCAAGGACAAGATCCCCGACATCCAAAAGACACTCGAGACAGTGCGCTTCCTGAAGTCGCGGAAAGACGACGCAGAGCCTCTCGAGACCACCTTCGAACTCAACGACACACTCTACGCCAAAGCTGAAGTTCCCCCTACCGACGAAGTCTACCTGTGGCTCGGCGCCAACGTTATGCTCTCATACTCCATACCCGAAGCCGAAGAGCTGTTGCAATCGAAACTGTCGACCGCGAAACAGAGTCTGGGCACTTGTGAGGAGGACTTGGACTTTCTACGTGAACAGATCACAGTACGTATTCTCCAAGTGGTCTGGAGAGTATGCAGCTGACACAATTACAGACACTCGAGGTCGCCTTCGCGCGGGTTTACAACTGGGATGTTGCACAACGGAGGAAAGAGAGGGAGGGAGGCGAGTCGACAGAAGAGAAGAAGGGTGCATCGTCGAAAGAGTGAGGGTTAGAGTCTCTCTTCTCTCACTGCACAGAAAGGGAGCTCATGTAGCCGAGCGGCGCATGCGACGAAATGTAGAAGCCAGTAACACAAGGCCATGGCGACAATGAGAATCTTCATGAACAGCTTCGAGCCAGATGCGTGCAGAACGTGAAGGTACGCTTTTTGTTCGTCAATTTTATGTACAACTAATAAACCTTCCGACCATGCGGAAGAAAGGACATCAAGCCCCAACTAACGATACTATTAACAACCATCTTCCCTCTTCGACATGGGAACACAGCCACCATTACCCATGCATTACCGCGTATCCATACATCGATCCAGCTCAGAGGGTAATCTTGACACCACCCGCCGCAGTCTCAGTAGCATTCATAGGTGCCATGCCTTTGCCAGTCTGCTCCTTGACGTACTCGTTCATCATCTTGGTAATGGCGACCTGGCCACCCCAAGTAACGGCGGCAACCATGCTGTCAACCTCCTTCATGGTCATAATGATCATACCCTTGGGGGCCTTGACATCACCGTATTTGTCAGTGCTGGAGGCTTTGGTCTCCGCGCGGCGCTCCGGTTTGGCGGCCAAGGTGCTGTTTGAGGCGGAGCCTTCAAGGGCTGGCTTCTCACCTTCGGTCGATGGCTTCTTCTCACCCTCAGTGGACGGCTTTGCTCCTTCAGCAGCTGGCTTTGCGCCTTCGGCTGTTGGCTTCTCGGCCTCAGGAGTTGGCTTAAGCTCGGTTGGGCTAGCAGCGGCTGCGGGGGCCTCACTGGCAGGCGTCAGACTAGAAGATGTAGCAGGCTCAGCAGCAGTGGGCGTCTGTCCCTCTGCAGCGGCAGGCTGAGGCGCGGCAGCTTGAGGGGCTTGGGCGGGCTGAGCGGCTTGCGCACCGCCCATCATCTGCATCGTAAGGATGTACTCTCCATCAACTTGGCGGACGGGAACGGCAATGCGCATGTTGGTCTGGTCGAGAACGGCATTGGCCTGGATTGGGGTGAAGGTAGGCGCAAGAAGAAGCTGAGCTGCGACAGGGTTGTTGCCGTTGGTAGGTGTACCCTGTTGTGTGCCCTGCGGTACGGTCTGCGGTGTGCCTTGTTGGATCTGGCGGGCGACCTCCTGTCTGAACTCGTCGCGGCTGAGACCACGGCGCTGGGTAGCGGCTACACCAGCGGCTCCACCGAGGTTCCCTGTTGCACCTCCGGGGTTCTGGAGAACACCGCGCTGGGCGACTGCGACTGCGACCTGGCCAGTAGGGGGGACTCCCATGGCTTGCATCATCTTCTGGATACGGACAGGGTTGACTATATCTCTGTTAGCCTCAGATGCGAATGAAAGGAACAATGACTTACGGGGCATCTGAATGACGGTGACTTGCTGGTTCAGATCCGGAGTGACGGCAGCCAGGTTGGTTGTGACCGAGTAACGGTAGTCGTTGACCGGGGCCTGGCCCTGAAGAGCAGCAAGCATACCAGAGTCAACACCATCTTTGACATCGACGTTCATGGTCATGGGCTGAGTAGCACGGGTAGACATCCTGAAGCCATCCTGGAACTCGTTCTCTTGCAGACCGGTACCCTGAATTGCCACTGAGGTGCTGCCATCACTACCGAAAGGAGTGACCAGAGTGTTGGTTTCAACAGTCTGGCGGCCAACAACCATGTACTCACCGTCCATCTGAGTACGCTTGACCATGCGGACCGTCATATCAGTGGTGTTGACACTCCTCATAGTCTCCTGGATCATCCAGGACTGACGGTCGGGTGACAGCATAGCCACATAGGTGTTGTCCGGCTGCACCGCAGCGCCCTGCAAGTTCTGCATGGTCATGGCCATCTCGATCTGGCCACCAACTAGATCGGTAGCGCCATTTGTGCTGATGATCATGGATTGCGGCGAGACAGCGACGAAAGACTGACCAGTCGTTCCTGTGACCTGGTTGGCGGGGATGGCAGGTGTTTGTTGATTAACGATTATCTGCTGCTGTTTCTGGGAGAATGTCTCGACCCTAGAGCGGTCGGGGAATTGGAATGAGTTGAGTTTCATCTACATCCATTAGTCCGATGCCATTGCGGCTATTCGCAAACATGAATTACTTACATCGCCATTGAGATTAAGAACTTGGTTGTAAGACACTTGTTGCGTTTGTCCTGTTTGAGCGAACACCTGTGTACAGCTCAAGAGGAGGAGAACGAGGGAAGAGACAGTACCGGACGTCATGTTGGTAGTAAAAAAAGCCACCTGGGCTTGGAAAGTATTAAGTAATAAGAGGGAAAGAAAGATTACTAAAAGAAGAGCGAGAGAATGGCGGAGCAACTGACCAGACTTGCTGCAGCAGAAAGGTACTCGAACAGTCAGTTGTGGCACAGCAGCTTATTATGAACTTCGCGTCTCGTACCATGACTTCGGCTTTTGGTCCGGCGTATCCCGATCCGGTCAATGGGGTTTCGTGTCGTGCTCCAAGAATTGATGGCAAGATGTTCCGGAGTATGGAGTTACATAGCCTTCAGGCATTTTCAACCCCTTCGGACTGAGGAGGCCCACACAAAACTTGCTATGGCTTCTTGATACGCCCGTGTCACTCGACGAGACCTGTGTCCTTACAGGTATGGTGTCGGCCAAGAGATTGCTCGACTGACGGCAATGCTTCTTTTCGAATCTGGTTTCAAACGTCAGGCAGGACGTTTAGTTTGCGCATCTGGGACGGATTTGCCGGAAAGCTTAGCCCTAGTGACTTGCGAGACAACTCGACTGGTGGCGATACGGTGCTCGGGTAGTGAGACTAATATGGACATTTGTATTCATGTGACAACAACGAGAGGAATCAATGCGATGCTCACAAGTCGGAGTAAAGTCAATGGCGTCGAGAGAACTGTTGATTTTCGTCTCTTTCGCTGCGCTGCCTGCAGCAGCCGGTGCAAGTGCCGCCACAGTGTTATCGATGCAGCTTCAAACCGCGGGGGCTAGTCGCAAACGACCGTTCGTGAGGCATGAAGGATACTATGAGTAATTACGTCCAAAGTTTATCGCTCGCGCATCGCATCGTCAAACGACGATGTTTGGAGTGGTGTTTCGCGAATGCAGTTTGTCGCACGAAACGATCGCCCTCGGCTGCCTAGGCTCGAACTAGTCCCAGAACGACAACCTAACGATAACCGGTTAGGTAAACGTTTGCAGCAGTTTCCCAATCCGACAGAATTGTTCACATTTCTTACTATAGTAGAAGCTACGAGGCTGAGAACTATTGGTAGCCGCGTCCACTGGGTGCCTTTACACTGCCACTCGAGAAGGTGGCCTTGTACTTGCCATCCATGGCCTTTGATCTCTGCTTGCTGCTTATGCCTGTCCGGTCCGTGGTAGGTTGCGCTGCCATGAAGCTATCGAATTCATCATCATCTGCATCGCCTTCCGCGGGCTCGCTGTCGTCCTCCACTTCGGCTTTGGCATTCTCCGGTGCAGGTTCCGTTTGAGGTATGCGTTCGGGTACCTTCTTGTCGCCCTCGCCTTCATCTTCATCATCCTTTGGTGCAGGGTTGGTAAAGGGCTTCGATGCCAAGACACGGCGCCTTAGCTCAGCCATCTCTTCTTCATCGTCTGAAGATTCCGGGATGTTATACGGGTTTCGCGGGTCAACCTCGTCTTCTTCCTCTCCATCCTCATCCTCATCCTCATCCTCATCTGATTCGTCGATAACCCGCCGATTCATGTTTCCACCCGCCCAGACGTCCTCTTCCACGCCATCCTCTTTCTCTGTGCGACTCGTGTTGTACTCGCGCTCTATTTTCTCTAGCCAGACTTCCTCAGCCTTCTTGATTTGTTCTTCGTTTTCACACGCCATGTAACGCTTGAGCAGTGCGGCATTGATGTCCAAGAACGCTTGACCATAGGAGAAAGTCGAGAGGATCGACTCGGCCCATTCAGGGTGTCCAGTGATATAGTAACAAGCCGCCAGAGCTTCGACACAGTTCAATCGCCAAGGACGACCGTAGTTTGTTGGATTCGCGGCGACAAGGTACGGAAGTAGGCGTTCGCATTTGCCACCTATCCTGCCAAATGGGACTTCGTCTATCCTCTTCCAGCTGGCTTCTACGACCGCAGCGCCGTATTGCTCCATCAGATCCTTGTCTTCGCGACTCAGTATCTTCTTCGCCTTCGGACTGACCACTACACCAGCAAACTTCTGCCCTACGTGAAGCTCGCGCATCATGCCCAGGCGCATGAGCCTCTTGCCAGAGCAGCGTTTCGCATCGCAGTGTCCGAGGTCCCAGCATGCGGCTTTGAACTCGGGCTTCGCAGGTCTCGGGTTGGCGCCGTCGTTCTCCTCTTCTTCTGCATCTGATGCGCGGCGGGGGCGAGGAGGCGCGCGTGCTTTCGCTGGGTTTCGGAATTTGTTGTTGCCCTTGAAGTCTTTCTTGTGGCGGACCATGGTGACTTGCTGGTAGGTCTTGCAATAAAGGTGTTTTGCGGTTTGGGGCTGAGTGAGTTGCAGAGTGGCGGGGCAAGAGTGAGTGGAATAACATTTGAACATCGTAATCGATAAGGCGCGCTAGTGCAATGACGTTGTTTGATCAGTTACGCGCCAAAGGTGGATCGCGTCACTTAGCCCATAAAGTATCGCTGCATGGAACTCATTGTGCAGATCGCGGCAAGTACTTCATTTGTGCTTTACGAGTTCGTGGATCTGGCAGCTGTGTCGCGAAAGCTATGAAACACCAAGGCTCGAAATCTCCCCCATTTCGTTCTTCTGCTGTCCACCAAGAGAATACGCAGCCTTCCACCTCATCTTGACACTGGTCCCTGACCCTCTTTGCACGTTGGTTACTCGGATGTTCTGAGTAATGCCAAACTTTTGGTTCGGTCCAAGGTTGACACCAGATTGTGGCTCCAGCTGTAGTTGCGCGCCCTAGCGGTTGTTAACTCATAACCCTGCATTCGTAGCTATAAAACTTACCTTAGACGCCGCCAACAGAAAGGTCAAACCGGAGATTGGAAGTGGTGTATTATTCGACACCCGCGATTGAATCAGCAGCGTGGTGTCCGATTCTCTCGAAACGTTGAAGAGGACATTGATACTCGTGTTGGTAACGGAGATCTCCTTGGACGTATCAGGTACAGATGAGGCAAAGTCCCACTCATCGTCATCGTTCGCAGCACTGGTTTGTGCCAGGTTAGTCGTCGGTGCAGACACCCCGCCTCCTAACAGGTCGACAGCACCGGATGCAGGTTGTGGTGGTTTGATGGATTGTTGGTATTGGAAAGGCGATCCTTGCCGTGGTGTAGAAGTTAGGGCCGCAAAAGGATCAGGTGTCCTAGCTGGTTGCACTGGGGGAGGAGAGAATGCAGATTGAGGAGGGGACGTGATTGGGGATTGCGTAGGCTTTGGCGCTGCTGTGAAGAGATCGGTGATAGCTTGGTTGGATGCCTTTTGCGATTGTGGCACAGCCATACCAGACATGCCCAAAACTAGTGAGCGTTAGTAGACGGATACTCATTGTGATAACATGACTGACCTGAGCCGTTTGAGCCTCCCAAAGATATGCTGCCTGATTGTCCATATGTATCTCCGCTTAGAGACAAGCCCAGCAAATCGTCCTCGAGAGCATTGCCTGCCGCAGCTGGCTGTTGGGAAGTCTGCGACGATCCTGCTATCTGAGGCGCGGGCTCTGGGTCGCCGAAATCAATCAGGTTCAACGTGTTGTTGGGACCCTGTGATACACCAGCACCACTGCGACCAAGTGTACCTTGAGGAATGTTATTCGCCGCCTCGATGTCGCCTTTCTTGAAAAGCTTGTATCTCTCTATTGTCCGGTGTATGCTATCGTTGATTTCGAAGAGCTTCGCTACAGCTTCGTGGTCTTCGGAGTCCTCTTCGCACATCTTCTGGATCTTCGGCTGCGCGTTTTGGAGAGCGTTGGCAAGTTCCTGTCATCTGGTCAGCCAATGTCGCTTGCCTACTACCTCAGTTGGCATACCTCAAAGACGTCGCCCTCTTTGATCTGATCGCCCGGCTTGTAGCCCTGTAACATCTCCTCGAGTATCTTTGCCTTTTGCTGTATTCTTCCGACTTCTTCGGCAGCCTTTGCGCGCCAATCCGTTTTGTTCCTGGTATCGTATCCGGCCATGACTTTCATGAGCTTGTTCGCTTCTTGCAGATCCGCGGGTCCACCACGACGAATTAACTCCTGAAGCTTCGCGGACTGTGCCTCTCGCTCTTCTTCGGCCATTTCTTCTGCTGATCGGAGATTCTGCGCTTTGTCAGCCATATGCTTCGACCGGCAGGATTGCGGGTACGTACATCGCTAGGGTTTAAGACGGCGGCATCTTCCTTGCGCACTTCGGGAAAGATGTAGCCCTTGTAACTCAGCAGTCTGTGCATATCCCTTATGAAGCCTAAGTCGTCCTTGTACCGCGATGTCTGACATATCGTCTGCCGCCATTCTTCTATCAGCTCGAGGATCTTGTTCTGCACACGCGTCGAGTGCACAGGTGGACGTTCGGGGAATCGGCGGACGAGCTCATTGAGGAATTCCTTTGTGCTGATCTGAAGGTGGAATGGGTAGCCGCAGTTCTTGACGCAGATGTCTAGGAGCTATCTTGTGGTGAGCTATACGGTGTCTGAGGCGGGGCAGCGTGGGCGTACATTGAGCGCGAGGAGTGCCACGTTCTGGTTGCGGTGGTTGACATAGTGTACGATGGTAACAGCTGCTTCCCGGGGCCTGGGACGTAGTTAGCCTGCTGCCGGTAGTGGTAGCGTGGCCTGATCTTACGCGGAGCCTTTCTTGCTGTTGATCAGGTCGGAGATCTCGAGGTTCAGGGCCAGATTAGGCTCAAAGTTTTGCGGATCGCAAGCTTGTACTATTTTTTGCCAGGTCAGCTCTGCCTTGCACGGGCGTGGTTACGTTGTGCATACGTATGTAGCGCTGCAGTGGTGAACTGGGTGCCTCTCCGAATGCGCCGTAACGATCCCGGGCGGCCATGCGCGCAGACGCTGCCTCCATTGCGCCGCCGGAGGATTTGGTTGCTGAGGCTCTAGACTAGGAGAGGAGGACGATTCCGAGGTTCGAGAGGGTAGGGACGCGTCCGTCGAGGCTGGTTGTATCTGTAACCTATGTTCTTAAGAATTGGTGGGGATTGGGATCGCGGCAGCTGTCCGCCTACTTCGCATGCCTTGGCGCCACCGCAGCTGCTACGTAATGCGCCTCATTTCACATGTTTCCTCGAGTCTCTATGTCGACCTATATACGCACATGCATGGTCAATGGGTTTCACTAGAAACAAAACTTCATTTGTAGTGTCTATTTCCATCGTCTGTTTTTGCCAACCCTGAAGGACGACTATTCCGCTACATGCACGTCTTTTTGCTCAAATCATCCAGTAATCCGTGATCAGATACGTCGCGTATCCAGCAATACCTGCCAGTACAGCCTGGGTGCCGTAGAAACCAACAATTCTTCCGGGCCCCTTGGCTTCGTTGATCATCAAGCCAAGCTCAGCGTGACTGACACGGAATGCGAACAGAGCTCCAAGTGCGTAGTTTATGTAGGACCTGATGAACGAATTAGGTGGGTTCTGTGGTCCTGGTCTGGTGAGATTACCTGTTGGCTCCGTTGAGCTCAGCGAGAAGTGCGATACCAAGGACGAGGGGCACGTTCTCAGTGAAGTTTAGCTGCGCGCGTGAGGCAACGTAGAGTGGATCAGTGGTGCCTTTCGACTCGTCCGATTTGTCACCCATGAAGCTGTCGTCAACGTTAGTGAAGGTTTGTTACGGATGAGCAGCTTATCCTACGTTTTCGAGGTGATACGGTGGTAGACAATGCGATTTTGGAGGAAAAGGTAGTAAGCCGCGAATGGGAAAGCCCATGTAGCAGTCGCAGGAGCGAGGAGCGGCATTGGGACGCCGAGACCAACTTTGGTAGCCATGCTTGATTCAGGGACAGAGAGGTAGTTGACCATCGAATTGAGCCAGCGAAGGAGAGGGCTTTATAAAGTTGTGGGACCACGGGGTGGACTCAGTGGAGCTGGGAGAGCGGATGAGATGCATTCCCGAGATACATGGATCTCGCACTATGTCGTCATTCGGGGGCCTAGCGCACATGTACGAAGCGGCCCGACCAGCAATGTTGGTGCATTGTTGATGCGGTAAACCTCGAGAACATTCGGGAATATTTATACATGATAAAAGTATATATGGACGAAGACAATTGGTTATTCCGGCAAGGTATGGTATGGTATGGAGACGCTAATGCGAAATTCTGCATGCCCATGAGCTTTTCTTCCTCGATTTTGTACAGAATGCCCACTGCATGGGGATCAAAGATTTCAAACTCACTTGATGAGGTGGATGCGCCTGAATATGTCTATACTTCTACGAAATACGATAGAGCATGTTTGAGGGATCATCGGTTCTGGATGTTGTTAGCTTCACTTCTATGCCACTGGGAAGAACGTCCGCACTGGCTTCATGTGCTCAGCATCATTTTCCCTGTTGTCGTCTCGCACTTCCTTCAACATTTTGTCGATGCCTCGCTCGTTCAGAGCTCGCTATTCAACAAGTTAGCTAGGTGCAAGGCCAAGCATCGAGTTGGCTGCGTGACTGACTGAAAGACACTTCTCATACTGCTCGAATATCGGTTTACATTCGTCGGTTGTAGCAGTGCCTCGCAAGAACTCTGCACGTTGTCAGAATGTGTAGGTACTTGTACTTGGTGCCTTGTTGATGCTCTGCGTACTTTCGCTGTACCACTTGAGGAAGCAGTTATCGTAGCGTCTGGCCTGTGTCAGCGGGTTGCAGCAACAACACCAACAACGCGCACGCTCACTCTTTGACTTCGTTGCATTCCGGTGCTAAGGAGGCGGACATGTTGGTGAAAATACAGGTGGTGGTTGAGCAATGGCGCTGATCCGCATGACTGGAGGCCGAGGGTCTGGTGAAGGTCGCGCGGCTATCGATAGGGAAAGCGCGCTAGCGAAGATCATTGAAGGTTTCTTTCTCTAAACACTTGCGACACGCGCTTCCTCTCCACACCAACCCTACCTACGACATCCAAGCGAGACGCCACCGTAGACCGCGTCATCGAACACCACCGCGGAGGATGAGCGCACACTAAACTCGCCATGGATTCCTTCAAGACGCTCCAGACAGAAATCGCGGCCGCCCTGAAGTCGACCACCAAGTCTGCCTCCCTCATAGGCGGCGCAGACATTCCCTTCCAACGATCGCTGAACCCGGACGCTGGCACGCAGCTCGACGCCCAGAATGCGCGCCTCCTTCATCTCGCGCAGCGGCTTCTCGAGAATGCTGCTGCGAGCTCGGACGCTGTAGGTCCCAAGCTGCCCGACGTCGAAGCCATAGACGCCAATTGGAGGGGGGTTGTTGATGTCATCGACAGCTTGCTTGAGAAGGCCGACACCAGTCTCGATGAGTACACGGGCGTCGTGAAGCGCTTGAGTCCCGCGACGGAGCAGGTAAGGAGCGCCCACACGGAAAGTGAGGCGCATCATCTAACGCGTCCGCAGGCACCTGTGAAACCACGCCCCAACATTGCCGACAAGAAGATCATCGCGAAGCCGCAGCTCAAATTCGAGCATGCGCCTAGCAACAGCGAAACTGGCGGCTTCCGCCCGCTGGTCACGTCCAAGCCGCATGCGAAGATCCCGCTAGAAGAATGCTTGCAGACATTCAAGGACAGGCGCGGACGGGAACAATACCCCCACCCATACCAGACCGAGATTGAAACCTACGAGTATCCTTCGACCGTATACGAGCACTCCGAGCCGCAGCAATACCCTCCCTTCGAAACTACCACCGCAACCTTGGTCGATACTCCTGAAGCATTAGCTACGATGCTCTCCGAGCTAAAGACTGCAAAGGAAATCGCCATCGATCTGGAACACCACGACAACCGCTCATACATCGGCATGGTCTCACTAATGCAGATAAGCACACGCGATAAGGACTGGATAGTCGACACTTTGAAGCCCTGGCGGCGGAAGCTCGAATGCCTGAACGAGGTGTTCGCCGATCCCAGCATCCTGAAGGTTCTACACGGTGCATACATGGACATTGTCTGGCTTCAGCGAGACCTAGGACTATATGTCGTTGGTCTTTTTGACACGTACCATGCTGCTAGGGCCCTTGGTTACCCTGGTGCCAGTCTGGCATATCTACTCGAAAGGCATGTCCAGTTTACGGCCCAGAAACAGTACCAGCTCGCAGATTGGCGCGTGAGACCGCTCAGCAAGGAACTCTTCGAATACGCACGCGCTGATACCCACTTCCTCCTATACATATACGACAACATGCGCAACGAGCTAGTCGAGAAGTCTGACTTCTCTAACCCAGACAAGAACAAGGTCCAAGATGTACTTCAAAAGTCGAAAGAGACGGCCTTGCAACGCTACGAACACCCTGTATACGATACCGAGATGGGTCTTGGAACTGCTGGTTGGTACAAGCTCGTCTCACGCACGCCTGTGCAGTTTACCCCCCAACAGTTCTCTGTCTTCCGCGCCGTTCATAGATGGAGAGACGACCTCAGCCGGAAAGAAGATGAAAGCCCACTTTTCATTATGCCCAACCACGCCGTATTCACCATAGCTCGTATGATACCTGTGGACAAGGTTGCGCTCTTCAACGCAATCCAACACGTATCGCATATCATTCGAGCGCATGCAGATGAGCTTGTAGCTGTCATTGCCAAGGCTAAAGAGGAGGGTGTCAATGGACCGGAGCTGCACAACGTGCTCCAGACGATTGCCGACATGCAGAGGGCGGAAAGGGCCGAGTCAGACGCTGCGATCAAGGTAGCAGAGGTGACTGCAGCACCAGCTGTTGAGGCCTCTGTGCCTCAAAGCACTGTAGCAGTTCCAGCTACCCGAGCTTCCTCTTCAGAATTTTGGGGCGAACTTTGGAAGGCAAACCAGGCGCCACAACAGCCGGAAATACCAACCATCGACATCGGACTTGCTCTACCATTACCACCTCTCACCGCCCAAGTATTTGCTGATTCAAATGGAACGGCCCAAGCTACACCAAAAGCAGAGAAGCCACAGCACACCTTTGTGCCGAAAGAAGAGAGACCAGCCGAAGACCAACGAACCGACACATTCGTTGTCAAGCATCTTGGTGGTCGCAAACGAAAGCGAGGAGACGCGGTAGAAGACGAGTCGACCACTGCCCTGGCCCTTGATCCCATGACCAACGACGAGATCATGCTAGACGCACCTGAAGAGACACCGGATGCCATCCGCGTACGTGAGAAAGCCGCTAGGAAAGCGGCACGCAAACAAAAGAAGAAGGACGATGCTGCTGCCCATGCCGCAGGTCTCAACCACAGCGACGAGCCTGCCTTTGACTACGCGAACGCGAAATCAGTACTGCATGCCGAAGACGGAGATGGGAAGAAGAAGAAAAAGGACAAGAAAAAGAAGAACTCGAGCTTTGCGCCCTTCTCAGGTATGACGGATGCACCCAAGGGACTGCCGAGGGCGCAGAAAGAAGTCGCAGGACGTAGCAAAACCTTCAAGTCATAGACGTGGGAGCTTGAACAGTCGAAGGGTAATGGAGTGCTTTGCATCTTTGCGTTCTTGTACATATACCTGCATCATGATACCAACCTATTTCTCCCGGTGTCATCAGAATTCAAAGAGATCTGCCCTATGGGGCCAATGCTTGCTACTTGATTAATGCTATGTTGATACTGTAATCGCTGTGAATGCTCTGCCGTTATCCGTGTTGTTGCCACGTAACGCCCTCTATGAATACGTTCCCGTCAACTATCCACATCAGGTTTAGCGATACCCTTTGCGTATTGCTTCCGACTCATACGCCTGTAACGAAACCACACACAAGTTGCTGATGATCCAAAGCTGTCCTCCATCACTCATTACACAACCTGTCCATGCAGAATCCGATAGAAAACACCGAAGTTACCGGTTCCATCCTTGCCACCATCCGGTCCCCGTACATTGTCCAGAACGGCAAACACAATCTTCTCGAACCATCCTCCCTGAAACTCCGGTTCCCATAGGACCTCAAGAAAGCAATTGGCAACCTCCGCTGGTGGGTTGGAATACACGCCACAACCTAACGCGCCCAGCACAAGCTTCGTGTGTCCATGTCGAGCAGCAACGCGCAATATGAGGCGGACGTTGTTCTTGGTATGAGCCCTCGCGCCGATGTGCTTGAATGTACTGCCATCGTCTGACAGAGGTGGTTGACGGAGGGCTGCAACGCTGATGACGGAAAGCGCAGGGAGGTCCATGGGATGCGTGGATTCGAGCAGTTCATGGCCGTCGGACATGGCGTTACGGATGATGACCACGTTGGGTGAGTATATAGCGGCGAGAGCGGGGATTGGGTAGTATTGCTCTCCGTCTAGCGTGAGGTAGAGCGACGAACGGTAACAGAGACATTCTTCTTGAGCGAGAGCCCCTTTCTGCCAGCCGCCGCCGGGTGATCGCTCAGAGGCGAGGTTGAGTACGGCGACTGGGCGGGCTCGCATGGGCAGAATGATTTCTCCGGCTTGCTTCTTGACTTCGGGGTCTTGAAGTTTTCCTGGAGCGTCCTCTGTGGTCACGTCCTGCTTTGGGGCATTGATGTCGGACTTGGGAGCGATCGCAGGCTTGTTGTCCTCCGCATCCATGTCCGTTTTCTTCATGCTACAATGCTGCCGGACGGTATGCTTGGGCTCAAGCTGTATTGCTGCATCAAAGGAATCCATGTTGAGTACTTCGATGATGCATGGTTTCTTGATGCCCGGGCA
Source organism: Alternaria novae-zelandiae (assembly GCF_023758075.1). Taxonomy (NCBI): domain Eukaryota; kingdom Fungi; phylum Ascomycota; class Dothideomycetes; order Pleosporales; family Pleosporaceae; genus Alternaria; species Alternaria novae-zelandiae. The sequence goes on along the minus strand of NW_026056962.1, from coordinate 958,625 downwards.
CCGTTCTCTGGGGAGAGTAGACCCATCTTGATGATTTATAGTCTCGAGAGTGGCCCACTCGGCATTGAACTTGGACGGGACTTTCGATAGGATACTTGGGAGAACCGACTTGGTCTCATCGGCGACTTGTTTGAGAGCCATATTGCGTCGGCGGTTAGGTGCGCGGTTGTGGTTAGATATGTTGTGCTTTGGACGATTGGTGTTGTGACGCTGGTAAGGTTCACCGGGACGAGTGTTTTCTGTTCGAGAGGGACCCGGTCGTGATGACCCCGGCTTCTTGAGGAAGCCGAGGATGGAGCTTTGTTCCATGGTTTTTGGAAGGTGAAAGATGAGGGCAAGCACTACCACCAGTGTTGTCTAAGCAGAAAGCTACCGCTATCCCAATGTACTTCCAGGTGAATGTCGTTTGCGCCACTACTCCTTTGGCGTGGAGTGCTGCTAACCGGATAGTGGACGCTTCGAATGATTAGAGGCTCTTGCTTTAACACCGTGAAGGTGAGGACTAGATATACACTAGAACTTGGACCGAGTAAGAGGGATGTTAGCAACGGACAGCGCAAGCAACTGGATCAGGCAGCAGCAAGGGAAGCGTAAACTGGCTAGGCCTATTTTGGAGGGTAAATCAACATGGGAGATTACGACCTCGAAACGAACAAACCAAACACAGCGATAGAAGTGCACCTGCATACAACCATGGCAATGACAGCAAGAGTCGGACCGCAACGCACATCTGCGTGCAGTGGTGCGCGCCAGGGTGTCTTTCAGCCCTACAGCGGGCCTGTGCATCTGCCCCACATTCGCGTAACCGGCGATCATGTGCGATTTGCTCGCTGTTGCTCTTCCACACAACAACAATACCGTTGTAGACTCCACCAACATCCTTTACCTGCAGTCCCCGATGTAATTCTGGTACCCTATTCACCGGCGACATGCCTACGCAACTGGCGCATCCATCCCCGAAGCGCAAGCGCGATCAACCTCCGCCTGTCCCGCTGCTCAACACGGCCCTCGCCCTGCGTCCCGCATCCGCACCGCCACGAGGCAGCCCCGCGCCCTCATCAGGTCCTGATAGCCCACGAAATGTAGTCGCAGATCAGCTGCGAGGTATGAACCTCGCTGCATTCGCGGCAATACCCATGTCCCCGCTCACGCCAACCGACGATGTGATACGCAAGAAGCCGAAGCTCGATGCCATGAGGGTAGACAGTGGAACTGCATCAGATACATATACCATACGCGAGAAATTCAACACCTATACAAACGGGGAAGACTTGGATACTGTCGCTGTGACGACTGAGCTGGACCTCTCTCGGGTGATACCAGAGACCCCTCAGGCGTCGCAACCCCGCTTGTTGCCAGATATCGCTTCTTTTGCCCAACACACCAGCTTCGTCTCATCGCCTATACCCACGACCCTGCAGTCGCACACAGCTGCAAAGCAGAAGTCGCGCGCGCAAAACCCCTCTTCTTCGCAACCCCGCCCTCGGGCTAGATCGCCGTCGCCCTCAATGTCGGCTCTCACGTGGCGAGATAGCGAGATCACGGGACACTTGGTCGATCCTTCGACTGACCCAGATGATGACGGTATTGGACTCAACGGGATTGGCTTCAAGCCTACACCAGCATTAGCATATGCGAGGTCGCAGAAGCGGCGACAACAGTTGACCGAATGGAAACTACGTGAGACTCGCGAGGCGAGAGCGAAACGTAGTGAGAGACGGCGAAGGGGTGTGCGAGACACGCCTTCGCGGGAAGTGACAGTTGAACGGGAAGTCATGCCTGTCAACAAGATCGAGACCACGAAGCGGACGGTCAAGTTTGCTGTATGAGCTGTCGAGGAGAAGTAATCGTAATTCCGGAGAAGTGTAATAAGGTGGGTAAGCCCAAACATGGATAATGACCATCTCACGATACTTATGATACGAGCCATGGGCAAGTACACGTTGGATTAGCGGCACGTTTGGAGTACGGTGTAACAAGGAATCCTTTCGGTTTACTATACGTTTAGCATCATTTTTCGGGCGTTTTGTTCACCTATAGCGTTAAGAAATCCACTCTCGATTACCTCTTAACATTTTGCTGAGTGAATTGGCCGCAACATGACTATCGGGGACAGCGCGGCCTGAAGATCGACCTCGGGAGTGTGCCTATCGAGCTCAAGCACGTGTCAACGCGAACCCCTGCGCGTCGTCCGGTCCTCATCTGTCGCATTTACTGAATAAGACAGAATACACGAATTGGCGACGGATAATCATACGTGAATAATCCCTTACTCACATCGTCTTGTTGCACAAGTACGATGTTCTATTCAGATGCTTATTCGTAGCTGCCGCTGGCTGATCCATGCCGCGTCACCATCATCACCGTTGCCGCGCCCTTCCATACCAACCTTTGCCTTCGCACCACCATGACCTGCGACATCACTTGAACCTGACGACGCTTCTTCATTCCTCACATTTCATCCTGAACATACATATAAGCGGCACGGCCTTTTTGAAGGAGTAAACATGATGACGCGGTGGTTGCGCCTTGCCTCGGTGCTACCTTCTGCACTTGCTCTCACACCCAATGATCCGGCTCACCACGTAAAGCAGGTAGCAATCATAGGTGAGCCCATATCCCCAGAAGATCTATCACAAATGCTGACTCCAAGAAGGTGCAGGTGCAGGTGGCTCATCCGCTGCGTACCATCTCGCGCAATATGCCGCCGAAGCAGGCATCCCTACAAACATCACCGTCTTCGAACGCAACGACTACGTCGGCGGCCGCACAACGACCGTGAACCCATGGAACGATCCGACGATATCTGTAGAGCTGGGCGGCAGCATCTTTGTACAGAGCAATCGAATAATGGTGAAAGCCAAGGAGGAATTCAACTTATCTACTGCTGGAGCACGAGATCTCGCAACGCAAATGGAAATGCCTGATCTGGGCATCTGGAATGGACAAGAATTCGTTGTAGTGACGAAAGCAGGTGATACTTGGTGGGACAAGGCGAAGCTGCTGTGGAGATATGGCGCTGCGCCGCTTTGGACAAATAGGCTGATGAAGAGTGCCGTGGGCAGATTCTTCGAGATGTATGATGAACCGGTGTTTCCGTGGAAGAGCTTGAGTGACGCCGTCGAGCGTGTGGGCTTGTTGGAAGCTACTGGAGTGACAGGGGAACAGTACCTCAGGACGAATGGAATCGGGGAAGCGTTCTCCAAGGAGATTATCCAAGCCAGCACCCGGGTCAACTACGCCTCGAACTTGCCTTATATTCATGGCTTGGAGACAATGGTTTGCATGGCAACAAACGGAGCAATGCAGATTGAAGGAGGCAACTGGCAGATCTTTGCGCATATGCTGAAAACCTCTCGCGCCAATGTCCACCTCAACACTTCTGTCGCCCAGATCTCGAAGCAGCACGATGGCAGCTATGAAGTTACTACAAGTACCGGCCACACATCGGTCTTCGACGATGTCATCCTCGCATCCCCTCTTCAATATTCAGATCTTGATATCCAACCTGCGCCACAGCACATTCCCGATGAGATCCCCTATGCGAAACTGTACACTACCCTATTCGCATCGCCCTTCCGATTGGACCAAGAAGCTTTCAACCTTGGGCCTGAGACACCTGTACCGCAATACGTTCTCACCACGCTACCCCCGTCTGAGGTCCCGGTGGATGGTGTCGGATCGCCCAATTTCTTCAGCATATCTATATCCGATGCTGGCATTAACCCGGGATCTTCCCCGCTTCGATTGGAATACATCTACAAGATCTTCTCACCCGCCCGTGTGAACGCCACCTTCCTCTCGCGCGTCCTTGGCCAACATGTCTCGAACGAGGAAGCCGAACACGGGGACGTGAATGGCACGGTGAGCTGGATACACCACAAACTATGGTACTCATACCCACGGGAATACCCACGCATAACATTTGAGGAGATCAAGCTAGACGACGGACTGTGGTATACCAGCGGAATCGAGAGCTTTATCAGCACCATGGAGACGAGTGCATTGAGCGGGAAAAACGTTGCTAGACTGATCAGGGATGAATGGGTTGCCCAGGGCGTTAATGACAGTTATGCGAACGCTCGGAAAGATGGCACCGACGAAGAGCTGTATCAACAGGAGCTATGAGGATTGCGTCTTCCGAACACTACGGCAAGCCACGTTGTTTGAACTTTAAAAGACTTGCATGAACATTGCTACGCGAGTCTGCCCCCATTACTGATTAAGCGGTCACTTCGGCGAGGTAGCAGCACAGACGCTACGCTTCAGGCTTGTTGGTATTCGGAAGAGCGGCATTAGTCTCTTGCTCTGCATTTGGCGAAGCTACTCTTCAGTCTAGCCACGTTTGACATCCTTCGGGGGATTCTTCGACACTGATTTGAGATGGCACGATCATTCCAGTCCAATCGGCTTGGATACCGTTGTGGAACATCTGGGACGCTAAGGAATTCGAGATCTCGAAGCTACGTCAACCACGTGAGATTAGCGAGGACCCGCCGTCTTGTTTAGCCCGGCGTGGAGTACTGGCCCTGGATAAATGGTTTTCGAGAATTCCTCCCTTGACATGCACGTCTTGCTTGATCACATCGATATCTCGCGAAGTATTAGATGCAATTCACGTCAATGCACTCTTCCCCTTCATTATGTTCATGAGCCCACTAGGCTAACAGCGAGCCATCCTATCAGACTTATATTGTGCTCGGATGTAAATGAGTCAAGGAAGCTAAGACTTCACCCGCAGTCTGACTTTCTGGCCTACGAGTGGCGTTGGCGTCAGGCGTGCTGTTCTACCCCTAGGAAGCGAAAGGCGATCCCCCGGACGTGCTTCCGTCGCAGTCATCAAACTTCCGAACCCAGCACTGACCGTTGTGCATACGAAGTACGACAGTCTCTTGGCCCCAACAGGATCAGAGGCCTGGCTAGCCAGGACTATGGGTACAAGGTTCGATGGCGCACTTTCCAGCCCCGACGCACTTGGGTGCGGATTCTGCGGTAAAGGGTCAATTGCACATGGGATTTCCTACTTCTCGCTGTAGTACCCAGAGCCGGGTTCGTGAGGTTGATCGTGGCCATTCTTTCTCATTTCATCATCCGTAATATTCTACCTTTTTTTTACTTCTCTCTTTCCTCATATCTGGTCACTTGGACGTGCAACAACCTTTTCTGGCGAGGCTAAAGATACGACACGATACCGAGACCATGGAAGGTCACGTCCTTGCCAACGCGCTGGTGCCGCGAGTGGGACAGATAATCAGTGTCATGCTGGAGATCATTACTTTTGGTGCACTTACGGTTTGCATAAGTAGGTTTTCAACTTTTGGTGCTACTTCAAAAGAATGAGAATGCTAACAAGATGTGACAGTGCGACGAACTCAGTCCATCACGAAGTGGATGGCGCTGCCTTTGGCCACGATATGTATGTGCAACGAAACACACGCTCTCGGGGCATTTGATGCGCATCATCCTAACGAAATGGATCAGTAATCATCATCATATATTGCGACTCGGCGTTGTTCGTTTTTGCCACAGCAATTATGCTTCACGGGGTTGGCATCAATTCCTCACCGCAGGCCTGTGAAAGCGGGGTCTTCTTGTGTAAGTCTACGATACCAGATTGCGTGAACCGGAGACTAATCCTTGCACAGGTTTGCTATGTTACATGACGACGAAGATCCTGACATACTATTTCCTTGTTGAGAAAGCTGTGAGTACAAGGCTCCTCTTTCTTCTCTTGTTCGAGCTGTTACTGATTGGATTTAGTATGTCGTTCGGGGGAGTCAAAAGCCTCGCTTGAAGACTAAGCTGTGGCTTTTCAACTGCCTATTCATGCTGCGTACGTTGCGACCAACAGGTCCAGAGAACCCGCGCTGATGATGCTAAAGTGCCGTATACCGTCCTGGTTGTCTTGAATTTCGTCTAGTAAGCCGCAAACCCCACCCTTGCATCGAGAAAGAAGATCGAATACTGACGCACCGTAGTCGGATAAGCTACATCGATGACGAGGGCGTGTGCATTATTGGCATGCAGAGGATCGCCATGCTACCCTTGATCATTTTTGAGGTCGTTGTGAACGTACATCTTCCATTTTCCTACTCTGGTGCCTTCCGACACAAATGAAACTGACTGAACTTCAGATTTGCCTGACTGCTCTCTTCGTCGTTCCCCTCCGCAGTCTCTACTCGTATCAAAACAACACAAACCCTACACTCCGTCGGATAGCCAAGCGCTCGCTCATGGGCTCCCTCGCCACCCTCACCACCTCCGTCGTCAACCTGACCGTCCTCATGATACTGCAAGGTGAACCAGCCTGGATCTGCTTTATCTGCTGCAACGCCGACATTCTGTTCTGTTCGCTGGTCCTACATTGGGTCACATCCAAAGACAAGACGATGATGACTACCGACGCAACGAGCGGTACGGGAGGCGAAAACATTGGTTCAAGACACGGTACAACATCACATCAAAGACGGCAAAGCAAGTTGATGTATGGAGACAACACCGAAGAAAAGCTGCGCAGCGAAATCATCACCATCAAGGGCATGGCCGACGTGTCGCCGACCGGCGGCAACAGCATCAGCATCAGCAGCAGCAGAACCAACAGCGGCGCAAACTCCCGAAGACCCAGCCTCAACGTCTTCCCTTGCTCGATCAACACACACAATCCACATCACAACAACCGTCCACAGACTTCACCCCGATTGGTGCTTTCAAGCGTCACAACGGAATGCAAATCCTCGTCCCCGCCCAGCAAATTCCGCGCCCCAAGTCGCGGCATGTACCGCACACCCACACGAGAGGAGTTTGGGGATGAGGTCGAGTTGAATAATATCAGGGTGCAGACTATCCATACGAGGGAGGTGGAGATTGATGAGGAGGGGAGGGAGCGGACGGGGAGTGTGAGGAGTGAGGGGGATGAGTGGGTTGGTCATGAGCGGAGGGTCATTGGGGATGGTGTGGTTTGATCTTTGATGTATGTCGCCAGTGGCAAGCTTGCCTGCATTTTGGATATCATGGCTGTTTTGCTTATGATTTATGCGTTTTATACCTCTCGTCTGGATTTTGTGGGCGGGAATTAGAATGGTACGTGTATATAGATATAGTCGCACTTGATGTACTAGAAATGTCATTGAGCTCTTGAGATCAAAACACTATCCATCGTGTTGTATCAGACTGGCAGCGTAAAGACATGAGAATTATATTACTAGCTAGTGAAACAGCAATAAGAAAATAGACAGTTGACTCCATAACATATAGAGATCTTGATCAGAATATGCACCTTCATCACCGTCCACCAAGCATGAACACCTATTGAAACTGCCAGAGCCTCAGCTCAGGCCACAAATCTGACATTCTTACTGCTCTTCCTCTTCTTCACCCGGCCAGTCAATACTTTTTCCACATCGCGTTCTAGCTCCTGTGCATGTACCTCGTGGCCGATAGTATGTTGCATGTATGCCGACACGTCCTCGGCGATCTGCAAAGAATGGCTGATGAGAGCCAGAATGTTACGGCTGAGTTTTTTAGGTGACATTTGTTCTTCTGTAGCGAGACTGTTGTCCTCTTCGGCTTGGGCTAGTCGCTCATTATCACTTTCCGTGGCATCCGCGGGTTCCTCGACGGAAATTGTAGATGCTCTATCTTTGTGTTTGCGGGACGCCGTGGGAGACGCTGCATGGGCGTTTGCTGTCTGAATTGATATATTGTCGTCGTCTGGTAGAGTGATCGGATTTGTAGCTTTCCCTAGCTGTGACTCGCTCATGTGAGAGCCATTCCGCGTCCTTTTGCCATGGATGATGTTCTTGGGGTCCTTGGGGTCACCGATGATGATGTTAGACAAGTCGGGAGAATCCTCCTCATGTACCCAGCCCTTCATATGCCGATTGCTTGTTGGTTTCGGGGCCGCCTTGCCCTTTATTGGAGGCTTTGTAACTTTTCGCTGGGCGTCGTTGTGAGGCGTAGCACAGACTATCTTGCTGTGGCTGGACTTTGCCATGATGATGTGCGGTGTCCAATAGAATCGATCACTGAGATATGAACTTCAATTGAGAGAGTTAAGAAAGAAGGTTTTGTGTGTAAGTCATTGTTCGTTGGTGGGTGGGTTTTGAAGATACTTGACTGTATGAGTCGAGCGAGGAGTGTGGAGCGGTACATGGGCGCATCTGGGCACGAGTCTTCCCATTGTGTGACACCAACACAACTCACGAGGCACTCTGACTGTTTACTAGCGGAACAGAAAGGATTGCATGACTGTAATAGTGTGCGCCTGTCGTCGAACCCTGCAATGAAACCCCATCCACATTTGCAACGTGCTGCACAATGGTGCCATGGTATTGTGGCATTCGTTGTCTTGTATACAAATTCCTCATTTCTTCGCGGCTGGTTTCGCAGGCGTCGATGCAGGCGCTTTCGCAGGTGGTGTCTTGGTAGCATCGGTCGGTTTTCCTGGCGGCTTGCCCTGACTACTGATAAGATCGAGAAGATGGTCTTCCGTCTGCTTCCCCTGTCCATGAGTTAGCCAAAACACTCGTAGTATATTCTCTCAGCCTCCTTCTCGTGACGTACCTTCTCGGCATCAGTCTCCGCATCCCATCCTCGTCCGAACTTTGTTCTGAAAGCCGCCAATTTTCCAGCCTCATCCTCCTCGACATTCAGTAGTTTGTGTGAACTCGGGTTCCACAGCGGAGAGTTCCGTTGGTCCTTTGCGCTCTTGTATACGGGCTGTGGGTTTGTGGTTCGTAGGGTGAAGGAGCTGCCGTCAGAGAGGGTCACGAGTTGGGTGAAGGTGTAGGGTCGCTTGGGTCGGCGGAGAAGCGTCGCGTGTCGTACTTGATTCGTCTGGCGTATTTGAGGCTGTATCGATTGTCGGAGGACGCGCAGTGCGCCCATTGAGGGTACTGGAGACGCCATAGTGACTTGTGCTGGGGTCGTGTGTTGAAGTTGGCGAGGAAAGTTGCGGCGAAGAGGCGGAGGTCAGCCTTGGCCGATCTAACATTTCCATCTTCAACCCGCGCACTTCGTCATTCGCACCGAATTGCCCTCCAACAGTCGCGTCTTCTCGAAACATAGCGCGCTCCTGCTCCTCGGCGCATGAGGTCAAGCCGGAAGATTTTACTCTGAACATGGCGCTCTCGCAGCGCCCGGCTTCGCGCTTTTTCGCAGCCTTCTACAGATGGAATCAACACACTCGTTAGTGCCTTAGTGCGCATTGATACATATATACTAAATATCCTCTTAGAACGGTCAAGACCATGTGCAGTTACCTCTCAATACCCTCGTCGCGATACACATCCCTGCAACGGCATCTGCGCCCCACGCTACTATAATACGACTCGTCTGCTGCAACAACAAAGTCACTCCCCGTCGCAATCGCATGAGGAAGAAGCGATAGGAGCTGGGGAGGAGAATCCGAGGATATCAGGAAGAGGAGGGGTACAAATATTACGACCGGCAGAAAGCATATCAGAGGAGATAGCAAACACGCAGGAGCCTGTGGAAGAGCAAGATGCTTCTTTTGAGCTCTCTGAGGCGGAGCTGGGGGAAGAGCGACTCAAGAACTCGGTGCGCAGAGTGATGCGTAACGTTCCGAGCTCGGTCGCAGTTCTCACGGTCAAAAGTATCGACCCCGATACTCAAAAACACGTTCCCATGGGCGTTGCCGTTTCTTCACTTAGCACCGTCACACTCGATCCGCCTACGATTTCCTTCAACATCAAACAACCGTCCAAGACCTTAGACGCTATCCGGGCAGCCAATGGCCTTTTTCGCGTTCATTACCCCTCCGCTGACAGAGGCGGTGCGAAAGTCGTCGATCTATTTTGTAGAGGGAACCATCCGGATGCCTACAATCTGCGATCAAAGGAACTTAGACTCTATCAGCCTAATCTCGATAAGCCCAGGCATCATTATAACCCTAGTGATATGCCTTCTCTTGCGCCGCAGGTATTGGGGGAACAGGTGTTGGCTGCGATGGAGTGCAAGGTCACCCATGAATTTCCCATCGCAGATCATGTTATCCTTGTCGCCAGAATCACCAGCATAGAGCAAAGGGCTTCCAAGGATCCAAGCATCATGTATATCAATGGTGGATACCGTAACCCTGCGGGCGAAAAGCTCTACACTCCTACAAGATCCACACAATCCGCAGCCGGTGAAGGGGTTTTCTCGGTATGGGATTATTCTTTGTTTCCCGGAGAAGAAGAAAGACAGGACTACATGAGGAAAATTAAGACCCTCATCAAAGACAACCCTGCCTTTTACGAAAAGCCATCTGCCGAGACCTTTAGGAACATCGAATCGAGTTTACCGTACGCTACAGGGAATTTCGGAATTGATCTAGAGATTCTTGTCGCGGAGTGCCGAAAAGAAATGGGTCTCCCTGCGCGCTTGCGTGCCGAAGCAGAAGGACGACAAGTCTTGAGTGACTTCTACGGGCCATTGACGCCGGCAATGAGAATGCAGATTGTCGATCGAGCGAAAAGGCTCGTTGCGTTGGATGCGCGCTTTCTGTCTCAACATTACCGCACTCTCCTATACAGCTTGGGCGTCAACCCTAGTAGCAGAGATCTCCTACCAAGCGACATCATGGAGCCTCTACGAGCAGCAAACTTAGCACCACCTTTCGACCCCCGCCGAGGACATGTCAATGGCGGTATCGAGGATATCATAAAAGTGGAACAGCTTGAGTTCCACCTACGAGGTTATCTTCGGAACATGAAATACGAGGCTGCGTTGAAAATGCCCCTAGACGCGGCCATGGAAGCCATCAGTGAACGCAAATTAGCGGCTGTATATTTCAAAAAAGCACGAGCGCGCTTACTCACCCAGACCCATCCTCAACTATTCGATACTTCAGTCATCGACATCGCTGGCGAGGTGACACAAGTAGAAGCTCGTGTAGTTCTATGCCGCTTTATTAAAGCCCTACAGGTCGACTCTGAAGTGGGCCTTCGAAAGCACATCTTCCAAGACTGGCATGAGCTTTTGCGCCGAGTCGGCGTAAATCCTACCATCACGGGAGTGGATGTGGGCTTTCTTATGGGCAAGATTCAACATCTGTACTATTCGAACAAATCGTTCAGTGGGTTTTCTGGCGCCGTTGAAGAGATGCTGCGACCTTGGTTTGTTCAGCAAGTTAGCTGGGAAGACCTTGAGGAGCGCGTCAGAAGCTTTGTTCAGGAGACCCCACTGCGCGCTACAGGCTGGTCAGGCAGAGACAGACTTGCCGCTATGGGCCTGCGCTGGGATGCCACAGTTGCGCTACCGAGCAACAATCCTTCTAAGCAGGCGGGTGAGAAACCGCTGAACCGAGGCGTTATTCTGGACACGCTCGTAGCAAAGGAGCTGAAGAGTTACTACGGCAGTGGCACTGAGGAAGAGAACCATGCCATCGCCAAGTACTTGAAGGAGACGTACAGCTTCGACATCACACACAGACCGATACAGTACGAACCCGCAGCGCCTACATATCAATCCTCGAGTGATGAGATGCAACAAGCTTTGAACGCAGCTCCGGTTACTGCTCGAGAAGAGGCACAATCTGAGCAGATCTTCTATACACCAGACAGCATAAGCTCTTCTCGCAGGGCAGGCGGGTCGCCAAAAGTTCGGCAGATAAAAGCAGATCGGTCGTTGAAGATTACACGGCCTACTTCAGAACCTCGTACCAAGCACGAAGGTAAAGGCAAGCAGCGCAAGGGTGGCCAAGGGTCGGCTGAGGGACGTTGGGGCACTTACTCTTTTATCGAAGGAAGGAATGAGTAACGTGTCATTGTATGTTCGGTATGTATACTAGAATTATCGTACGTAATTCAGAGGAGACGAGGAAGTCATATGCTTCAGGCCGAATTTCATCCTATTGCTTGTGTAGTACAAGGTCGTGATGTTGATGTTGATCTTGAGGGCGTGAATTTCAGAGCACGTGACTTCGGTCACGGATTAACCTTGGTCCGTGCAGCCTGAAGCTCGATCGCAATTTCCTAGTCGGAGCTTCCCCGCGAGTATCTTCGCGCCGCAGCAGCTATACCATATCCAATCGCCGATAGCATAATACCCATACAACTACTCCGCGTTATACTACTGCCCAGGTCGAAAAGCAGCAACCATGAAGCTCGTCAGGTAGGCTAGCCCTCAACTTCTGCGAGACTTGCAACTAACGGCTTCGCGCAGGTTTCTTATGAAGTGCCAGAATGAGACGGTCACAGTCGAGCTCAAGAATGGTCAGTAAAGCCCACATTTCCTCTCTGTTTTCTACTTTCATCGCGTTGTTGTCTGGCGACAGCAGCTCTGTTGCGAGCGCGTCTTAGGGTTGCGCAAGCACGCTTTTACATCGAAACCTTCATTCAGCTACTTCCTGGAAACACGATCTGACAGGAAAACAGGCACTATCGTAAACGGCACAATCACCTCCGTCTCACCGCTCATGAATGTCGCGCTCAGAGCCGTCAAGTACACGCCCAAGTCTCGCGACACCGTAGCCCTCGACACAATGACCGTCCGCGGTTCCACAATCCGTTACATCATCCTCCCTGATTCATTACCGCTCGACACACTTCTCATCGACGACGCGCCCAAGCCCAAGAACAAGGCAAGGAAAGAGGTCGGTGGTGGTGACCGTGGTGCAAGGGGCGGTGGCCGCGGAGGAGGCCGTGGACGTGGTGGAGGTGGTCGCGGAAGAGGCGGCGGTGGCAGGGGACGCGGACGGGGTTTCTAGGCGCAGAAAAAGACATCAGAGATTGAAGGCCAGAAGGATCACCCGCAGATGCGCTTCACGGCGTCGCAAAACGGCTGGGGATTGCGCTATGAAATTTGGAAGATTGAAATTACGGGTTACTGCACACACGACACCAAAGCTGCACGCGCAGTAGGATCACCGTTGGATCAGCTGAACGTGCAGAGACAGTCCAGCATGTGTGGCGTCCAAACACAAGGGTTGGTGCAAAGGTCGCGCCTCGAGAGAAGAATGATACCACATTGAATCGCAATACTTTACGGTCTTCTGCGAATCTCCGATTTTCTTTGCTATACAAACGTTCGCAAGCTACTTACAGAGCTAGATAATCACGAACCACACGCGACAACAGATTACTCCGCGTCATACGGTGCAACGGGTGCCGTATCGTTGACCTGAATCCCACCCCTCTTCTTCTCGTTACTATCGTGGAACGGCAATTTCCATCCACCCTCGCCCTCCGGCGTACTCAACCACAACCTCATCAAGTGCCTCCTTGGCGCCGGTGGCGCATAATCTTTGTACGCTGTTCTGGCGTGGAATATATGGTTGTTGGACAGGAACTGGATATCGCCCACGTCCAGAATCATGTGCAGCGCATGCTTTTGGCATATCTCCTCGAGAATGGTAATGGCGCGCTCTTGGGCGTCGGAAAGAGCGGGGACGAGACCTGCGTCCGAGAAACGGGTCAAGGAACGGACAAAGTAGGGGTCGAATCTGTTGACGGCTCTGTCAGTCTGAAAATTTGAGGATTTCATGGTTCCTCAGGCGCTTGCTTACTTGCTGTAGACCCTTGGATTCTCTCCCGTCTCGAGGTAGAACACGGCGGTTTTAATCCATTCCTTCTGTCCAACGCTTGTCTCGCCTTTGCGGTCAAAGTACCAGATAGGTTGGGTGAGTAGTTCGGCAACATCAGGGTGGTTTTTCTGAAGATCATTCCACACTTCATGGCTACTGACCTGTACACGCAACGAGTCAGCAAAACCGCATACTTTTGGAGATGTCTTGCGAACTCGGGAAATCGCAACATGACATACAAGATCAGACTCCCCACCCTCCAACGCCTTAGCCACACACAACAGCCCCACCAGATCCGAATCATCGGCATGGAAGAACTGCCTGGCATTCGTCCGATAAATCCGCACTTTATCGATCGCCGTGGCATCTTCACCCAGATCCTTCACATGCCCAAGTACATGACCCCGACTATTCTGGCTCACAAAGTAACCCAGATACGTTCCGAGACCCATATACGCAACAGCAGATTTCTGGTTCCCCCACTGCTCAACAGGCATACCTTTAAAGAGAATGAATCCCTTTCCATCAATCAATTCTTTTCGCAACGGCTCAAGGAACTTTGAGAAGTTGGGAAGTGGGAATAGATCTTTAGTGATGCCTGTCAAGGGTGTTCCAGAGGCGATGAAGGCATCTGCTGCTTCGCTCATCTCGCGCACTTCGTCCGCGGAGAAGATGTGCGTCCAGCGTTCGGGGTTGGATGCGTAGTCTGTTTTGCTCCATGCTGTTGGGCCGGTGATTTCTTTGGGGAAGGCAGAGTAGGGTTGTAAGAGGGAGTATATGGGCTCGTGTTGGCCTGATGTGCGTATTCCATCTGGGAAGATGGATTTGGGGGCTTTCTTTGTGGTTGTAGTGGTTGGGTCGGAGAGTGTGTGTGGTGCACTAGGCGAGGGAGAAGTGAGTGCTGGCGCCATTCTGGTGAAGGTTCTCGAGCCAATTGGACGGCAGGAGCTCGGTCTTGAAAAGGATAAGTGGAATTACGAAGAGCTGGGTATGTGTGTCTCTTCAATTCCTCGAATGGATGTGATCAAGAAGGTTACACAAAAGCCGTTGAAAACACGTAAAAGCAAGATTGATTTGTCTATATATACTTTCATTTCCATCGATCCCTGCCTTCCTAAGCCTCGTCTCCCCCTCATCCCCTCATCCTGATGTTATCGCATCATATCTGAATCCATGTTGTTGTTTGCGATCATTTAGCCCCAAATGGCGTGCTCGCACGGCATCCCAGGACCAAGTTGACGCAAGCCCCGCTCCTACCTCCCATGTCTCAAACGTAATCCTTTCTTGGCTTTTTGCATTCGGATCGCTGCTCATCACTGTTGATCAGAAATCGGCAGTGAGCAAGGGTCGTGATTTTATGAGCTGATAAGATTGTTACAAGGGTTGGTTGATATATGTACGTCGGGATAAACAAGACGCGAAGTGGACGAATGGAGGACCTTTACCCCACTTAGTCGCTCCAAACGCCTCTAAATGCTACAGGGCAGAAAAGCCCGGGAAATCGATATCAAAACCCATGCGGACTAAGACCGAGGACGCCGCGCGCCCCGATTCCGCACACATGCCCAAGACAATAACGCCGTACCGATCGATCGCCATCATACAGCAATTTCACATGCCCTTCAGAAACTCTCCAAACATTCCTCAACAACAGCTTCCAACATACCCAGCGTATAGAATCTTGCAACATTGCCGTACACATTCATCTTCCTCTTGATCTCCTGCTTGTTCTTCGTAGCTACCCACTCGCCTGCGCAAGCACAGTGTTCCATAAACTCATTGCTGCGTAGCCTCTTGCACTTGCCGCACTTCAGATCTTGCGTACACCACTCGAGTACCATCTTCTGCACTTCGCCGACGAGTTGCTCTTCGATGCGTCGCTTGTCATAGGTTGACTCGCAGTTATCGCACTTCCATTTGGGGAGGACGGGGGCGGCATCGCTGTCGGGAAGAATGACCGGAAGCAGAGAAGAGTCGCGGCAAAGGTCCAGGTCGCGTGAAGATGTACAATCATCACAGATAACGCCTCGAACGACGAGGGCGGCACTGGGGTTGGTGAAGCTGGCTTCCGCGCTGAACTCGCGAATGTCGAATAGGTTCAGCAACTCCTTTCGCAGCGCACGCGCTTCGAGCGAGATGGCACGATCCAGGCTCAATACTTGCATGATGCTCTTGACGAGTTGCAAGACCGGATTTGTGAGCTTGAGATGCGAGCCCGGGAGTTCGGGGAAGACGTAGTCGGATGCGAAGAGTGGATCCAAGACCTCTGCGTGTTGCTTCTTAGCGAAAACGTTCATCTGTTTCGACAGGGGTCTAGTAAACTGCTTCGGTAGGATCTGCGTTTGCTCGTTCGGATCGACAGTCAGTGGTCGAAGCGGAATCTGTGTGACTCTGGGTGTCGAGCCGTCTTCCGTGATTCCAGGACGTTTCCGTGCGTGCATGAGTTCGATGAACTCAACGACCCAATCGTTGAAGGTAGGCTGGAACTTCGGCGGCAGGAACTGTGCAAGCTGCCAACACATGATGTTTTCAACCGGCTGTGTCTCGTCCTCGGTGACTTCATTGCATCCTTTGCCTCCGTAGTTGAACTCATCATACCAGACCAAGTAGTCCCAGTATTCTTTGATCTCAAGCTCCATGAACTGGAAGAGCGGTTTCGACTTGATCGTCTTGATGATGTACTGACTGTACGCATAAGCGTTGCCTACTTCGGCTTTGGTTGTCTGGAGAAGCAGGCGGTTCGGACTAGCAAACACGATGTGCGAGCCAACACGCTTGAAGTCTGTCATGAGTTGCTGTAGCGTCTTCTTCGACATCATCTGGACATAGTAGTGCAGTGCACGGTCGTAGAGGAACGATCCCGGACTGCTGACCCAGCGGACGAGATGTTGAACCATGACATCGGCCATACTAAAGCCGTGCCCGGCTTGAACAGCTTCAACCCACCATGCCTTTACCATCTCTCGGAGGACGGTGATACCGGCGCCTGCAAAAGCGTTGTCTGACACGATGACGTGGGAGCCGTCACCCGTAGAATCATAAGATGGGTTGAAGGAAACAGAGTCTGCACCCTCAAGCTCGTTGACCAGAGACGACGACAGGATGGTGTTGATAGCGAGGTTACGAAGGTTGATGTCGATGCATACTGACGAGTATGTACCGGGGTTGTTTACCGACGGCATGTCCACCGTCTCCAGGGGCCCAAGAATGTCATCCTTCTCGTACCCAGCGTGATCTGGCTTCGCCTGACCAGACCACCAGAGTATCACTCGTTCCTTCTGCAAGCGTCGTGCATATGCGATATCGATCAGGAAGCGTGGGTCGTTGCTCTCCAGGTTGCAGAGCGGGACGTCTCCATAGCGAGCAAGCTCCAGCAGATGGGCAACCCAGGACCCAAGATCAAGATAGTGGCCTACTAGTCGCCTGGCAATGAACGCCTGCCAGCCGAGTGGTGGTAGTTGCTTATCAGTCTCATCAGGGTGAAGCGGTAAGATGGGTAGTTCCTTAAGGATAGGAATGTCGTGGGAGAGAAGAGCCTGGTTTGGCGACTGCATGACCACAATCATGGGCCCGCTTTCGTCGGCCTTCATCTTTTTGACAATGTCCCCGACCTCAAGAAGGGCCTTCCGCTTTGTAGTCACCATCGTTGTCTTGAAATGAATGTCATCCTGGTACTCGATCATAGTCTGCCACGGTTCGCCATTGCTGTCTTCCATCCGTCGTTGCAGTGCATCCCGGTAGATGCGGTCGACGTTAGGCATACCCTGAGAATCCTTGGACTTGTTCTGGATGACAATGTGCGCCTCATTCTTTGATGTTGAGAAGATACCGTAGATGTTGCGGTCTCCGCTGCTGACGTGATAGAGGTATAGATAGTTGAACGGTGCCTCAGCCAGGTATGGCTCTTTTGTCGGCACCTTTCGCAGTGCCGACAGATCGAAACCTTGTTCAAGACCCTTTCCGAGCACACCCTTCTGCGACTCGTCGAATGTGCAGGTACTACCCAGCTCAAGTATGGCTCGTATATTGAGTGGCACATGCTTCTCGTATACGCCTTCGACACTGGAATGGTTGAACAATGCTGAAATACTGTTTGCTTCCTGGACGTATGTCTCTTCCGACATCTGGAGCTTGAACAGATGGATCGATGGATGCCCGTTCGGCAGAGAATGGTTGACGACCTTCTCCACAGAGCACCCACTAATCGAGACATCTGGAAGATCTTCACTCCTCAGGTTCAGATACAATTGTCGAGGCACGATGATCTTGAGGGCGTGTATCTTCTTGTCGATCAGGACGAAAGCTCTGACCTCGCCTGGCGTCTCGGTCGGTCGCAGCTGAACAAGCTGCCATGTACTGATGTACAAAGATTGAGCCTGGTTCCTGAAAAAGCTACCGATCGCATCGGACGCATCAACAGCCTTCTCTCCGAACAGTTGTCGTCTGCGCTTCCGTGCTTCTCGCTGAATCTTCCACTTCTGTTTCTGGTACATCAACCATCCGGAATAGTCCTTATCGATGCTTGGCATGACTTTGGGAAGTGCGGCGTATGGGTCGACAATAGGTACTGCAGGCTCGGGCTCCTTGCGCTTCGCCACCATCTTAGTGACTATGCCCTTCTTCATCTGGGATTGATTCTGCGTTAGCTTTGCAGAGCCGAAGTCTTCGAAATCTCCAGACAGCTTGTTGTTCGCAACGTTGGCGTCGCCGTTGGTTAACACCTTTTTGCTGAACATATCCGTCATCTTTGTCTGTTGGAGCTTGTCCTCCTTCTGACGGATCCTGCGGTCAAGCCAGTCAGGATGCGGCACCCTGGGAACGGGGTTTCGGACTTTCTGGTATGCTGCAGGGATGGTAATGAGCTTTTGGATGACAGATGCCAGACGTTCGCGGTAATAATCCCAGTCAAGGATAGAACGAAGGTCCATCTCTCCAGGATCGTCTCGCAACCATTTCCTCAAGAAGTACCTTTTGACAGTTTCCTCTGCCGAAAAGATCGCCAAAGGAACGGCACGTTCAGTGACGGGAGCGTTCCTGGGCGTCTTGGAGATGATGTACTTGCAGTTTAGACCCTTGTCTTTCACCATCTGTTCGCCCAAAAACTCAGCGAGACGTTTGGCAGTTGTGATAGCAGTAGACTTTTGCGCTCCATACTCCTCCAACGTCTTCGTCATACTCTTGTTCTCCACAATGAGATCGATGAGCTCTTCATCTGCCAGTGTCGCTCCACGAGTGTCGAGAATATCGAGCCATCGGTTGGCGACCTTCGCGACGGCTCCATACGTTTCTTCCAGTGTTGTACCTTCCAAGAAGAACTTGAAGATCTGAGCCTGGAAATTCTTGATGAGCTTTAGCTCACCACGACGCTTCACCTCAAAACCCTTCAGTTCCGCCAAGCTACCGTCGTGGTTGAACACAGCATAACGCTTCTTTAAGTTCTTATCCTCTTCCTTCGATGTCGGCAAGATCATGGCCTTGTACGGCCCATCGACTTCGAAGAAGATGGAGTTGTCGCTATGCTTCTCGTACCGGAAGGTTTCTGGGTCTACCAGTGTCTCGTACTGGTGGTTGGTGTACTGCGCGTGGACCAAGTGGTTCAACATCGTGCAAGGATACGAGATCGTCAGCTTCTTGCCGTTGCTGAGTTTGAAAGCAAAGTTTTCCGGAAAGGTCGCTGGTAGAATAGCCCAGATACCGTCGGTGTCAAGCTCCAGGGGTCGTCCAATGCGCTCGACTAGAGAGCGGGCCAATTGGATGATGCGGGCACCAGTCAAGCAAGTGACACCGGCCATCTCGAGGGAGTACCAACGGGATCCTTTTCGCATGACGTATCCGTAAAAGGAGTTGAGAATGACCTTGTGAGCCAACTGCATAGAGTCAAACAGAACAATCATCTTCTTTGCATCCTCAACTTCGGTAGCAGGAGCGCCGGCTGCCTTGAGTGCCTCCGTCTTGCCCTTCCAGACCTTCTGTTTGCCCTTGAAATCGTAACGTCGGTCACGGAAGCCACTGACGGTGTCGACGTAGAATGGATTCTCACGCTGACAGATGATGGCCTCTCGCTCGATTGTCGTAGCATCGTGGACCTTGTGGTAGATCTTCTTGGAGTAGTCGGTCAGACGCTTCCTAATCAGAGTAGCCTGTTCGTCTTCCGACAGTTCTTGGAATGTTCTCTTTGGCGAATTGGGAAATCTTCCAGGGAATTGCTCGTTTTCCAAAGCATTTCGGACCATGTTGTATTCGTCACGTTTAGCTGGGAGGTACTCACCTCTCCAAGCCCATGGCATTCGGCGATCGCACGTTTTTCCTGGGCGGTTGAAGTCGCAAGCCGCGCAATTTGACTCGTCAATCATGGAATCGGGTTGTAAACGATTAGTTGTCATAATGTTCGGATACATAGATGCAACGTCCAAATGGTAGATGAGGGGTCGCTCGTTACGATTCGGTGTAGTTTTGAGCTGCATGAGCTTCTCAACGATCTCGGCCTTGATCTCATCGTAGTTGACGACGTCCTCCATCTTCTTCTTTTCTTCAACCTCGATGCTGAACTTAAGCGCCGCATCGAGATCGTGGAGCAACTCATCAATAGCTGTAGGGTCGACAGCGAAATTATATGCGATGTCGCTTCGGAACACGCCAGCTTCCAGCGCTTCGACGTGACCACCAACATAAGTCTCGGACTCCAGAAGATGGCCTTCCCAGAAAGCTTCCTTCGGCGCCTGATGCTTGTTCGGTAGGACGATGCCTTTCTGGTATGCCTGCACCATCAAAAGCATCTCGCAAAGGGTACCTGTACCCTTGCGCAGCGCGTCGTCTGGTCCGAGTGGTAGGATCTTGCACAAAGCGAAGATGAACGGGTGCACATACTTCATGTATAAGTAGTAGGTCGCGACAGCGTCGGAGACAGAGTACTCTGCAAGTGTTTGCGGTCGTTCAGCTGCATAAGGTGTCATGAGTTCCGGATCGAGCTCGTCGGGGTCGTATCCAAGCTTAGCCATAGTAACAGCCTTCAGACCACGACTTCCTTGAGGTAGGTAACTGTCTCGACTGACCCAAGAGAAGGCGTCCATATGAGCACAATAGTCTGACTGATAGATGTCCTCGTTGTTCTTTCTGAACCCAATCTCTTGATACATGTCGATACCCTGTACGCTAGCTCTTGCTTCGACGAACGGCCAATCGAAGAAGTCTCCGTTGTAGGTGACCATGACTGTTGGCTTAGCTTCCTTGATGTGTTCAAAGAAACGTTCCAGCACCCCCTTCTCGTCCGGCTCGTTGAAGATCATGAATGGACCCTGATATTCTGGTTTTGGCGTGTACTCAAAGTCCGAAATATCTTCTGATACGATCTCGCGGTTGGTGATGAGAAATCCCTGACCGTCGATCATGTACGATATCATCATGATCTGATCGATAGCTGCGTCGGGAAATTTCAGCGGGAGCTTCGTTGTTTCGATATCGTAGGCCATGACGACGGGATCCGCTGGTGTAAGGCGGTCCTCTATGCACTTGATGCTTATTACGCCATGCTTGGCCTCGACCGTGTACCAGTTTCCGATCCGAACGTCCTTGTCGATAGCCACTCGTACGTGGTAGGGAACATCGTATTCCCGAATGTCTAAAATGAAATCGCTCGCATCAACGGTAGTCGTAAATCGTTTCTCGTATTCGTACTCGTCGTTATCAAAAAAGTCAAATGCGCCGTTGCCACTGTGTGCGTGTTAGCCATTGTATACGCAGAGGGGACGGGCTGGGCTCACTTTGCAACCTCGGCATATGTATCCATCGCATTGACGTTCTTCTTGTTCTTCTCTACCACTGGTGCGACCGCTTTCCTGACAGCCAAGAGGTCGTTTACGTTGGCAAATGTGAGTTGCAAGAACTTTCTCCGGTATCCTGTCAGATGATTTGGCATGCTCAGATCCTCCTTCTCGACCGTCTTGATCGACTTTACCAAGCCCTCGTACGATTTCTTGCAGTATTCTTCCACGTCTTGTTCCCTGCCCTTCTTGATCGCCAGCAGGAAGTATGGGTCGTATTCGAGCGTCGCTTTGAATGTGTCGCCTTCGTCGCCAATGAAGTAAAAGTCTACGCCGGCTCTACCACCCGGTACGTCCTCGTCTTCTATTGTTGTCGAATGCATGTTGACGAGCCATCCCACTTTCTTCTTGCCTGAGTCGAAGCGTGCGAAGCCCATAGTCTCATCGATGCGGTGGGCGAGGCGCGTGGATTCGAGTTTTTCGTTTTGCGAGGTGCCCTCGCCGCTGCGGAGTGACGAGGCATCGACCGTCTTGGGTTTCCGTGGGCCGTAGGATGTGTTGCCCAGCTTGCCCACCCGGCGGAAGGGCTGACCTGCGCGTCGTGGCGCCATGGTGTATGGTGGCAGAAGGTAAAAGAGTATTAAATGCTAAGTATGCAGGTCAGGGTATCATTGGGACAGTGAAAGAGCGAAAAGACGGGGTATCGACAATTGGCGGTGGGAGTGTCTTGTCGAGGGTCTCGCAGTCCTAAAGGGTGGATCGGCAAATGCTGGACGCGACGCGCGCGAGCGTGTTGTGCGCTTTCCCCGTTTCGGTAGATTGATTTTGGTGTGGCTGAGCACAGCCACATCCTGTCCCCGATCTCGTGGGATCATACATGCTGGATATTTTCGGGCCTATTCCGCATCCTGAGAAAGTGAACCAACTGCGACTCACCCTACCACAGTCGGAATACCAGCAACCACGAATACGAAAGCTCTCCTCGAATCTCCAATAGAGACAGCGCGCGCGAATTTTGCCTCCCCGCCGTCCTCCAGTAACCCACCCATCACACCACCATGGCCGACGATACGCGGAATACCGTCGATTTGAATGCGCTGCCGCCAAAGCCCCGCGCGCCGGCAAACACTATGCCCGGAGGCACAGCGCATACAGCAGGCGGAGAAAAGACATCAGATGGCGGCCCTACATATATCGACGCAGTACGAAGTCTTGGGCCAGAGTACTACTTGAACTTTCACAAACGCCCTTGCGTACGAGACAGTCAATTGCAAGGACTAGCAGCTGGCTTTGCAGGAGGAAGTTTGGCCGCTATAATAGGGAGTACGTGACAAGAAACCCCTAGATTGCACTCTAGGGCAATGTACTGACAGCACCATAGAGCCCGTCATCACATCCTCCAACTGGGCCGTAGCAACCTGGTGTGGCGTCTCCGTCGTGTCCTACCAAGTATGCCAGTACTACCGATCCAAGGAAAAGGCCGGCATAAAACAAGCACAAGAGCTCATGGAGAAGAAGCGTGCGAGTATTGAGGCAAAGAAGGAGGCTCGGCGGAGGGCGAGGGAAGAGCAAGATCGACTGGAAATGGAGCGGAAGGCAGAAGAGGAGAGGAGAAAGAGCTGGAGTTATTGGTACCAGAAGAACGTCAAGTTCTGGTAGTGTTTCGCAGTCAGGGCGCTGGGGAGCGGGCAATCTCACGTATAGTTGTGTATAAGAATATGTATGATATGTCCTGATGTGACACGAAATCGTATGAAACGATATATGTGCTACTATTGGGCTTTGTTGATCTTGACAACATATCGCGCAACAACACCTCCTCCGGGAGCTCGGTTTCTTTATCTACCCATACACTCCTGCGTCAACTCCCAACCCTACTCCACTCTTCCTCCAGCTGGCCAGGATTATCTCCACTGTATCTCATCCATCACAACAACGGCCACGCGCAAAGTAACAACAGCTGCTGAGGCTGATCACTGTGTTGAACGCACCGAAACCGAAGCCTTCTTCTGGAAGCCAAACGTCTGGGAGATCAAGCGTGTTACCACTACCGAACTATCGCTGCTCGTCACGAAGGCTCTTGACCTGGACGACAAGAAGACGCCAAAATAACGAAGGCTGACGCTCGCTCTCCTGCCTTACCAAAATCGAGTGGTCGAGTCGGCCCACCACAATCACTATCCTGATCGAAGGTCAACTCTGGTCGAGATGGACGCAAGGTTCGCTGCCCACGCTTCAACCCTCAGTTGAACCAAGTCCACTCGCGTTCTTGGTGCCAGGCACAGCTTCCTCCTCACTCTGTGTCTCGCCAGATTCTTACGATCACCAACTTTTCCCAACCCGCCTTCTTTCCGCTCGATCCTACCGTCTCCGCCATCCAGCCCGGACCCCAATCTCTTATCCGCTGTTTGACAGCTTCCGGCTTGTTCTGCGCGCACAACAGCACATATGCGACACCTCGATCTGAGCTCAATAGTTCCGGCAGCTGCTCCAACATTCTATCGGTTACCACCATGCCATCCTCGCCTCCGGCGTACGACAACTCTAGAAGATACGAGTCCTGTTCGAATGACGTCGCTGTCTTTCCTTCCGGCACAGTGTTGTACTTGTCGTGGCTCGTCAGATCGGGCAACTCAGCTGGCACATATGGTGGATTGAATATGAAGACATCGACAGAGTGCGGTCGGATAGCACTTGCTAAGTCGCCGTTCACGACATCGATGAAGACCGAGCGTCCATTCTCCCGCTCTGTGATGGCATCGCGGACTGTTTGAGAAGCAGCTTTGCAGGCGAAGCTGTTTATATCAACCCCGAGTGTCAGCACATCGTGGCGACTGAATATTGTGCGTGCATTCGCAGCGACGAAGGCTAACACGACGCCTGATCCTACGCCCACTTCAAGCACCAACGGTGGGGTTGTTGAAGCATCGCCGAATCGTTCTTTCAGGTATGCGGTTTCCGACGCAGAAGAGAGCGTATCGAGTAACAGATATGAGTCTTCGGCTGGTTCGTACACGCGATCAAAACAGACGTGGGCTGTTGATGGTGTTGGCAGCATGGTTGCGATTTTGTTCGAGATCGGAGGTGTCGGTGTGGGCCAATTGGAGTGGAAGGAGCACCCTAGTCTAGAGTAGAGCCGAGGCTGAGGTCATCACTTCCTGAATGCATCACAGTTCCTCTGTCGCAATATTTTGAAGCTTCATCCGATTTTTTGCCAGTATGAGAGCTTACACGCGATTACTAGCTACAGCAACAGATGCAGGCGCATCTAGGCCCTTTAGGCCAGCACCTGCTGCATTGTTGCCGCCAATACCGCTTTACCGTCGCCTGCTACGCTCACATAGGAAAAGGTTGGGCGTGGAAGAGCGACTACTTGGTGACATGTACGTCAAGGCCGAGTTCAGAGCGCACAGGGACATCGACAACCCTGTACAAATAGTGAGTTGCGATCAATCCAGGGTAGTGGCTTTGCAACGTCACAGTTTCTGACATGAACAGATCGGATTTTTATCGGAATGGCAAACATATTGTCAAATGCTTGAAGGAGATTCATGGAAGGAAGACAAGATGGACAAAGCGAAGATTGACAAGATGAGCGGTAGGTTTACCAACATGTGTAAACGTTGCCTACTGACTGGATCATAGATCAACAAATTGGTCAGCTGTACGAGCTCATGCAACAAATCAAGAACCAGGCTCAGGAGGACGCCGATGCCGAAGAAAAGCGTGTGGTTGACTTGCTTGACAAGAAGGATCCCAAAGAATAGTGATCGCGCCACGCGTGAATCACAACCTGGAATCCAACAACGATCAAGGGGCAAACGTGGCAGACTTCACTCCCAACGATGAATGCGTAAACACGAAAAGCCTCCATACTTCACATCGCACTCCAGGATGTACTATATATATCAGCAATATCAGATCAGTCTCCAGTATCCTCTACGCCCACGTCTGTCGCTCCATGATTGCACTCCATCACAGACTCTTTGCTTCACGATTTGAAGCCCTCTTCAGCCCATCGCAACTACCAACACCCCTTCTTGGCCTACTCGTATCCTGCTGAGAGTGGTGGACTATCGACACTCGACCTGTGTCGTCTGACTACCCGAGACCTACACCTTGTGCAACTTCTCCATCAGTCCGACATGTGCGGCTGCACTCTATACGACTCGCCAACATGCGGTCATTCTTGGATCTCCATGAGCCAACCTTGCGGCTTTCTTTCTGATCTCCTCAATTGCCCCAACCGCCAAACCTATCAGACACTAATTGCACCGCCACACACCTGTCCTATTTGTAACGGCGGATTTGCAGATCGAGAGACGATTGAAATGGTTCAAGGACCTTGGGGTTGTAACCAGATGCTTCGAAACCACGTTGGTGGCAACTACGCGATCCCGGGTCAGTGGGGCAGCGCGCCGTTCATGTCTGGTGGGTGGGGAGGCCCAGCGATCACTTCTGGACCCATGTCTGGTGCTATGATTCCCATGAATCAGGGCTTTACCTATGACCACCGCCTCACTGGCCCTTATGGCCCTCAAAGCATGATGTCGCATGCTCCGATGATCACGAACGGACCGATGATGGGCGGCTCAGGGATGGTTATGCATGAACCAATGATGTACGACAACGGATTTGGTGCCTACGACGATGGCTATGCCAGCGACTGCAATGGATACTACGGTGGCAGGCGAAAGAGAAGGAGGCATAAGAGCCATTACAAGTACAAGTATACAGACAAGCCCGCGACCAATTGTACGGTTATGTAGATTGTTGGGTTGTTAAAGTGTATGACATAATGCGGTGGGGCTCTGTGTATATAGGGTATTGCAGCTGTTTCATTACCTGGGCATGCATAACGTGGTAGCGGAATTGAAGCACGTTTCTTAGATAGTTCGCTGGATAGCGAGGTGAAGAGGCGATAGTGAAGCAACCGCTGCCCTGGTAGCGAATCAGCGGCTCGGTAAATTTTAGGGCAAGAAGACCCTGCGTCAAGAAACGCCTAGCCAACGGCCAAAGGGGCCCAAGAGTGAGGCGGCGAGACTATCTCTCAAGTTGACTCAAGTCGGTCTAAACTACATATCTAAGCTGAGTGTCGATCGCGTAAAGACATTCAATCTGTTACAAGAAGGCGTGATCAGCCCCTTTGCCCTTGCTTTGCTCGAAGCGCTACCAGTCCGTCGGCTACGTCATTCGTCACGGGGTCCGGGCTCCTTGTTACCAGACTTCCTAAAACATTACTGTACTTCTCCTGAGCCATCCACCACTCACAGCACATAGCAAGAACCAATCCAGACCACACATCTACAATGGCAACCAACGCGCCCACCTTGATCAACCTGCCGCCTCCGCCGTCTGGCGACGAGACGCCTGGTGATGCTCCGTAAGGCACATGCGCTTGGTGGGGTTCATTGAAATAGTCGGACTGACGCTGTATACACAGAGGTACCCCGAACTCGGTCACCACGACCATGTCTGAGCTCTCGACTGTCGCCATCAAAGACGGACATCGCGGCCACTTCCCCCACCACCGGAACCCTGCTGAAGCTGAGCGTGCCGACCGCATCTCGCGCCTGGCCGGTCTGGAGCGCGTTGCAGTCTCGGGCCGCACTCCCCAAGGACTCAACCCAGGCAGCGCAGCCAATCCTCCGCCAGGCTACTTTGACGCAAACAACCAGCCGCAGCTCTTCCGTGAGCGCAGCACGGTTGGCAGTGCCAGCGCAACCGGATCCGTTGGCGGTCGCACGACGTGGGCAAGTGGCAGCGATGTCTACGAGCCGGACCGCATGAGCGAGGACCAGGACATGGACACATCAAGCATCGGAGGCTTCAGTGACGAAGCCGCCTCTCTTGTTGGCTTCGGCGAGGGTGCGCGCACACCAGCTCGGCAGCATAGTCAACTCGGCAGCCCTGCTGTTGGAAAGGCAAGCGCTCTGCCGGGCTACTTGCGAGAACAGACGCCGACCAGTCCAATGTCCGGCGTCAGCGTGCCTGTCAGTTCTGGTTCGACGCAGACCATGTCCAGCACGGAGCAACAGAAGAAGGAAGCACGCATGATGAACGGCATGACCTACGATGACAACGTCGTCGACACAGCGAGCCATGCGCCCCCCGCCAGTGGTCGTGATGGAGACTCTACGTCTGGAGACGCCATTCGCGAGCGCATGGCGCAGCGTCAAGCTGACAAAGATGCTGGCATGGACTATGAGCAGCAGAAGGACGCTTAGGGAAATGTTTCTTGTTTCACTCGAGTCATGCTTTGAGGCGGGCGTTGGGCAAAACCTGATAAATCACGGAAGGCTATTCCTTGACAATTGTTCAGGATGTTAGTATGGGCGGAAATCAACCAGCCCGAGGGCTGCGAACAAGAGTTTTTTTTTTTATGAATGCAATGCAATTATGATTGACCACCGCTTAGAGCCTTGGACCCCTTGCGCGATTGGCGTGCTTCCCCGGTTTCTCTATACTTCAGTATGACGTCGCGCACGCGATTGAATGGCTTGGAGCGCCCGTCCGCCGCCGTCACTCGCGGACGCGTCTGTAACCCCGCAAGGCTGTGTCAGTCGATGCGCAATCTTGGGCGACACGGTTGATAGTAATGGTATGCAGCGAATCACACCCCGCATTTTGGCTGCAGCTTGCGGCCCAAGTGCCCTGGCCAGGCAGGAGACGATCTTCTGGGCTCTGCAGCTGCAGGCAAGCCCTCCCCACCTCATTGCACTTCACATGCCGCAAACACCACTCAGCCCAACTTGAAGCTGCAAGACGCGCGACTGCTCATCTTCTTGCGACAGGACCATTCAGAGCATCTAGCCATCACGCGCATACAAGTACCTCCGCACCCGCGCGTTCCGACAAACACTTTGTGTGGAGCCCCGCATACCCCAAAACATAGCCGCCGTCACCATGGCAGACCACGACACCACGGAGGCTATTGACGTCAAGGACACGTCCCTTAACAGCTCCGTATCTTCCATCGGCCGCACACCTCCGACTGCGCTCAAACTAGGCTCCAGCCCCAGCCCGGCATCGTCCCACCGTTCGAGCTTCGCGGAGCACATGCGAGGAACGCCCACATCACCACGCGCGTCACGGCAGCCTTCACTGACACAGCAAGCGCTACAGGACCTCCTCAACAACCCACCAACCAAGGGTGGTGATCCAAAGTTCCAGGGACGCGATTGGAAGACTGTCAGACTGGGAGAGATTGTCGATCCTGACCTGGTGAGGTTCGTCGAGTACGATACCAGCGTTGAGGATGCGACGAGCGTGGGTTATATACAGCTATCTTCATGCGCATGGGCTGATTTGCATAGATACTAGTCAAACATGGCGCCCCTAATGTCGTCCTCCTGCGCGAAGACGCCAACACACGGCATGCGACCGGGACCTTCGATTACAGCGACCTGAACGCGTACCTCCTCCTCGTAGTCGGCCTCGCGCACCCCGAAGAAGGCGACATCGCCTCGTTCGACGAGCTTGCGCAGAAAGGAAGAGAAGGAAAACCCATACCGCTCAAAGACGTAAAAGAGGTTGGTGGCAGGAAGGAGCCGTTGATTACTCTCGACGAGACAACGGATCTGTCCAAGGCCATAGAAGTCTTCGGAAGCGGCGTACATAGAGTGTTGGTCGCAGAAGAAGGCACATCGAACGTCAAGGGCATACTTACCCAGCTAAGACTGGTGCAATTCTTCTGGGAGAACCGATCGAGCTTCCCAGGCGTAAACCAGCTGTACCCACAGCTGATCAAAGACCTGAATCTTGGATCCAAGACCGTTCTAGCCATCAAGTGAGTATAGCGCGGGTTCGCAGAAATCACACAGCTGACTGGATGTTAGTGGAGATAAGCCTCTTGCAGCGGCTCTGGAGCTCATGAACAACGAAGGCGTGTCGTCACTCCCAGTCTTGGACGCGCAAAACAACGTTATCGGCAACATATCCCATGTGGATGTTCGGGTAAGTCTCCTCTGGTCAGTTTCATATTACGCGACTAACGGCTGGCTCATAGCTCTTGACCAAATCCACATCGCTCCCACTGCTTCGCTCATCCTGTATTCACTTCATATCTGTCATCTTGTCCGAACGGGGAGTGAATGACGGCAAGGACTCCTTCCCCGTGTTCCACGTCAACCCATTCAGTACCCTCGCACACACTGTGGCCAAGCTAGTCGCAACCCGCTCGCATCGCATGTGGGTCGTGGATGCGCCGTCTCCGGCCTCATCAGGGCCATCGACTCCAGCGATAACACCTGCGATTGTTGTTCCTCCTTCGCCAATCACACCACTACCAGGGATGGCAGGCCCAACACCCGTCAATTCCACTGCGCCGACCCACCTCGCTAGTACCGGAGCGGTTGCCCCAGCTATCTCTGCATCAGCAATCTCTGCTATGCCAGGGGCTAGCTTATCTGGCAGACTAAGTGGTGTCATCAGTCTCACGGATATCCTGAATCTGTTCGCAAGAGCAAGCGGGCTGAATCCCCATGATCCCGACGAGGCGAGACGTGCTAGGCGCAGGTCTAGCTCCAGTAGCATGAGGCAGAGCATGGATAGTTCAAGGAGCGAAAGTGTGTCGGCTATCGCTGGGAGAAGGAGCAGCGTGAGTGAGAGGGAAAAGAATGCTCCCGCAGCTCAGGGACTGGGCATCTCCAGAGGACGAGGTGCGTGATGTTTTGTTGGAGAAAGAATTACGCTCTGGAGAACATCACTACCGAGGTATTTCGGACATAACTATTGGCTCTGTGATATTGATGGGCGTTACCAGCGAGTTGTCATTTCAGGTGGTCATAGAGTCAATATCGCCAGCCTTTCTTATGGCACACATTTCCCTCAATCGGGACCCTCATAGGCTTATAGAAGTCGCATGCTTGCGCGTGCGAGAAACGAAATAAAAACAGTGTATCAAGGCAACTCAGCATGTCCAATTGTGTTATCCAACTTTCCTGAATAAGAGACCGTCGTGTATGGCGGACGGGGGTAGAGGCCATTTAAGGGTTATGGTATCGACATCAGGCGAAGACTTGGTAGCGTCGGGTTTTGACTCTCCCTGAATACATTCAGGCGCTGGTGTTTCGTCATCCTTCTTCTTCGAAGTGCCCTTGTCGTTTTCGGCTCGATTCTATTCCACGGTGTTTAGAATGTTTCCACGAGGTATAAAGTCATTTTGAATCACACATACAAGGAAGTCGACCTGATCCCTCATTCGAATTGCTTTCTCGCAGCGTCTGTGTATGTTTCTGTAGGGAGGTTGTATGACCATGGTTTGCTATGTTGTGCTATCGTTCCCGTGGAAATTAGATATAGATACAGTTGCGAGGAAGTAAGAAGACTATTGGTATTTGAAAGGAAATATGATACCAGGTCTTGTATTCGTGCATACTGATTGCCAATCTGGTGAAGTACATGGTGTTTGTGCTGTCGTGCTGCTGTCGGCTGTGCTCGTGCTGCTGGCTGGTGGACGTTTGGTATATGAAGGGGTTGAGAAACACGAATGACCTGTATCAGGAGAAGGTCTTGTCACTGCAGAATATAATCATGATGAGGGCATCTTCACATTGTCACATTGTTCTGGCATCGTGGATGGCGTTGTGTGAAGCGTGTTGGTCACTATTTTGGACGTGTGATGTTGAAGCAAGAGAGCGATCATATATTGACATAGGGATGTTCTCTCCATGCATTTGGAAGACCAACTCACGTAGTGGTGGAATATGATGTGAAGCAATGCGGCGTTGCCCGAGATGCCCGAGATGCACGCAAAGATGCTATCGCCCATTGGGGAAGGTGCTGCCAAGGCTCGCTTCTCTCACAGGTCGACCAATATTGCTCCCCACCGAGAATCCGTTTCTCACGAACTTTCGAACCGACAAAATTAACGGCAGTCTCTCTTTACAACCAGAACCGATTGACTACCTCAAGCACTAGCCATGCGTGAGTATCATCCTTCTGGTCGGCTCTTACGAAGATGCGCGAAGTTTCTGAGTGGCTAGGACACCCAATGGAGGGTGTTTCTTGACACTCAGAGAATTCAATCATCTTCAACAGCCAGGCTTTCCTAGAAATCGCCATGCGCTTACATCCTCAAAGCTCCCAAGTTCGATCCCTCCGAGGTGAAGGTCATTCACCTCCGTGCGACCGGTGGTGAAGTCGGTGCCTCATCCGCGCTCGCCCCCAAGATCGGTCCCCTCGGTCTCTCGCCTAAGAGTACGCCACGAACCCATTGACCAGCGCACATGGATGGAAATACTAATTCGTTCTGCAGAGGTCGGTGAAGATATCGCCAAGGCCACTGGTGACTGGAAGGGTCTCCGTGTCACCGTCAAGTTGACCATCCAAAACCGTCAAGCCGCCGTTTCCGTCGTTCCCTCCGCTTCCTCCCTCGTCATCAAGGCCCTCAAGGAGCCTCCCCGGGACCGCAAGAAGGAGAAGAACATCAAGCACACCAAGAGCGTTCCCCTTGATGAGATCATCAGCATTGCCCGCACCATGCGCTTCAAGTCCATGGCCAAGTCTCTGCAGGGTACCGTTCTTGAGATTCTCGGAACTGCCTTCAGCACTGGCTGCAAGGTTGACGGCCGTAGCCCCAAGGATGTCTCTGACGACATCAAGGCTGGCGAGATTGAGAGTATGTTATACTTGGCAATTCGCGAAAATCAATCACTAACAGAGCGCAGTTCCTGAGGAGTAAGCGTTTGCACCAAGAAGTGTTCACGATCACGATGGAACGATATATGCCATAGAGGGTGCTACATAGCTGAATGAGGACAACGTCTCCCACCCAGAGTTACCCGTCCCGGGACCGGTGGAGTTTGCACAGCCGCGGCGTTTGGGATGTTTGATACCATACTATAAAAAGTGACCCTGGCATACGGCAATGATACAATGCATCTTGTCGAATCAAAACGGTCCCATGCGTGTTGTGATAATCCTTTGACAGATCTTACACATATGCCATGTTCCTCCCTTTCTGACAGATACCCGGTGTTAATTTCTACACCTAGAGGGACATAGCGCGCACTCTAGTATATAAAGCTGTCAATGCAAGGCCGTAATGTGTCGCAGCCTGGAAGTTCGGAGTTCCGCACTACACTTCCGCGATTCCGCGTCACCAGTCGCTTCCTGACACCTGAACAACCAACACAATCGCTCGAACATGTCGGTCGAACGTCAACGCCAACCGTACAATGCGTCGGCGACGATCAGATGAGCTGCCGCGCTTCGTAGACGAAGCTAAATCTCCCTCGTTCCGCCTGCGACGCCGCCACGCGTACTACTTCCTCGGCTTCTTCCTTCTCTGCTGGATCCTCTATCCATCGCGCAAGACGACACCTCATACTGGAGATACCATCAGGGTCAATTGGTCGAATTATGCGTACAGCGTGTACGCGACCGACAGCACCCAGCTATGCCACGCCGTGATGGTCCTGGACGCGCTCGCTCGATTCGGTAGCAAGGCAGACCGCGTCCTCTTCTACCCGGAGTTTTGGGACACAAAAGTAGACAGCGCTCAGGACCGAGACAGTCAACTACTCAACTTAGCGCGCGACGTATACAAGGCAAAGCTTCATCCTATCAGGCTGCTTGAGGTAGCAGGCCGTACAGAAGGTATGCGTTGCGCAAGTGCCCATTCGCCCGGCACATGAAGCGAGACTCTACAAGCACATGGCTGACTGTTCTCAGGTGACTGGGTATGGGACAAGACCGTCACGAAGCTCATGGCCTTTGGTCTGGAGTACTACGACCGCGTAGTCGCTTTGGAGTCACAGATCACGCTCCTCGACACTCTCGATGAACTCTTCCTCCTCCCTCAGACGCCGATAGCGATGGCACGGGCATACTGGACGGACAGCAAACCGTGGCCATTGTCGTCGACGCTAATGGTTGTCAAACCTAGCCTCGACGAGCTTGCGAAGTTCAAGAAGCGCATGGAAGGGGGTGGTGATAGCATGTTGGTCGAAATGCACAGATATGACATGGAGATTCTCAACGAGCGCTTTGAGGAGAGCGCGCTAGTACTTCCACATCGACCTTACGCCCTTCGTACGGCAGAGTTCAGGCGCCACAATCATTCCGAGTATCTAGGCAGCGCTGATGAGACATGGGACGCTGAGAAGGTCTACAAGGAGGGGAAAATCATCCAGTTCAGCGACCTGCCGCTGCCTCCCCCATCAGTCATGTGGTCAGAACAGGCGTTAGAGGAGATGCAGCCCGATTGTGGGGGCAGCCCCGAGGGAACCTGCGCTGAGAGACGGATATGGAAGGGCTTATATGAGGATTTCAGAAAGAGGCGGAAGGACGTTTGCAAGTTGCTCAGTGTGGCAGCACCGGACTGGACTAAGATCAAAAGCGAGCTTCATCACGAGGTTGTGACTGGGTCTGGTAGTGTTGCGCCGGTAGGTGAGGCTGCGGCTGCGGCTGCGTCTGCGTCTGGTTCTGGTTCTACTCCTGCTCCTGGTGCACCTTCACATGAGAAATAGCTAGCCATCAATATCCGCAAACCTATGTACCTGCATGTTGTCTTACATTTGGCTCTCGCTTACGGCCCGATTGTAGTCTTCGCCAGCCCATGCCGAGGAAACTCTGAAACTGGTGAGCAAACGGTGCACAGTTATGCAATGAGATGGCGGATAGGTATGGTAGCGTCATCTTGGAGGAGACGGTAGCAGTGCCGCCAGCCGTGGCTGTCGCATCAGGGCGCAAGCTGAAGCTTATTTGATTGCTGGAAATAAAAGCGTCATGATTGGTACACTGAAACAGCCCATGACTACAGGCTTAGACAAGTGACCACATTGTCTCCACGCACTAACAACGCAGATTGAGTGATAAGACATGTCGACAGCCGATTGCTGTGCCTCATGCATCAGCCCGCACAGGCTCGCAGCTCGGAAGGAAGAAGGACGGCGCCACGCGTTCGCGGATCCACCAAAACCTCCGAAGCGCCACCCTTCCAAGTCGTCGCTGCATTCCTCACGACTACCATGACCACCACTGCACTCGTATATGAGACGGTTGCACCAGACTTCCCACATGCACACTCAACCCGGAATGTCAAGCCAAATTTGTCGCAACAGAAAGAGCAGGTCATGGTAACACGAGGCAAGCATGTTGGGGTACCAGCCGTTTGTTTTAGCGCGGATTCCGAGAGCTCCATTCGCGGTCGGGTGGTGGGGAACCCACTTTTACTCTAGCCTCCTGCTCGGGGGCCGTCACGCCAACCCCAGCACTCGGTGCAGGTTGTCAGCGTGCAGGGTTACCATGGCTATATTCCAAGGCGTGGACACAGAACGTAGTATCGAACCTGGGGGCGCACACTTCGTATATGCTCCCAAGGATGAGCAAAGCAGGTGGGGTACGTTGCAACACGGCAGCAGCCACAAGAGAAATGCGGTACGGATGCGAGCGCGGGGGCGGCGCGGTCTGGTGAGAGCGGGAATGGGTTGCAGCAGAGGCTGTCGAGAGCTCGCATATGCAGCAAGGCTGAGCAACTAACTGGCCCTGATATATCAGCTAAGGGGCACTTCCCGGTTAGTGCACCGCCCAGTCGCTGATCTGTGAGCTTGGGATGCGAATAGCCTAACCAGGATGGCAAAGCTGAATTACTCAATGCGAAATTGATAGATATCCTCCTTCCCTCCCTCACGTTGTGCATTTACTTCGGAGTACACCGTCAACGCTGTTCGTCGTCACCACTCATGGTTGTTGGCCATTTATAACAACAACATAAGAACCCACTCACTTCCCGCAGTCGTTGCTCCCACTCTCATTACAAAGTAGCATCCTGACAGCTGAACAACCATGCGCGATTTCATCTTGGCCTCCGTGGTCGCAGCCTCAGCCTTGTTCGCCAGACAAGCTGAAGCTGTCGCCGCAAACCCTCTCCCGAAACCCACAAACATTACCTGGGGCGACTCTGGCTGCTTCTCTTTCGGATCTGTCGCTCTCGATGCGCCGGACCATGAGGTGCTCTCCGCTGCGTTCGACCGCGTTACTAAGACCATCGCGGAGCTGAAGTGGATTCCGCAAGCCACCGAAGCATCGGTCACATCGTTTCAGCCTTTTCCAACCCCAACCGCTGCCTCAAGAAAGCGCAAGAGGCAGTACAGTGCACCACCAGGAAATTGCACAGGCACTATCACCAAGGTCAAAATTGACGTCACCAATGCCCACGCTGAGCTTCAACATGGTGTTGATGAATCCTACACGCTCGATGTCGTAGCTGGCTCGGATACTGTCGATATCACCGCTGGAACTGTCTACGGCGCCCTCCACGCTCTCACAACGCTCCAGCAAATTGTGATCAACGATGGCTCAGGTAAGATGATCATCGAACAACCCGTCGCTGTCAAGGATGCGCCACTCTATCCGGTGCGCGGTATCATGATCGATACAGGCCGCAACTTCATTACCAAGGCCAAAATCTTTGAGCAAATCGACGGAATGGCTCTTTCGAAGCTCAATGTTCTGCACTGGCATCTCATCGACTCGCAGTCCTGGGCCGTGGAGATCAATGCGTATCCTGAGATGACCGAAGACGCCTATTCAGCCAATGAAGTCTTCACCCAAGATATGCTGAAGGAAGTCATCGCCTATGCATCCGCACGCGGCGTACGCATCATTCCGGAAATTGATATGCCAGGACACGCCAGCTCCGGCTGGGCGCAAATCGACGAGTCCCTACTTACATGCCAACACAGCTGGTGGTCAAACGACAACTACGCACTGCACACAGGCGTAGAGCCCAACCCAGGTCAACTTGATATTCTTAACAACAAGACCTACGAGGCTACAGCCAAAGTGTACAAGGAAATGACACAGGTCTTCCCAGACAACTGGTTCCACATTGGTGGTGACGAGCTCTTTGCAAACTGCAACAACTTCTCCACTGCAGCCCTCGCATTCTTCAACAGCGGCAAATCAATGGGCGACCTCTACCAAGTCTGGGTTGATCGCGCAATCCCCAACTTTCGTGCACAAGCCAACAAGACTTTCGTCATGTGGGAAGACGTCAAGCTTTCCGCTGACGTGGCCGCTACAGGTGTCGTACCCAAAGACGTCGTCCTACAAGCTTGGAACAACGGTCTCGACCACATCAGCAATCTTACCGGACAGGGCTACCGCGTCATTGTTTCCAGCTCCGATTTCATGTACCTGGACTGTGGATACGGAGGCTGGGTCGGCAACGACCAGAGGTACAATGTCATGGTCAACCCCAATGCGACAGACGGTTCAGCGAACTTCAACTGGGGCGGCGGCGGTGGCTCCTGGTGCGCACCATACAAGACATGGCAGCGCATCTACGACTATGACTTCACTCTCAACCTCACAGACACCCAAAAGGCGCTTGTACAAGGCGCCATCGCGCCTCTCTGGTCCGAGCAAGTCGACTCAGTCGTCATTTCTCAGAAGATGTGGCCGCGCGCTGCTGCGCTTGCCGAACTTGTCTGGAGTGGAAACAGGGATGACAATGGCAACAAGAGGACCACAGAACTGACGCAGCGTATTCTCAACTTCAGGGAGTATCTTGTTGCGACCGGTGTACAGGCTAGTCCGCTGATGCCCAAGTACTGTCTTCAGCATCCACATGAGTGTGACCTGAATCTCGATCAGACCGTATTGCACGAAAATCCCGCTGTCTGAGAGGTGGGGCGTCCTTCTTTTTAGCATCAGGATGGTGTTCAATTTTTCGTTCTTCGTTCTATGGGTAGGGATTTCAGAAGATGGGTAGAAAGTTTTTGGTGAAGAGGAAGATGAAGGGTCGAGACACGTTTGCGTCTTCGTACATACCCACTTTGACTTCGAATACACGTCGTTATTCTACGTACCCGTGTCCGCATGTGCAACTGCTTCGCGTTATGAAATGCGAGATGTGGTCTATGAGACCTTTATATATGTCATTAAAGGGTGCTGGGGAAATTTGACGTAATAGAAGTTTGCTATTAAGTGGTTATTGCCAACCAGGTCATGAAATACCTTAACTCCGTTGCGCATTCATCTCGTGGACACAGGATGTCTACTGCCCCTGCAGCACCATCACTTCTTCTGCAAAGGCGTTCATAATCTTCAGGTGCCAATTTGACTTGCCCGACTTAGTTTCTTTCCATTTGCCTCCGCCATTACATCCTTACGGCGACTTGAGATCCTTGGCTGCAAGCACCTCATTCGCAGCTGCCATCTCGGGACTGGTAATCTCCTTCTTGCCTAGCGTGTGCGGGTCGGAGGATTCGTCTGAACTGCCAAACGGCTTCTTCACTGCGTCTTTGAGTTTGTCGGTCGTGGTCTTGTGGAGCGAGTTATCATTGTCGTCAGTGGATGTAGAGGTGGACGTCGATGTCTCTGGAGCAATTGGCTCTGTAGGAACGTGTTAGCTTGTGTGTTGAGTGTCTACACGAGTGGGCCTAGTAGGCCATATAATCGAACAGGATGATGGAGTAGAGAGACACGAACCTTGGAATTGAAGGTCGATGTTGTCATGCGAGGGTGCGGTGCTGTCGACAGAAGGGGAG
Organism: Alternaria novae-zelandiae; assembly: GCF_023758075.1. NCBI lineage: Eukaryota > Fungi > Ascomycota > Dothideomycetes > Pleosporales > Pleosporaceae > Alternaria > Alternaria novae-zelandiae. The sequence continues at coordinate 920,841 of NW_026056962.1, read as the reverse complement.
GTGGTGCTGGTAGCCCCTGGAAGCCCATCCGTAGGAGGCTCTACAAGTTGTTAGCATACATAGGTATACGCGCTTGTTCATCGCCAAACTAATAGCAACGAGACCGTTGAAGAATAGCGCAAGACTGGATAAACACACCCTGGAATTGTGCCGACTGGTTGCTAGTAGCCATGGTTGATGTGATTGGTTAGGTAGAATTTGATCGACAAACTATGAAATTCGAGTGATGTTTTGGCGCATCGGACTTGCATCCGCGGGGAGGCTGGCATCGTGATATACAACAAGCTCGCGCTACGTCACCGGCTGACAGTGCGTGCCGTGGCTGTCGCGTGCCCAGATGATTGGGAGTGGCCGAGGCGCAGCCGCCCCACTTATCCCGCCTTCTAGCGCTCCAGACCCTGACTGAACCCTGAACATCAGCACGGTTTGGGCCAAGTGCTCGTCAGAGGCGGGCTATCGAGATCTAGAAAGGGACCTCGGGATCTGGATTTCTTTATGCGGAAAGAGGAGGATGTCTGGAAGGATTATTTGATAGCCTTGGCTAGGGCTAGACGGCGTTCTAGATGATCCGGATCGTATGGAGCCCGTTCTCGTAGCGGAGACAAGGCAGACGAGCTTTTGTTTCTTCGTCCAACTCCACCAGCAACTGGTCTCTGCCTTGATGCGAGCTAGCCTCGACAAACCCTATCCTCTCAAACAACTTTCTTTCCTCATTAACAAGCCTTACCATTAAGCAAGAGACCGGATCCCTTTCTTTCGGTTTACCAGGCACGTCTCGCTGTAATTGATATGGCATGAAGAAGAGATTGCCGCTCGCGCTGTCATCGCTGAATGCAGTCTCGGTGACCAGGGGAGTGTCAAAGTGTAGCGAAGGAAAATCTCGCCAAGTCTCCTGACCGTTCACCTCGTTTGAACAAACCAATGCTCCGTCGACTACCACGGCCATATTTACGGGTGGACAATCGAATTGTTCACCTGCCCTATACACATGGACCTTTGGGCACAGTTTCATGGGCTTTAGTGAGCCACGCAAGTCCAACCATCCACTCGTCACTGCACCGGTTATATCTTCCGTCGCGTACTGGAGAGAAACATCCTTGACTTGCACTAAACACTCTTCTTCTGAGCAATCCCTAAACCCTATACGTCCATCAAGAGAAGCCCAGCTCCATGTAGGTGCTCTGTATACCTGAGGTCGGGAGGTACGTGGATCAGTCAGGGTTATCCAAAATAGATGCGTTCCGAGACTCTTGCGCCACATGCCAGCGACGTAAGTGTCCCCAGTGTGAGGCATTATATGTTTGGCGATACCGGAAAGCGCTATTAGCTTATCGCTTGGTACTGACAAATCCATATTTGTATAGTGACCAAGGACCTGCCGATACCAGAAACTTAGATAGAAGTCCGCGGCGTTTGAGGCCTTTATTTGCCAGAGCTTCTTCATGTCATGACCTTGGCTTACACGTGATGAAATCCCCTCTGGGGACGTTTCACAAGCGCCAAGTTCCCGACACTCCCAGAATAGCTGATAGCGACAAAAGTGAAGGACCCGTGGCGCGAGAAGCCTCTCCTGGAAAACCCATCCCCTGCTATTAAGCTTTGCATCCAGTACGTGACGTTTCCACAAAATATCTTCGTGCAAGACATAATCCGCGGGTTGGGTATCCGGGTCCGCACGGCTAGTTTCAGCCTTAAAGCTGACGGTCCCGCAGAACTGAGGCTGACGGAACCGAAAAAGGCCTTCAGTGCTGTCGCTGGCATCCGCTGCAGACAGATTACAATAGGAATTGAAATAGACTTTGTCCATCAGGCTAGCTTCACGGTACCAGTCCTGGTGTTCAGTTTCACCCTGGATAATGCAAAGGCTGTCCACCCATAGATACCGAATTCCAAGTCTTTTGGCTGCTTCTACTGCTTCTCGGAATGTTCTTGGTAGATCATCGATTTGGTATACTGGACAATGGCTTTTCGCCATTGCAGTGGTCAGCTGTATCAGCTTTGCGCTTCCCCAGCAATGACTGAGGGTGGCGTAGGGGCCCGACGGCGGCGTTTCTGCTGTATGTATGAGCCATACACAGCTGATCTCACTGTTGCAGTGTCCTAGATCTAACAGTCGCGTCGGATACCAGGAGTTCCTGTCGTTACTTGCGTTGCAGTCTCTGTGGTTTTGACTACAATCTTGCAGCCATTTGGCAGCCACCTGGAAGGACGCATCTGAGCCTGTATTGTCAGTGGTGACACGGCCCAGTGGTGGTAATTCCGGGCTGCGTATGTAATCTGTGGTAACTTAGTTTCTGCCGGATTGTAAACGGCTAATCAACGTACCGATCTTTCTTTGTAGCGAAAAAGGGCTATGTTTTGGATACAACCTTGGAAAGTTTGGCAAGTCGTACCTTACACAGAAGCTAACTCCGTTGGTTCGGTATTGCGGAGTCATAACTATCTTAGTGACCCACGAAGACTCGGCGCCGGTATCGTCCACTAAGACTCCATCATGAGTTCGTGGTTGCGTGGCATGAAAATATTCCTGTTCAGCCTTCGATAACCGACTCCAGACCAACACACATATATAGCATCCATTGGCTACCGACCTGAAAAGTGAGTCTCGTGTACGATGATGAAGTTCCTGATAACGAAGACATTAGTGTTGCTTCTTTTCAAGACTCATAATGTATATTGCTTGTCAGACTTACGCTGAAGCTTCTCAGGCCCACGCTGAAATCATATTCGACCTCTGGGTCATGCTTTGACTCGGCGTTCTTTGAAAACCACCATAGTATGCGATACTGCGATAACGACTTTCTACAGAGCTCACAGAACATTGCGAGTTCACTGGGGGTCTGAAAACGGTGCTTGTAGCGCTTCTGTAGTTGCCTATATCTCGTAGAAGAGGAAACTGCAGGTTTGCGGCGTGGTCACCCCACCTTCCATTGCTCCATCTTCGTAAGTCTGCCTTATCGAGCACACATATGAGAAGAAAGACGCGTAAACACGACTTCGTTTCCAACGAAGAGCTTGGATGTGAGCATAATACGAGTTTGTTTAGTGGCATGAAGGTTTCGATTGATTCAATGGTTGATTTCCGAGGTCGTGTTGCAATGCTCGAGACGCCATACCCAGACCAGCATTAGCAGCGGAACCCCCAACCGAGCTTGCTTGAAAGATACGTAACCCCGCTGCGGCATTGCCCCACCATCAAATCGTTCGCAGCTGATGCATTCAGCCACCTGGCACATCCTCTAAACTCACAAACGTATGGTTATATTTTTTGTAATTTTCAATTTCGTCAACCACATCCGCCCGTTTAGCACAGTGGTACTGCGTCGCACTCGTAACGCAGCATATGTTCGATATGCGAAGATCCACGGTTCGATTCCGTGAACGGGCAACCCTCATTGTTTTTGAGGTTTGCAATGCCTGGTACATCGTGATGCATCCTCCGATTTGTTTTTGCGTACCCCTAGAGTAGTCAGCAATCGATTTTTTTTTTAGACAAAACAGGTTCGCGTAGGCTCCATGGTGCTCGGCAATACCGTCGAAACAACTGGACTCAAGAATGGTGTGCTACGCAGAGGGAAAGGATGAAAGCGGCAGTCGGAAGCATGGAGGTGTGGCGGTGAGGCGAGCGCGGCTGCGGCCACGCTCAGGGGCGCTGGCTAGTCGAAGGTGGAAGAGGCATGCGTATTTAGGTACAGCTTTTGGGAAAAGAAGAGAAAATGTGTAGTCAAAGTTTGCTACCAAAGTCATTCTGCTTTCTCATGCAGTGTCACGACTCTTCGTGCACCTATCCGACGGGCCTCGTCCTCATGATTATGTGCTAGCTGCACCGAACGCATCAGTACACTCGGCATGAACAAACGCATCTCAATGTCGTGGTATTTTATCAAGACTATAGTACAGCAATACAGCTCCTATGCTGCTGCCTTTTGCGGCTTCCCGCCAATCAGCGCCAAAATGTTATCGAACAGACCCTGCGGTGGCGGAGGGACTGAGCCGTCATGCAGCACATTCTGCAGATCCTGCATATTGAAAACATGCTCGTCGCGCTCAATGTCTTGAGTAAGATCTCCAGAAACCAAGAAGTTCGCCAAAGGTCTACCGGCCTCTTCTTCTTCGTCTACTGGGTAGGCGATGGACCGCCTGCCGACGTGTTCCTCTGGCGGGGGAGTCGGCAGCTGTAACGATCCAGCGCTAGGAGTGATTGTCCTGAAGTACGATCTAGAGTCAAGAACAACGTAGCCACCGCTTGTTCGGGACGCGAGTCCGAGCGTGATGCTGAAACATGTATCTTTCCAAATTGCCTTCTGGTGCTCTGGACTGTGGATGGAGATCCTCGACGAAGTCCTCTTCTCGAATTGAGGAAGTGAGACGGCGAATGTACCATCGACTTCGTTGCAAGCTAGTCGAACGAGCGGTACGCGCTCCAGCCGTCCGATGCCAGGGGTTTCTATCGGGGCACTGTACGCGAGTGCGTCCGAAACCATGTCCCAGACAGTGATCGCATCAGCAACCACTACCAGATGTTGTCCAACAAATCCAAGGCCAGAAAGAGCTGTGACATCGATCTCTGTAAGTGATCGTCGAATGGTTGCAGAGTGAGTGTCGATCAGGTGCGTGACACCAGCATCTTCATCCAAATCCCAAGAGATTGAGACAGCAAGGACGGAGCCATCGGATGAGAAGGCTAGTCGGGAAGTGCGCGGTGGTAAAGATTGTTGCGAGCCTTCGGTAATGTCGAGCTTGTCATTGATCTCAACTGCTCGATCGAGTGACCAGGTGACTAGACCTTCCTGTTGAGCCCCACGAACGATGACTCCGTCGCGTGATCGTGTCTTGGGCCTCCAGATCCGTACGACATGGTCTTCACCAACAGTCGCGAAGCCCGGAGCAGCAGGATCAGCGACAAGATGGAAAACTCGTCCGTTGCCGCATACGTCCTCGAAGAAGTGTGGAGCGTCGATGCGAGTTTCCAGCTTCCATTGCGCACTGGTCTTGTCGCGTCGCCAGATCTTGAGGTAGACTTCACGACGATTTAGACGTTCTTGCTCGTTGAATTCTGGAATGCCTTCATTCAGATAGCGAGCATCTGATTGTGGCGGAACCCACTGCGAAAGGAGTAGAAGTCAGTGTGTGTGTCAAATGCGTCTTGTGCAGTTAGAACTTACCTCATCGATTGTGGCAAGCCATTCTCCATCGTGGCTGACTTGAATGTGCATGACTGTGGGTTCTTTGATCTGACCTCCATCTGGCGCGACATTTGGTTCAGTCGCGTTGTTGCGAGTGAGTGCCTGGCGCCCTTTAGCACGTTCGTTCGCGATATCATAAGTCTGTAAGTATGGCTCAGGCTTAAGACCTTCCTTCCGACGAGGTTGTGATGAAGGTACGGAAAAGAAGACTTCGGCTGGATTGGCTGGATTTACAGCCATGGGTACCGCATCAAAGAGGCCATGATACTTGCCAGACTTGGTGTCCTTAGGCTGTTGTTCGAAGTCGATTCGACGCGATTGGATGCCGATGATGTTCGTGCGGGCCTCGAGCTCGGTGGTAGAAAGAACGATGACGGAGTTGTTGGCCAGTGTCAATGCATAGGCTGAACCAGTAGGAGATACTACAACATTCTCAATAGCTGCAGAAAGATGAGGTAGGTGTTGAGGTTGTCCTGTGGCAAGCTGCCATATCGTAAGGACAGTCTCGTCGCCACCTGAGATGATGTAGTTGCCGTCCAAAGACCACTTGACAGACCCTACCGCGTCCCTGTGCCAATGGAGTCTCTTGGGCCTGAAGCTCGCGGCGTTGTCCGCTCCTTCCTTGTTGCTCTTCTCAATCGCAGCAAATGAGGCCAGAATGTCTTCAAAGAGAAGAATCACGCCAGTCTCCTCACCAACAGCAATGTCCAGTACATCTCTTTGGTTGCCGTTGTCTTGTTGCTCGCGGTGGTAAACGCTGAACGTGGTGATCTGCTTCGAGAACTTGAACTCGCGCCAAACATACTCAAAGTCCTCAAGAGCCGTCTTGCTGGCCTTTGCGCGCTTTCCAACGACGATAGAGTCAGTTGTAGCAGCTACAACATATTTGCCTTGTAAAAGCACCTGGAGACCGCGGATCGCAGAGCTTGCACCCAGCACTTGCTTGACTTCCTTCAGTTCCCGGGATTCTTGGCGCCGAGTACGAAGGACGCGCACACTGATGGTATGGCGGCCTTCATCAACATCATGACAGTATACGAGGTCATCGTCGGCCTTGGCCTTGGAATCAGACCCAGGTGGGGAAATGACCGTCATGTGCTGGACTGTAGCACCAATGTTCCAACGGCCAGCCGTCTTGCCAGCCACCCAGTTCCACAGTATTATATGCCCGTTCGAGTACGCGGCGTACACGAGGTGAGGGTTCGCGGGTGATAGGGCATACGTTGTGAGGTTTCCTGTGTCGTCTTGGGAGAGCGTGTTGACAAGCAACGAGGTTTCGGTGGCATATACGCGTAGCGAATTGGAGTCGGCTATTATCAGATACTTTTCGTCGGGAGAGAAGACAGGATCGGCTGGTATGAACCATCCACCTTGAACTCGTGAGGAAATCCATCTCTCTGTCTTCTTGTTCTTTCTCTTCTTTACTATGGCTTCTGTCGCGGTGCCTGTCACTTCAGCCTCCGTAATTCCATCGCGGTCTTGTCTGTTCTTTTCCTTTCGCTCCTTCTTGTCCTTCTTTTTCAGCGCAGACTTGGATAGTCCTGACTTGGCGAGCTTGCCATTGACTTCAGCCGGCTTCGTTGGGGTGTCGGTCGTCGCATCTTGGATCGCGCCGTTCGTTATCGGGGTTACAGCCGATTGCTTCTTTGGCGTAGGCGTGCTCGTGGATTTGGGTACTGCATTGGTCGCGCCGTTTACAGGTTCGCCGTTGCGACCGTCAAGTTGCGCGGCGGCATCGCTCTTTCTCTGCTTCTTGGCCTTCTTCTGCGCCGCAGCTTCCTCGGCCTTCCTCTTCAGTTGTGGAGTCGCATCCGCCATACTGGCTGATTCTTGGTGGTGTTGGCGTGAGAAACCACGAATGTGGGCGACTGTCGTAGAGTGTCTGGAGCCGACATGTCGAAGGCTTCGAACTTTTTTGATGGACCTTGGCCCAAGCTTTTCACCGCCCGCGTCGCTAGCGCGCCCGCAACTTTCTTTGGCGTCCACCACGTCCAACACCGCGAGAACCTCACCTTAACTTTACGCGCTCTCATAGCTACTGGGCTGTCGTCGCATAATCTCTCACATCACACCGAAACTCCGGAAACCCCAAGATGATTGTTCCTATCCGTTGCTTTTCTTGCGGAAAGGTAATAGGCATACTCTCCAGCTCATGCGCGCACCCACTCACAATGTTCAGGTCACCGGCGACCTATGGGAGAAGTACATGACCATCCTTAGCGAAGGAAAGGAAGAAGCGTAAGAAGCCTTTTCGGGATTGTATTCGCGCGCGCGCCTGCCCTCTAACCAAAGCCGACCACCTTTTGCTACTCCAAGTCTTATATAGCAGCAAGACCTTCACTAATACGTCTTCCATCTAGTGAGGCCCTCGACGAGATCGGTCTTCAACGCTACTGCTGCCGCCGCATGATTCTCACCCACGTCGATCTGATCGAAAAGCTCCTCAAGTACGTGCCCGCTGCCGATGCCGACAAGGTGTTGCGTCGCCAGAAGGAAGAGGAGAAGAGGCGATTGCGGTGATTACGTCCCGGACAGGGGCTGACACTTATCACAGGTACAACGCCAGCGAACGAGAACAAGCCCGCGCCGCTCGCGGCGGACGATAGTCAAAGGACAATACGAACAGAGAATCTGGAGTTTGGGAAGGCATACTTTATCATGGCAAGGCGTTATTCGGGCGAAAGCATATTGGGTTGCACTAGATCTCATTTCACCCACAATCTGGAGGTTTGTGAGATCAGGCAGTGCTTGAGTATAGTGAGAGCCGCGGGCCCGTCTTGGAATTTGGTCGACGCGTAGGGCATATGTACAAAACGCGCAGTCTCAACATCTACCACTTGGACCGATAACAGAGCCTCACTTCTGATCATTCCTCACACTTCTTACCCTCACTGCCCCAGTGCTCCTCCACCCACTCGGTCATAATATCTGTAAAGCTCTTCTCGTTGTCAAACGCCTCAGTATCCTCCAGCCCTCTTTTTGCCCCCAGGTACTCGAGCGCCAGCAATATCCATTTCTCAATAAACTGATTATACATGAGATCAATGGTCTCTGGCTCCACGTCTGTCTCTGATTGGTCGAAACCGACAGCTGACTGAATACAGTTCGGAACATTGTAGAAAGCGATGGGCTCGTGGATCGTATCATCGCCGTCTGCCCCAGCATCGTCCTTGGTGGTGTAACCTGGGAACGGTTGTGGCCCATCGATGCCATGGAGAGGTGCCTGGCCTTCGGGGAGTTTAGCGAAGGCGAAGTCAGATGTAAGCAGATGTGGTCGAGACCGCGCTGCCGAAACCTCTGGTGGCTGCAGGAATGCATTGCTCTCCATCATGGCCAACATAATGGGACCCTCATTGTTTAGTAATTTGAGCACCTGACTAGCGGCCTTGTAAGGTACATCCTTGATGTATCGGATCCCACTGGTGAACGGAGAGACCAGGAACTTTGTGTCCTTGGTGAAAGCTCCCTTGAAGATGTCAAAGCGGATAGCGCCAGTGTTGGTAATCACAAATGCCTTCTTTCCACCCTGGATGCCATCAGACTTTTCAATAGTCTGCGGCAGCAGTTGCTCCTCGATCCAGGTAAAGATACTCTCGTTGTGCGGGTATGGGCGACGGCTGATCCAAAGATCTTGTGGAGCACAGCCGTATACTTTGCCCAGCCCAAGAGACGCTCTGGCATCACCAATCGCCTTGGAGACCTTCTTACCGTGATCGGTCGCGAACTCTTTGGCGTCTTTTCCGCTGTGGTGACGCAGCGAATAAAGATTGTTGTCAATGTATCGACGGGAGAAGGTGAGCTTTGGACTCTGAGCTAGAGGCGTTGCGTCTTTGGTACCGCCAGTACTGAGACCGTCAATAGACATGAAGCCGAGCGTCTCCATATATCGCCCACTTTCAAGAGCGACAGCTTTGTTATCAAAGATCTTGTAGTCGCGGATGTGGCTATGACCTCCGAAGAACTGGATGGGCGTATCCCAATGCATCGACCGTATAGTAGAGAACAAAAGCGCATATTCTTCGGAACGGATGTCAACATGGCCAAAGACGATGATCAAGTCGATGTCCTGGCTTTTAAGGGCTTCTGTGAACCACTCCTCGTGCACTGTGTCCTCAACCCTCTGAACGACAGTGTTGTTTGCGTTGCCCGTGAAATCGAATAGGAATCCGAAGGCCAGGATGCGTATACCTTGGTTTTTAGTAGTGAATCTTTTGAAGCGGGGTGCGAGTGGCTCCCGCTTCCCAGTCTCGGGGTTGTAGATGTCTAGATTGGAGGCCAAGTAGTTTCCTTTGAAGTCGGGAACCGTGTGGAAGTATTCGCCCTCAGCAGTGTTTGCTTTGTACAACTCATGGTTGCCTGAGCATATCAGATCGATGTTCTGTTCTTTGGCGATCTCGTAGGTAAACCTAGATGTTGGTGTGGGAAGTCAGTACTCATCTCACCTGCATTTTGAAGGGAGTACTAACTTTCCACGAGGCTTTGAGGAGTCGTAGATGGCGTTTCCTTCTGCAGGGGGAAACATGAGATTAGTATACATATCATACGCATCTTTACACCCAACTCACCAACACGGTCTCCAGTATCGATGAGCAGCAAGTCTGAGCCATCCGCATCTGCTTTCTCACGCATGTGCTTTGCAAAAGAGACATAGTCGCCCCAATCAGAAGAGAAAGACGCCTCTTGGAGATGGCCGCCCCACCACCCATGCACATCGGTAGTATGCAGGAAGTTGAGCTGTGCCCACGGTAGGTCGCGCAGAGGAGCCGCTTTAGGACGCGGCGCTTCAGGTTGCACACAGGATGCCGCTTTGAGAAGGGCAAAAACAACAAGGGATTTGTGAAACATGGTGAAAGACATGGCGCTGTACTACCCGTCCCCGTCGCAAATGAGGTTGTCTCAAGCAACCATCAAGGTACTGGCGATGCTGGAACGTAGTCTGATGACAACCTTGGAAAAGACAAAGGTCGAGATGGAACGCGCAGGAGCAGGAAGCGAAACGAAAGCAGCAAAGTGGTTGCAGCGGTGATGAACAGGTGATGTTGGATGTTGCGGTCAGTGAGTCGATAGCCAGCCACCCGGGCCCGCTTTTAGTAGTAGCACCAAAAGGTAAGGCATGATGCATCCGCCGCCCGCGACGACGCCAGCAAGCTGCAAAAACGTGCAAAAAGATAATGTCAGCGGTGGGATTCGAACCCACGCAGGTTGCCCTATGAGAAACCTCTTGAGAGTGCGTCTTCCGGAGAAGACAAGCTTTCGCTTGAGTCACACGCCATAACCACTATCGGATGTTAGATGGGAAGATGTCAGGAGCTGGGAGAAATGCTTACCTCGGCCACGCTGACTGATTCGATGACAAATTTTCAACATAGACATCATATATCGCAGAATCTTCTTTGAGCTCTAGCTGCATGCTGTGGGGTGGCCGACATCCCCTTGTCTTGAAGTGTGTAAGCTCAGCAACCATTTCCGTATAGCATGAACCAGACCCATTCTGGATATCCACACTGTGTAGATTACATAAGAACAACGTACGTGTGAGCGGTACAGCTTCTCGGTCAGCCGTGGTTCATAAGACGGCCACGAGTGAAGGTCGCCGACACCGAGGATCGACACAGTGACGTGCTGAAAACAGGAGACAAAACAGCAAAAGGCTTGCAGTGGTAACGAGACATGTGATATTAAATGTTACGAACGAGTGTCGGACGGTCAGTCAGTCGATGGTAGCCAGGCTGCCTAGGTAGCCAATCAGGCAGTGACGTACGCGGTGAATGGTTGACGGGCCGTGGCTGCAGCGAGCTGGTCCATGTGAAGTCTAGCGCCAGCCTTGCTAAATGCAGTTCAACATTTTTCTATGTACACGACAACACCAGCCACCTCACAACAACTTCCAATCCAAACACTTTTACGCGCATCAACCTTCGTTCGTGTCGCCAACTCTCGTTTGTGTCGCGCGCAATGGCTAGAGCTTCCCGTTCTGCGAGCGCAAAGCCCGCTGAGAAGAAAGACGCCAAAGATGTCAAGGTGAACGGCACCCGTACGTCACGTCCACCCACAGTAACCATGCTATCGCTGACAAACCTCGCAGTCCCACGAAGAGGCGCGAAGAAAGCCGAAGACGCGCCTGTCGCCAACGGCATAGCTGAGGAAGCCGAGGAAACTGAGGACGTCGAGATGGCCGACGAAGACACCAACGAAGTTGAGGCAGCTCCACCGAAGCGTAAGCTCAACGCGTCCGAAATAAGGTCAACCGCTAAGAAGACAGCAGCTGCTGGACGCAGTCGCGCAAAGAAGACAGAGACTCCTGCACCTGAACCCGCGGCCGCGCCTAAGAAGACGACCAAGCGCAAGAAGGACGATGAAAGCGAACCGGAGGTCGAAGACGCGCCTGCTCCCGCCGTGAAGAAGCCCAAGGTAGCGAAAGCTGCCCCCAAGACTGCCCCGAAAGCAGCAGCGAAAGCCGCCCCGAAAGCCGCGTCAAAGACCGCAACGCCAGAGCCCGAAGCCGCGAAGGTCGATCCGGCTCTGATCCCGAACCCCAAGGGCCCGCGTCGCAACAAGGGCAAGAAGACTGAGATCAACGAGATCCGCTACACGGAACCTCTGAAGGTTTTTGTCTTTGGTGAAGGCTCTTCTGGCGAGCTCGGCTTCGGCGCCACAAGCAAGGCCATCGACGTGAAGCGGCCGCGCTACAACGAGCCTCTGTCCAACTTGAACGTTGTCAAGATTGCTACTGGCGGCATGCACGTTGTCGCACTCACAAAAGACAACAAAATCCTGACATGGGGTGTCAACGACAACAATGCCCTTGGACGCGACACGTCGAACGCACCCGTCAAGATGCGTGATCTAGACGCGGACGACTCTGACTCCGACTCTGAGGATGAGACCGGCGGCTTGAACGACGCTGAGGCCACACCAACGCCCGTACCATCCGAGTTCTTCCCTGAAGACACCACCTTTGTCGACGTCGCTGCCGGCGATAGCTGCTCTTTCGCACTTACTACTGAGGGCGCGGTCTATGGATGGGGCACATTCCGAAAGAACGAAGGTATCATGGGTTTCGAACGCGACAATCATACAGCGCCTCGACCCGTCTACATCGACAGCATAAAGAAGGTCATTCAGCTCGTGTGTGGTACCAACCACGTCTACGCCCTGGACAAGGACCACCACGTATATGCTTGGGGCAACGGCCAGCAAAACCAGCTTGGACGCCGTGTCACTGAGCGCAATCTCATCCAAGGTTTGCAGCCCAACAAGATTGGTTTCCACGACTCTTCCATCAAGAAGCACAGCCAACGCATAACACACATCGCATCCGGCGACTACCACGGTCTTGCCATCGCAGAAGATGGGCACGTCTGGGGCTGGGGTGCGAACAACTACTGTGAGACTGGTTACACCAAGAATGCTGGTGCAGATGATGCTAGCGTTCTCCAACCCAAGATCATACACAGTTTGGAAGGCAAGGGCGTCCAATCATTGGCAGGAGGCTCGCATCACAACTTGGCCATCACCAAGGATGGACAGGTGCTAGTCTGGGGTCGCTGCGACGGCTCACAGACTGGTCTTCCTCCGTCCCAGCTTGATGCAGAGACGGATGAGCACAAGGTTCTCAAGAACAACGGCAAGGCGAAGATCGTCGTGCAGCCGACACCGCTTCCCGACCTCAAGAACATTGTCGCTGGTGCATGCGGTCCTGATCACTCCATCGTCGTTGACAAGGACGGCAAGGCTTACTCGTGGGGTTTCTCGGTCAACTTCCAAACGGGTCAGGGTACCGACGACGACATTGAGGTCCCTACCTTGATCGACAACACCGCTGTACGTGAGACGAAGCTTACATGGGCTGGTTGCGGTGGTCAATACAGTATCCTGGCAAGCAAGAAGGAATAGGCTGTCCAGCCTTCATCTCAGCTTGACGCTGGGAATATTGATGGTAGCAACTCTTCATCAGGATGCTTTCCATTTTTTCACATTTCGTTGTTGTGTTTCACTTTTGGGACATTCAGACCAGCATTCACGGCGTTCTAATCTTTCACGGGTCGTTTTGGGATAGCGAATATCTGATTCTGCACACGGGGTTATCCAACGTATTCATTGCGCGGCTGAGGGTTAGGCCTTGGAAAACGACATGGCTGTAGTAGAAGGCGTAGATTGGGAGGAAGGCTCAGCCGTGCTTGTGAATAACTTGTAATAGTACGATGCCATGCTATCTTTCAAGACGACTTCCTGTACATATATGCGGTGATATCTCGTATCTCAGAAACCTTGCGCAGACATGTTGTGCCATGAGACGAAAGACGTAGGGAAGGCTCATGATGGACTGTTGAAAGACGGACCCTTACATAAGCAACCGATGACGCTCGACCCTTCTTAGCCAAAAAACATCATCACCAATGTCCAAAGCGCATCGATAGCAACCCCGCAACAGCCCAATTCTACGATCGCAAACTCCGTACGCCCTCCGCAGATAAATACCCAGACTATTCGAGACTGACGGATTGTGCAGCGTCTCACCCGTCTCCGCAACGATGCCACCCAAGCAGATGACAGGCAAGGGCCGTACCCTCAACGAGCCCAGCTTCGCGTCCAGCACCATCTCAGCCTTTACGAGCAAGGATAACAGGAGTATCGTTACTGCCGCGGGAATGTTCGCTGTAAGTCGCCCTGGGTTGTCGACACTGCAGACGAAGGATAGAGCACGATAGAGAAGGAAAACAGAGGCAAGGGCAAATGCTAATGACCGCGTGTAGATTGGCGTAACCTTTTTGCACAGCAGCTGGGCCGAGATCCTACTTCCCGCGTAAACCCGAATCGATCTCATACAAGGAGACAATGCGCCAGCGCCAGGCGAACGAGTTAGGCGGAAATGCGAGTAGCCATCGCAGGGCAACGAACGATTCTCGACGCCATGTACAAAGAAGCAAACTCTGGTTTGAGGAAGAGCGTTGAAAAAGAAGGCGTTCAGGCACGAAAGCACACATACCAGTAGTGTGAAACAATATCCCCAAAGTCTTCTCTAAAAACGGTCTTATAACGATCTTGTAGAATTATGTATAACAATGACGAGAACACGGCTACATACTCTGTCCTTTCTGTTTGTCATTGCAGTGCTTTCAATTAGACTTTTGGCAGTTCGTCTCACCACCTCACATCTTTCGCCATCAGTCATCGCAGTACGTCACTGCTCTATCCACACAAAGATCCGAAACACCATGCGCGTCACCCGCACCGACGCGTATGAAGGTTCTGTAACCCACACAACTGGAACATACCAAGCACTGTCTTGCTGTCACAGAAATGCTTAGCAAAATAGACTTTTCGGATTGAACCGCATCGTGTTCGTCTTTTCTTCTTTCTTCCTTTTCACGTCTCCAGAGACGCAGTCTCGGCTTGGCTCGAGTTTCACTTCGCCTTGTTGAGATTCTTCTCTGCTTCCTTTACGAGTACTAACGTTATTGGCGAGAATACGCGCGTCGGCTGCTGAGTTTGACAGAACGGTGTGTGACGTCCTTTCTTTTGCACGATGGCGAGATCGGAGACGCGGATTTGTTATTTGCCGTCCGGATTTCCCGCGGGTTTGTCACGAGCTGTTTCGGGCGCGTAATCGGACGTATCGGAAGCACACGCGTGGCGTATGCACATACGTCGAGATGAACAAGTTGGTGGACGGTATCGTTTGGCTATCGTGAAGTGTGCCTTGGCGCTCATGAGCTGTCTGTTGCCATTGCACGCGCCAGTCAGTTCGCCGAGACAGGCTTTGGGTTTGTTGGCAAATTGCAACAACGATGGTGATTCGTACTCGGTAGATTACTTTCATACGGCACGGTGGCGTCAAGGACTAGTTGGTCTGCGGCGCAGCGAAAGTAACTTGAATGGTAGTCTGAAAACCTGGTTGTTGGTACTTCCACGCGCTGGTGGCGCATGCAGAAGGCCTAAACTGCGTGGTAGCTATCTACTGCAGGTACTCCGGGTATCAATGCAGGTATTTACACGATATCACATTGCGGCAGAAACAATTGTTGGTGGTAGTTCTTCATTCGTAAGGTTCAATTACGCCTTTCATACATGCAAAGCCGACTCTAATAGCGGATCAACAGTCCGGCTGTGAAAAAAGAGTGTACAGGTGTTTATGCATGCCAGCAAAAACCAGCAATTATGCTCGCTACAAATACAGCAAGATCGAGCGCTGTCAAAGCAAGTACGCCGAAGCAGTCAATATGCGTTCGCGAGGATGAAAGGAAATGTAATGTGGATCGTAATAATGCGTGATGCTGGGGTATCTCTAGTCTATACTTCTCTAACCCAAACCTGATAAAGTAGTTAGTACGTAGTCTTCAAGGTGAAAGTGAACGAAGAACTTACCTCCATCTTGGCCATATCGCTGCCTTCCTTCCTTGCAACACTCTTCGCCGTCTGGATGGCCATGTCAAGATCGTCCTGGTCGGCCATGGTGATCATGTCGCCATCGTCTTTGAACTCCACCTTGAACTTATTTCGTACACCGAACTTCTCCCGAATCTGTTGCCAGAATTCAGTGATTAACTGATCGGAACTGATAAAGACGTAACGTGTGTCGCTAGAGTGGACCTTCACTCTGACTTTGCTGCCTGCACCGCGGGTGCTACCACCAGATCTGGCGGAGCGGGCGGGGGATCGTCTCCTGGATTTTGTGCGAGACATCATCTCGAATTCGGCATCATCAAGATCACTACCATCGTAGTCGTCTTCGTCTTCTTCTTCAATGTAAGCCGGTCGCCTGCTCTGTTTTGAGCGAGCGTATGCCCCGCGGCTCCCACGAGAAGGCGGGTAGGGGTCATTGTCGTAGTAGTCGTCAATGATATCATCGTCAGACCCACGGCGACGTGGCCTGTAGTCACGGTCTCGCTGGTCTCGCTGATCCCGCTGATCACGTTGCCCTCGGTCTCGCATTGACTCTGAACGACTTGGTGGTGGACGTTCAGAGGCGGAGCGCTGTGTTGGCTGGCGACGAGGCGGCTCGTTGTTGCTTTGCTGATCAAAGGCAGCTCGTCCAAGGTTCAGAGGCTGAGGCTTAGGGCCACCGCCTCGTACGGATTGCGCGCGGCTCATGGGAGCATCGGCGGCAGGTCTCCGCTCTCCACCAGATCTCCTGTCACCAGACCTTCTGTCTGCCTCCGGTGGCGGTGTGGGTGGGAACATGTTACGGTTCATTGGTGGTTCTGACTGCTGGCGTGCTCTGCTCTGAAGTTCTGGCTTGACAAGGTTGGTCGCCGCGTACGAGATCTTATCCTCAGTTCTGTCATCTTTTGCGGCCTGGCCTCCCTTCTTGATTTCGGCGCCAGCGAAGCCAGTAAAGGCATTGGCCCGGTCTGAAGCAGCGACCAGGCGGGCTTTTCCAAGATAGTCCTTTGTCTTCAGGTTCTTGACCTTGGCTTCGTTGGGACGGTAGACAATGCCGACGGGAATGGAGAAGACAGTGTAGCCTTCTGCTTCCTCCCGAATAGCCTCGTCGATCACATCATGGTCGGGCACCACTTTCTCCTTGGCTGCGAAAGACAGATCCTGTAGACCGGCGTCTCTTTGCTGGAGGTAGATGTAGCAAAGACCGCGATTGAACAGTACCTCGCAGGAGTATAGCTTGAACTTGAGACCCAATTGTTCGTAATCGATGTTGTTGTTTCCGCGTAGGTAGAGGAGTGTGTCGTTGAAGTTGGCGAGGGCTTCCTCGAAGTCGCCCATAAGGAAGTTTGACACACCCTGCTGGAAGTATGCCACTGCGAGGTACTGGTCCAGACGCACAGCGCGCTGGTAGCAGTCGACCTGTGTAGCCATCAGCACGTACTCCTACTACTGGAGCCATTGTTCAACTTACCGCCTTCTCATGCTCGCCAAGTGTGGCATGGATTACGCCGCAGTTGAACAGAATCTTGGACGTATCGGAGATTGTGTCAAAGACCTTCAATGCGACGTCGAACTCATTGTTGTCGTAGCTGGCGAGGGCTGCCACCCAGGTTTCGATTTCCTACCCCACCTATCAGTAATTGAACTCGGCAGGAGCGGCGACGCGCGGGAGGAAGGAGCGCACCTGCTTCAGAGACATGACGAGTGATCTTCACTTGTTACCCGGCAGTATGGTGTCGTCAAGCCTCAAGGTAGTGCCTTTCCTAGCACTCCACCGTTGGACGAGGGGTCGTGTTCCTTCTCACGCGCAAACTTCCGGATGTGTTCGTCTCAATTCCACCAGATTACAGAGTAGCCGCCGGGGCTTGTGGGTGTGCGCGACGTGGTGAATTAGTGTCCAGTAGGTGTGTGTGTCGCTATTAAGTCGTCGAGGTACACCAAGATGCGGTGGGTTGCGCGGGGGAGTTAACGATCGTACAGGTGTGGGAATTAAGGCACAGTTGGGAAACCGGGAGAGAGAGGAGGAGGTTTCGAGGGCAATGCTCGGAAGAGACAGGGACACGGTGGGAATTTGGCGGGCGGTTGCAGGAGGGCTACCGGTGGGGAGACCAATTCTGAGGTCCAGCGCGTTTGAGAGACAAGCCTTGGCCGACACGGTACCCGGCACCGTGATTGGATCCCTGCACCGTGAAGCCCGAGAGCCACAGCGCTACGCGCCTGTCCAAGACGCCTCAACCCGGCCGACTCGAGCATGACACCACCGTCCTGCGATGCTCCGAGAGCCTAGCGATTCTCCCAAGCGCCTCTGCAGTCCCCATAGCCTCGCTTCGTGAGGCTCACTGCCAGCAACCCACCGCGGCGCACATCGGACTGCTGGCCCCCTGCGATCATCGAGTGATGGCGTTTGAGGTCTGTAACGTGCAAATCCGCCGACTGAGACAGCCACGTGACGCAGCCTCTCCGCAGCCACTCATCCCGTCGCCTGGCGTTTTCAGGCATGAACGCATGACGATTCCAGGCCTCGCAAAGTCCGTGTTCGCGCAGTCTTAGTTTCGGCCTAGATTTCAAGGTGCAAGCCCTATCTCTCGTCACCAAACCAACACGGCATTTCGACGGCACTTTATTACTTGGTCTATCTTGGTGTCTCTTGAACTCATAGCATACCGCGATCGCGCTGCTCTTCCCTCTCCTGCCAGACCGTCTTGCCCGAACATGAACATACCGTCTTGTCGTCTGCACAACCGTTAGCACATACGCACGCGAAGAGTACCACACGCCATGCGCAGAACACGTGGGGTACCAAGAGCACTCACTGTCCCAAACACCAGCGCTACGTGCGATGACACCCACTAGCGTATCCGGATCGTTCTTGTCAAACTGTGCAAGGTCAGAGTAGATCTCAGATCAACTAGCGGTTTCGCATACCTTGCCGTCTTGCTCTCGCGCAACCACGATGCTACGTCCGATCATCTCCCAGATGTGGATGGGCTTGTCCAGGAACACAGATCCGACTCCACCCTTTCCTACCTGGACGGTTCCAAAGATGCCCCGACACGGCTTGTCTTCCTTTTTGGCCTTGAGATACTCCCAGATGGCGCCGGTAGATTCTGGTCCGTCGGATATGTCGCCAGATTCGCGAACTGTGGCCTGGTACGTTCCAGGCGACAATCCCCTTATGCTCAGATCGATGATAGTCATACTCGGAGCTACTTCAACCATGCGCACTAATCCTCGAACTTTGTTCTCTACATTAGGTGCGTGCGATTCTAAGATGCATACTGCGGCGCCTGTTCGGACGTTAGAATCGACGCACATGCCGACTATTCAAGATGGAGCATACTGTCTGATCTTCCAGATCCTCTTAGAATTGCATCGCGGCCAGTTGCTTGAATAGCTTCAACAATGGCCGATGGCGCTGCTGTGCCCTCGACAGATACCAGTTGATCTTTAAGGTTGGCAGTGATTTTGTTGACACCTACATGCTGTTAGAAGCCGGATGACGTGCATCGGGATCAGTCGTACCACCCAATTGCTGGAGGGAGCCTTCGATGTCGTTGATGCACGACTGGCAGGTCATAGGCACCGCGAAGATGGTTTCAAACGACGGGACAGTCATGTTGAAAATTGTGAATTCGAGTGTAATGTTGTTTGAAACCCTGTGCTATTGGTAGAATGGTCAAGTTGCGAGCATGCCACTTCGCCTTTGGGACGCTTTGAAATCGAGGCCCCACCTAACCATGGTGTGGCGCAGGGCGGGCGGCCGTCCCCGGGCCATATTTTATCGCCAATCCACGTTGGATCCCAGGCTTGGCATCGACTTCCATCCACGCCGACAAGCCAACGCCGCTCGTAGCTTCGCCAGTATCTCCCGAGCGAGAACCCCGGACTCCAGGTCAATACCGACGCCCGACTATACTTGGCCTATTAGGTCATTGACTTCGCAGCCGCCATGTCGCAAGTCATAGGAAAGGTGTGTATTCTGTCAGACCTCCGCATCTCAGAACTCCATGATCGCAGCCAAAGTCACCATCGCGAGACGTGCTATTTCTAGGGCTAATATGTTATCTAGACGCGTCTGGCCTACGCCCGCTCATGGCACCATCTCGACATCGGCTCCGACCCACGCGCGCTCGGCCGCGTCGCCTCCGCTATAGCCCTGACCCTCATGGGGAAACACAAGCCCATCTTCGACCCTTCGACTGATTGCGGCGACTACGTTGTAGCCACAAACTGCTCACAATTGCACACCACCGGCAAGAAGCGCTTCCAGAAACTCTACCGCACACACACGACTCGTCCGGGCTCCCTCAAAGAACTCTCCATGGACAGGATGATCGCCAAGTGGGGAGGAGGAGAGGTTTTGAGGAAGGCGGTCAGCGGCATGTTGCCCAAGAACAGGTTACGGAAGGACAGGCTGGCGAGGTTAAAGACGTTCGAGGGGAGAGCGCACCCTTACAAGGAGAATATCCTAAAGGTGGGAAACGGCGGTGGACAGAGTATAGTGGAGCACGATGAGGTCAAGAAGACGTTTGCAGAGGTCAAGGCACAGAATGCGGAGGCACCAGTATCATGACGAGAGGTGGTCAAAGGGGTCAAGAGAAGATATACCATAGCATCAGGGTGCGTGTATAAGACATGTAAATCTACATAATTGTCCTTGAGCCGTATTTCATATTCTACGGCCACATGTACTTGGTTACTGGGTTTGACGTCGATTCGATAATCTCATGGATCTCTGATTTGTCACATCATATGCCGCGAGAGTGAGTAAAACGGTTGCATTCGCTCTACTCGTAAGATGGTATACTACTCTCACTCGTCCCCAACGAACAAAAAGAAATGGTGGTATAATGTTCTACTCTCCTTTGACAATCTCTCCAAAACTCGCTCGATGACCCAAAGAAATGTACAAAAAACCAATGTGCGACGGCATGATGCTACTGCATCTACAACTTCGACTTGGTACCCTTGCGAGTAACAGTGCAGAAAATCAGACCGTTGGGGTCAGATTGAGGAGCAAAGACAGTGGCGTCTTTGCCGGTGTTCTTGATGCCCTTGTGCCACGAAAGATCTAGTGCCATGTTAGCGAATGAATGCAGGAGAAGACAATTGGTCCCACGTACCGACTTCAAAGTAGTGCTTGTTGGGCAGCGCATAGTCGACAGCATCCACCTGAGGAACAGCGGCCAAGATCAGGTCGCACATCTTGTACATAGTTGCTTGTACACTGGCGCTATCATCCTCGGCGAAGACCTTCATGGTGATATCCCTTGCCGCGGTCCAGGCACTGTTGAAGTCTACGGCCTTGGCCTCATCCAAGTTCTTGAACAGCTTCCATTGCCAGCCAGCTTCAACCTCTGTACTCAGAATGCGGTCCCATGTTTCGGGCAGACGCGTGTATTCGTCACGGTGGAAGCCATGGAATGCTGACCCTGTGCTCTTCAGAACAAGGAGCTTCTCAATCTTGGAGCGAATAGAGACACCCTCGTTCTCGCGTGTCACGGATTCGACCACGCGAGTCTCTTCGCCGTCGCGGAAGAACGAGTGTGGGTGTGCTTTTCCGTCGATAGTCATGCGCGTCCATCGGTGCTGGATAATCTTAACGTGCGCGGCGTGAATGTGAGGGTAGGTCTTAACGAAGTGGTCGCCAATGATGGCAGCGAATTGCTCGGGCGGGTCGATAGGGTTTTGTTTTGCGAGTATGTAGGTTGTTTGCTTTTGCGTGTCGGTCGCGACTATGACAGAGTTGTCTGCTTTGGTGTAGCTGGAGATCGTTAATACAGGGTATGCTAGAGTCTCGGTGGAGAAGCGTACGAAGTCTCAATGTCTCCCTCAAGTAGGACACAGACTGTTTGTTCAACGACGGTGTGGACACCGGTGTTGGGGTCCTTGTCGACCTTGTAGAGACGGACGTTGTCCTTGCCGTAGCGGGCGTGAGTAAGCTGAGACATTGCGAGCGAAGCTGTGCAGATTAGGATAATAGCCTGGAATGCTTCAGATAAGGGCGCGAGGTGTATGTGATTAGGCGAGGGTCAGTTGGAAGCTGAAGGTGAGTGGATAGAGTTATCAAGAAGGGCGATCAAGCTAGATATACTTATGAAACGGCACCTTATCTGATGGACGGCACACGGAGGATACCGAACTGTACAGGAGCGGTTTGCGATTGAGGCACGAGCAAGCTATGGAGCGTCGGCAAAGAGGCGGCCAGAACGCGTTTCCATTCGTTGAGATGGCCATCGGCGAGCTCCGATCGAGGGAAGAGGCCCTGGATAGCGGCGCAAGGCGCGCACGTGACGGCGTCAGAACCGCTCTCCGCCCGGAGATGCACCAGGCGTCATGGGACTACGGGGCCTGAATTGTCGGCACATGGATTTCTGCGGCATGTCAGGCCATGATGGTGAGGTGCAGGGCGGTGGATCTGATGGACGCGAGCTCAGCGTTGCAAGGGTAGGTGGGTAGGGAAATGTGCACGTCCCCACGCTCAGCGGCTGCTGCCCGCAACACGTCGAGATGGCGATGCTGCGCGCCATGCACCATTCACTCACACTGTCATTACACCAGCTCCACACTCCCTAGCCTCTGCCCCAGCCGCTCCTTCCCCGAACCTCCGCCACATTTCCGTTTTTGGCTAGGCACCGCAGCGACAGCGACTTCACCTGGGCCCGCGAATGCTCATGAGGCAAGAGGAGGGCACCGCCGAAAGACAGATATGCGATGCGGCCGGCGGGAACACGGTTAAGGCGCGCTCATGACGCCATCAGCTCGCTCCGTAAACACACAGGCCGATGCCGCCGACCAGACGTCTCTCC
Source organism: Alternaria novae-zelandiae (assembly GCF_023758075.1). Taxonomy (NCBI): domain Eukaryota; kingdom Fungi; phylum Ascomycota; class Dothideomycetes; order Pleosporales; family Pleosporaceae; genus Alternaria; species Alternaria novae-zelandiae. The sequence continues at coordinate 898,460 of NW_026056962.1, read as the reverse complement.
TTGCACCTACGACGAGTAGAGATGGGCGCTCTGCGTCGTCGGTCGGCATGGCCAGCTCGCGGGGAGGCCAGGCCTCGTATGCCTCGTATGCAACCGCCAACACAGGCCCTGGCAGCTTCAACACCGCTTTGGTACGGCCCTCGACGGCGCAAGACGGTCGGATACGTCCCGATTTCGACATGCACGCAATTACCGTGGGGGACAATGACAACACAACCACTGAGCAGAGGCAGGCAGAGCTGCAGGATCAGATTGAGAAGGAAACCAAAATCAAGATTGGCTCGGAGAACCTGCTGGAGGCATTGAACGCTAAGAACGCAAAAGACAGCAAGAACCAGAGGCTACAGGTCGAGGAACAGCTCAATATATCGAACAGGAAATTGGCCCAGTTGCAGTCGGGACTGGCTGCGGAGAAACAGAGAGCAAAGGAAGTCAAGTCACCACCAGCGGACCCACAGAGCAGACTTTCATATCTCTTCCGACGGAATCTCTCACGTTCACCGTCGCGGCATATCGTTGAGAAAGAAGTGGGAGAGGAGGAGGAAACTGAATCGCCGACCTTCGTTCTGGCAGAGATATTGCAGGCCCTGGAAGTTCAGGGCTTGCAACCGGAATACTATGTAGAGAGAGCCAACTCTCTGGTCCTTCTCTTCAAGCGACACCCTACGCTGAAGTACGACCTAGCCTGGTCCATTTTCGGACTACGAATGCAAACCATGCTCCTGAGCGACAGCCGCGAAGTTGTTGCAGCAGCATATCGAGTCATGCGCTATTCCTTCACTGATCGCAAATCTCTCCGGATCATACGGGCTCTTCATACAGACCATCTTGTCATCTTGTCATTAGTAAAAGAGTCCAAAGCCAGTGTGGAACGTGAACAAGCACTAAAGTTTGTCCGAGCGTTCCTCGACGTTAAGGGAGGCGTTGAGGAAATCGCCCGCGCCGTAGTTCGTATCATCGTTGCAGTGGCCGAGCACGCAGAAGACCGACTGAGGAATATCGCGACCCTGACTTTGGCCGAGATTCTTGTCCGGAAGCCATCTCTTCTCGTTGCAGCCGGAGGTATGGGCGCTTTGGCTGATGCTCTTGGGGAAGGAAGCTATCACGCGGCCGAAAGTGTTGGCACTTCGTTCCTCTATCTACTGGATACTCCCAGGCGACGCCGCTTTTTGCGCTCCGGGCGCGAGCTGGAAGCTCCCTTCGCCATGTTCACGGACGCAAATACCACTCATGGACATTTGCACGAAGAGAAACTGAAGGTCAATGCCAAGGTCATAGCATCCTTACTCCGAAGTTGGCCTGGACTACTTACCCTTTCCATGAACAATTTTCTGCCCCTTCGATCCTTACTTTGGTCCTTACAGATTCCTACTCCTCATGTTCGGAACATCATCTTGGAACTTTTATTCGATCTTCTCAGGATCAAGCCTCCCTCCTGGTCATCCTCTTTCCTTGCTGGTCGGCGTTTGACTACCTATGGCCGCGTCACGAATCTAAAAAACCAGCAGATCAAAGAGACTTCAACCTCCAGTAGCACCGAGGACGACACCACCAAGTGGAGCTTACTAGACCATTATGTCTCTGTAGTTCTGGCTGCATTTCTACATGCAGGTTTGATGCCAGCACTGCTACAGGCCGAAGAGGAGTCTCTGACATTGCCGTTGAAGCGCAAGACAACCCTTCTAATTGGGGAAGTTTTGAAAATGGCCAATGAATTACTACCCCCCTCGTGGAGCGCGCAGATCCAAGTACTCCCACAACTTTTGCACTCAGCGGCGCGGTTCGACTCAGAAGACCGCTTTGTCGCTATTGGTACCATATATCAAGTGGACAGCATCAACAGGACTCTTTATCGGTCCGGACCTACGTCTCTGTATACCACTAAGAGCACTGCGCTCTCCGATAGCACATCGACAAACAGACAATCTGACCATGCGGCCAAGCTACAAGCCGCCATGCAGGTGGACGAGGCCCACTTTCGCAATCTCATGGTCGAGACCCAAGTATTGAACACGGTCACGTTCACGAAATGGAAGTGGGATTTGATTCTGAACATCATCGAAGGCCCTCTGCTCAATCCCAAACGCCTGGACGAGGCTATCAAAGTAACCAAGTTCATCCATCGTGTCTTGGGGTTCTATCGCCCATTCAAGTACCGTTTCTCTGAGATCAAAAATACCAAACCGAACCAGCGATACGTGCGAGCCGGATGCGCCCTGATGCAAAGTCTCCTGCAAAACCCAGAAGGCGTCAAGTATCTGGCAGAGAGCAAATTTATCCGACAGCTTGCCGAGTGTTTGTCGCATTTCGACCGGATGAGCGGGCTAACATCTGAGTCGCCTATCTTTCAGACGGATCGGATGAACGAAACGCTCACTGGCGGCTACTTTGCGCTTCTGGGTGCTTTGACTAAAGACTCTCGAGGAATCCACATTCTAGAAAGATGGAGAGTGATCAATATGTTCTACCACATCATCGAGCTCAATGACCGCGACGACCTGATCCGAACTCTGTTGAGCAATATGGACTACACTTTGGACGGTCATCTACGCATCATCATCTCCAAAGCCATGACATCATGCTCCAAAGAGATTCGTATTTTTGCAACCAGATTGTTGCGCAAGTATGCGACAAAGCCTATGGGAGTGAGCAGCTCTACCAGTGTAGCGGAATGGGCTATCAGGCTCCTTGTGACGCAGCTGTACGACCCGGATGTGGAAGTGTGTGAAGTGGCAATCAAGATATTGGAAGAGGCTTGCAACCAGAAAGAGTCGTTGGAATTTGTCGTGAAATGCCGCCCGGCATTGGATCATCTGGGCGAAATTGGTGCTCCACTTTTGCTCCGGTTCCTCTCAACTTCGGTAGGCTACCACTACCTGGATGGGTTGGATTACATCACGAGAGAGATGGACGACTGGTTCCTGGGAAGAAACGATACTTACGTGGCTTTGATCGAAGCCTCCATGGCTCGCGCACTCGCGGACATACCCGAAAAGCCGTCGACTCAACTGACGTACGACGACACGCCTGAACCAACGGACTACGGCCTCGTGCCACCGCACTTCTATCGGGAACTGACCAGAACCAAGGAAGGATGCAAGCTACTGAAGCAGAAAGGTCATTTTGACGAGTTCGCCGCGACCATTCGAGACTTTGCGTCGGAGAATGACGACCCTGAGATAATTCTCAAGGTCAAGGGCTGCTTATGGGCGGTTGGCAACGTGGGCTCAATGGAATTGGGGGCGCCATTCCTTGAGAGCTCAGATGTGGTCAAGTGGGTCGTGCAGATTGCCGAGCAGTCAGAAGTCATGTCACTTAGAGGCACAGCCTTCTACGTACTGGGCCTGATCTCCCGAAGTCTCCATGGCCAGGAAATCCTGCTGGAATATGGATGGGACGGCGTCGTCAATGACTCTGGCGAGGCACTAGGGTTTTGCCTGCCGTTAAACTTCAACAAGCTCTTTGCGGTCAGTACTTGATTTCTTTTTCGCCTCGGACAATGATCTAATGCATTATAGATGAGACCCTGGGTTGCCCAGGCGGAAGACATGAGCTGGAACCCCAATGCAGAGATTAAGGTTGCGGTCACCGACAGGGATCCAATAAACGCGCGCATCTTAAAGCTCGCGACTGACTTGGGCAATACCGTGCTTGCCAAAAAGGCAGCAAACGACTTGCAGGCGTAAGTAGTCCCTTGTTCGAGGGCTAAAAGTTACGAGCTAATGTATGCGGCTTAGAATCAAAGCTAGAAAGGCACCCGGTTTCAGCAAGCCTGCGATCTTCCACAAGGTGATGCAGATTCTGGAAGCACATCACTTCCGTCTCCCAGCGTGCCGGTTCATGCTAGACTTGTTCGACAAACGGGTTCTCGAGCAAATTGTGCTGGAGGAAGAAGACGACGACGAGGAAGAGGAGTCGAGCATTGAATCAGACATCAACTCAGAGGCGGAACAGCCAGGGACAAACGGTGGGCCCAGGGCACCGTGAACTGGTGTTCGCGAGTACGAATCCGAGATTTCGGAAACGGGCGTTGAGGAGCGTTATGTACAGGGATGTCAATGTACAATAGTCATGTTCTGTGTTGGTGGAGCCGAGCCAAAGCGTGCGTGGAGAGGTTTCTTTTGCATATGGAGTTTCCCTGGTACGTTTTGGGAGGCTTGCCGAAGATTGTCCACTAGTCTAGCGCTTCATTCGGTTATGCCCAGGTGTCTGGCGAAGCTGGTGGAACCGCAGCCAGGGACAAGAGCGTCGAGCGATATTGAATTGAACAACAAAAAGGTCCAGACTTGATGGGTGGCCTGGATATCCACGGTCTGTGTAGCCGCGACTAACAGACGTTGTAGCTTGCAGTGTGGGTGAGACACGAGGCACAAGCATTGTTTGCCCTCAATGGTGAAATGCAAGTCGTCACCACAATCGGACCCTCATGGTGTCCTTTGCCAGATTTACAGGGTCTTCTGTGGCGGCTAGTCTTTTCCGAGCGAGACACATGGGAAAATGACAGCGAGCGGACCCGCTGTTGATTGGCTGCGTAGACGTGATCCATGACGACGACGACTTTCGCTTCTTACATGTATTACCGCCGAGCAACGATAGAAAGACACGAATTCTTGCAGATAGACGCACCTGCTGTTGCGCTGGGCTCGCGCGGCTACGCTGCTGGTAACGAAGATGGGCCTGGCAAAGACATGCCGCTCGAAAGGCATTGATTTGGCTGGAATTACATGATCACCGCCTTTACCGTGTCCACTCCGGATACGCGGCGCAATCAATGGGCCGCGGCAGTCATCCCAGTGCTCGGGATACCGGTTCGAGGCGCGTCTGGTGTGGGAACAAGCAAGGCTTTGCGTTGTCTCTGGCTGCGTGGACATTTGTCTGCGTATGGACCGTGCCGTTCTCTCATGGGGCCAGGATAGGCTTAGCCTCGATCCGAGCATCCCAGCGTTGAACACAGACATCGGGTGGCAGCCTTCCATGACTGATACGGGGCGCAGAGCAACATCGCCGATCTTTAACTATCCGTCCAGCATGGATGACCACTTCAAGTTGTTCTCTCTTGAACATGGCCCTCGTCCGCTCTGCGCTCTACTGCTAGACTGCACCACCTCCTCCCACTCGCGAGCTCTCGTGTTGCCACCCCGCGTGCTCCTATAAACCTCGACACTGTCTGCCCCCGATAATATCAGCACCGTCGGCAGCCTCTGTCGTCATCCGTCCCTGCATCAGCACGCGCGTTGCTGATCCGCCTCGACCCAGCGTCCGAAAGCATCGACCCTTCCGTGAAAGACGTTTCAACCCTCTCTTGCCTATTTCGAAGGTTTGACTATCTTTGAAGTACGCAGCCTCGCTATCGACTACATAACCGCCCTCCCTCCCTGCACACCTGCAGTGCGCATCCGCTTGACCACCTCGGAACCAACCAAAACCGCGACCTGACCCACCGACGGGCCTGCGACTGTACATGGCTGCCGCAGTCATTGCACAACATAGCGAATCTACATGAATCACCAACGGACAAAAGGGTGCTCTATCGTCGAAAGCGTTGAGCATTCCTTTGAGCCTCAATTATCTGCACAGGCCTTCATGTGCGACAATGAGCGCTCGGCAGAGGCTTCGGAGGCGGTCGCCCTCGACGCCCACCGCGACGCCCGACAGATGGTCCGCCTGGTCCAGTGCCCGCGATGCTCGAAACCTCTGAGTGTCCCCGTCACACTGCCCTGCGGCCACACCGTCTGTCGCGGCTGCCTGCCTGCCCCGCAACCTCGCACCAACATATCCTACCCGAACACGCCGGATCGCCTCATGGGCATCGCGTGTCCGCTAATGGGCTGCGGGGCCGAACACGCTTCTGCTGAGTGCTCTGTCGACGTGACGTTGACCAAGTTGATGGACTTGATAAAAGCCGAGATAGTCGCGCATAGACCATCTGCGGAAAATACTCCGATGCTTCTGATCGAGATACCCCAGCATGAAGATTCACCCATGGACGAGAAAGAGAAGGAAAAGCCTAGTCACCCTGGGCACCAGGAGGAACTGCATGGCGGACGTCTCGTGTCTACGTTCACCATGGCTGAGATCGGCAAACTTCGGTACACTTCCGAAGTCCACTACCAGTCGTTATCGGCAAGCGGGGACAACTACGACCATCTTGACATCACGCTGCTGGAACGCTTGCGCGACGTAACCCACAAGGAGTTAGACTGTCTTGTCTGTTACAACTTGATGCTCGACCCGACTACGACTTCGTGCGGTCATACATTCTGCCGCCGCTGCCTCGGTCGTGTCATGGACCACAGTAGCATTTGCCCCTTCTGTCGCAGAGGACTGCATGTGCCTGCGTCCTTGCAGAATCAATCTAGCAACGTCATACTCAACTCCTTGTTGAATGGGCTTTGTCCAGATATGGTCAGTGCTCGTGCCGATGCTCTCAAAGCGGAAGAACAGGCCGGGGACAACGTCTTGAACGTTCCGCTCTTCATTTGCACTCTGTCATTACCTGCAATGCCGACTTTCCTTCATGTGTTTGAGCCCCGCTATCGGCTCATGATGCGACGTGTCATTGAAGGCAGCAGACAATTCGGCATGGTCATGTACAATCGCACTCACGCCCCACAAGGCGATCTTGGTCCGACCCCGTTTCTGGAATACGGAACGCTACTCGAGATCGTCAACTACGAGCTACTCCGTGATGGGCGTAGCTTTATCGAGACACGTGGTATCGGTCGTTTCAAGGTGAGGGCTCATGGCTTGCTTGATGGGTACAACGTCAGCCGCATCGAGCGCGTTGAAGATGTCTCTCTTGCCGAAGAAGCCATATTAGAGCAGCGCGAAACCACCATGGCACGGGACTATGCGGAAGCATTTTTCCGCGACCACCCGCAGAACCAGCTCCCTGCGGAAGTCGCGATTGAGACCCTTTCTACGCAACAACTACTCGACAGTTGCACAGCGTTTGTGCGGGAAATGAGAGAGGCTAGCGCGCCTTGGCTTCGTGAGCGCATCATCCAAGTCTACGGTGAACCACCTGAGGACCCCGCGATATTTCCATACTGGTTTGCCTCTGTCGTCCCAATCGTGGAAGAAGAGAAATATGTTTTATTACAAACAGAAAGGGTTCGCGAGCGTCTGAAGATTGTTTACTCGTGGATTGGCAGGATCCGCGGGCAAAGATGGTAAGCATCTACCTTTTCCTATCTAATCATCTCCCCAATCCCTCGGCTCTCGGCACCAGGAACCCGGCACATGCACTAAGTCTTGGGTGACACAATCACAAACGGTGATCGTCCCGCCGTCGTGCAGCATGGCTTCCGCGGAGAGACGTGGATCATTGCTTGTGCGCTGATCACTATGACGATAGAGATACCGTACGAGTGTCCAGTGACACATTCCCGTCCATGCCATTGGCTTTGGATACTTTCGACGCAAAGATATATCCGGTGCAGTAGCTGACAACGTATCGATAGGTCTTCGGGCAGCGCATGCAGTATCCTATGACTCTTGATTGCTATAATTACCATGGGCATCTCGATCCTGTCTACGCCTCCACCTCAGCCTGCCACCAACTCCCACTAGGAGGACGAGACGCTTACATCACATTAAGCTCACGACTTTCCAATACCACCAGATACCCTTCGCTCATGGCCAGAATTTGATACCAGTCCTCACGTCTACATGCCCTTCGGCATCACGAGGCACTATTTCCTTTACGTGTATTGCACTATTTTACGTCACGAAGATCTCGTTTGCTATGATATGTTCTTTCGCTTCTTCAACGATTACCCCCTTTCAGGAAGGACCCGGAGCTTGCCGCGGTCCATGTTCAAATGGCTTTTTTAGACCCAGGTGCCAGCCTGGCCTTCGTGGGAAAACTTTTTTTCAGGACAGTTTTCGAAAAAACGGCATGCTGTAACGAAGGGTGAGGAGTAAACTTTGCATTTGGCAGGCGTTGTTTCTATCGTGTCGATTTTAGCGGGGCTGCTTTTGCTAGAGATGAGGGGAAGATGGCTTTGTAGATACTAGAGTATTTGCGAATGAGATATGTCCATCTCTGATCTATGTTCTGTGCATTGCCGTACTCTATAACACGGTCGCTGATGATGACTTCACATTTACTCGTAGTTAAAATGTCTGATCGCAGAAGTGCAGATCCAAGGATGATATGCCCCATTCAAGTAGGCACGTGCCAATCCGCATAAAAAGCATTGAGTTTCGAGAAGGCGATAGTATGCTTCTACTTGGATCTTCTGTATCCGGTTTCGGCCGCTGGGTCGGGGTTTGGCACATCGGCGTTCTGACAATGCTGCAACATCTTGCTGTCGCTAGGGTAGACCCGTTCACAGATTAGGCAGTTGACTGTGAGTGTTGTTTTCATGCTCTTATGTGTACCTTGATGGCCTTCAAGAGACCACTCTGGAGCCTACAATGACGATAGATCTTCCGATTTGCTTGTTTTGTCATAGCGTAGTCTGCAGAACTGTTCAGTTTCTTTCCTTTTCCGAGGTGATGGAGTCTAAGGCTTGTTGTGCGGAGAGACACGTGGCACGAATTCCCATCGTCATCCTGCTGCTGCCATCCCGACAGCCGCTGGTACAGCATCGTCAACATGTTCTGGTGGACGGGCTTGTCAATACGATCGATGGTTGGCATAGCTTCTTCAATCTGTTCAATCTCTCGGAGTATCTTAGTGTTACCGTTGCGCGCAGGGTAGGGTTCACGTTCTCTTGCAGGGCATCTGAAGTCGATATGAGTATTCATCTTCTTCTGGGGCCGAAACTTCCTGCCGCAGTAAATGCATTCGAAGCCGAGAGTAGACCCAAGACTCTCATCTACCGTGGTCTATCGGGCGGTGTCCATTGCGTGTACGGTTCGGTGGTGTTCCTCCAGAGTCACTTTGTTGTTGAAGGTCTCCGGGCAGACAGAGCGGTCGAATGAAGAGTTGGATAGTTCTCGGTGGTGTGTGCGCAGATGTTGATCCAGGTTGTTCTTAGTGGTATATATTTTGCTGCATTTTGCGCACTTCCATGTCTCTGCCAATATCGCTGCCTCACGGCATCGCTTCTTTGATGCAAAGTTTGCTTTCTTCGCTTCATCGTTGTGTAGAAACATGTGCGTCCTCAAGCTTGCTTCATTCTTGTAGTCCTTAGACTTATAGGACATTGTACTCTCTGTGCTGTCATGGTAGCGGAAGGAACGAAGGACGATTCTAAATTCCTAGCGCAGGTCTGCTCCGACGATGTTGGTAAAGACCCTTGGCGTGAGGCGGTGTCGATGCACGATGAACGCAGGCAGGCGCGGCGTAGCTGTGAGTGCAGGTACGCTCAGGCGAGGTTGGACATAAGAAGATGCCCAGATCACTCATCCTGGCTTCTACGAGGGCGTGGCAGTCGTTTGTTCCTTCCAACTATTCATGGGGTTGTTGCCGCGGGTCCACTCTTCGCGCGCATAGACGGTCTAACCTCTTTGGGCGAAAGACCGCATTCGCCCAATACATCGTGTTGCGAATACTTACGCCCTGCGAAATTTCGCGTTCTGCCGTGGTTGCCTAATTCCCCTAAGTTGCCCGCTTGCGACGCGGACCCCGTGGCTGCTGACAGGTTATTCGATCTCGTGCCATTTGTCTCATCAAATCATACCGTCTCGGGCGTATTCAAGGCGCGACAGGCACGTAGAGCTAGCTTTCCACGTATGCAGGAACCAGTTGTACAGTCACAGACGTAACCAACGGGAGACAACATCAACATCGAGCAAAGCAGCACCACCACGCGCCGCTACAACCGCCGGCACTCGGAGCCTCCTGTTGCCGCGCCGTGAATATTTGAACCTTACGAGACGCCAAGGCCATCAGCAATAGGTACAACCCTGGGGTAATACGGCGGATACGGCTGATACGGCTGAAACGTTTTCCGAGGCCGGTTTATCAAGCCTGCACACCCGGCCCCCAAATCTAGTCACAGCTTCTCCTTCAGTACCATACGATCGTAACACCAGGCCACGCACATCCAACGCTATAAAGGCGACCATATAGGAAACGCTCGTCAGTCGTGCGGCTATGGGAAACACAATGCACTCATCGCATGCCGATGCCTCCCAGCTAGCGAGCTGGAAAGCGGCAGCGAACACTGGTGTCATTGCTGTGGCCATCATCGTCCTCCTCGTCATCTTTATCGTTCGAGTGGCGTCGAAACCGAAACCGTACCAGCTGTTTCCCGTCTGGGCAACACTTGAGATTGGGTTAACTTCGCATCTTCTCTCCGAGAATGGACTGGGTCGCCGTATTCTGTGAGTACCATGAAGCTTTAACCATATAGAAATAATACTCATGTCCGCTTTTGTAGGATGTTGCTGCGGCGAAACAGTGGATCTCTTGTTGGGCTCTCATCAAAACACCAAATACTCATCGATTCGCCGCACATCACACGGTTGATGGCAAAATCCATCTTAGATCCTTTGCCGTCTCAGTACACCCTTCTCGTCCGTGTATTCGGCGGCGTAGACTCACTGCAATTCAAAGAAAAGATGGACGCTTCAAACAGGGATCTACGAGCACCTGTCGAGAAAGTCTTCATGAACGAGAACGCTGCCACTGCTGCTTTGGAGAGAGCCTGCATACCCGAAAAAGTGAAGTCCTTCGTGACCTTCCAGTCTAATCCTCGCGACATGGAGTTGTGGGAGCATTCGGCACAAATTCGGGTGATCAACCCTGAATCCGGTGGTGTTGAGAAAGTGGAGGCAAACTTCCAAAGCTTGATTCGAGACTTTGGCGCCTGCATCGCTATCCCACAGCTATACGGTCGCGATTTCCTCGATCGATATCCACAGGCACTAGAGGATCTGTGGAAGTTTGATAACGATCTCTTCCCCCTTTTAATGATTGGCCTGCCTCTGTGGGCTCCTTTGAAAGTGATGAAAGAGGGTCTCGCTGCGCGGACCCGTCTCATCACTGAACTCGAGGCTTTGTATCGCCGAATCGACCAGTACCAGCAGGGAGATCCTGTCGATTTTGACGCTGATATGCGCGACGTTGGTGAAACAGCATTGGGAAGGAACAACGTCTACAGGAGGGAAGGTTGGTCCTTCCCTGAGCGTGGTGCTGGAGACCTTGGACTCCTTTGGGGCCAGAATGCGAACACGCAACCACTCCTCTTCTGGCTGTTAACCTACTTATATTCCACACCCGATATCTTGGAGCAACTCCGCGAGGAACTGACCCAATATATTACGATGTCTACGTCCATCCCCAGAGAATTGACATCGATGGATATGCAAGGCTTGTCAAGGAATTGTCCGTTGCTGAAGGCGTGTATTTACGAGACCTACCGTCTTGTAAACGAACCAACGTTTGTATCCCCGTTCGAACTTTATGTAGGACATTTACTGACCTCGTGCACCCACATCTTAGGTCCATTAGATCTGTTGGTTCAAACACAGTTCACGTTACGGACGGGGATTTGAGACATGAACTCAAGCCGGGTACATTCGTGTCGGTACCTTATTCTTTGGTAAACCGCGATGCTTCGATCTACAGCGATCCCGATAAGTTTGACCCTGGACGATTTCTGGAGCTGGACCCGTCATCTGGGAAGCTTACTGCTCGATATGGACGACTGAAGCCATGGGGATCTGGCTCTGCAATGTGTAAAGGCAGGATATTTGCTGAGAAGGAAATTGTGACATTAGCTGTTGCTATCATTACAATGTGGGACGTTGGCCCAGCGGACGGGGCATGGAAGCTTCCGGGCAAGGTTCCGGGAACCGGAGTGAGAAAGCCGACCAACGATATACGTGTGGTGATTACAAGACGGATTTAGTATACGACATAGTTAGCGTAGTATGCATGTAGCATACAGCTCTCACCAAGTATCGCAATCGTTGCAAACATTCGAATTTTATTTCCGATTACATTAACGCCTCAGTCCCTCGTCCCAAGCAACAAACGTTTGGTGTCGATAGTCTGGCATACACTTCACTTTCTCCGGCGGAGAAACCTCCCACTCGATTTTGATATCATCTCCTTCGTCCGCAACATGCTGCAGACAAGTCAGTATGTGTATCACATGCACTTCGCACAGTCAGAACTTACCTTGGATGTGGATCCTTTCAAAGCCCTGAGCTTCTTTGTTCCTTCGTCCGAGTATTCCACGTTAACGCTCGGTACCACAGCAATCTTGCCATAACCGTTAAACCACATGTCCTTGGCGAACAGCTTCGGCTCGCCTTGAAAACACTCGCCTTCCTTATGCGTTCGAAACTTGATCTTTTTCTCCATGAGCGGTTTCGCGGTGAAGGCCGTTATGCCGTTCCAGCATGAAAACACCTGGAATGGTTTTGAGGTCGACCAGCGCGCTTGTGATTTAGGGTCATTATAGAAGAGATTCCAAGCGTTATCCCATGATCCGTCTTCCGGGATATTGAAGAATAGGTCCCCAGTCATTCCTAAGAAATAGGTATACTCAGTCAGTATATGTCTCACATGCGCTTCGCACAGTCAAAACTCACCGCGACCGATCCAAACATCATAGTAAGTCGGGTTGTCGCCAACGTATGTCCAATCCATGGCACACGTTTGATCTGCTCCCTGGAACTTCCGCTGATGGATTATTTCTAGAATATCTTCCATACACAAAGCCACGTCGTTGGAGAAGATGACCGTAGTATCCTCGTCGTAATGCTCCGGATGTGCGATAAGGTCTCTCAGAGCTAGATTGCGGAGCTTTGCAAGGTTCTCGATGCGATTTTCTCCTTTGGCTAGAGGGTTGATATCGCTCGATTTGAAGTAGTATCGAATACCTAGGAGTGCTTAGCTTTTTTATCTCTGAATGTAAGCTGCCTTGGGTACCTAAAAGTTGCATGCTAGAGTGAAGTTGATTGAGTATATCAAAGGTGCCATCGTCGGATCTTCCTTCGACTATAGATAGCACGCAGTTTTGTGGCCCAAGGAAGTACATAGTTTCTACTATGGAGCCAATCAATCGCGGAAGAAGGTCAACACATTGATGTAGATCGAGGGCAAAGAAGTATCGAGGAAGTTGCCCATGTTGGAGTGATCCAGATGATCCACCGAGATACGCATACCTTTCAAGGTTTGGCTGCGGGCACTCAAGTCGTGGGAAAGTCGTAGACGCAGGATTCATGATGGCGTGCAGATATGCTGGTATATCAATGACGGTGGCATTGTTACTTTCCGAAAGTTCAGAACCGCCGCTGGCATTGGGAGGCTCGGGGGTTTGTGATGTTGTTGGCGAGTCATCTAGGTTGCTCGGCTTCGTTTCTAGTCCCAAATGTTAGATCCGACTCACATTATCGGGAAGCAGAGGCTACACACCTGCCGGGGTTGGTTTGACAATACCAGTGACGATAGGTTTTATTCGCGAAAGGGAATCGCCATAGTCGAAAAACCCAAAGCCGGCTATCAGGAGGAAGACAACAGCAAGCAACGCGGTCGCCTTGAAGACCGATCGCAAGCCCCTCGTTGTCATTAGAAAGGAGCGACGAAGAAGAAAGAACAGGGTGCAACTGAGAAGCAATAAAGCCGATGAAGTCTCTTTCAAAGAATGTAGCTGCGTGACTGAGAGTGGCAAGTCGGATTCGCGCCGTTTCGCGTGGAGGAAGCGCTCAGAATAGGCCCACGGGTTGCGGCACGGCGGCAAATGACGCAGACAGTTATCCCACTAGCAACACTGTTTGGGTGAACAAGTGGCCCGTGCGTGCCTCCGGAGCGTCTGTTACCAGTGAAACCAGTCAACATATCCCTTCTGCCTTTCTCCCACAACAAGAAAAAGTTCAACAGCGTCACGCAGCGTCTACCAGTACCGAGAGAACCGCTCACGTATGCGCGCTTTCGCTAACTTAGTGAGCTCCGGGATATGGATTCTAGCAGCGAAAGTTGGGTGTTGGTGGCGCGCGCGGTTGTTGCTATCTCTGCCCAGGCGTTGCCAGGACCTCGGGATTCCAGGACAGATCCACGCGCGAAGGGAAAAATGCATATTCCAGTGCATCTAAATGCTTGTTGTGCTCGGGATGCGTCGCTCGTTGCCATCCTTGCCGGTTTTGCCCTGGTCGCCGAGAGCATGTCGTTGGTGTCAAACGATGAGGTCTATGGCGATACTGAATCCGCGACGATACCAGAGGTGCGAGTGTATCGACCTAGGAGATCAAAGGCGAATGGGCATTGTGGTTCGATGGCGATAATCAGGCTTAAGACAACTCAACATGGACGCTACGTGCTGACATTGTGGCAGATGGGGGCCGTTTCCCTCAAGACTAACACGACATCTTCGCCCCATTGACTGCATAAGCGCAATCTAAGAAATGGCTGTATTATCGCCCCTGCTGACCGCAGACCTGCGGTAGGGTCAGCAGTAGCCTTTAAGTCGCATCTATGCCCCCTACGTGTCGCACCCATCGTCGCATCTGTTCTTTCGCTTCTAGTACTGTACCAATCAACGCGCCGTCGTCACCATCAACATTGCCTTTGGAAGATGTTGAGGTTCCTCGTGTATCTTGTCGCCTTGAGCTCCGTGGAACCTGTTCGTGGCCGTTTTGCACCCCTAGGACCACGTGCAACACAGCAAGCATCTCACGCCCAGGAACAGATTTTCAGACGACAAGACGATGCATCTGCTTCTATCTGTGGATACACCGATGGCAATCCCAGTAAACCTCGAGGGGCTGGCCCTGGTTTCGTCTGCCTGGCGGATTCCGCCAACGGCTTATGGGGCTTTTGTCACCCTGGCGATTCAGCCGAACTTTGTCTTTTAGTCGGTATATGCGCTGATCAAGGCTCTTGTGCGTCTGGATGCGGCCAACTGTCTGATCAAACGGTTCGCCGTATTTCATGGTCGGTCTCTCTATAGCTTCAGACATACTGAGGGGCTCTTCTAATTAAAGTTTCCAGTGCATCCGACCAGTTCTGTTCCACTGCGCTCTTAATTGAGTCGGATCAGTCATTGTCATACATTGCCTGCGGAAGGGAGCCGAAAACCGAAAGCATCTTCGTGACACCGAACGACGCGGTCGCAACAACGACATCCACTGAACGCAGCGGACCTTTGGACAGTTCGACCCCAGATACACAGACTTCGATACCTCCATCTTCTACTACTACTGCACCCTCAAGCGCCAATGTCCTGTCCGGGGCTTCGTTGCCGCCGTCAACGTCAAATCCGACGCCCGATTCTTCCGAACACAAACCAAATAACATTGGGCCTATCGTGGGAGGAGTTTTAGGAGGGCTTACAGTGATCTGCTTGACCATTCTTGGCGTCTTCTTCATTCGACGAAAGCGTGGCGCTTCAAAAGAGAAAGTACAGCCATCTGGATACAGCTACGGTCCCCGGGATGAATTCGCACAGGAATCTGAATTGAGCATGGGAAACATGCGACACACGCGGAAGGCATATCAATGGGATAGCAGCCGTGGACCGGTTGAGATGTCTGGAGGTCATCATGTAAACATGGAGCCTGCCGAGCTTCCAGGAAGGGTCCACTGATGCCTACGTGCCCGATGGTAGAAGCAGGATGATGCATCGAGTCGCGGTGCGGTGCGATAGTAATGTTGGAGGCTGGTATATATTTTCTTATCGGTAGAGACGTAATGTAAAGAATGTGATGAGACCACGCGCGTGCTTAAAAGATACCACAGATGCATTTAGCTCTCCCGCCAAAAAAGGACCTCAACGTTCCACGACAACACCTGCTTGTTCATGCCCGATGCAATCAGTACCTAGCATACCGAATTTGCACTGACTTGAGGTGATATACGAATGCTGTCGGCGGGTCTGCGGGTGGCGGTGGGTCCTGACGCTAGTTGATTTCCCCGCCACCTCCAGCAGGCAGGCCTCAACAGACCCAGTCATTAGCTCCTGACAATCGCGTTTGCGAGAACATTGCACCTATGAAAGCGCCTACTCTTGTTACTTTCTCTGCAGTTGCGGTTAGTGATGAAAGACTTCGCAATGCGGATGGATTTGTTGTCTCGATCAACTCTTCATCGACGGTTCCGCTCGACTCATCGCTTCGCCTGCAACATATCTGCTAATTCACACACGACGTCTCGCAACCCAGTAAGAGAGTACACATCATCTGGCAGTTATACAAAACCGATGTCAGATTGCAAGCCTGAGAACCCAGAGTCTTCCTTCCCGATGTACAAGCCGATGGAAGATATCGAACCCTTCGAGCGTTACACTGTTGGAGACTACTATCCGGTACGAATCGGCGAGCGCTTCTGCTCGGCTCGCTATCACATTGTACATAAACTGGGTCATGGTTCTTATTCAACTATATGGCTAGCGCGTGACGAGATCCTAGCAAAGTATGTTGCTATCAAATTCTGTGTATCAGGGCTAGACCGTCCGTCCGAAAGTACCATCTTGAAGGCTTTGTGGGACGAGGGAAGACGCGGTGGCGAAGAACATATCGGTACTACGCTGTTTCCTGAACTTTTGGATGAATTCGAAGTGGAAGGTCCAGAG
The DNA here is from genome assembly GCF_023758075.1 of Alternaria novae-zelandiae. NCBI lineage: Eukaryota > Fungi > Ascomycota > Dothideomycetes > Pleosporales > Pleosporaceae > Alternaria > Alternaria novae-zelandiae. The sequence goes on along the minus strand of NW_026056962.1, from coordinate 881,988 downwards.
ATACGTGGTACGAAGAGAAAGCACCGCTGTCTCGTCACGACACCTGCAATGATGAGCATTGCCGAAGCGCGAGACGCGTCCCCTTACCGTTATTTTCAGCTCCCAGTAGCTCGAGCGATAGCTGCTCAGATTATTCAGGCAGTCGCATTCATGCACTCTCGTGGGATAGTTCATGGAGGTGTGTGATGGAATAGTTAATGTGGGTAGATTATCAATTCGCTGACAGTGAATCTAGATCTACATGAAGCAAATATCCTTCTGCGCCTTCCCAATACCATCGATGATCTTCCCTCAGACCAACTATACGAAAGGTATGGACAACCCACGCTCGAAGAGGTAGAAAGGGTAGATGGACGCCCTCTGGATCATTGGGTGCCCGACAATGGTGTCGTACCAATCTGGCTTGGGGGCCGCGGTGACAAGCTCTCACTCGCCGACTCCCAGATCTTTTTAAACGACTTTGGCGAATCCTTCCAGCCAGGATCTCATGTGCGAAAATCTTCCCACACGCCCTTGATGCTAAGGCCTCCAGAGATACTGTTGGACCCAGTCTCGCAATTCTCGTTCCCTGCGGAATTATGGAGTCTCGGATGCGCAGTGTTCAGTATCATGGGTCAACGTCTCTTGTTTTATGAATGGTTCCCGAGTAACGACCAAGTCTTAGAGTATCAAGTCGCTGCTTTGGGACAGTTACCTCAAGACTTGTGGCTGAGATGGGCGAATCGCAGCCAGTATTTTGACGATCAACTGCGAAGCCTTAGAGGATTGGATTATCAGTCGTTGGAAGATCTTCTGGAGAAGTCAATACAAGAACCAAGAAACAAAAACAAGGTGGACGTGATGGACGAGGAGGAGAAGCAGTCATTTGTCAAGCTCATGAGATTGATGTTGGCATTTCGACCAGACGAACGACCTTCAGCGCAACAGGTTCTTGAGTCTCACTGGGTGCAAAATTGGGCTATACCAGCAATGGGCTTGATGGATGATGGCCTTGTGCACTGACAATCTCCATGGCCCGCCCGCCCTCTTGTTCAAACGATCTTCAGCTAAGAGAACTACTGGAAGCACCTGGTTTATCACCGATTGAAACATCAGGATTGCTATGTTTGTTTGGTATCTTGAACAAACACAGAAGCAGCTCATATATCATTGACACATCGGGCATTCAAGCTGCTGCACTTGCTTCCACTATACAACAGCATCTCAACATGACGAATACTAGTAGACCTAATCTTACAAACCAAGCCCTTCTCGACAAGATAGACAAGCTCCGAGAACTCAATGTCCGAGATCTTGAGTTACCCCAGCTTGTAGTAGTCGGAGACCAATCTTCCGGTAAAAGCTCAGTTCTAGAGAGTCTTACAGGTTTCGCATTCCCGCAAGGTGCCGGACTTTGCACACGATATGCGACGCAGATCTCTTGTCGCCGTCGGCCTGAGCAGAGCGTTTCGGTATCAATCATCCCCCGACCAAACGCAGATCCGGAACTCGTCGAGCGACTACGGAAGTTCCACGTTGAAGGAGATACGGTTACCGCCGATGTACTCGAAGAATGCTTCTCAGAGGCTAACCGACATATGGGGATCAGGATGTCTTCTGATGCCGGCGACTCTCAACTACAAGCGTTCAGCGAAGACATTCTCAAGATCGAGATCAACGGCCCGGACCAAGAGCACTTTACTGTGATTGATGTGCCTGGTATCTTCCGCGTCCCCAATCCTCCACTGACCACCGACAGTGACGTTACCTTGGTCCGCAACATGGTTGAGTCGTATATGCGAAATAGCCGGACTATCATCCTAGCGGTCTTGCCATGCAATGTCGACATCTCAACCCAAGAGATCCTCAAGATGGCCGAAGTTGCAGATCCAGAAGGTGTTCGAACAATGGGTGTGCTCACTAAGCCTGATCTAGTGCTGGAGACCGCAACTCGCGATACCATCAAAGAACTTGTTTTGGGTGGGCGGAACAGGCTGCGTCTGGGCTACTGCATGGTCAAGAATCGCGGCGCCGACGATCGCGCATCTACCCTCACAGATCGACTGGAGCAAGAGAAGCGCTTCTTCTCCAAGCCGGAGTGGAGGTCTTTGTTGACTACAGAAAGGTGTGGCGTGGGCTCGCTCAAGACCCGTCTTAGCAACCTACTAACAAACATCACAAAACGAGAACTACCAAACGTCAGATCTGATGTTCTCGGCCAACTGGCAGCCTTCCGAGAGCAACTGGATGGGTTAGGGCCTGCACGTACTGACGAGACATCTCAGCGTACGTACCTAGGAAATCTCTCGACGAAATTCCAAACCATCACTCAAAATGCCCTGAATGGCTCCTACGACGGCAACCATGTCTTCACAGCACAGCCAAGTCTGAAGCTCATAACTGCCGTGACAAAGATGAATGAGGCCTTCTCCAACGAATTCTGGCATAAGGGTCACAAACGAACGACATCCTCCACATCTGGTGTAAATGAGGAAGAGAAGGCTTACGAGCTTGGAAAGAGAGAGGAAGACGCCGCGCTAGTGCAAGCTACACTTGAAGACTATCCTGAGCTATGCGACATAGTTGAGATGGAGGATTACGAGTGCCCAGAGCCGATCGCTTCTGACGAAGACCCCATTGCCAAGCATATTGAGCGCGTCTATCAAGAGAACCGAGGACCAGAGCTGGGCACGTTCTCAGGTACCATACTGGCTATGATCTTCAAGGAACAGTCGGAGAAGTGGCCGCAACTCGTCCAGGCTCATGTCAGCAAATCCATCATTCTGGTGCACGACTACATAGCCAAGCTCCTTGCCCACGTCTGTCCCGACAAGGATATCTGTGACCTGCTATGGGATCATCTCATCATGGATGCAGTACGCAAAGCATATGTACGAGCTATGAAGCAGGCTCAATTTCTGCTGCGAATCGAGCGAGAAGGGAAGCCATCAACGTACAACCATTACTTTAGCTCAGAGGTGCAAAAGAAGCGGTTAGCTCGTTTAGACGCTGATATCGAAGAGAAGTTCCCTCACGAGGATGGCGCCGAACCTCAGCTCGTATCGACCACTAACCTGCGAAATCTGGTCATAGACAAAGACAACGTGCAGCAAGTGCGCGAAGACATTCTTGACGTCCTTACTAGCTACTACAAGGTCTCACGAAAGCGCTTTGTTGACGTGATTTGTCGGCAAGCTATCGGTCACTTTCTTCTTGAGGGTGAAGAGAGCCCCCTCAGGGTCTTCTCTCCTGAGATGGTGTTTGGTTTGGGAGTCGAGCAGCTGGAGTTGATAGCTGGGGAAGATGCGGGTACGAGGGAACGGCGATCGATGCTAGAGTCTGAGGTCAGAAGCTTGGAGGCTGCGATGAAATTGCTAAGAATTTGAGGACTCCTCATCTACGGGGAAAGTGGACTGCCACCTCCACGAAATACATGCAAAAAAAGCTGATAGGACTACATTGTCTTTAAACTCTCTCAAACTTGTGTTGTTGTAGTAATGTAGACTTCAGCGTACCTGTTCAACTTTTCCGTTGTATAAGATGAGTAGGCGAATATGATGGTTGGCTTATAGACGCAGGAGAGGGCAGACGATCAACCGTAAGTGCCGATTTGCCATCGCCACCAGAGATCGCAGCGCTCACCAGGGCTATCAAGACACATACGCGGAATGCGCCACCTCTCTACATCCCTGGGATATTGGAGTCGCCATCAACATGGCCGGCTACGAATGCCATCGTCGACGCCCTGTGGGCAGAGGCGTCACATGATGAATGCAGAATCACCTTACCGTCGACCCCTACAGTAGGACTAGATATGCGCCCGGATTACCTGGTGAAGCCGTTCGGGTCGCCGGAAGATCCGCTGATGGTCATGAGCTCTTACCCGACAAGCGACCCGACAAGTTCACTTCACATGTCGTATGGGACACTGAACGACATGTCTAACAAGTCCATCGCTGTGCTATTGATCAAACTCGGATACAACGTCGCCAATGTTCGCACAACCGGCGTGTTCATGGTGGACGTCTTCTCCCGACGCCTCGACAGAAAGCGGATGATTGGTCTCTCTGAAAAGGTCCTAGACAGCGTACCCAGCCAGCTTCGCCTTTATTGGCAGACTTTCGCGTTTATCTGTCTCGACAAATCCACCGCTCCAGTTCTCTTGTTAGCAGGAGGGACAGCGTTCCGGGACTACTGCCAGTATCTAAAAGAGCGAGGCAGGACAGCAAAGGTCCTATATCTGTCCGGCACCCAACGCTACAAAGCAGAAATCCCGGCAGCAATGCTAGAGTACTACGACAACAGCCCAACTACAGTTCGTCGTATCGCCATCATCACGTTCCACCCCGAGCGCTTCGCAAGAGAAAAGAGTAATACAAAGTCAAGCCGAGACGACGACATGGCGATCCGCGAACGCCTAATTGATTATGCCCTAATCATTCTATACGGGCAGCCCAACGTCCAGGGATTCCTCTCCACATGCGCATATCACTTCAACCTCCGTTCAGGAGCGCTCGTACGAAAGGACATCATCGCCAAAGGAGGGAGCGCCCTGTCCTCATATCTCAAGCTACCTCTAACGCTTAAGGATCCGCTGGACACATTCCGTTCCGCCATGAAGACGATTAAGATGCCATTGTCCAAAGACGCCATTGCGAGGATAAGTGTGCTCGCCATGGGTGCCGATAAGGCACTCGATTGGCTCGACCGCCCAGAACTCCAAGCCATCTATGGGCCCTACGTCGCAACCTACAAGGCGTCTGTCATCCAGACAGAGGATATGAGAGTAAGGCGGGGTCTGAACCAGGTAGAGAGAGTCGAAGGCAGGCACAAGCGTAAAGATCGGCGTAAGAGTCTAAGAAAGGCCTTGGACGACGAATTTGGACCGCCAGCTAAGCGGCACCAGAGCGTTTTCGAGCAAGACCAACGGCGACGACTGTACACTCAGACATTCTGAGATTAGCAACATTTTTGGGGGAAATAGAAAGACCAACACACGGGGATGTACAGGACCGCAAGCACCAATTCGAACGAGAAGGTGTGCTTCGTATTGGGGTATCATAGTAGAATGTGAAATGGCAAGACTGCGGCTCACGCAGCTTCTTTGCCCTCATCTGCGACGGTCGAATTGTCCTCCACTTCAGTCTCTCCGTCCTTGAACAGCTCCTGGCCCAGCTCTTCCAGAAACTTCTCCGCCTGCCCTTTGCTCCTCTTCTCCTGTATGGCCCTCTTCTTTTCTCTGACCATGGCTTTTCTCTTCTCCACGGCCTCTTTGCGCTCCTGCCTTACGCGCTCAGTATCTTCCCTGTCCTTCTCAATCCGTCTCATCTGTTCTTGCCGTTCCTCCTCGTCCTTGGAAAAGTTGAAGAAGCCCATGCCGCGCTGCCTGACCTCGGCTCTGCCGTCAAAGTGTACCTCGGGTGGCGGCGTAAGTTCTTTGTCGCGCTTGGCGGCTAGGTCAGCCATTTGCTGGGCGATGGTCTCGTCGGGGTTGAAGGCGTGTGTTTGTACGGTGTCGCCGAAGATGATGTTGGTGGGCATGCTGGGCCGCGCGGTGAAGCGGTCGGGTTCGTCGGCGGCGAGGGTGCGCTTTCGACGCTCTTCGCGGGCAGCTTCTGCACGTGTGCCCTTTCGCGTTCGTCCAAACTCGTCCGTATATTCTACAAGTTCCTCCTCTTCGTCCTCTTCCGACTCGGATGAGCTGGCGTGTTCCGCCTCGCCCTTTTCCTGTTGCTCAGCCCATTTGCGGTCAAAGTCGACGCCGTATTTGTCGTCGAGATCTTCCACATCGCCGCGCTTCAGGGCATCATACAGGCGCGCCTTCTCTTCCATGCGCCGCTTCGTGCGCTTCCATGCGACTTCATCTTCGCCCTTCTCCTCGGTTGTGCGCCCGCGGTGCTTCTGTGTGAAGTCGGTGTCTTCCAGGTCCTTCAGTGCGCGCTTCTTGACGTTCTTGTTGTGTGTCTTGAAGATGTCTTCCTTCTGTGGCCGTGCGCGGCCCGCGGTGGGCTTGTTCGGTTCCGTCGAAGAGTTCTTGATGAGGTTGGAGAGGGTCGAGGAGAAGGCGAGGCTGCTCGAGCTGGAGATTTCTTTCGCCTTTGCGCGTCCCTTGGGCCGCACGCCATAGAGATGGGCGTCTTTGGAGGACATGGTGGGGTTGGGGATGAAAGTCGGTTTGGGTGATGACAGTCGCGTGCTGAGCGCGTAGGCGCGGCGGCGATGTTCGGAGCTCTGAGCTTGTTGCGCCACTAACCTCAGGAGCTACCCCACCTGGCTAACATTTGATTCACCAACCCCACATCGCAGTACCTTTGAGAGCCGCACCGTGCTTTCCGCGAGCCGCAATCTTTCTCTGTTCAAGTCTGGATATCCTCCCATTGTGTCCTGAGAGCTGACACAAACGTCACGTCCTCAGCATCAAGATTCGCACAATCAATTGACTACAACAAACAAACATGCCTCTACCTCGTCAAGTATTCATCGCCGTTATCGGTACGCGCAACAATCTTCCCACATACATGCTTCATACTAACAATTACAGGTGCTGGTGGCGTAGGCAAAGCCTTCCTCTCCCAACTATCTGCCCTCTCTAAACGTCTCTCCCAATCGCCCTCGTCGCCGTATTACCTCTCCCTCATCTGGCTCAGCACCTCGAAGAAAGCTGTCTACCACGCCGACTACAAATCCCTTTCCAACTGGGAATCCGAGCTCCAAAACACTTCCAACCCCACATTGCCGCTCCCACAACTCTGCGAGTATCTACAGAAAGCGCCTGGCAAGGTGGTTCTCGTCGACAACACCAGCAACCAGGACGTTGCGGATAGCTACCCTGCTTTCTTGAAGAAGGGAATCAGCATTGTTACGCCAAACAAGAAAGCTTTCTCAGGAAGCTATGGCCTGTGGACACAGATCTTTGATGCCGCGAGCAACGGAAATGGTGCTGGTGGCTACGTCTTCCACGAGTCGTCCGTCGGCGCGGGACTGCCTGTTATCTCCACACTGAAGGATCTGGTCGAGACCGGAGACGAAGTCACAAAGATTGAGGGCGTTTTCAGCGGAACCATGAGTTTCCTCTTCAACTCTTTCCAGCCTCTCGGCGGTGGAGGTGGAAAGTTCTCAGCTGAGGTAACATCAGCCAAAGAGAAGGGTTACACTGAGCCCGACGCTCGCGACGATTTGAACGGACTAGACGTTGCTCGAAAGCTTACCATCCTCGCCCGTCTCGCTGGCCTAAAGGTCGAATCGCCAACATCATTCCCCGTTCAGTCTCTTATCCCCAAGGAGCTCGAGTCCTGCTCATCCGGCGACGAGTTCCTCGAGAAACTCCCACAATACGACGACCAAATGGAGAAGCTTAAGGCAGAGGCAGAGAAGGAAGGCAAGGTCATCCGATTTGTAGGAAGCGTCGACGTACCAAACAACAAGGTCAAGGTCGGATTGGAGAAGTTCGACACAAGCCACCCTATTGCGGCACTCAAAGGAAGCGACAACATCATCGCATTCTACACAAAGCGATATGGCGACAACCCGCTCATCATCCAGGGTGCCGGTGCTGGCGGCGAGGTCACTGCGATGGGTGTAACAGCGGACCTGGTCAAGGTACTTCGGTTACTACACTGAGTAGTCTTCACATAAACTAAAAAACGAATACAATGATCCGTTGCTACCACAAAGCTTGTCTATCCAGAGCGGCTACAGTAACATCGTACACTAGCAATCGTCTTGCCGGTTGTACGTTAAAATCACAGTCTTTGGTTTCATTTGCTTTTGCGTTGTACCGAGCGTCATGATCGTCGCTCCCCGTTGATGCCGAACTCTATTGCTCTGCCGATCAGAACCCAACCGACAAAAATCCCTTGATGCGAACCCCTCACTCGGCGAGAGTGATGTGCAGTGATGGAACCTTCCAGCTGGCAGGTTGATCTCTGGGCTTCAATTGCTTGATCTGCCAAATTGCTCGTTTCGCGACACTGGTGCGAAGCTTATGTGGTGATATTGAAGGCTTGTCAATGTGTGACGTTGGCGTAGAGGCTGTGCACATCGTCCCTGCGTGTCGTGCGTCGAATATAGGTCCTGCTATCTCTTCTTGCGCGTGAGGCGAAGCTGTCGAAATTGATCAGGCGTGATGCGACATTCCTTTGGCTTTTTCGTTACGGCTCTGCTGATCTCCACGCCTGATACTCTCCACTCACTATAGTCCTTGATCAAAATTGTAGTCATATGATCGCAAGTGTACCACGATGTCGAGACGCAACCCCTCAGAAAGGGACATGTGACTTGGTCTGTGAAGTAAGGTACAAACTTGAGTAGCAGCAGATCTTCAAGCGCGATGATGATATTTATCACTCAAACCATCGATGCCCTGCAGCACGAGAAGATCAAGCACGCTGATCTCAGGCTTGGTGTGCTTGTTCCTCTTGGGGCAGGTTTATTTCCCCTTCACATCACTTAGGGTTCATGGACTTCTCCGGCAGCTGACGATCTGCAGACGTTACTCATGGCGCAAACCAGATTTCGAGTAAGCAACAAACTTTGTGACATTGTCCATGCACTTGTCACTAGAGCTTGGACACGACATTCGGCGAGAAAGGGATCCTTCACCGACGGCAAACTGAGATTTTCGCCACGACAACGAAAAGCTCGCTTTTTCTCCATCTTGGTGGGGAGAATATGGCTAGCTTGGCGGACAGAGCGGAATATACGGTGTAATAGTATATGCCTGCATGGCTTGGCGGGGTGGAAAGGGTGTCATGGTGCACTTAGTGTACATGCCTGCATGCGCTGGTGGGTATCGATATCGCGTAGCTCCAAGCAGCGGTGACGCGTCTGTGCGTGCCAGAGCGCAAGGTCTAGATTGCTTTGCGAAGCACCTGCATGGGAGCGGAAGTGTGGCACGCAGGTGTGGCACAGATTCGTAACCATGCATGGGTGTGGCAGGCAATCTGGTAACATCCGTCAGTAAGGGTGCTTGAAACACTTGCAACACTCGAGAGATGGGTAAATGCGCGATGCACGTAATTGTTTGCAAACATATGTGAATTTTGTAACAAACTAGCTTCTAGAACACTCTTGAGTCATTCGTAAGTCATAGCAACAGCAAGCGAGAAAGAAAGCGACGAAGCGCCTGCCGCTTATGACGCACAAACGTTTTGCTGCCCAACGCCAAACAACCCCGGTAATTCCAAACCAAAATGGAAGCAAACGCAGGTTGCCCTTGCCCTCTTCGTGTTCGCCTGAAGTACTCCCTGTCGTTTTTACGTGAGAACGCCGCGGCCGAAATGAGTGCGCAAGAGTACCCGTCGCCGGGGCACGTTCGCGTGCGCAGAATGCAAGAGCAGAGTGGGTATCCGAAGTAAGAGAGAGATGAGAGAAACAGGCCAAAGCGCGCTAGGCGAGGTTGAAGAAAACAGATACATGAAGTGAAGAGTGGAGTTTCGGCAGTCGTCGTGAGGAGCTGAGAAGTTCGGCTCCAGAGACCAGACAGGTGTGGCTGATGGCCTGCACGGTCCGCGGAGTGCATGATCATGGCATGTGATTGCCGTTCGGGCCGAGGAAAACGTGGCTAAGTGGATCAATGGGGAAGCGACTCCTCACTTCAGCCACAGCCTAGACTCGGACGCGATGCGGACTACCAAGAGCTGAGGTGGGTTGTGTAGGTACTGACGTGGCTAAGGAAAGCGCAATATTGACGGTCCGTTCATCTGAAGATGGTGGAGATGCGCTTGGTGCGTTGCCGGACACGCGAGAGCATGTTGGCTTTGTAGGGCTCAGCCGACATGGAGATGGACGAGTGTCGCATGCTTGCGCGGTCGTTGCTTGATGTGTCGCTTGGGCTGGTCGCGCTGCTGCTCTCGGCGTCGTCTTCTCGTACAGCGGGGTAGGGCTGGTCAGCCGAGGGGAAGAAGTAGGCGTCGAGTCGGGAGTTCATTGCGCGGTTCTTCTCAGAGGCGGCTGTGACCAAGCTGCTCTTGCTGCCTACGCTGGTCGCACTGTCGGTTCGGGTGATGTTGTCGAGGCGGATGTCCCGGCGGGCTGCGTTCAGAGACGTCGAGTGTGCGCGTGCGAGGCCTGAGAGGGATCCGACAGGTGGTGCTGGTCCGTCGCCGATGAGCTTGTACTCAAACTCGGAGACGTGGCCGTGGCAGTAGGGGCAGTGGTCGCACTTGACTTCCCAGCCGGAGATTCCCAACTTCTTGCCGCATGTGGAGAGGTTGCTGGAGGGGCTGCATGGGCGCACCAGGTGGTACCAGCGGTGCTGGCACGGAAGGACCGTGACGCAGAGTTCGGCGACGCACATTGTAGTGTTTTCAAGTGATGTCGAGATAGATTCGTTTTCGGGGTGTGGTTCCGGGAAACGTTGCGGGTGATGGCGACGTCGTGGTGGGAGACGTGGTGTCGGTCTTGGAGGTGACGGGCGGGATGCAGTCACGAGGTCAAAACGGGTGGCAATCTGGGGTAGACGCTAGTGGCCACTAGTGAATAGGTGGTAGTGAAGCGGTAGTGGTAGAGTGCTGGCGTAGATGGAGTCTGCGGTGATGTCCAGAGAAGCGGCGGGTCCGATTATAAGGGCAGGAGGGCCGTGGAGTGGAGATTGACAGTGTAGGATGCCGTGCGCCAAGGTTTGATGGCTGATTGGGACGCGCGTGGTCGATCACCCCTTACCTACTTGTTTAGGGAATGGCGGGCGGGGAACGACAAGTGCGGCGGAGTTTAGAGCGGACAAGCGCGATGGGGGACGACAGGTGCGGCGAAAAGCAACGGTGTTATGTAGACTCAGCCCAGGCCGGAACTTGGTGGAATGACGATGGGGTCGGTGCCGGCGGCTTGGTAAGGTTGCTTACTGCAGCGAGGAGACGGACGAGCAAGGCAGCCGGGCGATGAGTCAGGACAGCTGCGGCAGGGTGGTGATCAGGTCAGGCTGATCTAGCTGGTAGCTGGCACTGGTGTTTCTGAGTAAACCTTGGAATGGTACGACGACGTGGACTGCTAGGGAGACGCCATAGTATTTAACACAACGGACCACTCTGCTGGGCGGCGGAGGCGGCAGGGGTCGAGGGTTCCAGCTTCTAGCGCGCAGAGGATTGACCAGGTGTGCCCAAGCCTAGCAACGCCCGTGATGCCAAACAAGGCGACTCCTTCATGTCCGTCGCGGCACCGGGACACAAACGCGGGCTCTGGCACTAACGGCGGACCAAGAGAGTTTGCAAGCAGATCCGTGCCAGGCTGCTGGATCCGTGTGCTATCGACTCTCACCGCTCTCAGATAACGAGGTGCGCCGTCCGCCATGAGAGCCCTTCCAAAGCCTTCACCACGCAGCGTGTCGGAACCCATTGGCGCTGGACCCCTGTGCCACCCTGTGCGACAATGACAATCATAGAAATCTGCCCTGACACGACGGCGCTCAGACGCTCTGCTAATCAGCGCCGCGACAAGGGGGTTGCTATTTTGCCAAAAGCCATCTCCTGCCCTCCATGCCCAAACTTTCGCTGCACTGTGCTACACTATGGAGACTTCCAAGGCTATCGGACCGGTAGCGAGCGGAACATATTGAATCCCAGGTCAGCGCTGGCGGGTGAGCATGCGCATCGCCCGTACAGGCATGGCCGGAATGCGCTTCAGATGAAGTCATGCCTCGTGGTCTCTCATGTACTCCACTTTCCGCTGCCATTTTTCACCCGTCATCACCAGATCGCAATCAAAATCGTCAACTCAACACGGTGCTTTGCGAAGCAAAAGTCCCCTCGCTTCGCTTGAGCAGGTGCCGCTTTCTCCCGCCCTGCAGCCCGAAATCAGCTGTTTATGCGAAGAAGCAACCAAAAAGTACACGGCACTTATCTCGGACTCTTACCACGGTGTGTAACACAGACGTCAACAGTGGCCCCATGCTGGGATGCCGCTCGCGTGCATCGTGATTGACTAGAAAGGCGGCTACACATGCACCTCTCCGGTAAGACATGCTCTATCACAGGCTGCACAGCAGTACCCTGGCCGTGGGTGCATAGTAGCAAGCCTCCGATAGTGCCATCAATCAGACAAGTCCCGTATGCAGCAGGATACCCGTTACGCAGCGCAGCGCGCTAGCACATCAGCCCTGTCGGTTGATCTTCATCCCTTCATCTATCCTCCCGCCCACGGGCCTGCGAAAACTTCTGCTACCCCAAATCAATTCAGGCACTCATATTACATGCCGCCCAAGGGGGTGGGAATTCACAGGAACGCCAGATCAGAGCTAAATTGTCAGTGTGTCAGAACCCATGACAGGAGCGCCCTAATCGAATCGGCCCACCAGCACAGCCTCAACGCCTTTATGCATCACCTCGCCTCGCGATTCGCTCCGCTCCTCTCACGCGTCTCTCACGCTCCTTGGCACCAACTAGTCCTCTTGGCCCCGGCTTGGCTCAGGTTCGATCTTCGTCCACACACGACCCCGCTTCATGACCAACTCCAACATCCGCCTAGTATCACGCGGTCTGGTATAATCGCAGGCCCACACACAAGCTACCAAAATTGCGCCACACGTTCTGCTTAGCCAAATAGTGCTTCCGCAACTGCGAGGCATTTCTTGACCTATCGCAAATGCTTGACAAGCGTCTGCCCAGGCTATCGTGTAACTCTCACAGGCCCAGCAAGACAACAATGGTTCCAACCCCGTGGTTATGACACCTTTCCAAGCTTTCAGCACGACTCCATGGTGCCGGCGATCCTGTTGGCGGTTCCAGCGCATGGCACTGGTGCCAGCACAGATACACAAGCCACGCGACACAGATAGTATGGCTTGAGTCTGATCGTGATGGAGTCCGATGCGCCTCTGCTCGGCGCTGTCGCAGTGCCAGTTTGACTTTGAATGACGATTCCTAGGGTTGACAACGTCCCATGCATTCTAAGCATGACTGAGACCGGCAGTGTTCCCTTCTCCTCTGACCCGCTCTACGGAGCGATCCGGAAGCGCGTCAGGTTAGCAATCATTGTAAGTAACAAAAGGAACACCATGAGATTCAAGTCTATTTCCGCATGTATTCACAATTCTTTGAAGTGGTCAATGACAAGCTCAATGACTGAATATTCCCCATACCCACAAAATGCGGCAGATCCACTAATGCTAGGCACACCCCTCCTGCGTGCTCTGCTCGCCTTACTGAACCCTGTGTCCTGGAAAAATCATCAATTGTGAGTACAGGGTACTTTCGCTCCGGCAAGTCTCGCGAACCCTTTCACACTGAGTACCTACTCACACTTCCTAGCGGCCTCCAGTGTGACGTATCTCCAATGACGCACATAGAGAGCGCTAGCACACCAGACTACGATGCCACTACATTGATGAAGTCTCGTCACGTAACTGGGAAGCCGTGCTCTCTATTCTTACGGTTTCTTCTTTCACTATAAACAAGGGCATTCGGCAATAACGTGGCTGTCAAGCCACAATCACATGCCGGTTCAGATCCGTAAAGAGTAAGCTCATTGCTTGGCTGTGCTTTAGCGCCACTCTCCAGCTGTGGTGTGGTTGCTTCGTCCGGTGTCTGTGGAGAAGCAGTGAGGGGCTTAGTCCAAGAGTGGAGTTTTGCTTGCGCAGTGGGCCACAGTTCTACATGATCATCATTCCCGATCCTTCCGGTATTGTTGCACACCGATCGATGACGGTCGAAACTGGACATGCTTCTTTCTCGGGCATACGCTGCATCAACTAAAGCGTTTGGGTACTCTACAGACCGAGCCAGACTCCAACAATCGTGCCAACCATTGATGCGAACACAGCCCTGCCACTCCATCCAATGGCTCTCTCGGCACTAGACTCGTCATCCTGAGCATCATCCCCATCCTGAGAGTCTTCTCCATCCTGTGGACCGAATTTCTCGTCAAGCACCGCTTTGGCACTTCTCGGAGCCCGACTTCCGTCCTGCACCTTCCCAGGTTTCAAACATACGACTTTTGCATGAACGCTGCGACCGGTCATACGGTTGGTGACGGGAGTGGTGGGATAGAAGTGTAGGATGTCCACAATAGGAAAGTTCAGTGCCACGTCGTAGTCGGTGTGAATAGGGAACCTATTACCCCAACCACTGCTCAGATTGCGGTCGTCGCAGGTAGGTACGGTAAAATCCTCAGTGTAGGTTTCGTTGTCATACTTGGCCCATTCCCGTATGCGGACGTGGTCAGAGGCGTTGAATGGTGCAGTGTCTATAAGCGCCATTAGTTAGATCTCTGCCCTCTTTGTTGCCACGAATTCAGGACTTACCAACTGTCACAGCTTCGGCCAACATGCCTTCACATTCGGAAGGTATTTTGTGGGTGATAGTGTTGCAATCCTGAGATCCCCACACCATCCCTGTACTTGAGTACCAAGCCTGGAGAGCTTGCACACATTCTTCTCCCAGCATCCTCTTACAATCCCCATTGTCATCTTGCGCTCTCTCCAAAACTTGTCTGCTAAACGTCAGATTCGAGCTGGTAGAGTCCTGTAACGGGACAACGTTGTGGCAGAAACCCATCCGATTGCCCAAACGTTCTGTATCCGATTCACCAACGTCGAACCATAGAACGGATTGAGTGTCGTTCTCGCTGAATCCACCTCCAGGCCAGATGTAAGGCCCGATATAAGATGAGATCTGCCAATTGATCCCGTTGTCTTCTGAGAACAACGGCACTAATTCGCTTCCGAGCCAGGACATGCTTAGAGCAGTTGTGTTGTGGGTGACGGAGGCATTGTATGCGAGGCCATCGGAGAGATCATCGCATGTCAAGGACGCAGGGTCGGAGTCAGAAGACGATTGTGCGTACGTTGTCATGCCTAGCACAGAAGCTAGGACTAGGTGTTTAATAGGAGAAAGCATGCTGGATGAACGTCGTTGAGAACTCTTTGGTGTTTTTTTCTTCGGACTGTAGAACCACAGCAGTCGGGGTGACCGCCTCTTTCTTTATACCGCTCCAGTCATCATCACCCTGCTACATTCAGCCAACTCACAGTATAGAACCATGACATCAGATCCGATTTGCCGTGGTGGCGGTTAGGCATCCTACATACCGACTACAGAGTCCTTGGCAAATGAAACCACGACACTAGACATACACATTGATCCGCGAACTCGGCATCGCTTGTAAAATGTAATACACGAGTCAGCCATACAGAGCATGAGATGCCTTCTTCCGATGCCAATATAGGCAGGATACTGCATTAGTGTTCCTGCTTAAAATACACTACAAGAGAACGCCTGAGCCGAGATCCGAAAACATGCGGCACCCGGGCGTGTGAGGGACAACCACCACGAAAGACGGGGAAAGACCTGGAGGTGCTATGGCGTGTGACCTTCCCTAGCCTCCCTAACGGAGTGTTAAGGTGCGAATTGAATATTAGTCATATATCTATCATATGGTGTGGTATCAGAGCATATACCTCAGCAAGCCTGCTCCGTCTGTAATCATGCATGCGATCCTATATAATGTACAATGAACTAGCCGATATGTTCAGCGAATGCGATTATACTCGCACTCAGGATGGTATAGACAAGCGTTTCTCCGACCGCTTCAACAAAAAAAAAAAAGTCTATTTCTTCGATGCTTTGCCCTGATATTCAATGTCGTACTGAAAAAACGAATCCCATATGCTTCCCTTCCTCGCGAGCGGCGACTTTCGAGAGTCACTAAGAGGACTTCTCAGATCGCCTTGACTTCCTAGTCTGCTTTTGACGGGAGATGTATCCGATCGTGTGTTCGATGGGCCTGATATGGAGGTCTTGCGGAGGGATTGGAGCTGGGCGATGGATGACTGCGTAGTGTTAGCGATGTAAGCAAAGGTCATGGTTCGGGGAGCTTAGATTTACAGAAAGCGAAAACCTAAGGTCCCCATAGTAGGTCGCGCACATTGCCTCCATTCCCATCGTCCGCAGACTTGTCTACGCCATTCGTCGATGACTCCCTGAGATGGCTAGGACCATGTGTGCCAGCTGGACTCGCGCCCCGTGTTGCTGTCGCAGAGTTTGGATTCGAGTCAGGCCGTTCAGCTGGCGAGAGCGCTTCAGCCGAATTATGACGGCCGACTAGGGGCGCACTCTTCTTGCTTGTTCCGCTGCTGCGGCGACTGTCGAGTGACTTCCCAAGTTGAGTTGCCGGGTCCATGGAGGACTTCTTCTTCGCTTTCTGCATCTCGCCCAATCCGGTTTCTAGGCTGCTCTTCACTGTGACTGCACCTTTGATACCTGGGGTGCCCGGAGCCATCGCCTTCTCTTCAGTCGCCTCCAGTAAGTACCATCTTAGTCCATCAGATAGATCGAAAGGATTGTCGTCTTCAAATGAAATGGCATTGCTAGAGGCGACAGATCGACCATCTAATGATGCTCGAGTTGCACCATCCATCGTCTTGGAAAGGTCGACGACGCGCTCCTCCACCTTTGAAATGCGCGCCACAAGCCACTCTTTCCCACCCAATCTATGGGTGTCTTGCTCACGAAGGAAGAAATGTGGTGCACCAACGTTGAAGGCAGCCCAAGGGCGATGCGCATTGTTGCGGGTCGGCAAGAAGAGTGCAAGGTCGCCTTCCTTGAAGGAGCGATAGGCGATCTTGTCGTGCGAGTCAGCCTGGAAGCGATGGGCCTTGTCGCGATATGCTCGGGCTTCTTTCTGCCACTTTCGTGCAGTGTGCTCCATGTCACGCATCCGCTTCGCAACAGCGTCGCTAAAGGTTTCGGTGTTGAAGAGCTCGAGCTTCTGAATAAGTTCCTGATACCGCTGATCTTCTTCCTCTGGGCTTGTAGATTCGGTCCATTGAAGGAAGTGAAGATCTCCGACGTCTTCCAAGAAACGCTTGAGTGGAGTGGGCGAGGGCGTTGTTGTACTTCGACTAAGTCCTGCACTAGTGTCTGTCATAATGGTGCTATTCCCAAGTCTAGACGCTCGCTGGAGGATCATTTCACCGTTCTCATGAGTGATGACGAATCCAAGTGTCTCGACTAGACGGATCAGACGCTCATGCTGCGTGTATAGCCGTTCACTAAGGTCCTTCGCCCGATGCATACGTTGGTGGGTACGGGACGAGTCCGCTTCCTCAAGCTTGCGGAGTTTCTTCTCTACGCGCATAAGCTCGACATCGAGGCTGTTGGCGTGCGAGCTCTTTTCTGCGAGCTCGGTTTGAAGACGACCAACCTTGGCCTCTTCCTCCTCAACGCGCTTCCTGAGAGCTTCGGAGCCGGTCTCGCCTTCAGCGAACTTGGCGCGGAGGCTATGTAGATGCTCTCGTTCCTCCTCAAGTTCTGCAGTGATAGAAGTGACACGGGCCTTCTCCACGTCAAGCTCTTCGCGGACAGCTGCAACTTCCTTCTCGTGTTCGGCAAGCTTGGTGTTGAAGTCTTGTTCTTGCTCTTCGATCCTAGCATGGGCATTTTCGTTGTCTGACTTTGCCATCGCCACAGCCTGTTCTAGCTCTTTTTGGTGGTTGAGTGATCGCGCTGCAAGATCTTCAAGTTGTGCGACAAGCATAGCGTGATCGTCCGGTACGTTGGTACCTGGCGACAGGTGGTTGAAGGTTGCTGTCAGCGAGTCAAACTCCTGCGTCTTGACTGCTGAGCGCTCACGGAGCTCCGCTTGAAGAGCTTCGATGCGCTTATCTGCTTGTTTACTCTGTTCGGCAGCATCTTTGCGGGTTGTTTCGAGTTGCGAAACCAGCTCCTGGACTCTAGCATCTACACCTGTTCGCTCATTATCCCGACTGCCTAGGACGCGATCAAGTTCATCTTCGGCTTCTTCGATCTTGGCCTTGCACGCGCGGATCTCGTCTTCGAGCGATTTGCGTTCGTCGGCAAATTCTTTTTGTTGCGCTCGCATGTTTTCCATGATGTTGTTCTTGGTTGACATGGCCTCCTCAAACTGGCGTTGCTGATCTGCATCATCGTCTCTCCGTGCTTGCGCATCGCTCTCAAGTTTGGCACGAGCCTCTTTCTCCGCCGCGAGCTGTTGTTCAAGGCGAAGAATACGACGCTTGTCTTCTTGTCCTGTATTCGCCGAGTAGCGCCTGGAAGAGATCGAAGAGCGACGGGATAGCTCTTCTTGGGGTCTCGGTGAAGCGACTTCTGCTGTTGGCGTTGCGGGGTCGGTTGGGTCAGGTATACCGAATGAGGGAGGCGCGCCACCTATTGAGAGTCTGTTGGCCGTACTCTGGCGATGTACCAGATCCTCCAATCGTCGCACCCGGCTCCTGTAGCCTTTCAGCTCCTCCTCGAGCTTTGCATTGCCCTCTTTGAGTACACGTAACTCATCATCGCCTCGCATCATGAGCTGAGAGCCTCTGCCGAAAGCTGGCTCATGAACACTACCCATCTTGAAGTTCTTCGCGCGTTTGATCTGCTGCTTTGTAGGTCGGTCAAGATCCTTAATAGCTTGGGCAAATAATTCGGCTTCCGATTGCTGTCCATCCAGTCTCTGCAAGTCCTGGAGGTAATCTTGGAGCTCTTCTCGAGTGACCATCGGCCAGACGGTCTTTTCAGGTTGCACATTCAGCTCGAATCCTAATGAGCCACCTTGCAAGGCTTCGAGGTTTACAACATCTGATATTGGCTTCAGCCATCGCTTGCGCCGACGCTCTTCCTCTTCCTGAAAAGTTGCCATTTCCTCAGCAAGCGAGGATGTATCCTTCTCCATCCTTTCTGTCCACTCCCGTCTTCGGACGGCTTCGACTAGCAGTGTACCGTATACATAAGGCAGCCGACCGACGAGGGAAATGAGCTCAAAGGCAGCGACACCATCGTCTGGGATACTGATTTGCTCAAGTTGCGCACCGACGCTCGCAATGACCGATTCGATGTTTGCGATACCCTGCATGCTCTCGACCGAGTTCCTGATGGCAGCGTTCTTCTGCTCCACCGCCCGTCGCACGAGATCGCTCATCTCCACGCTGTATTCTTGTATGGCCGGTAGAAAGTTTCGCGTATGAAGCAAGGCCATTTTGGACACCTGCGCGACCGACTTCGGGTTTGCTTCTAGCCCCATGACGTGTTCAAAGTCCGACTCGACCTTCTTAACGACGGCATCGATCTCGTTGTACAGGCGCGTGGGCTCTTCGGAGTCATCAGCCATGGAACGGCTCTGGCTTTGGCTGACGGCGCTCAGGAGTTGGTTGTAATCTGTCTCGATATTCTCTAGCTGCATGCGCATCTTATCCATGTGTTTGCCAAAAGCCTCCCGAACGCGCTTGCTGGTTGATGTAGCCTTTTTGATCGCTTCGACGTCGAGGAACTCTTGGAGGGTCTTGCGAACAAGAGTACTACTGGGAATGCTCTGGGGAGATCTCATCTCCTTGGCCAAGAAGCGCGCGAAGTTCAAGGTAGCAGGCACCGTTCCCAGCTGCTCAAAGTCGGCGTCAAGCCGCCGGATGTTGTCCCCGGCTTCCTTCTCGACCCCATCGTACCATTCCCTTGCTGCCTTGTACTTCTGGTCCAAGCCCTTGATGTGCGCATCGTGGTTCCCGACGGCGACCTGGGTTGCTCTCTCGATGGTGGCTTGTTCGGCAAAGTGCTTCGAGGCGATCTGGGACATGGAGAGCGACCTTTCGAGCAGGCCAAAAGCCCAGTCGCGGCGGGCCTGGAAGAGGGCCTGCCATGCTCCGAGGTCGGTGTTCTTCGCAAGGTGGTTCGGGGCATCGTCGGGTTGGAAGGCATCGGGCAGTGGTGTGGAGGATATGGCAGCCTGCGGGTTGTTGGAGAGTTCGCGACTGAAGACGAATATCTCTTTCTGTGGCACAAGTATTAGTGTGTGTCCTACAAATCCCACAGTAGACGCGTACCTCAGTTAAGAGCGCTTGGAGCTTGACGTGTTTGCCCTGTGTTGTGAGTAAGACCTGTTGCTCGGGCGCTATCTCCGTTGCCTTCGAGATCCAGTGCTTGAGCGCATCGACTGTAGTAAAGGCGACGGGATCAGCGTCGAGGCGCTGGCCCGTATGAGCTACAGCGATCTGTAGCGACATTCGGCCTTGCCCTCCGCTTGGTGGAGTTGTGTCGAAACCGTGCGAGAGCGGATTCGAGGCTTGGAAAGTTGAGGCGTGAGCACATGCGTACCAGATACCGCCAAGGAGGGTTACTGCAGGGATCGGCGCATGGGCCCCGCGAGGCTGCATCATAGCAGTCACCTAGAGGAACCATCGCGTGCCGTCAGGTGAACACGGTCTCGGTCGCAAACTTGAATCTACATCAACACCGTCTGCTAGCATTATGGCCGCCAAAGGCGATGTTGACATGGCAGACGCGACGACAAAAACACAAGATCCAAGCGACTACGCGGACTTGCTACAAACGAACCATAGCGACGCGTTCGCGTTTTCAGATACCGAGGAGCTAGCCCTACAGCTCTACGATCAGCTCAAGGAACTTGAGCTGCAGCAAAGCCTGCTACAAGCACAACAATCAGGCACGTCTCGCACATGGTATGACATAGCATCTTCGTATATTAATCGCCTTCTGTAGTACACGCGCATGACTTTGCATCACTTCCAGATGACCTGCTGGAGGAGCGCCTGACTATTGCGCAGCGCGAGGCTATGGAAGCGAGGGCAGAGTACGAGATAAGGAACAAAATCACACACAATGTTCTAGTAATGGATCCCGTTCTGAAAGCCGTTCATGGCGGCGAACAGACTCCATTCGCCGAGAAGTGAGTTCCTGGGCAGATCGCTCTGAATCATGCATGGTCTGATGTTGTGTAGGCGCATACTGCCGCTGGTGACCGAGAACGATGCTGTTTCCATGATCCATGGCTCACTGACGTCGAAGCTTGCTTCTACGAATAAATCTCTGAGTGTGGCCGAACAGAACAACATTGTCGCAAATCAAAAGAACCGAGAGCTGGCGCAGACCATGCTTGCTCTGGCCGAAGAAATGAAGGCGCAGTCGGTGCAGGACATTGAAGATCCGCAATTACGTCAACGCGTCGATGCGGTCGATAAGGAGCTCAAAGACTCGCGGCGGAGGGTGAGGACGTTGAAAGGTATATTATCAGCCATGATCGTGGGTAGCGGGATCAACTGGGCTGCGGACGAGGGTCTGACGGAGCTCGTCATGGAGGATGAGGACGATTGAGTGCCATCCATCCTTTCGTCTGCTGCTGCGACTATGGATAGATGCGAGCTGTATCTGAGAGCAGCCATATGTACAGATTCAAGGACTTGTTGAGGTGGTTGCATGCTGCTGCACGATCTTGCGCTTCATGATGTTTGTTGATGATAAAACGTCATGGCTGATGCGAGAGCGGTGATGCCCAACGTCGTGCGTCCTATTTACATAGATGCAGACGGAACTTCTTCAGCAAGATGAGGGCCTGACAGCTCTGGGTCACGTCGGGAGGGTACGCGAAAGTCTGTAGCCCTCGGTGGCTTTTGAAAGGGCGAGTCTGAGCGTCTGCTCCGCTGTTAGGGGCTTGAGAGGCCGATGGCCGAACACGTCCGCCACGATTCCAACGTGATAAGCAGCCAGGAGGAACAAAGAGTGTTTCTTGAGGCAAGTGGACGAGCAGTATTGGAGCAGTGTCTCGCATTAGCCTAGCGACCGCTTCCGTGCTCGGTCGGGCGAAAGTGCAGAGCCAGACCGCTGTGGCCGGAAGCGGGTGCAGAGGCCGCCGCCCATCACCATAGCGTGCCCAGCTATGACAGAAGGCCAGAGTCACGGCTTGTGCGGCAGAGTCTGCGACCAGACGTAGGCTGACATGTAACTCTGCTGCACTGGGCTTGCTCAGAACACCAAACGGGCTGCAGGCGGATGCTTTGAGGGGTGGGCAGGTTGGGCGACGGGGACTGGATGCTGGGTGCTCTGGTGCTCGGGGAAGAACATCAGCCAGCCGCGCTATGAATGATAACGTCAAGGGCCGCTTCTGATGGATGCGTCCAACGAATGGTAGACCGTGTGCTTCTGCGTGCAATCTAACCAAACTTGAAACTCGCCAGGAAAGAACGAAGGGCAGCGCCTCCGCGCCCAGGGATGCGCCGTGTAGCCCGCAGCAGTGCGAGCACCTCGGAGCATACCTGGGCGACACCGACACGTCTGCTAGAGACTGGACGGCAGTGCGAGCAGCAAAAAAGCGACAATGAAGCTGTCCACAGTCGCTGGCATCTGCATCGGGCGCATGCGGTGAGGGAGCGCAGCATCGGCTGGGTGGAGGAGGGGTCGTGGTCCGGGTGCGTGTGCTATGGCAGTAGCAAAACAAGCGTGCCTGCCTCGTTCGCACCTTAGGTAAGCGGGCCTTGTTTGTTGGGGGAGGGCGCGCCTTCCCTCTCACAAAATGTGCTGCTGAGCCCTCACCCAATTCCTCCCCTAACAAATCCGCCGCCCATACAACTTTCGCCCGCAAAGACGTTTGGTGAGTCCGCCTGCATTTTGACGAAGTCGCAACATCACCAGCACCACTTTTCGCAACCACACCCTTTTTCCACGCGTTTCCCCGGTCCAATTGGCCCAACCAGGACTCTCCCAGCCTTCTTTCTTCCGTCTTCTGAACGTCATTGCCTTCAGTCGATTCTTCATCGCCGTCGCCAGCACCCACTGCCACGCGCATACTGACCGCAAAACAGACCTCAGTCAACACTTCCAATTTGCTCCCATCTAGCTGCTTCTGTAAGTACCCACACCTTCTCTTACCCGAAAATCGCGCATCATCGCGTTGTGTTGTGGTGTTTTGCGACCGCGTCACCTCACGCGCATAGCAGCGCTGCACCACCATTACCCACTCACCACAACACTACTCCGTTTGCAGGCGAAGACACTAGCTGTGGCCTATACTCGCATTCTCAATCTCACCAGCAGCCATTGTGCCTTCCTGCCACGCTACTCTTACCAACTCGCTGCTTGCAACCCAAACAGCAGCTAACAAGGAACCACAGCCATATACACCACTCAACCACCACCATGCCCAAGGAGAAGACCACCCGCAAGGCCGCGCCTAAGTCCAAGGCTGATGGCGGCAAGAAGAAGAAGGGTAAGCAGCTCACGTGCATCTGCAAACTCCAGTACTGACTCCAGCAGACCCCAACGCGCCCAAGCGTGGTCTTTCCGCATACATGTTCTTCGCCAACGAGCAGCGCGAGAAGGTCCGTGAGGACAACCCCGGTATTAAGTTCGGTACGTTTGCGCTCTTTCTCCATCTTTGACTCCCCTCTAACATTCAACAGGCGAGGTCGGCAAGGTTCTTGGCGAGAAGTGGAAGGCCCTGAACGAGAAGCAGCGCACTCCTTACGAGGCTAAGGCTGCTGCCGACAAGAAGCGCTATGAGGAGGAGAAGGCCGCCTACCAGGTATGTTGATGTATGCACTTCAAATTGATGATGACTTGACTAACCACCACCAGAACGCCGAGGAAGAAGAAGAGGAGTCCGAGTAGAGGCTATCGCCTCATTCGTGCTTCCACCAACAGCGTTGAAGATGTCTTGTCATGGGCGGCTAGGCTACCAAGCCTGTCTCGATTTCATTTGTGATCTTCCTACTTCTTAATGGGTTCGTTATCTCTCGCGGAGGAAGGTCTTCGGCTAGCCAATCTGTGGTTCATTTCGAAAAGGACGCTGGCGGTCAGTGCAAACCACGCTGATGGCGGGCGGTCATGATGTTTGGGCGTCTTCCCCTCGACGTCGTGAAAGGAACATCACGAAGCTCATGACCAAGTCTATGTACACTAGCAATTGCGGTATGGAAAGTCTTTGCTGCTTCTACAATGTTTCCTCTGCTGTGTGACCGTGATGTTGATGCGATCAGGCATGGGCGTAGCACTACGCATGCTGATGGTAGCTCAGGTCCCAGCTCAGTAGGCCATGACGGCGTGATAGACCCTTCCGTTCGTAGCAACCGGAAGTTGGCCCTCTAGCGACAGGTCTTTGACGTTTCCTCACACCGCCGAACCGGGTGCCCGCATTCACGGTAGGGGTTGTTTCCCTGGCTTCACAACCACACTTTCACGAACCCCACCCCCTCAATCCACTCACTCTATCTCAAGTCGCCTATATAATGTCTCTAACTCGTTCCTAGTCCATCAATCGATCATTGCATCAAAGCGCCGTTGGGCTAGTGGTATGCTATCGCCTTCCCATCGTACATCGGACGAAGGACCAGGCGGGGATCACGGGTGTAGGATGCCAAACCATGCATCAATTCGAACCATGCCGCTAACATTGAACAGTCAAACCCCGTACGGCGCATTGCTTTCTTTTTGCCGCTCTTTTACGGAAGGTGGGGTGTGTTTTTTGCCGGGGGTGTCGCGTGGGAGTGAAGTCTTAGTGATGTAGACGGAAGGTAGGTGAACGTCATTTTGGGAAGCATTGGGAAGGTGCAGGCGATTAATCTCTTGTTAGGAAATAAAGTCCTGAAGTGTGCTTAGATGTGCTCACTAGTGAATGCAAGATGCGCGTGAGGCGCTTGTCTACGGTCTAAAGAACGTAGCTGGATGAAAGCTGGATGGCTGGTATAACTCTTCGACTTTAGTAAATATTGAACACTGTCTGGGTATGATTTGAACGCCTAGCTTTGCCGCCTCCCGACAGCAGAAACACATAGATCATGGTAGTCAAGGGGGAGACCAACCACATCGTTCCCACGTATCTTTTTCATCCACCTTTTGCTAAGATATCGTTCGAACGTGAAAGGTACCCAATGCAAATCCGCAAGCACTACTCTCTTTGTAAAACCACCATCACACCCATCATGCCTAACATGACCTGCTTCAGCCATGGATGCTCGCTCAGCAGAATGGTAACGTATCCAACAAAGGGTATGAAGCCGACGACGCTTCCGATGACATCTTCTTTGCGGTTCAGGAAGGATTGGCCGGCGGCGTAGAGTTCGGTGTCGTCCGCGAGGTTGTTGTCGCCCTTGGTCAGGAGGCGGAGCGGTGTTTTGCTAGTAGTTGGGTCAGCATGAGCTTTGTGGTAACGTCTGAAAACCTGCGAGCTGATCTTGGCTCCTCCAACCCTCATTGAGAACCTCAGTCACAGCGAAGGGGAAAGAGCGCGACTCACCCTCCTCCATATCTCCTCACAACGCGATGCACGATCGGAATGTCTTTGCCCTTAACGTTGTACACCACAATCTCGCCCACTTGTGTATCTGCCCCCCGATTCCACAGGAACAGCAGATCTCCTCGTTGGAATGCAGGCTCCATGGATCCTGACAGAACGACGACAATGGGCGAGGGCGAGTCGGAGACC
This sequence comes from Alternaria novae-zelandiae, assembly GCF_023758075.1. Classification (NCBI taxonomy): domain Eukaryota; kingdom Fungi; phylum Ascomycota; class Dothideomycetes; order Pleosporales; family Pleosporaceae; genus Alternaria; species Alternaria novae-zelandiae. Next base: position 856,854 of record NW_026056962.1, on the reverse strand, counting down.
ACGGACAGTCCTTTCCACATCATGAAGGCGGTTGACAGGACGAGCGCGAAGTTCAGGACTTGTGCGGCGAGTTGCCGCGGCTGCATGTTCGCAAGGCCCAACATGGCTGCGGATTGGGAATGCTGATGCGAAGGTTGGAGGTAGATGTGCACTCGTTGATCGTGGAGTGGGACGTGGGGCGCGCGACCGGGTCGTAAATTCGCGTCTGAGAGTATGAATTCACCGCAGACGTATTCGGGGGTATGTATGGAGGTGGGCGGCGCGGCGACGTGCGCGTCGGGGAATTCGTGGTCGAGATGTTGAAGCCAGATGTCCTTGGCTTCGCTGTTGCGGGCAGCTTAGTCAACCTCCGAGATGTGAGCTATGAACTCCGCAGCCCTTTCTGCTACTTGACCATAACAACACACGACATTTTCAAATAGCGGCACACGACTCATGAGCCTCAGCTTCATCATGTGTCGGTCTGACAACGGTTGTGAGGGGCTTGTCGCGCGTGAGGGTCTGTTTTCGTCCTTCACCTGGCATAGTGGCCCTCACCTGAGCCCGCCTTTACCCTAAGAACGTATCCACACGATGTCTACTTACATCAGGCTTCGCTTTGACAGAGCTTAATAACGCTACTCATGGTTTTCTCTTTCCATTAGATCAGTCTTCGATTTCCGACTTCAAGAGCGCTGCTGTTCTTCACGGCTCTATTTCAACTCAGCCACTCCTCTACCCAGACAATTCTATATTGCCTAATCAACGATATCATGATGCGTGTTTTCCCAGGCGACATCATACAGTACCGCACATCGGGATCGTTCTTTCCATTATGGCCAGCAGTCATTTGTGAAGAAGATATGGCTTCCAGGGAACTCATCGACGTGCGCCCTCGTGGCAATACAACTCTCGTTTTATTGATGGGTGAAGACTTGCAATTGTACGAAACTTTGGAGATTGAAGAACATCTTGACTTTGCTAACTCGAGAAGTCGATGGGCGCATACAACAGATATAGGGAACTATGACCCGTTCACCCCCGTCACGCACGAGGAGGTTGTTAGGAGCACGCCCGGCCTTGGCGACGCATATGATATGGCGGACAACGCGCTGGGCGCACATTTGGGCATTGCCCATTGGCGAGGACAGTTGACGAATCTAGTCAGCGACGCTTCAGCCATGGTCAGTCATATGAACGACTCGGATGATGATTCACACTCGGATCTAGAAATGCAACAGGCTCTCCGTCTGAGCCGAGAAGATTATGATAAACGATCGAGAGGGCGAAATGCGAAAGGCTCTTCACATTCACCGACTTCATCCATGTCACACACAAGACCAGCACGCTACCCAGAAAGTCGTCGCGTTCCTGTCATTGCCGGTGCAGGTAGTGCTCCAAATACGGGGTTGAATGCATTGGAAGTAGTCTCAGGACCTGTGGCCAGCTCATCACGGCATTCAAAATCCCATGAAGAACTTTGCGCCGCACCACCAACCATAGACTTAACAGATGATGGCGGCGTCTCAAGCTCGACCGAGGAAAGAACAATTGAACCAAGACCGTTCCAGCACGGCTTTTTTGACAATCAGCTTGGTGGCATGGGACGTCGTCGGAAGGAACCAGTTAGTGATGTCATTGAGGGCGAGCTGTAGGTTTCTCATTGATCTCCTGGAACTTTCCAACTGACAGCATCCAGGTCCGAAAGCAAAGAATTCGTCCAGGTCCCGGTTGGACCAGACCAAGAAATCCACAATCTGCGGCTGCAGAATTTGTGGGACCGACCGTATTTCCGCGATGCTAAGCAAGGGCTCCTGTTAATTGATCATAATGATCAAGGCATGTGGGAGCTCAAGCACCCTGCTCTTGTCGACATCGAGCCGGACGACTTCACTTTCATCGCTGAATTCTTAGAAAGTGACGGATTCGGACATCGGTACCCGCAAGAGGGCGAAGAAATGGAAGAAGCTTTCGCGCAATGTGTATCTACATGGATCACCGCAGAGAAGATAGGCATGACAGACCTACTGGACCATGTAGTCGAAAAGCTGGAAGCACTGGAAGGACTGGAATTGTTGCCCGTCTTGGCTTTCGCAAGTCACGTCTATACACAGGACACGCCTTTTTTCTCCCAGAAGAATTTGAAAGATTATCTGGCGGTGTATATGGCGGAGAACTTCTTGATCTACATTCGTGACGATCACTTACGAACGGTCTTTCTTGAGCGACTGCAGCGGTTTCCTGAAATGGAGAGAGACATTTACAGGCGAAGGATTCTGGTGCTGGATGAGAGAGTTGATCAGATGCAAGAAAGCGATGCTGAGATGGACTGAAGATGTCATGGTTCGTCCGGTTGTTTTTCTCGTATCCATGTTTGCTTTCAGAAAGTTCACTTATGTTAATAAGGTGGACTTTTGTTTTCTTCTGGATTGAGAGGACAACGAGCAAGTCTCTTATCATTATTCATGATTATAGTCAGAAAGAGTTATTCTTGTCCTGAGCATATCTCGCCAGAAGCCTCTTTTACATCCTTTATCCAACAGACAAGTCGAATGATAGCCCAGCTTCAATCGCAGTATCTTGAACAGTGCAAAGAACAACTCAGTCGGAGTCGCTTTCGAACTCCGGAACATTTGGATCTAGGCGAATGTGGTCAGTATGCCGTCTTGTTTGTCGCCTGCTCATCGCGCAGATACATACCTCGAAGCGCCATGTACTCCAACGTACCACCAGCCTTCTCCGCAAGATTATCCCTCACCAGCGTCAACTCCTCTTCCGAGAGCAGCGTATCTGTGTCTGCCATATCTATCGAGAGGCGAATGGCCTGATTACCCGGGCCGAGTCTCGATACAAAATCCAGGAGACCATCCATGGTGAATTTGGATATGCCGGAAATAGTAACGGTGCGCAAGTTTGGCAAGCTGGCTAGGTGAGGAAGCACGATGTCGTTGAGCTCCAGGCCGCTTACGTACAAATCCTCCAGCATTGTGAGCTCAGCGAGAATGGTGACGAGATGTTCATCCCGCAGCACCTCCGGAAGGATGAGGTGCAGATCTCGCAGCTCTGTTAATTGCTTTAAAGAGTCCACAAGAGTATCTAGATCGTCTCGAAACATGCCATCGGTATCGCCACTCAGAAAGAGCACCCGCAGAGAAGACTGCTGGTGTACAAGAGCCTGATGGAAGGTCTTGTGATCTTTTAGTGTGTACGAGTCTATCTCCAAGCTGCTGAGTTGTATCTTCTCTTCGAGCAGTACGGGCGTGATGAGTGCGGCTCCGGATTGCATTTTCGAGAAGCTGAGGCGTTGTAGATCTGAACATTTGCGTAACCAGGCAGTCGTCTCGAGGAAGACGTCATGTTCTGTCGCTTCCAAGTCTACAGTACCATGGATGTCCTCAATGCGCAGCGTTCTTAAAGCTGTACATCCTTGTAGTAGCGACAGATGCGGTATCGACTCGTTCGAAACGCACAGTCTCAGATCCTCTAATGAGCTTCCATGGTGATTGAGAGCTAGTAGTGACTCGGCGCCGGCTTTGACGTCGCTGATGGTTTGGAGTGTTTGGAGCGTGTTCGGTCGCATGGAGGAGAGGAATTTGGCGAACTTGTGATCATTGTCTTCTGAGACCCAGGTATAGATCATAAGAGATTTGAACTGCGGACAGTGGTCGTAGATAGATGCATGAACCAGTTCGTCTTCTAGCGGCTTTCCGTCCCACAGCTCAAGGCTCTGTAGTCGAGGAAGCCGGGGCGTCCATCGTACCAGAGCACCAGGCTGGACTAGTATAGTTAGCTCATATCCGAATGTTGAGAGGAAGGATGTACTTACGTTCACCGCTGATGATCTCCAGGGTTGGGGTATGCTGTGTGACCACTGCACCACGTTAGTATCGTACTGAACAGCTTCGCGCATTTATCAAACCTTCACCAATCGCGTCGATGATATCCGCTGTCTTTATCCGAGTATACTTTCTGCCTTTGATGTTCGTCCCTGTCTCAGTCTTCTCGAACGGCTTCAACGGCCCGGAGAAGAATTGCCTATTTTATAATCAGAGTTGGTGGTGTCTGACATCGAAGCTGTACTGACTTGGAAACTTTCGCACGGAATTGGTCGTCATCGAGGAGATATCCCAGATCCCGAAAGTCTAGCGATTTGATGTAACGGCAGTATGGGAATAGTGTGACATCGAGTGCAGATGCGACAATTGATCGCCAAAGAATGGACCTAAAGATGAGTGTACGAAGTCAGTGTCTCTCTCATACAGTTCGTACGGTAAAGGTTACGTACCATTTTTGGATCGTGAGAAGCTTGGTGGCAGCTGGTAAGCCATAGAGATCTTCTCCTCCACCTCGAACAGGAGCGAGATGATGAGACCTTACGATCATGTCAGTTAATTGACGATAAAGTAGCGAGGCCAATGCGACATACTTGTACAGATGAGTTAATGCAGGTACAGCGAGAGCACGGCTGGCGCAAGCACAGTTGAAGAGTGTGTCGAACTGTTCTTGATTCGCAAGCTCTTCGCATAGGAGATGCAGAATATCATCAGGCAGCACTGACTGAGTCATTTTGTTTGCGCTTACGAGGGCTGATATCGTGCTCCTAAGAAAGGTGAACAGATGGCCGCCCATCAGAGTAGGCGCGATGATGTCAATGCGCTAGCGCGTGTTTGACGCGCTCTTCCCGCTTTCGGTCGCTGGGGCTCTTCGCGAACCCACCAAAACACCCTGCGACAATGCGAGCAGTCGCACGAAGACAAAATGGTTGTCCTCAACTTCACCCTGACGCCCGAGGCAGCGTCTAAGGTTCACGATCTGCTTGTTTGCCTTGGCAAGTTCAGCGAGACTGTAGCCATTGAAGCGCGTCGCGAAAAGGTAGGTTTGCCGCTCTTCCTTCTAGTCAGTCCGGCATCTCATACCTCTTGCGTCAGTTCACATTTACCGCTCTCAACTCTTCCAAATCCGCATACGCCGCCATCACATTGGACGGTCGAAAATTCTTCGCCAGCTATGAATGTGTGCCGACTTATGGCGGTCCTGACGGCCGCTTCACGTGCAGTATGTACACCAAAGCGCTTTTATCGGTCTTCAAAAGTCGCTTGTACGACCCACTAGGGCGTGATGGTGCGATCGATCGCTGTGAAGTCAGTGTGCAAGAGCGAGAAACCGAGGCGCAATGTCGATTTATCGTCAAGATGATCTGCAACCAGGGTGTCATCAAGACCTACAAGCTCACATATGAAGCCGTGGACGTCATGCATGCACTGTTCGATCGCAACGCGGCGAAAAACAGGTGGAGCATGCACTCCGGGGCTGTGAAGGAGTACGCCGAATATTTCGGTACCAAGACCGAAATGCTCGATATCTTTGCGAGTGAAGACGGACGCTGCGTATTTAAGAGCTACACAGAAAAGATCTCGAACGGGAAGGAAATCCTGAAGCATCCACTTGTCACAGCCGTCGCAGTCAGTACTTCCGACTTCGAGGAATTTACCGTGCAGGCGGGTATGCACATCATCATCAACGTCAAGGATTTCAAGGCAATAGTCGTCCATGCAGACACAATCAAGACAAGCTTAAAGGCATTTTACTCCCAGCCAGCGCGACCACTCCAGTTCAGCTATGGAAGCGATGGGCTGCTCTGTGAATTTACGCTAATGACTTCTGGCAACCACACCGCCGCTCCATCTGCGCCAACACCTGCGACGCACGCAATGAGCAGCAGACAAACCTCTCGCACGACCTCAACCACAACTGCGGAGCGTGGACAGAGTCGCAGCTTCCGATCTGATATGCCACCGCCTGTGCAACCAGCATCGCGACGCGATGCCTCTGGCCGAGTGCGGAATCCAGGATCTCGTCAAGTCTCGGCACTGCAAGCACAACCTGCCCGTGACGATTCGGAAAGCCTCTTCGTACCGGAGGATGAGGACGCAGCCTGGGCGCCGGTAGACTATGATAAGGAAGAGACTCTGGGGTGGGACGCGAATGCCAACAACGATGCTGCAGCTTTTCCAACATTCACGGACAGTGTTGGTGTGTCGAAGACGAATATGGCGGACAGCAACGAAGTGTTTGAGCCTACGCAACGTGTATCTCAGATCAAGGGACTATGGTAGTCGCCTGACACTGACGACCGCATATTGCACAAAGTGGGCTGTTCAAGGCCCAAAGCAAATTGCAGCTATCGCAATGGATACACATTCACATCTCCAACGCCAGCGGCTTACCATATCTTCTGCATCGTCTCAACTAGTGTATCTCCTGTCTGTCCGCAAGATCATGGAGGCTATCACTCTGAGACTTGTGGCGAGGTTGCAATGGAGCCGTTAAGATTAACCTGCTGGAAGCATGGTACTCTGAGTGGAGGAAAACGATCGTTAACATTCGCGCACATATCACAGTACTATCGCTATTTCATATATAGCGTCACAAATGAGAGAAGTCGCAAGTATAATGTACTGGGTCACTAGACCGGTCGATTGAACGGGACGCTGAACATCCTGAAGAACACGTGCATGAACTACAGCTATCCAACTGCATCATACACAGATTCGTAGTACGTTTTAGAAGATGCATCGAATTTTGTTTCCTCTGTTGCGCGATGAGGCACATGGTACTCTTGGGGTTCGTGATGGCGATGGTGGCTTGATACCTGCAGGTCAGCGTGGCCGGTCCATGAGATGCTTGCTTGTTTACAGAAGCGACTCAATGTGCTCAGACTTTTACGTTACTGAAGATGCCTGGCAAGGCTTCTTCTGCTTACGCTGATCTACCGAATTGGCAATATTAGGAAATGGATTCCTTCAAAGCTGACCTAGGTATAATTGATAGAACACTGGATATCATCCAGGATGTCAAGGGCAGCACGCGCACAGGTGTACGAATTTGTGCAACCTTCCACAGCGTCGGCTGCGCAGCTTCCACGGCCTGCGACAGCATCAAAGGTGCGAGTCGATGACGTGGATCTCGCGTACGCGTATTCGCGGATGGTGGGGCTCCAGGGTTGTCTAGAGAAAACGATGTAGGGGATCTTACTACATGTTATATCCAGACGATAGTGAAACAACGCCTGCATACTCTTCTCGATCGACAATGGCACCCAGACGCATTCTAGTAATCGCTGGCTCGGACAGTTCGGGTGGGGCGTACGTACGCGTGCATGCATCCGCCCTTCATCAGCCACACACCACTAACCATGCTGCCGCGCCAACAGCGGACTAGAAGCAGATCAGAAGGTCATTGCAGCGCATAGCTGCTATGCTATGACGGCTACGACTGCTTTGACAGCCCAGAATACTCTAGGCGTCCAGGACATACACCATACCCCGCCGGACTTTGTGCGGAAGCAGATAGATGCTGTTTGTGAAGATGTGGGCGTGGATGTGGTCAAGACAGGTATGATGACATTCAGAGAGACACCATGTTTTTGTGAACGCGCTGATAAGATACAGGCATGCTTGCATCTGCCGAGACCATTATGGTCGCTGCGGATGCTTTGAAGAGACATGAGATCAATACCAGTATCGTTGATCCTGTACGTCTAAGATTTCATTCTAGATCGCTTTATATGAACCAAAACGAGCTCCGTGCTGTGCTTACTACTTGAACAGGTAATGGTGTCAACATCTGGCTCACAGCTCCTTCCCGAATCAGCCATCGAAACCCTGATCCAACACCTTCTGCCTCACACAACGCTTCTCACACCAAACCTTCCTGAGGCTCGCTTGCTTCTCCAAACGGCCGGGTACGATATTCCTGATCCGAAGAATGTTGATGACATCGTCTCGATGGCGCAGCATGTCCGGTCACTAGGACCCAAATGGGTGTTACTGAAAGGGGGCCATTTACCATTGACCCACGGACGGGTAGTCAGCACGCACGACAGCGAGAGGGAAGTCGTCTTGAACATCCTCGTGGGTGAGACTGGAGTCACAATGTTAGAAAGCCCGTATCTGCAGTCGAGGAACACGCATGGGACAGGGTGTTCATTAGCATCGGCAATTGCGTGTAATCTGGCGGAGGGAATGTCGATGGCCAAGGCGGTCAAGAAGGCCAATCTGTACGTTGAAGCAGGCATCAAGACAGCTGTCGATATGGGAGGGGGCAGCGGCCCCATCAACCATTTCCACTCGATGTACATGCTGCCTTTCACGCCAGGCAACTTTATTAGCTATCTGCTCGACCGAGAAGACGTGCAGAAGCCGTGGAAGGAATATACCCAACACGAGTTCGTGCAGAGTATGGGCGCTGGGACATTGCCAGTGGAGAAGTTCATGTACTACCTTGTGCAAGACTACCTCTTCTTAGTAAGTATATGCCGAAACATGTTCACTTCCCGTATGGAAGAGAGTAACTGACTAGTGAGAAGGTCCAATTTGCAAGAGCGAACGCGCTGTCTGCATACAAATCTAGCAATCTGAGAGACATTGGGTACTCCGTGCAACAAGTCGTCACCCTCCAGGAAGAGATCAAGCTGCACATCGACTTCTGTAAAGAGTACGGACTATCGGAGGCCGACATCATCGAAGAAGAAGAGGACCAGGCCACCACGGCATACACCCGTTATGTGCTCGACATCGGTATGTCGCAAGACTATCTCGCTCTGCAAATTGCGCTTCTACCCTGTCTCGTCGGTTACGGCATTATTGCCAAACGTCTCTACGAAGATCCCAGCACCGTGAGGGTGGGAAGCAAGTACTGGAAGTGGATTGAGCAGTATGTGGCAGAAGAGTACAGGGAAGCGATGATGAGGGGCAGTGAGCTGGTAGAGAAGCATGCCGAGGGACTGAGTCCGAGTCGGGTGGAAGAGCTGGCCAAAATCTTCATACACGCTACAAATGTGAGTGCTAGGCTGAAGATGACAGTCGGTAACATGCTAATGCTATATAGATGGAGAAGGGGTTCTGGGACATGGGCCTCAGAGCTGGTGATGGGCTAAGGTGAGAACCAGGGCACAGGACTGTATCCTATCTGATGGGAAAGCATCGGGTTGTCTCGTCATCGGTATACTTTCACATTGTCGCATTGCTTCGAGAAATAGGCACTGGCGTGCAATATGCGGGTCGCAATGGAAAATGCTTCACACTCACCCAGATGCAAGGCCCACAGTGGCGACATGGTCTTCGGTTTTCTTGGTAGCTTCCCCGGGCTGATAACGGCAAGCTCCGCCCTTACCCAACTGGGCGAGACCCTGGTGCTAGCGGCGCTAGCGTCTCAAAAAATGTGCAAGCGCAACAGAGGCAAGGCAACTTTTCCTGTCGCGCTCTGCCCTCCGACTTCCTCTCACCCCAACTCGCAACTCTACAATTTGTGCTTCTTTTATCGCACAACACGCGACACTTTTACAGTCGCTCTACTGCAACTAATATCTTCTCGTAGTCTCCAGACTCCGACACACGCTCCCTTACTCGATCGGTTCCCCCTTGACGCCAGTCTCTACAACACACTCTCACATCATGTCTTCCTACGGAGGCGGTTACGGCGGCGGCGGCGGTGGATACGGCGGCGGCGGTCGCGGTGGTGACCGTGGCTACTCGAACGGGTACGAAAACAGCAACGCTGGATATGGGTCTTACAACAACTCGACAAGCCATTATGCATCGTACGGGTAGGACGATACACCCCCTTCACACGGGAACGGCATCACAGTCGTGGTTCTTGGACAACCCTCCATCTGCTACCATTCTTTCTCTCCATTCTGCGCGCACTCTGAGTTCGATCGTCCTGTCAGGCTGTCTCACAGTCGAAGCGGGCGGTCGCTTACTCGATGCGACAACGTAGAAGCCCCCTTCTGTCACTCATCTCATCTCAGCGACATTTGCTAACATCTATCTAGTGGCGGCGGCTACGGCGGCGGTGGTGGTGGCTACTCCGGCGGCGGTGGTGGCTACGGTGGAGGAGGTGGTGGTTATGGCGGTGGCGGCGGCGGCTTTGGCGGTGGTCGCGACGGCGGCGACCGCATGTCGCAACTCGGCCAGGGCCTGAAGCAGCAATCATGGGGTATGTTCCATTGTCTCGTATAGGCTCCGCGCAACACTAACGCTTTCCAGATCTCGACACGATGCCCAAGTTCGAGAAGTCCTTCTACAAGGAGGATCCCGCTGTTACTGCTCGCTCAGCAGCCGAGGTTGCCGAATACCGCAAGGAGCACCAGATGACCGTCAAGGGCGAGAACATTCCCAAGCCCGTCACAACCTTCGACGAGGCTGGCTTCCCATCATACGTGATGAACGAGGTCAAGGCCCAGGGTTTCGCCAAGCCCACCGCTATCCAGGCTCAGGGTTGGCCCATGGCTCTCTCTGGTCGCGACGTTGTTGGTGTTGCCGAGACCGGTTCCGGAAAGACGTTGACCTACTGTCTTCCTGCCATCGTTCACATCAACGCTCAGCCTCTCCTCGCCCCCGGCGATGGCCCCATCGTCCTCATTCTCGCGCCCACTCGTGAGCTTGCTGTCCAGATTCAGCAAGAGATCAGCAAGTTCGGAAAGTCCTCGCGCATCCGAAACACCTGCGTCTACGGAGGTGTTCCAAAGGGTCCCCAGATCCGTGACCTTGCGCGCGGTGTTGAGGTGTGCATTGCCACCCCTGGACGTCTCATCGACATGTTGGAGGCTGGAAAGACCAACCTTCGCCGTGTTACCTACCTGGTTCTCGACGAGGCCGACCGCATGCTTGACATGGGTTTCGAGCCTCAAATCCGCAAGATCATCGGACAGATTCGCCCTGACCGTCAAACCTGCATGTGGTCCGCTACATGGCCCAAGGAAGTTCGCCAGCTTGCTGCCGACTACCAGAAGGACTGGATCCAGGTCAACATTGGTTCCATGGATCTCTCTGCCAACCACCGCATTCAACAGATCGTCGAGGTCTGCACAGAGTTCGAGAAGCGTGACCGCATGGCCAAGCACCTCGAGACCATCATGAGCGACAAGGACAACAAGATCCTCATCTTCACAGGTACCAAGCGCGTTGCTGACGAGATCACCCGATTCCTTCGTCAGGACGGCTGGCCGGCGCTTTGTAAGTTAAATCGCATGTCATGAACTGATCACCGCTAACTCATCTCCAGCTATTCACGGCGACAAGCAGCAGAACGAGCGTGATTGGGTCTTGAACGAATTCAAGACGGGCAAGAGCCCCATCATGGTTGCCACCGACGTGGCTTCCCGTGGTATCGGTATGATTGCAAACCCCCAACACTCCCCCCTCTTCACCTCCCCAACTATTATTATGCGTGAACTGCCATTGTGCTCTGCTTAGGTCGTCTTGTGCGCTCGTTACACTCGCTCCCATGACATCGTCCAGGGCTTGCCTCTCTCGAATCTGATCCCCAGGGATCCTTGGTTACGCTGGCGAAGCTTTCAGTCTTCGCTATCTTCTGTTTCTGGTATTACCAAGGTACTACTGAAGCAAGCTGCTTGAGATATCTGACTTACACAAGTCGCACTCTCTTCCAAGGGTTTCTGGACCAGGAGACATCCACAGCCTTCCCACTGGACTTGATGCCGTGACATTCGTTGTAGCGCACAGAGACGGTTGCATGCAACATACTGCAGCTTCACGCGATCCAATCATGATCGTCGTTTGCTAGTTCCTTTCATCAGTCACTAACCTTTGCTCTTCAAGATGTCCGCAACATTACTCACGTGTTCAACTATGACTACCCGAACAACTCGGAGGACTATGTCCACCGCATTGGTCGTACTGGTCGTGCTGGCGCTAACGGTACTGCCATCACCCTCTTCACCACAGACAGTATGTATCTTCGACCGTACTCTGCAAACCATTCACTAACAGATTCATCAGACTCCAAGCAAGCTCGTGATCTCGTCCAGATTCTCACAGAGTCCAAGCAGCAGATTGATCCTCGTCTGCACGAGATGGCCCGCTACGGTGGCGGCGGCGGTGGTGGTGGTCGCTGGGGAGGTGGCCGCGGCCGTGGTGGAGGCCGTGGCGGAGGCCGTGGTGGTAGGTGGTAGAAGTCCCTTCGACACCGAGCGAGATCTAACGCCCATCTCAGGCTGGACCGGAGGTAACAGCGATCCCATCCGCAACAGCCGCTGGTGATCACTTTATCCATCACACTTGCTTATTCACATTGTCAGAACGATGAGCACCCTTTCTCCAACCTGCTATCGGCGTTGGAGGCAATCGTTTCGGACTTGCTTCATCTTTCATCCCATTTCCTCGTGCGACGGAAAGCCGCTGTACCTGCTCAGGTTCTGTCGTACCCTGATACCCCATGGACAGAGCTTTGATCTTCATGCATGGACACGATTTCAGTATGGTAGCATGGTTCTTCTACATTAGACTGGCATTGTTTTGTTTTCCTCTATCGAGGTTGCGCCTATTCAGCAATCCCTTGCATGATGGCGCTGGTGGCGTTTATGTCCAGAAAAAGTTTCTGTAACTGTAATAGCGATATAGAATACACGTACTGCGTTTCTTACTATGATATCCGCTTCATCTGACTGTCTTGCCTTGCCTTGTGCTGGATCCATAATGTAATCCTGTAGTTGACTGATGAGCTGTTATAGCCAGACGACTCGACACGTCGCTTATACCTCTCGCTATCGACGCGCAAACGCTGAACATTACCCACACCCTTTGAACAAGTCCGCCGCCTAATCGAGGCTGTTTGTTTTCATCAGCATGATGGCGGCTGCAACATCCTGGTTGTCAAAGTGGCCGCATGTGATCTGGACGCAGGATCTGTCGGTCACATCTAATGTCTGGTGGAACCTCTGCGAAGAGGTGAGTACAGGCCGATCCATCAGCAGTCTCATGTCGATCTCGTAAGAGAGGAGATAAGGTATAATTCTATTGCAACAGCGAATTGAAGTTCTTCTAGAGGAAGACAAGGACTACATGTTATCAGAAGAAAGGGAAATAGATAGAGCACGATTGTTAAGATCGCAACATGCATATAGAGAACAACTATGTATTCCGACTAGATATGTTAGCTACACAGAAGGGTGGATAGCGCGACTCGGGGGTGTCTGCCTTCGCGCCATCCTGTGTGTTCGTTTTTGCCATTCGATGTCATTGCAGGCTGGTATCGTAGGGGTACATATTGATGTGGTGCTATCAAAGTATATGGATTCAGGTAGCTGTTATAACAATACGGTTGAGCACAATGTCTTGATTGTTTTTATGACTTTGTCGTATAATCTAATGAATATTGAGACGGTACTTTGTATCAGATGTACACTGGAGACATCGTCGGTCTATCATTGTAAACAATAACTCATACATATTGCTGTTGTGCTCATATACAGAAGCTTGTGCCTTACAGGCATACATATGCTTTAGAGCATCCAAGAAGACGGGTATGTATGCAGCGGCATCTGATTCTGTATCATCCTTCATGAAAAAAGAACTTGAAAACTTCATCTAGAGAGGCGATATATGTCTGTTACCTTGACATGATATCGAGGCTTAATTGTATACACGGTATGAAATCAAATGTTCGCATCGTCAACTACTCCAGATTCTATCAAAACAATGTTTGGTCGCAGTATTACTAAGGCGTTATTCATGTTATATATGTCCTTTCTCACAGTGCGATCTTCCGCTTGAGGACTGTATTCTCACCGGCTTTTTATGCCGATAAGCAGTGTCTATCCGGAACACGAGCAGACCCGTTGCCCTCTTTAAGCCATCACCGTGAACCCTTCGACTGCGCTCGAAAAGATTTGGAATTGCGTCTACGGTTCATGACGCGGCAATAGCTGCGGGAATGAGGTTCATGGTGAAATCCATGCGCACTCCTCACTATTCCCTTGGGACACTGGTCATTATCTTCGGCTCGGGGTTGCCTTCGGATACGGGGTCGTGAACAGCGATGCACAGCCTCAACGTGGCCTTAGCCCCACTGCGACTGCCTGATACCTCTACTCATTAGTCGTCGGTGTCTGGTACGCATCACTTTATTGTGGAGCTACAAAGAAGTTTCTGGACTCATGTGTCGTGCTTCAGGATGTAGAAGTAAGGACTTCTGGTCGTTTGATGAGCAAGACACAATAAAGTGGTAGCGAGAAAACATGACTGACGTACCAGAACATCGTTCACCCAACACACCACTTTGTGGCCAGAGGGTGAAGGCTAGAACAACATCTCTTGCTTGAGCGCTCGTGAAGACCGGAATGAATATTGCGAATGGAAAGAATAGCCACGATAGACAACGAAGCTTGAGGAGGCTGGGAGGTGCCACTGTCTGCATCATAAACTCATATGTATGCAGGGTCTAAGGCAGAACCGCTCACTCACTCACGCTGACGATTACACCAAATCCCTGGGAGTACAACATTTTGGATACCCGTGGGCAGACCTAACCCCCTGAATTGCCCATAGGAAGGCGTTGATGATAGACATCCCTGGGCCTTCAAGCGACGCATGCGATCTTTGATCCGAGCCGCACGCATTTTCCAGTAAAAATAATCGATCGTATAGTAAGTATAGTTGTGAGATTTGAAACGTATACATGACGAAAGTTTCTGGGAAGAGTGAACACGGTGGGACAAATAATGATGAGTACGCGTGTACGTACATAACATAACTGTCGGTTCGAGCTGCCCAACAATCATATCGACCGAACTAGTCGCTTGGTAAGAGAGACCACGGTAGTACTATCGAGAGATAATATAGAGCTAATATGGAAACGCTCAGGTGGATGAAAGAAAGACGGAACGCTCGGTGCTTCCTCGCTGTAGGATAGACGCCTTCCCGGGGCGTCCCGAATGACGACTACCTAAAGACTGGATCCGCACTATCTAGGCAACCGTGTCGATACATGATATGACGATACATCTATTCCAACTTGTACCTTGGGCTAGGTGAGGAAAGAATAATCAGGACACTTGAGTGGTTTCGACCTCTATGGACTGGTCCATAGCACCGTACCTGATGATACCCCAAGTGAGAGATGTCGTAAAGAATAGAGCCGAGACAGAGTAGAAGCCAAGATCGCTACGAGGCAGATTGCGCATGAAGATGATGGCAGGGAGCAGCCGCTGACCGGACAGTGATCGCTGCGATGGCGCAAGACGCGATCATTTTCAAGGAGCGGATGATCCGCTCATGCGGGAGGAACGCGACGGACGGACTGCAAGTGTAGACGTCTTTCTAGGTGATCGATATGATCCATGGAAGCGAAAGCAAATCTTGAGAAGCGGTTGCCCATACCCCACATCTGACTTTGAGTCGCGGTCTAAGTTCGGTGTCGTGCAGTAGCGGGATCGATTGCAACGTCAGAGTGCAGTAAATTACTCGCTGTCTGACACTGGGGCGTCACGCACCAGATGTTACAACGCCAAGAAAGCAATCTGACTAACACGCCTTCGCCCAGCAGGTGTCTCCCGGTGCAGCCGGGTATGGACATCATCATCGTCGTCGTATTGGTGACAAGACTTCCAGGTTTTCCGCGGAAACAGCTACCCACGGAAGGTAGCCCGACTGCAGATGACCGTCACGAGGCGAGCACGGCGATGTCCATTGAGGGTTTCGTTGGATTGTTCGAGATTGCTGTGGATGTGCCCTGCAATAATTACCGCAAGGTAGGACTGTCCCGAGGTTCACCAGATCTGGAATGTGTCTTATGGCTGATCTTTTCATTTGAACTCCGCACAATCGAGGCCCATGAAGATCAGCAAGGCCATAGGGAGTAAAGGTTGGGCATCCCTGCCACCGAGACCAAGACTCAAGCGCCGCAAGAGACGGCTGCTGCTACGATGGCAACACCAACAGCAGGGAAGATGTGGCTCAACAAAGCCAAAGTCCCATGACGCAGCTCGCTTTCGTGTTCTTTCATGCAAGAGGCATTTGCACGAACTGTAGTTCGGGCAGTGGGTGACAGGTCGCCGGCCACTAACTACGTACTGGAACGCATGAGCCTTGTGCTGAACCAGAAAATCGCATCTTGGAACTAGATCGCGCTATTGCCCGGCGAATTGGCGGCCCAGCTTTAGACTCCGTTTCATCGTGCACATTTGTAAACTAACACACAACAAGCTTTATCGATTTTCGACGGGGACTCGACGTGTTCCAAGTACGGGGGGCTGGGGACAGTCGTCAGAAACCTTCGCGCCAACTTGTAGCGGGTAGATGCCGACAGACATGCATCTCATGACTGCGTTTTCATGGGTTGGAAAGGACCGACCCTGTGGCCTGGCCATCGGATACAGTGCTCCCACAAAGTGTGTCGGATGCCTTTCTTGACTCGGGGTCGGGAAGATTTGCAGAGAGCGGAATGTGGAGAAAGTCGGAACAGTCGAACAGTGAAGATGTCCGTTCGAAGCAGCGCTCAGATCCGCTAACGCATCGTAGTCATGGGCGGAGGAGGTAGGGAAAGAACAGACGAGCAAGAGAGACCTGGAGCAAATGCAGGTGACGACTGGGATGAGGCACAGCGTGCAGGCCAAGCTCACGCCATGTCGCATCGAGACAAGGAGGCAGAGACGATCTGCGGGCTCCAACGTCGGCCATTCTTCGGTGGCTCTGGGTGCAGCTCCCGCGGGCAACTAAGTAGGGTTGTTGAAGAAGCATTATTTGTCAAGGAAGATCGTGATTCGGGTGCACCTACATTACCAAACGGGGTGGGCCATGATTCCGCAGAAACCGGAGTGCTGGCATGCGCATGGCCGTTGTCAATGCCGTAGATGGTGTGTCGGGTAATACGGCCAATGGTTTAGTATGGGCCTTCCAAACAAAAGTGGGTTGGGAAATGCAGAACTATGTCATGACCAAGGTTTCGATGTTGCAGACGAGGAGCATCGCGAAGAACAGTGGACGTGGTCCAGAGCAGGCCAAGGCGAATCGGGGAGATTAGGGGACATGTTTACAGTTGTGATGAGAGGAAGTTGCAAAAGCGCGGGTTACTGAAGAAGGAAGGCGCTACAGGGCGTTGTGCGACCCCGGGAGCAGCGTGATCCGGAGTTCGCACCGACGTCGCACACAGCATCATACACACGCCTAGCTATTGACGTGCATGTGTGCATTTCACCACCACCACCATGGCCACGCACGTCTACTTCGCCATAGTACCTCAGCACCTGGCAGACTGAAATCACCTGATGATCAGGCTAGTGCAAGCTCATGGAAGCCGACCCCTAGACTGCTGGTGGGTTGCAGTGGGGAGAGACTGTGCAGAATTGCAGAGGTCCAAGGTTTCTGTAACAAGGGTATCATGCATCCAGGCCCATGACTACAGCGCTGCAGGTGGCATGTGGAAGTCGCCTCCGCTACCTCAATTTATGGACGGAAGGTATCCCGCTGGGCTGCGCGCAATGCCGCGTGTCAGTTAACGAGAGATGCGAAGATTTTCGGACACGGGCAGCTGATGCGTGTGTGTATGTGTGTATGTGTGTGCATCAAGATGCAGCAGTGACATTGGTTTGACAGTTACCAAGATTCCTGGCCGGCCTTGAAGTCGGCCAGTATGGTACCCGCCCGCATACTGTGACCTGTGGTTTGGGTAGACTCTGTGCTTTCGCCAACCTCCTCCGCCATGACTGAAAAAATATCGCTCACCTGGCTTGAACATCTCCGTACTGTTCCAGCCACGTGAGAGCAGTGCGGCGGATCTATTCAACCGAAGACGTGGAACAGCCACAGACCCACTTCGTGTTGTGGGCAGGGGCGCCCTTGTAGTGTCACCCGCTCGCCCAACTTCCACCAGCAGATGAGAGCGTTCCTGGATACGAGGAGTGCCAGACATTAGCCGTCGCTAAGAATACGTCCTCTATCACACTTGCAAGCGGCTGAGTACTGCGCGGCATGTAGTGTCCTCACCGTCATCTTTTGACACGGCGAATCCTGGTTCTGTTTCAAGGGCATCGGCTGGGGCACATTGACGGCGGTGCTGGGATGGACTCGAGAAACGCCTTAATGCTGCAGTTATCACGCTAGAACATTGTGTATGGAGGTAGAAGCACCAAGAGTCTGAAGTTGACATAGTCTACTCGCGGCGTGGTGTTCGCGCTGTGATCGAGATTACCTCCCGCTCCCGTTCGACGGCGTGTGTGCGATAGTTAGCGGCTTCTGCTCGTATGATCCTGGGTCCGATCACTCTTGGTTGTGCATGTCCAATCACGTCAAATGTGGACGAGCAGCGCATATTCTATTGGGGGCACAAAACAATCCGCATTGTACCCGCCATTTCCACAACAATCATGTTGAAAACATCGATGACGAGCACACGGAGCGGGCGATTGCAGGGAGGGCCGTGGGCATGCGAGAAGTGGCTGGGGCCAGGGCTCATCGGATGCGGACAACCGGATCAGGCATACAGCGTTCAAGATTGAATAGGACATGTCTTGGACATGTTCATTGTTGTTCACGGGGCGCACGACTGTTTTTGATGAGTAGTGGAGATGCGGTAGGCCACGTCGCTGATGCAATGCGATGTGATGGACATGACGAGGACGGCGGCAGTCGACAGTGCTGCACGGCTGCCGAGACTCGCACACTGCAGCGTGCAGAAGCAAAGATACACGAAGAGCCAGGGCCCACTTTTCGCAAGCTGACAGCAGCGAGATACAGTGCTAGCCGACGTTTTCGTGCGCTCGAGGCCAAGCAGACGCAAGAAAATACTAAGGTCGGAATATACGCCCGATAACGTGGGTAGACGCAGCAATCTTGGGTCTGCTGACGGACGTGCAAGGGTCAAACATCATCATGGAAAAAGTCACGCTCCCAGATGCACTGATGTGCTGAGATTTGATGCTGCGAAAGCGGAAATAAGAGCGAGAGCAGAGGGGGGGCATTTCAAACAGCTGCAGCGTCGTGCCTATCATGGCAGCCGCGGCGCGAGGATAAACTCTCGGGCTGATACCGCTGGTGTGGGCAATCGTGTCAGTTGATGACGACTATCCGTGACGGACAAGTCAGCTCGCCGTCAGCGAAAAGGCGGGATGGACGGAAGCCAGGGATTGGCTGCGTGTATTGCTGGACCCGCGATGCGATGCTCGTCAAGATTGCGAGAGGCATGGCAGAGCTCTCATTTTCGCAGCAGGCCATACGAGCGACAGCGATGACGGCCACGGACCGAAGAGTCGGCGGCGGGTAATCGTGGCAAGTTGCTTTTCACCCTCACACACCGCACTGGAGACGTCGGTTGGGGGTTCGCTCTCGTTGACGCATTGGGCATTATTGCCGCTCCTCGAGGTCTGTGCCGTGTCCAATATTCGCATGCAGACAGACGTTTTGCAGGCCGCTCTTGCCGAGGCCCGCAATTGCCCGGCCGTGTGGTGAGGGTGTCGTGGGCAGAACTTTTGGGCGGCGGCGGCGATGCTGGAGAGAGCAGCTGCGCAGGTGTTATGTGAAGTGTCGTGTATAGCTCGAGGCTCCCCTAACGTGGTTTGGGTACTAGGCCTTGCGCGACTGTACCATGCCGCCATTAGCGCGGCGGGCTAGCTTTCAGCCTCAAGACATGGCCGCCTCTTCTTTGCACGTCTCGCGACAGCACCACGAGGACGCGCGCGGCGGCGACGACATGGGCAGAAGCCGAGGCTGGCTGCCGGGGCTGCTGAGGCCTGCAGCGCGCAAACGGGTGCAAAGGGCGGTCAGTACGTCAGGTTAGTCAGCGGAGAAGGGCCCGTGCCCATGCTGTCGGACTATTTTTCTCACTAGTGGCTGCCACTCTGGTGTCTAACCAGCTTCTGCGTTAGCCCTCACTCTAGCCTACATCGCGAATCTCACCCAGCTCATCCATCATCACCAGCGCGACCGGTACCTGGCTCTAACGCTGCCGTCACCGGCGATAGCTCGCGACCCCAGGCACACCAAGTCGCACGCCTCAGCGCTGCTACACGTGCAACTGCCACCAGCAAGACGATCGCCGCTCTCCCGGCGCGTTCGTCACTAAGGCACCCCACAGCGCTGCCCATACGCACCAGCTGTCCTGCCTGTCCTGCCACGCCGCGAGTCACTTGGGCCCGTAACAGACGGCACCAGATCGCCCACCCTTGACGGTCCACTTCCGTGGAGCAGGTGCGCGCGCTTCCGACAACATCCTCTGCTCTCGTGCCGGGACTGCGCTGCCTCGACTGTAGACTTGCACGGAAGCCCGCTGTCCGGCCAGGAGGTGATCGCTCGGCTCGCTCGGCCTAGTTGAGCTTTCTGGGAATCGAGAGTGCTGCGAGAACCAGAGTCTGAGCGAAACCTTCAGTCATCGATTTCCCAACGGGCCGACTGTGTTTCTTGCCCCATCAGTGGCTGCGGAGCCAGTCAGCGACGCGCATCCAACGCAGCCCTTTCTGTGGCCGCCTACGCACCCTTTCACCCTCGGCGAACAAGCTCACCCCAACCCGGTTTCTTCGTCACTAGCGCCACTTCTACACGGACCCGCACGCCCCTCCTGCCCACCCTCGAGCGCCCAGCGTCCCACACTCTGCTGCGAGCGCCATCCCAACCTTGTCCTAGCCACTCAACCCAGAACAGTAACCATTCCCATTGTCACGGCTCGGCTTTACCGACTAGACTGGCCCCCCTGTATTCGCCGCTACGGCCGTCCGTTACCTCATCTGGTGTGCTAAGGCCTGCTGGGTAAGCCGTCAGTCCCTCCAGGCCGATCCATTGGTGGCCAATCCACGTCGCGCGCCACCCAGTCTAAAAGGCCTTTAGGTCGCGCTGTCACTAGCTGTGTTCCAAATTCACTCTCGCCCCAGCAGACCCGCAGCGCAAGCTCGTCAACCACTAGCACCGATTGTGTAACCTTTGCGTTGCACTTCACTCTGCACCGCGCCAACTGCTCCGCGGTTCGAGAGATCTCTGCCCGCTAACCTGCTCCCCTGCCCCGGTGTCCTCGAGCTTGCGCCTTCCGTGCGTTATCTTTTCGACGGTGCATATTTGCCGAACTGCTTGTCCTCCATCTGGGCGTCGTGGAAACCACACCGTCTGCAAATCATCCGCGTTTAACTTCCACGCTACCCACGGCCTGACCACATTGCTTCTCCGGTTTTCTGGCTGTGCTTCTCTTGGCTCGACTGAGGCTACGTCTTTATACGCCCTAGCTGCCTGTCTTCCACAGACCGCGGCAAATCATCCGAAGACGGTTTGCGACGGACATATCTCTGCAGCCATCCCTCCTCGTGGGCGCACGCATCCAACCATCCAACCTCAGCTTAGAGCCTAGCTACCCTCGACACCTCGCCAATCTACACAGTCTATGGACGCACGGCAAGCAGACTACCCGCAGTCAGGTTTGAGCTCGCCCTACCCAACCTTTCCTGAATCAGCTTCTGAGGGAACCTCTGCAGATCAAGCATCTGCTGCGCAATACCCTCCCCCGGGACCAGATCCTCGCTCCTCCAACCTCACCCCCAATTCAGACTACAGTCTGAATCCTTCGTCGGCTCGATCAGGGTCGTTTCCGGATTACATTCAACGTTCGTATCAACCCGGCGCTCAAGGGCAAGCACCCGGTGGTATGGCGCAACAACAGAGTCCGTCAATGCCTCTCCCAGATGGTCAAGCAAATGGCCATCAATCACCACAACAACTCAAGTCTGACTCGGATGTTCCTATAGATCCATCAATCGCCGCGCAGACGAGCCCAACATATGCAAGCCACCAGCAGCAGTACTCGCCTTACACACCTCACCACGACATGCAGCATTACCCAGGGCAGCCCCAAACTCCCATGGGGTACCCTTCGCGACCTGAATGGGCAGGCCACTACCCTCAGCCAGGTATGCACTACGGGCATCCTGCGACTTCTGGGCCACCTGCGCCTGCAATGGTCTCTCCAGTTCAGCGACCACCCACTGTAAGTAAATCTAGCTTCGCATTTCAACCAGCCAGCCGGCACGCGTCGCATGCGCGTGTTGTCGCGCTACTCGTTTGTCACAACGTGGTCGAACCCTTAAACTGACCATCACAATTAGGGCGGACATCCGCTATCCACAGTATACTCATTTGTACCCATTCCTGGCGCACAACAACATAAGCGACCACGTCGGCGCTATGAAGAAATTGAACGCATGTACAAATGCGGTTGGAATGGTTGCGAGAAAGCATATGGTACTCTGAATCATTTGAATGCGCACGTCACAATGCAATCGCACGGCGCAAAGCGCACTCCTGAAGGTATGTTCTTTCCATTTCATGGGACATCAATTGCTGTTGTAGTTGTGGCCCTTGCAAAACTAGTGCGCTAGGTTGGCCCTTGGGATCGTGCTGGCGCAGCGCCATAATGGTCGTGTCCCCGCTGCACTGGGTAGCTTCTCATGACGGAAGCTAATAGCTGTCGACCCATGCCTAATTCTCTTGGCGTCTTAACACTCCTGATATACGATGCTAACTTCACCTTACAGAGTTCAAAGAAATCCGAAAAGAATGGAAAGCAAAGAAGAAGGAGGAAGAGGCTGCACGCAAAGCCGACGAAGAGCGACACCGCGCCGACGTGCAGCAGCGCGCTCACGAAGGAGGCGCTCCTGAAGCGCCTGTCTATGGACAGATGCGACAGGCGGTCGGCGTCCCTGGTCAACCTCCTCAACATCCCCAACTTCCTCCCATCGGGTACCAACCTGCAGCCTCTGGCAACAGCACTGCTCCTCAGTACGGCACGCAGAGTCCAGGTCTCCCCGAGGGCATGGCTCAGTATGCCACCCCCAACAGCAATGCGTACAACAGTCCAAATAGTAACAACAGCAGTTACCCCCAGTCGCCCTACGGACAAAACCCGCAAATGTACCAGCAGAACCACTAGGAACGTCCTGCCAGTCCAGAAGCCGACCCCTTCGATGACCTGTTTAAAGACGATTAAGATGGTCAAGATTCAGGTATACCAAAAGCGCACTCGCTTGCTCCGTCGCATAGAGCAAGCGAGTCTTGACGACTCTCCTTACGGTGGTTCTTTGCCTATATGTTGCGAGCCTATGTAACAGTTTCAGCATCTTTCCTATGGGGCGGTGCTTGCATTTCCATTTGGTGGCGGCTGTATGTTTCTAATTGGTTGTGTTCACAACGGAGGTTACTTCAGCACCGATGCTCGGTCTGAAAATGGTCTAACGATCGATGTCGGGGAGTTGCTACAATGTCTCGAGAGATACCATGAAAGTGAGGGCGAGGATAGCTGTTCGAACATACGTTATGCAGGTTGCGTTATCGGTTTTCCTCTCATCTTCCATCACTTCAAGAGGCTTTCCAAAATCCCGAAGACAGACCTGTTCATATTGGGGGCTAGAACCATTGCATGCAAAAAGGCGTTTGAAACAAGAAACAATCTACCTATTACTCTTCATCTGATCGCTCATTTGCTCTCATGTTTCGCTTATCGTGTGATCTTCTTGGGAACATCGCTGGGCATCATTGGAGCCTCTGTTTCCGCTTTTGTGTCCTCGCACAGGCAACGTGGAACAAACCAATGTGAAGTTGACTCTGGGTCACCATGATACTACCCGTCGGCTTTTGCCTCCAACTCCGGTATCGTGTAGTTCACACGATGTATAGTCGCATGATCAGACGGTTCCGCTTGAAGCTAATCAAAGGGTGCGGAAAGATGACGCTGTGACTGAAGCGTACCGTTCCCCAACCAAGACATTGCCGTGTACGTCTATATCACGTCGTGCCTTGTACTGCACTGTCGCCGTACTTGCCCGACTGTCTGCATGTCTCGTTTAGTTCATGATTGATGCGAAGGCGCTCCATGGCCAGACCAGATTGTTTTGGACGTATTCAAGACATCTCAGCGTCTGTGCGTGTTTCAAGGCTCAGCATAGATAGATGGGACTTACAGGACGTGCCTCGCTTCTCTACACTCCAAGGCTCTAGCACCACATGCATGTCCATGCCCTCGCAGCGGTGATCAGCTCCTCACTCTATCACTCGCATGCCTGCCGCCACGTACGCACACACACTGCAAGACCACTGAACTGCCCGAGCATCCCCCCGTCTCGGATTCAGATCGCATCGAGGCATCAGACCACAAATGCTCAAAAACTGACCGCGAATTTCTCAAGTGTCACCTCACTCGAGTACACGACTTATTCTGCTGGCTCCGACCTGCGTGCTGATTCGCCCGGGGCAGGGGTGTCATGTAGAATAATCTGAACGCGAGCAGCCAATCGATTGCACATGGCCATGTCGCAACATAGTTGGAGGCAGGTTGTATTACGCCGGTGATGACGCATAGCACACATACCACAATGAGGAGGGCAGGCTCGTATTCAGGGTCAATGGAAAGTACCGCCTGGGTTCGACTGAGTTCTGAGGCACACTCTTCGTATCGAATAGGGAAGGAGCGGAATGTGGGTGGGAATGGCACAAGGAATTATGGCTGCATGATGGTTGTATAGTCAAAATATATTAATTGCATGCCGATATGGCACTCGACATTTGCATGCGAGAATAGCGACACAAGCGGAAGCTCGGTGTGTCGATGGGAAGTGTATGCGTGTGGTCGTCTCGCGTGCAGTAAGTGTGCCTGTGGGTGATTTTGTGTAACGAGAGACAGCCGACGTGAGCGCTGATAGGACGGCGAGAGTGCATATTCGCTGTTCAATATTACCGAGAATAAGAGGGGAGGGGCGTATGGCCTGTTACTCCGTGTCATCGATTACGATTGCACGAAGCAATCCTCGGATCACTTTTGCTTGGTCATGCGAGCGTTCGCGCCCTGACGAACGGTCCGCTGGGGGCAGGAGAGATGCATTCGATGAATGGCTGGCGAAGTTTCCCACACACTCTTCTCCACTCACGAAAAAAGCAAGCTCTATCTTGGAGAACGGTGGCGCATGGACTGTTTCCTGCCGCGGCACGCTGGGTCAAAGATTCCGATGGTGATCGTGTTGGGCAATGTCATCCGAATGCGCATGAGTGATGACGCCTCTTTCTGGGTCCCTCACCGGCAAACCGCCGCGCCAAAGGAAAGAAAATTCTGCAGCAAATTGCCAGGATGAGCGACTCAACAAAGAAGCTGGGCATAGGCGACGTCGATGATTATCGCAGCGACTTCCGCAGACGATGCACATCGAGATGCGTACATTGAACGCGAAGCCGACTAGGAATTACCATCGACACGCTAGCATCTTGCAAAGGCACATCTGCACGATCGCCGTCTAGTGGCACATCAGACCGTTGTCCGATCAAACTACGCTGATGCTCCGAGCGCTGGCCCTTGGGTTGCTTTCTGGGCGCGCCGTTGCAAAGGGCACTGGGGTAGCGGGCTTGCAAGCTAGCCAGGGGAGTGGCAGGCGCTGGCTGGCGTGGCAGACATAAACGGCGCCGCCAGTCCATGACTGACGGCGGAAACTAGCAGGATGGTGTGCATGCGCTCGCTGTGCTACTATCGCTGGTTAAGGCATGGACGTGTCAAGGGCTGGGTAGCACATGTTACACAGCAGTAGCCTGGGCTGAAGGATTCGGTCCCGATGCCACGAGGGGACGAGGGTCCTGGATGTGGGCGTGCATCTACTGGCGCTGTGCCACCGTTGGATCTTTGTTCGTCAGACAACGCGTCAAGGCAAATGAGCATGCCGGTCTACCAATCGTGAGGTTGCAGATGCACACGATAGACCGTTCAGGTCATAAACGGTGGCCGCAGACGGATCTGTCTTGTGCACCGCTTCCAAGCACCCACAACAACAGCAACCACCTCACACGCAGCACAGGCACAGCAGTCTCGCCTCGTACAGGACACAAGCAACAGCGGCGCAGATTCCCGTCCATACAATGCCAGCGTCGCCTCACACGAAACTAATCACGCAATCCTCCCTGCAACAGATGCCAGACGTACGGGTCCTGTAGCACCTAAACAGCCGACTACCAGGCTTACCTACATGATGGCCCTTTTGAACCCTGATCCCGCCACGTCGGGCTCTGCTGTGAAAGGGCAAATTATCTGGTGCTCGGTGTGCATGTTCGTCTCACCGATGATGATGATGCTGGACGAGCATTACTTGTGTATGATATCGACGAACGTCTGATGTTGCCAGATTTCAGCAGTGTTAGTAAACAAAGCGAAAACATCGGCCGAGACGCATGTGTACTCAATGGGCGGTATTGCGCTAGCACCAGACCCTGCCGTACGCCAGACATTATGCGACAGTGTTAGTTTGCTTGCTTGCTAGGTCGCTGGGGTTAGAAGGGAAGGATCAAAGTAAGCCCTATGATGGTGGTGCGCCTGGCTGGCTCTGGCTCCCGCGATATAGCGTTGATTCGGCTCCAGAGGCTCGGAGGCGCGTAGTGTAGGTTCAGCCTTGTTGGCGGTAGGCATGGTTTGCTGCTAGAGGGGCGCGGGAGGTCTGACCTAGGCTGGGTTGCTTCTTCGCGTGCGGAGTGGACGTGCTGGAGGCGGCGCGGTTCATAGCGGCATACCAGACCTGCTAATGTGCTAACGCCGTCTTGAGTAGCACGCGAGTACACAGATGAGGCTCCTCTTCGGTACGGGCGATCCGGTCTCGGGTCATCACGTGCTGGCGTGTTCGGCCCGGAGATGGGGCGCTACCGAGTGGGCAACTTTTCCAGACTAGAACATGCCACGCCATTTGTCCATAACGAACCGCTCTCTCGACCTGATGCTGAACTGCCGTGCCTGTCTTTGGCGATGCATACAGGCGCTCGATGTCCCGGCCACCAATGCGCACCGCCTCCGTCGTAGCGGAAATTTACTCCTCCACCCGAACCAGCAACGGCTGCTATCCTCCCACGGTGCCACCAACGCGGAGAGTGAGGGGTTGACCGTTTCGCGCGAAACAGGGGGATTCAACCGGGATGGAGAGGACCACTTCAAGAAGTCGGCCTTCGCGGCGAACCGGAAGAGGAGGGAAACTACAGCGCTGCGACAGTCGTCGGCACGCCAGCCAGACGACGAGACACCCAATCTAGCGAGGCTCGGCCGGCGAGACCCGTCCATGTCTGATAGCGACTGGAACAGGAGGAAAAGAGAGCTGCGTCACTTGCAGGATCCGCTGGAGCTGGCGACGTTTGTGAGGAACGAATTGAAGAAAGACAGAGTGGAAGAGATGCTGCAGTTGGTGCGCATGGCGAGCCACTCCATGCAGTGCATTGTCAGCTGGAACCACATCATTGACCACTACCTGGCCAAAGAGAGGGTCAATGATGCGATCAAGGTCTACAACGATGTACGCATAGCCTGCGCGAAGACATGAGGGGTAATGCTCACTTGCCACAGATGAAGAAGCGCGCGCAATTCCCAGACTCCTACACGTACACGATTCTTCTCAGAGGCCTCTCGTGGAATGCGCATACATCCGGTGTTCTTAGCAAAGCCCTCTCCATCTACCACTCGCTCTCCGCACCGAATTCCCGAGTCGAGCCATCGATCATGCACACGAATGCTGCGCTGAGAGTGTGTGCAAGAGCAGGAGATATGGATGCCTTGTGGGGTGTGGCTGGGAAGATACCAGAGAACGGGCCAGCAGCAGCCAATGCCATCACATACATCACCATACTCAACGCTATACGGCAAAATCTGCTGATAGATGCGCCCAAAGGAGAGAGCGAGGAGGAGACGGCGGCAAGGAAAGAGCGCGGCATCATGGAGGGGCGGCGCATGTGGGAAGATATCGTTGGGAGATGGCGACGTGCAGATCTGGCTATTGACGAAGAGCTCGTCTGTGCGATGGGAAGATTGCTATTGATCGGCAGTCGACCGCGAGACTGGGACGACGTGCTCTCCTTAGTGGAGCAGACAATGGACATACCTCGACTTGTTCCTCGATTAGGCTCAGTCGAGCGACAAACTGCTGGCCTTCCACGCGTGCGAGCACCAAACGTACCGAAACAATACCGTATCGATGACGACCATCTCTCTCCAGATAACGCCCCAACGCGTGGTGACGAGTTCCTTGCTCTGACGCCTCAAGGCGTCGGCAGTGCAGTATCAAATCCTCTCATCTACGTTCGACCGGGCAACAACACGCTTTCCTTGGTCCAAGAAGCATGCCAAAAGATTGTGGCGAACAAGGCCGCGCAAGAATACTGGGACCTCTTGACCGACCCAACAACGTACAAGATCACTGCTGATGTGAACAACCTCAACATGCGTCTGCGCAATCTCCGTCAGAATCGTGCCTCTAGTGCTGCAGTGCTGCTCTTGCAACAAGACATGATGGACAAGGGTATCACGCCCCCGCCTGGTACATTCAGAATCGCAATGAGTACATGCGTTCGCGACAAGAACAACCACAACTCGCTCAAAAATGGAGGTCAGATCTTGCAGATGATGTCCAAGATCTTGGAAGACGCAGATCCCAAGACCGTCACCATGTATGCTGGACTTGCAGTCTCATTTCCATTGGCTACAGGCGCGGATTTTATCGATGCACTCACTCTACTTGACCCCCTCGTGAAGAACATCCGTCTTCAACTGACCATTGGTGCTGGACAGACGAACTATGGGCGTCGCGGCCCGCAATACTTGAAGGGCGAAGCGAGACAAGACGCCATTGATGCGCTGAAGAAAATACAGGGCGTATACGATAAGCTACTGTTTTCGAAACTTATTGCTGAGGAGTCAAAGAGTCCGTTTGAAAAAGAGAGAGCCAGGCTCTCCGCGTTCATCCAGAGGGTTATGTTCAAGGGTGGGCAGGCGAATGCAGTGCGTGGAGAGCCACCTGAAGAGGCCGATCCACACGGATATCTGCAAAATGAAGACGGGCAAAGCGAGCAAGGCGATGAACGACCGTCGTGGAAGAAGGAATGGACAAGGCCACTAGAGAGACCTTCGCGGCCAGCCATGCCAGCAAAGCCATTCGAGCGAAAGAGGAGACCCCGGTCATTTAAGGTTGATGAAACGGGAGAGCTACGCAATCTCTAGGCTCCGACAGTAATGAGGTGTTTCCTCTTAGCAAGAGCATTCTACAGTTTTTTTGTATAGTACCATTGTATCCTCTAGTCGAAACACATAGCTTTTAAGACGATGCTGCTTCTTAACCACTACAGCGCAACCCTCTTGCATTAGACAATCATTTCCTTCAAGATCTCGGTCTCTCTTCTCGTGAAATGGATTCTTTTGGAAGTGATACAAGCTTCAAAACATGTGCAGTTACTCCAATTCGTCTCGGTCTCTCCTCCATAGGTACATTACATCCAGGGCTAGGTATGGTCGAGCTGGCACGTGCACGTCCCAAAACTACTCGAACCTCCGCGCTTCGCCGCACGCCCTCGGCTTCTCATCACCATCGCTCACACACCCGATCACCTACTTTTGAAGCCAAGCCCTACAAAATGGGTAACGACGGTGGCTCGATTCCCAAGCGCAGCGAACTCGTTAAAGAAGCCGCCAAAGCGCTCACAACCGCTCAAATCAAGGAGGCGCAAACCGAACAACAAGAATACGCCTGGTCCACCGATCCTCTTACGCGCAAACCTCTCGCTCGTCCTGTGGTCTCGGATGCAGCTGGCGTTTTGTACAACAAGGACTCCATTATTGAGTTCCTTCTGAAGGACGACGAGGATGCAGAGAAGGCGGAGATGAAGAAGGTTGGGGGTGTGAAAGATTCAGAACTGGGCACGTTCGGGGATAGAGTTAAGGGGCTGAAAGATGTCGTGGAGGTGAAGTTTGAAATCGAGGAGAAAGACGGTGGTGAGGTGCAGAAGACTTTAGGAGAGAAGTGGAAGTGCCCGATCACAGGCGAGAGGCTAGGACCGGGGAGCAAAGCCGTCTATGTTGTTCCTTGCGGACATGCATTTGCGGGAAGTGTCGTCAAGGAAGTTGCTGAGAGGGCGTGTTTGACAGTACGTACCAATTGGACTTTTGAACCTGAGGCGCGATGACTGACCTACTTCCAGTGTAACGAACCGTACGCAGAGAACGACATCATACCTATCCTACCTACCGCGGCGACCGATATCGCACGATTGAACCTGCGTATGAAGACCTTGAAGGAAAAAAGCCTGACACATGCGCTCAAGAAAGCACCCGGCAGCAAGAAGAAGCGGAAACACGGCGATGCATCTGCCGCCGAGAACGGCACTGCGAAACCAACATTATCAGACGAAGATAAAAAGGCAAAGAAGGAGGCTGCAGCAAAATCTACAACAACGGCGAATGACGGCATCAAGAACTCTGCCACAGCCTCATTGACGCGAAAAGTCCTTGAAGAGCAGGAAGAGCGCAACAAAAGGAGGAAGATGGCTCAGAATGACAACGTGAACAGTCTGTTCAACAAGAAGGAGCACAAGGCATCGGCAGGAAATAGTGCGGATTATATGACGAGGGGGTTCAGCATTGGGAAGAAGTGAGCTGATCATCGTGGAGAGGCAGACATCCAGGGTGCTTTTGGCAGGCACATGATGGCACTGAGGGTGTGTCGATAGAACAACAATAAATACATGATACCCTGCGATGAGAAATCGCAAACTTTACATCTGATCCATGACTACGGAAGTAGAACTGTCTTGGCTGAAGCGAGAAGATGGGTACATCAACTCAATGTTCTCAAGGTGATGTGCAGTAATGAAACCAAAGGTCTACAGTCACGAGCCGTTTAAATCCATGACGGAGTGTTTCTTACGGCAAAGCGTTCTGATAATATGTCTTATGAAGCTATTGCTAGAACTACTTTCATTCTTGTGGCGACTCTATTGTGCTCACTGGTCGCAGAAAGAACGCTTCACGATAGTACCTCGCTTCTTCAATGCTCTCCAGAATGTCTGCACGTGCTTCATGCAACATCTTCTTTCGTGGTATCTTCTTCAAAGTAACTTTGGGCGCCCATCTACGAGCAGCCTCCTTGATGCTGCTGACGTCCATGATCCGGTAGTGAAGGTAGTCGGTGACAACCTTGTAGGGCTGCTTGACGAGGAAAGACTTGTCGGCGTGTACAGAGCTCCCAGAAAGCAAAGCAGTGCGGCGTTCAGGTACGAATTTCTTGATGTAGGCAAGTAGCCCTTCTGCTGCTTCTTCGGCGGTGGTGGTGGAATCGATGCAGGCTTGGGTCAGACCCGACTGACCATGATGGCTAGTACACCATTCGCCCATAAGATCAAGCTGCTCTTTTTCGTGGTGTATTATGGCCTCATAGCCAATTTCGTCGAGGATGTTGAGGTCTGCATCAGTGACGAATGCGGCGAGAGACATGATGGTGTCATTGTCAGTGTTCAGGCCGGTCATCTAACAGGGTCAACGAAATACTGCAACAAATCTCGATCAAGCCTACCTCACAGTCTATCCAGACCAGAGGGGCTTTAGAGACTGTCGCCATGATGATGGTGGGGTGTTGAAGGGGTATTGTAGCGGGCAAGTAATAGATTGTACGAATTCGGGTAGTGGCTTGGCGCGCTTAATTGACTGCCCGTCGCGTCGCGTGCACGGTACTAGCGCGTCACTCCTGCACTTTAACCTGTCGTCCCGCCAGCCCTCCAAACACGCCCACGAGAGCACCCGATACCCCAATTTCTTCACTTCGCCTTTTGCTCGCATACCTTATACGTTATAATTCATCATGTCGCGTGTAGGGAAGAAGACTGGCGCTGCCCTACTAGCCGAATTGCGAGCGAACCGCGCGGCGGGCAAGACGCGTTTGTCCACATACGAAGTCGCCGAAGAGGAGCAATTGTACGACGAGGTCGACGAAGAGGGGTACAAGAAGATTGTGCGGGGAAGACTGGACAAAGATGACTTCGTCGTCGGCGACGAGGGCGAGGGATACGTTGATGACGGCAGAGAAGAGTGGGATGACGGACAGGGTCAATACCACTATGCTGCCACGGATAGCGAAGAAGACGACGAGCGGCCCGCCAAGGGCAAGGCTGGTATGGTGTCAATCATCAAGCGTATGCACGACTTACAGCTAACGCATGATAGCCAAGCGGAAACGCGAAGAAGACGAGGAGAAGCGAAAAAAGATCGACAATGGCATCAGCAAGTACTTCAGTGCGAAGAACGCTGCAAAGGCACCTAAAGCAAAGGTATACTACTGTAATACATCACCCCACCCAATCTCAATGCTAATGCACCCAGCCTGTTGCCACCGCCGCCGACAAGGACTTCATGGAGGACCTGTTAGGCGAGATGAACACAAACCCCGTCCGCTTATCCACGAACCGAATGCGACCCGTCAAAACAGAGGCACGCCGAAAAACACGCGTACTTTCACCTCCTATCTCGGAGAACCGACCGGCTCCGACTACAAGGCGAAGCAATGATTCAGACGCACACATGCAAGATACACCACCGGCAACGAATGCATACGTCGACGATGACGACCTCCCCGTACTCGACGATGATCAGCCTATGAGCGACCTCCCACTACAATCGTCACCTGTCGCCAAAGCCGTAGAACGAAGAGCACAGCCTGCGATCAAACAAGAAGAAGACGAAGATGACCTCATGGAGGTTGCTCAACCCACGACACATCTTGGTGTGCCAATCACCAGTGTCAACATGGCGGGTAGGCGACCAATAGCAAAGCTCAAGAAAGAAGACTATCCCACCCCCGCCAGCTCCTCGCCCGTTGCACATTCTTCAGCACCTGTCGATGCTTCTTCCTGGAACGACGTTACAAGCAAGCTCAACGTTATGAGCAGCCCCGCTCCAGCTACTACTGGCATGGGCAAGATACAACCACAGGACGCGGTGGAAGAGGATGGTAGCTTACGCATGTTCTGGATCGACTACACCGAAATCAACGGCAGCTTGTGTCTATTCGGCAAGGTCAAAGATAAGAAGTCAGGCAACTACGTCAGTTGCTTTGTGAAGGTTGATAACATCCTCCGCAAGCTATACTTCCTACCCCGTGAATACCGTCACGTCCGAGGGGTAACCACCGACGAAGAGGTTGGTCTGAGCGACGTATCAGACGAGGTTGACTCCATTATGAGCAAGCATCGCGTGAATTTACACAAGATCAAGCCATGTACAAGGAAGTACGCCTTCGAGTTGGCCGACATACCCAAGGAAGCCGACTATCTCAAGCTCCTTTATGGATACGACAAGATGCCACTATCGTCTGATCTGAAGGGTGAAACATTTTCTCATGTCTTCGGAACCAACACATCCCTTTTCGAGCAGTTCGTGCTCTGGAAGAACGTCATGGGACCATGCTGGCTCAAGATTGATGCTCCTGACTTTGGTTCTGTTGCAAACGCTTCTTGGTGTAAGCTTGAAGTTGCAGTCAGCAAGCCCAACAACATAACAGTCGTCAGTGCGTCGGACAATCTTGACGCACCCCCAATGACACTCATGAGTCTCTCCCTACGGACTACTTTCAACGCGAAGGACAACAAGCAAGAGATCTTGGTCGCCAGTGCTATGATCTACGACAACTTCTCCTTGACCGACACGACACCCGTGGACCAGATGCAGTGCAAGAGCTTCACCATTATGCGGCCGAACGGCGCAGCTTTCCCAGTAGGCTTTGACAAAGAAGTGGAGAAGGTTAAGGGCAACATGTACATGAAGAAGACTGAGCAGGAACTTCTGAGCCTGCTGATGGCGATGTTCCAGCGGCACGACCCGGACGTCCTCGTCGGACATCGCTTGGACGACGTGGATTACAGCGTTTTGCTAAGCCGTCTGCGTGAAAAGAAGACACCGGGATGGCACCGCATTGGGCGACTCAAGAGAAGCGACTGGCCCAAGAGCATGGGCAAGGGCGGCGGAAGTTTCTTCGCTGAGAAGCAACTAGCTTCTGGCCGCTTGCTGTGTGACCTGGCTAATGATCTCGGAAAGTCTCTGATGCCCAAGTGTCAATCGTGGAGTCTTGAGGAGATGGTCCAGCTTGGGCTCAACAAGCGACGTGAAGAGCTCGACAACGAGGCCGCGCTCAAGACTTGGGCGACGACGAAGGAGGGTCTCCTCAACTACATCAAGCACTGCCAAGCCGACGCCTACTTCATCGCTGCGATCTCGATAAAGGTGCAAATGCTTCCACTCACCAAGGTTCTCACCAACTTGGCGGGTAACTCCTGGGCCCGAACACTGAGTGGAACTCGTGCCGAACGTAACGAGTACATTTTGCTCCACGAGTTCCACAAGAACAAGTACATTTGCCCGGATAAACAGTGGGGCAAGAGCAAAGTAAAGGCCGAGGAAGAAGCAGCCGAGGGCGAAGAAGGTGCGGATGCCAAAAAGAAGGACAAGTTTAAAGGTGGTCTTGTCTTCGAGCCCGAGAAGGGTCTCTACGACAAGTTTATTCTGGTCATGGACTTCAACTCCCTTTACCCCAGTATCATCCAGGAGTTCAACATTTGCTTCACCACCGTCGAACGATCCGATCTCTCGGAAGATGACGACAAGGTGCCCGAAGTCCCCACAAACCAAGACCAAGGTATCCTACCGCGCCTTATTGCTACACTCGTCTCACGACGTCGCGAGGTGAAGAAGCTCATGAAGGCCAAGGATGCCACTCCAGATGAGTTGGCAACTTGGGACATCAAGCAAATGGCTCTGAAGCTCACTGCCAACTCTATGTACGGATGTTTGGGATACACCAAGTCTCGATTCTACGCTCGACCACTCGCTATGCTCACGACATACAAGGGTCGTGAGATTCTCCGCAAAACCAAGGACATGGCCGAGGAGAAGGCATTGCGCGTCATCTATGGTGACACTGATTCCGTCATGATCAACACAAACGTCGACAACATTCAGGATGCGCTGAAGCTGGGCAACGAGTTCAAGAAAGAGGTCAACGACAGCTACAAGCTTTTGGAGATCGACATCGACAACGTCTTCCGCCGTATCCTGCTGCATGCGAAGAAGAAATATGCTGCCATTAACATGGTCCCTGTCGATGGCAAGTACATCGAGAAACTCGAAGTCAAAGGTCTCGACATGAGGCGCAGGGAGTACTGTGCTCTGTCCAAGGAGACATCAACGTAAGTTCTCCAGCCTACGGAGGTATATATAACGGCGTACTAACAATGCTATAGGGAATTGCTCAACTTCCTACTTAGTGGTGAAGATCCTGAAGTAGTCGTTGAGAAGATCCACAACCACCTTCGCGAGCTGAGCAAACAGATGCGCGAGTACGCCGTTCCAGCTCGCAAGTACACCATCTACACGCAGCTCGGAAAGAACCCCAAGGAGTACCCCAACGGTAACTCGATGCCCTCTGTCCAAGTCGCACTTCGCCTTCAAGCCAAGGGTAAACACGTCAAGGCCAAAGATGTCATGAGCTTCATCATCACAGGTGAATCATCTGGCTCGGCCGAGAGCGCAGCAAAGAACGCATATCCCGTTGACGAAGTTTTGAAAACCGACAGTGAGCTGAAGCCCGACATTGACTACTACCTCCACAAGCAAATTCTGCCACCAGTGGAGCGTCTCTGCGCGCCCATCAGCGGAACAAACATCACTCTCCTCGCAGCGTGTCTTGGCCTTGACACATCCAAATACCGTGTGAGTACCGTTTCAGGAGGCGCACAACAAGACACCGAAATCCACCCTCTGGAGTCACAGATCCCAGACTCTGTGCGCTTCCAATCATGTTCGCCGCTTTGGCTCCGCTGCCGAGGATGTACGACAGTATTCCCATTCCAAGGCCTCACTTCGACATCACCAACGTCGGTATCGTTGCAGACCATCTCGCACAGTGGTATACAATGTCCTGCTGAAGGCTGTGGGAAGATACTACAGAACATCAGTGTAGTGGCTCAGCTCGAATCCTCCATCCGCCAAGTTCTCGCTTCCTACTACGCAGGTCACGTTGTATGCGACGATCCCCAGTGCTCAAACCGGACGCGAAGTATATCCGTCTATGGACACCGGTGTCTTGGTCCAAAGGGACTCGCTCGAGATTGCTTGGGCAAAATGACCTACGAGATCAAGGAGCGCGACGTCTGGAACCAGCTGTTATACTACCAATCCTTGTTCGACGTCGACCGTGTTGGTAAAATGGATGGTGGTGTCAAGACGGAAGACATGGAGAGGAAGGAGAAGATCAAGGTACTGGCGGAGGTCAACAGAGAGAGGTTTGGCACGCTGAAAGGTGTGGTGGAGCGGTGGTTAGAGAGGAATGGAAGGCAGTGGGTGCAGATGGATAGCCTGTTTTCTTTTGCACTCAAGGCATAAGTGGTTCGGTTTCACAAAGGCGCAGCATAGGCGATGCATGATTGTCCGGGCGCGCCGTGGGGTTCATCTGGTTCTGGATCATGACGGTGTTTTGCATATAGTGTTGAAATTCTTGAATGTAGCTTTTGACCATGATATCTGGAAATTGCTGTATTGCTTGGGTATATGTATTACTTGTATTATAAATTACATCGCTTTTCGTTCACGATCAGATGTCGCTTGAACCAACGCACTGAAAGGTACTGATCATACAGTGGCAATGCCTTGGGGTACTTTGTCGTTGTGCGCGCCCTTCTGCCCAGTGCCCTTCAGGGCCTCGCGACAAGCTTCGTGGAAGACAGTAATG
Source organism: Alternaria novae-zelandiae (assembly GCF_023758075.1). NCBI lineage: Eukaryota > Fungi > Ascomycota > Dothideomycetes > Pleosporales > Pleosporaceae > Alternaria > Alternaria novae-zelandiae. The sequence continues at coordinate 820,553 of NW_026056962.1, read as the reverse complement.
AATCGATGAATGTCGTGGAATGAGTTGTATAGTGGGGCAGGCGCAACGCGCAGAACGTCAGGCTTCCTTTCGTCAACAACTACACCACGCTCTTCGATGTAGTGTTGGACTTGATCCAATAACCCCGGGTTAAGAAGTACACTGAGCTGCGCGCCTCGTTCAGCCGGGTTTGCGGGTGTGATTATCTTGTATGGTGGCTCTCCTCCATCGTACTTCAGGAGGCGTGCCTCGAGGTATGCGGTCAGTTTAAGGCTACGTTGACGTAGCGCATCCATGTTTGTCAACGCAAAGACGTCTGTCGATGCCATGACGGAAGTCATATCCAGTGCGCTGGGATTGCTGAGTTGAAATCCGCTTGCACCAGCAATGGGAACAAATTTGTTTTCCATTCGAAATCGACTGCTCTTATCGCTCCCCCACCAGCCGCTCAGCCGTGGTCGATAGGCGAGCTCGGTATCGTTACTGATTACGCCGTTTGTGCCGTCTGTTCGAGATGTAGACACTTGCTCCACCCTTCCGTGCCTCTCGTGTACGAAGAGTCCACCGATGACTCCTGGACCACCATTCATGTATTTGTAGTTACACCACGCTGCGAAGTCTACGTTCCAGTCGTGTAGCTTCAGCGGGACGTTTCCAGCTGCATGCGCTAGATCCCAGCCCACTGTAATACCCAGTGATCGGCAGTGACGCGTTATGAGTTCTATATCGAAGAACTGGCCCGAGTAGAACTGAATACCAGGTAACAACACTAGTGCGGTTGTAGGCGCGTGGTGTGATATGACGGAGAGGATGTGTTCGTTGGAGAGGTAGGGTGAGGAGGCCGAGGGCGGGTCGATGGTAACAAGCGCAGACGGGTCGAGGTTGTGGTGGGCAATCTGAGAAAGAGCCGCGTACTACAAGTCGTTAATTACCAAGCGCTGATAGCATGTCGGCATCAACCTACATGATCGCTGGGAAACGCCTTGCCCTCGATGATGATCTTGTATCTGTCCTTGGTCGGTTGATAGAAACTTGCCATAAGCAAATGCAGGTTTGCAGTCAATGTCTCCATTACGACGACTTCGGTAGACAGTGCACCGACTATTTTCGCGGTTTGTTGTTTTATCGCATCATCAATGTGTAGCCATGGCGGCAGGCCTCCTTCGTAATCGGTAAAGTGACCAAATACGCCCTTAGATGCCCAAGTATCAAGGTAGCGATTCACATATTCCTTGGTCCTCCGAGGCTGCAGTCCCAAGGAGTTGCCGCAGAAGTATATGGACTCTTCACCGTCGTCTTCGCGCGTGTTCGCAGGTTTTCCGTTCTGCTGAAACCCGAACTTCCTGTTCCTTAGGTCGCCCTTTGTCGGGATCACGAATTCGTCCCTCAACTTGCTCAGGTCATCTTTCTTATCTTCCTTTTTCGCAAAGTCGTCGGTGCACAGTTCCGCCTGTGGAATAGCGAGATAAGGGTTGTGGTGTTTGGGCATGGCAGCTGGTGATGAAAGAAGAGTTAGCGGGATTCGGACAAGACAAAGCTTGTGCAGAGATGCTGTAGCACTATCATTGAGGCTTCAGGGACGATAAGTAGATAGCTTGAGCGGGTAAGGCTGGAACAGTCTGGTGCTCGTACGATGGATGGTGGCGGCGGCACAAGGTGGGGTTTGTGCCTGACTCAGCGGGTCTAGAACCCCGAGTGTGAGGGCACGTCTGATTGGATCCCGTCGGGTGTGACATTCCTAGCTATGACCTCAGACTCGCGGTCCTTCATCGCGACAGCGCCATCCACATGCTCGATATCGCGATAATGGCCTCCCCTTCAACCATGTGCGCGTCGTGCCTGCGGATAGCAAGACAAACAACGACACGGCGGCCGGCCCAACCTATCGCCGCCGCAGCTCAATCAATGCGAGCGTACAGCAGAGCAGCACCGCACGCCACTTCGCCATCGCTATTCCTCGACTTTCTTGCGCCATCATCTCCACGAGGGACTTCAAGACTTGTCCCAGTACAAGGTTTAGCATTCTCACAACCACAACACATACCACGACGAGCCCTCGCCACATCATCCGACGCCTCCACCGCAAAGCCCGCCCGCGCGATCCAAAACCCACGCACCGACGATTCCGGCAACCCCATGCTGATCTCGATAGCACCCCGTGCATCGAACCGGCTTCAGAAGATCTCCTCGGGCGATAATAATCCGAACCTCGCATTGCGCGTAAGCATCGAGAGCGGCGGATGCCACGGCTTCCAGTACCTCATGGACTTGACCGACCTATCCAAGAACCCGGCGACAGAGGAAGATACCATATTTGAGGGAGAGAAGGGAGAGAAGATCGTCATCGATGAGTCGAGTTTGGAGTTGTTGAATGGAAGCACCGTGGACTATACCATGGAGTTGATCGGGAGCCAGTTCAAGATCACCGGCATACCAGGCGCGACGAGTAGTTGTGGGTGCGGGACAAGCTTTGATATCAAGATGTAGATTATACCCAGGCATTGAAGTTTACACAGGTCGGTGCTTTAGCTGGAATTGGCCTCGTAATATACATGGAGTAACCCTGCATCTCCATAGGCAGCCTATCTTGAGCACCCTCTGCACGCTCTCCATGCCGCGATCATTCTTCGTACAAATTGAGGAATCGAAACGTCTCGAGTTTCTTTCAGCCATTCAGAGTGGTCGCTCTCAAGGTGAAGGTTCACAGCCCTGTATGCAGCACCACTCTTCGGATTTGACGATAGTTACTCAGATAGGCACTATCTGTCTTCTCTTCTTCTCGTTGCCCACTTTCTTCAGCCTCGTTTATCGCCAACCCAGCCAGATGGCAAATACGATGACCGTCAGCGGTATCGTGGTAGCAGGAAGTATCCACCATCTTCGTGAAATGCGCAAGCCGTCGTCTCCGTAGTCAAAGAAAGTTGTGCTTAGAATCGCGGAGATGAAAGTGCCGGGTAAGAAAAGCATCGTAACGGCGGCAATAGTGATCATGGACGCAGAGTCACGCTGTGTCAGTAGTGCGACATCCGCAGTAGCGTCCGCGATTTTGATGTTAGTTTTCGAATCCCTCTGATTCGACAGCTGGAAAAGCTGGTGTACTGAGTTAAGATCTTTTCGTTCAGATGGAGAGTTATACTGACTAGGTTGATTCTGAGGCTTGTCCTTTCGTGGTATACACTTGTCCATCTGCTACAAGTATCGCAGGCCGATATGAGCATATCGAACGACTCGCACATGTCTGTTTGGTCCAAACTCCACAGCTTCGCGGAAGTTCCCACAGCTTCTTTGTACTTTACGTAAGATTCACGTAGAAAGTGCAGTTGTGCGTAAAGATCCTGGCTATCTTGTCTGAGGGTAAGCCATGATCTTGCAAGTTGATGAAGCTCAATCGTAGCCTCTCGAAACGTATCAAGGTTTTCGTCGTAGACTCGCTCCTGTAAGGGTCGTTAGATTTGCTTATCTTATGAAGGGAAGCAATGCGGACATAATGAATGAGCTTGTCGCGACGGCTTCCGATATCCAGCTGCCACTGCTTCAGACAGTCGTCTGCAACTAGCGAATCGAGCAGGAAGTCGCGGTGAGCCAGGAGTGGCTTGATTTCTACAATGTCTCTCAAGCGAGAAACGGTAGGAGTAGGACAGTTGATGCAGAAGTAGGTAGTCTGGTTCGGAGTGCGTATGCAGTTGATGAAACTGACACCAGTATCCCAACCGCATACGTATTGGTAGCAAGTATCTGTTCATAAGATCAATCAATGTGTGTACAAGAGGGTAGACATGTATCGTACCGAACGAGAGCAGATCGCCCTTTTCATTGCGACGCAAGAACAGCTGGTTTCCCATCTTAGCCCAATAAGTATCTTTGGAGTATATGTTCTTCAGTAGCGTTTTCGACAAACCAGAATCCCTCAGAATGCGGAAGGTCCGGGACCGAATCTCGAAGTTTCCTGGTAGCCAACCACTGCTTGGTTCCAATGTGTTCAGGAAGCTTTGAGAACCTTGTCAGCTTGCTACCCTAGCTTGTGATGTCTCCATAAATTTCTTGGTCTTATTTTGGCCCAAGTCGTGTTCTTCAGCGCCCTGCTAAGATTTACAAACATTCCACGTACCACATTCGCAACGAGTGCTCTCCTGTACTTGTCGGTTGAGTCTGAAGAGTCAGGATTACTCATTAGTATTGCTATGGCTGACACACACCTGCAATATATGCTCCAAATCGTCGTCATCAATGTTGTCTCGCCATTCTTGGGCTTCGTTAACCTCATCACGGCTTCATTTTCTTGTGGCACCCACGAAGGTGCTGTCCTTCTCCATACAACACGTTAATCGTCGTATTGCCGCCCTTCGACCCCTCGGCTTGCTTCAGACGCCACGAGATAAGCGCATCGTCTTCGATATCCGGACGGGAATGTTCGCTCAAGTCAAGTTTCTGGTTAGTGAATTGCGGCTGACCTGTCGTTTCGGGCCAGTGTAACCAATTGACTAGCCGGCAGCGAACAACGCGGCGGTCTTCGCGTGATGTTGAGTTGTCGTAATAAGTGGCAGACATCTCGAAGGCATGTTGGAGAAGATCATGCAGCGTTGCGCGATGAACGAGATGAATTGCCATCAGGCCGTGCTAAATCTGAATGCTGGGGCTGAGATGATGCGTGGGGCAGGTTGCACCTGCATGCAGGCGGCGTGCGCTAAAGCAGTCAGTCAGCTACATCACCGTAAAGAACGCATCCAGACCGTCGCGCCTATTTCACACATTCCCCAAAACTGGCATTGAACAAGTTCTTTATTTGCCCGCGGAGAGGTACGCACACGTCAAGAAACCTCTAAAGACTGAGTAATTGTACTAGATCCCTGAGCTCGTCCACTAAGAAAGTACCAGGGCAGCAAACTTGCAAATCCAGATCACAACTTCCGGTATCACTTCAGGCTTACAACCACCTTTCTTGCCGAAACTCCCTTCTTCTGAATATGCAAAGCTTCTTGAATGGCTTCCAGGCCCTCTCCAGCGATAATGGGCTCGGGAGCTGCTCGGAACCTCTCAGTCGCGAGTGCTTCAGGCAGGAAGTCGGCGTACACGGCTTTACCGACAGGGGAATGCGCCACCGATCCGTACACGAAACTTGTCTTGATACCTCTCAACTGTGACTTGATGATGATGGAGATCATCGAAGTGGCGAAGCTCCAGATAATCTGCAGTGCGACAAATCGCTTCGGTTGAGCCGGGATTGGATATGTCGCCATTGCAATACGCTTATTGCCTTTACATCTGCCCAAGACGTCTAGACAATGGAAAACTGCGTTCTCTCCAATAGACAAGGCTCCCGCGCATTCTTTCCCTTCCATGACCCCGACGATCTTGTCGACTGTAGAGGGGTCGTTGTAGTCGAAGACTTTGCTAGCACCGAGGGATCTCATGAGATCGAAGTTCTTTGGTGAAGATGTCGATATGACTTCGTATCCAGCGGAAACAGCGAGTTGGATAGCGTTGCAGCCTACGCTAGTCGAGCCTCCCCAGACAAGGACCGTTTTTCCGGTCGGTTTCGGGTGAAGTTGAGGATATTGCAGACCGAGCTGATCCTTCTCGAACAGCCCTGCTGCAGCGGTAGTGAAAGCCAGAGGTATCACTGCAGCAGATTCAAATGATAAGCTGTCTGGAATAGACGATGTGTTCCTTTCCAGGAGAACGGGAAACAGCTGGAATGCTCCGTATGCCGCGCTGTTGATCTTCTTGTCTGTACTGTGCGCCTGACCTAGAACACGGTCTCCTACTTTGAACCGTACCACTTTGCTGCCGATCTGAACCACTTCGCCAGCGACATCAAAGCCGAAAACAAAAGGATATTTGATCCAACCGAACGCCATACTGGTGCCCTGGTCTTGCAAAACCCAATCCACGGGATTGATCGCCACTGCACGATTCTTGACGATAACTTCATCGGGCCCAGGAGTAGGAAATGGCGCTTCCGAGACTTCCATGCGTTGCTTCGGTGCTGGCATCCATGCTGCGAGATTGGTAGGCATCGTGTAGAAGATGAGGACTCGGAGAAGTGATTAGATGTGCGTTCTCAAGATATTGAATGATGATAAAGTTTGAAGTATCTTTCTTTGCAGCATTCTCAACATCTAGATTCCTTTCCATCTTATACTTCTACCAGCTCCTGGACTTGATGCCTGCTTGCAATGCAATCTCGTGGACGCGGAGCATTGCACCAATCAGAGGCCAGCGGACGTCCGTTTGGGCCCACATTTAAGCCACCTGCCGTCCGTAGGCTTACTTCGATTACTCTGACGCACACGACCCCAATAGGAAGAATGTGCGATTTAGTGTAAAAGCTCTGGTAAGATACGGCCCATGTATATAGCCGCCGACCTAAGTTCCTCCGTGCGTATCGTGCTTATGTTGCCACCAAGATCACTACCTATGGTCAGCATGTCCTAAACACTTCATCATCTCCTAAGTACGCCTGAAGCAACCAGAGAGATGACAAACTCGCCTATTTCCTCGGAACGACTGCTAGAGAGAATGAGAGGTCGGGAGAAGGCCCAGCTATCCTGTGATTTCTGCAGGAAGAGAAAGTAAGGAAGTGATTTACCTTATTACCAAGACACCTAACAGGAAATGTCTAGACTTCGATGTGATCGAAACAAGCCTTGCGGGAGCTGCATTCGACTAGGGCAAGTGGCAGGGTGCAGCTTCCCTCTACCCCAACTTCCGCGAGCTCCACAAAAAGACAGACCGATAGAGAGCGCCACGCGAAAGGCGTTCGAGGAACGAATTGATCAGCTGGAGTCGCTCGTCCGGTCTTTGCTTGACAAACAAGAAAAACTCCCTGATGCTCGGATGCCGGGGAATCTGGCGACCCAAGAGACTACAGAAACCGTCGCCGCGGTGGATCCTCTCGTATATGAAGCTGGACGGATAAACCTGAACGACCATCAGTCTTCATACGTCGAGAGTGACCACTGGAAAGCCATCCTGGATGAGATTAGTGACCTGAAAGACATGGTACAGGAACAAGTTGAAGAACCACAACATACTGAGCCAACACTCCCTGGAAACGACCTGTTTCTTCTCAAAACATACCCAGTTACAAAAATGGATATCGTCGCTGCGATTCCGCCCCGCATAATTGTCGATAGCATGATCTCGAAATACTTCAAATGGGCGGACATGCCCGTCTCACTTGTCATTCACCGCAAGGTCTTTATCAAACAATACGAAGCGTTTTGGGAAGATCCGCTTTCGACGTCAACCATGTGGCTGACTATATTATACGGCATGATGTATACAGTAGCCTATTGTACGCTATTCATGAACGGCGGTGCGGCCTCATTGGACGAGACGACAGCAGCCGAATATCACAGCCTGATCATCTCCTCACGAGAGAAGATGATACAATGTCTTAGGCTAGGTAACTACATGAAGGGCGTACCGCATACCATCGAGGCCTTACTGGCTTTCCTTCAGACCGAATACGTTCAAGGCGAAGACACACAACAGGGCTGTTGGCAATTGACGGGCGTCATAATACGCGTAGCGCTCAAGATGGGCTACCACCGCGATGGCTCGCATTTCCCGCAGATGAGTGTCTATGAGGCCGAAATGCGCAGGCGTACCTGGTATATCCTCACCCAATTTGACATCGCCTCAGCTTCTGAGGTCGGTCTTCCGCGAATCATAAAGGAAACTCAATGCGACACCGCTGAGCCGCGCAATCTCCTGGATGATGACTTTGACGATACGTCCACCGTCTTACCGCCTGCTAGACCACAAAGCGAGCACACGCTGTCCCAATTCCTAGTATACAAGAGCAGGATAGTCTCCGTCTACGGAATGATCTGCGACTTCACGACGTCATCGAAGCAGCGAGACTACGACGAAGCAATGCGCTTAGATACGCTACTTAACACAGCGTACGCCCAGAAGCCTCCCATACTCCAGTTGAAACCTATGCAGCAATCTATCTTAGACGGCGCAGAGCTCATCACCCGTCGTCTCTATATAGCGATGTCGTATCACCACGCGCAGATTACCCTCCATCGCAAGTTCATCATTCTTTCAAAGACAAACAGCAAATACCAGGTCTCTCATTCGACATGCATAAGCGCAGCGTTGACAATGTTGCGGCTGCAAGCAGAATTATTCGAACAGTGCCAGCCAGGCCGTATGCTAAATACCGATCGATGGAAGATCCTTTCCTTGATCCAATCCGAGTTCCTGCTGGCCACAACAGTCCTGTGTCTCAATTTGAATGATGATATGAAGAAAGGGCTGGTCGGGGAAGAAGTGGCGCAGAAAAGCGTGGAAGCACTCAAGAGTTCGAGAAGTGTGTGGGAACAGCAACAGGGCTTCTCGAAAGAAGCGCAAACGGCCGTGAGAGCGGTGAATGCTGTTCTGGGTAAATTGGGGAGGGACCCGACAACAGACACCGATGAAGGTAATCTGGCAGGTGGAGAACATGGAGAGTCTTTCTCTTCATTCTCGGGAGACATCACTTCTGGCCCTAATCCGCTGGCATTTGAGGATGCCTCGCAAACGCAGCTTTCTCACAACATACCGGATGAACTTTTTGGCACAGCTTTTGACGAATTCTTGGTGATGGATCAAGGATTAGACGGATGGCTTCAGGTTTGAGATGAGGTTGATACATTACAAAGTCGGTCATCGTCTATCTCATAACTTCGGTAATATAGTATAGTCTTTTCCAGCTCTTCGAGAGCCCTACATCATATCTGTCGAATCGATGTACACCTAATCTTACACTGCAATCGCTTGGCTGCCTTGTTCGTCCTTCGGTTCTTCGTCAACGCCAAGACTTTCCATGATGCCCTTTGGAGCGTCTTCAGGTTTTGGCTCAGACTGGGCGGGCGGCTGCTCTACAACTTCGTCGAAGATTCCACCTTCGGGCTCTGTGCTCTGGCCAATGGCCTTTAGTATCCTCCATGCCCTCCTGAACTCGTCTCTGATAGCAACGATACCACGGTGAGTGACGGTCCTTGCGACATTGTGATCGGTCTCGAATGGATCTTCAATTGCGAACAGATACCGATTCGTGACCTTTTTTTCCGCCGTGATTTTGGTCGTCGCGCTCACCCAGCCCTTGCTTTGCTTCGACAAGATTCCGCCAGGCGTCCGAAGGGACAGGACTTCGTTGGTCCAGTAGAATTGCGGGGGCTTGGGTCCATAGCCGTACCCGGATAGAGAAGCGTAGTACTGGAAGAATCCGCGTAGCAATTCACCGACAGACTGTGTGTTCTGTGAAAGGCGACCGGCTTGCGCGGCCTGGATGATCTCCAGCTCGTTGCGCCAAAAGCGGACCTGATAGCCTGCTATAGTCGTGTTCTTGAAGAACTGCTCTAGAGCTACTGTGTCGCTCGGGAGCGGGACGGCGAGTTGGAGATTTGGACACACCGGTGGTTGGGCGACATTGACCAGATAATGCAGTACCATAAGTACCCATCCGTATGAAGAGAGAGTGCCAGAGTATGCGCTGTTGACTTTTCGTCGCTTGGCCCATGACTTAACGAAGAGAACCATTGGCCGTACACGAGGGTCAGTTAGGGAGTAGCATCGAAGCATATGAGTGTTATGGATACCGAGTGGGTTTTCGAAGTTGATGTCACACTGAATACCGCAGCCCGTCTTTGGAAAGTCGAGGGGACCGACTACCTTCTCTCGCATCCACTGTTTCTCAGGGCGGTGATGCTGATCTTTCTTAGCCTTTTCATCGGTTCCGTTGCTGACACTGTCTTCTGACTTGGTGGCCGAGGTAATGGAGGTTTCCTGGGCGGTCTCAACTTTTGCAGGAGCTTTTTGCCGTTTCTTGGTAGTTGCCGCAGCACCTAGTGTAGGGAATTCGTCACCAAAGTTAGGGCTGTCTGACTGCGCAGTAAGCTCTGAAGCTTTTGCTCCATCAACATCTACCAGCGGCTTTGGCGGTGGGGTAGCCTCTTGTGGCTTGTCTGAAGGGTACTTCTCCTCTTCCGGAAGCTCTTCCCACTTCTGGCGTTCCTCGGCGAGAGCATTATACAAGGTCTCGGTTGGCGTCTGGCATATCTTTAGAATTGGTACTCTCGTCCTTGTGAGTAGACGGCCACCCAGCTTGGCGTCGAGAACTGCCCGTTCCAGCAAACGCGGGATGCCACGATCAATGGCAATATCACTAGCCCTCGCTGGATCTTTCCATGTTGGCACTACTGCCAGATCCATGTCTGAGCCGGGCATACCAAAGCCGGAAGCTAAGCTGCCAAAGCCTACCAAGGAGATAGTCGAGATATCACCAGAGTAGCCGCTGGCAAAAGCTTCTTGCATGATGGTTTCCAGGTGCTTTCGGAAGTCTTCTTTGGCCTCCGACTCGGATCTGGACATCTCCACCTTCGGAATCTCGGCTGCTGCAATTGCGTCCAAGTGTTTGACTTGGGCCATGGAGTTCTCTCGTGGTTGATTCATCGGTGGTCGAGGAGGATATTGACCTTGTGGACGGGGACGCTGTGTCGATGCTGGACCTACCGGGATTTGGCCTGGCAGTGCGAAATGATCATGAGGCCGTTGCATGATTCTAGGGGGCTGTGTGCGTGATGTACCATCAGCGTTCAGATTTTGTTGTTGATGGGGCCGCCCTCGCCCCCGTGAGTGATACTGTCGATTGTCTACCTGTGGGCCGTTTTGAGAGACATTTGGGCCTTGCTGGTCTGGGAAGTTTCGCGGAGGTTGTTGATATCGCTGGTTGGAAGCAAACCCTCTTCCACCCCCTCGGACTGGCGCCGTGTTGGCGGAGGCGTGGGCGCGCCATCCTTGAGCTTGATCTGGAGTAGGACCTGGAGTTGTGTGGTTCTGACCGTTGCTGTTGAAATTGTTGACGGTATCGTGTAAACCTCCACGACCTCGGCCACGACCTCTTCCTTGGCCTCGTCCGCGTCCACGGTGTGCTGACGGGGCGTCTTGACCAGACTGTCCACCGGCCATGCTAACGTTGCCGAGGATCATATTGCGCAATTGATTCTCGAGCCCAGTGGGCTGTGATGCATTTTCCTGCTCCATGATGTCGGATTAGTTTGAAACCGTTGGCGGTGTAAGCAAGTAGTGGAGTGTGTATCCGGTTTGACGAAGTCCGGCAGTGAAAGAGGGGCAGGGAAGAGATCTTATTAGGCCAAACTCGTATTCAGAGGAAGTGATTCTGGCTTTTTAAGTTGTGGATGTTTCCTATGACTTTGGTTGGTGTGGCGCGTGGCAGTTCTGGCGATTACTATGGGAGGAAGCGATTGGAGGCCCCAGTTGATGGATCTTATAGGAAGACTATTCACACCAGGCAACCATGGGTGAATGTCTTGTCTAGTCAAAGCGATCAGGCCTCGGAAGGATTTGGATTAAACGTCCACGGTGGCTCTTGTGCAAGGGATTGCTGGAAGTGCGCGATTCCTATGGTGGCTCATTCCTGGCGCAGCAACCGTGGAAGCGATGACGAACTGGATCGGGCAGTCGCTGAGTGGTGGCACTGTTTGGGAAGGCGGAGACGGCCTTCGCTGGAAACGGGCTTGGCGCGCTAAGACACTAGCGTGGAGCTGTGACGTTCGCGCGCGACACAGGCCGAAGTTGAAGGAACTCCCTGGGACAAAGGTGACTGCGTCTCCCCACCCTCACTATCGTCTGCCCATCGCCTCTCGCTCGTGCCCCCATCCCACCGCTGCCTCCGACATGAACGGCAACATGAACGGGAACCCGCCGCCCGCCAGCGCGCCCGCTGCGCCCGTCGCCGCCAATGGCCAGCAGCCGCCTGTTCGTCGCCGTCGCCCACGTCCGCAGGCCGATGTCCTGCGCAAGCCCCGCCGCCCACTACAGAACATCACGAGGCCCATGGTCTCGTTGTCGCAAATGAACGAGGCCAAGAAGCCCGTCGCCGGGCCCGCAAGCGATGGCACGCAGTCCAAAGACGCGTTGCGACATGAGTTCATTGCTCAAGGCGCCAGCAGCTTCCCACTTATCGTAAGCCGCAAGGACTTGAAAGAGCTGCGACACCATGTCATGCGTCTGCAGAGCAAGACGCACGTCGACATCACCGACGACAACCAGTTCAAGACGCCCATCAAGCTCCACCGCCGAGATCCCCGCGCGCCTCCAAGCGGCATGGGCTCCACGTACGAAGAGGAAGACACGAAGGAGGACATGGAAGAAATGAAGGAGCGGGAGCGCATCGAGCTGCAGAAGGAGGAGCGTCGCAAGGTTCGCGAGGAGAACCAAGCCAAGATCGCCCCTACTGGCATGAAGAAGCCACCTGCCTTCCACAAGAAGACGGAGCAGAAGTACCGGCCCGATGATACTCCAGAGGCAAAGAAGCGACAACTTCTGCGATACGAGGAGACGCTGCCATGGCATTTAGAGGACTTCGAGAACAAACAGACGTGGGTCGGCACCTACGAGTCGGAGCTGTCTGAAACACATGTCATGCTGTCGACCACCCGCCCCGGCGACCCCAGTACAGCAATCCAGATGGCCCCTATGGAGCGCTGGTATCGGTTCAACGTCAAGGGCAAGGTCAAGACTGGCGGCGATGATCTCGATAAGATTCTGGCCAAAGTTGAGAGAGGCGGCGGACCCAAGTTTTTCGCCGAACTCGAAGAGCGTCAGAAGCAGCGTGTCAACGCAGAGAACAATGCGAAGATGTGGAGCGGAGTCCGTACCCGTGTCGGTGGCGGCGCAGACGACGAAGGCAGGATCAAGCGCGAGCGCCCCGACGACGACGCAACCGGATTTGTAAAGCGCGAAGCTGACGCGGACGATATCGACTTTAACCTTGAGGAAGACTTTGCCGACGACGAAGAGGGTCTGAATGGTCTCTTTGAAGGTGAAGAGCAGGACGTCAAAGAAGCCGCAGAAAAGCTCAAGCGAGACCAACTGCAGGCTGCTCTGTGGGATCGCCCCGATGAACTGGCCATTGCGATCAAGGAAGAACAAGAGCGGAAGGAGGCTGAGGAGAGGAGGATCCAGGAAAAGGGCACCCGAAAAGCCCTAGTCAAACGCGAAAAGCAATATGATTACCTCGACAGCGATCCAGAGAACCCGTACATCACGGAAAGTGAGTCCGACACCGACTCCGAGACGGAGCGTCAACAGGCCAAGGAAGAGGCAGAGAAGAAGGCAGCCGAGCAGAATGGCAAGGCACCGGAAGCTGGTAACGTCCCCTCTGGTGCATCTACCAAGGGCACCAATACCCCCTCGGGGAACCACAAGTCTGGCGAGAGCAAGAGCAAGAAGAGGCCAGGCTCACCCAACCTCTCAGAAGCTAGCGGCAACGAGTCCTCGCGCAAGAAGCACAAGAAGAAGCATGACAAGCTGGCTGATGGATCCCGGAAGTCGTCCCTTGCTAATCTCAAGGGCGCAGGGTCTGGTAGCGACAGCGAGATGACTGACGCCGGCAAGAAGCGGAAGAAGGACAAGAAGGACAAAAACCGCATCATGATTGGCGCTTCTCCGAGCGGCACTCCTGGTGCTAGCCGTGCAGGCAGTCCTACAGCCAGCGGCAGCCGCGCAGGTAGTCCCTCTGCAGCCTCATCACGGCCTTCCCTACCATCTGCCAAGGAGATTTACGAATCGTTGCCACCCCAAGGCATGAACATTCAGAATCTCATTGTCAAGTTCAAGGGTCGTGTTGACAAGACCAACACGCAGGTCTTCATCAAGCTCGTCAAGGCGGTGTCTAGCTTCGACAAGGCCAAGAGCTGGCTTACCCCTCTGGAGAAGATGCCCTCCGAGGAGCACATTAACGCATTCATGAATGCGTCAAACGCACCGAAACCTGCGTAGTCTGAGACCGCATGTGGTCAACACGAGAGCGAATGCGATATCCAGCCGGTCCCTTGGTAAATTGCATTAGCGTAGGGGACGAGGGCAAAGGCTAGTAATGAGGAGATACTCGGGCACTACTTGCTCGGGTTTATCAGTACATAATACATGAATCGCAGAACATGGATTACTCTATGCATGTAGCGTTCTGTGATACGCCGTTGAGGCTATACTATCATTATGCATAAACTCAAATCCTCTACCAAAACTTATGCTTTTAACTCTCTAACCCCACCTTCTTCAATACACTTCTCACTGCCATCGCCGTCTCTCAACGGACTCTCGTGCCCCTCTTCTGCAGCAACTTCCGCTAATACCTTCTCATTAGCATGAACGCCCACTTCTTCATCTTTCGCCACATTTCTCCCATGCATTTCTTTATCCGCCGTCTTGCCATCAGCACTATCCTTGTCCTTCTTGATCATGCTCCAGCCACCCCTCCACCCAACCCACCTCTCTTCCCATGGACCTCTAGCAATGATGACAAGAAGCGCTGCGGAGATAAAACCTACGCTAGCACTCCCGCTCCCAATCCAACCCGCAGCAGCATAAATATGGTTCCCGGCCGCCGTACCGATGAGTTGACCGCAAAACGTAGCAACCATGAAAGCAGTGTTCACTCCGTTGCGCCGCTTAGGCTCGACGGAGTAGATGCTAGAACGATTCGCGATCTGCGCAGTCTGGTTGCCGAAATCCATCAATAGGGCTTGAAGGACGGGACCTGCGACCGTAAAGGTTCCAGTATAGGTGCCGAGACATATACCAATGAGAGAGCATGTGAGGCCAAAAAGCACGGAGAAATGTGGTACGAAGCGGTCGGTAACTGTACGCGCGTAGATGGGGGAGATGAGCATGCCTGCTATACCTATCAGACCGAAGAGACCGATTGTCAGGGATGAGTAGTTGTATGGGTCGCCGGCGAGGAGGAATGTCAGCGTTGTCCAAAACGATGTAAATGGCGCTGAGCAGAAGAGACCTGCTAGACATGCCTGGACGAGAACGGGGTGGCGGAACAGCATTTTGACAATGTCGAGTAGGATTCTGAAGTAATTCATGCCGGGGTTGGTCGCTGGGTAATCTGGCATGAAGAGCCAGAGCAGGACGAAAATGATGTACTGGAGGGCAAACGCCATCCAGTATACTGCGCGCCAGGTAACAAAGTTTGAGATCGTTCCAGAGAGGACGCGGGCAACGAGCACGCCGAGCATGAGGCCGGAGACGACGATGGACAGGGCTGCTGCGCGGCGTGATGGAGGAGCTAGGTCGCCCACGAGCGGGAGCATGAGTTGTGGCGTCACTGTTGTTACCGCCACGATGAAGGATATGGCCGTGAACGTGCCGAGGTCGGATGTCAGACATAGTCCTAGCCTGTTCCATTGTCAGCAATCTTCTTTCAGCATGCCTCGGATTTCAACGTGACATACCACAATGTCGCAGTGAATCCTACTAAACCACATACGAAAGGTCGTCGAGGCAACAAGTCTCCCAACGGACACAGAAAGAGTAGTCCAGCGGCATAGCCAGCTTGCATCACAGTAGGAATCTGTGCGACTTGCTCATAGCGCACGCCGAAGTCTGCAGCTAGTAGATTGAGGATCGGGTGGTTGTAGTAAAGGTTTGCGACTGTAAAGCCCGCGGCAAAGGCGAATAGAACGTTCACTGGGATGATGGTAATCAGCTGGAATCCTGCATGGTGTTCATCGAGGAGAGCTCTGAGGAGCTGCATCGTGAGGTAGGCTTTGTTCAAACCGAACTATGACATGAAATTTCGCATAAAGACGTACTGCTCATAGAGAATTGCGGTGGTTTATCCGGATCCCAGCGACAGTTCGGCGGCGTCCACGTCAAGATTGTGTAAATTCTTCTCCATATTGACTGCTTCTCTTCTTCCTGCTCTATTATGCCTGTATTCCGCTCTATTCCTTTTCGTGGTGGACGACCCGTTGGTGATGAGGCTGCTGTCTGCACTGCACTTTCGTCGGTGGCTGGTACCATCCCTCGGCCCCCACCATCTTTTAAGTCGACCGTTGACATAATTCGGCTTACGTCACACACATAATATACTTCCAATAAGCTATCCAACAAGAAATGACGATACAAACAGTAGCGGCGCGAAGCGTAGTACAGAAATAAGGATGTAGAAGTAAAGCAGATAAGATGCAGAAGAATCGAGGTACTGAGAATCGATGACGGGATCCTTCCTATTTCGACCAAGTTTGGCAAAGATCCATAATTGAGGAGCCGAGAACAGTTTTGAGCGAGGCTGTTATCCCCGGTATCACCGCCAATCAGATCTACCACGCTATCTGGATGTAGGGCATGACTACGGTTTTGCGACTTGAGAATATTGTTGGTATTGCGTCGCATATGCATCTCCCGTCTAGACAATGTCAACGATCTTCTCGTCTTCATCGTCTTCGGCATTTTCCAATTCCATCAGCTTCCCGCTACCACCTGCACTAGCCATGTCTGGTATATCCTCCTCTTCGCCTTCTTCTTTGCGCATGATGACCTGGACCACACGGTCACATGCTTCTTGGACTGATTCGTCATCGACATGCATGTGGCACTCTCTGACAATCGGGTAGACTTTGATGCGCCTCAGCACCTCTCTGCTTTCTTGCGTTGTACTCAGTAAAAGCAGCGTCTCAAGATGAGTCTTGATGATTTCGTGATCCTTCTCGCGCTCCTTGTCCGGCTCAAGGAGTTGTAGCTCATCCAGCATGCCCTCTGTGTCGTCATCTGCGTACTCTTCTGGGCCCATGAGGGGTAGAAGGATGTATGGAAGTAGGTTTGCACCGATAGATGGAGGTGGGAGATTCGGGTCGGGCGATAGATTCGATAGTAGCACGGGATGCGAAGGGACGTGGAAAGCGACGTTCTTAATCGCCGAAGCTACGCCAAGGCGGCGGATGTGCGAGGCGTGGTCTGTGAAGACCTGGATCTTGGTGATTGGGATTACGTTATCGTCGTGCTCTTGCGGTGTGGTGAGGTATTCGCGACCCTTGGGAAACTTGGCTAGATCGGCGAAGAAGTACGAAAGGTAGTCAAAATCTGCGTTCTTGTTATACGCGCCCTCTGCGCCCTTGACGAAGCAGTCCATGAGCTGATCCATAGCCCACGTTGACTTGGACAGTTCTTTTGGTATGTCGCGCTTCAACTCTAAAACGCGCTGTAGCGAGTCGTCCTTTGCCATGTTGGCGAGGAGCATTGCGATCTCGTTGGCGTTGGGCTCTTTTGAGTTCTGCAGCAAGTCAGCCCTTGACAGTCCTTGGCTGTATACAGGGGGAACTGACATACGGTTATCCGCGATAAGAGCGTTTCGAGGAAGTCGTCGTCCTTTGCCAGCGCCTTCTGGACCTCGGCGTCGGCGGAGACATTGATGAGGATGGTCAGGGCGTTCTTCGCTATGGGCGCATAGTCCTTGACGAGTAGCTTCAGGTCCCTAATAGGCTCTAGTTGGTTGCGCTTCCATAGGGAGACGTTCGCCTGTGAGTATCCGACAAGGTGGTCGGCCGCTGCATAGTGTGAGCTGTGTTCGGTGGTGGGGTGGAGGGGCTCGTCTGACCAGTCTGCCTGATCTGCGTGTTGCCGTGGTGCAGGAATTCCACAAGCTGGAAGCGGAGTATTAGCTGACGATGAACCCCAAAGTCTCGAGTACTTGGCTTCTTACCTCTTCTAATTCTGACGGCATCGTGGCTATGGCTGGCTTCGCGTGACTGTCGTGCGCCATGACGAAGGCCTAACTTTTTCTCGACTGCACATCTCGCTTATCGATAAGCCTAGCGCGCGTCCCGCATCTTCGCTGCGCGTTGTCGCGAGCTGCATGCCCGGCCACTGCAGCGACGTGATACCCGCTGATTGCTTCATCTAATGCATATTGCCCTGCCTATTCTTAACAAGAATGACCTGACCCCGTCATCGTCTTTCGACCACCAAGCCCTTGGACGCTTACCACCACAGCTGGGCAGCCACAGCTCCGTTGGAAGCTCGGCCTTAGTTCGGGTAACTCAGCACATTACCCAGCGACCAAGTCTTGTAATCAGGCCATCTTGCACAGTTTGCGTCCTGGTAAATTGTGCGATAAGCTGCCAGTGCGATGTCTGAGCCAGAGTTGCCTTGGTGCTAGGGCGGCTGCGTGCACCGTGACTCTGCAGCGTGCGAGCCCTCTTACCGCCGAAAGCTTGGTGGCTTCAAGCCCCATCCCCACCAAACGCTCTTACGCCAGAACAGACCTTCATCCGCCAGCGCTGCATGATCAAAGCCCGCGAAACTATGAAAATATATTCATGAGTTCAATTCCGGCTACAAGAATAATGAAGAATCACGCCCTGACTTTCGTGCTGTCAAAGGGCAGGTACGACAACAGACATCCCTCCCACAGCATTCATGATGCACACCGAAAGTGGCATGTTGGCAAAGGTTTTGAGCGCTCGAAATAGATCGACGACTCGCAGCGGGCCGCCGGACTGGCCACTTGTCACATGCATATGCTACCCCGACGCAGGGCAGGCACATACCGTCTACCAATCATCGCCAGATGCAGGCATTCTCACATCTCAAGCTAGTGCGGCGGGGAGTGTAGCGAGTGAACAGCGTTGGCGCTTACAGCAACCAGCAGCCAACCACCCAAAATATAACCGCCGCTCATCAATTCTGAGTAGCGCCGAGCCTTACACACATCTTGATTGGGCCCATCTGACCACCACCTGGCTGAGAAGAGGGTTTTCCTGCATGGGAAGTCGTCTTTGTACCGCTATTGCCCTGGCTGCATGCCACGGCTCTTCCGATGGCTCGGAGTGCCTCGCAGAATGCTCGTCTTATAGTCGTTATCCCCAGATTACCCGAGACGTCGTACTCCCGGTGTTGCTGTTCTCAGTCTTTGTTCTCTTCTCTACACAGCCGGTATCTGTTGTTTGGTCCCGCCAGTTATTTCGGGGTACCATTTATCAAAAGAGTAGGATAGCAAGCACTCATTATGGCTGGACCAGCATTCCAATTATTTCCTCCTCCTCGTGCTCCAAGACAGACGAGTCCCAGTCCGCGACCATCTCCTCACCCAAAGCCAGCCAGTCAAGAACCATTAGCAACAGAGAGTGCCGTAAGCGCCAAAACACCTGTTGATCTCCACGGACTTCTCATCCAAGTCAACTCTGTGCCAGTATCACCCTCCAACCCAATGGCGCCCCCGCCGGCCATCGCGGCCCCGCCAAGAGCACATATCCCCAGTCCACAGGCTACGACAACGCCAATGTCAAATACAACGAGTCGGCCATACTTTGAACCACCGCCTCAGCAAACTGCGTCCCCACAACTTGGACGGCAAGAAAGCTTTTACCGTGTACAAGAACGTCATGGCCATGATCAAATCGACGACCAGCAACGCACCGCCAGCCCAGATCCTGCTCGCGCGATTTCACCAGCTTTCTCCGAGGCTCAGACTCTGGTCCGAGCAAATAGCTCTGCTACAAGATGCATGTCACCGCAAGAAGAGATTCCGATGCGGTCAATGTTCCCAGTTTATGATCCCACAGTCCCTCTTGGACGTCAACCATATCAGCCAACCCAAGCGTCGCCCACACAGATACCTCGAACCCAGATCAGTCGTTCACCCTACTCTTCCGAGTCGTATATTCCTCACAACAACGTTCGCTCGAGCGGCTCGACAGCTCCTCCACCACCAAAGCCCTTCTTCACGCCATCCAACCTTCTTGACAATCTATGGCTAGCCACTAATGGACAAGAACAGCCCAGTGTGCAGATGTATACCCTGCGAATGCATCGAGCAACAGCCTCAAACCCGACAGTCACCTTTGGTACAACGCCATCGTTACCGTTCTACTCTGTAGCACAGTCAAACCTTGCAGGTAACCACGAAGTACCCAGCATCATGAACGAGCTGCTCATTCAACGACATCACCCCACCCAGCCGCGAGTCTTACCTATTGCTCATCTCGATCTTATCGCGCCTCCGTCACTAGACAATGGAGCGTTTAGCCCACAACAGCAAGAGGATACCACCCTTCTTACTAGCATATACCCAAAGCTGGCCGCTCTTCAGGCGCTTGATGCTGCTGCTAACTCTCCTGCTGCCTCGCGTATTGCGCTTTCAGACCCGGGCGCTCAGTCGCCCGCCGCACAGCGTCTGGCTGAAGATGTTCTAGCTGGTACTGCGCAACGTGAGTGCTGCGCTCTTGCCTGGACGAGGGACAACCCTCAACAACAAGCAAATCCTTGGGCGCAACATATGCCATCGGAGGGTTCATATCAGCTCCATCATCCAACATTGGGCACCTTCCCCATCTCCCTGGAAGGTGACTGTTCTGTCATCAATGCTCCTTCGACGAGACCCATCACGGCGTTTTACGGGCATAACATGCCCATGACACCACAAAGTACCGGACGCAAGCCAGCCTGCATCACTGTGCTAAACCCATACGTTCTCTCTCCAACGACCCCCCGGACAAACGCGTTCTCTCCGCTACCACCACCTCCGCGATTCGATGGCACGAGACCAGTATCTATGACACCTTCTGAGATGTCTGTTGGCCAACTTCCTACGACCACCGACGCTACTGCCGATGATGCCATGCTCGCACGTCTTGACTTCGCAAACGACGCTCTCATTCTCAACCTTGGTGCCCTGACACGTTTTGGCAATCCCTTCTTGGTTGATGTTCTTACATCAACGCTTCTGGCAGTCGCAGTAGCGGAAGCTACACGCGGCCGCAAAACACGCAATCGAAGCCAAGAAAACTTCGAGCCACCACCACCAAGCTTCACCCTGAACCACCAGAAGGAAGACACAGCAAAAGCCTTCAAAGACTCTTTTGTCGAGGGCTTCCAGGGCATCGGTGGGAAGTCGCGCCCGCCACTCTCGGGTAAAGGACTGAAGAAGTTTGCTTCTAGCCTGAAAAGTACAACAACTCGTAGCGATAGTGCGATGGGAAGTTTCGACAAGGACATTGAGTTGGGCGAGTGGTACGGACAAGACAAGCATACGAAAGCGAAAGCCACAAAATCGGAGAAGAAGGCGAAGAAAGCGAATGCTGATGACGAAAGCAAACTACCGCTGGTCGCACGTACAGTCATAACGGTGTTGACGTTTGCGTTCAAGGCCGTGGTGTTCATACTGAAGATAGCGTTCAAGATTGTTGCGGGTGTCGTCGTCATGATCACGCGGAATTTCAGCAAATTATAGGGCGACGGCAGAAGGGCGGGCTGTTTCTTACGACTGATGGGTTTTGGATGTTTTTCTTGCTGCATGATACCATTCTTACTACATTCGCTGGATACCATTTAGACCGCGCTGCACGCGTGGCGCATAGTACCTTAATTTCAAACGCACGATTATCACGCAATCTCGATTACTTGAGCTGGCCATCGAAAATCAAATGTGAAGTGGTGATCTGTTGACTATGGGTTTGATGGTGGTTCTGACATGTGGACCAAAGCCTGGTTGGACGAACTTAAGAAGAAACCAAGTCCAGAGCCAGCATCGTATCTACCAGCGCAGTTAGGCAGCACCGATCATCATGTACTCCTCGCTCTCCGCCTCGTCCATGAGATCGTCCAGGATGTTGTCAGCATTCCGGTGTATATAGCTCATGGGACCTTCACCACCCTTCAAGTGCAATACGCTTCCGGGCAACAGGTCTCTGGCCTTGTGAGCCATGGCGACGGGACAGTTCTGGTCGTCCTGACCATGCCACAAGGTAAGCGGTACTCCATTCTCTCCAACGTATAGATGTCCAAGCTCAAAGCCCCAGTCGCTGCCGCTCAATTTGGCTTCCCAGCTTGCGCCTTCGCTTCCCTGGTGGAACGATTCTCTAGTCATGGCTACGTAGATGGGCCAGTTGGTGGTGTCGTGGATAGCTTCTTGGTCGGCGGGGTGACGGCTCCGGATCTCCTTGGCAATGATGTCCTCGAGGACTTTCGGGTCGTCATCGCGACTTGGCTTACCGATGGTGCTCTCGAACAGCGTGGTGGTCAGCCCGTTGACCCACGGCGCTGCCCAGAGGACGATGCGCGAAGGCAGCAACATGCCAGCTGTGCCGAACTTGACTGGATAGAGACCGCTGACGATGCTGGCTCCCAGCAGACGGTCCCTCGACACCTCCTTGACGCAAGCCAGTGCATAGGGCGCGCCTCCCGATACGCCCAGTACGTAGAAGTTGTGGATCTTGAGGTGATCTGCCAGGGCGAGCACGTCGGTAGGCCAGTCGAGGATGCGACGATTGATCTGGAAGGTCGACTGGCCGCTGCCAGGACGGTCGGGCGCGATGATGCGGACGTTGTGTAGGGCGCAGGCCGAGTGCCATAGCTTGCCTTCGTAGCGCGAGGATTGGCAGCCATGCATGAAGAATATCGTCTTCTGTGGCATCGGGCTGCCGTAGATGGCGTAGGAGAGGGTGCGGCCATCTTTGAGCTTCATGCGCTCATTCTCCTGCTGCATCGTATGCGTTGGGATTCGTGTTTGGTCGCGAGGGTTGCTGAGTTGTTCGTTGCAGCTTCTACGGGGGATGGAGGGGCGCGCAAGGCCACATTGCCTTCGCCGCCTGGGGTAAGCGCGACCGGCAGCGCATGGTGAAGGTTGTTTGCCTTGAGGGATATACCAGCAGATCGACGATACGGGTGAGTTGTGCAGAGCGGGGGATACCACGGGGTGAGCTTTGTTTAGGCCTCGCTAAGCTGCACTACGGCTGTGACGGGCAAGGCCTCCGAACATCTCGCCTACTAGTCCTGACTTCACATGCGTCTCCAAACATATTACACCAACATCGTTTAGATCAGCGACTCTAACTACTGCGTGGACGTGCAATCCCATCAAGGATGGTGTCCAGGTCACCTGCGCCCTCGCAGCCGGATAGCCGCGCCTTTGCTTACATCCCCACTCACGCCACCCAGACGAAAACGAGTCAAGAAAGAAGCATTACAAGGCCACCAAGAACTCCACCCAACAATCCAAATACCCATTGCATCCCAGTTTCCTGAAGCGCCAATGCTGCTACTACTTCCTCTTCATGTAGAGGGGGCGAAGCAGAGCCTTGACAAAGCCGTCCTCCTTAGCCAGATCCAGAGGGAAGATGCGGCTCTTCAGCGTATATGCACGGAAGAGCTTGTAGTTCTTGAAGACAATGACATCGTAGCGCTCGGGGTTGTCTAGATGGTCCAGGATGTTGAAGATGTTGACATAGACGCGTGAAAGAGCCTACGAGGATACGTCAGCAGAGCTATGCGACCGGGAAAAAAAGTGTAACCTTTTTGCACTGTGTTATAGAAGGCGGCGTAGGCTCGATCTTGACATCACGACACAGCTTCTGCCAGTTTTCCAGTTTCGACTTGTCACGGCCGTAGTGTCGAGACACCTCGAACTCAACAACCTCCGCGCGACGACGCTTCGCTTCGTTCTTGGACCAACCTTGGTGGATCGAAAGCTTGCTGAGTTTCGCTATGAGATCGTCCTCGGGATCTGGGACAAATCCATTAAACTTCTCTTGCGAGAAGTAGTCACGAACTTCATCAGAGGAACCGTCGTCGCTTGGAGGAGGAGTGCTACGGTCGCTCGAGGAAGCAGAGGCAGTTGCTACAGCTTCAGATACAATAGAGACGCCTCCCTCTGTTCAATGTGAGCATATCGCTATTGCTTGTTTATGTACGCTACTCACTAGCGCGACTTCCGCGAACCATCTTGCAGGGTCAGTAGTGCGCGGAACTGCGGCAGTCGCCAATAGTGCCCAGGTGGTTTCCGGAGTACGCGCTACACTAACCAAGAGCGACGTTGGGACTGTTGTGCACACCAAGAAAAGAAACGGCTGGAAAGTGTAAATACAATGTTTACGTGTCGCCAAGCGGCGGCTGACTCATACAAATAAGCAACTATCTTTTAGTCCCATTTTCCCGTTGCACGGATCTGGTGTTGTAACCCCTGATATTGCTTCTGTTTGCAAGTGCAATTACGGCCCACGCGGATTCCTCCGGCCTCGATCACAACTTCCTTAACAACGCCCTGATGAAGCCATCTTCCTTGGCCTTCTTCAGCGGAAACATATTGCCCGGCAATGTGGTGTACGCTCGGAACTTGGAGTAGCTTTTGAATCGGATCACCTCCACACCGATGTTACGATGGTCAATAAGGTTGATCAAATTCACCAGGACGTTCCGGCTGCCAAGCACCTCATCACGGTTAGCAGCAGACTTTGCATCGCTTGCAACTCTCCTTACCTGTCTACACTGTGTTATACTGTCTGGTGGATCGCTGATGTGCACCTCACGACATAGCCTCTGCCAGATCTCTAGCTTTGTTGTATTCGTTCCATATGCATAGCCGAATTCCTCCTCCTGGCATTCAGCCCAACGCCTCTGTTTCAGTCTGTTGCCCCAGCTGCGTTGTGCTGCTAGACGCTCGAAATTGCTCCTGATTCCGACCGTTGGATCGTGTACGAAATTGTCGAACTGCTGGAACCATGCGCCGCCCTGGTTTGGGGTGTCGGTATCAACATTATCGTCCGCGTCAGCATGGTTTGACGCCGCTAAGACTGCCTGCAAACTGGTCCACTGCTTTCTTCGGAGTTTATCACCCCAGTTGCGCTTTGAGGCGAGACGATCGAAGTTACTCCTGGTGCTGGCGCTTGTGTCGCATGCGAAGAGTGCAAACTTCAGGAACCACACGGCAGCCTGACTTGTATCCTGGGCAGTTGAACTGTTTGGGTTCGCAGCAGAGGCTGCGGTGTCTAAACAGGTCAGTTAGAGTGTGTAGCATAAGATTTCGACAAACTTTACTCACGGGCGCGGCCGGTATGATGACCGGACATGGCGGATAGTCTAGGAAGGTAAGTGAGGTTCTAGGGTGGTGGAAATAACCCAGGACTCCTTAAATCGATACGTGGGTGCATATGGGAAGCTGCAGCAAACCGAGATGAGCAGACAATCGGACCATTGAGGACGTGGAAGACCCGAGATCCCTGGCGCCACGTCGGCAACGAGCTGGAACATTCTGCCAGTATTCTCTACAGGCATAGTTGCATAGGCTCCAATGATGTGGGTGGTGGCTTTGGGGTTTGAACATCGAATGAGCCTCGATCGCATTGAGTGCCTGCTGCACGGTGGAGCAACTGTGCCGCATGTATGCATATGCATAGCAGGGAGAGAGAGTAAATAGAAGCCCTGGGTTAACGTGAAGAGCTACTGAATTCTACCTAGGAAGAAAGATCCCTGAACATTATCCGGCATAGCACAATCTTCCATAGGTAGATGAGACCCTTCAGAATACCGCTTGAAGTAACAAAGCCTCCGATCTCTCTTGTACGAAGTCAAGGGTAGATCAAACCATGATAAGACTTCAGCGTGACGAGCTAGGTACTCTCGCCTGGCCGCAGCGAATCATCTTGATGCCTGTGCCTTCAGAGTACTTCCTTGAGAAAGATGGGCAAGAATGTGTCTCCCTTCGCTTCGTCAAGGGGATATCTGCGACCATTTAAGGTGTATTTCCTGAACTCCTTGAAATCTTGGAAGACAAACACGTCAGAGCCTGTTCGCTGCGAGTCAAGGAGATCGTAGATGTTGACCAAAACCTCCGCAAGTACCTGAATACGTGTCAGTAACTGAGTGTCATGACAAAGAGGAGAGTAACATACTTCCATGCAGCCAGGAATACTATCTGGGATTATATCGAGGCTGCAAAGGCGACAGAAGTCTTGCCAACGAGCCAGGCTACCCAGGTCGCTGCCCATGTGGGCTTCCCAATCGGCATCGAAGATCTCAATCCTGGCCTCGCGGCGCTCTTCACGACTCCAGCGCATGTGTTTGCAGAATCTCCAGAACTCATTGTTGAAACTTGCCGTATGGTCGGGGAAGAAGCCCTCAAACTGATACCAGATGTCGCTCGCACGAACGCCGCCACTGTCGCTTGGAGTGGGCGTAGCATTTGACACCGAAGTACCAGTAGCATCATCGGGGACAGCATTGGCATCTGCCTCATGGGAAGTTGACAGAGAATCTGGGATCTGTCAGTTTTGTTGTAAAGTCAAACACTGTCTACTCACCGAAAGCGCGCCAGATGTAGACCTCGCCGAAGCACTCATGCCAGTGGTCATTCCACGTCTCTTCTCCGCCGACCCAACCCATCATCTTGGCTAGAAGACAGAATTGGCGCTTGGTAGAATCGTGGGTATCGAGTATGAAGACGCTGTCCTGCGCCCAGTTGCGAAACAGCGACTTCTGGGCATCTGAAGCGATTACTTTCGAAGCCATGGTGAGTTGCTGTCGTAGTCACTTGCGCTGGCGGCTGCGGGGTGTGTCGTGACTTAGAGGAAGTCAAAGAGGTGGACCAAAAAGAAGGGCAAGATATCTACCAAAAGCGTACTAACAGAGTGCGTGAGCGGTGAAGATTGAGCGACACCTCAAGATCGGTGAACGGTGAAGGCACGTGATTGGCATGATAGAAATGCGAGAAGCTTCTACACACAACGTTTTGTCACTGCAGAACGAGATGAATTTTCAAAATTATTCCGATTGATTGGAGGAGAACGGTAGCCATGTGCAGAGTTTATGACGTTTGGTCGTCACTCCAACGAGAGGCTGCATACCATCGCGAGCACCATCTTGTTCCCAGAATCAGATGTACCATGAAATGCCTAGATGTGAGAAGCCACACGCATGTCTGATTACCCTTGGAAATCCAGATAGATCAATGCAACTACAACTTGGACAGCAAAGCGGCCATGCAGCCTTCACCAGCCTTAGCACATTGCCTCGGAAAGGTGCCCTTCTTGCGGACGCTTTGGCGAAGCTCGCGGATAGTCTTGTATGTGATGACCTTGATCTCGGGATTGCGCATGTGGTCGATAACGCTGTAAAGGTTGACTTTGAGAGGCCGAAGCGCCTATATATTGTCAGCGGCGTACTTTTGTGTGGGCTCATAGATGATGTGCTTACGTTCTTCGCCTGGGTAATAGTCAAAGGGATCTGCTTGACGCCCATCTCCTGACATAGGAACTGGTAGTATTCAAGCTTGTCAACGTCGTCCGCACCCCAGTAGAACTCAACCTCGCTAGTGAGCAGCTCGACTAGGTGCTGGCGTTTGATACGTCCCACCCAACCTTTGGTGCGAGCTAGACGTTCGAACTCTGACTGAAAGGACGCATCTGGGCGGTGCACGAAGTTGGTGTATTCACTCCACGCTGGGTTTTCGTCCAACTCTAGCGATGAAGCCTCTGACTCAGCATCGCTGTGTTCTGAAGCCGTGTCCGGGATCTCAACGCCCCCAGAGATCTCCTCCAGGGACTTGACCGTATCAAGAGATAGTACACTGTTTTGTAAGTCGGTGCTATCCGAGACTTCTGTGTTCGGTGGATGTTTTGGACTGGTGGAAAATCCTTCAGCTTCGTGTGACTGGTCGCTGTTGATCGACCTCACACTTTCGAAAGAATTCGCCGACGTACGTGAGATGACCGAGAAAGACGAGGTATCGGAACCAATAGAGAGACTTCGCATGCGGTCCGTGAGATCGATTCCACCAGCTTGAGCAGTCACGTTCTTGTGAACAGTCGTATCGGCTGTTGTTGACTTATCTGATGCCATGCATTAGTAATGGTTTCCTCGACACCGCCTTTCCAACTTCCTCGCATCATCAAAGACGCATCAAGCGGAGCGAGCTGAACTTACGACGAACTCCCCATGTGTATGTCTCATCAAAACACGCTTTCCAGTGATAACACCATTCGGTATCCCCGCCGGTCCATCCCTTTGCCTTTGCCAGGCGCGCGAACTCGGCTTTGGGTGAATTGTTGTCATCAACGAGATGATCGGTGTCCTTGGCCCATTCTTTTAGAAGCAGTTTCTGGGCTTCGGCGGTCATTTTGACAGAAGCAGAAGATAGCGCGCTGATACAGCTACCGTCCGCTCCTATCGCAATGGTCTTGAAGTGTCCACGGGTTGTTGGCGGAATGGTGGGGTTGGGCTTAAAAGTGAGTAAGAGACAACAGCGGGAAGGGGTGCGAAGCACTCGTCAAGTAGTTGGGGGAGGCAGCTGTGTGGGTAATGGAGGGGCTGCAGCGGACTCTCCCAGGGTTTCGCATACGCGCTCACACGTGGTTGCGAAGCTTGAGATCCGCATTCGGTTAGCGTTTGATGCCGGATTTCGGCCTATTCGCGCCAAGCAGCTCGTTTGCAAGGCACACTCATCATTGCATTCCAGTGAATGCTTTGACAGATCGCACAATACTAAAGACACATTGATATGGTAATTGCTCCTGCTGTAACATCATTGGTTACTAAGATGCCGAGCCCATCCAAGATGTCCGCCAGTGCTTACATGCCGAGATACATCCGAGCCACATCGCCTACATGCGTGTTCTGCCGCGCAATGCAGCGAACTTCCCATGACGCGACTTCGAGCCTCAAATTGACTTCTTCATCGCCCGCTTATCATTTCGTATGCGCTCCTTCTCGTCCACTGTCGCGTTCTCCCCATCTCATTTTAGACGCTCGTCTGACAGGTGGCATCAGATACCTCTTGAGCCTTGCGTCGATTTGTAGCTGCTCGAGTCCGTCCGCGACTGTCGACAAGCGCAGCAGACTTCTCGGTGACAACTCTGGTAGCTGGAAGCTCGTAGGAATCGTCGCTGTCATTCGCGCTGCCGTCCGCACTGTCGTACACGGAACCCTCTAATTCTTCATCTGCTGTATCTTCCGCTTCCTCATCATCATCTTTCCCTTCAACCTCGATTTGTTTCTTGACCTCGCCAACCTTTTCAAACTCCTCGTAGGCTTCAAAGTCTGAATCGACACAATCCTTAGCTAGAGCCTTCATTGCTGCCTCTTTGCGAGCGCGGTCGAGTGTGATCTTGAGTGGTTTAATGGGAAAGCCCTTCGGTTGGCGCAGCTGGAGATCATTTCTACGGAGGCGAGCCTTGGGAGTACCGAGGTCCCAATCCGTCTTTAGGAGGATGGGCATTACGAGAGTGCTATTGATATTCTTAGCTTGGTCTGTCTGGTATCTTGTGAACACACGCTTACCCATTCGGCGCGGGTCCATCGGAGGGTACGGCAGGGTCTGAGAGCGCTGCGCCTGAGTCGATACGAGGCTCTTCATACGCCTTCTTTGGTGCTACTTTGACACGAGCCATGTTGAAAGATGCCGAGATGTTTAGGTAAAGTGGGAAGCTGATGTGCTGACGTGCGTTGCTGGGTATTGTCGCAACAGTGGAGTAGGAGCACAGAAGGGAACGAAAGGTAGAGCAGCCTAGCGAGCGGATACACAATTAATTTCACGTCACGCTAGCTGAGCTAAGACGTCCTAGATTGAGCGTTGTAGACAAAGTGAAAGTGAACGTGGAAGTTGGCGCAGCCGTTTGGTACCAAAGTCATATTGAGCAGACTCGGGATAAGGAAACGAGGGTGACGCACGGTGCGACAATGCGGAGAATTTACCCAAGTAATGGAAACGGGAAGTGCATATGGTCAGTCTTTAAAATATTTGTTGAGTCCGTGGTGAGTTGGGAACGTGGCGCCCGTTACATGCACGACGCGGTGGTCGGGGAAAGCACCCTCAAACTGGGCTCTTAGCAAGAACAATTTCCACATCTTGCTGCGCGGACTGCGCTACTTTTCATGACATGAACGTATCCCCTATCGTCCTGGATGTGTCCGGTCGATCGCTGAAGTCGGGTTGAAGGGAAAACCGGTGGCCACATCCTCTGGTAGCGTTGACGAGTGATATAGCCGAGAAGAACCTAAGAATATCATCTGATCTATATTAGCTCAACGATCCTGAGTAGAAATGTATAGTTCACCATGGGTGCTCTGCACAATGACTAGTGACACTCCACATGGCTCTCGACCCCATGTGAAGCTCATCGGCCTTGCTGTTCCTCATGGGGCAAGGTAGTACCTCCATCTGCAAAACGTCATCGGACGTGTGATTTCAATAAGAGCAAGAGGATATGAATGGACTTTACTCGAGAATGCAGTTGCGCAGATGTGCAGCGCAAGCGCGTTGAGGCGCAACGCGTGAGACACGCGGATCATTTCCTCATTCGACATGGCTCCACTCGGCGCGGCGAATGAAGCAGC
The DNA here is from genome assembly GCF_023758075.1 of Alternaria novae-zelandiae. Classification (NCBI taxonomy): domain Eukaryota; kingdom Fungi; phylum Ascomycota; class Dothideomycetes; order Pleosporales; family Pleosporaceae; genus Alternaria; species Alternaria novae-zelandiae. The sequence goes on along the minus strand of NW_026056962.1, from coordinate 790,664 downwards.
CATCACGCCGGCAATGGAGAATACACGATACAGTGTGTGATGTGCAACGAGATCCACGTTCTTAACGTAATTACCATAATTGTTCAGCAGTACCTAGTTTGAAGCTGATGGCTCCATGAACTCTAGACTGAGGGGCCAGCCGCCATAACAAGACCATGCGTAACCACCAGGACCAGATATCGATGTATTAGCTCTGCATATACTAATACCTCCCACCCTCCAAACGTTATCCATACCTAGCTCTCTGCCCTTACCCCTCGCCAGGTTTTCAGGTACGGATCACGGTACGGATACTGCTTCCACTCACGTTGCGCGAGTGTGAAGGCGTTCTGAGCGAACTTGTGGCCTGGTCTTGCTGCCTCGTAGCTGCGAGGCTACGCGTGCGAGCTGGGATCAAATACGTGGAAGCGATGTCTGGGACTGGTGATGTCATCGGTGTCGATGCCATAGTTCCGCCGATACCTGTTCGAGATGTTGGCCAAGCTGTGCTGAACGGCGCATTGCGGGTGATGGAACAGCTCATTGGCATAGTGGCAGCGAATGGGGTTTTCAGAGCTGACTTGCGTGGTGGACCCACAGATGGGACGACAGGCATGCTTGACGATGAAGCAGTGCTGTGTCGTCGTTCAGATTGAAGCGAGGGCTGCGTAGCATCGTTGTGTGAAGAGGCTGTTTGAGGATCTGGCGAGAAAAGAGCTGGCGAAGTTCGCTCGGCGAATACATTCGCTGACAATATTTGCGCAATGTGCGCGCTGGATGTCGAGCGTCTGCGATTCACTGGTGCCTTCAAGTAGCATCCTTCTATACCTTCCACTCGTTCCGCAATTAGTTATTAAGGTAGCAGTACAAAGTGCCTCTTATCTTAACACATATAGTGCAAGATACGTGTTCTATTCTGCGCGCTTTTCTGCTATTAATACTAAGATAGCAGTGCAGTTTTAATAGTAAGTACTGCGCAACGTTTATAAGAGTACCTAGGTAACTGCTAACAAAAGTTATAATAATATTTAGCTAAGAATTACTTTAGTACTACAGTCTATTTATATAATGCCTATTTATAGGTATAAGATGCAGAAGAGTAGAGATTAAGGTTTATTATTATCTACACATTGTTTCTTAGCGTTTGTATATACATACTTATTAGCGAGCACTTAGTACACCTTCTGCACTATAGTCTAATAATACTCTAGTTAACGCTTCTAATTAAGTAGATACGTAAACTCTTCTATACCTGCAAAATTAGTAAGAAGTTTCTATATTACGTTTTAGCTACTGCCTATCTTGTAGATAGAAGAACTACTACTTAGAATAGTATAATCTAGCGTAATAAAGCTAGTATAGAGTTGTTTAGTAAGTAAGCTAACTCTACTAGTATACGCCTTCTTCTTATTAATTACTAAGTTCTTTTAGTGCTATTTGCGTTAATAATACGTTAGACTAATATTATTAGATAGAACTACTAGTAGAGAACTATATAAGTTACAGCCTTTATCTTCTAATATATTAAATAAGAAAAGCTTTAGAACAGAATAAGCATTTAAGCGCTAGAATTTAGGTAAAGTAAGACTTAGACTATAAAATGTACCTTCTTAGTCTTGTATAAAAAGATAGAGTAGTACTAATAGCGTGTCTTATAGTAGATTATATAGAAAGTACAGCGCGTATCTATACGCATAAAACGTATCTTATTTATCTTTAGTCTAATAATACTAATAGAACCTAAAGTTACCTATAGAATAATCTTAAGATAGTATAATAATAAGTCTAGACATAGTATAAGTACACTATAACAAGATAGCTCTAAAGAATTTACTATATATCTACTTCTGCACTTATAGCTAAGTCTACCTTTAGTATAATAGCTAGACTTAGTTAGGTAGTGTAACTAGTAGGTTATAGTAATATAAATTATCTTATAAAGAGTAATAACCTAGCTTTTAAGTAGAATAGTTCTGTGTAATAATATTAAAGACCTTTTTAATCTAATAACTAAAGAGATCTATTATAAGATAGTATTTTAGATTAATATCTTTAAAAGTGTTATATTTACTTATTATAGTGTAGAAGCGTATAGGTATATTCTTTTCTAGCACAAAAAAGAACTTAGATAAAGAAATTCTAGTACTGCAATTCTAGTAGGTAAACTAGTAAAAGAGAAAGTTAAACCTAAAAGTAATTAATATAGAAGAGTTTTGTATATATAAATAATATACTACTTAAAGAGATTAAAATACTAGCTAATTCTACTATTATCTCTAGTTCTAGCAATACTAACTTTTGTTAGCTTACTTCTATAGGTATAATTCTAACTATTATATTTATATTACATAAATACTTAACACTTTAGCTTCTCTTACTTAGTTCTAAAGATAAGCTTAAAGTTAGCTAGCTAAGATTAGTAGTAGATAAAGTTAAAGTTTATAGGTAGAGAATAATTCTATCTTCTAGCGTTGCGCATGCATTAGAATATCTCTATAGTATATTTATATACTATAAAGTAAGATATAGTTTCTAATAGCTTTAAATTATAGTTATTCTAAATTATCTATAGTCTCTAACTACTAAAGCAAACGCCTAACTAGAGATTAATATAATTAGTTCTATTATAGATATATAGCTAAATGCAAGTTAACGCATCTAGAAGGTAGGTAATAGGTATTATATAGAGAGTGTTACATAGGCTTAGATTACTATATACTAAACTTAAAATAAGTAACTTATATAAGATATTTATAGCTATAAGGTAGTCTTTATTCTTCTTATTATATAGTAACCTAATATATAGGTTAGAGATTAAGTTAATAAAACTTATATTACTAGCGCGTATATAGATAAACAAAGAAACTTATACTCTCTATTTTAACGTAGTTATATAAATCTACTTATTAGCTTCTTTTAAATCTCTACTCTTTATATTAAAGAGAATAAGCTATAGATAGTTATTAGGTGTATTACACCTTACCTACTCTTCTAACTTCTAGAATCTATTAGCGTACCTATAGATATATAGAAACTTATCTACTAATAGCGCGCTATTAGCGCGCGCAAACTCTATAGAATAAATAATCTAGAGAATATACTTAAGCTCTATAAATAGAGCGCCTTTAACTTTAGCGCCTTAGTTTTAGAGTATAGAAGTAGAGTTATTATCTATTATAGCTATAGATAGGTTAGATATATAAGTAGAGCTTTATTAGAGTTAATAGAAAGAGCGTAGCTGCAGGCTATTTAATACAAAAGGTAGAAGAAACTACTAGTTATTTCTATTACAGCTCTAAAGAGTCTATACTAAGTTTATTTTCTATCTAGATACTATATAAGTAATGCTTTAAGGTTTCTAGCTTAGTAAAATAAACTATTTATAATATATACTCTATTTTCTCTTTTACTTAGTTTAGGCTAGTAAATATATTATAGTGTATAGACCTCTATAATTATAAAGTTATTACTAAAAGTAGGTTAAAGCAATCTATAAATAATACCTAGAAAGCTTCTTAATAGATTTACTTCTCTTAGGTAAGTAGTTCTAGTTATAACTAGAACGTTTGTATATAATTAATAGGTTACTACTAAAATACGCTATAGCTTATTATATTATATAGTAAGCATCTATATCTAGATAGCTACTAACTCTAACTCTAACGCATTACTTTATATTATAACACTTTTAACTCTATAACTAACTTACTAATAAACGCACTTATTCTATACGCTTATAATATAATTTCTTATAACTAGACTATTCTTTTTATACTTAGTAATTCTATAGGCACTACCTACGTAATTATTATTATAAAGAATACGTTCTAGATAGTGTAGGTACTTTTGCGTAAGGTATACAACTTACTAATAGATATAATATATAGACTAGTAAGTAATAGAGTTGCGTATGCTATTTTATAACTAATACGTTAATCTATCTAAAATAGCTATATAGTAGTTAAGAATAAACTTAGTTCTTCTATTATTAACGCTGCTTTAATAGTATTTGTAAATCTAATAGAATATCTATAGCTAATAAGTAATAAGCTTCTATTCTTAGTTCTTAGCCTAGACATAGTCTATTACTAGAGTACTAAAGTACCTCTAGTTATAGTAAAGAATAATGTAGAAAACCTAATATATTTAGAAGTAATTTTATAACTATAGAGCGCTTATAGACTAGCTAAAAGCCTTAAGATTAAGATATAATAAAAGCGTATTAATAAGCTATCTCTAGATAAAAGGTCTAGGTATATTAAGGTAGATTTAAACAGCGTAACAAGTAGTAAGAAAACTAGTTTAGGTTATATAAAGAGAGATAATAGTAATAGAAAGAAAGATATTAATAAGGTAGATTAGAGTATAAAGCTATAATTAGAGAATAGTAACGCTCTTATATTAGGTAAAGTAAGAGTTAGTATATAGGTATTAGAGAGTATAAAGATATATTACTACAAGAACGTAAAGTAATTAGTACAGATAAGAAAGTATAAGAGCGTTAGTTTAGTAAGAAAGAGTTCTATTATAAAGAGATTCTATTGTCTAAAGTATTATATAAAAGTCTAATACTAAAAAGTATAAGTAAAAAAAATAAGGTAGTAGATAATAAGATATTTCTAAAAAGCTCTTATTAAAAGACGTTCTTCTTCTAGATAATTCTTAAGTTGTTAAAGATCTAATTTATATAAAGATACCTTATACACTAGCATAAGTCTTCTCTTTCTAGTAGTATAGTCTTATTATACTATCTAGAACATATTAATTGCTTGTAGTATAAAGAAAAGATAAAAGAAAAATATAGAAAAGAAAGCAAAAAGCAAAATAAATAATTAAGTAGAGAAGTTAGTAATACACTACTATAGTATAGGTAGTAGGTAGATTTTAAGTAAAACAAGAAGCTTACCTAAAATCTAAGTGCTAGTAACGTTACTAGTACGTTTAGTCTACTTTACGTTTTGTCTACTACAACGTAGCTTAGATAGGCTAGTAGAAGAAGCTAATAGAGCTACTATTAGTATCTTAAACTAAGAAGAAAGTAGTAGAACTAGTAGTAGCAATGTTATTAGAGAGCGTAAGAAGCTAGAGAGTAATAATAGACTAAACGCTAGGCTACTAGCGTAAGCCTAAGAAGTCTTAAATAAAGAGGTAAGAGTAGATATAGTATTAAGGTTAGCAGCGTTATAGAAGTAATAATAAATATCTAGTTCTATATTAATCTTATTAATAAGGCGCCTAATAGCATCTTCTATACTATAATTATAATTCTAAATATACTACTATCTCTTATAAAAAAGAGGTGTGCTTTTATTAGTAAAGAAAGAAACGTCTAAATATTTACTATTAGCGCTCTTAGCAAAGGCAGCCTTCTTAAGCTTCTTAACTATTAGCTATAGTATCTTAATCTCTCTAATAATATACTTACGCTCTTTCTAGATATACTCTAGAATACTATCTTTATTCTTACTAAGAAGTTTATAGATCTTCTTACGTATAAAAGAGTTATTCTAGAAGACTTGCGCAAGAATAGCCTTCTAGATCTAGAAGAAGAAGTTAATATATATATCTACTAGAAATACCTACTTAATACTACTATACTTATTATAATATCTAGATAGTATTATAGAAAGAGCTGTAAGATTACAATAAGCCTTTAAGATCTTATTATACGTTTCTATAGCTAGAATCTCTATAACACTTTAGCATACTATAATATACTATAGAAGAATTATTTAATAGATCTTAGTTACTAGTTCTATAGAGCTATAGAGCGTTATAAAGTAAGTAATATAAATATCTTCTTCTCTATAAATAAACTTCTTCTACTTTACGCCTAGCGCTGTTACTTATACTTCTTACATCTAATTAATATTATTATACTATTCTTTAATAAGGCTAGTAGAATTCTTTTTAGTAGTCTTACGCTATTATAAGTATAGCTCTATATATTAATAGAAGCCCTCTAAGACCTCTATATAGTTCTAAGAGTTCTTATTATTAATTAAGACTAATTCTTAGATTATATCTATACCTTAACCTTAAGCGTAGGTAAATAATAGATTAAGATTAATATAGTAAAAGAATGTCTTATTATCTAGTATAGTATACTTAGCGTAGTAAGAGTAGAAAACTATAGTATATTCTTTATAAAGTACTAAGTAGAGTATCTAGTAATAAAAGTTAGTATAGACAGCTTATTAAATAAGAGAATAGTATATAATACAAAGCTAGCTAAGGTTCTTATTACTATTAATGCGTTAGAGGTAGTAATAGTATATCTTAAAAGATTCTTTAATAATCTTCTTAAGTTCTTTGTTGTTAAAGAATAGCTACTTAAAGTTCTCTATAGTAATATTACTCTTCTACTTAAAGTCTTCTACTAGCTTACTCTAACCTATCTTTTTACTAACTACTTTCTAGAAAGAAATTAGGTATAGATTATAGGCTATCTAAGAATAAAAGCAATAGCTAAGAAGGTTAGAGTCTTGCTTACTAAGCTTATATTACTTAATAAAGAGAATAGAGGTAACTAGGTAGATTTAGAGTTTATACTACTTGTCTTAGAAAAGATATAGAAGAAAAAGAATATTATTTATAGCTTTTGCATTTATAGCTCGCTTAAAGAGATCTATATAGGTAGCTATTGCTTATATATAAGTCTAATAGACATAAGTGCTATTAATTAATAAGCTATTAGAGTAGTAACTAATATAAACTTCTTAATACTACGCTTAAATAACTTTAATACATTTATAGTTATTAAGTTTAGTGTACTTAAAGTAGCTATTAAGAATTAGTTAAAGAAAATTAGAAGTTCTATCTAGATATTTACAGTTCTTAGCTATAGTTAAAGCCTTAAGCTTATTAGAATTCTAGTCTTTATCTTCTAAATTATCTTTATTAAGCGTAGTGTCTATCTTCTTAGACAAAAATTAGTAAGCTAGAGTAGATTTTAGAGCGCTAGCGCTAGGTAGTAGTAGTAGTAGTAAAAGGCTAGTTTATATACTACAAAGCCTTAATTTCTATAACTTAGCTACTACTATTCTCTTCTTAACTACCTTAAAACTAGCCTAGCGCTCTTAGTGTACTTACTTCTCTAAGTTTATAGAAGAAGTAACTAATCTAGCTCTACCTAGTTATCTTACTCTAATCTTCTTTAGCTTTACTTTAATATAATTACTACCTTTATTAATTACTCTTAACTTATATAAAGATAATCTAAGTTCTATTATAATAAAGACAGCTAATTAATAGATAGAGTAAAGCTTTATCTAGTATCTAGCTATAGTACTAGCAATTATTACTTTATTACTACTATAAAGAGTGTATATAATCTAGTAGTTCTTATTAGAATACCTATTAGCTATATATAGAAAGATGTATTACTAAAACTTATATTAACTATTATAAGTACTGTCTTTCTTATACTTGTAAGTAAAAGAAACTATAATATTTCTAGTAGTAAGGCTAAGCATACCTAGCGTTATACTACACTTCTTATAATCTTTTTTTAATACTTTAATAGAATGCTTTAAAAGAGATAGTATCTTAGAAAGTAAGTTCTTCTTAGTAAACTAAATAGTTGCCTTAATAGAATTCTATAAGGTAGCCTAGTCTTACGTAATAATATTAGTCTTAGTACTTTTACGTAGAGTATAGACATAAATAGCTACTACTTAGACTAAGAAAAGAGCTATATTGCTAATATCTAGACGCCTAAAGTAGAACTATATATTAGATATAGCCTAGTAGTTATATAGAACCTTACTTAAAAAGTAAAAGACGCAGCTTATAAGACTAAGCTCTAGTACGTTAACGCTCTTAGTAGTAGTAGTTAGCTCTATAATATACTTATCTTTAGTATTCTTAGCTTAGCTTAAGACTTAATACTAGCTATTAAATACTTTAACACTACTATACTTGTTTATAAGCTCTAGCAGCGCCTTAACTATATTAAATACTTTAAGAATAAAGTTAGTAATCTAGTTAAATAGAAAGGTTGTGTTAGTTATAAACGTATTAAGAATAACCTTCTATTACTTAGAAGACTACTATTTAAGACTAGTAATAAACTCTATTACCTTACTATTAATATTTAGATTCTAGAGATTCTAGTTCTAGGCTAAAGTAAGAACTTAGTTCTTAGCTTTAGTGTATAGAGCCTAGATAATTACAAGAGTATCTTTCTTTAGTTATAAACTAAAAGAAGTAGTAGAGAAAGAGCTAGTGTTGCTTCTAGAAGCTTAACTATAGATACCTAGAGTAGTAAAATTCTTAGTAAGACTAGGTGTGTAGAGCTTAAAAGGTAGACCTTTCTAAAAAGAAGTCTCTCTAGAAAAAGAGCCTTAGCTACAAAAGAAAGTTAACTTTCTAGTATCTATAGCTTTGCTCTTGCTTTTATCTCTATTACTAGCTATCTTCTACTAAGCCTCTAGTAGCGCAGGTGTCTTTCTTTAGTAATCTAAGACTAGCTCTTATAAAGAAACTCTTACTAGACTAGCTTATAGTATAGAACTAATAGTACTAAGCTTATATATATATATATAGTTGCGCTTATACGCTTATTTACAAAATTAGTTATAGGTATAGTAGGCTAAGCGCGCGCTCTTATATATAGAGTTAATAGTAACTAAGAGTTATAAAGAAGGTTTAGATAGCCTATAGACTTATTATACTTCTCTACGCTAAGCGTAGTAGTTATAGTTATAGTTATAATTACTAAGGTAAGAAATAAAGAAGGTTAGGTTAATAAAGAGAGAAAGAAGATATAGCCTACTTCTAAGAGGCAACTATAGTATATAGAGGTAAGAAGAAAAGATTAAGAAGGTTAGAAAAGAAAAGAAGAAGTAATAGCTAAGAAGAGGTATATATATATATATAATTAAGAGACCTCTATCTATTATAGTATTATAATATTATAATATTAATAGGTAAAGTTAGAAGGCAAAATTATAGTAAAAGTAAAGTAATTAATTGCGCAATTAGCTATTATACTTAGCAGTATTCTTACGCGTATAATAGTATTAGTAAATAGATAGTATTGCGTTGTTATAGCAGTAATAACTAGATTTTAGATAAAATCTTAACCTACCTAAAATCTATATATTAGAACTATTATAGCCTGTAATTATTAGAATTACAGCTAAAGAACTATAATAGCTATATAAATATAGTTTAAAGAGAGTTTAAAGCTAGATAGAATAGTTAAAAGAGTAATACTTATTATAATTAGCACTAGTATTTCTAATATTAAGGTTAGAAGAGAGCTATAATACTTATAGCTCTCTCTCTTATTACTTCTAAGAGCGTATAGAGATAATAGAGAAGTAGTTACTAAAGATAAGGTAGTTATAGTTATTATAGTAGTTTCTAGGTAGTTACGCGTAGAGTTGTAGCTAGTTATTACGCGCAGAATTATAGCTACTACGTTCTCTAGGTATTCTAAGTATGTTAAGATAGTAGCTAGATAGATACGTTCTTATCTACTTAGTAGTAGTTACTTTCTAAAGACCTAACTATAGGTAGGCTAATATAACTAGAAATTACTATTCTAAGCTCTAATTTAAGTAGCTTAAGAAGCTTAGAATAGTAAATTAACTAAGTCTAGGTAGTTATTACTAAGTAGAGGCAGCGTCTTAGTAGTTATACAACTCTATAGTCTAGTAGACTAGTAGTAGAAAATCTAATATAAGATAGAATATAGCAAGGTAGTAAGAATAGTAGTAGCTATCTTCTTCTCTTTATCTTAAGGTTTATAGTACTTATACTCTACTAAGAGTATCTAAACGTATACTACTTAGCGCTTGCAAGAAGAGGTATTAATATATATAGTAAACTCTTTATTTATATTATCTAGCATTAACATTATAGTAGAGAAGTTAGAGGTAGTAGAGAGTACTTAGAGTAGTATTTACCTTAGACTCTAGTAGTAGCTTCTAGCTAAACGCTGCTATAAGCGCTGCGCTATCTTTATTACTACTTATCTTATAGTCTATAATACGTTTGTTTAGTATAGTTTAAGACTATAAGAGAGTTAGACGCTTCTCTTACTAGTAGTAGCGAGAGTTAATAGAAGCTAGAAAGAGAGTATAATAAGTAGAGACTTATTATTACTATTAAAGTATAAGTATAGTAAGAAAAAAGCTAGAATAAATTAAAGTTAAAAGTAAAGAAGGCGCTGCCTTTCTAGTTTTAGTAGAACTTATAGAATACTTCTCTATAAGACTAATGTAGTCTATACATATTTATAATATTAAGATTCTTTATAGTATAGTTAACGTAATAGAAAAAAAAGAAATAAAAAGAGACTAAAGAAGTATACTTTAAATACTTAGTAATAGTAGACTATATATTTATTAAAGAGGCTTTTTAGACAAGAAAGCCTATAGTAGACTTTCTCTTCTCTTTCTTAAGTAAAGGCTATTCTATAGCCTAAGCTCTTTCTCTATCTAACTCTAATAATATATTAGAATTAGAGAAAGAAACAAAGTCTAGTCTAAATACACTCTATTCTTCTTCTATAAGACGCTTAGTAATAACTACACTTAGCTAACTAATAAGCCTTAGAAAGATACTTAGCTAGCTAATAAGTCTTAGAGTATTACTTACCTTCTCTTTCTTAAGTTATAGTTAGAAAGAAGTGTTCTACCTATCTTCCTTATTATTATTAATAGAGCTAGCTAGTACGTTAGTAGAGACGTTAGTGTTTTTCTAGTTATCTAGGTTATAGAGCTTTATCTAGCTACAATATTGCTTAGTAATGTCTTCTAGTATTTGTTAGTAAAAGAGCTTTAGCCTCTTGCTAGAAATAGTATATAGAAGTAGAGTTCTATTAAGATTCTTAATCTAATAGGTACTTTGTTCTAGCTATAGCTATTAAATACAATAGAGGCCTATCTACCTAGCGTTAAGCTTCTTATCTCTAGACATATTAATTTCCTGTACAAAGTTCTATAAGAGAACTAGGTTACTAAGTTAAAGCTTCTTGCGGCGTATCTTCTTAGTATTATTTTAATAATTCTTCTTAGCTTAACGTAGTTAATTAGTACAAGCAACAGTATTCTTAGTAAACTAGTTCTAGAGGTCTAGTTATATTACGCGTATTACTAGAAGTTGTGCGTAATTCTTTACTTCTTAGAATAGAAGAGTCTACTATATTAGAAGCTCTAATTCTAATAGAAAAACTAGGTTTTAACTAGTAATTAACTAGTATAGCAAATAGCCTATCTAAGACTAAGTAGAAATATAGTTAGTAAGAAGAATAGTAGGTAAGTTATTTACTTATAGGCCTAATAGCTTAGTAAGAGTATTAATAATAAGCTTATATCTACTCTTAATCTTACCTATAGCCTATAGGTTATATAAGAATAACTAGATACGCTTAATCTTATAGTTAGCTATAAGATACTTTACTACCTTAGCAAAGTCTAGTCTACTATTAACTAAGAGCTTACGTGTTATACTCTATTAATAGATAATATTCTTATAAATAAATTTAGTAATAGTACTAGATTTGTTATTAGAAAGCGCTCTAGCCTCTAGCTATCTACTTAAGTATTCTCTAGCAATAACAAGATACTTCTTACCTTAGTAGTAAGGTATATAAACTATATTAATTACAACTAACTTCTAGATTACAAAGCTATACGTATTAGTTAATATATTAACTCTTCTCTTAGAGAAGCAAAGCTAGCATTTAGAATAACGCTAAATTCTTTCTTAAACGTCTTTATATATGTTAGGCTACTAGTAACGTTAGAAGAGTATAAAGTATATAGTGTTAGTTCTGTAATAGCTAATAGTCTTATGTATTAACTATATAGTTTACAAGTAGATATTAGCGTTATTAATAACATAGTATATAGCTACGTTTCTTAAGGTCTTATAGAAGAGCGCGTAATTGCGCACAAAGAAGTTTAGAGCTCTCTTCTTCTATACACAAAGCTCTTTTAGTGTTATACTCTTAGAAATCTTAAAGTTAATAAGAAACTAGGCAATCTATTTAGATTATTTAGCGTACTTATACTTAAGTACCTAGAATACTCTAATAGGCAGTAGCTCTTCTTCTATACTTCTAATTATGTAGTTAATAAACTCTTTAAGATTATTCTTAGGTTCTTCTAGTAGAACCTAATTATTAGGTTTAGAGTAGTAAGAAAGAGTGTCTATAATAACGTTCTTCTTTCTAGAGACATAGATAATATTAAAGTTCTAAAGAAGAATAGTAGAGATCTACTAATTTATAACTAATTCTAAGTTATTAGTAGAAGAGTAATTAAGCTAGGTAATAAGTATTACTATATTAGTTTTAATAGTAAAGTGTATACTATATAGGTATGTACAAAACTTCTTTAAAGCCTATAGCACTACCTTACATTCTAACTTAGTAGAATACTAAAAACATTTTCTTACTAACTAGAGTGTGCTCTTAAATTAAATAGAGTAGTGTTTACTATTAGCCTATAGCTACTTAAGGTAAGCTTCTTCTCTATTCTAACTAGCGTTAGTTATAAGAAAGATCTTATACTTTAATATATCTAAGTAGTTAAGGCTTACTAGCGCTAGCGCTAAACATATAGCATATTTAAGTATATACATTACTTAATTCTAATCTAGGCTCTACTTATACTTTACATCTCTGCAAAGAAGATAGAAGAAAGACTTAGTAATAGTAGTAAATTCTTTTACCTAGATATAGTAGTAGATACATAGCCTAAGAAAAGAGTAAACATTACGTATATTATAGTAAGGTAGCTAGTCTAAAAGCTTCTAGACCTTCTTACTATTAGAATAGCGTTCTTTAGAGCTAATCTTATAGCTAATAACCTCTAGACGTTCTATAAAGAAGTAGTACTTCTTACTAGAGACTATTTCTTCCGCGCGCTTAACGTCTGCAAGAACATAGTTAAGTTAGAGAATATATTTATAGACATAGCAATAAACACTAGATATAGCTATCTTACTACTATAGTCTATCTTAGAACCTCTATAAGTAATATTATTAACAAACACTATAGTATTTAGCTAATAGTTCTTAAGAATCTTTATTATAACGCGCTAGAATACTATAACTAAGTTAGTTACCTCTATAACTATAGTATATAAATAAAGAAGACTAACTAGTGTCTAAAAGACTATTATATTCTAGCTTACAGTGTAAAGAGTAATCTAATTATAACTAGAATAGAGATTTATAAAAGAGTTAATAAGATATCTAGTAAAGCGTTTAGAGAACTTATCTACTATTAGCAGTAGATTTATATTACGTATACTAATAGTATTAATCTTTTACATATTAAAGATTTATTAAGCTTCTCTATTCTTTTTAGAGACTAGGTACTATAAGTTATAATACTAACTATTACAGCGTTTCTAGATACCTCTATTAAGACAAGCATTAGCTATATTAACTATAACCTGCTTAAGCTTCTTAGAAATAGCAAAGCCTTACGCTTACTAAGCTTTATATTTAACTATACAAATCTTATATAGTAGGTATACATTAGAGTATATTCTACTAGATTTAGTAAATTTCTATAACAAAGCTACCTCTCTATTATAGAGTATCTAGATAAAAAGATCTCTCTCTTCTTGTATAACTTATAATCTAATATAAAGGTTAGCTAGTCTCTTAAGTATAAAGTAAGTTTTTTATAGAAATATAGCGTATTACAGTTTAAAGATATTATTATATAGTTCTAGGTCTAGTTTATAAATAGATAGGCAGAGTTATTAACGCTAAATAGCTTATTTCTTCTAGTCTTTCTGTCTAAACTCTATTAGCTTGTCTACTTAAGAAACGTTAATAGGTTAAACCTTCTTATCTATAGTCTTATATAAGGTAGTAACCTCTAGTTACTAATAAGTTCTACGCGCGTAATTAAGCATCTTCTTATAGTTAATCTTATATATAATAGTGTACTTAGTAAGCTTCTATTTATACTAAATAATTAGCTTAGTATTCTTATCTACCTAAGGTACCTTTGCGCTATTATTAAAGAGAGAGCGTATCTACCTTCTCTATATCTATTAGATACTTACTAGAAATAGTATATTATATTACCTAAAACTATACGTTAGATTACACTACGCTTTCTAGTGTAGATACTAAACTATAGAAGAATCTTAAGGCAGCCTTAAAGTAGAGTTAGTTATAGTACTAACTTATACGTGTTCTACAGTATTATTATTCTTATTCTCTTACTTATAATCTATAATAGAGAATAGATGTATAAGCTTAGAGTCTAAGGCAACAAAGAAAACTAACTTAGTTCTATTCTTAGACTAAATACAACACTATACTCTACTAAATGCGTTGTATTATATTCTAATATATAACGCTATACACTATAGTTCTCTAAGTATAGCTAAGCGCGTAAGGTTTATAATAATATAGAAGGTAGTATATATAACTATAGTGCTAATATGTACAGAGACATTAAACGTAGTACTAATAAATAGCTTATAGCTACTATTAGCAGAGGTAACTTCTTATAGTAGGTTACTAAGCTTCTATATCTAGTATTTATATAGTATCTTTAGCGCGCGCGCTGTGCTAAGGCAAAGAATATTTATCTACGCGCTTATATTAATAAGGCATTTAATAGAATTACTATAAATATAAACTTAGGCTTCTAGTAAGTCTATTTATATAAACGTGCGTCTAGCGCGTCGCTATACTCTACGTACAGCCTTAGTAGGTATATAGTTAAAAGTATTACTCTAAGAGTTACTATAACTAGTAACTTTATATTAAGTTTACGTATTTAAGTAGTATATATTAATAGTATTATAGAAGGTATTAGTGTTACATTAACATAACTATATAGTTAGTAGAGATTATAATAAGTGTTTATAGAAGTTATAATAGTAGAGCGTAGACGCGTAAAAGAGCGTATAGATTTTAGGTAAAAACAAAGTCTACCTAAAATTTATAGCGCAGCTAGCCTTAAAGCTATTTACTATTCTAACACTATTTACACTAACACTATTCTTCTTTAGAAGATTACGCAATTAATTAGCAATATTATTCTAACTAATTAAATTAGAAACTATTACTTCTTGCACTTTCTAACTTAGAAGAGCTATTGTAATATAATTAGGTTATTCTTTAATAAGCTTCTTAAGTTCTAGGTTAGAAAGAGCGTCTAAGAACTTAACTGCCTTCTTCTTATAGCCTTATAATAAATATCTAGAATTAGCTAACATACTATTATTAATGTAGATATTAGTAGGTAGATAAATAACTATAAATAGTGTATTAGAAGCTTATAGAAGAAATAGCTACTCTAACTAACTACTCTCTAGCATTATAGTAGTGTCTAACGCCTATAAGTTAGAAACTTATCTAATTATATTCTCTTTAGGTAATAGCTAAGAGCTTTACAATTACTTAGAGAGTCTACCTCTCTTCTTAATATAGCTATTACAAACTTAATTAAAGTTACTAAGAATACTCTTATTTAGACGCCTAATAGTATTACCTTTAGCGCTATAGAGAAACGTAGTGTTCTTACTACTAATAATAATACTATTAGAATTAATATTATTAAGTAGCTAGACTTTCTTAGAGTACTTAACACCTTTCTAAAACTAGATAAACTACTATTAAGTATTCTTATAACTAACGCAATAGTCTAAATAGATAATTATATTAGCTAAGTTTAATTACTTAAGAATGTACTTAAAGTAAGAGTCTCTCTTAAACTTCTTAGAAAGAACACTATGTATAGGCTGTTCTATTATATTATTAGTAATGTTAAAATACTTCTTAATTTTAGATCTAAGCTATTTAAGCTTATAAGTTAATAGAGAAGTACTAGAGATTTAGTTAAGGCAATTGTAGAGTAGGCTAAAATAGTACGTTTCTTACTTACGCTTACTATTCTAATAGTAACTAATCTAACCTAGGTTATAGAGGTTGTTATAGAGTTTATACTTAGCGATCTTATAGCTCTTCTTATTATATATATAGTAAGTGTTAGTATACTTAGCCTTTCTATACTAAATAGTTCCTCTCTTAGAAGCTGTATTTCTAGATACTTTAGTAATAAAAAAACTATTATTTCTCTTAATAAAGGGCTCTTTCTTAGTTATATAGCCTATAAAGTATAGAGTATTATAAAGGTTCTTAAAGATTAGAGTAACTAATAAGTAGACTATAAAGAAATAAACTATATCTACGTTAAGTCTTAGTCTATTTAGTAAAGTTATAAGTTATTCTACCTTAGAATCTACGTTAAAAGAAAGTAGAGATTCTTGCTTCTTCTATTACTTCTTAAGGTTAGTAATAACGCTCTTTACTTTCTCTAGGTTAAAGATAGTGCGCTTATTAGTAATTATAATATATCTTATCTTAGTATCTATACTACTATATTTTTAGGTATATATATTATTAATAGCGTTATTCTTCTTATAGTGTTTCTTAAGAAAGGTATAGATCTTATCTACATAGTACTTAGCCTAATTATTATCTTTAGAAGCGTTAAGTATTATAAAAGCAACTATCTACTTATTATACTTTAGAAGTCTATAGTAGAAGAGAAAGCTAAGTTCCTTCTATAGAACTTGCTTATTAGCAACGTAGGCTTCTGCTATTGTATAGAAGTAAGTATAATACTTAGTAAGGCTAAGTAGATTATTTATACACTTATAAATAAAAGCCTATAAGTATAAGCGCTTACCTATCTTAACAGTAGTATTCTTATCTACCTAGTATTTCTTTATATTTACCTTAAGCTTAGCTTAGTTCTTTTTCTTATAACTAGTAAAGAGCTTAATAATATAAGCAATAGAGTAATTCTTATTACTAATATAATCTAGAAGAACAGAGACTCTTATCTTATTAGAGAAGCCTCTATTATTAGCTTATTAGTTATAGTCTTTAAAAAACTTAGTAACGTTATTACTAGTAAAGACTAGAGTAGTATATCTAGAGTAAACTATAGAGACTATACTATTAGTTGCTATTATAAACAATAATGTGCTCTCTACTTTAGAGATAGTTCTAGAAGTTAGTATCTTTAGTATTAAAGTAGTTAAAGAAGTAGTAGATAAATACTTAGAAGAGAGAATTACTAGATCTCTTAACGCCTTACGCTTCTTCTATTTCTTTAGTAGCTATTATAGTTCTAAATAACTTATAAAGAAGCTAATACTTCTTTACTTAATAGCTTAAATACTAAATAGATGTTATACTATAAAGATTGTATAATTAAAAGATAAGTTCTAAATACTTAATAGTGTTTAATACTCTCTGCCTAATAGTAGAGAATACTTTCTAAATACCTTTATAGTTAGTATAGCTTAGCATTTTACTTACTATAATACTCTATTAAGTTGTTAGTTCTATTAAACTATAGTTCTGCACTAGTATATATTCTAAATATACTATTATAGTGTTATGTTAACCTAACTAGCCTAGCATTTTATTATACTTCTAATGTTACTATTCTAGGTATTAGTTAAATTAATATTTTCTAGTATTTCTAAGTAGTTACCTTATTCGCGCAATTATCTTATCTAATATTGCTTAGTAGTAAGAACGTAGTTAGCCTAAACACAACTACTATTATAGTTCTAGCTAACCTAAAGAAAAGAGCTAAGTTTATACTTATTATATTTATTATTATTGTTGTTGCTATATACGTTGCATTAACGCATACTAACTACTTCTTATACTACATAGTAGAATACATCTTTATAGGCTTTACTATTTATATAAGTATTAGAAAGTATAAAGATATATTACTATAAGAACGTAAAGTAATTAGTATAGATAAGAAAGTATAAGAGCGTTAGTTTAGTAGAAAAGAGTTCTATTATAGAGAGATTCTATTATCTAAAGTATTATATAAGAGTCTAATACTAAAAAGTATAAGTAAAAAAAATAAGGTAGTAGATAATAAGATGTTTCTAAAGAGCTCTTGTTAAAAGACATTCTCTCTCTAGGTAATTCTTAGGTTATTAAAGATCTAATTTATATAAAGACACCTTATACACTAGTACATTAGTACTAGTTAAGCGCGTAGTGTTAACATAGCTATAGATATTAATATAATAGATAATATAGTATTAAATAGTAGAAGTATAGTAGGTAAGATAAATAGAAAGAATAATAAGATAGATCTAAGAGATAAACACAGAGTTATAGAGGCGCTAGTCTAGCTTAGATATTAGTAAGCTACTATTAGTAGATAGTAGTATAATAGATAGAGTAAGCTAAGACCTATTACAGACAGGCTTTTTAACTATAACTATTACTTATACTAGAAACTAGGCATTTGTAAAATACTTACTAAATTTTATTACGCAAAACAAGAATAGAAAATATAGGCTTAGTAGCTTAGCTCTAAGCCTTTTACTATTTATAATCTATCTAGGTAATTGTAAGTAAGCTATAAAGACCTTATATCTTATACCTAGGTACTTATTCTATATATATATATATATATATACTATTACTTATAACACTAAATCTATAAAATTAAATATATAAAACCTAAATAGAAGATAATATTATTATAGATTTATTGCGCCTAGCTTCTAAGGTTAGTAGATAAACTATTATAGGCCTTGCTACTAAAATATAAAATAAAACCTACACTATATTATAGATTTCTATATATCTAAATAACGCCTACTTTAAGTAATTAAAAGTAAGATACTATTCTAGGCTATGTAAGCTATAGAATACTATAGCAAGAAAGTTAGTAATCTTTAAGGTAATAACTAATAGTAATAACTACTATAGAATAGCTATAATAATATTAATAGAAACCTAGAGATATTAGGTAAATTATAGTAGTGTTAATAGTACTCTTATAAATGCTAATATCTAGAGAATCTCTTATATACGTAAACGTATTCTAGCTATTATAGTAAATAAGTAAAGTTAAGGTATTTTTTAGAAAACTAGGTAGACGCAGCTATATATATAGGTTAAGAATTCTTAGTACTTATACTATATAATCTTATATAGAAGATTCTAGTTTATAAGATTATACCTATATATACCTAGGTAGATAATATAATCTTGTAGCTTTTACTACTCTATAGTTAACTATTACTCTCTTTCGCGTAAGTAACTTTAATATAACTAAGAATAAACTCTATATATTTATACGCATGCTGCCTAGATAGTAAAGGTATCTAGGTAGTTAACCTTAGAACTCTTATACTAACTACTTATTCTATACACTACCTCTATAAACCTTCTAAAGTTAGTATCTATTATTATATCTTCTACTTAAGGCTATATTAAGTGTATCTTACGTAAGAAAGAGTAACACTTATAATATAAACACTTATAAAAATGTCTATTCTAAGTATAGTAAGCTTTTATATTATCTTTAAGAGGCTATTAGGTAGTACACTAAGTAGAGCTTTCTAACTTCTAGAAAATAGCTATACGCTATAGTATATAAAAGTTAGTATAATATAGAATAGCTCTATAAGTAGACTACTAATCTAGATACCTTATATAACGTAATATACTATCTAGGTAGTTATCTTGCTTTTTTAATAAAGTACTTCTTAAATCTAGGCTCTATGCTACCTATAAAGATAGAGACTAAATTAACGTAGCTATAATCTAAGAAGATATACATAGCTATAGTAAAGTTTCTTATAGATTAAAAGATTACTTTAGAATAAATAGCAAAGTAGACTAAGAATAATAAAAAGTTGTGCGCTAAGGTTAAAGTCTAGCATACCTAGGTACTATAGATAATTTCTTAGATAGATAGATTACGTAAGTAGTATAGGTAAGCTAGTTTAAATATATCTATAGAACTACTAGGTTTGTCTTATACGCTTTACCTTTATTCTTATAATATAATTAGCTTATATATTACTTATATACCTAGGTAGGTACCTAGCTATATAACTAAAGCTTATAGTTTTACACTAAATAAGATAGACGCTAGAGAAGAGTATACATAGAAAAAAGTTAAGATAACTAATTAGTTCTATACGTTTAAACTCTAGCTAGATTTAATAAATAACTACGTTTACGCCTTAGCATTAGTTAACACTAAATATAGCTCTAAGGTATATTTCTAATTATCTCTAATATATAACACTAATAGTTATTATATATATATAGTATTAATATAGAAAGAATAGTGTACGCAGAAAGAGTTAGATAAGAGTAATATAACTACTTAATACCTCTAAGTCTTTACTATATATTCTAATACTAGTATAGTAGATATAAAAGAAATAGAAGCTTAAGTTCTAAGAATCTTAAGCGAAGCTAGAGAGATATAGGCGTTTAAATGTAATAGTAATTATATTAATAATACTTAATTATTAATAGTAGAAATTTACTATCTAGAAGTAGAAGTGTAGTAGTTAAGAGCGTAGATTATAGAATTAGAACAGCTAGTTAAAGTTAAGGTAACTAGAAAGAGAAAGTAGAGTAGTCTAGAATAAGTATAAGGCTCTCTATGCATCTATATAATAATAAGATATAAGTAAAGCTATTAATTTAGCACCTAGATACTATAAACTATACTTTTCTCTCTTAGGTAAGTAGTAATTAAAATAGTACAAAAAAGAGTATATTAGGTTAGTAGTGTACTATTATATATAATAGTCTCTCTAAATATTCTAAGATCTTTCTAAAGTTAGCTATTACTTTCTTTAAACTATCTATATCTCTATTCTACGTCTATAACTAATCTTCTAGTTATTACTCTAGCCTACTATTATATATTACCTATAATTCTTTTAAATTCTCTGTACTTTCTTTGCTAGATACTATTTAACTTAACCTAATCTATAGATAGTAGCTATCTACTTAGAGCTATATAGGCTCTAAAAGTATTTAACTTAATATTATTAAGTAGGTCTTACATAACTATTCTTATTACAGTAATACTAATAAGCTTTAGACTTAGTATAGATATTTCTTTCTATAGCTAATTATTAGAGGTAGATGCTAACTACTACTATTTAGTAACCTTATACTAAGTGTTTTAAAGATAAAAGAGTATATAGTTAGTTTTATACGTATTATTATATAATATATTAAGAAGTATATTAAGTAAGGCGTAACACTTCTCTAGTATATAGCAAGTAAAGACTATAGTAATCTTACTTGTAAGGTACTTAGTTTTAGAGTTACTACTAGAGTTAATAAATTCTAATATTATCTAGAGCTATAACCTATAACGTAGAGCTAAATCTATAGAAAAGTTCTAAGTAAAGTAGTTCTCTAGCTTACATATAAGCTTTTTAACATTAACTAAGAAGTTATAATAGGTATTAGTAGAGTAATAGGTAAAGTAGTAGTAGTATAATAATTAGAGTAGAAATAGCTAGTATAACATCTAGTTAATAGTTAGTATATTCTAGTAATCTATGTTAGCTACGTGCACTTACCTAAGAAACTTTATCTAAAAGACTACCTATAAGAAGCTATAGAGGTAACTAAATATTAAGATTATAGTGTATTATGTTAGACACTAGCGTTCTTATAGTTAGAATGTCTACCTTTCTAGATAGAGCGTAACTATATTATATACTATCTTAGTATTATTATACTCTAGCTATAATTAATAACCTAAGTAGAGCTAATATCTATAGAATAGGTAGCTAACGTAGATATCTAAGATATTAGATATAATATAGGTTTTGCATAACTTCTAGAGTTCTTAAGTACGTAGAATTTATATTAGATATAGTAAAAGGTTAAGCTATAGAAATAATAGAGATTAAGTAAGTAGAGTAAAGAAGAAAATAAAAAGAAAATTCTTAGAATACTTAGTATATTAAAGCTAAAACAGAAAGGCAACGTTAAGGCTTAGAAGTAGTAAGATACGTTAAGTGCTAATATAGAATCTTATAGTCTCTTATAATTACTATATATCTTAGTATTAAATTATACTTGTACTAAAGACGTGCGTAATATAAAGCACTAGAGTAATATAGCTAAATACTAAAATATATTATAAGCTAGTTTAGAACTTTTAATTAGCTTAAGAACGTACTATTAATATATTATTATAATAACACTACGTATATATCTCTCTAGCTTTGTTTTCTATATTATATCTATATACTATATAAGAAAAGACTATAATATCTAAAGTTAGCTTACACTTAATAACGTAGCTATGCTATAGACTTACTAATACTTTGTAAATAAGCTAACGCAAAGATCTATCTATAAAGTACTAAATCTAAGCTAGGTAATAACTAATAATAGCAATAAGGTTAGTTATAATAATAACTATAGTAAGTATATAGATTTCTTTACTTAGAAGAATTACTTATATACTAGCTTTATATTATATAAAACTAAGAGAAATAGCTAAGATAGAGTATAGATAATTACTAATATAGTAAAGTACTAGAGTAACTCTATAGACTTTATATAAAAGGTCTTTAGCATTCTTAAAGAATAAAGTAACGCTGCTAGTAGTAGAATCTCTAATCTAAGAGGCTATAGATTACTTAGTGTATTATATAAGTTACTATATTATATTAGTAATACTTAGAAGAAAGAAGATTATTAGAATACGCATAGAAAGTCTAAACTAGAAAATAATATTATATATTAGCGTAGCCTCGCACTCTTCTATAAACACTAACTTAACTATATAGAAAGCTATACTAATATAGTAATCTACTTAGTTTAAAAGCTCTATAAAGTAGATAATAGTATCTATAGACCTATATCTTGCTGTAAGTAGATTAATAATATTATTTCTAAAAAAGAGGAGTAAAGAAGTAGTAATAATATAGTAGTAAGCAATTGTTATAACTATAATAGGCTAGAAGAGGTAGTTTAACAAGAGGTAATGTAATAGTAGTAGAGTTTAATTTATAGTATCTAGTAAAAGTAAACCTAGGTAGCCTTTTGCGATTCTTATAAGACCTAATTACTTATCTTTTATTACCTTTATCTAAATACTAGTAACTTAGTCTTATATAGCTATAAGTGTTATAGTATCTAAATAAGCCTAGGTATATATATCTAATAGATTTAACTATTTATCTATATTACTTAAAAGTAAATTAAGTCTCTTATAAGTTCTATTCTACTTCTATAGCTTAGACCTAAGAAAGCTTATAGCATTATTAGTAGATATTTCTATAGTAATAAGTAATTGTTGTATAGTAGCAAAAGCCTTAGTTAAGCTTTAATTATCTTTTATTATAGAACTTAGTAGCTATTATATAATAATACTCTATAATATTTCTATAAGTAGGTTACTTCTTTACTAATTATAAACCTTTACTACTATATAGAGGTTAGATCTAGCTGCTTTAGTAAAAGTAAGGCTATAGTCTATTACACGTAAGATAGCAACGCATATATCTAATACTTAGAATAGATATTAATAAATTAGATATATTATTAAGCATAGTAGAGTTTTATAGCCTTTAGCTAACTAGTTAAGCTAAGGCGTAAGATTACTTAATTTCTATAAAAGAATAGCTATATATAGCTTTATATCTATAATATAGATAATAGCTTTATCTAGAGAAGTATATATAACTATAGTAAGAGGTGCGTTATAGACGCTCTAAATATAGAATTTAGCAGCGCGTATATACTCTATTATAGTCTCTAGTTAGCTAAAGCTAATAGTTAGAGTACTTAGGCTAGATAGTATACTATAGTAATAAAAGACAAGTCTATAGACTATAGTAAATACTATTAATACTACCTAGAGTTTCTAGCTGTAATAGAATAGTGTTATAAATACCTATAGTTATAGTAGTCTATAGAGTATAGCAACCTACTTAGTAGAGAATAGAAAAGTTAGTAGCTCTTATAACGCAGCTACAGCTAGTTAATCTACCTAAAGTGTAGGTAACTAAAGATATAGTTATTATTACCTAATTTTAGGTAGTTATAGTCTAAATTAGTTCTTGTGTAGAATACTATTAATAAGCTTATAGCCTAGTAGTAGATAGTTTCTAAGTACTTATAATATAGTGCAGAATTAGCGTAGCTTCTAG
The DNA here is from genome assembly GCF_023758075.1 of Alternaria novae-zelandiae. Taxonomy (NCBI): domain Eukaryota; kingdom Fungi; phylum Ascomycota; class Dothideomycetes; order Pleosporales; family Pleosporaceae; genus Alternaria; species Alternaria novae-zelandiae. Next base: position 766,712 of record NW_026056962.1, on the reverse strand, counting down.
AAAGGCTTATACACTAACTTATTTAAATCTTTAACTTTGCGCAGTTTTCTTAATATTTCTTATCTTCTACTTACTACTATCTCTACTCTCTTTTAGGTAAATAGATATTTTCTTTTATACCTTACTATCTAGATTAATTACTACACTACTACTATACTACTATAGAAACTATACAAACTAGCTTCTATAAAATATAACTAGTTAAGGCAGGTATCTAAGAATTCTAATATAGATAAATAAAGACTTTACGCGCTAGCTTCTTATTTAAGTAACACTATATAATAATATATTATCTAGGCGTAGAAGCTAACGTAATAGAGCTCTACTACGCTAGATACTAATTTAATAGAATTTATTACTTATTAGAAAGAAAGGTTTAAAAGTAAGCTACAACTAAAAGCTCTAAGCTAAGAAAAAGTAAATAAGAAGGCTAAGCGTGCTATAGAGAGTAGAGAGTAGACTAATATCTATATATAGTAGTAAAACAACTATATATAACTACTTAGCCTTACTTTTCTTTTCTTTAATTAGACTATATATTAGTACGTATTCTTATCTTATCTAATACTTTACTTTCTTAGTTACCTTTTACGCTATATTAGCTCTAAGTAAAAAGGCTTATATTATTCTTATATTAATTACAACTATATTAGTAGCTATAATAGCTACTTATTCTAGTAAGGTTAAGCTAGTACTTAGGTAACCTTATTAGACTATATATAAGAATTCTTTATTTCTAGTAGATATAGTTATAGATATATTAGCTATAGGTTTTAGCTATAGTTCTACTTTTTGTGCCTAGCACAGCACAAATATCTATTAGGCAACTATTACATAGACTATAGCAAGATATAAGAATATTCTAAACTTAGTGCTATATATTAAGGTAAGTACTTATACTCTAGATGTTAATTAATCTATAATAGCTAAAATATATTAGTAATACCTTTGTTAGATAGCTCTACGCTACTTATTAACTAGAGCTCTAGTCTACGCCTATATAGCTATTAAATTAGTAGTCTAAGCTATAGAGGCTGCGCTTATTCTTATTCTAGCTTTAGCTATTACTACTCTCTATTTCTAGTAGTTTATTAGTTACTTCTATATCTATAATCTTAAGGCCTATAGTTATATAGCTAATATACACTTCTTTCTAGTATATATCTCTATCTACGCACTACTACTTATTCTTATCTAGCTTATTCTTTACTTTATATATAAGCTTATTTATATAAATAGTTAGTTTAAATTATCTATAGACTTCTAGAAAATAAAGGTAGTAATCTAAGTAATAGATAGGTAGAAGGCTTACATAAAAGATTCTACTAGTTTAGAGTTTATATAGGCTTTAAATAAGTTTATTATTATTTATTACTAATTTTCTATAAAATTAGTCTACTTTGTACGCTAAACTCTTTATACTCTAATAAAAGGTTCTATTATATATACACGTACTTGCTCTACTAGCTCGCTAGTTCTACTTACTCTAATAGCCTCTCTAAGTCTAAGTTTATCTAGCCTTGCTATAGTAGTAGCGTGTCTCTTTCTACTTATAGTATATTTATTATCTAAGCTATAAGAGGTCTGCGTTAGTATTTATATTATAGTTATAGTTATAAATAATCTATAAGTTATCTAAGAGCTCTTAGTAGAGAAATAAGACTATACTGTTTCTATAACGCTTATATATCTAATTAACTTTTCTTCTCTATATACTCTATGCTTTCGCTCTATAAGTAACCTTAGATAGTACTAGATTAGATTCTAGTGCAATTCTATTAATAATGTTAGTAATCTTCTTTACTATTTTAGTTTCTATATAACTACTACTCTTAGAGTAAAGAATTTAGACAAAGTTAAACTAGAAGAGATAACTAAAGAGAGTAAATATATAGCTAGCTTTGTGCTAATTAACTCTCTATACTATCTAGTTATATTAAGTTATAAGAATATTACCTATCTATTTATAGAGAAACTCTAGAAGATAATAAGTATAACCTCTTAAATTAAGAAACATTGCAGTATTATTACTAAACTCGCTAGTAATACTAGTTGCTAAGATAGCTTGCGCTAAGAGATCTTAAAGAGTAATAATACGTTTCTATTAATCTTTACTTTAAGTAATTACCTATTTCTTCTTTTCTTTATTACTATTATTAATCTTACTCTCTTCTAACTTATTCTATATACATCTCTTTCTACCTCTTTCTCTTATAGTATAAGTTTTCTTAAGTAAAGTGTATACTTATATAAGAGTTTATAAGTCTTTTATTTTAAAAGATAGATTCTTAAGAGGCTAATATCTAGTATTAGTGTATAGCTTTTATTATAATAATAAGTTAAAGTGCACCTATAGAAGCTTCTTAATAAAGACTCTTACCTAATCTATTAGTTATCTAAATTCTTCTAATAACTTAATTAGTAAGAGTAATACTACTATTAGCTTAAATAAGTACTAAGAATAGTAGAGTGTAGCTATAATAACACCTAGACTACTAGTTATTTAAAGTTATAAATTAAAGTATTAAGATAATATTATATTGTAGCTAACTACTAGTAAGGTAATATAATAGATAAGTAAGAGCGTAGTAAAGAAGGCTACTTACTTTAAAGTAGTAAAGATAAACGTAATAATACACTAAATATTATTAGGTCTAACTAATAGTAAGACTTTGTAAGCATAGCTACTTATATTTATAATATATTTACTTTAGATACTAGTAAGCCTAAGCTTAGGTATTAAACCTAATAGTAGGCTATTATAGTGCTTTCTAGCTTAGGCAAATAGCGCCTAAAACATGCTATTTATAGACTTATCTTATTTACTTATAACTATTTACTAATATCTACTACTCTCTAACTATAAGTTTTAGTATATAATAACTATAGTTGTACCTATAATCTTTATACTCTACGCATATTACATAATAATAGCTAGGTTATAAAAGATATCTTCTAGGCGCATCTTTAAGCTCTTGCTTATACCTTTACTTTTAATAAAAAAGATAGATATCTTACTCTTAATTAGTGTCTACTATACTAGAATTCTAACTTTAGAGATAATATACTTACTAAATTAATATAGTAGATTAGCTCTTAGTAGTTTATACTTACTAATAGTTGCTATAGAGATTGCAAGGTTTGTAGATATCTAATTCTACTTACTATAAATACTATTACTAATAATAATAGGCCTAGAATACTATTATTGCGTTCTATATTAACTTTTAGATTAACTACGCTAGCGTCTTTTCTTACTACTCTTATTTAATCTCTTTTCTTCTAGCTATAGTTTAAGTTGTAAGTCTTTCGCTAAGATAAAGTAGTACTCTAGAACTTAGCTCTCTCTCTTAATGTAGATAGCTTACTTTACTAATATATAACTATTATTATTAAGAATACAGCGTCTTTAGCTTACATAGGTTCTATATTACTAGATTCTCTAATAGGTATTAGAAGTATACGTTAAGATAAAGAGCTAGTTCTACGTATATAAAGATAAATAGACCTAGTTATTAATATATATAATTTCTACCTCTGTATTATAAATTTGCCTTATACAATTACTAACGCAGCTTCTTTCTTAAATATTAAAGCTAATAAAACAACACTTTTAGATACTATTGTATAAGATTATACTATAAATTAAAATTTATTAGTGTTAATCTTCTATACACAAAAGAAACTAGATCTACTTAGTGCTATAAGTAATTTAGCTAAGAGCTCTACTTACCTACGTTAATATATAGTAAAGCGTATTAACTTATATAACTCTAAACTCTTAATAAATAGTTTATAAAAACTTAGAGTGCGTAAAAATAGAATAACTATAGTAGCGCGTATAACATTTATAAAGAAAGAATTATTATTAGAACGCTAATCTATTTATACTATATAAAGCACGCAAATATATATAAGTATAACTATAGTATTAGATATATATATATTTAACTTTAATTATATACTTAATATTAATACTACTAATACGTATATTAATACCTTATTTTAACTAGTGTATAATGCGCTTTTTAAGCACTCTAGAATATACTTAAGTATTACGCTAGATAGTTATAGCAACTATAGCAAGTTCTATATAATAATAGATAAAGAATACTTAATTATTTCTAGTATAGCTTATTCTATCTTTGCTAGAGTCTAGCCTAAAACCTAAGTTACGTTTACTAGAATTAAGCTATACTAAGAGAGTATTAAGAGCAAGAGGTTTTAAAGCCTAGAACTAGAAGAGAATAGATAATATATCTCTAGAGTCTAAAAGTGCATAATAACTCTTAGCGAAATCTCTTTAGAAGCTACGTAATATATTACGTTAACTTTAGAAGTACTTATACACTTTATTAAATATTTTAAGAAAACGCGTATCTAGAAGCTAACTTATAATAATAGACTATTATCTTATAGTTATATTATCTATATCTTTACTATAAAACATAATAGCTATACACTATTTAGTCTCTTTGTTAGTAACCTTACTAGTAATAAAAGAAAAGACAAGAATAAAGAAACCTCTAATATAGATATTAAAGCTAAAGAATAGGCTATTAATAAGAGTTAGTTAGCTATTAATAGATTAATGCTAGAAATCTAGAAAGGTTTATAACTATTATGTAGAGAGTCTAAGGTAGGCTAGCACTATTTCTTTAGAAATTTACAAAACTAACTACCTCTAGTATATAAGTATTCTTAAGCCTTTCTTTCTAGAATATAGTATAGTATTAGGTACCTAATTAGCTTGTATATTAATAAGTTACGCTAGTATATATAGTTTATATCTAGAATAGAGCCTAAAAACGTTAGAGGCTAGAAATAAGATCTATAGAAAGAGAAGTAAGAAACTTATAGATCTAGTGTCTTCTAGAGATAAAGACTAACTATATACACAAAAAGCATAGAATCTATAGTAGTATTACTAGTGTTTATTAGTACTTAAGTTATTATAAACGTATCTAAAACGCTTACGTTCTAGCTTTACACTAAAAGTTATATCTACCTCTATCTATAGTACCTTAAAACTTTTTATTATCTATCTTATTATGCTCTATCTTATCGCTATATATATTATTATTATCTATCTTATTACTATTTATCTTCTTGTTTTTCTTTAGATTAAGCACTATAATCTTAGTAAAGTTATCTTCTACTTTATTATCTTCTACTTTATTATCTTCTACTTTATTATCTTCTACTTTATTATCTTTACTTTCTATAAAGAGAGCTAAAAGCTACCTAAAAGAGAGGAAGTAAGAATTCTTTCTAATAGACAAGCTAGTAATATTAGATACGTCTCTTTAGCCTTTACTAATATACTAAAAGCTAGCTATTATTATAGGTATATTAAAAACGTCTATTATAAACCTATTAAGTCTAGATATAGAGTAGATAGTCTAGTAATCTAGTAGTAGTAAGTTATAGTAGAGCTAAGAATTTGTAAAATATGCGTTAAGTTTACGTATAAAACTAGCCTTAGTGTTTCTATATTAGAGCTTTTTAAACATCTTCTTTACCTTTTTTAAGATTATTCTCTTCTTTTTACTATATATCTTCTTAACCTAGACTATATAAACGTAAGAATTAAGAACTATAGCTACTAAGTATATAGGTTTTATTTTTATATTACTCTGTATATTTAACGCTAGTTAAAAGCTTATATAGATATCTTTCTTAGTTATTTCTTACTATCTAGAGTCTAAGCTAGTATTCTAAAGACTTTAGATAATTTTAGTACACCTTGTAAGAGTAGGTAACACTACCTAAATAGGTAATCTAACTATAGTGTCTAAGCTTTCTACCTTCTAGTAAATACAGGTAATAGCTTACGCTATTATCTAAAGTACTTTCTAGTTATTAGCTAATAAGAAGTTAGACCTAATAACTCTTTTAATCTATAGAGGTAGTAGGTTTTAAAGGCTATCTACTATATCTATAGCTCTTTACTCTTAACTAAGTATAAGTACTTCTAATTAAAGAAAGAACGTATAAGCCTTAGGTAAGTTTATAACTAGTGTTAAGATATTATATATTTTAGTCTATCTAGTATAAGAATTAGCTAGATAATAACTTTAAAGTTAGAAGAAACTTATATAGAATTATTATTCTAACTTATAATTATAGATAGATCTTTATATAACGTAATCTTTTTAGAGTTTATAGACTCTAGAAATATACTAAGCTAAGATTTTAATCTTAATAGCTAATCTATACTACTACTATAGACAAATAGTATTAGTAGCTATATCTAGCTAAACAAACTAAGCCTCTTCTATAAGCTTATAAGTTCTATATAGTCTAAAACTTTAGTAAGGTTAGGTAGCCTATTGTAATTAGAGCTATATAAGAGCTAATCTATAAAGTTATTAATAGTATAGCTAGAATAGCGTAGATAGTAATCTTTACTATCTAATAGATATAGCAGATACTTTATTATAATAGTAGATAGAGTAGTTTAGAAAAGAAGATAACTAATATACTAGTCTTTAAAGTTGCTAGAAAAGTAGTCTAGAATAGCTAAGTTAACTGCTTTAAAGACTTTTAATAGATACTTAGTAGTATTCTTAATAGATAGTATAGCGCAGCTACTATAAATAGAAGATATTCTACTAGTATAGTAGTTAAGGTCTATAAAATAACCTATAATAATTAATGCATGCGCTATATATAGAAATAAATATTCTAGAATTATAAAGTATATAAGTAATAGAGTTTTATAGAATATATACTATCTAGCGTATTTACTAAGCGCTTTCTTAACTAAAGTAATAGAATTATTAGATTATTAGGTAGACATAATATAAAAAGTAGAAAGAAAATTAGTTCTTCTTAAATGCGTATTTATATACTATATAGATAAAAAATAGTAAACTATAATTACTTATTAATTAGAATATACTAAGTTTTAATAGGTTTTATAACTACTAAGTCTAAACTAGTTATCTTAAAGGTAGACACTATAATATAGTATAGAGACCTAAGAAGCGTAGTAACTAACTCTCTAATCTTCTATAGTATTATGCTGCTACTATATTTATACGTTTACTATCTTCTCTATTTAGGTCTATACTACCTAGATTCTATATTAAGAATATACTATTTAGAAGATAGAAGAGTCTACGTTTCTAGGCACTACGCGTCTAAGCCTTTATATGCGCGTTTAAAGGCTTCTATATTCTTCTTAGATAGCTTTATCTCTTTTACTTTACGTACTTCTTCTATGTTAAAAGTTCTTAAACTACCTATACTATTATACTAAAATCTCTAAGCGTATAGCTTACGTAGTTCTAAGTTACTAACTTAATTAATACTAGTTCTTTACTAAGAGGTAAAGAACTTATTTCTCTATAGCTATACCTACTAGCTATATAGATTGTGTTTACGAAATAAGAATAAACGCGCTCTATTAGTATAGAAAGAGTAAATAGAATATAGTTATAGTAGATAGTTATAAGTAAGTTATAGGTCGCGCTAGGCCTAGCCTAAGAAGTAGAGATAATATTTAGGTAACTTGTTAGCTACGTGCAGATAATATATAGTTAACTTATAGTAAGAATTAAGTATTATAGTAAGGCTAGCGTTAAGAGCGTTATAAATACTATAGTAGAGTAAATAGTTAGAGCTAAGTAGTAGTAATCTATTAAGTATAGAGTAAACTATTAGTATATATAGAAACTTATATCTAGTTAGACTTTTAAAAGCTTACTTACTATATTACAGAATCTTATTATTTACGCTCTTAGCTCTACTAAACGCTAAGATAGAAAAGAGTACACTAAGGCTATTTTCTTAGTAAAGCTAGTTATAATCTACGTACTAGTACTTTGTAAAAGCTTTATATACACCTCTTAGCACTCTCTAAAGAGGTATAGTATTATTAAACTACTTTTTATATTCTAGTAGAATTATATTAAGCGCATTGCTATATAGCTAATTTATAGAGTATTTACTAGACTAGCCTTAAAGAATTAGTAGCTCTAGAGTTATTATATAACGCTAAGTATCTAATAGTATATAGACACTAAAATATATAATACTATATACTAAGTAGTTTTAAAATATTTAAAGAAGTATATACACTACTTATAGAGGTCTCTACACTATACTATAAGATAGCGCCTAAAGAAAAAGAGAAGAAAAGATTAGTAGACTTTACTACTATACTTTGTCTAGAGGTAAAGACTAAGCGCACGCAGCTTAGATAGATAAGTAGAATAGAAGTTAGTGTTACAACTAAGATTAAAGGCGTAGTAACTTAGTAGTAGAGTTTATTAATACTAGGTTATTATTTTAGTAGATAATATTATTAAACTTGTCTTTATAAAACTTATAGTAGAGCTCTTTCTAGATTATATCTTTGTGTAGTATAGCTATTCTGCGCAAGAAATTTAGTAGATACTTTAGATAGTCTATTAAATAAGTAGAAATACAAACGTAGATAAAGTATAGTGTAGATAAAATAGTTACGTATAGCGCTATAAAGGTATTACCTTTAAAGTCTATAAGTTAAGAAAGCTTTTCTATATTCTTTTAAAACTTACTTAAGAATATATAGACACTAGTTAAATAACTTTACTTATAAGTACTATCTAGTACTAGCTCTTACTATTATACTTATTTCTAGCCTATAGCTTATATATTATATATAGCATAGTGTACCTACTATATAGATACCTAACACTAACCTATATATACCTATTAATAGTAATATCTTTCTTATTCTCGCGAATTAAACGTTATAATTAAATAGTATTATAGTAATACGTATAATAATCTACAAAGCGCTTATAGCCTCTATTAAGTGTAGAATATAAAATAACTAGCTTACTAAAAAGCTATCTAAGTTCTATCTTATATACTATAAAGCTATAAGCTAAGCCTAAGCTATATAAACTTAGCTACACACTTAGATTAAAGACTAGAAACTATTTAAAAAAGTAACTATAAATAGTATAGTTTACGCGCGCGCTGCTATTAATAAATCTATATTCTCTAAAACTAAATTTATAGCTTATCTATAAGAGCTTAGACTATACTATAGCCTATAAGATAATAAGAGGTATATTGCGTTATATAGAGTTACACTTATTATAGTTAATTATATTATAACTCTCTCTAGGCGCGCCTCTAGTATAGTAAAGAAATATACGTAACTCTATAGCACTCTAGGTTATATACTATAGGCTGCTATACTTATATCTAATATAATAGATTCTATAGAATAGTTATAAGCCTATATAGATGTAAATTCTATATCTTATCTTACATAGAATAAATTAATTACGTAATATAGCACTAAAAATTAGTAAAAGATAATAAGTCTTATTTTAGAGAAGCTAGCTAACTACCTTATATATACCTCTAAAGATTACTACTATATTTATTATATAGAATATTTGCTTAAGTAGAAATATAAGAACTTCTAACTATTTTAGTTAAGCTATTAATATAATATACCTATATAATACACTAATATATTACTTCTTAGTTCTTAAGTTATTAACCTATTACTATAGAAAAGCTTTAAGTTTATTTCTAGCTATACTAGTAGGCTACTATAACGTAGTATTATTAGCTATAGTAAGAGTAGAGATAATAGCATTATCTCTAGTGTTTAATACCTTTACTAGTTTAGAGTAATATAGAACAAAGTACGTTTAGTCTCTCTTTAGAATAAATAAGTATATAGTTTAGAATAAAGCTTTAGTATTAAGATATTACGCGTATTATATATGCTAAAATTAAGCTAAATATTATTATATAGCGCATATTACCTTCTACCTCTATAGCTTACTTAATGTCTAGACTACGCGCCTAAAACTTAATAAAGCTAACTATAATAGTATCTCTTTAGAAAATTACCTTACACTATAGATTTTATAACTTATTACTCTTAATATCTAAAATACGTATCTATTCTTGTAGGCGTTAGGCGTATATATTATACTACCGCTAACACTAGAAATATATAAATCTTCTACTATAGATATTACTAAGAACTTCTATCTAGAAGATAAGAAGTAGAAGTATATAGTAGTTCTACTACAAACTTTAGAGGGCTTACATTAACTATAGTAATAGAATATACTTATTTTAAGCTATATTAATTAAGAAGCTATTTTATTTAAAACTAATCTTATAGAGATCTATAAAACTCTAAATATATATATTAGTTATAGATAACTACTACTCTAGAAAGAGAGTAGAGAGTAGCTAGACAGCTGCTATAACTTATTAACCTAGTAATATTATCTTACTCTGCGCTCTTTCTAGAAATATAGAACACTAGAAGTATACCTATTAGAAGATATAGACTAGAAGAGTAGAATTATTACTATTAGTATCTTACGTCTTATAGCTAATAGACTTATAAAGACTAGAATAATTAAGACTACTTCTAGTCTATTATAGAAGAATGTCTTCTAAGATTATATAGAAGAGAGGTAAAGGCTGCGTAAGCTATATAATAGATTATTAGCTAAAGCTAATTACTAGCTAGCTTATAATAAATAGGCTACTATAAAAGTAAGTAGTTATAAGCCTTTTACAAAGATAAATACTTATAAGCCTTGCCTATACTTTTATATATAACTAGTAGGTATCTTACTTCTTATTATTATAGCTATTATAGTAGCTATTACGCTATTACTAAGATATTATATAAAGTCTTAGTAGAATTAGATATAAGAATAATACTAAATTAATATATAAGTTAGTGTTCGTTTACTAAGTTAATATAGTAAGTATATAAAGTACTTATTATATTACTAAGAATAATTATTATAATAGATACAGTAGAATATATTTATATTATATAAGCAAAAGCTACACTACCTATAGCTACTTATAAATACTTACTCTAACTCTATAGTACGTACTAGTTATAATAGAGTATACCTCTATCTAGTTTTCTACTAGTCTTTGTTATTATTATTAAGTAAATAGTAGAGCATGTTATCTAATAGTGTATATTTCTTCGCAATATACTTATAGGTAGAATTATTAAATTATTACTTTCTATTCGCAGAGATCTTAGTAATAGGTTCTAGACTAATAGATTATATATAGGCGTAAAGATAGTAGAAGTCTATAGTAGCGTTTAGTACTATTTAAAATTTAAATTACTCTTATTATCTAAATATAAACTTAATAGTTCTATTATTAGTGTAGTAGGTTTCTACACTATAGCTAGACATATTCTTTAGGTGCTATTTCTAGTTTATATTAAGGTAAACGCAGACGTAGTAGTAATAAATATTACTTAAGGTAGAGAGGCAAAGGTTGTAGAAGACTAAGAAGCTAATAGAAAAATATTTGTAACTAAGTATAGTAGTTAAAGTAATAATAGTAACGTGTTCTCTAGGTTATAAGAAAGAAAGTAGTAGAGTATTTAATAAATATATAAGTAAGTGTAAGGTATATAAGTTATAAAGAAGTGTAATAGCCTTTTAAGTATTATTAAATAGTAGAATATAAACTATAAAGAAGTCTTAAATATAGAATAGCGTAAAATCTATAAGTAGTAATTACTAAAGACTAAGAACGCTTTATACTATAAGTGTTAGATAAGCTTTAATAAGATATGTCTTAGTTATACACTTCTACTTCTGTAGCAGCCTTATTACTAAATAAAAAAGATAGAAATACTATTAGTAGAACTCTAAGTAACACTTCTACCTTAGAATATAATAGCTATAGTAGAGTCTACTAGACTTTGTCTACTATACTTGTAGGCGCTATATAAATAGCCTAATATACTTTAATAATAGTATTATATAGTACCTGTAAGCTTCTATAACTATATTAGAAAAGTATTAATACTTTCTCTAAGCTATTGCCTATCTATAGTTCTAGTATAGTATTAAGCTATAGATGCCTATTAACTCTTACTAATATCTATCTTAGTTTACACTCTATAATATCTTTAAAAGCTTAGTTCTATAGTAAATATATTTATCTTTTACTTTAGAGAATAATTACTAAGAGTATTAGAGTTCTAAAGATCTAGACGTTCTTATATATAGCTACCTAAAAGTAATACATAGGTATTATAACATCTAGTAGATTAGTAAGAAAGTCTAATAAAATATACTATATTTAATAAAGTTAGGTAAAGTAGTTATAGTATTCTTGTTTACTCTAAGTATTACGTATATATAGTATCTTTAGGTATAATACGCTATAATAGTTATAAGTAGCTTATAATATAGGTAGAAAAGAGTATATACCTATATTTCTTCTTTAGTAGCTAATAGCTTGCTAGCTTAACTTTCTACCTACTAGCGTAATTACAGTTTAGAAGATAATAAAAGTAGCCTTAGCTATAGTCTACTATAAGTTTATTAAGAGCTATAATAAGTACTTTATTTTCTAGAAGCTTCTAGTTATTTATAGTATTAGTAGTCTTATTATATATTATTAGAGCAACGTAGTTAGCGTAGGCTCTACCTAGTTAGTAGAAGAAATATAGAAAATCTAAAATATCTCTAAAAAGAAGAAGTAGGTCTAATATTACTATTGCGTTTCTAGAATAGCGTAAATAGATACGTAGGTATACTTTCGCGTTAAGATAAAAGTTAGAAATAGGTAGCTACTAACGCACTAACTATAATAGTAATCTCTAGGCTTCTCTTAGCGTTTACCTACCTTTTCTATTACCTATAACCTATCTATTTTCTCTAGAATTTACTATTTTGCAGCGCGCCTCTATTAAACTCTATCTAGGTACTAATATTCTACTCTACTTTTGCTTAACTAGAACTAACTCTAAAGTAGCCTATATATAATAATACTCTCTTTTCTCTAAGTCTACTAGAAAAATTAAGCCTACTTTATAGTTAACTAAAAGAAAGTAATTACTCTTTAACTTATAAGGCTTTAGTAATCTACCTTACTAGGCTATATTCTAAAGCGCAATAGTAACTAGTAGTTTCTTCTACTAAGATATACTTTCTCTTAGCCTTAACTCTAATCTTTTAATATATTAGACTTACTATTAGATCTCTAAAGGCTACAACGCTCTACTTCTAGATATAGAGCGTAACTATAGAAGATATATATTATAGTTTAGAAACTTATAAAAGCTAATTCTCTTACTACTTAAGAATGCGTAGATAAGTTTATTACTCTTCTATAAGACAACACTAATATTCTTCTTATAGCGCTTATAATATCTAAATTTAGAATAAGTATACTATATAATAATATTCTTAGGTAGAGAGTTCTTTAATATATTAACTATCTACGCCTATATAAAGCTTAATATACCTAGATAAATATCTTATATATAGAAGAGAGATTAGTCTTATAGAAGTTATACTACTATTAATTATATATACTTACTAAGAGGTCTAAGCACTAATATTAGTATATATAAGAGGTAACGTAAATAATAAGAGTATTATAGTGTATTATATATTTATAAATACAAATCTACTCTTCTCTTTAACCTACGTTATTACTAGAAACTAGACTTCTATACACTAAGCCTTACTACTCTTCTATATTTTTTAATAGCTATACCTACCTCTTTATCTTCTTCTAGAGCTAAACCTAGAGCTAATTAATATTATTATTATTCTCTAGTTATATTATTACTTTGTATAACTCTTTCGCTATTAGATAGTAAAGTATTACTAATATATCTAGATGTATCTGCAAATCTAAAATTAGAAAAATAGCTTAGCTAAAAAGTTCTTATAATATAGAAACTAGTGTTAGCTCTAGCTTTATATTACTAGTATAGATAGATACTTTTTAGAGTAGTAGAAAGAAATAGCTATTATTAGGCGTTCTCTATACCTACTATATTTAACTACATGTAGACTAATTCTATAAAGAATATAATCTTAGCTTAAGCTATCTAAGAAGACTAGACCTAAAAAACTATAATAGAGTTTATTCTAGAAATATTTCTAGTTCTGTTATATAACTTAATACTTACTAAACCTACTAGAAGTAATTATATCGCTAATATAAACTTACTCTAGTTATCTATACACTTTAAGTAAGTGCTAGTGTTATAGACTATATCTATAGTATTAACATAATAAAGACTATTAATAAGTCTTTACTATACTTTTAGACTACTATTATACCTAATTATTATCTTAGTCTACACTAATATTAAATCTAGTATTATCTTCTATACCTATTCTTAACGCTAGACACTACGTCTATAGAACTTACAAAACGCAGTATATAATACCTACTAAGAGATATATTAGAGAAAAAAGAAAGAGTAAGTAGTATAATAATTATGTATACTATAGGTATATAGTATCTCTAAAGAACTTTCTAAGCTATTTAATTTTATCTAAAAAAGAAAAGCTACGCTAAAAGAATAAGCCTAAACCTTAAAGTATTAAGTAATAGTAGCTTACTACTCTTACTACTAAGTAAGAGAGTCTACTACTATATAACTAAAGCACTATTAGAGGTTTTTCTTCTAGCATGCTAGGCTCTAACCTTTCTTACGTAATCTATCTTATACACTAGAATACTATTATAGAGAAACTTAGAGATATCTATTCTTTAGAGTAGCTTTTTTAGAATTTTAAAATACTTATTAATTATTATAAGACTAATACAACTACTATTACTCTATCTAGACTTCTTACTATATCTCTAAATAACTATACTAACTATAGTTAGTAACCTTATAAGTTTAACTTTCTTCTCTAATTTATCTACTAAAGTATATAGTTAAAGTTGCTTAGCTCTAAGTTAAAGAGTACTTAGTTACTAGAGATAGTAGAGCTAAATCTGCACTCTTTCTTACTTTTAAGATATAGTTACTATTAGAGAATAATTAGTAGGCTAATGCTACACTATTATAATAATTAAAAAGATGCTTAGTATAGAAAAGCTGCATCTAGCTAAGATAAGTTATAATAGCTACTTAGAATTCTTAACTAATCTTAACTTTAGTTCTAGAATAATATAAATTCTATATACTAAGATTACTTTACATTTATTTAGCTTTAGTAGAAGTACTAGAGGCAGCGTGCTTAAATATCTACGTAACTACTTTTTATAGACGCACAAAATCTATAATCTTAAAAGTATTAAGTAGTCTAGCAAACTAATTTATCTAAGTAATCTCTAGAATCTACCTAGCTCTTAGTATAATACTAGTGCTAAGCTTCTTATTACTCTTAGATAAGTATTTTATTATTATTCTTTAAGTATAGAGTAGTATATTCTAGAATAATAGACTATTAAAGAGATATATAAGTTAAGAAAAC
The DNA here is from genome assembly GCF_023758075.1 of Alternaria novae-zelandiae. Lineage (NCBI taxonomy): Eukaryota > Fungi > Ascomycota > Dothideomycetes > Pleosporales > Pleosporaceae > Alternaria > Alternaria novae-zelandiae. The sequence continues at coordinate 751,461 of NW_026056962.1, read as the reverse complement.
TCTTAGTAAAGCTTTATAAAAAGTTTTAAAAGCTATTAACTACTTCTAAAGAAAGACGTTACAGCCTAGAGACTAGTAGGTCTAAATTATAAGTATCTTAGAGATAGAGTTAAGAATATAATTATGTCTACTCTAGTAGAATAGAAGTCTATTAAGAAGTAGTTAGGTCTCTAGGTAAGATAAATATTAGATTAAATATGCTCTTTATTATACTTAGGTAAGATCTAAGAAGCGTAGGCTAGTAATTAGGTAGTAATAAATTTATATTAACTATAGATATAATAATATAGGTATTCTAACTAATATAATAATAGTAATATATAAGCGCTTAGATATATAGTTAGTAGTTAGATTCGCAGCTACTTCTTTCTAATATATACTAACCTACTAAAGATACCTTTTCTCTTCTTAGTCTTATTATTACTCTCTTTCTACTCTTCTATTTCTATAACTATTATTTTACCTTCTTTTAAACTTTTGCTTATATAACTATAAATATTTCTCTTTTCTATAATAATAACGTTTTACAGCTTATATAAAGTTTTCTTTAGTTAAAGTAGTAGATAGTTAGACTACGTCTATTCTCTATTAATAGATGTAATAGTCTTGTTTCTTTTGTAATTATCTTGTTACTAGACTTTATTAGTAATAGTATTAATAAGTAGACTAAGTATTTTATTCTATATAACCTATTAAATTATAAGAAACGTATATCTAGAAAGATTACTCTTAGTAGGCGTTGCCTTCTAAGTATTGTCTTTAGCTAGTAGAATATAGTCTTTTTTTCTAATAGTAATAGATACCTTATTAATAACTAGAGCTATAGTTAAACTTATTAGCTTTATAGTTTTAATAATAGTTAACTAGTATTACCTTAGCTTATAATTATTAGAAGGTAGTTTAGATAACGCCTAGTCTAGTAAATCTACTCTTTTGTATAGTTTCTTATATTATACATAAATATTAGCTCTCTAGAGCTAGTCTCTAGCTGCCTATACCTACTTAAAACTATTCTTAGTACTAGGCCTTAACTCTAGAATAATGTCTTAGAACTATAAAAGATTCTTTCTCTCTATCTAGTAAAGGCTAAGTTTATTAAGAATAGCTTCTAAGAAAGGTTAGTATTCTAAAAACCTTAGAAGCGTTAGCTACTTCTAGCTATCTAAAGTAACTAGAAAGCTTTTTTATTTCTATAGAGAAGGTAGAATAGTAATAGAGAATATAGCTATAGATAGTAACTTTTAGACTTACTAGCTTTTGTTAGAGCTTAGAGCTTACTAACTATAACTAGAAGAGAACATTTAAAATAAAGTGTAGAGTAGAGTCTAGTTCTAAATCTATATAGAGATTAGTAAGTTAAAGTAATAGTAGAAAGAATATAGTACTATAAGAGTTTATTTACTAGTATAGTATTTATAGCAAAGACTTCTCTATCTTCTATTCTTCTACTAGTCTTTCTCTAGATCTTTTATAAACTTATATCTATAGAATAGATTTAGATATACTTCTAGTCTATTAGCGTCTCTAGTAGATAATAATAAATTAGTAAAGCTATTATTAGAGAGTTTAAGGTTGCTATTATACGTATACAATAAGTGTACTTAACTTATACTAAGAAGAGATTCTCTAGTAAAACTATAGAGTCTAGAGAGTATTAGCAATATAAGGTAAATAAAGTTACTAGAGTAAATTAAAGAACTAATAAATTCTTATAGATAGAAATACGTATCTATCTATTATTTATTAGAAAGTTAGAGTTTATAGTAGTAATTAATTAGAACTAATGTATTATCTATGCGTTAGAGTATAATAGATAACTCTATATACCTAGATAAGTAGATAGCCTATTCTTTCTCTAGCTAGCTTAATATTACTTACTCTCTCTTATATTAATAATTAGAGCTATAATAAGCTTTTATTATAAGCAGCGTGTTAATATAGAGTTAGTTAAGAATATTAAAAGTTGTCTTCTACTTATTATAGAATAGATAGTAGAGTTTCTTACTTTCTAAAAGCTATATAGTATTCTTATAACTAACCTTAGTAAGAATATTTTAATATTTCTACAGCTCTACAGCTCTATCTTACCTATTACTATCTCTAAGTCTACCTCTAAGTCTACTAGAGACGCCTCTATTACTATTACTCTTATAAGCACGTTATTGTTATTGTTAAAGCACTACATCTATAGCAAACGTTAGAGAGAGAGTTTTATTAATACCTATAGCTTTATACAGCAAGTACAAGGTGTTTAGAAAATATACCTATATTAAGATTACTATATAGAGTTACTAACTACGTTTTGTTACTCTGCTCTGCATTAACACTTTACTATAATAACTAACCTTAGCAAAAGTAGAGTTAACATAGAGCTTATTAGAGGTTTATATATATTTTTATATCTCTTTATTATAGAAAACACTTTTAAGTAGTTTACTAATAAACTTTATCTAGATTCTAACTATACTACTATAGATAGTAGGTTTATTATTAATCTACTATATAATTTTCTATACAAAGACTTAATATTAGCGCTAAGGTAGGCTAAGAAATAGTTAAAATACCTAAAGCTAGAGCTACTTTAGATATACTAATTTAATGCAAAGATAAACATTATTAATCTAAGGCTAGATTAATAGGCTCTGTTCTTTATAGTAATAGTCTCTAAATTTCTAAAATATCTCTACATTATTCTACTACGCTGCTAGTTTAATCTTAATATAGTAAACTACTAATATATAAGAACTAGAGTGCTTTCGCTACATACTAATTAAGAGATTATATTTAATAACCTTTTAGCGCTCTTTACTATATATAAAGATTAGGTCTATAATACTTTTACTCTTATCTTATATACCTTATAGAGTAAGGTAATTTATATTAACCTAACTAATAGAGTTAAATTCTATAGCTAGTGTATACCTAACTCTAATATAATAACATACAACCTTCTTAAAGTTTATTTAAAATTATAGAATTTATTAAGAAATGCTATTAACTAGTTGTTAGATTTCTTAGAAGACGTATCTAATATACATATTACTTTTAATTCTATAGAGCTACTAGTGTATAATATATTTCTTATTAACTAGAAGAAAAACGTATTATATAATATAGAGTATAAGTATACTATATAAAGAAGTAATATAAAGTTTAATAAAGAATAGATTAATTCTAAGTTTAACTAGTACTTTCTCTTCTACTAATTTAAAGACAACTTAGTTATCTACACTTACTATAATAAAAATAATCTAGACTTAATAGTTGCAGACTCTTACATAATTAATATAACTAAACCTAGTAGTAGTTTATAATTTAATAACGCTATAAGAGTAAATAGTTATATAGTAATATTAAGGCTTTATACTAAATAAAACAGTATTACTAACTATAATTCTATAGTACTAAAGAGCTTTAATAATAAGAGTTCTAGTAACTACACTACTAGCGTCTCTGTAGTAGTAACTTAGACTAGTCTTTTATTTTACAATAAAATTAATAAGTAATATTATAAACTAGGCTACTATAGCTATATTGTTTTGCATAATTACCTATATAGTAATATAATAATAGTTAAATATACCTAGCTTACTAAGAAAGTAGAAAGATATAAGACTAGTAGTATACTCTCTATGTCTTTAGTAGGTAGTACGTAGACTAAAAGGTATATTATAATAAGATTTCTCTCTTATTATGCGCTAGTAGACTCTAAGTTAGCTAATAAAAAGTTAACGTTATAACTATTTAAGCCTACTATAACTATAAACTAGAATTCTTCTACCTATATAGTCTAAGACTTTGTCTATATTGTAATAACTAGACATATTTCTATTCTAGGCGAAATTCCTAGCTTAGACACTACTATTCTTCTTCTATTATACTAGTGTATAAGGTGTTCTTATATAAATTAGATCTTTAACAACCTAAGAATTACCTAGAGAGAGAACGTCTTTTAATAAGAGCTCTTTAGAATTATTTTATTATCTACTATCTTATCTTTTACTTATACTTTTTAGTATTAGACTCTTATATATTACTTTAGACAATAGAATCTCTCTATAATAGAACTCTTTTCTACTAAACTAACGTCTATATACTTTCTTACCTATGCTAACTACCTTATATTCTTATAGTAATATATCTTTATACTCTCTAATACCTATATAAATAGCAAAGTCTATAGAGATATATTCTACTACGTAGTATAAGAAGTAGTTAGCATGTATTAATGCAACGTATACAGCAATAATAACTACAACAAACGTAATAAGTATAGACTTAGCCTTTTTCTTTAGGTTAGCTAGAACTATAATAGTAGTTGTATTTAGGCTAACTACGTTCTTACTACTAAGTAATATTAGATAAGATAATTGCGCAGATAAGGCAACTACTTAGAAATACTAGAAAACACTAATTTAACTAATACCTAGAATAGTAGTATTAGAAGTACAATAAAATACTAAGCTAGCTAGGTTAAGATAACACTATAATAGTATATTTAGAACGTACACTAGTGCGGAACTACAGCTTAATAGAACTAACAACCTAATAGAGTATTATAGTAAGTAAAACGCTAAGCTATACTAACTATAAAAGTATTTAGAAAGTATTCTCTACTATTAGGTAGAGAGTATTAAACACTATTAAGTATTTAGAACTTATCTTTTAATTACACAATCTCTATAGTATAATATCTATTTAGCATTTAAGCTATTAAGTAAAGAAGTATTAGCTTCTTTATAAGTTATTTAGAACTATAACAACTACTAAAGAAATAGAAAAAGCGTAAGACGTTAAGAGATCTAGCAATTCTCTCTTCTAAGCATTTATCTGCTACTTCTTTAACTACTTTAATACTAAAGATACTAACTTTTAGAACTATCTCTAAAGTAGAGAGTATATTATTATTTATAATAGCAACTAATAGTGTAGTCTCTATAGTTTACTCTAGACACGCTGCTCTAGTCTTTACTAGTAATAACGTTACTAAGTTTCTTAAAGACTATAACTAATAAGCTAATAATAGAAGCCTCTCTAATAAGATAAGAGTCTCTATTCTTCTAGATTATATTAGTAATAAGAATTACTCTATTACTTATATTATTAAGCTCTTTACTAGTTATAAGAAGAAAGACTAGGCTAAGCTTAAGGCAAACATAAAGAAATACTAAGTAGATAAAAATACTACTATTAAGATAGGTAAGCGCTTATACTTATAAGCTTTTATCTATAAGTATATAAATAATCTACCTAGTCTTACTAAGTATTATACTTACTTCTACGTAATAGCAGAAGCCTATATTGCTAATAAGTAAGTTCTATAGAAGAAACTTAGCTTTTTCTTCTACTATAGACTTCTAAAGTATAATAAGTAGATAGTTACTTTTATAATATCTAACACTTCTAAAGGTAATAATTAGGCTAAGTACTATATAGATAAGATCTACACCTTTCTTAAGAAATACTATAGAAAAAACAACGCTATTAACAACATGTATATCTAGAAACGTAGTAGTATAGATACTAAGATAAGATATATTATACTTACTAATAAGCGCGCTATCTTTAACCTAGAGAAGGTAAAGAGCGTTATTACTAATCTTAAGAAGTAATAGAAGAAGTAAGAATCTCTACTTTCTTTTAATATAGATTCTAAGGTAGAATAACTTATAACTTTACTAAATAGACTAAGGCTTAACGCAGATATAGTTTATTTCTTTATAGCCTACTTATTAGTTACTCTAATCTTTAAGAACCTCTATAATACTTTATACTTTATAGGCTATATAACTAAGAAAGAGCCTTCTATTAAGAGAAATAATAGTTCTTTTATTACTAAAGTATCTAGAAATATAGCTTCTAGAAGAAGAACTATTTAGTATAGAAAGGCTAAGTACACTAACACTTACTATATATATAATAAAAAGAGTTATAAGATTACTAAGTATAAACTCTATAACAACCTCTATAATCTAGGTTAGATTAGTTACTATTAGAATAGTAAGCGTAAGCAAGAAACGTACTATTTTAGTCTACTCTATAATTACCTTAACTAAATCTCTAGTACTCTTTTATTAACCTATAAGCTTAAATAGCTTAGGTCTAAGATTAAGAAGTATTTTAACGTTACTAATAATATAATAGAATAGCCTGCGTATAGTGTTCTTTCTAAGAAGTTTAAGAGAGACTCTTACTCTAAGTATATTCTTAAGTAATTAAACTTAGCTAATATAATTACTTACTTAGACTATTACGTTAGTTATAAGAACGCTTAATAGTAGTTTATCTAGTTTTAGAAAGGTATTAAGTACTCTAAGAAGGCCTAGCTACTTAATAATATTAATTCTAATAGTATTATTATTAGTAGCAAGAACACTACTTTTCTCTATAGCGCTAAAGGTAATACTATTAGACACCTAAATAAGAGTATTCTTAGTAACTCTAATTAAGTTTGTAATAGCTATATTAAGAAGAGAGGTAGACCCTCTAAGTAATTGTAAAGCTCTTAGCTATTGCCTAAAAAGAATATAATTAGATAGGTTTCTAACTTATAGGCGTTAGATACTACTATAATACTAAATAATAGCTAGTTAGAATAGCTATTTCTTCTATAAGCTTCTAACACGCTATTTATAGTTATTTATCTACCTACTAATGTCTACATTAATAATAGTATATTAGCTAATTCTAGATATTTATTATAAGGCTGTAAGAAGAAGGTAGTTAAGTTCTTAGACGCTCTTTCTAATCTAGAACTTAAGAAGCTTATTAAAGAACAACCTAATTATATTATAATAGCTCTTCTAAGTTAGAAAGTATAAGAAGTAATAGTTTCTAATTTAATTAGTTAGAATAATATTGCTAATTAATTGCGTAATCTTCTAAAAGAGAATAGTGTTAGTGTAGATAGTGTTAGAATAGTAAATAGCTTTAAGGCTAGCTGCGCTATAGATTTTAGGTAAGCTCTATTTTTACCTAAAATCTATGCGCTCTCTTACGCGTCTACGCTCTACTATTATAACTTCTATAAATACCTATTATAATCTCTACTAACTACATAGTTACGTTAATACAATACTAATACCTTCTATAATACTATTAATATATACTACTTAAATACGTAAACTTAATATAAAGTTACTAGTTATAGTAACTTATAGAGTAATACTCTTAACTATATACCTACTAAGGCTATACGCAGAGTATAGTAACGCGCTAGACACATATTTATATAGATAGACCTACTAGAGGCCTAGGTTTATATTTATAGTAATTCTATTAAATACCTTATTAATATAAGCGCGTAGATAAATATTCTTTGCTTTAGCGTAGCGCGTGCGCTAAAGATACTATACAAACACTAGATATAGAAGCTTAGCAACCTACTATAAGAAGTTACCTCTACTAATAGTAGCTATAAGCTATTTATTAGTACTGCGTTTAACGTCTCTATACATATTAGCACTATAGTTATTTACACTACCTTCTGTATTATTACAAATCTTATACACTTAGCTATACTTAGAGAGCTATAGTGTATAGCGTTATATATTAGAATATAATATAACGTATTTAGTAGAGTATAATATTGTATTTAGTCTAAGAATAGAACTAAGTTAGTTTTCTTTATTACCTTAAACTCTAAGCTTATATACCTATTCTCTACTATAGATTATAAGTAAAAGAATAAGAATAATAACGCTATAGAATACGTATAAGTTAGTACTATAACTAACTCTACTTTAGAGCTACCTTAAGATTCTTCTATAGTTTAATACCTATACTAGAGAGCGTAGTACAATCTAATATACAGTTTTAGGTAATATAATATACTATTTCTAGTAAGCATCTAATAAATATAGAGAAGGTAGATACGCTCTCTCTTTAATAATAGCGTAAAGGTACTTTAGATAGATAAGAACACTAAGCTAATTATTTAGCATAAATAGAAGCTTACTAAGTATACTATTATATATAAGATTAACTATAAGAAGATACTTAATTACGCGCGTAGAACTTATTAGTAACTAGAGGTTACTACCTTATATAAGACTATAGATAAGAAGATTTAACCTATTAACGTTTCTTAAGTAGATAAGCTAATAGAGTTTAGATAGAAAGGCTAGAAGAAGTAAGCTATTTAGCGTTAACAACTTCGCCTGTCTATTTAAGAACTAGACCTAGAACTATATAATAATATCTTTAAACTACAATACGCTATATTTCTATAAGAAACTTGCCTTACGTCTAAGAGACTAGCTAACCTTTATATTAGATTATAAGTTATATAGAAAGAGAAAGATCTCTTTATCTAGATACTCTATAATAGAGAAAGAGCTTAGGCTATAGAATAGCCTTTACTTAAGAAAGAGGAGAAAGAGTCTACTATAAGCTCTCTTATCTAAAAGCCTCTTTAATAATATATAGTCTACTATTACTAAGTATTTAAAGCACACTTCTTTAGTCTCTTTTTATTTCTTTCTCTTCTATTACGTTAACTACACTATAAAGAATCTTAATATTATAAATATATACAGACTACATTAGTCTTATAGAAAAGTATTCTACAAGTTCTACTAAAACTAAAGAGACAGCGCCTTTCTTACTTTTAACCTTAATTTATTCTAGCTTCTTTTCTACTACACTTACACCTTAATAGTAATAATAAGTCTCTACTTATTATACTCTTTTTCTAGCTTCTATTAACTCTTACTACTACTAGTAAGAGAAGCGTCTAACTTCTCTATAGTCTTAAACTATACTAGACAAACGTATTATAAACTATAAGATAAGTAGTAATAAAGATAGCGCAGCGCTTATAGCAGCGTTTAGCTAGAAGCTACTACTAGAGTCTAAGGCAAACGCTACTCTAAGTACTTTCTACTACCTTTAACTTCTTTGCTATAATATTAATACTAGATAATATAGATAAAGAGTTTACTATATATATTAATATCTCTTCTTGTAAGCGCTAGCTAGTATACGTTTAGATACTCTTAGCAGAGTATAAGTACTATAAACTTTAAGATAAAGTAGAGAAGATAGCTACTACTATTCTTACTACCTTGCTATATTCTATTCTATATTAGATTCTCTACTACTAGTCTACTAGACTATAGAGTTGTATAACTACTAAGGCGTCGCCTCTACCTAGCAATAACTACCTAGACTTAGTTAATTTACTATTCTAAGCTTCTTAAGCTACTTAAATTAGAGCTTAGAATAGTAATTTCTAGTAGTATTAGCCTACCTATAGTTAAGTCTCTAGAAAGTAACTACTACTAGGTAGGTAAGAACGTATCTATTCTACTACTATTTTAATATACTTAGAACGCTTAGAGAGCGCAGTAGCTATAATTCTACGCGTAATAACTAGCTATAACTCTACGCGCAACTACCTAGAAACTACTATAATAACTATAACTACCTTATCTTTAATAGCTAATTCTCTATTACCTCTATACGCTCTTAGAGGTAATAAGAAAAAGAGCTATAAGCATTATAGCTCTCTTACAACTTTAATATTAGAAATACTAGTGCTAATTATAATAAGTATTATCTTTTTAACTATTCTATCTAGCTTTAAACTCTCTTTAAACTATATTTATATAGCTATTATAGTTCTTTAGCTATAATTCTAATAATTACAGGCTGTAATAGTTCTAACATATAGATTTTAGATAAGATAGAATTTTACCTAAAATCTAGTTATTACTACTATAACAACACAACACTATTAATTTACTAATACTATTATACGCGTAAGAACACTGCTAAGTATAATAGCTAATTGCGTAATTAATTACCTTACCTTTACTATAATTTTATCTTCTAACTTTACCTATTAATATTATAATATTATAATACTATAATAGATAGAGGTCTCTTAATTATATATATATATATACCTCTTCTTAGCTATTACTTCTTTCTTTCTTCTCTAACCTTCTTAATCTTTTCTCTCTACCTCTACACACTATAGTTACCTCTTAGAAGTAGACTATATCTTCTTTCTCTCTTTATTAACCTAACCTTTCTTATTTTCTATCTTAGCGATTATAACTATAACTATAACTATAACTACTACGCTTAGCGCAGAGAAGTATAATAAGCCTATAGGCTACCTAAACCTTCTCTATAACTTCTAGTTACTATTAACTCTATATATAAGAGCGCGCGCTTAGCCTATTATACCTATAACTAATTCTATAAATAAGTGTATAAGCGCAACTATATATATATATATATAAGCTTAGTACTATTAGTTCTATACTTTAAGCTAGTCTAGTAAGAGTTTCTTTATAAGAGCTAGTCTTAGATTACTAAAGAAAGATACCTACGCTACTAGAGGCTTAGTAGAAAATAGCTAGTAATAAGAATAAGAGTAAGAGCAAAGCTATAGACACTAGAAAGTTAACTTTCTCTTATAGCTAAAGCTCTTCTTTATAAGAGACTTCTTCTTAAAAAGGTCTACTTTTTAAGCTCTACATACCTAGTCTAACTAAGAATTTTACTACTCTAGGTATCTATAGTTAAGCCTCTAGAAGCAACGCTAGCTTTTTCTCTACTACTCTGTCTAGTTTATGTCTAAAGAAAGACACTCTTGTAATTATCTAGGCTCTATACACTAAAGCTAAGAACTAAGTTCTTACCTTAGCTTAGAACTAGAATCTCTAGAATCTAAATATTAATAGTAAGGTAACAGAGTTTATTACTAGTCTTAAATAGTAGTCTTCTAAGCAATAGAAGGTTATTCTTAATACATTTATAACTAACGCAACCTTTCTATTTAACTAGATTACTAACTTTATTCTTAAAGTATCTAACATAGTTAAGGCGCTACTAGAGCTTATAGATAAGTATAGTAGTATTAAAGTATTTAATAGCTAGTATTAAGTCTTAAGCTAAGCTAAGAATACTAAGAATAAGCGTATTATAGAGCTAACTACTACTACTAAGAGCGTTAATATATTAGAGCCTAGTCTTATAAGCTGCGTCTCTTACTTTTTAAGTAAGGTTCTATATAACTACTAGGCTATATCTAATATATAGTTCTACCTTAGGCGTCTAGATATTAGTAACGCAGCTCTTTTCTTAGTCTAAGTAGTAGCTATTTATGTCTACACTCTACGCAAAAGCACTAAGACTAATATTATTATATAAGACTAGGCTACCTTAAAAGATTTTATTAAGGTAACTATTTAGTTTACTAAGAAAAACCTACTTTCTAAGACACTGTCTCTTTTAAAGTATTCTATTAAAGTATTAAAAAAGAACTATAAGAAGTGTAGTATAACACTAGGTATACTTAGCCTTACTACTAGAAATATTATAGTTTCTTTCGCTTATAAGTATAAGAAAGACAGCACTTATAATAGTTAATATAAGTTTTAGTAATATATCTTTCTATATATAGCTAATAGGTATTCTAATAAGAACTACTAGATTGTGTACACTCTTTATAGTAGTAATAAAGTAATAATTACTAACACTATAGCTAGATACTAGATAAAGCTTTACTCTACCTATTAATTAGCTATCTCTATTATAATAGAACTTAGATTGTTTCTATATAAGTTAAAAGCAATTAATAAGAGTAGTAATTGCATTAAAGTAGAGCTAAAAGAGATTAGAGTAAGGCAACTTAGTAGAGCTAGATTAGTTACTTCTTTAGTAAATCTAGAGAAGTAGGCATACTAAGAGCGCTAGGCTAGTCTTAAGATAGTTAAGAAGAGAGTAGTAGTAGCTAAGTTATAGAAATTAAGGCTTTATAGTACATAAACTAGCCTTCTACTACTACTACTACTATCTAGCGCTAGCGCTTTAAAATCTACTCTAGCTTACTAATCTTTATCTAAGAAGATAGACACTACGCTTAATAAAGACAATTTAGAAGACAAAGACTAGAATTCTAATAAGCTTAAGGCTTTAACTATAGCTAAGAACTATAGATATCTAGATAGAACTTCTAATTTTCTTTAACTAATTCTTAATAGCTACTCTAAGTACACTAAACTTAATAACTACAAACGTATTAAAGTTATCTAAGCGTAGTATTAAGAAGTCTATATTAGTTACTACTCTAATAGCTTATTAATTAATAGCACTTATATCTATTAGACTTATACTTAAGTAATAGCTACTTATATAAGTCTCTTTAAGCAAGCTATAAATGCAAAAGCTATAAATAATATTCTTCTTCTTTTGTATCTTTTCTAAGACAAGTAGTATAAACTCTAAACCTATCTAGTTATATTTATTCTCTTTGTTAAGCAATATAAGCTTAGTAAATAAGACTCTAACTTTCTTAGCTATTACTTTTATTCTTAGATAGCCTATAATCTATACTTAATTTCTTTCTAAAAGGCAGTTAGTAAAAAGATAGATTAGAGTAAGCTAGTAGAAGACTTTAAGTAGAAGAGTAATATTACTATAGAGAACTTTAAGTAGCTATTCTTTAATAATAAGAAACTTAAAAAGATTATTAAAGAATTCTTTAAGATATACTATTACTACCTCTAACACATTAATAGTAATAAGAACCTTAGCTAGCTTTATATTATATACTATTCTCTTATTTAATAAGCTGTCTATACTAACCTTTATTACTAGATACTCTACTTAGTACTTTGCAAAGAATATACTATAGTTTTCTACTCTTACTACGCTAAGTACACTATACTAGGCAATAAAACGTTCTTCTACTATATTAATCTTAATCTATTATTTACCTACGCTTAAGGTTAAGGTATAGATATAATCTAAGAATTAGTCTTAATTAATAATAAGAACTCTTAGAACTATATAGAGGTCTTAGAGAGCTTCTATTAATATATAGAGCTATACTTATAATAGCGCAAGACTACTAAGAAGAATTCTACTAGCTTTATTAAAGAATAGTATAATAATATTAATTAGACGTAAGAAGTGTAAGTAATAGCGCTAGGCGTAAAGTAGAAGAAGTCTATTTGTAGAGAAGAAGACATTTATATTATCTACTCTATAACGCTCTATAGCTCTATAGAACTAGTAACTAAGATCTATTAAATAATTCTTCTATAGTATATTATAGTACGCTAGAGCGTTATAGAGATTCTAGCTATAAGAATATATAATAAGATCTTAAAGGCTTATTATAATCTTATAGCCTCTCTTATAATACTATCTAGATATTATAATAAGTATAGTAGTATTAAGTAGGTATTTCTAGTAGATATATACATTAACTTCTTCTTCTAGATCTAGAAGGCTATTCTTACGCAAGTCTTCTAGAATAACCTTCTTATACGTAAGAAGGTCTATAAACTTCTTAGTAAGAATAAAAATAGTATTCTAGAGTATATTTAGAAAGAGCGTAAGTATGTTATTAGAGAGATTAAAATGCTATAGCTAGTAGTTAAGAAGCTTAAAAAGGCTGCCTTTGCTAAGAGCGCTAATAGTAAATACCTAGATATTTCTTTCTTTACTAATAAGAGCACACCTTCTTCTTATAAGAGATAGTAGTATGTTTAGAATTATAATTATAGTATAGAAGATACTATTAGTTATCTTATTAATAAGATTAACATAGAACTAGACGTTTATTACTACTTCTATAACGCTGCTAACCTTAATACTATATCTACTTTTTCTTCTCTATTTAAGACTTCTTAGGCTTGCGCTAGTAGTCTAGCGTCTAGTCTATTATTACCTTCTAGTACTTTACACTTTCTAACAATATCGCTACTACTAGTTCTACTACTTTCTTCTTAGTTTAAGATACTAATACTAGCTCTATTAGCTTCTACTGCTAGCCTATCTAAACTACGTTATAGTAGATAAAACGTAAAGTAGACTAGACGTACTAGTAACGTTACTAGTACTTAGATTTTAGGTAAGCTTCTTATTTTACCTAAAATCTACTTACTACCTACACTATAGTAGTGCATTACTAACATCTCTACTTAATTATTTATTTTACTGTTTGTTTTTTTTTCTATATTTTTTCTTTATCTTTTCTTTATACTACAAGCAATTAACACGTTCTAGATAGTATAATAAAACTATACTACTAGAAAGAGAAGGTTTATACTAGTGCATAAGGTGTTCTTATATAAATTAGATCTTTAATAACCTAAAAATTACCTAGAAAGAGAACGTCTTTTAACAAGAGCTCTTTAGAATTATTTTATTATCTACTATCTTATCTTTTACTTATACTTTTTAGTATTAGACTCTTATATATTACTTTAGATAATAGAATCTCTCTATAATAGAACTCTTTTCTACTAAACTAACGTCTATATACTTTCTTACCTATACTAACTACCTTATATTCTTGTAGTAATACATCTTTATACTCTCTAACACCTATACACTATCTACTAAAATAAGTATTTTACTAAACTTAAGAGATTATAAAGAATATAATATAAGAGATCTACTAAGGTAATAGATCTACTCTTAGCCTTAAGTGTTTAGTAGAGATCTTTAAGATAGTAACCTCTAGTTATTACTACTTAATTACTCTTTTTTAAAGAATAGCGCAAAGCCTCTAAGTAGGCTCTATAACTTTAATAATAGTTTAGTATATTAATACTTTTGCAATCTCTTTAAGTAGAGTAATTCTAGTATACTTATAACTATTTATAGGCTATTAGGCGTTCTATAGTAGTAATAGAATTATAGAGACCTATAATTAATAAATAACTTCTCTCTTTATTTTATATACTAGTAAGTTATAACTTAAATATTTCTCTTTATCTTTTACTAGAGCGTGTCTAGCTATAATCTAGATATTTTGCTAACTCTTGCTAGACTACTACAGCGTATTTTAGCTAGCTAGAGTTATCTATATAGGCTCTAAACAAGCGCTTTTATTATTAAATACTAGAAGAAATTCTAAAAGAAGTATAATAAGATCTAATTAATAAGAAAAAGCTAGAAATATATTCTTATTAAACGCCTTGCTATATATTACCTTATAAATAAATCTAACTTTAGAATTACGCTATAAGATCTAATTATATTATCTAGTCTTACTATAGGCTTTAAGCTCTATTATAATTACTATCTAAGCAAAGAAAGCTGTAGATTTCTCTACTCTAATCTTATATACGTATTACCTAACAAAAACTATAGTTATAGAGAGTACTATAAAAGCTAAGTAATAGACGTAAAGTTTATTTCTTGTATAATTATACGCTTTCTATATAAACTTATATAAGAACTCTACGTATTTACTGCGTTCTAAGCTTATATTCTATATTATAAGTGTTAGAAATCTAGAGAGATATATAATAATAAAATAGAATTATATAATAGATGTAAAGAGATATAGGCTCTCTGCAAGAGAGAAGCTTATACTACCTACTATAAGAATAGAGACAAATAGTTTTGCTCTTAGAACTATAACTAAGTATATTATAATAATAGCTATACTAACGTTGTTTTCTATCTTAGAAGTAGAGAAGAGTACAACGTATAGTAGGCAGCGCAGAAGGCTATTATTAGAGAGAATGCGCGTATTACTATATGCGTTAAATATTAGCATAATATAGAAGATTGTCTATATACTAATAATTAGGTCTATTCTCTCTATTAGCTACAAATTAATTAGAGCAAAAAGATAGTATGTAAATAGCTAAGATGTAACAAGTTTGTTACATGCTCTTAGAAGAAGTGCACGCTTACCTATGCTGCCTAAGCATTTAACGTAGAAAATCTAGACAGACAGGTCTTTTCTTAACTAAGAAGAGGCAGGTATATAGTTCCTTAGTTCCTATATAATTAGTAGTATTTAAATTCAACTTTTACTTTCTTAACTATTCACACACTTTGTACCGCCACCTTATAGTCCATGGTCTCCGTGGGAGGTCTGATACGCCCCAAGTGATGGTTCACTCATACTACGTTTGTGTATAACGCGCTGATGTGGTACAGCTGAGTTGGGTGATGGGAAGCTTGTGATAAGTTCGCTGCACTGGGTGAGTTAGACGCTGGGCTCTTAACACCGTCAGCGCGCACATACCGTAGCTGTCCGCGGTAAGACCAAGTTTGAAGAGGCCCCCGCACTCATGAGATCAGCTTCGGTTGCGTAGTCATCCTTATGCGCCACCTCATATAATGTTGCTGGTATGTCGAGCTCGCGTGAGTTTCTTGGTGCCATGAAGACGCGGTCCCGATCGCGCGAGGGAGCCAATGGGGAGATAGCAACTGGGGATCCTCCCAGGGCAGTCACAATATGACCTTCGTCTATAGCAGGCGAGACAACACTGGCGCCATCGAGCTCTGGTGTGGTCGGCGGGAAATACGAGGGGACAGGTGTAACTGTTGGCCTGAGAGAACATGCTTCAGATTCCAGATCGCTCGTCCGGCCGTAAGCTTCCATTTGCGCAGTGATTTTCTTCAGCTTTCGAATGTCGCTCTTGTAACCTTTGATGTCGAGCTTGAAGAGAATAATTTCCCTAACGTAGAAGTCGATCTCCTGTCGCAAGCTCTCCATCTGCACATCCGGAGTATCGGCAAGAGCCTTTCCCTTCTGTTTAGATTGCTCCCTCCTCAAGCGCTCGTGGAGCCTATCCATCCACCTATCGATGTCTTCCCGTCTCGCAATGGAGGCAAGCTCCGGCCAGCTGTCTTCCCCTTCCCCAGCCATATGAAGCTTCATTGCCGCATGCCGTCTGATTTCGGCTTGCAACATGAGTTTGTGATGCTCCAGCTGTCTTTCCACTGTACAAATGACCCTGTCCTTCTCCTCAATTACGGATTCGCGATTCAAGATTGCGGCTCGAAGTCTTTCCATATGCGTGTCTGGGTGGTGTGTGCCTGAACGACCGGCAGTTGTCTTGTGCTCTTGTTCTATCTCGCTGTGTGCCCGTCGTAGCTGTTCTCGCTCTTTCTCCAGTTTCGCAATGCGACGATCTTTCTCCCTGACCTGGTCTTGCAGACGCTCAATGTGCGCAACAAAAGAAGCTAGCGTCGCGTTCTCTTGCGAGTCAAGCTCTGAACTGATAGGCGAAGCGCTCGAGAAGACCGTACTCATACTCATACGTCCATCGGAAGCTGGGTGGCTCGTACTAGGTGGTTCTTTTGAGATGAGGTCGAAGGGTGATTTCCCGTTCATTAGATTCGAAAGTTGCTCTTCCGCGTCCAATCGTTCAGTGTTGGCGATCTCGAGGCGGCTCTCGAGATGATCAATGGTGTTTTGCAGAGCCTGCGTGGATTTGGCAAGCTTGTCAGCGTGCGTTGCCTTGTCCTCGAACTCAGCACATCTCATCTCGGTCAGTCCTAGTGTTGAACGAAGCTCTCTCTCGCTTTTCTTCGATTCGTTCAACTTCGCCATCAATGATTCGATCTGCTGTTGGAGAGCAACATTGTTTTGTCTGTACTGATTGAGCTCTGGGAGCAGGTTCCGAGTTGTCATTTCTGGTCGACGTGTGGCGCTGAGCTTCCGCTTCAAGCTCTCCTGGCAGTCCAAATTAGCAGTCGGTTCCAGAAGGAGAGCGGGTGTATCATTACCATCTCTGGGCTGCTTTCTGATCGCCGGTGTGAACGCTGTTTGCTCTCAGATTCGACCGGACAGGCAAAGTCGGGGTCTTCAGCAATCGGCGGGGTTTCGCGAATCGACGTGTGTGGCAGCTCAGCGCTATCCGAGACAAGCGAAGTATTATTCCTCGACACTAGACACGTTTAGCATGTTGAACTGATAGCTGGTGTCACTGATGCACAGCTCGAAAAGCCCTACTGATCGATCTAACCCGTTGAGAGAGATCGTCTTCACAAAGCAGTGAAGTATAGTGGTGGACTGAGCAGGAATACTTGGAAGGGTACTCACCCTGGTGCAGGCCGTGCTTGCTGTTCTGCTCTTGAAGCAACCGAATGTGATCTTTCAAAGATGCAACCTCCGCAGAGTGTGCGTCCACGAGGCTTGCAACTTGTGCTTCGTGCGACGATCTCAAGGCGGCGAACTGAGATTGTAGGACTGAGTTTGTCTGATTCTGTGTGGCAATGATCGCTTTTAGCTCGTCGATCTGGTTGTTGCGCGTCGATGAACTGGTCGCAGTAGACGCCTGGGTCTAGTTAGTATTTGGATGCAATACATGCTGGGCAACTGAAACGGCCCGAATTGGCCATTACGAGGCAGAGAAAGAGGCATGGCGATGAGACTAGTTGGTGACGGTTTGTGCAAGTGCCGCCCGCGCAACATGAGAATGTGAAACCTGACACCACCATTATCCGCCTGCCAGGCCTCCGATCCGTGGAATACAACAATACATTGCCAGCGAGCAGCCAGATGCCATGGCCTGACGGCAGAGAAGTACATCTAACTCAGGCACACATCGTCGCATCAGAGTTGGAGATGGTACACAAAGAAGTTCTGAAACTGTTTCGTTATGCAGTCTTCTTGTTTGTCCAGTAAATACGCCTCTATCAAGAAACAAACAGCACTCACTTCATTTTGACTGCTGCGTCGGCGCTTTTCGGTATCCCGATCACGTACTTTCTTCTCTTGGACCTGCCGCATCTGACTAGAACCATGCCTGCCACTTCTGTTTGTCGAAACCTTTCCGTCCATGGCAGAGAGCGCAGTAATCAGGTCCGGTCTCGAACGTCTCCGCATTCCGGTTTTGTTCAAACACTTGTCATCCAATGCCGCTGGTATGCCGGCTTGGGCCATAACACGTGAATCAAGTGCATCGCTGGTAGGAACGTTTCTCATGATGCTATACCGCGAGCTTAGTTCTGGAACGCTTCTCGTATGATTCAATGGTGACGGGACCAAATCCAATGCATTCAAGCATGTACTCCCGTGGCTCAAGCGCTTGTCAGGTGGGTGACTCTCCCTTCGAAAGAGCTGGATTGTGGGTTGGACGGACACTGGAATCGTACAGGATGGAAACCCTTGATTCTCTAGGAGAAGAGAACCAGGGAGCTCAGCGGGTAGTTCTGCAATCGATGGTACCGAGGCGGACCGTGGGCGACTGGGCAGAGGCTTTTCTATGGAGGCAGATCTCGAGCATGCAATCGTACTGGGCACCGGAGAGCGCAACATGTCGCTAGACGCAGTCTGGAGGGTCTTGACAGTCCCAAACACGGCTGTATCGTACTGGGGTGTGATGGGACTGGATACATGTTGTCTGTCGTCCGATGGAAAGATGACCAGGTTGGCTGAACGTCGTTTTTCAACTTTCAGTGTAGTCTGGAAGAGATGATTAGCGAATGGTAAGGCACCACAAGACAGCTGTAGACACCGACTTCCAGACGGCCGCTGGCATGATTCTGTGCCTGTTATCGTACCTTTGCTTCGACGTCGGTGTTGGACTCGGGCTCAATCGACTCAATCGATAACAACCCCCCAGTGCGATAGTAGGGCTCTGAACTAGACTGGCGTTTTGACCAGGACAGGATTCGCTTGGACGGCATTGCGCGATCGTTGCGCACGCCGCACTCAGTGGCAGCAATACTGCGGACGCATGAAGATAGGATGGAAACTACAGGCGCTCGGGCTACGATATGGTGCGAAGAGAGAGAGATTGGCGGAAAGGCAATCGCCAGAGAGTTTGCGGGCACTGGGACGATGGTTTGGCTACGTTTGCAAGGCGCCCATCTTGGCCGCCTTCATAACGCCCGCTGTCATGTTTCGGGGCTGCAAACCACGCCGTACCTGTCTGGATCCGGCTGAAGACGCTGCTGCAGGGGCCAAATGGGCCGACTGGGTGGGAGAGAAACACAAGCTCCTTGCATATCGTATACATAGGCGCCTTGGAGTGGATAGTGGCGCCGCCGTGTACATGCAGCGAATAGACGAGATGAAGATGAGGCGCGGTAGCGCGACGCCGTGACGAAGTTGCAGGAAGCTTGGGCCTCTGGGGAAGTCGCGACCGACAGCTTCAATCGCTAACCGGCTATTGCGTACTAGTCACATTCCTTTCTGCTTCTTTGCGCAGCCCACTACTAATTACGGTGTAATGGTCTAGCCGGCTACCACCGCAGTGCAGGCGACTTGGCGCCGCCCCCAGGAAGCCCGTTGACGTTGGCTGTATCCACCAGCCACTAGAGAAAAAGTTGGGATCGTCATTGCGCCCCCAATCTCGACACCGCGACTGCGCCCCAGTGCTCAGCAATCGGGCCCGATATGGCGAGAGACCTGTCGCCCTACAGCGCGCGACGGCTGCTTACGCAACAGCTAGTCCAAGGCCAGACTGCCTCGCCCCCGGCAGTCGAGGGCAGGAACGGAAGCCCGAGCAGGTTGTCGAGACATGTATCCGAACGCGTTGGGAAGGAGCCTTCGATAGCATCTGGTCGCCGCTCGAGAAGTCGATCGAGAGAGAGGAAGCCCGAGGACGTACCGAACGCCCGTGAGCCAAAGGCCACGACAGTCGAGCCAAGCGCTGTCCGCAGGCGGGAACGGTCGCCGGAACCATACAGGAAGCCACGAGGCTCCTCCAGAGAGAAGAAGAGCGATGGATCAAGAGAGCGGAGGAAGGACCGATCCAGAGACAGGCGACGAGACCGGTCACGCGACAAGAGGCGAGAAAGATCGGGCGACAGAAAGAGAGATCGCTCGAGGGACAGAAGGCGCGATCGCTCCCACGACAAGGACGGAGACAGGAACAGAAAGCGCGATCGCTCCACGGACAGACACAGCCGGCGAGATCGCTCGCGCTCCAGAGAGCGACGCCGCCGCGACAAGTCCAAAGAAGGCAGACGTTCACGCTCGCCCATACCGTACCGTTCTCGCAAACCGCGCACCCGCTCGCCCTCTGCATCCACATCTCCACCGCCCAAACGTCACCGGCGCACACGCTCTCCATCGCCTTCGCGCTCACCGCCGCCCCACAAGCGGGCCAAACAACCGCTACCTTCACAAGAAGTCTCCTTCCGGGGGCTTGACGACTCGGCCCAACCACCCTCCAAGTATGGCGGCGCACCGCCTGACAAGGAGAAGCCCAACTTCAAGCCTACTGGCGCGCTAGCCAAAGCTGCCAACCGCGTAGAAGGCACCAAGATCTCCCTCAAGTACCACGAGCCGCCCGAGGCACGCAAACCGCCCGCTTCACAACCCTGGCGCATCTTCGTGTTCAAGGGCGACGATGTGCTAGAGACCATCGAACTCTGGAACAAGAGCTGCTGGCTACTGGGACGATCTCGGGAAGTCGCCGATTACGTTCTCGACCACCCTAGCTCAAGTGGACAGCACGCAGTCATCCAGTTTCGGTACATACAAAAGACGGTTGAAGACGAATTCGGTGTCAAGAGCCACAAGGGAAAAGTCAAGCCCTACATCATTGACCTGGAAAGCAGTAATGGCACAGAGCTCAACGGAGAGGATCTCGAGGCGAGTCGCTACTTTGAGCTGAGGGACAAGGACATACTCAAATTTGGAGGCAGTGAGAGGGAGTACGTCGTCATGTTGCCACCAGCAGAGTCTAAGTAGGAAGAAATGAACATAGCAGAAGACACAGACGACCATTGCGCAGTTGCAATAACAACTGCGGGTGTCACATACAAATCTCTCGCTGTCATAGAAGCTGAGTCCAGATGTACATAATAGAGAAAAAACACATGTCAAATTATACGTGGATGAATATCACCAAGGGGGTGGGGTGTGTCGCTATGTATCGAAGATGAAGCTAACATTGCCATTGTGACTCGAATATGCTCCAAACATCATCAGTGGCCTTGGACAGAATGTATCTGAGGCATGTTGACGTTGTGGTACGCGATCCCCTTGATAAGTTTCGTGTTAAAGCAAGGTGCGCGCCGAGTAGGTGAATATGATGACCGTACTAAAGCTTCCTCGGGCTAGCTATCGTGCTCCGAACTCAGCATCCTCGGATCGCATTCTATTCTCCGTGGCACTTGTCTTGATGATGCAATGATGGGCGTCCGGACGTGGAGAGCGGCGCGTAATCAGGTACAGGGTCCAGTGTACGACAAGGATGCCGCCTCCCGACTTGGCAGGAACCGCCGTCATCAGCCTCCCCACAGTTCGTAATGCGCAGACATCGTCTTGCGCGTCCGTCTTCTTCCCTTCTTTATACCCCTTTTTACTTAATTCTTGTAATACACCATGGCGCTTTTGCGACGCTATGGGCTATACACCGTCCTCGCCGTGGGCTTCCTGTACATGCTTTGGTCCCTCAGCTTTCCATACGAGCAGCCTGGCGACGCGCCTGTAAACGCCGACAAAGGCCCGGAGAGCCAGCAAAGCCAACAACCAAAGAAAGAGCAAAAGTACAAGTCTTTCGATTGGACAAAGGTCCCCTTCAAAAACCGCATCGAGTCCCTCGTTCCACTACCAGCCGGCGAACCGAAAGCCTTACCACCCATACAATTCAACTTTGGACAGGAAGATGCTACGGCCAAGAACATACGCGAGACGAGGAAGGAAGAGGTTAAGAAACAATTCCTGAAATGCTGGAAGAGTTACAGAAGCCACGCATGGATGCACGACGAAGTCCGACCTATAAGCGGAGAGGCAGCGGATCACTTTGGAGGCTGGGCGGCCACCCTCATCGACGCGCTCGACACACTATACATAATGGGCTTTGAAGAGGAGTTCTCGTCCACCATCAAGGATATCGAACAAATCGACTTTGGATACACCGATTTGGACCACATCAATGTGTTCGAGACGAACATACGGCATTTGGGTGGTCTTCTGGCAGCTTTCGAGCTTAGCGGGGACCAGAGGTTATTGAACAAGGCGAAGGAGGCGGGCGAGATGCTATACCATGCATTCGACACACCCAACCACCTACCAATCACGCGATGGCAGTTCCGTGCAGCGGGCGAGGGCAAACCACAGGTAGCGGACGAGCAGGTCCTCCTTGCGGAGATCGGAAGTCTGACCATGGAGTTCACACGCCTCTCGCAATTGACCGGGGACCCGAAATGGTACGACGCGGTCAACAGGGTAACCAGACTTCTCGAAGAACAGCAGGACAAGACCAAGCTACCGGGCATGTGGCCTCTCATTGTCAACGCTCGAACTGCGGACTTCACTGCTGACAGTGGATTCACCCTGGGGAGTATGGCTGATTCAACGTACGAGTATATTGGCAAGCAATATGCGCTGCTCGGTGGTCAAGACGCCATCTATCGCAAGATGTACGAGAGAGCGATGGACACGGCATCCAAATATGCCTTGTTCAGGCCATCAACCCCAGAGAACTCCGACATGCTCATGTCAGGATTTGTCCGTGCCGAAGGTGCGACGACGGCGTTGGACCCAGAGATGCAACACTTGGCATGCTACACAGGTGGCATGTTTGCCCTCGGCGGAAAGCTATTCCAGAACGACGAACATGTCACGATCGGTCGGAAGTTGGCAGACACTTGTGTTTGGGCCTACAAGGCATCGCCCGCAGGTATCATGCCCGAAGTATCGCATCTCCTCATGTGCGACAATACGACAACCTGCGTATGGGACGAGAAAGCATGGCTCGATGGTATACTATCCCGGACATCTAATGCTGCGGACGAAAAGGATCCGTTGAAGAACATTGCGAACCTCCGCCTCCCCAGCGGCTTCATCAGTGTCGATGATAGAAGGTACATTCTCAGGCCGGAGGCTATCGAGAGTGTCTTCATCATGCACCGCATCACAGGGGAGCAGCAATGGCAAGCTGCTGCATGGGATATGTGGACGGCTATACAGCGCTCCACAGACACTGACATCGGTAATTCTGCATTGATAGACGTATCTGCCGACTCTCCACCGAGAGCGGACAGCATGGAGGTAAGTCGTCTCTTAGTTTCTTGTCAGAAGACATCGAGCGTGTACTAACACGCTTACAGAGCTTCTGGATGGCGGAAACGCTAAAGTACTTTTACCTGACGTTCAGCGAGCCAAACGTCATCAGCCTGGACGACTGGGTCTTCAACACCGAAGCCCATCCCTTCCGCATCCCGAAACCAAAGGCAGCGTAACACGCACAACGGCCACATTGTTCATACACACGGTCACATACAGCTTTTCTGGCGTGACTTGGGAAAAAATATACCCGTAATTTATACAATGATATTCGTAATTTCATGGAGACGGCTGAGCTCTTGCTTGTTTCCTTTCTTTCTTATTCATACACCATCTCCTCATAGACAGAGATGCATGTCTAGTGTGTACCGTAGTTAGGTCCACCGATGCCCTTCTCTCCGGGCTTGTTGGCGCTCGGGTCGACGCCGACGTTTGAGTTTCCGCTGTCTGAAGCTACGGGCGCTTCGCCGGGCGCGTGGCCTTCCTTCGCTGCGGGTGCGTTTGATGCACCGAGACCCTTGCCTGTCATATTTGTTAGAATGACATCCCAGCAGAGATTTAGGAGAAGAAATGCAAAACGTACTCTCAGCCTCCTGCTTGTTGAACTTGTCTGAAGCAGCATTGCTCTGGCCGGGTGTCTTGGAGTGAGGCATATTGGTTGTTTGGTGTGTGGTTGCGTGTAAACGTAGAATTTGTGTTATTCGCAATGAGTTGGAGTGAAGTGCAATGTAATGAAGTTCCAATGCTAGAAGACACGCGAAGTTTTCTTTGTTTTTGTCGCTCCCATCAGCCTAGTCGTGGCTGTGATGTCACTTTATTCATGATATCATCAGTATGGTGTTAGGATGCGAAAGGGTCCACTTTAGCGCTAGATGCAGGTACGCGATCGCGATGCGCTACTTATCATCGATACTGTTTCGGCGCCAGCATCGAGCTTGTGGGCTCGCGCTCGAATTTGAAGTCTTTTCGCGAGGAACTTTGGGTGTGTACGTTGGTGGGTTGGTAAGTCGATGACTGTGGTTTGCCAGGGCTGTTCCAGCATCGAGCTACCTCAAGTGTGGTATGGAGAAGCATAGGGCAAGCTGTATGTATCAAGTTCTCGATAATAAATGCTCATCGCTGGTTCACACGCTACCCAACCCCTTCCATAGCCAAAGGCCTTCCATAAATACAAAGTCTCATGCAAACCTTGAGAAACGTCCGAAAGGAAACGCTAAACGCCAATCCATGCACATCAAAACAAAATCTGTACCCCGTTCCTCTTCACATTCAGTAGGTCAACATCTTCTGTCCGCCTTTGCCATCATGGCCCTCACCGGGCTTCGCAAAACTACACCACCGGTCCTTGATGGATACAACCTCGTACGTACCCTCCTCCTGAACTGGAATGCTCATACTCATCTCATGACTGATTTCCGTCTTGATCTCCAGCACTTTGCTCTTCCGTCCCTTGTTTGCATTGGTGCTCCGCGTGTAGGTAAACTCGAAAGGCGGTGTACCCCAGAACTGGAACTCTAGATCCGTACCGCCACCCTCATGAATGTCGATCTCGTGGACTTGACCTCCAGAGAGACGTACAGAGGGGATTGGATGAATGGTCTTGGTAAGGTCGAGCGCTGCAAGGCAC
This sequence comes from Alternaria novae-zelandiae, assembly GCF_023758075.1. NCBI lineage: Eukaryota > Fungi > Ascomycota > Dothideomycetes > Pleosporales > Pleosporaceae > Alternaria > Alternaria novae-zelandiae. Next base: position 726,094 of record NW_026056962.1, on the reverse strand, counting down.
TCAGAAGCAGAGTCGCGTAGACCAGTGATAGTGAACAATCCTGGAAGCTCAGCGAGACGGCGGAAAGTAGTGCCCGGATTGGAGGCCTTGCGCTCTTGCTTCTCGAAGGTGTAGTATACTGTGAAGGGACTTTGGCCACTAAGAGCGAAGGACAGGCGCTCACCGACACAGAAGTCCTGTCGGTCTTCCAGGGGTGTGGCGGTAGGCGCATCATGAACGCTGATTTGCACACGGGGACCACCTGGCGGAGGCTTGAGGGTACATCCACGCGAGTCGCGAACTTTACGGATGGAAATTGACGAGTGACCGAGGTGCATCTTGCGGTGCTCAATCTTGAGATCATACTTGTTTGTGGGGATGCTCTTGTGGACGCTGATTTCCGGCTTAGGGGTACCTTGATGTTTGATCTCCACTTCCAGGTAGAATGGTGCAACGCCCTCCAGCGTGATGGGGATGACTTCTTCGCCCTCTGACTCTCGCGAACAGTAGCTGTATGTCTTTCCAGGTTTATCGAAACGAGCACCAGGACGTGAGTGAACCTGTTGCTGAATCGTGATAGGCGAGAAGTGCTTCTTCGAGTGGTTGTATCTGGCGTCCGCCAGTTTCAGGAAAGTGTACTCGTAAGTACCAGCCTTGGAGGTTTCGGATCGAATCGATGCAAGACCACCAACGGTGTGCAAGTCCTTTTCGCTGACAGAGGCTGTCTTTCCCTTCTTGTCCTTGTATTCCTGTCGGTAAGAAATGTCGAAAGGAGCATTTCCTACGATGTCGTTAGCATTGGCAATGTGTGGGATACTCGGGATAACTTACCGGTTAAAGACACATCGAATGAATCCTCGTCACCCTCGCAGACGGCGTCCTTGATATATTTGCTGCCTTCCAGCACCGCGCTGCTTTCAGGAACACTGAGCGAGGGACGTGCGACCCAAGATACGTCGAATTGGTCAGCTTTTTCATCGATCAAGCCAGGGCAAACAGAGTCCTTAACGGAGATCAACTGATATGTTCCATCTGTCTTGACGTCAAGCCACGAGTTAGGGTTTTGGAAGCTATCCTTCTTGACCTCCTTGGTCTTCAAGTTTTCGTACTCTAGGAACCAAGGGCCGTTTCCAGTAAAGCGAAGAGGAAGTCCGACTTGTCGACTTTCCAAAGCCAAGACTGATTGTTTGCCTTCAATGTGCCCGAAGTACGCCTTGGGTCGTTCGTGACGAACATTGACTCTAGCTACGGGTTTGAGAACCTCTTTGCATTTAGATTTGTCGGTAACACTCGTCAGAGCTACGACGTACTCGCCACCGCTGCTGAGCTTGTCTGTTCGTATCACGTAGTGCGCGGTCTCGGTCTCGATGGTGCGCTTCGTACGCTTGCCATTGTGGACAATTTCGTATTCGAGCTTCCAGGGTGCCTCACCAGCAAAGCCCACGTCAAACTCAACCACATCGTCGATACAAGCTTGCTTAGGTCTACTGCTTTCAATGAAGTATGCTTGTGCGGATGGCTTGACGTCCTGTTGGAGTTTGATGTTGCTAAGGGGCCTCTCTTTGTAAACCGAGTCGCTGATGGTTTTGAATGAGTATTCGTAATGACCCGCATCTGTCGGCGTAAGATCGATCGTACTGCGGAGACTGGCAATCTGAAGTGGCGGCTGCCTGACCTCCCGGCCGTTGTCTTTCTTCTCGGAGTAGGTGACCACGAAAGGTGGACTTCCAACGAAATCAAGGCCAACGCGAAGACCGATGGGGTTGCCCGCGCATTTATCTATGATGTCCTCGCTGTCTAGCGTGAGATCCGGCTCGGGCGGGTTGTGTAGTAGGCACGAAGTAGGTTCAAAAACCTCACCCTCGCAGAAGTCGGTCGACACAGACTTGATGGTGTAAAGACCGGCGACCTTGATAGTCGGCTGTTCACCCTTTCGCATGACCTGCTTTTGCAGCACAGCATCTGGACTGTGGTAGCCATCCGAAACGATATTCTCTTGGGGTGTGAAGAGATACTCAACGGTATGCGCAGAGTCAATAGCGCTTTTACCCGTAGACTGGTACTGGACGGGCAGACGAGCGGCTTCACCCTTGGGTACCCGAAGCGGGTTCTGTGGGCTACAGCCTCTGAGGAAAGCTGTAGGGCGCTCGTGGACCTCGAATAGTTGACGAATGCCTGCGACCTTGGGCCTTGGGCGCTCGTCATCGTCGACGTTCAGGTAGCTCACGAAGTTGCCCAGTCCATCCTGCACCTCCTCGATTTCGTACTCCCAAGAGCCACTAGTCGTGAGAGATTCGTTCAGAGGTACGAGAACCTTGTGCGGGCGTGCCCAGGAGATGTCTTCGCGTCCGCTCTTGACCAGTGCTTGTGATGTGTGTTTCGACAAGGGCGAGATGGCGTCGTCTGGCTGCAGATTCTGGAATTGAGACCCGCCGCGGGGTTTCCCGTTTACCGTGAGGCGGTACTTGACGTTCAGGGGCGGTGTTCCTTCGACCTCGAGTGCAACGTTGGATAGATCGCTACGGCAGCGATTGTTGCCAGTAGGCTTCACTCGAGCTTGCGGGCAGGTGGCCACGACGACGTTGGTGGACCGCGGCCGGACCAGAAGCTTCGACTGATCCGTAACCTTCTTGAGCAGGTATACACCTGGCTTCTTGATCGTGTAGGCCAGAGTCAATGGATCGTCAGGGTCGGATGACTTCTGCGTCTTCCTAGCCTTCTTCAACATAGACTTGAGCTCTCCCTTCTTAACAACGATGGTCTCGTTGACATTGGTATCGATGTCGATGCGCAGGATCTCCATCTCGTGGGGTTCGGTCTGGTTGATCATAATCGGGATTTCGAGTTGGGTGACGGACGAGTTCAGACAGAACGACTGCCTATCTGGGTTCAAGACTGCAGAACCCTCAGGCAAGATGTTGACAATCTGCTTTCCGAGAATAAGGGAGGCGTTATGTAGGATAGCACCAGGCTTGACGCTCCGCTCGCTGATGGCCAATTCGCTATCCCACAAGAAGCCCACCAGCCCCATAAGCCATGCCTGTACCGGTATGCCAATTCTGAACATGAGCATGACGTCGACGCCCGCATGCAGCACAAACAGCAGGAAGGCGGCGCCGTTGCCCCATTCCAGCCAAGGAATTTCCAGTAGCGGTATGCCGAACATGAACAGCACGTCGAAGAAGCACCATTTCAGGCACAGCACTAACGATTCGTCCTCCTCGACAGCCAGCGTATAGAAGTCGTATGTTCGGTATGCCCATAGGGCGACGTATAGGGCGAAGACATAGAAGCGTTGTTGGGCGGGATCGAGGATGTCGGAGGGTATTAGGGGCCCTGAGCTTGATTGCGCGGAGGCTTTGGGCAGATCTGGCAAGGGCGACTTGATGTTGGGTCGCGGTGTTGTGCCATTCGGGCTCTGGAGGCCGGGGGAGCGGTTCGTGTTCTGTGGTGTGGATGGGAAGCCGCCCACGCCTCGGCGAACCTGGGGTGTGCCGTTCATCGCACCCAGAAGTTAAGCGTCGGCTATATCGTGATCATGGGTTGGGAGATGCGACGAAGATGCGTGTTCGGCCGGGGGGTGATCGGGCGTGTTGCGCTGGGCGGACTGTCGGTGGACGTGAAACTCAAACAAACATTTACCTAGAGTCTACGCGACGAGCGCGACAAGGATGCGGGCTGAGATGGATCCGGCCAATCAGAACTGGATGACGCCGAGCTCGTCACGTGCTAGCGCCCCAACCTTGGAACCTCGACTACCTGCACGCTGCCACTTGCTTTCACGTTCACTTTATACCATTATCAGCTCGCTTCCTATTGTCTTGTCGAACCCCACAATAGAAAAGATAACCGCGCTTCATTCACAGATCGCCTTCCACCATGCTTGTCTGCTTTCCTTTCCTCCAACCTCCAAACGTCCACATACACACTTGAACTCCTTCAACTCAAAACTACGACTCACTCTAAGCCTCTCTCAACCTAAATCAGCTAGTATGAAGGGTCAGACTGTCCACGATGTCCGAGCTGGCTCGGATGTCAAAGCCGAAATCCAAGAGCAAACCCAACAACAAGCCATACCCAGCAAAGACCTGGCAAACCAAGTCGCCGATACAGTCTCTGCAGTCGCAGTAGAAAGCAATGGCGCCTCTACAGCTCAGTCTGTCAACGACACTCTATCTCCAAGCACAGGATCGAAAACGGCCTCACCCAACACCAAGAAGCGAGGTCCTCCTGAACCCACTACAGCGTCGGAGCCCAGCAGTAAAAAGGCAAAAGACTCGCCAGGCCCACCGTCGCCTCAGAACGGCGCCTCTACCGATCCGGTTTTCCCTAGTCCACCAGACATGCCTGCAACCAACTTCGACAAAGAGACCTGGCAAGGATTCTGCGAAATCGAAAGTGAACCCGCCTGTTTCTCCGTCATCCTCCGCGAGATGGGCGTCCGCGACGTGACGGTACGCGAAGTATTCAGTATGGATACAGACTTCCTTCTCGACAACTTCCCGCAGCCTGTCTACGGTTTCATTCTGCTTTTCCACTACCGCGAATTTGGCAACGACGGCCAGGCAGCCGAGTGTCCCAAGGACGTCTGGTTCGCCAACCAACTGCCCGCCCAGAACAGTTGTGCGACACTAGCCATGATCAACATCATGATGAACCAGAGCAACGAAGCTGATGTGCATATCGGCGAGCATTTGACCCAGTTTAAAGATTTCACACAAGACTTGTCGCCATACCAGCGCGGTGAGGCTTTTGCGAGTTTCGATTTCGTGAAGAAGATTCACAATTCGTTTGCCAAGAAGATGGATATTCTCGAGGGCGACAAACATCTCAGCTACAAAGTCAAACGCGCCCAGCGCATCAAGGCACAGCTGTTGACTGAGAAGACCAAGCCTACCAAGAAGGGATACAAGTCGCGACGCGCTGCTTCGACCGACACCGTCGCCAGTCACGATAGTGCAGAGAGCGTCGAGGATAACGCGCATCACTACATCGCTTTCGTACCGGTTGGAAACGAGGTCTGGAAGTTGGACGGTCTGGACAGGCAGCCGACGTGCGTTGGCTCCTTCGATCCGCAGCGCGGCGAGACATGGCTTGAGTCAGTCTCCACCACCATTTCTACGCTCATGGCTGCTGGCGACGACGATTACGGCGTTGTTGCTCTGACGCAGTCTCCATTGCTCTCACTGCGCAAGAACGCTGGTCTGACAATCAACACCCTCTCGCATGTCGACACACGCCTCGATGACATCTCAGCTTCTACGTCTCAGGACTGGAGAGATCTTGTTGACCCCAATGAACAGCCGCCCAGTCCCCGTATGCTAGGCCTCGAAGAGCTTCTTGCGGTCAATCCTATCTCCACTACTCTCAAAGCGACCATCGACAGCGAAGACATGACCCAGCTCCTGGTTCGCCGTAGCGATTTGCTTTCGCAAGCCAATCAACTGGCTGCGAACATCATGATGGAGATGCAGAACGAGGCAGAAGAGGATTCGAAGGCTGCGCAGCGGCGATACGACTCTGGTCCGGTCATCAAGAAGTGGCTCGAGATGCTAGCCGAAAATGGCTTCCTGGAAGAGAACTTAGATCGCTTCATGCCAGGCAAGGGAAGAAAGTGAGGATGTGAGATTGTGGTGATTGCTTTGTGGATCTACAGCAATCATCTTGGGAATGTTTCATATTTTTCGTTCGATATTAGGCCGGAGACCAACAGGCTCGGAATGAGTGGGGATATAACAGCATTTGATGCGACGCTCGACTAGGGAGCGCAACAAACCGTCATAGCTTTATCTATCTATACTTTTCAAACCCCACCTTGTTTTTAGCCCTGCAACTTCTAATCCTCGGGGTATTCGTCGCGCACATTGCTCACGAAACAACGTTGTTCATCGTCCCAGCGCTTGAAGTGGCGGCCAGCGAGTTTCAGCAACGCCTCGGAGGGGCATGTATCCTCATCCACTGGCTTGATGTTCTCAGCAGCAACGTAGCGAACGGATTTGTCGCATACACTACTTCAATTAGCATAATATAGTAAAGGCGCTAAGAGATGAACTTACAGTACGTGGTAGAAAGCCTGATTCCTACCTTTCGATAGGGAATCCACACGCATGTTCTGAATCCAGTCTTCGTTCGCGTCGCAGACAACATCCCAGCCTGTAATGACACCCTCATAGCCATAACGCTTGTGTTGGAATAGCTGGCCAACTTTGAAAGCAACATTCTGCGTACGCGCAGAGCGGTTGGAAACAGGCTTCCGCATTGAATCAACTTGATGCATGCTCTGCACAAACTGGAGCAGACGACGACCCTCGGGTTGGTTGTAGAACATAGGGATGACGTAGCGTGATAGCAACGTCACGTCCCATGGGTAGTGCATCTGGAAATGCTCGAGCAGGTACGGCAGATATTGGCGACGACGGATCTGGTTATGTCCAGATGAGATATGATCGTCGTTCGGCCCAAGTAGCAGCATTGCCCAGATAGTTGCGTAGAACGCGTTGTCCATGTCTGGGTATGAGTTCATCCATGACGCCTGGATGCTGCCCATTCCAGCTTCAGTTTCGCGGATCGTTTGTACCGAGTTCATGATGTTGCGCGCAGTGCGCATTACCATCTCTCGGGTGTTGGTGTCGCTCAGAAAGCCATGGTGTTCGTCCTTTGGAACACCCATGTCGCGTAGGATCCTCTGTAAATCGCCTTGCCGTACTTCGGAGGAAGAGCGAAACGGATCCAGGTACATGTAATCCAGCTGCGCCGAACTCGTCGGCTTGTACTGGCCATCGAGATTGTAGTTCTTGGGCGCATAGACAAGAGTATAGACGTGGAAAAGGAACCCACAGGGTCGTGCATCAAGGCCGATCCGCTGTGCTACGGCGCAATAGATGGCGACTGAGATGAGTGGGAGAGACTCGTGGGTCGCCGAACGTATGACAAGACCAATGAAGGAATTCCGAAGTGCGCGGTACGACGTGTCTGGAACACCGTTGAAGCCTTCGTCACGGAGGAAGGATGCCAAAGTCGAGGCCTGTGTCCGTGGACTCCAGCTGCGCAAGTCGGGATATGTCTCCAATAGCCTGTTGGCTAGTGCGGTGATGTCTTCAGCTACCACGTCAATGTCTACATCTTCGCCCACTCTCGCAAACACATCGTATGCGCCCAGAGCTCTCTCTATCGATATGTCCTTGCCGTCATGTAGATCCGACCACACTTTGATGGCGACCTCGCGATGTATGCGTTCTAGTACGGCATTGGCGTAGTATCGCCTTGCTAGAACGTCGTGCGCATCGTCGGGGCATGCGCATTCCTTCAATAGCGTTTCCTTCGCATCGTACCCAAACTCGGCGATGTCGTTGATGCATCTTATGCGCCCTTGCTGGCGATTCACAATGCGGTTCAAGAGCTCTTTGGTGCGACGCTCGATTGTGTGCTTCGTCATGTAGAGGGCGCGCCAGTCGACATCGGACAACGGGGCTGCAAACTTGGCGACAATGTTGTGGCGAGCGTCCCATGTCTTGAATTGCGTCTTGCACAGGTGGCGCCATATTATAGGCGCATCGGTCGTGAGCTCTTTGATGAGCTTGTTCGTCTGCGAAACGGATGCGAGGGAGCGCGGGTCGAGATTTAAGAAGACGGCTTCGAGGATCTCGGTCGGCAAGTCAGTGAAGGAGGGGCGTGGCATGGTGGGCCCGGCGTTCAGGTGGTGTATGGGTGGGGTCGTTCGGCGCTTTCGGGAAGGGGTAGAGTCGTGGAGAGAAACGCAGAGTGCATGGGTAAATGGAGGTTCCGTGTGGCGAGTGAAGGGCGTGCTTGAAGGTTCCGCCGCAGATGTCGTCAACATTGGAACATGGGCGGTCATGAGCGCATGGCTCGCTAAGATTGACTAGCCTCGGCAGCTAAATCGCGATAACGCACCTTCAGTCAACAGGCGTTCTCTCCGTCGTATCGCGGGTCCAGATATACGATCCCGTCACGACAAGGATGAGACTGAGCTAAATCTATGCCTTGTGTCTCAACCTAGTTAGAGACGTCTTACTCATGGATGCAGAATCTACTCAGTGGAGCGCTTTTCTACTCAGGCTATATCAACAGGCTGGAGAGCTACACAGCACTCTTGATAGAGCGAAGCCCTGTCACGCTGCTCACTTGGCCAGTCGCGGAGGAAGATTGATCGCGCTATGATAAATATGCTGGTCGCTTTTAGAAGTACACTTAAAAGATACCTACGTTGCTATTGTTGGCCTAAGCAAAAGGACGACTCGATCACTGGCTATAGCCTAAGCCCGTACCGCCCGGCTTTCTTTCCTTGGTGCTGTCAGCGTATCTGCAAGTTAGGCCGTCATTGTCAGCACGAATTCCTTGGCGAAGCTCCGGCTTGCAGCGGAAATGAATGACGAGGCACTCGAAGCAACTCTGGACTCATCGTGGTCAATGCGGTAGACGCGACTCAAGCACAACAGTCAGTTATGTCCGTGAACAAGCAAGACCCTCATATGGTTTTTCCACGTTTGGTCCGGATAGCGCGCGACCGTTGCCGAAGCTCGCTGTCCGCGAGACCCGATCTGCAGCCACAGTTGATGTCACTGCCGCACCGCCGCATTCATTACCATGAACATGACGCCCTAAAACTGAACGGTCTGGCTCACCACTTTTTATCTTTCCTTTTGGCCTTGTAATCCTACACTCCTACATTCCTATCATATCCCGCCATGGCCGACCTCAGCAGAGTAGAGTCGATGCAGTATCCTGCGGGACATCTCTCCCATCTCACCGAGAACCAAGAAGCCCAGCTTCTCGAGTTCAAGAAAGTGTGCCAGGAAGCAGGCTATTACACACCTGCAGCCGGGCCGGTGCGAGCCAGTCATGACGACGAGACCATGCTGTACGCGCAAATCGCGAAGTTGTCGATTTTAGCGGGGCACTGACTGCTTACAGGCGCTATCTGCGCGCGCGTCGTTTTGTTCCCCAAGAGGCCTTTAAGCAATTCAAAGACACGGAAGACTGGCGGAAGGAGAACAAACTAAGCGAAATCTTCAACACTATCGAGGTCGAAGAGTATGAGCAAACGCGACGCTTGGTAGAGAGTCCCGCATACATGTGCTGTCATCCTGTCTGACAGCCTCACGTAGTACCCGCAATGGCTCGGCCGACGCGACAAACGCGGCATTCCTCTCTTCCTTTTCGAGGTCGCACCGCTGAACTCGAAGAACATCTCCACGTACGAGAAGCAACTCGCCAAGTCAAAGACGACTATCCCCAATGTCGCAACCAAGAACCTGCGCCTATTCGCCCTGTATGAATCGCTCACAAGATTCTACACACCTCTGTGTTCCATGGTCCCTCGTAGCCACCCAGAAACGCCAATCTCGCAAAGCAACAACATCGTGGATATCAGTGGTGTTGGGCTGAAGCAGTTCTGGAATCTGAAGGGCCACATGCAAGATGCTTCGGTTCTGGCCACAGCACACTACCCTGAGACCCTGGATAGGATATTTGTATGTACACGCGTCTTCTTGAAAGCCATGCGAGTAGAACTGACCGAATCGCAGATCGTCGGAGCACCTGGCTTCTTTCCCACCGTCTGGGGCTGGGTCAAGCGTTGGTTTGATCCCATCACCGTCTCAAAGATCTTCATCCTCTCCCCGCAGAACGTCTACTCCACACTCTCTCAATACATCGACCATGAAAACATCCCGAAGAAGTACGGTGGCGGTCTCGATTTCGAGTGGGGACAGCTGCCGAACCTTGAGCCAGCCATCGAGGCGCAAATGAAGTGGGAGAACCCAAATACCCAGGACGGCCGCAAGACGTTCCCTATTGGGCCGATAAAGTGGGAGGAAGGCCAGAATGGCGAAATGGAAGCCTGGGGCGTCGGCAGCGAAGACGGAACACCACGAAGAAAACTAATCTTCTCCATTCCTAAGCCTGTAGGATACAAGCAGGGAGATCTGATGCCGCCCACACCTGCGACTCAGATCGGCGACCCTCTCACAACCGTAGGCACAGCGACTCATCCCCCTGATACGAACGAGCCTGAAATCCACACCCCACCCTCAGACACCGAGTCGCGCCCGTCCACGACCGCAGTACCAATTACTACAACTCTACCGATTCGCGCTGGCACATCAGAAGCACGGTACGAGCAACAGAACCAAACACACGCATCTGGGCAGCTCGCAGACGGAACGCCCGAGGCAGCAGTGGTGGACCATGGGCATGGAGACAAGACAGTCACAATGGAGCCCAACACGGTGGGTCAAGCACCGAAAGAGGTACCGCTCCCCGATCGTGAAGAACCCGCCGCCCCAGGCTATTTGGACCAAGCTAAACAAGCCGCTGTATCAGCCTCCGCTGTAGTCACCTCGACTGCTACTTCTGCCGCTGAAGCCGTTGCCGGTGTAGTTGGTGGAAACAAGGGGGAAGAAAACAAGGTTGAAGAGCCTGAGAGGATAAAGAGTCCACAGGAACAAGAGATGGATCGCCAGATCGATGCCACGAGTGCCAAGGACGTTGAGGCGTTTCTGAGGGCGCAGACGGCTAGTGGTGGACATAAAGCCAGTTGAACTCGTTTGAAGCCCTTGGATATGTTGTACGTGGAGTAGAGATTGTATAGATGACGAACTATTGATACCATGCTCTTAACCATGCGTTGAGCTTGGACTGTTCTAGAAGAAACATGATAGATGCGCAAGGCAAGTCTGCTGCTTTTAGACCCACCAAAGAGCGAGAAGTCATTGGTGGGTGCATATTCAGAAAGAGAATGCGTTGGTAGGTTATCCGCGTGAGTATTGTCATTCAGGTCTCCTATGGAAGTATCTATCCATCTCAAAAGGTGATGAGCACAGCATCGATTTTCATTTTCTTGATCCATTCCCATGACCTCATAAGTACCCCATTCATAGAAAGAAGTGCCAACACACACGTACTGTAGCTCACTGATTCATCATCCTGGAACTGGGTTGTACGAAGGGTGATGCCGAACTCGCATATATTCGCCACCATTGTTACGCGATCAGACACGTACTTGCAATCTCGCGTGTTCATGCCCCTGACTGTTTCCATAATCACGTAGGCTCTGTTCCTGACTGTTCCCGCGGGACTCAAACCTCTTTCCTTAACGATAGGTTCACCGGGGGCACGCGCATCGCGGTCATGAGAACGGAAATTGTTGGTTAATAACCGAGAAAGTTCCAGATTGTTCAAACGCCTCCAACACCATCTATCAATACTCTGAGGCAGAGAACTTGGCATGAAGATACTCGTTCGCTCTCGTCCAGTAGTAATCTCATCAGATGACGGATCTAGTAGTATAGGGATCAGATAGCACAAAGTCTTAGAACAACGCTGCTCTTGATATGTCCAGGCACGTGTAAAGTATGGATCTTCAACTAGTCTCTTGAAGATCATGTGTAGCGGAGAATCAATAGCGCTTTTTCCTCGGGCGTCTTCTCCAAGAATGTTTTCCAGATTGTTGCTCCAGTACCAGTTACCAAGCCAGTTGAGCGATATAAGACCTGTCGCAGCACCGGTGACCTTAGGATCAACACAGTCTTCCTCTTCAATTTCATTGTTCAGAGTTCCGTCCACTGTGTCTTTTCCATGGGCCTCAATGCAGCGCTGCAACAAGGTCGCTTGGCTCGGGCTTATACTTTGTGACAGAACGATAGCGATGCATTTGGACCGCTCATAAATTCTATGCATATGCGCGATATGTTCATCGCGATCTGTTGCATCGTCTTGGTCGATACACTCTTGGTCAATCCAGAGGCGACCAGTCTTGGTTTGATGGGTATCGTATTGCAGTGCCCGGTGAAGGACAGATGGAGGGCAACGTGGCGGGCGGGTTTCCGTGTCGCTGGTCCAGATCATGAACTCCGGCGTATTGAACTGGGCAGCAAGACTCTCAGGCTGTGCCCAAGTGTACGATACAGCAACATATTCCCAGTCGGGATCATATTCTGCTCTCTGGGTAAGACGTAGATGGACCTGGATGCAGGTGTACAAAATCAGCATTTGTCTTACGCGCAGTGTGTATAGCGAGATTACTGACTGTGTTGCCTGGAGGCTCGGACAGCGACCTATCGCACAGAGTGAGAAATCGAAGAGGAATCTGCGTATCAGAGACGATTTCCTTGTATTTTGTCTCGAGCTCTGTCAAGGCTGTTTGGAGAGCTTCGATACTAGGGTATAGTTCGCCAAATGTCTTGTCAGAATCAAGCTTCATTTGAAATTGCTAGAGGACTGGGGAAGTGGAGGGAAGTGAAGATCACTCTGATAGCTATGGACTCGACGATGTGGCTGGCATCCTAGAGACTAGGGTTAGCCCCCGCCCAAGGCTGAGCTGAACATGCACGTATGAAGGCAAGCTTGATGGGCAACGACACCATCACCTGCAGCCTCCCACATCCCGCAAGGCTGTTCACAGAGAAATTGTTCGTTGGGCATGCGGCACTGTTCATCACAGGCAGCCGCGATGGCTTCTTCGCGCCATTCCAAGGAGCAGGGCGGATTGACCAGAGCCTCCAGAAAAATGTTGAAAGGCAAGGCATGGGAGTTGAAGGCGATGCTCGCGCTTGGTGAGCAGTGGTGAGCCTGAAGCCCCCACCAAGCTGCGCACAGATGCTACACCACCAGGCAAGAGCGAGCTCCGCCACAGCGCGCCTGTCAGAGGCAAGCCCAACGAAGGATCCAACCATGCAACCGTCCCATCTCTCAACAAACGCGCAAATGTTACGTCGGCTGACACAGATCATCGACGTAAGTTCTCGTCACTGACAGTACTCCAACTTCTCATGCGAGCCATTTCCCCAATGCAGCATGCGACCCATCAGCCTCGTACCACCTACTCAAACGATGCCACAAACACCGCGCCGGTTAATCGAACGCAAGAACACGCGCCTCCGCTGTCAGCCCGTCAGCCTTGTGCTACATAGCGAACACTGGGGTCCCTATCTAGAGCCGAGGAGAACAGAACGCGACAATGGGTTCATGGACATTGCGCAAGCGGACGCTCGACACGTCACATCGTAGTCACAGCTTGTGGTCTGAGTCAAATTCCCAGACTGCTGGAAGCACGCATATAGCTGGAGATCTCAGGTGGTGAAGCAGCTGCCATAACGTGCACTCTGGATTGAGTCTCGTGTATGCTTTCCAGCGATCATAATGTGGAACGTGGATTGGAACCCAGTGACAAAGGTTCAGGTACGCTATTCCACCAAATATATAACTCCACAGCATTGAGTGCGAGGTAGCAGGTCTATGCATTGCAGTAACATCTACTGACATCGACAGTTCCATACATTGGATCTTCCCTTCTTACACATCGTTCTAATCAGATAACTAGACTGTAGAGGTCTCGTGCTTAGTAGCGAGGTTCTCGAGGGGAATCTCGATATGCTTATCAGCGAGGTTCATGTCGCCGGCAAAGGTGCTGTGGGGCTTCCAATTGCGGGAGGTGCGAGGGGTGCTCTCCTCCAACATTTTGTCGACTTGCTCAAGCGTAAGACCCTTGGTTTCGGGAACAAAGAAGTAGGCGAAAAGGACTGTTTGTGAATTAGCAAAAGGCTCCATGTGGCTACAAGGAAAATGGAAAACTTACATGAAACGCAGCAGAGCGAGCCCCACAGGAAGAAGACATTTGATCCCATACGAGCAGAGTCATCACGGTCGGCAACTAGGTAGGGGGTGATGATACCGATGATGCAGTTCCAGAACCAGTTGCTAGCCGTGGACAGACCGACGCCACGAGATCGAATAGTCAAAGGAAAGATTTCGCCGATCACAATCCAGGCGCACGGTCCCCAGGTTGTAGCGAAGACGGAGATGTTCAAGCAGATGAATGCGATCATGGCTCTGGTAGCATTCGGGTTGGCAGGATGGTCGGCAGTGTTTCTGCCAGCGGTGGCTCCGATGGCGCCGACGATGAACTGCATGATAACCATGCCAGCAGCTCCAAAAACAAGGAGAGGGCGTCTGCCAATTTTCTCGACCATGACGAACGAGGCCGGGGTGGACAGCACGTTGACAAGAGTTGTGACGAGAGAGATGAGGAAAGGGTTGCTGATGGAGCCGAGCTGCTGGAAGAAGACCGGGCCGAAGTAGAAGATGAAGTTGATACCAGTCAGCTGCTGCATGGCCTGCATGAAGATGCCAATCGTAGTGCGGCGAGCGTTGGACGAGGGCTGAGAGAGCTTTCCCTTGAAACAAGCCATCCATGAGCCGAGATAGCTACCCTGGGGAACAACGGACATTTCGTATTCGTGGTTAGCAAGAATCTCAGCGAGTTCATCCTGGATATATTCGGAGTCAAGAGGTTGACCACGAACACGGCCGAGGGCGGCAGCAGCCTTATCGAGCTTGCCCTTCTTGACCCAGTAACGAGGGGACTCTGGGAGGAGAGCGAGACCGATGGCGAGAATGATAGCCCACAGGAACTGAACGGCGATCGGAATTCGATAGGAGCCAGTATCGCGTCTGTTCTGAGTGGCATATACAACGCAGTTGGCGAGCAAGATACCGATGGTGATGCAGAACTGGTAGCCTATCAAAGTCAGAATGTATACATGTAGACCATGTGGATAGTAATTACCAGCGACTACAGCACCACGGACCTTCTTGGGTGCAATCTCAGACATATAGAGAATGACAATGGACGAGATGAAACCCACACCGAAACCGGCGATAAGTCGACCAGCAACCATGACACCAAGTCCAGTAGAGGCTGTCTCAAGGATGCCTCCGACAATGAAGATGCCACATCCCATGATGATTGTGAAACGACGTCCGATAAAGTCAGCAATATCACCAGCCATGATAGCGCCGAAGAAGGTACTGTATTCTGTTAGTATTCACTGATAATACTATTGGTCTTTTCTCACATACCCGGCAGAGAGGATGGATGTGACGAGTGATTGCTGCCATGGTACGACCACGAATGTAGAGTTGCGATAGTCTTTGATGGTCTGGCTGGTGGAGTCAAGGCCCGGATACACGACGTCGGGGTATTCAGCTCCAGTGTATTGCTTTATGAAGTAGTCCATGTTGAGGACTCCACCCATCCAGCCAGTGTCATATCCAAAGAATATTCCTCCGAACGCAGCGAATGCGACGATCAGATAGGCTCGAACGGTGACAGGAGCCTCGACCCGGTTGAGGTCATGCGTCCCAGTGAGGGTAACACCACCTCCTGGCATTGTCGCTAATTATTCCAAGATTGCTGGAACAAGAGGTAATTATGATGAAAGGCGCTTTGCGCAGCGTTGAGGAAGCAGAAGTTGGAGAAGGCTGCAGGCGCAATCGACAGTGGGATACCCCAGTTTTTAATATCGCATCCTGAACAGCGGTGATGCTGCAGTGTGGTGCGTGTGTGGCTTTCTATGGTAGCATTGCAATTTCTTACACTAGGCCTGACCAGGTGACTACTCCGCACTTGACACTTATGGAAGGATTGGTACCATTCTTCATGGGCCGTTGGTATGTGCCAACGGCTAGCGAGAATGTGTATGTCCGCATGTACTGTTGGCATGCGACCGTGTGACCTGTCATCGATCAGCCCACGCTATTGCAGAATTTCCACAAAGACAGCTGCGCTTAAGCTCTAGACAACTATCGATCCGATGTAGACGACCGGATATGTCGCTAGTTCAGGCAGTACAACAGTTGACCCCGGATATAGATCGCCTGGTAGAGACGCCAAAACCTGGGGGCCAAGCTCACTCAAGCTCGCTTTGAAGCCCGTCTTGGCGGTCAAGCCCTGCATATTCATCCCAGTAGACGCTGGCTATCACTTACATGGGGAAGGGACAGGGTGCGAAATGCATGTGAATGGCACTAGTGGACACTTCTTCAGCCAAGAGCTCTCATCGTTCCATCGATCTGGGGTAGTGTTTGGTGCCCGATATACCCTGTTGATCTCCACAAACAGTACGAGCGATACACGATTATGTACATCGAATCAACTTGTCCTTGTGATGGCTGTGGTTTGTCGGCGAAGCCATTGCGCGTCGACACCTGATCGTCTCTTTATTCTTTGTCCAACAGGCGGCGATCTACAGTATATCGCTTACGCGACTCCGGGCATGTTAATGTCCATCACAGACGTTTTGGTAAGTATCCGGGCGTAGCAGACGTGTGCCGCTTCAACGGTCAACCCTTGTGCTGGGCCGAGAACATCCTCGAGCATATGTATGAGCATGTTGATTCGTTCGCGTAGACGAAGGAATGGTAACGATTCGAAGGTCACCAATGAACAGGACGTGCCCGAAAGTTGGTGTGCCTCGTACATATTGCATGCCTGTCTTGTCGCCCATAGGTCAGCTCTCGGAACATCAAAGGCAACTGAAGGATCACGCTCACTCCCAAAGTGTGTTTATCCAGGAAATTGGGATAATTAGAGATACTGGTGGCGCCTCTCCCTTTGTGATCACCTTACCGTTTTGCTAGCCACACCCGTGCGGCGGATCTGGAGAACCCTGTCGCAGGTAAGCAGCCACAGACTGTAGAGACCGGAGAGGAAATGAGCGAATAAGCAAAGAACGGCCGGTATCCCTCAGGCGTGCTATCGGATACCTTCCTAAATAACATCGCAGTGGCACCCCGCTCTCGAAGGCGTTCATGGATCCCGTGAAGCGATGCTACTTTGCGACGCCTCCTGGTATCACCCAACAACGGATGCCACCAATCGTCCCGCGAGCCACTAGCATCATCAAACGCTTTACGTCTATTCCATTACCAGAGACGACTTGAAAGTTGGGCGATTCGGAGTGGAGACGGGTGGGCAACGGTCCAACGAGAAGCAACGGCGGACGGGCTTCTCGACAACGGCGCGCTGTGCCGGACAGGTGGTGTGCATAGACTATGCGCTTTTCTAGTTACGAAGGACGACGTGCATGCGGGCTATGCACGTGGATGTGCTTCTCCTAGAAATGTAACTGGAAGCAGGTATCCTTGAACCGCTTTTCTGCCTCCGCGGGCACTTGAGTCAAAGGTCGAGCAGCTCCTGCGCGCAACTATTCCTAGCGCCGACTAGCGTGGTGGGCTTGATTCTGCGGGGCGTACCTCGATCCTAGTGCCATGTACAAAGCCAACAAGCTTTGAAAGCCTCACTGTACGCGGCAGCAATCTTTCCAAATCGTACCAGCAGCAGTATATCGAGGATTATGGGGAGTTTGGTGATGATATTTGAAGGCAGTTCATATAGTGGGGCCTTATGCGCTCACAGAAGTGTCGCATACCAAATCGCGCTATAGGTGCTGTATGCAGCACTTCGAGAAACATCACGAAAGAAGCGCCATCCGCATCCCAAACCGGCACCTCTACCAAGCGGTGCGGTCGAAGATTTCCCCTGTGAGAAGCTCTAGTCTTTCGAACGCGATCTATTCGTATGTTCATCCCATCGGCCTCCACGTGCTCAGCACCACCATTATAGCGCACACACGCGAGTGAAACGACAACTACACCAAAAACAACAGGTACAGATACCTTTTTGCACTAAAGTTTTTGTGTTTTACACTTTTTACACGTTTGTGTGTGCTGGTTACGCATAAGCACTGTACACCATGTGGAACTAGAGGTTCGTAATGTACACTTCGCGATAGCCTCAGGACTAGTAGATCTGGTCCCAACAGTAACCATAACAAATGTTCGTGTTCTTTACGTATACATTCGAGCTATCACTTCAGACACCTTCTCTCTATAGACGATGACATTGTGGTTCAAGCTCCCTTTGGCTTCTCCTGGTACGCGACAATGCCTTTCTCCTCTGGGATGTTTCCAATGTTTGCTGAAACGACCTTGTAACGGTCGCTTACGGATCTTCCTAGGTCTTTTTGCACATCCTCGTGGATCTGGTTGAAATGCTCGAAGATGCTGGAAATGGGTAATCCTGTCCATATATCCACGAGTAAACATCTAGCGAGACTGCTTGAGGGTGTGCCTTTGTACACCATGTTGATTGTTTGCGCACTCGGGGCTTGCCGTTTCCCGTGTTGTCCTGTCAATTTGGTGGTGGCTAGTGCAGCTTCCATCATGGCGTTCTTGGTCGAAAGGTCTTGAAGTTTCTCACCAAGAACGAAAACGCGGAGAACATTGTCGTACTGTTTTGTAACAACTGTAATGAAGTCACCCGTTGTGAGCTTCTTCAGCTCTTCCTCGGTCTCGGTTGCAATAGGCAGCTGTCCAGTATAGAGGTGATTCAGATAGAGGGCGAAAGTACCAGGGTCATCGTCAGGGAAATTGATGGTTCTTGTGTCTGCCTCCTGCCAGTTGCCATTCATGGCGCGGCGGAAGAACTCTGAACGGGAAGTGAGGAAGCTTTCGTGCGCGATGAAGTCCTCTGTGTTCGGATCCTTCCCTACGCGTATAGTGACTGCTGAGGTAGACTTGAAGCTACGAGTATAATGTTAGTTTCGCAATTGCTTGCAGAATGCTTTGTTATTGTCAACTTACCTCATGGTGCTTGACTTGCTGCCTTGGGCAGTCTTCGGGCTCGGCATGGCGGGGCGGACCACTCCAGCTGGTGATGTTTAGCTTGGAAGTAAGACGTCGAAGTCCAGGCGGAAGGATTCAGTGATGTTTGTAGCCTGTGCGCGACGCTAGATTGAAGGTGAGAGTGAGCAGGAAGGTGCGACAGATGACAACGAGCAACTCTTTCCCGCGGACCCAGCATCGACTGCGTGTCTACAAAGCTATGGAATGCTGCAGCTTGAGTGGCACGTTACACGCTTCAAAGTGTACATACTTTGTAATATTCCACCGACATCTGAGACTATCATCGTCAGCTCCCACTAGGTGTCGCCAGAAGTTCGTAAGGTGCACTTCGCATGTACAAGACAACAGGTATTTCGTTATGACCGGTCGATACCTCCATTACGCGATCATGCGACAGCATCTTCGTCTCCGCCAATTCCAACGCCGGATCGCTCGCAGTGGCAGGGGTAACGGGCTCTCTCGGTTTCTCCTAGCGCACGTGGAAGGCACAACCCTGGAAACCGCGTTCATCCCGTTGTAAGGAAATGTGCGGCGAGATTTGTTACCAAATTGAACGATAGAGAAAGGGTATACAGATGCACTCTTTCGATGGAGTGTAATGGCAGTGATGGGTTCATGTGAGTAGCTGGGACAACACGCGTGTCCACTCCTCTTGAGAGCTGGCCCAGTGAAGGTGATACAAGTGTGCGAAGTCGCTCGTTTCCTCTTTTCAAATGCTCATAGTAATATCGCCGGCTTCTTCGGAAACGTGCGAGACACAACCGGAGCTCTCTTGAAGCGGCGCACGAAGCTGCAAGTCGGCGTTCCTGTAGAATCTGCCCGGTAGCCGACACCCGGAAAGGATGAGAAGATCGGGTAGAGCCGGTTATCTTATCAGCGACCCACATGCCCCTCACATGACTCGCAACATTCACGCGTCAGATCAAAACAACGCGTCACATTCACCGATTTCAGAGACGCATAACGTTTGAAGTATATGTTAATTTGAATTGCTTGAGACGATAGCATCACGTCGTAGCTAGCCTCCCATAACGCCAGATTGCGACGCTGAAGAGAACAATGACAGTAGAGTAGACATCCATCCGCAGTGACAGACACGCGCCAGAACGCCCGGCCAACATGATATATCCCAGGTAAGAAAATCAGGGACGAACACCGTAGGCCTGCCTTGCCATATCCGCCGGTGGCCGAACCACGCCCACCTGTAAAACCCATAGACTAGTAGTGTGACAAAGGGAATACGTGAAGAAGATGTCGTCTAGCGTACGCTCCGAAGCTAACGGACGGTAGCATGGTAAAATAAAAAAGGTCAACAAGAACAAACAAGCTTAAACTGGAACAGCTCATGCCTTGGCCTTTGGTGTTGCCTTCTTGGGCGTCGCCTTCTTCTTGGGTGTGGTGGCCTTCTTCGCTGCGGCGGTCTTCTTTGCTGCTGGTGCCTTCTTTGTTGCCTTGGTTGCGGCGGCGGGAGCCTTGGTCTTGGTGACGCGACCAGACTTGGTCTTTCCGAGCACGCGCGATACCTCCTCCTCGACAGCGGGGGCTGCAGTGGGGGCAGTCTTGCGGGGTTTGCTGGCGTTGGCCTTGGGCTTAGCGGCAGGGGCAGCCTTGGTAGCAGCAGCTGTGGCAGTGGCCTTCTTCGGGCGGCCGACAGCCTTCTTGGGAGCAGCAGCCTTGGTGGTGGTGGCCTTGGCCTTCTGTAGAGGAAGTCAGACACGTAGGCTCATGACAGCAGGCAGATACTTACAGTGGTCGTGGCCTTCTTGGTGGCGGGGGCCTTCTTCTCAGTAGTCTTCTTCTCGACGGTCTTCTTCTCAGTGACCTTCTTCTCGGCCTTGGGCTCAGACTTCTTGGTAGCGGTGGCAGCGGCAGGCTTGGCCTCCTTCTTCGCAAGCTTTACGGGTCCAGACGTGCCTACATGACGCGTCAGTAAGGTTCAGATGACTCATGATACGTGCGTGTAGGATACACAGTAGCGACGTGTTGAAGATGTGTCGTCGCGCAGACTTGGTGGAGAGGCACTTACCCTTTGGACGCGCAAAGTCACCCTTCTCCTCGCCGGAAGTAATAGCACGGTTGACGTGACTCCTGAAGGCAGCATCGCTAAGGTTGCCGACCTTGTTGTTGGCTTGGATGTACTTCTGGATAGCTTGACGGCTGTTGGCGCAGAGTCAGCGTGAGTTCTGAGGTACGCGCGCTTTCAGACGAAAGCATGCCGCAACATATGAGCGACGACATGTGGGGATTAATTTTACTAACCTTGATCCATTTCGTTCCTTGAGCTGTAGCATGCATAGAGCTCGTCAGTAATCATGTTCACTTGGGGGAGTAATGTCATGGAGCGTTATTGTGATTCGCGCTGAAGTTGGCGTTGCGAGCTGTCGCAAGCTGTCGCAAACTCATGTGCAGGGCAACACGCCTGGGATAGACTCACGTTGATGATAGCATCCTTGACCATGTCTAAAAGAGTCAGCATTGGCCGGCGACAAAGACGCGACTATCGGGCAACCGACGCGACCGCGTTGGGCTGAGATATCATAGTACATACCGATGTAGGAGCCATGGGCAGGTGCGGCAGCGGCGGCCTTGGCCTTGGAAGGGGTGGTGTTCTTCTTGGGAGGCATTGTTGCTAGTGGTTTGGATGGGAAGATAGACGCGTTACTGATGCTTCGAACGAGAGGGCGAACGTGAAAATCGATGGAAGAATGGTGGTGGTGGGAAGTCTGGAAGTCGCTGAGTTGGGGCAAGCACGCGGCGGGTGGGGTATGCGCCGTTCTTATACTTTTCAGGGATCAGAATCGGCGCCCCCAGATCACCAACTCGAAGGCGCTAATCTTCCAGGCCTGATCAAGATGCGCTTCAGTTTGATCTCATGTTGCAATACTGCCGCCTACGCTGACTAGGCGCCGTGCGGCTGCTGTCCGTTCGATTTGTTGGGGGTCTTTCCTGTCTCCCGGCTGGAAGCGCAGCCCTTCACCCCATCTCCTCTCCTTCGAGCCGCTCTTTTCATCTTGGTGACGCTTAACCATGCCAACGCATGCCAGGAGCCTTACCGCAGGCACCTGTGGCCTCGAGCTTCAGTCCTGCCAACAGTCCCTGCTTGTTGTTTCGTCTGGGTCATCTCTGTCAATCCACGATAGCTGTAGCTTGCGCCTTGAAGGACTCGATTTTGCGCAAGCTTCCGCTCCAGTCCTCGAAGCCTTATGCCGAGACGCGTTGCTACATGCTTCCTTTTTCCTTTTTCTCTATGCCAGTCTTGTACTCGATGGAACACTCTATGCTTTATGTTGGCTTGATTGGCTCTCGGCACTCGAGTCTAGTCTTGATGGTTGTGGTTTTGGCGATACATGCGTCGCGTCATCTGCCTTCTATGGTGTTTCGCTCTGCGCGCCGACACCTCGAACACGACCTGCCCACACGCGTACAAATCGGCAAAGCAAAGACATATTCTCTATCTTTGGGTATTGCGCAATGCGTACATAGACTTTCAGAGCATTCCCTTGAGCATGTCGGCCAGCATGGTGTTGAATTGATGACGTGTTGCAGTGTGTCAGGCGGGGTGATCACGCGTGCGATTCTATCGCTACAATCCTCTTCCGCACAACCTCTCTTGTTACAGCATAATTGAGTGCCTTGAGAACCCGAAGCGCATATCCAAAAGCCCTTTCTCTGAGCAGCAGATACATCCAACCTATATACAACGCGTTGTGGCTGGCAAGCGAACGCGGCGTTGTTTCGCGGCTCTTGGCCAGACAGTGTGGGACAGTCCATCACTGATTGCCAGCAGCCAACATACGGAAGGCCGACATTAGCCACTTATGGGAGATGGCCTAGGGCAGACGTGAACTGATGGTTAGTACAGACTCACATTTATATCTATGGTCTTCCGGATATCCTACAATGCGCAGATATCTTACCTGTGCACCCTGCATGATCCTGCTGGGAGAGAATCTACTTACAATAACATCTACTACTAGGGCCGGTTCTTGTGCTCCTACAATTTCATCTCTCATATTAAAGAACATAGCTCTCATTCATACTAAGCTGTGGTTATTGGGGACTTTGGGTCCGTGTGGCCGTCGGGTTTTTGAATGTTCCAATATTGTGTTCGGGTTGTGGGATATTGCAGCACTAAAACCGCGCATGATAGAAACTCAAAAAATCATAACGCCATCACTTACGCCATGGTAGCCGAAAGATACCCAGAAAACTAAATCACCACAGCGACAGAATACCGTTGTCTCTTCACAGGTTGCAGGAGGCTACATAAGTAGTTCTGAATATACCAAAAGAGTGGACTTGTGCACACCTTCTTTGAAGATGCCAGCAGTATACCTACACCCCAGCGCAGTCAAACTGCACTGATAAGCCTTACACGAAGGAAAAGTCAATACGAGAAGGGACATTGGAAGGATAGAGCTTAGTATGCAGTATCATGTACATCACACGGCATTCAATACCTAGGTATGTCAGAGCCATCGAGAGGCTAGCATTAACCACCACTCCGGGTAGTGATGCATTACTATGTCGGAGCTCAAGGCTCACAGTCAATTCACGAGAAACACAGTTAAATAGAAGGAGCGTACGCAGCAACATCGCGAGGAAGTTCGAGCCGTATTGAAGCGAGCCGTCTGCTTCGAAGTTACATTCGTTAATGTCGGGAAGAGCGAAACGATAAGCCATTTGTCACGTACAGTGAGGTCGTGAAGACATAGTAGAGTGATGTAAGTAGGAGCTCCGACGAGCAGACAAAAGTCGCGGACGTAAAAGGGTGGTGTGGGACGCGCTCGATATCGTTTCATTTGGGCTGGTTCGTTTCGGAATCCACGGGCAGATAGGTTGACGTCTTTGACGCGGAAAGTGATGTGGCAATAGTCTAGATGCGCATCTTGATAAATGAACACGAAGTTCAGTAATTGCCTCATGATTTCGGATTTGTGGGGTACGACATGTGCTTTTGTTTGAGAACGATGCATACCTTTATACCCCATGTGCCATCTCAGTATTACCTAGGTAGGTCCGCCTGTGAGTCTGATGTGCAGCTCTCGCCAACCTCGAACCGATTTTCGAGCTGGCACTGTGATACGGTCTCATTAGTTTGAGTACATTAAAAGATGTTTCCGAAGACGCGTGGACCGTTGTGTTCAGCTTGATGCACAAATCGCCGTCAGCACAGAAGGTGCTTCATTACCGGGGACTGCTTCGTCGCGAACCCCTTTTCGCTACCCGTGGACACCGCCATGCAACGATGCAACCCGAGCAGAACACGAGCGACGACGATTGTCGCCCATCCCAATGTTGTTTCGACCGTGAAGGTCGGTCAAGGAGCGTTCGGTCATGCGATCTATTCTTGTGTCTCGCCTGCCGGCCGACCAATAGGATCACCTCGGGCTGTTAGCCCGGGTTCAAAATTGGCAGCAGCTAGCCAGCCTCCGTTAATTCATTGCTGGCATCGGCCCGTCGACGTGTCCACCGCTGCGTCACTCACCACACATTCCATTCGACGTTTTGCGCACACGCCACGTTTGCTTGCCGGCATTTCGGAGAATAGGCCTCGCACGACCCTGAGTAGCAGAGACCATCGTGGCGCATGCATTATGCGAGACCAAAATATGGAGCATACGGAAGATTCTATGGGCCAGTGCTCGTGTTCGGATCGAATGTGACCTCATGTTGCTGTATTGTTGGGGTTACTCTCGTACGGCCGCGAGGAGACTGTATACGAGGTCGCTGTGTATATAAGAGCTGGAGGTCTTGCTCTATAGATCATTATCCAACACAAACACATTCAAACATCAAGACTACCTCCACCAACCAGCTTACCATCTTCACCCTACACTACTTCCACACCCAACTACAATCAAGATGAAGTTCACCACCGCTGCCATTGCTGCCACCGCCGCCAGCCTCGTCACTGCTCTCCCCACGGACTCCAAGATCAAGGACGGCGATGTCTTCACAATCCAAACCATCCGCTCAGGCAGCGACTTCCAGTACAGCACCTTCCAGGCTGTCCAGAACTCCCTCGTGATCAACGCAGGCCAGCAGAACGCTTCTTGCGGTCCGGAACCCCACAACTACGCTTCGTTCCAGCTCAGCAACGGCAGCCTCTATCTCTACACTGCCAACCCCCCTCAGCAATTCTTCGTTGACAGGTCTGGCATGGGTCAGGGTGTCATCCAATACACCACCGGTGCTCAACCCATGGTGAAGAACGGAGAAAGGACTACCTTCGCCATCAACGACGACGGAAACCTTGTCTTCCGTGACCAGACTGGCGAGGACATCGAGTTCCAGGCTTGCCAGCCTTCTCTCGGTGGCGGCTACTCCGTCTGGTTGGGCGGTGTTACCCGTCCTGCTGGAGCCGACGAGTGCTACGGCTTCATCGCAAGGGCGATCAAGGAAGAGAACCCCACCAAGTGCCTCTACACCCAGTACCCATAAGGGAACCGCAACGGACACCTTGGCTTCGTCGATCGCGGATCTTAAAGGCTATCTACACTGCAAATATTTGAGCAACATTCTTTTCTTGTAAATACAACACTTAAATAGACAATATCATTCCAACCCAAACAAACCAGATCTTGATGAAAGTGATATTGTCTGCAGTATATATGTTGACCTGCCGCTTCCTGTGGTATGGTGTTGTGGCAGTTTTCCTACAAACCCATCACACAGCTGGATGAGGGAAATGAATCGGTATTGAGGGATAGAGATCCAGCTCATGAACGAAGACTGCGTCATGCTGGGAACTCATCGCCACATTGGACGAACAGAAACCATCGAAGAAGAAAGAGAGAAGATGACGCCCATATCAAAAGCAAAACGATTCTGGCGTGGACTTGGATGGGAAAGTGGTGAGGTTCGGACAACGCCGAGCGATCCTCTGCAGGCTAGCGCGCCATGCTGATAAGCCGCAGGGTCCGCTCGTCCCTGGGCTAACGCAATCGTCGTCTTATCGCCAGGCACGCGTTACACGTGCACCCGTCACATTCGCCCTGAGACGCCATCTGACTGGTTCCCGAGCAGCAGATCACCATCATGCCCCAAACGCGGCCCTGCGTGACCTCGCCCGGCGTGATGGCTGGTACTGCGCCTTGAGTGGCTATGTCCTCTGGCCCTTTCATCCCCCATAAACACCCATCCCCAGCGCCATCGTCGGGGTGGCCATAGTACACCTACGCACTACCCTACCTCGCCCCGAACCTGTTGCACCAGTCGAATCGTCGAACAGACATCTCGGGCTCTCCGTTGACGCACCTACGGAAAGCAACCCGGCGGCGACAGACTAGACTAGAGGACCGACCTTCCGCATCGAGGAGCAGTGTATTCGCTGCCTGCGAATCAGCGACAGCAACGTGAAGGCGTGTAATCTGAGCTGCCGTTACGGGAGGGATCGATCCGCGAAAGCTTGTGTAGTCTTGTTGCACAGCGCCAAATTATCTCCTCCGTCCTTGCAGTAGTACGAGGCAAGCGGGAACATGCCGGCCATGCTAGACTCCCTGGTGGGAGCCGCGAGGGAGAAGGTACATAACGCCGCGGCTTCCACTGCAGAGATGTTGGCAGCAGAATCAACAGCCATGCCTTCTCTCAAGACCCTCAGCAAGATCGCCCTTGGTGGTGCGCAAGTCATCCTCGGCCATGGAGGACGCGTCATGGGCGACTTTACCCAAAGCTGCCCCAATGCGCAATTGAGCTGCCACAACACCACCGCCGTGGAGAACCTGTGCTGCTTCAATGCGCCGGGCGGACAGATCCTCCAGACGCAGTTCTGGGATGCTTCGCCCGCCACTGGACCAGAGGATAGCTGGACCATCCACGGTCTATGGTAACATTGTCCTTCAACTACAGCTACCTACTCATACTAATCAGTCTATCCAGGCCCGATCGATGCGACGGCACCTATGACGCCAACTGCGACTCCTCGCGCGCCTACTCCAACATCACCGCCATCCTCAACTCCTTCGGCGCAACCGATCTCCTTTCCTACATGTCCACATACTGGAAAGACTACAAGGGCGACGATGAGTCCTTCTGGTACCACGAGTGGGCCAAGCACGGCACCTGCATCTCGACGCTCGAGCCTGAATGCTACGACGACCATAAGGCCACAGAAGAGGTGGTTGACTTCTTCCAGAAGACTGTCGACCTCTTCAAGACGCTCCCAAGTTACGAGTGGTTGAGCGCAGCGGGCATCACACCCAGCACAAGCAAGACATACACATTCGCTGCCATCCAAAGCGCGATCCAGGCCAAGCGCCCCGGTGTCGAAGTTACCCTAGGCTGCAAGTCCGGCGCACTCAACGAGATCTGGTACCACTACGATGTTCGTGGTAGCGTGCAGACTGGCGAGTTTGTTGCTTCAGACCCCGATGGCACAAAATCGACATGCCCCCAGACGGGCATCAAGTACCTCCCCAAGAACGCTGGATCCTCACCTCCGTCTACCACCACGACTGCTGGTGGACCCGCACCCACATCTGCGCCTGGAACGCCTTTTAGCGGTAAGGGCTACCTCAACGTTGTCGTCAACGGCGCGAAGAAGGGATGTATCATTTCCAAGGGCACCTGGTACACAACCGGCACCTGCGCGACTTTCACCGCTGCCGAGGCAGACAACGGCTTCACTTTGTCGAGCTCCAAGGGCAAGTGTGGCATCGTTGGTGGAGCGCTAGCTTGCGACGGCTCTGCCAGCGTGACCGGGTTCACAAACGCGGACGGTAACTTGGCTGCTGGCGGCAACGCGCAATGGAGTGCCGACAAGGTTGCGTCAGGAAGTACACAGCAGACTGTGTACGCTGGCGGAGATCACTCCGCTGCCTTTTCCATTACCTGGCAGTCGGCGTAAACGCCACAGGTCTCAGCATAGACTTATTAGCATTCAATCCATGACATCAATACCTGTGAAAATCGTGGCAGCCAAGCTTCATGAAGTTGTGATTGGAATCGTCTCTTTCGACTCTGGCTGCTTTGAGTGAAGAATGTTGTCTTCGATCAACGGCACAGCTGCTGCGCGGATTCTAGAAGTTCACATTTGTGTAAGGCTTCATGCCCAAGATAAATGGTCATTACACAATCCGCAGGGCGCAATAGTCTTGAAAGTTCAAGTCATTTGTTTTACATTTGATGATCGAGACATGCTGGTTAAGCAGCGTATCCCATCAAGAGTACAGGGCACGCTAAGAGCATTTCATCGCGTGGAGTCCTCATCTCCAGGTATCTAGTTTTTGTCGCCCTAATCATGTCATTCCTCGTAAATCAGATGGTGTGAGCTGTTGAATATGCCAGTCCAAATTTGCCTTTTTGTTGAAACACCGTAACCCGCTTGGCCAAAGAAACGCCTGTGTACGCCGCCTACTCTGCAAGAAAATTGTGTGTAGACTTAGATGGGAAGAGGGAAGGTAACAGCCCAGGCCGCGATCTCCTTCTTAAGGTCGTTGATCTCCTGTACCTCGCCACTGGCAACCCTGCTCTTGAAGTCCTTGAGCTTGTTGTTCTCCTTGGGGAGCTCACTCTGGATCTTCTTGCAGAGCTTGATGCACTGGTCGATGTAGTTGGCGATCTTCTTGAAGTCCTCCTCGCCCAGGCCACGCGATGTCATGGCTGGGGCTCCAATACGGATACCCATGGGTGTGAGAGCTGACTTGTCACCAGGAGTGGTGTTCTTGTTGCAAGCAATGTTGACTTGCTCGAGGACAGCCTCAACACGGGCACCGTCAAGGGCGAAAGGCTTCAGGTCGAGAAGGACCATGTGGTTGTCGGTACCGTCAGTGACAAGCTTGTAGTCCATGCCCTTGAAGGCAACCTCAAGTGCCTTGGCGTTCTTGATGACTTGCTGCTGGTAAAGCTTGAAGTCCTCAGTCTGCGCTTGCTTGAGCGCAACCGCGAGCGCGGTGATGGTGTGGTTGTGGGGGCCACCCTGGTGACCAGGGAAGACGGAGAAGTTGATGGGTCCCTCGAGGTCGTAGAGTGTCTCCTTGCCGGTCTTGGGGTCAGTCTTGCGAACGCCCTTGCGGAAGAAGATCATAGCACCACGGGGTCCACGAAGGGACTTGTGGGTAGTGGTAGTGACAATGTCGCAGTATTGGAAGGGCGACTTGTTGACACCAGCAGCGACCAGACCGGAGATATGAGCCATGTCCATCAGTAGGTAGCAGCCGACCTTGTCAGCGATCTCGCGCATGCGGGCGTAGTCGATCTCACGGCAGTAAGCGGAGGTACCGGCGACGAGTACCTTGGGGCGGTACATCAGTGCGTTTTGCTCGAGCTGGTCGTAGTCGATGAGGCCGGTGTCGAGGTTTACGCGGTAGGGGAAAGTCTCGAAGTATGTGGAAACAGCAGAGATCCTACTTATGGTCAGCATGTCATCCCAATACATATCACTCGATCTGTACGCACTTCCTCTGCGGTGTTTGGTAGCCGTGGCTCAAATGTCCACCGTGTGGCAGGTCAAGACCCATCAGCCTGTCGTGTGGCCTCATGATGGCCTGGTAGGCCTGGAGGTTTGCCGGGCTACCACTCAAGCACTGTACGTTGACACCCCACTTCTCTGAGTCGAGGCCGAAAGTCTCAAGGGCGCGCTTCTGGCAGAGCAACTCGATTGAGTCGATGTGCTCGTTGCCACCGTAGTAGCGGGCACCAGGGTAACCCTCGGAGTACTTGTTGGACATGGGCGAGCCGAGCGCATCGAAGACAGCGCGGGAAGTGACATTCTCGGAGGCGATGAGGAGGATGGATTCGCGCTGACGCTGGATTTCCTTCTCCTGCGGTGTTTGTTAGTACAAGTATAAAGTAAGCAGGTAATGGCATAGTCATACCATGATCTGGGCGACCTCTTGGTCGGTGTCCACCAGGGACTTTTCCATGAGCTGTGCCGCGTTAGCATTGCGCATCTTCTCTTTGACGCGGGGCAACATACGTCCTGGTGGGACTTGGGGAGTGCGTAGCTAGACATGACAGGCGATCGAATGAGGATATGGTTTGAGGAGAGGGGGGTTGAAAGAAAAAGATCGGAAGATAGCAGTAAGACAGACTACAGCGCCTTTAAGCAGTCAGAGCACTAAATGTCCCTCTCATGCCAACCCCACCAATTTTTCTGGACGCGACAAAATGCCCTAGGCTCGCTTAGGTATGGCGCCATCGATAATTGCACTCTGCGGCCGGTCGTCGGAGGGACTCGGGCAGGCTTTGCGAGAGTGTGCAGTCAGACCTGTTCTTACAAGTTGTGTAGATGTAGCTCATGAGTGCGCATTTCATGGCAAGACGAGCCCTTTCCCGTTTCGGGTCAAAAAGGCAGGTCGACTGGCGGCTCCGCTACTGCATTTCCCCGCGTTATGCGAGAATACCCCGGATGTCAATCGGGAGATATGAGCCATCGCGGAATTCCATCGCCCAACGGCCATGGTTCCACTGCCACTGGACGAAAGGAGGCATTTCACTTAACCTCTCTGGCTGTCACCCGTCGGGAAAGCATCACGCAAGTTGGGGTAGAAATTCTTGACTTGACGTATCCAATTCTCATTCTTTCATTTACTACATAAATACAGCCCATCCAAGCGTTGCTTTCAGTCGAGTCATTCCTCCTTCGTCTAAACATCGTTGGTGAAAACCAACACTCGCTCATGGATCAAATTGATCTGATGCAAACAGAATCTCCAAACGCCGGGTATGCCAGAAGAATTGTGAGCAGCAAGCTGCCACCGCGTCGCCCAAAATAAAAGGGTATGTAACTGAGCTGAAGAAGTGAAGGCCGAGTAAGCTCGGCGCCAAATTACACAATCGCGCCAACAAAATGCTCATCCTTTCGTAATTATGTTTTGAATGTATTCACAGCCGGTTCGGTCCTCTTAGTCGTTGTCGGTGAGACGGTCGAGAACAATGATGCTGAGAATCATAACGAGCAACCCGATGGTTACTATTATGAGCAGTACGAAGCCGAACCAACCAAGGACCATGGCCGATGTACCGACACCAGACTTGACGCTGCCGTTACCCAGATCTTGGACGATGGTTGCTGCTGCGACGGATGCTGTGTGTTGCCACAAGACTGACACCAGGACGAAGATTGATGAGATGAAGATGAGCGCAAGGGCGACTTGGGAGACGGGTCGCGACGGGAAGGGCTTGACGTCGACGTCAGATCCGGTTCGCTCGTCTCGCTCCTCGTGCCATCCGGGGAAGGTAGCGAGGAGGATGAAGGTGAAGAAGGCGAGGATGATGGCGACAATGAGCAGGTATGGGAAGACAACCGCGTCCTTGAACGTGGCGGCAACCCAGACAAGGTTGAGGGGGTCCTGGTCGACTGAAACGTTGTCGACGAGCGCCGTGGCGTTGTTGGAGCAAATGAAGCCACCGCCGTCTCTGTTGATGCAGATGCCGAAGTAGCCGACGCGCACACCGAGCTGTGCGTTGCCGACGATGTTGGCAATGGCGGCTGTGACACCGGGGTCGACTTGTTCAGGTGCGTAGGTGGGTGTGAACTTTTCGTACCACATGGAGATGAGGAAGATGCCGGGGATGAGCGGTGATGTGGATGAGCATCCTGCGAGTAGCAATGCTGCGAGAATGTTAGCTGTGCCCGTCTGATGTGGTTTCGTCCCAACTTACATAGCAATATTATCGCAATTGCAATGAGAATCATGAGAACATGGTGAAAGCCGAGAAACGGTATTAGCCCTGGGGATTGTTAGTCGTGATCGTTCTCCTGGAAGCTGCGGTGTACTTACGTTGCATGCTAACCGCGAACCGTAAGTTCGCCATTGTGAATGTGTCTCTCCTTCAACTGCCTCTTGTGGGCCTGTGTTCTCCCTGCGCCCCCAGAGGGCCGGGTGAGATGAGCGGGGAAGTGCACTCAGACTGCGGCTGGTGGTGGTCTCTCTCCTGTGAGGGTACGAGAGGGGAAGCGATGGCGTCTTGTCCCAAGTGTACTGCGTCGAATGCGGGATGCGGGTCGATGTTGGTACGCTCGGCTGGATGGCTCTACAGCGGCGGTGGATGCACTGCGACGACGATGGTCAGATGTCTCCTGTGTGGAAGAATATTCAAAGTGTGGGTGGTAGCGTGGAATGTGACTTCTCTCTTTGCCTGCAGCGACGGATAGTTTTGCTGTTGCGAAAATGGTGATGGCTGGTCTGAAGTGGCTGGAGGTGGTTGGCTTAGTCCATCAACAAAGCGGGTTGTCGAGGGGACCGAACACGAGCATCCTGCCCCGGCCGCCCCCAACCGCCAATCGCACGCCGCGCTACCGCTGATCCGAGCGCGTTCCTGCGTTAGAGCCTCCTGGTAATGTCCCCGTCCAGCCTCTGCATTTCCTGCGACGACGTGGCGCCTTGCGTACGGCACCGCCTAGAGCCCTGCCGCGACCGCTCTTTCGCGAGCGCCATCGCTGTCACCGCAGAACGCATCGTAGCGCGATGCACTCGAAGATACCCGCTTCGACAGCGCATACCGCCATGTACCGTATATAGCAGTCGGTGTGCCGCCGACAGTGCACGGCCGGAGATTCAACAATAAAAAGCATCACGCACCTCTATGTATCTGAGCATCCTACCATGCCACTTGGTCAACATGTCGTTCTGCGCACTCCTGTATGTTGAGTCCAGGCACATGAGAAGGCGGTCGTCGATACCATCACGTGACGCTTTCTGGGAATATGTAGGCATGGAGTCAACGCGACAGCTTCAAGGCGACCTCAACTCAGGGCTGAATGCTTCCATGGCTCGGCATCGGGCCCTGAAGTATTATCCGGTGGCCCTGCAGCGACGTCTCCCAAACATGCACACGGCGGAAGCTTGCGCTGCACCCTGTTTACATGGCGGCAGACCACCTCCTTCATAGTCCCTAGACCTGCCCGTCGAGATCGCTGATCAAGTTATAGTGATTGCGCATGCAGAATCTCAACGTACGTCAGTGATCAGCAAAGTCATTTCGTGATCATGACAACGCGAGGCTAGGTGCTGAATAGAGGCAAGCATGGGGCTCCGTTGACCTGGCGATCGGACTTGAAGCTTGATTGTTACACCCTGTGCCCTTGGAAAGACGGGATGATGTCACCGCTACTACACGTGGGGTCGCGCGTCCGGCGCAGGGACGCAGGGACCTGTAGTGCCCTGCCCCACCACCCACCAGGCATCAAACTTCACCCAGCGGTTCACGACACGCATGCTCGACTACACACGACTAATCTTGATGCTCACTTGATCAATAATCGCAACGTGGCAAGCGCGCTCAAGGCGCAGTATAACGACCGCAAACATCAGTTGGCTAGCTCTTGTCAACACGGGTCAGCCACCGTGGAAATCTTGCTTTCATCGTTGATCCATCCTTCCATCCCTGCTCATTCGCCTCTTATAGTGATATGCAAACAAGCGAACAAGGACGGCCTATCACGAAAGTAGATGAAATCTAGACCTACTCGGATTGCCAACTGAATGACGTCCTCGACGTGCTGGGCATACGCCGTGGTTTGTGGCTGCGCTGTTTCATTCTGGGCACATGTCAGTCAGCACTCATGCTGAGACTGCGAACGGCAGTCACGAACCATGACGTAGCTGCTTGAGGTCCGGGGAGCATATAAGCAGTGCTCACCCTGCACTTAAGATAGACCTCATCAACATCCACACCTGCAACTTCAATCAACTCGAATCATCAACCACCTACATCACACTACCCCAAACTAAACCAAACTACCACCTTCAAGATGACCGACGCATTCCGCAAAGACACCCACACCAAGCTTGGTGAGAAGATGGTACGCCACCTTCACCTTCCATTCTCCACCACCTTCACTAACACTCCCCTCAGCAACCCCAATCTTCCAAGTCCACCGGCACCAAGATCAAGGAGTCTCTCACTGGCACCGGCGACAAGGTTGCCCGCGAGCTCCAGCCCGACTCCTCCAAGACCAACACCCAGTCCACCATGGACAAGGTCGGCCGCAGCAAGGACAACAACGTTCACGGCTCCACCGGTGGTAGCATCGTCGACAAGGCCAAGAACACACTTGGAATGGGTCACCACACCACCGGAACCCACACCACCCACACCCACGGCAGCGGCTTGTAAGCGTTGTGCTTGCCGTTGATGGTGGAGGAAGGAATTAGATACCCAACTAAGGCATTATGAGATACCTTGCCTGCGGGCTAACGAATTAATATCCTATTACATTACGACTTGATGCCTGTGTCTATGTTTGAACATATCGCGTACGCTTGATCTTGGTGACCTCCTGGTGTTATGAAATTGTCACTGTCTATCAGCGCAGCGTAGCCACTGTGCAGCTCCTAGAAATCGAACGTGGTATAAGAACTAGCATGATTGAAATAATCAATGGCGTCAAGCCAAAATGTTTGCGTGATACTAGACCAACTCTCGTACAGCATATGGCTAATCTATAATTTACATAACTTCGTAATAGTTGCGGAAGCTGCGAATGTACGTGCGCAATTGCTCGCTACAGGTATGAACATGGAACTCGCGATCAAGTAGGCATCGCCATCACGCCATTCCACCCGCCTGATGCGCCTGCCCCTCCGCCTCTGCCACCACGCCCAGAAGGCCTTCCTGCCGTTGCGCCTCCCGATGCTCTACTGCTGCTGCCCTTCGATGCCCGCTTCTTGACACCAGCAGAACCCTTACCAAAGCTAGCCCTCTTGCGAAAAGAGCCCTTCTTGTATCCGGACCCAGAGGCTTTCGATCTACCTCTTGCTGCTGGTGCCTTCGTTGCTTTGGATGTAGAAGGGGCTGCGCCGCCACCGAGCTGCGTGTATTTACTGTTGAACTCCGCCACGGCTTGGTTCGGGAATTGGCTGAAGTGATGACTCGTGTGAACTGCATCATCGTCGTCCTCGTCCTCGTCGCCAAACTCACCATAGAAGGATTCTTCTTCAGATTCTTCTGCAATGGGTACCTCCTCTTCGTCCTCACTACACAGGTCCACGACGAGCCGATGGTTTTGGTCGACAACTTCTTCTTCGTCATCATCGTCAATCTCGTGAATGACTCTGGATTGCTGGGGTCGGCGATTGCGAAGCTGTGGATTCCGAGGTACTGGTGTGTCGTCCCCGTAGAAGTTTCTTGTGTTGTCTACCAAGGCCAAAAATTGCCTTCCATATAGATCCACCATTTCCGGCCTGATACCCGGGATAGTCTTCATCTCATCCAGATCCATAGGTAGATCAAGACCCATTTCACGTAATACTGTGTCTGTGAAGATGGCCTCACGATGGTTTTTCTTGTCTTCTATGCCCTTCCTCAACTGCTTGGCTCCGTTCATGAAGTCTCGCAGAACATCGGACTGGAATTCGCTGAGTCCTTCGGTGCGTTGATCTGTAGTAATTGGAGCTCCGACACCCTTTGCTTTCGTGCTTCTTGATGGCTTGGCGACACGTATTGGCGCAAAATCGTCATCAACCACGAAATCGTCCGCCTCGTACCCGCGAGCGGTCTTACTGCGGGCGGGGTGTCGTGGAGCTTCGAATGCATCGTCATCGTCGTCGTCCTCTTCATTATAGGCAAACGATCGGATCTTCTGCTTCGGTGCGCGTACGGGGGAAGGAACATTGGTAGACGGAATCTGAGTTTGGGTTTTCTTTGCCTTCTTGACAGCGGGTGCTTTCGCGCGCGCTTTCTGTGGCGAAGAACGAACTTGAAGCTTGAGCTGCTTTCGTTTGCTCTCGTAGTCGTTGCGTGCCGAAGCAGGCTACAATCATCAGTATGTAGAATACAGTCAGGGCAGTAAATACATACGTGTAAGTAGTTCGTCGCGAAGCCAACTTTGTTCACCTTGCTTCTTTCCTTGAAGGCCCCAGCGTCGAGCAGGTGTTGGAAGATGCGTTCGTTGTCACCGCGTTCCAAGTCCTTGCCGTAGCCCCATCCATACTCTTCTAATCCAGAGCGTTTGATCTTCGCACTGCCCGCGCCACGGAAAGCGTCCACGCACTGGTGCATCGTCACGTTGTCCTCGTGTACCTGGCTCACAAGTTTGATGGCCATGGCAGCGTAGTCCGTAAGGTCTTTAGTAACAAACGTCGCATCTGAGCGACAGTTGTCGCACGTCGAGTTGCACTTAGAGGCATCGAATGCTTCACTAAAGTATCCGAGTACTTGAGCGCGGCGACAGTCTGCTTTGTTTTCGCAGTACTGGATGACAGTTCTCAGCATATCGCTCAGTCGCTGTTTCTGCTCCCAGCTACCTTCGCCTTCCTCGATCATCTTGCGCAATATTCTCGAGTCGGCATATTGATAGTACAGGTAGCACTCTGAACGTTTGCCATCACGGCCAGCTCGACCGGTCTCTTGGTAGTAGCCTTCTAAACTCTTGGGCAGCGAGTGGTGGATCACATATCGTACATCAGGCTTGTCGATTCCCATACCAAAGGCGATGGTAGCCACTATGACATGATATTCGTTCTTCTGCCATTTGCGTTGGACTTCGGATCGGTCTGCGGATTCCATTCCTGCGTGGTAGTGATACGCACGGATGCCCACATCGGATAGCTTCTGGGCCACTTGCTCACAGCTCTTTCGTGACAAGCAGTATATGATGCCGGATTTCCCAACATATCTCTCTTTGATTAGATCAGCGATGCTGTCGATGACACCTTTGGCTTTTGGCACAACCTCGTAAGACAAGTTGGGGCGGTTGAAACTCTGGGAGAATTGACGGCAACCCTGGATACCGAGGTTTGCTACTACGTCAGTGCGGACAAGCTGGGTCGCAGTCGCGGTCAGTGCAATAACGGGTACTCCTGGAAACTGACGAACGACGTCTCCAAGTGCCTTGTAATCTGGCCGGAAGTCGTGGCCCCACTGACTGACACAATGCGCTTCATCGATGACGATGCGGGCAAGATTGCCCCCAGAATGCAATTGCTGGAAAGCACTGATCATTCTCTGGTTCTTGCTGAGCATCTCGGGTGTTAGATAGAGGATCTGTATGAACTGTTGGGGATCCCGCTGACGTAGCCCATCCATGATCATGTTCTTTTGTGCTGCGGTCGATTCTCCGTTGATCAGAAAGGCCTGCATCCCAAAGCGCTGTTTGCAGGCCTCCACTTGATCCTCCATCAAACTCAAGAGCGGAGATACTACGATGGTGACTCCTCTTGTCTTGCCTGAGGTAATTACTGACGGAAGTTGGTAACAAAGAGATTTGCCACCTCCCGTAGGCATGAGCACAAAACAGTGTTCGCCAGACAGCGTCGTGTTTATAGCTTCCAACTGTCCTGGACGGAATCCTCGCAGACCGAAGCGGCGAATGAGGGCGGTCCTTAGATCTTGTGACCAAGGGAAGTTCATACCAGGATGATTCTTAGCAGGCATATCCAGCTGCTGCTTCTTCGGTGAAGCTTGCTGGGCTGGTTTAGGCTTGGCTTTATTGGTAGAAGTTTCGCGGAACACCTCACGAGATTGTGTAGTGACGTGATTCCCAGCCCGCTCGCCCTTCCAATCAAAACCACCTGGTGCCTGATTCTCAATGTTGGTGATCTCGTGAAGGAAGTCATCATCGTCGTCCGGTCCAAATGCCTCACCAAAATCATCGTCGTCATTGATCTCAATGGGTTGGTGAAGTTCGCCCATGTTGTTGCTGAACAGGGTTTCGTTCTCTTCAAAGTCAAGCTCGCCAAACTCATCTGGTGTGTGTTGCGGAGCTACTGGCCTTGATCGCTTTGGAGAACGTCGGCGCTCTGGCGTCTCAGGCACTCTATGGGATCGCTCTTTTGACTTCGCTTTTGGCTTTCCTGCCATGCCATCATTCCCACGGGCACGGGAGCCTAGATTTGGGGGCGGTAGTGGGGACGCAGCTACTTGCTCTTCTGCGAAACGGATATGCCGAGTAGGCGTCCACAGTTCCTGAGCGGGAGCCTCGGGTGGCCTACCGTATTGTGTCTGGGGGATGCGATGTGATCCTGCATCCCTTGATGCTTTTGGGTGTGGGCGGACCGGGCTCGCTTGGGTTGATTGTATGACCACGTTACGGCTGATTTTCGTTTCAGTCTTCACAAGAGGTGTTGACTGCTGCTTGATGGCTGCCGCATCCAGTAGGTAAAACATCTGGATGAGAACATCCTCGTTCATCTTGAAAAGTCTGCTGAGGGTTTCACCGTCCGCTGCATCAAATTGACCGATGTTCAAGTCATCCTCTAGCTTTTGTTTGACTCTCTGCCGCTGCCCGATTAGTTCCTCGTGTTTGGATTTCAAGGTTATCAATTGCTCGACTGCCTCTTTTCGTGAACGAGCGCGTTCCATCCTTTCTTGTTCGCTTGGATCAGGCTTGCCAAACTCGGAAAGATGTGCTACAAACGCAGCCCTAGCATTATCCCATGCCGAGCTTGCAGCGTTGAGGTGTTTCTGCAATCTTTGGCCTTCAGTGCCCAGGAAGGTATCCATGGATTCTCTGATAGCATCTCTCCTTTCCTTTGGAAGTTCGGAAGAGCTTGGTACGCGTTTTGTGGATGCAGGCACTGGTGTGGGTGTAGGCCTTGCAGCCTTCTTTGGAGACTGAGACTTCGCTGGAGTGGGCATAGAGTCCTGTTCCGGCTGATATGGGCTTGGGCTTCTTACGGTCTTCGAAGGCGATCGTATGGGAAGCTGCGTTTGACTGGCACCTCTGGTGAACTCGGTCATCGGTGTTTTCTCGCGCATTTTCTTCCCTGCTGGGGTGGGTGATTTCGTCCGAGATTGGGTATCGATATCCATCTCATCCAGTGCACCAAATTCGTCATCCTCCGAGTCCAAGACCGCATGCCCAACCCTCTTAGTACCAGGTGTGTCCAAACGTCGATCATTTCTAGCCATGGCCCCGGTCTTAGCGAGATCGTTCTTCCGGGGCGAAGGACTACGCGTTTGCTTCCCCATTTTGCGAGCTGGCGCATTCTCCGAGGGTGCGCGGCTC
The DNA here is from genome assembly GCF_023758075.1 of Alternaria novae-zelandiae. Lineage (NCBI taxonomy): Eukaryota > Fungi > Ascomycota > Dothideomycetes > Pleosporales > Pleosporaceae > Alternaria > Alternaria novae-zelandiae. The sequence goes on along the minus strand of NW_026056962.1, from coordinate 687,738 downwards.
AGTGACTTGCGTTTGCGGGGTTGTGAGGCTATCGCATTCTCTGCATTCGCCATTTGTCTCTCCTCCTCTTCTAATTGCAACATAGCTTCCATGTCGTCGTCTTCTGCTGTCGCGGTGTGCTTTGACTGTTTGCCTACACCGTCTACGATGGTTGAGTATGGTGGAGGAGGGCTGTCGGGGGCCATGACCATATCGTCGATATCGGGGAAGTCATCGTCGTCGACGGGCTCTGGACTGAGCGCATGAGCCTTGCGAACAGGTCTGGGAGACTTGGTGCGACGGAGGTCTGCCTCGTACTCGTCGCTCTTTCGTTTCCGACCCTTAGAGGTGCGCGCTGGAACTGGAGAGGAGCGACCCGCGTCGTCACCAGTGAGATCGATTGAGTCGACATCGACTGGCTCGCGGTACTTCGTTCTCGCGGTAGCATGTTGGGAGGCAGGCGTGCCAGTAGTCCCAGTGATACTCCTCACATTCGCTGATAGATCTTGTATATTGTTCTTGAAACTTCCAACATCACTCGGTTCCTTTCGTTCCCTGCCTGCTGATTTGGAAGAGGATACATGTTCAGGCAACCCCGCTAAGATGAGTCTAGGCTTTCCACTCGCTGGAGTGTGCCTCAATCTTGCCATATCCAAGGTCGCGTCTTCCGTGCCTGGCGGGTTGTGTATATCAATAGTCCGTGTTCGAGCGAGAGCGCGGGGTGGAGCGGGACGTTCGGCCGGTAGTGCTGGTGGGGGTGGTGGCGCGGAGGCAGCTTCAGGCTCATCGTATCCTGCGTGGTCGTCCAAGAAGGAAGAATGCTGTTGAGAAATCGTAGCTGAACTCGTCGGAACTGCGTCGGGATCGTATGCAACGAGCGAAGCCGCGGGCGGAATGAAAGGCTTCTCTGCGATCAACCACTTGAGATGTTTGCTAAGATTGTTCTGAGGCATGAGAGCGTCGCATCGTCGGTGTAAGTCCGCATGAATATTTTACGCGTCGGTCCGTGTAGGCATCGCGGTTTTGCAGGCGTAATGGTGGCGATGTCACCGATAGCATCGTTGAGCGTGTTGTGCTAACTCCGGAACGCGCCGCGCTAGCACCAAGTCACGTGCTGGGTGGATGCCGAAGAACGTCGAGTGGACCTGCCGCTTTGGAGTCAAACGTGCCGCTTACTTCACGAACCCGCTCAAGACAGCCAATCGCGAAAGTGGCCCGCTCGATGGATCAGAATATGGCGCAGGTTGCGAAGGCACATGTCGCTTCCGGCTATCCTAGGCAATCATCGCGAAATCTAGACTCTTCTTAGAGTCAGACGCGTCCCGTCACTCGTACAAGCACTTCTCGCGCCAACATTTATATGCTGCACTTCTTCACGTTCCAACATCCACGTCGGGAACGAGCTGTGACTGTTCCCAGTTCTACTTCTATACGCATCAATTTAATCCATCATGGAGGTCCCAGCTCACGAGCTGTTCCAAAGACTGTCGACGTCGATCTCAAAGCTACACTCAGGCCCACCGCCTGAGAATGTCCTTCCCTCAACGAATGCGTTGAGTGCTGCTCGCTCTATGCTTCACTCCCACCTCCAGAGCCAGGGCGTGGGTCTCGAAGAAAGCATACGGCACATACAAGAGGACCTCGCCCCAGCCTTCAACAGTAGTTCCCGCTCTCCTAACTACTACGGCTTTGTAACCGGTGGTGCGACACCTGTAGCACTTCTTGCCGACAACCTGGTCACAGCCTATGACCAAAACGTGCAAGTTCACCTACCAAATGAGACCATCGCCACAGACGTGGAGGATCGAGCTCTTTCTCTGTTGTGCGAGTTGCTCAATTTCGCACCAGAGCAATGGCCACACCGCATATTTACCACAGGTGCGACGGCAGCCAATATCCTGGGGCTGGCGTGTGGACGAGAGTATGTGATTGCTGAAGCCTCAGCACATCGTACAGACGTCGAGATTAGCGTTGGCGAACTTGGTATCACGGAAGCTATGCGGAAAGCTGGTATCGACGAGATCCAAATCTTGACCACGGTACCGCACTCATCGCTGAGCAAGGCGGCAAGCATACTAGGTCTGGGGCGGACGAGCGTCAAGTGTCTAGGAGAGCCAGATGCGCCGCACAAATTCGACATGCAGCTACTCAAGAAGTCTCTTGAGCGACCTGGTGCCGCATCGATCGTGGCTATCTCTGCATCCGAAGTCAACACAGGAGTCTTTGCGACTTCTGGGTTAGAAGAAATGCAGGAGATGCGAAAGCTGTGCGACATGTATGGAGCATGGATACATGTGGATGGTGCGTTTGGGCTCTTCGGCCGCATATTGACCTCACCCGCGTACTCCTCTATCACCCAGGCTTGTGAAGGTCTTGAGCTTGCGGATTCGATCACAGGTGACGCGCACAAGCTGCTCAACGTGCCATACGACTGTGGCTTCTTCTTCTCTCGACACCGCAACATCGCTGAACGCGTATTCCAGAATCCCAACGCAGCATACCTCGCTTCCGGGAACGACGCGAACGCCATCATGTCACCGCTGAACATCGGACTCGAGAACTCACGACGATTCCGAGCGCTGCCGGTTTACGCCAACCTTGTTGCGTATGGCAAAGACGGCTATCGTGCGATGTTGGAACGACAGATTGAACTCTCGCGAGGAATCGCAAGATATATTCTGGAGACTGATGGATATGAGCTCCTCCCTCAGCACGATACCCCTCAGGAAGAAGTCGTAAACAGCATATACATTATCGTACTGTTCCGTGCAACAGATGAAGCACTGAACAAGCAACTGGTCAACAAGATCAAGGCAACGAGGAAAATATATGTGTCAGGTACAGCATGGGACGGGAAGCCAGCTTGTAGATTTGCAGTTTCTAACTGGATGACGGACGCCGAGAGGGATTTGCCCATCATCAAACAGGTGTTGCAAGCCATATTGTCCGACAAAGAGAGTGTACAGTCGTAATAGCGAACTGGATTTACAAGAATGAAACGAGTATGAGCGTACTACATGTCCTCCATCTTGTACACTTCGTACACTGGCTCCTCGTATGGGTGTGCTCTGCTTCCATCAGCGATCTTGATCATCACTGGAGATGGATACTCACTTTTTCAGCGCTTCCACGGCCTTGACAGTTATGTCGCGCCCCATGCACATGGCCTCGACTCTGTACTCGTCAACTTCCTGTAGTTCACCAGCCTTGCCAATCTAAGAGCCGTTGTCAGCCTTCACTGTTCACCACACTGTGGCTCTATGTATGCCTAAGAAACCTACGTGAGGATCGGCAGCGTTGCCCGGTCTAAATTGTCCCGTTCCTCTGCTTGTGAAGCAAACTTCCGTGTAGCCCCCTTGGCCTGGATAACGCCCTGCACCGGCACTCAAGACAGCGGTCTTGCAGGCGCTGAGGGCAGAGGGAGGGACGAAGAATACAATCTTGAACTTTTGCAGACTTGATGCCATGATTACGCAGGTAGGAAGCGATGAGTATGACAGTTATACAAAAGAGATTGGAGTACCCGCAGCCTTTTGGTATCTTTCGTTATATGACTGCAGCTGAGATCCACGATTATGTGGATGTAGCCAATCGCAACGGTGCCTGGGGCGGGGCTACCTTCACGGCAGCTGCACAGCACCGCATATGGTAACCATGAGCAGTTTGGTATGTGTGAGGCAGACTCTACCAGCAAAACGCGAGGCCTAATAATGGGAAGTCTGTCTAAGATCAGAATCAAAGGCGGTCAAGTTTGGTGCAGTCTGACGGTTGAAGGAAAGGTGGCGGCACGTTAGCCCCGCGCCCCGCTACAGGCAGACCGCACGTGTCAGGGTGTTTGTTTACCTGTGCGCACAACACTAGGAAAGTGTCAAGTTGCACAAGGATACTCCGCGCGATTCGCGCCCAACCACGATCAGCCCACAGCCATAGCAATCATGGCTTCCATGTCCCCGAGGAAATCTACGCGCGCCGCTGCGACGCGCCGAAAAGCACCCGTTGTCGACGACTCGGACCATGAGGAGAACAGGACCCCTACGCCCGAAGTCAAGCAGGAGGAGGAGGAAGAATTCACACCGGCGCCCGCGCCACTCAAGACGGGACGGGGACGGGGGAGGCCTCGGAAGGCTGCAGCCCAGAATGAAGAAGCGACACCCAAGCCCGCAGCGAGGCGGCGGACACGCGCCACAGAGTCGGTCGAACCCACGCAGACGCTCACACCCGCGACAGAGAGGACCACCGGGGCGGCTTCACCCTCCAAGGCGGTGCCCAAGAAGCGCGGCAGGAAGCCACGTGCTTCTGTCGCTGCACCTCCGGCTGAGGATACCTCGCACTTGCTCACGCCTGAGCCTTCAATATCGCCCGAGCCCGAGGTTGAGCAGGCGTCCGAAGCCACCGTTACACCAAGCTCGCCGCTCGCCGATAGTACAAACGACACGGCAGACGATGCCACGAATGACATGGTAGACGACCCTACGAGTGACGCTGCAAGCGATGTTACCATGACCGACCGAACGCCGGAGCCCGCACCCGCACCTGTGCCAGAACCCGCACCCGAGCCTGTCGCGGAGGTTACCCAGATAGAAGCGAAAGACGAGTCGCCCGTACCGGAACCGAAGGTCGAGGTTGAGCCTTTATCAGAGCCTCAGCCCCCAGCCAAGGTCATGGAGGATCTCGGCACACAACAAACTATGCTTGAGCCTATAGATATTGTGGTCAAGAGGCGAGCGGCAGGTATCCCCGCGTTGCATGAGCCTGTGGCGCCCAAACAGCGAACGGTAATCACCTGGCTCGTCCTCAACAACTTCAAGAGTTACGCAGGCCGACAGGCGGTTGGGCCCTTCCACGCCTCCTTCTCCTCCGTGGTGGGACCGAACGGCTCCGGGAAGTCAAACGTCATCGACTCGCTTCTCTTCGTCTTCGGTTTCCGTGCAAGTAAGATGCGACAGAGCAAGCTTTCTGCCCTCATTCACAATTCGGCGGCGTTCCCGGACCTGGATTACTGCGAGGTCGAAGTCCACTTCCAAGAAGTCAAGGACCTCCCAAACGGCGGCCACGAAGTCATCCCGGACTCAGACCTCGTCGTCTCTCGAAGAGCGTTCAAGAACAATTCGAGCAAATACTACATCAACAGGAAGGAGTCTACATTCACGATTGTCACGACCCTGCTTAAAGACCGCGGCGTGGATCTCGACCATAAGCGTTTCTTGATCCTGCAGGGTGAGGTTGAATCGATCGCGCAGATGAAGCCAAAAGCACAGGGCGAACATGACGATGGTCTGCTAGAGTATCTCGAAGATATCATCGGCACGTCCAAATACAAGACACCCATTGCAGAGTCAGAGGTCGAAGTGGAGACCCTGAATGAAGTCTGTCGTGAGAAGAGCAGCCGTGTACAGCACGTCGAGAAGGAGAAGAGCAGTCTGGAAGAGAAGAAGAACAAGGCGCTCGCCTACATTCGTGACGAGAACGAGCTGGCCTCGAAGCAGTCCACCCTCTACCAAATATATGTGTCCGAGTTCGACGATCACATTCAAGTCACCCAGGAATCTGTCGGACAGCTCCAGTCGCAGCTTGATGAGGAGTTGCAGAAGCACCAGGGTAACGAGGAAGAGATCAAGGGGCTTGAGCGACAATACAAGACTGGCGCGAAAGAGTGTGAGCAGCTCGAAAAGAAGAACCAGGAGTACCAGAAAGAGGTGGCCCGCGTTGACAAGGAGACGGTCAAGTTCGAGGAGAAAAAGAAGTTCCTGGCTAATAAACAGAAGAAGCTGGAGAAGACCAAGGAGACAAGTGGCTATGGTCGATCGGAAGCAGACAGCCTCGCCAAGCAGTACGCTGCGGACGTCGAGCGCTACAACGAAGAGATTGCTGAACTCGAGCAAAGCATGGAGGTCGAAGCGAAGGAGCTCGAGACGATTCGCAAGAGCTTGGCTGGTAAAACACAGGGTCTCTCCGACGAGATCGCTGCAAAGCAAAAATCTTTGGAACCTTGGAGTGCGAAGATCAACGAGAAACAGTCCGCTATTGCAGTTGCCCAGAGCGAGCTCGACATCATGCGTGAGCGTGAGAATGCAGGTGCCAAGGGTATTGCCGAAGTCGAAGCAAAGATCGAGAGCTTGGAGGAAGCCAAACAGGCGAAGGTTGCGGAACTTGATGAGTGCAAAGCCGAGAGGAAGCGTGTCGAGAAGAACGTACAAAAGACACAGGCTAAACTTGAGGAGATAACTCAACAAGAACCGGCGCTGAGGTCGAAGCTATCTGGCGCACGAGCCAAGGCAGATGAGGCCCGGGCAAGTCTCTCTTCCGCTCAGACTCAAGGCAACGTTTTGACGGGTCTGATGCGTCTGAAAGAATCAGGACGTATCGATGGATTCCATGGTCGACTCGGAAACCTAGGCACCATCGATCAGAAGTACGACGTTGCTATCTCTACGGCCTGTCCGCAACTAGACAACATGGTTGTAGACACAGTAGAGTCTGGTCAGCAGTGCATTGAGTACCTACGGAAGAACAACCTCGGTCGCGCCAACTTCATTCTCCTGGATCGCCTCGCCAAGCGTGACATGTCGCCAGTGCAAACACCCGAGAACGTGCCACGTCTTTTCGACCTTGTCAAGCCTAAGCACGAAAAGCTCAAGCCTGCATTCTTCCAGGTTATGACAAACACGCTGGTCGCCGAAGACCTTGACCAAGCTGAGCGTATCGCATATGGCGCGAAGAGATGGCGAGTCGTCACCCTAGACGGCAAGCTTATCGACACTGCGGGTACCATGAGTGGTGGTGGAAGCAGAGTAGTCAAGGGAAAGATGTCTTCCAAGCTCGCGTCTGACGTCTCGAAAGACCAGGTCACAAAGCTCGAGCATGACCGCGATACGCTTGAACAGACCTTTGCTGAGTTCCAACAAGAGCTGCGGGAGCTCGAGACTGCGCTGAGAGACCTCAATCAGCAGATACCCGAACTAGACACCAAGTCACAGAAGCTTGCGCTGGAACTTGAGAGTTTTGATCGCAATATTGCGGATTCTCAGCGCCGCATCAAAGAGCTAGGTAGTGAACAGACATCCACGAAGACCGACAAGGGACGCATCGCATCGCTGGAGAAGAACATCGCCACGATGGAGAAGGAGGTCTCTAAACTTCGTGCAGAGACTGAGGATATTGAAGCGGAGATCAAGGCTCTTCAGGACAAAATCATGGAGATCGGAGGAGTCAAGCTACGAGGTCAGAAGGCCAAAGTCGATGGTCTCAAGGGACAGATCGATACATTGACCGAGCAAGTGTCCAATGCACAGGTCGCGAAATCAAAGGAAGAGAAGCAGTGCGTCAAGCACGAGAAGGCACATAACGATGCCATCAAAGAGCTCGAAAAGCTTGCTCTTGATGCCGAGAAGGTTGAAGATGATATGGCTTCACAACAACGCGACGTTTCCGGGATCCGACAGCAGGCCGAAGAAGCGCAAGAACAGCTCGAGGCCAGGAAAGAAGAACTTCAATTGGTCAAGAAGGAGCTCGATGAGAAGCTGGGCGAGCTCAACGAGACGCGTGCGGTCGAGATTGAGATGCGCAATAAGCTTGAAGAAAGCCAAAAGACTCTGAACGAGTACCAGAAGAAGCAAGCATACTTCCATGACAAGCTAAGCAAGCTCGCATACCAAAATGTCACCGACTTGGGCGAGGAACAAGAAAACGGAGGTGAAGGTCTCCCGTCTTACAGCAAAGACGAGCTTCAAGACATGGACAAGGCTACTCTCAAGGACCAAATCGCCCACTTGGAGAAGAAGAATGAGTCCACGCAAGTCGACCTAGCGGTCCTCGCCGAGTACCGCAAACGTGTCGAGGAGCATGCTGCGCGCTCCACAGACCTCGCTTCTGCTGTCAGCGCCCGTGACGCTGCAAAGCACAAGTGCGAAGAGCTTCGACGTCTTCGCAAAGAAGGTTTCAAGGCTGGTTTCGACATCATCACTGCGCGTCTCAAAGAGATGTACCAGATGATTACCATGGGTGGCAACGCCGAGCTCGAATATGAAGATACACTCGACGCCTTTTCCGAGGGCATCCGGTTCTCAGTAATGCCTCCGAAAAAGTCATGGAAGAACATCAGCAACCTTTCCGGTGGTGAGAAGACATTGAGCTCTCTAGCTTTGGTGTTTGCTTTGCATCACTACAAGCCTACACCGTTGTACGTCATGGACGAAATCGACGCGGCGCTAGACTTCCGCAACGTGAGCATCGTGGCGAGTTACATCAAGGAGAGGACGAAGAACGCACAGTTCATTGTTATCTCACTTAGAAACAACATGTTTGAACTTGCATCGCGGCTGGTCGGCGTGTACAAGGTCAATCACATGGTAAGCTCATCTCAAGTGCACACTCAATGGCTTCAGCATCGTTTACTGACTTATTTTAGACGAAAAGTGTTACGATTGAGAACAAAGACTATATCATTAAACAGGCTTAATGATTGGTGGGCAACGAAGACTCTTGCGATTGGTGTTTGGTGTTGGGAGTAAACTCGCGGGCACGTATTCGGTATGAAGCGGAATGGGTTGGGCTAGCTGCGATGATACCATACTGAGATACATGCGGCCTGGTACTGAACGAATGCAATGTTGAATGTCATTATCATTATATCTATAAAACCTCGCTTTGAGCACTGATATACCTAACTGAGCGTCCAAGGTTGCGCGAATCTACAGTTGCACGGAGCTAGATCAAACTAGCTTTGCTCGCTCTCCTCCCTTAGGCTCTTTAAGTGGCAGCAGTGTAGTCAATTTCACTTCCCGTCCCTTTCATCAGGCATAGCGGCTGCCTGCGCACACAACAAAACTTCTCGACCGAGGCGTTGCTACGGTTTCCAACTCCCACGCAATCGCCCCTCGCCACCTCGGACCTCCACCTCATATACCGCTTACACTTGTCTTAGCTTTGACCATTGCTAACAACCTACTCGAGTACGTCAACACGGGTTACACCAACTTTCGGCCTACACCACATACCCACCTCCTGCCTCTGCCCCTACCTATACCTATACCCGCAACCACTGCACGTTCTCCACCAACACAATAATACACTCCTACTTCACCAGCACCTCACAACTTGAGCGCGCGACTACGTCAGCCGCTCACAACACCATGGCCCACGTCACTGACTCCGTTCCCACCCAGTTGAAAGGCCACACAACTCGAGATGTTAGCAGCGCAGAAGAGGCAGCGGTAACTCCTATATCCGAAGCGAAAAAGACCTCTGAGAGCCCTCGAGTCGAAAAGAGCAATGGCCAAACTACGCCTAAGCGAACTCTTCGCAGTACCAAGTCTACCCAGACCACTCAGAGCAAAGACACAACAGTCAAATCTGTCGAAATGACGGCTGTATCAGAAGAATCAGACTTATCTGCATCGGCGACAAGCAGCGATGAAGGGGTTGCTGCAAGGTCAGCGTCCGGGACTGAGGAGAACTCTCGCGTAGACCGCAAGGCCAAACCATTCGTCACCTCTTCGAAAGACCCTCGCGCCGTTGCTCAGGAACATTCGTCACATGGCAAGAAGCGCGCGGCAGAAGACAAGAAAGGCGGTCGAGCGAAGCGTCAAGTACGATCATCCCAGGAGCTGGGTCTGACCTATAACAGCATCAAGGCAATCAACATGCCGCCGCGTGATCTCGTGGCCGGCCAAGACCCTCCAGCTCCCACACCCGGTGCATCTCCCTATGGTGACACAGAAGATCACCAGAACAGTATGATTATCTACTTGCTAGATGACTTGGAGCACACATACTCGCAGGCGACTATCTTGTACAACAAGGCATTCCCAAACGATACAGTGACGGATGAAGCTGTACGTCGCCGCCATATTCGGTCTCTCGAGCGCTTACAGAAGCGCTACGGTGCAAGGCCTGCTACGCAGATTGGCGTAGTCGGCAGGAACATCTCGAGACGTGGAAGGCCGCGTGCGCCCCGTCTAAGTGGTATTCAGCCCGAGAAGGACTTGGTTGCTCCCTCCGAGGAGCAGACCGAAGGCGAAGGCGAAGGCGAAGTCTCGGCCCTCGAAGAGACTTCGGCGGATACATCGATTGCTTCTTCGAAGGGTGGCTCGGTCAAAGCCATGAAGCAGGCTCAGCGCGAGAAGCGGAACTACAAGAGCCACGAGTTTGACAAGGCCTGCATTGTTGTTTGGCACGATGCTGAAGGCATGTCGTTCAAGGACATCCGCAACAAGCTCGAGGAGCGTGGATGGTCCCTTGGCGTGCCCACGGTCAAGAAGGAGTATGCGAAAGCTCGTGCTCGCATCTGGGGCACGTCACCAGAACCTGCCGCCGACGATACTAAAGAAGGTCATGGAGAAGTGATCGAAGATGAAGAAGACGGAGACGTGAACATGGAGGAGGAATCAGTTGAGCAGGAGGAGATGTGAGTTGGAGACGACGGGGTGGCAGGCGTCACCGTGCGGCGACCCGATAGCACAGATTGGAGGCGACAAGGACTGGACACATGATTGTAAACGTAGCAGTGCGACCACCTGATACATTGCAATGTTCTATTGAGAATCCCCACATCCGTGCACATTGCGTGAAGTGAATCTTGAACGCGGCGATGCTTGACCGTTCTCTTTGACTAGTTTTAGCTCAGCGCACGGGCCACTCCGCCGCGGCCTTGAACCGCGACTGGATTCCATCACTTGTACACGACACAGAGCCATTTGGCTGTATCGACACCCGCGCCCCCGAACGACCGAGAAGCCCCCCGAAGACGCACGCGAACAACCGACGCAACCACCCGGCCTGTCTCTGTGGCGCCTCGCAGTATTTCGAGCGCGGTGATAGCGTGAATGACGGCGCGCGCACCCCTCAACCGCCCTTCTGCCTCGCGGCGCGCTTTCACTTTTTGCGCCTGAGTCACACGCCTATATTAATACCTCAACTCCCCTCCAACTCCCTGAACACGTCCAGCGACGCTTAGCTCCCATAATACCACACGCGACCATGGCCGACGAACACCCACCCCAGAATGTCGGCGGCGACTCCACCGCGGACAACGATGAGGAGGACTTCCGCAAGATCATGCAACAGATGTCGCGGGGCGCTGCCGAAGGCGAGGAGGATCTCTTGGGCGGTATTGCGGACCGGCCGCTAGATATTGGCGAGAAGGCCGACGACGCAGTCGACTACGAAGACATTAGCGATGACGACTTGCCGGACGAGGAGTTCGCGTCGGGCGAGGGCGCCGATAGCACCCAGAACTTCAGCGGGACTACTCTACAGGATTCTGGCGGCGCGGGTGACAACGAAGACGTCGACATGGACGACCTCTTCGGCGACAACCACGACGATAACGATGATCTCTTCGGCGACGATCCCAGCCACTCCGACCCGGTGCAAGAGTCCGCGCGACACGAAGACGACCCTCTCACCTCCATCGAAGACCTTGTCCAGGAAGGCTTCAGTAGTGTCGCAGAGGATAAGCCACAGTCTGCCACCCGCAACATCGCCACCAGTGTCGCACAGCAAGAGGTGGAAGAGGAAGACCCCGAGGTGCGAGAGCAGCTGGCTCTGTTCGCACAGTCTTCGCGCAAGAAGGATGAGCCGGCGGCTGCACCCGTAAAGACATCGCGAGAGGAGTTCGAGAAGATCTGGCCCAACTTTGAGGCGGACAAGCCGCCACGCTTCTTCAGTCTGGTACCTCGAAAGCGCGCTTTCTATATCCCCAAAGTTCCGCAAAAGACACCGAGACCATTCCAAACCAACAAGCTTACCTTGGACCTTGCGACGGACCAAGAAAAAAGCTTCCGGTTGCATCCTACGACCACCACTGCCAAGTCAGGCCGGCAGCAAGAAGAGGAGCAGGGTGGTCTCATTCACATTACCAATACCGCCGACGAAGATGGCGATAGCGAAGATCAGTTAGAGTTGGACAACCTCGACACCATCGACGACCGTGAGATGATCGGCAATGTATCCTGGAGCGACCTACGGATTGCCTGTGAGGATTGGGACGTGCCAGATGGTGCAAGCGATGTGACCATGTCCGACGGGAACCAAGCACCAACGCCGCCTGATAGCATGGGGGGCATTGACTTCGAGCAGTTATCGCCGAACAAGAAGCGGAAGCTTGGAAGCCGTGAGCAGCCCATCCAATTCTCCGTATACGATCACATGGACCTACCCACCTGGGACGATCCCGAGCTTGAGACGGCGCGACTGTCCAAGAAGATTCTTCTCGACATGAACGACCCCCATCTCCTACTGGATGTGCAGCAGCCCAGTGCAGAGCCACCGAAACCTCGGACATTGGGTGTAGGCCTCAAGCGCGACAGCCGCGGAAGTCTTGCGAACCCCATGTTCAAGCGCTACAACATCTCCAACGATGAGGCCTACGACGCGCTCAAGGAAAGCAGCCAACAGAAGGTCCGTAGTACGATTGGCCACATGAACGTTGAGCACAGCTTGCCCGCACTGAAGCTGCAATATCCTTTCTACAAGGTTGCGCTGTCCGACCGCGAACTCCGGTCTTTCCACCGTCCTACTGTCACGTTCAAGCCCGGTGAGCGAGCTAGTATCTCAGTCCTCAAATCTGTCAAAAGGAAGCACAAGAAAAACCTCAAGCCATCCGAAGCTTTCGCGTCAGCAGAAGACCTCAACATTGGCGATAATTCTGACCTCCTCCTTGCCGAGTACTCGGAGGAATACCCTACCACGTTGTCCAACTTCGGTATGGGTGTCAAGATTCTCAACTACTACCGTCGGAAGGACATGGAAGATACTGCGCGACCAAAACCGGAAGATGGTATTGGTGAGACCTCGGTGTTGCTACCGCAAGACAAGAGCCCATTCTCGCTGTTCGGTCAGGTTGAGCCCGGCCAGCAAGTGTTGACGCTTCACAACGCCATGTACCGAGCTCCCGTGTTCAAACATAAGCCCGAACAGACCGATTTCCTTGTGAGCAGAAGCTTCACTGGTGTTAATGGCCCCAAGTACTACATGCGAAACATTCCAAATCTCATGGTCGTCGGTCAGCAGTTTCCTTCTGTGGAAGTGCCCGGTACACATGCCCGCAAGGTTACTGAAGCCTCGAAGAAGCGATTGAAGATGCTCGCGTTCCGCTTGTATCGAAAGGGACAGCAGAAGAATGCGCGTCAACCTTGGGTCAGCAACGAGATGATCAAGCAGCATTTGCCTGGTACCGAGATTGCGCAGAATCGCTCTCGAATGCGAGAAATCATGAAGTACCAGAAGGACATTGGAACTTGGGAGCCGGTGCCTGGAGAGACTGTTCCCGAAGAGCCGATTCTACGCACTTGGATCAAGCCAGAAGATGTTTGTCTGATCGACTCGATGCATGCTGGTGATAAACAGCTGCAGGACGCCGGCATCAAGTCGAACGAGATCCGTGACGACGATGAAGAGGCTGACAACGAGAACGCTGATGTCAAACTCGCGCCATGGAACACAACAAAGAACTTCCTCAACGCTTGCGCTGGCAAGGCCATGTTGGAGCTTCATGGTGACGGTGATCCTACCGGTCAAGGTCTGGGTTTCAGTTTCATCAAGGTTTCGATGAAGGGTGGTTTCAGAGATGTTGGTGAGAGTGCAGCTGATCGTCTCGATAACAAGAAGATGAAGGAGCTTGGTGGCCACAGCTACAATGTCCAGCGTCAACAGGTCATGTACGAGAACGCCATTAAGCGCATCTGGAACAAGCAGAAGGAGAGTCTATCTGCTCAGAACCCGCCCTCCGACACCGAAGACGATGTGGACTCTGCTGTAAACCACAACAACACAGGTCGCCAGCGTTCCGAAGTCGGCACCCCGGCCGTACGTCCTGATGATGAGACCATGTCACAAATGTCTCGCAATAGCAATGCGGACAACAGCGGCAAGAAGCTCAAGATCACTCGCACTATCAAGAACAAGTACGATGAGTACGAGGATGTCACAGAGGTCATCACCGACCCCGCCGTTATCCAGCTCTACATCAAGCACAAGCGACAGCAGCGTCTTCTCAACATGCGCATCGAGGACATCAAACCAACTGGCGATCCTGAAGTGGACAGGGCCCAACAGTTGAAGTTGAAGGCAGAGTTAGCACGTCTAGCTCGCAACATTGAACGCCGTGAAGGTCGTGAAAAGGCAAAGGGTATGCACAAGTCGCAGACCGGAGAAGGTGGTGCGACTGGTGGACCAGGCAAAGGCGGAGCAACACCTCGCAAGTGCGCTAACTGCGGCGAGGTGGGTCATATCAAGACCAACAAGAAGTGCGTAGACAATCTTCCCTTTCTTCAACGAATTTACTGACAGATTTTCCACCAGGCTCTGCCCGCTCCTCAACGGCCAACGGAAGCAGAACGACACATTCAGGGACGCAAGTGCTGCATCTCCCGCCACCGTCGTTCCTGCTACTCCATCCTTCGCCGGCTCACCGTCCTAGAACGACAACGTCACTAGCGGCACAGTGACTGGCTCTCCATCCACTGTTCATAATCCCGGGGCACCCCATTAGTAGAGGACATGATCGAGATGCAACAGCTGCTACGTATCATAACTGGTTTTTCAAGTTTGTACAAGGACATTCGTCCTGCACGGACTATCTGACTATTAACGCATCATGTGTGGTGGTATGAGCATGGGGATTTCGAGTCTTTTTCTCTTTCAATGCATAGCATGGCGTTGGGCGGACCAGGTCAAAACGGTACTCGGAACCTGGGCTTACTTCGGTAGCTCTCATGGCGTTTATTCTTTTGTGAGCACAGGTCTTATGTGCTCCGCTCGTTGACACTCGAGCAAAGTAATCTGTATAACATGTTCCCTGCAGAGGGGCGAAATGAGAGTAATCATTCATGAATTGTGCTTGTCCATGTTGGTGATCATGTCACTGTTTGTCGATAGATGATCATGCCAGGTTGGTCGACTTGATCTGGTCACCCGCATGTCATCTATTCCAGTAGAGTAGAGGACGTCACGTACGTTGCGAAGAAATACATGATAGTGCATCCACAGTCTCATACATTGACTATACAAGAAGATAAGAAAGAGTTGATACAGACGGCAAGAAAAAATCGCACAAAATCCATGTGAACTCTCTCGCAATGCTACGTTCACTTGAAGCAAAAATGCTTTCCCATGCAAGGTTGGTCTCCAAACACCTCCGCCAATATACACATTCCTATGTTCGCCTAAAACCCCACCTTCCATATCCTACACCACCCCATTATTCATCCAGATAACCGATTTTGCAGAATTGGTTCAGACTCCGCACATCCAACTGAGCGGTAAGCAATGCGCCGAGCATGGTCTCTTTCCGAGGTAAGATGTCTGCCTTGACTTTCCACGAGCTACCGTTGAAGTTGAAAATCTCCATGTCGTCGTCTTCATCTTCGTCATAGTCGTCCTCATCATCGTGTTCCATGTGCCCGTTTGTTTGCTGTACGCCCTTGACCAGCGGTTCACCACCCTTTGACTTGTCACCTAGGCGTTTCAGGGTTGATAGCGCGCGATGGACGATGAGCTGGAAACCTTCCCGGTCATGGTCCATGGGCCGTTGGCCGCGGTGATTTGGCGGTTGTGGGGGGTGCGGTATGGCCGCATCGGTAGCGGATAGCGACATGGCGAATTTGAGTAAGCTATGCGCCCAGCCGTCTTCCGACTCGAGCCATGAGCGACAGATACCAGTCTCGGGCCCTGGAGCTAGGCTGGCGAGTATATCTGCCGCCAACATGCCCTGCATCAGGTATGCTTTCCGTGACTCTGCAACACGCGCTTCGAACATGCGCACCTCCTTCGGGCGTGGCTCTTTCATCTGGTACATTTTGTTTTCAATGTAGTTGCGGTCCGGCACAACGGAGATGGCGAGGGCGAAGGAACGCGTTAGGAGGTCGTACGCAGGGATAGATGTTGCCTCGTTGATGAATATTTGCTTGTAGTAGGTCCGGTTGGGATCATCGCGAGCGAGGAGTTTGGCAAGACTATCAACGGCAGAAGGGAGATAGCGGTGGATTTGCGGGTTGAAGGGTGTGAATTTGACAGGCTCAGCGGGTCGCGGAACTGGAGCAAAAGCGCAGAGGAAGTGCAACACGGCGTATGCGTCTTCACGATTTGGCAACACAACCTTCGCGCTTGTGTTAGAGAAGAAGGTGACTACATCCTTCATGAAGTCGAAGGTGTTGATGTGTGATCGTAGCAACAGTACGCGGGTTCCGACAAGCCGTATGAAGTTTGCGAGAAACTTGATTACTGGAGCGCTGACCAAAGAGTCGTGGTTGACTTCGAGGAAAGAAAGGTTTCGGAAGATGGTGGTGATTGCCAGCAGCCGGTCTGCAGTACGGTCGAGCATGTACTCCTTCGTACCAGCCTGTGGGAGTTCTTGTAGTGCCGAGGCTTCCTCGCGACAGTGATGTAGGACGTCCTCGTATGGGGTGAGATCGATGATATCAGTGACTTCGGGATTGTCGTTGCCTAGTATCTCCAGCTGATCTTCGGCGTACTCTACCAGCACTTCTGTCAAGTCGTCGCAGTGCGACAAATTGAACTGGACGGTGTTGTCATACGTTATCCGCGTCAAGGTATCCAGACCCAAGCGCACCTCCGCATGTAGTCCCGACTTGATACTCATGATGATGGCACGAACGTCGATCACACCCATCTCCGGTAATAACGGAACATTTGGTTTGTAGTTTGTGATTGTGTCGATCATGTTCTTGAAGTTGTCGGAGTCGAAGTCGAGACCTCCCCATGTATCTTGCGTTCGGTAGGCGGGCTGATAGACCCTCGTGCCATCATCTTGCTCGATGACTGGTTTGCGTTTCTCGGGCTCCTCAACGGCGGCCGCGGCTGAATCTGCGGCGGCGTTCTCTTCTTGCTTCATTGGTGACGACTGCGATTGGCCGGGCTCTTGTCCCTGGGTAGGTGTCCCTTCCAGCTGTCTGCTGAGGCTTTTCCGCGCGTTTCCGTCCGGCTGTGGTGTGGTGCCGTTAACGCTTGGTAGCGCTGCATTGCTCTGTAAAGGCGTCGACTGGTGTGGATGTGGGGAAGGGTCGAGTTGCTGATGCGGCTGTTGGGCAGGCGGAAGCGATTGCCGTTGCTGCTGTTGCTGCTTCATGGCTTCCTGTGATCTCTGTAGTTGCTGCAGATATTCCTGGTGTCCTGCAGGATTGACTTGTTGTCCCGGCATAGTCGGTCTTGTTGGCGACATCTGCTGACCCACAGAACCCATCTGGTTCATCTGGCCCATTTGACCCATTTGATTCATCTGTCCCATTTGGCCCATCTGTCCCATCTGTCCCTGCGGAGGCATACCTTTCTGTTGCATTTGCTGTTGTCTTTGCAGATATGCGGTCTCGTAAAGGCTTAGGTTCTGTTCGTATATCTGGCGCAGTTCGTTGGGGGCGTTTGGGAACTGTTGTGGATGTATGTTCATCATTTGCGCGATTCTGGGCCAACCGTTTTGTTGCGTCACAAATCGATGGCCCTTGAAGCGCATGACGGCCGCGTAAAGGTTCTGGAGATTTGTCGGCCGACCGGCGCAGAGTGGTTGGTGGTTGAAGGGTCTATTATGCTGGGCCATCAGCGCCTGAACGTTCTTAATGAACTGGTTGTATTGCGACTGTTGGTTCTGCGCTTGCCCTTGAGCCTGCATCATGTTCTGTTGCATGCCCGGATGCTGCATTGGGTTTTGCATTGGATTCTGCATTGCGCCTGGCATCTGCGCGCCTGGCTGCTGCCCTTGTCGCGCAGCCATGTTGCTCGCGGCAAGATTACCCAACTGCTGCTGCTGTTGCAGGCGCATTGCGTATTGCCTTTGCGCCTCTTGCTGTCGACTCTGGAGATTTTGTGATAGTTGCACCGACTGTACGGGGAACTGGTTTCCGGAATTAGCATTGAAGGCTTGATTCATAGGTGAAGCCTGGAAGTTCATGGGCGACATCTGCGGCGCGTGGGGATTTTGCGCTGGTGAGGCCGTGTTCATGCGCTGGCCTCCCATCTGGCCGGGCGCGAAGTGCTGGCTCTGCATGGTGGGCGAGGGCGTGTTAGTGAAGCCTTGCTGGTGCTGGAAGCCGAATTGGGCTTGCTGTGAAGGTGTCTGAGAGCGCGATAAAGATAGAGCGGCGCCGGACGAGTCTCGTTTCTGGGGCACCGAGGGCATAGGATTGAACGGGCGCGCGCCATTCATCTGGGGTGTTGCGATTGCGCTCGGGTCGATGAAGCTCGACGGATCGTACATGCCGTTCTGGGGGGATTGGAAGTCCATGATGGTGCGCTACTGCCGCGAGCAGTCAAGAGCGGCGGCGGGCAGGGAGGGGACAGGCGCGTGAAGGCAAGGACGAGGAAGAGAGCGATAGGCGCACGTGAGTGTCTGGGTTGGATATGGCTAGTGGTCCGTCAGCACGCATGTTGATGTTTAGATGGACGCGCCTCTAGCAGCAGCCCTCCGACGAGACGCAGGCGCAGGACAGGGACGCGGCAGGCGGAGGCAGGATGAGATAATACACACCGGGCGCGACAATAGACCGACGCTAAAAGGATCTTCTCATCAGGGCAGGACGGATAACGAGTGGCTTTGAATGCGGTCGATAACTTGACGCACCGCAGACGCGCTTTGCGGACTATGCGTTGCTGAGAGCGGAGGAAGGAACAGTTTTCTTGGCGGAATCCCAGCCTCTACTTACTCTAGCCTGGTCGGGAGCATCACGAGACCTAGCAGTGTCCGCGACTCCAAAACAGAGCGCACGTCGCCCGCAGAGCAGAAGCAGCCGCAGAGTCTCCAAAACATACACGCAGGCCACAGTCGCATCCGGAGCCGTAGACGCGTTCGCGCGTTGCGACAGACCAGTGGAGTGCCTGCGTTGCCGGCAACTCACAAGCCTAGCCTAACTCAATTTGATTTGATTTCTCCGGGTCTTTGGCCGTCGTGACACGGAAACACACGTCTCTCCACTTATTACATCACTTTGTTCCTGCAGGAAATGGCGCTGTTATCGCACACAGCTGGGCGTCGAGAGTGGGCACACCCAGACCGCTTGACTCTGCGTCGAGAGCCCAGCCAACCGTTGAACCGCCCCAAGCTACTCCCAGAGTCAGCGCACCAGTGTCCTCGTCCGATACTTGACGCAATCCGGCCTCTCTGCTCTGCCCTCGAATACGATGCAAATTCGCAACAATCCTATACCCGTTGGTGATCGGCGCGTCACACGCCAGCAATCTACCATGGCGACTGGGGGTATACATGTCAGATTCGGCGCTTGTGCCATCGTACACACGCATCGAGGCCCATACTCTATGCTGTTGTCTTCATACTCTATAATTTTCACAAAGTATTCCTCGATCAATACAGGTCAGGTAATTAGTCCCCGGTCGTTGTCGTGAACCGGCGCGGGATTTAAACACTTCAAGGGGGCCAGGTAAAACTAGACTTTAGAGCTGATTCGTACTCCACATCTGTTTCCAGCCAGAAGGAAAGGTCACACCGCGAGTTGAATAACGTCCCTCATACAGGCCCATTGCATAGCTGTCTCGAGCCATGAGCAAGGGTCTTCGACTATCCCTTTAGCATACCATAGAAGCCTGGTTGCAGTGGGGACGAGTAATTGACGCGCAATACCGATGTGTTACAATCCATACTGTCCTAGTGTATAGGTCTGCCTGCGTGTAATAAGAGCGTCGTGAATTTACTTTTTCACGTGTCGCAACAGATGGCGTCTGAGCTAGCTGGCTGTAGCCCTGGAGTGATCGTCGAGCTCACGTGACGTCGGCGGCACCGCCTCGCATTGCCCGATCGCGCCTTCCATGAGCTTCATCAACATTGCGACACACAAGCACCGCCTTCACCAACATCCCGCCACAAACAATCACCACTGACGAATACTGTCTCTCGCTGCTGATATCCCCCACCGACTTACAACTATACAAAGTCCATCCAGCTACTATCATCATGGCTGATACCGCCATGGAGAACCCGGCCAACACCGTCCCGCCGCACAAGAAGCAGCTCCCGTCGTCGATACCCAACTTTGATACCCTGGAGGGCTTCTCCACCGAGGGCAGCGATGACTACTCGACCTTCAAGAAGCTGCAACGGCAATTAGAGTTCGTAGCGCTCAGGCACATGGAACCGCAGGTGGCTAACAGTCGCAGGTACATTCATCTACAGGAAGAGTACATCAAAGATGAGCAACGGAGTCTGAAGCGAGAGTTGGTGAGGGCACAGGAGGAGATCAAGCGCATTCAGAGTGTACCGCTGGTGATAGGGCAGTTCATGGAGGCCATCGACCAGAAGTAAGCTTCAACACAGGCACAGCGCTTGCGTCATGACACTAACACGCGCAGCACCGGCATCGTACAATCGTCCACCGGCTCCAACTATGTCGTCCGCATCCTCTCCACTCTCGATCGCGAACTCCTCAAGCCATCGTCATCCGTCGCGCTGCACCGCCACTCAAATGCCCTCGTCGACATCCTGCCACCAGAGGCCGACTCCTCGATTGCCATGCTTGGTCAAGACGAGAAGCCAGACATCACGTACGCCGATGTTGGAGGTCTAGATATGCAGAAGCAGGAGATTCGGGAAGCTGTTGAACTGCCGCTCACACACTTCGACCTCTACAAGCAGATCGGTATCGACCCACCGCGCGGTGTACTGCTATACGGACCTCCGGGTACAGGAAAGACCATGTTGGTCAAGGCTGTAGCAAACAGCACGACCGCGTCCTTCATCCGTGTTGTCGGTTCGGAGTTCGTACAGAAGTACCTGGGTGAAGGCCCACGTATGGTTCGTGACGTGTTCAGAATGGCGCGCGAGAACTCACCATCCATCATTTTTATCGATGAGATTGATGCTATTGCTACAAAACGTTTCGATGCGCAGACAGGTGCCGACCGAGAAGTTCAGCGTATCCTGCTCGAGCTGCTCAACCAGATGGACGGCTTCGACCAGACGTCCAACGTGAAGGTCATCATGGCGACGAACCGCGCGGATACCCTCGACCCTGCGCTGCTCCGACCCGGTCGTCTCGACAGGAAGATCGAGTTCCCTTCGCTACGCGACCGCCGTGAGCGCCGTCTTATCTTCTCCACCATCGCTAGCAAGATGAGCTTGTCGCCTGAGGTAGACCTTGACAGCTTGATCGTCCGAAACGACCCTCTCTCTGGTGCCATCATCGCAGCCATCATGCAGGAAGCCGGTCTGAGGGCTGTACGCAAGAACAGGTACAACATCATCCAGAGCGATTTGGAGGAGGCATACACCAGCCAGGTCAAGGGTGCGGCAGAGGCCGACAAGTTCGATTTCTACAAGTAAGCGCATCGCTACTTGGAGGGGACTTGAGAAGGGGCATGCGGGATTGTACTACTAGATAGACTAGGCCCTCGGGTCTCGTACCCTATGCGGCTATATACCGTGGTGGCTTGGGTAATGCATGAAACAACATGAATATCACCTTGACTACGCCTCGATTGCTGTTGTGTGATCTAGACGTTGCGTTTCATCTAGACCAGGGCTTATGCACTACTAAGCTACATTCTTCACGTTCAGGTAAAAGGAAGTGGAAGAGAATATTCCCATGTTTGCCACATCGGGCGAAAACACCCCATATTCTATATACTGAATCTTTGGCTTACTGCGTCTGTCGGATTGAACATGTCTTCAAGCATGGCTGTATTGTTCTAATTCGGCAAAATATGTCAAGACGGTCATTGATTTGCTACTGCGGTAACAATTTATATACACAACACGCAAATCTTGTTGTCGGTGAGTGAGTCAAGTTTAAAAATTATATGACGTACCAACGTAGACAATAGACTATGCAGTACAGCACAGGGCAGTTCTTGTACACGGGAAAAACTCCAGGTATTTCACGAGATTTTGCTTGATAATGTATCTAGTACACTTCCTACGTTCACATCGATCTTGTGTCGCCATCTATAAGCCATTTTAGTTACATACCATCAAGATCAATGGAGACAAGGTTACTTAATTATATGCATTTATAACTTCTTTCGTCTATCTACCAGATATGCCACCAAACGCTCCTTTCTGTCAGCATACCCGCTTCTCCTTCCCTTTCCCACGCCGTCTCTTCTTGGTATCACCGGCAACTCGCAACCAAAATCCACCAACAACTATTATTGCTGCGTCTTCCTCCTCCATCCACCCGACTAGAAACTATCCTACAAAGACACGCAGCAGCGGCAACCGACTCCACGCACTAGCACCTCAAGCTCGGCAAAGACAGAGGCAAAGGACAACAATTGCACCGCAGGCCATCCGTTCCATTCCGTGATCCAACAATAAGGGAGAAGAGCTACATATCTCCCAGAAAGGAAAGAGAAAAGAAAAAGAGAAAAAATGTGACAAAGGAAAAGCAGGAGCGACTCGACGCCCTATAGTAACGGGCGGCGGCTCATGGTATCATGCATTCGCGACGCAAGGGAGCGACAAAGGAAAGGTCCGGTGGATTGCCAGACGGTATGCAAAAGGCGTTGTATGAGAAGTTATGGTGAAATGACGAGTTCGGTACAGATTCGTTAACCAGTTTAGCCGACCCTGATAGTGGTCTCTAATGGCGTGCGCGGTAGATCTTTGTCCAAAGAGGCTCTGGGTATACCTCCCCTCTTGTCCTCCTTCGGTGGTGTGGGTGGTCCAGAGTGCCTGTTGGGCATGTATTCGGCGTCCTTTGCCGGTGTAGGCGGGCGCCCATCGCTACTCGCGGTGCCAGAGTCCTTCGGCGGTGTAGGCGGCGGCCTTCCCTGTGCATGATCCCTTTCCCTGGATGTAGACCTGGCTCTGGCTTCAAGTCGTGGAGGGCCGAGGTAGGGCGCTCCTGTGGGTGGTGGTAATGATGACTTCTCGCTACTCGTATTGGCAGCATGGCGATCTGAGGCACTCCGGTTGCTGTGCCCGCCAACACTTGAAGATTCACCGGCCTCTTCCACCACAGGCAGAGTGGTCCCAATCTCTCCTCTTTCCGCCGACGGACTACGTACTGCCCTCAAGTGTAGATTCGGTACGTTTTCTTCACCATGACCTTGTCGCCGCGAGCGGTCGGCTTGATGCTCGGCCTTCTCCAGGACACGGTCGGTCGACGATCGCTGCGCAGCAGTCGCATTGACACCGTCAAGCGAGAGTTCGTTGAGATCGTTTGTGGCCTCTTCCATCTTCTCACGCTCGGCCGCTTCTCTAGTCTTGGTGACACCGCTGATGAACTTGATGAATCGATCGCCGTATCGCTCGGGCGGTATAGCAGATATTTGAGACTCGGTATTAGCAATGCCTTTAATAAAGTGCTCCATACGTTTGATGAAAGAGTACTGGAGCATAATTAGTATTTGGCGAGGCCTACGCGCTGTACGCTGTACGCTGCAAACTTACGTGTGTCAGACAGTCGATAATGCCAAGGTAGTATATCTCCTCTCCGGGGGTTTCGTCCTCGTGAGTGGCTCGGAAGCCACCATCGTCAGAATAGAAGTAGAAGTTCCGGTTAGGATCTTCCAACTCATTCGGCATCTTGCTAGACGTCTGACCCATGGGTACTGGTTTCTGTGTCTTGACCATCTGCCTCAGTTCCCTTGCTTTCCGAGCACTCTCCAACTTCGAAGGCGTCCGCATAAGCTGATTCGGTTGGGGCTCTGGTGCCTCCTCTCCACCTGGTGAAAAGACCTTGAGTGTCTTGTCTCGCAGGTTCTCCTCGTTACCCTTTTCCAGGTCGTGGATACCAATGAGGAGTGAGTAGTCCATTATGTGTAAGCGCTGCAGCAACTTGACGTCTCTTTGCATCTGCTCGATGAACATCTTCTTCTTGGACGGCCCTAACTCAAGATGCTGGTTTCTGCGTAACCAATTGAGGTCCTTCAGTGTCGCGCGGGGGTTGGTTGCCAAGTTCTCTTCCTTAAAGTCTCGCCCAATGGTAGAGCCCTTGAGGTCGAATGTGCTGTGGATGTCTCGATGCGGGGGAAACAGGTTGTTCATGACGACGAAGTGGATTTTGCGTCCATAGGGTATCTTTACGCGATGCAGGCCGTAAAACTGGGAAAGAAGAGTGTTTGGGTTCTCTTGCACGTGGTTGTAGTAGTCCTTGAGAATCTTGCGGAGGAACTTGTGTTCGGCGTGATGGATGGTTTTGATAATGTACTTGTAGTCGCGCGAGAAATAGAAGAAGCTGCCACTCTTGCCGGGAGAGCCGAGCTCGGAAAGGATGTATTTGCTGGTCAGCGACACGAGATAATCGGCAGGGTCGAGCTTGAAGGTAGTGCGGAGATGGCGGAAGACCCATGGTGCATAGTCCTTGAACTTGAAGTCGTATTTGGCGGAAGGAGTAAGCTCGTTACCAGTTCTGTCAAAGTGTCAGTATTGTGCGAATGAGCAAAGATCAGAGGTCTGCCAGACGAAGTGGAGATGAACTCTAGCAGGTGCTTGATGTTGCAAGGAAAGCCGGCCGGCACGTACATGTCAAACGAGAACTTGTGCTTCGCGTCAAAGTCGGCATCAGTGAGATCTCGGTCCATCTTGGCGTTGGTTCGCGAGACGGTGAAGCGGATACCCGTCAACATGTTGTATGCTGTGACCCAGTTGACGTGGTTCTGGTCGACCTTGGTGCCTACCACGACGCGGTCTTCGTCTTCGTCCTCCTTGCGCTTCCGCTTGCTTGCTCGCTTCTGGCGGATGTGCTCAGCCCAGCGCGCGGCCTCATCGTCCTGGGGCACCTCGTCGAGATGCATGTCGGAATTGACGGAGCGTGTGGTCCGACGCACAAGCGACATGGAGCCTCTCCGTTTGTGCGGTGTGGAAGGCGAGAAGCGTCCACTAGCGCTGATGACGTCGTCGGTGTTGTTCTGGGGTTCGCGGGCGCGCGATGTTTGCAGCTTGGGGACCTCGAGGGTATGACGTTGCTGCAGACGATGAGGTTGTTGAGAGGGGCCGGGGTTGTTGTGGTTGAAGGCAGGTGGGGAGGAGACGCGATGCGCTTGGCTCGGTACCTGCAGACTGGACGTGCCCTCGTCGGGTTGGGGCTGCGGCGACGGCGAGGTGGGAGGATGGGAGACGGAGCCGACGTGCGGAACATAGAAGTCCCTGCTTGCTTCTTTGGTGCCGTCCTGAGCATCCATCTGGCCGAGCTCGACGTGCGTGGTGCTGCCACAGAGGCGGTCCTTGGTCTTGCTGCTGTGTATCGAGGCGAAGTAGCCGTCGTCTCTGCTCGGGCGCTCGCTCGACTGCCTCTGCGTGTCGAGCGACTTGGTGTTGGAGCTGTCGGCGTCCATGTAGTCTCCTCTGCTCCGGGCATGACGTGCGTCGTCCTGGGACAGGCGCTTGTCGATGCTCGCGGGCCTGGCCGGGCGGCCGTTTGCCATGGGCTGCATTCCATTGGCCATCTTCCCGTTCATCGCGGCAGCGGTGCCATTGGGGGGCGAGCGGTCCGAGGGCGAGCGCGCGGGGGGAGGCGGTGATGTTTGAGCATGTGCAAAGGAAGAGCGGTCGGTTGCTTCGGCG
Organism: Alternaria novae-zelandiae; assembly: GCF_023758075.1. Classification (NCBI taxonomy): domain Eukaryota; kingdom Fungi; phylum Ascomycota; class Dothideomycetes; order Pleosporales; family Pleosporaceae; genus Alternaria; species Alternaria novae-zelandiae. The sequence goes on along the minus strand of NW_026056962.1, from coordinate 662,294 downwards.
CCATACGAGGGCATCATCTGCGACTCATGGATGGTTACGCTCATCAAAGAGGCAGCCTTTCCCGAGCGCTGCGGAGGAGGGGTCGGCGGAGCGTGAGAAGCCAGTGTGTGCGTGCGACGTGTGGCTGGTGAAGGTCGGGTTGGGCGTCGTCCGGGGGATTGCGTAGTGCAGCGCCGGCAGAGACTAGGTACCAGAGCGGAGCAGAGCAGAGCAGAGCAGAGCAGCACTGGGCGGAGGCAGCGGCGGGGCGGCAGGCGCTGGAGCAATGGGGGTCGTGATAAGAAAAACGGCGGGCGCAAGAATGGGCGTGGGTGTGTCGGCGGCCAGGAGTCGAGTCGAGCTGTGATGCTCAATAGTTGGCCCTTCGCTCAGCCCTTTGCTCGCCGGGCGCGATCCGACTTCCGTCTTGCGCTAGCCTTGGCAGGTGGACAGTGCCTTATTGCGCGCTGCGAAGCCACCAGCAACATGACCACGGGCCCGGCTCCTGCTGCATCACGGCAGTTTCAATGCAGTCGGACATGCTGGGCCCCATTCACCACTGCATTGCGCTGCTTTCCACGCCCCAAAGGCCCCATCGCTGCGGTACTTGGACATGTTGTCTGCGTTGCGCGCGCCCGTAGAGGGAGATTGCGCGTCTGGATTAAGAACAGGCGGCATGCATCCCTCAGCCACACCAATAGTCCCAGCAGCCCGGGTGCGGCGTCATGCTGTGGCTCGCAATCACCCTATTCTTAACCATGGCGTGCCAAACTGAAGGTTATTTTCTACACCAAGCTGCACCTTGCTATTGCTATTGCTATGCAGTCCCCATCCATGCAGCCCACGTTGTCGCCCCGAGCACCGGACAACAGAGGAGGCGAGCCGGCCTTGCCCTGCGCCGCACGTCTGTCTTCGGCTCTATTTAGCTCCAGCTCCACTCCCAATCTCCTGGCTAACCCAGCCCTGTTTTCGTCCGCCCATCACAGAATGCGCAACACCTGGGCGACCAAGTAAGGGTCCAGTGCTCCATCAAATACATGTCCTCCCCGCAATGTCCAGGCGTAGACACATCTGACCAGTCTGGAACATCCTCACACTCGACAGTGCATCTCTGTTGAGCAGTGCGCACTCGGGGCCAACATTGAAGATCCGCGCTCTCCACGCTAGCCATCTTTGGCTTCCCTTTATGTGCCCTGCACGCCAACATATATACCCATGCTTCAGCATGCGACTCCAGTAATGGCGAGTTCAAAGTCCTTGTCGCACCTGAGACGACATGGAGACTGCCAAATCTCAAAACACCCTTATCGCGCAGTCGGTGTATGGCTGGGAGGACTTGGTAGATAGGCAGTAACCGCGCTGTCTTCATCCCACAGCAATCCGATGCTTGTCGCCGGCCCTCAGCGAACAGACTTCGGTATTTGGCAGCGTCTTCCTGATGACACCCTCTTCCACCATCTTCTTCACTTCGTCAACCGCGTGCTGTGCAATCTGAGTCAACTTGACGGCCCAGCCCCGATTGTCCTTGTCTGCATCATGGGCAGATATCCAGGCTTTGGCATACAGACTCTTGGCGATCTCTGTGCCACCGGGACTGCCAGCTGATATGTTACCTCCAAGCCACCAAGGGTTCTCAACGCAGTCAAAAGAATGTAGAAGCGCTGTGAGGGGAAGCGCGGATTCCGATACAAGGTAGGAGCTTGCGTAGGGACGAATCACGTCGTACGAAACACCGTGAGGTGAGTAAATGACAGACAAGGTCTTCTCTCGATCGTTGTTTGGTGACGGCACCAACGTACGGGGCGATGAGGCGATTGTCATTGGCGATCCTGGAGAGGGGGGCGGGCTCATAGGCAGGTTGATGTAGTGCATTGGGCTTAGCGACGAGAGTACTGTGCAAGGAGGCCGATATGTTATCCCGATCGCGTGATGTACCTTGGAAAGGTCCCGCTTGGCTGGAATCCAAGTCACCGTCACCTCACCACATGTCCCTCGGGGAGACGGCGGCGGTAATACTATACGGTGTATGGACTGGCCATCTCCCTCGACGTACTTCGGCAGAGCGTGCACAAGGCTGGGACGAAAGTGTTTCCATGAGCGAATCTTCTTGGCCGCAGACGGTATGGCTAAAATAGTTGCTTCGCAGTCTGGTGGGAGTTGGCGCAAGGTAGCTTCATGGCAGTGGTCTGGCTTGTCTTGGGATATAAGCACGAGGTCGGGTTCGCGGTCAAGGTCTCTCAGGCTCGCGACGGATGGTTTCGCTCTCTGTACAGAATGCGAGAAGACGGAGTTTAGGATGATGGAGGGCCCTGAAAGCCAGGCTGGTCAGGAAACATTAGCACCCATCTACAAGTCGGCCTCCAGCGGTATCAAGCGCGATCTTCAGAGACTTACGGTCAACCAGAATCGTGAACGATCCTGGGAACAATCCCGGCGACGATAGTGGGGCAGCGGGTGGGTCAAAGGTAAGGAGAAAAGAAGTGTCTCCATTCAGCGACTCGACGGAGAGAGCCATACTAGCGAAGAACAAGTGCAAGACAATGTCGGCCACGCGCACGACGGGGTAACGGCAACGTAAGACATGAAGAAAGGGAGGCGAGGCGACAGGCTACGCGCTGCCGTGTCAGTCTGTGATGCCCATGTCAATGATGATTGCGGGCTTGCGCCATCGCCTTGGAACGCTCAGCAGAAGCAATTGTGCTGGAAGGTTGACGCGAGAGGGTAGTCGCAGACGAGCGTGGACGAGAAACAGCAGGTGCAGACGAGGTGCATGTGACGAGTTTAGAAAGCCATAGGTAGCAACACGCTGCTCCTGTCACTCAACAATTTCCACCCCGGCGCGTCAAAAGCTCTTCTTCTCGTGCGTCTTCTTCACTCTCCGTCCCTCTCTTCTCTGACGTTTCCCACTACCCTTCCACCTCACCCCAAGTCTGTTGCCGAAATGTGGTAGATGCAGCTCCCTGCAACCAAGTGCAGCCTTCCTGGACCTGCCGCCGGCCGAAACTGGCTTTAGCTCGGCATCTGAGGAGCAAAAATCTTCATGGCGCCGCAGCCGATGTCCTGGTGAAGAGTCCGAGCAGTAGATCGCATTGGTCAAAATTCTTTGCATGCACGGGACTTGAGCTGGGAGGAGGCTTCTGCGCCGTCTAGCTGATTATGAGTCGTCTTGCTCCCAGCCATCTCTGATTGGAGCGCGCAAATCCCCATTCAAGCGGTAGGTCATTGGGCAGCACGAAGCTCTCCAAGCTATCAGCTTCTTCGCCTCAGCTCCAGGGCAGCCGTCTAATTGCTCCTCCGCTCGAGCTTGTCGTGGCGATACAGTTCTACCCTCACGACAGCGGTGCAGTACCATTGCTTCTTCTTCCACATGGTCAATCGTGATTCCTGAACACAGCCTCTACTTGATCACTTTCTCTCCAAGCCCCGCCGCCGTTCGCAGCTGCCCCGCATCCAGTTACGTCTATCCGCAGTAGCAGCAACTTCAGCTCAGAGCTTCTTCCACCCGCCGTAGTCACCACACCCGCTCCTGCCGTCACTGTAGCCTCCCCCCTCAGCTGCGCAAGCTCGGACTGAGCTTCCCCGTCCCAGCGCCTCGCTTTCCACGTGCCATTGCTTCGTCGCGAAGCTCCTGCCATTGATGCTCGCAGCCATGCCTCCGTCGCGCGCAGCACCGCTGACGAGCTCCTTCTCCGTCAGCGACGAGAACAATGTCGTAGTATGCCCGCTGCGAAACCACGACAGCTCGGCCTGTCGCAAGCGTTGCACCGGGGTAAGTCTCTCCCGCTGCTGCTTCACGTCGCAGCAAGCTCCAAAGCTCCAGAGCTCCGGGGTGCAGACTAACACATGCGTAGGAGAAGCGTTTCCGGTCCATGCAGGAGCACATCCGCCGCGCCCATCCTGAGCATTACATCTCCAAGTTGCCGGCGACTGAGGTAGGCTTGTCCACGGCCGGCGCTGGCCGAATACGCTGCTGACCGTTTCCGCTTGCAGGAGAGCTTCATGCTTATGGTCAACACACCACCGCAAGAAAGACCCCCACCTCCACCTGCGACGACCTCAGCACCGCCCCAGCAGACATACGACTATGGCGGAAGCGAACACAACTCCTTCTTCGAGACCGACTTCGGGACGAATCATCTTCGCACATCGGACGAAATGCGCCGGCCGTCACTCTTACCCGCCGCGACTGCTGCGGCTGCCCTGGCCTCGTTACACAACCATCGTGCCGAGTACGACTGGGACTCAGATCCGGTATGGACCCGCGTTGCACCTTCCCCGCACAAGACCAGGCTAACAACTGCTGTGAACAGGACGCAGCATCCGATCCCGATTCGAAGAACTACAGGCCTCGCGCACGATTCGCTCCGACCACCATAGAACAACACATCAATGCCGAAGAACCTTACTACACTTCTACTTCCATACAGCAAGAGCTGCTCCCCTCCTCCCTCGCACGATCGCCTCCCGGGCGCTCCTCCACTCTCCCTCCTGGCGCTCACTCTCTCAAACCGAACAGACCCCGCAAGTCATCTGTAGGACAGAATGCTCGTAAGGGCAAACACGAGCGGCAGAAGTCCAAGGACTATTCGCGCAGGCTGAGCTACGACAGGAAAGCATACTCGGCTGAGCCGGCAACCGCTGCGGCCATTATGGGTAAACGGTGGGAAGACTTGATTGATGCTGCTGCTTCAGCCACAGAAGAGGATAGCCGAGATCTCACGCCGGTTGGTGTTACATTCTGCTATGCTATTCTATCTAACATGAACAGGTGCCACAGTCGCCAAACCAATCCCCTCACATGATGAACAACAGAACCTCTCTACCTCCCTTCAACTTTGCTTCACAACTTCAGTCATACACGGCATCACCTTTGAATAACGCTCTGACGCCTCCACCTCCGGAAATGTCGGACCTTCAGCCTTTCCCTTCCGTCGAGTCTTCCATTGAATCAGCCATGTCCGGCCAAAACTTCCACATGCATTCCCAAGGTCTCTCCGATTCATCTCCTAGCTCTCTTTTCCCTGTCCAGATCTACTGCGCTGCATGCCGGAAACTGTCGATATTGCGCGACAGCTATGCATGCTCAGAATGCATTTGCGGTCTGTGTCAAGAGTGCGTAGATGTACTTGTCAGTGAGCACAACCGCGGTCGTGCGCCGACGTGTCCGCGGTGCAGCACTATTGGAGCCAAGTTCAAACCCTTCCAGCTGGATATAAGATGAAGCAAGGTTCACTATGGCGTTTTGGGTATTACATCATAATCTGGCGTTTGTTTTTGCGTACCCCATACTTTCCCTTGGCCTCGTGCCTGGTTCCGCTTGCTTCCAATCATTGCTAGCTCCACGAGCCACATGGGCGTTCACATGGTCTGTTTTGGGTGGCTTGTTCGGAAAAGACTGCTCGAAAAGCAAGTCGGAGTTTTGATTTGGATGTTACGAGGGACTCGACCGGGCCTCCTTCCCTCACAAAGAGATCGCAGAGATAGACTCGCCTGCGAATACAATACTCGGGTGTACTTACACCCCCATCGTTTCACTACTCTATGTTTCCACGACCATAGTCCGCTGTTGCACTAGCAGACTTGCGCAATTGTTTCCACGTCCATGTTGACGCAGTGCTCAGTCAGCGTCAACAGGGCTTGCTCAGGGATTTACGTGGGCCCGATTTGGAACCACTTCGGCAGTGTAATAATGCGGTGAAGGAACCATGGTTCATGTTCGCCCGGGTGGATGTCGTACGTCAGGTGTCAGCCGCTCGAAAGGGTGGAGACTCCCGTCATTGCCGGACGCAACACTACTCGGAACGACTGCTTCCCACATGATTCAAGCTCTGAGCGGTCTAGAAGTCCAGAATCCTGGATTACGAAGAACACGAGGGTGGAGATTACGAGCCACCTCAACGTTTGAAAGCGGGAGGTGTTCCATCTGGCGCAGAACGGTATATGTCTATTTTGGCCATTGTCGCTGCAGGGACAAGAGCGATGTGGATAACTGTGTGTGAATGAAAGCGTCGGCCTCGGGAAGCAACGGACGTGGCGCCGTCGTCGCGATGCAAAGGGGTGCCGCGGAGCGGAGCAATGGCCGACTTGTAAGGACGGCCGGGAATGTTTTGTTCTGTATTCCTGCGCTGAGCGCCTTCGATATCCCCCATCATCGATTCTCTCGTTAGACCCGATGTGCGGCGATCCAAAGGGTTGGTGCAAGGAGGGCAGAAGGTTGGCCGGGTGCTGGACTCGTGACGCTCTTTTGGGAGATTGAGTGTGCAGTCATGCGGACGACTGCCTCGACAATGTTTCCTGCTGTCAACTCAACGCCTTTACTGCCAACGTGCTCCAATCACAGCAACCCCAAAGCTTAAAGCCGGCAAAGCACATATGGCGGTGTAGTGCGTCTTCGCCAGCGGAAAAAAGGCCAAGCCCTTCTCCTTTTACCCCGCCGTGCAGCCAATCGATCTACTTGACCGCATCGACACAGCGTATCCTGCGACGGTGAGTCTAAAACGCCAACTGCTTCCGGCGACGCATCGGCGCTGGGCATACACCTAGGCAACGTGTGCGATCAGCGTTGAACGGGAAAAGCTTGGTCTCAACAATCAAGGAAATTATGGAAGAAAAGTAGTCCATGCCTCTTTGCCATGATCGCGCAGAACAAATGCGATCGCCCTGCGCTGCGGGTATGACCTTGCAGCCATGTGATCTCCTTGCAAGCTCAGGAACGAGGTTAATGTGGGATCGGCGATGGCTAGCGCAGGGTCTGGCCTTGCATCGTCAAACCGAGTACCCACATTAATCGACAAAGTCCATAGCATGCCGGTCTAGACGCACACTCGTTTTGTGGTTTGCATGGAACCCGCGGTTTGAAACTACTGCGCCTGTTTATTGACAGTTGGGTTGCTGCGGCTGTGGGAGCGGCGCGGATTGGGTATAGCCCTGCGTGGCGCCCGGCCCCTGACGTGGTATGCTGGGGTGCTGTAGGCTGCTTTGGGATGACTGTTATGCGTCGGGTAGAGGTGTGTGTGTGGTGGGGGAAAGGGTATTTAGTGGTCGCGTGCCTCGCGTTGTTGGTGCTCCTCTCGTTGGGATATTACCGTTTGTCGACACATACCTTTTGCTTCTTTTTTGCCTATCGCATTGCAAATAACACCAGTTACTTGTTCAATTCGATACATGCAAATACTCGAGTCCGCATACTACTACCATTTACCAACCACCTGACACCAAACCCCAATCAACGACAATCGCAACCGAAACACTACGACCAATACTTACAGCAACCGCCCAATATGCCCATCTTCCGTACATTGACGACCAAAATCAAAACCTCGCTCTCTCCATCTTCCTCTCCGGAAACATCACCAGATGGATCGCCCACCTCACCGCAAGTGTCTTCCTTCGAGAGGATCAGCGGGCGCAAAGAAGGCGGTGTGAGTGGAGCGGTCAAGCGACCCGAAGTACAGACCAGAGTCGACTCCTACATGACTCAAGGAAGCAATGCCAGCAACGAGAGTGTAGAGGAGAAGAAGCAGCGCAGGCTGAGTCGGTTCAGGGAAGAGCTAGACTTCGAGGCTGAGGATTGAGTAAAGAGACGTGTGTTCTCAAAGGTATGTTGTCATTCATTGTTCCTAAGATGACATTTGCTAACTTCAAGCCAAGTTTATGCTTCTGAGTCTGCTGCACTATCTGCATTACCGTCACCTTGCACTGGAGTGCCTGTCCTGCTCGCACTCCCACTCTTCGGCGGGCCTCTAGGCGGACCACCAACCTTGGGAGGCGGTGGTATACCAGAGCCTTTCTTGGGCGCATAGTCTTGCTCCAGACTCTTTTGCTCTCCCTCCTTGAAGTAGTCGTCCAAGCCACCGCCCCCACCACTTGCAGGGCTAGCGACATGATGCGCTCTGCCCTTCCTCTTTGGCGGCGGCGCCGTGCCCTGAGGTGGTGGTGACTTTGCCGGTAGCGCCATGTTGGCTGGCACGAACAACTCTGTCGGTGCACCCTGCGTTGGCGCAGTGGGGAAATCAACAGAGCCAGTCAAAGGACGTTTCTCATCAAACGACGTGGCCCCGCTAGCATCGCCTGTGGAGAAGAAGGTCTCGCCAGGCGCTGGCGGCGGCTCGTCCAAGCCCGCTGGAATTCGATGCAAAGCCCCAAAACCCAGCACACACCCTAAGGCTCCCTCACCACCCCAATTGCGCGTCGGCGTGATGGTAACGGAACGAGTCACGTTGTATTCGTGGTTATACACGTACAGCCGCAATGGCCTGTTTAGGAAGTCTTCCACGAGTTCACCTAAGCCAGACTCGCCGCGCACAAGCCCTTCGGGGCTGCCGATGACGTAGTCACCATAGGGTAGCAACCCTGCGGCATCAGCGGGGGAATTGGGAGCCACGTCTAGGATATGCCAGACATCCTCCGCGATGGCCAATGGAGACCACTGCAAGGAGATCCCTAGAGTCGGCTGATCGGCTGGGATTTGCAGATAAACTTCTCGGATCTTTTGGCCCTACATGGTGTCAGACGTGTATAGATAGTTCAATTGAGTGAAGTTAATTGTGACGTTTGTTCTCCCGACCTTCTATGGTTGTACTTCCTTGCAAATGTATAATGTGAGATTGGACAATGACTCATGGCATCTCGAATGTATCGTGGTATGAGAAGGGGTACTTAGAACCTACCTTTGCGCTGAATACACCTAGGCTGATGGTCGCACCAGCACTGTTCCGTACCTCTGTCGCAAAGAGACTTGGGTCTGGATTATCCTGTTCACAGAGTTAGTACAAAGTCAAGGTGGTCTTCTTGTTTCCAGTCCATCCAATCTTGCCTAGGAGCTGACCCCCGCTTCGCCATCGTCTATCTTCTCCCGCTCTTGCATCCCTTTGCTGATATCTTTCAACCGAATGGAAAATACGTACAATGGTTCTTCCATTGATCCCAATAATAAAATCGAACCACGGCTCCAGAGGAACATCTAGATTAGCGTTCCTCAGCACCTGGAAGCCGTATGCGCCATTCGTAGCGGACTGCTGCTCTTCGTTGAGGGGCGCGGCGTCTAGTCGCGATATGAAGCGGTTCAACGCTCCGAACATGGACATGATGAGAGGTGGTGATTCTGATGGTTCCTTCAAAAAGTTGTCGTATGGTGATGACGACAGAGAAGTTGTGTTGGTCGAGGTGTCGTTGTTGGTGACTTGGAGGTTTTGGAAGGTGGCCATAGCTCGGGATCTGCGGTGCGCTAGCTGGGGCAGGTGCAGTGAGGATGGCAATGTGTGGTTAAAGTTGAATCGGAGGTAGTTGTAGTTCAGGATGCGAAATTCGGAACATTATCATCTGTAGTGACCAAATTACATGTACCGCCACGTATAGCACTCACTGTCTGAGTAGGCAGTCGCGTCGGTCGGAACTATTCCTAATCAGGTAAGGCGTATCAGGATTGCTCTCACTCTTCCACAGTATCTGCTCGGTCACCTCATCATCCACACATCTTCTGAAGTCAAGACCCATTACCTGTGGCTTCTCAAATCAGGCTACTCTCACAACTTAGTGCATCGCGCTTGCTGGAGATATGAGTGAGACAGCGGGTGAGAAAGGCGTAGACCAATGGTCGCGTGTCGAACAGTTCCCCGAACATTTGAAGAAGTACAACCCATCTCTACCACTCCCAGAAATTCTTGAATTCTAACAATGTCAGATATTGGCACCAGCGGTTCAAGATATGGGAAAAGTATGACCAAGGCATATGGATGACAGAAGACGCCTGGTTCGGCGTGACACCAGAACCCATCGCGAACAAGATCGCAGCCCACATATCTGAGTCAGCGCCCAAAGACAAAACCGTCATCGTCGACGCATTTGCTGGTGTTGGTGGTAATGCCATAGCACTAGCGCGCTCGGGACGCTGGGAACGCGTGTTTGCTATTGAGAAAGATGCCAAAACGTTGAAGTGTGCAAAGCACAATGCCGAAATATATGGTGTGAGCAATAAGATCTTTTGGCTCAACGCAGATTGCTTTGATGCCATGAGCAGGTTCTCGGGTCAAAGCAATGTCGTTGTGTTCGCTAGTCCACCATGGGGAGGTTTGTCTCTTTTCCACACCATCATTCGAATTAAGCTGATGTGTTTAGGAACTGAGTATGGTGCTGAAGACGTCTTCGACCTCAGTAAGATGGAGCCGTATAACCTCGAAAAGCTTTACAAGAGCTTTACGAGTATCAGCAAAGAGGTTGTTCTGTATTTGCCGAGAACGTCGGATCTTAATCAGATTGCGAGATACGGGCAAGATGGGAAAAAGCTGGAAGTTGCTCACTATACTATGATGGGTGCTAGCAAGGTAAGACACAGAAAAGATTGATGCTAACCTCCAAACTGACTTTGCGCAGGCACTCTGCGTGTACTTTGGTAACTTCAATTTCGATATGGAGCAGGACTCATAATGAAGGAGCGGATGACGGAACGTGGTCACCAAAATTGACGCATGTTCCATCTTAGTCCATCTCCGGTACTACCCTCTCCAAGAAATTGCACAAGTCCCGAAGCTCAGCTCCGGCCATGACATGCCCCATGCCCTCATATTCTTTAATCGTCACCCTATCCTTCTCGATGCCAAATCCATACAATGCCTCATAACACATGCGATGCAACCGCTTCGGTACTAATCTATCCCCTGTTCCTCTTGCCAGAAATATATCTCCGGTGCTGCTTACCTCCTTTGGTAACCCAGCTTGTTGTCTCAGCTTGGGTATTTGATCTGCCAGAGGAAGGTATCCAGATAATCCGACCAGCCCTCCCAGCTTCCCGGCATATTTTGATACCAATCCAGTCAAAAGTGCCATAGCATGGCCCTGTGAGAATCCTCCCAAGACGATCCGCTCCGTTGGAACGCCCTGATCGACGAGTTCATCAATCAGTGTTGTGATGTAGGACACGGTAGTCATCATCCCCTCTTCATCTTCGTCGTCTTCGAGCTCAGGTCGAGATGGTGGATAAGGAGAGAGGCGTGTGGGTAGATACCAGGCTGTAGTAGCTAGGTCATGGTTCTCTAGAGCGTTCGGTATGGTCCAAGACATGTGTGGCAGTTTATTCGCGGACTGAAACTGGCGAGCGACGCTTTCCAGTCCTTCTGCTTCGTCACCAAGACCGTGAATGAAGATGAAGGCCGCAGACTTAGAAGCATCGCTAGGTGGGGTTGTGGGTGGGAGTACAATTGGCGGTCTCCTTTCGGGCGCCATGCTTGGTTGTATGGGCGATGTGCAGTGACCTAGGTAGCTGGGGTTATTCGGGCAAGTGGTCACAAGTTCGATCTACGGCTTTCCGGGACTATACATATTAAAGATCTGCCGAGGATGCAATAGCCTTTTGATGATCACGGCTAGCATCCGATAAGATGATGGCAAGATCGGAAGTGATCCAAATAGTGTACGTACCCCGCCTCGGTCATGCAGGTACGCGGCATCTGGACTTTGCGACGCGTCGGCATGTGATCCATAATTTCTACACCTCCGGACTCTCCGCAACATCACCTCTTACACTCCACACTCCACCATGCCACACGTCGAAGTGCTCCCAAACTCCACGGCGACCGTTGCGCCTGGATGGACGTATGTCGTCGACACAGGCTACGACCCCTCAAAAGTCGCCATCAACCCCAAGAACAAGAAGCGCGCCGCCGCAGCAACACCAGGCGGTCAACGGGCGGAAAATGAGCTCTCTGCACGGCAACAGACAGCCATAGCTCGACGAATAGCCGAACTAGAACGCGACAACGACCCCAAGCAGCTCATCACGATACCCGGGAAGCCGGGCGTGCCAAAGACACAAAATGCAAGGAGGATCATACAGTATCAGCGGCAGATCAAGCATTGGCTCGACGACGAAGAGGCGCAATTAGGACAAACGACAACTACGTCCAGGGGAAGCGTTTCTCACCCCACAGGGGGAAGGGGAGCAGCGCAAGCCTTGCGAAGGCAAAGCACATATGCTTCTGTGCCTGCGACGCCAGTAGAAGCAACGCCAGGGCCTCCAACAGTTGCGCAGACTCCGTCGCGTCTCGAGGACGCAAATGCAGACGACGCGCTGCTCTCGATCGACGATTCCATACCCGCGCCGTTGAACCCCACCGAGCTCGAGGCTCTACTTGCCGCTCCACCGCTTTCCTACGCTGCAAGCCACGCCGCGCCTCCTCCCGCCGGCGGTCCACCACAGAGACAGTTTTGCGACAATTGCGGATACTGGGGACAAATCAAGTGTCGCAAATGTGGAGCGCGAGTGTGTGGGTTGGAGTGCAAAGACGCGCACGAAGCAACGAGGTGCTTGAAGTGGGCATGAGAACAGAAAACGACTGAATGTAGCATTGCAATGGCGTTGGTATGCTTTACGATACCCAGATAGTGTGATCTATCCATAGAGCAGCCTCTTGCTCAATATACGAATTCCTCTCCTACAAGCCTCTCGCTCAGTTTCCACAGCCTCTCTGGGTCTTTCGGGTTCGTCGCCGTTGGCTGCACCTCTTGCGGCGCTACGTTGGCGTTGTCAAGATACGCGCCGTTGTAATTGTCCAATCTCGTATCGAAAGCGGCAACAACATGGGTAGCCGCACACTCGTCGAGCGACTTCACGTCAAACTCACGAGCCCAGCCGATCTCTTTGTCTTTGGCCACTGTATGCTTGTCAGAAACATCTTCGGCCCAACTTTCGACTACGGCAACTTACCAACACTCTTCATGTCTTCATCGTCGAACTTCTCAGCAAGAGATGTCCCAAGCGTCACTCCCGGATGCAGACTATACGCTTTCAACCCCTTCGAGCCCAGCTTTTTTGCCAACGCATAAGAGAACAATATGTTCGCCGTCTTACTCTGACCATATGCTTCCCACTGATCATAGACTTTGCCATCTTGGAAATTCGAATCGTCGAATCGCACACCACTGAAGCGATGACCATCACTGGATATGTTGACGATTCGAGGTGCCTTAGCGGCAAGGATCTTGGGCATGATGAGATTGGTGAAGAGGAAATGACCGATGTGGTTGCATCCGAATTGGTTCTCGATACCGTCCGCTGTTGTACGGTAGGGACCCTTCATTATGCCTGCTGAGTTGACGACAACATCGATGTGGGATTCCGGATATGCGAGAACTTCGTTCGCGGCTTCGCGGACTTGCTTTTGCGATGCCAGATCTAGGGTTAAGATGCGCACTTCGACATTGGCGCTCGCTGGGTTGGATTTGATCTTATCGGATGTGGCTTGCACTTTTGATGGCGAGCGACCAGCGAGGATCAGAAGAGCGGGTTTATGCTTTGCGATCTCTTCGACAAACGTTGCTCCTAGGCCGCCTTGCGTTACGCCAGTCGTCAAGACGATCTTGCCAGCTATGTTGGACGCGTTGTCTGCTGCGATGGTTGAGGCAAGCGCGTTCTGGCGATTGTAGGGCAGTGGTGAAGACATGACAGTACGCTGTTTGGAGGAAAGATGAAGAGGATCCTTGTAGTCGTAGACAAATAGATCTATTTAGAGTTATTGATTTTTGACAAATCAGGCCAGGACACCTCTCTATAAATGTCGTTGATCAGGGAGCCGCCTAGATAATGTCATGCCGGTTGACTTAGGCTTAACTCCGTCCGCTGTAAGTCCGCGTCTCCATTGAGAACTGTTCACCGATGAATAATAGAGAGACTTATTACATTTATTAGTTGCAAACCGGCATATCGATATGTAGCTTCAGCGGAATAATTGGCACAGTACAATGTGACGTCACAGATTGTAGACACCGAGAATACATACTGCATGCTCTGCTATGCGAGTTTTGACATCGAGAGCGATACAGTTAATGTGATGATCTAGGTAGTGTCCTTTGTTGTGTTGTTGAAACTGAAAATCTGCCGAAGTGTTGGTCGTAAAGTGTATCTACTGCAACAAGAAGATTGGAATTTGGGTAGCATGAGGCCGATGAGGCTACACATCATGCCACTGTTCAGAGGTCTTACATACCTTACATACGAAGAAGATCTCACAGAAAGAAACCATGGGAAGTATAGAGCGCTTGCCATAATCTGGTGGTGTACACGGTAATGTATATTGGAGGAAGCGATCTAGGGTATAACAACCAGCGCATGCGTCCATGCTCCATTTTCCTGTCTCCTCCTCTTCCTTTTCCCGGCATGATGTAGCCGTGACTATGCAGCGCCTGGCGCTTTTGCCTTTTCCTGGGCTTCGAGCTTTCTCCGTGCTGCCAGAATCATCTCCTCTCGCCGTCTTTGCAAGTTCGCTTGCCTCTCACTCTTGTCTGCACTCCATGATTTCGCCTTCGGCTGCTCCTCCTGTGCCGGCTGCGAGACTTGGCTAAGTTTCGAGGACAGATTGTATCGTGTTATCAGATCGGGATGTGCGGGTCTCGCTGGGGCTGGGGATGCTCGCGCCGGTGTAGCTGCGACTCGCGGTGCCGGTGTTGGTATTTGGAAAGACGCTGGTGCCTGTGCATGTGTTAGCATATGTCGACGGCATGACAGGATTCAAATCGAAAGACTTACCGTGTCTAACCCTCGCCCGCTCAGGGCCCGCTCCGTTGTCGCCGCAACGTTTCCGCCATTCCTCTGCAGATCCCATGCGATGTCGCGTCTGCTCAACTGCGGCAGCATCTCAGCGACTTGGTCTATTTGCGCAGGGCTCACGCGGAGTGCAGCGCGGTTCGCCGCAGCTCGCGTGCCTGGGGCCGCCGCCGTCGGCTTTCTCAAGTACCATCGTACAGCAAGGAACGTGACGACGATGAAAACGATGACTTGGGGAATGTTGATGCTCTGTTCCGCCATGACTCTATCTGCGGTATGAGTCGGAGGCTCGTGAGTCGATGCGCTGTGATTGTGTATGAACCGAGGTGCGGCGTAAAGTGCGTTGGTAGCAGCCGAGACTCGCAAACGGGTACCAAAGTTGTAGTTATCTGAGCAAACGTGATTTCGGATCACCGATTGCTTTCAGATTTCAAACGAGAGCGCGATAGCGGTATGAGCGAATTTACGGACAGTGTATTGAACAGTGTTCTATCAAGTTCAAGTGAGGTCGCCATGTTTCGGACGAGCCTCGGCGAATAGCGAATCACCGAAAGGCCAAGGACCCGCGCTGACCCCTTGATGCCTTTCACTCTCGCGACCCACAAGTTCGCGCCTTCTCCATACTCCACCCTAATCCTTCGTTTCCACCCACGTCGGTCCCAGCCGTCTAGGCATACACTCATTTCCGACGACAATCGCTTCAATATGTTATGACGTTTACATGCTTTGAGATACCCCCAATAGTCTATTCACGTTACACACACGCTACGCGCTTTTGATATATAGTTATGAATGCTCCAGTAATATCACGGAAGCCGCTTCCAGAAGCAGCCCAGGCGCACTTGAAGGCCTCGCCCATTGACACTACTACAATCGGGTCGAAATTGGAAGCACCTTTACCTTCAGATCAACGAACGAAAGATACCATTAGGGTCACCGCTCCACGTGAGGTGCTCTCACCTGGCGATAAGTCAATTCACAATGGAAGGCGGTATGGCCTCACATGTGGTATCTTTACTGGTATAAGAACAAGCCCTTTTGCTTCGACACTCTCTCGTCACTACAACAACTTCCTTCCACCACACAAAAGATACTTCAACAACCACATCAACCGCCGTACACTACTCATCATGATCGGCATCACTTTTGTCTCCCTTCTGGCTCTCATCATCGGTCTTGCAGCAGGCTTGGTTATCCCCTCCAGGTGAGTCTTTGTGCTTTGCCTTCTTCCAATAGCCTCAGCTAACAACACCCATAGCAACAATGCCGTGTCTCCAGCCATCGGCCCCCTAGCTCAAGGCCAAATGACGTTCTACAACCCTGGTTTGGGCGCTTGCGGTCATACTCACGGTGACAACGACGCTGTCATGGCTGTTTCTCACGGACGCTGTAAGTATTGATCTTCGTCAACTCATCTACGAGACACACACTAACACCGTGTTTTAATCAGGGGACGAGGTCAAAACTCCCAACCCCAACGACAACCCACTTTGTGGTAAACAGATTCGAGCTCACCGTGTGGACGAGCGCACTGGCAAGGACGCTGGCGTCCTTGTCACCATTGTCGACAAGTGTAAGTACTCCGGATGGCACACTCCGTCTCACGCCACTTCATATTGCTGTTGCTAATGTTTTGCCAGGCATGGGATGTGCTTACGACGACATCGATGTCAGCCCTTCCGCGTTCGACAAGTTGGCTGATAAAGCCAAGGGAAGGGTCAACGTAGAGTGGTCCTGGGCCTGAGCATTGTCACTTGGTTCGCGTCACACAGTCATGACTCAGGGTTGAGTCGACTGTGACACATTACGGCATCTTCTATTACTCACACACTGGTGTGGCATATATATGCTTTCCAATTCTACTGATGATATACTCTTCTTCTACCTTTTGCTTGATACGTGAGCCTGTTTATGTTGACAGTAACTTTCTATCTTTCGACAATCTACATCTTCCTTGACAGCGCAGTGGCATATGCCATACTGTGCGTAAGTATCCATGCCTCTCGCCAGAAAAAGCAGCGAGTCTTCTTCCAGAACTCTGACAGGGGAGCGGAGCCTCAACATAGGCCGCCCTATTTTCAACGAGGGGATTTCCGAATCGACATTCATTGCGCGTACCGAAACACCAGAAAGCGCACACCAGCCAACTAGCTCTGGAAGAGACCTGAGAAGACCCATATCTTCTGACTGTCACCCCTCACGGAACTCCTCGCGGTGCGACGATCCATACATACCAGATACTTTTGAGGGCGAAACCCTGGCGGGGAACCCTGAGAAACCACTCCCCGAAGTCCCTGTCAGTCCTCTCCAGATACATCTACCATTCCAAGGTTCGAAATTCGACCAAAGCCGGGAGACGGACGACGACCTACCACAGTACGACCACTCAATGGGCCCCAGAGGTACAACCTACGCAAGACGATACAGTACTAGAAGCTCATTTTACCCCGAAACCGAGGACAAGGGTTATGAAGGAGGGGTAGGGCACCTTGAGGCGGGCATGAGAATCTTCAATAATATTACTTCGAACCACTACCCCGCTTCATCACAGCCAGTTGCGAAGGAGACGGAGAGTGAAGCTTTTCAAAGGGACTTGGTCGATGTACCTGTCGAGTCCTCAACGCCAGAAGAGTTTGGAGGATCAAGCGACGTGCCCGAAAAACCTGCCAATGGAGCAATGTCAAAGCGGAAACTCCAGCTTTGTTGGGCAACATTTATCCTGGCAGCTCTTGTCGTAGTTATCGGTGTAATAATAGGATCGCTCAGTTACGTAAAGCATGGCAGCGGGGATAACCAAGACAAAGCGACGATGGAAAGCGAGACGTTCAGTGCTTCGTCAACGCCGCTTCTGACGGAGTCACCAGCCTCTGAGAGAGTCACAAATGCCGCTATACCGTCAGAACCCGTTCCGACGAGTGTCGTGGTTGTTTCGTCTTCCATCGAAACGAGCGAGATCCCATCCTCAACGCCTACGCCTACGCCTACGCCTACGACTACGTCTACGCTTACGCCAACGTCCACTCTCGAGTCCAGCTCAGTACAATCATCGAGTTCCCTCAGCAGCCCGTCCTCCCAATCTTCTAACTTCATGCAAAGTACAGCTGTACTAGAAGATCTTGTTGGGAGGAGCGGCTATCTAGACCAACGTGCTGATGGTTCTCTCCGCTACGATTCGCTTCTGGACTTAGACCAAGGTGGATACCTTGGTCGAAGAGAGGACCTAGAGGACTGTGAGGATATTACTATAACAATTACTACCACGTTGACAACGACGATCACGAGTACTATTCGAACATCTAGAATGGTAGCTTCCAGTGCTGGCAGCGATTCAGCTTCGCCGCAGACGCCAGAGCCCGAACCTGCAGAGACCGGTCCGAAGTGCATAACAAATACTATTTACCATACAGATGATCTACCCATTTCTACAGATACCTGGGATGATACCGATATCCCCAGCAGGGAAGTCTCTTCTGTTGCCGCCGACTCAACGGCTAGTCCAAATACGACACCTCTACCTACCGAAACCTCAGCTACTCTATCTGCAGGTGAAAAGACTGGAGTCATTTCAACATCTTCCGTTGCGCAAGCGGGACGACGAGCAGCACCATATCCGTTGGATAGTTTACGATATCTCCGGCGCTTTTTGACGCTGTTCCTTGAGGATAACGAGCAAAATCGTCATTTGCTTCCTTCTCTGGTCATACCGACTGCGACAACGAAGAATAATGACGTAGATAAAAGCTACAGTGTGAAGGTTCTGAGCACGACAAGCAGCAATGCCGCGGTTCGTCGAGAAGTCCAGCATTGGAAGTTCATGGGCAAACCGAATCCCTCAGTACCTTCGGGGATCCGTGAACGCCGTGAAGTGCCCGCTCAACCACCTTCTCTGCCAGTCCAGGGATCAAAGTACACACGCTGGCAGGCATACTCGCAAGTAAGGAGACAAGTTATACAAATGTGCTACTCTGTCAAAACGTACCAGAATACTACGCTTACTCCCGCGTGGATCCAGACATCTGAAGATCTCAAGATGGGCGAGACGCTCAACAAGAACGTGTGCAACAGCTTCGACCAGGACTTCCCAGAGATAAGCGAAGGAGCAAAATGTGACTATGAGGATGTGTGGAATAGTCTAGAGAACATGATTGGAGTTTTGTGCGCGATGAAGCAGGAAGGTGAGAAGCTGGTACAAGACCTGATACTGCTTTGCGGGGTGAAAGAGGATATCAAGGGAGATATGTATGAATGTGGAGGAGAAGAAGATGGAGGGGTGGTATCCGGCACGGGTACGATGATTGCCGCGTCCTTGATGGAAACCTTCGATAGTGGGCGATCGACAACTAAGGAAGCGCCTGCACTAAGTACAGGTGTCAAAGCCACCCCAGATAGTAGCCAGATTGCGTCCGATGTTCCCAGCTTCTCACTACAACAAAACGCCGTGGAGGATGCAAACCCTCCTCCTGTCGGTCCCTCTGCTAGTCCAGTTGCTTTGACCAACGAGCCTCCACTCATGACCTCCATCGCTAGTCTTCTCGCAACGCCTACCCTCACCACTCCGCCCATTTCCGGGAACTCGCCAGTATCAGCTTCTCCATCTTCTGCCTCGGGAGTTGGAGTACCGCCACAACACCCACCTAATACGCCACCTGCCGACTGGACAATTCCCATGTTGACTTATACCACACAACCAATCACGGATGCTTCAACCTATACCTCAGCCTCATTACGTACCGTACCAACTGACGTAGTCGCCAAAGCGCCAGATTATACAGGAGAACACCTTTCTAGAGACTGGCCAGAATACTTCCCTTTCCCGATCCCCACAGGCTACGTAACTCCCAACATCGTACCCGCAGATCCCCAAATCGGCCACCTGACACATTTTGGCCCTGGTATCGGAGCCTGTGGTGGTGCCGCAATGGAAAGCAATGAGCTTGCTGTCGCCATCAGCTGGGTGCTATATGACATGGGCGAGGATATTGGGGGATCTCCTCTGGAAGAGAATTGGACCTTTCTAGGTACACATGCTGACGGCAAGGACCAAATGATGAGTGCTCTGTGTTTTCGAGGCATCAGAGCGTGGATGGCTGATGATCAGGGGAATAAATTGGTAGAGCAGGAGTTTACGGTGAGAGATCGGTGTACAGCATGCAACGTGACGCATTTGGATATACAGGATGACGTTTTCAGAAAGTACTGGGATGGTGGTGGAGATGATAGAATCAGTGTCACATGGGAGTGGATGCAGCATGCACCTACTGACGTACCAGGATAGAGTTTCGGATTGACCAGTTTCCTAGCAGGGTGTTCAGTATTGGAGTTTTCGGAATTAGTTATAGAGCTATAGGTGTAGATTTAGAATCCGTTTCTGCTGCTTGAAGGAGTTCTTATCCCGCGTTACCTCCAGCGTTGGTCCAGTGCTTCGCAATGGTCTCACTAGGCAGTACGCCGTGATTCTTCTTCATCGCAAATACCTTCAATGGCCCACCTTTCTCATCGTAGACTAGCACGGCTGCGCGCTCCTTCGTACGTGCGACGGCATCTCTTAGTTCTGCAAGCAAGCTCACCATCTTGCGTAGCCTGCCTTGATTCGCTTCCTCCCATCGGGGGTACTCCTTCTCAGCATGACTGATGCTCACCGAGCGCACCGTACCCTTGTCATGGTTACCGTTCATGAAGAAGGGCGTACGGCCGAACCAAAGCTGCGGTAGTGCTTCTGTAAGACGTGCGACCTTCTTGGCTTTGATCTCCGCGAGCTTGGACGGATCCACGAAGTTTCCCTTTTCGACAACTATGGTAGGCTTATCGGCGGGGTTCTTTCGAGTGTTAAATTGAGCTGGTAGCGAGCCTACTATGTTCAGCTGCGCCATAGCAGCGCTCGTCGTTTCAATGGGCTCATCAATAAGCTGTTCAGACTTCGAGCCGAGGACGACATCCGGGTCGTTATAATATGCATCGACTTCAAAACGGACAATACAGTCCAAAGGGCCGATATGGTACCGAATGACCCTGTGATGACTGCTAGAGTTCCCCATTCCATGATCAGGCATTGTGAAGGCCTTCTCGAAGTTGTGTCCGTAGCCCGCGTTTGGTGCACCATGGATCATTTGCTGAGCGTTCCGTTCTTTACGGCTAACAACGAGCGTATTTCCGACCATATGCAAGCCCATGCAGAAAGTGTCGAGTCTCCTCCCAGCCGAAAAATCGAGTAGCTTGCGCAGACTGTTGCGGTTGGCGATGATGTCGACTTGGTCTAGCACGACGTTGGGCTTCATCACAGCAAGGGCAGCGAAGACGGGCTCGAAAGGATACTTGGGTACGCGAGATGCATTCTGATCGACGAAGTGTCTCCCGGAGTCCTGAGCAAGAGTGGTCGGCAGTGGTGGAGGATTCCATCTTGGGGGTGCACCAGGAACATGGATGGATCCATCATACTGCCAGTTGTAGCTACACAAAGTCTCGAAGCCACGCGCAGACGAAACCTTGGTGGTGTCTGGCTCCAGTGTTGCTGCTTCTATCGTGCGTACGGGCAACCCGGTGGTCTCCCGGAACATCCATGACGTTTTCCAAGAAGGCGCCTGGTGTGGAAGCTGTGCCCGGGGTTGTCCTGCTTTCGCAGATTGAGGCCTCAATCCCTTTGATGGGACTGCGTCTCCTTGAGCTAATATCGGAAGCTTCCCTTTAACGGGTACCTTCACTGTTGCAACTTCTGCTGACGCCAAAGAAGTTGTTACGGGCGGAGATGCTTTCGCTCCATTTCGCCTAGCACGCTCTCTATGTGTGGAGTCAGACTTGAGTGGAAATTGGGGCAAGATGGGCCTACTCACAGTTTTGAAGGACGCGCATTTCGTGCTTTCGGCCGTATAGCATCGTCTTCTTTGGTTACTACAGTCCCGGCCGTTGTAGGGGGATCGCCGTCAATAAATGCCTCATGGGCTTGTAGCGCATTCGATGCTACTGAACTCTCGAATTCCACTGTTGCTGAATCCTGATTCTTGTGCTGGCTGCGCTTCTGTTAGTTGTCTGTACACTCGTACAGACCAGTGTCAGCGCAATACTTACCGCCTTCTACCACGTTGGCGTTTCTTGACCGGAGCGACCTTTTCACCTGACTTCTGCTCCCCAGTGGCTATTGGGATTCCACCGTCGTCAAGAGTACCTGGTCCCGTAGCGGGAGGCTGAGCCACGGATTGCGACATGTTTAGTGGAGTTGTTGGCTTGTTAAGAGTTCATATGCCAGCGTGACAGGAGTAGCATGCGTCGAGTAGCAACCATAAGGCAGAACCCGTGTAGCGGGGTAGCTGTTGCGCGCATCAGAATATGCTTGCACAGCCTAAGTTTGAGACTGCCAAGTCTGTGCGCCGTCAGAGTCTGCTGGATTGGCTGAGTGAAGGCGAAGAGAAGTGCGCAGCCTTGGATGCCTATGCATTGGAGAAAGCATCATCGATAATACGCGGGATGAAGCGCGTCCGATATGCCTATAATCCGACCAGTCGACCCTTTACATATGGCATAGATGTTACTGGAGGCGATGAAGCCGGGGTCGAACAATCTAGGCGTGGTGTTTGGGGAGTTTGTGGAGGTGCAGGTCTCACGTGCGCAGGCGATAATGATTGGCAGGGTCTGGATCGGTTACGCGTCATTCCTCTCGGAGTCGGCAGCATCCTTCAACTTAATTCCTACGATGCACACGACCATCTCCGGGCTTGATGCTTCACTTCTACGCTTCTTACTTCCCCCTACTACTTTTAATGTCTAGTTAACTTCTGCACACGTCTCTTGGTCTGTCGTCTCCGCATGCTTGGCAAACCTCCTCCGCCGCAGCGTTAGGCGCACTATCTGCAATGTCGACCGTCTTCGCCTCCCTGGTACGCCCGCCCAAGCTGCGACGCGCTTCCGCAGCTACGCAGCCCGCGGCCCAGCCTCCACCCTCGATCGACAGTCATGGCCTCGACGAGCCCGACCTGCGCGACCTCAATGCCGCCCTGCAAGCGCTTACCGACATCTTCCCCGACCTGCAACCCGAGGTTTTCCGAGAGATGCTGTCTACATTTAGCGAAGAGAGCAGGCTACAGGTCGTCACTGAGACGCTTCTAAAGCATGGCGACAAGTACGTGCGGGGCCGGTACAGGAAGCCCGCTGAGCAGGAAGAGCAGCGGGAGACGGCGCAGAAGTACAAATACCGCAAAGAAGACGCACCGAGAGACACTCGAGGCGTACCGCTTGCGCTGGAAGAAAAGTTTCGGTCACGAAGATACAAGGAGGCTGCCAAAGAAGCGCTGTACCAGGAATTCAAAGGCCTGAGCCACTCGACCATCAAGGCGGTGCTGGCTGAATACAACCACAGCTATACGCATGCACGGCCGACGCTATTGGAACTATCAACTAGAAGCTGGAGGTCTAGCATCACCAACTTCCTGATGCGACGGAAGGCGCCGACGGCCAGTGATCATCCCCTGGTCATATGGACTCCCGCCGACGAACGCCTGAACCGTCCATCTATGCCACTTCTCGTAAAGACACGAAGCGACGAGCTGAATCAGGAGCTTTACAACGCACTTATTGTACCGGAACATGAGAAATACCGGAACGCTCAATTGCGACAGGACTATGACTTGGCCATGCAATGGAACGAAGAGGAGGCCGAGCGTGAAGGCGAGATGTACGACTGCGAATGCTGCTTCATACCCAACACGCTTCAGCAGATGTCGACCTGCGACATCGACGGCCACTACATCTGCTTCCGTTGCATACGGCATGCTATCAACGCTGCCCTCTACGACCAGGGCTGGGCGCGTAACATCAACACGGACCTGTGTACCCTGAAATGCATAGCGCCTATGACCGGTGGCTCCGAAGAGTGTCGTGGCTGCATACCCTTCTCCTTTGTGAAGCGCGCTCTTTTGGAAGAGCAAGATGGAAAGGACAATCTGAACAAACTCAACGAGCGCTTCGCTAGCGATGCACTGACCAGATCTCAGCTACCACTCGTACAGTGTCCCTTCTGCTCGTATGCCGAGTTGGATGACCTCGCGCTTCCAGATACCAACCTCTTCGCCAGCCTACGATTCAAATCCCGCCCACTCATACTGGCTTCGCTGGCATCGGTGCCCTTATTCGAGTTGCTGTGCTTCCAAGCCACGCGAGCCTTACTTTTCGCATTTATTCTTATCTACACCTTCGTCACCATCACATTTCGCCTGCCCGTCATCGCACCCTTTCGATCCGCCCTCAGGCGTGTCCACCTAAAGCGTCGCGGCCTTCGGTTTCAGTGTCTCTCCCCAAGCTGTGGTCGCGCATCCTGCCTCTCGTGCTCCCTTCCCTGGCATGACCCCCACACATGTTTCTCTTCCCAACTCACGTCCCTTCGTCTTACACTCGAACGTGCTACCACAGACGCAGTCAAGCGTACCTGTCCTCAATGCAACCTAGGCTTTGTAAAATCTGAGGGCTGCAATAAGCTCGTTTGTCTTTGTGGGTACAGCATGTGCTACATCTGCCGACAGGGTCTTGCGAATGAGGGCTATCAACACTTCTGTGGACACTTCCGTGAACGGCCCGGACAGCCATGCGGCGAGTGCAACAAATGTGATCTATACCGCGTCGAGGACGAAGAGAGGGTAGTCAAGAGGGCCAAAGATAAGGCCGAGGCAGAGTGGTGGGAAGCGCAGGGCGATGGCGCGAAGGAAGGGCTGCAGAAAGAGGTCGGGAAGAACGAAGGCTCCGCGGCGAAAGGGGTGGCGGGGCTGAAGAGAGGAAATTGGGAAGCCTGGATCGAAGGCGTACTGGATAGTGTGCTTGTTTAATTATTTGCTGTTGGCGTTCGGATGTGGCCACAGATCGTCAGAAATATTGATACCCAGAATTGATATTGTACAGCGTCCCTCGTGGACGCCATCTTAGTTGCAACTCTTTTGATCAGTCCCCGTGATGGCTGTTCTATCGATAGTGAGACATCCTTCAAGTGACATTACAATTTTCGATATTTGACGTGCACATTCTTTGTGCAAGACATGATACATTTATCCCCAGCTCTTCCAGCGGAATGTCTGGCATATACGCGAGAATGAATACTGCATCAATCCTTCTCCCGGGGTCCAGGGTTTACAGAAATGTAGAGCGTTCGTAACGGAGGAAGTGGTGAAGATAAGTGCGTTCTTGCGTACACTTCCGTTCTGCAGGGCTTATTTCCGAGATATCGCTCTTACCTTTTGCAGTTGCTAAACATACAAAGTCCATAGGCGCTCACGACGTTGGCTACCGTTGTACCCCTCATCAGGGACCAACACACCACCTTCCTAACGTCACCTAGCGCCCCGCAAGCGAACGGGGAGCGTTATCAGCCGCGATACTATCTCCACTGACATCATCACGTCTACACATTAGCAATCTGCTATCACACGCTGCGTTCTTGGCTATCCCTCGGAGGAAAGATCTCGCTATGTCGCCTACGATGCAGGCTAGAGATCTGTGACCTATCGCGCATTCATCGGCTTGTCGTTACAGGGTTCACGATAAGGGATGCTGGTCGGAAGAAACGATGTTTGGCTGCCATTGAGGACGCAGAAGCGATCTTCGATAGATGCTCCTTGATAGGTAATGCTGTGTGCCGGGTATGAGGTCGGCATGCATGTGAGGGGCGACACGGCAATGCAGATGTCAATATAGTAGGGTACTGGGTTGGTTACATATACCATGTCGCACCGCATGCTACATGAAAACCAATCGAGAATAATATCGACTTTACCTGTCCTCGTCTCTGTATCGGCAAGATGAGTATCCCGGAGAAAGAGATAGCCCACGAGTCAAAATCGGGCGACACTTCTCCATCGCGACCGCATTCAGATGTCGAGATTGGTACCGTCGAGGAGCCATCCAACAACGGCGATGAGGCGCTCAAATTTCTCAAGAATGCACACAATGTCGGTGCTCTTACGCCAGAGGATGAGCGAAGACTGGTTCGGAAAATTGATTGGATGATCATGCCATTGATGTGGTGTTGTTACTGCTTGCAGTATCTGGACAAGACACTAGGTATGTCAGATCTTTACATTACTGCATCACTACTCTGTAAGCGAGCATACTGACAGTTCATACCAGTGAATTACGCGGCTGTGATGGGTCTCTACGAGGACGCGAACATCAACACGGCACAATTCTCCAACCTCGCTCTCTTCTTTTACGTATCTTACCTCGCGCTTGAGTTCCCTCATGGCTACAGCATGCAGCGTCTGCCCACTGCAAAGTACCTCGGTGCAGCTGTAATACTCTGGGGTCTTGTCACGGCACTTACTTGCGTGTGCAAGAACTACGGCGCTCTAGTCGCTACACGCGTCCTGTTGGGTTGCTTCGAGTCGGCCGTCGCGCCCAGCTTGATCCTGATAACTTCGATGTGGTACAAGAAGAAAGAACAACCGCTGCGAACCGGTATCTGGTATCTAGGAGTTGGTAAGTCCTGGCTGTACCAAATGCATGTGAGATATATACTGACTTTCGACTTCTACCCCTGCAGGAACAGGAACGATTATTGGAAGTCTCATCAGTTTCGGCTTCCAGCACTACGAAAGTGACACTTTTACTAGCTGGCAGATCATGTTCTTGGTCGTCGGGCTAGTTACCGTATCAGTAGGGATAACTGGTACGTTATCTCTATCTCTGGTTCTCGGAATGATACTGACTCATGTAGTGGTGTTGCTCCTTCCCGACAACCCGATGTCTTCTCGCCTAACCCCATCAGAGAAGGTATGGGCCATCGAACGCCTACGCGAGAACCAAACTGGCATCGAGAACACGCATTTCAAGTTTCACCAAGTGCTCGACTGTTTCAAAGATCCACAGACATGGATGCTATCAATCATCACCATATCATCCAATGTACCCAACGGTGCAGTGTCTTCCTACCAGGCCACGCTCATCAAGTCATTCGGCTTCACCTCTAAGACTACAGCTTTGCTACAACTACCTTCGGGCGCCGTCAGCGTTATTTCGATTCTCATCGCTACGTACCTCGCCGGCCGTTTTAACCAACGCGCACTGAATGTAGTCTCCTTGCTTATACCCGGCGCACTTGGAGGCTGCCTCATGGCTTTCCTTCCCGGCGAGTCCAGAGTAGGAAAGCTCATCGGGAACTACCTTACCAACTGCATTGGCTCCAGCTTACCGCTCCTCTACTCCTGGGTGTCTGCCAACATTGCCGGTCACACGAAGAAAGTAACCATGAACGCTATTTTGCTCATGTCTTTCTGTCTGGGAAACATCATCGGACCTTTAACATTCCGCCAAGGCGATGGGCCTGATTTCATACCAGCCAAGGTCACCATCGTAGTGACTTGCGCATTTGCGGCTGCTATGGCGCTCGTGTTGAGAGCCTACTACATGTGGGAGAACAAGAAGAGGGATCGAGAGGATGCTGGGACGCATCTTGAGAATGAAGAGTTCCTTGATTTGACGGATCGCGAAAATAGGCGGTTCAGGTATAGGTTATAGGTTGGGCAAAAGGATAGGTAGCCTAATGAGAAAGCGCGAGGCGGTTCAGCACGAACCTCCTTATCACACTCAAATCACCGGCCATATTGAGTTGGACTTCATCAGATGCAAGAAACACATAAGTTGATCGACGCTAATTTACATTCCACAGTCCACCCCACCCTACGGGGTACCGGCACTTCCTCGCAGCTCACTAATGATGATATCCGCCGCCTTCTCACCAATGACAAGTGCCGTGTTATTCGTGTTACCACCCACATTCTCCGGAGGGATACTGAGATCCGCAATCTTCAACCCCTTAACGCCGTGCACGTTCAAGGAGGAATCAACAACACCATCCTCCTCCCTTGGTGCCATCTTGCACGTGCCAAGTGAGTGCCACGTTGTGTTGACGTTCTCTCGTAGCCATTGCTCGATGGCAGCATCATCTTCCTTGCTGTAGACCAAGTCCTTGACGTTTTCCAAAGGCCCTTCGACATTCTCTTGTAGGGCGACCGCGGAATCGGCAGCGAACTTTGGATGGCCCGCAGCCAATTCGCCACGGTAGAACTGCGTACGTCGCAAGATCTCGCGTTGCTTCTTGTACGCCCAGATCTGCTTCTTGAGGTCGATGTCGTCTTTGTCGTTGAAGAAGCCCACGTCGAAGTCTAGTGGGTCGTCATGCTTTGGACCGGTGATGTGCATATGTCCGCGCGAGTATGGGTACGCGGTGTAGTTACCTGCTGTGACGTACTGGCCCGCAGGTATGCTTGCTGGGTCGCCCAAGAAGCAAGACACCAGACCGCACAGCATCAACGGACGGTTTGGAGCATCCTTGAAGTCGCGGTTCCACGCTTCTTGGAACTCTGGTCCGAGAGAAGTGACTTCTTCTTCAGTAGGGCGAAGCTTGGAAGATATATCGATGCCGTTCCAGCCTAGCATGGGGTCTTTGTTCTTCATCATCTCGGCAACGTCGGCACGTCCGCTCAGAATGCCATCGATCGTCTGGTCGGGTGCCAGGGCAGTCTTGTAGGGGTAGAGAAGGAGGTGGTGGTCTTGGTAGTCCTTTCCTACACCAGGTAACTCTTCCACAAGAGGTACACCAGCACGTTCGAGGATCTCCTTGGAGCCCAGACCCGAACGTTCGAGAATGGGTGGTGTACCGCAAGCACCAGATGTGACGACGACCAACTTGCAAGCCTTCACAGCCTTCACGGGATGCATGCTCAGACCGATTTCAGCTTGGAATTCTGGGTTTGGTGTGTATTCGACACCCGTGGCACGTTTGTTCTCGTCGAACAGCACGCGCACCACCTTCGATTCGACGAGAACGTGAAGGTTGGAATACCGCTCATCTTCGAGCTTCGGGTGGAGATATGTGTGTGCGGTATCTTGGCGTTTGCCCTCTGGTGAGACGTAGCGTTGCCATCGCGCAATACCGTTGTTATCGTCCAGGTTCTGCAGATCTTCGATCTCAGGGTAGCCGACCTTTTCAGCTGCGCTTATGAAGTCGTCTTCAGCAGCCTTTGCGCGATAACCTCCGTCTGAGACATGGATTGGTCCGCTGTGGCCGTGGTGCTCTTTCGCTCCGGGCCCGTGGTAGGTCTCTAGCTTCTTTAGGTGCGGCCACATCTCCTCAGCTGACCAGCCAGGTGTGTTCCAGCTATCGAAGTCCGATCTTTGTGCTCGTGTGTACATCATGAAATTGATTGAACTGCCTCCGCCCAAGGTACCACCGCAAGGTACAATGGGTTCGCGATCGGCTAGCTGCTTCGACTTGTTTCCTTTGTAGAAGAGAGCGGTCTTGGTGGCAGGCAGTAGGTTCTGCAGGTAGAAAACGGGGTTGACAACGCTGGCGACATCTTTGTTGTTCGCGCCCCCTTCGATTACAAGAATAGAAAGGGAGGGGTCATCTTCAGCAAGTCGACCGGCTATGATACAACCCGCTGTACCGCCTATGCAAAGATGTCAGTGGGGGAATCGATGAGGGTGAATATGATAGACATACCTCCAGCGATGATGACATCTACCTCATTAATGTCGTCTGCAAGCTTGTTGTATATACCCATGATGAAATTCTGTTATGATCTGGGCACTCTGAGAAGATGTTCGGATACCAGATGACAAGTCAAAGAGTCAGATTTGGGAGTCCAGCAATCCGTTTAAGTAAATGTTCAGTATTTCTTTGCCCCTCGCAAACAAAGTTCGGCCACTTACAGTCCATCGCAGACCATTTATCGGATGCCATAGGGCTTTTGTGAACTTGAGTACCGCACTACCCCATCTTCTGCTCTTTTCGGCTTGGCGCCGGTGATACTAGCGGACCCTTTCCGCGCATCTAGATGGCGACCCCAAGGCTTAGGGAACGCTACGAGCTATTAGCTCTCACAACAATTGAACGATCTCCCATGCCGTCCAGTCAGGATAGCCTTGTGTTAGCGCTATCAGCCATGGTGGTGGTGAATAGCACATCAGGTGTTCTTTCCCCGCATTTGTGAGCCGTAACCTGACGGCGATCATATGCGTCTGTCCGAGAACCGCGGATAACAATTGTGAAAAGAAGGACGTCGAGAGGTACAATCTAGAACGCATGTTCCGCGCAGCTTTTAAATTTTGAGCTGGTGGTGGTGATGTTAGCAAACACTTCATTCGTAGAGCACAAAAGATGAGAGAGATTGTGAAAGAGTGTAATGAGGTATCTTGGAATTTCCGAAAGCCTACTTTCGGATACTTGAACCCTGCAGCCCACTAACACTGCGCATTCGGAACCATGGATCGATGCACGGTAACCGCAAGAGTCGATGGCATGTGCAGGCTAAGGCACTAGGACGCAAAGTCCCGGCTTGCTGGGGCGAAACTTCATGAAAAAGGAAAGCTACCCTCGATCACATCCTTATATGGCTGCCTTCTTCAGAAATACGAGATTATAACCGAGTTTTCGCCGTACGACGGTGCCAAGCATCGCATCTTAGAAGAGCCGATCAAGACCCATGTCAAGTATGTTTTGGAACTCGACGCGACGCTTGCCAGCGATACTACGCTTTTTGGGCTTGGCGTCCGCCGCGATGTAGTGCTCGATGATGTTGACGGTAGCGCCCAACGTATGGAAGGGTGCAAGATTGTCGAGCATGAGGTTAGCGCTCTCGTCGTCTTGAATGGAGTCGTGCCTTAGGAGCGCAACGTTAGTGATTGACCGAAAGTAAATCGTACCTTGGGCTGACTTACCAATGAATGACGACCTCTCGCAAGTCTGGCGCCTTCAACAGGATCTCGAATACGAAATTGGAGCGCTGGCGAAGAAGGGCAGGGAAGATGGCCTCGATGGAGTCGGTAGTGTCGGCGCGGATCCAGGCTGAATCCCAAACGAAAGTTATATTAACCTTTCGAATGTTCTCCATAGGAGAAAAGGCAGCGTCGGTGATCTGGCTGAAAGCCTGAACATTGGTGTACGAAGTCAGCAAATGTTACACGTTAATTCACACAGGAAAATGACTTGCCTCTTCGAAGAAAGACGTGTGGGCGAAGCTACCAGTGGCGTCAATACGTAGAACAGCTACATCGTAGAACCAGTTCTTTGCCTCGTTGTTCAGCTGGCGGGAGGCCAGCAGGAGCTGGACCGGCGGAGGACAGTGAGTGATGCGCATGAAGTTCGGTATGTGGCGCCACTTGTTATGGGGTCGGAATACGGGTGTTGGGGGAGGAGGAGGCTGAGCCGCAACGACTGTAGCAGCAGCATTGCCGCCGTCATCAGTCAGATCTTCGTCGCCCTCGCTATCGCCTTCGGCCTCTTCGTCATTGTGTAGCTGGGCACCCTCGGTCTCTTCGCCGTTGTCGCCCTCATCCTCGCTGTCACCCTCACCGGCATGTCCTTGTCCAGGTTCTTCCGCTGCCATCCCGTCTTCGGAGTGGTGGTCGGGGTCAACTTGAGCCGTAGCTTGGGCTGGAACGTGGACGCTAGCAGTTGCCGACTGGGTATCGTGCGCGCCGGCGACAGCTCCTTCTACCTCATCGTCCTCATCTTCGCCGTCCAAGTCAGACTCAGACTCATCTTCAGCTTCATCCTCATCATTGCCATCTTCCTGCTCTGCTCCTTCGTCCTCATTTCCATCTTCGTCTTCGTCCTCGTCCTCGTCCTCGTTTTCGCTGTCCTCCGCGGCATCTTCGTTCTCTTCTTGATCATCCTCCTCACTGTTGTGGTCGCTTACAGCACTCTCGTCATCGTAATCATCGTAGTCGTTGGCGTATACGACGCGCGGGGTGGGACCGTTGGGGTTGTCAATGGCGTCTTGGGCAACGAGTTCCTTGACCTCTTTCTTCTCGAACCAGTAGCGGAGCAGCTTCTTAGGCTTGACGTCGCGCGCGGCCACATGCTCGAATATGGAGTGTCGCACCTCGAGTGGGAGGTCCATGAAGGCGGGTGCAGCCTTGTCGTTGGTCATGGCGGGCAGTTGGTCGCGCGTGAGTTTTGTAGAATGAGCTGCACAGGGAGGTGTAAGGTAGAGAGACTTGCGAGCGGGATTGGCAGCAAGCTAGAGAGAGAATACGGGCGAGATCAGGGTTCAAGTAAAGTTGGTGCCGCAGTTGCCTGCAGTGGGCTGCGCGGGGCTTGCAGGCGTTTGTGTAGCCAGAAACGCTGGAACGCGGAGCAGGACCAGAAGTGAAGGAGCGGACGAGAGCCACTGAGGGGCACGCCCAAGCGTCGAGAGGTCCATCATGACCAACAGGGCGCTCAGGTCTGGATGCGTCGTTTCGCAGTCGCTGGTAGCTATAGAGTCGCAGTTGACCCACCGTCGCGCCTTCCCCACGGAGCTTGACGCGCTACGTCAGCCCCTTGCCTGATTAGCTGCAGCTATCGCCTAAGGCTTGCTAAAGCTACAGTCTTTTAATATTACGTAAGATAGTACTTATTAGTTAAGAATATATTTTAGTAAATTTTACTTTTAGCTATTTAGCTATAACTTATACTTAAAAAAACTTAATCTTTTTTACTACTTTTTATTCTAAACTATACTAGTATAAACTACTATAATACTACTATAAGCTAAAATAAAAAATACTAAAAGTTTTATTATATAGTAAATAAATATAAAAATATAAGTAAGCTTTTTAATATATAGCTAAAATTTTACTAATATTAATAAAAGTAATACTTATAGTTTTTATAGTACTTAGTAAAGTAGTAATTTACTTAACTATAAACTATAATAAAATAAATAGTTATTTACTTATATTTAAGCTACTTATAACTATTAAGCTACTATAGTAAAATATAATAAAATTACTTATATACTAAGCTTTTAAATACTACTACTTACTACTTAAAATACTATTATAATATAAAAAACTATTTTTAAATAAATAAATATAAAGCTTTAATATACTAAGTTAAAAAAAAAATAAGTAAGTTTTTTATAAGTTATAAAATATACTTTAATATATAGTATAAGAATTAGCTTTATATAATTAGTAGGAGATTAATATAATTATTCTAAGCTAAGAGCTCTGCAAAACCTTTTGCTAGGAGTCTTGCGACTCCCGGCTAGCTTCCACTCTATTAGACTCAATGAACGTCATCCTTTCCATCGCGTGCCACAAGACTTCAGCATTCCCAAAACCTTTACATGGCAGCGCAAGCCCACAGCAACCAGGCAGCATGACTTTAATACATGGACACACTCATACGCTCGTAGTGCATCGATTCACCCTTTCCAAGGCTGTGTCATGCTATATGCAGTTCCCAGGCTGCCCATACGCTCTTTCCGAGCTGCTGACACCACGCTCATCACGAAGGAGCACGTCCGCCGACGCCTACTACCCGACATGAACAGGACATAGGCTGTAGAGGATGCAGCCACACTCGAAGGACAATACTTCTCCTTCAGCACTTGTATTAGCCGTTCCAACTATTGTTGCAGCATGCCCATCCCGCGGACGATGTTTGGGTACCTGGCCTATCGATGCATGTAGTAGAGGCCGCAAGATCAAGGCACTGGCCGCTTCTCCAACGAGGAGACTCGAGACTTCTCTGACTACCACGTGTAGGAGTCGGCCTTGCTGTCTTTGGAGTAGGATCGTCGTCAGGTTCAGCATGTTCCACCTTCTTCCATCTACAACCACAGTAAACATCAACACACCATGAAGCAGCAGCACCTCACTGCTGCTGCCCGTCTACAAGCTACGTGCATGAGTATATAATCCCGTCCTCGGGTCTCCATCCTCCATTTCTCTCTCACATCACAACCAGCCCAGCAACTCTACCATCAACTCTTCTACCCAGCTCATCCATCCGTCATCCATACCTGAGCCCACCCCATCAACGCATCCCACCGGTAGAGCTTGGTTCCTCCAACCACACCCCACGCCATGCGTCTCACCACCAGCGTCATCGCTGGCTTCATCGCCTTCGGTGCCGCTACGCCTGCCGGCCTGGCAGTCAAGCCAAGTTCCATTGAGGACCCTGTCGATGCTGTTCCAGCCCAGCACACTCCCGTCGTCGACGGGAACTGGCACATTGGCTGCGACAAGAACAACTACTGCTCCTACTACCAGGGAGGCGACATGGCTGTTGGCAACGACAACTCAGTATCCCCTCGTACCATTGCTCTGTCGGAAACCTCATGCAAACAGTGCTCAGTTAAGGAACCTTGCGACGTAAGTCTTCCTCATGTTCTCTTCTTTCGGAATAGGATGATCTTTGCTGACCTTCTGGCTGGTAGTATTGCAAGCCTTATGAATACAAATGTCGGGACTGCGACCATTACCAATGTTTCGACGCTTTTCTGAATACGCGTAGCTGCTTCGACGTCCAGCCCGAGCTCAGCGATGCCATCCGCAATCACACAGTCACAGCCACCATCCTCAAGACCACCATCAGCACCTCTGTCGTAACTGTGACCGCCATGCCTACTTCTGAGGCATCAATCTCCGACATCACCACTACCATCACGCTTGCTCGTACAGCCCTACCCCCGACGCACACTAGTCTGGCCCCTCGCGATGAGCTAGCCTCCAACGATGGCGACAACCAGTCACCTACTCGTCGCACTGCCTTCAAGCAGTCGGAATGCTTCCCTTGCAACGACCAAACTTGCCCAGTACGTTAATTCGTCCCAGGTTTCCTGCCTGTACTCAGCTTGCTAACTTATCTTTTCTCAGGAATGCCACGCCGACTGCGCAGAGTGCGACAAGTACCTTTGCAACAACTTAGCCACTCACATGACGGTGTGCATGAGCGTCCGTTCCAAATGGCAGCCCCCGGGCTTCAACGTCTCTGCCTCCGGACCCAGCGAGACCACAACTACCACCGAGACAGTGGTCATTTCGACCGTCGTTGGCCCCACGTCCTCGCCAGTCGTCACCGTCACCGTGTCCGCCCCTGTTACCAGTACCACTACTGTTGTCGTAGCTCCTCAGAGCTCCCCATGCACTACGACCACTACTTCGATACCTGTAGTAACCAGTACTGTGACAGTGGTTACTCAGCGTCCACAGACCAAAACCGTGACAGTTATTTCTCAGCGTCCACAGACAAGCACTGTGACAGTTGTTGCTCAGCGTCCACAGATCACCACTGTCGTCGTGACAGCTCCTCAGGTTCAGACCACCACTGTCGTCATGACAGCTCCTCGGGTTCAGACTACCACTGTCGTCGTGGCAGCCCCTCAGATTCAGATTAATACCGTCACTGTGGAGAAGCCGGCTTCCACCGTAATCTACCAGCAACCAGGCACCACATCCATTGTCACCGTACAGAACCCAGCTTCTACTGTCGTCTACCAGCAGCCAGGCACAACTTCCATTGTCACCTATCACTACCATGATCCAGCGTCCACCATCATGCTCCAGCCACCAACTGTTACTGCTTCGCGCTCACCACACGTGCTCGAGATTCCCGTCACTGTAATCACGACCGCGACCCACACCGTAGCCAGATCAGTTCGTGCCAACCAAACCCCTGCGCCTATGTCTCCCCGCGATACCATTATCGCCAAGCCGATGTGCGACTCTTGCGACGGTAACGCGGAATGCGATGTAAGTTGAAGCACCAGTCCGTCGCGTGCTCATAGAACTTCTGACTGACTTCCGCTACAAACAGGGGTGCGATTTCGCTTGCGACGAAGACCAAGGCTGTGAGCACTTCCTGTGCAAAGACCCTCTCAGCGAAGCGGAGATCTGCATAAGCCTCCTAGAGGACGCCGAGGCGTCCAAAGCATACGACACGTCCATGGCTTCCGGCGATTTCCTTGGCTCCGCCGCGATGCTTCTGGTGCTCGCTGGCGATGACGCCCCTACTTCCAACACAACGACTACCCATTTGCAGCCGGCGATCTCCAACGGAACCCGGCCAGACTTTTCCTTTGCCGATGAGGATTGCTATCTGTGCGAGTCCGGTGATGAGTCTTGCAACGTAAGTCACTGCCTTGCCCACCCACCCCCTGCAATGTTGCATCATCTTCATTGGTATGGTTCGTCGACTAACTCCTCCCAGATGTGCGACTGGCAGTTCACCTGCGGCATCAAGAAGAAGTGCTTCCACAACGGCGCGCGCGAGGTTGTCGAGTTGTGCTTCGAGAAAGGCGAGAAGTGCCGTCCTTGAACCGATTCCGCCGGGCATTTCTCTTCGTGCCGACTGAAGCGAGCCATCCTGCGATGCCACGAACCGATGAGGTAGCTGGATTGTCGCTTTTGGCTCTGCTGTCTTTTTGCACGCTTCGTTGGTCGCGTCGCTCCGTTTCACGCTAGTGTGAGCTTGCGCTGGCTTCTGCCATGTTCTTTCTACCGTTGTTTCTCTTCCCCTTTGTTGCTCCGCGTTAGTAGTTTGTAGCTTCTTCTGAATACATTACATCTCCTTAATTTCTGAGATACTTGCTTCCTTGTTGATGTATGCTCACCGATCGCATGTTCTCACTACTTGCTTCGCAACTTGCCGATGGAGTCCGCGATGGTCAGTCGTTCTCAAAGAGGCCGCTCACTCAACTCATGATTGCTTCAGTGACACTGTCCTGCATTGGAAGCGTGCATGCAATTGACCGATACACTTACAATCGGCACTGGGTGACATAAGACCTGGTAGGATGCCTGTCATGAAAGCTCCCAGGACGCATACAAACCGGACATACGACACCAGTGTACATCCTTTGTTCTCATTTTATGTAATGCATGCCCTTTTCCTAAGTCGAAACTTCATCTAGTCAAGGGGATTGTAGAGCCATCTCACTCAACCCCAGACCAAGTCAATTCTCTCGCCCTTGACTTTCGAATTGAACCACTCATAGATCTCGACATCGTTCTGTACTACACTTGCACCATCAAGAACCCCACTTCTACCTAGCCTCTCCGTCGCGAATTGTAACTCCATGGTTGCCAAGTTTCTGGCGATGCACGCTCTGCTCCCTGCGCCGAATGCGAACCAGTATTTCGACATAGCTTCTGTTGGGCTCAGCCATCTTTCAGGCCGGAAGCTCCTTGG
This sequence comes from Alternaria novae-zelandiae, assembly GCF_023758075.1. NCBI lineage: Eukaryota > Fungi > Ascomycota > Dothideomycetes > Pleosporales > Pleosporaceae > Alternaria > Alternaria novae-zelandiae. The sequence goes on along the minus strand of NW_026056962.1, from coordinate 625,845 downwards.
TGAGGGAAAGATGTCCGGGTTGAAGTGCAGCTCATATGCTGAGCAACCGACAATGGCACCAGCTGGGAAGTAGGTGTTTTTGAAAGTCCAACCTCCTGCAGGGACCGTATGAGGTAAGCGCGTAGGATTTGCCATGCTAATTCGGAGGCCTTCTTTGACAATAGCGTTGAGATAGGGTAGCGCTTGAACGTCCTGCGCATCTGGACCAAGGGCAATGTTGTTGTTAACCTCATCCTTTAGTCTTTCGTACATGTCTGGGTACAACGCCAAATTGCGCATGATCGTTGCCAAGTTCATCCCCGTAGAATCTGTCCCAGCGAAGATGAGGTCTTTGCACTGTGCCTTGACTTCGGAGTCGCTGAGCCCCGCAGCGAGTAGACGCCCGGGGTATGTTGTTGACTTCTCGGAGGTATTCGCTACCAGTGTGCCGATGAACTTATCAACAAGCATCATGCTATCATCAGTCTCTGGATCGGGCAACCATTTGGCAACGGCCCATTCCAGCCACGTGAAAGCGAGATTCGGGAGGTAGAAGAAGCGACCGACAGCGACAAACGCGTCCACGAATGCGCTCACGCTGAGTACTGGACCGCGTTCGCTGACCCCATCGTAATTCTCCCGGAACAGGTGCGTAGAAACTGCGTCCACAGCCAGGCTTCGCGTCAAGTTGAGCACGTTGACAGGCCGCTTTGTCATGGCTTCGTCCCTCAATCGCTCCACCATACGATCGACGCATCCCCAAATCGCTCTCTCATTTTCCCTCAATGCTTTTGTTGAGAACAGCGGGACCACAGCTTTCGCTCTTGGGCTCCTGTAGTCCGTATCGATAGTCGAGAAAATGGTCTTGTGGCCATCAATGTCGAAATTTGCATAGCACGCCGCTTTTGGAAAGCCTCCTTTCGATGCGTAGATTGCGGGTATAGCATCCGCGTCGCTTATATCGACTTCATTCGGTGAGACTCGGACATAGGGGCCATATTGTTCGTGGAGTTTGTGGATAGTGCTTGCTTCGTCTCCGATGTAGGCGTGGTAGTGAAGGAAAATGCTGGTCAGCTTAGGCAAAATAGGTCCAGGGATGTGGGAGAGAGGGTGAAAGTAGATGCGATATACTGATCGGATCAATACAAGCAGGAAAGGCGTGAAGAACAAGGCTGTTGTGGGATGAGCCGCTATCGCGCCAACAACGAGGCTTTGAAGCGCCATCGGAATTCTGAACAGATGAACGGCTACATTGACGCTCTGGCAGTCGTCGTGTCTTTTATGTGAGTCGTGGTTGGTTGAGTCACCGTAGCGTTAGTGGGGTGCTATCAACGGCGATCATGGAGATAAGCGTCATCCACTCCCACTTTGAACCTTCTCATTGAGATTGCAGAAACTAAGATGTATTATACATTGTTGCTCTAAATAATTACACGTAGTCTAAATTCCCCTCATTATTACTCATTTTCGTTCGCTTTGATGCTGCCGCCGTGCTCAACCCGCGAAACCCGCCAACGGCAAGCACATCAAACAATGTCCCCTCTTCTTCTACCTGACCATCTAACTCAAACCACTGGCCCTACCATCCTTGGTCGAAGGCGTCAACTCCACATCCGCAGTATAACCAGCCCCCTTACCCTTCTTCGACCTCCTCCACTGATGCACAGCGATGCAACTCAGTAGAGCCATTCCCGCATGTAAAAGGTTTAGTAACCCCTGGAATCCCACCTCAGCATATCCAAGGCTATCCCAATACGACTTGTTGTAGGTATTGCTCTCATCGTTGTAGATGATGAGCGTGTGTAGAAAGCAGATGGCCCCATAAAGACACACCATGACCAAAGATACAGTGAGAGTAAGGATGGGATGAAACAAATTTGGTGCGGAGGCTGAAGAGGGTATAGCCACGAGGCTGAAGAGGGTGTAAATGGTATCTGGGATCATTGCGAATCCTGTGCGGAAGAACCAATCATTCCTGGATACAAAGTTAGTATGCGCTTATTCGATCGGCCTGGCTCTTGAAATGATCGTAAGTGGGAAGACCATGTGCTGTGACTTACGCATAGCTTTGCCAGCGGGGGTCGTTGTCGCGATCGTTAAATCCGTACTTGAAGGAAGCATTGTGGGAAATGATAATGATGATAAAGACAAAAAGAATAAATGCCTTGACGAGAAAGACATGGTGATGGAAGTGTTGAGGTCCTTGCCAAAGTGGACTTTTAGGACGAGTGAAAGATGCTAGGATGCCCATGTTTGGAGGTACTTTGGTAACGCGTAGGTGAAGCTGTGGAAGAATCTCGGGAGTGCAGTATATCAATATTTATGAAATGAGATGCGAGATTGAGTAAATTCGTTTTCACTATAAGCACCTCTACGTAGCAAGGCGCAAAAGAGAAAGTTTATCAACACACAGGTCGCCTTATCGTGGCGCGTACCTTCAACGCAGGTCCCGTATCTGTGCACTTGACGTCTCAGCCTGATGATCACCCCACAATTCCTCGACTATTTCGAAGATCGACCCAAGGGCAAAATAGCTGGCTTTTGTTGGTTGGTGTCAAACACAGCCTACCATGCCAAGTTCGGGCTGTGTTGCCGGTCAAGCATAGGTACCGTAAGCGAGGCGCGCCACTAGAGGAAGACGTGTAAAACTAGCTCGTGTACGCAGTACAAAAGAATGACATAATCATCGAAACTACTTTCGCAAGGTGAAACTGAAACGGGGGATTATTCGTGATATTGTATGCTCGACTAGAGCAACAGCCTACGGGCCGATATGCGGCATTTCATGCAACATCTTGGCCTGGAAAACCCCATAGACGCCCACTCCAACACCACGGCATGGTGGTGACCGATCCAGTGATGATATGCAACGTTGACGGCATCCAGCTTGCCTCAAAGATGAGAAGTCTAGTTCTCAAGATGAACACCTAAACATGCGTTAGCTCGGAGATCAAACTCGCGATTGCACAAATGCTTACTATCAACATTGTTGTTGTAGATCATGTTGGTGTTGTTGTTCTTGAGGTAGCAGTTCTGGTCAAACCAAGTAACGGCAACACATCCTGTTGTAAAAGAACACACGTCCACACACTTGGTCATGGACTCGGTTGACTTGTAGGCAATGTCGCCACCATAGTAGTCCCAGTTGCACTGTGCAATGAACGGCTTCTGGTTCGCAGTGGTGTACCTGCACTTGTCATCGGTAGGGCAGTCGATGACGTCGGTGCATGTCGAGGAGCCAGGCGCGGGCTCTGCGATGGTCGGGCCCTTGAGCTGATTGCCGGTGGACACGTTGGTTCTGCAGGATGAGTTGGAAAGTTGTTGGCAATAGATGGACGTGTTAGAGACAAACTTACGCTGGCCGGGCAGTACCCTTGGGGTTGCCCAGAAGGTAGCAGAAACTTCCCTTCATGTTGAATGCGACGCAATCCTTGTGTCGAGAGCAAGCATCTGCGCAGTCGACGAATACATCGGCCTTTAAAGGTGTGAATAGTATTCTAGTCTTCCTCGGGATTCTAACGTACCTGGGCAGAGTCGATGATGGGGCCGTTGTAGTCGGTCGCACAGGTGAGCTGGAATACAGCACCGTTGGTGGATGTAGATACGCAACCGTTCCAGCGAGGGCATGTAGGTATAGCGGGGCAGTTTCGCATCTGGCGCGGAACCAGTGCAGAAAGTGCAGCCGTCGAAGCGATGAGTGTATAGTGCTGTGGCATGGTCAGTATAGCTCATGGAATCGCGCATGTAGCCCCGAAATCGCTGCTTGGATACAGATCTTGTATCGCGGCTTGTCCAGGAGATTGAAACTCTGATTTGAACGGAAAATGTGCGGCATGACTGCAGAACTGAACAACTGTGACTTACCATCTTGAAAGGTGGTGAGGGTTGGAAGGAATGGATGAGTGAGTATGAGCCGGAAGAGAAAAGGGTTGGATGAAGAGATATGGGCTACGGAGAAGCCTCAGACCGTATCTGTCTTGTGGTTGAAGCTAATAGTGATGCGGGCTTCGTGACGAAGAGTGTGGGGTATTTGGAACTGATACCATGGTCCGATGTCGCCTACAGCAAATGACAGGTCTTCGGATGTGAGCGATAACAACGACCAGACCCTGACATGTTCTTGTGATCGTAAAAGCTTATATTCTCCAATCAACGAACCTCGTGGGCCTCCACCACACCCCAGGCACATGAGCCTAGACGCGATGTATCCTTATAATTGCAACCGTGCAGCCAGCTGCACTCATATCTTCTCCACCGGCTCTCCAAGAATCCACGTGCCGTTGCCAGATAATGTACCTGGCCTGGTATAATCCAAAGTTCTCCCATCTCTTACATAAGCCCACCGGAAGTACTCGTTGATTCCACTATCAAGTGGCCTGCGCCACTCAAAAGAAGCTCCACCTAGCCCATCATCGTAGAACGCGCGGTCCCGCTCAACATCATTTACTAAGACACTTATGCCGTCAATTCCGACCGGGTGTGCTTCATACCGAAATGTCGCGACCAGCGCCTCGGTACCAAAATTGACGGTGGCGTCCGCTATCTTGGGAACCACGGAGTTGAACTTCGCATCAGCGCGAAGTGCAGCAGAAGTCTGCAAGACAGAGTCAAAGTCCCAGCGCGCTATTCCATTGACGAAAAGACCCAACAGAATGCCTTGGTACAGTAAAGACGGTCGTGTTTGCAAACTCGTGCCCGGCAGCAACAATATCGCGAGGATGTAGTGGTGGATCCTTAGATTTACGCCTGGGATAGTCAAGCAGACAATGATTCCAAGAATGAAAAGTCCATACAAGCCGAGGTAGCGGAGCAGGCGGCCTTCGAGCCAGAAGAAATATACTTGCCCTACAATGATGACCACCAGCACCAGAACGATGATTGCCAAGGCTAGCTTTGCCCCGGGTTGTTGTTCCAGATCGTGCGAGGTAAGTCGAGATATCGGTATCCAATCAAAAGTATAATTTGAAAGTGCGCCAATCCAGAAACTGGAAAGCCAGAAAAGTGCTTTCTCAAAATGAGCAGTCATCCCAAGTAATGACCTCTTCACGGTAGTGGAGTATATGACAACGGCCACGAACATTGCCGGTAAAAGTCGCTTCGCGAACATGGACAGATGATCCGGAAGAACAGTAGTGTTTCGGGAAGACGCTGACGGTGGGTCGGAAACAAAGCTCACGTGGGCAAAAATAAGGCTGAAGATCGCAAAGAAGATCTTGGGTGACGTGGTGAAGATAGCAAGCGCAGCAGTGACGAAGAGTGAAACAGGAAGCAAGGCTGACCGAGGGTCGGAAGCGGAGTGGAAGCTATCGTCATAGCCCACGGAAAAGGCAAGCGGAAAGTACGAATCGAAAGGCAAGGATTCGATGCCGTGTCGCTTAGTACTGGCGAAACTGTCATGCTCACCAACGAGAGTGATTCGACCAGAGCCTACAAGAATGAAGATAACATGTCAGTATGTCTTACACACAGTTCCTACGGGCAGTTCCTTACCACCTTTCCGGCCATCCACAATGCCAGCATGGATCGCGGATCCGCAGATGAAACTGTCTCCACGGTAAAATCCCGTACCGATGACAAGCGGTCGGTAGTTTACTTCGAGAGGTCCAACAATGTGCGGATTCAAGATCTGCACGTCGCCGCACTTCGCTGGACACCGGAAGGCGAATGAATAGTTGCTGAAAGGGCGGCAATCGATCCCATCGATTCCGCATTCGTTCTTTCGTTTCCAGAGCGTGTCTACGCAATCGAGGTTGATCACGCTATTGCCATCCCCATCGCGGAGCGGTAGTTGTTCAGTGAGAAACCACACAAATATAACAAGCCATAGCAGTAGCACAGCAAAGAGCCAGATGGGTTTATTGAACCCGTGTGCTTCCGTCCATTGGGCCGGATACGCTTGGATGGCTGGGAAGACTGGCTGAATGGACTGGATGCGAGGTGGCTCTGGACCGCGCAAGAAGCGAAGGAAAGTACGTCGGCCACTACGCGCAGGCAACGCGTTGTCTTCGAAGTCCATCTCTTCTCTTGTCAACAGATGGGCTTCTTCGTCCCTGTCAGCGGCTCCAGTAAGAGGGTGGCTCGCGTCATCTTCAACGTCATTGTCGTTCGGACCGCTTTGTAACGAGATGCGCATGGTCAGCTGCAGCAAGTTGAACATGCATGAGAAATGTATTCATTGACAATAGACATTGTGGTCTGAGATGAAACATGTTGAATGATCAACAGCGCCAGTTTCTCAAGGTGCCTTATCGATAACATACCTCACTCAGTGCCATCTGGTGTCGGGCACCCTTGTCTTTTGGAGAGAAAGTTGAATGACTTTGCAGTGTATGGTCTTATCTCGCGTCGTTACTGCTTCTGGTGACCTCGTTGTATTCAGCTACTGTCACACAGCTGACCTAACATGGGAGGCACGTCGTACACCTTTGGTTAGCCTCTTAGGAACAACCACCTCATCATCACGTCTACGATCATCGCCCTTGCACCAAAAATGTCAGTTACAATCAGACGCTAAAGGTATAAGCTGCGTTTCCTGTTATGCTGTTGTAATAGGTCTATGCCATGGGCAGAGGTATGATTCCAGGCATACCTCCGCCACGAGCACAGGCCAAGACCCTTAGATGCCGCTGGTTCTACAGAAGGCCGAACATTTGCCAAATACAACACTCGACGTGCGCACGCGTCGACGACTCTACTCACTGACCAAGCAACCAATTGCTCGCCATTATGGACGCGCTACAATCCTATCTTCCTCAAGCGGAAGGCTTACTGCCCAAATGGCTTCTATTTGTATGTCCTGTTCTCCGCGCTTGCGATTGTCATTTCCATGCAGTCTCTCATCGTAACACAAACTAACAATTCTTACAGGTCGCCATAGTCTCTGTTGGCAACAGCCTCCAATGCTACGCCACGCTCTCCTTCACTTCGCGCGTCTACAACCCTACAGCAATTGATCCGCCCCCTACCACGCCGAAACACGTAACCGCTCTCTCGTCGCGCACATTTGGGACATGGACTTTCTTGACGGGCATGGTACGACTTTACGCCGCATACAACATCAACAATCCGAGCTTCTATCAATTGGCTTTGTGGACTTATGCTATAGCCTGGGGACACTTCATGAGTGAATGGTTTGTGTATGGAACTACAAGATGGGGCAAACCATTGGCTGGACCGGTGATAGTCGCAACTTCAAGTTTGATCTGGATGTGGATGCAGTGGGATTTCTACGTCAAGGCCTAGCGTGGGGGGCTGGGGAGTATTGGGCATCGAAATGGAGGTAGTGATGTAATGTTAATGTGTACAAAGACGCGTTCATTCGGTGTCTCTTCTCACAACTTGAACCAGGGACATGTCATAGTACAGGAAGACGTGATGTTATGCAGACACTAATCGCCAGGGCTCCCAATGCAAACACATGTACCAAGATCCATCACGCTGCAGCATGAACGGCAATGGACTTTTGACCCGCCTCGGGGCTTGTTTGACCACTCGAGGACTTTCATTGATCGTAGCTGAAGAAACATACATGGCCCATGGGACTCCGATACCTCAATCCTTGATGCCGAATTTTGACGACTATATCGAAAGCCGTCACACTCCGCCTCAACCAAGTTTCTTTCCGTTGCTGATCATGAACCGTTACACCATCCCTTTTCTATGCACTTAGAACTTGTTGAACTGCTTAGCAGCCTTTCCCTTTCGGGGGAGGACACGGAGGACGTTGAAGCGGACGGTCTTGGAGAGGGGCCTGCACTGGCCAACGACGACCTGGTCACCGGGCTCGACACGGAAAGCGGGGGAGACGTGTGCGGCGAGGTTCTTGTGGCGCTTCTCGTAACGGGAGTACTTGGGGATGAAGTGAAGGTATTCACGGCGGATAATCAAGGTGCCTGCATTCCGTTAGTTCTTGTTGCCCGTTTCGTTCTGATATTTCTGTTGCAGCCTAGTGTGCGCGCTCCGAGAATTGGGCTAACACGTACGGTGCATCTTGGTGGACATGACAGTGCCGGTAAGGATACGGCCACGGATGGAGACCATGCCGGTGAATGGGCACTTCTTGTCGATGTAGGTACCCTCAATGGCGGTCTTGGGCGTACGGAAGCCCAGACCAACGTCCTTGTACCATCTCCTGGCGCGGGTGTTCTTGCGGGGTCCGCCGACCTTGTGGTTGAGGAAGATGTGAGGCTATCGCATCGCATTAGTATCGGACTTGCTGGGGGCTCGCGAAATGGGCGTGTAGTACCTGCTTCTGGAAAGCGCGCTCCGACTGGACACTATTTCGCAATCAGTATTTGTCGAGAGTATTCGCAGTATCGCACAACGTACGTGAGTTCGGTCGCCATGGTTGCGGGTCGGGTGGTATTGTCGAGCTTTCGGTGTTGCTCTAGGATCGCAATATTCGATCGCTTGTGTGGAGAAAGGTTCCTCCGGTGCCGAGGGCTAGCGCGACCCTAGTGGCCAGCCTCGGCAGGGCCCAGAGCGAAGCCGCGAGATTGTCGCGAGGGCTAACGGAGCATGCGAACTTCAATGCTGCATCCGCTTGCAACTGCTCCTTAGCTTTACCAACCCAATCTCTGGCCGCTCCCATATTTGCTCTCCATGGCAGGCATACTCGAGCCGTTCGGTGTTCACATCGACGCAAGCAACTCGTTCGTGCAGGCTGCTGTCTATGGCTTCCTGCTCGTAGGCGTTGCATCTTTCGCAGCACCTGTCATTAGCACTATTCGAGTTCTTCTCAGCTTGTTTGTGCTGCCAGGTAAATCTGTATGCCCCTCTAAGCATTCTTGACTCCTCCCGGATATCTCTAACCCCCACCAGCTCAGCACATTCGGACCCCGCGGCACCTGGGCCCTCATAACTGGTGCCTCTGACGGCATTGGCAAGGAGTTCGCCCTCTCCCTCGCGGCCAAGGGTTACAACCTCATCCTCGTTTCGCGTACGCAATCGAAGCTCGACTCCCTCTCCGCCGACATCACGTCCAAGTATGGCCCTAAGATCGCCGTCAAGACGCTGGCTATGGACTTTGCGCAGAACAAAGATGCCGACTACAACAATATGAAGAAGCTCATTGACGGTCTCGACGTCAGCATACTAGTCAACAATGTTGGCTTGAGCCACAGCATTCCAGTACCATTCGTCGAGACACCCAAGCAGGAGATGAACGACATCATCATGATCAACTGCATGGCTACTCTCCGTGTCACACAGCTCGTCACCCCCGGGATGGTGTCTCGCAAGCGTGGACTCGTCCTCACCATGGCCTCCTTTGGCGGCTTCTTCCCTACACCTCTCCTCGCGACCTACTCCGGCAGCAAGGCTTTCCTACAACAATGGTCCACCGCGCTGGCTTCCGAACTCGAGCCCCACGGCGTATACGTCCAATGTGTCCAGTCTCACCTCGTCACCACGGCCATGTCCAAGATCCGCAAGACGTCTGCACTCGTTCCGAACCCCAAGCAATTCGTAAACGCTACACTAAGCAAGATTGGAAGGAGTGGAGGTGCACAAGGCGTAGCTTTCACGAGCACACCGTACTGGAGCCACGGACTCATGCACTGGTTCCTTTCGCGCTTCTTGGGTGAGCGCTCGGATACTGTTGTCAAGGTGAACAGGGGCATGCACGAGAGCATCCGGAAGCGTGCCCTGCGAAAGGCTGAGAGGGACGCTAAGAAGCAGTAAGCTATCCGCTTGGTGGACCTGTCTTCTCAACCACATAACCAGTCAACTCGTATCTCAACCATGTGAGACGCTGCGGAGCAGCATGGGAGTGGGTGCTTTCGTCGAGCACCACTGCACGTCGATGTAATGTCTAAATGCGCAAGGGAATACCTTTTTCGCGATCTATCAATATGTAAAGAGACAAATTTCTGGGATCAAGATTCACACAGAATAAGCATTTAACTAGGACCCCTGCGCCGTGCTATAGCAACAAGGATATAACTACATAGCTTTCTCCATACTAAGGAAGAGGATATTCCGCCAACTCAATTCATATAGTCATGGGAAATTTGCAACGATGCCAAGCATGTTGTTCAAGGATCACGTGAAATGTCCTTCAACTTTTAGCTTCTGACAACACGTCTTTAAGACGACTTGCCGTAGGCCTGGTCAACTTCCTTCTGGTACTGCTTCAAGATACCCTTGCGGTTGAGCTTCTGTGCGGCAGTGGTGAGGCCCTGTTGTAATGTCAGCACTCTGTAGACTTTCTTCCATGTTACATAGGTACTTACGTTCTGTGGTGTCCACTCCTCGTCTGCTAGCACAACACCCTCAATCATCTCGAATCCAGCCAGACCACCCTTTTGGCCAGCCTGCTGCAATTGCTTGAGCACTGCAGAATTGATCTTCTTGTCGTGAACAAGTTCCTCGAGGTGGTCACCCTGGACACCCTCTGCGGCGGCAATCTTCTTCAGTTGCGGTTCGGTGGGCACGATGATCGCGACAGGCTTCTGGCGATCTTCTGCAGCGTAGACGCAGATGTTTGCGACAATGGGTGCGGAGCGGTAGACAGACTCGAGCTTCTCGAGCGCAATATACTCTCCAGCAAGTGTCTTAACCAAGTTCTTCTTGCGGTCAATGATGCGGACTTCACCGTTGGCGTTGAACTCTCCAACGTCACCAGTCTTGAACCATCCGTCGTCGGTGAAGGCCTCCTTGGTCTCCTCGGGCATGTCCAGGTAACCGTCTACGACACCACCGCCACGGATCCAGATTTCTCCCTGAGGCGGGTTGTTGGTGGAGAAGTAGCCAGCATCCGCAAAGTCGACAAGCTTCATCTCGATTGAAGCAGGCATCTCACCGAGGGCGTGCTCGTTCCAGGCCAAGGGGTCCATAAGCGCACCCATGGCGCAGGTTTCGGTCAGACCGTATCCGCTGATCATGGGTGTAATGGCAATGGAGATGAAGCGCTGCGTCTCCTTTGAGATGGGTCCACCACCGTTCAAGCAGATTCGAAGTCTACCTCCGGTGGCTTCCTTGACCTTGTTGAAGACAATGGCATCGAGAATACCACTACCTGGCAGGCCAGAACCAAGGAGGAAGCCCTTGGCGGCGAACGCTCCCCAGAACATGTTGCTCTTAACAGCGCCTCCCGCCTCAACCTTGTTGACGATGCCCTTCTTGATGGTCTCCCACACCTGCGGTACACCGACCATGACCGTTGGCTTCAACTCACGGATATCACCAGCGCAGTTGCGCACGGACTGGTCCGAGAGCGTCCTGATGGTTCCGTAGCCCATGGTACCACCCCAGTAGAGCACGGCGTTCTCGAATACGAACTCGAGGATATGCGCGGCGGGGAGGTAGGTGATGAGAACGTCGCCCGGTCCGAGGTACTTGCCTACAATAACATCGACACCAGCAACTGAAAGAGATCAGTACTTTGTTCGCATGCTCGTAGCAGAAGACTTACTAGCAGCGATGACGTTGCGGTGCTTGATCATGACTCCCTTGGGGGTGCCTGTAGATCCAGACGTGTACATGATGCAGGCCAGATCGTCTGCCTTGGGCGGGATAGGCTCCGCAGGGCTCTCCTCGCCCAACTTGACCAGCTCGTCGAAGCTCATAACCTTCAAGTGCGGGTGCGCCTGGGTAAGGGTATCAATGTCCTTCTGCTTGGGGTCGTTCTTGGTGCAGTATACGACGACCTGGACGTCCTTGGCCTCCTTCATTGGGTTGACGAGCTTGGGTAGCAGCTCAGGGTCGGTGAACATGACCTTTGCGTTGGTCTGAAGCATGGAATGCCTGAGACCCTCTTCTCCCAGCGTGTCGTATGCGGTAACAATGGCCATGGATTGGGAGATGGCACCTGCAAGCATGATGAGTTACTGGTTCTTGTACGGATACACGCGACTGCTTACCGTGTGCGGACGCCAGCCATTGCATGCTCGTGGCGGCGAACAGGTGAAGCCTGTCTTGCGGGTTGAAGCCCAGCGACTTCAGGCCCGAGCCTACTGCGAGCGCCATCTTCTCAAACTCGACGAAGCTCTTGTACTTGTACGGGCTGAGCTCGAAGTACTGCCACTTCTTGTCGACTTCCTGCTCCTTGCCATCGACCATCTTCTTGACCTTCTTGGTCTCCTCATGTATGTTGACGATGCGACGCGCACCGACTGCCTTTGCATTGCCGTACTTGGCGGCTGCGTGTCGCAGCACGTCGTACAATGTCTCTACGTTGTCGTGGGGCTTCAGTACCAGACCGTCTTTCGCGGCCAGGTTACGACGCGGCACCGTCTCGCCCTCGATCTTCTCTGCATTCGCAGCTTCGCACGTGTAGGGCCCCGCCCGGTGGTTCTTGGCCTGGGGCATCAGCTTCTTGAGGTCTTGCGGCATCTTGGCGGCTCTGGGGTGGGCGCTGTCCAGAGTGACGACCGTGTGTGATGGGGGTGGGTATGTGTAGGGGTATAGGGCAAAGGGTATCACAAAAAGTGCAAAAAGCAGCGAGAGGGTATATGGAGAGTGTGTCGTCGCCAGCGGGGAACGGCGGATGTGATGAGGTTGGTGTGTTGGGAGCTTATGCGCTTGTTATGCTTTCCCGGTCGCTAAATCGACGACCTGGCTGGGGTGGCCGAGCTTCTTGATGACCTCACTCAGCCACCGCAAGCTCTGGGCACCTGGGGCCAGCCGCTGCTCCACTTCTTTTCTGTCGAACGAGATGCGACTGAAGATCGACAGCGCAGCACACATCGCAAGGTCTGCCAGGTCGTCTCAGCCTCCCGCCGTCGTGTCCTGCCGACGTATTCTTCGCGTTGGAAACCTGCTCGACCTCACGTCGTCGTGAGACGCAGTGGAGTCGGCCTGCAGCTGGCCAAGGAATCCGGAGACTCTTCCAAGACGCGCAGCTGTCTCCTTTTGACGCTTTCGCTCCGTTGCCAACCTTAACGCAGGTGCAAGGATCGAGCGGATAATCGCAGGCTGCTGTCGCCTGAGCGTTGCCAAGATGCGGAGTCTCACAGAGATTCTGGCAACGGGGCCCATCCTGGACCCTGAAGAAGGTGTGTAAAACGCCCTGGAGTACACAAATGTACTCATCGAATCACACCCTTATGCTGGTCCTCGGCTCAAAATATTGCTGTGTCGTTGCGATTCGCTCTCACGTACGCCCAATGTGGAACATGTCGCAAGACTGCAAACAAGTCATCATCGATAGGTTACTCATCAAATCACGCAGAAGCCTTCGTTGTCTTTTCGCAAGATATTCCTTCTCAGTCTCTCGGTTTCATCGATGAGCCGGCGGCAACTCTAGACCTCAGCGTGGCGGGCCATGATCTGGTCATTCACCACTCAAGAGGTCTGCTGACTTCCAGCCGTAAAGAAGGGACGACCGGTGCCGGTAAGTAGTTCTGTGTTTGCCATAATTTTCTCCGAGGTCGCGCGTTGCCCCCTACGTTCCCCATTTCAGTTGAATTTGACCTCTCATGCGGGCTCCTACAATAGCATCTCAGCTATAGTGGCCTGGGTTGGCCATATAGGACTAGTAGATAGCCGACCAAATTCATTGCAATGAGCACTATCACGCTCTACATGCCATACTCCGCTCCGCTCCCGCCAACTAACGCCTAAACAGTAGTGTGGAAAGTCACCCCGTTGTTCGCAACATGGATCGCCTCCCCCACAAATTTCCTCTTCACATCCTCCCTTCTCACACCCAGCTCCAGCATCCTCGAGCTCGGCGCAGGCGTATCCGGTATCGTCGCACTCTGCTTAGGTCCCCTAGTCGCAAGCTACACAGCCACTGACCAGGACTATGTGCTCAAGATACTACGGCAGAATATCGCCGAGAACCTTGACACCGTCATACCGACAAAAAGAAAGAGTGGGAAGGGAATTAAGAAACAGCAAGGTCAGCTGAAGGGAGAAGGAGGAAATAGTGGCGATCGCATCACAACACTGCAATTAGATTGGGAGACAGATGCAACCTCTCGTCTCAACCCCGTGGACATGATCGTATCGTGCGATTGCGTCTACAACGAAGCTTTGATTGAGCCGCTCAACACGACGTGTGCTGCGATATGTAGGTTGAAGGATGACAAGGACGAGCCAACGCTTTGTCTTATTGCGCAGCAGCTGCGCAGTCCCGAGGTCTTTGAGACTTGGTTGAAAAGTTTTCATCGGTATTTTCACGTCTGGCAGGTGCCTGATAAGATGCTGGGTGAGGGCTTGAAAGAGGGCAGTGGTTTTGTGGTGCATATCGGTGTCGTAAGATGACTATTCTCATCTTGGGCTACAGCACGAGGGTGGCATTTGGTGAGTAAAGGAAGTCACTTCTTTGTAATGAAACTATAAGAAGACTACAACGCCGAGATGTCCACCCAGTATGAGAAATCGCTTTTCGTAAAAGTCAAAACCATGCATCACAGCGCTCACGCGGCCTTGCTAGGCTCAATATCCGAACTTGGTCGTCCCTCAACATCAGTGTCTCCCTTCTTGACCCTGGCCCACTCTTCCTTGTCCGCTGGCTCGTCGACTTCATTCGCAGTCAACTCCGGTGTCTCTTCGTCCTCAATCTCCTCTGGTAGGACAAGGTTAAGTACAACGTTGATGAAAGCAACAACAGCGAAACCTGTCTCGAGGATTAGGATGATAGCGTTGTAGAAGCCCTGAAGTGCGTGGTTCGGTCCATCGTAAGTGAAGACGTGATCAAACCAGTCTGGGACCATGGTAGCGCCAAAGCCCAGGGTGAATCCTGCAGTGAGGATAAATCGGTTGCGGCGAGTGAAAGACATCGTGCTGATGATTCTGATACCGCTAACAGCGACGGCGCTGAAGAGGAAGGTTGTCATTCCACCGAGAACTGCTGAGGGAATGGCAACAAGGGCCGCCGCAAACTTGGCGAAGATGCCCATGATAATGAGCCAGAAGCAGCAAGCGTAGCCGGCCTTTCGGTTCGCACAGCGCGTCAGAGCAATGACACGAAAGCCTTCATGAGGAGTAAAGATGCAAAACCAGGTTTCAATTCATAAGCACGCTAGATACAGAGTCCATGTCTGCCGCCGAGCTCCATGTATAGATGGGGGCAGCCTTCCTCTCTTGCTTCCCAATCCCTATCTATGAGCAAATACATTGCTCATATACCCTCCAACGCCGTCGTATGATTACCTATTGAATAAGAAATCAATAGCGCAGGTCAGATCAAAACACAAAAACAAAAAAAGCAGAACAAATCCATATGTAAAATGACAGGAGCCAGCCAAACATTGTCGCATGGATATCTGGATAGAAACCCTCGTCTTTGTGGCCGCACACTCTTCCAAATTGTGTCATCTGGATAAACCGACTGATGATCTCTGGATTGACGTCATAATCCATCTGTTCACCGCATCACCAAACTCTCACCAAAAAGGTGTCTTGGCAGCTAGTAACTTCGCACGGAACGCAGCCCAATGGAAGTCGCTCCTGTGACGGTTGTGATCAATCAAAGCCTCAATGGCTAGGTCCCAACGCTGGGCATACTCCTTGCTGACAGTACTGAACTTCGGGTTCATGATCCATGCAGTAAGCTCACGATACGTGATCGCGCGACCGCCGTAGTTCAGATTTGGGTCGTAATTGAAGGGAGCTGGCGTGTGTGGCATGCCGCATGCGTGGATATGCTTCCCATATTGCCAGATCCACGAGCCGAGGTGCGAGTCGGGTATGTTGAGACCGAGGGCTATCCTACGGTGGAGGGAAACAAGGCACCATACAAACATGTTCACGTTGCTGGATTCGGGATACCCAAAACTCATTTGGAGTTTTGTAAGACTCTCCTCTTGACGATAACTGATAGAGTTAGTAACGTGTTGGTACTGAAGTTGGATCACTTACGAGTCCCATGCATTAGAGAATGCTGTGTTGGGCTTGGGTTCTAGAGCGAACCAATAAGCATCCTTGTGGTACCATTCCCTCGTGCCTGCAATGTGTTCCTTGGGGAGACATCCCAAGATCAAAGGCTCATGCACTCCCTGCTCTCCTGTTGACCATCTCGTGATGATGGGAGGCCGATTTCGTGTGTCCCAGAATCGATTCCAGTCAACACCGTCCGCTCGAACGTATGGGCACACGATGATCAGGCTGAATTCGCTTCCCAACTGGCTGGCGACCAAAGAAGCGGCAGGCTCGTCCTTGAAGATAGCGGTATCTCGATCGGCTGGGTGATAGAGAGTATGGGATTCCTGGAGATTGTACTTGGCGTTCTTCAATATTTGATCATGCAAATCCGCAACAGTAGTCTCGGAAACGGACACTCCTTTGGCCGTTGCGGCATCCGCCAATGCCGCGTGCCAATTCTCGTGGTGCTTCCACTTGAAATCGCCAGGCACGTACGAGCAGGGTGGCTGAAAGAATCCAGGGACACTCGGACGGGTGTCGGTAAACTCCTTGAAGATGTTGGCGTTCGGATTCTCTTTCAGACCGGCGGGAGAGAGTGGATGGTTGTAGCTACCCTTCGGGTTCGTCTTGTGTCCCCTTGCAACAATGGTGTCGTCGATGGAATGATCCGCATAGAACACATCGATACGGTCGCCAAGAGCTTTGCGTTCTACGTAATAGTTCCTGGGTACTGGACCATGATCACAGATATGGCGTGCGTGCGTTGCGGCGAGCTGGCTTCCGCTCACTGAGACACCTTTGAGCTGACGGTTGATGGTAGGGTTGTAGATAGCATCCTCATCGTAGGTATTCATGTTGAGTTTGATATCGACCGCTTGGGGGTAAACAAACAGACGTAAGTGCGCTCGAACGCACCTACGGCGTAGTTTTTGGGGTTGTCTTGAAGGTTCGCTGTTCAGTCGGATCGCGTGTCAGCAGTGTATCAGTCTTCGTTGAGCGGTGAATTGCCAACCTACCTAGGTATCGTGTAGGGCTTTGGCAATCTGAGTTTGGAATGATGCGAAGTAAGCTGTTCTGATTCCGCAGGTATCAGAACGAGGCTGTGAAAGTGAAGGTCTATCGATACTTACCGAAGTAGGTATTGTTGATCCACACAGTGCTTCCACAAGTAATCGCCAGTGACGGTTCAATTTATCGGAAGAGAGAAGCGGCCTTCTTATATGCCCTGTACCTTGATATCTAGGTGAGTCAGAGCTAGCGCTGCATCATGTCGTCTTTCGCTTGTGCTGCTGCCTACAAGATCTCTTCGTTTGCGACAATGCCACCCGTGGACACCTGCAATCACTTGGAGTCCGGCGGCTGACCGCCTTGATGTGTAAAGACACTGTTTGTTGCACACCCACAATTACTCGAAACCAGGCGGCCAACCGATTGTATAGACCGCCGACAAACAGGAAGACGATATTCAATTCATGTATTACGTTTTCAAATCTCACGTATCTGATTACGCTGGCTTGAGCGTCTAGATAGCGGGTCTGATATGGTGCATAGGACAGGGTAATTCATACTTTACAGTGTCACAAGGGTCATGCTAAGCACGACTTTACTCCATGATCTCTTATTTTAGCCTGCTTATAGATGTCTTGACATGCTGCCCAGGTGACATAGACCCTGAGCCAGGCGCGTATTGTTTGTGACGGCGTATTCGCAAGCTACCTAGGTATTACGTCAGAGCTCGCGTTGGTCCCTGGATTCACGCGCCATTTCTCTCACGTGGACCTTCAGCCCGGTGCCTGCAGTAGTGGTGAGTCACTCTCTCGCTTCCGGCCGCTCCACAACCCGTTTGCTGAGGCTACGTATAAAACCTTGCCCTTCGCCCGCAACTTTCTACTCACTCTTGCTACACACTTGCTACAGTAAGCTCTACATCTCCTCGCACTCTTCACTACTAACTATTTGGAGGCTTCTTCAGTGTGCTCGGAACGCTCAGACATCGTCCAATTCGCTACCCCAACCGACCTACTTCACCTTACCGTAGCCCCACCGATAAACACCGCCAGCTCTCAGGGCGGCCCCCACCAACGTAAGCTGAGCGTAACATGATACTTAGGGTCCAATCCCATTACTGACTGATCTCCTTGTTCAGACATTACTGAATAACGCTCATCATGCCGTTCCTACCCCCCGGAGATAGTCCTCACATTACGGCCGGTTTCTCCTCCTCCGAGCTTGCTTCATGGATCGACAATCGCACCGGTATACCCGCGACTAGTCCGCACACCAGAATCAAGACTCAGTTTGGTTGCACTATCAATCGGAGCTTCAACGTCCAGTCGACGCGCACCGTGTTCCTCCAGGGCATGCAAGGTCATCTCATAGAAGAGAAAGTGTTCAATAACGAGAAGAAAGCCAAGATCTTCATTGAGGGCGTCACGGGAAGTTATGTATTGAATCCCCAAACCCAGGAACGGGTGTGGGTAAACAACATATGGGTATCAGCCAATGATGTATGGAAAGGCAAACGCTGGGTGTCCGATATCAAAGACTGGCCAATCTATATCAGTCTTGATGCTTTCGACTTCAACGCCATTCAGTGGATGCGAGATACTCCTGATGACCAGAGTACATTGGGGCGTACCATCCATGCGCTCTTGACCGCGTTTCACGATTCTCCCGCAGACTTCATGGGCCCGAAGTATGAAGACATCGTCAAAAAGAGAAGCATCGATTCTATCACCAAGACCATCATCAAGGGCATCAGGGAAGCAGGCCTCTATGACACTCTCAACAACCCAGGCTTTCGTTGGCAGGATCTGGTAGGTGCTGCCACACATGTCATCGACGATTACACTCAAGAGACAGGCGGTGTCTACATGCGAGTTCATCTTTCAGATTCTGTGGTCCCATACTGGAAACCAAACACGTACTATGTATACGTCGGCAAGACTGTCAATTTCTACCACCGTTCGCAGAGCCACAAGTCAGCGACGAATTCCAGGTATGGTGACCTGACCCGAAACTCCGCATCTTTGGACATGTTCGCAATGTGCGTTCTTTCTGAAGACGATATTCCAGATCTCGCCCATGTCGTTGAGCAGATATTTGTTTGTCTTTGTCAAACCTATCGCAAATTCTTGTTCTCGGACCGTGTTGCCAGCTCGGGTGGTTCGGGAATACTCTCGGCCATTGGCTATGCCAAGTACTTCACTGATATCGCACGCAACGTCTTTGAACGCACCGGGTGGCATGGGGCTGTTTCTCGGGAAGGGTTCGGAGCGTATCAAGGTGCCAACTTCAGCTCACCTTTACAAGAATGGACGGCATATACTAACCGGATCCTTTTCCTTCGCACCGATACGAGAACCATGGACAAGGCATCTGGACGCTCAACTCCTGTGGCAATCTTTCGCAGCGCCAACCCTAGGAAACTGAGCCATGCGAAGGTTATACAACCTGGACAAACGAAGCGTCAACTGGCTGTTTGGGAGAAGATGCACGGCAAGCAGGGTATCCGTCTCAGCTTCTGGAGCGACAGCAAGGATGGCACCAAGGCACCGCTGGCCAACGTCCCATATCATCTTGTTGTTGAGGTTTACAAGGATGGAAGCCGTCACCCACACGCATGGTCGCGTCTTTCTGGAATTGGCCCATTCTCGAACTGGACACAGGCAAGCTCATTTGCAATTCGAATTGAGTGGGAACATCCTCCAAATTCTGGACAATGGCGCTATCGATACTTTCAGACTAGCCAGATGTTTAGATTTGTGGACACCAGTGTTCCTGGAGCATTGAGGAGCTATGCTACCGCCATTTCCTTCCTGCAGTGGCTTTTCGGCAAAGCGCCAAACCACTCCTTACCATGGATACCTCGCTTGTCTGGCCGTGCATACGTCCTCCTCGCTGACTTCGACCTCCATAACCAGATGATCACGATCAAGCGTTCAAACGAGCCATTTATTATACAGCCATCAACGCTCAGACCTTCCAGCGACATCTTGAGAGAACTCAAATCCAGTCACTTGCAGCTGCAAAACGTTGGTGGTGAGTTTGGAAAGTTCTCAACTCGCTCCTTTGGTGGTCCTCGAAAACAATGCGACGTGTGCACTATGCTCCCAGACGTAGCCTTCGACAACGGCGTCTTCAAGAGAGGCTGCAAGAGGGTTGGGAATTCGAACGTGTGTCAAGTCTGTGAGATGTTAGGTCGCCCTTGCTGTACTTGGACGGGCACTGGGGGTATCCGGGGTCCTGGTAAATTTACCACCAAGGAAATCACAGGGGCAGCGAAGGATGCCCATGGCTTGTCAGCTGAAGACGTGGCACATTGGAAGATCGTGCATCCCGCCCTGATCAACCAGTTCTATTCTATCTCCGGTACAGCAAACCAGCATTTCAGCAACAAACTGGCCGAGTTGGATCTGTCGGGACCGCGCGAAGAGGATCCTTCGGACATACAGGTCACCTCGGATGAGCCTGAGTCGGACGAGTCGGACGATTTGGAGAGTGCCGACGATGGCGAAAATGAGTTCTAAGCCTTCTCTGCGCCATGATCACCAGAATCGAGTAGTCCGATTTGTAAGTCAATGCTACCTGTATTCATGCTAGTACTCGAAGTATATGCTAACATGAATGCAGATTTCGGTGGGTCACCCTGAGCGGTGATCGGTTCTCGATTAGTTCCTGTTCACAACTGGTTTCATTTCGCGTTGGGCTGAGCATATCTTGGGGATGCACATGCGGTCATTTCCATGTTAGACCCAGGCATGCGTTCAGATGTCATGGGTCTATTGGGCACTGGATATGATAGCGATCTCTATACATGATTCCAGTAACAAGTCATGCTTATCCTGTAGCTCATATTTGCGAATTGAAAAATTGATTTTAGTACCTTCTTTCCTGTTATTGGGGCCCGCAACACACGAGGTATCTTCAGTTACTGACAAACAGATAAACTCCATTGTAGAAACGCACTGCCACACCAGCACGGGACAAGACATTCAGTCACTATTAGCAGTAAGAGATGGATAATGGTTCGTCTCGTGTCTCTCGGAGACTTTGTGTAAGTGTTTGTTTGATGAATGCAACATGCTTGCTTCGTGGGTACGGGATATACTGAATTCAAGGGTACCGAACGTACTTACTTCAGAGATACCGTTGTACTGGGTGTACTGACTTTCAGTGTACTGGGCGTACTTGCTTCGTGTATAATGCGCGCACTGACTTTGTGGACACTAGGCGTACAGCCTTCATGGGTACCAGACATACTTGCTTCATGGGTAGCGGGTGTACCTGCTTCATGGGTAGCGGGTGTACTTGCTTCATGGGTGGCAGTCGTGCCTTCCCTCAGTGTTAGCGCGGCCGCCTTCGGGCGCAGGTTGTAAACCTCAGCGCGAGATTCAATCACCTCATGTAACCCAAGACAACATGAGGTGAGTGCAATTGCTGCGATTGATATATACGATGGTTGTGGAGACTAACAATGTGTTGTACGTGTAGTTACTTGTCGTCTACCACCTTCCCTGCGGTCAGTACGACCGACTGGGCTGAGTCCTCGGGCATGACGCCTGACGGCGACCACCCTTTCTGGCGTATGTTATCTTCTTAGTGTCTCCTTCCGTCTCTATCTATACGCATCATGCTCATTAGTCCCTGACTGCACACACCTCCTTCAGTATGACAATGTTGCTAACTAGGCATGCTACTTACAGTACAAGCGAACGATTACTGTGAGTACCCCCATAGAGTCTTGCGTGCTGTCGGAGTTTAGTTTGTTAACGTTACGTTAGTCCCCGAGCCAATTGCGGAGGAAGAAGAAGAACAAGAACAAGAAGAACAAGAAGAAGCTGCGGTCGCTTCGGCGGTGCAGGAAAATTGTAAGTACACCATGCGAAGTGACCCGAGCCTTTCCAGTCCTACCCAAACGTGAACACATGGAAAGCTCATGCCCGGAGACATCAACACGCGGAATGCTCTTCCCTGGAGACATCAACACACGGAAAGCTCTTCCCCGAACGCCCTCCAAATCATCGGTCGAGGATTTCGTGTACCTGTCAAAGCCATCATTTGCAAACAATCCGATGCACCCACCCAGCATGGAATCTACCGCCTTCATAATCGGGTTGTTTATAGGATGCAGCATCGCAAGCGCAGCAATCTACTTTAACTCACCCACAATGGATGCCGCACTACCTACCTCCTTCATCTGGACCAACATATCCAAGCTCTTTATCTAAGGGCCAACTATCTTCTATCTGATGTGCATTTGCATTGTCTTTGTCATAGAGGTCACTGTAAACAATGTAGACATTTGCTGACGAGATGTAGCCATCATAGAGCCTACGGGCGAACCCGCGCGTGTCGTTCCGCGCAAGCGAAAAGAGAAACTCGCGCCTGCCAAAGGCAAGGCCAAGAAGGCCAAGAAGACCAAGAAGAAGACGGAGAAGAACAAGAAGAAGAGCAAGGTTGATGACGACGACGACGATGACAACGAGGAGGAGGAGGATGACGACGACGACAAGGAGAATGCGCCGCCGATGCGGCGGTCGGGGAGGGCCACAAAGGCCATAGACTATCGTGAAGTTCTGCCAGAGTTTTAAATGAATCCACCAGCCCTGCTAACATGGCGAGTGCGTGTTGAAATCCGAGGAGAAGAGCTAGTAGCACTGGCATACGGTCATGGAGACCGAAGAAGGGTGCAGCTCTTCGCTCCTTCTTCATGAATGGCAGGTTTGGACGGAACAGAAAGGCGTAGTCATAAGTACCAACCAGACCATCTCTGTTGACTATGTTAGATAAGATTTTGATTGTGACAAAGATCGTACTTGGTTGTAAAGGCCTTGATGGCGCGTCTTGCTTGCTCTCCAAAGCTTCGCTTTGGCGTATGGTCGGGACCGATCATGTCTGCCATGGCTGCTCAGAGACTGCAATCCGGATGCGCGTGTCCGAACAGAAGCAGAGATGTCGAGATTGAGCCGGATCTTTGTATTCGGCGGTTCAACCTCCGATAAGGAAGATCTTGATAAGATTGGCGAGGTGGCTGAAGATACCCAGTTGTACGGCCAGTCGCAGGATCAGACGTGCCTCTTGGTCGACTAAGGGCTGTCGCGTGCAGTGTAACGCGCTACCGATGACAGGCTCTTGAAATGCTCGGATGGTGGTCTTGAAGTTCGATATGCGGGGAAGTGACGTGAAGATGGCGGATCTTAGTTCGAGTGGGAACGTTAGTCGCTGTGCAGTAGAGTGACGGCGTGAACCCAACGAGCTACTTCCTCATCTATATAGAACATGTGGAGAAAGAGTATTATCTCCTGCACCAACCTTCACGATACACAATTGTTCATCCACAACGTCTTAGCCCCGAATCCAAGGCCACTCACGGACCGCCAAAGATTGGAGCTGGCCGAAGATAGTCGTGAGCCGCCGCAAATAATTACTCTTCTCCACGGCAGATTCGTCGCTACGGCGCGCATTTCGCAGTGGCAGAGGGGCGACACCCGCGTATGTGCTAAAACGATCGCCTGTACTGATAG
This sequence comes from Alternaria novae-zelandiae, assembly GCF_023758075.1. Taxonomy (NCBI): domain Eukaryota; kingdom Fungi; phylum Ascomycota; class Dothideomycetes; order Pleosporales; family Pleosporaceae; genus Alternaria; species Alternaria novae-zelandiae. The sequence continues at coordinate 602,530 of NW_026056962.1, read as the reverse complement.
GTAGGAAAACGGTGATTGGCTGTTGGGCGAATGTGTCCACTTGGCGGGCGGACCACTCCGACGATAGAGGATGGGAGATATTGCAGGAGAGGCCTCCCACACTGTACTGGAGGAATGTGCATCTAGATCTGAGTCCGATTGCTGTCAGAAGATCCTGTTCGCCGGTTACCGATGCAGCGGTGCTGAGCGCGTCCATGCTGGGCGACTTGGTGTTCTGGTTGGCAGCAGCCGGTGATCGGAGCCTCGCTGAGACCTACCAAGAGAGACTGCGCAGGACTACGTTGATTCCCTCCACAGCTTTCCAATTCACAATTCCAGCAACTATGTACAGTACCATCGTAGGTCATTGTACTTCCTTGTGTAGAGCAAGTGAGTACGTTCTAGGTAGAATTTCTGGTTTTTGTAAGTCTCAAGAGTTGGTCTCTGGCTGATCGTGTTTCGGTTGCAGATGACAGAACATGAAAGCACTGCTAGATGGAAAAACATGTACTGTGCCGACGTGGTAGGATGTAGAAATCAACGAAGGAGCAGTCATCCCATCGACGAAACGCAGTGCAAGTTCTGCCACCGACTGCGCCTTGGCAAGGGTCAACGAGGGCTACGCAGCCAGGGTGCCGCAACCAGCTTTTGCAAGAATGGCTCGTCATAGCTTGAGCGCACGCCAGCAGTTTGCCTTCAGCCCTACCCGTTAGGACGTTGGGACGACCGTTGACCTTGTGGCATGAGAATGAGACCACACGAAGAGTGCAGCGGGTGTGACGCAAGAGATTCCGGGAGCCGAGGTGAACAACCGCACGCTGATTCGTAGGCTGTTGCATGTTATCGACATCGCGATGATGGGCGCGCGTCTTGACTGATATGGACGTGTGTCTGTATGGGCTGGAGACAGGCAGAGCAGGTGTTGAGGAGGGCCGTTTCCCAATCGAGCAGAGCTTGCGATGGCGCACCAGCAACCAGCAGCCGAGCTTGGAGCGTGCCGGGGAATTTGCGCCAGCGGAAGAAGACCCTTCACGGTTTCCACAACGTTGTGAAGCACTGACGATTTTCTCCAAGCACAAGCGCCATCGAAAAAGTCATGGACGTCTGAGACCCACTGGGTATCCAAGCCGAGCACTTTGCCACTGCGTGAAACATGTCGTCGCAGCCTACGTAAGGCTGCAGAAGACTTGGGTAGGGCGGATGCAGAGCGATATCAACAGTTTCCCAACGAACGTGGTGTCGCGTCTGCATCCGGCTCACCCTTCGTCGACTGCAGGCGTGGCCCAGCGGGGCATCAAGCGGAGAGGACAGCTAGCGAGCTAGCGATGACGAGACGTGTGGCCTCACCACGGCGTGAGGTTCTATGCCCACCTGGGCAGTGAGGCATCCTTCTCGCCGGCTCGCGCTGCCGGTCGTCTGCACCAGACCGCTCTTTGCGATCGTCTTTGCGACGTCGCGGCTAGAAGCAGCAGCCGGGCGATGTGTAGGAAATAGGGCCGCCGCGTGTGGGATTAATCAGAATCTGGGGAAGGTGGCGGCCTGGGATTGCTGGATATTCTGCACGTCTGCGCGCGCACCGCCACCCAGCGACTGTCTCGATGCCGAGATCAGCACGACGTGCCAGTTAGGCCCGAAATTTTCTCGCGCTGTTGCAGCCAGCGCCGTCCCTCGTCCTGTGCGGGACCCTGAGACAGCGGTTAGTGCGGCGCGCTAGGCTGGCTATGACCAAAGTTGCGGCGATTGCTGGATCTCGAGCGACAATGCAAGGTCCCAGTCTTTCGCTTACACGCCCGCAGAGTGTTGGGATTCAAGACTGTCCCGCCGCCTTATTAACACGCTCGGCCGCCCGCTGTCTCTGCCTCCCCTCATCCTCCCTCCACTGCTCCTTCCCTCACATCTTCTACCCCGTCATTCACTTGATCGTGGTGAAGCTTTCCATCGTTGCTGGAGCTTTGTACTCACACCGGAGGCTGACCGGAGCTCAACTTTTTTGAGCCGCTAGTTGCTTCCCGTCGAATTTCTTCGACCGCCCTCGCTTTACCTACAACCACCCTACCCACCTCCTCACCATGCCTTCCCACCAGCCTACCGCCGGCATGATGGCCGTCGACCCCGAATACGTCAAGCAGCCGTCTCCCATGGCGAGCACCTCGGAGCCGAACCGCAACCCCAAGTACGACCCTAAGAAGCCGCACATCACCGAAACACCCATCACCAAGGCCAACTGGTACAAGCACGTCAACTGGCTCAACGTAGGTTTGCTCTTGCCCCCCAAATCAGAGCCATTGGGCTAACACTGGATCAGGTTACCTTCATCATCGGCATCCCTCTCGCCGGCTGCGTCGCGGCTTTCTGGACCCCTCTCAAATGGCATACCGCCCTCTGGGCCGTCGTGTACTACTTCTGGACTGGTCTCGGCATCACCGCCGGCTACCATCGTCTCTGGGCACACAAGTCCTACAACGCCTCCCTCCCACTGAGCGTCTTCCTCGCCCTCGTTGGCGGCGGTGCTGTTGAGGGCTCCATCCGCTGGTGGAGCCGCGACCACCGTGCCCACCACCGCTACACCGACACCAACAAGGACCCCTACAGCGTCCGCAAGGGTCTTCTCTACAGCCATCTTGGCTGGATGGTCATGAAGCAGAACCCCAAGCGCATCGGCCGCACCGACATCACCGACTTGAACGAGGACCCCGTCGTCGTTTGGCAGCACAAGCACTACATCAAGGTCGTCATCTTCATGGGTTTGATCTTCCCTTCGGCTGTCGCTGGTCTCCTCTGGAACGACTGGAAGGGTGGCTTCATCTACGCCGGTATCCTCCGCATTTTCTTCGTCCAGCAGGCTACCTTCTGCGTCAACTCCCTTGCCCACTGGCTCGGCGACCAGCCCTTCGACGACCGCAACAGCCCCAGGGACCACGTCATCACCGCCCTTGTCACTCTCGGTGAGGGCTACCACAACTTCCACCACGAGTTCCCTTCCGACTACCGTAACGCTATCGAGTGGCACCAGTACGACCCCACCAAGTGGTCCATCTGGCTGTGGAGCAAGCTCGGCCTCGCCTCCAACCTCAAGCAGTTCCGTGCCAACGAGATCGAGAAGGGTCGCGTCCAGCAGCTACAGAAGAAGATTGACCAGAAGCGCGCCAAGCTCGACTGGGGTGTTCCTCTTGAGCAGCTTCCCGTCATCGAGTGGGACGACTACGTTGAGCAGGCTAAGAACGGTCGCGGTCTGATCGCTGTCGCCGGTGTTGTCCACGACGTCACCGACTTCATCAACGAGCACCCCGGTGGCAAGACCCTCATCAAGAGCGGTATCGGCAAGGACGCTACCGCCATGTTCAACGGTGGTGTCTACTTCCACTCCAACGCCGCCCACAACCTGCTCTCTACAATGAGGGTCGGTGTCATCCGCGGTGGATGCGAGGTTGAGATCTGGAAGCGTGCCCAGAAGGAGAACAAGGAGGTCAACATCGTCAAGGACGAACAAGGCAACCCAATAATCCGGGCGGGTAACCAAGTTACCAAGGTCGCACAACCTATGCTCAGCGCCAGCGCGGCCTAGAGTATTCTTCATTTCCATTTAGCGATGCCCGGCGTTTGGGATGCCTTTTCGTTTTGTGTAGGCATAATTATGTTTTCATTTCACAGCGTTCGCTAGCAAGCATCATGGAGACGATGCTCAAACACTATTAGACGGCGTATGTTTGTAGCCTTTGATGAGCACAAGCTTTGAAAAGTGAGCTTTACGGTCTAAATCAAGAATGATATCCATTTACACTTCACATTCCATCATTTGCTGTCGTGACTGCTCTTTTGTGATGCCTGATCGTTATCGATGTTTCCTTATACCACAGCTATGTGTTCTTTCCTGATCTATTTGACACCAGTGACTGCCTGCTATGGTCAAGTGGACCGTGCCTCCGCCGTGTCAACAAGATGCAACGCGATTCCTGACACCCAACTCTACACAGCGCCGAGCTACGATTGATCGCGACTGCATTGCCGTCATCGCGCCGTGACCGTAATGGCGTCCCAACAACCTAGCGATGCCCCGCCATCAAAACGCCGCAAGCTTGATGACGACTCCCCGAGCAGAGAAGTCACGAAGTCCGACCATCATGCCGGACTCAACAAGCCAATCAGCCCACCATTACCGCGGCGCAAAAGCCCCGAGCCACCGTCATTTACGCCGACTTGGAGTTTCAATGGAGTACCGAAACCAGCATTGGCGTCGGGACCAGCCAAACCAGCTACACCACATCATGATAGCGACAGGACCGGGGAACCACGATATTGCCCTTCGCCAATACAGCTGACGAAAATCGAGAAGCTGCCGGCACATCAGAATGTCGATGCTGTGTGCTTGTCGGACTTGCTCGGTGATCCGTTGATTAAGGAATGCTGGAACTTTAACTTTCTGTTCGATTTAGACTTTGTCATGTAAGTCCCGTAGCTATCGCCGAGACTAAACGCAGCTCCCGGCTCGAGTCCTGATGCTAACCATATTCAGGCAGCACTTCGACAGCGATGTGAGAGACATGATCAAAGTCAAGATCGTGCATGGTTTCTGGAAGCGGGATGATGGTAATAGGATCGCCCTACTCGTGAATACTCTTGCCCGTACAGTGTTGATAGGAGTTGACAATGATCCAGGAAACAGCGGAGCGGTATCCGAATATCGAGCTTCTGAGCGCCTACATTCCGGATCCATTCGGAACTCACCACACGAAGATGCTTATCCTCTTTCGCCATGATGACACTGCACAAATCATTATCCATACAGCTAATATGATTTATCGCGACTGGGCCAACATGACTCAAGCAGTATGGAAGTCGCCTTTGTTACCTGTTTTGGTTCAAGCAACGCCATCCCAGCCAGACTCTCCTCAAGTTCACCCTATTGGGAGCGGCGAGCGCTTCAAAGTTGATATCCTCCGATATTTGAGTGCATACGAGAAACGATTGAGAGGACTGACTACGCAACTTCGGGACTACGATTTCTCAAGTATCAGAGCCGCGTTCATTGGAAGTGCACCATCACGACAGAAGCCCGCTGCAGTTAGCCCTTCGGTAACCTCCTTCGGGTGGCTAGGATTGAGGGAGGTGCTTTCTAGTGTTCCTGTTACAGGATCCAGAGACTCTGTGCGCCCTCATATCGTGACGCAAATCTCCTCTATAGCGACACTGGGTGCGGCGCCCACATGGCTCTCGAACTTCCAGTCAGTGCTTGCATCCCATTCGGCAACAGCGGTAGCCAACTCCGGTGAACAGTCACGCTCCTCGACGCAAGCCTCATCTTTCTTCGCCAAACGTGAGTCCAACGTAGGAAAGTCGCGAACTCCTAAGTACAGTGTCATCTTCCCAACTCCAGAGGTAATCCGGGGTTCTCTTGACGGCTACGCATCTGGTGGGTCAATTCATTGGAAACTTCAATCAGCGCAGCAGCAGAAACAACTGGAGTATATGCATCCGATGCTATGCCACTGGAGTCACGCGTCTTCTTCGTCCTCGAACGGTCCAGCAAGACAGGAAGCGCATCGTGGCTCTGCGGCGCCACATATCAAAACATACATACGTTTCAGTGACGAAGAGCACAAGACTATCGACTGGGCAATGGTGACGAGCGCAAACCTGAGCAAGCAAGCGTGGGGCGATGTGGTGAACAAGAAGGATGAGATCTGGATACAGTCGTGGGAGGCAGGGGTTGTTGTCTGGCCTGCTTTATGTGCTCAGACACAGGAGGAAGTCATCATGGTTCCTGTTTTTGGGGAGGATATGCCTGGTCCCGAGAGTCTCAGTGCTCTTGATGATGGTAGCAGCGGAACGGCAGCTGAAGAGAAGAAGATGACAGTCGTGGGTTGCCGCATGGCATACGACTTACCACTTCGTTCTTATACGGCTGATGAGAGGCCTTGGTGTGCTACTATGCAATACATGGAGCCAGACAGAGAGGGGCACGTCTGGGCCGGCTATGGACGTTGAGCTCCGGTACTCAGATTCCGTACCGAGCGCATGCAGGCCCTTGCATTTCCGAAGCACATGTACTACACATATGTCGATGAGGCACTTCTTATCGTTGATCCTTATAACAATATATAGGCGATGGTATAACCATAGCAATACTTAAATCGCACATGAGTCTTGCCTTGATGATCCACCCGCACTTAGTTGTCGTGCTTGGCCAATAGCTGCTCGCCCAACTCGACGTACTTGTCCTCGGCCTCCTTCTGGGTGGTACCGGCGTCAACAACCTCCTTCCACTTGTTGTACTTGGCCTTGCCCTAATCATATTATCAGTTATTGTCCTCGTACGTTTGTTGGGATTGGACCGGTATGTATGACTGGCAGGCGGTACGTCGTGACGGAGGATAGGAAGGTATAGGGAAGGTATGCAGAAACGTACAGCAAGATCGAACATGCCAGGCTTCTTGGCCTCGCTGAAGTCCTTGCCCTCTGCTACCTTGGCGTACGCGTACAACTAGAATTCACACCCAACTGTCAGCATCTGGACTTCGTGTGGTAGATAGCGGATATACGAGAAGGGGAGAGAGTGCGAGGGAGGGTAGACAAGAAAACACGTACATGTAGCTGCTCATCGTTGCTAGGTCCCTGCTTTCCAGCGGCCTTGAGCTTCTCGCCCATGGCGCTGACCTTTTTGTAGGTCTCGGTGTACTTGGCTCCAGGCATATTGGTCTGGAGTCCTGCTGTTAGCTTCTTGTCTATTACTCCTGTATGCAGACCGTGGGATAATCTTACGGTGGTAGATGTGTTTAGGGAGGTAGGTGGTGGTGATTGTTTGTCGGTGAACTAGTTGAAGGAGAGCTTGGGGGGCTTGCTGCCGAGTGGTAGTAGCGCGGGGTCGAGATCAGGTTCGCACGATCATGGTGGGGCAGGGCAGCATCCGCGGCATGACGTTTTTGGCGGGACACAGCACATAGTACGGTTGCCCACGAGGCCATGCGCACAGTATGTAAAACAGTTGAGATTGAACGTGTATTTGAGAAAAGATACTGTAATGCACTGTAATGCCTGCCAACGCCGCTGCAGCACCCCGCTTTATGCAACTCTCTACGTTTATCGTGTATCGTGTATCGTCTTCTTGGGTATCTACTCTCCCATCTCAAAGAGCTCGTGCACCTGGCATGTGGCCAACCAGGCTCTGTGTCGACTGGCTTATGTGCATGTGAAAGCAAAATTGAACAATAAATTCGCGCTGGGGTTTTAGTGGTCCCCGTTGACGCCGTTGGTGTCTGGCGAAGATGCGAGGTTCTTGCGGTAAAGCTCACCGTCGCACGCCCTGAGACGCTCTGCAGCCTGCTCTGGGGTGATGTCGCGCTGAGGCTCGGCCATCATCTCGTAGCCAACCTGGAACTTGCGAACGGTGGCGCTTCGCAGTAGTGGGGGGTAGAAGTGAATGTGGAAATGACTGGACTCAATCTCGTCGGCTGTGCCAGTAAGGGGAGCCTGATGAAGACCCATGCCTTCAACCTCGTTAGCCATGTCTCTCTATTATGACTGTTTTAGACTTACTGTAGGGGAACTGTGTCTCGAACAGGTTGTCATAGCGCCTCGTAATTTCCGCTATGCACTCAGCCAACTCCGCTCGCTCCTCCCTAGAGAAGTCTACCAGCGAGCGCTTGTGTTGCTTAGGAACAATCATGATCTCGAACGGCCATACTGCCCAGTAAGGTACGCCGGCCCAGAAACTCGCGTTCTCATACACAGTGCGGGTCTTTTGTTTCGACTCCAGCTCTGCATAATCGACGAGCATATGTGCGCCTCCATTCTCTTTGCGATATTTGCTCAACTGCACCAGCTCCAAGGCGGGCTCTTCCGGTAGGGATGTAGTCGTCCAGACCTGGCCGTGTGGGTGGGGATTTGAGCAGCCCATGGCCGAGCCTTTGTTCTCAAAGATCTGCATATACCGATACTGAGCATTTGGAACTGCGAGAGTGCCTTGTGATAGTGGTGGTATAGTAGTGGCAGACGCAAGCTTGGCCAGAGGCGACTTTGGGTCCAGATGTGCAACGTAAATGTTCGTCCAGGTCTCTATTATGGGGACGATCTCCGCCGGCGACATGTCGGCAAGAGTGAGGTTGTGAGACGGAGAGAAGCAAATGACATAGCACTTTCCAGTGACGGCCTCGGCACGGAGTAATCTAGAAGCGAGAGATCCGTCCTTGTTGTCAGGGTTGTACTCTTGCTGCTCTTCCATGACGGCACTGTAGTCGTTGACGAAGACAAAAGTGTTGTCGAACTTGGGGTTGTGCTCGCCATTTGCCCGCGTGTTTGAAGGGCATAGATAACACTGTGGTTGATTAATTCCGGAATAATATCAGACATGGTCCGGGCGAAGGGATACCTTTGGGTCATAGTCTGGGAGGGTTGTCTTGGACGGCGACTCTTGCATGCCTCTGTGGGTTTTTCAGTAAGCCGTCCCGTGAGCAGTATCACTGATATGCTTACTGCCATGGTCGCTTGGTGCGGTGGGGCGAGACTAGTATCCAGCTTCCTCGCAGGAGGTTGAAGCGCCTGTGGGAGATGTCGTTCAAAACGGGGTCCGTCATGATGGCCAAAATGTGTGTGGAGTGTGTCTAGGGCGGACGATGGTGGTTAGGTGTATATATACCGCGTGCGAAATACGGCGAAACGGCCGCAGGGGCAGTATGCATGGCCGCGAGCTAGACGGTGGGAGTGACGCCCGGCCAGTGAAGGGCTGCACGCTAAGCCGCTCAAGCTTTCCCCGTTGGCGGGATGCTAGCCGAGTCGAGTAGCGCACCCTCAGGCGTGAGGCCCCGAGAGCTTGCGCGTAGGCTTGAGGACAGCAGAGCCTCTCCAACAACCCACGATAGCTGCCGATTGGAGCATTAGCCCGCGACCCGTGAACGCAGGGTTTTCAGTTTTCCACCATGGCGGCAATGATGCCAAGTGCCGCAACTAGCAACCCCTATGACAGCGACGCCGTGGAGCGTGACCTGATTGACCCGGACGATGGTGCGTCGCATCCACACCTGCCTGCGCGACGAGACGGGCGACGAGGCTAACCATCACCAGCTACCCTCGATGACCTCGACGATCCTCTCCAGGGCACGTCGGACCGCGCGCCGCTGACGGGCAACATCCAGCGCGACCCTGCGCAGACGCAGTCGTACCTGACGTCGAGCATCCCCGGCGAAGACCGCCGTGCGCCCACAAACACCATCGACGAGACAGTATGGGACACGCTGTCCCGCGACATCTTCGCCATCTGGGAGAAGATGAAGCAGGTGCTGTACCCCAAGTACCTGCTGGGCGGCATCATGCAGCGCGGGGGAGGCATTGGCGCCGCAGAGCGCGGCGAGGCCGACGGCTTTGGCGGTGGGCTCAGGAACATTGCAGGGCGATGGCCGGACGCAGATGTTATTCTGCAGGGCGGCATGAGCGAGGGCCTGCGCGACTGGGACCTATGGGGCCCGCTCATCTTCTGTCTGCTGCTGAGCCTGTTCCTCTCGTGGGGAGCAAAGGGCGACCAGAAGGACCTGGTCTTCTCCGGCGTCTTCGCCATGGTCTGGATAGGCGAGGCAGTCGTGACGCTGCAGATCAAGCTGCTGGGAGGCAACATGTACGTCCCCTCTGCACACCTACCTTACGCCTTTGACATGCTAATCGTGTCCAGTGCCTTCTTCCAGTCCATCTCTATTATCGGCTACACGCTCTTCCCGCTTGTCATTGCCTCCATCCTCAGCGCCGTTGGCATACCCATGATAGTGCGCATCCCCGTCTACATCGTTCTCATCGCCTGGTCGCTAGCAGCGGGAGTGAGCATCATGGGCGGCTCTGGAGTCGTAAGGAACCGCGTCGGCATCGCAGTATACCCTTTGTTTGTATTTTATGTTGCTCTGGGCTGCCTGTGCTTCATCAGCTAGTGCAGCATTGCTGTGCATGCAAAAGTGTTTGGCTGGGTATCTGGCGTTACGGACAAGCTGTAGAAATAGCTATTCATGGGCCTCACAAATCCATTCCAATACAATCAGTAGTACCATTAGACGTCTACAGTAAACTTGATGTACATGTCCCAAGTAGCGGTAGACGCTGTTGTTGCTGCTACCCGTGTTCATGATTAGCCGTCTGTCTTCCCCACTTCGTCATTGGTCTTTGCAGCGACAACACACTCGACCACGACCGCCGACTGAAGCGCCAACACTCGGCCCCCTAACCGCTCAACACACACGGCGCGCCTTGTCTGCATTCCTCTCGTTGCAGTCGCGTTCTGGACTCGACGGTGTAATTAGACACTGTTGCATTCGGCGCATTGTAGTGGAAATTTGGTACTAGAGCGCATTGACCGACTCCACTAACCACAAGGCCCATCTGCTCTGCTTCCGTCCGCTCGACAATCCAAGCCTGCAGCCCATATCTGCACCTGTTTTCCGACATCGTCTGCCCGCCGCACACTCAACGAGCCATCACGCTGCATTGTCCACCTACAAGGTCGCCACTAGCCTCGCGGAGCACCACCTCTGCGATTGTCCCTGCCGTCGACCGCAACTTGGTCTTCACCGCGGAGCATAGTTACTATTGTCCTTATTCAAGCTTGCACTGTCTCAATTCACAACCTCAAACCACACAGACATTTCAGCGACCGCCCAAGGACCGCCTTCTCACGCACCAACGTCTGCGACTCCTACTACTACTCTGCTACACCATCCACCAAGCGCACTCCCAACATACCCCACGCCTGGAACACAACCCGTCCTGCACCATGACAGACGCGCCAGAGAAGCCGCAGGTGACAACTGCAGCTGCTGCCGCCTCCGACGACACCACCAAAGCTGCGCCCACGTCCCCAGCACGGAGCGATAAGAGCAGCGATAGCGAAGGAAAGAATGTTAGAGAAAAGCTCAAGGACACACAGATTGATGCGCAGGCCACATCGGATCCCGTCCCGAGTTCCGATCGGCCCATGAACGACGCACCCAACGGCAGCGTTAAAGCTGGCGAACACAGCGCTTCTGGCTCAGACAGCGAGCGCGGACGGTTACGACGCAAGCGCAGCCGGGAAGACTTTGAAGAGGAAGCCGAAGCGGACAAGCACCCAGAAAAGAAGGTTGAGCGACATGCGCGCAAGAGGTCAAGGGACATCACAGCCGACCTGGAGGCTGGTGTGCCCGGAAAGCCTTCTCCAAGTACTATTTCAAGTATCCAAGAGAACGACGGGGACGAGCAGATGACATCGCCCAACAAGAACACATCCACGACCACTGCGGCCGATAAGGCCCCAGGAGCCGGAACAAGCCCCAAAAACAAGCGCACACGCGATCAAGTCGAGAAGGATACAGATGCTAGCGCAGAAGCGGCGGAAGACGCCTCGGCAAATGGCAAACCTGCAGAAAAGTCGGCAGGCGAGGAGCGAGACACCAAGCGGTTACGAGACAAGGAAGCAGCCGATTCAACAACGGACACAACAGAGTCGAAGACCAAGGTAAGCTAACTAGCGCTGCGTGAATGTCAAAGACTAACGCTCGAGCCAGATACCGCCAGGCAGTGGGTTTGCCAACACTTCCGCCGCATCGCCCTTTGCCGCTATGGCAGCGAAACCTCAACCGCCGAAGACCTCTGATAAGGCCGAATCATTACCTCAAACGTCGGACGAAAAGTTCAAGTCATCTGGCTTCGGCGGTTTTGCAACCTCAGCTGCGTCTCCATTCGGGGGCCTTGCTGGTTCTAAACCAAGTTCTAGCTCGCCTTTCGGTGGGGCAAGCGCGGCCAAACTGTCCTCTTTCGCAGGAAGCGCAGCCTCCTCAACGCCATCAAGTGGTGGCTTCGGAGCACTGGGAAGCTCTGGTACATCCGGGTTTGGAGGCAGCTCTTTTGGCGGATCGCTGGGTGGGGGCTTTGGAGGCTTCGGTGGAGCCAAGCCCGTAGGCTCTTTCGCTGCTCCTGGTGGCAGTTTGGAGATTAAGGGTCTCAAGGAGAAAGAGAAGCCTTTTGGTGCTGCTGCAATCGGCGAGCCTTCTGATGATGAAGAGGGCGACGACGACGAAGACCCAGAAAAGAACGCAGACAAGGAAGAGCGACAGTCAAGTCAGCCGCTCCTCTCGCAACAACGTAAGCCAATCACCGCCACCTCATGTCATCCTGTTAACCTTCCTGAAGCACACGAGACTGGTGAAGAAGGCGAAGAGACCATCTGGGCCGGCCGCGCAAAGCTTTACAACATGTCTGGCGAAGGATCAAATAGAGGGTGGAAAGAGCGTGGCGTGGGAACATTCAAGTTCAACATCACGGTCGATGAACCCAAGAAGGCTCGCTTTGTCCTCCGTGCTGAAGGTACCCACCGACTGCTGCTAAATGCTGCCGTCACAAAGAGCTTGGTATTTGGAGGCGATGCACAGGGTGACAAGCCGAAGGATACCCGGTTGCTCTTCAATTCGCCTAATCTGGAGGGTGAATTGGAGATGCACCTACTCAAGGTATGTACATTGTTTGGTCTGAAAGATAGAATGCAACTGACTGTCGACAGCTGAAAGCCGAAAACGCAAAGCAGCTCTGGGAGGAGGTCACTAGGGTAAAAGAAGAGCAGCTATAGGATGCCTTTTCTAAAACCCTGGGTAATTTCGGAGAGGAGAGCAGGTCCAGCCTTGACGTCTGGATATGAGTGTTAATATTGCCCTTGGGGCTGTATTGGTCTGGCAAGCATACTTTGACGACAAAGCCACGATGAGAGCATGAAGGGACAGCATCAGGAGGCACCTTGAGCGGCTTTCACTGTATTGTATACATTGGGAGGCTGCCGAAGTACAGGACTGCCCGAATAACATTTGTGGTTCGAAGTAGAATCGAATAAAGAAACCATCGTACATTATGACATGTCTCTTGCTCGTACAATGTACCTCGTGATACCTGCTTCGCAAGCCTTGTTTCTCTTTTGTTTTCCGCCATGTCCACTAACCGTTGCATCGGGTCAGTCATCTGCCGATATTGCTCCTCCTTGTTTTTTCTCCACATGCAGCATCGCGACATCGTCACAGCTGCCCCTGGACATCCAGCGCTATGCTTCGCAAATCTCACGCGTCGCGCTTATTACCGCTAATGAGCAAGACCGCATGAGCTTATCAGCGCTCGTACTTGACAATTCTCCGACTGGTGCGGCTCTGTACCTAGGTACAGGAGAGGGCCAAAAGACACGATAACCCTAGGTGTGTCTAAATTAGGATGCGGCGCAGAACCCTTGGCTGTAGAATGTCAGATTAGGGAGGGGGAGAACGCCATGTATGACGTTGTACGGTGGGATCTGTCTGCCTGCTGCTGCGCCGCCACTATACTTTGGGGCCAAGGCGTTTGGGTATATAGGAATGTGTCTCGCAGGACTCGGATCTTGGATGCTTAGAAGGTATCTATGTACGCTGAATCTCTTCATTTTCTGACCCCCTCAATCACCAGCCTCTCAACGTTCTTCGGAAACTTCCACTAGATCACATCGTCGGCTTGGGCTCGAGAAAAAGAGTCAGAACAGATGCTTGGTTTCCTCCTTCCTTCGTTATTCGCTTGTCAGTATTCGCATGCGGCGGTGGAGATGCCCATGTCTTCATTGATCTCATCTTCGAGAACGACTTCATCTACGTCTTCGCCCAGCAACATGGAGGACCAAACAAACCCTTTACACCAACGTCGATCGAGATGGCTCTACCGATCACTTCTTCTCACCATAGCAGAGTGGGCGCGAGAACCGTCGTCACACTTGTCTCCTACTGCAGTACGCACTCAACACTACGGAAAGGAAGAGGCGCAAGCGGACTTTATGAAGGATACGGTGCCAGCAACAGAAGATGAGATGGCTGGAAACCATATTACAGTGGGTATAGCCCAAAGATGGATGCCGCCGGTGTATATCGCTGACTTGATGAACCCAGGGGAACGAAGTGACTGACAGTAAGAGGGATTTGCAGGCGAGCTTTACGCATGCGCGAGCACTAGAAGAAGGACGCTGATATTCAGCGCCATGCCATCAGGATGTGTCGGTGTTGTCCATTTTCCTACTTATGGCGCTTTGCCCTCGTTTAGAAACAGTTATTCAGATCTCTCCTCTGAGCCCCTTCATTCCAGTCCTGCCTTAGCATCACCACTAGAGCATTAGTCTTGCCGCGTTGGCTGATTCCCAAGCAGCTACAGCCTTCAATACATCTTCTCGATAACGCATTTTTGAACGGTTTGACAAGCACTGAATGATTCACGTTACCGAGGGACCATAAAACTTGTGTCGCATTTGCTGCATACACACTATTAAATTCTATCAGGTGAAAATAACCCAAGATAATGTATGCTTTCACCTTGAATTTGTCTAGAGGATATTCGAATTGCGAGTCGAGGTTCGTGTCATAGAGACGTTAACGGATGATTGACATGGCATGCAATCGTCGTTGGAGGCAATAAGCCGTCCATAATCGGTACCAGAGCAGCAGGATGTGTTTTCGGTAGGCAAGTAACAACGCCCTCGGCCCTCAATCGTCCACATTCTCCTTCAATGGATGCCGCATTTCGACTCATAGCTTCTTATGTTGTCGGATACCTTGTGTGTCCGTCCTAAATGGCCCTAGGATCTTGTCCCATGCCTGCGGTGGTACCAACACAGCTCCTACAGACGCTCCTGCCTTCAATCTTTCCTTAGGTAATATTTGTTTTCCTTGTCCATGATTTACAATCACAAAAACGAATGAGACGACGGAGAGGGTGGTTGAGAATCGACGCGGGCGCGACTCGGTTCGGGCAAGAGTGGTGTTGTCGTCAAAATCTATTGCTGCGATTGCATTGTTAGTGGCGCATTGATATTTGTTGACATGTGCAGTCGTCAGCTTGTTTGGTAGCAACCGGAACGGGTGACGCGACTGGTGCAGGTGCAGGTGCAGGACACGGTGCGGAGCCGGAGGACACAAGGCGGATGAAGTTGGTTATCGTTTGGGCGCAACAGGCAGGCTCCGCGTCGACGACATATAGATAGCAGGCGGCGACGGTGGACCCCAGCCGTTGATGACGTTTGGGGTGGCGAAGCAATGCAGCATGTTTCATCGCGTTCCAGGCGGGGCCCTTATCGTTGTTTATTCGCTTCAGCGCATGCGTGCGCCTGCCCCGACCAGCCGCTCGCGCTCGCGCCTTCCGTGCCAGCACCGCTCACACCAACACAGCACGCCATGCTGATGCGACTCAAGAGACGTGGAATGAAGCACAGAAGAACGTTGGGCCTGCATTTGCTCGCAGCCTTGGGGCCTGGCACGGCGCTCGGCCCTCCGAACTTGATCTGCGCGCGACAGTCTGACCAGCGCCATCTGCATCGGGCCTGGCGCGCCTGCAGGCTTCGTGCCGGCCGCGCTCTCATTCGCCCGCCGCGTTAGCCTGCCTCCAGGATTCCGCCGCTTTCTCTCGTCACATCCATTGCCCAAACCACCAGGCCGTGACATGTTTTTGCATTTTCATCATCCTCTTGATGCTGCCCCAGAGGCCATCTCGCATGTCCCAGCCACGGGATATCCGTCTAGGCGGCGCCTCTGCTCGGGCGTCGACATGGCCCCTCGCGCCACGAATTTGATCTCGCACTTGCTGTAACCCCTCGTTCACTAATTACATCTAGCGTTCACTCCTGGCCATGTCCTTGGTGGTGCACGGGCCTCGCAAGCTAAGCCCTTCTCGCTCGCAAGAGTTGGGGCCATTCATTCTCAGGACATTCGCACGCTCGATTCTCCACTGCCGTTCTGACTCCCCAACCGCCTGATGCCGTCGTTGCCCTGCCGTCGCCATCTGGAGTACTAACCGCACAGTCGCTTCGACTGTCGACGCCCTCGCCTCTCGTTGTGCGCGCGCCGCTTCCTTTGTGACAGCACGCCTCAGCCAACTCCTCACTCCGAAGCCGCCTCGAGCCCTCCACCCTCACCACCCTGCCTCACCTGCCGGCGCATCGCTCCAACTCGAACACACGCAGTCTCAATACCCTCTCTTCATGATAGGCGTTCGATTCCACGCCCACAGTGACGTTCCTGAGCCCTCATCGCCCTCCTGCTCCCTATCCGCACACGCTGCGCTCCGACACGCAACCCTCTTCCCCTTAGCCACACCCTCTGTGTAGCTCGACCACTCGTCACAAAGCCCGGCACTCCGTTGACGGCGGTCACTTGATCCGTCTCGAGTCGCCGTCGGTCGCCCTGCTCTCTCTCGTCGCGCGTTGGGCGTCATGCGATCCCACGAACACAGAGCCTGAGCACCCACTACATGACACCACACACAAGCGAGCGTCATTGCCAGATTATGACAGACGTCTCGTCGGTCCAGGCGTATGCTGATCATCAGCCGGCTCCTCTCGCCCTCTACGCTGGCCCACCACCACCCACCTTCGCGACCGCCTCGCCTCCACTCGAACCCACCGTTGAGGACGAAGAGTCATCCACAATAAAATGCATCTGCGGATACTCAGATGACGACGGCAACACAGTCTTGTGCGAGAAGTGCGATACGTGGCAGCACATCGTGTGTTACTACGAGTCTGCCCAACACGTCCCCGACGTACACGAGTGCGCCGACTGCCTTCCCAGAGCTATCGACGCAAAAAGCGCTTCCGAGAAGCAACGCATCCGAAGGGAAGTACACAGCATCGGCGAGCGCAAGGGCAGACCGAAAGCCTCCGCCAAGAACCCCAAGAAGCGAACCAAGGACGCCCATGGCCCTGGACAACCCAATGGGTGGCCAGTGCAAACCAATGGGGACCTGCACTATACCCCCGACCGCAAAAGTGGTAGCCCACGAGATCAGCCACCGCCAAATAAGCGTCCAAAGACAAACCATCGTCCATCGGGTTCTGTAGGCGTCGTTAGTCAAGCGCCAGCTCTCGTGCCAACATCACGGAAACGAGGCGCTTCAGTTATGCTCAATGGCCACAGTCCTATCAAGTCACCCACTAACCCAGAGGCTTCTACCGAGGATTACTCAACCGAGTTCATACATCTCTATCGGCAACCAGAACCACCCTCCGCTGAGTCCAACTCTTACACCCGAATCGATGTCGCAAACGACATTGCTATGTGGCTACAAGACCCCGAAGCACTGGCCGAAGCAAGCGGAGGCAAGAAGCCACAGGACATCTTCTCACGCATTGACATGACCATCCAGGAACTCGAAACAACAACTGCGCCAGAGATTGTGAAACAGACAGATGTCGACTCGGGTGTACTAGCGCATGGTCTGCACCCACAATGGCACTTCATTACCGCCGAAACTCCGGTACCAGATGGTGGCTATGTTGGAGAGCTCAAAGGTCTCATCGGTCGAAAGGCAGATTACTACTCCGATGCATCCAACAGATGGGACTTGCTGCGACATCCTGAACCCTTCGTCTTCTTCCCACCCCATCTGCCAATATACATCGACACACGGCGAGAAGGCAATATCCTCCGATACGCCCGGAGAAGTTGCAACCCCAACATGTCTATGAAGATCTTGATTGACTCCAGCAACGACTACCACTTCTCTTTCCTAGCGACGCGCGAGATCAGCCCCGGCGAAGAACTCACAGTCGGCTGGGATATCGATTCTGAGGTCAAGAAACAGCTTCTCAGGGTCGTAACCAACGGTGCCAAAGAAGGGTTTAGGAGGATACAACCGTGGGTGTCTTGTGTCTTGGCAAACTTTGGAGGCTGCGCTTGCGATACATCCAGCGGCAACGAGTGCCTCTTGGAGCGCGCTCGTCGCAATACGATTACAGAGCCGGCTACACTGAAGACCAAGGGCAAGAAGGTCAAAAAGTCACAAATCTCTCCAATGAGTACAGGCCACGCAACCAACAGTCGTGCTGGTAGCGAAACAGTCAACCGCGAGGCTGTCGACGAAGACCAAATGGACGCTCGCTCTACATCTGGCTCACACAAATCTAGCAGTCGTGACATCACACCAGCAACCCACTTCTCATTGGAAGGCGACAAACTTTCCGAGCGCGAAAAGAGAAAAATCCAGCACCAAGAACTCCTGTTCCAGAAGCTTGATCATGATGAGCACAAAGGCAAAAGGAAACGGACTAGTGCTGGATCGAACCTGAACACGCCGAGCATCTCTTCCTCGGTAAGACACTTATCCACTTACTCGCTTCCTCCTGCTAATGCAGATATACAGAGACGACTCGGACACCCCGAACCTTCGCCGTCGGCACGGCACCGCGAACACAGTCACGGTGTAGCACGTAAAACGTCGGGCAGCTCTACAAAGACGAATGGCCGTCCTCCACCCCGTCCGAAGCCTGTCTATGTCGATGCGTCGACGCAAACGATCGAAGACAACAACGCAAAATCCCAGATCTGCATCAAGCCACGCCAAATGAAACCACCACTTTCATTCAAGCGTAAGCTTTTGCAGCAAGCGCAAGAAGACAAGCTGCAGCGCGAGCGAATGCGGTCCACGTCCGTTAAAGTGGAGGCCAAATCACCAGCTTTGAAGGACGTATCTTCGAACAAGCCGTCGCCACTGCCCCCATCTCCACCGCTCGAGGAGCCTACAGCGATGGACATATCTGCCGACCCCGTACCCGATACAAGACACAAAGAGCTTACACCAGCAAAGGAGCCTACACCGCAGCCTACGGTCGACGTGGAGATGACCGAACCCGAGGACACAAGTCCCAAGGCCTCCGACCCAAAACAAGAGGAAGTACCTGAGGTGACTGCACCAGAGCCTCCCAAGGAAGCTCCACAGCCATCAATACAACCACCCGATCCTCCATGGTCAGCTTCGACGCCCGCTGAACCATCGCCCAAGTCCACCACCGGTCTCACACCAAAGACTGCAGACCTACACGTCGAAATGCCCTCGAAACTTGATTTTGGCAACACTAGCAGCAACCGCGCCGTTACACCTGGTTCGACTTCGTCTGTTCTCAACGAGAGCGCAGTCGCGCAATCACCAGGCATCTCAATGATTGCATCGCCTTTCTCGCCTGCCGTTAATAACGCCGTCAAGCCTGCACCGGCACGCAAGAAGCTCAGTCTAAGCGACTACACCAACCGCAACCGAAAAACCAAGCTGGCGCAAACGCAGTCGACTGGCTCGAACGCTACCCCTCCACTGGCCCAATCGCAATCAACCAGCTCACCCACGTTATCGACGGCTAGCCTGCCCAATACCAACTCACC
Organism: Alternaria novae-zelandiae; assembly: GCF_023758075.1. NCBI lineage: Eukaryota > Fungi > Ascomycota > Dothideomycetes > Pleosporales > Pleosporaceae > Alternaria > Alternaria novae-zelandiae. The sequence continues at coordinate 583,406 of NW_026056962.1, read as the reverse complement.
GCCACCCAAGGCTGTCGAACCGATCCTCCCACCAGTTGCCGAGGAGGCGAAGCCGTCTGAGGTATCTGTCGCGCCTACTATGACGACTACCTCCACTTCGACATGAGCGCTATGATTCACGATACCTTTGCTCCTTTTCAGAACCAACTTGCGGGCCGCAGGGCGACCCGTGGTTCTTCGATTCTACCTTTTGGAGTGTAACAACATGTAATGATTACAAGTCAAACGATCCTTTGTTTTCTCACTTTTCCCTATCTATCTTTCTTCTTTCTTATCTTTTACTTCCAACGACTTGAAGTGTTCGGTCGGGTTTACTATACATTGATTTGATGGGGATTTTCAAAAAAGCGGGATACTTCCAATGGGCTTTCTACTACATGCAAACACACATTACCTATCTACGTACGGAAGGATCTGGCGTGGCATTGGTTGGCTCTCGCGCTGGGCATCTAAGAAACGAGGAAAATGAGAGTTGAGAAGACGGGCAGCCCCGTCCTCCTCTACCGTGCGGGTTGGAGATTAGTAGCGAAGCCATGTCCTCTACTGCTGAGCGTCTGTGTTTAGCTGAGATGAAATGAAAACAAGAACTCAAATCAATATACTCTGAGGTTCACCCTCGTATCAAGCGCCACTGTGTGAAAGAATAGGCTGTGTTCATAATCTAACCAATACCACGCAAAGAAAAAGAAGAAGAAGAAGAAGCAGAAGTACACCAGCAGCATAAGAACACAACCACTCATGCCCTCTAAGTCCCTCCACTGCCAACAGCCTTCTCCCCAACCTCCTCCCACTTCGCCGCCACCATTCTCACCGGCGTGACATTCCCCGCCAAAGCCCTTCCGTCCATCTCTATAGGGCTTGTCCCCATGCCATTAATATGCTTGGGATCGGGCCTGTACACCGTTTCGTAGTAACTTGGTATCGTCTCGTCAAGGACGCGGAGCGGCGGTGGTGGTGATGCGTAGCGATGAACGGAAGGAGCCGGAGATATAACGTCAGTGTCACCGGCAACGTTGGAGTCAAGGCTGTAGTCGTGATTGTCGTGGTGACGGTCGTTTGGAGGACTGCGCATGCAATCTCCCAATGGTGAGAGTTCGTATGGTCTGCCTACGGAGCGGTGGGCGAGTGCATCGTGGATGTCGAGTGGGGATTGCTGTGGGATGGGAGGTAACGTATGCATACGGTGGTCGATGAGTGCGTTAATGTCGTATTTGTACTGATGGGGATGGTACTGCTGTGGCGGTGGCGGTGGCGGCGAATGCGAAGGAGGGGGCTGTGGCATGTAGTAAGATGGTGCTGCCGATTTGTAGGGTTGGTTGTAGTTGTACTGTGGATAGGCGGGATCTGCCATGGGCGACGATAGCATAGATCTCTGCGGGTATTGATGATAAAAGTCACCTCCGTTGCCGGCCATGGCAGTAGAACGGTTGGGACCTCTTTCCACCATGGCTGGTGGACCCCTGTTATTTGGATCTAGACGGGGAGCTCCAGCTACTTCTGCTTTTTGGTCGACTTCGTCTTTCAGGCTCTTTGTGCGGCACCAAAAGAAGTACAGGAGGGCCACGATGACGAATACAGAGACGCCTGCGATGGAGATGCCTGCGATAGCGCCCGCTGAAAGATCAATTTGGGTGTCGTTGTTCGTGAGGCCAGCACCGGGTGTCTTGTGAGTACTCTCTGGTGGGAAGGGCTCGCCAGGGTTAAGCATGTAACTGCTGTCAAGCGCCATTTTATGTCTGAATAAGGGTGTACTAAGTCAGTATATGTCTCACATGCAGTGCGTACCGATAAACTTACTGTTGATCGATGCTCGTCGTTGCATTCGGATTGATAACGCCCACCATGCCATAGCCTATGCAAGACCCTGGTGCTGAGCAGTAGAAAAAAATGGGATCAGTGTTTTTGATCTCGATGCTGTAGGTGGGTGGGAAATCAAGGACAGTGTCGACGGGCTCGAAACCGCTGAAGAAACCAGTTTTACCCTGCCCCGTCATTTCGTATGGGATGCATGGGTAGCCGTATTCTGCGCGGACGACACTGTGATTTAGTGGATAGAAGGCAAACTCTATTATCTTTAGCAAGTTAGTATTTCCTCATCTGTTGATATGTGTACGGAGGCCCGATCCAGATGATGAATGAAACTTCTACTTACATCGCCTACACTGGCATTTGTCGACTCGGGTCTGAATTTGTGATCCGCTAGACCGACTGAAATAGTGTGTGTCTGCGCAGCTGCAGAACTCGTCGAGGTTGACGCGCTTGCTGTGCTCAACGAGGCTGTAGGACTGTCACTGCTGAGGCCATCGTTGCCTTGCGCTAGACATATCGAAGGAAGCAGACTGAACAGCAAAGACAAGATGGAGAATACAGAAACTCGGGACAACATCATCAGTGCTGCGATCGTCAAGATAGCAGTATGAAATCTGAGAAGGCTTGCGATCGTGCAGAGAGGACGACGGAAGCTTCAAGAGAAAAGAGGACCGTGGGACTGACGAAGACACCAGAGTGGAAATCAATATTCAAAGACGCAATACGCCAGCCTATCATGGCAGGGGCGCTACAAACAAGGGATCGTAAACAGACCAAGCGGCCAAATTGACGAAAAGAACGGCACAGGATGAGACATGTACGCCATAATCATGGTGGTACGTTTCTGTGGCTGTGGCGTAGACATGAGATTGCTATTCGCTGAAAGGCGGCTAGAAGTCGGCCTCAAGGGATGCTACGACAAAGAGTTGTGTCTTTTGCAAGGGTTCGGTGACCTCATGTGATGATCGCAAGGGCGACAAAGGTCAACAAAGCTCATCTGTCTTGTATCTCCACTAGCTATGCATCTGGGAATGTGGCCACCGTACAATCTGCTTGTGAAACGGACCAGGCATCTGCTTTTGCATGTGCCCACTCGGACGCGTAATTTGAAGTTTGGCAATGGCTAAGGATGCGACTGCCCCGCCGCGTCGCAAGACCAAGGACTACGTGCATGTAAGCAGAACAACATCACTCATAGTCAATGGCACAACTCGAGGCGTTCATTCCCGCATCAGTAAAGGATGACGGAACGCGTTCCTTACTCGCACGACATGTAGGAGAAAAAGACCCAGAACGGAAAAGCACCTGAAGGTATTGAGTTTTTTAACTGCTATTCACAGCTGAGATATAAGGAGAGGAGAGGTCCAAAAAATCGTACCATATGGTGATAACATAGCCCAATATGGCTTGGTATATTCCGCGCTGTTCGCTCGCATTAAATCATAAGCTGTCTACAGCGTCCATCATCAAAGTCGTATGCTGTGGCAGCCTGGGGTCATCGAGAAGGTTGCGCTCGTCAGTGTCGCTAACGACACCGCGTCGCACGCGACCTACTCTGTGTTATGTTGGCCAGATGCAAAAGTGCAAAGCTGAGCTCTCAGCGGAGACCCGGGTCGCCAAAACCAAATGGATCGTTGCTGGAGGAGCTATTGGACCCCGAAACATAGCCCGACGGTGCCGCAGATGCTTGTTTGCCAAACCCAGGGTCTGGCAAAGGATTCCAGACCGGAAAACCCTCAGGTGGCTGACTCTCTCCTAGTGGTTTACCACGAGCATAGTCCACGAGACTGCCGTTGATGCCAGTAAGTGCCCAAGCAAAGACGGCGACATCGCGAATGCTCTGCATGAAGTTGTTCTGGAATTCCATAGACGGCCCTGCCTGCACCATAGCCGGGTGCCGAGCGCCAAGAGGGTATTGGGGCATTTGCTGTGGAGCAGGATGGAACACGGGTTGTGTTGCCCATGGCGCGGCGTAGATACCATTGTATTGCTGTGCTGGCTGGGCCACGGGCATGGTGCCTGGCAACATTGGGCGGGCACGACGTAGACACACAACCAAGCCATCTGAGGTGCAGGATATGACAGCCTCGAGTTCGATGGGATCGTCGCGGATTTCGGAGCGAGGCGAACTCACGGACGATAACGACGAGCGGGCAGCGGATCCACCGAACATGGCTTGATGGGTATTGTTGGGGTCATTGTTCCCGCCAGAGTTGGTGCGCGACGCAGACCGCTCCTCACTGTTATCCGTGGTGCGGTTTGAGTCTGACGGATGTCTTGTGCCGTTGGACGTGGAATGGCCGTCAAGGTCCACTCCGCCTTCAGATTCATCGTCGGAGCCCGTAACATCCGTCATGATGTCATCTTCGCTCTCAGACGAGGAAGCTTCAGGCGCATCGTCCTGGCGCGGGTCCCGGAAGAAAAAGCGCATGTATGCAATGGAATCGTTGCCTTTGGCCGACTCGAGACAGCGGACTGCATCTTCAAGACAATTGGGAGCAATGCAGTAATAGAAGCTGCGTCCCTTCATAGCCTCTCCGGAGATGCCAATGATTTGCTCGATCCCACTGGTTGCGTACATGACGGTCAGGGTACGCGTGAACCTGTTAAGGAACAAGGCAGCTCGCGGCTCATGAGTCTGATCATCGGGGCCGAGGTCAAACTTGCTGGACAGGTGAGATAACATGTGGTAGCGCGGGTCCTTTGGTGACGAGGCGAATAGCTTGCGCACTATAGGAGCCTCGACTGCGCGTTCTGATTGGCTGGAATCAGCATGACGCAGGGCCCAAACGGGTTGAAAGACTTACTTTGGCTCTGCATGCCATGTCTGTAGATGCTGGTGCAGCAAACGAGGACATCGTAGACGACGGAGAAGCAGCATTCACAACCGACCCATTCGCCCTGGCGGTTCTTCAGGCGGCAATAGGATAAGACAGCAGCCTTGTCCAGTCTCACGCCGCGGCTGTGGTGAGCTCTGGCCAGCGGGAGTTCCTCTGGATGAAAAAATTGCCACACGGACCGATTGACTACCTCGTCAGGTGTATGACCGAGGATGTCGACAATGGAGTCGGAAGAGTACAATATGTGGGCATCATCGGAGAGGTCTGTCTTGGGTGAGAATTGGCAGGCAAAAGGCAGGGTCGACGTGACAAACCGTGAATGGTGATGAAGGTGGTATCCATGGTAGCAAGAACGGGGGTGGTGGTCGTTCCTGCTCTACCGCACGCGCCCTGGTCTGTCGAATCTAATAACTCGGTCTGGGACGGGCGGTGGAAATAAGAGCAAGTCGGGCAGTAGAGGCGAGGGACTGTCGGCGGGTCAAATAGGCAGGGTCCAGGTGGCACAGAGGCGCACAGGTGCGGGTAAGGTGTCTAGAGGCCGTTCAGGCGGTGCGACCAGAGCACGGGGTGGGGATGGGATGGGATGGGATGCAGATGGCAGGTCGAAACGTATACGAGTCAGGAGCTATGATGTAATGGGCGATCACGAAGCAGCAGGCGCCCCTCACCCGCGACAGGGCAGGCGCGGGCAGCAGCGAGGAAATATATGAGAAAGCTCGCGGACTTGGGCTGCCGGAAGGGGCTAGCAGCGAGCAGTTGGGTCGGGTGCATAAATAAATCAGCGGAGAAGGAGCGGAAGCGTGACGACGGCCAGAATGGCGGGACCGGAGGAGCGCCAACGGGCTCAGCAGCGTCTGTGTCGGCAGGCGGGCCAAAGAGAGGGCAGCGACTAAGTAAGAGGACGGTTGCGACAGGTGGATGTAGTGGAGGATGCGACAGGCGGCGTGGCATGCAAGAGAGGTGCAGAAAGTGAGCTGACGAACTGCTCACCCTTGCCGCGCCCAAGGATCGACGCGAGACGTGTGCGCAACGGCGGTTAGCAGCTCGTCGGCAGCGGCGCGGGGCACCGGCAGTCGCCCTGCACCTCTGGTCGAAGGAGTGCGCATCAGGCCACTCGGGTCAGGACTGCCTCGAGTCGTGCCTCCAACTGTCCGCGCGTTGCACACGCCGGGTGTGCTGAAGAGCCCAACTGTCAATCCATGCGACTGGCCTTGGCGCACCCGACGTCGATGATGCATATCCATATCCATTCCATGGCCGCCCAGGTGCCTGCATGCAAACTTTAGCCTAGCGCCACCAGCACAACCACGGCCAGCCTGCGAACTGCCAGCGGATGCCCCTCCGCCAGCGCTCTGGCAAACCTACCCAGGCGATTGCCGCTGCCCACAGCATCGCCCGGCCTGCGCGTCTCCTGCCTTGGTCGTCCCTGCCTTGGTCGCCCGGCACTGGGTCTAGCGGCGCGTGGTACGGACCTGTTACTTGTCATCCCAAGCCCTCAACCGAACAACATCATCGACGATCCTCCCCAAACTACGCCACAAGCCACATGCAAGACCCTCAAGGCCTCTTTCCACTGCTTCACCGTCTCTGCCTGCGGGCCCCCGCCTGATTGGCGGCACCACCTCCGTCCGCCTGCTGCTCGCCGCATGTCTCTCATTCACCTGTTTGCTGCAAGTGATAGCTTAATTTCCATGACACTAAAAGCCCTGTCCCTCGCCCTCGCTTCTTTCTAACCCCCGATTGGCACACACAACCTTGCACTTACCTTGCACTTGGGCTACCTCACGAGACCCGCGCCCTGCATATCAGCCATTACGGCTGTGCTTTCCGAGCTTTCCCATGGTATGCACGCCAAGATGGACTGCAACTTTGAACTGCCTTCGCTGAGGGCCACTTTGAGACTAGGCGTAACCCATGCCTCTCGTCCTGCGCGTAGCCACCACTAACTCCTCGACAGGCCCCAACCAAGTCTAGGCTGAGCTCTAGTGAGTCAGGAAGCATGCGCGTCAGCCGTCACTCCATGCAATACTCATCACGTTGCAGCTCAGTTCTACGATGTAGACTTCTATCCCTATACCGCTCCCGGCCAGGTCCCTGTTTTCGCCGTGTGCGGAGGTCCATTTGTATGTATCACGCTGTGTGCAGTCTGCCGTCTACTGATTGGCCAAGACCGTCATATGTCGGTGTAAACTTGACAGCAACGGGTCCGTCGAGATCCTGCGGTGGTTTGAAGATGACGAGGCCACTACTGAACACGGCACGTCCGACGATAAAGTAGACACGGACCCTCTGTGCGCGACCTGTCTAACCATCACCAGGTCAACTACAACAGCATCGTATGGTCTCAGGCTGAAAATGGCGACCCGCTCGTCTGCGTCACGGGAGACTCTCGCATCAAGGTCTTGAATGTCCGGACCGGGGAGCTCACAGCAGTACGGGCCATATCACTGATTGTATTGCATCCACTGACCTTGCACCCAGACGCTGATAGGCCATGGCGATGTATGGTTATCATCTGTCGTATGCGGCGAGCTGCCTTCCTAACATCCTACAGTCAGTGAACGATCTCGCCATATCGCCGATAGACCCGACCATTCTCGCCTCCGTGAGCATTGACCATAGTCTCCGAATATGGAGCCTCCACCCCGATCACGAAAAGCAGCCCCTCGGAGCCATTTGTTACGGGCAAGGCCATAAGGACCAGGTGCTTACCATTGTGTGTGACCTGCAAATATACCCAATTAATATACTGATATTGCCAGGCATACCACCCGAAAGGCCAGTACATCCTAACAGCGGGTATGGATACCAGGATCAATTTGGTAGGATGCACCACCCCGGCCTACTGCTTGACAAAGCTCTGACAAGTCTAGTGGGCAGTACCCGAAGACCTCAAGGAACACGCTGGCACCGACAAGCCGGCCATAGTGCACTATCCCCACTTTTCCACTACCGAGATACACACTGACTTCATCGACTGGTAATGATCCCCTTCTGAAACCGACCTACAATTGCTTACTTCATGCAGTGTCCAATGGTATGGTGACTTGATCCTCAGTCATGCCTGTCGCGAGAACAAGATCATACTTTGGGGTATCGATCGATTCAATTCCAATCGGTCTACGCCTCCTCCGCCAGTCCCCACATCAAGCGCGGTCCACAGTAGAACCCCTGTGACAATTCCAGCGAACTCGACCTCAAATACACGGTCGGCATGGGGCGGGCGCTTCCAGAGACTTCTGCAATTCGACTTGCCGCACACGAACCAGTTCTACATTCGCTTCTCCATCTTTCACGAGCTTGGTCGCCATCCGGTTTTGGTTGCGGGCAACGAGAGAAGCAAGACCTTCTTTTGGGACTTACAACGCCTAGAGAAATCGGGTACCGGAGAAGATGACTCCCTGACTTCGAAAGGCTTACCGCTCAGTCTACCTAGACACGTGCGCGAAGGAAGCTCGGCATCTACTGCCTCATCTGCTATCAGTACAGGCTCGGGTAATACCAAGACCAAACAGAAGCGGCTGAATGAGCATTCTCACGATCGAGGCATATCCGACCCCTTTCGCTCGATCAAAGCACACAAGATCGTCGAGACTCCAAAGTACAAAGCCTTCGCGTTCCGTCACTTCTCCTGGAGTCGTGATGGTCAATGGTGCGTCGGCGCCGGTGACTGTGGGACTATCAATATATTCAGCCGTTGGGATTCCCTTCCTCCAATCGATACAGACAGGGAATTACCTACACAGGAGGGTGACGGCCCACAGATCAGTCAGTCCAACCGCACACCAACATCAGCCGCGCGCACGAACGATGTCGGACTCAGCACGAGCATTAACTGACATAGTACGAGTAGACAAAGACATGATCACGGACTCGCTGGACGGCCTATGTGAGGCACATGCACTCCGGCAGCAGATGGCCGCGGATCAAGGGGAACCTTTCGACGAAGACCTGCGACCTCTTCTGGATGAATATGTGTCCAGCTTGCCAAGTCACGAGAGAGATTTCGCACGTTCAATGTACGAGCGGTGATTCAGACTGGGAAGTAAACAGCTGAACACGTGTGGATAGCTGGGTGCGCGGCCCCATAACACAACCACAAATATTCGAACGCGACCGTTAACCTTACTCGTCGGCACGGTCTCAGCTATTGTGACTCACGATAATGGCATAATACACAGTGAATACAATCAATCTATTGTCATTGAGTTACAATAGCTAATCCAAATTACCGAATTTGCGTTTCGGAGGTGACAATAGGAAAGATGTGGAGACGAGATGCTGGTGGGAGTAAGATCATATTAGGGTCGCAGGCAGCCAACCACGTACTAGTGGTTCGTCACCCCAACAATACCAAACAAAAGTTGCCCGTCATGAAAGCTGTCCCATTTCTCAAATATTCTTTCATCTCTAACACCATTTCCCAAACATTGCGTCGTCTGCCAACTCCATCACAACGTACCGAAACCTTTCGTACAGTACCGACACCCCTCCCAGCGCTATCACAGAAAAGCAATACCATTACTCGCAGTTTTCGGCAAGTCACTACGCCCAGGCAGACTTAAACTAATCATGCACGCTTGCAACACGCAAAACTCACCCGATTCCGCATCTTCCACCATGTCGACTCCCACCACCGCGTCTCCAGACCACGTCGCGGCCACTCCCTCAACAGTCGCAGAGCCCGTACCGCGCGAGAACTCCGTTCTCTGTGGGCACACAGGCTGCACGCGTAGCTTTCCAAGGGATTCAAACATAGCTGCAGGCCACAACGGCGATTACCTCTGCGCTCTACACTGGCTCGATTTATTCGATGCATGCCATGAGTTCTACAATGACTGGTGGAACTATGGTAATGTCCAACGGGGAGCCTCGCCAAATTACACGCCTGAAGGATGATTGCGGGATTGAGGTGGAGAGGAAGAGAGCAGGAGACCAGCGACGCGGTTCTAGGGGCCCGCACAAAATCTCATCAGCAACAGTCACACCCTCTACGCTCATTGTTAGTCTACTGTTGCCACGAGTACTTGCCATGGTCATGGAGAACTCGAAAATCTAGACAAAAAGAAAACCTCCAATTCCCACACTGTCGCGAGTGCGCAGCGCCTCCTCGTCGAGCACATCGGTGAGTGCAGAAACCCCCCACGCAAGCCAGCCCCAAAAAGGGTCTGCAATGTGCGCAGCGCTTGCCGCAAACGCGACCAAAGATACGGCACAGCTGCAGCCCGCGCCAAAATCGATCCCGGTAGCTCTGCCGGAGAAAGAAACAAAAACACAGGAACGCGTTGGCCTTGCGCAGGGACAGCAAGGCTTGCCGGGCATGTATTGTTTGGTACTACTTGCTTTTTTTCGCAACACGTGGGCGCTACCGAAATGTTTTATTTGCACTACACCATACTGCGCTTGCTGCACGGCAACCATGCATCGTCTTTTTGTTTTCGAAGGACGTACAGTACTCGTATCGAGGGAAGCTGCAGGACAGCCATAGATGACCAGGCGAGCGAACAAAGCGACAAGTAGCCCGAAAACACGGAGTACAGTCTGTTTGCTCGCCCATACCACGAGCAGGGGCTTTGTCTGCGTCGAGACTTCAAGCGACGAACAAAGGAGGCAAGACAGTAGGAGAGAGAGGGAGATGGTGTCTTTGAAACACGTTTGTCTCTTAGGAACTCTACGATAAGGACGTTGCCATATACAAAAACGAAAAAAAATACATTGTACTGAGTCGGAAGATGATCAGTCCGAAGTAGCAGACATGTCTTCTCCATCATCTGTATCGTCATCATCAGCAGCAGCAGCAGAACTGAATATCGCGTGTTCATGCGAGGAATGTACAAGTTTCCTTCGTCCAATCTTCCCTTCGGACTCACACTACCCGCGAGACTTCTCACATTTCATCTTTCCACCCGCTTCTACCTCCCAGGAGCCGCCGTCGATATGGATCGACAAGCTATCGTTAGCAGCATACGACATGCTGATAACCGCCCCAACACCAGCATCGCAAAACTCCGATAATACCAGTCACCGCAAGCGACGCAGCCTCGCTATTTCCACACAAGATCCCGACACCGACATACGCAGTGCTTTTCCAAAGACACCGGGGACCTTGCGCTGCTCGAATGTCCATTGCAGCACCCGTCTTCCAATTAGCTCAATGTTGGCTGCTACAGCACGGTTTCCTGCAGATCCTTTGTGTGCAGAGCACGAGGAGCAAGCTGTTCGAGAAGGACGGGATGCGGCTCCCCTCGAAAGCGTTCTCATGTTGGACCAAGCCTGCAGAAGCAACTACGGGAACAGAACTAGTCGGTCGGGCTTGGGTAGCAGGAGTAATAGTTCAGCTTCCTGGAGCAGTTTGGCTTCTTGGGAAGGTGACGATGTGGAGTTTGAATGGGGTGCAAAGGCATTTGATTCGAAGCTTTGCTGGTGAATTGCAGTTATCATCGCTGTCGCTATTGAGCAATGGGAACTTTTTGGCATCGATTGCGTCGCTGGTATTGCGGAAGTCGTAAGTGACTCGTCGTATATGAGTTGTTGGTGAGCTATCGCAGCACTGTAGGATGGCCATGGTACTAGAGTTTGAAATTGCGCACGCAGAATCTGCTTTGCCATGGAGGAAGGGTTATCGAGCTTTGCCTCGTTTTGAGGAGATTGTAAATGGCATTATTAGCAGTGAAATCAAATAGCAAAGAAGATCTATTTTCTCAAAAGACGTATGCACACCATATGGCGTGAAAAGCGAACTAACAACTTGGATGAATGAATGAATCCGCACTTTCCCATCGAATGCTGGTATATAGCATGAGCTGAAGCTGCCCCGAGTAGGAAGCGTTTCATCGACATAAGCCACGTTGATGTCTTGAGCACCTGAACTTCGCATTCATGTATCAAACGAGATAGTCGAACTCGTCGTATACATCGTATTGGGTCTCACTACCCATCTCATGCATCCACTGCATGTGTTCAGCGACCATTTCGTCGAACAAATAATCCGGGAGTGAGTCTTCAAGCCATGCTTGCTGCATTGACGCATCGCAAAGGTACAGGTGCCGATATAGCTCCAGTTCATAGGCCTCGTCTTCATCCTCATCGGGCGCCATGATCCAGCCATCGCCTACTCCGGTCGCAGCCAGCTCATCCCTCTCGTCAGTTAGCGCTGTGATCCAGACATCTTCCCTCTCGAAATAGGATCTAGAGTTCTTGCCGTGGCCATAGCGGCGACCTGTCTGGGCATGGCGATAAGGCTGCCTGGCGTATTGTGGGGGAGCTGAGAGAGAGCCACCCAAACGGGTGTGGAAGGAGCGGTGTGCGGCTGTGCTGCTGCGAGTCGCAGGAACGCCTAGCCCATCGATTGCGATTCGTTCCCCTGGAAAATCTGGAACAAACGAAAATGTGGAAATGTGACCCGAAGAGGTCCCGAGATGCTGGTTTGCTGACTCAGTCTCGCTTATCCATAGATCGTATTCGTCGTCGTTGTGGTCAAACTCAATATCAAAGAACTCAAATCGGCAGAGGGGGCATGTTCGCTTGGTTTGCATCCACTCCGCAATGCAAGCGTCACCGAAAACATGCCCACAAGGGAGCTGGAGTGGCACCTCGGCATATTCGCCTCTGGTGGACGTGTAGTAAGGGTCTAAACATATGCAACACCGCTGTGGCTCGTCTGGGCCCACTCTCACCGGTGCATACGCTTGACGTCTTTTTTGGTGTCTGTGGCTGGGCATGTCTGAGTAGGAAGCTGGGGTCCAATAAGGCTGGCTGATTCATGAGGTTTCCACTTGGCGTGAACGCGATCGTCTGGTACCAGCCTAAAGGTACCAGAGGAACAAAGGCGGGGGTGAAGTAAGACCCTAACGCCGGTCATTGTACATGGAGCTTCGCGTTCCATACCAGACAATCTCTAGAGGACGAGTACCATGGTACACTGTGCGGAGCACAACGTGCCGCACTTTCCGATCGAACGTCTCTTAGTCAACCGCGAACAGTGCTCTTTCTTTACTGGCATGTGTCATTGTAAGGCCATTGTTTGAGACCAGCCTCGCATCAGTGATCTCGGCAGTTACACGTGGACATTTGCTCGCTTCTGAGCCTCCACAAAAGACTAGCATCATGCAAGTGACGCTGTTTGGTCGTGCATGCATGACAGCCAGCATCGGCTTCACCGTCGACTTCATCCTCGCTGTTTTGCTGTTGTGGAGTAGCTCCGCATCTCAGCTCGCCTCTAGAAAAAGCCATCGCGACAGGCTTTAGGGTCTAGTCGGACATTTTGCGTCGTGGGCGCGGCGTCTAGATCCGCGGAGTAATGTGTGCCAAGTCTGTACAACACGCGGCGCTGGGCGAGGACTTGTGTCGGGTTTAACTCAGGATACCGAAGAAACGTCTTCAGGGTAATGGCATTGTTAGAAATCATGTGGGGTGGCTAATGTCTCCGACTGCAAGGTTGGCAGCTAAGCTCTGATGTTTCCATGGTTCTGAAAATCCGCGAGCCAGTTAGTTGGTGCAAGCGGAGCCGGCAGCAATTTGAAAACGCGGTATCGGTAACAAGTCCTGTCGATGACCCCGAACTGGCAGGTCAAATGACTAGGAAGATAGCGTTTGCCATGGAGAAGGGCTGCGACATCTGTGCACTAACGGGGGTGAGCACCGCAGACCAATATTGACAGCTCCACGCCAGCCTCGTGGCGTGGCAGGCGTGGGCTCACCGGCCGTTTTTGGGTTCGACGCCTTGCCAGAAACGCCGCAATTGGCATCCGCATACTGGGGCATTATCAGTGTGCCGAATATAGCGCATCTTAGCGTAGGTGGTGAAGGTTTGGTAGACATTATACTTCCCTCGCCGTTGGCAGGCGTCAATATCGCCAACCGACTCTCTGGAACGATTTCGATGATCGACTCAGATGAAGACAGAGCTGTCGTCATGTAAGGGTGTTGTTGAGGATTTCTCGAAACTGCAGAAGCCAGCGTGCTAGCGTTATCGAGAGTGGGGCCCGCTTGGCCGCTCCGGTCGCGCTAGCCAATCTTGCTGTTGGTGGTGCGGGAACGGTGCCTGAATGCCAACACGTTTGTGGAAATTGGCTTGATCTATCTCCCGTCTCATCCAGACTTCGCTAAAGGAGATCAGCACGGCGACGCAACTGACAAGGGGCCCGCTCGTGCGTCAAGCTTTAGCCTCAGGCGCTCTCCCGTCACTATTTCGGGTTGTTTATGGACACCCGGCACTCTTCCTGGGCTCTTCGGTGGACGCGATCTATGCGGCGCTTCACCACACTTGTGGCTTGCGATCGTATCACTTCTCAATAACATCCCTTGCTCCACCCATGCTTACTGTGATACGGTGCTTTTCGGACACGATGAGGCTACAAGCCACCAGACAGCGGCGTACGGCTGGAACTTGCATCGTGGTACCAAAACGTCCATTCTGTTTCATGAGAGTCGACACGCTCGCGATTCTGGGCCCGATGTGGTCAAGTTCTCGAGCCTCACCACAACGCGCCCAGCTGGAAACGTTCCGCCAAGCGCTATCGAGCGGCGTTAGCAACAACAGCGGCTTGCAACTAACAATACAGGTCTCGGCTAAATCATGCCCCATGTATTCCATGATGATGTCCTGGCAATGTATAAGTAAGACGTCTCTGCTCGTCAATTGAAGATCCTCATCCACAGCAGCACTCAGCAAGCTTCACTGGCATCTCATCAGCACTATCCTTCTCCATCACCATCTCCTCCAACCAACCTTCAACATGCGTAACGTTCTTCTCGCTACTTCCGCCCTCAGTGGCCTAGCTGCTGCCCTACCCCAGATGATCAACATCGAGGCTGCTTTGGCCGTCCCCACTCCCACCGTTCTTGGACCCAAGGCCGAGGAGACTGCTGAGCTTCCAGTGTCTTACAACCAAGCTGCCGCTGCCGCGTCTGCTGCTGCAGTAGTTGCTACAAGTGGTGCAGAGCTCAAGAAGCGTGATGCCTGCCAGGCCCAGCCTGCTGGGTACGTTGTTGTGCTGAACACCTTTACTGCAGAGTGACTGACAATCGACACAGTGCCGGAGCCGAGTATGTTCCTGGACAGGGCTCCGTTGATGAATACCTGAACAAAGAGAACTCTCTCCGGAAAGCTGCCCAAACCGCAGGCACTCCCGAAGGTTACACCAAGGCCTTTACCAATCTTATCGGGTCCACCGAACAGATTGGCTACTTGACCTACAAGACTCTCGACACTTACAGCCCTGATGAGTGTGCCGCCTTCTGCAACAGCGAGAAGTACTGCCTTGGTTTCAACCTCTTCTTCGAGCGCGACCCCAGCGTCGACCCCGGTGAGGGATGCAGTGACCCAGCGCCCGTCACAAACATCAAGTGCTCAATCTACGGATACCCCGTGGCTGAGGCATCGGCCACCAACCAGGGCCAGTACCGTGGTGACTTCCATGTTGTTATCACTGGCAGCAACGGTAAGCTTTCTAACCCTGCTCATCGCCCTGAGTACTCCTTACTAACATATACTCAGGTTACTCCAAGGCCGGCAAAGGAGTCTGCAAGCCCGCCCCTACCGTCGAGGGCTTCAACGCTCCCGCCAACCTTCCCGCTGCCATCAACGCTCCCTTGATCAAGAAGCAAGGCAAGGACTACGACACCTACAACGGAATGCGTCTCTTCAACACCAACCCCTACGACCCCAGCCTGTGCGCTGCAGCTTGCGAGTCGCAGACCCAGTTCGACAAGGAGCACCTTGCTGACGCCAACGGCGAATACAAGCCTTGCAACTTCTTCACCTCTTACATCTTGACCAAGAACGGTGTTCCTCTTGGTACTTACTGCGCACTTTACACTCAGTACTGGGATGAAAGCTATGCCGTCAACACTGGCTACTACTACGGCGACGATGAATACTCCGTCATCTGCGCTGCTTCTTACACCGATAGCACACCTGACTCTGGAAAGAACGAGGCGTAAGCTCCTGCGGCTTCTTGTTAGGGGATAAAGCAAGTATGTGATGATCTGATGGAGGATAGAATGTCTTCAGCTTGTTCCTTGTTAGCTTAATGTTCTAATCTAATCGCTATGCCAACACATCTGCTTCCGTGCTTGCTTCGGCATCTGAACGAACTTTTTGTCACTGCTTTGACCAAGTCTATGTGATGATCTTTGATGCAAAACAGCTTTGGTGCGATTTGGTATATTGCTTGACAATAATGTCCCCGTCTACTTCCAGTCGCCCCGGAGCAACTCAGCAGACACGGAAAACCACAGGGAATACTTGATGTTCCTTGCTTAATAATCCTGATCGTCGCTGTGGCGACGGTTGGCTGGGTTTTTAGGCCCTTCCCACCCGGCACTAGTTTCTGACATCGTGCATGTCAGAACGTCAGAATGCACGACCACTCCGCAACTCTTTTCTGAACTTGTCAAGCCGTGATATACAGCTTTCTCCACATGTACGATGATGACAATTCATGAGATTGTAAAGCAGTTGCAATATTAGCACTGAATTCTGGCTAGTGCGTGGCTTTCGGCAGCCATCCTCTTAAATCGCGGTAGGGTGCAGGATCAGCGGCAACTCAGATGCCGAACAATAACCAGATTGTTAGTGGAAGGATGGTATAGGAAGTATATAAAGAGATGCGCCGCTGAAGAGGAAATATGTCAACCAGCCCTCGATCAACTTCGACTCTCAGCATCCACACGCACGCAGCACGATAGCTTACAATCACTCACTGATATCTCATTCCGACATCCATCTCTCTCCCACATTGTTCTATCAGTACAGTTTGAGAACATGTCCTCAAAACCAAGCGTCGTCATTGTTCCGGGCAGTTTCTGCCCTACAAGCATGTACGACCCTCTCGTAATGCCACTTCGTGCCAAAGGCTACGATATCCACGTTCTCGAACCACCCTGCTATCCTGCTGGCTACAAAGCCAACTCCGTTACTCAACCAAGCATGTATGACGACGCAGCTTATGTCAACGAGTTTGTGAGAAAGCTCGCAGACGGTGGAAAGGAAGTCATCCTACTTGCGCATAGCTATGGTGGTAAGTCCTAGATTTTTCATACCTTTTCTGATAGATGAAGGAATGACTAATGCTGATATCATATAGGTTGCCCAGCAACCGAGGGTATCAAAGACGTAACGAAGAAAGAGCGAGAGCATCAGGGCAGGACTGGTGGTGTGGTACGCCTTGCGTATCTCACGGCCGCCGTACCACGTGTCGGCGAATCCTGCGGTCAGGCCCTTGCACGCGAAGAGAGTGCCCCAATCGAGGTTGATGCAAACGGATGGGTAACGCAGTCCGATCCTGCCGCTACAGCGTCACTTTGCTTCAACAACCTCACGCTGGAAGACGGCATCTCGTACGTTGCCAAGTTTGGCAAGCATCACGGTGCTTGTTTCGGTGACGTACTTACCCACGCTGGCTACAAAGATGTTCCTGTGTCTTGGTTATTCGCAGAAGAGGACCTTATCGTTGTACCAAGGGTACAGCAAACTGCCATCGATGTTATCGAGGGAAGTTGGGTCGGTACAGAGAGGGACGGGATGAAGGTGGATGTTACCAAGGTCGCCTGCGATCACTTTCCCCTCGTTCTTGATGAGAAGAGAGAGCAAGTGAGTGTTTGGATTGAGGGCCTTGTCGAGAAAGGAGGCCGCGAATAGTTACGCGTGGTGAGCCTTTACCGCAGTGGAAACGAATAAGTTCCAATGCTTGAGCAACTGGCTTCTGGACACGTCAATCGGATGTGCTTGTACAGTGCATATATAGCGTAGCATGTTATCTCAAAGAAAGTTCTTGCCCCATCTTCCTCTCTATCAATGATCTCTTCTGAATGCCACAGACGGGCGCACCAAGGTGCTGGGACGGTGCCTCAAACATCTAATCCCAATCTCCATGGTCCTTGAACTGCAAGTATACTCAACTTGCCACAAGTACCGTGAGAAAGATTGCTCGTCGTTCTCCTGGCGATGTATGCACAGGCTCTCCTACAGACGAAGCAGCTAGACTGAGTGGCTGTGTGACGGAGTTATGTGAAGCTGAAACGGGCTCACGGAAATCTGCCTCGATGCGGTATGGGGGTAAGATAGCATTAGTATGGTGTTGAGTATACCCAAGACACGGGATATTTTGTCGCTCGCATGTCTATGCAAAGATTAAGCAGAACTGGAAACTGACGACCGTTCCGAATATCTGGGGCGCTTCTAAGACACTCTTTAGGGAATGTTCATTTGCGTAGAGCGTGAGGATTAAACAAGTAGCCCCAAAATTTGCACGCACCTGACCTCTTTTCGACTTTCATTGCCGCTAGCTTTTGTCACCAATACGCACTGTCGCAGAGCGGTTATCAGGTAGGGCTGAGACGTAAGCGCCTGCTTGATGGGGATGCCTTGAAGAGTGCAATGTTCCGAGGCAACAAGGCGGAGCCAGGCGTTTGATCTGAGAACCAACAAGGCATGAACGCATATAACTGAAACAAAGAATCGATGCCTTGGGATGGATATGCAACAAAACAAGGTGCTGAGCGTACTGAAGATGCGAAAACAAGATCTGGAACTTTGCGGCGTATTCTGGAAGGTTGACTTAATGCGTTTCTATCGTGTTGAGTGTGATAAGAAACAACCTGCTGTCCTCCATTGGTAAAGACCTTGACTTCGCAACGTGAGAATGATTTGCGCGACGATACGAGTCGCCGTTCCAAACCTCAGTGTATAGCTATCGCAACATGCTCGTTCGAGATGGACGAAGAACCACGCATTTCCGCTATCCGCGCCACACTAAGCAAACGATTCTGAGTTCCGTCTCGTCCCTGTTTTCGTGAACTCTAGCAAGCGGGATGTCGGAATCTGGGTGTCGTTTCAACACCAACTTGTAACCGATGGTGCGGCAGAAATGCGAAACAAGCCCGCATTAACACCATCGCCTTGGGCCACCCACCTAATTAATACACGGTCAACGCTGTCGAATTCATATAAGGAACTTGTGTAGTTAGCAGGCTTGAAGTTGCATGACTATCGCATTGCTCAATCAATTCGAATCCAATCAACAAAAAACCAATCATTCACCTTCTTTGTGCTTGTAAAAGGCCCCACGATCGTTACTGCTAAGCCTCCCTTACTCTAAACATGCGCGTCAGTATTGCAATTGTCGGTGCTGTGGTAGCTTCCGTTGCTGTTGCGTCACCCATCACATCGTCTTCGCCTGTGTCGCGGAGACAAGGTCCTCCAGGGCCCAAGGGATCCATGGGAGGACCTATGGGACCGGGCGCTGGTGTCGCTGGAGCAGGACCTTGCCCGGTATGTCGCACACTCACCATTATATGTCATGGAGAGAATGTGTGCTGATTGCGTGCGCAGATGAACTGTTGGAACGAAGCCGCAGTGGTAGCAGGCTGCGATCCCAACGCAGACGACAGCTGTCTGTGCGGACCTTTCTTCGATGCCGTAACGTCGTGTTCAGCGGCGACATGTAGTATGGGCGAGAACCTTGGTACGTTTCCCTTATTCCTGCCCACACCTTTGGATGCGAAAGTGCTAACATGTGCAACAGCAGCGTTGAGCTTTCTGAACCCTGCTTGCGAGTAATGAGGAGGAACAGTTCGCCGCAGATGACGATGTGTATGATAATGAGCGTATCGTGGGCTCTGAATATATCCAACAGAAATGGACAGACTGTCGATTACGTGTGACGTTGAGGCCAGGTGTATGCCGTACGCAAGAGGACGGAGAACTAAGAACCAGTCGCTTTCTTTCTTACAGTCCTCCAATGAACGATTTCATGACAGAACGAAAATATGTTTCCACCCCAAGGTGCAGCGATAATCAACAGGTGTTGTGGTTTCTGTGCAAGAATTCATCCTGCTCCTGAGAACCCTCAGCTGGGTCTTTGGCCAGAGTGAAGGGAAGGCGATGGTACATAGGCCGACCCAAGCCGAGTTGCCTCGAAGATCTTCCTCTTTCTGCACATCTCAACATGTTGTCCCAGTGTCTGGCAAAGCGCCGACAAAGCAATCCGAAAGACCAGCATCAGAAGTGGATGACGCGTCTATCTGCGCTTGGCAAATACTAAACTCGAGACAGTCAAGCCTTGCCGAGATCATCAGCTCAAATCACTTCACAAAAGCGTGATATTGGGGATTCTCGCATTGCATCGTGAGTTTCGGAAAAACTTCGCAATCGTCTCCCGGGCATCCAGAAAGAGGAATCCTTCCTCATCTCTCTCCGATACGACTTGAGTCAGCGTCACTTTATCGTCTCCACATCTTCTGTATCGACTTTCCTTTTCAGCCACCGGAACTTCATTTTCGCGCAATACACATCGCTTGCAGCTCACATATATCCTGGAGACGAGATCGCCGAGACAGATGCAGCGCCGTTATCGTCCCCACAGACCCTGAAAGTCCTGCACGTGGGTGCCATTTGAGCCGCAACGCAATATTTGACCCATGCTCAACCCTGGTTGCCGTGTCCGCACTACTTTCTTGGGTCAAAAGTGTTCCGAAAAGGATGAATTCGACGCGGTACATGTCGAGGAGGTATTTCACCCGCAAAATGTTGGTGGCGTTGTACTTAGCCCGAGGTACAGTCACATCCTTAGTTTTTCCGGCCAGTCTCAAAAACAGAGAGAAGAAAGGTAGAATTCTTCCGCGTTTGGACCCGCGGTATCTCGGACCGGCATAATTACGCGTCTTAACTTGTCTGGGGAAGCCCCTTGCTTGAACGGCTGGAGAGCTGGAGAGGTTCGAGGCCTCGACATTGGCGGCGTGGGGGTCATTTTCACATGTCGGGGGGCTGTAAGCTCTGAAGACGCTGTTGAGCTCCGAGATGGTGATGCCTATACTAGTGATGATGATCTGACGACATGCAGGTATCTCAACAATATGCCTTGCCTTACCTGTACACCTCACGGTATCGTAGCAGTAGATTGCATGTGCAGCGAGGCACGCCGCTATCATGTCACGGTCGGACCATCTCGAACCACCGACGTGTCGTCCAGAAATACTTTGGTACATTGCCCCTCCTCAATTAATTTGAAGGAGTAGTAGCTTGGGCGTTTGGTACATGCGTTGAGCAATCTATCCCAATGTACACCCATTCTCTCGGGTATCCGCGACATTGGTCGGGTAAATACGAATCTAGATTAAACGATTATATGTAGCGTTGCGCCTTGATGCGCCGCAGAAGTCGGTTATTGAGATAAGAACAGCGGTAAGAGGTGATCGGACGTATATGGTCCGCGATGCACATGCGATGCGCGGTCGCTTAGAGCAGCGTGCATGTAATTGCAAGACTCCGGAGACAGCTGTCAGACTGTTGCCTTGATTGTTGACGGTATTCTCAGGTGTGAGAATCAGGCTGCGTCATCATGAAGTGAGACCAAGACTTGCGATCCTGGAATCTAGCGTGTCATGATAGTTGCATAGTGTCCTTCTGTGCGGCTTGGTAGGCGGTACAAACGGCTGTCACGGGACCACACATCCGCGATATGGAGTGCAGAAGCCCTCCATCGTTATGCCGGAGATGTAACCTCGACTCGTATGTGAAGGCATTGGATGGTTGGCGAACGAGCGGCCCAAGCTGCAAAGCATCTGTGCATCGCCCTTGCGCAGGGCACCGGAAGCAATATATATTACCGTCTAGATAGAACCGATCTGCGGAATAAAGTGTTTGCGTGGACCTGGTTGCGGTCGCTTAAGTGCAGTACCAACAGCCTGGTACGGCACAGTGTTGGGTTTAGATGAGAGAGCGTTGTGCTAGATCCTGCATCTCGTATGCTGTGCAAGTGCGGCTGACCTCAACGAGCACTCTGGAAACCATATTTCAAACCTTTGAGGGTAATGTTGCCCCTGCATGGACGGAGGTTGAGTCAGAAAGGGTGAATCGAGGCAGAAAACGTGCGACGAGCTTTCGATACCCTCGGCTGACACGGAGCAAGGGCGGACGGAAGGATATTGGCGTGTGAGACCGACAATGAAACTCCCCCGGATGATTTCGATAGCGAGAACTGCGACTGAGCATTGTTCACTTGGCTCAGTTCTGCTTGGCTTTGAGCCGCATCGGATCGGAGAGGATGCCGGTTGTGACGATGCTAGTCAAGTGCTGCCTCCGACTGCACAATTGGCGGAAACCCAGCTGTATCGGGAAGTATATGCGATGATCGAGATGTGGAGAAGGGATCCTCTCCACAGTCCACGACACCTCGTCCTTCCCTCTGACTGGTGCATTTACTGTCGGCAGCATGCATTCCTCGACGCGAGTACGTTTGCACAAGTGATCCACCCCCAAGATACTATGTGTGTGACTCGCATGTCGCCAGCCTTAACCGCCGCGATTTCCTGCTCAGGCAGGTCCGGATTGCCAGTGTGGAGACCCCACAAGTAAGCGATTCTGGTACTTAGGATGGATTCGCGGCCTGGATGGGCGGCTCTAGAAGCTCGCTAGACGCCCTTTGCTATGCGGTCCCGAGTCAGCAAGCAAGGGGCGGAAGGCTTAGTAGAGTGTGGTATTTGTCCCGCCGGCTGTGTTCTCTGGGGTGAATGGAGAGTACTTTTGTGGGACAGAAGTTTGTCTTCCCCTTTGTCGTGCGTTATCTTTGCTTTTCTGGGCTGACAAGAAAGAGGGGCGGATCTAGCTGCCAAGTCGACATCGGGACAAGGCGTGCGAGCTAAGGGCCCACGATGGTCAGGTACGTGAGCAGATTGGCGTGCACTGCACTTCTGTAACGGGTAACCCACGGCGGAGCTACGTCGACAATTCAAAGCATGTGCCGGAGTCGCGTGGTAATGCTGAAGCTGCTTGCCAGCTCCATCCTCCTGCAAATGTCGCCGTCTGGTTGCGGCGTGCTGGTCTGGTGCGTCTCGCTGCTCGAAATGCAAGCCTACTGTTGGTCGTGTTGATAGGTGTTGTATACAGAGACGTATGTATCTTCGCTTCGCGCCCGCCGGCCCGACACCTGGGCATTGTTCAAACGCCGCAATATCTAGCGCTCAGCCAGCGGAGAAGATCCCGCCAGACCTGCCGATTCGCACACTCGAGACTGTCACGATCGTCATCGCTGTGGAGTAATGACGGCGCTGCTGCACTCTGCAGTCCGGGGTGCATGCCCAGGTGTACCAGAGATGATCGCCTCAATCAACCGGCGGGAAATAAATGTGACGAGTGAAGATAGGCTATGGGAGTTTCGCACTTGCAAATCCGAGACATACAATCTGACGAGTCGCTTGGAGGCTGTCGAATCGCATAGTCTCACATGGAAACGCGGCGTCTGCCGATAGCCAAGTCGCGATTCGTGCTGTGGTGAGGACCAGAGATAAGCCAGCACGATTCGATAGATCCCCGCAAGGATGTCACCCAGCCAAAGCATCTCGGAGATTGCCAACGTTGTTGATTCTGTCCATTTGGCACCAAGGCGCCTTCCGGTTTCGGACTGCGACAGTGAAGCATGGCAAGCGCCACTATTATTGCGTGTGCCACGTACTCCACAGTCTGACTCCTCCCATGTTCCGTCCTCTCCGCAAAAAAAAACTTTCAGGGCCCTCGTGTCATCGCTCTGCTAGCGCCAGTACCGCAAGGTGTGCGTGCCAGAGTCGTCATGGGTCGGAGCTTATCGCACAATGCGGAAAGGGACAAGAATAGCTATTAGCTGCTCACACAAGATGAGTGAGCAAATGAAACATGTCTGGATATGTTGGGTGGGAGGGTGGCTAGCCTGCCTCTCCTCACCGCACATTTGCCCTACCTGCTCCGGGGTAAGACACCATGCGTAGGAGAGGATCGTGTTCGGGACAGAGTGTGGTAGTACCAGACAGCGGAATGTGGGGAAATGCCGGTCTTGTTTGAGTGCTGTTGGTCCGACCCGTATCGTAAGATTTGTTTGTGGGTGTACCAGACAATCGACAAAACTTATCTGCGGGGAAACACTGGGCGTGGTGGTTGGGCAGTGTGGAGAGATTAGAAAGATAGGCTGGAAAATTCCACCTTTCCGGGTTGTGTATGCAAGTATGCTTGGTTCCCTGCTGATGATTCTCGTTACTTGCATCACCATGGTGCTAAATCACGTCACGCATAGCGACATGCTTCACCCTAACATAACCATCTCGTAATTACATGCTCAAATGCAGATAGAGTGACTAAGTGTGGATTGGTATTTCAATTAAGCGCCAAGCTGGGGGATACTGTCTAATCATCTCGGCACTGCGAATAAGCAGGCGCTTCCCTCACAACAGCCAGGCCGATGAAACAAGGCTGAGTGGAACTTATACAAGATTGCGAATCGCCAGATGCGGCTTCGCGGGGTATTGGATCCAACAAAACAAATAAGAAAGGTCTATCTGGGTGGTGGGGTCTGCGATGTAACAGAAATCGTGAAATGCCGCAAGCATTACTCCTCATGAAAGTTTGTCCATGTCTAATCTCATCGCTTGCTAACGTGAATGACGGAATGCGAAAATGCTGATAGAGAACGCCGATGCCATGCTAGTGGAGTGGAGTGGAGTTGAAAGTTTTAGTTGCGATGCGACAGGTCCTCACCGGCTAACGAAGCAGTCGCCGAGGAGTTGCCGGAGGAGAAGCCGCTATTGCTCGGGCCATTGAGGAGATCCTGGACGGCCACCTTGGGTACTTGTGGAACCGGCAGTTTTCGCTGGGCGCCCTCTGGTTTTGAGATGATGTCGCCTATGCGCAACCCGGAAGATTGACTGGGCACGTAAGGTTGTTCCCGATCTGTAGATGGCTCCATGGGCGCCAAAGCTGGTACGAAGTTCTGGTTTAAACTCAGATGACGTAGATGAGGAAGCTGGAGGTCATTGAAGCCGTGCGGGCGTAATCTGGGTGAGTGCGCAGGAGTTGCGAGTGGGGTGTGGTCAGGAGTGGGGCTGCAAGAATCGTGAGAGAAAGTCGGCGAGGGAGGAGCAGTCGACGTTGGCGAGCCTGGTCTCGACTTCTTTGTCATACGGTGCGAGTACGGGTCGTCATCCTCGTGTGAATGAGATCTTGACATTGGCTGCGACGAGTACGCGTACTGAGAGAGGCCAGGCAGACGGCTGGCGTAGGGATGGTAGCCGCTCGTGATGTGGTGTCTACTTGAGTGCGAGTAGTGACCAGGGCGCTGCTCTAGTCTTGAGGCTGCGTCTGCCAGCAGATCCATGGGGCGGGATAAGCCGCTGGGGCTGTTGCTGTTACTGCTGTTGAAGCCGCCCTGGTGGTACGCTGCCAAGTCGTTGCCCATGTTTGGCGAGTAGTTGGAGAATGAGTGAGGAGGTGACACATTCGGTGAGCCAAGCTGAGAGCCTGGAGCACTGCGGGAGATGGGCTTGGATGGAGGGGGCATCATGTGCGCAAGGCCAGAGCCAGGCTCCATAAGGCCAGCTTGAACGGCAGCAACAGCGGCCTGGTGGGCAGCGGCATGTTGCTGGCCCTTTCCCCGCCGTGAGTTGGGGTTGTTGTGTATCCTCGAGTGTCTATGGAGAGTTAGCTGGAAGTTGGCAAGACGTGGTTGCTGTGACATACCGAGTAAGTTCGTCGGAGCGAGAAAATCGCTTTGTGCAGCCGGGGAAAGTGCAGGCATGGGGCTTCTCTCCAGTGTGAGTGCGAATGTGGCGAGTCTGATGTTCCAGACGGTGGAATGCCTTGTCGCAGAGAGGGCACTTGTAGGGCCTGGGGAGATCCTGACGGGGCTCGTCCGACTGCTGCGGGGCGTTTTGCAGCAGGGGAGCCATGAGGCTCACGGTAGCAGTAGCCATGGAGTTGGAGTGTTGGGTGGTAGTGGGTAGTTGGTGCTGTTGTTGGGAGGACGTGTCGGGGTTCAGCAGGTTGGCGAAACCTGTCGAGGCAGAGTTGGATTGCATGTGACCGAGGGTGAAAGTTTGGGGAAGGGGGATGATGGGGGGCTCGGATATATGTATGGATCAACGAGGCGGGCGTGTGGGGGTCGACTGATGGCCGTCAGGGCTGTCTGTGCTGACGCGGGCGAGGATATGCCGGAGCAAGCGCAGAAAGAAACGCGGTGCGCCAGTGCGGCTTGGCTTCCTTCGGGGGGCGCTCGAGTCGTGGAGACGTATCAAGAAATGCGGGCCCTTGAACGCTTGCGTGATGACTTGCGGAGAGGAGCGTGCAGCGGGTGCAGGGAGCTGCTGGAGCGAGTCCTGAGTGCGTCCGAGGCCTTTTTGGGCGGGCGCGGGTGAGATGGGGGATGGGATGCTATGGCGCAGTACCCAGCGGAACTTGCCTTGGGCCGACGCTGGTTTTGATGGCGCAGTCGCCGGTGGAGCTGCGACAGTTGGTTGAGCGCACGATGCAATTTGCAATCGTGAGAATTCTGCAGCTGAAATTTTGCAGCGGTGAGTGTCGGCGAGAGGTTGCAGAGGGCTACAGTACAGGTGTGCGCAGCAGACCGGGGCCCCCAAACTCTCGTGATGAGGCCAGGACACCGAGTGGGCGTACGTGGGCAGAGTGAGGCAGCAGGTCAGATGGTGCTACGTCGCTGCGGAGAGGTGGGCGGGCGCTGCGGTGCGAGTGATGGGCGCCGCGAAGCTGGGGCACAGAGATAAGGAGACGGCGGCCTTTGTATGGGGTGCTCGAGACGTCACACATCTGGGGTTTGTTTGTGCTCCCGCATCTCATGGATGCGCCTTCCTCAGCGGCCACAGGCGCTCCTTCCTCAGCCATAGGTGCGCCTGCCCCTCGTGGCCCTGACTCCTCCGTGCCTGCCTACACCGCAGCACAACACCACGGAATTCACCCACCCTCAGGGATCCGGCCATGCATCCCCGCTGCTGTTACTTGTGCTGAGCGCTTCCGCAATCACCTCCACCCATTGGCCCTGGCCGACGACCACTAACGCTCCCCAACACACGCAGCACACCTGATTTACCCACTGGCTTTGTTCGCGTTCCACCGCAGCCCGGGGGCTGATCCAAGACGCGTCCATGGCTGTGGGGGATCATTTCCTGGGGTACGGCAGGCACAGCAAGCAACAGTGAGCCACCATGTCGCCCCGAGACCCCTCGTTGCAGTGCCTCGCACAGCATCGCAATATCTCTCGCAGCATCTACACACCAGCACATGCGCAGCCGAGTAGCCCCGTGCTACCGAGCCGGCCACCTTGCCTTATACTACGGCCCGCCTTCTATGCGTCTTCCCGGCCTGTGCACTCACACAGTCACAGATGAAGATGCGAGTCGGTGAACCAACGCAGGGCGAGGGCGATCTCTGCCGAGACGTGCCCAAAACTGACGATGCATCGGCAAAAGCAGCATCAGCATGGCTTCACCATCAGCTCATACTGTGCGACGAGTTTTCCCTACTCCGTACTTATCGCAGCCCCTCGCTGACTAGTGGTCTCCGCCTCGGTCCCGCAGCCCATCTCCGCTGCTCGTTATCTCCAACGCACCCTGCCGTACCCCTGTGAGTGGCTTTGCAGCAGATCGTGGGGGACCTTTGCAACGGACCGGCGGTCCCGAACATTATGACGCCTACTTCCTTGGTATTGTTGCCAATGTGAGAACTGCTTCACGGCTCTAACTACGTCCCTTAAAGTCGCCGATGCCGTCGCAGAGCACTGATGCAAATGCTACGCTGCAATTTCAACATCGGGTCCGCTATTCTTATCTCTTGTTCGAGAAATTTTTGAGTACTGCTAGCCCTTCGATAGCTCGCCCCGCTTTGTGGCGCTTCCTCCGAGCGTACGCCTATGCCGAGCCGACAGAAATTTCTCACGCCAGCAGAGCCAGGAGCTGTTTCTGTGGTAAACGTGGCATCGGAGATTCTCGGAACGCATGTCGCTGGAGTTGTGGCTCCGCTCAATTCCACCTCGGTGACGTCTTAGCTGCTTCTGGACCTCCGATATGCAAGGTACGCCTTTGTGGAAGCTTTTGTAGAAGCACTGTCCTTCCAGACGTCACAGTGCTAGACCCGAAACCAGCACAACTCCAGCTTAGTTATGCCGACGTTCTTCCACCATGCGTTTCGCTCGTGAAGACAGCGAACGTCGGCCGAGGCACAGTTCCAAGCAACCTCTGTCCTGGCAGATTGCCATCTGCGACGTCGGTCGGACCAGTGCCCGTCGACCTTCCAATCCCCTGGGTGACTGACAGCTGTTGCGCAGTGGGACCAGTTCTGCCAGGGTTTTACCTTCTCATCGCCCAGCGAGACCTGACACTCACCAACTGTTGCAGCGCTTAATGACTTCAGACTGGAATTCCCAGGGTTTCTTTGGCCCATTGTACTGACGTGTTTCGCAAGTCTGGAAGACCCCATTACGCGTCAAAGCCAACAGTACCCGATAGTATCGGTTGATCTACGGGTCGGGCTCTGGGGCCCCGCACCGTTGACAGTGGCTCATGGACCGAGACGAGGCGAAGGCGATCCAGGGGTTTTGTTTCGATGATACCGCCACCTCATCAGATCCGACCTTCTCTGCCTAGACTTACCGTAGTGGTCATGTTGTTCACTACTCGATGTCAGTCTGTCGTCTTCAAAGATAGTGACAAGACGCAACGACGCGACGACCCCAGTACATCACGCCAAGCTTCGGTGGCAATCCCAGTGCACAGATGGTGGGAACAGATTACGAATGCTGCATAGCTGGGGTTGACATGGACCGATGGCGGAATTCGAGGTCTGCAAATTTCTTTAATGCAGTCACCCAACATGAACAAATCTCCAGTCACATGTCGATCCTACGTCAGACCACGATCTCCACAAGTCTGCATAAAGATCGTCGTCTTGTCCGCAATTGCTGCGCTTGACAAACTCAATAGACCTCCTATCGCAATTATTGAGCGCTTCTCCAGGCTCTAATGCCCCAGAGCATTTCACTAGCAACCCCTCATGGATCTACGAAGCCCCGATCGTGATCTTGGGAACAATCAATCGGATGCAGCCCGCGGATGAAGGGAGAATGTCGATCTGCCTTTAGCCCCGGGGAGATTCGCGTTATGCCAGGATGATCGCAACTTCTGAGGCCGGGGATAGAGTTACTTACACGAGGGCCGCTGCGAGGCTCTCAGCTGTACAGTGATGAGGATCAACACAGAAGATGGTACACTACGGAGGCTTCCAGTCTTTGGTCGATCGGAAGTGGCCTACCAATTGATATAATGGGCTTTTCGTATTCACGAGCACGATTGACAGACTGGGGATGTCCTTAATTGATGGCTTGGTCCCTCGTGACCTCATCCTCTTTCTGTCCGTTCGGGTACTATAGAGCCACATAGTACTGTTTCGGATGTTAATGGTCTTTGTTTGAGTGCACGCTATTACGCCGGCCTGGTTTGTCGATGGCGAACGCGTCTCGCATATCTGCCCGCGCAGCACTGGAGTTCATTTCATGCTTGAGCTGTTGTGCAAGCGCCTATGTTGATATGAGCTGCGCTCAGTACCAATCTTGGATGGTTCTGGTGTCTTTCCGTTCCGCTTGTCGCGGGAGATAGAAACCCAGTCAGCAAAGACCTTTGTGCATACCCACTTCATGTCGAACTTTAGTCCGTATGACAACTGAGCCAAGGCGCCTGCATAGCCATAGATCGGCTTCCGCTTGTTAACTTTGACACCTTTGTGTTTAACAGGACCAAAATGTGCACTCGGTGCAAAGTCTTACTCAACTTTGTTTTACTAGCGACTCAGCTTCGCACTAGTGTTTGCGTATGGTCTTGCACTATACCTATCTATCCCTTACGTCCTTAAAGGCTAAGGCAACAATAATCGTTCAAGAAAGGTAGCAATCGATAAAGTATGTTTTGCTACACGATCTGCATGTTCCTGCGGTGCAATACTGCCCTCGCTTGTAAGCGCGTCGATTCGCATGCTTGTTGTAATACCACCAGAGCACTATGTTATAAACGACAACGCCATGCGGTGTCTTGTAGCAGCCAGATACATCTAAGTCAGGAGCACATCTTGTTCATAGGCGGGTTGCTGACTACCGGTACTAGCAAATGTACAGAAAAGGCAATACAGGCCGTGGTATCAAGTGTCTTATAAGCAGCAAGTATCAATACCGCCAGCCCATACTCATACAGCGCGTAATTACTATCAGAAACGAATCATTCGGACAACAAAGTAGGTACTACTCATCGCATTGACACCAGTCACTAGCCTCTCTTTCCTAAAATTCAAGTTCGCCTTAACATGCATATTGCAGAACAACATACGAAGCCGCTATCACCATCCTCCAGTGTGCACTACGTTATCATCTCGGACACCGTTACCCGACCAACAATACCGTTACGTACGCACGCCGTCTTCCTCTGCACCTCCTTTCACGGATTACTCGAAGAGGCAACAGCGTTGCAAACCTCCAAACACCAGATTCAGGATCAACACCACGATCCCCACATCAGGCGTCCAAGCGAAGCGAACATCTTGCTTCACAGGCGGGTCGGCCCCGGATACCGCGTGTCAGTCGCCCGCTAGGGCCGTGAATGCCGTCTCTTCACGCAGCCTCCGCCTCCATCAGGGCAAGGGATCAACGGTGACCAGCGAAGCGTAGTGCGTTTGTGGAGAAGCGTGGGGAAGGAGTGACATTGCGCGGTTGATACTAAGGCAAGGACCTTCTGCATCTGGCGTTAAACGACGCCCCTGCTGTTGGTGGAGCCGATGATATGCGTTGAAGCTGTTTCTGCCTGGCATGACAGATGCTGATTGTTGTGGAAAGAGGAGATCACCATCTCTTGTGCAGTTTGTGTGGCTGACTGGCGGTGAGCAAGTAAATCTAGATTTCGTTCACGTATGCGCCCTTGGCGACAGGACAGTAACATGAACTATCGCTTGCTGCGGAGTCCACATTGGAAGCAGGTGCTTCTCCGGCAGGATTGTGTAGTTCGCTATGCTCCCCGTGGGGTAATCAGATGCGATTGTATCAGTGGCTTGCTATAACACTGTCGCGAAAATGCCTATCACATGGTCAGGTGGTCTGCCACGAGCAATCAGAACGTGAAACAAGCAGGTAGGTGGCAGCCCCCACGCCCAGGCGACACACCAACCCCGCTGACCCCGGACTCGCGAAGCCTCAAGCCATCATCATCCAAAAGAAGCACGACTTTTGCCGGTGAGAAACCCAGGGCTTTGGGTTTGCGGGCGCTTCCCCGATCCCTGTGAGCACCGGAGTTCCGGGGTGATGCATGCACGTGTAAAGGCTGATGAGGCTTGTGTTGTGCATTTGCTTTTTGTTGCTTTTCGTGGATACCGCTAGCCTGGGGACGACACCCATAGGCTCTGTGTCCGGATTTGTATAAGTGGAGGACGGATGCGAAGCAAATCTACCGCCGGAAGAATACGTACATGCCCGAGCTGGATTACGCGGAAACGAGAGTGTTTGACCGTAGCGCGCGGAGACGCATCTCGGTGCTGATGTCAGAGCGCTTCGAATGCAGGCGAGCATGCGGGTTGGTGCGGAGACAAGGTGTGGGTGTTCATTCCGGGGTGCACTGTATGACCCCACACGGCTGAATAGCGAGACCCATTCCCGCGGGCCGGAGGCCTGTATCATCGGTGGAAATGCGAGATCTACGTTCTAACTGGTAGATTTGCCAGTTTTTAGACCTTGCATATGAAGAGAAGGGAGATACATACGAGCTTACCCCAGATGTAAGCAGAACACGTCTGACGAGCAACGCGCGTCGCGACAGAGCAATAACTTGGCGGGTCTTGACTGTGGCAGAGGTGTAGGGTGGACTGGTGCCCCTACAATCAAAGCGTAGATGTCCGTGTTACCTTCTTCTTATGGCCCTCTGCGACAACATCTAGGCGAGGTCCCACAGCGTCGTTCTCGTTGACGGCTGCTTCATCCATCAACAACCCCTCAGTGGCGACTTCATCGTCTTCTATCCAGCCATAGAGCTCATCAGAATTTGGTTCTCGAGCCACGTCCTCGTCGATCTCGGCGAAGGATCTTTTAGGCGGTCTGGCTTCTGTTGGGACGAACAGAGGGGTTGCAATATCGTCGGCTGCTACATTCATGTCGCAAAGACCGTGCTGTATAGCGTCAGCGGGAGCTCATCGCACAGGATGTTGGAGCGCATCGTGGTAGATGAACGCTCTGCAGGTAGTATATCGACGCACATGGTCAATGGTGAAGGATACCACGTTGCCCACACTGCCTTCTTCCGCGAGAGCTACACCATTCGCCTTGACCAAGCCAGCAAATCGCGCTTTCTGCAAGCTGTCGGCTTGTACCTTGCTCTTGGCCTTGGCGTGTCGGGGCCAGTCTCTGAAGAGAACCAGACGAGTAGAAACGCCATTCTCCCATTCGATCCCTGATATTGCCGGTACCAACAATGCGCGTGAAGCGCCACGGATGCGTGTAATGGTCTGGCTCGTCACTAGTAGGGCGATGTCGTGCAGTGCAGCGAAGCGCGTAAGTGTGGCGATCAGCTCGTTGATGACGGTATATCGACGTCCCGCAGCCCACCGTGCCTGATCTGTCTTGTTTTTGGGTAGGCGGTCGTCGACATTGCGGGGGTATGCGTTATCGACGAGGGTTGCAAGAGAGTCTACGACGACCAGGCTGGTGCCGTGCGGAGGAAAGGCAGCGGGCGCGTGCATGAACAGCGCCAGGAAATGGGCAAGCGTCGGCATGGGCAAGTAGTGGAAATGAGCACGCAGTTCATCTCGAGAGATACCGGGCGCATCGGGTTGCGCAGTGAGCATGTCGTCGACGCGATGCTTGACCAAAGGCGCACAGGCAGCGTCTGCAAGCAATCAATTAGCCCTGGTCCGCAGTTGTGGACATATACATACCGATCCATATCACTCGCTGGCCCTCGCGCAGGGCAGAGACTGCAGCCTGTATCCTTGAACCCTTCAGCCGCCGTCTCTTGTGAAGCTGTGACGCAGGCACAATTACCCAAATGCTGTCTTGCCGACTCCGGACGGGCCGAAGATCTCCGTCACCTTGCCGCGTATGTATCCGCCCGAGACATGGTGGCCCGGTAGGCTCGGCGGTGAGAGGACCTGGTCGAGCTGTGCCAGGCCCGTCGATACAGTGCGGGCTCCGCGCGCATGGAGGCTTTGGAGGGCTTGGGATGCCGAGACGGTGGGCAGCCTGTCTGTGATAGTGTCAGTTATCTATGCCATCTGCGCGAGAGGAGCAATTGCCTACGCGACGAGGGCGACAGCTGGGGTGCTTCTTCACTGGCCATGGTGTGTCGTGGCTTGCGGTCGAGCCTCAGCGGATTGCGATGGTGGTGCGGTAGTCTCGTGATCTCGCGTTGACGTGCATGACGTTTCGCGTTATTCTGCTTGCCCTGTGCGCGATGGGGTCGAGAAAGCCTTCGTGTAGGTAGAAGGTGCGTATGGTGGGTGTTCGGGAGACTTTGTCGAGAGCAAATGCGGGCCGCGGTTTATCATGACTCGCACCCTCTCCTCACTTCCACATGCCTTGCTTCCTTCTCTCGACAAACATACTGCCCCAGGAGAGACGCGTTTTGGGTGATCTGGTCTTTCACTCGTTCAAGCACACCTGCCTTGTGTGTTCTAGCGCCGACGATATTGCTTGGGCTTATACCTTGGCATGTTTTCACGATAAGAGTCGCATCTTCGAGCTTCTAGATCTCTCCTTTGACCACACGCCACACTCCTCTCCCTAGTAGCGTGTGAACGTCTACACCAGCATGGCGGAAAATGTCGAAAACTTCGTACTTGCTGCCAATGGTATGCTCAAAGAAGCTGGCATCAACATAACACTCCAGGCAGTCCTCCTTACGACGGCATCTTGTATCGCCCCTCTGGTCTTTTTGCTTGTTCTCGCTGCCTTCAAAACACCAAAGCCACTACCTCCGCCAGCCGGTTGCAGGAAACTCGGGCTCCAAGGACGCAGTAACCTGGAGGATCAGTATTCTAAGAGATATGCCAAGGGCGGTGACCCCACTCTAGAGAAGCCATGGACGGTCAAGGCACTCTTCGTCTACCCCCTGAAGTCAGGTGCACCCGTCGAGTTGAGCAAGAGCGACATCGATCGCACAGGACTGAAATATGATCGCCAGTTCACCCTCGCCCAGCAAGTCACGAGCTTGCCCACGCTAGACGGCAAGGTGACCAGTGAATGGCACTTTATGACCCAAAGGAAATTCCCTCGCCTTGCTAAAGTCGACACTGAGATCTGGGTTCCGGATCCTTCCGCAAGAGGCTACAAAGAAGACGGAGAATGGGTCAAAAGTGAGGGATGCTTGGTCATTCGTTTCCCCTTTTCTCCCGACACCGACTTCACGATCGAGGGTCTGATCAACTATGGAAAAATCATGTTGGCAAGATTGAGTCGAAAATCGGAGCCGATGCTGGAGTTCAGAGTACCTTTCAACCCTTCGCCGGAGAGGATCAAGAGCAAGGGATATCGGAGCGAAGTTTTGCGTATCTGGAAAGACAGCCCTACTGCACTCAATGTTAGCTCGGAGATTGATCGCGAAGTCTTCGAGAAGTTGAGATATACCCTTGGTGCAGCAAATCCAATTGCGCTCTTCAGAATTGACACGAATGCGTATCGGGAAGTACACAAATGCGCGCCCAAAAAGGAGGATGTTGGATTTGAGACGGTCATTGGAATGCACGATTCGGTACGTATGGATTTTTTCAGTCATGTCTTACTATTCTTTGATCTCAGCTGTTGCCGTTCCAGGCGCCTGAATCTTGGAGATTCTGTCCTGACCTTCTACGGCATTATGATTAATAGTACTACAGTACCCGATCCATATTTTGAATCTCGCTTCGGTCCACGACGTAGCATCCAAGCTCCCCAATCCCTCTTCCGAACTTCCAGAACTCTGGCAAAGGCATCTTACCCTCCTCGACGCGCTGCGATTCCGCGCAAACATTTACATCACTGGACCTCCTGCCTTTGCCGAAGACGACTGGAAGCAGGCACAAATTACTTCATCTGATTCCACATCCTCCATGAACCTGCACATCTCGTGTCGGACGACCAGGTGCAAGTTGCCTAACGTCGACCCAAAAACTGCTGTAGCCGATAAGAACGAGCCTCTGACTACGTTGAGGAGTTACAGGGTTATCGATGAGGGGTCTAAGAATGCGTGTCTGGGTATGCAAGTCACGCCATTGGATACAGGAGCCGTCGCGGTGGGTGATAAGATTGACGTGTTGGAAATTGGGAAGCATCGATTTGAAGGAGGGGAAGGAAGGAAGGTTGACGGCTGAGCGACACCGCAAGCTCAAACGATGGAAACCGCGTAGATATCTCCAGGTACCTACTGCGGTGGAAGTAAGACTGCCTCTGTAAAATAAATGCGAGATTCTCTTGATCTCTTAGGTTCATTGGCTGTGTAACAAAGCATTTTCTCATCAGTAACCCATACCCTCATATCATTAACCACCCCCATTTCATTTCCCACTCCCTTTCCATCTTCCAGGCCCTAGGATCCCAGGATGCGTATCCCGGCTCAATGGCCCAACTCGGCATAGTAAACAAGTCCTTGCACAGCTCTTCCTCGTCCACCACACCTATCAGCTTTATCAAACTATCCCTCATTCGCGGAAATGGGAGCCGGTCAATCCACCGCGGATGTACAATCATCATTTGCAGCTCTGTTGGATGCAGAGGTAATGGAATATGCGGCTTCGGCATGGGAGTCCGTGAGGAGTAGGTAGTAGCGCAGGAAATGCCTTGGATGTCGCCGTTTGCATAGAGTGCAGCAAAGACGGTCAAGGGGATCATGGTCTGGGCTAGTGGGGAAGGTATTGAGCAAGTTTGGGGGTAGGGGTTGCACGTTAAATCAATCTCTAGTGCGCTAGAATGTACTTCTACGTTCTGGAAATGTGGGCAGGGTGATCTCGACGTATTGAGATGCGCGATATCGTCTGGACTGGATCTAATTGCGATCTCAGATGATGTATCATTCGTGGAGGATTCCGGGCGTTGGGTTTGAGGCAATCGCGATGTCGATATGCTGGTTTCGTTTTGAGCTTGACGTAGTCGCTGCCCTACATTATATGAGTATAAAATGATGCATGCGCGATGGTCCACACATACGGCGTGCACGTTGTGCCAATCGGTCCTGTATCTGCTTCCTCTTCTTCGCATCTTGGACATTTTTCCACTCATCATCCCTTGGATCCGTTCTTCGTGCCATCGTTTTTCTACTAATAGCTTTTGAAGGCACTTATATAGGTTTCCCGCAGTTATAGGATCGAGTAGAAACTCGTGGGAATACTCCTGTAAGGCGTCCACAGTGCTTACAAATACACGGGCACTGATAAAAGAAGGCTGCACTAATGAGCATGGGTCTCGGAAGAGCGCTTACGACACTCAAAATTGAAAACTCCCACTTGACAAAGTGTGGCTCAAGCAGAGCTGACTTTCAAGTTCTCGTTGGCGTTCTGCTGCCGCGTTAGACTTGGCGATGTCTCCGACTGTCTCTACGTAGGTAGAATACGCCATCTTCACATCCCCCATTTCGTCGTATTATTCTCTAAGGACTCCAATCTTGC
The DNA here is from genome assembly GCF_023758075.1 of Alternaria novae-zelandiae. Classification (NCBI taxonomy): domain Eukaryota; kingdom Fungi; phylum Ascomycota; class Dothideomycetes; order Pleosporales; family Pleosporaceae; genus Alternaria; species Alternaria novae-zelandiae. Next base: position 547,343 of record NW_026056962.1, on the reverse strand, counting down.
AATCTTTTTGAAAATCAGGAGCTGATGAATAAAGAAGGTAGAGAATAGTCAAAATGGAGAGAGACCTTGGGAGCTGGAGGCAGCCATGGTGGGGCTTCCTTTCTAGGATTGGTTGGCGCGGGGCTTAGTCACCACGGGGCCCTCCAACTCTTGCCGTTTGCTTCCAAGAATGGGTCCTGCTTCAATCAATGATTATGTCCTGGGATACCGTCAGCCTCTAGACATCACGCTGATCACCTATAAATGCCGCACGGCCTGAAGCCATCCTGGCTTCTAGGTCATGAGGGTTTATCACACTCGTCGAGGCCTCTGTTCGTGTGTCTGACAAGATCAAATGCCGCGTCGAAAGCAACGAAGTCACATCAACCCGCTATTGCGAGCTCCTCAGCGTGCTCGTCCAATAGTGCGGATCCGGAATGGGCTCTCGGCAATGCCTACACCGTCAACCCTGCCGAGGCATCTCGTCAATCATTCGCAACGTGGATACATAAACGAATGCGATACGCTTAACTCATCGATCAGAAAGATCCCGGATCTTACCAAGAGCGGTCTGTGGAAGATGAGCGAAGAGAATCCGTCCTTTAAGGGCTGCGATAAAACACTGCTTGCATGCACACGAAGTCGAAGGGATGCTACCAAAGAAGGGACGTCTGTGTCTCATCTCATCGCAATTTCTATGTCTAAAACCCTATGTAGGCATGTCACACTAATCCTAGATGCAGGCTGGCAAACTTGTAACGGAAACGTAGTCCCTAGTGTACTTTGAGAGCTCAGCAGCCATCAGTAGACAAGGCCTCTCCCAGGTATTCTACTACATCGTGGAGGTTACTCTGTTCACCTTTGCAGAGTTCAAGACGATTGGTACAAGAACAGCGTTGTCAAGGACAGCATACGTCGGAGACCATGGCCTAGACCGATATTGCAACTGCTTTGTTGGCCTGTCGAGGATCTGGCCCGGCCATACCCGTGCAAATCTCCCGGTTACACCAACTGGTAACAAGTTGTTGAAAGTGCAGACTACGGAGATCATACACCCGTCGAACATGTTCATTCACACAACCTGGCCTGACAAATCGGCCGTCTAACTCGGGTCCGCGACCGCGCACACGAAGGGCGTCGACTTGTCTATGCTATACCGGCTAAAGCTGATTGAACCAAGCGGACATGCGTCCTATAGGGGTCATTACCCCGTGCTTAGGATTTTCCAGTCCTCGCTGCGTTAGCGCCAGATCCTTCGCGACGCAACCGTGGACTCCGCCTCAAAAACGCGACAACAGATTCAACACCGACCACATGCAAGGCCGCAGTGCAGTCACTGAGCCGTTCCCGTGGGTGAAAGACTAGCTTCTTGATGCGTGCTTCGACCGGAAGATCATTTCTTGGCTGCCTGCCTAGGACCTGCGTAGCAAGTAAATATCGCGTACGCAACCGAGCGACGTCAAGTCAAAGAGGGACGCTGGGAGTGGGTAAAACATGTGGACCTCCGCCACGGGCGTAAACTTGTGATCCTTCGCGATGGTCGCGTAGAGGACGGACCACTGCGTGGAAGTCTGCCTTACTAACACCATCTCCTCGTTTGAGATTAGATGTAATGGGTAAAGCATGTGGGTTGATATTTGAAGTCGTGTATATAAAGCCACGATGAGGACTTGAGATATCAACATCAGCTTTCTAGCCCTCGCTTCACCTCATCAACCACCACTCAAACACACAAACGGCTGGAAGTACCATCAAACTCATAATGTACACTCAGAGTCTCATCCTTGCAGTTCTGCCTCTTATGGCTCATGCTGTCGACATTATCCAGTTCGCCATCTGGGAAGACAGCGTTCCTAACACGGAGTGCAACCTCGACCTTGACGGCGCCTACTGTAAGCAATGTCCCCCATACAGGCTGAGTGTGAGCCAGTTACTGATATTTTACATCAATTCTTAGTTATGTGCAGCAACATTCCTGCTGAAACTTGCTGTGCGAATTTCTGGAAGACTACAAGCTCTATTCTAGGTCGCGGCCTCAACAACACCCAGGTCGATGGCCGCGATCCAGACTCATTCGCCGTATTCAACGGCGACGACGGCGACCCATGCGCCGTGACGACGGAAGGCTACTGTGGTGGTGGCGGAGGTTTCGAAGACTTCTGCTGGGCTACCGGTGGTGGTCAAGAAGGATGTGGTGCAAAGGAGACTGGAGGCTCACTCTGGCACAGTGGGGACGAACATCTAAAGGGGAGATTTGCGAAGAGGGCTGTCGATTCCGTCAAGCCCAATGTAGCTGGGATTTGGGATGCGGTCGAACGCAAGCACCGTCACTTTAGGATTGGAGGCGACGTTCCTACTGATGTCACCACAATTCTCGTCGAAGCTGTCAAAGCGAATGCAGGATACGGGTACCTGGATGAGTCGGTGAAGGCCTTTGAGATTGCGGAATAAGTTTGGTTAGGATGACATCGAGGTCTTGGACTGAGATGCATGTTAAGAGGGGAAACAGTGTTGGATTGTGTGCTTACGTGTCGACGAACCTCTCCTACTTCTAGTGCGACAGTCGCTCTTTTCGGAATTTCAATTAGGCGTTACTCTTGAGACTGAATATAACTATCCAGACCACAACTCCAGTATCCATTGCTGTTGATAAGTGAAGAGACTCGCCCACTCTTGAACGCGTCTACCATGTCTGGGCATGTCTTTCTTCCTGGGTCTTCGCTGGTATAACCTCATGACTTCATCACCTCCTAATTCGAGAAACTCATAGTAGAGATATTAGAGCTGGGTATACAACTCGGCTTGAGTCCGTATTACGGCATGCCCAAATGGGCCTCATTGCGGGGCTAACAGCACTAGCGGGGTAGCACATCGACATCGAAATGCGCGTTGGAACGTACAAAAGCACGTAGCTCTCATCGCTTTCTTTCTATCACACTTTCTCCCAGGTGCAGAGAAGATGCGGAAGTTCGAACACCAGCCCGATAAGGGAGGCCCGAAAGGAAGTGCAAGGGCCAGGGTGCAGCTACCGATAGCGCAACCAGCCGCTAAGCCAGCATCAAATGGGCCTCCGGACTCAAACAACATCACCTCATCGAGCGCCGACCCGTACAAAGCAGCTCGCGAAGCTCTCGATCGCGATGGCTTCGTGGTCTTATCGGCTTCGCTCTTCCCGTCTTTTGATCTCGACGCCCTGGGCGCTGCTGCCTCCAGCATGACAGAAGCGGCACGATCTGGGAAATGGCCATATATACGTACATTGCCGAAGCAGTTCCCACCATGGCCACAAGATCCCTCGAAAGGCATCTGGGGCGTGCAGCATCTGCTCCACCCGTCAAATCCCGATCATCTCACATTCGCAAGATCGTACTTTGACAGCGAGCTTCTGAAGTACGTCGCAGCACTAATTGGGTGTGGCGAGGACGATTTGACCATGGAATTATACAACATGCTGGTTCGACCAGACGAGGACTTCAGTCTGCGCTGGCATAGAGATGATGTCGCAGCTACCGCAACGCCTGAAGAAGAGCTCGAGCGATTGAAGAAGCCAGGGCATCACGCACAGTGGAACCTTGCACTGTACGACGACAGCAGCCTTGTACTTGTGCCTGGATCGCATAAACGCGCACGCACTGAGACGGAACGAAATGCGGACCCGTACGAAGTACACATGCCCGACCAGATTACTGTGCAACTCAAGGCAGGCGAGGTGGCCTTCTACAATAACAACATCCTACATCGCGGCGTGTACGACAGTTCGAAAGAAAGGATGACGTTGCATGGAAGTATAGGAACGACACATGCGGGGAGCGAGCGAGCGAGGAATGTGTTGCAGCACGGTGTCGGTGATTGGTAAGTATCCCATACGAACTGCGCGTGAGACATACACTGACTTCTTACACCTACGTTCAGGGCCAAGGAATACGATTTCGAGGGATTTGAACCTGACATGGCAGAAAGGGCGAAGAAGATGAGAGAGAGGCTCGTGGAGATGGGACAGAAGAGCGGAGATGTTGGCTTTTTCTCGAAGGATGAATGAGTTTACGTGATTGGAGTCGAGCTAAGAACGGTCCCGAACGATCGAGGGAGTGAATGTAATGGCGAAGGGGTTGTAATTCCTACGTAGAGTCCTCATGCTAACTTCATAGTTCTCTCTGCGTAATCGAGGAAGGTATTGAGTGGCATTAGAAGAGAATTAGAGGTACAGCGCTGAAACCTGAGGGCTGCTGTAAGGCCAGAATCTGATGATTGATGCTGTCACCTTGCCAAGTTGATGATTCGGTATCTTTCGAAGAATGGTACACATAGTCTCTGTGAGGGTGAGGCACCTGAATTAGAGGAAGGCTCCACGCTGCCGTTGTATCCCATTGTAGTTGCTCGAGTGTAGATTTTGCGAATGTTCAATATCTGTCACCGAACCTAGCCGCGGCAACGCAATCAAACAATCATGTCTGCTTCCGAGCCTTGTAGTCAGGTCAAGACGTCTAAGAATTTGCAACGCTACTATCGATAGAGGGGTAGCTCAGTGGTACAAGTCCATGGCGTTCCAGACCCACAGCCCAGGCAAATCCTTCACTACCCCTGAACGACCCGAATCAACTCAAAATGCTCCAGCTCTCACATCTTATCCCCCAATGCTTCTTCTTCGCGTGGTGATGCCGGGAATATATTACTACCGTCTGCTCAATCCTCCATCAACAACACCTCCAATCCGCATCGGTGGTTTAGTGGTAAAATTAGCCGTTGCCATGCCTCACAGCACAGTTTCGGCTAGCCCCGGGTTCGATTCCCGGCCGATGCATCCCTTTTGCCATCCTGCGCGTCGTTGTGGTGGTGGTCCTAGGGAGGAACATGTCTTTTTGCAGACCTGCGCGGGGTCACGTGCCAGTGGGGTGCCGCCAACGCCGGATGCTTTAAGCGCCTGGCTAACAGCGGGGTAGAATGCAGGAACTCGTCACTTGGAGTCCGCATTTTTGCCCTCTAGTCTGGCTGGAAGCTCGCACGGCAAGGACGCACAGTTCTGAGCGTAGTTATATAGGGCAGATTTCGCGACAGTCTTCTATACTTCCTAAAGAGGAGCCTTGGCGCAATGGTAGCGCGTTGGTTTTCGGCTGAAAACATCAAACACCAAAGGTATGGTTCACCGCGCCTCGAGATACCCACCAGACTCTAACAGATAACAGGTTGTGGGTTCGATCCCCATGGGCTTCGCTTACTTTTTGCGTTTTACTCCAATCGAGACGCTCCTCAAACATGCTGATGCTCTGTCTGGAGTTGCATGTTTTGTTGTGGCCGTTCTTTTTGCAATCTCCACCATCGACTCTACCTTGTCGCTTCGGGTACTGAACACGAGTCACGGCAAGCAGTTAGACATTCCACACACGCTCGTTATAATGCCAAGCAGGCTGTTGATATCTCGATCCTCTCGGTGGCAGAACGCGGGATGACATACGTGCAGCCATTGATCCTCACGTTTCAGATACATCTTTCCAACCCAGCGACCTGGTCGCGTTGCTGTCAAGGCAATTAAGACAAGCAACTTGACGCACATAAACAAACCTGCCGGGTCTGCAGCGGAAGATCCTTGCGTCATCTTGGGTAAATCAGGGTTCGGGAAATTATGATACCCGTTCTTGTCGATCCGATAACCTTGAATCTGAAACGCGGTGACTAAAGAGTGGATGCGACTCAACGGTGCATGTGGGTTGGCTCCTCAACGACACGGAGGCTGACGTGTCTTCGCAATGATGTCAGATGGGCGATCAGTGAAGAAAGTGAGATTCGACGCTGACGGGGTTGGGATCAGCGCGGAGTTTTGAGTCCTGCGCTTTCCAAGGGCTGTGGAGTATACAGCATTTGCTAGAGTAGACAGATGGTGAGCAGAAGTCCTTTCCCGCCATCGTGCCAAGTTCCCTAGCAATCAGTCATCTTTCCAATGGACAAGCATGGATCTTCCAGCCACAGATAGGCCAAGATGTAATGCATCCCTGGACCCCGACAGAACGACTATGCGAGAGGCGCCCCAGACCTAACAAAGCTGTTTGAAGCGGTCAGAATACAGCAACATCAGCGCTGCCTCCCGTCCTTGGCGGTTGACCAGCAAATCTACACAGCCGCGAACGCTACTACATCAGAGCTTTCGTGCTGAGCACTCTTCGCGTGGGTTGCTTGCAAGGATGGAACATGCCTGTGTGCTGTGGTGTGTGTTCATCGTCCCAAGAGGTCGTGTGCACCGAGCTGCACAGCTACTACACCGACAACAGGACAGCAGATCCAGTTCCATGGCGCACTGTGCATGGGCATTGGAGATCCCGCAGACAGCGGCTGGACGGCAATCGACGATCGGAAGAAACATCCAAGCGAGACGTTCAAACATCAAGCGCGTTCCAATTGGCTGTTCTGCTAACAAATGCGCAGACTACATTGCTAGTAAAGGGCTTTACCCTGTGTGACGTTAATCAGAGCAGCCACAAAAGCTTCCTCGTGCGTGCTTGGCCGGTCTAGACAGCGATTGGACGCATGTGGGGTTCCAGACGGGTAGATGAGCCAAAATGCTTGATTGGTTGTTGGTAAGAATTTCTCCCCGAATACTCGTTGGGAGTGCTCTAGGTCGATGGACGCGTGGAGACTAAACACAACGGCTACAATCGCTGGGGTGTATTGAGGTATGAAAGTGTGTTGCGCAGCTGCCGCGGGCGCGGAGAAGCGTCGACATTGACATCGTGGCGATTGAGATCTGGACTTGGATACTGGCGGATGGACTGGGTATGATAATACCCCAGAGATGCAGTGGATCAGTCGAGAGCATGGGCAACCAACCAAGCCTTGGTGCCGTCGGGTCGAGAAGTCAGACATGGTGATGTGTTGACACGCACAACGATCGGTTGCAATTGCCTTCCCTGCAGTGTCCAGGATACAACAGGCAGCTTTTGATCGGCGAGCTGGATTTGCGTCTCAGCATAGGAATAGTAATAGAGCCTTGATCGAGAGGGATGGTTCCTTGCGACGACAATGAAGTACCGCCAATTTGGGACCCTGGTTAGCTCCGCGAGAGTCAATTCTATATGCGTTGTGCTAAAGGCTAGCGCAAATGCTCCGTCTGGACGAGTCTCGGGATTCTCTTACTGCCGAAGAACGCGAGAAAAAAAGATGCACAAGAGGACGTGAAGACGTGTGGGTGAGGGCTGGTAGTGAGCGTAGATGATTCCCGAAGAAGCAGGAGGTTTTCCTCGATCTCTCCACACGAGTCGTTGATTGGTGGTGCTGCTCAAAATAGAAGCCGCACTGATCGCGTCTTTCTGATGATCGCGTCACCCTGGCGAGAAAAGCGGGGCACAAAAAGACATGGTGGAACGGAGAAAACCCACCCTCGAACGCCATGAGCTGCGACGCCGCGCACCACTGCCATTTCTGCACAACAGCAGAGACGGGACTGCTAGGCGTGTCTCGAGTGCGGTTGCGCAATTAGAGGAAATGATGTTGTGCCTCGACAATGCACATCAAACAGCTCTCATCTCGCTGAGCCGAGCATCCTCGTCCCGTTCCCCACGGCTTGGGGAACATCGCAATCCGCAAATTTCATCACGGGGATGCGATCCTGCACGAGTCTCGCGGAAGGCCCGACGTGGTGCCGGGACCCTCTGCAATGGTGCCATGCATGCAGTGCCGGGAGCAGGAGAGGTGGGGAGTGCTGGTAGAGCCGTGGCATCACGTAGGCACAGTAGGAGCAGACACGGCGTGGCAGAGGGACGGGAGACTGGCGTGCAGAGGAGCGGGGTACAGACGTGTCGGTGAAGTATCAACATGGCGAAGGCGGGCTTTGGAGCGTCGTTATCGCAGCCCGCCAGCGACCTAACGAGCCCACCGCTACTCACCAACTGCTGCAAACGGCTGAGCCGCAGGTGCGGTGGGTCGCGCGACGCCGGGCGCGCGCTGCGGATTGGCCGTCGGGGACCCTCGCAGAGGCGAATTCGTAAGTGTTTACCAGATCGCGTCGTATCTGCTCGGCCTAAGCGCAACGCGTCGACGCACCAGCCGCGACAGGAGCTGGAGGGTTTGCAGGCAGCCGTGACGTTGGCCGGGCCTGGTGCAGTGTGCCGTTGCCATGCAGCGAGAAGCTTCCGAACGGCAGGGTGGGAATGTGGCAGGATCAACATGTGGTTAGAGGTGCAAATGGGCCGCCGCGATATTGTTGCTTATATCGGCTGCGCCCGAGCACTATATGACGGGGGCGCGACCAGGGTCAAAGTGAAGCTGGCGAGGTGAGGTGAGGTGATGGGCGCTGTCTTCACAACGTCGGGGCGGATGAAGCTCAGCGGCCATCGGCTATGAAGATTTGCGTGAATACGACGAGCGGCAGCTGCCCTGGGCCACGAGCCGTGAGGCCCTGAGGCTGTCAAGCAGAGGCTCACGGCATCCAGCGTCGCCCACACGCCTGCGACGGGTTGGCCGCACAGGCAGGCTGGCATAAAGACGCTGCTGCACCTGGCGAGGCAGGGCAACGTGCTCGTTGTCTGGCGTGAGGAAGTTATTGAATCTCCTAGACCTAGCCGCGCCCGTCCGTGCGTGCTCCAGAGACTAGTGCGGCCCCTTTGCCTGACAACCTCAACTCTTCACCGCGACGGCCAACCTTACCCTCCCTCTATTATTTCCTTTTCTGCTTGCTTGTTGAATCGCACGTCGTTGTCAGCAGCAGAAGACCGACTCTCCACGACCGACCAATGCAGGCTTGAACAACTGCTCGGGAGGCTTGGTACACGCTGCCATCTCCGTCGATTCACGACAGCCTTCCCAGCGCTTGACGACGTTACATTCTATTCTCTGTTTTAATACTTTGTCCGTTTTGTTTCATAGCAGGTACACCTCCCCCAGCTGCCCGTCGCCGCCCCAGGAGCCCCGACACAGGCCTGCCTGCCCCCCCAATGCCCCGTCCCTAAAGGCCACGCTCTGGTCGCCTGCCTCCCGTCCGCGACCGCGGCCACCATGCCCATCGCTCCACCACCCGCAGCCTTCGCACTCTCAGAGCCCCCTGCTAATGCGCCCGCCCTCCACAGATCTTCCTTTGCCCGTCTCGGTCGCCGCTTCCTGCCGCCGACGAGCCCTCGCCCACCCCCGTCGAGCTCCTGATAGCGCTACCTCGCAGGCCTCCGATGGCTCAGGTACTCACATCAGTCATCCAGACGACAGGACCCATTACAATGCCCTACTCGCCGTCCGATGCCTACAAAAACACGCCCAACCACCCCAACCAACAACAACAGCGGGCCTCGCAGATGCCGCGCAACCAGCAAAATGGAAACTCGGGAGGCACTGGATACAGAGGGACCGCCGCACCCATAGCCCCGTATGCCTTCAACAGCACGCCCCAGCTGCGCCAGGACAACAGGTCTGCCTCGACACCAGCCCCCCAAACCCTGCAGCAGCCTCCCAGCCACGCCAACCAGACACGACTCGGCCACCCCTCTCACCCCTCCTCATCCTCCGATTCCACAGTCTCCACCTCTGGCTCGTCCAACCGCTCGTCGGCTGGGCCACCCACAGCTGCCAGAGATGACCGCGACACCAAGAAACCTTACGACTCCGCTGCGCCCTCCATCACGCTATCCACCTCCATACCCGATCTCTCGCTTTCAATAGGCGATACGCCTGCCAAGCCCTCACCAGGACGATACAGGCGAGGCGCTGGACGGACAGACTCGTCCAACAGCATTCCGACCGGTGCCTCTACCCCGACGCAACGCTCTACATCAGGAGGAAACTCCCAGATGGGACCCACGCAGAATGACGGCCCACATCCATTCAGGCCAGGGCACAACCGAGCGAACAGTGCAGATGATACGCAAGTTATTCGCTCAGGCGGTATAGACCCCGCTAAGCGATATAGAAGACGCAGTTTCAACGGACTGGAAGGAGACAACAACGTTACCTCCGCCATGGCATCATTGCAGGTTAGCTCAGGAGCTGGTTCAAGCACGACGCCGAGCGCCACCACCACCACGCCCTCGAATTCGAATCGTGCAGGAAGCCGCCCCGACTCGAGTCACAGTCATGAACGGCAAGGCAGTGCAGGCAGTGCTTCCTCTAACAACTCTTCAAGGTCTCAGGTGAGTAGAGTGACTTCACCAGACTTTCGCAAGCTGACAAGGAATCCAGTCTCGCCCTGTGGTGAACCCGCAGCGCAGCTATGCCTCCGTAGCAGCAGGCGGTCCTTCCAAAGCACCTGAGCCTAACAGGCGGCAAGCTCCATCTCCTCTGTCGCACCCGGTCTCCCCATCAGAGCCTGCAAGCCCTGCGAAGGCACCTGTACTACCTAGCACAGCGATGCAACACCTCAACGCTGTGAACGACAAGGACAAGGGAATGAAGTCCCGGCTACGCAGGGCCTTTTCTTTTGGAAGCGCAGCTGAGCTTCGAAAGGCTTCTGCTGAGAATAACATCTCGGCAGAGCGTGCAAGATTGAGGAAAGACAAGTACCAGAACGACGAGGATGCCGAACAAGCGGCGATTATCGCAAAGCAAGAGGCGGCAGGTATTGGCGCTGGCATCTACTCAGGACAGGGTGGCATAGGCTCTACTGACAACCTCTCAATACAGTCAGCCGCGTCGTCTGCATCGGTCATGCTCCGCAAGATGGGCCATGGGATGAAGAAGGGCACAAAATCCATCAAGGGCCTCTTCAGGCCAAAGTCGGTCATTGGAGTCCCTGCCGCCGATGGTCCTATCACTAGACCCAGCGTGGGTCAGGTGTCTCTTGTCACCGTCGAGGCTGAGAGACAAAAGGTCAATGTCAACGCAAACCCTCACGAGCAGATCGGAGGTGGCACTGGCTATCCTAGATTGGAGCGCAATTCGATTGACGCAGGACGGTCCGCCGAGATTGTAAACCCCTCTGCGTTGGGCAACGAGGCTATGTCAAGGAAGAGCATCGTTGGGTCCGATCGTGATCGTGCGGAGGTCCTTTCCTCGATGAAGAAGGGCATCCTGAAACGTACGTGTGCTACGCATTCCTCATATGCAGCTACTAATGAAACATCAGGCACCGGTACAAACTCAGATTCAGGTTCACCTGTTCTGAAACCCGTCGATGCCGTCCCCAATGTGGGCTCATCAAGATCTAGCTCCCCTGCCACGCCAAAAACAGAGGTTGGGCAAGCTCGCAACGATGACTACTTCGGCAAACCACCGCGTATCCCCAACGGCAGCACGAGGAGTCTTCCTACCACACCTCACGGAGGTCTTCGAAACATCAGTTTTAGCCCACGCATTCAATTCCACGATGCATGGTCACCACAGGACTACGATCGTAGAGGCGACATCGCAACGTGTAATAGGCTTACACCGATGCTTGCGCAACAGATCAAGGAGGAACTGAACTCCTTTAAGATGGTATGTACTGCAGCTAGAGTATCGTTACCGGAGCCAAGCTAACCACTCGAACAGGAGATGGAAGTTCACGAGCTCTCGAAACCACACACCCATTTCTTCTAATGATTATGCATCCATCATTTGGACATGGCGTCTTGGCGAATACCTCTCATCGTTGCACTTGCGGATTGGAGCCATCAGCATTTACCAGTTGTCAGCTCTGTTCCATGTTCTGGTTACTACGGACTGTTCTTCCATCTTAGCGAGCATTTGCAATCACGTAGAGGAAGAACGCGTGCTCGCGTGTGGGCTCAGCGGGCGAAGTAATTGTTGGCATCGGACTGCAAAAAAGACGGAGGGAGATCTTTCTAGTTGAAGCCAACCTTTTCCTTGCCCTCATCGTCTCTATTCGTGGTTCAGTCGTATGTTGACGTCCATTTCCTTTACTGTCAGACGTGTCTTTGTCTCTCATTACTTTCCTTGAGTCAGTATCAGTCATGGTTGAGGGGTATCTGCGTTGTCTACATCGGAGAGATACAATATGCGAAAAGGCGAGTCGGACGCACTTGGCTGGCGCAAGAGTCCTTGGTAGTGACTTGTGCTGATTAGCTTGTAATTGGAAAACAATCTTCGGCGCATCTTTGCTCCATGGTGTACGTTGACATCGAATGGGATTTCCCCTATGCACTTCGTCCGCGTGCTGGCGCAGGGCCTCGCGTCCGTGTGGAACATGTATTGATTTACACTGCACTCTACTAATGCGTGATCACGGTCAACCAACCGCGTGCTAAATTTGGTGCACACATCTCTCCGAACCTCGTATGCTCATGCCCTGCAGCGTTGCATTGACGGTCAGACCCCCGCGCATCCATGTCTATTCTGGTAGTTTTCGACAACAATTTCCGAAGCCCCCCAGAAGTTCGCACACAGACATTGCATTTCTATCCGCCACCGACACCTTGATGGTCGTCAAGACCACTTCATGATCTTGTCGCCGTTCAGCAAACCACACCTTCCTGTTCAAGCACATCATTATAATCACGCCGCATTGGTTGCATACATTGGCGGTTCAGGCGCTAGTCTTCCAATTCATTGAAAGCATCGTTTGGGAAGCATGTCCGCCGACTAAGGGAACGCGTGATCCCTCCTCATAATGTGCGACATATGATTCCTGGCAACGGTCTATAAGCGCTAAAAAGATCGGAATCGTAGCGTGCGGCGCCTGGGTGGCGCTGTTAATGGTATCTCTGGAGAACAACGCCCAGGTGCTGCACGTGTCTGTGGTCTGGAGTTCCGTGGTGGACGTGAAACCCAAATTCATACGAATTGACGCACATACTTGAGTAGCAAATAAGAATTGCGTCACACATGCCTTAGACATTATCTCGAGTAGGTCGGATGGTGGAGTGATTGATCACGTGGGGACGTAGCTCGCTTGGTTAGCGCGCCAAGAAAGCGCACCTTCTCCGCCCCCGAGCAAGTCGAAATTGACCTGAGTTCGACCGTCTCTCCTCAGCAACCACACAACAACCGACAAAATGGTACGTCTAATGCGCGGTCGAGATTCCGAAAACGAAGATTGTTGGCGCTGACCGTTAGACAGGCACCTGCAGCAACTGGAGGCAAGAAGCAGAAGAAGAAGTGGTCCAAGGGCAAGGGTACGTGATCCAGCACTGCACACCTTCAGCATAATTATACACCTCGCGAACACGTCGGAAACGCTCGAAAGCCTTATTGATACTCCCGCAACCCTGTTTCACCATCGCGCACTTCAACATGACTCCAGAGTCGATTTGCCACTAACACATAAGCAGTCAAGGACAAGGCCCAGCACGCTGTCGTTCTCGACAAGCAGACCAACGACAAGCTCCAGAAGGATGTCCAGTCCTACCGCCTCATCACCGTTGCCACTCTCGTCGATCGCTTGAAGATCAACGGTTCGCTCGCGCGTCAAGCTCTTAACGACCTTGAGGCCAACGGTCAGATCAAGAAGGTTGTCGGACACTCCAAGCTCAGCATCTACAGTATGTCACCACAAATGCATTTCCAAAGATCCACGTGTTACGAAACCTTGGAAGATTTGGAGATTGTATGAGCGTTCACTAACACACTGCAGCACGAGCTGTCGGCGCCGCCGAGTAAGCCTTACGCAACCGACAATTAAACGAACGTAAATGCGAATCTCGGATAGCTCTTTCGGCTTTTTAACGGCATTCCTCTTTCCATTACCAATCGGCGTCTTCATGAAATGAACGGGTCATACTACATTGGGATGCATGCTTCATAGCGGACATGAAATGAGAGGAACGGGCTCGGGTACAGCACCTAGGGTCCATTGGAGGTGTCGGTTATGTACTAAATGAAAAGACTTCCGAAACACCACCACCCAACTTGACCTTGCTATTAGTGAAAGCGCTCGTGTGCTAATGTTGAGTCCACACTACAGAGTGTTCATTCGTACCACTGTCCTTGTCTTGGTTTTGTCAATGCTTGCAGCCCTCGTGTCCCCTCCCCTTGTTCTGGCTTTTACAAGCATACTAGCGCTGATGTCTGGCGTCATGTCAATCGCGAATTCCACCGCTTTTACTCTCCAGCTTGAAATTGCCATAGCACTCTGCTCTTTCCCCTAGAGACGTACCGACGACAGGTCTATGTCTTGCTTACACCTCGTGCTTGCTATGACTGCTCACAAGGATATGTCCGGTCAGAGCGCGAGCACGTATTGATCAACTTGCGGACATGTACCATCGGTCTGTGAAGATGGATTTAATCCATGCCGCGGTTCCTTGATTTAGGCCCGTATACTGTCTGAGGCGATACGTTCTCCTACTCCACACACTTCCTGTTTCGTTCCGGTCTTAGACAATAGCAAGAGTACACGGAGGCGGAGGAACGGGCTCTTGGTCAGGACTGGTTGGAAAACTAGAACTCTATCTCATCCAGTCTCAGGCATGCCACGTCCTTTCCTTGTACGCTGGTTGAAGTCAGAACCTCTGGTATAGTATAGCTATCCCTTCCTGTCTGCTCTGCGTTTTGGATCACATCATTTCGCTTGTAGTATGGAAGGCTCGATCTCTCAAGTTGCAAGAAGTCACGCGACGGTGTGACTCAAGGATATACCGGTATTTTGTTGGGATAGATTGGCCACATGGGCCCATCAGATGCCTCACAAATTGCGTCGGTTGAGAAGGACATACTTCATTGCAGCATAGCTATATTTACTTGCCGCGCAAGTGAAGGAGAAGATTCGAGTGTGAGAATAGTTATTAGACATGATTTACAGTAGGAAGGCTGGGGACGCGGGCATCAAGTTTGTGCGTATATACAATGGATATACGCCTGGAAGGCCAGGACAGTATGCCGAGGGAAGCTCGACCTATTGTTCATATTTCCGAACCGGCCTGCCCTTTTCGGCCTGCTCGCACAAGCCCCTCTTAGGCATTTTGTCCTGCCATCCAGGTTCCCTCTTGACATAGCCTACCCGCCTATACGGCTTACCCTTGTCTCCACGGAACAACATATGCCAGCCCTCCAGACCGGCAACCATCTGTTTTCTAGCGCTCTTGAGTTCCTGTGCACGCCTGTTCTTCAGTTCTCCCTTGCTCAATGGTTTCCTCTTCCGCGCCTTTTCCATTTCCACTTCTCTTTCTTCCTGTGTCAGACCGGCTTTCTCTTCGGGCTCAACGGGTATGAACATTTCCTCTACGCCGCGTAGATCGGGCACAGTGTCTTCGGCGAAACAACCCGTAAGGAAGGCGCGCGCTGCGTCTTTGCCCGCGAAAAAGTGGTATGAGCCGCCGGGTCCGTAGGTCGTAGGCGAAATGGAAACGTCGTAAATTGTACCGTTTAGAGCGAGGTAGATCGGTTTTGAGGGGTCGCTGCCGTCATATAGAGCCAATTCAGCATCGGTTAGGGTGAGTTCTCCTTGCTACGTGTCATGTTAGCTACGAGAGCTTGTTGGAATGTGTAAGAGAGACTTACCATGAGGCTCTTCCACTCTCGAGCTCTGGTCCACCATGCATTATATCCCCATGTCATGCTTTCTCCACTTGTACTCAGATAGCTCAGCCCGCAACTCAATAGGAGGACGCCACCTAGTATGCGCAGTATGTCCAGCACGGATAAGCCATTTGACGTCGCAGCGGCTTGCTCCTTGACGGCTTTCTTAAGCTCTGCTTTCTCTTGAGCGCCCGAGGAGGTCGGAGGAATAGAAGACGTGATCGTGTCTGTGGGCTCCTCTTTCGCAGCACGGCGGTATCGCTGTGATGAGGACATTATGGCGGTGGTAGTGACGGTAATGCGTTCAGATGCACTGCTTTATTTGCGTGGTCAGTCTACATATAGCGAGAGTTGCTCGGAGACGTTCATACCTGTTCATCCAACAGTTACGCAGCTCAAAGTGTGGTACTCCCGCGTCAACGTCACTCAGATACCGAGGCACAACCCTAACTAGCCGCCGAAGAAAGTATTCGGAGACGTGTCCGCAAGCCAGGAACCGTCGGATGCGCGATGCGGAGAATAGATTGCTTTCGCCTGCGCGTTCCGAGGCGCTGCTGTCGGGAAGTACCACAATCTCGGTTCCGATGATTGGCCACTTTCAGATTGATGTCATTGGCGATCTTGGCCAAGACGCTACTACTGGACTATCACTTTTGGACAACTTGCAATAGATGAGATCGGCATGAAAGACTTGGAATCGCATAACTCGTAGAGTCAATATGCAAATTTCTGTAACCTGGCTACTGTACGATATCGCAGGTGTCATGCGAATGTTTCACTTTTGTAGTAATACAACCCTCCCTTCGTGTGTGTATATACAACGTCCATCTTCCATCTTCTCTCCACTAGTTGTGTGATTTGCATGATGTAGGGATCGTGGCGTTTCCCGCTTCTTAGAGTACGAAATCGTTCAGTGGTCTTTCCTCATTTAATGAGCATCACCCCAATCACTCATTCAGCGCCGTCGTGAATATCGCGGATCTCGACTTGCGCTTCTCTGTCGCTCTTGGGGAAGACCTTTTTGAGTCCTGCTTGGAAGACGCCGACGTTGTAGTCGATGATGGCTTTCTTTTCCGCTGGATTATCCTGGCCCATGATACATACTAGAGCGAGATACCTGTATCCATCGTTAGTACACTCACGATTCCATAACCATGCAGGTAGTCTGCTTACTTGTTAATCTCCCGCAAGTAGAGATATCTGCTGTTCTTCTTCTCCATGGTGATTAGACTCTCGGCATCGTTGTTACCAGTCTCACTCTCATCCTCGCCCTCATCGGGTCGATCCCAGCCATAGATCTCACTAACATCGATGACTACATCAATGTAGTCGGAGCATATCTCATAGCTGCCAATATCGGTGGGGCTTGTATCTGTTGCGATGTAGATCTTGCTCATGATGTCGAAGAGGTAGGCTTTCTCGATGTTACAGGCACCACACAAGTTGTTGAGCAGCGCTTCGAGGGTGGGAAGCTGTGGGATGAGCTTCTGGATCACCTTGCTAAAGGCTTCAAAGATGGAATGGTCGTAGATGGAAGTCTGGTAGAAAGATATGGGCGCCTGCTCATAGCCGTGATCCGATAGTTCGTCTTGCACGCGCTGAATGATGTCGCGGAAAGTGTCACCGCGGAAGTCATCTGAAAGACCGTCGACCTTGTGCACGAAGACTTCCACGTTGATGTTGGGGTATGATTGCTGAAGGTTGAGGATGGTCATGTTCAGTCGCGCAATTGCATCGAGATACTCATCTTGGGCATCGATAACCCATATCAGAGCTCCAATCTCCTCGAAGATGTTGTCGGTATCGAAAGCTGGATCGAAGTAGTCCAGATGACCTGGCAGATCCCAGACTTGAAAGTCCATGAACGAGCTAGCGTTATTAGTCAGCCATGTATGCATACACTTGGTGATCAACGTACTGCATGGACTCTTTCTTTATCCTGTACGTCGTTTCGAGGTACAGCGTCTCACTTGGTGGCAGCTTGTGAAAGACGACACTTGATATCGATGACTTGCCGCTCCTGCAGATGGATGGTTAGCGCGCTCAACACGCTGACCTTGACGGATCTCACCTTCTCTGGCCCATGAGCAGCAATCGCGGCTTGCCATCTCCCGCCTTGCTATTGGGGACGCGACCAGTGTGATACTGCGGCGCAAAGTCAACAGGTGGCTGCTCTGCGTTTGATAAATCCTGCAGAAAACGGTCCATGGTCAATTGAGCACTTGGTCTGAGTAATGACGAACTAGCGGATGTCCGCCTCTCCTCAGCGCCATCGTCTCGAACAATGTCGCGAGCAGCATCGAAGGTTGCTGAAGGGCGGTGTGAAAGAAAGCGGCTCTCCATGGTGGTGCTTAGTGGTACAGGGTATATCGCTAAGAGCAGAAGTCGCAGAACTAAGAGAAAATTGGGTATCGTGGGTGAAGAAAGCGCCGCGCCGAGAAAAGACAGAAAACAGAGAGCCGGCCCTTCCTATCGCCCTTCAGCTGGCAGGCATCTGCGCAGTGAAGCGTGCTACTCTCGTGGGGACGTGACAGGCACGCTGCGACAACGTGTGGTACGAGACCAGCAGGGAGAGGCCACGAGGACGGGCGGTACATGCAAAGGAGAGGTGGCAGAGAAGCGACGAGTCAATCAGGAGCCCCCGTGATGTTCTACAACAACAGTCGGTGATGCGCGCAAGGCAGTCGACACCGAGCGGAAGGCACCCAGGGAGCTCAGGCCATGGTGCAGACGTACATAGGGCTGAGGAAGTCGCGACGCAACCGCCGGGGCTTTGCCAGTAATCTAGCTAGATAGGGAAGACGACGATACACGTGGGGAAAGCAAAGGAGTAAAAGAAGGAATCTGGGCTTACCTCCATGGTTGTTCAGTGGTAGTGTAGCGTCTTTGCGTTGCGCACGGTGGTGATAGTCTTTAGGCCCGAGCCTGCCACTGCCCCAGAACCGCTGTCCTTGCTGATGAGCCGACGCCCAACCCGAATCACGCCTTCAGCCAAACGCTCGGGAGTACTACAACTCTTCCAGGAATGCTTGGATTGCCCTCTGACAGGATGCCCGCCCTGCAATTTCACTACTCGCAACCACTCTCTGTTGGCAGCCAGCAGCCGAAGAAGCCGGGTCGGCAAGGATGGCTCTCCGCGCGCGCCCAGTCGTCGGGCACCAGAGCGTCACTGTAACACGTTTCGAGGCCGGGTCGGAGACAAGTCAGTGCTGCTGATAAATAGCCGCAGTGGCACGACGCTGAAGCATCTGGAACCGTCGTAGAAGACGGAGAGTGTCATTGTGAGGAGGCGGTTGGTCGCGTGCAGGCCACGTTCGCTTACGGTAACAAGGGAAGATCTTCAGGCACCACCATTCTGTCCTCGTCCCAGCTCTCCAACACCAGCCCAACTTCGATGAAGAGCGAACGCCTTGGTATTTTGTGGCTTGGGACAGTTACCCGATTAGTGTTGTGCCGAAGTCAACCTCCGTCAGCCCAACCTTACCTGAGTCAAGCTGACGATATCAACGCCGCATGGGGGACAAGGATTTGTTATCCGCGGCAGCAAGGTTACACAGCGTAGCAGAGACTATTTCCGAACGTCATTGATACAGCGCTGTGTGCCCCTTTACTGTCAGATGGACGTCGCACACGTGTAGGAGTCCAGTCAGTAGGACATGTCAACATGCGCGTTATCGTCACTCTGCTCGTCAACTTGATGACTTCGCACAAAATGTACATTATATCCCTGCAAACACTGTATTCCAAAAAAGCAATATCAAAACGACCCGACGCTCCGGCGCACCCGGGGTATCCAAAATCAAAAGCCAAAGCCGCTATTCCCATCCATCCTTGTTCCCGTACACCAAAGGCCCTGTACGCCTACCCTAAACAGCTCATAGATTGCGTACTCTTCAGGTTTCCAATAAGAAAATAATTCCCGTTCGTTACTCGGGCGATCTGAAGTACAATACACTCAACCGCCTCAGTCTCGCGGTCCTGTCACCTCGGCACCCAGTGTACCCGCAGCTAATTGACCCAGTCCACCGAAGAAGACAAGAAACATAGCTAGTGCAGTCGACTCTCCCGCGTGAACTAGATCGCCCTCAGGCGCGGAGCCGTCTGACTCCATTCCCTGTATAGCGCGCTTGGTCTGCTCTGTTGGTTGGTATGTAGCATCAGGGTCACCAGCAAATGAGCCTGCGTCAGAATCCACATCTGAAGTGCGCGCTTTCCCTCGTGTGCTGCGTCTGAGAGACGCACTCGTGGATGCGGAAGTGGATGTACCATTTACGTCAGCCTTCTTTGCCGGGCGCCCAGGCTTCCTCGGCGTAAGAGGCTCTATTGGGGACGAGGGCTCGCTCGCATGCTCCATCACTCTTGCCAGGTCTTGCTTGAATGTGACGTGTTTCTCATGGGTGGGAACGAGAAAAGAAAGTATGCTGCTTTCTAGGATCGCATGCACATCTAGATCGCGCGTGAAAGTCCACGTCAGCAAGCTGATGGCAGCAAAGAGGACGTCGAGGCTGGTGACACTGATAGCCGGGTGCATGCTGATGTGCTTGAGAGCTTGGCCCGCGTTGCTGATACTTGCGAGAAGCCTGTTTGCATTCGCCGAATCGCTCTTGGCAATAGAATTCGCGAAGAGATCCCAAACGTGGGAGCGCTGGGCAGGTCTGTTGACGTACACCAGAGTAGTCCACACACGCCAGTATACGAGGATAGAGGCAATTGATAGCGCGTGGAAGACTTTGACGTATGATCTATGAGCCGCTGCTTTAGACGTATGCTGATGACCCAGTGCGTAGGGAACCAACTGTGGCGCAAATGCAAAGGCAAGTGGCATGGCCAGGTATCCGAGTCGCATCATGCTCTTGTCGCCGAACTCGGAGACTAGTTGTGGAAAGAGATTCAGAGTAATGAGCGACGCAACGATGCCAGTGTCGTATACGAAAGCATATGGTGTGAACAGCGCGTCGTGTAACGGGGTATCATCGTGGTGTATGGTCAAAGGCGTATACAAGATGGTGATGAAGAACAAGCTCAAAGAGTACCCTAAGCTTCCAATAGAGCTCAGTAGTACGAACGACGCAATGGTTGTGTTGGAAAGATTGCGCCTGCGGCCTAAAGATGACCAGTCAGTGAGGGACTTGGAGAACCTGCGTCGATGGCATTGCACATACCTTCAGCGCCCATGAATATGGAGCTTGCGATCAGTCCAACGAAATACTGGCTAGTATACAGAAACCCCTCCGGTTTCATTATTCCAACTTTGTCAAACTCGCGCACGAGATCGATGTCCGCGATCCAGTCGGCTAGATACCATCTCCCTTCCTCGCCAGTGCCATACCAGCCACTCCAGAGACTACCTGGAATGTCATGTGTATTCTCTCCAGCCCATCGCACGTAGGAGATAGCGCGCCAGAGGAAGGCAAAGCTGCCGACGGAGAGTAGTGAGAGAAGCGCAATGATGGAGAAGGTGACGGCATGGCGGCGGCGAGCCGAGTCTTGTGAGCGCGTGCGCGTTGATGGTGGCTGAGATTTGGCGGCGCGTCGAGTAGTGAGAAGTACACGAGCTGTGAGTACTGTAACGAGGAGCACTTGGCCCCCGAAGATGGCGATGGGGAGTGAGTTACTCCGCGTAGATGCGACTGTATCGACTGGCGCCATGATGTTGGCTGGGTGATGCGATCAGTGATAGAGTCAAACGCGCATTACGCGACAGCAACGGTGAGGTTAGGAGACAGAAGCAAGCCAGCCCAGCTGGAGGCATGCCTCGCTTGTTTTGATCTGGAACGCGCCTGCCTCCCCGCCCACGTCACTGACGTATGAACTTCCAGATGTCTGGAGCTCGCCCTTGCGCCACGCTAGACCCCATTGGCCTTGGCCGTCGATCTGGCGCATCTTCGTTTTGGCTTGCGCGACGCGATCCCAGGCCTCCGACTCAATACCCACTTTACCATGCCACACACTTATGGCGACGAAGACCTCGAGAACGTCGACGAGAAGTACCACGAGTCGTCCGATGAGGACTTCAACCCCGAAGCCGCGCCTCCCGAAGAGGCATCCAGTTCCGAAGACGAAGACCATGTCACGATAGAACCCACACAGCGCAAGGGCAAGCGGAAAGCGCCCGCCGACGAAGACCTTGATTCTGGAGACGAAGTGACAATACAAGCTGCGCGGAAGAAGCGGGCGAAGAAGAAGGGGAAGAAAGGCGGCAACGATGATGCAGACGAGCTGATCATATCAGATGATGAAGGCGGGGAGGGTGGACTTGTCAAAACACGGGCGCAACGGAGGATTGAGGGAAAAGAACGGAGACCGCTTGCAAGGACCGAGGGCGCAACTGTAGATGTCGATGCGCTATGGGCCCAAATGACAGCAGCGCCTCTGAAGCCTTTGGATTCCACAGCATCACATGAATCAGCTGCACAACAAAATCACGTACCCGTAGCCAACATCCCAGTATCAGCGGAAGAGGAAGAACAGCTCACGATCAAGAAAGTCTTCACCTTCGCTGGGCAGGACACGACCGAGGAGAAGCAAGTTCCACGCTCGCAGCTCGACAAATACCTCAAAGATGGATGGAAGACACTCGATGCGTCCGCAGCAACAATACCCACGACAGAGTCCCCCAAAGATCCCTCCGAGTCTAGTGGACCCAAGATCCGTCGCCCCCTCCGCCGTCCATCCCGATTCGACCCCAACCCTACAGGCTACGTCCGCGCCCTCGCACCCGAACACCAACTTTTCTGGCCCCGTGCCGCCGCTGCCGATCTACAACGCGAGCAGGAAATTCCGCCAGAAACAGACATATCGGTCGCGAAGAAGGTCGAGAAGGCGCAGAAGCTCAATGTCGTGGACAAATCGCGCATGGACTGGACAGGCTTCGTGGACAAAGAGGGCATCGCAGAGGAATTGGATACACATGGAAAGACCAAGGAAGCCTATCTGGGTCGTATGGAGTTTTTGGCTGGTGTGGAAGCGCGGAGAGAAGAAGAGAGGAGGAATCTGAAGACCAAGGCTGCAGCAGCTGCTCCTACGATGGGGTGAGCCGTGTGCTAAAGATGTACTGGAGAGTCGTGGATGTTTTTAAAGATACCCAATTATTGCTCAAAGCGACAAGCACTGGTTGATGCGTGCGCTTCTGCATATTCATCACGTGTAGGTCTATATCATTTAGAGCTATGCATATGACGATCGAGTAGAAGAGTACAAAAAGCACCGAATTGTGAGCAAGGAGCGAAATCACAATGAACTGGCTTGGAGCTACGATCATTGGAAGAGAGACAAATGAGTGACATGGAGCAGACCCCGAATTATACCTCCACTTCCATCTTCTAACCCCCTCTATACATCTCTTCTGACTCTCAACCAGAATGTCTTCGTTTTCCTTCCTTCCTTTCTTCGTCCTCCTCAACCTCCTATTATGTTTGTGCCACCATCTAAAAAGATGTGGCTATGAATGGCTCAGTGAGACTCCTGGACTAACTCCAGATTGAAGATGAAGTTGCACTATACAATGGTTGGTGGCGCAATGAGGTGTCCAGTACCTAGTAACCGGCGGTGGCTCTGGTACCGTGATCCGTAGATGAAACATGCATCTGGTGTGTACATGAAGATCTGTGACGTTGCTATGCGCAAATGGTGTAAAAGCTGAAGTCGAAATCAACGACCAGATAGCTTAGGGCCCAATAAGCATCTTAGTCAAACAGCTTCTAGGCGCTCAAAGGTTGATGGTAACTTGATACGCCAATGGTGCGAAAGCATAGCGTTTGAGATGACTGCCCCCAACGAGTGAAGCTAATCCGTGCTTCGTGATTGTTGAAGACCGTTACAAGATGGGCTCCTCGAATGCACTCTCAAAATCGTCTTCCTCGTCTTCCTCATCGTACTGGATCGGCGTTTTGATAGGTTTCGGCCTCATGATGGCGCGGATAGATGTGACTATCGCCCTGGTGTTGTCAGAGCTATCGGCCTTTAGACGCGCGAGTTCCCGGCCTGCCATTGTGAGAACAAAAGTGGATTTTCCCGGCCAGTCGAACTTCTTATACAATGCCGATGCTTTGATGAAATCCCATGGACATGATCCAGGAACAAGGTACTCTTCCAGCCATCTAGAAACTTCAGGATGGCCAGGATTGTCGGGCCGTATAGCGCGGTACTTTTCATAGCAATTATCCACGACCGTTTTGAACTGCTCCGCTGTGATCACATCACGATGACAGCCAGTATTCCAGGTATGATTGACGTCTTCCAACTTGGTGGTCAAAGACATGAATTCTTGCTTGACCGTGTTCGACATTGTTTTTGTGAGGCGTTGGCTGGGATAAAGTAGCACGTCATCTAGCTCAGTAGGCTGTGAGAAGAAGTATTTGACCTGCGTCATCGTCTCCATGTTGTGTGCTCTCACAATATCGAAATAGATGTAGTCGATAGCATGGTCCGGGTTGTATCGATACCTCTGTTTCCGTAATTTCTCAACTTCTGTAGAATCCCTGGCAGTGGCGCAACTTTCCATCGCAGTCTTGTAAGCTGGCTCCTTCTGTCGTTTTGTCAGGTCGCGTACCCACCGAAAGAACGTCGCCTGCTTGAACACATAGCCCTGTTTTGCTCCATCCACTAGCAAGTCATGCATATTGTACAGATGTTCAAGCGTTTGAGAATGGATGCAATTCTCTGTATATGCTTGTTTCTCCGCAAAGACAGTGACAATTCCAAGTAGAGAAGGGTTATTGCGAAATTCGAAGGCTGCGCGGAGAAAATTGTCCACTTTTTTGAGTTGGCGAGTGTTCATGATATCCCGAAGTCGCTCTGTTCTTGTCTCTATACCGTACTGCTCAGGATCTAGGGGATTTACTGGCGCTGGAGCATTCAAGAAAGGCTGCACAAGTTTGGGTTCCCAGCAGACCCAGAATTTATCGCCATCGTAGTCGCCTCCTTGCAGCTTTCCGGCTAGCGGGTACTGCCCTTTGCAGGGAAAGACTACCACATCTACCAGATGCGATAGCTCAGGACGTACGACCGTGCGTACTTTTTGGATATCCGAGCGGCGACAGGTGGGTTGGCGGGCGACAAGTGCTTCTACACTCCTCAGGCAAAGGTACTTTTCGTCCGTATTCTCGTCGATGAAGGAAGAAGAGAACTGTACCTGAATCTCTCCCGGCTCCAGCACACCGAACGGATCTGCCACCCCAAAGAGATATGCCGACTTTGCAAGGGGTACACGCAGCTTGGACTCCTGAAAGATTTGCTTTGTCTGTATAAAGCGCTCGAGAGTCTTGGCGAGGTATGGGAATTTGGTAGGCAAAAATCCTGACTCGAGTAGAAACTTCAGCTTGTCCTCAAGAGATCCCGGTAGTGCAGCTTGCCAAGTTGCTTCAGTTAGCGTTTTCGCCCCGTGTCGGTGAACCCAATCGTACGTCTTGACAGGATCAGGGAGCAACTCCAACAGCTTCTTACGCTCTGCATCCAAACGCTCCTTCATAAGATCAGCTACAATCTCTCTCGATACACCACGATCGATCAGAATGGGAATGAACGATATGTGCAGCTCCGATGGTGACGGTGCAGAGCTGTAATCTGATAACTCGAACGTGCGGTGATGATGCACTGATTCGTCCGTAGGTGGATTAAATTTCCACTGGCTTCCGGTAATCGTGATCCAGTGCTTCAAATGATCAGGATCCTTAGTGAACGACTCTGCGCTGATCATCCAGAGACCCTTAGCTCCGCCGATACGTCCCTGAAATGCACTCGGCAAGGGACCAGTCACCCCTGTGGCTTTCTTGTAAAGTTGCCATATAGCCAGTGCAGCACCCACAGACATGACCGAGCATCCGTCATTCATGACCGCGTCATCTGGAAACCCCTCCCATTCTAAAGTAGGATCGTTGAAGCGAGTATCTTCCGGATGATTTGTCGCAAGGTCATCGGCCACGTGTCTCATCTGCGACACCTCAAAGCACAGCGTGGGTACAGTTCGTGAAAGCCCGAGTTCGATACGAACAAACAGTTTGCACACACGTTGATTGCCGTTGGTTTCGAACGCCATGAATCGATGGAGCATTTGACCCACAGAGTAGGGTCGGTCAATTCCGCAACCTTCCGTGGCGAATAGCACAATCCTTTTATCGTGAATCGATTCCTTGTGGCGGATGGTTTTGCCTCTCTTCAGCTCCCCAACGTAAAAGACTCTCCATTTACGACCTGAAAAGGAGTGTTCCTTGAGGAGCCATGCTTGCCATTGACTTCGAATTTGTTGCACCTGATCAGCGTTGAAACGATTCGTTTTGGAAGAGTTGAAGACGGGAGTGTTCAAGTAGAGGAATCGGTCTGACCCAAACATTCGCTGAAGTCGACATGATTTATCTGCTTGTATCGGCAACAGAGTGGTGTATATAATCGGTCCGGTGTCTTTGAGGCTGAAAGTCATATGCCCTTTGAAAGTATAACCATCAAAGTTGCGCTTCGCTGCTTGCCAGAGGCGCCCATGCTCGCGCAGCTTCACGTGGGCTATCTTGTCGTGTTTCTCGATGAAGGACCAAAAGGCTTCGGGGTCGGCGGATACGGTAGATACGTCCATACCACGTACTACTTCTTGTATTGCGAGGGAGTTTGTTGTTGCTAGGCGTAGACAGATGAACAAGAGAAAGTAGGGCATAAATTCGAGCGCCCCGGGAAGCGTGTCCAGAAAGAGATTCTGTTTGGGTAGATTGCGTATTTCGTGTGTCATCTTCGAGGGAGACACACTAGTAATCAACGCTGTCTCTTGATCGTCTGCACCTCCGTTGGACGGAAATAGTATCGTTGCAGATGCGCGCAAATGCTCATGGTGATTTTCAACAAGGGCAGGCGCTTTAGAACTCTCCATCTTTCCATCTGGAATCACTCGCAGTTTGGCCTCCTTCTCTTCAACCTCGAAAGATGCTTCGAGAAGATCGTTGTCGTCCATAGATCCAGAAGTATACCTACTCTGACCGCTGCTTCTTTGCGAGAAGTCTTCATTCAGGTCTTGCTGAATTTCCTGCTCGGATACTTCGCTCCTTGAACGAGAAATGGCTTGATACAGTTCGTGATCATCCAGGGAGCCCAGTGTAGTCGAGCTCGTCCTTTTAAGTTGAGGCTTAGAGATACTACTTCCATATAACTCGTTGATGCCATCGTACGAGGTGAACGAGGTGTTTGTGGTATTCGCTGTCTCTTGGGAAGAGAACGTAGTGTTGTTGAAGGATGTATTGACCGAAGATGGGACGGAATTCAAGACTTGTATGGAGCGAGCCATATCGAGCGTTGGGACCTTGAAATGCGGTGGTGGGATAGGCGAGGACTTGTAAGACTTGACAGCCTGTTTCCCCTTTGAGATCTTGGTCAACTTCTGCGATTTCTCGGAATGAATGGAGCTTTCAGAAGGCCTTTTCTTGGAGGCATGTAAAGAGGCATGGCTACTTGCCTGTAAGAGCGTCTGGGCCGACCTAACAGACGGTGATGGCGATCTTGACGGCGACAGTGGTGTTTCGTATCTTTGATCCGTCTCATCATCGGTATCAACATCTGTCGGTGATCCCGGGTCAACAGCAGTCGCATATGAATTACGCTCATCTTGATGAACGTCAGACGATCGACTCGTTGATTGCTGGGCAGGCTTTGCTCCTGTGTTCTGATTAGCTATCGCAGAACGCCCGGGAAGAAGCGATAGAAGCGCAACTAAAATTGTAAAAAGCAAATCTGTGCTCACCACTAAAGGATGCCGCTAGGCTCTTAGGCGGTTCGTTTCTCGGCGTCCTACCCCGCGTGGCCAATTCACTCTCTTTTGTGCTGGACAGAATCCGACGAAGTAACGCTAAGCGGTCTTGGTGCCGTGAGCCTGGAGCAGCAGCTCTGAACTCTCCAATTGCCTGCTTGAGGGCGGTTGGAGCTCTGTAGAACAGGAACTTGACAAGCGCATAGATCTTATCGGCAGTGTCATCTGTATTTGATCGTTTTGGTGACCACTCAGCGCCACGGATCTTGAGACCAAGTCTCCATTCTTCTTCCAATGATCGAATCTGGTCGTCTAGGGCCGCTCCAGGGCGGAGATGCTGCGGAGTTGCCGGTAGCGAAACGGCGGGACCACCGTTACCCATCATGACGCGGGGCAACAATGTTCCTCTGTACCTTGGACTTCATGCGACAGAGAAACTAGCGGGAGCGCGGCGACAAAGAAGGAGAATGAATGGTTTCAGGACGTAACGATATAGTGGGGTGAGTCGCGGAAGGCTGAGGATTGCTGAATGTGTGCCTGAGGCCGCTGTTGCTAGGTGATGAAACCTGTGGTCTGTGCACGTACGCGGTATCGCGTGGTCACGCGATGAGATGTTTCACCAAGCTGAGTTAGGCGGAATTTTAAGTGCCAGCCCTGGATATAGTCCGATACTGATTCTGACATCGCCGCGAGACTTGCTTGATACTCAACATTTCAGCATGTATAGTCGCCTCCACGAAGCCCCATCACAAGTGTTAGAGTAATCGCGGACGTGGCAGGGTGTAGCATGGATAGAGAATAATATGCTGTATCGTGTACGGCTCCTTAAGATCGTCTAGATTTGTGCCATTCCGCTTTTCGCACTATGGCGGATATTTCCCAAACATGCAATAGGTAATCGTGAATTCAATGAACCGTGAACCAAGCCTCGTCTTTCCCATAGCCAAGTCCTCTTGGACTTAGACCTTCATCTCCTCGAGACCGTGCTTCCAGACGGTAACGTAGGGTGTGACACCGTCCTCGCGGTAGTTGAGGAGGACGATCATACCGTCGGGGTTCATGGACTCGCCAGTGTAGAACTCGTAGTCCTTGAAGTTGCCGATGATCTTCTTGGCGAAACCGGAGGCCTTGCTCTCAAAGTCCTTGATTGTAGCCTCGTCGGCGCCCTTGTTCTTGAGGGCCTCCTTGACTGACTTCATGTAACCTGTCTATCGTTAGTCCTGGGTCTGGAAGATTTTGCCCTAGCGTTCTTACCCTTGAGGTATGTGAGGTAGCCCTTCTTGTCGAAGCCGGTCTCGTTCAGGCGGAAAGAGTAGACGACGTCGATCTTGGTCTCCTTCTGATCGTCGGCTCCCTCCTCTTGCTCCTCAGCGGAAGCATTGGCACCAGTGTCTACACGTCGTTAGCCTGCCAGATCTTCATCTCGTTTGGCAGTACCCACCGAATGATTCTCCTCCGACAGTGATCTTGGTGCAGTCGGCCTCGTAGGCGACGCCGTCGATCTCCTTGAGGTTGTAGGAGTCGGAGATGATCTCGTCACCGGTGATGATGTCCTGGCAGATGTCAGTACTACGCGACTAGTAGAAGAGAAGACAAGAGGCTCTTTGTATGCGCAAAGCAGCATCAAGCGCAGCAGGGAAGGCGGGGTAGGGCGCAGGCAAGAGCGACCCAGCGCAGGCACAACGTACCTTGAAAATGATCATGTTGGCGGTAGAGGGAAGTAGGGTCTGGGGATGTGTGGAAAGAGTGTACGTTGGTCGGGGCGGGCAGGCGAGGGGTTGAAGACTGGAGCGGAAAAGAAGCGCTGGCCTGTAGGCGTGAAGGAGAAATTGGTGGGGTCGAAAATTGGGTGTGAAAAGCGCGCTAACCGCAACGGGTGGAAGTGGAAGTGGCTGAGCGACTAGGCCCGCCCGGGCGCCCGGCGGCGAAATGTCATGATGCGCGCGTATATCGTAAACCCCCGTCATGCCTTGGTGCTGTCACAGGCACGCTGCTGCACCACTCTCACACGACTTTCACCCAACCCTCGCTCCGCCCACCTCAGCCTCTCCTTTCTGAGCTCGACTGGTCAATTGCGCGCCATCCGGCCTCCAGCACGAATACCGACATCAGTCGTCCGTCGCATCGCGCCTTCTCCCTAATTTCCTTGGTCCGCGGCTTCCGGCTCCGTCTTTGTCACCCCATAGCTGGCCCAGCACCGCGATCTCGCCTCGAGTACGCTGCACCTTCGACGTCTTCGCCGGCTGCGCTGCGCAACTCCTCAGTCTCGCATACATACAGTTGTAATCGATAATCCGCTCTCCTAGCGCACCGCTGCCGCACCATGGCGAGCGCAAACATCACGTCCTACGACCTCCCGCCGCTTCCCGAATACACCCTCAAGCCCCTTCAGCCTCTCACATCGTGGGTCTCCGATGCATTCATACAAGCCGCACTGCCTGTAGTCGGATACTGGGTTGTCTCCCTGGTTTTCCACGTCATTGACGTGTACGACTTCTTCCCGCAGTATCGGCTGCACACGCCAGCAGAGGTTCTGAAGCGCAACCATGTTTCACGCTACGAAGTGCTGCGCGACGTCATACTCCAGCAAGTCATTCAGATTCTCGCATCCTTCAGCCTTTCTTTAATCGACGAGGCGCCGACAACCGGCAAAGCCGAGTACGATGTGGCTTGGTACGCGCAGAAGCTCAGACTTGCCCAGCGCGCGGTTCCTTACGTCTTGTCTGCGGTAGGCGTCAACCCGATCGCGCTGGCTTCCAAGGTCGCTACCTCACAGCCGATACTTTCTTCCGTTGTCATCGGAGGCAAATACCCCGCGCTGCTGCAGACAGCGACAGTTGCGGGCGAGCAGACTCTCGTCCCCGCCTTTGCTTCTTGGGAGATGGCCGTGGCTAGCTTTGCGTACTGGTATGCCATACCTGCCATCCAGTTCAGTGCTGCCATAGTTATCATGGACGCGTGGGAGTACATGCTGCACCGTGCCATGCACCTGAACAGATGGTTATATGGTAAGTTCCAACCCGTGTCATGCTCTTCGACTTTTGTTAACCCACGCAGTAACGTTCCATTCGCGGCATCACCGTCTCTATGTGCCATATGCCTACGGCGCTCTGTACAACCACCCGATCGAAGGGTTCGCGCTCGATACCCTGGGTGCTGGCTTGAGCTATCTGCTTACCGGCATGACAATGCGACAGTCGATGTGGTTCTTCACTGGCTCTACCATCAAGACAGTGCTTGATCACGGCGGTTACGCATTCCCCTACGACCCTATCCACTGGATCTTCCCCAACAATGCCGCTTACCACGACATTCATCACCAGAGCTGGGGTATCAAGACCAACTTTTCGCAACCTTTCTTCGTATACCTCGACCGACTTGGCGGGACAATGTACAAAGGCGATGTGACTGCCAAATATGAGCGTGCTCGTCTTACAGCACAGCAGAAGGTCGACCAAGAAAAAGAGAACGAAGCTACTGCAGTACCCATGTCGACCGCGGCAGCCTCGGGCCTGACACAGGACGAGGGTGTAGTGCCACAAGGCGCATCGACACCTCGCATCTCGCGCAAGAAGGCTAGCAGCATCTCATCAACGGCTGGCACAAATTTCAAAGATTTGACCAACAAGGTCAATCAAAACCTGCACGGCAGGAGAGCCAATGTTCTGGGGTTGGAAAGCTCACATTAATCTGTACTTTTTTTTTATGTGTAAACAAACATCATGCTGTTGCAGCAGGTAATGTATAGTCTCGGGTGTACAACTTCCGGACGGTTCTATCACATCCGCTGCATTGCATCACTGGTGCATATTCTCCTGCTATTTCTGAAATACGGCCTGTATCTTGTCGTCATTCATTCACGGACTGTACGATTCTGGGACGGCGTTTGCTGGACGGTTGGATTACATCGAATTTGAGTTCCCATTCAAAATACTACAACCTTCGCTTGTTAGCGACGGCTTTTCACGTTGCGCTGTTTCGATCGTTGGTGCCAATCAGCCTTAGCTGCTTTACTGATGAGTGTCTCACCGATACTGTCTTTCACTCCCACAGGTCATATGAGCAGGTATCTCTACTGATACTTTATTGAGTTCGAGTTGTTTCTTCCTCTTTCGCTTGTCCTATGATATATACACACTGATAACTTTCACAGACTACACAGCCGCGCCCTATCACTCGCAATATACGCTGCATCATGAAACCACTCTGTCTCATTGCAAACGTCCCGTGCGTGTTCTTAACCTCTCCACATTCCTCCATGTTTACAACAGACCAAACACAACCATTATCACAAGGCACCCACAATGCATTACAACCACAAAGACATCTCACAACATTTCACGATGCCTTCATTCCTACACAGGATGGAGACTCGCCGGCTCCACAACAGCGACATGAAGAGACTTGTCCGTATTTTTCGGCATGTCCCTACTCCCAATGATTTGCGCGATGAGCGCAAGGAAGCGCTATATCGTAAACATACCAAGGAAGCTATACAACGGCTTCCTAGCCGGCTACGCGCTTCGCGGCTCTCTTTCGGCTCAACGAACCTGTGTACGACACACAAGGGCCTAAACCAAAATCTTGTCAATGACATCTTCAAATGGATCCGTCACGAATACGATGGCGCCATCGGCAAGTTTCTCTATCCACTTGTAATGACCCACGGCCTTCTAACGACGGATCAGAAGTTGAAAGTCCGTCAACTAGAACCTGTGCTACGGATGTGGCAACCCAACTTTAGTTCGTGTGCTTCCGCTCCCCCTGGTCATGAGCCGATTCAGTGCGGATCGAAGTGGCACTATCAGGCAGACCAATGCCCGGCTTGTATGATGGCGCGGATGGGATCAGATTCGGATGTTCTTTTTGCTCTGTTCGCCGGTATGGTCGGTCGCTTCAACAGCAAGGCGTTCACGACAATGGATGCGATCCGTAGCGTTGCTGGCTGGGACAGCACTAAGAGCAAACGTCTTCGATTCGTGCGTTACTGGGTCAGGAAGGCGAGTGGAGAAAGCAATATGTTAAGAGCATGCGATCTGGGCATGGATCTCAAACATCTTCGGGCTCAGTGGAAGCATGAGCAACACCGCCACCTTCGTGCACATAGCCGCACGAGAACGCAGAAAACTCCCGTCGGTCCGATGCCCTGTCAAAGTTTAGGTTCATCTACCGTCTCTGCTCATCAGCGCACTTTTAGCCGTTCTGCCTCGACCAGAACTGTAAGACGGCGGCGAGAACAAGAACTAACAGCTCCGAGCCTGTTCGACCCCAAACTGGGTCCTAATCCCCGGCCTCCAGACACTAAGCTCAAGTCACAGGCCGAGGATCTTGGTTTTGAGATACCCGGTATGCGTAAGCGGGTATACACTATTCCTCACAACCAAGAAGATGTCCATCCGGCTTTGCGAAACCAGCCTGGACTCATACCTTCTCGCTCATCGACAAACGCGTCAAGGCATTACAACGAGTCAATGGCTTCGCATAATCCAGAAAGGACTATCACGCCTGATGATACCATGAGCCTCCCTACCGTTCGCCTTCCTCGGCACCACAATTCGGACGACCGTCCAGCTCCATTACAGATCAGACGCAGGCCTGTGCCACAACCGTCAGTCGCGGGTTCTACTAGGCAGGAGAACTCTTGCCTCAATCCTCCCGCTTCAATGATCTCCCGCCGATCACTCGCAACCACAGCGCACACGATCGCGTCTTACACCGGCGGCCCATCCTCTCGCACGGGATACATAGATCCTCTCGACAACCCGATCTATGACCACATTGAGACGCAAGAAGAGCGCGTGGAGAAGTACAGACAGCTTCTATCTAGCCATCCTGACCCCGAACCGTTCGCGGAATATGAGGATGACAACGCTTCTGTCTTCCCGAAGCCGCAGCGCCAGTCTATGTATTCTGCTTTCGGGGACGCAGGATTCAATTCTGCGCGTTTCGACGTGATCGATGAAGAACTTGCTGAAGATGAGATTGAGGACTGGGAGCGGGGTGAGCCTGAAGACGACGAGGTGCCTCAGGGATGTGCACTGCATGTGGGTATGATACTGGGCAAGGGAAGACGTCGGAGGGCTAGCGATGCCAGTGTGTGTTCTAACGATTTTTATTAGTATGTTTTGTATGTAGATTCTTCCCTTTCTATGCCCCCTTATACGATTTAAACTCTATTTTTTTTTGAGTTTTCAGGAGTAAATTGTCTTAACATCATTGATGTGCAGAGCACTCGTCCATTCATCCGTGACGTTGTTCTTTCCTTCTACGATCAGAAGGAATCCTCTCCTCGATGCTGTCCTTCAAAGACACCAAGACTTCCTTGCAAGATGAGTGTACCCATAGGATGGTCTTTCTCTTACGTAGGGTACCGGTGATGGAAGTATCGCGCATCAATCATGGTAGGATGGCTATGCAAAGTATCATTCCATCGTGAGAGCCAGTCGAGTGGAGGTAACATTGAAGAAATTCGATCGATCAATCGGATGCAATCAACTGCGGCACGCAGTATGGGAATACACATCGTATTTAGTCATCAGACGCCCATCACCTAATGTCCAAGGCTAAAACTGTTGATTTGGTAGCTATCATATTGTTCAGCCAACTATGTCTCCGCCAAACCCGATCGGCCGTCGGACTGGGCCTTGCTTCTTATAGGGCACGATAGCCATAGCTTTGTAGGTTTTACCCATGCCGTTTGGCCCTCTATCGACAAGTCGCTTCCAGCCTGTTTCCAAGCGTCTTCGCGTATCTTCATCCTTAGCAGCCTTAAGTAAGCGATCAGCGCGCTCCTTAATGCCCATTGTCGATAAAAAGAAAGACTGTTCAACGGGTCCGTGAACCTCAACACCCGGAGAAGCATCTAAAGCTGCATCTGCAAGGGCGAGAAAGTCCACATCAGCCGAGAGATCTACCAGACCGGGCGATGCAAAAGGCGAGACAGTGGTATGTGAGCGAATGCCCCGGAGAGTGTTCGCTGGGATAGTATCCAAAGGTCCATAATCCAAGATCAAAGCTGCACCAGACGGCTGCGCTTTTACGAAGCTTTCCTCAACAGGAGCACTTCTGCTCGAGGGAGTATGGGATGCTGAGGTGTTGCTAGGCTTAGGAGCGCTGCCGCCTATCCGTACAGCGAAGTCAGATACGTAGGCAAAAGATTCAGGCGAGATCTCGATGATCGCATCTGCAGTATTCTCTAGCTTCTTGTAGCGATCAGACAACTTCGGCAGGTATAAGGAGTGTGGCGTCGGTGTCTTCGAAACGGTCAATTCGAAGTCCAATTTTTCATCCCCTTTCTTTGGCGAAGAGCCACTTGCGCCCATATCCGAGTACGGCGAAGTTGGCGAAACAACCAGCTCATGCCAGGTATTCTTGGGGGTTGTCACGCCGTGCTTGGGTTTGATAGGGCCGGTTGGCGTGATGATGGTCGATGAGGCAGGCACCGAAGATTGAGAGATATTCTGGAAGACGTGGATTGGAAGTGCATCAAAGAACTCGTGGGCTAGTATGAAAGGCGCTGCCGTATGCTCTGTGTATGTTGTCAGTACGCTGTTGATGAAGAGAGTAGAGTCGAGCGCGTACCTTTTGGCACCAGCCTGATGTCTTCGCACCACTCGATCCTGCAGGAAGGCATGTACTTGCATTGTGCGGTTAGACCAATGTCGCTCTTCTTCAGATCATCGGTGTCAGACAGCAACTTTGCTTGCTGTTTCTGTAGGTAAGGTGATGCTTCGATGAGATAAATAGCCTCGATGCTATTTGTGAAAGCCTTGAAACTAGATATGGTCTGCCATCCTGTAAGCATGCTTCGCATTCTCTACTATTGGCAGAGCACCATACCCTCAGTACATCGTCCATTAGCGTTCCTCGTCCGGGCCCAACCTCGATTATCTGCACCTTGTCTTTCCTTCCTTGGGCAAGCCACTCTGCGTATAGCCATATACCAATAAGCTCGCCAAATACCTGGCTGATCTCTGGCGATGTCACAAAGTCACCCTTTGTGCCAAATTGATCCTGCCCAGTCGATGTTTGTCTTGTGTAGTAACCGCCATCGGGGTGAGTGAGGCATTGTCGCATATACGCCGCTACCGAGATTGGACCTGTCGTCTGAAGCTAATGTTAGACTTGCTTTCATACTGGGAAGGGGACTCATACTGTAATAGCTTCAGCCAGCGTCTTCGCCAGCGGCGTCGACCATTGTCGTTCCGAGTCGGAAGATGTAGAGGCAGAAGTCGACGACCACCGGGAGGCACATTTCGTTATTCGGATCGACGTTTGTCGTGGTACCGATCGACAACACTGTGTCGCTGTCCGCAGTAGGTTCAGAGGTTTGGTCCTCATGTCGGTCTTGTTTATCGAAGCTCCATGACGTTGGCGCGTTCGGAACTACAGAAAGTTTAGATCGGAACGCCAACGTGAACGAAGCTATGACCACCATTTAACGATTCACACGTGCTATCGGTCCAACCAGCGCCATCTACACGGAAACACACCAACCGGGTCCTTCTGGGAAAACCAAACCAACTTAACCTCAATACACGCCTTTGCACATATATAATAGTGGAAGTCGGTCTCTTGGTCAGAAAGGAAAGAGAAAGAGCTATGGCATCACGATGGGCAAATGATGAAGCAGACAAAGCCGAGGAAGCGCGTCGGAAGAAAGAGAAAGAAGAGAAGAAACGCCTGAAGCTTCAGAAACATCAAGAGGCGGAAGTAGCCTCACGAACAACGCAAGAGGCGGAATCGAGACCTGCAAAGCGCAGGAGATTATCAACAGGCGACGATGACGAGGGAGCCGCAAAGCCCAAAGAAGAAGAGACCGAGAGGAAGCTCCTGCGATTTCAAGGCGGAGCTTGGAACCCTTGTCGACATATTTCCAACTTCGAGACCCTCAATCAGATCGAAGAAGGCTCATACGGCTGGGTCTCACGAGCGCGCGACATCACTACAGGCTCCGTGGTCGCCCATAAGAAAGTCAAAATGGACTACAACCAAGACGGTTTCCCTATCACCGCGCTACGAGAAATCTCCATCCTGCAACGCTGCAGACATGCCAATGTCGTCGATCTTCTGGAGGTTCTATCTGGTGACGACCCGCAAGAATGTATCCTGGTCATGGACTTCCTCGAACATGACCTCAAGACATTACAAGAAGACATGAGTGAGCCATTCATGGCAAGTGAAGTCAAGACATTGTTACGACAGTTGGTCTCTGGCGTCGGCTATCTGCATGAGAACTTCATCATGCACCGCGATCTCAAGACATCAAACATCCTACTCAACAACCGTGGCCAGCTGAAGCTTGCAGACTTTGGTATGGCACGATACATCCCGCCGGCGAACGCACCCCTCACACAACTGGTCGTCACGCTATGGTATCGTGCGCCTGAACTTCTACTAGGGACTCGAGATTACGGGACGGAAGTCGACATGTGGAGCGTAGGCTGTATATTCGGCGAACTGCTTGCAAAAGAGCCGTTACTACAAGGCAAGAACGAGGTCGACGAGCTCTCACTCATCTTCTCCCTTTGTGGTCTCCCATCAGAGAAGTCTTGGCCACAATTCTACCGCCTGCCCAACTCCAAATCACTAAAGCTACCGCGCGACCACCGCAACGCCCCAGGCTTCAACCGTGCAAAATTTCCCTTCTTGACAGCGTCTGGCATTGAACTCCTCTCTTCGTTGCTATCCCTGAATCCAGACCATAGGCCTACAGCGAAAGAAGTACTGGAGCATCCTTACTTCAGAGAGCAACCCAAGCCGAAACCGACCGAGATGTTTCCCACGTTTCCAAGCAAGGCCGGGCAGGAGAGGAGAAGGAAGAAGAGTCCGAATGCGCCAAAGAGAGGAGAGGCGCCCGGAATGCAGGGCAACGTGGATTTTAGTAGTATTTTCAAGGGCAGAGAGGAAGAAGAGAAGGGAGCAGGATTTCAGTTGAAGATGACCTGATTGATTGCGAAGACGCGTGGGCATGTAGGAAACTTCTTTCAAGGCAAGATGGTCTTCGCCCAACTGAGTCTGCGACCGATTTCAATTAATGTATACCATTGGTCTGGCCAACCGAATCGTCCAACCGAGCTCCTACTTGACTGTGCGGATGCCTCTAGGCTTTTCCAGCCGACAATGAAGACAATCTTGCGTCTCTCATCTGCGGTCTCTGCTTCGACTCCGGTCGCTGCCATAGGAGCTATAGCTTGGACTCCTCCTTCCGCCGCCTGCACCCGCGCGACCTCCCCTCCTTGGTGGACTGTCCCGCCTGCCATAGCCTCCCCCCCCACTTCGTCTTGGTGGTGTTCTGGATGGCGAGCGACTGTAAGAAGAGCGCGATAGGCTTCGTCGTGGTGACCGGCTGCGAGAACGTGTGTACGACCGTGGCCGTCCTCCGTAGGCCCCTCGTCCACCACGACCGCCTCCGCCTCTGCCCCGACCCCAGTGTCCTCGATCGGGCGACATTCGACGCGGTGGAGATCGATAACGGCCATCCATAGGTGGTGGCCTGTACGCGCCAGGTGGGCCTCCGCCCCTCGGTCCCCGTCCACCGCGCCCATAGCCACCTTCGTAGTCGTCGCGTGGCGGCGGGCCTCTACGCGCGGGCGGAGGTGTCTGTGAGAAACGACGGCGGGGAAGGACAATGGAAACTTGGATCTTGGCTCCATCTAATTGTGCGTCGTGCATCTTCGCGATTGCGCGTTCGGCGTCGTCGATCTCCTCGTAGAGAATGTAGGCTATGCCGCGATTGATGTTGACTGTTCAATAGTCAGTCCTGCTCTGTGGGGAGGTAGGGCGAAACATACAGGTGGGGTTCATGGGCATGGTGAGTTCCTTGATGACACCGTACTTTCCGAATATCTCGCGCACGTGGTCTTCTTTGACGTTCCTGGTCAAGGCTTCAACTACGATCTGTTGGTGGGTCAGCGTGCTGGTGCAGGAAGGCTGAGGCAAGGCAGCTCTGAAAGTTGCGTCTAGCACAGGGAGTATGCTTACCTTTGCGCTTCTAGGTGCTGGCGACCGATCTCTTGGAGTCAAACTCCGGGAATAACTTCTACCTCTCGAGCGCGATCTGCTTTCTGGTGTGTAGCTCCGTCGCCCATTGCGCCGTGGAGACGGTGATGTCGGCGAGCGCGATCGAGTAATTGAACGAGACCGTGTAGGCGAGCGAGGGGTGACGGAGCGGCGCGGCGAGCCTGACTGCGCCGACCGAGGGCGGCTGGGTGATGTTGTGTGCGACGGGTCGCGAGAAGGGCTGCGCGTGCGCGAGCGTGCGGGAGATGGAGAACGAGATGGCATGTCTTGGCTGTCGCGCAATTTCAGTCGTAGCAGTGTCCTGTTGCGTGCTCTTCAATGTACGCTCGGTGGTTGGGCTTGTAGTTACTTTGTTGGTCATGTCTAACGCGACGTAACTTTTGGATGGTAGCTCCAAGCTTCAAGCTCGTCTTAGCGCTGGCACGTGACTAGCGGGACGTGTTCGCAAACAGCCATCACATAGTCAAGGGCCACGACAGGGAATAGATCGGCAATGTGGGAAGAGAATTGAATCGCCAGCTTGTACAAATTGCACAAGGCGCATGATGAAAAGCCAGTCGTCCCACAACCAGCTAATACGTTCTCATATCTGCCGCGGAGCTCGATTTGCCATGTCTGCAATTTCAACGTTTGCTTCCAAACAGGCTAGAGACGGGTTAAATAGTAGACGTGTGAAGGACCTGGACATGGACGGTTCCAGTGTCCGCTCTTGCATGACTGTTGGATCGACTGCTGAATTGCCAGCACTCTGACCCGCTATCCGTCCTCGACCCCAGAGCGCGGCGGATACTAGGCGGGTATCGCGGTGGGCATAGCTAAATGCGGCGCGCTCAGTGCCGTCGCGTTAGGCATCGAGGGCAGTGGTGACCCCCACCAAGTAAGCAGCTGCATGATAGCGCAAGTAGGACGCGTGACGGGTCGTCAGATTAGAAGCTCAGAGGTTTGCGTGTTGGAATTGGAGGAGTGAATTGCGTCCGTTAGATTTCATCGCGAGAGGCGGGGTCAAAACAGCCCCACTATCAAATCGCAACTTTAGCCCAACAACGCAGCCTTGAACACCCTCACCGCATTTACCCTCTTGCTCTGCTTAGTCAAAAGTACCTGCGTCTACTTCGCCGCATCCCTCTTCATCTTCCCATCACCACAAGCTTCCACAGCACGCACATCAACCCTCCGCAACCATGTCCTGGCAAGGTGAGCAGCTCGAGGCGTCGAGTTTGGAAGGTCCTGGCTAACTTTGGGCGCAGAATACGTTGACACCAGGTACATCCAGCCTCCCAATCTATCACCTGTCCATGACTAACGTTATCACAGCCTCGTCGGCACTGGTAACATCGACAAGGCCCTCATCTGCGACATCGAGGGCTCGACTGCCTGGGCCGCCTCCGCCGACTTCTCGGTAAGTCGTCCGATACAATACGCGCCGGACACAGCGAGCACTCCAGAATCAAAGCTCCGGTGGCGCATAAACAATAGATTGGTGTTGACCAATTACAGCTGTCCGCTGAGGAAAGGGCCGCCATCGCCAAATCCTTCAACGACAAGTCAGAGCCCAAGAAGGTCATCTCGGAAGGTGTCAAGGTCAACGGTGTCAAGTACATGACCATCGAGGCAAGCGACGACTCGCTCAAGGCGAAGAAGGTAGGTGCCAGACATTGCCCACCATCAAGTGTTCAAGCACTGACAACAACACCAGGGAAAAGAGGGCATCGTCGCTTTCAAGACTACCCAAGCCGTCATCATCGCCCACCACCCCGACACCATCCAGACTCCCAACGCCTTCAACTCCGTAGTTGAGCTCGGCGAGTACCTGAAGAAGCACGGAATGTAAAGCGCCTTCGATTCGAGCCTGTTTGTACTTTAGGGATATTTGCATAACCGAGTTGCGGAGCGATGGATGGCATCATGGGCGACTGCTCATGGACATATATATGATTGACGATGGATGAAATAGCGGCATTGGAGGATCCTCTTCGATACAATGACAACTCTCAACCCCTAAACCAGAACCTTGTTTGTTGCAGGTCCCAAAGAGTACTGTGCATCTCGCCGCCGAACATGCCAGTCTAGCTTCACATGTTGACTACAACAGCGACAAGAGACAAGCACACCGGAGCACATGTATGATCAAGCGCATTCACATCATTTCGTGATGGGGCATAGACGTAACAAGCATGGGTCAGATATGTTCATGGTGTCCTAGCGATAAATGAGAGAGAAAATGCCTAAAGACCCTTCATACATGCCAACTTCTTCACGACCTTTTCTCCAAATGCCTCCTGTAGCTGGGCAGCAACAACCTCTCTCTTCTCATCTGCATTTTTATCGAGATCAAACGCGGTAGGCCCTTGCAAACAAGCCCTGATAACACCCTCCACCGTGTTACCTAGATAACTCTTTACGCCCCGTAGATGTTGTGGTTCCGTCTGTAGCAACCTCTTCTCCACAGCCCACGTATGCTTAGGCCGCGCCTTTTCAAGATCGATAGACAGAATTTGGTCAATGGTTTTCCAGTAAGCGATCTCCAGTAGCACGATACCGAGCGAGTAGAGGTCGAACGACTTCTTGTAAGACTCACGACCGCCGGCATCTTCGCGATTCCCTCTATGCTGTACGGAGGGATGACGATAGATGTCTGCAGCGGGATTGTCAAGAGGCCGTTCAGTCATATCATCGCTGGTTGCCGGACGAGAATAGTCGAAACCACTAATCAGAGGATCCGCGTAGTTGACCTCGCCGTGCGTGACCTGACCGTTTTCAACTCTTCCTCCCTGCTTCGGAAAGAGGAGGATGTTGGCCGAGCGTAGGCCCTTGTGAAGCCAATCCACCGCATGGAGACGTTCAACTGTCTCGGTAAGAAGTCTCATGAGTATGATACGGTCAGTGAGCGAAGGTATATCGTTCTCGGGGTTTGCGATGAGTGCGTGTAGAGATGTCGGTTCAGTGTCCGCCGGGACGGACGCGGGCTTTTCGAAGACTAGCCCGAAACGTCCTTCGTCCTCATCGATAAAGTAGCCTCGGCAGAAGGGTGCTCTAAACCGGACTGTTCTGTTGTGCTTACTG
The DNA here is from genome assembly GCF_023758075.1 of Alternaria novae-zelandiae. Taxonomy (NCBI): domain Eukaryota; kingdom Fungi; phylum Ascomycota; class Dothideomycetes; order Pleosporales; family Pleosporaceae; genus Alternaria; species Alternaria novae-zelandiae. The sequence continues at coordinate 506,191 of NW_026056962.1, read as the reverse complement.
AGTAAGGCGGCCAGTTTCTTGACGCGAGCGTGGATCTTGGCGTCCACAGCACCATCCTGCTGCATGGGACCCGTGGTATCGGGTGATTTCCATTCTATCCACACAGGTGTGTTCTTGTAGTATGCCTCCGTGCGTACACCTTCATCAATCTCCAGGGGAAATTGACTGCCTAGCTTAGGGCGTATGTCCATGTACTGGAGCTGGGTATCACGAATGTCCTTTGGAAGATCTGGCATGTTGATCTTTTCTGCATAGCTTGTGGTAAGATCTTCGTGAGAGTCTTCGATAGCAAGGTGAATGAAGTTTTGCTGGGCTAAAGCAGCAAGAGGCTGACGGGCGGCACCACGAGCTGCGACGGCACCACTGTCCATCATACCATCATATTCGGAATCTTCCATCTCTATCAGTGAATAAGCCCTTCGAAAGCCAATCTGTTCTGATTGCTGGGATTGGTAGATTTGAACCATGTGCGACATCGTCCGGTTCAGCAAGACTATTTGGTCATTTGTACGCGTCTGCATATCGATGAGCAGGTCTACTTGAGCTTTGTCGAGCGCTTCGTGCATCTTGTCGTTGAAGTCGGCCAGTCTCGCGATTAGCTTCTCCATCTTGAGGTGATCGAATACAGCCCATTTGAGCCTCTTTGGTACATCCTTGAACTGTTGCACGAATCTGAGGGACATTTTTACCAGCTCGTCAGTAGGCGGGAACCGGACAGACCTTGCATTCCCTTCACCAGAGCCGTTGGTATCGTCTTCGATCAGGCGATCAAAATTTTGTAGGACGAATGCTTCAGCTGCTTCCTCTAGGAGAGGCTCTGTAAGTCTCTCGTACTTCTTGTCTAGTCGGCCGAATGAGAAGAGAAGCTTTTGTTGTTGCTCCATGATGTTGATAATGAGGCCTTTCGACATGTGATTCAGGACCAGTTTGTCGTCTCGATAATCGAGCTGTACAAGCTTTGCCCAGTTGAGAAGTCGATGTTCTTCCACTTTGAAGTTGACCAGAAGCGCTTGGCAGTCTTTGCGAAGATGACAAGCATCTGCGATCAGTTCGTAACCTAATCAAGATTATTAATGCATCTTCAGGCGTAGGTCAATGGGTATGCCAACCTTGGATACATCCCGCAAACACCTGGAAGAAGAAGGATACACCTCCGATAGCCAACTCTGCCATCTCTAAGGCTGTTCGGAGTAACCTTTGAAAGGGACAGCTGGACGGTCTCGCCGAGAGAGGAAAGCAATGAGATGAACGCAGACTTGGAGAATTACTCAAGGGTAAGCAGCGAGAAGGCTGATATTTCTATCAAACCTTCATGGCGACATGAGAGCATAGCACGCCGCGATGCAGGCGCGCAACCTGATCTGTAACCAAAACTGCCCCGTGGCCTCGAGCTGAAGGCCGTCATCACATCCCAGACCAATCCAGGAGGCTGGAATAGTGGGGTCCGGTAAGGGTAACAGCGCGATGGCGTTTTGCGATACATGACGAAGGCTGCAATCGTGGCTGAGGAGCGTTCTGCTGAACTCGTTAGGTGCAGCAGAGACATCACATGGAGGTGATAGGCTGACGGGTGTATGCCTCGAGGAAAGCCGCGGCCCGCACAGCCACGCTAAGAAGCCACGCGAACATGGACCCTGGTCGACGCGTCGCATGCTGCCACCCATTTGCTCACCACCAAACCAGTGACAGGCGAACCGGTCACCAGAGCTACGACGGGCATCTGGCCCCCCGGAAATGCTTCTCGAGCATCTGAATCCTTGGTATCGCCCCGCATCAGAGTTCGAGCCAACGCCCTTCATCGCCCTCTTCTTCCGAGCTCCCGTCAAGCTACTCCTCTACCATGCATACCACCTTATCACATGTCTGCGCTCACCCCCGAAGCCTTTACAACGCCCACCCATTCGAGTCGTTTGCATATCCGATACGCACAATTTGATACCGGAAGATGTACCGGAAGGCGATCTGCTCATCCACGCTGGTGACATGACGAATGACGGAAGTGTGGCGGAAATACAGAAACAAATAGACTGGCTGAGCTCGCTCCCGCATAGAGAGATTGTAGTGATCAGTGGGAACCATGATACTTTTTTGGATCCAAGGACACGACCATCGCTGTCCGAACAGCACAGGACTGGAAGGCTCAATTGGAAGAGGGTACACTACCTGCAGCACCGACGGTTGAGCCTAACGATCAAGGTTGAGCCTAAAGACGGCGATCAGATGGATGTTACCACACCCTTGCTCGCAGCGGAGCCAGGTCAGAGAAGGATACGAATCTACGGCGCACCACATATACCAGCATGTGGAGACATGAACGTGCATGCCTTCCAGTATGAAAGGGGACGAGACGCGTGGTCAGAAACTGTGCCTGAAGATATCGATATATTGGTCACACATACACCGCCGAAATACCATCTGGATCTGTCCCTGCCGACGGGGATCGGCTGCGAGCACCTCCTTGCTGAGGTCAGGCGAGTGAAGCCAACACTACACGTCTTCGGCCATGTGCATTGGGGCGCAGGGCAAACTGTAGTTTGGTGGGACAGAGCTCACGATGCATATGTGCGAGGGCTTTCAATCAAGTCCAAGTGGACGCGAGGTATCCTGAATCCAAAGCTTTGGTGGAATGTAGTCAGGGTCGCGTACCGTGGCATGCGAGAGCTGCTCTGGGATCGCGTGTGGGGCGGGCAGAGTCCAAATACTATCATGGTCAATGCAGCCCAGACGTGTGGAAACACAGGCAAGTTGGGCAATCCTATCCAAGTCGTCGACATTTGATATTGTCCGTCACGTAATACCCAAAGCAGTCGTAATCGTAATGTGTAAACCTCATAATCAACACAGCAGTAAGCACTTGATTGTCGGGAACTCTTTTCGAACTAAAAAGGGTTCTGTTGATTTAGCTTGACTATCTCGTAGGAGAAGCCAAGTACAACAAGGAGACCAGGCGATTCGCCGTTCCCCGCGACTTTATTTGATTGTGGTCATGAAACCATAAATCGTGCATACCATGCCATGCCATATTCCACCACTGAGCCAATGATTTGCGCACATGCTCAGAGACGACGACCACGGCGACCACCCTTCCTCCTGGTGGAGTCGGATGGGGTGGGAGTAACGTCCTCGATACGTCCGATGCGCATACCAGCACGGGCAAGAGCGCGGAGGGCGGACTGGGCACCGGGGCCGGGGGTCTTGGTGCCGTTACCACCGGTGGCACGGATCTTGACGTGGAGAGCGGTGATACCGAGTTCTGCATATGTTAGCTCCTGTTCCCGTTCCAGATTATCAATTCCAATCATCTTACCCTTGCAGCGGGCAGCAACGTCCTGGGCTGCCAACATGGCGGCGTAGGGAGAGCTCTCGTCACGGTCGGCCTTGACCTTCATGCCCTTTTGTGCTGGTCAGCGGCTGTCGCATGCAATCGGCATGGCTGCACTTACACCGGTGACACGGGAGATGGTTTCGCGGCCAGAAAGATCGGTGATGTGGACGAAGGTGTCGTTGAATGAAGCGAAGATACGGGCGACACCGAAGACAAGCTCACCCTGCGCTGCTGTCAGTCCATGTCGTCGCGATTTCCAATGTCTGCTGGGCACGCACCTCGCGGACCTGGGGTCCGAGCTGGATGTTCTCCTGGGGAGCGCGGGCAACCTTCTGCTTGGGAGGCATGTTGGCGGTAATATGGGTTCTTGACGTGACTGGCGGTTCGTAACACTGTCGGCGATCGAGTCGAACTTTCGGTGGTGGGAGGTGGAATTTCGCTTGTTCGCGGGTGTCGGAGCAACCAAAACGCCGTGCTTAGCGCGCCAAGCCGCCTACTTAACTTTTCTTTGGCTGCCGCAAGCGACCTGCAGTTCCTCCATCGCTTTACAATGGGCTGACTTCCTCCACCTCACTCACGCACAAGAGCGTGCGACACAACAGCAGCCATGGACGATCGCAAGAGCGTCGGTATTATCGGCATGGGCGACATGGGCAAGATGTACGCCCGCCGGCTGAGCACAGCTGGCTGGAAGTGAGTGCACTCGCGACTGATAGCTTCGGAGCTCCAGTGTCTTCTGCAAATGGTAAGTCCTTCACTCTCTCATCCTCCCCTCCCCCGTTATGATGACCGTGAGTGCATTTGGCTCGAGTACGGCGCATGTCCACACTGCTGCCGTCTTGGTTTGCAGTAATTGGGCATGTTGCCGTCCATGATGTGAATTCTCGCTACCTTATTTTATACACCTCTGAACTACGACCAACTACATCGCATTGTTCATTACTATGGCGCGAACTTTGCTAACCAGTGGCTCACAGATTGATTCCTCTCCGTCGAACGCGCTGACATGCTCTCGTTGAAGGGTTCACGCCTGCGATCTTCCAGACAAGTTTGATACATTAGTGGCAGAGTTTCGGGACTTTGTAGGATAGCGCTTTTATATATCAATGAACGAACGCATGCTGAGACTGCGCCAGCCCAGAGTTGAGATCATGCAAAGTGGTCATCTTGTGTCTCGCTGCAGCGACTTCATCATATACAGCGTCGAGGCGAAGAACATCGACGCGGTCGTTAAGACCTTCGGCCCATGTATGCCGTCTCCTGTCACGGATCAGTGTTGTTACTGACTCGAGCCTACGTTCAGCTACAAAGGTCGGCGCAATAGTCGGTGGTCAGACCTCATGCAAGGCCCCGGAGATGGAGGCTTTTGACAAACACCTTCCTAAAGACGTCAGCATTGTCTCCGTGCACTCCCTCCACGGTCCAGGCATAGACCCGAAAGGGCAGCCACTGGTGCTGATCAAGTATCGCGCCTCGGATGCTGACTTTGCGTTCGTGGAGAATGTTATGTCCTGCCTCGGGTCCAAGCACGTCTATCTTTCCGCCGAGCAGCATGATCGCATTACAGCGGACACACAAGCTGTTACTCATGCCGCTTTCCTCAGCATGGGCGGTGCATGGTTCGCGAACAATCAATTCCCGTGGGACAGCTCGCGCTACGTCGGTGGTATTGAGAACGTCAAGATGAACATTACCCTCCGCATCTACTCTAATAAGTGGCACGTCTATGCAGGTCTTGCGATCCTCAACCCAGACGCGAAGAAGCAGATTAAGCAGTATGCCGAATCTGTAACCGAGCTGTTCAAGCTCATGCTCGCAGGGCAGCGGGACGAGCTCCGTGAACGTGTGCATACCGCTCGCAAGGCTGTGTTTGGCGATAACGAGGATGGCAAGAAGCTGCTCCTTCGAGATGACTTGCTTGACCGATTCGCTTTAGGCACAATCCCAGAGAAGAAACTCAAAAACAACCATCTCAGTCTACTCGCCATGGTAGACTGCTGGTGGAAGCTAGGCATAGTCCCCTACGACCACATGATCTGTTCGACGCCTGTAGGTCCCCAGTTTTCTTTCCTCTTTACATTACTCTTCCAAATTCTTATCCACTAACACACATTCAGCCCTCGCGCATGTGGCTCGGCATTACAGAGTACCTCTTCTGCAACCCCACGCTCCTCGAGGAAGCCATCGACACGGCCATCGACGACAACACGTTCCGGGCCGACGACCTGGAGTTCACCTTTGCCGCCCGGGACTGGAGCTCGCGTGTCAGTCTGGGTAACTTTGATGGCTACCGGGAGAAGTTCGAGGAGATCCAGAGATACTTCGAACCGAGGTTCCCGGAGGCGACCAAGTTAGGGAATGAAATGATCAAGGTCATCTTGCAGAAAACTCAGGAAACTTGAGGTTCTGAGTAGAACCCATCAAGGGTTTAGTAGATATTGAAGGAAAGCCCTGCGATAATTATACGCATGAAAGTGGAAACGGATCATAACATATAGGTGTAGAATGCACGTCGTGAAGTCAAAAATATATACATTACGTGTATACTCATGTACCCAGCTGACCCAACGCCTTGTCCTTCAAACTACGCACTTGGATTTTCCACAACTCGATCGTGTCGGCCGCTTTCACATTCAGTTTCTTGCAGCCTGTCCAGACTCGAACTCAGTACTCTCCCCGATGTCGCAAACCCCAAAACCTTCTTTGCCTCCCTTGATCCCCTTCCACTCACAAGCCTCTTGCAGCTCCTTTGGCGGTGCCATGACCTCTTCCTCAGTCAACACCCAAGTACCCCAATGCATGCCTAGCGCTCTCCTGCATTTCGTGTCCACGAAGATGTTGACCGCATCTTTGGGACTAGCATGCACGTTACTGTACATCCAACGAGGTTCGTAGGCGCCAATAGGGATAAGACCGAGATCGAAGGGGCCGCGATGTTGACCGATCTGTGAGAAAGCCGGGCAAGTGGGTAAGTGCGAGTACGCAGCCGAGTAGTCGTCTTCTGTGGTTGGAATGCTAGCCGGAACCGTGCGGTAGCCTGTGTCACTGGGTAGGGTCAGCATAAAGAATGAGTCATGAGTGTGGTACAAAGCAGACGTACCCAGCAAAGTAGACCTTCGCTCCGCCAGATTCTACACTCCAGCTTGCCCAAAGCGTCTTGGCCTTGTCGAAGGGCGTCCTTGCACTGATATGCTGACAAGGCAGCGCACCAATCGTTGCTGTAATACCACTAGTCTTGCCCATTTCCACCGAACTCACAGAAACAGAGCCAGCCCTACCCCCCTTTTGCGACAATTCCTCCAACTTGACATCTCTACTCTCCCACCAATCCAATTCTGTGACTTTCGTAACCCCGCTCTTCTCAAACCACTCTTTATTTCCCAGGGGCGCAAAGAAATGCGCCTCGGGGAATTTCTTTTTCAAGCGCTGGATTGTTGGGTAGCTTAAGTGATCGTAGTGATTGTGGCTTATAACTACTGCGTCGACAATTGGTAGATCTTCAATCTCACATGGAGGGGGCGTGTAGCGTTTAAGGCTCTTTATAGTGAACGGTGCACAGCATTCTTCAAAGACAGGGTCAAAGAGAACACGAAAGCCGCTCGGGAACTCTATATAGTAGCATGCGTGACCGAGCCATGTTGCACGAAGTCGTGGTGTCTCTCGGGAGGGAAGGAACATTGGTTTGTGGACTGGTACTGTCGGTGGCGAGGTGTCTGGATTGTGGGCTTGACCGGTAATCTTGCGCCTACCACGGAGTGTTAGTTCGCAACTTGTAAAGTCTTCGTAAAATTCCCGTATGCCGGACTTACCAGAGCATACCCTTGATTTGCAGTTCCCAAGCACTTGACTCGATATAGCTATCCCACGGGTTCGTAAACCCCTTGCCGTTCTTCAGGTGATGTCTCTTTTCATCGGCTTCCTCGGGTTTCGCAGCAATCTGTGCTGGATTGCTTACCACGGCGTAAAGACCTACGCCAATACTTGCACCACCTATTGAACTCATCTTGAGCGTCCGAGCAAAGTGTGGTTTTTGCCAAAAGGGCTGACGTTTCCCCCAAACCTGGTAGTTTCGCGATTCACTGAGTAGCCTTCGTATGATGCGAGACGGAAGCGACAGGCGAGACATTGGATATATACACGCGTCTAGACTAACTCAAGCGGCCTAAATAGGAGCTATATTGTATTCGCGAAAGAGGAAAACAATGCGCGCCCACCCTCGGCCGCATTTCATGTAGTCGGCGAAAAGTTGGGCCAGACCGGAGATAGCCATCGTCGACGTTAAGGCCGTAGATGCATCCAAGTCGTCATGCAACTCGCTCGGTACTGGCCGGGCCCACCAGGCAACAACAGCATAGGAAGAGCGGCTTGTCTCATTGTCCGATTCTTTCGCTATGCGCGCACGCCCAAATTCGCTTGGGCAGACGCTCTTCAGCTTGCGCGATCGCAGCGCACGATGTTCCGCGGTCGAATCGGCGGAACCCGGTGTCGTCCGCATGACGCATGTCGCACGCCGCATATCGTGTGCCGCATGCAATAAGCAGAGCTTGTACTGAACTGCATCCACCTACGATATCATTCACCTGAAAGAGAGAGTAGAGGCAATTCATTCAAGTGCTAATGAAATAATGGGCCAAGCTGGATGCTACATCAGAGCTGACTAGATATCGCCAGTGCTGATAACTCGGGATTTGGCGATCACACCACCTCATACTCGTATTCCCGATGGCTGACTGGAGGTGATGCCTGAGTAGATCGCACCACACAGTAGGGATGTGTGAATAAAGTGCCCATACCGTATAAGTGACGAAACACTACCTCCATACTAACAGTGCATATCTCAATTTCGTCCGATGGCGATATCTATGAAACCAAATCCCCTTGTGCGCTTCGGTATCTTCAGGTGATAGAAGTAACATCTACTACCATGGTCGTTCCTCGATCGGTTCTTCTCCTGTCGTTTCCCAATAACTTATCGCATCTTGGTAGGCTTTCTGGTACGTCTTCCGTCGATCCTCCATTGACGGTCGGTCGGGGTTGTTCTGGTCGTACTCCTTTTCGATATTGCGGAAATCTGCATCCGCAGGAAAGATCTTATCACCCGCAGCCGGCTGAATGTAGTATACTCGCAAATCTTTGTCGACACGGTTATCCTTGCTCCAGCGTAGCAGCGCGTCCAGATCTTGACATTGACGATTGTAGGTAAGCTCAGGTTCCGCCGCTGGCTCTCCTTCGACCCACATGTAGTTGAGAACATCGTACTGGACGTAGCACGTCAAATGATCCACCAAGGCGTGGAGACAGTGCTCGGTATGGATCCAATCCATTGTATCGCTACAAATGTGAAGATACCGAGTCAGTGTATATCTCACATTCAATTTGTGCGGCTACAACATACTTTGGGTATCCGTAATAATTACGGTAAAGGCGCTTCCGGATGTGGTCGAGGCAGTGAATGTTATGTGGATGCGCGAATCGGGTGATGAACTTCTTTTCGCCATAGCCGAAGCTTTGGGGGACACTGATATAGCGTTCTGGATCTTTGCCAAGGATGCGCATGTCGTCCTCTGTTATCAAGAATGGATAACCGGAGGTTAGCGCATGCCATGCTGCGTCAACTTCTGGACTTGGCGGTTGCTGCCAGATGGTTCCGTTACTTCCTGCGAAGACAGGAACGTTGGTATGGTTGGGGTGAGTGCTGCGATCGATCTCTTCCAAGAACGATGGCTCTATATCATACTGTGTTAGTCATGTATTCAGCGACAGGAAGACCACGTACCAGATGAGCCCCGTTCATTGCGCAGGTATCCACTGTTGGATATCAAGCCAAAGACGAAGAACAAGATAGCCACCACAGCGTACCTCAGGCATGAGCAAAGCAGTGGGAGGGCGGATTTGGTGCGAGCTTCACCGCTTGGAACTGTGGATGGCAAAAGCCCCTCTGACTCTTCGGGGTCTTCACTTCGAGGCGTTCTACGCGATGAGTGATTCATGTTGCTGGGTAAGCACTGAGAAAGTGTGAGAATCTATTACGTGCAACGCCTTCGGCATACAAAGTCATCGGGAGATAGCTGAACCCGCTGCGCGCTTTTGGGGGCATCAACGGCAACGAGCATCACAATGAGATACTTACGAACGACATCGCGGGACGGAGCCTTCGGAGCATCATCACTGAGGGGTACTGCATGCAGGCTCCGTAGGTACGGTCCTGCTTCGGCACATCCGCGGGCCTGTCGAAAGCTACCTAGGTACCACTTTAGAATTGTTGAAGTTGAGTTCCGAGTCCGAAGCCGAAGATTGCGCGTTTTCTAGTCAAACTTAATTGTTTCCTGGATATTATGTCAGCTGAAGCCAACTACAAGAAGATCGACCGAAGATAACAACATCACCACTGGAACCACACGATACTATTGTGCAGTCTTTACGTACACGCTCATACTCTTCTCTCTTGTGAAGCATACCAATTTTCTCTTTTTAACCCGTGAAACAGGAAGAAAGGTACCAACCCACACGGAACGAATGCGGAGCCAGGACTCAGCTTAATCATAAGTATACAGGATCAATGTCCCAACGCTTCATGACTGTTCTCCAACAGTCGAGCATGGGCGCGGAAGCCGAATCTGAAAGCATCATAGAGGAGCGAATCGGCCTTACCTCACTCTACCCAAAGAGCAGCAAGGACACATCCAAGCCACGGAAGAACCTCATCCTACGAACAGCTGCTGCCGTTCTCGTTGCTACCCTGGCTATATGCGGAGCTTACGCGGTCGGAGCCCAAGCGATCGAAACGCTGACACGGGATGACGCCCCATGCCTGTGCGGATTCACAACTGCCGAGGGAATTTCGCGGAACTGCCAGTTCGATGAGATTGAGTTATGTTGGTTGAGACCGGAATGCATTGACTTCGATCTCACGCATGAGTTCACGACAGCCTCTCGTTCTGACAAGGGGGGCGCCTGGCTATACCAGACGGAGCTGGATGGCAAGTACCGTCTTATCAACGGGACCGAGCTATCGATGCTCATCGAGCCCGGGAGGACCATATGGTTTACCTACGAGCAGCATGTTGTGCATTGCATCTTCTCGTGGAGGAAGCAGTTCCGACAGCAATTCACAGGCATTGTGATGCATATGACCGCATCGGATGAGGGACATATCAGACATTGCGGTGAGATGTTCATGCTCAATGCTGACTTGGAAGAGAGGCGAACCAAGTTGGTATACCCGTCTGAAGTGTCGTCAAATTAGCTGGAGCTTCAGTCTATCTAGTTACATCGATTGTATAGGAGCGATTAGCGCCCACCAAATGAATGCAGTATAATTCCGTCATAGACGATAGCTTCACTTTCGAAGTATCCGATTCGGTCAGAAGGCACCTTGACAGATCCCAACGAATGAGTGGGGGTACCTAGGTAGTCACAACACGGCAGTTCAGGTTCAGTATGCAGTTCGGCGGTAAGCTTAAGATACGTCATTATTCTGCTCACTCTCCTATACGTCCTATTGGTAGCCTCACTATACACTATGCAAGTGACAAACCTTACAATTAATGTTCAATCATGTTCAATCAAGACACGGCTCAGCTGACTACTATCAAACTACCTATTAAGTAGGGATAGTTATCGCATAGTAAACTAGCATAGTAAGTACAGGTTTATGGCACTTCTTTAAGCTTTCAAGATATGCGTTGTTGCTTAGTCAGCTCTTTCGTAAGTTTAACAGGCCGCGTCACAATGCAGGAGAGCAGCTCTATCACCAGGTAAGTGTTCGATTATTGATGTCTTTACTAGTAGAGAGCGATGTACAAATAGCTAAGCAGAAACCCTACAGAATAATTATCTTTCGCCCTACAAACGCCTTGTATTGTCTAAGACAGATCTTCATAAGCAATTATTATCTTCTCGTTTACGCACAGTTTTCAAGATGCACAAGAGCTTAATTATTCTCGTCGCGTTGGCCGGCTTGTCAGCAGCGACCGCTTCGCGTATGTTCTTCTCTAACCTACAGATAAGAAAGTAACAGTACTAAGCGTCAAAGCTTATGCAGAAGAATTGAAAGACGTTAAGAAGCGCAACACCTACGTAGATCTTTTTAAGGATAACAGGCCAGCTCCTGCGCCAGAAGAGAGTAGTAGCGCCTACAAACGCTCTGAAAGGGCCAATTCAGGGAAGCGTAACACCTATATCGATCTGTTCAAAGACGATAGACCAGCTCCTGCGCCGGACGCTAGGTCGGAGAAGCGTAACACTTACATCGATCTGTTCAAAGACGATAGGCCAGCTCCCGCGCCGGACGCTAGGTCGAAGAAGCGTAACACCTACATCGATCTGTTCAAGGATGACGGACCAGCTCCCGCGCCGGACGCTAGATCGGAGAAGCGTGAGACCTAAGTTAATCTATTCAAGAATCATGGACCAGCTCCCGCGCTAAAGAGGTTAGAGAGCAGGAAATAATCGGGCCGCTCTAGTGGACGAAGGAAGAGTCGAGGACAAGGCGACTTGGTTCTAAATAAAAGGATAAGAATAAATCTAAATGTTTTTCTTTCCACACTAAACATTTTACCGTGCCTATACTCGCTACGAACATGCAACACTACCGACTTCTAGCGTGTGCTTTTCTTGTAATTGCAACATATAGTTTGTCTATCACGTATCTAAGAACACGTACTCCTTTGCATCCTCTTAAGCGTTCAATCAACAATGCTAAGAACTACTTCCAGTCTTTAGCGGTTCAAGAAACGCACATATACGCACAGGCGGTAGAATCATATCGGCACCAACGCGCACGATGTCCACCTCCAGGCTTCCAGGCTTTTCATAAGCGTCTCCAACAGTTAAAAGAGGTATCAATTGAGCCATTCTGGGATCAAATCTATAACAACTTAGAGCTATTCTAGGGCATCACAGCACAGGCCACGCAAACTGCTGCGGCCTCGCTAGTCTCTCTCGCCGGGCTTCAAAAGAAAATCGAACAGCTCCAGAGTTTCTCATTCCAACGTAGAGAAGTCCGAGCCAACTGCCCAAGAGAAGATATAACCTGTAACAATCAACTAGGATTGCTCAGAAGAATCGCTCCGTTGCTACCAGACATCGACGTGGCTGTAAGTGTGCATGCCTCGCCTCGTGTGCTCGTTCCTTGGGACGTCATAGAGAGAGCCCGACAGCAGGCACGCCAGCATAGTCGATTAGTGTCACGCTCAGCAGGCGCGCAAAGTCATATTCATAGAGGTGTTAGCAAAGCACTTTATGCTAGAACGGAAGACGTCGTGAAAGGGTAGAATCAAGGTAAGCTGCGGTACCGTCATATGCGAAGCTTCGCCAGCTAAAGTTTGGACTACACGTAGAAGTCCCTCCATACTCTTTCCGCAGCATTGTCTGCCCTCCAAGAAACGCGTCAACCAATCACGTACCGCTTTTGGATTCTGCTGTTCAGGATGTGTGCAATCGACCAGAGTTGGCTGCTGTTCACGGCACGATGCTAGCGCCTCACCTTGTGTCGACATCGTCGACCCTTCTTCCTATTTTCTCGGCAACGCACATACGACACATGAGCGCCGAGATCACGGTTCCTGACCTCCATACCTGGGCGGATATACCAAGCTTTACCCTCCCCGAACATCTGGTCAACTCGTCTATTAGTGTGGCGTGGTCAGAGAAGCGCAACAAGGTAAGTTTTGGCTGTATCAGATGCATATGAGACATATACTGACTTCGTATGTTCGTCTCTGCAGGCTATCTGGCGTGGCTCCAATACCGGTGGCAGACATAATTCCTTGACCTGGATGAAGTCTCATCGCCATCGATTTGTTGCGTCAATGAACTCCACTTTTCTCGAGGCTATTAGCAGTGGTCAGATCGACTGGGCCAATGCTTCTCTGAATCAAGCAGCACCCGAACCACCGCACTTTAAATGGATGCACGAGCATCTGGACGGTGCTTTTACAAAACTGCGCTGCGCTGGGCGAGGCTGGGACGTCGGGGATGCCTGCAGCTACCTTGATCACCATTTCCGAACTGCAGCGCATACATCTATGGCTGACATGGCCACTTACAAGTACCTACCAGACATTGATGGCAATGCGTACAGTGGTAGGCACTCTTGTTCTCACAAATGATGATATGTGGCATAACATCAGTTGTAGCTCGTTTCCGTGCATTGCTCATGACGGGCTCCCTAGTGTTGAAGGCCACTATCTTCGAAGAATGGCACCGCTCGCGGCTCGTACCGTACAAACATTTCGTCCCCTTTGACCTCGGCAGTCTTCCCGATCTTTGGCACAAACTCTGCTTCTTTATCGGCGGATGTTGTCGAGGGAAGAGTTGTGAGAATCACGACAGGCATGCCGCAGCAATTGGCGAGGGCGCGGCCATCTGGAGCCGCCGAGTTCTCCGTAAGGCAGATATGGAGCTATACTGGCTACGGCTATTGTTAGAGTATGCAAGAGTAGTGGATGAAAGAAGACACGTGCTATGCGAGCGGGACGATTATGAGTAGTCTTTTGGGAGAATATTCGAGGAAGAAAGTGGTATAGTTCGTCACATACGATCAGCCGCCAAATGCCTAAATTAGGAGAAGGTTACTCTGCATTAAGAGATATTGAGATCAGTACGGGCTGGGGTATAGAAGCCATGCCCAAGGCAGCCGCATTGCCGCGTAGCACATGATCCCGAGGTCTGAAGCTGTGTATGCTACCTATTTTAGCAATGATGATATTGTACTTAATCTGGGCCTCGAAACAAGTTGAGCCATTCGATGAGACATGAAAACCTCTGAGGATTTCTGCGCACGTGAAGCTTCGATGTTTGTGTCCGTGCGCGTAAGCGTGAGCGGCCGATCAGAACGCTGCCAAGCCACGGGCCCCGTCTCCTGGGCCCGGGCCGACAACCTCCAAACTCCCAACAGCAGGGTGACGCGGGAAGCTTTCTGCAGCCACCTCGGGTTTTCTTGCGACCGTCTAAGCAAAATTCGGGCCTATGTAGGAACCTCTCGCATTACCCCTCTTCCTAGAACTATACGAGCCGTCCACATAAGCGCTACGGGCCGTTCTCTTGATCGCTGACTTGGAAGACGGAGCTGAGCGCGATCTCGAGCAGGTGTCAAACGCATTTCGATATCGATCGGATCCGCAGTATGAACAAAGATAGTTCTGTAGATGAGGCGAGCGTGGCCCACAATACCTGCCCGGGTGCTGAGCGACGTTCAGTTGCCTAGGGACATCGTCGATCATTACACAACGCAACAGGGTGTGCACATCGGAGAAATAGACATGTATTGTCGTCGTGGGGGTCTTTCATAGGCGAATTTAGACCTGGGGCTGGTCCACGAAAGCAAAACAGCAGTCTTGTCTTGTCGATTCGTTAGGTACCTCATCTATTCGGGCTGCACTCGGCACATAGATGCAGCTGACGTACATAGAGTGATTATAATAATCTTACAGCTGATTGCAACATCCAGTAGACTTTGTAATTGTTCCATCTATCTTGCCTAACATGAAAGGACTGTGGGTTTTAGCCGCTCTCTCGATTCCCACTGAAGCTCAGAAAGACCACGTTCATATCGGGTATGCCGACAAATCTCATGGCGAGGACTGGTATGACTGCGGTCCTTATGGAGGTAAGTCTTTACATGGGTAGAGTACAAACTGGATATATTAACGTCCGATTAAGGCTGGGGTTGTACTCCACCCGTGAGAGGCAGCGAACCGCCGCCGAAGAAACACTATTACGACAACAGCACTTTCAAACAGTTGATAGACCACAACAACCCTAGCCTGGGGACTTTTGACCAGTTCTACTACTACGACACAACGTACTGGAGGGGTCCCGGTTCGCCGGTGATACTGTTTTCGCCCGGAGAAGTCAATGCTACTATGTACCACAGCTTCTTAACCCCCAGCCATGCAACAGGAGCCCTGGCTGAGCAGATTGGCGCAGCTACAATTGTTCTCGAACATCGTTACTGGGGCGATAGCACACCATTCCGTAACTTCACCACTGAAAACCTGAAGTACCTTACTGTCGAGAACAGCATGAAGGATATAACATATTTCGCACGTCAAGTCCAATTACCTTTCGCTACCGACGAGAGAATTGGCAGTAGTGCCAAAGATGTTCCATGGGTAGCTATAGGAGGTAGCTACTTCGCTGCCCTGCTAGTGTGGATTGCAAGCCTCGACCCGGGCACTATATGGGCCTACTACGCTTCGAGTGCATCAGTTCAATCTGTTTCTGACTATTGGGCCTACTTCCTTCCTATACAAGAAGCTATGCCGAAGAATTGTAGTAGAGACATCTCTCTTGTCATCGACCATATGGATGATATCCTCAGCGCTGGCTCTCGGGATGAGCAACACGAACTCAAGGCCAAATTTGGCATGCAAGACGTCGCTCACAACGACGACTTCATGAACGCTCTGGCGCGTGGTCCCTATCTTTGGCTAGGGAATCAGTTCACCTACAACACGGGCTTCTTCACGTTCTGCGACTATATTGAAAACGCAGTCAATGCCACCCTCAACGATCTTCCGTCTGAAGCGGGTGTTGGTGTCGATAAGGCGCTCGAAGGATACGCGGAATGGTGGAAAGAGGTCGAACTCCCCGGTTACTGCGCCGGGGATCTTTATCCTGAGTTCAACACTACAGGTAATACTGACTGCTTCAATACCTACAATGCAAGCTCCCCACTATTCACCGACACGACGCCGAGGAACGCCATGAACCGGCAATGGTTCTGGATGAACTGCAACGAACCCTTCGGAAACTGGAAAGTCGGCGCTCCCTCAGGACGGCCATCGCTCATTTCTCGCCTCATAACAACAGACTACTGGGTTCGTCAGTGCGGACTATATTTCCCCCCTGGACCGAATGGAGAAACATATGGTCTCGCAGCGGGGAGAACCGAAGAGCACTTCAATACGTACTTTGGAGGCTGGAATATCACCAACACAAGCCGGCTGATCTTCGTCAACGGCGAATTCGACCCGTGGAGAGAGATCAGTGTTTCGGCAAAAGGGAGACCCGGAGGTCCGTTGCAGAGTACCAAGCAGGTACCAGTGGAAATTGTGCCTGACGGTGTTCACACTAGTGACTTGAATACGAAGAACGGAAAGGTCAACGCGGGAGTGAAAGAGGTGCAGGATCGAGTGTTGAAGCAGTTAGTCGAGTGGGTTAAAGAATGGCCTGGGGAGGCCACATGATCAGCTGTGCACATTGGCTGGCACGCAAGTACCTAGATACTTGGTTCTAACGAGAGCCCTCCAGGCTACCTTTCAACACTTGTACGACGTGATTTCCGATAACAACATTCCTGTCAATCACGAAGGAAAGCGTGAAGTCGATTTCGCCGCATTCCATTGTGGTTCTATCATTATATAAACTTATGATACAGACGTGCTCTGGAAGTTCACGCACGTCTACTTAAGCACTCTACTGATCGGTCAGCACACAGGCTTTTGTCGTAATGAGACGAATGCGTGTTTCAGTTACTCTTCAGAGGTACCAGAGACCTGAGCATACTCTAGAAGACGATTTATAGCCAAAATGCATCTTGATCTATAGTCCTTGTTTGAGCCAGCCAATATCGGAACAAAAAAACTTAGCAGGACGGCTAAGATGATCTAGAGTTAGGCTACACCAATCCTGCTGCAACTTGTTACTGCATGGTTTGCTCTTACTCACCGAATAACGTGTTGGAAGACGAGCATCGATCGAGTGAGGCTTAGCTTTGGGTCACTCATACAAACCGGGTATACAAACAAACCTTGATTACTTTTCAGTCGCAAGTCAACTCGGCCGCGGCCATCTATTTCGACCTCATCCGTGAGGTTTGCACCTACACACGGCTGGAGCAGATCTAAAACGCTCGCGTGTAATGCGCACTTGCGGAAGCACACGGGATCCAGTGCTCCAACGTCGTCTGTCAGAACGGGTTCTACGGGATGGCGGGAACGCTTGATAGTGGTGCCGGGTGGCGTTGAGACCGAACTACCCAGGCTATGTTACGCCCAGATCGAAATGACCGAAACATCATCCTTGCTTGATTTACACAAGCCGGTCGCGGTTGCTTCCGTGATGACAGTCACTGCGGGATTAGCACCGTGGCTTCTTGCTCAAACGAAGGATGTGTGACTGACTCACATTTCAAGACCTGTCACATAATCGAACATACAATTAGAGCCACGGATGCCAGAAGAAGTAGAGTTGAATTTGGCGTTTCCTGTGCGACTGTGCCGCTTTTCTAGGATGTTTTTTTTTTCGCATTCTGATGTTACCCCCTTGTCAGGGTATCTCGTTGTATGACAGTTATACACTAAGCAAATCTTTCCCCCCGTTTCCCAAAGCAATGCCCAAACAGAACCGTGTAAAGCAAGAGGTATTTTTTCCACCACTCCGAAAGAAATAAAGCGAATCCCATCGCTGATCTTGTGCCATTAATTACAACCCGACTACAGCGGAAGGCGAGGATCGAGGAAAGAAGTCGTGAACGTAACAAGCGACCCTCCGGTGGTGGCGTGATGCTGGTCGCTACCGAAGGCTTGGTCGCATGGAGAGGCTTGGTGTGCCGAGTGCAAAAGCCGACTCCAGAGAAGAGAAATCCATAAACCGAGATAGGCAGCCCCGTAAACATTCTTGAGGCAGCGCTAGAGAAATGAACAATCGTAAGGTGCGAGATGACACCCAGGTAAAAGCAGGAACGCCGTAACCCACAATTTCGCTGACATGCTCCTATTAGACCATGGACAAACCAAAGTCTAAAACGTAATACCGGTGATACAAGGAAAGAGTGAAGGAAAACGAAGGAAAAAGAACCAGTGAAATCTATCATGCAAGATGATCGCAAGCCTTGTGCGTTTTCGTGAGATCCGGAGGCGCACCAATATGCTTGCAGATAGCAGAAGGAATAAGGCAATGGCACCTTGAGAGTATCTGATAGTCTAGACTCGAGGGAATCGAAGTAGCCAGATGTGTCCAGTGATCGGAACTGGGTCGGCTTGGTAGGCCGTGGTACTTCGCGAAACAGAAGGTAACTTTTTGAACAAAGGAAGTGCTGGAATGGGCAGCCGAATATGTATCCGTGAAGGTGTGGCAAGGCGATGTCGCTTTGATATGCGGCCGGTAGGTGGCGGGCAATTAGACGGCAACAGCCTGTGGGCCATAACCAGGAGCCATGTAGTAAGGCGGGTGCCTCTGCACGCAGTAGGCACATCCGCAGCTGAGACCATGCTGGTTCCATGCAGACGGTGTGTACTGAGTGGAGTAGGCGGGTGGGCCATAATTGGACGGCTGCTGAAGCGCTTGCGCAGGGGCGGGCTGAGACAAGGGTGGGAAACCGAACATGGTGCGACGCGAGTATCCCTCAGCTGGAGCCCAAGTACCCGTTGTGCCGTAGTACTCTGGGGTGGTAGGACCCGTGGTCGGTGCTGACGCAGGAGAGTGCTCGCTAGCGGACCGCCATGGGTCGTACTGCGAGTAGGTCGGAGGGTTGTATGCAGAGTGTGCCGACTTGGGCGCATAGTCGTACGGTGGAGTGTAGGCCTGGTGCATCGGCAGAGGAGGAAGCGGCTTGTTGGGGTTGAGTGAGCGTCGGTGTACCGATGTGTCGATAGGGCTGAGCTTGTTGCTGCGACCAGAGCGGGCAGCAGCACTGTTCTGGTAGTCCTTCCAGTGCTCTGACCATGATGTCCAACCATGCTGCTCAGATGGATCGCGATGAAGCTTGAACTTGATTGCTACGAGCCACTCTAGCTCCAGCTCGTTCAGCTCATGAACCTGGATACCGCTAACCTCGGACCACGAACGGTTGATGAAGGTGTTGTCGTCCAAGAACTTGCTGCCAAGCACAAGCGCGATGGTGAGGAGACGGAACAGGTGAGTGTCGGTCTTGGGCTCGTGAGCGAGCATAGGCATCCTGCTGGACAGGTAGTACATGCTGAGCAGGATGGTAGCCGAGGGCAGCCGTGTGGCGCAAAGCACCTGGTGTACCCATTTGCGGAACGACGAGGGCATCATGCGGCCGGGCGTGATGAGTCGTAGGGCTGTCTCGCACACGAAGTCGGTCATGACGTCCATGTCATAGTCCAGCTTTGCAGACACGCCGCCGACAGGCTTCTCTTCCTTGGCGGGCTGACTCATTCGCTGGTTGTACTCGTGCACGCGCTGCTGCTGCATAGCCGCCTCTGCCAACGCGTGGCCGGATTGTGCGCGCATGGGTGGCAGGGTGGTTGCGCCCATGGGATCGTAGAAGGAGCTCGCAGGTGGAAGACTGGGAGGCGCACTGCTGAGGTAGGTGCCGGCCTGCGGGTACATGGGTGGCATGGCGATGGCCAGTTGGCCGTAGCGGTCTGCGAAGTCGTAACCATCATCTTGCTGCCGGATCGCGGGGCCAGCGTACGCGGGCTGCTGCGGTGGGTATGAGGCGCCACAGGCAGAGTGGTAGCTGGGGACGAACTCCTGGGGAGATAGCCGTGGCATGTTATGCCGGGGGTAGAAGGAGGGCATGATGGTGTGGGACTGCCGCAGAGAGAAGACTGGCGAGGCTCCTGGCGTCGTGTTAGTGAGTGCTGGCGTGACGGGCGTGGCCAGCGGCTTGGGGCTTGTGACGTACAGTCTTCTCGTTCGCGCCGCCTCTAGAGTTGCCTACGGACCCTCTAGAAAGATGTGCTCATTCAAGGAAATGCGACGTCCGGGAGGTGTTTGTGGGCGGTGGAAATAGGTCGCGCTGGTGGTTGCGCGGAGGCGGTGGGTGGCCGGAGAAGTGCCTGGAAGGGAGGCAAAGGGCGCGGCGAGAGGTGAAGGGCAGCTCGAGGGTGATGGAGCGCAGGCAGACCGGGGCTAAGTCAATAGATCCGGCGATGCGAGGTCGTGGTGGGAGATGTCGCGGAGAGTCGAGGTCCCTGGGGATGGGCGGCAAAAGAAAACAGGTTGAAACCAAGGACTATTACACAGTACAAGCCCAAACCAAAGCCGAAGAAAGCACTCGCAGCGTGTGGACAGCGGCGGAGGGGACGAGGCGTTGGGTGTCGGAGCCAGACGGACACGTCTACCCGTGAGTGCAGGTGTGCTCGTTTGCAAGCCCGCGAGACAGAGCAAGCGTCGGGAGGTGCTGATGAGCGGGCTGGGGATGCCGGACAGCCGAGATTGGGGGCGCACGTCCGTTGGGGCTTGGGGACTGTGTCGCGACGAGCAACGCCTGCGACGACGACAGGACGAGGGAGATGGGGAGACGGGGCACGGGGAGAGTGAGGATGGGGAGGGCAGAGGGCGGTGATGTGGGTGTATTCGACACACACCGTTAGCGAAGGCCTAGCAGCAGCAGCGAAGGGGCTCTGGGACGCCCGCAAGACCGTCGCCATCCGAAGGCCGCACCTGCAAGAATGGTTCATTACTTGCCCGCTCCTCCACTCATGTGCTATGAAAACTCTGCCTCTTGCAGTTAGTGGGTCGCAGCGTCGACTCCAGCCCGCGTCTTGCGGTGACTGGCACTCATGACTCTCGCCGCAGGAGCGCTGCAGTCGTGGTGCAGCGCTGCACAACTCCACCGCTCGCGGCCAATGAACGCTGCCAGGGACACCCTCTGCACCCGCGACAGAAGCCAGCCACGTATCGCCCTCTTCTTTTGGCGCGCCTGCAGTAGCGGCCTCACTGGTCCGCTGCGCCGTGGTGAGCACCTGTCATCTGAGCTGCTTGGGTTGTGAACAGTGCTCGAGTGCCTGAGTTGTGAAGACAGGAGTCAATTTGCACTGGGCGACGCGCAGCCCCGTGCCAGTCTGCGTTTTGTTTTGATGGCTGCTCTCGTGTCGTGGCCGTGGCAATACGCCGGCCCCAAGAATAGCACTGCCATCGCGCACTTCACCACCGACTCGGACCCGTTCGCAGTGCAAAATTGTGCCGCGGCCGTTGAGCGCTCCTGCGACGCCTGGCCTTGTCCGTCGGGCGGGGCCACGTCCTACCATGGGCAAGACGGAGGGTGTCGCGATCAGCGCGACTTATGCAAATCGATCCCGAATCTGATGCCCATGGTAGCGTGGCAGTGACAACGTCGGCGGCGAAACCGGACTGCCTGGTGCCTGTAGGCGAGCGTCATCAACGTCCTCGTCGCCAAATTGCTGCTCGTGCAATCGTCACTGGCAACCCAAGCGCTCGGCGCCCCCCTCTGGGCTCGGTGCAATATCGTAAGCAGGTGCCCACTGTATGCATGTGAGGATGTTCGAGCCTTCGAGGCCGGCACCTGCTCCACTCACACCGTCCAACATATTTCTTACCCACTTCCTTGGTCGCGGATTGGCCCCTCGAGCTCATCAATACCCATAGTGACGCTTGCAGCCCTTACCGTGATTTTCCATCAGGCACCAGAAACATCGTGTTGGTCATGCAGCTGACTTCACCATCCCACGTAGGAGGCAATATTTGTCTCGTGTGGAGTCGAACGCTACGTCGTCCACAACGATATTCACGGCACTTGAGTTTACGTCAGGGATGCGGTGAGGGCGAACACTATGGGCTGGAGAAGGAATAAATAAGTGCCGGCAAGGAGATGCACGCGGTACTGGATTGGCAAGCGATGTTGCTAAGATAACTTCAAATCAAAGTGGCTTAGCGCAGGAGTGACACGTGACTAAGTGTGAGGATAGCCAGGCATCGTGAGATGGCTGAGGCGGCAGTGAGATATTTCCTACCTACCCATTCCAAACGTCTGGGCCTGTGGTACCCTCCAGACCGGCCATGAAAAGCAATTACTGCGAATATCCTGCGCATTTCGAAGATACCCAAGGCTCCTGCTTGGAAGATTGGTCGCACGCGCGTTTTCGGCTCACACAGTGCCCAACGCGTTCGTGGTGCGCTGGCAACACATGCCGCTAATCCGCATCGCATGACACTGGCAAGTACACGACGACTGCAATGTCCTTGCCGAAGGAGCACGAAATTCTGATGGCCAAATTGTATGAGGCGAACACAGCGCAACATTTCAGATTCATTCAGATGGCGTGCGTTTTGCACGTAGACTCGTCAAGTGACCATGATACTTAAAGGTCAGAGGTCCCAAACGCCGATGTAAATGCTCACTCCCGTGGTATATCCCAAAGCTTTTCACGCCCAAACCAGAGACGAAACCCAAAAAAAAATTGACCTCGCGTGGTCTAATTCATCTGTCTGATCAATTCGTTGATCTTGTCTTCCCGGTTGCCTAAGTCACCACCTTCGATGAAGTGCTTGAACTTCCTCTTGCGGAAGCCACCAGTAGGGCTGTTAAGCTTGAACGGCCAGAGGAAGTTCGAAGCAGCCTTGAAGTTCGGCCCAACGGTGCAGATCTCATGGATAAGGTCTTCCATACAGATCATGCCGTATTTGCCAAGGTTCTCTTCGATGATCTCGTTGTCCGTCAGAGGAAGGCGTTGCTTGTCGACCTTGCCATAGCCACGCTCTGTATCCCAGTTAATATCTGGCAGTAAACTTGCATCTGTACCGAACTTACTGTAGATGAGCTCACGAACCGACTTCTGGTTCGGGTAGCCATAAGCAACGAAGGGCTCAACAATCTTCAGCATCTCCATAGTCGCCTTGGTAAGCTTGACGAAGACGCCATTGTTGATCTGAAGTAACCGCAGAAGCTGCAGTGTCTTGCGCTTCTTGGGATCAATCTTGTTGATACCCTTTATCCGGACGACGAAGGCGAGTTTGGGCTCGGCGGGGACGTATAGGCTGTCGCTCTTCTTGGCCTCGCGCGACAAGCGCACGCGCTCCCGCTCGGCATCGCGGTACTCCTTCACATACTTCTCGGCTCTCGTGAAGATGACCTCGCGCTTCTTCTTGCTCTTGTCTGTGTCATGTCAGCGCTGTCTGCAACAGTGTGTCATGCCATGAGCTCCAGTGAGGACGATTGCATCATTCCCGAAAGATGGTTAACAGTTCGACAACATTGACCGTAGTCTAGCCGATAGTGTGGTAGTTATAATCATCGTAATCGCCCTCATGGATCGTCGATAGCATGCTGGGGTTGGTCGTACCTCGCTTCTCGCGTGTTGCGATCGCGCGCTCCTCACGAGCCTTCTCCTGAGACTTCCTCTTCTTGAGGAGGTTCTCAGGCACGAGCGTGATCTCACTCTGTGTGGGAACAGTTCTATTGGGTAAGGATTAGCTTTGGAAACTGCGCGTGGTGTAGGGACAACGTACGACTTCGACGACATGTTGAAGTGGTGTTCGAGAAATTCTTCGGAAGCTCAATTTTTGCCAGACTCTTAGCGTTAGCGCTAGCCGCTATCCCGCAAGCGCGGGCGCCAAGATGCTGCGCCCCACAAAAACAGATGCAGCCGCGACCGAGGTCAAGGGAACATGAGCGCTCCAACGGCTTCGCATTGTATCCGCTGTACACCTTGTTTACGTCGCTGAGCATATACGGTAGAGTCTGTACTCCGTCGTATCCCATTCTACATCATACCTCTAAATAGGATGCATTTGGCAACCTTTTCTCGAGTTGCGTCCACCCGTGGACGTACGAGCTTCTGATGTCCACGGGTCTTTATGCCTTTATTTGCAACAGAGTCCCCTGTTACTGATGCTGCTTTTCCTCCCTGTCATCGCTTTTATGGTCATCTCACATACTTTTTGACGGCCAACAAGAGCAATCTCGATGACAGCCACGCTTTGAGAATGCCTTTCCGCCATTGGTCTTCAAACCGATCTCAATGAAGCCCGGCAAAGGAGCGCCTTGCTCACCACGGGCAGCAGCAAACTTCCTTCGGTTTTTCTCCGAAGAAGATTACGATCTTGCCGCCATCTCGTGTCGATTTACATGAGCGTTTGGAGCGATTTCGGCACCCGAGGTATACTCAGTCACCACTGACAAATTCCTCCCAGGCCGCTGCTCCTCTAGTACGACATTGTGCATAGAAAGGGCTCCTCACATCAAGGTCATCTATTCAACCTTTGTTGCGCGAAAATTCACAATGTCACACAGCCGAGCGTGTCCCTACTCATAAACGCTTGATGTCAGCCTGGTTTACTACTACTCTACCAGGCCACAAACTTCCACATCAACTTCGCCCTCGCGCGGAACGACATCTATATTGTAACCACTGTAGTCATGACTGAACCTATTCCGATTCGACAAGACCCCTATGCCTTAGCTTACCGGTATCGTGAGTATATGAAAGAGAAGCCCCGGGGTCCCGCGGAGCGCAGTAACCCATACTACGAGAGGCTGCTCGCGAATTTACCTGATCCTGACATCAGTGCTATGGATAACCGCTCACGCGCCATTCGGTACGCAAAGAAACATTATGAATGCTATTATGAGATCAGGGATATATGGCGCATCATACGATGGCTGCCACCAGCCGACGAGGAAGATTCTAGCTAGGCGGTAGTAGGTGAGTTCATGGGAACTGGCAACAATCACTATGATGGTTTCTCTTGTTTTGTATTGCTCTATCCCAGGAGTTGATGTCAAAGTTTGATCCTGATGGTTATGCTACTACCACCTAACTAAGTTTGCTCGTTGTTATTGGATTTAGGATACATCCTAAAATGCCCGCCGTTCCTATAAGATTCTCAATCAAGTATACCGGCATATGATGCATCTTAAAAAATAAGCGTCTGCTTGTAGAAGGACCGCGCCAACATACTAAGCTACTTTGATCATGTCCCGTAATGTAGAGACAAGTGCACAAAACTCTTCTTCATGAATCGACATCATTGATCCTCTCCGTTCGACGTACACCACTGGTGGGTTTCCCAATACAAAATCCCCAACTGACACCATCGTCTACGGAAATTGCACTCTTTTGCCAACTCCCGAATGGCCGCCTTACATGCCTCACATAAAGCATCCCCGTCGCACCTTCCTGATTAGTCCCTTCGCTGTCGTTCGATATCTACACCACGGCACAAGACACCCGCGAACCTGGTCTAGACCTACTCTGAACCCTCAGATCGTTCGTTTCACAAATGACGAGATTTGCTTTGCGCCACAGGAAGCGCTGTGCCGTTTCGTTTCACTACACCCCAGGTCCCACTTGTTTCACACAGTACCATGTTCTGCTGGCCTTAACCGTAACGCTATACCGTATTGCATCTTGGAAAAACCTGCTGATGTATACTGTTGCAGGTCTTCTTTTCGTGGTGCCGGAGAAGAAGGCCCGATAAGTGTTTCTGACATGCTATAGTTGGGCACAGTTAAGAAACAGAGCGGTGCACAATGATACGTTCAGTCAAGTGGCAAGTACGATGACGAGTGTCTTTTGTGGAATTGCTATCGTCGAATAGTAGAATACTTGTACATTTAGAGGGATATCGTTAACGCATGATAAGACTCCTGGAACGCCATGCTGATGAAACGCCGATTATGAGGCATGAAAACGCCACGCCGTAAGTGTGGATAATGATGATGACGAAGTTTGAAGAGCCCGTGTAGGTGAGTATCGTGGTGCGAATGTCATGGGCAAATACCAAGGTTCGCCACGCTGCCGTACCCCAATGACCCGAGTCCGCTGTCTCTAGGCCCACCTTCTCTATGGTAGGAAATGTGAATAGTGGCCTGGAACCCGCTGTCTGCACTTCTCGCAGTCTTCCCGGTAACCCATACTGAAACGTCCCATACCGGTCAAAGCACCGCTTCGTTTCCTTCCGCGAGGCGTCGAAGGTGGGGCCAAGGTGGAGGATGACTCGGTATCCATCTGATCGGCCGTACTGGTGTGCGAAAAACTAAGTCGCGATAGTTGTGACTGGGTGAAAGCGGTTGGCGTATCTGGAATGTCATCGTCCTCGGATATGGGTGAAGGCATGCGTCTAGTCCGATCTTCGTCTACATCCTGCCTCTGTCCCTTCCAGGCTGGTGGAGGTGCCTGCATGGACGGTACATTCGAGTTGTTCATAGCTATGCCACCGGCTGATCCGCTCATCGGATAACCCAATCCGCTCATCCCCCCTCTCTTAAAAGTCGGGTGTATGGGTGTGGGTATCCGACTATTGTTGTTGACGGCGTCTGAGTTGAATAGCGATGGTTGGAGCATGGGCGGTCGCATGAAGTTGCTGCCAAACGAGTTGAAGGCGGGCGACTCTGGCGGCTGGCTCCGAACATCCATGTCATCGTCGTCCATATCCATATCCATGTCCATGCCACTTGATTCTCTTGATATACAGACAGGTCCACCATATATCGAATCCGGCGAATTCGCTCCTCCATATTCTGAATGTGCCGGTGTCATAGACCGGATGTCCGTAAAGAGTCTTGGTGGGGTCGACAGCGATTGATGTTGGAACTGGTCAAGGTTGGTCGGCTCGTTGCTGCCCGGTCGGGATTTCTGTACCGCCATTAGCCAAAGCCCGGCACACGATATTGCCGACATACCTTGGGGTACCTTTCCTCGTCGAAATCCGAGTCTGAATCGTCGTCGCGCCCTCGCTTCCTGGCCATGAAGTGAAATGCAGACATGGTGATGTAGACTAAACGAGTGGTCCTTCCTTACGTCGGCGCAACGCGATCAACGCGTCGGTGGAATGGTAACGAGATGATTGTGGTGGTGCAGTGAGGGTCGAGAGGGGTGCGGCTGAGGAAGCGGGACTGCGATCGAGAGACCTGGTCGGTATGTTTGACGCAAGCCGGGCGGGGGGTTGATATGACTATCAGGGGCGCTGTTTCAGGTCGCATGAAAAGAACCAAGGCTTGGATGGTGGAGTCGCGCGCCTCAAGCGACTGTGGGGGGAACTTGCGACTTGGTTGCCGGGAGTTGGAGGCCCGTCCAGATCCAGCCCGAGGTGTCGCTTGCCGGCGGTGCGTGCGAGAGATAGTCGCGATGATGTCGACGATGGTGTGGCTTAGCGTGGCGGAGTGGTGATTGGCAACTGAAGCCAAACCTTGAACTCGCCGAAACCGAGGCAGGTACGGCATCACGTGGGCTGTGTATCTGCATGTCCAAGGGGAAGGGGAGGAGCCTACGTTCACTTGTCATGGCGGGATGTGGCAGGAGGCGTGTGTGTGTAGCCACCTGGACATGTCGCAAGCTGAATGCAGGCCTCTAGGGGTCGGAGAGATGCTGTTGGAAGGGATACGGGCTGAGTGAGCCGTTGCTGCAGCTTTGGTCAGACAGTGCCGCCAACGCTTCCATCCAGCCTGCCAGCTGCCACCTCATAGCAGAATTCAAAACCAGGCCGATCTGCAGACTACACCAAGAGGAAAAGGTCATGTTCACGCCGTCGTCGAGCTCCAGCAGCAACATACACGTACATTGACCAACAGGAAGAGGGCGATTCCCAATTCCAGGGTAACGAGCTTGGCGCACATGCAGCTGCAAAGCTCCGTCGACGGTGTATCGATAGCCTGCGGGACCAGAACCAACCATCAGCCCCACCCCGACCTAAAGTTTCCCAAATAATTTGGTGGCATATGACTGTATTTGCAACGCCCTCATTATACCCTTTGCCTGTTATTCTCGCCGACCTCGGACCTGCGCCTGCATACACCATCTGCGCGCTTGATTTTCTGACTTGAGACATTCAACGCCCCTCCTTGCACTCTACTGCACGCCCTGTACAACCTCGCTGCTGTACATCCGCATACGTCTGTGCCACAGTCCAAGTAAGACTGACCGCAAATTGACAGTCGCTTAGACAGCCTACTAATATACATAAAGATAGCCTACTCACTGTACAATGGCTCCCGCTGCAACAGAAACACCCGACATGTCTATCAACCCGAGCGACGATGTGCGCGTACTTGGCTACGACCCGCTGATCCCACCCCAACTTCTCGCGTCCGAGATCCCCATCCCCGCACATGCCGAAAAGACCGTCATTCAAGGTCGCAAGGAAGCCGCCAGCATCATTACCCAGAAAGATGACCGTCTCCTCGTCATGGTCGGGCCCTGCTCGCTCCACGACCCAGAGCTGGCACTCGAGTACTGCCAGCGCCTCAAGGCCCTCGCCGACAAGCTTCAAGACAACCTCTGCATCATCATGCGCGCCTACCTCGAGAAACCACGCACAACCGTCGGCTGGAAGGGCCTGATCAACGACCCAGACATTGACGAGAGCTACAAAATCAACAAGGGCCTGAGAGTGTCGCGCAAGTTGTTCGTGGACCTCACATCCGCGGGCATGCCCATTGCCTCCGAGATGCTCGACACTATCTCTCCACAGTTCCTCGCCGACCTTATCTCTCTTGGTGCTATTGGTGCGCGAACAACCGAGTCACAATTGCACCGTGAGCTAGCCTCTGGTCTCTCTTTCCCTATTGGATTCAAGAACGGTACCGATGGAGGCTTGACCGTGGCGGTCGATGCGATTGGTGCTGCTGCTGCCAAGCACCACTTCATGGGCGTAACGAAGCAAGGTCTGGCTGCTATCACCAGGACGGCAGGTAACGAGCACTGCTTCGTTATTCTTCGTGGTGGATCCAAGGGTACCAACTACGACAAGGACAGCATCAAGGCTGCCAGGGAGGCTTTGAAGAAGAAGAACCTGCCTGAGGTCATGATGGTCGACTGCTCACACGGTACGTTCCTGTATACAAGAATGCTCTACAAACACACACTAATATCTGATAGGCAACTCCAACAAGAACCACCGCAACCAGCCCCTCGTAGCCAAGGACATTGCCGACCAGATCCGCAACGGTGAGACCGGCATTGTTGGTGTCATGATCGAATCCAACATCAACGAGGGCAACCAGAAGGTCCCCCCTGAGGGACCTAGCGGTCTGAAGAAGGGTGTCTCCATCACAGATGCTTGCATTGACTGGGATAGCACCGTCGACACTCTCGAGAACCTTGCATCTGCTGTCGCCGAGAGGCGGGCAAACCAGAGCAAGTCCAACGGTGCACACTAAACGCATCTGTCGAGTGCAGTGTTCGGGTTAGATTATGTATATAGTATGGGGTATTTGGCGTTGGCAAAAGTCTAGAGAGTTTGGGATATGGATGAGACGATAGGGACTGACTTATGATCGATGAACGAGATGCATGATTGAACCAATCAAAATTCTTGGCTTCAACTCCAAATCACAAAACATCCAACGCCTGAATGCCCACGGGTATCTTCGTTCTGACGTTCCTGGCTCTTATCACGTGCTCTCACTCATCTTCTTCCTCGTCCACCACTTCCTGCTGCTGCGTGCTGCGCCGATTACCGCCAGTGCTCGTCCTTGCTCCCGTCCAAGCCGCCCTTTCTCCTACAAACACGTCTCCCGTACATTCCGTCTGACACTTGGGACACTTCCTACGATCCCCGCTCCTGCCTCGATAGTAGCTATTAGCACACGCATCGTGCCACCGAACCCCACACTCTTTGTTGTTGCACCTTATGCCAAACGTAACAATCTCCTTACATCCCTCACAATCCCGGATCCTGATAATCTCCCGCCCATCCTCGTTTTCTTCGGCAGACTCATTGTACGTTTCCTTGAGGTAAGCGCGGAGTTCCATGAGCGCGCGTGGAGCCAGGGAATAGTAACCCGCTTTGGACTTTTGGAAGAAGGCTTGCGAGACGAGTGTTTCCAGGACCTGATCTGCCTCGGCTATCGTTATTCCCGTATCAGCGCTGGCCTGGGTGTCGTCTGCATCGCCGTTGATCTGGCTCTGTCTGCTGTTTGCCTGACTCTGTCTGTTCCGGCGTGAGGTGCGAGCAAGCTGTGAGGCTTCTGTATGCTTCACCGCCATGACTTCGCGGATGTTGGTGTTGTTTGTCTCAAACATTTGGTCGAGGACGCGTCTGATGTATGCGATTTCGTTTGCGGAGAAGGTGGTAGCGAATTGGGTGACGGTGTCGCTTGCGTTGTTAACGAGGGCGTATATGCTTTCTTTGGTTTGTTGATCGCGTGTTGATCGGATCTCGTAGTCGAAGGCTTCGATTTTGGCGTTTATGGTTTGTATGGTGGACGTGATGTTTGGCTGGGTTACGTCGCCTGCTGTCCATGGGCGCTCGGGGTCTGTCGGTGTCGTCAGCTTGTGCGATGGCAATGGCGTAAAGGAAACGGACTGTGTGCAGTCATCACATGGGCAAGGATAGACTTTATTTCGTCTACTGTGAGGACGCTGTGCGTATGGAACGCCTGTAAGAATGCGCGATGGATCCCGTTGTAACCTTCTTCTTCGGCCGGGGCGCGCACGAAGGGCGATTCTTCGCGAGACATGTTGCGTGAGAAGGATGTTGGATAACTTTGAGTGAGATGTAAAGACGCGTAATTTGACTGCGCGACAGCAGTTTGGTAAGTGCGGCAACGGATCACTTACGCGATCGCGGGGAACCTGAAAACGCGTCAACGCGAAACCACGTGAAGGTATCCCATGCCGCCTACCCGACCTGCGACCCGGAGCAGTTCTCACGCCACCATTATACAACAGCATTTAGATGGGACAAGCTGCGCTTGCAATGTATGCAATTACTATGCAAGAGCTGTAATAGATCCACTGTCTTCACATACGGAAATGTTCTGGAATAATGCCTCGGGCACCTAGTGATTCGTAGAAGATACAAAGACAAGCGCTTCGTGAGCCATCTAGACTGTGTCTACCATCCTTCCATTCATGCTGCATTCAAAGTCATGTAGCTAGCAACCCCCGGGCGCTACCTGTGCAAGTGCGTATAATACAATATCCTAGCATTCCCATCCATAGCTCGTCAAAGTCGTAGCTCTGATGCTGTCCTTCCTATCTCATACAGGCAGATCAGCATTTCGCCTCGCACCGCTTATCGTTTCCAGTGCCTTGGCTATATATGGCCCAATCACCGGTACATTGCTGACGAAGCCCGCAATGGTCATGAGAAAGTCTCCAAACAGCACAAGTATGCCGTACAGTTCGATTATGAAACCGATGAAAGCCCAACGCATCAGGATAAGTGATATACCAGCGACGAATGCCACCGTGCCTTTCCATTTCTGCTTGCGCGCGAAGAAGGCGACGGTTTTCGTTGTTCCGATGATGAGTGTGAGACCGATCAGAAAGAGTATCTATTGGGGGTATTAGAGAGGGTTCGATAGCGGAGGACTTGGTTCGAGGAGGTCGAAGACGTACGTTTCCCATTGCCAGCCTGTTCGCATGTCAGTAAAGGCTGTACGCATATGCAGAGTTGAAACGTACATTGCGCGATCAAAAAACATCATGACACCTCCCATCAGAAAGAGTCCGCCTGTTCATGCTGTCAATCTTCTGCTGAGTAGTGGGCGCATTCGTGGTGGTGGGCGCGTACCTACCCCCTGAACAGAAGGCGACCCCAATCTCTGTCATTGCTGTTAGATCATGTCCTATGCGGTGACTGAGGCTGCATGTTTGCGTAACTTACTCTGGGTGTCTGAAAGCCACATAGTCGGCATCTTGGTATTTTGTTGTTTGTACAGTGCGCGGCGTGCGAAATTCCGTAGCGATGTGGAAGAAGACGTCGTAGGAGAGGAGAAGTAGTAGAGTGGCGCCTAGTCTCGATGTATATCTGGCATGAAGGTGCTACCTTTCGTCTTGCTGTCTCGTGTCCCCTTGCGAGTGAAGACGCGGCGCGCTCAATCGACGGTCGGCCCGAAGCTCACCCCTGCTAGCGCTGCAGTTCCCGCGGGTAATCGCATAAAACTCTGGTGGCATGCTCCTCAACCTCTACACCTCTCGAGTCCATCTAACGCAAGAGCAGCTAGACAAGGCTCTGATATTCATCAGGGAAGAGCAATCGATTTACTGTTCGCTTGTAGTTACAAGACACTCGAATTATCATTACAACATAGATCCCGCCCTGACAACAGCATGCTTCAAGCTGCTGTAACTAGGAATCCTCCCTCGAGGCCCTGGTATCCTGTCTTATGGGCGCAGAAGAATACTGGATCACGGTTAAGCCGGAGCACCTCCTTGAGCCACAAGCCGAGAGGCATGTGGTGGGTGGAGAGTAGTTTGACTTTGATGATCATACATAAACCTTGAATAAGACCCTATCTGAGCAGTGTTCCTCGCCCGGCTCAGAGGCATGTTGTTAGCTTACTTGGTCTCGCGCATATCCACGAATGGACGAGTAGTCGTGTATTCTTGATGAGTTGAGCGATGCGCCACCCGTGCAAGACGCATGCCGATGAGTCGACTTTGGAGCAGCAATAGCTACGCCAGCACCGAGACATGCTCACTTCAAGACTGTGTGTGCACCTCTGGCGGCGAGATAAGCCTCGGATACATTCTGCGGCATGGTCCGAATGCCTCCAAAGACCTCCTTGTTGTGATAGCGTAGACGCGTCTTGGGGTCGGTGTATGGCGCAGGAAGGCCGGTGATGTCGCAGTACTTCTTTTGACTGCTCGGGTGGAAGCTCGGGGCTGACTCGATGTTGGTGTATGTAGGCGCCGGCCCGGCAGCAGCCCTGCCGTTCTTCTCCAGCACCAGCGTGCTCAGGCTCTGTGCTGCTTGGGCGATGTTGGGTTGGCGGCCTGCGTTGCCTTCAGTGGCCACAGCAGGTGTTGAGTTGCCACTGTTGTTCTGCGTGGCCATTACTGAGGCTTCTTTGCGCGATGCCTCACCGAGAATCTGCTTGAGGTTCTTGTTGCGGCGTTGTGGAGGCTTCCAGTTGGGGTTGCGGAAAGGCTTGGGTACCGCGTAGACGTCAAGCTTGTCCAGGAGCGCTTGATGCGTCTTGTCGTCAGAGGCCGCTGTTAGGGGTGCCATATTGTGAGTTGTCAAGAAGCCAGCAAGTCGCAGTCGGTGGTCTCGTCGCGCTGTTCGCTTGCCGATGTCCAGGGATGTGTCTAGGTGTCGTGATGCTCGGGTGTACGTTGTGGCAAGAACGTTTGGGGACGTAGAAGAGTCTCGGTGTTTGTATCGCGATGGAGCTTGCGGAGGTGGAGCTCTTCCAAGGTTCCGTCTCGGGACCTGCATGTGCATCCTCTGCACTAACTGCTTTCATCCTCCCCACTAAACAGCTCCAACGCGTACTATCAACTGCAACACTATCGAGTCGCCAAAATGGTAGGACGGCATGAGAAATCTATTGTAAGCGGCGCGTAGTTCTGACCGCGTTCCTAGGAAAGCCCTCACGAGCACCAACAGAGCCAGTTGCTCTCTCGCATCATTGTGAACGTCGTGAGTCAATTCAACATGTCGATGCACAACGAAAACAATGCTGACTACCGGAAAGGAGAAGCTGAACGAGGCCGTCATGATGTTGAACAAGAATCTGCAAGAGATCAACATCCAAAACATGGACACCGAGCTTGTGGCTCAGATGTTCAAGAACTACCAATCTAACGTTCTTTTCCACCTGGAAGGTATCTACATAGTCATGCTGGGATGCTTTTGTAATAGCGCTAACGAGCCATAGCAACAAATGGTCTGAAGGATCCTGCTTAAGCATGCAAGATGAGATATACTTGGTGTGAAGGGGACAATACCCAAGGCAAGGCCAAGTCTGGTGAGAAATTCGATTACAGGACGTGGGGACAGCAAACAGGCCAGTAGATAGCAGTAATGAGATATGATCATGTTAGCACTATGTGCAAGACTGCAATCCAGACCGTCGGCATGTGAAGTAGCGTACCTAACATACGGAGACGGGCTCGGACCACCGAGCATTGCAAGAGCCTCACCACACCGCAGTCGCCATGCCGCGCATCCTCAGCACCAATCGCGCTAGCCAGACACACACGCCACATCTCCGACCCGCGACATGAGATAACGCCCTGACCTTGGACCTGTCGCATCCCCATCTCCAGTTCCCACTTCACCACCATGGCTCCCTCGGCCATCGACGAGGCGCCGCAACTTGCAGGGCGCAATCCACCCAAACCTCCACCCAAGCTCTGGAGCGTGTCGGAACCGCCTTTTGAGGGCTTCCGGCCCATCGACAAGGAAGGCTGGTCGCGTAGCAATAGCGAAACCGCCATAGTCATCGACAATGGTATGTACAGGCTGCGCATGCGCCAAAGCTGCCATGGCGACTAACACATCACAGGCTCGTCAGCAGTCCGCGCCGGATGGTCCTTCGATTCCAAACCCCGATTGTCAGTACTACCCAACATGGCTAGGTATCGCGACCGCAAGCTCAACCGCACCTTTACCTTTGTTGGGTCAGATGTCTACGCCGACGGCACCGCGCGAGGTCAATCCAAGCCCGTCTATGAGCCTGGCAGCAACATCGTGAACAACTGGGATGTCATGGAGGGCGTGCTCGACTACTGCTTCGTCAAGATGGGGGTAGACGGCCGGTCCGGGCGCATCGACAGGCCCATCGTTATGACCGAGCCTGTTGCCAATTTGGGCTACTCAAGAAAGAGTACGTGCGCTTATACTGGATAATACCGTGTTGATAGCTAATGTGCATCCTATAGCCATGTCTGAAATACTCTTCGAGTGCTACGGCGCACCATCCGTCGCATACGGTATCGATTCGCTCTTCTCCTACTCCTACAACGGCGGTCGCAACGGCCTGGTCATGGACTCTTCGTACACTTCCACACATGTCATCCCCGTGGTAAACTCCAAGCCGCTCCTATCGCAAACTACTCGCCTGAACTGGGGACGCTTCCAGTCCGCGCAATACCTGCTGAAGCTACTGAGGTTGAAGTACCCTACATTCCCCGGAAAGATCAGTGACAACCAGGCCGAAGATCTCGTCCGTGAGCACTGCTACGTATCACAAGACTATGAAAACGACCTCAGCCGCTATCTGGACTGGACGGGTCTGGAAGACCGAGATCATACTATCCAGTTCCCCTACACTGAGCAGATTGTAATACAAAAGACTGAAGAAGAGCTGGCTGCCGCAGCAGAAAAGCGGAAGGAGAGTGGTAGAAGATTGCAGGCTCAGGCTGCAAAGATGCGACTTGAAAAGCTGAAGAAGAAGGAAGAAGAGTTGGAGTGGTGCATACAACTGCAGGCGCAACTGGAGGAGATCACGACCAAGAAGGAAAAGGCACGCGTACTAGAGTCGAACGACTTTGACGACGAGAATCAGCTCAACAAGCGGGTCAAGGAACTGGAAGCTGCTATTAAGAAGGCTCGTAACAAGGACCTCGGCGACGTTGAAGAAGAACAAGTCGAAGTACCTACGTTCCCCCTGCTAGAAGTTCCGGATGATCAGCTCGACGAGGAGGGCATTAAGCAAAAGCGACAGCAGCGATTAATGAAGTCCAACTATGATGCACGCCAGCGTGCCAAGATCGAAAAGGAGAAGGAGAAGGCGCGCCAAGCAGAAGAGCAACGACTCGACGATCAGCGGCGAGAGACAGACCCTCAAGGCTGGATAGAAGAACGCCGGATAGCCCGTCAAGCCATTATTCAGAAGATGAAGGACCGCGAGCGCCTCAAGGCTGAACTTGGAAACCGAAAGTCGCTCGCCAACCAAATGCGCATGAAGTCGATTGCCAATCTCGCGTCAGACGCACCCACTAAGAAACGGAGAAGAGGCGGCGGCGATGATGACACATTCGGTGCCGACGATGCAGACTGGGGCGTCTACCGCACCATCGCCACAGGCGAAGGCTCCGACGATGAAGAAGAGGAAGACCTCTCCAAGAACCTCAAGGAGATCGAATCCCAACTTCTCCAACACGACCCAAATTTCACCGAAGAATCGACTCGCGAAGCACAAACTGACTGGACAAAATCCATCCTCCACTCTTTCCTCCACGGTCCTTACCCTTACGATGCCGAAAGCCAAAAGGAAACGAACCAGATCCATCTCAACGTCGAACGCATTCGCGTACCAGAAGTAGTCTTCCAGCCCACCATCGCGGGTCTTGACCAAGCCGGCATCGTGGAGATCGCATCCAACATCCTCACAGAACGCCTAGCAGATTCGCCTCATCGCGACAATGTTCTGAAGGACATTTTCCTTACCGGTGGCAACACCATGTTCCAAGGCTTCGAGGAACGCCTGCGCTCTGAACTTCGCGCTGTATTACCCGCCGAGCAAGCAATCAATGTGAGGAAAGCAGGGGATTGCGTCCTGGATGCTTGGCGTGGAGCAGCGCAATGGGCGGGCAGGAAGGAATCGAAGCAACACTTTATTACTAGGCAGGAGTTCTTGGAAAAGGGCGCTGAGTACATCAAGGAGCATGATCAGGGGAATGCTGCGTATTAGGTTGCCTATCTTGCGTGCGGGTATGGCAACGTGTGCAATTTGCTGAGTTTGTTTGTTCTCTTTCTGTCCTGGTAGTGGGAATCGTGTAGTATAACTAGCCCCAGGACGTTGTTGTTATATGGGTCAGATAATATCATCATGGAGAGAAACCTCTGGCATATGTATAAGTTTGATTGCTGAAGTACCATCTCCTTTCAAGGCATTCACCAGTACGAGTGTCCTTCATGTCGCAGTTATGCCATCATTCAGTGGTGACATACACCCAAAGTACAATAGGAAGGTAAAATGCAATAGGATGCAATTCTCAAGTTATCTAAACAAAGTCACAAAACACTATCCCAGATCCCCTTATGCGCCGAAATGACGAGGACACCCATCCCAATGCATACCCATGTATATGCTCTAAGCCAAGCAATGCCGCATGCATGCAGAACGCCTCCCAATGAGCCCCAGTCTTACACCAATCAAGATGCATACGCCGCCCATTGCCCCGATTCCCTGGTCGTTAACAAATTCGTGTTTCTCATTTCCATATTATGATTGCGGGAACAAAGGTGTTTCCGTCGCAGGAAGATATCACCTGAGTCGCCGCGTTCTACGCAGACTTGGGATGTTGCTCCACAAGCCATTCCATTACGCTCTCGTAGCATAGCACAAACTGTCGCAGACTCTGTACCATGCTCAGACGCTGCAGTCTAAAGTCTTCCACCGTCTTTGCAACGAGATCGATGTCCTCATTGTTCACCCAGCTGTCGTCTTCACGCTCGTTCTTCGCGAGCTTATCGTTGGAGTCGGCATCCATTGGCGTGTTCTGCCTGGCGTTGCGAGCTTGTCGTTGCCGCTTGAGCATATCCAGGACCGAGTCGACTGTGCAGAAAGTACCCGTACGGCCACATCCAGCAGAGCAGTGGACAATGATCGGACGGCTGTTAGGCGGATCAGGCTGCGAAGGCGAGCCACCGTTGACAGAGCGGACGACGGCGTCTGTCTGCTCAATCAGACCGAGCAGGTGGGTGGGATGAGCCGGTGCGCCAAAGTCAGGCCAATGGGAATACTGCAGCTGTGTGATCTCACGCATACGTGCGAAAGGTTCGTCATCGTTGGACAAAGTGAACTTGCGAACGGTGACATAGGGCTGGTCTTGGCTGAGAGAGCCGGTAGTGGCTTCCTTGGTGAAGTTGGCGAGCTTCGGTGGGTTCGTTGACCGGCGCTGACCCATCGTTGGCCTCGATTGTTCCCTGTGACGGTAGATCTTCGATGGCTCCAAGGATGCCCTGCGTTCGCCAAGCGGGTTGAGGTGTAGAGGTCCATATCGCTTATCCGACCAGTAATTATGAGCCTTGACTTGTCCACCTTCTTGCTCGGCAGTCAGCATAACGATGACGCGAACATCCTGCTGCCACACAACGTTCCAGAAGTCCTATCAAAGAGTTAGTGAATGACATGGAGTGGGTTGGGAGGGAGCCTACCTTGAAAGTAGCTGGTATAGGTCCCTGCGTTGCAATGTAACGCTTGTTGGAATAGGCAGCTTGGACGTGGTTGGCATTGACATAATCGCAGCTTCCCTCAGCGACTCCTTCGAGCTTGACGCGTGTGTGTTCGTATGGCCAGATGTTGTTGTAGCGATTCTTCGAGCCCTTTTCGATACCTGCAATCTGAATGTGTTTCCCGGGACCTCCTGATGACGATGGTGCATTGTAGACGACCTCACCGGACAAGGCCTTTTGCATACGCTTCTGTTCGCGTTTCTCGATCTGCAAGAATCGCTCCGCGACGGTCTTGCCCTTGTCTTGCTCTTCGGAAGCAGTCTGAAGCCATTGGGGAAGGTCGTCTTCTACCGACTGCGTCATGCCGGATGGCTGCTTCACGGGCATCTGGCCAACACCACCAATGAGATCCATGTTCTGACGAATGTTGCCAAAGAAGGGGTTCGCAGCGTTCTGGGTTGCGGGCATAGGACATCCACCAATGACGGGCGCAACAGCAGGTAGGTCGGAGTTGAGATTGAGAGCAGCTGTACCCGATGTTGGACTTCCGGAGCTTTGGTGTGTAATCCAAGAAGGGAACCTCTCAGCGAATTCCGAGAAACCACCACGGATAATAAACGTGCCGCCCGACCAGCCCTCGTTGGTGAACTTCTTGAGCGTGTTAATGCAAGTTGTTGCGTCCTTCATCTGCGACGAGTTGGCGTCATATACTATGATGTGTTTGCTGCTCCTCCATCGCTCAAACTTGTCCCTTTGTTCATCGTCTTTGAATGTCTCGGCTAGCTTCTGGACATTGAAGGATGCGCGTTTGAGCAGTGTTGTAGGAATGCAGAGGCTCAAGGCGCCTGTTATGCGAGCCTTTGCGTACTGTGTTGATACGCGCAGATCAAGCAGAAGGACCTCGTCAATGGAAGACTGCAGGATGTTGATGATGTGCTGAGCAGTGACCATGCTGGGGCCGCTGGTATTGCCTTCTTCCTCAAAATGTGCTGGTAGTGTCTCAGCGCGGTGAGTAGTTATTGAGATGTGCGAAGGATGTGTCTTTTTCGAAGGTAGCGATGGCCTTGGGATGCGAGGTTCGGCGAACTGAGCTACGGCGTCTGAACGGCCAGGTCCATCAAAGCTGGCAGGAGAGTTGCGTCGTGGTCGGTCAGGGAACATGGAGGACTCAGTTGACAGCATGCGCTTCGGGGAGCGTGGCTTGGGTGCGAACTCTTGCTCGTCGCTTGTGTCGCTCTTGTCGCCTGGGTGGTCGGGTGGTGGCATTGAGTGTGACTGGGGGTACGAGGGCTGCGCCGACTCGATGTTGTTGAAGAAGGGGCTCTTGGAGGACGCTTTCAGGCCGGGCGAGGCAAAGTCG
Source organism: Alternaria novae-zelandiae (assembly GCF_023758075.1). Lineage (NCBI taxonomy): Eukaryota > Fungi > Ascomycota > Dothideomycetes > Pleosporales > Pleosporaceae > Alternaria > Alternaria novae-zelandiae. Next base: position 466,991 of record NW_026056962.1, on the reverse strand, counting down.
AAGCTGCCCAGGGCAAACGCTCGGTTGTTCTCCGACTGTTTCCTAAATTGCTCGAATTCGGGATTCTGCTCCACGGGTATTATGCGTGGAGAGGCAGCGGCTGTCGAGCGCACATTGGACGTGGGCGGGCTCCAATTGCCGCGAATGTGCTGGGCTGCACTAGAGGAGAAGTGGTCGGCATTGCTGTTGACGGCCAGACCAAAGTAGTTAGGTGAGGGGGTCGAGGGTTCCTTCGTCTTCTGTGAAGCGACATGGCTCGGGGTTTTGGCTACCCCATTCATGCGGGGCGTGAGGGGGGGTAGCGCAGACGTCGGGTGCAGTGAGGCACTTGGCCTCGTCATGGGCGTCGATCCTGAGCCTCGTGGGCGAGAAGATGTGTGCGAGGAGCCTCTGGGCCTGGGCGACAGGGCGGGTGTAGACATGGTGCGAATGTCTTCACACGCGTCGGGAGTGTGAAGCGTCGAGGGGGCGGGAGGGGCAGGTTAGGTTGTTGTAGGAGATAGGTGCATGAATATGGGGGACTTGAAATGCAGGAGTGGTTGGTGCGGTGCAGGTGGGTGAAGGGTCTAGGACTTGGTTTGGTGGGGATTGCCGCTGTGCTGAGCAATGACGTAGGTGCAGTGAGGCAATCTCCCTTGCAGCGAGGGCACGAGCGATGATGTGCAGGCACAGCCCAGGGTGCTGCCGAATGCGCGCACAAAGTCGCCCAGAAGCGCCGAATTGATTCACAGTCAGATGCGATGCCACACGCTGCGGCTGAGTCGACAGTAGGGCGAGGCGGCGCAAAGCAGTGCGTAGGCGTGATGTCGTCAGGGCAGGAAAAGCTGGCTAGAGGCCGCCGCTGCAGGGTCTAGGAGAACCAGCAAAGGGGTGCCTGAAAACAAAACGGTCCCGTGACTCTAGCCGGTAGGGCTGACAAGAGAGCGGAAACGGACGACAGGCCCAGCGGAGGGGCGAACGAGACGGGGCGGAGAGCGGAAAGATCGAGGAGACAGAAGCTGCTGTATCGGCGATCGAGCAACTTAAGAGGAATCGACGAAAAAGCCACTTCCAAGGCACGGCTACGACGACTAGCTGGCCTGCTCTGGGCCCGACAATCGCATGCTAAAACCGCCTTGTCAGCTGTATGGGCTATCGTCGACCGGCCCCTGGTCTATTGCGACATTTGCGAATCTAGCGTCACCGGCCAGGCCAACGGCTGCGAGACGCCGCAACGACTGTCTGACTTCTCCCACCACGTCCGCCGTGGCCAGCTCTGCAGTGCACCTGATCGAGGGCAACACACCGAGATACTGCCTCAAGTCCTCGCAGAAACCTGTTGTGGGCATCCGCGCGCGCCGGTAGCCAGCATGCAATCCTGAAACCTCTCGACAGGCCCCACCGCAAGACGCTCGGGGACCCTTACATTGACGATCAGCACCCGAGAACCGTGCAGAGGAGGAGGCTACGTCTGCATCCAGGAAACTCGCCGTCGCTCTTTGCCGAAAGGGTAGGTGGGGATGCTAGATAGCACGCGCGAGGCGATTCGGCTGCTTCACATCTTCTAGAGCGACTGATGGACAGCTTCTGCCACCAAACCCAGACCGCCACTTTGTCGCGCCAACGACATCAGCCGCCAATGGCGACCAAGCAGGCATCGTGCTCTGGCTAGATCCTGGTTGCGCATGCTGTTCAGGCTGCAGATCCGTAGTTCGTACTGCCACATGGTTCGGACACTACGAGTACTGCCCAACTCGCTCGATACGTGTCTGAAATCCACAAACATTGCAGCTCTGCACAGGATCAAGGAATACATCATCTGCAGCCGGGTGGATGTCACGTTCAAAATGGCGTGTTTCTGCATACCGCGTATGACGCGACCACTCGGTACGACATGCCGCGCGCTCGTGACATGTTCGACTTGTTTGAATAACACCGTCCGGCCAAAGACTAGAGCCGTTGAGCGATATTTAAATTTCGGCACAAATAGCCACCAATGCCTCACAAGGGGCTTCTCTAGACCAAGGTGTCAAACAGAAGCTTGTCTGCATACATGAGCGGTCCGCGGTGCTGCCGAAGAGAACCTACCGAACATGCATTCCCGCTATCTCCGCATCACCGTCACCAGTCGCCAAAAATAGACGGCATATCGTGATGTATGTATTGTTTGTATTGAACGATGTTGTATGAATTTGCGATGCATCTAAATGCCTAAGTAAAAACCCATGCGCCTGGATATAATGCCTTCATTTACGCCTTCCTTTACACTTGAACCATAAAGTCAAAATAATATTGCCTAGTCACTTCCTACCTTGCGTCTCTACATTTCCATTCTCTCTGTCACAGGAGATTCTGAAGTCGTCTTCCCGTGTTTCTTCGACCTGTCATAACATATGAGCCCAAAGAAGCCTTCGGATGTGCATGACGTGCTGGTCGGGGTAGCTGTGGGTGTTGGCTTGGGTGTGTGATGTGTCTTTGCAGGCGGCTCGTCACCGTCGAGGCAGCCGCCAAACCAGCCTGGATACTTGCACGATGAGGTAGAGGTAGGTGTCGCCGAGGTTGTTGTGACAGTAGGTGCTGGAGCAGGTGTGGTAGTGATTGTCATGGTCGTAGATGTCGTGTCCTCATCTTTGCAGCCAAACCAACCGGGTGTCTTACACGTCGAGGTCGATGATGTCGTCGTAATCGTAGTCTTGGTGTGTGATTTGGTCGTGGAATCCTCGTCAAGACAGCCCCACCAACCTGGCGTCTTGCAAGTTTCAGTTCTTGTGCGACTGGACCTGGTTGATGTTGATGTGGCCGTCGGCTTTGAGCTCCTGGTAGTGGTAGTCTCGGTGCCGTTGCTCTCAAAGTACTCCCACATATAGCAGTCAGTGCAATCAACGTAAGCCTCACATTTAGGAGGCGCATCGTACTTGAGTATAACGTCTCGGATGACTTCGACAATCTTGTGGGTGCCGATACCCATGCGCCAGCCGAAGTCTTTGACTGTATCGTATACACATTTCTGCCCGGTGTGACAGACACTCTGCAGAGCATATCCACCAATGGTGCAGGCGCTGGTGGCCTGATTACACGCTCCCATGTATATGGGGTCTGCGGTATGCCCAAAGTGAAAACCGCCGGTGAACTTGCGCTGCTGTAGTGAACCGATTTGGTGGCCAGGGGGAACGGGTAGCCCGAGACGTGACGCTGGCATGGCTTCGGGCACAGCCTCGAAGGTGACGGCCGGATGTCCAAATGTAAGGGAAAGAAAGGACGAAACAGAACCACCTAGGGAGTGTCCGGACATCCAGATCTCAGCATCCGGATACAGTGCTGTGACATTGTGGTAGAGGTCCTGTGCAGCGTAGTAGTAGCGGTTCTTCTCTCGCAGCGCAGTGACTAGACAGGTAGAGTTGCAGGTGTAGGCCGACGTTTGACAGTCACAGACCTGTCGCCACAAGTACTGTCCCCCCTGACCGCAGCAGCAGCTGAAGAACAGGTTATCGTTGATCTTGTCGTTGGTAGTGGTTTCGGAACCATCGAACATGGCAGGCGACGTGCCCTTCAAGCCTATGACGACTGTCGAGTTCTCGGTGTCGGCGAAGATGTGCCCGCGCAGACCGTCGGATTCCCAGCCAAAGTCTTCTGTGTAGTTGAAGCCGCCGCCAACAGGCTCCCACTCGCCCGTGCCGGGTTCGAGTATGTAGGCGTCCGAGGCCATGCGTGCGAAGCTCAGGACGGTCTCGCGGTCCGTCACGTTGGGGCCTGCTATCTCGTCGATAGTCCAGTCTTCTTCCGGCAGCTCCACGCCTCTCCCAGTGATGCGGCCCCATTCTAGTATGCCGGTGATGGTTTCCTTGCTCCTATCGGCCAGGCGCTGTATGCTCATGGCCTCGGACTTGACGCGCAACCGCGGCACGGGCTCGCGACTGGCCGCGTCGTCGTCGGGGGCGGTCCATACTGCGGCGTGCTCTGGAACATCGAGTCGCCGGTGCAGCTCGGGGTATCTGTAGGTGCCGTGGTGGAAGATGTGGCGCAGCGTAAAGTCCTTGTCGGCGTGGGGAGTGCTGTGCGGGAGAGGCGGCGGCGGCATCACGGGCATGTCGGCCGCACTCGCAACGCTTGCGGCGACGAACGACAGCAGGAAGGAAGCGGCCACGCGCGAGGCGGAGGGGCAGGGTCTTGGGCGTCGCATGGTGGATCTCTGGTTGTAAGAGAGGGAGTTGCAACGAGCGACCTGCGCAGAGGAGGCGTTAGCAGGCGCCAACTGAGATGGCTGCCTCCGTCGGACATCGATGACGATCGATGGTTCACTTGACCCCAGGCCCGCCCAGCTCCTTTTCACGTGCGCGCCGTGCGGGGAGCTCCCCCATAGCTCCATCACCACCAAGACGGCGCCTCTTCGCCCTGTCGCCCGCTTCCGTCACCCGCTAGTAAGCACAATCGTTCAACACATTGCTCAAGTGCTCACCCGCGACTTTCGGTTCCCTCGGAAGTGCCGTGCTGCCGCATGACGTGAACGCATGCGCTCCGTTCACGCACCGTTTCACAGCAGCATCCTTCCAATGCAGGCACACGACACTTTTAGATTTCCATTAGACCCTCTGCAGCAATAACACCATGGCCGACCGGCCTAGAAACCTGCATCCCTCACGCTCCTTCACGCGCCTCGACTCTGCCCCCAAGAGCCCCCTCTCGCGCAGCCGAGCGAATACGCTGCAAGGACCGACTGCGTCAGACATGCTCGATCCGCTCAAGGCTGCCATGGTGCCCGAGGAAGACGAGAACCCCGACGGCGACGTGTTTGCAAAGAAGGAAGACGAGGACGAGCACCAAGACAGCGAAGAGCCCAAAGTGCCCGACACTTTCGAGGAGCTGCCTATCGAGATCCGTAGCTTGACCGAGAGGTACCTACTGCTGCCCATAGCATGCATCGTCCTCTGATAGTAACACCCTTAGATTTCTCGAATCCCTCACAGCCAAAGTGCATCCCACCCCTCTGTCCGCCGAAGCTCTCGCCGACCTCTTCCAAGACTTCTACGGACGCGCCTCCGCGAAGATAAGCACACACATAGCCACTCTCTCTGCTCGCCTAACGAGCGACAACTATGTCGCGAATGCGAAGAAAGCGTCGGCTTCGTCGAGCAAGCCATCGTCGATAAGAAAGGGTAGCGACCCGTCAGGGGAACAACAAATGCTCAGTGCCACTGAAATGGCCGACCGCAAGAAAGCGCGCAGGTCGCTCGAGCTCAAGCGGTTCGCACTAGAAGAGGCCGTCGAGCGCGCCGTATGCGAGAAGGTCTACCAGAGGATATGGCGGCACAGGAGTACTGATGACGAGGAAAGGGATCATAAACTCAGATCACGCACAGCTGCTCTATCCCTCGTGGGCATTGGTCTAAAGGAACTCCTGATGACTGGCGAGGAGTTGACCGAGGAAGAGCGCCAGAAAGCCAAGGAGAAGGAGCCCGAGATTCGCGAGTACCTATCTGCAGCACGCGAAGACATCCTAAAGATGAATGAGGAGAAGTACCCGCTGGGCAAGGTCCAACATTTGACTGCTGCACACAAGTCCATTGTCGAAGCTCTGTCCAAGATATTCCCTTCGACCTCGTCTGCTGATGAAATCCTGCCAACCCTCATTTACGCCCTCATTACTATGCCACCCGTCAACTTGAACGTAATTAGCGATCTAAACTTCATCCATCGTTTCCGCGGTTCAACTCGCATGGATGGTGAAACTGCATATTGCTTGGTTAATCTCGAGGCAGCCATCTCATTCCTGGAAACCGTCGATCTTTCTTCGTTGCGCGCCGACGAAGTCACTCCCGCAAAACCAGATTCCAGACCTTCAACTCCCAAATCCGAGATCACCCCAATGTCTCTTGGACTTTCGGATGCGCCAGATCTCATCCAGACCCCAGCCACGCCCATCTCCAAGACAATTCCCAAAGAACCCTCCAGCCCAACGACCACTAAAGCTCAGCGTCGCTTGAGTAACCTTATTCAAACACAGACCAACAAGATCGAGGCTGCCTCTGATGCCGTTCGGGACTCGATTCTTGATTCTGCTGACCAGGCACTTGGGAGAATCAACAACACCTTGGACACCAGCTTCAAATTCTTCTTTGGTGGTCTAAAGGAGAAGAATCCCGATGGCCCTGTGCAAGAACAGCCAGTACTTCCCAAGACACTGGAAGATGCAAGGAAGCTCGTGAGCTCCCCAACTCGCGCAGAGCGCGATGAAGACAGCTTGAGTGTCAGTGCAGCAAGTTCAGTGCAGGGTGATGAGCCAACAGAGGCTCCAATTAGCAGAGGACTCGATGCCAAGATGGCTGATCTCTTTGCTGGTAGGAGGCAGATCAGAGATCGCAGCGTCGATTCTACCAAGTCCGGCGGTAGCAACAGTGGGCGACGCGTTGCATTCGCCCCAGGCCAGAGCGTAGAGGAGAAGACACCGTCGCCAGCTCCGATCAAGGCAGATCCTCCAACACCGAGCAACACCTCCGCGGTGGATTCTCTGCGCAATATGGGCAACAACTTCAACCCCTTAAACCGCTTTCCCAGCATGAATGTACTGCCTCGCTTTGCGCGCGCTGTAAGCAATAATAGCACACCTGTTCTCCCCTCACCGGGCCAGGAACAAGCGAAAGCATCGCCTTCCCCAGAACCACTCAGTCGTACAGCCACGAACGAGTTGCCACCAGTAGATGAAAAGGGTGCAAGGGCGATCGCGGCTTTGGAGCAACTAAAGAAGACCACACCACCAGCGAAGCGCTTTCTGGAAGCCAAAGATGCCCAGGAGTTGAAGTTAAAGGATGTTGACGAGCTGTTGAAAGAGTATCAAAGATTGGCGGGTGCATTACGAGGAGCAATTAACTACTGAAATACATCACATATTTGGTTGCAATGACGTGCATAAACATGCAAGACACGAAGCTTTGGTAATAGATTTGTCTGTGTGAATTTGAGTAGCATAATGTAACGTCCTGTTGTTTCGCGATGACGGTACTTGCAACATACATACTGCGCCGCAGATGGTGGTTGGGGTTCGGCCAAAACGGGGGATACCGGATGGGGAAGGGGCAACCAGCGCGCACGGACTGTAAACAAGCAACCACAACACACAATTGCGCGCTCCGGCGAACACCAGACACCGCATTTCCCTAATCGCAAACATGGCGGAACCAATGTCGAATCTTTCGCCGGAGAAGCTCAATACTTACTCTGACAACATCGTCGTTGACGATATTGATATGGCGTACAACGATCCGCCCTCGTCGCCTTTCGTCGAACACATCGGAGTCCAAGACCAGGAGAACATTGCCCCTGGAGCAGCAGCCACACCGGTGAAGCCGCTAATAGACTTTGAGGACAGCGTGCCCCAATCCGCTTTCAGAGTGTCTCCCGAGAAGAAATTTGGGTTGAAGGAGCGCACAAGCCCAATGAAGACACTGCCAGCAAAGAATTTGATGGACGACTTTGAAGACCCGGCACTTAAAACTGGCAGTGCGGATCGACAGACTCCCCAGAAGAACATCTCGCCCATCAAGGAGATTGCTACCGAGCGACGCGGGTCCGCAATGAGTAGCCACTCCTACAAAAGCCAATCGCCCTCGAAATCGTCACGCGTACCTTCGCCCGAAACGGTCCAGCGCAAGCCAACCCATACACATCAGCGGCAAACATCGGTCACACCGTCAAAGCGACCGGCCTCTTCTCACCAAGAGTCTCCGCTCCGCGACAACGAGGGCTTGACTACCGCGATGAAGTTCATGGAGGATAGCAACTTTAAAACACGCGAGACACCCAGAAAGCGAACATCTCGGGGCCACGAATTTGAGATCGATCTGAGCATGGACAACACGGACTTCAATCCAGACGGGCCAGAGCCAACATCCTTGGACATCGATGATACCTGCTTCAGCAACTTCTCAGAGATGCCGGGGATCGATATGACGAAATTCGCATCCCTGAAACAGAGCCCAACAAAGAGCGGCATGCCAGATGTAAGTCCATGTGCTGTTGATCTCACGTAGGATACTAACAGTTTGAAAGGCTACACCTCGCGCTCGCCCTCAAATGACACCCTCTACGGTCCGCCGCTCGGAACGCACTCCCAGTCCCACGCCACGGCGCGCGTACAACGATAACGATACCACAAATTTACTCTTGGACTTTACCGCCCAGATTGAATCCTTCTCTTCATCCCGCCGTGCGTCACCCGGACGCGGGCGCAATTCGCCTAGCAAGTCTATTACAGAGCCAAATCTCCGCTCCTATTACCGAGACCAGCGATCGCCGGCCAAGGGTGGATCGCAAGTACCTGCAACACCAAGCCAGAGAAGCCAAATGTTGAATTTGTTGGATTTTGAGCTGCCTCCACCGCCTACACCACGATCGCTACCTACTGTCACCATCCGAGAGCTTGAGTCTGTAAAGTCCCAGTTTCAGTCTCAGGTGTCGTCTCTCACCGCCAGCTTGTCTGGAAAAGAGGCTGAGATCGACGCTCTTTCCAAAGCTATCGCCGATGCTGAACGCCGAGTTGGCGAAGCCCAAGAGACCGTCCGTGACGAACGCTCAGCTCGCGAATATGCAGAGACACAAATGGTTGACTGGAAATCAAAAGGCGAAGAGGTCCAGAAACTGCTGCAGGACGTCCAGGCTGAGATGGCACGCAACGACGCTGAGCGCGAAGATCTCCTAGCGAGGTTGGCCGATGCAGAGAAGCGTGCTGATGATGCAGAGAGCCGCTCGTCTGAGCTTGAAACCAAGGTCATCGAGGCTGAAAGCAAGAACGTCGACATGACGACTTTCATCAACAACGATGACGGCGATGAGAACAAGAAGGTTTACTCAGAACTTGAATGCCAATCTGCTATTGCCGAGAAGGTCAATGAGATTGCACGCGACCTACACACAGCCTACAAGGCTAAACACGAGAAGAAGATCAAAGCCCTCAAGGACAATTACCAGAAGAAGGCCGACGAAAAATGCAAAGAGCTTCGGGCGCAGATTGCTAGTCTCGAAGGGCAAGTGGAAGACGCAGAGAAGAAGCGTGACAACACTTTCAGTAGGATCAATCCAGGCCAGCATGACTCCAGGGACGAGAGCCAAGGAGCGTCTCCCTCAAAGACCACACGAAACGCCGAAGACGCTCAAATGCTAGAAGCGCAGAGAGCTGAAATCGAGAACCTCAAGGCTAGACTCGCCGGGCTTCAGTCGGAACTTCAGTCTCTTCGCAAATCCCACGATACCCTTGTTGAAGACCTTGAAGCTGAGCGCATCGAGAAAGGCGAGCTCGTAGCGGCCGCCGAACAGATGCTCTCCATGTGCGGAGAAAAGATGGAAGAGATGCAACAAGAAGACCTTCGCCGCTCACAAATGGCTTCCGCACCACCTGCCGCCCCCCAACAACAAGCGCCGCCTCAGCAAGCAATGCGCAACACGGGTTTCCTGGCCGGTGGCCCCGGTGCCTCACGCCCCGGATCCGCACTGGGCGGTGGACGTCCCGGCAGTGCGATGGGTGACCGTCTAGGTGCCATGAACGAGCGCACCGGCAGTGGAATCGCTAAACCATCAGGACTTCGCGCACCAGGTGGCCTTAAGTTCCAAGGTGCTCCCGGTTTGAACCGGAGTCAAAGTGGTGGGAAGAGCAGGTTACTGTCCAACATTGAGCGCATGGGTGGGGGAAAGACACAGGAATAGAATACCTGGCCTCCTATTGTACGTGCTATGAAGGGTCTTGGATACGAGGTACCGGTCGCGAGGTTGGGATCAGACTTGGGTATATGGAGATCCCAATGAAAATATGGGGTCAAGAGGGTGTATTTCCGGCGGTGTATATTGGAGTCACTTGGTTACGATGATGACTTGGATGCTGGCGTTGTTTGGGACTCATCAGTCAAGCTCTTTCGTGTCTATTGTTGCCCGCTATCCATGTTGAAATGTATTTATTGTGTTTCTCAAATACGTTAGAGCGCGAACTCGTGGTCATACCACGCAGGTGTATGCAATCGAATCTTCCCACCAGTCTACGCTCTCACCAGCCATGCTCATATGTCTCATCCGCTCTCCAGTTCCCATAAACCTCAGCATTCCCTTCAAGGAAGTGTATTGGCTTGTTCCACCTAGGAGTATCGCCCTATTTAGATCTATCTGACCTTTTGCGCGCTTTCGCGCTGTCACGTGACGTCTCGGAATCGGCCTAGCGCACATCACACGCACGAGTTGTTCAGGACTATCATCCTAATCTCATGACACTTACATCTACATAATACATATATACCTGCGACCATTTGCTTGTCTACACTCCATCCAAAGCGTCCACCATGGTCCGATAATCGATCATCAACGCGATCCATGAGACGCGTCCGTGCTAGCGACTAACGAAATGGTCACGTCATGTCGTCAGCCTCTCCACTACGACATTGAGTACCGCGAGAGGCTTTTTCTTGTGTCATTCACTACCATCATGACATAGCCGAGGCTAAGCACCGCGTTGTACGCAACTATGTGGATGCGGGTAAATTGCATGTGGCTGGATGTCTGGGCTACGTGTGATGTAGCCGTCGAACAAAGATGCAATTTCATCATAGTAATATGCGAATTGTTGTGACGGAGCACTGACGACATATACACGATCCTGACCTGGAGATCTTGGCATATAAAGTGCTCAGTCGATAGGTTACTGGTGAGCACAGCAGCATCTTTCTAATCCGAGACGACTATCGACCTTATCACATATAAATACCCGTCTCAACCCACTCGCACAAACCAAGCAATGTCTGGCAACGACAACCCCGGAAACTTTGCGAACCGTCCCAAGGACGAAGTCAAGGCCGCAGCACAGAAAGGTGGAGAGCACTCCCATAGCGGCGGTTTCGCATCTATGGATGCTGACAAGCGTAAGTGTACATTTGTATACTAAATAGCTAGGATTGACATGACTACAGAACACGACATCGCCTCTATGGGCGGCAAGGCCTCATCTGGCAGCTTCGAGCCTGGCAGTGAGAAGGCTAAGGAGGCTGGCAGGAAGGGTGGACAGTCTTCTTAGATGCTCGTCTGTCCCTCAATCTGGCATGACTGTAGCAATGATATTTCTCCTGGTTTGCACCCAAGAGGATGACTGTGGAACCTTGAGTAGTCGCCAATGAAGTAATTGTAATAAGTATCAGTGCACGAATTCATAAATGTGAAGTCTGTTTAGTTGCGAAAGTGATCAATTGTTTGCAGTGTTGCCAGTGCTCTACAATGTGTCCCTTCAGGCTCTGACGCAGCCCAACCGTCATAAGTTATGTGCGTGAACGTCGTGAAGCCTCCCATGTGTGACGAAAACGCCAATCCATCCCGAATCTAGTGTGTAAAAGTTTGGAAGCATAGGGTGATCCCCACTGTGCTTTAAGAAGAAGTAAAACGTATCCCAGCGTTCAGGAACATGATGAACGAAAGTGAAGAAGTGAAAGATAAGGTATGAGGAAATATGGACTTAAACCGACACACCTAACCGTACATGTCGCAGCTCATCATCTTGATCTCATACTCGCTCTGGCCCTCGACGACACCGCAGTTAACGTCCCAGCCTAGCTCGAAAGTGTCGCTCTCCGGCATGCGGTCCTTGGCACCGGGTGCGCAGTTGGCATCGGGAGTATAGTACGAGACCTCCATGGCAGGAGCAGAGTTCCAGTCGCAAGCATCGACACGCTTGTAGAAAGTACGGCGATGCATGCGCAGAGCCTTGCGTTCAATGGCCTTGTTGGCAGAATCGCAAGCGCAACGGGCTGCGAGAGTAAGCTCGTCGCGGCGGCACTCACAGCTCGAACCGTCTACTGCATAGCGGCGGGTGTTCGCCTTGACCTCCTTGTGAGGACGGTTCCACCAGTGACCACGATCAGAGTTGTCGCTCTGCTCGGCTGTGGGTGTCTCTGTAGCCTGGTATTGCTCGTAGATGGTGGTCGCTACAACGGTGGTAACGACAACAGCCGGTGGGCCGTTCTCAACAGGAGTAGGGGCCGGTGGCTGCTCGTATCGCTCACCATCATCTTCTTCCTCTTCGTCCTCAGCAGGTGCCTCAGGCTGTGCGTAGGTTGGCTCGGGAGTCTCTTCGGGCTCAGTCTCGGAGTAAGCGGGTTGTTCGGGCTGAGTTGCAGACTGTGATGGTTCACTGGGCTCACTGGTATCGCCAGAGCCAGAGCCGGAACCGGATCCACCGATGTGGACCTTGGCACAGTTTTCGAAGGCCTCGTGCTCACGGTTGAGCCAGACCCAGATGAAGATGGCATCGCCTTCTGGCATGTTGGTGGGGACTTTGAAGTCGAAGGTCTGGGCCTCGGGAGATCCATCCTCGGTGGCATGCGGGCAAGCGCCGTGGTATGAGGCGGCCATCTTCCATGTCTTTCCCTTGTCGGTGGAGAAGCCAACCTGGCAAGAGCCTCCGTAGTGGGTGCCGCCAGGTGCCTCGGGGTCGTAGTCGTAGTCGGTGAGTTGGAAGTAGGCGTCTTGACCAGGCTGCCAGGTAACAGTGGCATCCTCGGTGTCGAACTTGTCGAGATGGCCACGGCAAAGGCCAGGAGAGGGCTTGCTGTCACCGCCATCGGGGCCGCAGCAGCCAAGCGGATAGTTGAACTGTGGATCTAGCTCCGTAGATTGTGGGTTGATGGAAGGAGCGCCTCCTAGAGGAGCTGGGTAGTACATGGACATATGGGCCTGAGCAGCGCCAGCCAGGGCGAGAACAGAAAATATGTTTGTGTACATGGTTGAGTTTGTTGGTGGATTCGTAAAGACCGTGTACGTAGAGTGTGACTTTTGGGGGGTTATCAAATGAAGAACTTCTAGTCTTCAAGTGCTGGTGGCTCCACAACGGTGGTCTGTTGACAATGTTCCACTGTGAATACAGGAAGTGTATAGAAGTATTTCCTATTTAGCAACAAAAAAGTCCAGTGAATAAGAAAAAGACGACCCAGCGTTTTCGAATGCAAAAGAGTGAAGTGTAGAATGAATGACGACGAAGGCTAGCTTGTCAGGAGGGACTGTGTGTCACTGGAAGTGATGGCCTCTTCCACATCGGGCGGCTTTCATCCTTTATATCATCTGCTGACGACTGATCAAGACTACCGTCGGGCTCGTCTGCGTTCCCGTTTAGCACGGTCACTCTCAAGCGCCTCGAGGCCGTTGCGGGACCAGCATGCTAGTCGAATTTGCTCAGCAGTGGCATCTCCTGACCAGGCCGCGGCCAATGTGCGTAAGGCCAGCTCGCGTGCGTGCGGATACGAAGTTGGCCTTACTGTTTCGAAACAGCGAAGCGCGGGAGTCTGTGGGGTTTCGGAGCAGCTCCGTTCAGCACCGCAAAGGTGTTTTGTCTGTTCCTGGCTGACGAGCTTCGGACTTGGTTTCACGTCTTGCTTTTTCGAGCGTAGCAACGGCGCTTGTTCCTGCCAAGGTCGTTAGGGCGGGGGAATCACATACGAGATTCTGCCTGCTGTTTAAACTCCATCTTGTGATGATTAGCAAAGAACCCGAGGGCCCTTGTTTCACCATCAGAGATCTTCAGAATTCTTCGGTTCTCGGGCTGACGTGCAGGGAATGCATCGGCACGACATCAAGTCATATCGATAAGATCGCTCGCTTCATCTAACCACGTGCGCGTGATAATCCTTGCCGATATTTGCTTTCACTGTAGTGTTGTCTTTCCCATTCTGTGATTGTTCTCCGTTACGGGCTCCGATGCTGTATACATGGTCGTCAACAAATGCAGCGCTGCGCGACACAATTTGCCACAAGATGCCGTCGAAGCGGGCTGCGGCTGCCGTCATGCGACGCCTGCCGCCTTTCGCAACTGTTATACCTGAGTCTAGCTTTTCACCCTTTCAACTGGCCGGGTGTCATCGTGTACCCACAGCAGGCTGCAGGGGAGCTTGGTGACGCGCTTCCAAGCATCCGTCCGCACCAGAACTGGTTATACAGCCTCGGGAATATCGGCACTGGGCATCGAAGGCGGCATCTAGGCACGACTTCCAAATTCAGTTTTGTTGGACGCAGCGTAATACGAGGAGGGTCTCCTGAATAATGTCAAGACTCTGGCAGGTTCCACGAGGACTTTCAGGAGAACGCCGCTTGCTTGGCCGCTACCATGGCATCGGCTCTCCTCGCCGTGGCCTCAAACCGGGCGTCACCGTCAACTGTGACAGAAAAGACGTGCCTGGGTGGCATCATCATACGGTATATTTGACAGCATCCTGGTTCCATTTCACTGGAAACACCCATGACCCGAGAAAACCGTTTGTAGCATCCCAGCTCCTAAATTACCTACCCCGTCAATCTCAGCCAGACTTCTGATATTGCAGAATTCCGCGCCATTTTAGACCAGCCATTCGATGGCCCAGGCTGACAAACACAGACTTGCCTTGAAGCGCCTGGTGGGACAGCTAACGAGTTCCACCAACCCGAGCCGCCCGAGTGTTTCACCTCGACACCACCTAACTTATCGATTGGAGAATGATATCTGCACGGATACCTATCGCGGGCCGCCAGTGTGAGTGACAGGCGAGATGTTCCTTGTCTCGCTTCCCCGGGTCCCCCGGGACACCTCTTCACTAGAGCCCACTTTTTATACTCGACTTGTCTACCGGGGCGTTTGTGGGATGCCCTGGAATCTGGTGTGAGCCAATGACATACCGTAAAGCCGTTGAAGTAAAAAAGCAAATCTTACAACTGACTGTGATGCGCCTCGCAGCTATGACGCCCACGAAATCCGTAACACCGTGATCCTGCCCACAGACTCAGGGACCTGCTCTGCCCAGTACTTCAACATCTCGAGAGGTGTGCTGCACTCTTGCATGAGAAGCAAACCACACAAAATATGTAAAATTTACTGTGTCGGTTTCACTATCTCGAAGACCCTGGCGTCGATTTTCCCTCGATTTAGAGACTTCTTTCAAAAAAGCATAGCAAAACATCCCTCCCATCGGTATCCAGTACTTCTAGCCGCTGGGGAATACGCACGACCGTTGGCAGCACATCATTCGAATTAAAAGGCACCGTTGTATCCTTAGCGTTGCAGCTTGTCAGGTCGCGTGTGCATGCTTTGTCGTAGCACTCTGTTCCAGATTCCTAAGGCCTGTCCCACCCACTAGGTACCCGTGTGTCCGAGATCACCTTCCACCCTGATACCAACGTAGAGTACCAATGAGCCACAAAACCTATACAAGAAAATAATCGCGAAGAAACATGTGACTGATTGCGCCTCGGCTGAGGTGATATGTTTCAGTTCCTTCGGCAGACCATGAAATCCACAAGCACTGAACTTCCACCACTCAGCTTTCCTCCTCCCCACCCACCATCTCATGGTCTTACCCTCCGGTCCCAAGCAATGAGGCATAGTCTGCAGCCTATTCTCTGAGGTGCAGCATAGGCCGTCTAAAATCCGGCAACTCAGTCGTTTTGTCCAGACTAACATACTCTTTGCAGTATACGCCGTTATGAATATGATGCAGAATGATGAAGAGAGCGGATATGAACCCGTGCGTCGTTACCTTGCATATCTCAAACCTGGAATTACTGCGCTTTACTGCATATGATTGAACCCAGTCCCCCACTCTGCATACTTGTCTTAAGTGAAGGCTGTGTCCAGCTGTGCAGTGATAGACTGATATGTCGCTAAATTGTATCCTACGAGTTCACGTACTCGGCGATCGGAATGTAGGATGCTTGAATGTATATACTGTTCAGCGCACGGATGAGACAGGCGTACACAAGGATGACTAAGTCTTCTCTTTCGTACTCAAGGCTGAAGTTCCGCTGGCCGAGATAGAGACAGGTGTAGGATGACACCCTCCATTGCTTTCACGCATCCATCTTCTCAGCTGCTAATCTGTCCATATTGAACGTTTGAGAGATGATGTATATCGTACCACTGGACGTATTGCTTCGGTACTGCTGCTTGGAAGATCAATTTTGGCAAGTCAATAGAACAAGATGATATTGACAGCTGGTAACACTGGTATACGAGCACTTTTGCTCGACATTAACTTACTTCAATGTGCCCAGCAGCTTCACAACGTTGATTTGCCGGCTAATGAACGTCGACTTATGCTCTGCTACCCTGTAAATAGTAAGCCGTCGCTAAGGACGTAATCGGCAATCCCTTCTTGTGTGCCGACAACGACATGTCTTCCACGAACAACGATCTTGTTATCCTGACGCACATCAATGAGCTCGATGGTAAACTTGTGCTGAAATATGACATTCTTCGGGTCCAAAAAAAACAAACAGCAAAGACATTTCGAAGCGCGAAGAGGACCCTCCCGGACATGATCCGCAAAATGTCACTGCTCCTGGTGTTTTCACACATACTAGATCTTGAGCTTGACCTGACATGTATGACAAGAGTGAACACTCCGAATTGAAGCGAGACGTGTCTCCTCTCCGTGTTGCTAGTTGAGGTCGTATGCACTGATCTATTGTCCACGCTTAACGCTTATTGAGGTATATTGTTCGCGGCCAATCTACTTCTAAAGAAGTTTCTCTAGCTCCGCAGCGATCGCATCACCGACTTCGGCCGTACTTGACTTTCCGCCGATATCGCGTGTTCGGATGCCGTTGTCGATGGCAATCTTGGTGGCCTCATCGATCTTCAGCGCAAGCTCTGGTTGACATAAAGAGTACTTGAACATCATGCTGAGGGACAGGATCATTGCGATAGGGTTGACGACGCCTTTGCCCGCGATATCGGGTGCGGAACCTATTGATTGTAAGCAAGCGTAGATGCAGCGGCGCGCCAACAAAAAAAAACGTACCGTGGATAGGCTCGTAGATTCCGTTAAGCTTGGTCTTGCCGTCTGGGATGCCACCTAAGCTGGCACTTGGAAGCAGACCAAGACTTCCAGGGATGACACTGGCTTCGTCGCTGATGATGTCGCCGAACAAGTTGCTCGTTACCACGACACCATTCAGTGCCCTTGGGCTCTTGATCATAAGCATAGCCGCCGAGTCGATGAGGTGGGTGCCGGACTCGAGTTGTGGGTACTCTTCCTTCATGATGCGCTCAAAGGTTTTCCGCCATAATCTCGATGTCGCCAGAACGTTTGCCTTGTCCAGACTCCATACCGGGACAGGCGGGTCCTCGACAGACGCGAGACTACCCGCTAACCGTACGACGCGCTCAATCTCCTCAACGCTATAAGGCTCTGTGTCCATGGCCTTGCCATCACCCTCATCTTCTTTTCGCTCGCCAAAGTATATACCGCCAGTCAACTCGCGGATGATGTTGAACTTTACGCCACGAACGTTGTCGGCTTTTAGGGGTGAGCCGTCGATGAGCGAGTCGGAGGCGAAGAAACACGGCCGCAGGTTTCCGAAGGTACCGAGTTCTTTGCGTAGTTTCAAGATTCCCTGCTCAGGGCGCACCTTGCCGGTTCCCCATTTCTATACAAGTTGTCAGATGGCGTCGGGTGAGTGTGGAGTTGTAGGGTCGTACCGGCCCGCCGACAGCACCGAGGATGATGGCGTCGGCCGACTTTGCAGCTTCGAGGGCTTCATCCGTGAGAGGATTGTTGTGTGCATCTATCGAACACTAGGAACTAGTAAGACAAGTCCCCTACGTCATAGCTCGAAACTTACTCCTCCAAACAGGTGCTCTTTGAAGTTGAAGGTGTTGTCGGTATGTTTTTGGATGACTTTGAGGATCTTCATCGCCTCGGCGACGACCTGGATATGGGCGTCAGTAGGCGCATTGGGAAAGTGCGAAGGCTGCTGCTACCTCTGGGCCGACACCGTCACCTGTATGGAATTAGCGCACAGCTGTACGGACTTGGAAATATGGCTTACCGGCAAGGACAACAATATTGTGGGCAGTCATGATGAGTTGAGTATGCTTGGAATCCAACAAAGGGGGTTGCGCGCTCTCGAGGATTTGCCAAAGATTCGTGAAGCTACCCCACGAAGTAGTATTCCCTGCCCCGCTATCGCAACCCCTCCGACGTCGGCCGCCTTGTGCCGAGCATCGCTCTACGACTGCCTATTATTCACAACGCCCTGACGATTCAGCAACATGGACAGTGAATGCTCTTTTCAGCCCGTTTGCGAGGGCTCCGATGTCGCAAGCGGTTTCGGTGATTGAGAAGTCACTCTGTAGTCGTGACTTTCCATGTGTAATACGAAGAGCGCATGTACGGGACAACAAGGTAGAAGAGGGGAAGGGCATAGTCTCGATGCTTGCAACGTTTCCAGCGAGTGTGTGTATAACGACTATCGCGTCTTAGTTCATTAAAAGTGCCAAGAGCCATTGATATGCAGTGCGCTTGCCCCTATGGTTCTCCAGGTACAACAGTGCAAGGAAGCGTATGATACCTAGGGGTCGTCACATCACTCCTTGTCACCACGAAGCACCAGCGCCAACCTTTGGAAGCCGCGTGTGACAGCCAGAAGCCGATCACGACGTGCCATGCAATCTTGGGAGAGGTTACTTTTGGACGCTGCAGGACAGGGAGATTAGAAGCTGATTGTTTGGGTAAGCGACACGTTGAATTGGGACAGTAAGGTTTAAACCATCATCCCATACCAGTTAGAACCAAAGACTCCGTGGGGTAAAGGGTGATGGACAAGGCCGCAGGCCGAACTGATGCGTCGTGGAGGCTCTGTGATGAACGCGGGATGGCGCTCTGTTCTAACCTTTCGTGCGCCAGCCTCCGCAGATCCCTCTCCCACACGCAAGCTCCAAGCCCCGATCTGGCTCCACGTTACACGCATCCTCACCTGTAGATCACAGCCAAGAGTCTTGGACATGAAGATCCTCTCTTGCGCCTCACATTCAGTGCGCGGTCCTCTATATAAGTCGTCGTAGCCCGCCGCTTTTTCGCGACAAGCCTCCGCGTTTCTGGGCGCCGCGCAACGACGTTGCGTAGCGGGACGCGCCAAGATAAGCGCACTATTGTGATGCAATCTCTGGCCGCTGGTTGTGCAATCTGTACTCGATCGGCAGCTTCGTGGTTGGGTTAGGTCAGAGTGTTGGAGATGCGTTTTGGACTGGCCGCGCTGGGCATGCGGCTTGGAACATCTCACTGCCCGCCTATCGCGGTTGGCGCAACTAACCTGGGAGCCCCGTGGGTGTCCCATGATGCCCCCAGGCTTACCTGTTTCCGTTCCACTGCTGGCCGACTCACATATAATCCCCACGAATCCCTTGCGCATGTGTTGGCTGCATCGTGTGGTCCACGGTCCTCACAAAGCCGGTACCGCTTACCGATTTGCGCGATTAAAATCACCGCTTTTTTTCAACAAACGTAGCGAACTACGGTTCGCGCTGCAAACACTGTGCAGCACAATCTCACCCGCATAAAACTACTCACCCGTCCCTCCTTCATGCCTTTGCAACTTCACACTCCTGTATACCTCAACTACAACCACGACCTCGAGCTCGTCCGGTAACGTACACCCAAGCCGTCCGCGGCGAGCGTTCCAGCCACCACTTCGAGACCCACTTCAAAGCCACTACACACTTCACCATGTTGTCCGTCCGTTCCAGTGTCGACAGCATCTACAGCCGGCTCAGCGGCGAGAAGCCCCTTCCCAAGCCAGCCTACCACTGCAACATGAACCCGGAAGAGCAGTCCCTCTGGGCCCTTATCGTAAGTGCCCCTCTAATCTTTGTCTTGATACAACGTCATACTAACGACTGTACAGGGAGAAGAAAAGTACGAATACACACGCGACAAGAAGGGCAGGGTACACAGGCGTCGTCTTACCTACGTCCAACGCGCACAGAAGCAACGTCTGTTCTTTGAGTCGCGCGTGGGTCATGCCATTGTCGGCGATGAGTGGATGAGGATGAAGCTTCCTTCCCGAAAGTGCTAGACAAGCACAAGTGTCTGGCTGCTGCCAACACACGAAGGTCTACCACGTCGCGGAGGCAGTTGGGCCATGATTTCGGTTACTGGGTCTCAGTGTGGCTGGGGTGCATTCCTCATGCTACTATCTCTTTTGTAATGGGTTTGGGGGCGTCAGATCAGTGGCCATTTCGCATAGGATACCCGGCATATGCATTCAGCGTGGAGTTGTTACGTTGCTCAAATCAACACTTCTTTTGACTACAAGTTTGCCTTGATGATGATTGATAGTGTGATGATATCTTACCTCATGGGATGTAGGTCACGTGCTCCAAAGCTTTCGCGCCACAACGAGAGAATAGCCTGCTTAGGGACTCTAGCTAAGCAGCGGCAGTGCAAATGGCGATGGATGGTGATGGTCTGCTTGCGGTGTGAAGTGGTGTAGAGGCCGCCTAGCTGTCGGCCCAACGCCACTGGGCGTAGCTGGCAAGCCTCCGCTCATTGGCTGGTTCCGCAGCGGCCGCCGCTCAGCCTTCAGCTGCGGGCGGGCTGTGACCTCACACTCTCCCAATTTCTTCCTCACCCAACACACGGAAAGCGAATTGCCATCCCATCGAGCCATAATGTTCTGGCCCTACCCATGAGGAAATCCGCCTTGAGAACTCACAGCACCAATCCCAAACCATGTCGGACGACGAGGATGCGTTAGTCATCGCGGCGGATGGCGACCTCATCCTCGATGTCGCCCAGGAAGAGGGCGGACAGCGCTTCTCGTATCGCGTAGACTCCAAGACCCTGCAGCAGAACTCGCGGTACTTTGAGAATCTGCTGAGTGATCGCTTCAACGAAGGGCAGCGGCTGACAGCCGCTTTGGAAGCACTTGCCTTGAGTAGCTATAGCAAGATTGCAGATGCGCCTGCCCACGTGCTTCCTCACATAGCCATCGTCAACGTCGGTCGTGTAGCCGTTGCCAAAGCCTCTTCGATCCGCAACCTGGTTGCAGACTTTCTCCGCGCCATCCATGGCCTCGATCTTGCCGTCACGAACCCGCCCATAGCCAACCTCGCCAATCTCGCCGTCGTAGCCGACCGATTCGATGCTGTTGCGGGCTTGTCAAAGCACATACAAAGGAAAAAATACCTGCAGCTCATCGATGCCAAGTCGAGAGGCAAGCCAGCCCCAGCGCAAACGGAAGAAAGGATACGGCAGAAGCTCTTCGTCGGTCTCCTCTTCGATCATCCATCGTGGGTAACGCGGTACTCGAAGCATCTGATCATACGCGACTCGGTCCAGTGGCGACCGGGGACAGAGGAGGATCACACAAAAGCCTTGTGGTGGGACATACCAAACGGCGTCGAAGACGAGCTGATACAGAGACGAGAGTACATACTGGAGACCATCAACTCTGTACAGGCTCACTTCCTCAAGCTGTACACGTCTGGCGAACGCCAATGCAAGCTCTGGTACGATACATCGCTACAATGCGACTCGTTTCAGCTAGGAGAGATGGTTCGCTTCTTCTCCAAGATCGATACTGTACGGTTGCAAGGCAAAATCTACGATAATACAGAGCCGACGTACTACCTTGGAGACATCGATCGACTTCTGTCATCACTTCGCCAGTGTTCCAATTACCAGGTCGATAGCAATCACGGACATTGCGGACTGCGCGGACGCATACTCCCACTTCTTGACCTTATACAAAATCAGCTCAGCCTCGATACAGGTAGTCTCGACATTGGAATCTGCGCGGAATGTTGGAACAACCACCGCAGTGAGTATGCCTGGCAGCTAGCCAAGCGACCGGTCATGTGGGCTCACCCAAAGTCTTTAACGGGTAATCGGGCGCTTACCAATGCCGTCGCGCGTAAGAGTCATCAGAGGACACCAAGTAGTTGTCTCAGCAGGCATGTGGCGGTCAGGGATCTTTTCATGGCTGTGGAGCGCGACTGGACGGCGAGGGACGTGTATTAAGGATACAGTACATCATCAAGGCAGCTTTTGAGGCCTTTGGGCCTCATACAGATATGGCCTCAAAACGCCTCGATGAAGTGTTTGATGCTAGGACTAGGTTTTTCTAGTAACACGCAGAATTCAGGAAGGAGGGAACGTTACCCGCGTTTGAGGCGCTGGATAAGGGACAGCCTGACCCGCTTTGTTAACCCGGTACCTGCACCCTTGTGATGCATGTTCATTGAACTGCGTGCAGTGGTTCTTTTCCCATTCTCTACTCGTGGTTCGTTCTTTGAACAGTTAATGGTTGCGAGCCGACTCTTGAAAGGTTTGCTCGGCTATGCAAGAGTCACGTCGCGGTGTGATTGGGTCTAAGCGTAGACTGTGGTGGCTATGCAATCAGCCTGAGCTTGTGCGCAGCACCATGACTTCTGTTTGCGGCTACCCGAAATGCTCCTTCCATTCCTAATACATCGATGGTCAAGGCCGATAGTAAGGCACACACAAGGCGCATATGAACTTTTCGCATCGTGTTCGTTGTGAATAGTATATAGATTCACTGAACCACGGAACATCACTTCTATTCCACCAGGACACCGGTAATCTTCTCAAACTAGCTTTCACCTGTCCTTACCGTTTGTTCAGACCCACTTTAACGTTGGCCACTGCTCCAATGTCTGTCTCACTTTCCACCGTGCAGTATTTCGACAACGCCAACTCTCTATCCTACGCTGTCACTCCCTGCATTCAACACTACCCATTATCACCAAAGTCTGGAAGTATGTTTGACAAATTGAAGAAGACCTTTTCGACCCGCAAGTCTTCCAAGTCGACCAACAGCTATAACCCACGGGACACAGAAGGCGCTGGACAGATGCTTGGTAATGCGCCTACAGCTGCACCGGTGAACAAGAGAAACTCTGCATCCCGCGACAGTGGCCTTACACCGTTCTCATACCCTGGCCCGTTTGACTCGGCGTCACCTGCTACACGAAGGCCCAGTAAGCACTACCCCACATAATACATACACTTTACGATTGCTCTTCCTGAAGCTGACGTTTTGCCAGATAGCTCAAGCATGAATCCCTTTAGTTCTAACCGCGATGCCCCGCCGGCGTATACACCAGGCCCAGCTCAGAATGCCCCCGCAGTACATCCAACCCCGACTACCGATATCGAAGAAGACGATCCGTATGACTTCCTTCGAACCTTCGATACAGTCTTTCTAATCGATGATTCTGGATCCATGGCCGGCCGCTCTTGGAAGGAGACTGGCAAGGCTCTAGAAGTGATCGCACCGATTTGCACCAAGCGTGATGCGGACGGAATCGACATCTACTTCCTCAACCACCCCGATTCTAGCATTTACAAAAACGTCACATCGGCGAGTACCGTCATCGAGATCTTTCAGACAGTGCGTCCCAGGGGCGCAACACCGACTGGTCAGCGCCTGAACAAGATTCTCAAGTCCTATCTCGAGCGATTCATGCTCGACAAGAGTATCAAGCCCATGAATATCATCGTCATCACCGATGGCGTGCCATCCGATGATCTTGAAACTCCCATCATCAACGCCGCCAGGAAGCTCGACCATGAGGGGGCAATACCACACCAACTTGGCATTCAATTTTTCCAGGTCGGAAAAGAGCCTGGTGCAAGGGAGCATCTCATGCAACTTGATGATGGCCTTATCGGAATGGCACAGAGCCAGGGCTTGGGAGTTCCTCGGGACATCGTCGACACGGTGCCTTTCACTGGTGACGGGAACGCTGAGCTCACCGGCACAGGAATACTCAAGGCCACTATGGGAGCTATCAATCGCCGATGGGACTTTACTTCTAAGGGGATACATCAAAAATAGCTGGGCGCGGCTAGTTTCTACAGAGGCGCAGTGTGCTTCACGGGTGGACCAGTCGATGGGGTCGTCGTAATCCATCAATTTGATACGTTTAACGATACGATTTCGGGCGTTGATTGGGTGGTGCTATCTGTATGCTCTGGGAGGTGGTGTCATCATGGGCGTTGGTGGTTCGATATCCTTATTTTACGGGTCGCTTCTGCATACGCACGATGATACCCCCTGTTATGCATGGCTCTACATTGGATAAAGCGGTTGGGTGGATATTTGCATGCAGTTCTCCAAGTTCGGCTGTAGACTTCTTGGGTCGATGATAGCTGGTCATTTTTTGTTCCTTTTTCATTCTTCTCCATACGTTTACGATTGGTAACGACAGTAGTTTCACTTACTAGTTTCAGAGCAATCAAATACCTAGTAATTATACATCAGAGCAAACTTCCTGAATACCCCTCTTTGTGAACCTCGTCCCACGAAGGAGGGGTAAATTCGGTGCATGAGTGCCTGAAAGCCTGAAGTTTGCCTAAGGCTGCCTCACAAGGCAGACTCGCCTATATCTGCCCGTTACAGCGGGAACCTCCCACAAGCAAACACGAACACCGGCCTTGCATATCAACGTGGGCGGATGCGGCTGGTGGTCGAAAGTAATGCATGCAGTGTTATGCAACAAGCTCCAAACACCATGGAATACGCCCCTCCGGTCAAGTGGTTGTCTGTCTTATTCGTCCAAGAATCGCCTCTTTTTTTGGATAGGGGTACTGGTATGCGCTTTACTGTCGCTGTTCATGCAAGGGATCACCGGGTAGCCCAAAGGGCGTCAATCCGACAGATCGTTTAGTTGAGGACAATTTGACTATCAGACGTCGTTCTCAGTGCCATTGCTGTGGGCACGCAATACAATGACCGAGCACACTCCAATCATATCCCCGAATAGCGGCTTAGAGTCAAGCGAGGCATCGAGAGGTGTGCTTCTCATACAAATACCCAAGGCAGCAAACATGGCCTCGCGGAAAGGGACAGCAGCCAGTTCACCATATCTTTACAATGAATGCAGTATCACAAAATTCACCGAGAAGTACTTGGCGACATCCTGGAAATCAGAGAATCAAGGGTACTATGTGCTAAATTCAATACGATGAATGTGTTGATCGACTGATCGATATTCTGTGCGGACTGCACGAGAAGATCTCGAAACTCCTGCTTCGTGAGCACGAGCATCGACGGAACATAATTATAGTCTAGACACAGGTAGGCATTCGACTGCAATCCCAAAAGTCTGCACGATGTCTATCAGATTACTCAGTAGAACGGCCATCTTGCTGCCCGTGTTGCAGTTAAAGATGACCTCTTGCGGCAAGAAGCCATGTGAGTCGATCATTGACCTTGGAGCACGCCGTTCACTCGTACCAGTGAAGGGGCGATACTGAAATTCATAGCACAAAGACTGGTATACTTAGTTCGACGGTAGAGATAGACCTTCGCCAGGCTGTACTGGCAAAGGCTACAGTACACTTCTCCCGGTCTAGCGTGCGTGCTCGCTAACACACCAATAGATCTAGTGTTCTTCCAGGTTCTGGTGCAGTAATCGTCTATACAATTTTTCCAGTTCAAGGAATGCGGAGCTGCAGCATGACATACGTCGTCGCATGGGCAGAGATCTTGTTTGGTTATGGCTGGTGCAAGATTCAATGATGTGGTGCAGGGATGGCGTAGGCGGGGATGCAGGCGACGATGACGTTTTGGCTTCCGGTAGCTTGGCCAACCCCCATTTACAACTTTCCTGGGCATGTCGACCCAGAAGGAGGGGACGAGCACCGACGCTGCCATCCCTTACTTCACCAACCTCTCCTGGTCCATCTACCGCATCAAAATCGCCCTGTTGACCTCGGGCACGCCGTCGGACATGGCCAAATCACAGGCGCTGCAGAGCAACCTGGACGTCGACTACGTGATCAGCTACCGCTTTGCAAAGACGGACAAGACAAAGGCTATTGCGCAGTTCGAGAAGCTTTGTGAGGCGCTCGCAAACGTCGGGCTGCAGACGGAGGTGCGCAATGGCGAGTCGCACTCAATCCTGCTCTTCGTGAGGGTCGCTTCCGACGAGCACCTGTTCGGCGAGGTATACAGGTCCAGGTATGCAAGCCTCTACTGCGTCTGGGAAGGGCCGTGGCTAAACCCCAAACAGAGTCCGCGACTGGATCCACGGTGTCCGAACGGCTGCCCCCGAAAAGGTTACGCGCGAATCGCTCGAAGCAGAGCCTCTCTACGAGGCCGAGAGACTGCGTATAATATACCAGCTCATTACCAACCCCCCGTCCGAAGGCGGCGCTGGCATCACACCCAAGGAGGGAGAGTGGGAGAATGTCGAATCCGTCTTTGCGCTGCACGACCACGCCTACAACAAGGACTGGATCAAGAAGTGGACCTCGCAGTACTTCCTGACTACCGAGGACTTGGATGATATCAGGAACCGTCTGGGAGAGAAGGCAAGTCTCCACAACATCGCCCCTGAGGCTATAAGCTAACCTGCCCAGATTGCCTTCTACTTCGCCTTCACGCAGTCCTACTTTACCTTCCTCATCCCCGCTGCCGGCTTCGGCTTCTTCTCCTGGCTCTTCTTCGGCTCCTTTTCCCCCATCTACGGCCTCGCGAGCGCCCTGTGGTGCACCGTCTTCACCGAATACTGGAAACAACAGGAGGTGGACCTGAGCGTTCGCTGGGGCGTCAAGGGCGTCTCCAAGATCGATGTCAGGAAGAAGGACTTTGCACCTGAAAAGACCATCACCGACCCGGTCACTGGCGAGCAGGTTGGCTTCTTCCCGGCATCCAAGCGCTTCCAGAGGCAGTTGCTGCAGATCCCGTTCGCTATCATCGCGGCTTGTTCCCTCGGAGCTGTCATTGCGACCTGCTTTGGCATTGAGGTCTTCATCTCTGAGGTCTACAATGGGCCGCTCAAGAGCGTTCTCGTAAGTATCACTCCAGACCTACATATCCGAATGCAACTAATTTCCGCCAGGTATTCATTCCCACTGGCATTCTCACAACCGTCAACCCTATTCTGAACACCCTCCTAACGCAAGCCGCTACACGCCTCACCCAGTTCGAGAATTACGAGACCGCGGGTGCGTACGAGAAAGCATTGACTCAGAAGATCTTTGTCATGAACTTCATCATGTCGTACTTGGGAATCTTCCTGACTGCCTTCGTCTATGTACCCTTTGGCAAGGTCATTGTACCCTACCTTGACGTTTTCAATGTTGCTGTGCGACCCTTCGCCGAAGACGAGAAGCAGCTACACCTCAACTCGACAAGCTCTAGCTGGAGCATCAACCCTGACCGTCTTCGCAAGCAAGTCATATACTTCACCGTCACCGCCCAGGTCGTCAACCTTGGCATGGAGCTTATCGTTCCTTACCTCAAGCGTCGTGGTCTTGCTAAGTACAAGGAAATGCAATCCGACAGGGCTGCAAAGAACGGTGGTTCCGCTCCAGCTGCTACCGAAAATGACCCAGCTGAGGACGCTGCCTTCCTTGACCGTGTCCGTAAGGAGGCTGAACTAGACGTCTACGATGTTACCGCCGACCTTCGTGAGATGGTCGTGCAATTTGGTTACCTTTCGCTCTTCTCCGTTGTTTGGCCTCTTACCGCTGTTTCCTTCCTCATCAACGACTGGATCGAGCTGCGTGCTGATGCCATGAAGATCTGCGTTGAGATGCGACGTCCGACCCCATGGCGTGCTGATACCATCGGCCCCTGGCTCGATTCCCTCTCCTTCCTCACCTGGATGGGCAGCCTCACTACATCCGCTCTCGTTTACATGTTCTGGAACGACCGCACTGGACCCAGCGGCAGTCCTTCCAACATTCAGCTATGGGCCCTCCTCCTAACTGTCTTCTTCTCCGAGCACCTCTTCATCTTCTTCCGCTGGGGCGTTCGTGAGGTATTGTCCAGACTCGATTCTCCTGGCCTACAGAAGGAACGCCGTGAACGCTTCCTGGTACGCAAGCAATACTTTGAGGAGAACCTCAGCCAGCTGCAGAACATGCCCAGGTTGAGCGAGAAGGGTGGCGAGATTACTAGGAAAAGTCTCGAAGAAGAAGCTAGACAGGGCAGTCTTAGGGATAGTACTGCCGAGATCAGATTCTGGCAGCGCCAGAGGAGCTGGAGGGAGAGCGCGGCGGTTGCGAAGGACCTCATCGGCAGGGCGCAGAACGAGACCATCATGGAGACGAAGAAGGAGTTGTAGAGCATGGTAGCAGATGCAGTCATGTCGTAGGCTGTGATGAGCGTCTGATGGAGTCGGAGACGGTGGGTTTCCTATGTTATAACTCGAGCATTATTAGCCTGGCGCTATTTGGAGTACTTCTGCCTTTGAAAGCGTCTGCTTTGATAGCCTATTCATCTTGCTGGCAATGATCTTGATATTGTTGTGATCCACCATCCAGTCTTTCTAATCCTGCTCATATCCAAGCAGACCAGCTCTAATCGAGTGAAACGCCTGTTAGGGCCTCTTGAAGCTCATACATGATTTTGCCTTTGCTCGAATAGGCCAGTCTTTCTTCCTCGAGCGCATGCATAAAGCCTGCTACTCAATGAGAAAAGACGTCCCGTTGCTGGCGACATTTCTGAAGAGAGGACTGACGTAGAAAGCCGCAATGCGACGTCCTTGCATCAGACCAGGCTTCGGACTCGCCTCGCAGTAGCAGGGCTGGGTATGACTGCACGCATAAAGCGTATCGTTAGTATCATGTAGGTGCTCCTAAGAGCGAGCAGAAGAACAGCGAAAAAAAAAAAGGGTTTTATCATGGGACAGCTACAATACTAAGAAACAGAGATTTGGGAAACGTATAGAGATTAGACATCTCGTGTCGCTCCCGATCAATTAAAACCGGACAGAAGACAACATCGGTGGCGGGGAGGGCTCGTGTCGCCGCGTCGAGGTCTGGTGGGATCAACATGGTGGTGCGAGGCCTGTTCCGGTCGATGAGGCATCCGTCCGGGTGTTGTACGTCTATAGCTGTCAAACGCCTATAGCGCCGTGGATTGCTCTGGGTATCGCGCAATGGTGGAAACAATCATGCCGCCCTAATCTGTCCGCATGGTGAGTGGACCTGCCGGAGCGTTCGTACTCGCCTAGCCACAACACCGCCTCATACCACACCTGTCTGGCATTTGAAACTATTGTGGGCACGTCAGACCACAATCGTCGTTCCATTCCGTTGCGCCTGAATCATTTTCTTCGTGGCTTTTGCCCAGTCGTCAATCCATGTTTGGGCCTCACGATCTTCTTATCAATGACTGTCCTGATCCGATTCTGGCTGCAGAGGAGGTAAGTTCAGAGCAAAAGGAATGATGAAATCCCAGAGAAGCTAGTGGATAGGACAAAACCTTCGTCCAAGCTTCGCACAGAACGGTCTCCGGTACCCGAATGAATCCAGCGTAACGTCACTCACTTGAGGCTTCTCATGTGGGCTCGCTGCTTGGTGTATGTCTCGTAGTTGCCACCGAAAACGCATTCGAGAATGCTGGGTCCGATATTCTGTCCCGAGCGAGCGGCCTGCATACGATCGCTGAGGGTAAAGTACGCTTCTTTGAAGGCATCAAAGGCAACCTGAACCTTGTGGGATCCACCGGAAATGTTATTCTCTGGGCGATTAGGATCCTGGATGGACAGGCCGTCATATTTTTCTGGGCGGCCATCGATACCATAGTTCGTCTGCGTTTGTTAGCTATGCATACGAAAGCGGGAAAAGCAGCCGGAGGCCACTGCTCATCCCACAGCGACATGGGAAGACTTACCTTTTCAATGATAGCAGGAGGATGCATCTGAATGCGTTTGCGGGATAGATCAAAGTCACCGTAGTACTTGAGGAATCCTAGGAAACATTCTCCGAGGTTGTCCGGTTTAGGGGAATGCTGAATGTAGCTGACGATCAAGCAGATGATACTGTACCCTCCAATCCCGCCAGTATGGACTTCATTCAAGCCATGCATGGCGAGGAACTGCTTCATGAGTGCCACCATGTATATCATGTCGGGGTACTGCTGCTTCCACTGTGCAAATGTCGCTTGTGCCTGCACTCCGCTCAAATTCTCGAACGAGATGTCAACTTGAAGCTTGGTGAGCTCGTCTTCGAACTTGATGATGGGAACGCGCGCAGGGATGACCAGTGCGTTGTTGTTGGCCGCCAACCTTGTGTCTTTGAGCCGTCTGGCTGCCTTGTAGAGCAGACTCTTGTTGGCCCCTCTCGCAGACATGTCGACAACAGGTTCTCCACCATTGTAGTGCCTATCCGAGACATATACCAGATCCATGTCGGCCGTAGGCAAGTAAAGACCCGCAGGGAAGGAGCCGAAACACAAGATGCGTCCGTTTTCTTGAGGGAACCTGCGTTGTCCCATAGCGCTGTTAACGCGGTTGACTAGCCGGTTACGTTGTTCGTGCTCGAAGGGCTTTGGTGCGACGAAGTCATAGAAGTCGAGTATCTCGTTATGAAGCCTGTCACAGTGTTAGTCCAATAATCGCGTTGCAAGGTAGACTGCATATTGCATAACTGCCACAGATGCAGTCGTGGAAATAAAGAGAACTTACCATTTCTCAGGTTCGCTAGCGAGATGCGCATACGGGTCGCGTGAGGGAAGCCACGGTGTTGGATTGACGTTAGGAACGGGTAGCCACTCGTCCACGACACCACTCAAATTGGCTTTGCGTTTGTTGTTGTTTCTAGCAGGACGTGGTGCCCGATGTTCAGCTACAGCAGCCTGTTGCCTATCAACAATGCTGTCAATGTGCGCGAACTCGCTCAAGGAGCCTTGAACAGCGTCGCGGCCATCGTCCTCGTCACCAAACGAGATGAAATCGTCGTTGGCAACAACTGAATTGTGTCCAGCGGCCTTCTCGGCTTCCTGATTCTTAGCCTTCCGGATCAGTTTGACAAAGTCGGTTCTCTTTCCCGTAGTCTCATCGGGAGGCGGCAAGGCGGTGTACGGGTCGGGATTGGACCATTTAGGAACAGAATCGCCATCAGCACGTTTGGTTTGCGTTCGGGCTGCCTTGGGCTCGCGAGCGTCACCGTCGCCATCTTCATCGGCAGAATCCGCGCTCTCTACCTGCATATCTGCCTCTTCGTCGTCAGAAATGTCATCTGGGTTGTGGAACCGGTTGGAGCCGTCGGCAACACCTAGAGCGCGTTCCGGACTACCGCCGTCGCGATGGGTCAGAAGGGCGCGCTCGTGTGGGGCAGCTTTCTTGAAACCACCCCTACGGAATCCGTTTGTGTTGTTCCTGCCGTCCGCGCGAGACGAGCCTCGCGAGGCCCCACCACGACCGCGCCTTCTTGATGATGCAGAGCCGGAAGGACCCCGCGGCACATTGGAATCGCTAGCAGGCGGGAAGCGGGGAGCGGGGTGACTAGACTCGAAGGTGAACTGGGACTGATTGCCGTTGCGCGCACCGCCTGGTCGGTAGTTGTCGCCATCACCGCCAGTGAACGTCATGCGGTCTGCAAGTGGTCGCGGGCGGTCGCGCGCAGGTCGCGACGGACGATATGAGTCTCCCATGGCGTGTCGCGTTTGTAGTGTGAGGAGGGTTTGTCGCGCGCAATTGATGAGTGGTTGTTGTGGGTTGGTGCTGATAGCGGTGGGTTGCGGAGGGATAAAGGTCTCAGGCGCGAAAGATTTGTCCAACGACAATGCGAGTAAGCCAAGACCTTAGCGCGACCCAGTGAATTTGTGGGGTGCCCGCGACCGGGACCCGGTGTTCACTGCAACTTGAATTGGTCAGTGCTTGGAGCCGTAGACAAAGTTAGTTACGGAAGCTAACGCCCTCCGCTTTTGCAATGTTGGATGAGATGTACATCCAGTCATGTCTGACACTTGCTCAAAGCTTGTGAAGCTACACATCAGACGGTATACGTACGATGAAGATATCCCACACCTGGGCACTCAGATAGGTTCTGATCTCTGACAGCTTTCTGCTGTGCCAGCTGCTGCTGCGAGGTGGTGATCGAAATCAACGTTTCCGTGGGGTATTCTTCGATTGATGGATATGGCATCGTTACATGTGATAATACAGTTTTGAACACTCGCAAAGAAATGTAAAAAGCAGGAGAGTGGAGAGAGACCGAAGCATGCTTATGCCCATCCAACCACACTCTCGATGACGAAGCGCCATCGCTTACTGTGCCCATAGAACATAGAAGGCTCAAACGCTATGCCCAACGCCCAAAATGCAACAGATTCTCCCTTCATCACTCCGTGTAGTTCGTCAGGAACATAGTCCAGTTTGTGTGTCTCGCCCTCGAGGTCGAGTGACCGAGAGGAACCGCGGCCAAGTTAGATTGCTCCATGTAGAGCCACCTCAATCTTCTTTCGTAAACTTAGGCTTGACTAGAAGTAGGTGCACCAGGTCAGTATGTGTCTCACATGCGGTGCTTGCATGGGTACTTACACCCTTCCCTTAATTCCTTTTCGCGCTCCGCCACCCGTTGATGTCCCTGCACCTCTCTCTCTATCCTCTCTCGTGCCCTCAATATTTTGCTTTGCAGATAGAAACTTCCGCCCTTCTTCGGATCGTTTAGATCGAACAGCCTCTTGAATCGCTCCGTGACAGCCTCTATTTCGATGTTTCCCATCTTTCCGGGACCCACGTTCAGGATCTGGCAGGCTTCGTCCATGGTGATGTTCGAAGACGAGAAGGCGCCACCGCTGCCTCCACCACCTTGGCTGGCGGCTGCATATTTCTGCGACGCGGCGGCTTGACGATACGATTCGGAGACAGCGCGACCTATTATTCGAGCACCGGAGAAGACGACTTGTGTTATTATGCGGTGGGCCTGTACGTGTTAGTTGCAGACGGTGTGACAGCGAGTAGGAACATACCATTGTAAGAGATGCAGTGGAAAGGAGAGTCTGTGTAATCTGCTATTCCAGTCGAATTCTATGCGAGAGCCACGCCTGTCTGTCTTGGGCGGATGGGTGCTGTTGGCAATGAGGACATCTCCAAAAATTCTGGGTCGCCTTCCGCGCTCTCGGCCTGCCCAGGTGCCTCCGCAACTGGCACGTGATCTCAGCCAATCACAGCACGATCGCAAACTGCGATCTTCGCAAGCATCTCTGCGCGCCTGACGATGGCTATACTCGTGCAGTCGGGTGAAACATGAGAGTTACGGCGCTGCATCCCTTGCGCACCCTTCATTCAGAGTGCTTCTGGGTATTGGCGCCGGGGAGGCACCATGAGGCTTCCGCAAGTCGCCCTCGGACTAAGACATTCACATGCTCAAAGATCCCCGCATCACTCCCGGCGACAACGTCATGTGCAACTTTGCATGACAGTTTCCAACATCTCTCGAGCTTCAGTTGTGCATCGCTGCAGGCTTCCTTCCTGTACAATCACTGAGCGTGGCTTGACAAGAGCGCGGCACTCAGCCTCCACTGCTCAGCCAGGCGATGACGCACAACCCCATGCATGGCAGCACTAGGTTGGTAACTTCCAAACTTGCAACCACATGCAAGTAAAACCGAGTTGCGCAAACAACATGCTCATGCCCACATAGACACACCCTGGATACAGCACATGTCCACCCCTTCAAGGTCCAGCAACGATGCGTCGTCCCCGCCGCCAACCGGTGATTCGAATTCCAACCCGACGTATGCCAGCTTCTCTCCCGCCAAACTAGCCCAGACGACACCGCAAACAAAACTGCGCTCCGCCATACTCGTGCACCAGAAGTCGC
Organism: Alternaria novae-zelandiae; assembly: GCF_023758075.1. Classification (NCBI taxonomy): domain Eukaryota; kingdom Fungi; phylum Ascomycota; class Dothideomycetes; order Pleosporales; family Pleosporaceae; genus Alternaria; species Alternaria novae-zelandiae. Next base: position 433,662 of record NW_026056962.1, on the reverse strand, counting down.
CCCTACTTGCGGCTACACCACCACAGATCACTCGCGTACTCGCATATTCGCACCCCTTCATACTACCTCTCAACAAGTTTGCTGGGCTGGTGACATGGACGACCGGAGACCCATGGGAGAGCTTTCTCCTGGTCGCAAGCTTCTGGGCCGTCGTCATGTACGGTGATGCCGTGACGAGATACGCAGGGCCCATTATCGTCGTGTCTGGGCTGATACTGGGCATGTACACGCGAAGGTATTCTCCACTGTCATCGACCGGGTGGACAGGCGAGAAGGGACAGAAGGCGCACAAGCGCGTCGAGTCGGACGCCAACATCAAGCATCACAAAAGCCTAGAAGAGATTGTGGATAGTCTGAAACTCTTCACTTCGCGCTGCAACATTCTATTAGATCCCTTTCTACGCCTCACAGACTTCTTATCCACGCAGAGGACTGCGACCTCGGCTACTACACGTCCAGCGCTCACGGTACTGTTTATCCGAATCCTCTTCGTGTTGCCACTATGGATAGCGCTCACGCTACCGCCGTTCTATATCCTGACTACGAAGCGAGTGGTACTGGCGGTAGGCACAGTGATGCTGAGCTGGCATTCACGACCAGCCCGCGTAACCCGAACCCTCCTATGGAGATCGAGAACAGTCCGACGTACCTGCGCCTTCATAACTGGACTAGACTTTGGCGAAATTGTGTCAGTAGATAGGAAGGGTGCGCCTCCTCTGCCACCTCGAAAGAAGAGCACGCAGGAGGTTGCAGCTTCATTGGCGGCTAAGCGTCGGCCCGAATCTACAGGCGTACGCTTCACCTTCTCCATCTATGAGAACCAGCGAAGATGGCTAGGTATCGGATGGACATCGTCTATGCTTGCTTACGAGCGAGCGTCTTGGACGGATGAGCACCTGAACCCGGTTCCACCTAAAGAACAGTTCGAACTACCTGAAGTTGAAGGAGGTCAGTCGAGATGGCGGTGGGTGCAAGGCAGTGAATGGAAGGTTGAAGGCGCGGAGAAAGACAGCAAGGCTGATAAAGGCGCGTCCAAGGAGGATTCGGCGTGGATATACTACGACAATAAAGTAAGTAGAGTATCTTGGTACAATGTTCTGATACTAACTTCAACAGTGGAGGGACGGACGAAGAGGCCAAGATGGTTGGGGGCGTTACACCCGCCGTCGAAAATGGTATCGCGACGCCGAGCTCGTCGAATCGACATCGTCTACAGATACAACGCCTATGCCCACGCCCAAACCTGGCCCAATTGATACTTCCGGAGACCTTGACCCTAATCAACTCACAAAGCTGTCCTCAAATCTCAGTGTAGCGTCCAGTACAGACCCTACTCTAGTCGAGGGTGATGGACGCGAGTATGCCGCATCGATAGCGTCGGATACAGATGCAGCGAGTACAAAGAGCAAACGGAGTTGGTTTAAGAAGAGGCGGAGCAAGAGTACAAGCGGTAGTGTGAGTGGCGTGACAGTCGTCAGCGACACGGGTACAAGTGGTACGCGTAGAAGTGACGAGGACGACATGCAAAGCCCTCTCGATCGTATGGCGAAGGATGAGGAGTGGAGGCTTGGTGATGACATTCGTCAACATCTTGATATCTGAAGTAGTTGGAGCGCTTGATGATTACCTTGACTTGTTGTATGAACATAGTTTTTACATTCCTCCCTGATACGAACCCCATCGATTCCCGTCAAGTGATCTACTATACACCAGTTAAAACGACACATGTGCTGGCCAAGACCATGACCGGGAAAAAGGTAGTCGACAGATTGCTGGAGTCTCCACCTTTTCGCCGCATATCCTGCCTCTCGGTGTGTTGTTGTGGTGCGTCAATATCGATGCTTCATCCGCAGTAGGTAAGTTCAGAAATCAAGCAGATCCATTGACATGTTCACAGCACGTGGGGAGACATGGTTTTCAAGTGAGTGTCCTTATTTCATGATCATATCTCATCTAATATTTCCCAGCAGTCATGGCCCTTGGTATTGGCAGTTCACCCCGATTTCCAACAGTGTTTATTGTTCCATCTCCGAATCGCTCGATGGAAGTGTTGCTGGAAGAGTTCCGAGGCTCAGGGTAGCTTGACGCTTAGTGCTATTCGGGTTGTTAGTGCGATTCCAGACCGAAAGGAAGACACCGCGTCGGTATATCTCGAGATGTACTTACGGAGCAGGATCCGCATCCGCAGCTGGAGCAGTCACCAGCGCACTTGCAGGAGGAGCAGTTGCTGTTCGTTTGTTAGCCAGAGCCCCTCCATGTTCCCAGTAGAGTGTCCATCACGGTGCTGGCGCTAGCCCTGAAGCAGGCACACACCACCGTGTGTCAAACACCAAAGTCGGTCGCAAGACGTACCAGGGGGCCATTTTGATTGGTTGGTTGGGTGGTTGGATTGTTTGGTTGGTTGGATTGTGGAAGTGTTGGAGCGTGATGAGCCATCAAGGTGCTGAGGGCAGACACTTATATAGAGCACCTGGCCACCAGCCCGCGACTTGGTAACGACTCCCTACCCACGCCGCGGTGGAGACCCTGTCACTCGAAATGGTCATGCGCGAGGCGGTGGGGTCCGATGGAGAGTGACATATCGACCTGCTAACCGCCCCATCAGAGCCACCGTCCTTCGAATTCCCGCGGTTAAGCGTACGCCACGCTCGTCTCACACCATACACAACAGACAGCTTGGAGGGGAAGACCATCTGGTTGGTCGAGGAACACCGGTGAATGGCTGGATAGCTCACCCACTGGGTGTGCTAGGTGCTGAGACGTACCGCTCTAGGCTGCCTCTCGCATATATGCCGCACTTACCGGTATACTCAACCGGGCCGGTTGCAGAGGAACCTTCGTCAGCCTTCAAGCTGATACGAGCATCTCTCGACGGTATTGGCTATGGAATCACTTGCCGCTGCAACCGTATCAGTGCATCGGGCTCCACGGCACCTTCGCTCTGCTCGAAGCTATAGCCTGACCACTGACAAAGAGGACGCCTCGGCCTTGACTTCCTCACCGTATTCTAGCGCTTGAGTTGACGCACTGCACGTGTGAGACATCATGCAGATCGCTTGTACCTAGGTACGACCCGCTGCTCTGGAGCCTTGAGAGCCATGGGCCGGCACGGGCACAGCACCACCAACGTGGGATGATGTTGGTGACCCCTAATCCGGTGCTTACGTCTCAAACGTCCACTGGCTGCATCAGAATCGAGTGGTGGCACTGCATACGCATTCCCCGCTTCTGGGCACTATCTGATTGCGGACTTGGCAGTTCGCGGTATGTTCATGTGAATCATAGTACGGTGCATACAACTCGAATAGCGAGTTCCTAACTGTGTCCTGTTTCAGTGGGATCTTTGCTGTCAATTACATGCATGTGAATATGCCTGGAAGGACGCGCGACCGAAGTCAAGAATCTAGATCTACACCAAGTTCAAGCGCGTGATCTGATGATGCATCGATGGGTAGCGCTCAATGTAGTATGGCCGAGAAGCCAATCGCGACGGTCCGTCAGTGGAGCTATGATGCAGCTAGTGGGCAACACGTGGGGAGAAGCCTCGCATTTCACTTTACCTAGGTACCTAGGCAAACCTTGGGACCCTGGAAAACGACAAGTGACATGGTACATCATAAGATGTATCTTTTGACTACACTCAACAGCATCTAAGCAATTAGCCACTCCCCATATATGACGTAGTTTCCAATTCGTTGGCGTGTGACCTCGGGAGTTGATGGCGGCTGCGGCGGTACATGGTGAGTTGTAGCTGCTAAGTATGTCATCCCCCTAACACCAGTGGACTCCATACCAAACACCCACCCGGTCCCAACAACTCTTGGAAAGCGATAACATATCAACATAAGAGCGGCAGCCGCGGTTCGCTCAGACTTTGTTGCACATACCAGGTGACTAGGATCTTCTAGCAAACCTCCACGCAGAGGACGGCTCCACATGTCTTGTCACCAAGCCCATACAATGATATGGTAGTCTTACCAGCGGTACACCGACCGCGCCCCTTGATACGTTCGGACTTGACGTCCTCAAAGGACCGCACAAGGAAGTTGACGCTCATGTTGAGCGCGAGACTTCTGGTATTGACGGCGTAAGTGAGGTGGATCAGGCATGTGTTGTCTTTGGAGTGAGGCGAGAGCGTACGTAATATCGAGCTATAGTTGGGAGTCCCAATAGTGCTTGAGTGAGTGAGTGACACTTTTGAGGATCTCGATGGAAACGATGGTCTCTGTCATTTGACATGACATCTCCAGAGAGAAGAGAGGTCTTACGTATTAGACACACTGGTGGTGACTGGGTGGTGAACGTATCAGAGCAAATGCTTTTACATCTTTGAAAATCACATGCATCTAGGCAACTCATTCACCCTCGTGCGGCTGATAGATCGATTTGCCTTCTATATCCGACCTTCGTCATACACATGACCCCATATTCCCCGAATGTATTGAACCGCCTCAAACTGTTTCCTCTCAGCAGCAAGCGGATTCTTCTTATCAGCGAAAGTGGCCACATACGCTGTTCGGCTCATCTCACACATAGCAGCACCGGCGTCAAGACGTCTGGGCCCTAGCGCTTGAAGGAATTCGTCCACAAGCCATTCAAGACCACCGCCCCATGCGGTTGTTTCCGGTCTGCCATTGGGCTGCGGAGTACTTCTGAAAATCTCCATCTGTTCTGCAGTATACAGAACGAGTTCATCATCTCCGTATTGACCAACGATCTGCAGTCCTACAGAATTGAAGAATGAATCCGGGACCGTCGAACTCTGGCTCTTTTCCTTGTAAGGAGTAAATGTGGGAAGAGTGATTGCTGGCAGCCCGGCAAGACTAGCTGGTACGGTGAAGACATCGTTCATGTAGGAGTGGACTGGATCCTGATTCTCGACTTCAGCCAAAGACGGTGCCGTTGATGGAGCTGTGGGGCATATGATCACGTCCACTCCTTCTGTTTCTGCCACGGTTTCTTCGGCATCGAGCAACGGGTTTGGACTGGCAAACACCCCGTTGAAATCTTGTTGTACGAGCCTCCGAATCTTTTGTGCTTGTATGAAGTAGTTGTCGATAGCCTGGGCGCTTAGTGAAAAGGCTCCAAGGAGTATACGCCGCTGAACCTCCGGACCGAAACCTTGACCCCGGGTTTTAGCAAAGAGCACACTTTCTGGTGTACCATCGATGCCCTCGGCTCTACTTCCGAAACGCACGCCATCGTACTTTGCGAGGTTGCTCGATGCCTCGGCTGGCGCAAGGACGTAGTAGGCTGATAGTGCTTGTTGTGTTGTGGGTAACCGAATAGGGTGCAAAGTATGACCAGCATTCCACAGATGTCTGAGTTGGTCAATCCATGCCTTTCGGACAGCGGGCTGCAATGTGTCGATGTTGTAATCAAGAGGAATGCCTATCTTCAACGAAGTTGGTCGCTTCCCTGTACGGAATTTTGCTCGGGTTGTGTTGGGAACGGACGTCGGATCCTGCGCATCGTGGATGTTGACCTTGGCTGGACTCAGTCAGAGATGTGGAAATCATGGTCTACATCTCTATAGACTCACAGAAAATGCTCTTCACACTCGCCACGTTCTTGCCAAAGATCCCGACAGTATCCAGAGAGTTCGCATAGGCAATCACGCCCCATCTCGACAGTAGTCCGTAGCTCGGCTTGAACCCAACGACCCCGGTATATGCAGCAGGAAGCCGTACCGACCCCCCAGTATCGGTACCTAACGCGCTGCTCGTCTCAGCACACATACTCCGTCCTCGTCGGCTGTCAAACACTTACGCCCAACATTGCGACGACGCGACAGCAAGCGCGCTTCCACCTGAGCTTCCTCCCGCACTTGCATCCTCTCCTTTGTATCTCTGCATCTTCACTGGTCCGAAGTGTGAATGTGTCGAGTGCGATCCCATGCCGAATTCGTCCATGTTCGTCTTGCCTACCACCACGGCACCTTCATCTTGTAGCAGCTTCACCACCGTCGCGTCATATGGGCTGCTAAAGTCTTTGAGGATCCCAGAGGAAGCAGTAGTCTTTAGTTTCTTCGTGCAGATGTTGTCCTTTATTGCGATTGGCTTGTCGGCGACGCTGTCGGGTTGGCGGCGGAGGGTACGGGATTTGGAGGCATCGCTGCTTTGGAGGATGGACGCTTCGACGAGGGAATTAAACGCGTTGAAGTGTCTGTACTTCGACTGGTTCGCCAAGTACGTCTTCGCATGCTTGGAGAGGGACATGGAGGGTGGGGCGCATCGCCGGCGCGTTGTCGCGAGTGGGATGTCGGAACTGCACGAGCGGGACAAAAAGAAGTCGCGACGTCATGTGATCGGCCTGACTGCCCAGGTGCCGCTCTCAGCATTGCCCACGATCACAGACACCAACTGACTGCCAATGTATCCCAGCTCACTCATGAGGTAACCCACAGACCAGAACCTCGGAACACGTCAAGAGGACCGCAAAAGACCTCTCTTCGAATTCTTGAATAATTTTGCCATCATCCCAAATGGGGGTTCGTCATCCACCGCGGCGACTGTCGTAGCGACGATGCCTGGAATACATTCATCGATAATTTGATCGAGTTTGTCAAGAACGAGCTGCGCCGCCCAGAATCGGGCCATCTCATACAATTGCTCGCACTTACAGTCAGAGAAGACCGCCCTACCCTAGACGATGCGACTGATGCACAGCAATTGTTCACCGCGTGGACACAGCATCAGGAAGCAATACAAGGACGAAAAACCATCTTACAGAATGGCGTGGGAGGCTCTCCGAGATATGAATACTGCAAACCCGTAGATGCGCGGGCATTTAATGGGTGTCCAAGATACGAGGGGCTGACGGGAGAGGAGCAGCTGCAGTTTCTCAAGGAGAAAGGCGATTTGGCACTCGGAGAGGCGGCATAGCTTGACCTTGCCGAGAAAGCCTTCCCCCGAATTGGCACGAACGAGGGCAATGAAGGCGAAGGAGAAGAATATGAAGATCAAGAGGAGGAAGAGCCTGCCGAAATCAAGCTGCACATGCACATGGTTTTACCCAGATGCGCACACGCATGTGCTCTTTCCAAACATTGATTCATTCAGCACATGGACCAAAGATGCGAAAAGAGACGGTGTTTGCCGATACTGAAGTAGTGTTGTCTACAGTCCCTGGAGTTAACTGTGATACCAGACGGCACGGCAGCGAGAAGCAAAGGCCCCGACCGTGTCTGAGTTTGTGATTCTGGCACATCAGACTCTGAAGATCTCTTTGGAAAAGTAGAGTGCGCCTCTGGTCCTGGCTCGGGCTGGTTGTTAAGATCGTACTTTATTGAAGATCTCTTCAAGGTACAGTGGACTCAACTTGGCTGATAGTAGAAATATCTGCAGGCTGAATAAAACTTTCTTGGAGCTTCTTTAGACCGTCGCCCAGAAAACACGGCTAAGACCTGATTAGAATGGACCTGGGTTGCGGTTCGTGAACAGTAGGGAGGCCTGCTAGCGCCGCCAGTGCCAACGCTGCCAAGCCGCTGAACAAGATCTCGACCAGCTGAGGCTTGAATTCTAGGCGAATTACAGTTTGTCTTAGCCGGCGATCCAATCTACGCGCTCATTACCTGGTGAATAACACCGAACTTCAAAGCCAGAAACCACCAGACGACGCATACAAAGCTAGAGGATTGTGACAGCTTTGACGTACAGTAGCCTCGCATTGGACGCGATGTTGGACATATTGTAACTCAGAGTCGCACCATGGGAGAGCAACCTACAGCGACAACCCATCAACGCTTCTCACTCCGTATTACATATTTAGTAAGCCCGCAAAGGGACCCTGCCAAGCTGAGCGGTATGTGAGTCGGAGGCTACGCTCTACCAAGGTACCACTCCCGCCACGGGTATGCATTCGATTGGAGTCGCCTATCGCAGCCTTGCCCTTTACAGCATCGCCATCACTGTTTCATTAGACACGCAGCGCCTTCCAAGGGTTTCTCAAACGCCAGGTCTGGGCTACAGACTTCTATTGGCCGATATGACGCAGAAGAGAGAGTTAAGAATAGGGGCACGCGACACGGTATAAGGTGCTCGCGTGCCTAAAACCTGACACCAAGGAGTGACGAAGCTCAATCTCCAGACCTTTCCTTCTCGCAGTTGACGATACGTTTTGATGGCGGAGAAGATGCAAAGCACGGCAAATGTGTCGAATGACACCAATGGCTCGTCGACACGGCCGCCACTGAAGAAGCAAGAGAGCGATAAAGACTTCGACGACTACTTTGCAAGTCTTTCTCTATAACGACTCGTACAGTCACTAATGCTGACTAGATTGGACCGCGCGATCTTGATCATCACTCCAAGGTAAGTTCTGACTGTGCGAAGGTCATGTGAGACATATACTGACTTCGTACCTCTACCTCTGCAGTGGCCTGTATTTCTCCGCGTTCATGGCAGTGTAACACCTGAAATGGTGCTGCCCTTGCTCTTTGTAGCCGGCTGGTCGAGCATGATAACTTTGATCTCGAAGTTTGTACATGACCGTACGCTAAGCTCTTGTTCTGTTTCCATCCAACGTGTATTGACCACCTCCAGTCAGCGTAAACCAGCTTTTGCTTACTGTACTTGGTTTCGTCGTCGGTCTCGCATTGAGCTTTAGAAGTTCCACCGCCTACGAGCGCTACAACGATGGCCGCAAATACTGGGCACAACTCACTTTCGCGTCCCAAAATCTTGCTCGCCTCATCTGGATACACGTCGATGAACGTCACGAGAAGGACGCCACGCTCGGCAAACAAGACCTACTCGCCAAGATCAACTGCCTCAACTTGATCACTGCGTACGCAGTCGCACTCAAGCACAAGCTCCGATTTGAGCCTCACATGCATTACGACGACTTAAAGCACCTGGTCGGTCACCTAGACACCTTTGCGCGCGACGCCGACCAGCCAGACGCGCACAAGAAGCCGAGCATCTTCAAGACAGCAGGACAGTTCCTTGGGCTGCCAATGGCTGAGTCGAACCCGCGCAAGCTGCTGAAACGCAGTCGTGCCCCCCTTGGCAACCTTCCTCTGGAGATTCTCAACCATTTGAGCGTCTACATGAAGTCGATCTATGACAACGGAACCTTCAAAGTTTCCATCTACCAGACGCAATCTCTCAATGCACTCACCACCTTCAACGATGTGCTCGCGGGTACTGAGCGCATTCTGTCGACCCCGCTACCTTTAGCATACAGCATCGCCATTAGTCAGATCACCTGGGTTTATATCCTCCTCCTGCCATTTCAGCTGTACAAGCTCTTGGGGTACATTACAATCCCAGCAAGCGTCTTTGCGGCATACATCATCCTAGGCATTGCGCTCATCGGCCGCGAAATCGAAAACCCGTTCGGTAATGATGTGAACGACTTGCCCCTGGACGCATTCTGCCTACAAATCAGGAAGGACATCGATATCATCATGAGCAAATCGGCTCCGAGCATTGAGGAAATGGTAATGCACCAGGACAATCAGCTTCTCTATCCCTTGAGTACTCTGGGAAGTGCAGGGTGGGCGGCGAAAAGTGTAGACGAGATTAGGGATGCGTTGGCGAGCAAGCCTGGTCTGCACTTCCCTCTGGTTGACCACCACGAACACCCCAAGCCGGGTCACTCAGTCAGTACTGGTGCTCGCCGTCGGACGACGAGTGAGGATCGCGCTGAGATGGGCGAGGCCGGACATGGTAGACATAATAGCAGTGCAGGCGACGGTGGAGAATAATTGCATAATGAGTGTAGGCTACGTCGGGAAGACAACACTACCTAGGTATGCACCTTGAATGAATGCATGACATGCCTGTTCGGAAAGCTATGAGAAATTATTCTCTTGTAGTTTGATCAGAGTATGCAAGCATATGTCTAGTAAAAGCCCCCCATGTGCAACAGTGCCCATCTTGCCTTTACAGACCAAGGTTTCGTATCTGAGTCGAGTGTGGGGATCTATGTCAAGGACAACATCATCGAAAATGACACGACAAGAGTCTCTTGACGCTCCCTGCCGTGGTGACAGATGGACCGTGAAGTGAAGTGGCTTATACTTGTATCGTCATTTGGTGAATACGAACGTAGTGCCCCTGTGACGGGAGAGCCAGTAGACCTTACCGAAGTAGTTTGCATGAGCGATCGTAATCATATCGAGGTTATATCCCATTTTAGTTTGCCATTCTTTCACATACGACCATAGGATCTTGAGAATTAGGCTTCCCGTCCGCTCAGCCATATACAAGCAAGATACCGGCGGATTAGTAGTTAGGTGGGTGACCACTAGCGAATCCCCGCTGTTGTATGTTTTTGACCTTCTTTTTTTGCCAACTTGTCCGGATCGCTCCTTCCTCGGTGTCTCGTCAGCCAAGTATTTTTACAGGATGGACACAGTTTCGCGATAGTAGCGGTTGGCCAGTCTCCTATGGCCGTCATATTGTGTGTCATGTACCCAAACGCCTCGCTATGCAAATGATATACATCTCAGCTTCTTATGAGAGTGGGTTGACAACCCCAGAACTCTACTCGTCCATCTGCCACTGATATTCCAGCTTCTCAATGTTGGCTTTCCTATTCCTCGAATCGAACCACTGTTTCTCGAACCCGTTTCCTCGATCGATACCGTCCCATCGATGTCCTGGGCGGATGTTGTACCGGTTGGGTTGAAACGGTCCTTGGTATAGAGGCTTGCCTGTAATGCTGCGTCCAGCCTTCTTTTTGCGCAAGAAGCCTGACGCAGGGTCGTTCCAATGCCCTCGCTCCTTCAGCTCGTCGTTGAGCTCCGCATCGTCTGCGTATCGGGCGATCGTCATCGTCTTCGCGTCCTGTAGCTGTTGTTTCCTGCGCTCTGCATCTGCGTTTTGTACGTCTCCGCGCGCTGCCTTCTCCTTCTCGCGCTTCTTGCGTTCCTCTTCTTCGGCTTTCTTCCGTGCTTCTGCGCGCTTCATTGCGACGTTGATTATGCGACCGCTGGCGTCTCGGTAGATGGTCTCCTGCGCAGCGCTCCCCATTTCCTTTGCGGCCTCTTCGGCTTTGCGCTTCTCCTCGTCTTGTTTCTTCTTCATGGCTGCTGCAACCTCGGCAGCGCTTTGTAGACCTGCTTTGGCGCCCGACTCCATCCTCATGACACCGTCTGTGTCTACCATCTCCGGCGCTTCATCCTCCGCTTCAGCGGCCTTCTCGCGATCGGCGGCGGTCCCTGCTATGATTGCATCTGCGGCGGCAGCGTCGGCAGCAAGTTGTTCGGCGTGTGAGGGCGCGGCGACGCCTATGGCTGTCCATGTTGCGGCACTGGTGCCTTTGGATTTCTTCTTGGATTTCTTGAGAGTGCCTCCGCCGACTGAAGCGTCATTTGTTAGCCTCGAGCTTGCACAAATTGTGAAAATAGCAGTTCGCATACCTATCATGGGCGCATCCTCGTCGTCCTCGTCGGCCTTATCCTTCCAGCCCAGATTGTCATCGTCGTCGATGATAAGTCCGGCGTCCTTGTTCTTCCTCTTGCGCTTCTTCGATTTCTTTTCTGAATCTGCCGTGAGGTAATTCTTGGCCAGATAGTCGGCGAGACCAGACATGTTGAGGTGAGGCGTTGGTTGCGGGTAATGCTGCAAAGTCCAGTCGCGAAGCTCGATACGGAAAGTTGAAGGCTTGGCGCGCGCATGCGTTCCGCATCACGTGCTCTCGTGTTGTCGCGTTCACTGTCGCTCGGCTTAAGCAGCCGCACTCAATCACCCTCCACCTCGGATCATCATGGCACCAGGAGAGCGCTCAGAAGAAGTCTGGCTATGGTACACAGCAGTATACGAAGCGATTCAAGAGGTGCCTTCTGGCAAGGTCACTAGCTATGGTCATATTGCCAGGCTGGTAGGGAAGCGTGCGTTGTGTTCCCAGATGACGAGGACGACTTGCTGACGTGTTTGTCTGATCATAGCCGAATGTCCAAGGTATTACAGCGGCACCTTGACCGTCGTGTCGCAGCATCACTAACGCATGACGTCAAAGACAAGTCGGAGTTTGTCTCAAGAACTTGCCTTCGCCATCGGCCGATAGCAGCAAGAGTTCAACGTTCCATAGCCGCAACGTGCCTTGGCAGCGCGTGATCAACGCCAAAGGCGGTATCAGCCCGAGGTCAGCGCTCCTGGTCACTATAACAAGACTTTGTTGGTTGTTGTTTGATTGCTGACTGGAACAAAGAGGCCCGAGCGCTGCTGCTCAGCAGGCGGATGCCCTGCGGAGAGAGGGAGTGGAGGTCAGACAGGATGCCATGGGCCAGTACACGGTAGATCTCGGTGCATATGGCTGGTTCCCTGATGTCCTCCCAAGCGAGGCTGGCTTAGTTGAAAGTAGCGACGAGGAGGATGAAGAGGCGGCCGCGTACCACACTTGAAGCGAGTGCCTGAGGATGCACCTGGAACGGCTGCCTTAGCCAACCATGCCACTCTAGACACGTAAATGTTCCAAGATAGCTGATTGAAGGAAGGGCGTTGCAATGCCATGGTATGGGGTACATGTCTTGGCTGGTTCGTAGCAAGCCGCGCACCCGCGTTAGATGATGGGCTAGACTAGCAGCCGGGCACAGACGCGGCGGCCGAATCCGGGCTCTTATCAGGGAGCGTGGTAAAGGGCGTCATCTAATAAGCTGCGATTGTTGGGATGCATGCCGTGACTGTTGCTGTCTGAGGTGTGGAGGCTCGATGTGGGGTCGGCGATCGGAAGCTGGAGCGACAGCTTGGGGCGCTTGCGAGCTTGAGAGCTCCAGGGCTGGGAGCTTCACGCATATCCATGCACACCAACCAGGACACAGCAGCCTCCAACTCGCCCACGTTGGCCGCCAAAGGCGTCTGAAACCGCCATGATGGCATCATGGGCAACAGCGTCAAACCGGCTGCGCATCGGGCTAAAGCGGGCAACAGGCCTCGGCGAGTCGGAAGCTGGAACCTAGGTCATGAGCTCCCACCCGTCGACAGTCCCCTTATCAGGAACCAGACAAGGCGGGGATGGTGCCTACGCCTTTGACGACATAAGGGCGGCGCGAGTAAACAACTGCCTGGCCTGAACACGAGCCGTAATCTTCCATAAGTACCTGCATAGCCACTCTCGTCGCCCCAGCCCTCGTCATCCTGAGTCACTTCTTAGAGTCATTCACAAGACAGCTGCTAGTCATCCGCCGCGCCTCCCTCTCACCCGTGCCTATTACCTCGACACAGCTATCGTACCTGTCGCATCCCATTGTTTACCTTCTCCGTCACACCTAATCTACCTACTAGCCATCTGCCGCAGCACCTCCCAACAACACTCTACATACTCCGTCTATACTCTTGCCAAACCATACCAACCAGTCACAATACATACTATAACTACACCCGTCGATCCAAGTCACAACACAGACATGTCGGCTTCGCAGACCTTCACCAGCGACCTCCGCAGCGACGCCAAGGAGTTCAACCGCGACAAGAACAGCAGGGCGAAGTGGGCGAACGGACAGTCGTTTGGCCCTGGCCGGCGACAGGAAGACGGCAAGCCCCGCCCTGCTAAGCTGTACCCGCATATCAAGTGAGTGGCTCCTCCACGGGTCCCGGTTTGCTTACCGGAGTACTAACATATGCAGGGCATCGTATCCCGGCCCCATGAAGGCTCGCACCGCTTTCAACAAGGACATGGCTTCTGCTAGTGACGAGTCGTCCGCCGACGAGGACGTTGAACATCCTTCCGCTGCTCCTGCCCCAGATGCCGAGGTCGCCTACTCATTCGATGCCCATCGCGGTCCCAGCCATGGCAGCCAGATCCTAAACCATGCACTCGATAAGGCTGTGGAGAGATTTGAAACCAAGGAGACAGAGAAGCTGGTGAAGAACGAGTATGAAGTGCTCGACTTGTACGACGAGGCCCCGCGCCCAAAGCGCCATGTCGCTCCCGAGGATGACGAGTACGAGTTTGTCGACGCGTGAAGGTTTCCATGGACCTCTTGATCTGCCCTCATTCCTTATCGATTCTTTTGCACTTGACTTGCATACACAACTTCCCCGGCGTTTTTTGACATCTGATATCGACTTCGCTGTCGGCTTTCCATCGATGTTTACATTTGCATTTTGTCCATGGCAGCATCAATAGGTGAGCGTTCGGCGCTTTTCTGAGGACTTGAGCAGCCACTATACCCGTTCCGGTTTGCTGTCTTTTCGTTTGGGTACTGGGTGGGACGGTTATCTACCCATTGGATATGTGATGCCCTGGAGTATGGTCTTTACGTCTCTGCCCTGGGCTCAATTCTGCTGCACACATGTAGTCTATAATCTATCACTAGGAGCGGTGTGAATTCACGCCGTTCAAACTGACCAGTTGGTACTTGATTTTGATTGTGATTGTGAGGTCTGAGTGATGATGTGCCCGACTTTATGCAGGACTAGAGGTCTGCCGTCGTCGTGTGACAGCCTTGTGATGCAACACGGAACACCCACCCACCCGCGACTGGCCACATCGGCGCATCGACGACGTCAAACGTCTGTTGAAATCGGCGCCGAGGCATCGCCATGCACGCTCTGCTCCGCGGCCATTTCTCAACTGGGGTGAAAGCGCGACAGCACATGGATTGGGTGGCATAGATGGGTTGCGGCTGATTAGCCTACGTCATCGCCTATCGGGGACCCTTGCGCGGCCCTGGGCCTCACATTTCTAGACTCCCAACGCTTGCGACTAAACGCACAACCAAGGACTCGACGTCCCAACTAACACCCTCGCGACAATTCTAGTCCCACACTATCGCGACACTACCACCACGCACCACCCCTAAGCACTCGGCTTGCCACAGGCACAGCCCCCTTTCATCTCTTTCACCACCCGCGGCCTCGTTAATGGCGCGCGCCGTATAGGGTGATTCCATCCTCTCCACCAACCGTCAACCGTCAACATGACCGTATCCGTCGACAACCCACCACAACCCAAGAGCAGCCGGCCGCGATGGATGCTCCACGTCCAGGCGCAGTTTTGGCGCGTCCTCATGGGCATCGGCATGATGCTCCACCGTCTCGCCCGCCCACGACCACCGAAGCCTGCGTTCCATAGGGACATCGATGCCACCGTCTCGCCATTGAAAGGCAAATTCCGCCTCAACTTCTACGTGCCCAAGGAATACAAGAAGCATAAGAAGCTGAAGGGTACTAGGAAATACCCTGTTGTCATCAACTTCCACGGAGGCGGTTTCGTACTGGGCACTGCACACGACGATGCGCGCTGGTGCGGTGTCGTCGTCGACGAGGTCGGAGCCGTTGTCGTCAGCGTCGATTATCGCCTCGCGCCTGAGAATCCGTTTCCCACGGCTGTCGAAGACGGTGCCGATGCGGTTCTCTGGCTGGCGCAACACGCCGAGGAGTTGATGCTAGATGCAGATCGCTTCGCCATATCGGGCTTCTCCTCAGGAGGCAACATGAGCTTTACGGTCCCGCTGTGTCTGCAGGGCGAGCTCTTCGACCGAACGACATCTGGCGCCAAGATCATCGATGACCGCGCGGGTAGTGTTCCCAATGCTGTCGTTCAGCCTCCTCCTGCATTTGGCCAAAACCTCACCCCGAACGGCTCCCGCGTCCCACTCGTGCGCCAAAAGTCACGCCTCGATCGCATTGCTATGCTCCGCCAGACAGGCGCCTCCTCGCTATCGCTCATATCCTCATACAAAGACAACTCGGGAGTGTCAGTCATGACGGAGGCGTCCAACACTGTCCTCAAGATCAGAGGCATAGTATCCTTCTATCCATCGATCGATTATACACAAACCCGCGCCCAGCGCCGAGAGACGTGCTCGAGGGTCGACCAGAACCTCCCCGCTGTCTTCACCGATCTCTTCGACGACTCGTATCTCCAACCACCTTCGCTCGATCTTGCACATCCATGGCTCAGCCCTGGTGTGGCACCAAAACACATGCTTGCGGCGCTCCCTGACGACATTGTCCTCTTCTGTTGTGAATGGGACATGCTTCTCGCTGAGGGCGAACGATTCCGCGACCGCCTACAAAAGGATCTTGGAAAGCGCGTGCATTACCACTGTGTACCCGGGGTGCCGCATGGCTGGGACAAGGCGCCTAATCCTCTTAGGGAGAGCCCGGGTGCTCGACAGCAATATATGGTAGCATGTAAAGAGCTGAAGCGTATGTTTGACATTGAGTACGACGAGGACGATTCGCACCAGAATTTGCCATGTAAGCAATATCATAAAAGTGTTGACTTGGGCACCGCGGGCCAGCGGGCGCAGGCCGAAGCATAAGCTGTGGCGTTGTTCTTTACTTTTTTCTTAAAATATGGGTCTTGGGCATGGGTTCATAAGTTTCACATCAGCGGCGTTTGATGAATCTTCGAGAGAGCGATGTTTAGCATACATATGAACGCGTTTCTTCTTCGCGTTGCGAAATTTGGCGTAATCTGCCATGTGCTGCGTGATGTTTGTTCCTTCCTGTGCTCTTTCGGATGCCCTACTTGCTTACACTTGCTGCCTTCCGCGAACTCTCAGTCGTCTCCATTTACTCTGGCATCAGGGGGCTGTAGGGTAAATGGTTTTGTATTATGATTACTTGCTATTAATTGCGATGACGTCTACGTATTGTTCATAAAGGAATACCCCGTCGCTTTACCCGTACGATTTGATGAAAGATTTGAACACAAGCCCACGACATTAATCAGAATCCATGCTTCGCAAACTCCTTCTGGGTCCACTCCCACAGCTCATTCGCAAGTTGATCGTTCTTGAGTATTGCCTGCGTGTACTCATTACCATTGCCCTTTGGTGTGTAGAAAGCCCCGTTCTTAACCTCGCTCTTCTTCGCAGTACTGGCCCACAACTGCGCCTTCGCACCATCGGCAACATTCGTCAAGAACGGACCAAAGACTACGGAAAGAACCGTACCTAGTACAGGCCTTCTTGTCTTCAAATTGTCCCAGATGCCCGTGTTGACAACGCCGGGATGTAGCGCTACAGATGTGATGCTTGGGTATTTCTGTGCGCTGACCTTGCTGAAATAGTAGTTTGCCAGTTTCGATTGGCCGTAACGAGCTACGGAGCTCATGTCCTCACAAGCAGTTGTGAGCTTAGGGAAGAGGATACCCTCTTTGGGCCCTTGCTTGAATAGTTCGGAGCTGAGGTTGATGATGCGAACGTCGCTGTTTGGTTCTTCGGCCGTCTTTAGCAGGAGTGGCAGGAGGAGCTTGGTGAAGAGAGTAGGGCCCATGTAGTTGCTGCCGAATTGGACCTCATAGTCGTCGCTCGTTACGCTTGCAGGGTTGCCTGTTGTGCCGGCGTTGTTCATCAGGATATCCAGACGAGTGTTTTCGGTGAGGACGCGATCGGCGGCTTGCTTGACGGATGCGAACGATGCCATGTCTACCTCGAGGTAATGTATCTTTCCCTTTGCTGGGGGAACTGCTTTCTCGATCTCTTCGATTGCTGCGTTGCCTCGCTTGCTTGTCCGAGCTGCGAGATACACTTTGTCTGGGTTGTGCTTGACAAGTTGGAGAACACTCTCTTTGCCGAGACCGCTGCTGCCGCCTGTCACAACGATGACCTTTCCCGATAGGTCGGGTATGTCTTTTTCGGGGTTGAAGTGCATATTGCAGTTGATGGATCCGACACCTGGGTGTACGGCAGCTTGTCGTTGTAGAAAGATAAAGGATAAATTCAGCGAATGCTAATATTTGAGGAGGGATGAGTTATTGCAAGGATGTACGAAGATACAAGAG
The DNA here is from genome assembly GCF_023758075.1 of Alternaria novae-zelandiae. Lineage (NCBI taxonomy): Eukaryota > Fungi > Ascomycota > Dothideomycetes > Pleosporales > Pleosporaceae > Alternaria > Alternaria novae-zelandiae. The sequence continues at coordinate 415,977 of NW_026056962.1, read as the reverse complement.
ACGAATGGTCGAGTGGGACTGATGTTGACGTCTGAGGGTGTGTTATTGAATACATATCTGAAAGTGCCATTAACCTTATATATCGTGTAGTCCAACGACGGTCAACGCGCCGAAGGCCCAAGATGCCGCCTCTAATTCACCGCAGATCTCGTCCGAAAGATTGGTAATTTCACCTTGATTTGAGGAATTCTGGCTACTTCGAGCAAAAGGTCAGAAGAGAAGTCCGACTAGGTGGTTGCCCGAGGTATCGTCTTTAAAGTTTCGGCAACACTCGTGACCGGTCGGGCAAACATGTCCCCGCGGCCTTCCATCGACCACCATGAATGTTCTGCGCTACAGTTACCTTAGCGCCTACTTGTGGTATGTGGTCAGCTAAAACTGCGCCTGCAGCTGTCCAGGAACTCAAGTTCTGTCCCGGCGCAATGCGCGATAGAGCAAAACTCTTCTCGAGTAACTTGGAGTCGACTTTGCGACGAATATCGTTTTGAATTACGTCAGAAGTAGCCTCGTGGTATAGAAGTAAGATTACTGAACTTGCTGTCGGATGGTCCCGAGGCCTGCTTCAAAGTCTCTGCGGACTTCTCTCGAGTGCCGCACGGACGTTAAGTGGATTTATTGATTAATCAACACTTCCATTGCGTCCCGGACAGAGTCGATAAAACGTATTGCAGAACCTGTCGCTGTGCGGTGTTCGATATACGCTTCAATGAACGTGCAATTCATCCGGCCGAATGAAATACCCCGAAGGAAGGCATCATACAGAAACCGCGGACGTCCGAAGCCATCATATTCTATTGGATCTACGCACAGGTTTCGCACTTGAACTACTCTCTCAAAGGGCGGGAACGATGTATGCACGACGCATGAAAGTTGCGAGCAAGTTCGACCACGTAGAAAGAGAAGAGAAGATGGGCGTGGGTGCTATGGCCAACTCGGAATGTGGAGATGGTCCCGAAGTCCAACTGCGACTTTTGTGCATGCTGCTACATAGGGAGCGAGGGTCGAAGATATGTTGCCAATCGGGAGCCAGTTCGCGAAGCCATTAGGAGTTTCAATTAATCGTCCAAGTCCGTCTGCGTCAGGCGACGAGGAGCGAAGTTCGAAAGAGGTGGGAACAAGACTCGCCAGCTTTGCCTCCCGATGAAGCAGCAGAGGCAGAGACCAACTGGAGCGGTCCTACGCCGCATCGACCGAGGAGTCTTGCATCAATTCCTGCGATACATGCGTTCGAGACTGCGACATCCTTTCCTAGATTGACAGCAGGGTCATCGATATGTCGTAGCTTCGTAAGGGATGTCCAGGCCGGTATATCGGTTGCTTCTATATGTCGCAGGGGATTCGATCCGGCACTTGTGGATTTGGGCACGCACGACGTGTGCTGGAGATGTTGGAGGAAAGTCGTTCGATTAGCTGCACAATGAGCATGCAGAGTGTATCGGCACATTAGGCGAGCAAGCTGTGGGGTTGCGGCAAGTACAATGCTTATAGTCGCCTTCGGTATGTCCTCTGGATTGAGCGTTCACAGGTGCATTGCGTTTTGCATACTGGGCGTGTTGGCCGCCTAGACAAGGTCGCGTGAGTGCCTGAGGCAGGCCAGACCGTTCATGCCTCGTTTCAATCATCTGTCGCGCGTATACATGCCTGTCTGATTAGGAAGGCGGCGACACCTCGTCCGCAATCTTGGGTAAGTAAGCCCGAAACGTCGCGCCGTATCCACACATGATGTGTTGGGGTCTCATTTCCCAGCGATCATAGGTGGGCGAGGACTTGTTGCTTCAGCGTGGCCCAGTGTCGCAGCTTCTCATGTTCCGCATGTGCACCTCAGCTTGCGTCTTGCAAGAGCAGACGTCAGCTTTGTTGTAGGTAGCCTCGTTGCACGGTGGGTGGGCTCGTTGACGGTTGATAATCTTACCACAGCCAGTGAAGTCGGTCAGATCGTCTTGGCGGCGGATCGCGAAATTGCTCCTCGGCCCAGCGTCGTCTTGAAACCACCTGGCCAAGGTTGGTGCATCCCAACCCTGCAGCATTTGTCGCTTGTTCCCCCCGGTATCGTCACCCTGCCACGGCGCAGACGAGGTGATCCTGCCAAATGCCATGGGTCCCGTTGGCGCGACATGCCGCAGAGCCAATCGAACCACCGATCTCATGCAGCGCATTACCCTGGTCCTGGCTCCGCAACGGGCGGGTTCTCGACTCTGCAATTTCTCCCAGACGCCCCGAAAGTGGATGAGTGATTGCCGCTGGTATGATGACAGCGAAGTGTGGAGGCGCCAGGCTCGTTTCCTGGCGGACCGGTGGTGATACTGGCGCACATTCCGCCGTTCTCTGCATCTCTTCCTTCTCTCAACCTCTCCACGACTGTGTCGCGGCCTGTTCCATTTCTTTGGCTCACTAGAGCTGTCCATTCCTTTACAACCACGCCTATATCTTCCTGTCTTTCCTTCATACTCACTATACCTTTACTCTAACGAATTTGAAACCCAAGATGCCCGGGATGCTTACAAGGTCGAAGTCATTGAGGTTTCTGAGAAACAATCGCAGGGACGCCACGGAGCAAGACAATGGGGCCTCAATGCCGCCTGTTAAGGGTTCTCAAACAGGCGTTGACAAATACAAGCCCTCCACTTCCGATTTGAGCACCGAAGTAAATCTAGGAGTCCCAGGCACGGCAGTGCGGCCAAGCACATCGAGTGGACCTGGAGAGCGTCCATTCATGTTCCATAGGAAAACAAATCTTGCACCATCGATCTATTCTCAGGACCATATCCACTCGTTCCAATCGCCTACCACTTCCACAACTGTACTCTACAGTCCAGACGCCACGAAAGAACGAGGGGTCATTGGTATCGCTCTTGGGTCACCCACCTCAGGTTCACACTGGAAATCAACGCCTGAGGCTGCGGTACCAACAACCGACTCGAAACCCGCCCATTCTCCAATGGCAACACTAAACCACCCCAACGACTCTTCGGCTTCGCTGAGCAGCCGTGTTGAGGCACCCAAGTCCAAAATCAGCCGATGGAAGTCGTTGTTTCGTAAAGCGCCTCCTCCTCAACCAGAAAAGCCATCGTTCTATCAGCTGGCGCAGACCGTTGCCGCGGCACCTCGCGCAGACAGCCACCATGACGAGGAAGCCAATGAGTCCCAGGCAGCTCGACCGGAAGAAAAGGAGAGGGAGAAGTTGCGCAGTGTGTCACCGCCGACCTATAGGCCGAATATCCGAGCATCGCGGAAATGGGCTCCAGGAGAGTTCGTCCCACCTCAGTCGCCACCGGAGACGTCTGCGACCCGAGATCGTGCTATGACGCTCGGAAATATGCCGTCACATGGGCCTAAGAAGTCTATGCAACGGTCTTTCACAACACCTGCTCTAGGAGCGCGAGGCGTTGCAGGCGAGGTCCCACCTGTGCCACAGGTTGAAGTATCGGGCACAACCAACAAAGCACTACCACAGAATCCGACCGGGTCCGCAGATGATGGAGGGCCGCTTCTGGACGTCAGCCTTCCCGATATCACAATGGAAAGATACAGCGTCATGTTCGGAAACCTCTTGCAGTCCGACCCGAACCGATTATCCCTTTTGGCAAGACGGCAAGGCAACTCCGAGAAGATCAAGCCGCTGCTAGAGCTGTCTGCAAAGGTATGTGTCCGCAGGTATGACTATTTTCAACTAGGGCTAACGTGAAAGTAGGACGATCAGAAGGACGAAAGTCCCGTAGATTACAATCTCCAGCGCAGGGTGACGTCGCCCGCTCCAGCGTCTGGCTCACCACGACTGTCCCTATTTCCGTCCACCAACCCCGGCCGCGCACCGTCACCTCTGTCAGGATCTATCATGAGCCGTAGCAAAAAGGATCTGAAGCGGTCCCGGACGATGCCCACGAAGTCTCCCCTTCAGCAGACTTTCGCTCAGAATACAGAGAACACGACCAGACAGATGGATTCTACCAAGCTGAAGCCTGTAGCATCTCCGTACCTGAAGCCAGCATTGACCCCTACCTCGATTTGCAGCTTCGAATCTGAGGCCGAATCGATCACGATCATAGTCGCCCAGGCATCACCCGGTCATCCTAAACCGATTACGTTGCATCTTGACGAGCGAGAGCCTGAATGGGAGATCTGCACGAAGCCAGTGAGGGCTCTGAAAAGCGAGACCCTTACAGTCAACAGCGAGCCGTCGTCCCCACTAATCCGCTCGCCCTCGCAACAGCAGCCGAAGGTGACCAAACTCAGCGCGCTGTCATCGCATCCGTCTTCTGCACCTCTTGACGCACCCTCCCCACTGCAGAGGTTGCAGAGCTTGTCAACTCCACCACACTCGGCCAGTAGACTCGGTGAGAAGCGAGCTGAGATCCAAGCAAGGAGAAGGGAGGGAAAGACAGAAGAAGTCGCCACAGCGAAAGCCATGGTCGGCGTCGCAAGAAGTGTATCTGTCAGCAGAGCGAATAGCCCAAGAGGCGTGGTTCGCACTTTGACGAGTCCGCACGAGGATCGTGTGGTGGATCGATTGGCCCTCACCCCCACGATGGTGGAAGTCAGGAACCGGAAGAGCCAGAGAGTACAGCTCGAAGACGCATAAGCTTTGTCTCTTCATTCACTTCTATAAACTTTCGAGAACATCTCATTCTTCTTTTTTTCGTTTGTCCTTCTACGTTGAATCGCGTTTCTAGCGATCGGGACTTGGTATTACTAGGGCGTTGTGCGCTGATACACCGAGAGTTGCAAAATGTACTCGCGTGCCATTTGGGTTTATGCGGGTTGTTTCTTATAAGCGGGGGTCGTTCTGGTTGCATTCTCCAGGATATCCCTGGACTTCTTCATGTGCGGCTAGGGATGATTCGAGACGTACTGCTGGTCGGTGAAAGGATAGGGTTAGGCGAAAGACTTTGGTACCGCTAGAAGGCCTGCAAGTTTGCGAATGGAACTTTCAACACCTATCACTGCGCTTATTGTCACTTTGTCGCTGACTAGAGCCTATGAGTTATGGGCTCCTGCTGAACGCTGTACGTCCCGAAACCCACATTCCTGGAATGGGGCCGAGAGGATCGACCGGTGAACCGGCAGAATGCATCGCATCGGCGCTGTTTCGTATGTATACAGGGTTGCGAACGCTTTCACAATGTATTCTGGTACTGCGAAAAGCTGTCTAGAAAGAATGAGCATTCGGTTGAGTGTGTTCTGGCACAGACTTCTCGCGCGTACTCTTCGTAGGCAGGCATGGCACACGGTCGCACCTACCGTTTGGAGAAGCGTGGTGGCTATGGCGCGAACCACCTGGCCACCCCCGCTCGGGAGCGGAAGCAGGAAGGCGCACCATCATCTCACTGCCGTCCACCCAGCAGACTTCAGCCAAAGTGACCGAGCTCCAGTCTCTCGTCTCCGAGACCTACAGCGCACACTACCTAGGTACATGCTGAATTCGTTCCCTGCAAAGAAGGCCGGCTCTCAAGCAACTTTCGGGGCGTGGCCCTCACCATTCAGCCCCCACCTCTTGGCGAGCAGCAGGCCTCAAGCCTCACCCGTCACGATAGGCCCTCATACTGGCAGCAGAGCGCATCTGTCAAATTAAGAGCCGGACTAGTCAGAGATGTGGCTGCAAAGAAGCCACCAGCCAAGCCTTTCCTGCTTTACGATACAGTATGCCACTCGCTTCCAGGCTAGACGGCATCACACAGCCCGCCTGGCCTGAAGCCATCGCTACTCATCATTGGAGCGGCCGCGCTAGATAGCACAATGAGCGCTGCACCTCGGTCAAGCAATACTGTCGCCTACGCCTGGCTCAGCAAAGGCTTAGCCTAATGTAAATAGCGGTCGCAGGCCACCCAGTCAGACTCGAGCGAGGCGGAGTACCGATGGGAAGGAACCTCCTTCAGCCTTCTGAGGGACTTCCCTTTCTCACTTTACAATCAATCTGTTCTATTCCAGCTTGGTTATCCAATCTTCCCCTTCGGCCTCCATCGCATTATCTCACGCGACGACTCTACGTGTAGCTCTGCTTCCTCTCGTACTGATTGAGCATGTGTTAGAAGGGCCCATCACTGCGCGCAGCTGGTGATTATCGCAAGCCTAGTCAGCCCTAAATCCGAGGATCAGTCGAGACATTCGGTTTTCAGCCTGCTCAGGCTCAATCATCCTCGATCCAACGAGAACCAGCACCAGAAACCATTGGAAAGCTTCGCACTGATGGTCTCAACACGATCTGGGAGCGCTATCTAGCCAGCCAGCAAAGCAAAACGGCTACCTTCGAGGGACAGCAACTCGTCATCGAGAATGTCCGGTCTTGAAGTAGGTCTACTCTTTTATGCCCCCAATATTCTTCTGCAGGAGTGCGCACGCGACCTCGCCTAAGAATACAAGTCTTCTCTTCTGACTGTTGCTCACAATTACTCAGATCGTCGCAGCAGTGTCTGCTGTTGTTTCAGCGTTCCACGGTGGATCAGAGCTCCTCAAGCTTGTCAAGCAGAAACGCCGCGCTCGTAAAGCACGCGATCAAGGTCAGCAAGAATGGGAGGAGGAGCAGCTACAAGACTCTCTTATCGCTGGAGAACAGCAGATCGCTCTCAGATATAAGCAAGATCAGAGAGAGTTGGGTGACTATGTGCGCGTTGGAGATGGTAAGTTCTACGAGACAGGCTCGTATAGTGGACCCGAGAATTAAGACATGCGCACAGATACCGCTCGGGAACGTCTCTACCATATAGGCTTCATGCTGCAGGCCGAGATAATCAACAGCTTACGGCAAGCCGCTACGAAGTGAGTATCCAGATGTTTGGCATATCGGGATAGAGCTAACGTTGAGCCTCCAGCGAAGTTTGTGTGCTTAATCTGCATGTCCTCCACGAAGCCTCCATTACGAACCGAAAAGAGACTCTGACGACATTGGACGAGCTGAAACAAAGAATCTACATAGCAAAGCCGATGGTGCGACCGTTGAGGGCGGTCGGTGAGAACTACAAGGACACATCAAGTGACTCGAGGCATGGCCAGATACGTTCACTGTCAGATAGCTATCCGACCGCAAGCTTTCAATCGCAGAACGAATTCGGTTATACTGGACACAGTCTGCCCGACTATTGCCGGCCCAAAGACACGCCGAGAGCATCTCGACCGGCCTATACCCCTGCTCAAGCTGCGGAGCCTGTCATTCTAGCTCTGGACAGACTTCGCCCTGAAGACCGCGCATCGATTATGAATGATATCCAGCACATGATTAGCTCTTATCAAGGCCTTAACGTCGAAAACGAGTCAAGACTAGGGAAACCCCACAGGCATAGTGGTGCCCATCCCACCCGCCGAGATACGCTGACCACGCTCAATGACCGAGACGCATATACTGAATCAATGCAAGAGCTGGATAGAAGCCTGAATGAGCGTTCCCATGATTCACCATTGGCTTCCGGTCAAGTGAATATCGTCAGGCCGACAAAGGAGCAGCATGTCTACAATCAACCGCATCCCGCAAGTAGTTCATTTCACCAGACAGGAACGCATACACTACATCCTCGATGGTCTGATACCTCTAGCTCTACGCAGTCTAAGACAGCTTCTCTTGGCCGCAAAAGCTCCAACTCATCGCAAGGTGAACATGCCCGACCTCCAGTAGCACCATATGATCAAGACGATGAGATTCGTAGTGCTTCACCATACAGCTCTCCCTATATGGTCCCAGAAGACAGATATACACCTTCTCCCATTGCACCGCTGGCACCTTTACGCCCTCAGCCTCATGCGCCGCCCATCAATACACCCAAGAACGACGCAAATGCACCTACGCACATGCCTTGGCCTGGATCACAACAGCAACGAGATCCTTCCCCTTCACTTTCCCAAATACCATCCGTACCGTATACGCAGCCACAGCAATATCCTGCACCAGCTGAAGGACACCTTGCCAGCCTTAGACAGTTAGTGCATCCTCAGCATTATATTGCACCTGCAACAGAACGCGGCATACCCGGCCAACGTAGCAACGGCAACTCCCAAGCGGCTTTGTATAGTTCTCGAACAGCAGCCGCTACTTCTTTGATGCCAGTTTCTCCAGCTACAAGTCGACCTCGACATGCTAGTTTTACGCCATCTGTCGCCTCAACCGACAGCAGCAGCTCTATTCCGATCGGCATCCTTCCAGGCCACCGTATGCGCAACAACATCAGATCCGATACTATTCAAAGCGGACCAGCAGGTGGTGAAAGAATGATGAACGGCCGCCCTAACAAGGACAACGATTACTGGGGATTTTGCAAGGGTGCCTGGGCTGTCAGAGAAGACCTTAAGAAGGGTATCACAGTCCGCACTCAGCCCTGCGGCTACTACAACACAAAGCAGATTTGGGGGTGTAAGCATTGTACCTTCACGGGCGACGTCTTCACGAAGCCGCACCCCACGAAAAAGAACAAGACTGTCGAGATAGTGGACCCGCGTGTCAAGACTTCCATGTCCGGGATACGGTATCGGTAAGCGTGTCCTTGTTCAAACAGCATGTGAGAATTATACTGACTTCGTCTCCCACTCTTCAGGTGGATATTTCTCGCTAAGTCACACGTAAAGAAGAAGGCAGCAGAACCTAGCTCAAACGATGACAACTTCGGCTGCCTGCTCTGCTCAGGGCAAGACAAGGTCACGGGCGTTTATGGTGGTGTAGAAACACTTATGAACCACATCGCACTCACGCATCTGGCGGACATGAGCGAGCAGGTACAAAAGAAAGCCAATTGTATTTTGGGTAGAGTAGCGGGCTATGACGAAGACTTTGACATTAACATACCGATTTTCAAAGAGGCGGAGCTTGCTGGCTAAGTAGATACACCGGAGCTTCGAGTTTGCGCAGGGGAGAACGGCGTTACGGATTTGTATTCGAGGATACCCTTGCTTTTCGTGTGCTATGTTGTAACATACAGACCTTTACGGTGATCTATACCGATATATCATACAAGCAAAGTACTCCGAATCTCTTGATTGTGCAATTTTGACAGAACAGCTTTCTTCGCACAGTCTAAAGCATGTGTTTATATCTAGCTTTCTCAGATCAAGTACATGAGGAAGCGCACGATCAGTTCGATCAATCTTAGAGACTAACAGCATCATTTGCTTATTTCTCTGACTTCGACGGCTCCGACAGCGACGTGCCTGGCCGCCATTTCTTGTACCGTTCGGCTTCATCCGCAATGGTATGTGGGACGTGTTGCTGCAGCGCCTGCTCAAAATGTCGCATGTAAACTTTCGGCTCGCTATTGGGGTCCATTGTGTAATCCGTAATCGCCAACTCGATAGCAACAGCGCACAATCCACTGATATCTGCTCCACTGCTCCCGTCTGTCTTCTTGGCAACAACATCGAGATCGACGTCCTCTGCGAGCGGTCTCTTTCTCGTATGAATTTGCAGGATCTGCTTCCGCGCTTCTTCAGTCGGAAGGCCGATGTGGATGTGTGCGTCAAAACGGCCGGTACGGATGAGTGCCGAGTCGAGAATGTCAGGCCGATTGGTCGCGCCGATGATGAACACATCCTTGAGTGCTTCGATACCATCCATCTCGTTCAGCAGCGTTGTAACAACATTGAGACCGCTATCCTGCGTCTTCTCGCGCGACTTGCCGATGGAGTCGATTTCGTCGAAGAAGATGATGCACGGCTTTGCTGCGCGTGCTCTGCGGAATACATCCCGGATAGCTCGCTCGGACTCGCCCACATACATCTTGATGAGTTCGGAGCCTTTGACTGCGAGAAAGTTTTGTTTACTCTCGGTTGCAACGGCTTGTGCGATCAGGGTCTTTGCGCAACCGGGCGGGCCATAGAGTAGAACGCCTTTTCGGGATTGAGGGCCGCCGAATTTGATGTCGAGGTCGGGATACTGGAGATGCGATTAGCTTTGAGCCTGGTTGCAGAAGTAGATGAACGCCTAAGGGTGCATCGTATACGGCGGTGGGAGATATAGAGATGATATAGAGATGATATAGGAATACAGCTTACCTTGAACGGGCGGATAGTAATGGCTTCAAGCACAGCGCGAACATGATCCAGACCGGCGATGTCTGTCCATCTGACCTTGGGCACTTCTAGAATGCTGTCCTTGAGAACCGTCGGTTGTACCTCTCCGAATACGGCATCAAAGTCTTCCTGACAAACATAGTCTGTTTGCTCAAGCTTCTCGCCAAAGGTGGTCTTTTCTTCCTCGCTTATAGTCTCATCTATCTGTTGTTCGCGTCGGTCTCGGGCGAGAAGACACAGATCGTGAATGTCGCGTCCGACGAAACCGTGTGTGCGCTCTGCCAGCGATGGGAAGTCAAGGCCTCCAAGTTTGCTTGTAGTGCCCAAAATTTGTCGGAGAATATCTTCCCGCTGAGTGGTGTTGGGTGGAAAGAGTTCTAGCTTCGTTTTGAAAGCTGACGGTGATCGAAGTCTGGTATCAACATCGTATATGCTACGCGCTGCTGCTGCGACGACCACTTGGCTACCGCCCAGCTTGGCCAACTCTTCCCGCAGCCTGTTTACAAGTGTCTCAGCTTTTTCGAGAAACCTGTCGAGATTATCCATTATGATCAAGCTCGGTTGGTTGTCACGAGCGTCCTCAAAAGCATCGGATATTGCCTTGGCTTGTCCTTTTGGATGCGTGTCTGGATCTACTCGATAAACTTCTTGCCATGGGCATTCCGCTAGCCGTTCTAGTAGAAGACTTTTGCCTGTACCCTCGGGGCCGTGTAGTAAGAAAGAAGTAGGTCCACAAAGGCGTACGTCGCGTTGATGAGGTAGAGTGTTTGTGAGGTAAGAGAGGCGTCTGTTCATCGTAGTGATGTGAGCAGAGAGTCCACCGATGCCATCACCCCTTACCTGGAGAATCTGCTTAAAAGCTCTCGGGGTCTGCTGAGTAGGGATATCACCCGTGGTAGTGACTTCAGTAGTAAGTTCGTCGAAGTATGTCGCGTACTTCTCAGTTGGCAGCGGATCAATGTTCTGCACGGTGACACGCAACTTCTGGCTCTTCTGCTTGAAGCTTTTTTGTTGAACTGGAAAGCTGCATCCCGGAAGAATAATGTCAGAGTCCACTGCTACATAGCTGTCAGAAACAGCAGCCAGGTATGATCGTTGACCTACCTAAAGTGTGTCGTAGCCAATACAAAAGTTGCTCATTCGAGCTGAACTTGGCAGTTTGATTTGGTGCGTCTGCGAGACTTATCTCTATGGATTTGAGAGGCTTCCAGGAGTCTACCTTCTCGATGAAGACGGGATCGTTAAGCGAGAGGTCGTATTGTTCTCGCAGAAGATCAGACACCTTGGCGATTGGCTTGTTGCCAGGATTTGTCTGCGAGGCTAGCCAGGCCACTCCATAGCCTTTGAAACCGGCAGCAGTACTCAGCCGTACACAATCGCCATTAACAAGCCCCAACGTTTTCAGCTCTTTCTGTGATAAATGAATACGGAAGGCGCCGCCCTCGAGTGCGTTACTGGGAATGCTCGGAGGATTGCGCTCCAGAGGGCGCAGAGTGTAAGATGTTGCCGGGCTCATATTGTCACCGCGCACTGCAGCAAATGTCAAGACGGGTGGTGAAAATCTCGGAAGTGCTTTGGGTGCGCCGTTGGTGTGACTCACGTCACGTGTGTACTGAAGGCTTCAACTTTGGAAGTCTCTAATTAGCATGCGAATTCATCTCCACCTGTACCTAGGTCCCATTGCCTCTTAGCGCAGCATTGTCAGGGCCCTCCAATGCAGCCCAATGTGGTGAAGGATGCTGGGTGACTAAGCGACCGGGGAGCTAGGCCGGATGGGTGTGCTAGCGCGGGCCCATTCCGAAGCTTTTCTGAGTATCGCGCTCGAGAGAGGGTAGCTTGCCATGTTACGAAGCCGTGCAATTTATGCCACCGCCGCGCCTTCCTCGACATCTTCGGCCATGTCATCCTTCGGGGACCGCGTACCAGATTCGCTGCGCCCACAGGACGACGCCCGCACCGTCCTCGACCGTCGGCGATGAATCCCCGCAAACCACCACTGCCGACAGCCACACAACAGAGAAGGAAAGCTGGTTGAACGGGGGTTTGATCAGACTTGTACCCTGGACCCGGACTACACCGTCTACCAAATCGCAACCGCCATCGCCGCCGCAATCGCAATCGCAATCGCAAGCCCAGAACCGTCCTACGTCCGAATTGAATGAAGAGGGGAAGGGCATATCCGAAGCACAGACATATGACACTGGTGCTGTGGTGATCAGGAAGACCACTGAATCGCTGGCGCAGCGCCAGCGAAGGGTATTGCATTCACATTCGGGAACACGCCCACAGGACAAGCACACAGGGAAGGCGGACAGTCGAGATCAAGATTTCAAGTCCGCGAGGAAGGCCGAACATACTGTGGAGAGACGCTTGGGCCAGCCAGCTGTTGTAAGGAAGGTTCTGGCCTTACCTGTGTCTCCCGAAACAAGAGAACGTGGACGGAAACACCAAGACCCTATACGCAAAGATCAGAGTAGGCAGAATCCGACCACAAGTAACGAGAAGGAGGTCGCTACAACTCTTCGAGATGACGATACTACAGTCATACGTCAGCAGCTTCAGGGCCTGTTCGAGCAAGTCAAAGCCCTCCAGGCCGCATTAGAAACAAAGATTGCGCTGGGACAGCTGCCGTCTTCGTCCCCCAGGGAACAGGACATACCGACTGCGGCACCTGTTATACCCCGGAACGATGCATACCCTTCCACCCCGATACAGTCGTTACTAGGACATGCTTCAATGAGCGGCGATCCGGTTTCTTTCCGTCATTCTGATACTTCCTATCCGAAGACCCTGTCTCGCACACTTGAGTATAGCCAGAAAGCCCTCCGTAAGTCGGTTTACACATTAGGCAGTGTGGCTACAGAGCTAGAAACAGCACGCTCTCTAGCAGTGGCCCCAGTTACCCGACATGCTCGTGACTGCATACGCGTATTGGATGAAGACGCAGCAATCGAGGGTGACTTTGAGCTTAAGCAGGCTCTAAGAGCGTCATACAGGAACTGGGAATTGCTCCACGCGGAACAAAAACACTCTGCTCGCGTGAATGGGCGACCGGATCTACTCTTGAAGCTACACGTCAGCGACATAAGAGCAACGTCATCCAAGATTGGCAGTAGTGTGAAAGAGCTGAAAAAAGACCTTGCTCGTATTTCACCAACCACGCCAAGAGCGCCGAAACCAGTACTCCCGTCGGTGGAAGAGTATCGCCGGCAAGCCCGCGAACATGCCGAAAACGTGAAGAAATTCCCGAGAGGCTCTGAGCTAAAAAGCTCAGAGAAGAAGATTGACAGCGAGAGGTTGACGCGAAGGATTCATACACAGTCACGCCTAATGAAGTCGTCAGACGGCTTGAGCGCCACTACTGAAGACGGTGACGGAAAGAGTACAACGACCGAGCAATCTATGAGGATATCGCCGCTTTTGCAGCAGAAGCCAGAGGTTAGCCCATCCACTACTGCCAATCTATCACCAAAACCAACACGGGGTACTGCCGAAATGAGTGAGCAATCGCTTCTTGAAGAACTCTTCCCGGAGGCAAGCACTACTCTGCAACCTCGTCAGCCCGAGCAAAGCGATAGGTATCCCAAACTCAACCTCCCGGACTCAACGCCTATCGTTCGTCGGGAAGTTTACGACCCTACTCCGTCACTCAAAGAGCAAGTGGTCAACTCGTTGCGCAAGCAGGGGGAACAAATTACCGTTCTTCAACTCACGAACTGTAGCACTGAGCTGACTGAAGCCGACTTCCGTCGCATCATACCAAAGAGCAAGCACATTGAGGGTTGGCATCGAGATGGCGATCTTTATAAGATTGTGCCTGGTCGTGACCCGCTGAGTCTAGAGCGACTGCCCTTCTACTACTTACTTTTCAAGAACGCAGAGGCAGCCCTCGCGTATCAGAAGAATGCTTCGAGATTGCACAAGCTGAGCGCTCTCCACCAGCCCGCGAGTATCTTTTCCGCTATTCCACCCCCTAGAGGGTTCCTCGAAGAGGGTGAAGATATCACAGCTGCCATCTCATCCTACAATCTTCTACCCGCACATCACCCCATGAGTCTCAATGTTCTCATGCAGCCCTATAACCCCGTACTGCGTACGTTGGTGGAGAGAGGCGGCTACCAACCCATCGCGCCCTCGGTCGACGAGAAGGGAAACCCCGTATGGAGGGTGCTCATGCATATCGAAGGCTACGAGCCTAGCACGTCGGACCTTTTCAAAATCTTCTCTCGCGATGCCTACAAGCATGGCATGACTCTTCCCCTGCGCAACGAGTCGCAGACATCGATTCACCGTCTTCGCGACGTGATTAATCTGAAGACATCGTCCAAGGCCGTCTCGTCGAATCGGCCTCGCGCATATGGCACCTTTGAACAGCCAGCGAATCCAGATTTGGAGATGACGTACGATGACCCGGCGATTCAGAGCATGCTATCTGGTGCAAACGAAGACAGCCCCAGCCAAACGAATCAGCTAGTCATGAACCGCGTATACAATCGATGGGTGTTGGATTTCGAAGACGAAGACACCGCTCGCAGATGGAGTGTGAGGTGGCATCGCAGAGTACTGCCTGAATTGAGCCATACCAGGGGCGCGTGGAAAGACAGCGAGGAGGCGAGGATTTGCAACACTGAACTTTTGTGGTGATGCAGTAGATGTATGATAGTCTGTATATGTAATGATGAGTTTGCCTAAAGATACAATCTAACTGTCTGCTACGTTGTGGTGTGAAACACCGGGTATCATAATGCCGTATCTCGTGCGCTCGTTCCTCATGTCAAGCCTATGAAAGTGCTACGAGCTCATGCCGGCGGCAGTGAGGAAGGCCGGACTCCAGTATTCGTTCTCCCCGGCTTGTGTGTCGACCCAGACCAGACTGTCTGCCATGAGGTCCTCAACCACAGCATGGGCTCGAGGCCTCTCCCAGTTGAGATTCAGCTGCAACATGGATACTGTGACGTAGCCAAGAACCTGTATGGCTTCGAGTACCGTGCTCTGGTCGGTATTCAACTCCTTGGGTACGCTTCTTATCAAACTTCTGTGCCCAATCTTCATGATGGAGAAGCAAGATCCGAGCGGAGCGAGCGAGTCCACGGCGCGCTTGATGTCGTCATCGCTGACTTCCATGCTCCCGCCTATGCGCTGGGATTTGGATATGCGGGCTTTGAGATCCGAGACGCTGATGAGCCCGCCGTTCTCTGATCTTGTGGCCCGGCACTCTTCCACGATCAAGACGCCCAGGTTGAAGTAGAAGTCATTCACACTCCCGCCCAGCAGTTGTGCCCAAATGCTCTCCCCGCCAGCGCCACTTGGCTTGCCATCTTTATTGTCCCGGTGGTACGAGGAAGCGAGGAAGTCGATGTTCAGCGCCGAGCACATGCGCGCGAACTCGGCGCGGAAAGCAGGGTTGGCGCGAATATCCTTGGAGTGGGTGACGGCGAAGTTGTGGAGGAGCGACTGGAAGACGGACAGCTGGGTCGAGAGGGAGTCGGCATTGCGGGTTCGCAGCGTGGCGCCGTGCGACGTGTAGTGGTGGTTCTGCAGGCCGCGCGACGAGAGCGACGAGAGGCCGGGGGTGCGGCGGCGGTCCATGGCGGCGGTTGTGCGCGTGCGTCTTCAGTGCGTCGTCTGTTGGATGGCTCGGACGGATGCTTCTGCAGGTAACATGAAGAGCGTGGGCTTATGTCACCTGCAACTGCTCCCTTGCGTGCGCGCTGGTCTCGGGGCGTGGGTGAGGGTTTCACTGCTGGCAGTGGGTCGGGCCGGGCGGGGTAGGGCGATGAGATATCGTCGAGGTTGCACGTCGCCCAGGCAGATGGCGTCTAGACAACAGGATGGCTGCCACAACGGCTTCTTGTCAAGGGACACCCATCAATCAGCTGGTTCCCTCGAGCACAAGTGGAGAGTCGGAATGAGATCGCCATCCCGAGCCGAGCCTCGTACTAACTCAATGACGCATGGCGTGTGTTTCGGGGAGATATCGGTCACTCTTTACCGGTACATGGCATCAGATGTCGACAAGCTCCCCCGATAGCTACTCATGCGGCGAAACAATCTTAAGCGCTGGGGGCGACGCGTCCGTTCGACCTCTGTCCCTTCCTGACCACTTTCAGCGTCTACGTACTTCCCTTGGTCGCGTTCATTGCCTGGGCCCTGCATCAGAGCTAGGCTGCCGCGCTCACGTGTTTTAATATTTTCGCGTCTTGCCCTTCCTGGAATTAATGATACCCCATTTCTCACCTGCTCGAGTAGAGCTTTGCGAACAACCTATTCTCAAAATTCTCCGACATTCCTGGTTCGAGGAAATCTTTCGCCCTAGGATGGACCCGTCAATAATCAACAACTGCGTACTGCTGCTGAATCTGCCCCCCAAGGCACTTGCCGGCATCGACCTCCTGTCCTTCACTTCATCACCACGTTTTCGAGGAGTCAAAAACATTCCACCAGGCCTGCATTTCGTCTTCACTGCAAGCGACAGCACTTTGTCTGTGAGGCACGGCGCCTGGTTCTACGTCACCCCTGGCGTAGGCTCGCCGCAAGTCTTCGTTAAGAAATGGGACGAGAGCACCGAAGACCTCGTAGCCGAAACCTCGCAGACCGAAGTTCTGAGACACAAGGCGAACCTGGGAAGCATATGGAAAGATGGCCTGACACCTTACCGACAAAGCGTCCAGGAAGGGGACTCTGGTGCTGAAGAAGGCTGGTCTGAGGAATCTACCGACTGGAGCAAGCTTACATCGCAAGTCACACCCACTATGCTATCGAGGATATGTGGCCTGAATCCGGATCACTGGAACTTGACATCCGCATCATCCGCCCCACAAGACCTGGACGAAATACCCGGCCTAGAGAACAGCAACAGCATGCTGCATCCGGAGAAGGAGCTACGGTTCTTGCCCATCGATCTGAAAAAGACCTGGAGAGAAGGCGCGACCGGGAGGGAACGCACGGAAGCCGCGCAAGACCGATCCTGGTTTCTGGGAGATCTCATCGACAACCACTGCCAGGCGAGTGATCTACGTGGACGAGAGGACGAAATCTTGGGCGAGCTGCAGTTTACTTTCCTTATGGTCTTGACCCTCAACAACAACTCCTGTCTCGAACAGTGGAAGCGGCTCCTGCGCCTTTTACTCACATGTCGGCAAGCCGTCAAACAGCGATCGCGCCTGTTCCTCGATTTCTTGCGATGCCTGCGGATCCAGCTTGGCCATTGCGCTAATATAGAAGGCGACTTGTTCGACATGAATGATGTTGGCGGAGGCTTCTTGAAACCGCTCTTCGGCCAATTCCGCAAAGCTCTCGACGACTTCGACGGAAAGTGGAAAGCTGACTTGGTAGATGAGCTAGAGGATCTGCAAGAATATATGCAGAAAGAGTTCGGATGGGAACCAGAGGGCTCTTATCTAAAGCGCGGTATGCTTGAGCTAGAGGACGGTGAACGAGTAGAGATGGAAGTCAATGGTGCAGACGCTGATGAGGAGCTTGGCGACTACGCGCCTACTGTCGTCGACCTGACCCCAGAACAGCAAAGACTGCTGAACCGGAGCGATGTCGGTCATGCAAAGCCAACGAACGGCGACGTTGATTCAGAGTCAGAAGACGACGTTGATCTAGACGATATGGATACGAGATACTGAAGCCATGAAAAGGCCGTGCATAACCGGTGAAATTGAATCAGTCTGCCCACACGCTCAGCTCACCGGTTCTGTCTCCGCACACCTGGTCTCGTTACGTCTCGGTTGGTCGAATCAACAAACCTTGCGGCGGCACAGCGGTGCAAAAATAGGCATCTGCAGGAACGGGCAGCCCCTAGTCGCTAGTAGATATCCTGTAACCACGTGCTGATCGCGGTTATCTGCACAGCCTTACACCTAATGTCAAATGCCATCATACTTGTGCGCAATGTCTACTTCGAGCTCTAATGTGATGTAGCCAAGACGACGTGGCAACAAAGCATGCCGATGTCCGTTGTGGTGCGGCGTGTCAGCCAGGCGTTCAACGCAAGGCTTTGCATAATATGAGAATAGTATAGATTTTGGCCCCCAAGTTCAGGACTGCGTCAAACCGCTTCGGGAAATTACAGCCTTGGCTCGCTATTCCCTGGCACGCTACTTGCACCCTTCATCGCCAACGCCCTTCGCCCCATCACCAATGCGGACAGCTGAGGCTGAAGCGCCTCCAAGTCTTGCATACAGTCATGCTACGTGTACGAGATTCGGACCGCTCATTGGCCTCGTCAAGCAGCTAAGAGCCTTACGCGGGGTGAACGGCGAGTGATCATCACGCGAAATGAAGGCTGTGCTTGCGATACCCGGTTTGAGCCCCCCTTGGCCGTGGACCCAAGCGATGATGGAACGCCTAAAGGCTTCGATAAAAGCCACGTCCAATCTCACATGTTGTGGTAAACGCCGCTGCATAACACCCAACTCGTTTGCTGCATTCACACCACCGAAACACGAAACAGTATTCCACCGGCTTCAACGATATAAACCTTCACAATGGAGAAGCAAAACGGTTAGTAATTACCCTCCGACTGTTGTGTATGAGTTCTACGCGAATCAATGCGACTTAAGAACTACGCCGTCATGAAGCGCATAGTCCTTTGAATGACTACGCCGCCTAGCCTTCAATTTCCCTATCTCAAATACCATGACTATCTTGCTAACAGTCTTAAAGTGCCCATGCAGCAATACCCTCAATCGCCAGACGCGACCGGTCAACCACCCATCTACCACCAAGATCCCAACGCACAATACCAGCAGCAACCAGCCATGTACACACAACAGCCTCAAGATCACCCTACTGGCTCGCCAGCGCCTCAGCATCCGCAAGGCGCATACGTGCAACCTGATCACGCTGGCGCCCAGCCTGGCATGCCTCCCCAACAACAAAGCGGAGCCGTCTACCAGAACGCCACACCAATCGCGAACTTGAACCGTGGACCTGCACCTACAGATTGCCCTGCATGCGGACAGCGTGCCATGACCAACGTTGCTTTCGAGACGGGAAACTCGACGCACGCCTGGGCTCTCGGTCTTTGCTGCCTCTGCTGCTTGGGATGCATTCCTTATGTGATGAACTCACTCAAGGACGTCCAGCACAAGTGCGGTCGCTGTGGCGTGCTTCTTGCGACTTGGCACCGTAGCGGAAGCACCGAGGTTCACATCCACTCTTAGATCATGTTGTAATTGTGCTAGGGAGTTGAGTGCACATAGAGAGGGGAAGGAGGTGCGCGATGGTTTGAGGCGGATGATACCCAGGGGGAGGACAGGGCGTTGAAGCAATCGGGTGCAGTGTGGGTCAACCAGCCCTGATTTTGTCTGTTATCATGAGGAGTTTTGCGAAACAAGTTGCTTTATAGTACCCGCTTTGATCAAATCTGAATGAGAACAGTTAGTCTTTACCTGAGTTCTTGTTGACCGTGCCGACGCGTGTTTGAGTGAAGCCAACGATCCGACGCGCTAAACCGAGAGATACTCGTTCAAGAACAATACACAGGTAGTTTTTGGAAGTTGCACCCGGCAAAAGTAACTTTGCCGTATGGTGCATGATTCAACTGATGTGCTGATGAGATGCGATGTGTCGTGAGCAGGATGCTCACCCCATCCAAATGTGCGTATCGCTCCAAAATGCATACATCTGACGTCACCAACGGTCATCGCGCATCGACGCACATGGGAAACCAGAACATGCAGGCTGCGCAACACCATCGGCCCAGCGCCACACATCGTGAAGAATCGAAAGCAGATCCGGCACCAAAATGCCGCGAAAGCCACTTTCCTGACATCACCGCCACCAGATCAGCCACACAAAAGCCACCGCTAGCGAAACCAAGCTTTGGCTACATGCACCAAGCTTTTGGCAGGTTCCAAGATTCCTTGTGTCAGACCGCTTAATCGCGTTAAGATCGCCATGCCCTCCACATCACCATGCCGCCAGCCGTCCAGATCGAGAGTAACAGCAGGGTTAGCAACCGGTTTGTGGCTGGTAATTTACCAACGCAGTGGCAGAGATGCGAAAATGATGTCGTTTGACAGAGTGCGTGGCCGTGTGACGCTTTGTAGTGTGGAAATTGGCTTTGGGATATAAGACTCGCATTACAAGTCTTTTATCGAGTTTCCACAAGGCCTATCCCTCTTCTTTTCTCACCTTGACTGCTCAGTTGGTCCGCTAAGTGCAGGTGCTGTCCGCTTTGCTGGCACGCTACGTCGTTTGTTGCGTGACCCCTTCCGGAACAAACAATCACAACAAAGACAACAATACGTCATCAGCACGCGGTATAGATACCTCGAATCCAGCACTTCAACAGATCAACAACGAACCCACTTTCAACAAAATGGGGTTCTTCAACAAGCGCAACACGACGCCCGTCGCCGCAGACACCACAACGGCAACCGGTGCTCACGAGAAGCGCGCCAGGCCTAGACGTGCTTCCAAGGGCGGCTCGTCCTCCTACAACAGCAGGCCTGGCTTCGGATCATGGATCAAGGCTACCTGGCTCGACATCCTTACCATGGCCCTCATGGGCGCTGTCGGTCTCGGTGTATACTTCGCTGATCCAGCCCCGAGCCGCAGCTTCCCCATCATCTTCCAAGATGGAGAGATTGTCTACCCGCAATTCGCTTACCCCATGAGGAACGAAATTGTTCCCATTTGGGCTGCCGCGCTCATGGCGTTCTTCATCCCCTTTGCCGTGTTCCTGATCGTGCAGATCCGCGCTCGCAGCTTCTGGGACCTGAACAATGCTACCATCGGACTTCTCTACGCTTTGATCACCGCGGCTGTTTTCCAGGTCTTCGTCAAGTGGCTCATTGGAGGTCTTCGTCCTCACTTCCTCGCCGTCTGCAAGCCTGTCATCCCTGCCAACATCCTTGACACTGTGGGCGCCAACGACAACGGTGTCGAAGCCGGTAGCGCCTATGGCAACGTCGCAAATGGGTACCGTCAGATCATGTTCGACCGTAGCATCTGCACAGGTGACAGGAAAGAGATCAACGACAGTCTTGAGTCTATGCCTTCCGGCCACACCACGGCTGCATTCGCTGGTTTCGTCTACCTGTACCTGTACCTCAACGCCAAGTTGAAGGTCTTTTCCAACCATCACCCGGCTATGTGGAAGCTCGTCGCTCTCTACGCACCTATTCTTGGAGCTTGCTTGATCGGAGGTGCTCTTACTATCGACGAGTACCACAACTGGGTACGTCTTCACGATTCTCACCTTATACTTTAGAACAACTACTAACAGGCCTTTAGTACGATATCCTCGCCGGAGCGGTCATCGGTACTCTGATGGCTTTCAGCGCCTACCGCATGACCTATGCTTCCGTCTGGGACTTCCGTTTCAACCACATTCCTCTCATGCGCCACGCTCCTTTCGTCTACGGCGCCGGTCCCAGCTCTTTCGATGGCTTCCACGACACTGTCTTCACCCGTAAGGCTGGATGGGGTACAATTGAGGGAACTAGCTGGGGCGGTGCACCATTCGATGCCGCAGATGGTCCTAGGGGTACCATGATGCCGCATCCTGACGGGCCTGCTCACGGTCACCACGGTAGCGCTTCGAGCCGCGTACAGAGGAAGCCTGTCGGTGCTGACAGGCACGGTGAGCAGATGGTCTAAGCAGTTTAGACTAATGACCTTCTGGGCTATATCAGCTTCTGAGGATGAGGCTGCACACCTGCCTCGTGGTGCGGACGAGATTGAATCGAGAAGGAAGGATGGGTTGTGCATTTACTGGGTAGCCTCCGTCGGCGACATTTGACGATCATGATAGCGAGGCGTTATTGAGCACTGGAGATACCATGACATTCAACTTATGAATATAGTCTAATAACATTCTGCATAACTTGAGTTGTTGGCTGGTTGCTGTGCTGTGAAGCTTTGGCCCTCTCGGAATCTCTCGGAATCACCCTGATTCCGAGTCTCAGCGCGCACGCGTCCGTCACACGAAGATTGCGCGACGTCCGTCTGGCCAACGACGCCGATCCAAGTACCTCTCTCTAGAACATCTATTGCCAAAGGGGTCTTGGAGTACCTGAGCGACCCCGTCATAGTGTCAGAGATGATTCTGCTCTACGTACTAGTCGTGGTGTTTACTGACCTATAACCCTGTGAGCGTCCCTCCTTTACTCCCAGACACCACGCGACATCACTCAGATATACCATAGCCGCATGGAAATCGCGTCGAAACGTTCGAACCCGTTGCGACTAACGCGCGACTCCAGACCCAATCCTCAAAAACCGCACGCTGCCATCTCAACTCCTCTCTCCATGGCAGCGCCAACTACCCGCTTCCTCCTCCGCCACGTCCTCTCCACTTCCCGCGCGACCAACCGCTATACCTCTGACTTGTAGCTTCCGCAGCTTCCCCCTCCTTCTCGCCGCTTCGAAAACAAACCTGCGCAGCCGTCACACACGAATTGGCTACCACACGATACTAGCAGCTAAAGCTAGCCTACAGGGACACGGATCACATGCATACGAAGTACATGGGCTTGATGTGAATAGGGAGGCAAGTAGGTTGGCTGAATGAAGTTCGTTGCGAAAAGTCTACATACACCGGGGCAAAGAATCAAGGTCCAAAACCATATAGGGAACAAACCGAACGCCGTCGAAAGTGGAGAAAGAGACCGACCAGGCGCCTAGTGCTGTTGAACACCTGATACAACTAAAAAGAAAACAAAAGATATTCAAAACGCTTCGAGCTGTCTCCTCAGCTCGTTTATCAGCTCTTCGCCAGCGTGAGGGCTCAACATCGCCGTTGGTGCGAAGACGCCTACATCCAAGGCGCCATTGCGGATGGTCGCCTCGATATCGACAGCATGCTACATATCTGTTAGTTCCTGCTCGTCCCAATATCGCGTAAAGGTAAACTCACCAAATATGCGCCATTGACACACTCGTCCACCAGTTCAGCAGGTGGTTCCAAGCTGTGCTCCTCCACTTCGGTCACCCTACTGACCGGCTGCTGCCATTGTTGAGTCGGTTCGATGATGATAGAGTCCTTGCTCTTGGTCTCTCCCTCCGCCTGTGGGGTATCCGGCAGAGATAAGAAATTTACGAAAGTATCAACCTTGACACCCGTCCATTCGCTGATCTCGAAGAGGCTAGCAGAAGCGTTTATGGGCTCACTGATCTCTTGCAGGTCGCGTTGGATATCCTCAGCCATCTCTGCCATCTGGCGTTTGAGCGGCTTACTGACACGTAGTGGTAGTAGATTGACTGTTGGTACAGCAGCCGAGGCAATGCCATTGATAGGCAGCGAGCGATTGGCCAGGTAGACACCAATGATCACGTCCTCATCTGCAGTGCCCGATGTGTTCGCAGCATGAACCTTTGCGTACGCAGCGAGGAAGATGGACTGCGTTGAAACACCATGTTGGCGCGCAGCTGCCTCCAGGTTGGGCGTTGCGAACAAGGCTGGCTTGAAGAGCTGTGTCCTCGTTTTGGGGCTCTCAGCAGGCTGCATCAAGAGCTTCTGGGCAAAGTCCATGAGATACCGAGTCCAGAAGCTCTTCTTCTTCTCTAATTCCGATGTCCCGTATCCGTTAGCGACCATCTGGGTAAGTGCATTGTCTGGCGGAGCGACTTCAGCGCCGTTGCAGATGGTTTGCAGTTTCTGCATCAAGAGAGGTAAGCTGACACCATCGTACAATGCATGGTGGATCTTCAGCTTCAACGCCCAGCTGTTGGAAGTTTGTGAAGCGAAGAGGTGGGCCCAAGGCTGCATGGTCGTTGTAGCCTGGACGCGCTGGCGGATTTCGTCGTGTGTGCAGCCAGTAATGTCTGTGATAGAGCTCTCGAGATCTTTCAACACGACTGCTACGTAGGGTATCTGATGATCGCCAGTCGTGACGAAAGAGGACCGCAGAATCGGACTTGTCGCAACTAGGGCTTGCCACGAGTTGTTGAGGTCGTTGAGACCAATACCTCCATGGATAGCGTATGTGAACTCGGCGTAGAAGTTGCTGCCTTTGGTATTCAGCCACGTCGACAGCATGTATAGCTGCCCGGCGGTGACTGGTAGAATTTCGGCGACCCTTGCATCTTCAACATGAGCCCGGTCTAGGATGTGTGATCTATCGAGATCTTTGAGAGCCTCCCGAACCACTTCATGAGGGTTGGCACTGGTTTCCAGCTGCTGTGTGGTGCGCGAATCCACAAGACTTGCCATCTGTTCAATCGTACCAGCTCGGAGCATCTCACCAACGCCGAGGATAATGCCCTGTTTGCGCAGAAGAGAAGAGACCTTGATCGCGCTGATAGAGTCCAGCCCCATGTGAAATATTGTCATGCCGCTCGTCATCTCATCTTCGGGTGTCTTTGACACAAAGGCCAGAGTCTCGCGTATCTTGCGAGCTGTTTCGGTGCTTGGTGGATCCCTAGCGTCTTCGTCGTCAACTGCCTCATGGCTGCTTGTCGCACGACTTTGTCTCTGCTTGAAAGCCGGCATACCACATACTGATGTGCCGTTCGTAGTGACCTCAATTACAGATGTCTCTGGCTGTTCCATCAAGTGTCTAAGCACGTCGTCCATTCGATCGAGGAGCTGTTTTGAAGCCTCTTCGTCAAATACTTCCTCTTTCACCGCGCAACGCCAAACCAAGCTCTTGTCCATTACCTCCATTTCTACACACACCGGATACTCAACGTCACTATGACCCTCGATGCTGGTGTAGAGCCTCTGTCCCTCCTCTTCCTCTGACGCGAAGCCCTTCTGGTAGATGAATAGACTTTCGAACAGTCTTCCATCAACACCGGCTGCCGAGAGGGCTTTCCGAAGTGGGTAGTGTTGCCACTGCTTGATGTTTGTGAAGTTGTCTTGCATGTAATGCAACATGTCTCCTCCAGATCCGTGCAGGACTGACCGTATCGCGATCGTGTTCATAGTGGGAAACATTAGTTGAGATCGCTCCTCGTCGTCTCTTCCGGATAGTACAGAGCCGAAGGTGACATCCAGACTGTTGGTGTAGATAGAAGTAACGAGAGCAAAGACGGTTTGGCCGATAGTCTGTAATGACACATTACGCCTTCTTGCGAACGTCTGGAGCTCATCTAGTACCACTGCGCTGTTTCGTTCGTGGCGATGAACATGACTGCCAGTTTCGCTAGAGATGTTTGTTCGTCGGGGAAAAGAGCTTGTAATGGCTCCCGAGAGATAATCTTGCCAAAAGCCTGCGGAAGCAGATACGGACGTTGTGACGATGTTGATCAGAGAAGCCTCGTAGCTTGGTCGAGAGGTGAATTGATTGTTATAAGCTCGTTGCACATCGGAATGCAGTAATCCAAGAGACCATCCATCGTATAGAGCATGAGCAATGGAGATAATAAGGTAACGCTGGCCAGATGTCTCCACGAAGCCAAGGTGGAAGCGGGGTGTCGAAAGCGAATTCTGTAGGGAATCATGTCGAAGTTTACGGAAGATTGAGGCAAATTCGGGCCTGCCCTCTGATTCGACATGCGTCCAGAAGTCATGATGTTGTTTGTGGACGACCTGTACGAAAGAATCGTCGAGTTCCGGGTCATCTACCTCTACGAAGCCAGTCCGTAGGATTGGTGACGCAGCGACGACTGTTGTCCAGGCCTCTTGGAGCTTTTTGACGTCTGTATTGGGATCCAGTTCGAGTACATCATGGTTGTAGTATCTTGTGTAGTCTGACGCAATCATCTCAGCCACCATAGCTTCTTGCAAGGGTGTCAAGGGTAAAACTTTCTCAACATCGGTGTTGTTGAACGCATGCTGTTCGAGATGCCTCTTCACTGATCTTTTGTAGGCGTCAAGGTTTGGCTGAAGAGTCGCTTCAGTTGACGTTTCCGTGGGCGAGATGAGTTGTACCATTTTCGCAATGGTCAGCCCGCGCATGATGCCGCTTACGGGAATGTTCACTCCGCGCTTCTTGAGCTTGGATGATAACTTGATGGCGTCAATACTGTCGAGTCCAAGTTCAAAGATGGAGGTGTTTTCGTTGATGCTCGAATATTCAAGACCCGATAGTTGAGCAGTCTCCTCTTTGATCTTGATGGCATCGCTCGTCCATTCAAAATCGCTCGTCTTGTCGCCGTTGCTGATCTTTCCATTTGCGGATAGTATACCGTTCTGCATCGCTCGATCTTCAAAGGTTACCGCAGGAATAGTAGACGGATCTACTAAGACCTGTCGCAATGCTTCTTCGAACCGATCAAGAAGCTCATTCGCCAAACACTCATGTGCGACATGATCTTGACTAACCAATGTCAACTTGAACACATCACCCCTCCGTTGCTCAACCTCGAGAGCCAGTGGGTAGTCAGCAACAGTTTCAGTGTCTAGGATCTCCCAAGCATCGTTTTTTGCCCATCCGTCACCTCCCTGTGCGATCTGGTACGCGAAGAGATTGTCGAAGAGAGGCTGGCTCGGAGTTCTTTTGCACCACTTCATGATTTGTCTCAGTGGAGTGTGCTGATGAGGATGAGCTCCGACGTTAAAATCGTGCACTCGTTTGATTGCCGATGACCAAGATTCGCCACGCTGAGCGCAATGCTGATAGGGGATGGTGTTGAACATTGGCCCTATGATGCGATCTGCACCTTCAAGATCGATACTGCGTCCAGAGACGACCATTCCAGCCGTTACGCCTCCTTGGACGTGCTCGCAAAGTACGCTGAGCCAGCAAGCCTGGGCAATAGCTTGTGATGTAACATTAAGTTGGCGTCGCACAGAGTCAAAGCCGGTCAACCCAGGCAGTGTACGTGTAATAACTACAGCTTCTTGACTAGCCTCGCCGGAAATGGTGGGTAAATGAAGGGTTTGCTTATCTAGATGGTTCTGCCAAAACTCCTTCGCCCCGTGAGGGATGCTGAGCGGACCGTGAGCAAGTGCAGTATGGAAGGCAGGTGCGTGCAATTGTAGATCCCTATTGTTGTAGACGTCCCAGACGGCCCGGAAGATGAGTTCGATGCTGTTGCCATCGTAGAGTCCATGGAAGATATGAACAGACAGCAGCTTCTGCGTTGGTGTGGTGATGAGATGTATCTCGAAAGGGCGGGTAAAGTCGGGTTGATTGAGCCCTAGCCAGCGTTGTCTCAACAATTCCAAGCTTTTGGCAAGGTGGTGTTCTTTGGCTGGAGTGTGTATCATTCCAGTGTAGGCAGGAGCACGGAGAACTGCCTGCACGTGACCTTCCTCTGTGTTGACAAAGACCGTACGAAGTATGGAAATTGAAGCGTACACCTTGGTCCATGCGGCGTCAAGTCTTCGTTCATCGATGCTGTCATGTAGCTTGAAACGGAAAGTGTTGAAATAGAGTCCGTTCTCGCTCTCCAGAGATCTCGCAATCATGCCTTGTTGCAAAGGAGTACATGGCGCGACGACATCGATAACGCTGGATTCGATAGAGAGTGATTGTGCGACAGACCGTTTGTAGCGGTGCTGCACTGCGTGAATAGCTTGTTGTGCTGCGAGGATAGATCCATGAGCCTCATCTGTGGGGCCTCCAGCTTCCAAGGCTTTGGCGAGACGTCGAATAGTCGGGCATCGCATTACTACAGATGCAGTAGCACTTGCGAAGCCTGACTGCTTGAGTGTGTGCGATATACCGATGACGGAGATCGAGTCCATGCCCATCTCGAAGCAGCTAGCATCCTTACTGATAGATTGTTCGCTAACACCCAGAGCTTGAGAGAGTACTTGACAAAGTTTCTTCTCATGCTCCGACCAAACTTCGTCTTTCTCGTTTGAAGTGGCTGATATTGCCTGCAGATCGCCAGAGGAAAGTGCGTCGTAAAGCTGCTTGAGCTTTTTGGCATCCGCCTTGTTATTGATGTTCAATGGCATCGTAGAGAGAGGAACGAAGTGCGTGGGAATCATGTATGGAGGTAGTTTTTCATGACAGGCTTCCTTCGCGATGCCCATCGCCTCAACGTCGCTTAGCTGTACCTGAGGTTGTGCCCTGGAGAGTTTGCCACACACAAGGAAGGCAACCAGTTGCTCTTTTTGCTGCTTTGGGTGCTTCAGTACTAGCGTTGCAACATCAGAGATCGCTGAGCTGGACTGCTTGATGACGGAGTTGATCTCGGCTACCTCGAGGCGTTGGCCACGCAATTTGACCTGATCATCTGCTCGCCCAAGGAATTGGAATGTGTCATCGTGTAGGATTCTAACGAGATCACCGGTCCGATACACACGCGCACCTAAACGTTCGAGGTGAGGGAAGCGCTCTGCAGTTAGCTCTGGGCGATTGAGGTAGCCTCTGCCAACAAGTTTTCCTGAAACACAGAGTTCGCCTACGCCGCCTCGTAGGACAGGCACTTCATCCCCGGGATGAAGAACCAAAGACCCCACATTGTCAAACTGAGGGCCGATATTGGAGGGTCTTCCATTGGCTGGAACGCGCGGGAACATGGTGCATCCTATCGTTGCCTCGGTTGGCCCATAACCGTTGTAGATTACGCCTTTTGGACCCCACACGTCGAGAATTTCTTGTTTCAGGCTTTCGCCACCGGTGATGAAGACGCCCTTACAAAGACTGGGTACGTCATCCGGATGGAGAATTTGGGCGAGACTGGGCGTCAGATCGATATGCGTGATATTGAGATCAGAGATGGTCTTTGCTAGATCTTCAAAGATGAGATCCCGAGGTGCTGAAACGACGCATATGCCGACCGACCAACTCCAGTACTGCTCAAGAACTGAAACATCGAAGTGGAATGACGCGAACTGAAGCCATCGCGACTCTGTATCCCAATGTCCGGTAAACAAGCGCTGGAAAGCAAGAAGCGCCTGCACAGCGTTCTCATGAGTCAGCTCGCAGCCTTTTGGTGTACCTGTAGTACCAGAAGTGTACAAGCAGTAGCTACGATCCTGGGAACTGATCCGGTCGTTGCGCAAAAGCGAAGATCCTGGTAGTGAACGCCAGTCGATCTCATCAAGCTTCAGTATTGGCACACTAACGCTGCCCTCAAACTGATCAGCTTGAGAAGATAGAGATAAAACAGCTTGAGCGCGCGAGTCTTCAACGATGAAAGCCTGGCGTGCACCAGGCGCACCAGGGTCGATAGCGACATAAGCGCAGCCAGCCTTCAATATTCCCAGCATGGCGAAAGATGCTTCAGGACATTTGTCGAAACACACACCAACCAGACTCCCAGGCTGCACACCATGCGCAGTGATAAGGTGAGCAATTCTGTTCCCCTCAGCATCTAGCTCAGCATACGTCCATTGCTCAATAGTACGTGAGCCCTGATCGTTCCCGCAAACGAACTCAAACGCGACGCGCCTCGGGTACTTCGTCGCAGTGCTCTCGACCAGCTCGTGGAGTAACCTAACATCTGATGGCAGTTCGGGTTCTTGAGCAGGTGTGATAGAGTATAGTTGTTCGGAGAAGTGCGCCTCAATCGCACTGGTGCTTGACGTATAGCTTTCCATCAGGTGATCTAGCTGCTCGAGGATCAGAGCGGCCTGCTCCTTTGGTACGATATGAGGCAAGAAAGTAAGGCGGTACTCCAAGTACCCTTCCATTGGTTCCAGTTCGATCGAGATCGGGTACTCAATAGCCGCATTCTCTTCAACAACTCTCCACAAACGGCTAGGTTCTGTACGACTAGGCAGCTTCTGGTAAGCGAAAATTGTGTCGAATAATGCTTCGTTGGGAAAGCCCATAAGTCTCTGGATCTTGTTGAGTGGCGTGAATTGATATTGCTGGATTTGGGTGTTCAACGCCATGATGTTAGTAAGAGTCGCAGCCATGTCTTTTGAAACAGTGCATGCCACGGGTACTGTGTTGATACATGGAAAGACGACATCCTCAGCTCCGTCAAAGGTTCGGCCGGATAAGACGACGCCGCATGTTACCGAGCTTTCTCCAGTGTAAGAACTCAACAATGAAAGCCAACTCGCGATACCTGCAGCTTGCATAGTGATGTTGGCATTTCGACAGCCATCCTCGAGAACATGAAGCAGTTTCGTGGATTGACGAGTGCAAACGGATGGGGAGCTTGGATCATATCTTAAAGGTGTGAGATTGGGAAAGCGACATGGACTTGCAGCCTTCCCAATCTCATTCCATACTGCTTCTCCGTCTTCGGTGCTTGTAGCGCTGAGCTGTATAATGCTACTAATGGTTGTGTCGATAGATGTAGGCGGCGATAAACCGCGGCCCTCATATGCAGCAGTAACATCATTTAAGATGGACTGAAGACTTTGGGCATCGAAGAGAGCATGAAACATGGCCAGATCAAGAGCGAAGTGACCCTCTTCTTGGACGATGCGTAGTGACCAAGGAGGTAAATGTAAATCTTGCAAGAATGCACGTTGTAATCCTTTGAGCCATTCATCGATCGGGTCAGATGTAGTGCTTGAGGTGGTAGACCATGGCAGATTTGTCGAAGTTGGAGTATACTCAATCATCGCGAAGGCGTGAAGCGGATCTTTGATCTGAGCGAATCCGCTGCGCAATGTACTATGGCGTTCTCTCGTCATGTCCCACGCTTTCTTGAGCCTTTCGAGGTCTGTATCCACTTCCAGCTGCATACGGATGTGATTCATATACACAGCTCCTTCTGTCGCGAGGAATTGCGATATCATGCCCTTCTGGAGTGGAGTGCAAGGGCGAACGGCTACGACATCCCCATCATAGATGCTATGGTCGCTTAGTATCCCCACCTTGTGCTTGCCTTCAAAAGCACTAAAGTTGAAATGCGGAAGTGCAAACGCATCCGATGCCTTCGCCTGGCCAATGAACTCGGCAAGATCGGCGCATGTGGTGTGATTCAGGACATCGGCAGCCCTCACGGAGTAACCCTGCTTCCGAAGTGCTGCAGCGATTTGAACTGCGCTGATGCTGTCAAGACCGAGCTGGTAAATGGAGGTTGTTGGTGTGATCTCTTTTTGCGAAGCATCAGACAGTCGCGCAAAAACGTCCCTCACCTCGGTTTCAACTTGTGTCCATTGATGACCTGAGCCATGCTGAAACCCATTAGTTAGCAACTCGGTGCCGATGTGTTCTCGGAATATGCTTGTCAACGCTCTCTTGTCAATTTTCCCAGCCATTGATCTCGGAATCTCGTCGACGAAGACAAAGAACTGGGGTACCATGTACGACGGTAGCCGGCTGCTTGCAATCGTTTTGAGCTTGCTCTCTTCGACCTTGCTATGCGTAATCAAGAATGCCACGAGTTGGTCCCTGTCTGTCTCCTGCTTTTTCAAGATCTGTGTAGTGACAAACGCGACATCTGGATGAGCATTCTGGAGGACATGGTTGATCTCGCCGAGTTCTATCCTAAGCCCGCGTATCTTGACCTGATCGTCCGTGCGTCCTACGAATTCGAAACTGCCGTCACTGAGCATCCTCGCCAGGTCTCCACTCTTATAAAAGCGTTGCCCACCCCAAATGACAAATCGTTCGCTTGTCAGATCGGGATTGCCGAGGTAGCCTCGTGCGAGTTGTGCGCCTCCAATGTATAGTTCGCCGGTGCTCAGCACAGGCAAAATCGATTTACCTCTTGCCGAGAAGATTGCGAAGGATGTGCTTGGGAAGGGTTTGCCGATAATTGAAACACGACCCTTTTCTGAAACAGGGCTTATTGTCGTACAGAATGCAGCTTCAGTAGGCCCGTACGAGTTGACGCATGAATCGCCCCACTCCTTGACGATAGCGTGTGCCATGGCTTCTCCGATGCAGTACAACCACTTGACGCTCGGTATATCAGATCTTTTGAGAGAAACCGCTACTGAAGGCGTCAGGTCGAGCAAGGTGACCTGCAAAGAGTTGATGACTTTCGGTAGGTCGTTCAACAAGTCATTCTGGTCAGTGGCACAGAGCGTGAACCCATGGGTCCAAGCCAAGAAACAGTCGTAGTAGCACATATCGAAAGTTACAGCCGCATATTGTAGCAGTCGTGAAGAAGGGTTCCAGGGAATACGGGAATCTGAGCTTGCGATGGTTTGGACAGGAGCGCGATGTTCCATGCTGACCGCTTTCGGTACGCCTGTAGAGCCAGAGGTGAACAAACAATACGCTAAATTTGTGTCCGAGAGGCCGTCAATGACAGGATTATGATGCGGCACAGATGGTATTGCTTCAGCATTGACAATCCTCGCTTCGATTAAATGATCGGGCAGTGTCGAGGCATCCGAGCAAAGCACAAGCTTTGGCTTCAACTCTTGGAACATAATCCGTCTGCGTGCTTCGGGCAGTCCTGGATATACTGGTGCAAAAGCAGCCCCAGCTTTCATAACTCCTAGAATGCTTGCATAGAAACAAGGGCCCTTCAGCATATGAATAGGGACGATATCATCTGGACCAACCCCTTGCCTAATGAGCGCGTGTGCAACAGAGTTGGCTTTTTCATTTAAAGTCGCGAAAGACCAAACTGTCTTGCCACGATCTGGAAGCAAATATTCCAAGGCGATACGGTCAGGGTGCATTGCCGCTATGCGCTCGAAACCTGAATGTAGCAAGACCGCGTCGGTTTGGCATTGCTCATAACCCATGTTGGACTCTGCTCGAAGGTGAGCTGGCAGTGTGCTTATGTCGGAAGAACTCATTCTCGGGAATGCAAGCAACGATGAGATGCAGGTGTCAAATGTTTCCATGACCAGCCGAGCTTCCCTCTCAGACAACAGTGATGTCTGGTAGTGCAGCGATAACTCTAGAGTATTCCGGACCGGATCTTGAATAAGCTCGCATACGATGGGTAGATCCATGTCACCCAGATCTTGTTCGAGTGTCCAGATAGTAGAGTCCAAAGTTGTTTTCGGCTGCTGGAGTATCACCAAACTGTCAAAAAGACGGCCGCCTTCCCGGAGTGCAGTGCCTTGTATGCGACGGAGCGGTGTCAACTGATGAGCTAGCGACTCGATGCTAATAGAATGGGCTAGGCGCATCAAAGCGGCATTATTTTGCTGAGGATCGAGAATGATGCGGACGGGTAGGGTGTTGAAGCAAGGAGCAACGATGCGATCAAGGTCGTCTCCGGAGATATTGCGTCCATTAACGACGTTTCCGAAGCAAATGTCGTTTTCACCCGTATAGAAGTGCAGAAGCTTGGCCCAAGCCGCGTGCACTACCGATAGTAATGACAGCGACATGTCTTGACATGCTGTGCGTATGGTGGAGAGTGGTAGTTGTAGACATTTCGATGAAGATGCAGGGTTTCCTTGGGCTCTTAAGTCTTTGCCGGTAAGACTGGGAAAGATTGTAGGCTCAAAGCCGCTCAATAGAGTGGCCCAATAGTTGTCGCCCTCTGCATAGTCTTGCTGTAGCATGTACTGCAGATACACATCGTAAGACACCGGTGGCGGAATTTTGATGCCGTGATATGTGTCTTGTACTTCCTGAATGAGCGTAGAGATAGCAATGCCGTCGTAGAGCGCATGATGGCAGCCAAAAAGTAGCTTTGTTGATCGTTCGTCTTGTATCAACGCGAGGTGAATCGGAGGGCTTTCGGCTGCTACTTGTTCAGAAATAACACTGTTTATACGCGGCGGTAGGCCATCCAGGGTGCTGTAGTGATGCCATTTCAAGTCGGTATCGCGTAGCACAACTTGCGTGAAGGCGAATGACGGGTTTTCAGTAGCAACGAAACATGTGCGAAGGATCTCATGTCGCCGTAACATACTCTCCCAGGACTCCTGCAACCGGGAGACGTCTCCTTTGACGTCGAAAAGCATTATGTTGCAGTACGCCGAATGTGAGGACGGCTGGCCGCTTGAAAGCATAGCCTCTTGAAGTGGTGTGCACGGTAGGATCTTAGCCACCTGTGATTCGCTTTGATTGTAACGCGCAAGAACACGAGACACTTCTTCTGAGCTCAAGAACTTGTCTAGGCTGACGGTATTAGGCCTGGTCGTTTCTCGAGTCGAAGGGCGCGAATGCAGTAAATAGACAGATGCGAGACGAGCGATTGAAGCGTTCTTCAACACTGTAGAGATGGAGAAGTCACCCAAGTCTTGTTTTCGAAGTCCGTTGCAGAAGCGTATAGCTGAAACCGAATCTAGACCCAGGCTGAAGAATGACGACGTCCGCTGTATTCCTTCCGGTGAGGTGTTCAGTGTGGATGAAAGAACCTCGGCCACGGCTTTCTCCCATGGCGAGAAGACCTCCGCCTTTGCATCATCCTGCGTCCATTGCAAGGCGACCTGTTCTTCTTCCGCTAAGTCCCAGAATGTGCGTTGAAGGAGAGCCTTGTCGATCTTGGCTTGCATTGTCATGGGAAGGCGCGAAACGGGAACGAGATGCGAGGGAACCATGTACGAAGGCAGGCGACGCGATAGCAGATCAGACAGATCCGATATCACCGATTCAAACTCCATAGGCGTCAAACATTGGAAGGAGTCAGATGCAGCTCCGTTGGGTACCCAGAACACTACCAGCGTTTGAGTATCGTCGGAACGCGGTAGGAGAAGGGTGACGCAGTCTTGCACTGCCTGATGATCGAGCATCACTGACGTTATCTCACCGAGTTCGACACGCTGACCACGGATTTTGACTTGATCATCCATACGGCCTTTGGAAAGTATGGAACCATCCGGGAGTAGTATACCTGTATCGCCTGACCGGTATATCCTGCCATGGGTGGAGTGGTTGATGATCTTGGCGGCATTCAGCTCTGGTCGGTTCAGATAGCCACGGAAAACCTGGTAACCTCCGAAACAAAGCTCACCTACGGCACCGAGGGGGAGAATTGCCTCGCTCTTGGGATCGAGCACGAGGGCTGAAGTGTTATCGAAAGGCACACCGATGTTGTTGATGAGATCATCCGGAGTTACCGCCGCCCGTACAGTGCATATATTTGTGGTCTCAGAAGGACCGTAGCCTTGGTACAAGCCTTTGCCTGCCCACCTTCTTCGAACATGTTCCGTCAAAGCTTCTCCAGCAGTCACCAGGAATTCGACTTTCGGAACATTCACTGGATCTACCAATGCTGCAACTGTTGGCGTCAAACTTAGATGTGTGACGCCCAGACAGTTGATGGCGGCCTCAAAGTCGTGAAACAAGTCGTCTTTCGTTGCCGTGCATAGGCATATACCAACATGCCATGAGAAGAAAATCTCGAAAACACTGACATCAAATGCTTGCGAGCAAGACTGAAGCAAACATGAGCCTGCATGAACGGGGTATATAGTTGAAAGGTACTGCAAGTTACTCATGAGATTATCCTGGGTAACGAGAACTCCCTTGGGCGCTCCAGTGCTGCCGGAAGTGAATACAGCATAGGCGAGATGCTGTCCGCTATATGGCACGTCCAGGTTCTGATCAAATTGTTTCGCAAGATGATGGGTGTTGAACTCAATTATATCGACGAGAAGATGATTTCGAATGCCTGTTGCAGTTGTTGTGTCGGAAACGCATACCGTTACTTGCGCGTCGTCCAGGATGCTTCTGACTCTGTCGATCGGCGTATCAGGGA
The DNA here is from genome assembly GCF_023758075.1 of Alternaria novae-zelandiae. Lineage (NCBI taxonomy): Eukaryota > Fungi > Ascomycota > Dothideomycetes > Pleosporales > Pleosporaceae > Alternaria > Alternaria novae-zelandiae. The sequence continues at coordinate 380,610 of NW_026056962.1, read as the reverse complement.
CTATCGGTAGATATCCGCAACCAAGCTTGAGCACAGCAAGGATACAGATGTAAAGATCAATGGACTTTTCCATCATTATGCAAACCAATTGATCGTCGCCTACGCCGTGATCGGCGAGGACACGGGCAAATTGGTTAGCGCGTGTGTTGAGCAGACCATAGGTCGCCACCTCTTCTACTTCCACGACACCACGTCTGACGCGAGCAAATTTGAGAGCTGACCTTCGCGGATCCTTCAGGGCCCATTGTTCTACCGCATGGGCAGGACCATGCTCTATCGTTTGCTGTCGAGGCGTGGGGTTGGCAATTGACAAGGAAGGCGTGGTGAAGCATCGTTTCATGGCATCGATGCCATGGTTGGCATTCGATAAGAGCAGATTCACTATCTCGTCGATCTGACGAGAGAGATACTTGATCTGATGCTCCGGTATAGTTGAGGCGTCGTAGGTAGCGTGGAAAAATATGTTGTCTTCGCGCGGCTCGAATTCCAGCGTAAGCCTAAATTCCAGATCGTCCGCGCTATCGATGACTCTTGAAGCGAGCGACGAGCTTGAGTCGGAGATGATTGACTGTTGCCATACAAACAGAACGTCGAAGAGTCGTGTCCCAGGTGGGATATTTCCCGCCTTCACTATGTCCCGGAAAGGAAGGGTGCTGTGGCTCAGACATTCTCTATTCAATGCTTGGGTCGTACGCAATAGATCATGAATGTCGAGCGTTTTACTGAGATTTATGCGGAAAGGGACGGTTGCGATGCATGGGCCGATAACATCCTCAACACCAGCGATGGGAATGGTCCGCCCTGAGGTAACGTTTCCAAGAACTATATCGTTTGTGCCGCTATAAAGGCTGAGTATGTACGAAGTAGCCGCCTGGAAATAAACCTGGGGGTTGACAGCCATCTCCTGAGCTCGCTGGAATAGTCTGGATCTGTTGATAGCAGAACGGCCCGAAAAGTGATGTGTCGTCGGGTCGCGAACGAGCTTTCCATGGTAATTAGGGAGGGCCACCGGAAGGTAGCCATTGAGGAGACTACTCCAGTAGCTCTTGGGTACTTCTTGATCCTCCGGTCTGAGTTCAGTGAAGTACTGGACTACATCACGAAATTGTGGCCGCGATACTGTCTCCTCTCCACGCAACCGTGTGTCGAGATCGTGGAGCAATAGATCGAATGACCAGCCATCGTACAGTGCATGATGTATGCGGAACAAGAGACGAGGCCGTGTAGATATCGACATAACTTGTACGTGGAAGGGACGAAGAAAGTCTTCATCGGAGCTCATTGAGTAAGACCTTGAAAAGACATCAACTTCCTGAATCTGTGATGGCAGTAATGCTCTCCAAATAATCTGCGAGAACGTTCCTGCGTGCTGTGATGCCGCAACGAAGCCGGTACGCAGGATCTCGCTCTTACTGGCCAAGTAGTCGAGGGCGTTTCGGATATCTTCACACGTCCGCGCAACTGATAGCTCAACTTCGATCCAGTTGCAGTAGGCAGTAGGCCTGGATATCGTCTCCGCAAGCATGGCTTCCTGCAATGGAGTACAGGGTATCACGGATGCAATATCATTCTTCCATCGCTTGAGCTGAGGGATCTCTACGATGCCGGTCATCTTCGCAGAGTGATACGTCGGATTATGCCGATTAGCGCTTTGTGTAGAACCTCTACATATCGCAACGAGATCGCTCAACGTTCTCGCAGAAAGTACTTCCATGGCTCCTAGGACGAATCCTTGTCGACGTAGCGCAGACGCTATGCGAATAGCTCGAAGGGAATCCAGGCCAGCAGAGCTAAGGTTGGTATCTGATCCAAGGTCTTGAGAGATGTGACGACCAACGGTTTCCAGGACTGATTGGCTCACATGATCGCCTGGGGATATGGTGGTAGACGTGGACAGTCCAGTAGAGTTAGTCTTGTGAAGATGTGTTTTTGCAAGAGAGTCTTTGTCAATCTTTCCCGACGGTAACTGCGGCATTGTATCGATGAAGTATACGTGTGATGGAATCATCAATGCCGGAAGCCATTGGTTACAGGTAGCGAGGACATCTGCGCGGGTGACTTCGCTCGAGTCGGCAGCGCAAAAGGCAACCAAAGACTCTTCGACAATGATTACGGTTGCTGTCCGACAGCTCTGTATCCTCATGATAGCTTGTTCAATTTCGCCGAGCTCAACCCGTTGCCCTCGAAGCTTTACTTGACCAGCAACGACACGACCCAAGCATTCCAAGACGCCGTGGCGGTTGATTCTTGCGCGATCGCCGGTACGATATAAGCGACCATGTTCCGGATGTTCGATGAACGATGCAGAAGTGAGATCTGGGCGGTTTAAATATTCTTCGGCAACCTGGGGTCCTCCAATGGCTAGTTCACCAACTTCTCCGGAACTCAGTATCTCGATGTCGGCCGATGGTCGTTCTTCATTCATGGGCGTGATTATGAAAGCCGAAACAGTATCCAAGGGACGACCTATGATGCTAGTTGACGAATGTGTCGAGAACTGTGGCTGCAGCGTGCAGTGGATCGAGGCTTCAGTCGGCCCGTACATGGCCCATAGCATACTTTCCTTCGTTTCGTCGCCACCATACTCATCAATGACGTGTTGGGTGAGCATCTCACCGATGGTAAGTAACAGTTTGAGTCCGGGCACGCTGGACCTGCCTTGAAGAAGGTTGCTCACGACTGTTGGCGTAAGTTCAGCTGCATCGACCTCTAGATTGTTGATGGCTCCTGGAAGGTCATCGAGCATGTGGGCACGTGTGCTGCTCACCAAGGTTCGCCCTCGGAACCAGGGAAAGAATATCTCAAAAATGGAAACATCAAACGTCTTACAATACATTAGTAGAGAAAGAGCGCTTATTCTGCATGTGCACTTACAGGGGCTGCAAATTGAAGAAAACGGGCGAAGTCGGGAATGTGGCGGTCGTGAGCCAGTAGACTCTGGGTAACTGCATGATGAGTTACGCTGACAGCTTTTGGCTTCCCGGTAGAGCCGGAGGTGTATAGTACATAGGCCAGATCCTTGGTGTTTGGTCGCCGCAAATCGATTATAGGCTGGTCCTTGCGGTCGCAGATTTCTTTGTCAACCGAGATTACATCGATATTGATCGCTGCTCGTATCCGCTCATCTAGAGTCGAAGATGTGATGAGCAGGTCGGCGGAAATATCATCGAGGATAAACTTCAGCCGCTGTGTAGGTGTATCGAGATTAAGAGGACAGAATGCCTTTCCCGCCTTCAAGATGGCCAAAAGAACGATATACAGTTCTGGGGACTGTGGTAGGAAGACCGGAACGACAGGCGAGGCACTTTCGAGCTTTGCCAGTCTTTCTGTGATACTGCCAGCCAGGGCATCGCTCAGACTATGCAAGTCCTTGTAGGAGAACTTCCGCCTTTTCGATCCATATTCCAGGAAATCGATAGCAGTTGCATCGTGATCAAGTGGACGTACAAGCTCGTGGAGAAGGTCTGGCCCGCTCAAGATCGAGGGCCGCTGATTAAGTACCGACAGTCGTTGGTTCCCGCCGCTTTCTTGAATCATCTTGCGTTAAATTGTTAGATATGTCGACCGATGGCAACGGTTACTGGTAGAACATTCGAGTCTATGTCGTCCCTAGCGATACGTCCATGAATTTCCCGAAGAAAGAATTGCAAAAAATGCACTCGATATTGCTGGACGGGAATCTGCAGAATGCGATGCTTGATCGCAGGTTTCGATGATGAGAAACTGAGGCACGATGATTGGTCGAAGGTCTTCAAGTACCTTGAGACCAGTACACACAGGGGTGGCGCACGTGAGAACGGGTTCCAGCACTCTGTACTTGGGTAGCGCGTTCGACACTTGACGACGGAGTGTGCAGTGCTCCGGTGTAAGCAAGCAGGCAGCAAGCAACCTTCAAGAAGCGACCTCCAAGAACGTATCGCGGTCGCCGAATTCCAAATGGTCGAATAGTGCTAGAATCAAAAGTCGAGAAAATCCAAGCTGGGGCGTGCACTGATCCGATGATTTCTGGTGTCGCGACTCCGTGATGTTGAGCGCGTTGTCCGTAGATGCAGCGTCATACATCCTGGTTGAGTGACAAGTGGACGTGTCATTCGACAAGCGGCGCGTAAGATCTGATACAGTAAATCAGACGCGTTTGGCGGCGGCTTTGCAAGTGGGCGAAAACGGGAGCAAAACTGTTCGAGACAAGACTAAATCGAGACTGAAAACCGAAGCTCCACCTCAATCATGCTAGTCCGGAGTAGTAGCGTGAAGTGGTGGACGTAAAGGCGTGGGCGCGTCTCCGATGACGACAAGGCCGTCGCGGTGGCTGGTTGGGCGTCGTTGTTCCATAGCCTCTTTGCTATCGCCCCACGCTATGGAGCAGAATCAGTTTGTCAAGCGCAAACGCGTCGTGCGCAAGATTCTGTCGCAACGTGGTGGTGGACGCGACCTCGGAGCTGTGCCGCTGCTTGGTGGGGAAGACGCGGCCGGGCATGCCGCCGAAAATCCCGTGCTTGCGTGACATGCCAGGCGGGTCATCCCTTGAGCAGAAATTATCAGATGCAGCAGCAGGCAGTCTACCCCTGACCTGGCTTCACGTCGCCGCTAGCCCAGCCCTACAACTGCTGCTAGGGATGCACGCTGCACGCATCCGTCAGGCTGTCACCCGACTGCCCACTGTGAACTCACCTGCCGCAGCCCGATGACAGAGTATATATGCTAGGCCTTTCACATGCGGCCTCTGTAGATGCTCAGACAGTCTCTGGTTGTCGCCGCCCCTCTGGTGCATGAACATGTTGCAGGGCGGCCATCTATGACCATGCCAAGACTCTAATTTAGTGCTGCGCTCCTACCACGTCTTCCGTGTTGGCCATGGATGTGACATCAACAACGCTGGATTATCAACATCGCCTCCATGGCATCCTCGCTCATTCTAGTCCACAGTCGCAAGTTTATCGCTGCATCTCTCGCTCGCTAATGCTCATCTGAGCAGCAGCCGAGCACTGCACACCCGCAATCGCATTGCGCAACGCCAGGCGCGCGCCACAATGCCCGACTATCACGACGATGACAGCTCCGAGAGCCAACCCCTTCTGGATTCCGAAGAAAGTGAACTTGAGGATGAGCCCTCTGTCCGCCACAGTACGCAATGGGAAAGGCATGTAGAACCGTCGTTAGCGACGGTTCAGCCTCAGGCTTTTGAAGGTCCCACCGTCTTTCGTCAACGATTCATCCGCCAAATCCTTGGCTTGAACAAAACCTCCTATTTTGCACTCTACAAGCAGCTGGATGATGTTGGCTCCAAGCTGATTCTGGTTTTGGGCATCGTAACTGCGATTCTGGCCGGGCTGCCGCTTCCTCTGATAGGTGTCGTGCTTGGGCGCATTATCAACAACTTCCCACCCAACCCAGACGAGCTGAAGCATCTCTTGTTCCGTCTGATGTCAGTCGCAGTCGGGTATTTTGTCATTACCTGGGCTTGGGCGGTTTGCTGGGCTGTCATAGGAGAACGCGTGAGTAGGAAAACAAGAGAAAGACTTTTGCATCGTGCTTTAGGCATGGACATGACCTACTATGGTGCGTAGATGCCCGAGAAATGCCTCGCATAGACTATGTATTGACTCGATTTGCCTTTCGTAGACACCGTCTCGCCTGATCTTTCTAGTATTCTCACAGAGAAGACACAGACCATTCAACTCGGTACCTCGGAGAAGGTGGGCCTCTTCATCGCATCCATAAGCTACTTCATCTCCGCATTCACTGTGGGTTTTATGCTAAACGCAAAACTGACCGGAGTAATGTAACTATCATCATCGCTGTCATGTCAAGAGAGAATCGTTAACATAGCTACATAGGTTCGTCACGGTTATACCTTCAATGGCATTCGTTGTCTATTTCGGTACTAAACAAGTTTCCGATCTCGCCAAGCAGGCTGCACAATACACCGAGAAAGCTGCCTCGGTCGCTGAGAGTGCTATCCGCGCAGTACAGATCGTGCAGGCGTTTGGCCTGTTCGAGCAGCTTAGCGAGGAACACGTTCATCACCTTCGATCTGCCTTGCGGGTTGGAATCCGGAAGAGCGTTGCAGGAGCTGTCATGCTTGGCTCGGTTTACTTCGTTGCATATGCGACCAACGCACTTGCTTTCTGGTACGGTGATCGCTTAAGAGACGGCAGCGCTGAGGCTGGTACCATCTATGCAGTCGTCTTCCTCATACTAGACGCTTCTTTCGTCGTCGGGTCGTTCGGTCCATTCATTCAGACATTTGCAATGGCCGCCGCCGCTGGGGCTGCGGTAATGGATGTTCTCGATCATCCCACATCCGATATCGATGTCTATTCCCCAAAGGGAAAGCCGGCGGACAGGACACATTTCGAACAGGATTTGGTGCTTTCATCGGTGTCATTTGTATACCCAGCTCGTCCTACTGTGCGAATCCTCGACAGTATCAATTTACGCATCAAGCCTGGGCAAGTCACGGGTCTAGTTGGACCGTCTGGTTCGGGAAAGGTAATCATCAACTTTCGACTAGCACAAACCATTGGCTAACCTCACTTCTTCCTAGTCTACTATTGCATCCCTGCTTTTGAGGCTCTACGATCCAACTTATGGCGCCGTAAACCTCGGCAACGACAACTTGAAGTCATTCAACGTCCACAGCCTGCGGACACACATCGCACTCGTCACTCAAAATCCGGTTCTCTTCACTGGAACAATACTGGATAATATCAAGCATGGTATCCCAAGTGCCGAAAGAGAACAATTGACTGAAGACGAGATTCTTGCTCGGTGTGAGGCGGCGGCGACAGAGGCATATTGTGATTTCCTAGACCGACTTCCTGAGGGCATACACACGAAAATCAGTTCCGGACCCCAGTCTCAACTTTCCGGAGGCCAAAAGCAACGTATAACCCTCGCGCGTGCGCTTGTGGGTAACCCGTCCCTGCTTTTACTGGACGAATTCACAAGTGCCATGGACGGTACAAGTGAAGCGATCGTTTTGGAAAATCTACGTCGTTCTTCAGCCCGCGCCAACCGAAGTACCATCATAATTGCACATCGTCTGGCAACTGTTCGAGATGCTGATCGTATCGTGGTCATAAAAGACGGAAGTGTAGAAGAAGACGGGCGCCATCAAGATCTTCTCAAAAAGAACGGCATCTACGCAGAGCTCATCAAAGCACAACAATTCGAAAAACCGCGGCCTTCAGCAACTCCATCGATTCGATCTGCTGCGAGCTCTACGCACAAAGAGCATGGAGAGTCTTCAGGCGAATCAAACAATGCCTCCCGGCCGGTTTCAGCATCACAAACCGACGCGCCAAAGATGAGTGCTTTGACATTAATTCGCAGATCGTTGGCATTGAGCCGCCGTGAAACGCCAGCTATAATTGTCGGTTTGATCTCCTCCGTCTTCAGTGGTGGAGTCATTATTGGAGAGGCGCTTATATTTGGCAACTTGGTTGAGCTCTTGAATGACACGTCCGGCTCGGACGATCTCACGAGGAGAATATCTTTCTACTGTTTGCTTTTCTCCGGACTGGCAATCATCGCTCTAACTTCACACTCTTTCGGCAAAACTGCTTTCGGCATGGTCTCTGAAAACCTTACCTTACGAGTCCGAGATCTATCTTTCCGGACTATCTTGCAACAAGACATTGCCTGGTTCTCTAAGCCTGGTCATTCTCATCACGCTTTAATGTCGCGTCTGAACTCTGATAGCGGCAGTATTAGTGGTCTATCTGGTGTCATACTCGGAACCGTCTTCTCCATTGCGACGTCTGTTCTTGGCGGAATTGTTCTGGCCCATATTGTGGCATGGAAAATCGCCATAGTTCTACTGGCGGCTGTACCTGTCATGCTTCTAGCTGGATTCCTGCGCCTTCGTATCTTGGCTATGGCCGAAGAGCATCATCAGACGGCTTACAATGACGCTGCAGCCCTCGCTTCCGAAGCCACTTCTTCTATGCAGATCGTTGCAGTTTTTGGCTTGGAATCGCACTTCCTGGATGGTTACCGAGAAGCAATCAGAAAGCCATACGAGGAGCACCTCAGGTTCAGCGTGCTTGGCAACATCTTACTCGCCTTTTCACTCTCGGTCACATATTTCGTCTACTCTTTGGCGTACTGGTGGTAAGCATATATGTTGATGCCGCTTCCATCAGCCACATGCTAATTGATGCGACAGGGGGTCTAAACAAGTGCGCAACGGTAACTATAGTCAACGAGAGTTCTTCATTGTACTCCCTGCGCTTCTTTTTTCTGCACAATCCGCAGGTCAGCTCTTCAGCTTGGCACCCGAAATAACTCGGGCCAAGGCCGCAGCGCAGAATGTATTCTCTCTACATGACGAGAAGCCGTCGATCATCACAGATTTGAGGCCTTTGGAATCCGCTACCACCACTGCATCCAATGGTAGCGCTTTGTTGTCTGGCCCTTCAGCATCGTATGGAACATTTGGAGTGCGTGGAGAACTGGAGTTCCGTAACGTCAGTCTCTACTATGAGAGTCGGCCTAATGTTCCCGCCTTGAACAACGTCTCATTTCAGATTCGCCAGGGCGAAAACGTAGCCTTTGTCGGTCGTTCCGGTAAGTCAACGAGATCGTCGCACGATAAGTACTGACTTCGTCGCCAGGCGCTGGAAAGTCGAGTACGATTCATCTGATAGAGAGATTCTTCGATCCAAATGCTGGACAAGTGTACCTTGATGGGCAAGACATACGCCAAGAACCCGTTCGAAACCATCGTGCTCGCCTAGCACTTGTGGTAAGTTACCCGTTCTCGTTCAGATCAACACACACTTCATTCTGTTACATTTCAATCGAGTGTGGGGCTCTTCATGGGGCGCCTTTCATATGAAGATGACTGACACCCAGCAGGAGCAAGAGCCAGATCTCTTTCCAGGCTCCGTAAAGTTCAATATCGGACTGGGCGCTCGGCCAGGTACCGCAGTCGCCGATGAAGATATACAACGAGTGGCCAAAGAATGTGAGCTTCACGACTTCATCATGAGCCTTCCAGAGGGCTACAACACGGAAGTCGGTGCACATGGCTCCAAACTCTCAGGCGGTCAGCGCCAACGCCTTGCTATCGCCCGAGCTCTCATACGTGATCCCGAGATCCTACTTCTCGATGAAGCGACATCGCAGCTGGACGCCAATACCGAGCGCGACATCCGAACGGCTATCGCCGCTGCCTCCAAAGGACGAACTACCATCATGATAGCACATCGATTAGCGAGTGTGCAATATGCAGATCGTATCTTCGTGTTTGATGGCGGTCGTATCGTTGAGCAGGGCAGACACGATGAGCTCGTAGCCATGGGAGGCATTTATGCTGCCATGGTCGCAACACAGGAGCTGGATTAGGTGCTCATCTATACACTTTATCGACCTTTCATTTCGCAGTCTCCTCGGACCGGTTCGTCTCTTCGATGCGTGTTGTTTAGGCGACTGGCGCATTGTAATATGCGTATGTACCAGTACCCTCATGTTTTGACTACCTATAGGAGCACCCCTCGCATTTCGAAGGCGTTGAACAATGTTTGTTCCTGTACCATCATAGTTCCTTTCATAATTAATTAATGCTTCTTGCCTCAAGCATGGTACATGCGTTTGCTCCTCAACCTGCCTAGTTCGCGCTGGTGCATCCTCTTCAGTACATGTTGCCGCGTTTGCATGCTAATGAAATGGTATGCTCACAGTGGGCCCTAGGATGGAACATCGACGAATGCATTTATCCAAATGAGCGCACTGTTCCGAAGACTGGCCGGTGCAATCTTTTCGTTCCACAGCTATTCACAAAGTCAACGCTTCTGCTCTGCGCATGTCCTGTTTCTCTTACCGCATATTGCTCTCAGCGATGCGAGGGCGACTTGACGAGCGGAAGATGGCGTCTTCGAGCGCCTCGTTCGTCACCAGCTTGCTTCACTATGCGCTAGCACGACGTGCTTCTGGACCTTGGAATGATCGGCGGCTGCGGCGTGCTAACCGAGCCTAGTAGCAACGCCGGAACATGCAGGTGATGGTGGTGTCGTTGGGCGTGCACCAGTAAGACCGAGGCCGCTCCGAACTCGCAAGAAATCTCTTCATCTAATCTGATCGATTGATTCATTTTCATCTGATAACTTTTACTCCGCCAAGCGCGCATGTTACCCACGACCCCACGGAGACTATACTCGATCGCGTCGCTCGACGCAACTACAGGACAAGTGCTGCGGGGCACGTCTGAAAATTTTGCCTCCGTCATACGCTTTACCAGTGCCGAAAAAGCTGTTGCTCGACGGGCTATGCTCCGTCATCTTATCAGATGGCGCGTCCGAAGATCAGTGACATGGGGGTTGTGCTGCCACCACCTGCTTAGCGAACCACACATGGTGACACTAGGTTGGAACGGACCGTCAGGGTCTGCTCTTACGAAGTGACATCGGACCATTCTCTGACGAGCATCGCGGCCGCTGCCGATCGACATGGATGGGCTACACGCAAGAACGGATCCTGGGCACGGCCATGGTCAAGGTACAACTCATGGCCGCCGTCGTGAGACCTTCTCCCATAACCTGACGACGGTATCTACGTTGACCATCCAGCGAGTGAGGTGCTTCTTGTGACCTTACAATTGAGCGATCAAATAGGTACGTTGCTGTCATCAGTCTTTTCGTATTGTTCATCTGCGTCAAGTGTAGACGTCATTGTTTATCACATGAATCCGCTGACTGTCGGCTTTCCACTTACAGCTCCGCGACTCAAGCTTCTTGACGCCTGATTGCCCAGTTCAAAAAGAACCCAATTTGAAGCGTCGGTGACAGTTGTCAGTGTACGTAGTCCCGCCAACAGTTGCGCACAGCGCGACACGAGCTCGCGTAATGTGTGCCAGCAATACTAACAGAAGCAGGGTACCTCGTAGTGACAACCCGCGAATATATCGCAGGTATGAGTCCGCACGCCGAAATGTCGTCGAGCACGTCCGAAGGACCAGCCCCAGCCGTTCAACGAGCTTTCAACGGTTTCCTGACCGAGAACCTCAATGAAAGCCATCTCCCCACGATTGAAAACCGTTCACACCTCCGATACACTGCAGAAGATGAGCTGCACGACCTTATATGTGTCGGTTTCGGTCCAGCGTCACTAGCCATTGGTGTGGCTCTGCATGATGCTCTGGATGGGACTGATCCTTCCCTGGTGGATGTTGCGGGCCTACAAAGCAGACCACCGAAAGTCGCATTTCTCGAGAAGCAGTCGCAATTCGCGTGGCACGCTGGCATGCTTCTACCGGGTGCGAAGATGCAAATCACATTCATGAAGGACATGGCCACTATGCGAAACCCAAGAAGTGAATTCACCTTCATCAACTATCTGCACCAGAAGGACCGCTTAGTCGAGTTCGCAAACCTGAACACCTTCCTACCAGCCCGTGTGGAGTACGAGGACTACATGAAGTGGTGCGCTAGCTGGTTCGAAGAGGTGGTAGCATACAGCCAAGAAGTCATCAAGGTCATGCCCGAGAAGTCGCCAAATGGCGAGATAACCACATTCACCGTCGTCTCTCGCAACACCCTGACAGGACGCATCGAGTCGCGGAGAACCAAGCATGTCGTCATCGCTGCGGGTGGACGGCCAAATATTCCTGCGCCATTCCCGACAAACCATCCCAAGGTTGTCCACTCGTCGAAGTTTTCATACATCTCGAAGGAGATCTTGAAGGATCACAGCGCGCCTTACAGTGTGGCAGTAGTCGGAAACGGCCAGAGTGCCGCTGAGATCTTCGACTTCCTACACGCAAACTACCCCAACTCGCGAACACGAATGCTGATCAAGGGAGGAGCCCTGCGACCAAGCGACGACTCACCATTGTAAGTGAGAGATGACTGTTGCCGGACTGCCTCGCTAATATACCAGTGTCAACGAAATCTTCAACCCGTCGCGAACAGACTGCACATACGCACGCGCCCCTAAGCTTCGCGCAACTACGCTGCTGGAGGACAAGGGCACGAACTACGGCGTCGTCCGCCTTCCGCTTCTCGAACACATCTACGAGACCCTATACCTACAGCGCATCCGTCATGGTAACTCGCCCGCCGAGGAAGAGAACTGGCCGCACAGGATCATGCCATACCGTCGCGTAACCGATGTGACCGACTCCCCAGTTCGGCCGGGTGGTGTACGCCTTCAGGTACAAGACACCAGTCCATTATACTTCTCGGAGTGTGCGGGTGCCCAAGAAAGGCAGGAGACATTGGATGTCGATGCCGTCTTTGTAGCGACAGGATACCACAGGGACTTGCACGAGACGCTGCTCAAGGACGCAAGGCACCTAATGCCTAGTGGAGAGCTAGAGGGCGCCAAGTGGCAGGTGCAGAGGGACTACAAGATCAACTTCACCGAGAAGAGTGTTGGTGACGATGCCGGTGTTTGGCTGCAGGGCTGCTGTGAGACTACGCACGGTGTAAGTACTGCCTGGGCATGTTACGAAGAGGAAGATGTGCTAATCATGCGACAGTTGAGCGATACCCTTCTTTCGGTGCTTGCGACGCGTGGAGGTGAGATGGTGAGGAGCATCTTTGAGAGGCCTGCCACGTGGGACAACGGCGACGTGTTGGGCGGGTATGAGATGCGCGAGTAATGGATGGTTCGTCGGTGGATTCCATGTAACTAGGCACACTCCTCTTCCAGCTGCACATACTACTATGACGTCTTTGGTCACGCCAGCTTTTCGCCCAGCCATGTCCAATTTCGTTTGTCGTTCCAATTGCACATGTCGCTTGCACTTGCTGCGGTCCGCGGCGGGTGTGGTGAGGGAAAAAAGCAACGCTTATTTGAATTTGATATCGGTGCCTAGGGCATCCAGGGTCGCGCCTGCCTGTTTGAGGACCCTGAAGAAGGAGGCAGCCCAAAGAAGCTGCAGTCGACACAACGAGGAGCTGCGCGGCGACCGTCGTGTGCCTGCTGTATGCGTGATAATGATGAGCAAAACGGCAGAGAAAGGCAGCTGCAGCCCGCACAGTGAATGACGGCAGTCACCCCACGATGATGGGCGCGAGGAGGCTGGCCGCTTTGGTCGCTAGCGCAACCAAGGAAAGAGCCCAATTCCATGGATGTTGCAATGGCGCCGACATCAGCGCTACGCTGACCTTGAAGCCATCCTTTCCCTCTGCCTGTGCATATTCTCCTCTGCGCTTCCCGTCCGCGCATTTCTTCCCTGCGGCTGCTCCAGGCCCTGCTGCGACAGCGTACAGCCGCTGACCACGTAACACCACCCCGCAACCGCCAAACGCTCCAAGCCCGTCACCCCGAGTCCCGTACGGCCACAACAAGCGCGCTCCCCTCGAGCCCACGCCTCTTGCACCCACGACTCCAGCGCTGCGCCGCAGTCACCGTCCGCCGTAGCTCGATCCTCTCCATCAGCGGGCGCGTATCCTCGGCATGCAACACCGGCAGTGAGGACTGATTGGCGTCTCTATCCGCGACACCGTCGCTCTACACCCTTAGCCCTCGCTGCTCCCGGTTGCCATGGAACCGCAGTGGACTGCCTACTCGGAGGCACCGGGTAATCGCTACTCGCACAGCATGGCCCCGTCTCCGCACGCCTCGCGGGACGCCAGCGTGTCTTCGCAGGTCAAGCCGGACCCCTACGCAACGCCGTCACGACAGAATTCAATGCCTTTGCAATCGCCTGGCGGCACTGCTAGCCGAGGCCCCGAGTACAACGACGGCGATGGCGATGTTCCCATGGAGGACGCATACAAGCCGCGGCTGAACATGGCGCGCCCTACGCAACAGCAGAGGCAATCGCAGCAGTTCCTCCAGCAAGAGGAGAGTGCCGCCGCCCGCAGATACTCGCCCATGAACCTTTCACCTACCTCGCCCTACTCGGGCGGTGCGCAGCAGGGCGGACAGAACTACACCAGCTTTACCCCTCAGGCCCAAGCGCAGACGCAAGCCAGCCGGCAGAGCCCGACGCGCAACAATCCCTATATGTCGCCGCCCAACAACTACTACTCTCCGCCATGTAGGTTCAGCCTGTGCTTGGATATTCACATGCCTTGGCCCCCAGTACTGACAGTCTCGCTTTAGCCTCCCGACCGCATGCCCCTCAACTGCCGCCTCTACAGTCCAACATGAGCCCCGAGAGTTTCTACCCGCAATCTGCGACGGCGCAATTGAACGCGGTATACAACAGAGACGCTCGATCGCCGCGCGCCTCCTCCAGCTCAAACCCCCCACAGCTGCCTCCGCCAGGCCGAGGGCCAGTACCAAAATTCGAAAAGTGTGTCAACACCGCCGATCTGCAACCTAAGATCAATGCCCAGCCGCCCTTTCGTCGCGCAAATCCTGAGGGTGGCTTTATTAGCGTAAGTCGAACAGTGTGGGTGACAACTTCCATACTAACAGAACGTCTAGCCCCTACAAGCGCTCACTGCGCACCTGCCAATGACCTACAAGCTGTGCAACGGCGGCTTCAACTACCAATCGTCGCGCAACCCTCGCCGAGTCCTCACGAAGCCGAGCAAGGGCGTCAAGAACGACGGATACGACAACGAGGATAGCGATTACATACTCTACGTAAACGACATTCTTGGGTCAGAGGAATCAGGGCACAAGAACCGCTATCTGATTCTAGATGTGCTAGGTCAGGGTACCTTTGGGCAGGTCGTCAAGTGCCAGAACTTGAAGACACAGGAGGTTGTTGCGGTCAAGGTTATCAAGAACCGGACAGCATACTTCAACCAGAGTATGATGGAAGTGTCGGTGCTTGATTTGGTCAGTATTCACCTACAAAAACGTAGGACGGCTCTAACACGGCGCAGTTGAACAAGCAAATGGACAAGAACGATGATCATCACCTTCTGCGGCTGAAAGACACCTTCATCCACAGGCAACATCTGTGTCTGGTCTTCGAGTTGCTCAGCGTCAACTTGTACGAGCTGATCAAACAAAATCAGTTCCGTGGACTGTCCACAACCCTGGTGCGCGTGTTCGCACAGCAGCTGATCAATGGTCTCGCATTGCTTGGAAAGGCAAAGCTGATACATTGCGACTTGAAGCCCGAGAACATCTTGTTGAAGAAGTACGTAACATGTCTGACATTTGCGCGCGTCCACTGACCTGTTGCTAGCCTCGAGAGCCCAATCATCAAAATCATCGATTTCGGTTCCGCATGCGACGAACGCCAGACCGTGTACACGTACATCCAATCGCGATTCTACCGATCACCCGAAGTTCTTCTTGGTCTGCCGTATTCAGCAGCGATCGACATGTGGTCATTGGGTTGCATTGTTGTCGAGTTATTCCTCGGTCTGCCTCTGTTCCCAGGCTCGTCTGAGTACAACCAAGTGTCAAGGATAACGGAGATGCTGGGGTTACCACCGCATTGGATGCTCGAAATGGGCAAGCAATCAGGAGAGTTCTACGAGAAGTCGCAGGATGAGTATGGTCGCAAGCAATATCGGCTGAAGTCAATGGAGCAGTACTCACGGGAACATGGCACGAAGGAGCAGCCCAGCAAGAAGTACTTCTCTGCCACAACCCTGCCCGACATAATTAAGAATTATCCCATGCCGCGGAAGAACATGAAGCCAAACGAGATCGAGCGAGGTAAGCAGGCCAACAGACTGTGTCACCTTCACGGCTAACATCTCATAGAAATGGCCAACCGAGCGGCCTTTATCGACTTTGCACAGGGACTGCTGAATCTCAACCCACTAGAACGTTGGACCCCTGCGCAGGCCAAGTTACATCCGTTCATAACCCAGGCCAAGTTCACTGGTCCATTCGTACCTCCCATGACTCTAAAGTCTGGCTCAAGCAGGTCGCCTGCCCCCGGTGTTCAGGAACAGCAACGATACGAGGGCATGAGCAGACAGCGACAGCAGCAGCAACAACAGGCCGTCGCGCAACAGCAACAAGCGCAAGCAGCCCAGCATGCTGCGTATGCGAACATGCAGATGAACCAGTATGCCGCTGCACAAAGCCCGCAGGCTCAGCAAAACCCCTACAACATGTACGGCCCGAACCACCAGGGCGCTCCTCCACCATATCCTGCACAGACAGCACAATACGGTCAGCCAATGAATATGATGCAGCCACAACAGCCACGGCAATACAACCAGCCCCAGAACCTGTATGCCCAAGCTACTACCCGCGCTGGGCGGCAGCGAGCAACGACGATGGATCAACAGCAGTCGGGACAATCCGGTATCCCCCCTGCCCTTCAGAGGGTCATGAGCCACCTCGATCCCAACGCGCCTGTTCGTCTGCAACCATCACCGGCATACTACCCACCGCCACCTGATGGTGCCCCTGAAAGCGCGAGCAGCGCCGCCAGGAGAAGGGGGTCAAGGGCAGGCAATTCAAACCGCAACCAGAACTTTGTGCGAAACTTGGAAGACCGGACGCTTGAAGAAGGTTTTATGGGTCAGAATCATTGGCAGTGACGGGATGGCTTCGACGAGTAGTTCTCATATTACGAAAACAACCCTCTGCACCACGTAGAGTTGCGACGGTGGATGAGTCGCGGCGTTCTGAGTTCTCCTTGATGCACGTTTCCCTCGGAGTGCTTCCGTCAGTATCGTTGCCCAAGACTGAGATAGGGAACATGTCGCTATCGACAGGTGGAGCAGGACTCGGATGACCGCGCAGGCCGCACATGTTCCCCACGATCTGCTCAAATTGTACCACGCTCTGACGATGCACAGCGCCCTCAACTGGCTTCTGACAGGCTCTCTGCTGGGCCAGATTGATGACTCACGGCCTGCACTGGGAGTCACTGAACGAGAGAAGCTGGGTCTTGATTGAATGGTACACAACGGGGCGGACCAGATGCATGTTCAACAGCTTGGCTGGGGTCGCTAGATGTCGAGCCATGACTCGAACGTCCTCAGCAGTCGGGGAAGCGGTGGATGGCAGCACATGTACTTTTATTAGCATTCTCATAAACCTGTTTGGCTGTGTCCATGGCCATAAAAGCATACTTTCAGCTGCGATGCTCGTGATGGGGTTGGAGGATGAATGAGCTCGGTGTAGGCTGACTGTGCTATTGAATTACTAGTAGTGAACGCAATCAATGAACGTCAATACCAACGCTTTGGACGCGGTGCAGACTTGCATGGTTAGAGTGATTGTCCTAGCGTATGGTGGTGAAGGCGTTCGCGTCTGCTTAGGGTTAGGCGCGGGGCACACAGTCATGGCTTGGCGCTGGCTCGAAATTCGGCTCCGGAAAGTTCAACCAAGGCGGCAGTGACTCTGGTCAACCCACACGGCGCCCGCCACACATATTACCCTCGACCCCTCCGGCAAATCCCTACTCTCGAGCACTGCAACCATGGCGTCACGATTCTTTGCCGCCAGCGACAGCTCCTCGGACGAGTCCAGCGAGGAGGAGCTCTACTCCAACGACGAGGAGTCTGAGCAGGAAGACAGCGACAAGGACTCGGACGAGGAATCCGATGACGACGACTCGTCCGACTCTGGATCCGAAACCGGAGCCAACCGCTTCTTGAAGGACGCCTCGAGCGACAGCGACAGCGACGACGAGGATGTGAACAAGGTGCTGAAGAGTGCCAAGGACAAGCGCTTCGACGAGCTCGAGGCGACCATCCGGCTCATTGAGAACGCGCAGAAGATCAACGACTGGGCTGTCATTTCCGAGCGTACGTCTAATTCCGAAGTGGCTCTGGGGGTAGCATAGAACATGGTGGCGGGGTACACAAACAGTGCTGACATGCGTTATACAGAGTTCGACAAGCTCATCCGCCAGGTGCCTACTCTGACCAAGCAGAACGATGGCAAGGTCCCCAAGCTGTACATCCAGGCCGTTGCCGACCTCGAGACGGTTGTCCTCGAGACCCACGAGAAGCAGAAGGTCACCCCCAAGAAGATGAACGCTGTCAACGGCCGCGGTTTCAACGCTGTCCGCCAGAAGATCAAGAAGCACAACCGCGACTTTGAAAAGGACATCAACGCCTACCGGGAGAACAAGGAGGACTTTATGCGCGAGGAGGAGGAAGTGGTTCAAGCACCCAAGGAAAAGAAGAAGAAGAACAAGATCCCTCAACTCGGCACCGAGGTCGTTGAGGAGGCCACTGACGACGGCTTCATCACAGTCGGAGCTGGTGGCAAGGCTGTCCTGTACACGGCTGAGGGTATTCTCAAGCACCTGCGCGCCATTGTCGAGCAGCGTGGTCGCAAGAACTCGGACAAGCTGGAGCACATCCGGACACTGGAGAAGCTGTTCGACGTCGCCGTCAATGACTACCAAAAGGTCCGCGTTCTTTTGACCCTCATCTCGACGCGCTTCGATTTGACGTCTGGTACTGCCAGCCACATGCACCAAGATCAGTGGAAGCTGTGAGTACCTTTGGCCTGACATGTTCGCCATTTGCTAACACAACGCAGGGCCGACCAGGAATTTGGAAAGCTCCTTGAGATTCTTGAGAACAGCAACGAGATTGTTGTCATCGAGAACGCCGAGGAATGGGAGGACGACGAGAAGCTGCCCACCATTACACCCGGCGAGATCTTCCGCATCCCAGGAAGCGTCGTCTCTTTCGTTGAGAGGCTCGACGACGAGCTCACCCGCTCGCTGCAGCACATCGACCCACACACTTCCGAGTACATTGAACGGTTGACCGACGAGGCTCTGCTGTACGCTCAGCTGGTGCGCACCCTGGTATACGTTGAGAGCATGAAGAAGAACCCAAGCCTGGAACTTCCACAAGAGCCACTGAACCGCATTGTTATGCGGAGATTGGAACACGTCTACTTCAAGGTAAGAAACACGCCGTTTTCTGCTTTCTATGCTAACGTCCATAGCCCTCCCAAGTTATCACTATCCTCGAGAACAACGTCTGGAAGGCGATCCCGGAGAGCCTTGACTCCGAGATCACCCCCCGCGCCATCTCCAACGACACCGCCTCCCTCGTACAAACTCTTTGCACATACCTCTTCCAGAACAGTGAGGGCATCATCCGCGCTCGCGCCATGTTGTGCCAGATCTACTTCCTGTCTCTGCACGACCAGTACTACAAGGCTCGCGACATGATGCTCATGTCGCATTTGCAAGAGACCATTAGCAACTTTGACGTCAACACACAGATTCTCTTCAACCGCGCGCTGGTCCAAGTCGGTCTCTGCGCGTTCCGTGCCGGTCTCGTCTACGAGGCACAAACCTCGCTGCAGGAGATCTGCGGTAGCAACAGGCAGAAGGAGCTGCTTGCACAAGGTCTGCAGATGCAGCGATACTCCCAGATCTCGCCCGAGCAAGAGCGTCTCGAGCGTCAACGGCAACTTCCTTTCCACATGCACATCAACCTTGAGCTGCTAGAGTGCGTCTACCTGACCTGCTCCATGTTGCTTGAGATTCCTCTTCTCGCACAGCTTGGCTCCTCGCCCGACCTGAGGAAGCGAGTCATCAGCAAGACCTACCGCCGTCTCTTAGAGTACCATGAGCGCCAGATCTTCACTGGTCCTCCTGAGAACACGCGTGATCACGTCATGCAGGCGTCCAAGGCACTGTCTGCTGGTGAATGGAAGAAGGCAGCGGAGTTCATCAACTCGATCAAGATCTGGGAGCTCATGGCCGACTCGGAGAAGATTAAGGAGATGCTTTCCTCGCAAATCCAGGAAGAGGGTCTCCGGACATATCTCTTCACATACGCACCTTTCTACGACACGCTCTCCATCACCACACTGGCGGGTATGTTCGAGCTGTCGGAGCGCAAAGTCTCCGCAGTCGTCTCCAAGATGATTTCACACGAGGAGCTCGCTGCCGCTCTCGACCAAGTCAACTCCGCCATCATCTTCAGGAAGGGTGTTGAGCTGTCAAGACTACAGACGCTCGCGCTTAGCTTGTCAGACAAGGCATCCGGTCTCATCGAGTCGAACGAGAAGACACTGGAGCAACGCACACAAGGAACCGCCAACGCCTTTGAGAGGCAAGGTGGACGTGGCGGTCGTGGTGGCCGAGGAGGCGGCCGTGGTGGTGGTGGTCGCGGCGGAGGTGGACCACGGGGTGGAAGGAATCAACAGTTCACTGGCGGTGCTTTGGGACGTGCGATCCAGGCTTAGACGTAGATACCTCGTCTTCTAGGAGGCAACGTAGGGTCATGGGCGGCGAATACGGTTTTGTCGGACTACACCTTTGGTAGCTCCGTGGTAATGCGAATGCTTTTCAGCTAGATCATGAGAGCGAATGCAGGAATGAAAAGTACGCAAAAAGCACATCATGTTTGGCCGCGTAGTCTTTGACATTGGTGGTTGATGGATGTGTAAATAAAATGTATATGATCGCAGTCCTGACAGTTCCCAACACACTTGGATTTGACTTTGTATAGCCATCCATCCTTCGAGGGTGTTAAAGTGCCTAAATGTAAGGCGATGAAGTGGAAATTTGCCTTGGTACAATTGTGCTGCATCGGGTGTGTTGAGTAGTGTGCTGAAACACCTTCATCAACATGGCTTTGCATAGCGAATTAGATACTCCGGAGGGATTAGAGTGAGGGCGATAATGTGACAAGGAGTCTTTCGTATCTTCTGCGAAAGTGTTCAAAGCATGCGACAATATGTCAACTCTCGGGCTTTACGTGCTGTGTGTATCTTAGCCCGTATATCTTAAGTTTAAAAGCAGCTAATAAATAACCCTACACGCTGCTTCTTGCGTCTCTGAGATGAGTTAATATGGTAAAGGTAGCGTCGTTGAGCAGCACTATCCGCCTCTCTTTGGGCGGTATATCTTGCGAGCAAAAATTGTCTAATCAACTAAGAATAACAAAAAGCTAGACAGTCGAATAGAGGTATTCTAGCTGCCAGACGTCTGCAGGGGCAAAAAGATATGGACGGGCGGGTGATCTACCGACTTTGTTAGCAACTGTGCTCGAACTCGTTCAATTCACTGTCTTACCGAAACCCGGACCTTCCGCAATTGTTTTCAAGTCTTCTGCACTAGGTCTAGTGCGAAAAGCCTTGCAAAGCGGACTACTTAAGTCAGTACTTGTGTCGCATACACTCTGCACAAGGTGATAACTAACCGCTCTACCACTGAGCCACACGCCCTGGTGTCTTGAAGACTGGTGTTGATGGAGATTTGTGGAATTAGAACGTATGCAATGTTGGGTGGAAGCGGGGAAGAGCCACTCACCGTACGACAAACTAACCAACCGAAGAACAACTCCTCTTCTAACCAGTGGCCCAAAGGTGGGGCTGTTGGAATGTGGAATCCGAATGGTATCCGATTGTTGGCCGAACCATACGTTTGTATGGAGTCAAACCGGGGATAGAGATCTTGAACATTGAAGACGACACGATAGCAACTGTTTGAGCGACGAGCAATGATGTATTGCGAGCATAAAAACAGTAGTAAATGACTTTGTAAATGTATATTGCTTTAGATCTTGTTAGCCTTCGCTCTGGTAAGGACGTCGACTATAACGCATCTTTCCACTTTCTTTTCCTCAAGACAATAGCCTAGAAACACCAGTACCCCATACTTATTGCGCATTATGTCCATACTGCGAGCTTCGATGTCGTCGTCGTTCCATCACACGTGCCAGGGGAACGACGGAGTTACCGGCCCGCCAAGACCCTGTCGATCCATCGCAGACACGCGACTTGAGAACACGAGACGAAACCACATGGCAGCCGCACCCCTCCACATCGGTGAACCATGAAGCTACGAATAGCCTCTGCATGGCACACCCTCGCCGTTCTGCTTCTGCTGGGCGGAGCAGCCCAGGCTTCATTGGGTGACAGACTGCCCGATTTCAAGGACTGTGTTCAAGTACGTGTAGATGGAGTTGCGCTTTGGCTGGAGACATGAGCAAGGAGAATGCGCCTTCACCGACTTGAGACATGTAACTAACTGCTCATCTACAGGTGTGTAAAGAAGCCAATTGCGGTCCAGATGGCACGTCAATACGTATGCCCACCCTAATCACCCTCCTCCACGCCTACTCACACGCGCAGCCTTCCACCGCCGCCTGCTCCTCTGGGACTGTCCCTCAGAATGCGACTACACGTGTCAGCACATCATAACCACCCAACGCCTCGCGCGCGACCCTCCCTACATGCAACCCATCTACCAATTCCACGGCAAATGGCCCTTCTACCGCTTCATGGGCATGCAAGAGCCGTTTAGCGTCATCTTCTCCCTCTTCAACTACCTCGCGCACGACTGGGGCATGTCGCAGCTCCGCGACAAGATTCCCGCGTCGTACCCGCTGCGGAAATACTACCTGTGGTTTGGCTACGTGGGCCTGGCGAGCTGGACGTTCAGCATGATATTCCATACCAGAGACTTTGGGGTCACGGAGAAGCTGGACTACTTCGCTGCGGGCGCGAATGTTCTGTATGGGCTGTACTATGCGCCCATCAGAGTGTTCCGACTCGACAGGAAGGAGCCGAGGAAACAGAGCTTGCTGAGGCTCTGGACGGGACTGTGCATTACGTTGTATACGTTGCATGTCTTGTACCTCTCGCTCTGGTCCTGGGATTACACGTACAACATGGCTGCCAATGTCGCTGTTGGTATCGTGTCCAACCTGCTTTGGAGCGGCTTCAGTTACGTTCAGTATCAGAAGATTGGGAGGACCTGGGCTGTCTGGCCGGGTCTGTGTGTTGCCTGGATCATCTTGGCTATGAGCCTGGAGCTGTTGGACTTCCCGCCCTGGATGGGCATGGTTGATGCGCACAGCCTGTGGCATCTGGGTACGGTGTTGCCGACCGTTTTGTGGTACAAGTGAGTTACAATCTCACGTCAACATGTTTCCAAGGCTAACAGCTTCCAGCTTCCTCATCAGAGACGCTCAGGAAGACATTGCAGGTACGCGCCTCAAGGATTGATGGACGCGCTCGCTTCCTGACGAGACTACCATCCGCCTGCTGTCAATGGCTCCGTCGCTTACCATACTCGTTTCCAGGAAAACTACCTACTGCTGGTTATGGCGCTGGAGCTTGGAAAGACAAGAGCTAGTTTCACTCTTGACAGTCGCATCGAGTGTGTTCAGACAGGCCACAACAATACAAATACCGCGTCCTTCTGTGGGCTCACAGTACTGTGTACATGGATAATGGAAACGACTTGCATAATGGGACGACATTTCCAAAGGGGAAACCCCAGAGACCACGGACGCTCTGTCGTGAAGCTCGTAAAATCATGATATAGAATGTTTGTACCAGCCGGTACCCAGCGCAAACGCCCAGGACTAGCCGTCGCAGTGACTGCGATAATGAAAACCCCAGTAATCTGACATGAAGCGAAAGTCATCAATCCTGCTCTCCCATTCCATACCTATTCATCGGGAATCTGCAAGGGTCCCTGATTCCACTCACCGCCTTCCAATCCTAAGATGTATTAGTATGACTACAGCATTGAATCAGGAGGGAAGCCCAGCATACCTCGCGTGAAAGCCGTAATATCATCGCCTTCCGTCTGATAAAAGACATACAGGCTGTCCCACACCGTCTCCTCCCCACGCTTCTCAGCAAATGCAGTGACAGTGAGATGTGTACCCCCAAGCCCAAGTACTGGGCCGGCGGGATTAGTAATAGCAAACGTCTCGTTTGCGAGGAACGTCGTGTTCTCGGCTTGGTACGTAACGTTGTATCCTCTGATACTTCGATCCGCCATTTGTGCGTAAAAGTATGTTGTGTAGCCCAGCGACGTGATGGGATACACGTCCTGTATGGTGCCCATGGTGGCGTTTTGCCACGAGTTGATGGGATGGGTTTCTGTGGACGTCAGGTTTTCATTCGTGTCTTTCCACCAGAACTCGACGTCGTTGTCCTTGTTGTTCAGCATGGCGTAGGATGTGGAGCCAGCACCCCAGCTGTAGCAGCCGACGCCGCCGTGGCCATTGAAACCAGACCATTTATCGGTCGCGATCCAGGTTTCCTCCGCTTGGCCACTGTACCAAGCATATTGCTGAAACGTCGATTCGTCGATGGCGTACCAGATGTTCTGTTGTAATGATGATGGTGTCAGCGTATCAACTCAAGTAACTCTACAAACATGGAACTTACCATGCCCTTTCGTCCTGTAAATGGGACTGTGTTATTTAGACCAGAAGCGGTGGGGAATTCTGTAAAGTCAGTGTCACCATAGAAGTCACCCTTCCAGCACGCCTGCAGCCCAGTGGTCGGCGAGTCGAATGCTTTGAGGTTGAGGTCGCTGAGTGGTCCGGGCTCCCAGATGTCGGTGACGTTGGTTTGCGTCAGTTGCTTGACTGTGTTGTTCTTGTCAATGTAGAAGATGTGGAACTACTCGTAGTTAGTACATCTACTCGAGAAGAAGACTAAGAAGGGGTCAAAGTCAGTTTCAGAGTACTCACAAATTGGGTTTCATTGATGGCGAACGCGACCGCGGATATGGGCGATGCGTCCTTTGCATCACTGGCCACAGTCTGAGCTTTGGTTCCACCAATCCATTGCCTATCTGTGGTATATTGCATGAATCGGATGTCGCCTGTATGATGCTGGAAGTAGAGCGTGAAGATTCGTCGTTGGCCTTTATTCCACGACTCTCCAGCTAGAGCGATACCAGTGCCGTCTGGGAGGAAGTAGATACAAGGTTAGTGTGCATTTCACATTCACCTTACAGATATGTACTCACTGAATACACCCTTTTTCGACATATACTCGGCGTTGAGAGAACCGCCGATGCATGATTCTGGGTTATCGCGACAGAAAGGATGAACAATGTCCTTATGTCTGCGTTGCGTTAGAATAAGGAGTGCATGAAGAAGTACACTTGTTGAAACTTACGACTCCTTCTTCCTTAGACCCAAACCCAGACCGAGTCCCAAGCCAAGACCGATGAGTGCAAGAACACCGAGACCAATGAGGATGAAGAAAGTGCGCTTCTTCATGCCACATCTTCGATCGTCTTTTGGTGGCACTGGATGGGCAGGTTCATGATAACTCTCATACGAGTCGACATGCTCTTTGAAACCGTAGGGCCGGATGTTTGGAGACGTGATGGTAGTGCCTCCATGCGATGAAGGTGACATTGGTCGGCCTCCATGAGGGTAGTGACTGAACTGGCCGGGCACTCTGCACATTCGTGGATGAAGTCAGTGTGTGTATCACAAGTAGTTAGTACAGGGCACATACACTTGAGGTCCGGAGAAGTCTGGAGTAGGCGTGCCTATTGGGTCGAGTGTGCTATACGGAGTCTCTTTCTCTGTCGAATACCTGCTATAGCGTTAGATTATGGGCCAAGAAGCGGCCGTGCGGTGTGATGATTACATTGGAAAAGACAATGGGAGAGATCAGACTTACCCTTCTTTGTATGCCTCATAGTTCTGCGGCTGTGGAGACTGATGGTACTCTTGTTCATATGGTAGTGGGGGTGAGACTGCTGGCGAGGTGTTCGAGTTGGAGTAGGGTTGTGAAGAACCATCGACTGGGTATATCTGATTGTGTTCCTGGAAGTGCGAAGGTGGGCTCCACTGGCTATCGGCATAGCTTCGGGGACTGCTCATGTCCTCGCGATATTCTTCACGTCGATCCATTTTGCCTGATAGAAGGTACTAGGTATGAAGGGTGGATCGGAATCTTGAGGGAACAGCGAGCTCACTAGCTTTGAGCTTGCCCGGGTGGGCAAGAGACATGACCCAAATGCAGCTGCGCCTTCAGGAAATGCAAGAGAAGTGCTGACGGGTAAGGACAGGGTAGCATGCATACCTGAGCGCGCCTGAGTGCTTCTGGGTTGTGGATCATCCGGACTTAGGTTAGGGCATGTCTACCGCACAACAGTAAGCACAACAGTTAGCAATTAGCATGTACCTAGTCATGACAAGGACCAATTGGGGTTCGTGAGGCTTGCTGTCAGCACCATCGCATCCACAGTTCATTCAACGAACACATCATCATTCGTTGAATGCTAGTTGTGGTTCGATCGCGCGCATAGTGATGGGAATGGAGCCGAGCATTTCATTCTATTCAGCCGCTATATGTCTACCCTAAGCACTCCATAGCCCAAAAGATCCAACAAGAAAAGAGTTGTACAGTATTGCTCTCACGACGGACCTGTATCGCATGATACATCCGCCCATCTGTTTCGATTGCGAGAACATAACCTTCTCGTCGGAGATGTAGCGTTGTGGCTTTCGGTAGAAGCCAAAGTTCAGCCCTGGACTAGGGTCGGGCTGAAAGCAGGACTAATATTAGGTTCGTGATTTGCTGGGTCCAGTCATGCTCCATACCATCTCGCTTGGCCCGGAAAAGCCGAGAATATGTCAGCTGAAGGAGACAAAATCGTTCGTTCGTTATACAGGTGTGGTGGGTCAGACGGCGAGGTCTTCGTCTAGATTGCAGCGTTGTGCGGGAGCGTCCGGTAACCCCGCAAACCAACCTCCAGAACCTGGTGTCGCATTGTAGCAGTGGGTAGAGGAGTATGCACTCAACCGATGTGCGACGCTATGAATCTCACCGAGGAAGCCAATATGCGAAGGCCCAATTACTAATATGAAGGCCGCTGTGACTGGTTGGGAAGGTGTACGTACCCAGATACACAACTTTGCGGCTGTTCGGAAAGTCCGCGCTGCGCGTTCGAACCATATTTCGGGCTGAGCTCATCGTGGTAGGCTTGAGTTCCACGAGGTGTGGTGACTTAATGGTAAACCTGGCTCACCGGTTGGTGCACAGCATGTGTGATTTGATCGTCTGGTGGAGAGCCGACCTGGCGATGCTCACCCTGTCAACTTGGATGCTATCAGCAACGTACGACATTATTTGCGCACCAAAGCGGATACAATAAGGAATGTGGGACATAAGAGCAGTTACAGGAGGAGCGAGGCTCCAACAGTAGGCTGTGTCTCTATCCGGATGTTTTTCTGTAGCCTCATTAAGGGCATCATGTATCCGAGCGTGCTTCTGAAAGTCGCCGACGACTATGAAGCCGGAGACTTATTGCAAACCAGTGCAAATCCAATGGGGTGCTCATGGAGCAATCAGTGGAATATGACCTGTATAAGTACGCTTCGCAGAGCACACAGCAAGGCGCAGCATCACGTTGCGACGCGAGACCTTTGAGCAATATGTCAGCTCCACACCACGAGAAAGACACAGGGTGAGTTGTACCATCCGCAGACGCTGCAGTACTGCATCAGCTAAAAGCGTGTCAGGCAGGTGTCAGACTGGTTTGAAGAGCGCCCAATAAACAAGGCCAGCCGTCAACAGATTGCTCGTGTACTTGTCGATAGGATCGCTTTTGTAGGCATCGACTGGGCTAAGCCTCCGGGTGGCACAGAAACGGGCAAGGCAGTGCACATGCTGGACTATGCGTGCGGGCCCGGGTTCATGGTAAGTTCTAGCTGTACGAAGTGCATGTGAGACATATACTGACTTCGTACCTCCCTGCAGAGCAAAGTTCGTACACTTGCGTACAATACGCAGGTCCCTCGTTGATCGTAAATCAGATATTCGGACCATACGTATCTTCCATACACGCAGTTGATGTATCTCGTACCATGATTGAGAAGTACATCAACAACATAGACACGTTCGGCCTTAGACGCGAAAATATTGCAGGCACGGTCGGCAACTTGCTGTCAGACCCGATCGAGCCTTCTTCGCTCGACAGCGAAGAGTATAGCAATTTCGACCTCATCACAGTCGGCGCAGCTTTGCACCATTTTCCCTCTGCAAAGGACGCTCTCCGGCTCTTAGGGCAGAGGCTGAAGCCTGGAGGCGTCCTTCTCATTCAGGATCTGTACAGCTACGTTGTAAGCGAAGCTGTGCAAGAGACAGGCAAAGCGAAACATACGCAACAGAAGGAAAGTGACATGGCATCGATGATGCGGGAGGCTGGGTTGGTCGGTTTCCGCTTTGAGGTGCTGCAGGGAAACTTCGAGATTGAGCTACCAAGCGAGGAGGTGGGCCAGATTCAGTGCTTCATGGCGAGGGCTGCGAGGCCGCTGAGCTAGACCTAGAGATATTTGATACCATAGGCGTTGTTGCGGTAGTTTCGTATGCGAATCCCATACCTAGGTAGTTATATCTTGTCTGGCGGTCAAGTCATTCGTGAGGAAGTGAGAGGTGGTGTGGCGTATGTGTGGCTGAGGGGCTCCGCGACAGGATGATGCGCTAATCTGCACTAGCGCGAACCAAATGAGTCAGGGGGTCATGACGAAACGCCCGCACCGTCCATTCGATAGTGTCGAGCCCAGCCCACGAAAGCTGACCCTTTCACACCCACACGCCCCTACGCCCCTACCCACACTGAAGACGCGATATTACTCGCGATCGACAGTGAAGCCCAGCAGAGAGCCGCCTCACAAGTCATTCATAGCAGACGCGTCTGCCCCGCCTTCGTCTTCACAGCAGCCGCCCTCCCCCACATCCGCACCCGACGCCGGCCCAAGTCGACGGCAACCCCCGCGCGACACATCGCGAAATTTCCACTCCACCCAGCAAAGCGACAGGAATGGATTATATCTGCCCGAGAATCATGGCTTTTTTCTGGTACTCCAATCTCCCCAAGATCGCGAAGTTGGGCGACGACGTCCGCACTGGTCACCGCGTCTGAGCGCGACACTGCCACTCCGAACATCTCTATACACCTATAGCCTCCTGGCGTAGACGTCAGACTTTGAGGGAGCGTTTCAAGCGGAAACGCAGAGACAGTCGCGCTCACAAGTTGCGACTTGTGACAAAGGACGTCCAACCGATCCGAAACAATCTTCGCCTCCACCCTTCACAGCGCGCGCACAAACATCACGACCGTGCTTGCAGCAGTGAACGAACAGAGGCTCGTCCAAAAGACATCTGCGCAACCGAGAGTTTCCCTGGTACCAGCGGTCACATTCCCCGCAAACGAACCGCTCAACCGTGGTAGTGCTGCACCCGTGACTTTCCTCAGGGACCACCTGGACACGCACTACATCTGTCGGACGAGACTGTGAACACTCCTAGCATACACAGCAACAGCAGTCAATCTCCATCGCCCCGCGACACGTCTACGGCACCACAAGTCCTGCTCTCTACCTGCACGTCACTGACCTGCCCTTACCACGCAACACACAACGCCACCATGGCTTGCACCAAGATACCCGCGAGCGTCATCATGCCGCCCCGCGAGCTGAAGCAGTACAAGCGATGGCAGTGTCTGCACACGAATACTAGGCCAGCTGAGCAAGGCTACATCCCCACAGCACGCGAATATGAAGACTTCCACCAGTGGTTGAAACGACAAGACTCTGGATACTTCTCAGACCCATTTGACGACATCTCCGGTCACATTACCCACGGACGTTCTTCGGAAACGTCATCCTCCTTCGAATCGCCAGTCGCATCGATATGTCAGCATCCTATGCACCCTGTAGCAGCCGGCCAGCTACAATCACGATGTCCCGTCTGTATCATCGACCTGCACATCAGATACATGAATGTATTGTCAGAGGCTCTCGAAAGCGCAGGCGGTTGCGCGCCATCTTGTACACTCACCAGCTCAGAACACCAACACACCGTTTACAGCGCCTGGTGCAAGGGGAAGATCGGCACACTCAAGGAGCTATCGAGACTTGAGCTCATGGCCGAAGAAGAAGCTTCATGGTCTGCGCAGCATCCAGAGGTCGCGCACGAAGACGTGCGAACCGCAGCGAAGGCCGTGGAGCTATACTGGTCAGAGACTACGGGTTGCTTAGAAAAGCGACCGCGATCGAACAAACAGGCTGCAGTTGTCTTTGCCCCGGACACCGATTTCGAGCCCGGACGACCCAATCCGTACTTCCATAGGCGATCGCCGCGCTACGAGCCTGGGAAACACACAGTTGTTGAGGAAGGGGAACAAGAAGATGATGTCTCAGAGGATTCGGAAGACTACTCTCACGGAAAGATACACCATGTCGGCTCAACAGACGAGTCAAGCAACATTACTTCGTGGTCTGAGGCAGAGGAGTCACAAGCCGTCCTTGACTCAACCTGCGAGATCGAGGAGGATGATGGAGACAGTGACTGGGAAGATGTTGACTCTGACGAGGACAACTCTGACTGCGAAAGCGAATTCAGTGACAGTGACTGCGCATACTTCAAGATTGAGGAAGAAGCGAGCTTCATCGTCTTTGGCGACGACTGAGCTGATCCACAGCGATCTACCTCATACACTCATCGCTACGCGGCCACCCAAAGACAGCCTCACACGAAGCGATCGCTACGAATCATGTACATATACCCAAGATAAGAAGTAGAGGCACGAAGGACTGTGTCGGGGAGGAGGATAGAGAGGCAAAGCATACAAACAGGTCTCCAACAAAGGCTGGCAGATGTCGCGCGGCGCGGACGTGAAGAGCAGCGGCGGACTTGATAGCACACATGTGAGTGATCGGAAAGACACTCATCATCGTCAATGACAATAATTCATTATTCTGACACGCCTGATCCATCTCCATGACTCTTTTCTCTTCATCCTCAAAGCATCATTGCAAGTCAATCCCACGCATCCCTTCATCACCGCGACATCGCGTCGGCACATCCAATCCAACACCATGGCCTCACTCGTGATGTCTGCATTTGGCGCTCTCGGCTTTGACGTACAGAGCTGCTGCAACGAGCTCGCCTTCTATGCCCTGAGAGCAGATCAGTATCACGATGCCTACAAAGGATGGTACGCAGCCTTCTGTAATCGCAACACACCTCCCGATGTCCACGACGACGACTGGTACGACGCTCTCGCACTCATCGGTCTAAGCCTGCACCTCGACACGCACCCTAAGAAAGCCACAAGGTACCTCAAAGAAGCGCTCGCGTACACAGAGAAGACGCTTTCCCATAACAACAAAAGACTGTCCGAGACCCTGGTCAGATTCGCAAGAGCGCTGGTCGCTCAGCACGACTACAAGAAAGCGGAGCCTTTATTTCGACGTGCGCTAGCTAGCTATAGAGAGATATTCCCAGAAGAACATGAAGAGGTGATGCAGATCTCTAATGAGTTCGCGTACAGCCTTGCATGTCAGGGCACTTCTCGCGCAGTACAGGAAGCGGAGAGAGTGGCGCGGCAGACCTTGGAGGCAAGAGAGAGAGTTTTGAGCAGGCTACAGCAGGCGACGGTGGAGAGCGTTTGGACGTTGGGGTTTGTTATGGAGAAGGCTGGGAAGAGAGGGGACGCGAGACGTTTGTATGAGAGAGCGTATAGGGAAGGGTGTACGCTCTTAGGGCAGCAGCATGTTGATGTTAGAGACTACAAGGCAGATCGCGACAGAATAGACAAGGAGGAGGATGACGAAGTAGTTCAATATCTACTTCTTTGAATTATGCATTGAGACACTTTATCCATGCCTCTACAGTAATCCTGATTTGCACTAAACAGGATTATCACTATATCTGCTTTACTACGCCTTCTCTTTCCCTTTTCCATATGCATCTACAACAGGCGCTTCAGGCACATCTACCCCCTCGATCTTCCACTTCATGCCTGGATATGAATCACTAAGGACGCTGATACTCACCTTCTTGCCTTGTGCTTCAGGGGGCAATGAGACCTTAGTCGAAGCTTGTAACCTGGACTGTGCACCACCAGGCGCACTTGAGCCGCGTCCACCACGTCCACGGCCACTGTTCTTATTTGGATCAGGCCAGTTGACGCGCTTCAGGGCGATAATCTCATCCGTACTAGAGTACGATACAATGGCGAAGAAGCCCTCCGTCTGCGGCTTTGGGTAGCGTGGAGCAAAGATGCGTATGCCGCCTTGTTGCATTTTGGCCGGGTTCTGGCGTGAGATTCTAAAGTCCAAGGCAAGTGCGTTGACATTGCCTAGATCAAGCTTCAGTACTGGCAGACGTGATACCGGCTCGATGAAACGCTTGATGCCAGTGTGTGCGACGCCAGCAAACTTGGCTGCACGTTCGAGCACGGCGGGCGATGCAGTGGTAGTCTCGATGAGATCCTTTGGACTGGCCTTAGGATGCTCGAGACGTTTCTTCTCGCTGTCAACTTCTACGCCTGGGAAGATTGATAATGGCCCATCAGTTGGCCAGCGCGCTGACTTGATAGCCTGAAGGATTGCGATCATTGTCTCACACGAGGAGAGGTAGCCCAGTTCAGTGAGTACATCAATCGAGGCCTGTACAATACGGATACTCTGATCCAACACACTGTTCAGATCGCCGACATAATCAGAAATTGGTAAGTCGATGCGCGAGAAGTGGGCTTGTAGAAGCAAAAAGGATTTGACATGCGGATCCCACAAGGGTAGACCAAAGTCATCTGCCGGGATGGGAAGGGCCTTTGAAAGCTCGGCGTTGATGAGGTCTTCGTTGTGGCGAACAGGCAGCTCATCGTATTCGGTGGCGTGAGAGATCCATGCCAGAGCATCCGCGAAGGTTGCGTTGCGCTTGACATTCTTTACAAGGTAGCGGATCGTTTTGTGGCTGAGGTAGTAGTAGCTCATAATCTTGCCGAGTGGTGTTGGATCAACTTCGCCCGTTGGCTCAACGATAGCGCAAGAAGACTCGTCCAGTTCGCTGAGGGAAGTCTCCACTAGCTCAACCATGTAGTCATTTGCCAGCGACTGTGCAGCAATTGTGTTGTGCTCTTCTGCAGAGATCTCTAGGCCGTAGAAGGACGGGTTCTTATGCAGACGACGGAAGAAGAACGTCCAAGTCAGGTAATCTAGCGCGTCTTGTTTCGTAGCAATGGTACCAGCAGAGATTTCGGCGCCCAAATGGTTGTCCAGCACCTTGTGCAGTGATGATTCGACGGGAAATCCAGTATGCAAGAAATGCTTGTAGAACTCTTTCTTTGCGTCTTGCGTAAAGATACGCGCGATGCCTGAATCATCGAATTGAGGACGTCCAGCACGACCCAACATCTGCAGCACATCTGTGAGATCCATATCTTTGTACCCTTCCGTTTTTGCGTCAAAGAATTGTGTACCCTTGACGACGACAAGATGAGCTGGCAGGTTCACGCCCCATGCAAGCGTACTGGTAGCGACTAGGATTTGAATCTTGTTGTTCGCGAAGAGCTCTTCTGAGAGTGATCGATCAGTCTCGACAAGACCGGCGTGATGCAAGCCTATACCAAAGCTTAGTGCCTCGCGCAGCGAGTCATCCTTTACCCAGTCGAGATTGAGTGCTAAATCGTCTTCCGACATACGTAGGAAGCGCCTTGGGTTGTCTTCCATGCCGCAAAAGTTGATCAGATCACGAGCCGTTAGACGTGTCTGTCGGCGCGAGGCTACGAAAACGATGACTGGCTTTTCCGGTGAATGAGCTTTGATGGCAAGGAAGGTAGGCCGGTTCATTGATTGCATGAGAGGACAAAAGCCACGCTGCTCCGGGAAGCCATCGATAAAGATTTCCAGCGGTACTGGACGCACAGAGTGGCGGAAGTTAAACAAGCCCTCTTTGACACCAAGCCAGTTTCCGAGATCAGAAGCATTGGCGCAAGCAGTTGACATGCCAAGTAGTCGGATGGAACCGTCCTTCTTCTGTGATGCGATATAGTTCATACGAGAGACAATGATCTCCAGAATTGGGCCACGGTCACCGCCCAGTAGGTGGATTTCGTCGATGATGACCAGGCTGACTTGACGAACGTATCCACGAGTCTGCCAGCTACGACTGATACCGTCCCATTTCTCAGGCGTCGTAATGATAATATCGGCATCCCGAATTGTGCGTGTGTCCGGAGTGTTGTCACCAGTCAACTCAACAAGCTTGAGGCCCATTGGCCCAGCTAGACGCTTGCCCCAATCCTGAACTCGCTCGCGAACAAGTGCTTTCATAGGGGCGATGTATACGACCTTCGAGCCGGGTTTCTCACGAAACGCCCACCACATTGCGAGCTCCGCAGCAACGGTCTTGCCACTACCTGTCGGTGATCCAAGCAAGACATTGGCAGGTGTGTGGTAAAGGCAATGGAAGATCTGCGATTGCATAGGGTTGAAGTACTGGAAGCGCTGCGCGTAGACTTCCTCCAACAGTGGGTTCTTCAAAGCAGCGATCGGCAAAGGCTGAAGATTCAACAGGTCGGTATAGACACTCTCTGTGTCCGGCCGAATGAGATGTTGGAAGGATATGGGGTGGACAGTCTCGGCGCCTAACCATCGATCAGATAAGGCGCGAACGTATACTTGCGTAGGCAAAGGATCAGAAAGTGGGATCGTGAAGTTCAGTTCGTGATCATCGTAGAGCTTTCGGCGCGACAGGATGAAAAACTCGTGATGGTAAATCTCAGATGTTTCCGAGTTCTCGACCCAGATCCAGAATGATTCGGAAGTACCATGGTGACGATCGTTCCAGACAAAGTCGGGCGTGAGGAACAGCTGGATGCGGAGCACATCTCTGTTGAGCGGAGCGATCTCAGATTCAATGCTCAAGGTCGGGAAGTTGTTCATGAGCTTTGAGATGACGCCACCCATCTTCTTGTTATGTACCAGGTCTCCGATCTCGGTTGCATCCATTTCGCGCAGGGTTTGTATCGACGGATATTTGTGATCGAGCGCGCGCAAGACTGGCTGCGGCAAATCATATTGATGCAGTGGGTGCTGGAAAGACCAGCATCGATGTTCGATAGATTGGCAAAGACTTAGCAGTACCTGACACTGGTAACCCCAGCGCCTATTAAGCGCAATCATGAATAGCGCACGCGCGATACGTGCTGCATTCTGGGTCACATAGTTCGTGTCTGAAACCAGGGTGAAATCTTCCAGTCGTGCTCGCGAGATGTGAGCTTGGAGAAGATAGTTTGTCTTTCCATGCGAAGTAGCATACCCATCCTTAACTTGTGTGATGACATGCCCTTCTTCTTTGAGTGCCGAAAGCTCCTTCTCCTCGGATTCGCGTGATTGTACCTGGTCGAACTCGCCACTCATGCTGACCATAGCCAGAGCATCCGCGTCTGTGCTACGAGGTCGCATCATTGTGTTGAAGATTTCTATACTTGATTGCTGGACGTAGTACTGGCTCGCAATACGCCCGACATCTTTCGCTCGCAGATCTTCTGTGGTCTCGTTGAAGATGATCATTTGACTTCTCTGCAAGATTCGTGCGGCATCGATGATAAGCTTGCGACGTCTCCCGACAAGCTGTGGGTCGTCGCGTATCTCATTCCATTCAATGCCATACATCAGCGGGCTCTTCTGCATCCGTACAAAGAGGTAAGAGTAACCGAGCCAAGTCACAGCTTCAGAGACCGTAGTCACTGTACCAAGCGATATCTCGGCATTGAGATTGTCTATGAGCTTTGCGGAAAACCTGGATTCGATAGGCTGTTGCTCAGTTACGGCGCGCATGTAGTGATCCAGCCTGTCGTGTGTCGTACAAATGAAGCCAATACCCGTATCCTGGAATTGGGGTCGACCGGCACGACCAAAAATTTGCAGAACATCCAAGATGCCCAAGTCGGTAAACTTACCTTCTTGTGCATTGTAAACTTGGGTGCCCTTGATGAGGACGGCTGCCGCGGGTAAATTGACACCCCAAGCCAATGTCGCTGTACAGCAGAGCACTCTTAGAACGCCCTCAGCGAAAAGGCGCTCGATCAGGTTTCTGTCAGAACGAGGCATTCCGGCATGGTGAGTACCCATGCCCTTTCCAAGTAGCTCGCGTAATTCTCGGCCCTTTGACTGCTTCATATCGCGTACAGCATTTTCATAACGAGGATGGTCCTGCGGATCGAATAGATCGGTACACTGTTCTTCCATAGCCATGTCGTATAATCGCCTAGCTGTTTTGACGGTGTCTTTCCTCGAATGCACAAAGACCATGATCTGGTGGCCCCGTTTGAGCATTTCGACGACCTTGTCATAGGCCACTCTCTCCACGTTCTCACGTGACTTCGCAGTGCCTGGCTTGCCCTTGGCGCCGATGAAGTGCTGCTCCA
The DNA here is from genome assembly GCF_023758075.1 of Alternaria novae-zelandiae. NCBI lineage: Eukaryota > Fungi > Ascomycota > Dothideomycetes > Pleosporales > Pleosporaceae > Alternaria > Alternaria novae-zelandiae. The sequence goes on along the minus strand of NW_026056962.1, from coordinate 344,813 downwards.
AAGGTACAGGACGGAATGAAGCGTCAAAGTAGAACAGACCGGCCATCTTGTTGACTCGGAGAAAGTCGGCTACGTCGACATAGTTGGGCAAGGTCGCTGAGAGACCGACAATCCGGATGAGTGATTGTGTACTCTCCACTTGTCGCTGAGTACGCGCTACCAAGCTTTCCAATACAGCGCCGCGCTCGTCGTGAAGCATGTGAACCTCATCGATAATGAGCAGACGTACTTTCTGTACCAGCTCAGTGTCTCCAGTGCTTTTTCGCGTTACCACGTCCCACTTTTCTGGCGTAGTAACTATAATCTGGGTGTCCAAAATTTCGGCTTTGGTAAGGTGCATATCACCAGTCAGTTCGCGAGCCTTGATACCCAACCACGCTAGGCGCTTTCCAAGCTTGTCTGTGACTTCAGCAGCGAGCGCTTTCATGGGCGCGACATAGATGATCTTGAAGTCTTCCATCATGACTGTAAAGTCCGTCGCCTCAGGCTCGTCGATGGGGTTCGGCACAACATTCTTGGCTACGGTATTAAGAATGGTGAGCATGGCGGCATCTGTTTTACCAGCACCGGTAGGTGCGCAGATCAGCATGTTCTCACTGGTTTTGTAAGCGACTGGGTAGACCAGACTCTGCATGCGATTGAGGGATTTGTAGCCTTTGAAGGTACGCTGACAGAGGCCGTCCAATTCCTGGATCTCGAGAAGCCTTCGGCCGACGCCGACAGTACCTACCGGGACTGCGGGGATTTCATATTCTTCATACAGGTTGTTGTCGCGATGCTCAGTATCCGGAGGTAGCGCGTACTTCTTGCCATAAGCCGAGAGCTTGTTGCCGGCTTCGTGAGTCCGATAAACGTGGGGATACTGGGGCCCTGTTCGGTCCATAGAAGGTGCCAACGCGGCGGTCTTGTGCTCCCAATCCGCCCGGCGCAACGCTTCTTCGCGTTCGGCTCGGGTCTGTAAACGGCCCATGGCACCATTGCTTTGAGCGGGAGTAGGGTTATGCAAGGATCGCATGATGTCCTTGCGATGGAATATGAGCTCGGCCACAAGGTCCAACTCCCCGTAGCCAACAATGTCTGCGAGCATCATCTGTAGTTCTTCGTCTATTCATAGTCAGTATGCTGCAGATATCGAGTATTGGCATAAAGCCTCACCATTGCTGTCACTTGACAGGATCGCGGTGATCTGCTCCTTCAACGCTCCAGAATCTAGACCGGAACCATTTTGGGCTACTGAAGAGCATTTTTCGGCGAGCCATTGCTGGCTGTAAGCCTCGCCACCAACTTGGCCATCGGGAAATTGGTCGAGGTGATCACTGCTGAACTCTTCTTCATACTCGTCGCTGATGATGTCCCAGATATCTTCGCCGCTGACAGTTCCAGAGAAGTCATCATCATCGAAATCGAGGTCGTCTCCGTAGGCTGGCGCCTTCTCCGTATCGGCAGGGAGATTGAGTTCGGCGATGGCTTTGCGCATGGCGTCGAGCTGCTCGAGCCATTGCGCCTGGGCATCCTCGACAGCGGGCGACATTATTACGGCTTGTCTGAACGTTGGCGGTCGATGTGATTCAGGTGCGCTCGTTGGAGCGCTCTTCACGATGGAAAGCGTGATTGCCTCTGCGTCAGGCTTGGCAGAATCGATGATGGGTGAGTGTCCTGGATTCGGCTGGACCTGCCCCGCCCCCGCGCATTAGCGGCATGACATAATCAGGAGCGCGCTCGCTGGCGGTACCGACGCATGATGCGCTACCACGGGCCTGTCGCAGGCACCTCTTTCGAGACCGGATAGTCGCAAGACCCATACCTACTGCCTTCACTTTGGTCTCTCACTCTACACTTACAACTACCTACACCCTTTATATCAAATCGCCAACATGAAGGTCGTCTATATCGGCGTAAGTACTCTCTCACCGCCTTCATGACGCCGCCACAGGTCGCTGACACGCATCGCATGCAGGTTTGGAAGAATGAGACGAAACCCACGGTGGAGCTGACGTGCGAGCGCGAGCTCAGCTCTTACGGCCGATTCACACGAGGAAGCATCAGCGAGTTCGTACGTGACGACAACGTTCCAGGCCAAGCAGATCGCCTGGGACGATAACAGGGTGGGAAAGACAGTCGAGCTGATAGGGTACCTAGATGTCGTTCTTCGCGGGACAGGTTGCCGAACGGACAAAGCCTGGGCAAAGACAAGATGTGGAGGAGAAAGGTATGCCATCTGATATGTGCAACCTCTGCTCGCCTAACAGCACGCGCAGACTACATCTTCCACGCATACGGACGCTCCGAAGGCGTTTGCGGCATCATCATCACCGATTTCGAATACCCTAAGCTCGTCGCACATCAGCTACTCTCCAAAGTCCTCGACGAATTCGTATCCAAATACCCCAAGTCCGCATACTCGTCCGCCACGAAGGACAGCCCGAACATGTCGTTCCCTGAGCTGAAGGATTACATTCAAAAGTACCAGGACCCACAGCAGGCGGACAGCATCATGAAGATTCAGAAGGAGCTAGACGAGACCAAGATTGTCCTGCACAAGACCATCGAGAGTGTTCTAGAGCGAGGCGAGAAGATTGACAACCTGGTGCAGAAGAGTGACGGATTGAGCGCACAGAGTAAGATGTTCTATACACAGGTATGTTAGAGCTATATGCGGAACAATCCTGCCATTTACTAATTCATATACCAGGCCAAGAAGCAAAACTCGTGCTGCATCGTCATGTAAATTAACGGGTTCGCTTTGCTGGCTGATTCATCTCTCTTCGGGCGTTTATACCTGGTTTCCGTACTTGATACATACAATCCCGCATACTCTTTACAAGTCATGTGGAGAACAAATTTTGCACATCCCAATATCACTCTCTGCTGTTGAAACTCAGCCTTGATCTTCAGACACCTAGTCAAGCCGGCAATCTGGACTTCCAAAGGCTTCCTCCGATGTTGCGTGACTGGATTTATGTTCTTAGCCCGCAATCTCAACATCCACGTCGGTCTCTTCGTGTTCTAAATCCATAGGATCAGAAAGTTCGGACTCGTCGTCAGAATCCGAGTCAGACTCAGACGCGAGAGAGTCTTGGTCGAAAAAGTCTTCAACGTCTTCTCCTTCAAGTGGTTGGGCATCAGCGCTCGACTGGCCCTGCTCTGTTTCCAAATCTTCCTCTCTGATATCACCAATCAGTCGCGCATGGGTCTCCAGGCTGGTTCCTACAAGTGTTTCGACCCTGTCCCAGTTGTTGAAGTCGTTGTCGCATGCATCATCGAAGGATGAGTCATTCCAGACAACGAAGATGTCGGTTGTGTTAAGCAAGGAATCGATCCAGGGCTGCTTCCAGTCATCCTCCATCTTGCCGAGCCATTCTTCGATACCCTTGATGAGGTTGTCCTTTGACACGTCATCGGTGACTTCGCGATAGACAACAGTCGGTTGGGAAGGATCTTGTTGGGAAGGGTCTTTATCGCAAAGCAGTGTGCGACACTGTCGTACATTGTACTCCCAGCTGCTCATGAACGAGGTTTCGGCCCATCCTTCATCGTCAGGACAACGATACTGGGAATTTGCATCATAGGCTATGCACTTTCTGGCAAAGAAGGCACTTGAGCGATGACGGGTATCCTCTGGTGTGTCTGGGGAATACGAAAGGCGCTTCTTCTTGCTCTTAGATGCTGGAGTTCGTAAAGCACTGTCATCGGCGTTTGCTAAGCGTGCAGGAAATTGAACACCCTTCGCGTATACATCCACTGCTGTTCTAGCGCTGTAGGGATGCACGACCTCAACGTCCGCAGCAGGATGCGCAGCCTCCCAGGCAGCTTCCAAACGCGCGATGTCCTCCAAGCTATCAACATCGTTGATCAAGTCGGTCTTTCGCTTATAGTACGCTCGCTTGCTACTGTGGAAGCCCTCCACTGTCGAGCCGGGACGCAAGAGGCGCCATGGGCCACCAGAGTCCAGCCACTTGTCCCAGAGCTCGCCAAGCAGTTTGAGATGAATCTGCAATGCGCACATTGAACACCATGCGATATCCTCATGCTCCTCGCCTTCTTCCTCGTCCCCATTCTCCTGTTGCCGTTGAGCATCTGGACGTGGATCTCCGGGGTGTAGCGGGTGTCCACATCGCTCCGCCAGTGCGTATCCCGCGAATCTTGGATCTGGCGACTTTTTCTCCGCTTCTGGAGTCCCATCGAGCTTTTCGCATTGTCTGGCGCGCCACTCTACGAAATCCATGTACTCAAATGCGGTGGGCAGGAGGATGTCGTCATCGTCTTCGATGGCGATATCAAAGGCGGACTGGCGCCAGCGTTTGTAGAGTTCGATCTCGTACGGCAATAAGAGCGCGGAGGCTTTGGGTTCGACCTTTTGTAGCGATGTCGCCATGAGCCTGTGGGGTCGCGCGACTGAGGTAGATGTGCGCTTGATGGCCGAAAAGTGACGAAGTTGAAAAGCGAATCCTGGTATTCGAGCTTCCGAGCAGTGCAGTTGCGACGATGTCTTTTCCGGCGCTTGGTAGTGTTGTTGTTATATTCCAAAAGCTTGGGGACAGGTGTGCTAAGGTCAGGTGCAAGGTCCATGGGTTCTTGATCCGCTTCTACTGTGGGACTTTTCTTCGATTGAAGTCACATTCACTTCGACTTTCGTCACTGCTCTTACAACTACGTCTATTCCAATACATAACTCCACTACCCGCAGGTATGAAGATTCTGCGAGAACTATTAAAGGACTGTACAATTGAAGGATGGATATAACGTTCTCATGGAATTCTCTTCACGTCGACTAAACAACCACAGGAAACCGCTATGAATGACGAAGCAAAGCATTACCACTGCATCTCGTACGACCTGTATGCCTGCAAGTAGGCGATGCACTTAACATGCAAATAGGGCATGATGAGACAACAGGGCGAAGAAAGATGTGCGATAAAGATTGCGCGCGAAGCAACGGTCAAAGAGTTCCAGGGCTGAGCGGTGCACAAAAGCCAACTGTGTTTGAGCCGCTACACGAGCACAATCCTCTTCATTTGATTGAAATCCTCCAAAAACTCTTTTGTATCAGGATGATCGACACCACAACGCTTCTCAGTGCCGACATGAGCGTGCGCGTACAACGGCAGAGCATCCTTGTATCGCTTTTGTTTCTTGAAGACGTCTGCAAGTGTATGAACGGCAACAAGCGTCTCGACATCATCTGCCCCTAGGAGCTTCTCGCTCTCTGTGACCAGGCGACGGGAGACTGTTTCTGCTTCTTCAAGTTGACCCTGTCGAAGGAGCGTCTCAGCGAGGCTGTTCATGCTCTGCAACGCTTCTTGTCGTGCCTTTTCATCGAGGTCGGTATAGATTCCAACAACACCACACCATTGCGCTACAGCTTCATCAAGCTTGCCTTGCTTGACGAGCGCTTCGCACAAAAAGTTGACACTCGTGATCGTTTCGTAGTGTTCGGGGCCCAGCTTGTCCGATCGAAACCGCACAACTTGACGATGTATCTTCTCAGCCTCAGCTGTTTTGCCTTGCATGCTGAGTAGAACACCTAAGGCGCGCAGACCATGACAGGTATCGTTGGTTCCTTTGCCGTATTCTTCTTCTTGTATGCCGTGAACTCTTCGATGAAGCGCCGTTGCCTGTTCGTAACGCCCGTTGTTGATGTACACGAGCGCAAGCCTGGCCATGAGTGACTGAGTTTCTGTGCTGGTGGGTCCGTAAACCCGCTCGTATCCCTCAATGGTGCGCATGTGAAAGGCCTCTCCTTCCTCATACTTCTTCTGCATGTTCAATCGAGACCCCAAATTGTTCGCACTGTCTAGGGTATCTAGATGGTCGGGACCCAGGGAAGCTAGTCTTCCGCTATACGCTTTTCGAAACATCTCCTCTGCTTCGTTGTGTCGCTTGAAAATGCTGAGCACAAGGCCCAGCTGATGGAAACCGCGAAGGACGTCTTCTCCATGCGGTCCTTGGACTTCTTCGAGTGCCGCTAGTGCCTTACGACCCAAATCTTCCGCTGCCGTGTAGTCTCCCATAATGTAAGCAAATCGTGACACCATCTGGATGAGCGGTCCCCACATCAGAAGCTCTGTCTTGCTGTCTGGGCGATATCTGGCGGCTTGCTGAGCATGTGGGAAAAGATACTGGCAGATCTTCCAATTTTCATGTTCAGGATTTGGGAAGCGGTCTCTGATGATGGTGATATATCTCTGTGTCCAGGCTCGCAGCTGTCTGTTGAGGTCCAGCCACCTTCTGGTAGTGTATTGCACTAGCCGATGCATGTTAAAATGGCATCCATCCAAGTTCGTTTTGATGAGTGCAAAATTCGTAAGGACTTTCCAGTCCTCGTCAAAGGAAGAGGCATTGAATGTTATAGTGCCCGTTGCCTTTTTCTCAGCCGCACGCCTGCGCCGTATGAGATGCGACCGCCGTCGTCTGATTCGCTTCCACCAACTGAGGTGGGGCTGAAGTGGGGTGGCTGCGGCTATGACTTCCTCGCCGTATTGACCGGTGAGAAGCGTCTCCGGAATGCCCTGTCGATCGAACAAACACATCAGCGAAAGAAGCCTTGCAGCTGAAGGGTGTGTCCGGCTAACATACTGGAATGACAGGTGCCAAGTTTTGACGATCGAATTTGTCCTCCGTGCGTTGCGACTCGTTTCGTGAGCACTTGTCTCCAATAATTGCGCCGTCTCCTCACTTGGTTCGCGGATCTTCTCGGTCGCTTTCGACACCGTAAGCCTTGGATAGTTCATGCTGATGTTTGTCGCGATTTGAGATATGGCTAATGGCATAAAGTCGACCGTCTTAACCAGTTCGGCAGCTTCGGCCTCAGTATGGATGACCTTGCTACTGAGCTTTCTCTTGAGTAGTGTGATTGCCTCATTCTCGTTCATCTCTTCTACGTCAATGTGGTAGGCACAATTCCCGGTAACCATTTGTGCTGCCTCGGCATTCCTCGACGTAACGAGAACGGATCCTCTAGCCGAAGTGACTATAAAATCGCGGATTTCCGGCATGACTGAAACGTCGTCCATACTCATACTGGATGCGGCTTTCGGTGTGGTTGCAGTAAGAAGGTCAACGGAGTCAACGTTGTCCAATATCATCGTCCACGGTCCATTGGACTCATCTCGGAGCCAATCTCGGACCATGCCAAAGATGTCTGCCGCCTTTTCGTCCCAACCTGGAAGACCGACCGCCTTCGCTATTTTGCGAAAATCTTGAGCGACAGCATTTGGCGTATCGAACGTTACCCAAAATACCCAAGTATCTGGCGAGGCTTGTCGTATGCGATAACTGTACTCAATAGCTATCCGAGACTTACTGTAACAAGGGTAAGTAAGCGAGCAGTGTTAGAGTCCCATTTCGCGGGCTGATCATCAGCCGCGACAATCGGAGCACGTACCCAGCGCCGCCAATGCCTATCAAAGCCAACCTTGAGCCAGGTTGACACCGTATCATGACATCGCTGATCACATCACGCTCTACGAAGTCTGCTTCTCGTTCGAATGGGCATGTACTCATTGGTTTCGGTGGCAGTTTCTTATCTACGACGCAGACATTAGCCAAGTTTTCGCGATGAAGCTCGAAAGTATTACAGACATACTCTCCAGATGTTGTGTCGCACTCGAAAGCCCATAATGCATTGCCTCCATGTATCTTCGTATGACTTTGTCCAGTTCCTTCACGTCGCCGTCGTATCTCACACTCGCGACGGATTTCCATCCTCGCGTAGTCCCTCTATCACCCGGTTTGAACAAGACCTTATCGATGATCATCTCCAAGTTTCTGATCTGATTGAAGCATTCTTCTATTGCTGGCTTCATTGCCCTCCTCGCGTCATCTGTCATGTCTTCGATCTTTGAGTTGGTAGTTCTCAGTGCAAGAACGAATATCGGTAGCCGTGTGCTGACATGTTTGAAAGCGTCCGGAAGACTGTCCCCTTTCTTGCGATATTCGTTGAGACGCTCAATCACCCTAACGCTGATGTCGACAACCTGGATTATGCTGGCAGCGACTCCAACAGCTGCGAGTTCCGCCATGGCGTTGCGGGTAAGACGGGAAGACTAACTGAAGACAAAGATTCTAAGCAAGGAGCACCCAACGACGAGAAATTCATCGCGGGGTCTGCGAACAGGCAGGACTCGATTTATGCAGGCGTGCGGCGCAGCAAGGCTGTGACGACTTGTGATGCATTGACATGGGTTACTGCAAAAGTCATTCGCCGAAGGCGCGTACAGCAGAAGCGCCACGAAACGTGTGCGATGCGAGGCAAGAGCCGAATTCGAAGTGAGCATGCCGGAATCTGAGACTGAATTGATCTTTGCATTCGAGAGTCAGAATGTTGTGATAGTCGTGCTACAGTGCTCATGGGGCAGGATTGATCCCTTGGAGAAGTGCGAAGCGTGTTGGGCTGGAAGGCGCCTGCCCAGGTGCCAGGCGCGGCCCCGGGGGCGCGCGCGTCCAGCCCTGGAGGGGTCCAGGTACAGCGCTAACCCAAAACACGATGGATGCGAGGTGGGGCAACATCTCACCAGTTGACGCGTACAACCTTGCCCCATCACCAACGACGTTCGCAGCACTACCAAACTACTGCCACGGTCGAAGAAGTCAACCAGTTGAAACGACGTGAGAGAGAACATCCTAAAGGATCTGTATCGGAATAGCAAGCTGAGTAATACCTAGGTAGAGCTACTATCCTACCGTCTATTGCTGCAACGGCAGCTGACCAACGCCGAACCTGGGTACTGACTCTATACCTCATTAAGTAAATAAGCAAATTGGATATCTCGACATTGAAACATTCAGACCGATTACAACCCCCTCGATTTACCAACACCTTCGTACCGGAAACCCAGAGCTTCGAGAGGCACAGGATCGACGACGTTACGTCCATCAAAGACGTACATTGGACGGCGCATGACCTGCGAAACGCGCTTCCATGATATCTCTTTGCGCATTGTATCCACATCACCGTTGTGTACTGAGTCGCCGCGAACGTGCCCGCTTCTCGTAGGCTGCTTGTTGCTGAACTCGTCCCACTCCGTCAATATGACCACGGCGTCGGCGTCGGTACACGCGTCGTAAGTCGAGGAGCAGACTGTGAGTCTGCCTTTGATGCTCTGTGGACTCGGGTTACTGCTCTCGATATCGTGCAGTATTTGCGATTCCTTGACTTGTGGGTCGTAGATCCTGACGTTGGCACCTTCAGCGAGTAGGTTGTTGACGACTGTGATAGCTGCTGACTCGCGAGTGTCTCCTGTGTCCTTCTTGTATGCAAAGCCAAGGATAGCAAGCGTCTTGTTCGAAAGCGAATTGTACAAGCATCGCACTATGCGGCGGGTAAATCGGTCCTTCTGGTACTCGTTTATGTCGACTACTGATCGCCAGTAAGCGGCGACCTCAAACAGGTTCAGGGACTCTGCGATGTATGCAAGGGACAAGATGTCTTTGCGGAAGCAGGAGCCACCAAAGCCGACCGACGCCTTGAGCATTCGAGACCCAATGCGCTTGTCCAATCCAACGGCATAGGACACCTCATCGATGTCGGCGCCTACTGCCTCACACATGGCACCCAGTGCATTGACACTGCTGATCCGCTGAGCGAGCAGTGCATTTGCAGCTAGCTTGGCCAGTTCGGAGCTAAACAAGTTGATCGTGATGATGCGATCTGGGCTGACCCAAGCTGAGTAGATCTGAGAAAGAGCTCGTGCAGCCGCCAACCCATGGGGAGTCTTGAGAGAGCCGATGAGAACGCGATCAGGGTTCGAGAGATTTTGGATAGCGGTTCCTTCGGCCAAGAACTCAGGGTTTGATAGGATCTCAAACTCGACGCCAGGTCTACTCGTTGCTCTCAGAACATCTCGCAGCGTATCTGCCGCCCGGCATGGCACAGTACTCTTCTCCACGATGATCTTGTTGTCTGTAGCAACAGCACCAATCTTCCGCACAGCAGACTCCAAATAGGAGAGTTCACTTGCATGTCCGGCACCCTGACCCAATGTCTTGGTGGGGGTATTGACGCTCAAGAGGATGAGTTCGGCTTCGGCAATGCCGCGGTCAACATCTGTTGAGAAAAAGAGGTTTGGCGTTCGCTTGTTGGGGATGCCGTCGCGGGCTGGCTTAACCACATCCATAAGGCCGGGTTCGTAGATGGGGAGTTCTTCAGATTGCCATGCAGCAATGCGCTTGCTGTCATAATCGACCACCGTCACCTGGATGTCGGGATTGGCGTTCGCCATGACTGCCGAAGTCGGTCCTCCCACATATCCTGCACCGATACAACATATCTTGGTTATGCGTCCGAACAATTTGGACTCGTGGGTGGAGCGGTATGAGGGCGCTGGGGTCGGCGCATCTTGCCGTGTGTGACTAGACATGACGAGTGTGTGAAGGTTTGCAAAAACGAGTGTACAATAGAATGCCGGGTAATCGAGCGGGACAAGGACAAGGAACTCTCTGTGGAAGTGAGCCGGATACCTATAGGTACACAAGAGTATCGAGATGTTGGATGAAGTATTCACCAGCCATAGCTACGGACCGAGCGGCCGAAGATCCTCATGGTCGCCTGGACGGCTATCGGCATCTTCTATTATCGTTTACACGATCTCATTTTGGCAACTACTGGTGCCGAGGATGGGCCTGAACGTATCGGACGGTTAGGAAACGCTTGGTTGGGTGACATGATGGTGATGAGCGCTAGCGTGACGGAAGTACCGGGGGCGCCACAAGGATCAACTGATGGGGTGCCTGCCAAGTCAACCGGGGCCTTTTTAGTAACGTCGCATGTAATCTTTGTGATGTAATCCTTAGCACGAGTACTCCACCACTCGGCGAGGCTTGACATCGATTTCGCATTTTGGCCACTATGGCTATGCGCGTAGCTTTTCAGTTAGTTCCGTCGCAGGACTCCAAGCTCCGCCGCGAGTTACGCAGTTTTTCGCTCCGCCCCAGAGAACGCGCAGAGGAGCCAAGTGCCACAGGACACTAACTCATATGGACTGTTCCTATTCTGCTAATATCGGAACCCGGCAACGCATGATCACAGCGGATGAAGCCACTGTGCCTAGACTATGGCTTAGTTGGACTTCATGGCGCAGTCAATGGTCAGCACAGTTTCAGCGGGCCAGCGCACACGTGCAGCCACTACACCTTATTCGCCCTTGCTTGAGATGCAGTGTTAACTCCGGTCCCCGACCGCCACACCTTACCCGGATCTATCGTGTGACACGGCACACACCGTTCTCAGCGGGTCCTGGGCAAACAGGCATGCGAAGGAGCTAAGGTGTCGGCCAACCGCAGCATTATCCGGTCGTGGTTGAGGATTAGACGCGAAGAGACTTTGTTGACCCTAGCCACAGTGACGCTATAATCTCTTTCAACTAATACTTGTCGGATCAGATACCGGTTCAGCCACCTGAATTTGAACACCCCTTAGACTGTCAAAACGCCTCCTTGCGAGGTAGCACGCGACTCCTTCCTCACGTCGACCGAAAAAGACGACAACATCATGGAGAAATTCGAAATGGCTCAGGCCGAGCCTGTACCCAACCAAGTGGCCGAAACCGATGAGCAATATCCTGTTGAACTGGATATCAAGGAGAATGAACCGCTACTAGATCTCGAAAGCCAACAAGATGGAAAGCATGTGCTTTCTCAGCGTCCTACAGAGCCAGCTGCCAGTAGGACGAAGACGTTCATATACCTGGCGACTTATTTTATAATGAACTTGAGTCTCACATTTTACAACAAAGCTGTTATGGGTTCGGTATGTAGCAGGAGCAGATGCGAGGAGTCGATTTAGCTAACGAGATACCCAGTTTCCGTTCCCGTGGATTCTCACAGCGGTACATACCGGAAGTGCTGCTCTTGGAAGTTCAGTCTTCTTGATGTTCGGGCATTTCCAGCTAACGAGGCTGACGCCGCGCGAGCATCTGGTCCATTTCATGTTCTCGCTCTTGTTCACGCTGAACATTGCAATGTCAAATCTGTCGTTGTAAGTTTCCATCACCTTACATACATCTTCGTACGCTAATAACTTCGCAAAGAGCCATGGTCTCTGTTCCCTTCCACCAAATCATGCGAGCGACATGCCCGCTCTTTACCATTCTGATATACCGTGTTATTTTCTCTCGAAGATATGCACTGATCACGTATCTGTCCATCGTCCCGGTAATGCTAGGCGTCGGACTGGCTACCTTTGGTGACTACTACTTCACCGCCATTGGATTCACACTGACACTCATCGGTGTGGTCCTCGCTGCCATAAAGGTAAGTAATACCCGAAGGATTATGCACGTTCTCGCGAAGGATGCTAACAGCTCGAAATAGACCGTTGTTACCAACCGTTTGATGACGGGGCGCCTGCGACTACCCGCTCTGGAGCTGCTCCTCCGCATGGGGCCCCTGGCCGCAGTGCAATCTCTGCTGTACTCGGTGCTCATTGGCGAATTTTCAGAATTTCTTGCTTTTGTGAACGCCGGACACTTTACAAGGGACAGGATTCTGACAGTCTCGGGCAACGGCCTGCTCGCATTCGGCCTCAATGTCGCGTCTTTCGAGACGAACAAGCTGGCGGGCGCGTTGACCTTGACCATCTGTGCAAATCTCAAGCAATGTCTAACCATCGTATTGGGAGCCTTCTTGTGGGACGTGCCTGTCAGTCCGATGAACGGCGCGGGCATCCTGCTCGCTCTGGCAGGTGGAGCGTGGTACAGTAGTATAGAGCTTAAGTCCAAGGCGAGAGCAAGTGGATGAGCGAATGACACATGGCGTCGCGCTTTCTTAGCGTGACGCGCTACTCTAGCGAGAACAGAGTCCGTGCACATGTGATTCTTCTGTGACCCCAGACGTGCGTCCAACCGATCGCTTGGAGCCTGGATCCGAGTAAGACACTAGCATCCGTCTTTCCCGATATCCTGGTAGTATGCCTCGCTCTATCAACTTCTTTCGGAATCATGCCATTTATGCCAATCATGCAGCTCACCATACGAGATTGCCATGGGTGACGCCACGCTCCCGAGGTCTGCCTGACCACGGGGCTGCACGGTATCAATGCCAAAGGAGAGTTTTGCTGGGCTATGGCTGGCCTAAAGTTAGCGCTCTATTACCACTGATCATATCATAATCGCCTTCAGACGGCTGTGGCTCAATACACCTGCGCCATGCTTCGTCCTAGGACTCTCGTCTTCGGAACCCTGGTTTTCGCGACCCTGGTAGTTTTCTGGACTGCACTACATCTCAACTCCCTCGACACCATACGGCAAGCCGCGATACAAGATCCACTCACCGCGAATATCCAAGAATCGCGTCTTCACCTGCTCATTGTAGCTACGAGTAGTGGCCTCGACTTGTGCCGCCTTCTTCTCTCCGCGTCGGTGCTCTTGTACCCACCTCCTGTTCTCATCGACTGGGCAGGAGCGGGCGCATTCAACGCTGCAGAAACTCACCTTGCGAAAATCGCGGGTCCTCTTCGCTACCTCGAGAGTCTGTCCCCCGCACAAGATACAGACATAGTCTTACTGGTGGATGGCTTCGATGTTACGTTCCAGCTCGGTCCGGATGTCTTGCTAAAGCGTTACTTCGAAGAGACGGCTGCCGCCAATGATCGGCTGATCAACCGGTACGGCAAAAGCCATGTGCGGAAACACAACATTTACAACAGCATCTTTTTCGGCCCTGACAAAGTATGCTGGCCAGAAGATGTTCTTCGCTTAGCGTGCTGGGTCGTCCCTGACTCACCTCTTCACCCCGACGCTTTTGGCCCTTACACTGATGGATGGGGTGATATGAATCACGCAAGACCGCGCTGGCTGAACTCAGGCACCATCATCGGGCCCGCTGGCGAAATGCGCGAGATGTTTCGTGCAACTCAAGAAAAGATCAAGCAGACGTACAATCCCGAAGACGTGCTGCGCAACTCCGATCAGAAGTACTTTGCAGACGTATGGGGTGATCAAGAGTATGCGCGCATACTATCGCATGGAGATAAGCCCTACGGGATGCCCGAAGGAGTTCAAGAAATTGACCTACCAACGCTCAAGGAAGGCGAAGTGACTGAATATCACATTGGGCTGGACTATCGATCGAGCCTATTCCAAACAGCTGCGGGGTATAGGAACTACATTGCTTGGACGGCGACGAACCGATCCTCGCTTCCTTCATCATCGAAATCCGTGGAGCCGTACAGGATTGATCTACAGGAGGACGTGCTGCAGTCAAGGAAGCCATTTGCTGCTATATCAGATGATCCGGCCTTGAAGAAAACTTCGTGGCGAGATGTGTCTCTGGGTTTCAACACAGTTACTGGCCAGCCTTTCCCAGTGCTCCACTTCACAGGCGACAAGTCATTTCGAGACACTTGGTGGCCCCGCATGTGGTACTCTGGAGAGGCTGAGCGCCTTCAACGCGCGGCATCTCAAGTAAACGACGAGAAGATTGGGTCAGATCCTATCAATGGAGTTCGGTGGACCAAGAACATGCCGTACGACAGTAAAGTAGGCGAGCCAGAGGAGAAGTCGGGGGCTTGGAGTGACCAGGGGGAATCGCTCTCGTGGAAATCTCTTTGCGAGTCGCATGAACCTGCGTTGTACAGTGGAGAGGCCGAGAAAGTCTCGTTTTGGGACACTATATACCATTGATCACGAAGCATCAGGCGTTGAATTTACTAAATCTTAATACCAACATTGTGTTTCACACCAAACTGTACGATCACATGTAAAGTCTCTCATCGAACTCGCACCAAGGGTGGAATGCACAAATCTTACTGCCTAATTTCGCTCCTGTTCACATAGCCACGCCGCCCCTGTCGTGGCAGTTTACCGAGCAGATGGTCCAAGCCATCAAAGAGACTAGTGGCATCTCGGCACACCTCTTCCGGATGGTGCCGGCAAGTAGACCCACTAGTGTACGCCCATCCGCCACCTCCCGGAGTTGACGCCGCACGGCTGGGATATCCGACTAGCTCAAGTGTAAGTTTAGATCCTAAGAAGGCGAACTGCCATCGGTGACAGCTCATTACCAACATGAATAATGCGCTCGGCCGGGTGCAGATGCACTGCCAACTACGGCGCTGTCGCAAGCATTATCTCGCAACGTGAGCTTCACAGTTCCGCCGTGTCAGCACGGTTTTCTGGATGATGCGCGGGTACAAGCAACTCTCCAACGACGCGGTCGCGCGCCTACCAGGCTGGAGTCGCCAGCGTTGGATACTTTTTGCAGCATCTTTTATACTCGTTGTTATCTTCATTACTACCGTCAACAGCGACCGCCATCTTGTTCCCACTGCTTTCTCGTCGAGCAGCAAGAACAAGGCGAAACGCTCCTCTATCCTCCACGTCCTCATCCCGGCGGACCACAAAGATGTCAATCTTTGCAAGACGATGCTCAGCGCTGCAGTGGCTGGGTACCCAACCCCTACGCTGATCAACTGGGGCGCCACATTTGACGATAAATCGCTAGTGGCTGGAGGTTCGCATATCGCCAAGATCAGTGGTGTGCTCGAATACCTGCGTAAACTTGGACCGGAACGCGACGACGACTTGGTATTGCTGGTGGATGGATACGACATCTGGTTTCAACTACGACCCAGCGTGTTAATCTCGCGCTTCCACGCTATCAACGACGCGGCGAATGCGCGAATACGGAAGACCATGGGATCGAGAGCCGCGGCTGCAGAGGGGATAAGTCAGGACATTGTCTTCTCCGCGCAGAAGCGGTGTTGGCCTTGGAAACCAGAGGACCCCCCTTGCTATGCTGTACCGCAATCTTCATTGCCTGGCGACATCTACGGTCCGCAGACAGATACCGATATCGGCTGGGACAAGAATCCATACGTCAAGTTCAGACAACGGTACCTGAACTCCGGAGATGCCATGGGTCGCGTGGGCACAATGAAAGCGCTCTTCGAACGCGCTATGGAGAAGGCAGACAAGGACCGAAACTTTGGCAGCGACCAGAAGATCTTCAGTGAGATTTTCGGCGACCAAGAATTTCAACGCGAGGTCATGAGACAACGGCACAGGTCTTTCTTCCAAAAGACGGGGGATTGGTTGACGGGGAGAAAGAGCATCCTCAGCCCGCAGTCTGAGCGGCATTTGCGCGAGCACAAGGCTGGCAAGCCAGATGAGTTCGGCATCGGACTGGATTATGCCAGTCTACTTGGTCATCCCACAGTCTTCGCAGAAGAAGACTCAGCATGGGTTACACATGGCGACCCCAAGTCCATTGCGCAAGCGTCTGCTGAACTCAACGTCGCGCCAGTACGCGTTCACGACCTTGTCCAAGACATTACCGAGTCGCAACCGCCATTCCGCCCCGCAGTCGTCGCTCCGGGTGCCAAATTCCCCGATGAGAAGTCTTGGAACGATGTTCCTCTCTACACGAACATGTGGACGAGCGTCGTCCCTGGCCTGATCCACCACAACGCGCATCGAGATGGGCTCAAGTCCCTCCGCGTTTCGGTCTGGGATCGCATGTGGTACTTTAATCACACTAGGAAGTTGTACGAGTCGAATGCCATGGGACCGGTCGCGCCCGTTGCTGTAGTACATGATGATGCGGGCGTGGAGCAGGCGTGGTGGAGCCCAATCGCGGAGAAGGGCGGGGCAAAGTCGGACAAGGATGAATGGCTGCCATTCAATGATTTGTGCAAGGACTTTGAGAAAGAGGTGTTTAGAGATGTTTAGATTCTTCAGTGTCTTTCGAGTCATATTTATACTATAAAACTAATGACAATTACATAAAAGAAAGCATTTGGTCTATGCGTGTGTCGAGACCATGGCAAGATACCATTGCAATGTATCAGCTCACAGTAGTGACGTCAGACGCACGATCAAATGTATACTGCCATTGTTCTAGGGATTTCAGAGACAGAAAGAGACAACACGATTCAAGCAGACCCACACGGAATCCCAAACTAACACCATCATAGCGGCAACACTCTCGAAGTCGACATCAACGAGACGCACTCACTATACAAAGCGTGCGACCTCACATGAACCAATCTGTAACACCGTCCCAATATTTTATCTCGTCGTCATCTTTCCTCGAACTCGTACTCTCGTCAAGTCCAGTATGTCGCAATTTCATCGCCTCTTGCAAAGTAGGCCACTCCACTGCGCTCGTGCTGGCACCATCACTCGTCCATAGTGCAGCACTTGTAGGTGTGGCGGGTGTCTCCTCCTAGTGAGACTGGAAGTAAGACTCAGAGTAATACTCGTCATCTTCATCGTCGCAGTCGGAGTCATCAATGGGTTCGACATCAACCGTAGTCTCGGGTGGTGTAGGTACTTCCTCCCAGGAATCCGCCATGGACTTCGTAGTTACCGGATCGATGATATCGTACTCGGAAAGAAGACTGACAGTGTCGAAGTCATCGGTGTCTGAATTGGAGACGCTTTCTTTATGTTCAGCTTCCAGGAGTGCAAGCACTTTGGAGATTGTGGCCCTGTGATTATCTTGCGCGGATGGTTTGGAGTTTACGTGGCTGATGTCGAGGGTCGGTGAGCGCTGTGGGATACTGTCCTGATCATTCCGCGTATTGGGCGATGTGAAAATATCTGATAAGAACACGCTAGATACTGCAGGCTTGTCTGACAGCGCAGTATACCATTGATAAGCGTTCCACGGATGTTCTGCCTCCGACGTTTTGAACGGGTCCTGAAAGGGTGGACGAGAAGAGCTTTCGGAAGCAGGAGAAGTGGATGAGGTTATTCCCGTGTGTAAACTGTCATATTCAAACGATGGGGTTCCGAGTATGGGCTGCTGGGCCGTGGAGGTGCTCTCGCGCGCGATGAGTTTGCCGTCGGCGAAGAACTTGGACTTTCGACCGGGTTGCTGAGGAATATAGCAACGCGAGTGGGGCTTTGCTAGAACAGTCGCTTCTTGCGGTGACAGCCTGATACGCGCATGACCCGAGCTCCTCAGCGTGTCCGACTGATGATCTTTTGCTGGAGTTGGTATTGAACGGCGTTGCCAACAGCCGTGAAAACGCGGGTTGACTTTCATCCTTTCAGCGTCCAAGAATGGAGGTTCCCGCCCAAGGCGATGTGTGATGGATGGGGATTCAGTTTTTCCATTCACTGTCTCGGGTTCGGTGGGTTGAGAAGCACCAGAAGGGGATACAAAGGTTGGCTCAATCATGTTGGAGGACATGTTGACAAGACTGAGGGGACAGGGAGTATTCGGGGTATTCGCGACGGTTGGGAGAGAAAGTGGCCCCTTTTGCTGGATATCTGACTCGTCAGTGGATGTGGTAGGCTTGGCCTGTAGACTCCTCGAAGTGAGTGCAAGATGTGCTGCTTTTGTTGCGGCGTGTTGTGCGTGTGACGAGGATGTAGGAGGAGGGACTGAAGACTCTGAGGGTTGCCGACCTTTTTTAGGAGCCTTTGATTCTAGAAATTTAGACTTGGATGGAAACCGTCCTGAAGAATCGGGACAGGCAAGAAAAGCGGAGATTGGGAAGAATTGAGAATTCTGCCGCTTAGTCGCTGCGCCATTAGAGGACATTTGAGACCGCAGTGCTTTGATCTGGGAGGACTGGGACTGGCTTGTTGCAGTGGCTGTTGAATCTGGAAGAAATTGTGGGGCCCAAGAAGGTCTGTCGATATCGAAACACGGAGGATTGATAGGTGCGGCCTTTCGACTATGGCTAGAAGTGTCGTCCATCCCTGGTTTAATCGGCTCATCCTCGTTAAGACGCAACGCAGCCATGGTCTTGCACAACGCGCTAATGTTTGCATTGTCGCATCGTTCAGTATCCTTGGTAGATGAGTCTTTGCTTCTATGGCGCTTTCCTCCCCGTTTGCCTCGCCGCCTCGTGCTTCCGGTGGTGGTGGGAACAAAATCGAAATTCCACTTTGGTTCCGTGGGCGACTGTTGGAGCTCTGCTAGGATGCTGAATTTGTTCGCTATAAATGTTAGAAGCCGTCAAAGCGCATGCCATCTAGTGCCAACGTACGCGTAGGAGTGAAATCATGCTCATGAGGACAGGTAGTCAAGCAGTATTTAGCGGAAATGGCTCTGGTGTCGCGTACTCGACAATCTGAGCAGCGACCGTCCTTCAGCGGGCGCGCAGGCTTGGAGAGTTGCGTCGAGGTTCTGTCATTGCGGATCGGTTGCGCCTGTCCTAGGATCATGCTAGAGGTGTAACGAAAGGCAATGTTGGACTAGGAAATATAGGGCGAACGAGAGAAGGTGACGGAGCTGTAGGTGCAGTATTTCGGTTTATCGTGCGATAGCAAAGAAGAAGGTTGAGGTGTATTCGGAAGGACAGCCATGGCGATAAGGGTGCCATGTGGCTAAGAGGAGCGTTACTGCCCTGCAAAGGAGCGCCGTTCGTCCTGCCTTGAGGTCGTGCCTTCTCCATCAGCGGTCAGTCAGTGGCTCCTTCCAGCTTGAGCCTTCGGTTTGATGTCTGACGCAGGAAGGCGCACCCGGTGAAGTCTAGGGTCCATGTGAATATCATGACCTCGGGAAGCTCTGCATCGTTAGTCGCTTCGACTGGAGCTGTCGGCAGGAATGCACAGGTAGCCACCTAGATGGAGTGAGAGCAAACGGATAAACAGTATTCGCTTGCATTACTAGTCAGCCGATATGCTGTATTGTACAGAATACATCTTCTGGCAGAAGCTTGCCCTGCATTGCAGGGTCGCCGTCTGCAGACTCTCCTTGACTGTCACTGACCCATCATTACGACATGTACTGGCGTAATTTCCGACAACCAGTAGAATAGTCTCTTTAAGCAGCACGACGACAACGCGTATGGAGAGAAAAGGGAACAAAGAAAGTGGTGGTGTTTCAGTGTGGGCGGTGGAGGATGACAAATGGAGCTTAAGCTATGGCCATGAGGTCAGAGGTGTGCAGCTAAAATTGGTGGGGAAGCCATGTCTCCATCTCTGCCTGGACTTCTCTGCTGTCGACTAACCCCACGTAGCAAATACCCTCGCCGCACACTTCTCCCGTCCCAGGGCGCTCCAGGATAATTGGCAACAAGCAGCAGGCCGCAATTACCTGGAGCCGCTTCCGAATCCCCAGTCGCACTTTCTTCCGCACGCCCCAGCAAACATGGCCGACACCGCACGCGCAGCCACGGCGCAGAAGCAGCACCGGCGCCCAGGCTCGCGCATCGTGCCTGCCATCCCCTACCGTCTGTCCAAGTCTCAGCCATCAGCCAGACCCATCACACCAGACGGCTCCACCAAGGACAGTGTCGCCCAACCAGCTAAGCCGCAGCCGGAGCCGCAATCCGCGCACGAGAGGCAGGAACAAGAGCAAACTGAAAATCAGCAGGCCGAGGCGGTGCAGACTCCTCTTACGCCAGAGTCAAACACTTCGGGCGCAGAAAAGAGAGGGCTCGATGCAACCGCCGCGCCTGGCCCGTTGCAGAATGGCCACTCGGCACCGGCAGACACTCATGGTGAGCATTCACTACCGGCTCCTTCTTTGACGCAGCACGTACTAAACTCCCAAGATGCAGACAACCACGTCAACGGCCATGCCGACGAGAAGCCTCCCGCGCCCGTGGAGCCCAGCGCCGAGCCCAAGCCTGCCACGAACGGAGTGCACCGCAAACTGACCATACCCGCCCACCTGCCTCCACCCTTCTATCCCTCGAACAAGACGGACACGCAGACACCGCCCACAGAAGGCAGCGACAGCGCTCACACTTCCTCGCACCGCCACCAGCTCAGTGCTGGTGCTCTGGTCTTCCAGAGCGCGAATGAGTCACCGGCACCTCCTGTGGCTCCTCAAGAGCCAGAGCTGCACCAGCACGAACAGCACGCGCTGCCACGTCCTCCGCCTGGGTTCGGTCCCCAGCAGTTTGCGCCTTTCTTCCCCGGCCACGCCCAGCATCCCTCAGAGGCAGGAGCGCCCTGGCATGTGCCGCCACAAGCAGTCGCACCGCCTGAAGCTGCCTACGCAAACGGCTCCGAGTTTCGACCCTCGCAGTTTCCCAGCGGTCCTGTCCTCTATCCGGGTCCTCCCAACGGTCACTTCTCGCCGGAACAGGCAGCTTTTGTCGCAAACGGTACCCGCACCTCGCACTCGCAGTCACCAAGCAAGGCACAATTTGGCGATACGGTACCCACATCAGACCACGGGGACGAGCATCATGCCATGCCCTACCAGAATGGCACTGCCCCTCCTACCGAACGCCTCGAGGAGTCGCCGTTTGAACTTGCCAGCTATTTGTCAATCCAATTCGCCAACCCCGAATTCGCCGACTTCATCCTCCAAGTTCGGTCACCTGAGTCCATTCTGATGTCAGTACCAGTTCACGGTATCGTAGTCGTGCGGAGCCCTGTCATAGCCGAAGCAATTCGTCGCAGCCCGGCCCCCAGCCACCGCAGCAGAGACGCGCGCCGACTGGTCGATGTCCTTGCGCTCGACCCTTTCACTACCGGCGAATCCCTAGAGGAAGCTGTCAGGGTTCTGTATGGCGCCCCGCTCCTTTCTGCCCAGACCTTCCTGTACGGCCTTGCACCTTACATGTACGAGAACGACCAAGCGACCCCTTCCAATGACGCCCGTATGCGCATGCGACAAGTTCTGAGCTACATTGCGGCAGCAAGGACTCTCCAGATGCCTAGCATGCAGGCGCGTGGTATTGAGATCGCAAGGATGCTTCTCCGATGGGATACTGTCGAGCAGGTACTGCAGTATACACTGCAGGCCAGCTCTGGGCCACGATCAAGAGGTGAAGGTCCCGATGCAGAAGACCCCTTTATTTCAATGCTGCTCAATCACGCTCTCGAGTTCATCGCATACACCTTCCCTGTCGACTTCAAATTGTACGCGATAGCCCCAGAGTTTTCAGATGCTCCACGTCTGCCAGCACTCGTTGAACCACGCAACGCCGCGCATAACCCAAGGCTAAGCAAGATTCGGTTCGGTGACGCGCCACCGGAAGATGATCACCGCCCTAGCCACGCGACCGTCGTGCTGTCGACTATCCTGCTATCTTTGCCACTTCCACTCGTGGAACGGCTCTTCAATCATCGGGCAACAGCGAATCAACTCGGATGGAGTGGTGCCACCAAGATCTTGCGCGAAGTAGTCAACGAGCGTGAGAATCGGCGCCAAAAGGCATCGGCGGGCCAGTTGAAGCCGGGCCAAGATGGCACCATTCCAGCCGGCCTCTTGAACAACGTGTATCTTGAAGAATGCGTGGAGCAAGTCGAGCCATCACCTCTTCACCCTTCCGGCCATCGCTTGGCGACGAAACGGGTCGCCAGCGACACATGAGGGGCCGTCCGAACAAGTGGAGCCTCGACGACGTTAGTTCTTTCTCATGTCAGCATTCGACGTTCGGCACGACTTTTCGGGCCGGCGACATACAAACCAGGTCGGTTCTTTCCTTAGGGTGTAAGCATAGTGAGCGTTCATGGGCGTTCACGCAGGCGTTGTGAGCGAGTCCTTCCACCAAAACCTTTCCTACGGTCACCAAAAGTACGTTACGATGTGACGAAGCATATTCCCCAAGATCATGACAGCATGCCAGCTTGACTTTGATTTGTACATCATTACGGCATAAATGTTTTCTTTTCTCTATGATGATGGCGGCGTCTTAGGCAAATGTGTCGGAATCAGACGCAGCGCGGTATACAAAGGTGGAGGATGAAATCTCACGGGTTAGATAGGCCGCGCTGAAGGGCGGAAAAATAGCATCAGGGTATTCAGCAGACTACATATGCGAAGCGCAGTGTTCTTGGAAGGTACGACGATGGGATACAGCCCTGTCTCGGCCGGAATTGCACGGCTGTAATGCGGAGATAACAATCAGGAAAGTTTCATGACGTGCCTGTTGCCGCGCACGTGGCGCGCCGTTGTCTACAAGGCTGTACCCCCTAAGGTTTTGACTAAAGCATGAAACCGAAACGTTCCTCATAACGAAATCCCCCGACTGGTTACGGTGTGTTGGACAAACTTTAGCAAGTACGTTTCGCCATGTCTTCCTCAGCCTCAACTTCCAAGGCTGGAGCGAGCTGTGGGTTGCTTGAGAATATGCCCGAAAGAGAAGGAAGTATAGCGCAGCCCAGGTCTGTGTTGCACCCTTTCTAGCCGATGCCCCCAGTCGACTCCGAAGCTTGATATATGGTCTCCTGGGGCTGCTTGTCTCTCATTCACGTCTCCTTTCGACGTCTTTCTAAGTCCGCGTTCCGCCAACTCTTTGATTTTTTTACTCGTTATCTCTTGCTTGTGTGCTTCTTAGCAAGCGTTGCTATTGGTAGTTTCCGTTTTTAAGGACCCCATTTCACCAACAAGAACCTCGTTGGACACTCACTGCCGGGCCACTGCTCCGTCTTGATACCTAGCTACAACACTTCCACTCGCGACAGCTACACTGGCAGCGGGAACAGGCCCAGTATGCCACCTACGAACGTATCGACGCTGGACCCCGGTAGACAGACTGGACCGGCTTCCTATGAGTTGACGAACTTTGGCGGACCTAGTCAACAGCCATCCCTTGCGACCTTGAATTCGCAGTACAGTGCGGAGTCGTCGAAGGATCCAAGACATCAGCCATCGTATGCGACTTTGAATTCACTGCGCAGCACACACAAGGAGCGCGTGATAGAGGACAAGGACGATGAAAATACAGCCGAGAGCAGGCTGGAACCTGCGCGATCGAGTCAACCTAATGTGAATGACGCGTCCAAAATACCTAATGGTGGACTGTGGGCATGGCTGCAGGTCCTCGGGGCGTTTTTTCTGTTGTTTAACTCTTGGGGCGTAAGTCAAAACCACGTACAGACTTCATGAAAGACCTGAACTGACCCTACAGCACAGATTATCAACACATTCGGAACATTCCAAACATATTACGAAACGAATTTGCTCGCCAGCTCGAGTGCTTCAGCCATATCCTGGATCGGGTCTATACAGGCGTTCCTGCTCCTCTTGGTCGGCGCACTCACTGGTCCCATCTATGACGCAGGCTACTTTCGCGCACTGCTCATCGTGGGAAGCTTCATGTTGGTTTTGGGCCAGATGATGCTCAGTCTATGCCATACGTACTGGCAAGTCCTTCTCGCACAAGCGTTCTGCATCGGTATTGGCACTGGATGTTTGTTTATCCCTAGTGTGGCTATCCTTTCAACCTACTTTTCTACCCGAATCGGAACAGTAATTGGAATTGCCGCAGCTGGGTCATCGCTTGGCGGAGTCATCTATCCCATTGTATTCCACAAACTCATTTCTCAAATCGGATTCGCCTGGACGACACGGGTGCTCGGCTTCATTGTCCTCGCCACTATGACTGTACCCAATGTTTGCATGCGCGTCCGGGTTCTGCCGGCGGAATCGCGTTCTCTTCTCGACCTGCGTGCATTCCGGATGCCGTCATATAGTCTCATGGTCGTGGGATTCTTCCTTGGCTTCATGGGCTTATATATGCCGTTCTTCTATGCACAAACCTACGCTATCCAGGAACATATTACGAGTGAGAGTATGGCATTCTATCTCCTCGCCATCATGAATAGTACGAGTGTCTTTGGGCGTATAGTACCGAACTTGGTAAGCTTTTCCGCCACCCTCTGGATACTACTTTTGTTTGGCCTGGAGTTACTAATTTCTCTCCGTAACAGTTCTCCGACAAACTCGGCCCTTTCAACGTCGTAATCCCTTGCTGCATAATCTCTGGCGTTCTCTGCATATGCTTCATGGGTGCCACCTCCTCCGCCGGCATCATCGTACTCATGGCATTCTACGGTTTCTTCTCCGGATCTTTCGTCTCGCTTCCACCCGCCATCGTGGTTCAGCTGAGTAGTGACGCGCGAGACAAGGTCGGCACAAGGATGGGTCAGGCCTTCGCTGTCGTGGGTGTGGGGCTGCTGATTGGAACGCCGATCGGAGGTGCGATTCAAGAGCAAAGTGGTTTTGCTAGCTTGTGGGTGTTCGGAGGGTGTCTGCTATTCGGATGTGTGCTGTTGCTGATTGCTGCTCGGGTAGCGTTCAAGGGGCGGAAGATCATGGTCAAAGCATGAAGTAGGAAACGTGAGCACGAAAGAGAATGAACCGTTACGCATGGAAGTCGATGACAGTCTATATCTTACTCAACATCAAGGGTGTTTCCCAACTCCAGATAACCCAAACAACAGACATTGGACGATGACGCGCATCACTTCGCTTCACACCACGCCTTCAGGTCATCATTATAGCCCTCCCATCCTTTTTTCGTCTTTTCCGGGAAGCCGAACTTTCGCGCCACCGCGTTGTCACCCATGAGAAAGGACAGCGCGCCGCTGAAGACCTCTTCTTGAGCGAACTTCGTGCCGCCTGAGATGGTACTACTGGGCTCGAAATTGAAAGAATGCGTGCCTGTGAAGAGAAGTGGTACAGACCCTGTCCACGCAAAAGAGGTAGGTGTGTTATGCTACAAACTCTATTAGACAATGTCGCGTCATAGTCTAGTACAGTTATGACGTACTTCTATTGGAGCATCCATCTTTTGTCCCGATGAGAAGACGACGCGTATCTTGTTCCCGGGTTCGACGGGGCCGAGTGGGGTCAGAGAAGCGAAGAAGCCCTTGTGATACTGGGGGAGGGATGCGAAGTCGAGAAACTGATGATCTTGTAAGCATTGTGGTAATCATGCTTCCGATTAAGCCGGGACAGGTCAAGCTCATACTTTTGCGCGGACATCTTCCGGTGAGGATGCGATTTCGATGCTTGCTGTGACGGTCATAGCTGCGAGTTGGCAGATGAGATGCGATGATCACTTCGTAAGTTCAATGGATAGAATTTGTTCCGACGAAGACAAACTTGCACCTTAATGTGACGATAGGAGATGCAGTGACGATATTTATTGCAGATAGCGTGACGCCTTCGTATGAATCCATATCTACAGCTGCTCAGCGGACGAAAGATACCATGATGTACCTATGCCTTTTGCGGCTCAATGCGCGCATACATGTCAGTGTGGCTTTACACTACAAGGGGATCTGGAAGACTCTCTTCGCGTTAGCGTTGGAAGGTCGATGGAAGAACGCAAGAAGGGGCGGTGCGGCACGTCTTAGGGGTCGAGGCATCTCGCCCAATGAGCCGCAAGCGGTTTAGCCTGACCCCAGATTAGGCCGATGTCCCCCCATGTCAGCCCATGACCTCCCCACCTGCCTCTTCAGCCACCTCGTCCAATGTACCGCATCCGTCTCATCCATATGCATCTCGAAAAAACCAAGTCTAGATCATGGTCAATGTAGCCGGCCGTTCGAAAGGATGCTCAACCTGCCGCAGGCGCCGTATCAAGTGCGGTAAGCGCCATCGTCGTGCACATTAGACCTCAGGCTGACCCTACTAAAGATGAGACTCGCCCAACATGTCAGAGATGCGAAAAGGCTGGCTTCAAATGCGATGGTCCACAGTCGATCGTCTTTGTGCAAGGCAAAATCGTCAAGTCTAGGAGGTCACAGAAGTTGAAGAGCAAGGCGGCGGACCCGCCCGTAACGACTGTCTGGAAGAGGCAAGAAGTAGAAGAGTCTACCTCGGAATCTCCTGAACACCGCTTCGACCTCCCTGAAATCAGGCCTAAATTCAACGACAAAGAAGTTTGCATATGTTATGCACGCCGCCATCTTCTACCCAACGGTCCCATAGACCTAGGGTTACAGGAACTTCAGCCCTCAGACATTGTCACGGACAACTACGCCGTAAGAGGAGCAAGCAGCCCATTATTTGTTCAAGCCGCACTCAGCTTTGCAACCCTCTTCTTCGGCGCGCAGCATCACCAGAGTGGGATCCTCGCCAAAGGTTATGCCATACATGGTGTAGCTCTCAAGCGGCTGAATCAGGCTTTGAGCCAGCCAGAACGCCGTATGCATGACGACGTAATCGTTTCCGTCATTCTATTGGCTATGCTTGAACTTTTCATGCCCACTGGACCAAGAAATTGGCTCAAGCACATGCTTGGAATGGAGCAGCTCCTGGCATTACGTGACCCAGCATCCCTGGTTCACGCGTCATTTCGGACACTTGAGCTGTACAAAGGTGTGCGGCATATGATACTGATAGCATCATTGAGGAACAGAACGCCATCAATCTTTGCGCGACCACAGTGGAAAGCTGTACTGAGAACAGCGCTCTCGCTGGAAACTCCAGATGAACAAGACTTGCATGACGTGCTCGCAGATTGTTCGGTGCTAATAGCTGCGAGTGATGAGCTCTTCAAGCTTCAGCATGCGTCTGGCTTAAGCTATATTCAACGGCGACAGGAAATGCAATGCAAGGCAGATGGGACCTTAGTCTTTCTTCGAGCGTGGAAACGACGATGGGATAGCAATGAGGAGAACGTCCATATCGAAGAAGAGTGTCTTGATCCGACCAGTACCCAGATTTCGCCACGCATTATATACCGGTTCATGAGCGACTCTGTTGCACGGATGCTGATGTTGTACAACACCGCATTGATCTACACCCTCCGTGTCATGGCGACTTTAGGAAGCAAAACCAACGGCACACAAGACATTCCGAGCGATCACATGCAGGGCGGCACAGGCGCGGATGGTGTGACTGAGAGTTCTTACTATCCTGCCATCCGTGCAGCAGGGCTCAATATTGCCCGCTGCATCACTGACTATCTGCAACACAAACGTGCGCGAGGAGAAACAGACTTTGTCTCACCCATGGTACAGTGGGCTGTGATCACCGCCGGGCAGGCATTAGGCGGCGAGGAGTCTCCGGATGGCAAATGGATGGTCAGCCTGCTGAAAGGAGACGCTATGTATACGATTGCGAAGAGAGCTTGGGAAGTTTGAAGGTACTCATAGGTAACTGGCAACGTGTAAGTCGAGAAACCGAGAGTTGCGCCGCTTTGTCGCAGCTGGCCCAGCGTTCACTAATATGATGCAGTTCCTGTGCAGTCGAAGTACGAAGTCACTCTCAAAAGGTCTGACCATGGATAAGTTATCGATTCTTCGTCATCAACACGTCTGAAGCCTTTCTTGGCAGTGCCGTGCCTAGACACTTACAATGCTCCTACTCTGGCAGCCCATATCCCTACCTCCCAACAATCTTCTTCTCGAGATACCGCGCAGGTATGTACACCAGGGCAGTCACAACGAATGTGAACTCATTCGCAATGTCACCACCGTCAGCTCCGATGAGCCCACCTAGCGGACCGACATACCACGTTTCGACCATGCCAAGAATCCACGCGACGATTCCGATGGCGAAGGCGGTGCCGGCAGCAATACCCAGCGGCAGACGACTGGGATCGTTCCATGCATCTAAGTCGTAATTATCGAAGTTCATACGACGGAAGATAACGTGCTCGCTGCACAGAATGACAAAGTATTGAGTAGTCCAGTAGCCGAGCAGACTGAGAAAGTTCTGCAGGTAAACACTCAGTTGCTCACGGCCACCAATAGCGAGACCGAGGATGGCAGCGAAACAGACCAGAATCCAGATGAAGCGGGGAACGCGTGCAAAAGGACGGGAAAATTGCTGGCAAGAAATGGCGGCGCTGTAGATGGATATAACGTTTACGTTGATGCCGGAAAGGACCAGAAGCGTGAGGATCAGCTTTGCGAAACCGCGTGGGTAAAGCATGGTTTGGATGAGAAAGCCCAGGCCGTCGTTGTCGTACACTTCTTGCCAGTCTGGTCGGTTGTTCATGCCGAATGATACGACGCAGCCCGCCAGCATACCGATGGAAGTAGGAATAGCTATACCGAAGGTGGTCATGAGGAAGACCTTCCAGCGGGAGACGTTAACGGGGTAGTGGACGTAGTAGTCGGATGCCATGGTCTGCCACGATGCAGAACTACCGTAGACAATAGCAATCAAGCTCAAAACCTGTCCACTGAGGTCCGCTCCCTTTAGCTTGGGCGTACTGCTGTTATCGGTATACTTGCCCGTCTCGGCGAAGAAGATGATGAAGATGATGAAAAAGACGAACCACGCGTAGCGCTCGTAGACCAGAATAGCTCGCAGACCGACAAACGAGATAAGCGTAGCGACGACAGCCAGGATGACGATACCGACGATCAGCGAGATATGGCCATCCGCTACAGCAGTCAGCGCCAAACCACCCGTGATGCAAGCCACAGACGCCCAGCCAATCTGCACAATAGTATTAAGAGCAGCAATAACCTTGTTAGGCCACCACCCAAACGCATATCTTGACATGGAAATCTGCCTCAGCCCAGTCGGCGCACCAAAAGTGGCGGCAAACCCTGTCGCCGCGCCACCAAGGATAGACGCAAAGATGGTAATGACGATACTCTGGCGAAGCGCTGCAAAACACAGAACAATCAGTCATGCTGTTGCAAGTGCGCGGGAAACAGTATGTTCTTACTCAAACCGAACTCATGCCCGAGGAAACCCGTCGCGAAACAAGACGTGTTCATTGTGCCCGAGGCCCAGAGGAAGAACATGTTGAGTTGGTGGTGCCATGGCACGTCGCCCTTATCTTCTGGCAGTTTGCGACTGATGGCTTCGGATTCGATGCCTGCAGAGGTAGAGGTACGAAGTCAGTATATGTCTCACATGCACTTCGTACAGTCAGAACTTACCTAGTTTCGCATCTAATCGCTCTTCGAACCGGCGCAGTTTGGCGAGGATTCCGGTTTCGCGCGGGACGGCTGTCGCAGCGCCGACTCCTCTCCCGCTGTCTGTCGAGAGACTGGCTTCGTCCTGGGCTTTTTCCGCTGACAACATCATGGGCAGCGTCGATCGTGACAAAGACTCAGAAAGAAAGGTGACTAGAAAGGGTTGGACAAGACCAACCCAGGGTCAAACAGGGCGAAGCATGGTCGTTCTATAGTAAACTACCCCACCGCGCACACTCGGCTCCCAGCCGCGTCATGAAAAGCCGTTTTGACGCCGATGGCAGGGTGCGAAGAAAAACGATTGCCGTATGCCGCCTAGCCTGTGTGCTTGCGAAGAACTAGTAGCTCCACTCTTATCTTTGACAAGCACTTCTGGGCAAAGCTTAGCCTGTCGGCAATCGTGGATTACTCCCTCGGTAAGGAGCGTTGCGTGTGAGCCCTGCATATGGCTTGATGCTTATCAGGAGTTGGTACGCTGATTAGGTGCGACTTCGGTTCGTGGCTGACTAGCGGGATGATTTCAGGCTTTCGAGCCGTTCACAGAGCGGCTGGATGATTTGCATTTTCGGAGTAGGCCGATGCGTAAGCACACCATCCTACAAGCCACGTGCGAAGCAGCATCCCATCACGCGACCATTTCGCAGTCCGTGAAATATTATTGCCATTTGCATGAAGCAAGGCAGAGGGCATTCATTTGGCCCTCCAGCAGAAGGAAGCTATCAACTATGCCAGCTCTCCTAGTGTACATACTATACAATGTATTGACCCGTTCAGATCATGGTTGGGCATAAGTCATGCATCGGATGCAAATGTATTCATGGTTCCAGGAACTGTCCGCTACACCGCTTTTGCGCGTGCTGATTGCAAGGTACCGCTCTTTCTGAGCAAGAAACCGGCGGCCTTGCTGGTTAAGGGGGTGACAGTTCCACGCTCGGGTTGTGCCTTCTTTGCTCCCCTCGATTGCTTCTGCTTCATCTGTTCAAGCCTAGCCGGTATACCTGAACCCAGACCACGCTCCCATAGAGCATAGCTGATGACCTTGTCTTGACCAGTCTTGCTGCGCTTCTCAACCTTGGTAGGCTTGACGCGACGCAATTCGACGTTGCCCAGATTAATCAAATCGCCCAGGTCGGCCCTCCTCTTGGCGTCGGCATCAGATGTGGCCTGCTGCTTCGCTCGCTGACGTGCCTTCTGCCCTTCTACATGCATAGCGCTGAAGAGACTGGTAGGCTGGGGTTTGGCGGCCTCTAATAGATGATTGTATAGATCGCCTAGGGTGTTCGCGGAAGAGAGGTGTGGATCGGAGATGCGGCAGCCGGTAAGTTGGTAAAGGCGTTTGTAAAGCTACATAAGTCAGCAAAGGTAAAATAAAAAGGGTCGATACACGTACAGCGAACTTGACGTTGATGTCAGTGACGGGAACGTGCCGCCATTTCGTCTCTTCAGGCTTGATAGCAGACGAATCTCTGCTGCTCTGCTGAACTGAGGTTTTTAGAGCCGCAAAGTCAGCCGCCAAACGCTTCGCTCTCTCTTCGAGGATAGCATGTCGCGACTCGCTCGCTGCAGCTGGAGCGATTTGGTTAACGGGCTCCGGGTCGGCTGCATGGTCAACAAGCTCGGTTTGGGGTACATCTTGAGCAACTTGAGGTGGCGTAGTTTCTTGAACGACCACTTCCTCAACAATTGCCTCCTTGACGGGCGCTTCAACTGGCTTGGCGCGAGGGACGGGGCGGTTCGACATGAAGTCAAACGGCTTGTTCTCGCCATCCATCTTGACCACTGCTGCTTTCTTGTGTGCTGGTGTGTCGGGGTCCATGGTCTGTACTTGCTCCTGTGCAAGGCCGGCATCCTCAAGTTCCTCAACGACCTCTTCAACGAGCAGCTCGTCCGATACCTCTGGCTCAGCCTCCCAAGCGGGTGCCGTTTGCATCGTCTCCAAGAGATCATCCAAGCTCTTGTGCTGGGGGAAGGCAAGAGCAAGCTCACCGCTTTCTGTCTTGACTAACTTGATGTCCTTGACCCAGCGTGGCCGATCGTAAACACCTCGGTTGGCAAACTTGGATAGGTCCATATCTAAACCAGCCTGCTTCAGGGCATAAATCTCGGCGACAGCTTGTGTGAAACTGGCACGCATATCGGTAATCCGGGTAGCTTTGGCGTGGAGGCCAAAGTTGTAGTCGGTATATGGGCGCTTGGTCTTCTCGTGTACAGTTTGCGCCATAAGCAGGTTCTCGTCCTTCAAAGTGTACGGAGTGCCCGTGAGCTCTTCGATCTCATTGGCCATGTCCAGTGTCAGTGGCGTGTACGTCCGTAGCGTGAGTTTCTCGAATTCCTTAGCCAGGTCCTTTTCGACCTTTTCCTGCAGCCATTCCTCGCCACCGACCCGATGTAGGCCGCGTAGATACTTCGCAGGTTTGTATTGGGGGAATCTTGAGGCTTCCTCGTCAAGGACCTCTTCGTACTCGCCCTGGTCTTCAGGCGCTATGCGGACCGGTGATGTGGGATCATAAGGGTCGACGTGTGCACCAATAGGCTCTGAGTCGCCAAGAAGACGCTTCTGCCATCTTCGCACGAACTGCTGGTGCTTTCTCTTGTCCTGTTTGCCCGGCAGCAGGAAGGACTGGGGTGCGGTTGTGGAGAAGGCGGCGGATGGGGTGCGGAGATGGGTGCAGGGCGACGGGGCGGGGCGGCAGGGCAATGGCGAGACTCGTTGCCGTATGCAAGCGGAGAGGGGATGTGAGGGATCAATTGCCCGCGAGGGGCGCGGTATTCGGCGCATTGGGTTCGAGATGCGGGTGATGCACATCTGCTGGAAATTCCTTCGACATGTCGACGAGCACGCCAAGCCGCCGGACATCAGCCAATCAGCGCCCTAGCAGCCCCGAGCACTGGAGAAGCCCATGGTTTTGGAGAACATGCATCGTCTGATCTCTGCCTGCACTTTGATTTTTGATCTAGACATGTTGGCATCAAGATACTGTCATGTTCAAGTGTCTATTATGTATATCATGAAAACTTCTTTACTAGCCACGTAGAGCCCCTCTCGTCATACTCGGCTTTGGACACGAGCAACTCCTTCAACAAGTCGGGTTGGCTAGCGACGTTTGCTCCTCCTAGCCATGTGTGCTTGATCGGGTCATCTGCCCGCGCCACATTCAGCGTATACTCGGCTGGTACCAGAGCCCTCAGCTCTGTCTGCATTCGTTCCATGAAGCCGGCAATCAACGAGTTCCCGCCTACCACTACAACATTCGCCAACAGGCCGATTCTTAGAGCTTCTGGCAGTGTGCTCAGCGACTCCATGACGGCGCCAGGTATTCCAGCTTCCTGGATGCCAATATCGGAAGGGTTGAAGAGGAGCTCGGGCACGGCGAAGCGCTCATTGCCTAGAGGCAGCAGATCTTCTCTCGGTCCTTGCAGCGGCTGTAGCCCTCTGCGCATGCGTGATTTTGCAGGGTCGTGGGGTCGCGCATGCCCGTGTATAGCATTCTCGTAGTCCGGCAGCACATAGTCGACCACCATGCTCGAATCCACCTCTCGTTTATCTCCCAGCCGTCCTTTCCAAGTGCGCTCCAGATCTTTAGCGAACTGCTGCGATGATGGCACGACGTACGAGACTGCTTCTTTGATCTCGTTGAGCAGATATGTCTCCTCCATCATGTTGTAGTGCCGCAGCGAAGAGAGCTCTTTCAGGTAGTTTGTGAGCAGCTTCCCACCGACTGTGAGCCGCCGCACAGCCGATTGTATGAGCTTGCCATTGTAGAGAGGGAGGACGGTCGTGTCTGAGTACGATGTGTCGATGATGAGGAGGCATTCTTGCGGTAGCGATGCCAACGAGGACGCGGTGGGAGGGTTGTAGGCATTGAGTGTCGCGCCAACGCACCGGTAGTAGGCCGCAAATTCGAACTGCTCGAAGATGATCTCGTCGCAGTTCTTCTGCAGCTCTTTCGGGCAGTTTGGCTTCTCTGTCAAGACCAGATTTGTGTCTTTCGGGTCACACTGCGTACTGTCAGTTCTCACACCCTTCACGAGCTCGCGACTGTGCGTACCCACCCTCAACCCCTCCCCCACGGCGTCGCCCATGAACTCATGCTCCCATATCGCCTTCTCCGCCTCCCAGTTGACAATGAAGCCCTTTTCCACTGGACGGCGAAACGCCAGTTCTCCAAAGTCTTTACACGAATCGAGCTCGGCGCCGACGTAGGTGCACTTGTCGCGTGTGCTGCGCGCGATGCAGTTGGGAATGACACTGCAGTCGTCGTAGGTAGGCTCCGAGGCTGGCGAGACTAGACCGGCTTTGATCGAATATGCGCCATTGTCCAGGACGAGCGTCTTGTTGGGCGCTGCAGCCGCCGACTTCTTAGACCCTTTGGGTGCCATCGTTGGTGTTTGTTGGTCTGCGCTGACGGAGCGATTCGCGACGCCCAAATTGCGACGCCTGTTCACGTGCGGCCCACCTGACCCTTGACCCTTGACAAACCGCCATCAACTTCTTTCCCAAACCCGATGATAGGCACAATGTGCCCCGGATGGCAAGACCTGACAAGCCCGTCATGACAGATGCAGAATGGCTGGTCCAGCCACCAACACATGACTACCGTTGTGGGAGTGACCCGACTAATATAAGCAGGTTGGAAGTGCGGAGTATGCATGCCCCGCGATGCACCCCTATCGCCGTCCTGACATGCTTTATGCTTCTCCCACTGTGGCATTCCAGAGACACCAGGACCATCACTCGCTTTCCTTAGGCCCTGAGGCTGGGATCCAGCTAGTCTATGACGTCAACCTCTCTTTGGCAACGAGGCACACGAGCCCACGAACACCATTCAAACAATCTTTGACTCTAGAGCCCTAACATCCAGATTCTTTTGCAATGGACGACTGGCAAGACGCCGCCTTCTCGACGCGGCACATGCACAACCGCACTGGCCGCAGTGGAAAATCCAAACATACGAGCGCATTCGACGTTCACAAGACATTCGCAAGCTATTCTGTCAAATGTCCGGCATGGCAAAAAGCCCTGGGCGCAACTGGGGATACGCAGCCAGAAGAAGATGCATCGCTGGAGCTATATCGCTTGACTGAAGGCGGCGAGGGTGTCGTGGGCCAAATGTCTTTGCCGGGCTTGTTACAAGCGTCAGTCATCTTAGCTGGCAGTCGTGACAGTCTTCGGCGAACGATCGCAGAGATAGAACCAGATGAATCAAACGAAGAGGAAGAGGAGGAAGAGGAACAAGAAGAGAGCGAAAACACGGTGCCGGAGTCTCCCGAGAGGACTCGCTTCGAAACATTCGAAAAGAACAGCTTCCGCTCACCAAAGTTCTGGTTGCGATGGAGCGGCAGCCCTACAGACTCCAGCCACAATGCCTCCAAGGCACCCGCACATAACGAGACAGATTTGGGGTACATTGTCTTCTCTGGCAACGATTGTCGCAAGTTCAAGGGCACCATCAATTGCACAAGTCTGAAGTGGAAGAATGTAGCAATCACTGGTCACAAGCTCGTGGCACGATCATCATCCGACGCACAAGTCACTTGGGGAAAAGCTGGAGTGTTGGTTTAGAAGGCATATTCTGAACCATAGCTAGCGACTGCGTTATCCACCAAATATCAGCAAACTTATCGCGAAGGTGGTCGCGAAACCGAGTGAGCGAGAAGCGCATCGTAGCCGTACTACCTCCGTTTGCAGCACGCAACATCAGCAACCGCTAATCGTTCCTATGTCGGATCAGTACAGTATTCCCGCAGAGAATTGACCACGGGTTGAGCGCACCAGGCCAATCCATATACGCCAACGATACCCATCGGCCATTACCAACACCTCCGGAGACCTTGGCCCAGCGCCTTCACTCATGTCAGCACAAAAGTTCTTCCCATGTCACGTCATGACTTACTTGTCTCCATTCACCTCAGTAGTACCAGACGTGGTGTAGCAGCTTAATTTGATTTTGGTACCCTTGGGATATTGACCCGGAGCCGAGCAGGTCGTCTTCGGACACGTTCGATAGCGCAGCCCGTCGACGGCGACAGTTGCGTCAACGACGGCGCGCTTGTCCATCTCGGCCGCAGGAGCGGCCAAAGCGACCGATGAGAGAAGAGCGATAACAACGGCTGTGAGCTTCATGATGTGCTGATTTCGATCGTTGGCAGGAGAATATGCGAACAAGATTGGATTGATCGAAGGAAGGACATAGACGACTGCGAACGGCTCTTTATAGCCCAAATTGGGGGGGGGGGGGGGGGGGGGGGGGGGGGGGGGGGGGGGGGGGGGGGGGGGGGGGGGGGGGGGGGGGGCTG